>NC_063184.1:21947762-24579118 GCF_023159225.1 Perognathus longimembris pacificus
TCAGGATTAATCAGTATCCTTTGGTGACTGAGTGAAAGACAATCACATTGAATTTGGAAGTGAGTCAGAAGTGGAGGAAAGTAAGGGTATAAAATAATCTTTTTGTTGTTGTTGGTGGTGGTGGTGGTCTGGGGCTTGAACTCTGGACTGGGGTGCTGTTCCTGAGCTCTTCAGCTCAAGGCTAGTGCTCTACTACTTGAACCACAGTGCTACTTCCTGTTTTCTGGTGATTAATTAGAGATGAGTCTCATGGATTTTCTTGCCCTTGCTGGCTTTGAACTGTGATCCTCAGATATCAGTCTCCTTAGTAGCCAGTATTACAGGCATGAGCCATCGACTTCTGCCAAGTTCACTTTTCTTATTTAACATGATGCTCTTCAGTTCCATCCACCTTCTTGTAAATGACATAATTTCATTTTTGTTTATGGCAGAGTAATATTCTACAGAGCATAAATGAACACATACATATGTATGCGTGCATGCAAATATCTATTCATTTCATTGGTTTTTATGCACCTTGGCCATTCCATACTTTGGATATTGTGGACAGAACTGCTTTAAACATGGCTACACAACAATCTCTCTTTTATAATCATTTACTTTTCTTCAAATATCTGGTGTGGAGGGAACATAAGGTAAGTCTATTTTTAGATTTCAAAATTTCAATTTGAATGAACATTTTGATTCTTCAATATTTTCTTTTGGTGTTGGTAAATAAGCCCAGGAAGAGAGCTTTAATCCAATTTTCATAAATACTTATTTGGATCATACAAATTCATTTTTGCCAAGTATAATATATATCTGGTGGAATAAATCTAGATAAAGCAATCTTTACCTTGAGAATAGAAAAATTCAGTATTCCTGACATGTCCTATAAAACTGAAATAGATATTACCCTTTAGCTACTTAAATACCGAGTTACACAGCAGTGACATACAATGGTAGTCCTGTAACTTATATTGCTTAAAGACTACGTCCACAAGGTTAACAGAAAATTAAGGAGGTAAGAATGTAGTTTAGTGGAGAAGCGCTTGCCAAATTTGCATTCTCTAGGCGAAATCTTCAGCGCTGCATAAAAATTAAGGAAGTAAGAATAGAAATTAATATGAAACTAACACATAAACATGTCCTTAGGGACAGTTTGCACACATCACGGGTGTTCAGTTAGGATTTTTATGAACCAACTTTGAGAACATTCTGCCCTTTGTTGATGATCAGAAATGTCAATAGCCCCACCTTTAAAGTTCACCTCCTGCTAGACACACAAATCATGTTTTGCTCCTGGCATCGACGTAGAAGTTGTAATTCTGATAGGAGACACATTTATATCAAGTGCCAGTCCCCCAGACCATTGGCCAAAAGGAACGTCAGTCCAAGAAGGTGAAAATCCAATACTGAAACTGACGTCTATTGAAATAAATGTTATCTAAATTGCAGAAACAAAGATAAGTTTACAGTGCGCATTTACCTAGGGATTTGAAGTCATCCTTTATCTCACCAATAGTGCTAGGGCTCAGGACAGAGGGCGTGTTCTCTTCCTCCTCTCTCTTCCTGCCTGGCTCTTTTAGCACTTGAAAAGAAAAGATCATTGTTAGGGAAAAGTAAAATAAGAGAGATAAAGCATAGCACGTAGGATGTACAGAAGACCTGGGAGAGCCCTCCTTTTTTCTGATTCTAGTAGTTTCATTGTACAGTAACTCTTACAAGACAGGATTAACATCTGTGGTTATACAACATAAGAAATTACAAACTGCTTTTATAAGTGTTGCTAAGGAAGCACAGAAATGTCACATTGATCATATTTTCTTTGTTTAAAAAAAAAAAGCAATATCAGCAGATTGAAACCCATAGGAGAATTCTGAAGCAACTTGGACTGGTGGCAATCTTAATATCTGAGTTGTCTTTGTTCTTTAATTGACTCCTTCACGGATGAGGGAGAGCCCAGCCTCTCATCCCTGCTGTTTGATGCCTCCGTGAGCTTTTGTGTGGCTTCAGTCTTGTTCCTACAATGCTGGCAGAGAAACAGAGCAACACCCCACAGTTAGGATGGAGGAGATGCATGTGCCGAGTGTGGCTTGGGTTCTAAACCAATGGTGGTGTTGTCAGCTAATTTCCCTTGCGTACAATATTCATCTTCCTATAAACAATAGATTTGGCTTTCTTTTCTTCCTCTTTTAAGCATTATTTTTACACTGCTGCGTTTTGAACTCAGGATCTTGAACATGCTAGGCAAGGGCTTTCCCACATGAATCACTTCACCAGTTTACTTCTTTTCTTTCTTTCAGTACTGAGATGTTCATGTGGATTCAGGGTAGAGATTGTGAGTACAGGTAGGAAAGAGGCGAGTTGTCTAAGGAGTACATGATGTTTTTGCCATCGAGTCAAGCCTTGACTGCCTGAACTACAGTGTAGGTTATTTATTTGCATGCAGTCTTGTTTTCCTTCCAGACCTGAACAATATGCTTGTCGTTTTCCTTGTCCGGATCTTTTATTTGCCTCCAAAGTAAAATGGAGCTCCAACCCATACTTCTGACACAGGAAGATTTAAGTCCTTTCAAGATCAGTAAGATGGTAGCATATTTTTAAGCAGTGTAAAATTCACAAAAGAATAAAACTTCCTTGTTCCAAGAAATTGTCTCATATATATGAGAAAAATCCTCATTTGGTTGGAACTTACAATAACTAAAAACAGATCTAGAGGCTTACATTTTGCAAGGCACTATTTAAACACAATTTCATTTAATTTTTACAATGATCATTGGACTCAGTTAAGGCTCATGTTATTATCCATGTTTTATTTTTAAGGGAGGAAACAGAAGCCTAGAGAGATTAAACAATTTACCAGATGCCAGTCACTTGACAAAATCGTAGCATGAATTTCAGGACTCAAACTCAGGCCTTCTGCCTCCAAATCAATATTGTTCTCTATTGTTTCTGATAAAAGACCTACTCCCTCCCAGTTTAATCAATATGTTTTTCAAATCAATATGATTCATTTTATGCATATGTTGAAAGTATTTCCCTTAAGGGAAGCAAAGCTGTGGACTAGTTTTAGAATAAAAGGTAGTGTGTGGGGTTTTCTGTGTGGGCAGGCATCAAGGGACATAACATATAATGTCTCCAACTCTATCAGTGGTGGCAATGATTGATCAGGTTTTAGAAGTTGCCTCTGATCCTCGGTTAAATCTGTGAAGGGCAATTTAATGAAAATAGATAGATCTGATGAGGAGGAAAATCAGCTCTCTACTAACACTTCATGCAAAAACAAGACACAAAACTAACCCCAGAGCATAACTACACTATTAGGTCCACAGGTATTTATAATCTTTCTCCTTCCTTCCTTCCTTCCTTCCTTCCTTCCTTCCTTCCTTCCTTCCTTCCTTCCTTCCTTCCTCCCTCCCTCCCTCCCTCCCTCCCTCCCTCCCTCCTTCCCTCCCTCCCTCCCAACTTCCTTCCTTCTCTCTCTTTCCTCCTTTGCCTATACTAGCTTGAACTCAGGGGCTATATACTGAGCATTTTCACCCAAAGTTGGTACTCCACCACTTGAACCACAGCTCCACTTCTGGCTTTGCTGGTTACTTGGAGACTTTGCTACCCAGGCTGGCTTTGACCCATGATTCTCAGATCTCAGCATCCTGGGTAGCTAGGGATTAACGGCATGAGCCATCAGTGCATGGCTCGTATTTGTAGTGAAGACTTGCTTGATTAAGCTCAAAACTGCACTCAAATAGCTTAGGGAAGTGGGCTCACTGGGTCTATGTGAGAACTAGGGAAGACAGGAGCTTCTAGAACTAAGGGGGCATCATAATGACTCCTTTCCATGTTCATCTGCACCTCTCCTCATGTTGGCCTCTGAGACTGATTTTCTTCTCCTAAACAGGACACAGTAACAAAGAGTCTTAAAGCTCATCTTCCCACATACTCTCTTCTGGGAGGAGAGAAAACTCCAGACACCACTCACTCATCTGTTCCTAAAAGAGTAATGGAAAGTCTCTGATTTGGTGTAATTTCAGTTCTGTGCCTATCTGTGAGAAGAACCATACTGTGAGGATATTTATCTGCTGTGATTGCCCAACTTGGTTTAGGTGCTTCTCTTTGGGCCACATAAGTAAAACCACGGTATACGATTTATTTTAAAAATAAAGCATGATAGCAATTTGTATTTGAATCATTAGGGTTGTGATGGGAGTGGGTGGTGGGTGAGTGGCTTTCCTTTTCCTCTAAATCAAAGAACCCTGAGTAAAGAAACAATGGATCCAATCTTCTACCCCCAAAACAATGGTTCGAGTATTTTCATCTCTGCTACATTTCCATCCAGGGGTGCTGCATGCTTTAGCCTTTTTCTTTTCTTTAAAAAAATTAAATAGTCATACAAAGAAATTGTCATTTATCAGAGTGGCTTATGAATATAATGCATCTTGATTAATGTCACCCCTTTCAAAGTTCTCATCCACTCCTCACAACCCACCTCTTCCCTCACTTCTTTTAATTTTGCAGCATATACAATAGATTCTTTTTTTTTTTTTTGGGCCAGTCCTGGGCCTTGGACTCAGGGCCTGAGCACTGTCCCTGGCTTCTTCCCGCTCAAGGCTAGCACTCTGCCACCTGAGCCACAGCGCCCCTTCTGGCCATTTTCCATATATGTGGTGCTGGGGAATCGAACCCAGAGCTTCATGTGTAGGAGGCAAGCGCTCTTGCCACTAGGCCATATTCCCAGCCCCAATAGATTCTTGACTGCATTCTCTACCCCACCCCCCAATGTTCATTTGTCTATCTCTCTCCCCTTGACCTCATCTCTTGCAGCAAGTATCTGTTGCCTGATTTCCTGGTGCTTGTTTTGTTGGGCTTTGACTTTGTCTTTCTAAGGAATTACATTATTTGACTTCTCCCTAGAGTCTACCATATTTCAATTAAAAACATTTGTGACTTGTATTCACCTGGCCTGTTGTTTATAGATTTATGGGCAAATTCTAGCTACCACAAGTGAAAGAAACCATACAACCTTTGTTTCCCTGGGTCTGACTTACTTCACTTAATAGAATTTTTCCAAGTCTTCCCATTGCTTTAAAAAATGTTAATTGTTATTATAAAGGTGATGTACAGAGGGATTACAGTTACAGAAGTTAGGTAAAAAGTACATTTCTTCCTTTGCTCTTTCCCACTTCTCCCCCCTCTCATCCCACGTCACGAGTTGTATAGGTCACTTTCACGCGTGTTCCGTGAGCTCCACTGCTGCCCCTTCTCACCTTTTCCCTTGAGAATACATCACACATAGGAAGCTAGTTTATTTTCGTAGTTAAGAGAGTAATGTTCCCCTGGCGTGGTGGTATATGTCTGTAACCCCAACACTCAGAAGACAGAGACAATGAGGCTACACAATGATAATCTGTCTCAAATAACTAACTGAACAAACAAGCACATAGAAAAGATCAGCTCCATTGAGAGACATCCTGAGTTCAAATTGCTAGGTGACTGCTAGCCAGGTCCATGGCCTTGGGCAAGTTTGTGAACCTCTCAGCACTTAAATCATCTCATTGGTAAAGTGGGAAGGTTGGTAATCCCTTCCTAAAAGTGAGGTGAAGATTAGGTGAGATGATCTCATAAAGCAGAGAGAATAATGGGGCCAAGCGCTCAATGAACACTCTCCGCTACTATTATCACCAAAAGAAAAGAGCTAAAGCTCCCTCTGGCAGGGTTAACAGAGTTGTTGGTATAT
This sequence comes from Perognathus longimembris pacificus, assembly GCF_023159225.1. Taxonomy (NCBI): domain Eukaryota; kingdom Metazoa; phylum Chordata; class Mammalia; order Rodentia; family Heteromyidae; genus Perognathus; species Perognathus longimembris. Next base: position 21,953,479 of record NC_063184.1, read on the forward strand.
GAGTGTTAAAGGCCCAGTGGCATTCTGGGATCATACAAACATGGCTAACAGCATTCTGTATACTTAAACTTCCACCTCCCATCCAAAGCTATCAGGAGGAAGGTAGAATAAATATAACCCCAACCTCGGTCTCAGTGACAGCACATTAAGTCTGTCTATGGGTTGCCTGCACATCTATCTTTGCAAACTTTTCTCATGCTGATCAATCCCCTCCTCACCACTCAGGTGTGTTCTGTACTGCTGAGACTGTGAACTTGCAGTAAACAACCTCACTTAGGATGCTGATGCTGCTATACAATTGACTCTAGTAATTAGTTTTAATTGCACATTTCATAAGAATAAAAAAGCTCTCAGGAGCTTTAACTTATGTTCACACTTGTAGGATATAGGCAGTTTTTCCCATGTGTTTGAATTCTTTTATTCTACTTGATAAACACATTTCATTATTTTAGTATTATAGGAGATAATGCTGTATACATATTATATATGTGTGTGTGTATGTATGTGTACACATATTCAATGGTACCCTCTCTCTCTCTCTCTCACACACACACACACACACACACACACACACACACAAAACCAAGCCCTTACATAAGCACTATTCTTTTCTTTCACTTGTCATGGGGTTTGAACTCAGGGCTTGGGCACTGTTCCTGAGTTCTTTTGCTCAAGGCTAGTGCTCTACCACTTGAGCTACAATTTTGCTTGTAATTCATTGGAGATAAGAGTCTCATGAACTTTTCTGCCCAGGCTGGCTTGGAACTACGATCCTTAGATGTCAGTCTCCTGAGTAGCTAGGATTACGGGCATTGGCCATGGCACCTGGCCCTGAACACTACTTTATGTATAACGATATTTCATCTAATTCTCCACTACAACTCCACTAAGCTAATCGTTATTTTCTTCTTTCACAAAAGGTTCAAGGCAATTCAGTAACTTCTTTTTTGTTTTGTTTTTTGCCAGTCTTGGGATTTGAACTCAGGGCCTGAGTACTGTCCTTGGCTTCTTTTTGCTCAAGGCTAGCACTCAAGGCTAGTATTTGAACCACAGTGCCACTTCTAGCTTTTTCTATATCTGTGGTGCTGGGGAATCCAACCCAGGGCTTCATGTATTCAAGGCAAGCACTCTACCACTAGGCCATATTCCCAGCACTCAGCAACTTCTTAAAAGTTATTGGTAATGAATGTACAAGCCAGAATTCAAACACAAGTTACTTCCCAATGTCCACACTTTATAATAAGCAAATCGGATCATCTGAAACACACATCTATCAAATTCTAAGTGAAACAAAGCTTGTTGGTCTGACTGAATGATAACTAAATTGATACACACACATACACATGTGCATGTGTACACACACACTCTACATATATGCTACTAGGAAGGGCTGAATAAAAAGTCTTGTACACTTGAACTTTTCTTTCGACTCGAGTGAGATTTGAACTCAGGAAGGCACTTTGTCACTTGAGGCATACCTTCAGCCCCCAGCCCTTGAGCTTTATAAGTAATGTATTTGTGCATCTGTAATGGTAGCAAATGATAAAATAGACCATTATCTCCATTTATTTTATACATTTATAGAGTATATCTATGTATACATGCAGATATCTTTTTCTTGTTTTTAGAATATTTCTAATGATGCAGTTTATATATTTTTTTCAATTATCATAAATGCTCCTCCGCCCACCCCCCCCAAAAAAAACAACAAACCCATGTTTAAGGACAGCCCAGTGGTTCAAGCTCATGTTATTCAAGAGTGAAGTTTATACACAACAAAATAGGCCCAAACCAAGCCGTATGAGGGATGCAGAAGCAGGAGAACTCTAAGTTTAAGGCCAGTCTGAGCTTAACAGCAAGACTCTGTCCAAATAAACTGGGGAAAAAAGAGAAAATAGGTTTATATAAAGTCTTCCAGTGAAACTTCAAAAAAATAGTTATATAATTATAAGATAGAGCTTAACTGAGCTTAACTATGCACTATGCCTTTTCAGAATGTCCTCAGTATTTTATCTGACAGAAAAGTCAATTAAAGTCCATCATGGAACTGAGGTCTTAAGACACCAATGTAAATGTTGACTAACTGCATATTACTTAGGTCAGTAAGTCAACAAAAATAAAAGTCTGGTGTGTCAGGCAGAATGACTAATTCTAGGTACCCTGCTTTAAGGATATTCGTGAATTTAAACTGTGTACAAAGATGGTAAAGAGTTGAGATGCACTGTGGAATGACAAATTCACCAGCAACCTGGGACTTGCTCTAAGGCAAATGCCTGGAATCAGGGATGAGAATGCAGAGATATTCAAATCCTTAAACAGATGTATTGCTTTACAGAACAGTAAAATGCAGTCTGATCTGTACAAATTCTAGTAATTTTCAGCTCAGTGTGGAGATTAGCCTGCTCAGTTATTCAACAGGAGAAAGTGATATCGCACAGAATAAGGACACGCGTCTGTTATCACAATACATATTTCAAAAAAACAGATGACTACTTTAAGAGGATTCTAGCAAAGGGATTATTTAGAACTACCCAGAAATCTGCCTTGTAGAAGGAAATTGAACAAAATGATTTTGAAGTAGGTTTTCCATTTTTTTATTCCAAATAAGAAAACAAAAATCTTTCTTGTTCAATTTCCCTATGGTGAATTCTGTGAGAGTTTTTACATTGTATCCTTCATCCTTACATAATGTGAAAATAGAATTTCTGTAAAATTTTTGCCAGCTGTATTCATCTACATTACTTCCTGAAGTTATCTACTTCATCAAATCTATTTCTTTTCTAAACAAATCCAACTCCTGGTACTTCTTACTCAAATGTAATTTGTTTTGCATGCTTCTGTAACTTTTACTGAAAGCTTGAGAATGAGTGTAACCATATAAACAGAGAACTTTTAGCAAATTACAAATTGCTAATTATAGTTGTTAGATAATTGCTAATGAGCTTGTTATTAATATTAATGTTTTCGTGTATTTGCATTTACTAATCCTCAATTAATAGTTGGCAAATTTGTGAGAAGCAAACGTTTCATTTTAAAATGAGCTCAATAGTGTCTTAAAGTATTTTATTCCTGTTGACATTGCTTTTTTAAAATATATAAATGAAAGTCACTAATGTGGACATCTATGAAACATGTCAAGATAATCTCAAGTGTTTTGAAAATGTTGGCTCTTAGAAATAAACTTGCTAGGTTTGTTTTGCCAACTTAACTCTTATAGTTCTCTCCCCCCATTTTTTAACAATTTTTTACATGTTTGGGGGTTCAGATTTGTAATGGATGAGCAGGCTGCATAGTAAGAGTTAGTTATTAATGAACCACATCTTGTTCGTGGGTAGCAGAGAGTTGAACCATTTTGCAAACTTCTCAAAGCTTGAGGTTAATGTTTAAAATTACTGAAGGGGAGATGGAGCTTTTTTCCAAAGCCATAAAAAGGCATAATTGCGATGACACACCACCGTATGCATTTTATACTGCTGAATGATGGCAGCTTCACACTTGGCACGATGCCTGGGAGGCCCAGCCCCCCGGGGAGCATTGTAAAAGCTGCCTAACACACACCCGGGCGTGTGTGCCCACTTCTACAGCCAGTAATCATCTTAAAGGAACATGCAGTACCTACCAGGAAGTGTTTTCAGAAGCCCTAGGAACATAAGCTTTCTATATAATAATTTTTAATAATCAGTAAAACAATTCTCATCTGGTTCTATAGGTTTAAACAGCAAATGATGATAAACCATTTCAGCTGCTGCATTGGAATGCGTAGACTCTATCTTTTGATGAGGGTAAGATCATAAAGATATGAGTATCAGTATCTAGATGGATAGCCTTATCATTGTGTGTACACGCACGTGGGTGCACACGTGAGCATGGGTGTGCTTGTGTGCTAGTCCTGGGGTTTGAACTGTCCCTAGGCCTAGGCTTTTTTGCTCAAGGCTAGAGCTCTAACATTTTCAGCCACAGCTCCACTTCTGGCTTCTTTGGTAGTTGCTTAGATATAAGAGTCTCACAGATTTTCCTGCCTGGGCTGGCTTTGAACCTCAATCATTAGATCTCTGTCTCCTGAGCAGCTGCCAGGGCCCCCTCAAACCTTATATTATTGAGAATGATTTTCTACTATGTGGTGGCACATTATTCCAATAGGAATAAGTAAGTTTGATTTCTTTTGGAGATACAATATTATACCAACCACAACAAGTAATTGCCAATATTCCTTAGAATTAATATTTCCTTTTTCCAAATCAAGATGCTCAAAACGTGTTACAGCATTGTAAATCATTTCAAATTATCAATCTATTACATATTAGTAGTATTTTTGACCCTTAATTTTAGTTCATAAGTGAAGGACCAGAAAAGCAATTATCCTGGGCCATTTTATACTCTTTGACATCTAACAGATCACCTCTAGTGGTCAAGAGAATCAACCATCCATCAGCAGACCTATGCAGGTTTGACCTTGGCTTGAGTTTATATAGCCTGGTGAGGTTGGAGACTGCCTCTTTTTACATAAAAAATAAAATAAGAGAGTTCAGTTATGATTGTTCAATTAATTTTTTTTTTTTTTTTTTTTTTGCCAGTCCTGGGCCTTGGACTCAGGGCCTGAGCATTGTCCCTGGCTTCTTCCCGCTCAAGGCTAGCACTCTGCCACTTGAGCCACAGCGCCCCTTCTGGCCGTTTTCCATATATGTGGTGCTGGGGAATCGAACCTAGAGCTTCATGTGTAGGAGGCAAGCACTCTTGCCACTAGGCCATATTCCCAACCCCTCAATTTAAGATTTTTGTACTTTATGAAGATAGGAAAATATGCATTTGGTAGAAATTATGCTTGAAACAAAGGGGCATGGTCTCCTTAATATATGACTGTTAGGGTGGTGGGGGGGAGAGTAGAGACCAGATCTGCGAAACAAAAAACTTCTTGTCAAATAGTATTTCCACATGTTTGGGTCAGTGACCTTACATTATGTATCTAAAACCAAACAACTACTAAAACATAAAAAGGTCTAAAATAGACCTATCAGTAGATCACAATAGCTCAACAGCTATGTACATATGATCATATAAGACAAGGATAAGCGAACTCTATTGTTGACGTTATAGGTGAATTTCCTTTGGAGTACACAATGTGGCTACTGTATATGATTTTGGTACACTGGGTATTGTATATATGCCTCCCTGATCTAGGGAAGGGAAAGAAAAACAGGGTGTAAGATATCACAAGATATGTACTCACTGCCCTTTTATGTAACTGTACCCCTTTTGCACAACACCTTGTCAACAAAATTTAATTAATAAAAAAAAGAAATTATGCTTGAGTTTTTGTAGTTCTATCTTTTCCTAGTCTACTGGTATTCATTATAATTCTTTTTTTCCTCTTTTTTCCAATTCTCCCCTGTCTCCGGACCTCCACTCTCTTTTTGTCTCTGTGTCTCTGTCTATGTGTCTCTGTCTCTCTCTGCTAGGAAGTGGCCATGGGTCAGCTCCCAGTTGTTTAAGAGAACATGAAGGTCAATCTGGTTTGAGTGGTTTATGTCTTTAGTGAGAAGAAACTTACTAAATAATTTTTTAATAAAGCAGCAGAGAAAACCTTATTTTGTTTCAACTTTTCATTTCAAGCTAATATAAAGGAATTATTTTCAAGGAGAATTACCATTTAGTGAATCTGTAATAAAAATTATGGAACATTAGAGATTTTTCTGCTTTCTCTGGCTTAGATTGCCAATTATAACAGGTTGAAAACCATTATTTTAGCTAGGTACTCTTCATTCAGTTTTCTTGCAGATTAAATATATATACATATAAATATATATTTACAGATGTATGCTGTGAAAATTGACAACTAAATTTGTTAAAAAATTAAAGTAACTTTTAATATATCTGATTATTAGAGTGCCTCACACTTTCCCATAATTCACCTCAGTCTTGTTTATATCTGCATATTAACTATCTCAGGGCTCATTTAAAAATGTGGTACTACAACTCTGATGAATATATTAAGTGTCATGGAATTTTACTCTTTATTGGTTGGGCTTTACTGAATTACATCTCAATAGAGACAATTTTTAAATGTGAGTGCATATTGAATCATACTACATGGGTGAGTCTCATGTCTAACCAGAGCAGAAAGCCACTGCTTTATTTTGTCCTACTTGGTTAAGAAAAAAAAAAAGGTATAATCTGTTGTTTTCATTCACTATCTAGGATTTATTCTAATAAATCAAGTGTTTAAAGCAAATTAGTTTGAATCTCCCAGGTATGTTCAAGTTAATTATAAATTTTACAGATTGAAGCTGGAAAGATATGATTATTATTATTATTACTATAATATATGTTATTTGTTTATTTATTTTGAAGGTCACGGGGCTTAAACTCAGGACCTGGGCACTATTCCTGAGCTTTTGTGCTCAAGGCTAGAGCTCTATCACTTTGGGCCACAGCTCCACTTTTGGTTTTCTGGTGGTTAACTGGAGATAAGAGTCTCTCAGACTTTCCTGCCAGGCTTGTCTTTGAACTGCAATCCTCAGATCTCAGCCTCTTAAGTACCTAGGATTACAGGTGGGAACCCCTAGCACTTGGCTATTGTGTTTTGGGGAGGGGTGGGTGATTTTTTTTTTTTTTTTTTTTTTTTGCCAGTCCTGGGCTTGGACTCAGAGCCTAAGCACTGTCCCTGGTTTCTTTTTGCTCAAGGCTAGCACTCGACCACTTGAGCCATGCGCCACTTCTGGCATTTTCTATATATGTGGTGCTGAGGAATCGAACCCAGGGCTTTACGTATACGAGGCAAGCACTCTACCTCTAGAACATATTCCCAGCCCTTGGCTATTATTTTTTAAAGCAGGATTTCACTGAATAGCTCAGGCCACCCTTTAATTTGTCATCCTCCTGCCTCCATGTCTTAATTTCTGGGACAAAATCATTTAAAAGTAACAGAAGTCAACCTGGTTAATTTTACTTAGCTTCAGTGTTAAAAGATAGACCTGCTGGGACCTGGTGTCTAATGCCACTAAAAAGGCTGAGATCTAAGGATTGAAGTTCCAACCTAGCCCAGACAGGAAAGTCTGTGAGAGTCTAAGTAACCAGCAAAAAGCTGGAAGTGGAGCTGTGGTTTAAGTGGTAGATTGCCAACCTTGAGTGAGAAAGCTAACCTCAGAATCCAAGCTCTGAGTTCAAGCTCTAGTACTTACACAAAAGAAGGAAGGAAGGAAGGAGGGAGGGAGTGAGGGAGGAAGGAAAGAAGGGAAAGAAAAAAGAAAGAAAAAGAATGAGAAAAAAGGCAGAAAAAAAGAGATAAAAGTCTCACATTTCTAACAAAAGGAAGGGAAATGTTCTTACAAATTATATGAAAAAACAAAGAACTCTCTTCTGGAGAGGGATTAAATGGTGGTGATTGCTTTTCCACTGTAGTGTAGAGGATCCAGAGAACTTGCTAGAATTTTCTGCTCCCCCATTCGATTTAGAATTCGTTCCCCCCTTTATCATTATCTCACCTTCAAGCCCTTGAGCACAAATGCCCTTTGACTTTATCTTGGAAGAAACTCTTTGGGGATTTGCATTTCAATATGGAAATGATATAAAACTGCTCTGGGTGGACTGGCAAGTGAAACTTCTGCAGATATGGAAGACATAGCCTTTTGATAATGTGGTACGTTTTTCTGAGAAAGTAGCAGGTCATGTCCATGGTTAAGATCTTACTGCTGGAAAAAAGAGAGCCTCACAGGGCAAAGTGCTGCTTAGGAACCTGACCTCCTCATGTACTATGGTGTTACCTAGCCTAGAAGGTGCCTAATCACTATCAGCAGATACCTAGTAAATCTGGATTTCCCTCAAAAATAACATATGCAGGCCTGCCCTCATTCATGTCCCAGTGCTGAATATATCTATTAAAACCCATCATGGAGTCACTTACTGAACACTGTGGTTGCCTCTCTTAGTCTCAGCTCCTCTGGCAGTAGCAGAGTCCCAAGATCTGAGTCAATCAGGATGGGAGACATAATGGTTGGTTCGTGCGTAAGTGCATGTCCTAATTTAATTCAATCAGTGGAAAGGTCTTATGGGAGAAAATACTTTCGCCTTCTGGATATGAAAAAGGAAGCGTGCAACAGTGTGGGCTAATGAAATCTAGCTTTAAGGAAGCTGAGCTAAGCGTAAAGGATGGAGCTTTGGAAACTGCAAGAAAGTAAAGAGTATCCAAAACATTGCAAGATGTGGATCAGACCATGACGAACCCTTCAGTAGTCAGTGGCTTCAAGTCAGGGGAATTGGACCTAAGGCCTAGTATACGTTTATCATAAGATCAACCTTAGGGTATTTGAATTTATTATTTTCCAGGTTTTAAAAAATTTTTATTATAAAGGTTACATACAGAGGATTTACAGTTACATAAGTCAGATAAAGAATACATTGCCTTTTGGACAATGTCATCCCTTTTCTTGCTTCTAGTAGGATATTTGAATTTAAATACGGAAACAATTAAACAACAAAGAAGTTTCTTTTTTTTTCTTTTAAATAAGGAAGTGAATGTCCTGTAGCCTTTTAGGGCTGGGATTCATAATTTAAGAATCTTTCAAATGAAAACTCCTTAACCAGGATAACACAGCTTCTATTTTATATCCAGTGGCATCTGTTTCTGTTATTATTATTTTAATTCATCCATTAATTTAATTATCATTATCCTTACCATCACCCCAGCATTCACACACTCGCTAGACTTTTCTTCCTGTCCCCTTACTATGTTTCTTCTGTACTAACCCCTATCTATAATAACTAGAAAAAACTAGATTGATTTGCACTTCTGACTCAAGACCGGCCTGGAATGGTATCTTTATAGGACATCAACTAGCAAATTAATCCAAATCAATATTACAGTGGCAGTATAAATTTACTCAGATTATTTATTAATATAGGAAAACGGTCAGGATCTTCCTTATTTAACCAAAAGACTTCTTTTATTGAGTATAATTTGACTGGAGAAAACACCAACCTAGGAGTTGGGGGAGGAGGAAAAGAGGAGGGGTAGCTTTTAAGGAGAGCTTCAGACCACTTTGTAGAGCCTGAGATGATTAGGCAGGACTGGGAAATTCTGTGTTCTGTACATTTGACTTCCAGTTTGAAGGGCAATTGTACTTGAGCACTTGAAGGTGGAATCATTAATAAAGGGGAACCTGTTTCTAAACTGATAAATAGCTGACTGGAAAGAATTTTTCTTATCGCTAAAGGTGTGTTTGACAGAAGAAAAAGAAGTACGTACTGGGAAGTAGATTATTGTCCATGATCTTAGAAAAGCAGGCAAATGAAGCCTATAGAGGCTACACCAAAGGCTTGTTTAGAATGTTTATGTCTTAACACAAAATAAAACAGAGTGAAAGTCACAGAAGAATTAGAACGTTAGCAGAAGCCATCTGTAGGTGGCAGGTATGCCAAATCTAAGTATTGAAATCTATGTAAGTTTAGAATGTGTATGGTGGGTCACATTTTAGCCTTCAAGTTCTCCATTCTTGATTCAAGTTCTCCATTCTTGGTTCTTGCATGGACTTCACCTTCTTTCCTGCAGACAGAGGAATGAGGCAGTTTTATCTTTCTATATTTTATGATGATTTTTAAAACTGTTTAGCTTTCTTTCCACAGCAGGCTACATCCTTGAGAACACCTGTCCTTGCTGTTAACCGATTATTATTAAGCAACAGCAAATGTCTGAAGTCAGTTACAATAAAGTGTAAATAAAAAAGTTTATGGCAGGGTGTGTAAAGCAAAAAAAAAAAAAAAAGAAAGAAAGAAAGAAATTAATCTCCCAGCCAAAGTAATGACAGATCCAAAGGTCATTGTTTTGTTTACTTGGATACTTTATGAGATGCTTTGATCAAAAATTATGTTGGTGTTTTAAACAATTACAGTCTCCAAAAATAAAATATTGTTTGATAATATCATGAGATTTTCTCCATGAAGAGTCAGTAAATGTCAACCAGACATTTTAGTTTCTCAAGATAACCATGCTTTCTTTGCAGCTAGAACCTATAGGGAATGGAAATTTGGTTTTCTCAGTTCATCTTTGACCAGGTATTTTAACTGATAACCAGAGTTCTTCTAAGTGGTTAGCACAAGGAGTAGAATTCTTTTTTTTTTCAAATTTTTATTATCAAACTGATGTACAGAGAGGTTACAGTTTCATACGTTAGGCATTGGATACATTACTTGTACTGCTTGTTACCTCATCCCTCCTCCCCCCTCCCCCCTCCCCCTTTCCCTTTCCCCCCATGAGGTGTTCCATTCACTTAGACCATACAGTTTTGCAAGTATTGCTTTTGTAGTTGTTTTTCTTTTTTTACCCTGAGTCTCTCAATTTTGGTATTCCCTTTCAATTTCCTAGTTCTAATACCAGTATACATGGTTTCCAATATACTCAGATAATGTTACAGAGAGTGTAGGTACAACCACAGGAAGGTGATACAAGAACATCATCAATAATAGAAGCTACAGATACACATGGAACGTTCAAGGTAGTTACAACTGTGATATAACAATTGTTTCCATAACATGGAAATCATTTCACTTAGCATCATCTTATGTGTTCATAAGGGTATAGCTATTGGGCTCTTGTGATCCTCTGCTGTAACTTGCCTAAACCTGTACTAATTACTCCCAATAAGGGAGACCATAGAGTCCATGTTTCTTTGGGTCTGGCTCACTTCGCTTAGTATAATTTTTTCCAAGTCCTTCCATTTCCTTACAAGTGGGGCAATGTCATTCTTTCTGATAGAGGCATAAAATTCCATTGTGTATATGTACCACATTTTCCTGATCCATTCGTCTACTGAGGGGCAGCTGGGTTGGTTCCAGATTCTAGCTATGACAAATTGCGCTGCGATGAACATTGTTGTGCTGGTGGCTTTACTGTGACTTTGTTTGTGGTCTTTTGGATAGATACCCAAAAGTGGGGCTGCTGGATCATAGGGGAGTTCTATATTTAGCCTTCTGAGGAATCTCCATACTGCTTGCCAGAGTGGCTGAACCAGTTTACATTCCCACCAACAATGAAGTAGGGTTCCCTTTTGGCCACATCCCCTCCAACAATTGTTATTGTTAGTTTTCTTGGTATATGACATTCTTACCAGGGTAAGATGGAATCTCAATGTTGTTTTGATTTGTATTTCTTTTATGGCCAGTGATGTAGAGCACTTTTTCATATGTCTTTTGGCCATTCTCATTTCCTCATCAGAGAAGTCTCTTTGTAAGTCTTTAGCCCACTTGATGAGGGGGCTATTGGTTCTTTGAGGTTTTGTTTTGGAGGAAGGTAATTTTTTTAGTTCTGCATATATTTTAGATATGAGGCCTTTGTCCATTGAGTGGCCGGTAAAGATCTTCTCCCAGTCTGTGAGCTTTCTGTTTATCTTGCGAGCTATGTCCTTTGCCATGCAGAAGCTCTGCAGTTTGATGCAGTCCCATTTGTCCAACCTGTCTTTGATTTGTAGCCTTTCTGGGTCTTTGTTAAGGAAGTTCCGTCCTGCGCCATGGAGCCCAAGTGTTTCTCCTACAAGGAGTAGAATTCTTGCTTGAGGGGAGGGTCCCCTTCATTTAGCTTTGACTTTGTTGTTCTTGGGACTTGAACTCAGAGCCCGGTTGCTGTCCCAGAATGGTTGTGCTCAGTCCTCAGATTTCAGCTTCTAGAGTAAGCAGGATTATAGGCGTGAGCCATAAGCACTTGGCTATTTAACATCTTTTGTACCCTGTCTCACATGGACTTATTTTTCTCTGGGAACTTGGGAAACAAGTAAGAGTCAGAGGGAAGATACAAGCAAGGGTCAGCAGACCTTTTTTGTTGTTGTTGTTTTTGTCACTGGAGTGTCCGTGGGTGGCTGGATCAGAAAGTGGTTAGATCAACTGTAGCCTCTACTCTTCACATTATCTGTCTCATAGAGACACATGCACGGATATAAAGTACTGGCTGGATAGCCTTATTACAAGCACTCCAACTTCCAACAAGACTGCCTCCTTTAAGCCACTTGACATTTGTTTTGTTTTGTCTTCTTTGTGACAGTATCTCACTCTGTAATCCAGGCTGGCTTCAAGCTCATGTCCTCCTGCCTCAGTCTCCTAAGTATTGAGACTACAGGTGCGTCCCTTGATGTGTGGGGCACACAGGTGCATGTGCACTCATGAGTATACACACACACACATACACACCCATCTCAGCTCCTCGGGTCATCTCAGTGCCTTCTAGTGTGTCAGCATAGCTTGTTTATAATTTAAACTGTCCAGAATGTCAAGTCTTCACCACTCACACTACTGACCAAGCCATTATCAACTCTTTTGTGTGTCTGTGTATGTGTGTGTGTGCACACGTGTATATACGTGTGTGTGAGTGCGTGTGTGCGCATGTTGCAATACAGTCCTAGGGCTTGAACTCAGTGTCTGGGCACTGTCCCAAAGCCTTTTTTCCAGGGCTGGTGCTCTTGAGCCATAGCTCCATTTCTGGCTTTTTCATGCTTAATTGAAGAGTCTCACAAACATTACTGTTCAGGCTGGCTTTGAAACTCGGATTTCAGCCTCCTGAGTAGGTAGGATTACAGCTATGAGCTACAAATGCTGGGCCAGAGAGTAACTACTTAAACATAAATCATATCCTGCTAGCTCTTGGTTCAAAATCCTCAGATGACTCCACTATTCAATCAGGGAGAAAGCCAAATCTCTATCATCTAGAAGGCCATAGGACTTTCAGTCCTCTTGTATTTCTCTATCTTGCTGAACTCTTCCCCTTCTTGTTCTATATCAGGTATACTGGACTCTTCCTGGGTGTCCTTGGACATTTCAGTGCATGTGAGCGCGCACACACACACACACACACACACACACACACACACACACACACACTCAATCTGGCTTTTCTTTCTGCTGGATCCATGGGTTTTTCTTTTTCTTTTTTTTTTTTTTCTTTTTTCCAGTCCTGGGGCTTGAACTCGGGGCTTGAGCACTGTCCCTTTCTTCCTTTGTGCTCAAGGCTAGCACTCTACCAATTGAGCCACATTCCCAGACCCTGGATCCATGACCTTTTTATTCAAATTCTATCCATGTGGTAACACCAGAGGCTTACAACTCCAGGATTACATTTCAGTTTCCCAAATTTGGTGGAAGAGAATTTTCCACCCTTTTCTATTCCCCACAGTTTGGGATTGATTATGTTTGACTCATCGAGGATAATTAGTTCACTCATAATAAATATGGCAATTATTTGTCACTATTTTTCCTCCTTTAAAAGCACAGAAACTACTTTGGTTGTGTATCAAGATCTCTGTGTGGTTGTTTTTATTGTCATTGTTTGAATCCTGTATTCTAGTAAATGGTTAAGCACTTTTATTCTATGCTTTAGAGAGCCAAGTCAGATCAAGTGTTATTTTAGAACGCTCTAGGCCAAGCTTCCTATATCTTCAAGGAAATACATCCACATTGTGCCATCTCATTAAAAAAGCCTCAAAGTAGGATCGTGTTATAGAGTTAAGTCACACAGATGATACCTTGATTTGGGCTCAGTTCAGGTCAGCTCCACTTTGCAGATTTTTCCTGAATATTTGTGATTCTACTTCATTTGCTTCTTGAAATTTCTCCCTACTAATTGTGGTCATTAATGCCACTTAGTGCCCTTGATTTCTTTCTTGACAGGATTCTGCTTCCTGACCTCTTTGTGGTTGAATGAAGACTTGTGAGTACTGCCGGGTCACTGTGGTTATAAGCCCAAGAGATGAGTGTTAATTCCAAGTAGATGATCCAACAGCCTGCGAAGCCTTCCTTACCTCTGCATTTAGTACTTAACAATGTTTGAGATGGTGGCTGATATAGTACTCTAGATCCTAAATGATCACAGCTAAGCCTCAGTTGACATGGAATTGTTCTGAGTCATGAGCAAGAAGTAAACCTTATTTGTTTGGTCACTGAGAATTTGGTCTTGTTTTCTCAGAGTGTAACCAGGCCCAACGTGAATAACACGCATGTGTTATATGTTTTTCTGGTTGTGGGCTTTGAGCTCTGGGCCTAGGCACTGTTTCTGAGGTTCTTTTGCTCAAGGCTAGCAGTTTATTAGAAATAAGAATCTCATAGACTTTCCTATCAGGTCTGGCTTTGAAGTGAGATCCTCAGATCTCAGCCTCCTGAGTAGCTAGGATTACAGGAATGAGCCACCAGTACCCTGCTTGTTAGATAATTCGTATGTTCTGTCACACACAGATGTACATACATGACCTATGTAACAACCCTGTGAAATACAGGGTTCCTTCATTTCTTTCCTTTATGTAACTAATAACACAGAGGCTCAGAAGAGTTTGTCTTCTCTAAGGAACACAATTAATAAGGAAGAAAGCATGAAATGAAACAGAATTACTGACTTCATGCCCCTTGCTCTTATTTACTTGTTTGTTCATTTGTTTGTTTTGAGTGTTGAGGTTAGAATCCCATGTGCTAGGCATGCTATGCATGCAAGCTACCACTGAGCTAAACCTCAGTTCTTGTGAGGTGATAACTAGAAACACATCAAAAATCTTCAGGGGCTGGGGATATAGCCTAGTGGCAAGAGTGCCTGCCTCGGATACACGAGGCCCTAGGTTCGATTCCCCAGCACCACATATACAGAAAACGGCCAGAAGCGGCGCTGTGGCTCAAGTGGCAGAGTGCTAGCCTTGAGCGGGAAGAAGCCAGGGACAGTGCTCAGGCCCTGAGTCCAAGGCCCAGGACTGGCCAAAAAACAAAACAAAACAAAAAAACAAAAAAAACAAAAATCTTCTAGTTCTTGGCCAGAGTTTTCTTCTTTTAATTTGAAAAACGTCAGTGTTGAGTATTGTGTATCAAAATGCATGATTGAAAACACAGACTAACCACAGAACTGTGTGTTCAGCATATATGCAGTTTGCTTTGGTCATTTATTTGTGCAGAGTAGCCATGAGCTAGAAATACAAGATGTTAAACATCATTAATTACAATAGGGGCTTGATGAGCCTAGTAGAGCTCATCTGTAATCCCAGCACTCAGAAGATTGAGACCGGAAGATCAAGAGTTCAAGACTAGCCTGATTACTTAGTAAGATCTTGTCTCAAAAAAAAAAAAAAGAGTATGTTCATACTTTGATTAAAACCTATGTCTTATTGACATAAGCTTTTAGAAAGTACTTAATCAACCAGGAAGTGGAAACATGTTTTGGGGGAAAGGGTAAAGAGGGGGAGGCACATGAACATAGGGAGGAAAGTAAGTAAATGCAGCCGATGTCTCCAACATACACTGTGTAAAACTTGAATTACGTAATTTAAGCATAGGGATGGGAGGGAGGAAAATGGAGGAGCATGGTAGAAGAGGTGACATCACTCAATAAGTACTCAGAATCAGACATGGAACTGTAATCTGTTCGTACAAATAATAATAATGATGACAAAAGTGCTTATTCGTATGTAAGTAGAACCATGATAACACAAACATTTAATAACTCCTATGATAAACTAAACAAATTCTAATAACGTGTCTAAACCCTCTGGCATGAAGCTCCATTCTCTTGAATGTGATCACTCTACTCCAGTTAATCTTGTTCAGAGAAATTTTCCTCCAGAGATTTCTCAAAGCCAAGAGTTTTAAAAAAAAAAAAAAGGCTTACAAACAGAGAAGTTAGTTAAAAGAAAACAACCGCCCCCCTACAAACCTAACATGTAAGATCTAGTGCATGAACAGAGGTGAAAAAACAAGTTTTCAGATCTAACCCTTTCCATGCTCCCTGTTTCAGAAAGCCTCCACCCTGCAAAACTATTCTAGAGCAATTATTAACCACACCATAAGCCTGCAAGACAGCAGATGCTCAGCTCTCCTTCCCTCCCTTCTTCCCTCTTCTATCAAACTTATTTGGAGAGTACATATTTATCTACTTTAAAAAAAAGGAGGAAGAAAAAAAACAACCCTGTTACCTCCCTTGTAACAGGAAGTTAGCAGCACTTCTCCCCATAGGCTATAAAAATATTGACAATAGATAATGGGCCTCCATGAGATACTGTGGTCAGGGAGTTAATAATCGCAGGAAAGAGGACGATGGAGGTGCAGGAGCTTCAGATGCTGCCTGCCACTAGAGCGACAATGAATGCTCTTGTGTTAATAGCTGGCTGGTGACAAGAAGCTCTTTCAGGCTTGTTGCCTAGAAGTGGAATAGACAGCAATGGAAAAGATACACTATTTAGACATATCTATTTTATCTGTATCCATGCTTTAATTTTCAACAAATACGAGAAAGAAAATAGACATCTTCTCTCTTGGGGAGGAAGGAAAGGGAAGGTCAGCTCTCTCACTGAAATTTTCTAAAATAAAATGTGACTACAAGCATGGGAAGATAAAAAGCATTTTGTCAAATGCAGTCAGAAAGTGGATATTTATTTAAGCCAAATAGTATCATCTAATTTATAAAGACTTTTTTCTTCTGAAAATATTCTAATTGATACCTTAAATGTTAGAATTTTTTCATATGTTAATCCAGATCATAAAAGTACTAGGATTAGAGTTCTTTTACAGGAGTTAAAGATGTTCACTAACAGATTCTCTGTATCTATATTGCCTCAGAAATTAAACTTTCAAAAGAGCCAACCATACTCCAAAAATAACAGTTCTAGCTTTCTCCTGAAGCATAAATCTTTACTGCCCATCAGTATAAACTAAACTGAAAAGATATGAGACATTATTTTCTGTAATGATTAACCCCCTATTTGCCAGCTGTCTTGGTGACTACCTCTAGAGTTGAGCAGACATTGAGTAACCATAAGATTGGGCATTGGGCAGGTGCAAATCTCTTTAGTGGATTTTGTAGTAGCAATCTCTCTCTCTTTGCTCTCCCATTTCTCCTTCTTCCCCTTCTTTCCTCCCCTCCCTCCCTCCCTCCTTCCTTCCTTTCGTCCTCATTCTAGAAGTATTGCTACTTTAGCCGAATGTCCTATCCATTTATTTTTAGACTCATGGAGCAAATGTTACAAGTCACAAAAGTCCCTGCTGTCTGTGAAACATACAATAACAGTGAAACCATCCATTAGAGATGAACCAGTTTCCTCTTGAAAAATTCAGGAGCATACCAAGTTAGGATCAATTACCTCCCCACACTGTAGAGCACCTTTCTGAATGGTTTATTTCATTTCCTGTATTGTTCTGTGTCAAATCCTGTAAACCCAGTTGAAAGCATGTTGGGCCAAAATTGTTTCCAGTGATGGAAGATAGCCCAGCTCCCACCCCAAGGGGGGGTACTCGTTCATTCCCTGGGAGAGGGGGAAAAATGAAGAAAAGGGAACAAGTAAACAAAACTGGAAAGGTACATGATTAAACTAAATAAACAGAAAGAACTAGGGAGTGCTGTACAGAAAACAAATGTCCTGAAAAATGAATGACTGAGTGGTTGGACACAAGAAACTGTGCTTGGATTGTAGTCAAGCTGAACTTGACAGAGGCGTGTAGAATCATGGCGGTGGGCAGGCGGACTCCAGCTTCTCCTGAGCAAGGAGGACCTCAGATGCTAGAGATAATGGGTGTATTAAATGAAGCTTACTATAGCAAGGTGCCTGCCCAAGGGAAGAATTCTGACCGCAGAGAAATAGAGATCTCCAACTCCTGATCCAGCAGCTGGGCTGATTCAGACCCACATCAGTGATCCCCAAGTTGATTAACCGAGATTAGGAGGCGGAAGTCACTTGAACCAAGGCTGGCATCCTTGACAGGACAGAGAAGAGAAGGGGGGACGAGAGAGAAACCAGTGCATCTGGACAGATGTGGTTTCTGCAGCTGGAGTCACCCACACACACATCACCGTGCCTGGTCTGGGTGAAGGGGCATCACCCACAGCTGCTCCCAGGGAGGGAGGACGATGTGGAGTTTTCTGTCTCTACAAGATGGTCACTTGCACCTGCCACTGTCCTGGCTGCTACCAGGGCCTGGCCAGAGAAGTGGCTGGACTCCAGACTAAGTGATTAGGGAAGGCAGGACCTGAGGGAGGGAGCAGGCCAGGAGGGTCAGTATTGGGGGAAAAGGAAAATAGAATGGGGAAAGGGAATGAGATGGTCAGAAGGAGGGATGACAGAGGGACTAGCAGGAAAGGCTACAGGATCAGCCACGGCTACAACAGGGTGAATAAAAAGCACATGAACATGCATGAACAGGAATAATGGAAGAGGAATAGGCAGCGGCCAGGAAGAGATGGCCTCTGTCTTCTAGATTGTTCTTAGAGTAAATCCAGTACAGCTCTAGGGGCATCAGTCTGTTTCGCTCAATCATAAGCAGGAAGATTGGGAGTGCTATGAGGTAAGACACCAAGGCGCAGCTTTCTCTGACTTAAGGGACTCGGAGAACTGCACTTCCAGACAGTTACAATGACAGGTGTGGCCCGAGTGGAACACAGAGGCGGGAACGCTTCCCTCTGAGGGAAGGATTGCAAGTTGGAGGTCAACCCAAGGTTTACAGTGAGAACTTATTTCAAAAAAGGTAGCAAGGGGCTGGGGATATGGCCTAGTGGCAAGAGTGCTTGCCCCGTATACATGAGGCCCTGGGTTCAATTCCCCAGCACCACATATATAGAAAATGGCCAGAAGTGGCGCTGTGACTCAAGTGGCAGAGTGCTAGCCTTGAGCAAAAAGAAGCCAGGGACAGTGCTCAGGCCCTGAGTCCAAGGCCCAGGACTGGCCAAAAAAAAAAAAAAAAAAAAAAAAGGTAGCAAGGCTCAGTAAGAGTTTTCAAGACAGAGAGAAGAGGTTCTGGTGTTACCCATAATCGACTTGTTGCTTAACTTATTTATTATTTATTTATTTGTTTTGTGCCCGTCCTGGGGCTTGAACTCAGGGCCTGTGTATTGTACCTGAGCTTTTTTGCTCAATGCCAGCATTCTACCACTTGAGCCATAGCTTCGCTTCTGGCTTTTTTTTTTTTTTTTTTTTTTTTGGTGGTTAATTGGAGATAAGAGTCTAACAGACTTTCCTGTCTAAACTGGCCTCAAACCTCCATCCTCAGATCTCAGCCTCCAGAGTAGCTAGGATTACAGGCATGAGCCTGTAATTTAAGTAGTTGTGCAAAGGGCTTTCAATTCCTCATGTCAGCTTGTGAGTACAACACGTCTTGATCAATGCCACCGCTTTCATTATTCTCTACTATCCATCTCCTCAATTTGCCTGGTTCCATTTTCATATATATGCATTGAATGTTATGGCTGTATTAACTTACCCCTTCTCTCTCCATTTCTCTGTGCCCCTCCCCTTCACCTCACCCCTATCCCACAACACATCATAATCAACGTTTTAACATCGTATCTATTTTGAAAAGAAAGCAAGACAAGAACTCATTCAGCCAGGCAGAGCTTGAGGAGGCCCAGCCACCATTGATTTTCATTTGTATCTTTTAGGAGCATCATCTACCTGCCTGAGGGTCAGTTGATTTAGATAGGGGTTTGGGAGGAACTCCCCAATGGATCTCACTACGTGACGCCTTCCTTTTACAGTCACCAAGAAGCCCCGGGAGCTCATATTCATATAGACCCTGGCTGAACGACCATCCTTTCCTGCTTTGCCATTCTAGTCTTTGAGCACAGTGGCTAACATATAACACATATCCAGGATATACAAGAAAGCATGGAAACAAAAATAATACCCATGATCTGAGTACATTCACACTGCTCTATACCAATATTGACACAATAAATGATTGGGAAAGGGTTATCTTAACCTATGACCAACACCCTGGTGTCATTTGCAGAATAAAGCTACATAGTAATGGGAGAAATAGCAGCAGTACTGATAGCTCCAAAACAGTGGGGACATGATTGGCCAGGTGGTTTGTGTGGAACCATCATGTAGGAGTTGTTAAGAAACAGTGTGAAAATATATATATATATATATATATATATATATATATATATATATCCCACTTCAGAACTACATCTGGACCAGATGTGGGCATGAAGAGCAGGAACAAGGTGAGATTATCTCCCCGTGGGAAAATGTCTAGGCAGAGCTTCAAGTGTGAGTTTAGCCCCTGGTGCTGAAATATGGCCTGTGTAGTTGCTCACAGACTTTCCCTTGATTATAAAAATTATCTTTAAGTAGTTGTACAAAGGACATGCCATTTTTTTAGGAGGTACTATTTAACAGAGCAGTTTATGAATACAATGCGTCTTGATCAGTGTCACCCACTTCAATATTGTCACTCCTTTCTACCTACAACTTCCTTTACTTTTCTTAATTTTGTGGTGTATACAATGAATTCTCAACTGCATTCTCCCCCACTTTCGTTCTTCATTCACCTATCCCCTCTCCCCATAGCCTGATTATCCTCCCCCCCCCCTTATTTTTAATGAGAAATCGATTCTATTTTCCATATGCCTCTGGACTCTCCACGCCTGGGAGGTTGCAAGCATCTAAGTTACAGGCCATACAAAAGAGTTTGCTCTAAATCAATGAACAACTCAAGGTGGAATGGGATGGAGTACTGACCCTGGACAAGGAAAGAAGAGAACTTTTCACAAAAGGAAATGCCAGGACAATGTGGAGTTGGAGAGCTACATAAAAAAAAAAATGCCCATGGCTCAGATGGCTGGGTGAATAAACAAATGTCTGTTATCATGGAGTAACACATAGCTACAGAGGTAGCAGCTAAACTTACTTCTCCTTCCAAGAGAAACAACTAAATGTATAGCTTCACCCCCCCCCCACCCCCCGCCCCATTCTGGAGCTTGAACTCCAGGCCTGGGCTCAAGGCTGGCACTCTTCCCCTTTAAGCCACTACATGACTTCCTGTTTTCATCTGGTGGTTAATGGGAGATAAGAGGCCCCTGGAGGGGCTGGGAATGTGGCTTAGTGGTAGAGTACTTGCCTCCCACGCATGAAGCCCTGGGCTCAATTCCTGAGCACCACTAAACAAGAGGTAGAGTGCTAGCCTTGAGCAAAAGGAAGCCAGGGACAGTGCTCAGGCCCTGAGTCCAAGCCCCCAGGACTGGGGAAAAAAAAAAGGCTCATGGACTTCTCTGCACAGGTTGGCTTTGAACTGTGATCCTCAGATCTCAGTCTCCTGAGTAACTAGGATTATGGTGTGAGCCACCTAGCTCTGTTTTCTTGCTATCCTTACAAACACAGGTGGGACAACAGTTGGGAAAATGAATTGTTGGGTGACTATTACTCTTTAAGAATATACATTATATGATACACTCCATCACATTCTCTAACCTCCTTTGTTATGTTACTAGAAATGGATTTCAATATAGATGAAGAGGCAGCCATATCAAATTAGGAGAGCAAAGCTGGCATTTCAAGTGAAAATTATACAGTGTGTCCCTAAGCCTTTCTCCTGGGAAAAGACAGCTCCTGTGGCTGTCTCCAAAGAAATAAAGTATCTCTCTCTGAAGCAAATGAAACATGGAAGAGTTCAGAGATGTCTATTACCTCCAAGTCTGCGCAAGAATGAGAGAGCAGTGGCTGTAAGGTTCAGACATGGGCAATTGAGTCAGTATATTTGGCAGAGATCATTGGCCTTGTACCCAGAGTAGACCTGAGTTCTCAGCCTTCCTTCCTTCCTTCCTTCCTTCCTTCCTTCCTTCCTTCCTTCCTTCCTTCCTTCCTTTTTTCTCTCTTTCTTTTTCTTTTCCTTCCTTCCTTTTTTTCTTTGTCTCTTTCTCCCTCTCTTTCCCTTTTTTCTCTTTGGTTTTTCCTTTTTCTCTCTTTTCTTTCTCCCCTTTGTTTCTTTTTTCCTTCCTTCCTTCCTTCCTTCCCTCTTTCCTTCCTTCTTTCCTTCCTTCCTTCCTTCCTTCCTTCCTCCCTCCCTTCCTTCCTTCCCTCTTTCCTTCCTTCTTTCCTTCTTTCCTTTCTTCCTTCCTTCCTCCCTTCCTTCCTTCCTTCCTCCCTTCCTTCCTTCCTTCCTTCCCTCTTTCCTTCCTTCCTTCCTTCCTTCCTTCCTTCCTTCCTTCCTTTCTTCCTTCCTTCCTTCCTCTCTCCTTTCTTGTTTCCTTCCATACTTTTTTATCTCTCTCCCTCCATCCCTCTCTCCCTCCCTCTCTCCCTCCCTCTCTCCCTCCTTCCCTCTCTCTTTTTTTCTTTCTTTCCTTCCTTCCTTCCTTCACATTCATTCTTTCTCTCTCTCTTTCTTTCATTCTTTCTTTCTTCATTCTTTCTTCCCTTTCCCTTCCCATCCCTCCTTCCTTTCCTGCCTCCCTCCCGCCTTTTCTGCAGCAGTCTCTTTGCTTCCCTCTTCTCTGTGTTGGAGACAAGGCCCCGTCGTCATGTAGTCTAGGCTGACCTGGAACTTGGTGTGCAGCCCATGCTGGCTTCAGATTCGTGATCCTCCTACCTCAGCCTCCGGTGTGGGATTATACAACCACACTATCATACCAGGGGCCCTGGGTTGTGTTTCTAGCCATGAAGCTACATTGACTCTATCACCCTTATCAGTTCATTTACTCTCTTCCAGAAGCTTTTACCTTTTTTTTCCTGGCATGAAATTATGATTTCACCCTATTAACAATTGCATAAGAAAAAAAGTGTTCCCTGAACTCAAAAAGAAGGTATTATGACTGGGGTTGATTGTGATGGTTTCAAACCACTCAAAGTCTCTGTTACTTTTTGAGCAAAACCCCCTCTGCACAGAGTACCCCTAACACTGTAAATGAAATTAACCAGTGGCAGATTAGAAGAGGCTAATGCTCCTACCTACTTGTACCAAGAATAACAAAATTCCTTTCCCATGTTTGTTCTGAGGTGGCCCCTGAGTGCTAACTTATGCAAAGAAGGAATCTCTTGATCTATGTGCATCTCAGAGTGGCTACCCAGTAAATTGTACCCAGTAAGAGTCATGTCATTCATTTATAGAAAGTGGAGGAATATGTCTAAGAGTCAGTGGTGTAAGGGTTTGGGGTAGGAGGGAGATGTTACCAAAGCAAGGTGCACCAGTCTTTGAGATTGTATAGCGTAGCATGGGTTTTCTGTGTTTTCAGATGGCTCTTTACCAACACAAAGTATCAACTGCTCCTTCAGGCAAGTCATAGGTGGCTGGCTGGCCCATCCACAGTGATGGCTGTGTACCTTCCCGCTGCCCTTATTACACAGTGATGTGATTTAGTCTCCCTCCTCTAAATCAAGAAGTGCTGGATAGTTCCACCGAATCCTTCTGCTTCTCTCAGTTTGTTTAGCAGGAGCAAATTCTTGCTCCCTGCTGGCTACAAGCACTTGTGCTTCTGAATTGACTTCTCTTGCTGTGCTTCCTATGCCGGACAATTGGGGTACCCATCTCCTACTTCTCGTAATAATGAGCTTTTCCTTCCGCTGGCAGCTGCTGTCACTAGGGTGTGGAATCCTCCTAGGCCTTGATTTCCCCAGATCCCACTGCCTGACCACAAGTAAAGGAGCTGAGTTAGTCTGCCACTCTCTTTTGGGAAAAGAAAACATCACTGATTATTGTAAGAGGATGTAGGAGGACTATTAGGCCATGCTGGCTTAGACAGTCTCAAGGAGGGGGGCACGGGGGGGGGGGCTGTCTAACGGGAACGTTTTGAAGTTAGCCCTGTACCAGCAGGAAGCCCCAAGCTTGGCTCGCTTCTAATTGTGCCAGGGCGCCTCAGGTGCCTCTGCCACCCGCTCAACACTTCTTGGACAAGCCCACCGCACCCCCGCGGCCGCCTCCCCCCTCCCCTCCCCCTTGGCATGGCTTTGCTTGAACAGCTTCTTTCCTAGCCCGGGCCGGGCCTGGTTGCTGGGAGGTGCAGTGGGCAGTGGCGGCCCCCGCTGCGAGGCTGGGGGGAGGAGAGGGGCCCAGCGTGGAGTTTGGGAGGCCGTGAGAGCTCGGCTGGTGGGGGGAGTGGAGGGGGGGGGGAGGAACTGGGGACCCGGAGGAGGCAGGGGTGGTGTGCTCGCAGCTAGCTCCCCCGGGAGCGGCGTGAAAGGAGAGTGCGCTCACCAGCTGACAGCGCGTGCTTCGCTCCAGACGCTCGGCACCGCGGCCAGCAGCCCCTGCCAGCCCGCTCTAATTAAGCACCGCTCACGTTACCGCGCCCGCGAACCGCCCCGCGCGTCGGGGTTCCCGTCCCTGCCTTGATCTTCACGCAACTTCCAGCCTCCCCGGTCTCTCCTCGGCAGCCTAGAAATTAACCCATTCTCCACTCCTTTCTCCTTTCCTGGTTAGGGGCCAGGAAGGAAGGGAGGGAGGAAGGAAAGGAAGGGAGGGAGGGAGGGAGGAAGGAAGGAACTGTCAGGGGCACTGCAGGGCCTTTGGGGCTGGGGTGGGTGAGGACTGTTGAGTTAAAAAAAAATTAACTGCCAGGAAGACTTTGACCTTTCCTTTCTTTTTAAAATCTGCCCCTCCCCCGTCCTCCCCCTCCTCCCAAGAACAAGTATTGCAACCGAGACTGGTCCTCACTCACTGTGGCCAGCCGTCCACACTGTAACTGCTTTTTCTAGCATGCAACTGATGAGTCTAGATCGTAATGGACATGTGTGTCTGCCAGCTGATCTGACTGAAGTCTGGGGCAGTCAGGACAATCTTGATGATCTTGTAGGATCCTGCATTTTCAAATGAGCAGAGAGAAATATGACAAGACATGCTTGGATGGCAAACCACTGTACTTGGTTTGCTGAGTTTCAAATCTCTAAACTCCCCAGACCTCATGAAACTCACGAGCCATGAACAAGCTCAGAATTCCTTAAAAACTGAAAACAAAAAGCAACCCGCCCCTTCTCTTATTATTATTATTTTTTCTGGTCAAGCTAGACCTCCCGTTAGCAATGCCAAGTGAAGAAAGTGTTAAACTTGCCCATTTGCCAAAAAATAATCTTCCTTCGGCTCTCCGTGAAATCAAGTAAGTTTCCAAAAGTGTAGCGAGCCAAAACCTTCCATAAATTAAAGTGGTTGATGGGGTGAGAGGCATAGAATATAAAGTAGGCTGCTTTAAGTATATAAAACTCGAGAAGGACTAACCCGATTTATCTATCTTCATTACTTTAAGAAATGCCGCCTCTTTGTTTGTTTGGGTGATATTAAGCATGCTTAACTTGCATACATAGTTGATTCCTTTGCTAGTATCTTGGATACTTGGATCTGACTTTTGAAGGTAGAAGCTAATTGCTAATAATGGAGAGAAAGAAACCAGTCAGCATGGCAGAAGTGGTCTGGCATATGGGGAACGAGCACTCAGAAATACTCAATATTCAAGTTTCCAAAATATTAATGAGATTATAGCAACCTGCAGCTATATGTTACAGCTTGTTAATGGAGTGTAAGAGAAGGGCTGCCAAACATTTGTTATGCAAACTCCATAACAGGACCTTAAATGGAAATGTGATTGTACATCTCTTTCAAAGAAATGTGAGCACACACACACACACACACACACACACACACACACACACTCCCAGAAAAGAAAATGAAGAGAAGAAAAAAAAGGTTAAAGTTCTCATTTGAACTTTGAGTACTCAATTTGCTCCCAAATGGTTAGTTTGATTCTTTGGTCAGATCTGGATGAAAGAGTGGAACTTATCTTCACTTTTCCATCGGTGGGCTACAGAATTTCTGACGTGATGTCCCGTTCACAGTTGTTTGCTCTTAAGAAAAGATGTGAAGGAGTGCCTTTAATGAAGATGGAGTCAGTCACGTTTTGTATTCTAAGGTAGAAACATCCTAGCCACACCCACATGAACATTTGGATGGCTGTTGCTGTCAACCATCAGTTGTTAGAGAAAATTTATTGACAGCATTGACCTGGAGAAAAGGAATAAAGTCTAGTTGTGGATACGAACACACTGTCTGATTTGGGGGCCAGCTTAGGGACAGGCGTTTCTTCATTTATGAAACATCTGAAGGAGGGGATTCCTGAGTCCTATTTTAGGGTTTCTCTGAGTTGATGAAAAGTAATAAATTTGATGATTCTTATTCTTGGTTAGGAAAAATGAACATAAGTAGTTTTGAAAATTTAAACATTGATTGTTCTCCTTGGAATAAAATCACAACTTTTCCCCCCTTCTGCTTGTCCTTCCTCTATTGAGACTCCTAACAGAGCAAAGCATTCTAGCGCTCTCTCTCTCTCTCTCTCTCTCTCTCTCTCTCTCTCTCTCTCTCTCTCTCTCTCTCTCTGTCTGTCTCTTTCTCAAATGATCAAAGGAGAGGAATATGACAAGATATTCTTCGGTGGCAAACCACTTTACTTGGTTCAGGTTTAAAATGGGGTGGGAGGCAGAGCCACACGATCCCGTTTGGTATGCTTATTGCAAACAAACTGGAAATGTGGTAGAAGTAATCACTTGATTTATTCATCAGCCCAAAGTTTCCTGATGCTTATCAGACCACAGCAAACTTGCCGGGTGCAAAAGGTTATCTGAAGGACAGGTGCCTGGTTTCTGTTCCTGGAACGTGTCTGGAGCCGCCGCTTCGCAGAGCTGGTGGACCCACGAGCTCAGCTTTCCTAGATAACTTCAGCTGAAAGCCGGGGAAACTCAGGCGGCCAGCGGAACCTTCTGCGCTTCCCTCCAGAGCAGAACCGGCGAATCCAAGTCGCCTAACCCCTCCAACCCAGCTCGACCAGCTCCCGTGTCCTAGCGGAGCTCTCCTCTTCCTCAGGTGCTGACAGGAGGATACCCCAGCGGGGAGCAAACTAATTTTCCCTGGCATTTCTTTCCTTCCTTCCTTCCTTCCTTCCTTCCTTCCTTCCTTCCTTCCTTCCTTCCTTCCTTCCTTCCTTCCTTCCTTCCTCCCTCCCTCCCTCCCTCCCTCCCTCCCTCCCTCCCTTCCTTCCTTCCTTCCTTCCTTCCTTCCTTCCTTCCTTCCTTCCTTCCTTCCTTCCTCCCTCCCTCCCTCCCTCCCTTCCCCTTTCTTTTAAAAGCATTTTTCTAATGGAACGTGGCTGTACCTTCCATTTAAGGAACAGTTCGACTCCTTTGTTAATTAAATCTATGTTTTAAACTCCAGTTTCTCTTCTCTGTATACTGAAGGTTCACTTTTCTAAGATCTATGATCCTGAGACCCAGAATAAACTTTTCCCAAGTAAGGTGGGAGTTTCAGCGTGACTTTACAAAATAAAAGTTGGGTTTTTCTAGATAGGAGCTAAAAGAGGAGCAAGGTAAAACAAGCTTTAGCTTGTATCTTAGAAGACACCCAATGTCTTGGAAAGAGAAATTGCGTGGAGGTCGGCAATTTCCTAGAGTATGGAGCATGCTTCCAACGCTTGAACTAACCATGAGCAATTTCCTTTCCCCCCCTCAAGTTCTTTCCTATTGTTTTTCCTTCTCAAAGATGCCTTCTCCCCAAAGAGGTGAGAGGGAGAAAGATCTCGAAGAAGGGATGAGGAGGGGAAGAGAAGAAGGAGGACAGATGGACACACACACACACACACACACACACACACACACACACACACAGTGAGAATCATTAGGCAACTTGTGCTGTATATTTATTTGATATATGTGAACTGTGTTCAGCCTGGTAGTTTTTCATAATTAAAAAGATCTAATCTTGATCAAATGAACTATTGGCTCACTCAGGAGACCAGAAACACTATTGAGGATGCTAGAAATAAGGAAGACTAGAAGATCTAGTCCGCCTAAGAGGCAAAGCTATGCAACTTTGGGGGAAGTTTTATCTTACCATTTAATTATGGACTGGAGTGCTTTTGCACTATGTACTTCCTGCCACCGTGAAGACTCTGCTTACACAACATTCTTCAAAAATCTCCCATCCAATCCATTTGCATTTAGCACCTCAAGTCTTCAAGGTCACTTAAGAACTGTTTACCATGACATCTCAATATGGAATAAGTAACAAATCACAAAGTATTTTTCACGTTTATTTTATCATTTGCAAAAGGAAATACATATAACAATGGCAATTGGCTTTGCTAAATTAAAATAAAATGATCTTAAGTAGAAAATGTAAAAAAAAAAAGAGAGAGAGAAAAGAACCCAACAAATCAAAGTAAGTAGAAATGGAACCACTCAATAATAAATAAATTGTCTAACATTACAAAACAAAATAAAATCGACCAAATATTTTTGACACTACGAGATGTGTTCTCTTAACTTTTATTTAAAAAACAACAACACATTTGCCAATAAAAGAGCATATAGATGACAAGTGGCTGCGTTTAAAATAATAATAATAATAATAACAATAATTAAAAAAAATCTTGTCTGCAATTGGCAGTTGAGTTTCTCCTGGAGCCGAAGCAGCAGCAACTGATAAAGTGCGTGCGCCAAGTTTCCTGCAAGACGCCACGGTTCTCGCGTTTGGAGGTGGGTTATATTCATCCATGTGGGAAACCCTGAATTTCCAACAGGTCCAAAGCCATCAGCTACTCTATTTTGCAAAGCAATGACTTTGAGTTTCCTAACGCATGTGGTGGGCGTGGGGGGCGGAAATCAGCGTGGGAAGACTAACCAGCGCTCCCCTAAACTGGGTGTGCGCACCACCGCGCAGGGATGGGGAGCCGGGACACAGGTAGGAGTTCCACTCGGTTCTCTGGCCTCAGGGCCAGGCGAGGGTTCCGCAGTGCATTGGCAGCAGGGACGGTTCACGGTACTGGGTACACTTCACGAGGAGGCCCTGCAGCATGTGGCTACAGGACAAGCCCAAAGTTTTCAGCAAGCAATTAGGGGGACCACGGGACAATTTGCAATCGCGGCCGCATTTGCAAGCCATCCAGTGTAGCTGCCATTGGAAGCCAAGTCGTTGCTACCACAACGATCCTCAGAGAGCAAAAACTTAAAAAACAAAAACAAAACTATGAGAGGGCGTGGGGTCTCTCACCGCGGAGCTTCCCGCGTAACGGGGTGAAAAGGGAAATGGTGTGTCTGTCTCCGTGGCCACCTTCCTAAGTGGCCTCATCCGAGTCACTGTAATGGGAACGAGGGGAAAATTCGCCATCGCTTCGGTGGGACCTGGGCGACGTTTTGCTATTCTCCTCCGACCCCGGCTGCAAGAGGCCCCCGGGCAGAGCCGGCGACAAGTTCTTGGGCGCCATCATCGCCGTCAGGGCGCTGTCCTCGAACGTGGAGAAGTGCAGGGAGTCCAGCGGCACCGAGTAAGCCCCGCTGGACGCCGGGCCCGGGAAGCGAGTCCGGCAGCCCCCGGGCGCAGGGGGCCGCGGGGCCCCGGCGGGCGGCGGCGGAGCCCCGGCGGCGGAGGCGGAGCCCGCGCCCCCGTCGTAGGAGGCGGCGGCGCGCAGGTGAGCGTGGTGGTCGCTTTTGCAGGCGGCCGGGGGCGGCGGGGGCTGCTCCGCGCCGCTGGGCGTCTGCAGCAGGTCGGACAGGGCGTTGATGTAGATCTGGGCCATCTGCAGGGTCTCGTACTTGGACAGCTTCTTGTCGTTGTTGAAGGACGGGATAACGTTGCGCAGCTGGTCGAAGGCGTGGTTCAGCCCGTGCATCCGGCGCCGCTCCCGGGCGTTGGCCGCCAGCCGTCTTTGCTTCTGCACCCCATTCACCTGTTTGCTGGAAGGGGCTCGCTGGCGGCTCAGCTCGTCCACCACGCCGCCTTTCAGCTTGCACAACTGTTCCCGCACTTTCGCCGAGGACGACCCTGCGTTCTTATGGAGCCCTCCGCCGCCGCCGCCGCCGCCGCTCCTCCGGCCCAGATCCCCCCGGCCGTCCACCTCCTCCGGGGCCGCCGCGGCCTCCGAGGCGCCCAGCTCGGGCGAATGCAGCAAATACTGGGCGGCGCGTGCCGTGCAGATGCCCTGCAAAGTGGGAGCCAGCCAGGCGCGTGGGTCGGTGCTGTCCAGGAGAGACAGCTCGGCGGGGTACACCGGCGGCTCCCTCGTTTGCAAGGTGGCAGGTGGCTGCGGTGGCGGAGGCTGGAGGTGGTGAGGTTGGGGGTGGCGATGGTGGTCCCCCAACTCCTTCACCTCGGCCCACTCTTCTGCATGCAGCAGGCGGGACATTGCACGGCCGAGGCGGAGGGGCTGCAGCGTTGAAGGTGGCAACTTGGCCAACCCAGTTCCACGAAAGGGGGAGAAAGATGCAGTGTCCCCCCTTTAAAAACACAACCGCCACCGAAAATCTTTTCCTGGGTCCCCTCCGCTGCGTCGTAACTTTTTTTGCGTTTGTTTTTTTTTTTTCTTCCCTTCTCCTCCTCCTCGACCCTCCTCCCTCCCCCCCTCCCTTACACTCGCTCGGAGATCACACACCAAGTCGCGTGCAACGAAGCTTCTCCGGTTGCTGAAGGCGCTGCGCCCCTTTAAAAAGCGGCACGCGCCAGTGTGTCTCCCCTCCCCCTCCCCCGCCCGCCTCCCAGCCCCCTCCTCGCGCCAGTCGCGTGTCTGCTCAGCCAATGAAGGGCGCGGGCCGGCGCGTGCGAGCAGCCAATCAAAGAGTTTTTACACCCAGAGAAAAGTTCGGCTGGGTGCTGCGGATTCCGGCGCTCGCTACGAGCTTCCCCCCCCCCCCCCGCTCCCCACTTCCCCCTCCACCCCCCCCAATCTCCCCTTCTTCCCTCTTTGCAAGTTCGTGAAATTCATGTTCATTGCAAGACTGTAATTCGACTCCCGAGCGTGTCCCCTCCCGGGGGGGAGCCCCCTCCCTGGGGTGCGCGAATTGTTGGGGAGCCGCGCCCCCCAACAGAAGGCTGAGCCCTCCAGGGCCAGATCCACGCGGACGCCGGGCGGGGGGGGGGGGCGGGCTCCGTGCCAGGGTCCTCGGCGCCAGGCGCCTCTCAGGGACCCAGAACCCCGAAAAAAAAAAAAGTCCTCGGGCTCCGTCCTGTGCTGACTCCTCAGCCAGGGTCGCAGCCCCAGCCCATTGCTCCTGGGAAATGGGGTGGCTGGATGCGCGGGTACCTCTCTCGTCGTTCGGTCCTGTGTGCCCGCGAAATGACGCTCCCCGTGATTATTCGGAATAAAAAGTACGGGGGCGCGGGGCGGTGTTGGCACGTACTTCGGGGCCCTCCTGCGTGTTTGCCCATTGGGCCTCAGATCTGAGTTCGTCGTGGCTACATAATCTTTTCATTCGTGGAAAGTAACGCTGTGACACAGTTAGGGTACACCACATTTTAGATCCACCGCCCTCCCCCCACCCCGCACGCACCCCATTCTCATGTAGCCGGTTCTCTAGCGTCCCGCCTCTTCCTAGGGTTTCATTCTTCCGAAAAGCCCCCTCCGAACTGTAATTTGGGGTCAGGGATCGGACGCAAAAGAGTATCGCTCAGAAGATGTTGAAGACACTCCCAAGGACACGAGGGTGCGTAAATGGAAAGGTCCCCGCGTTCCCAAGGGCTTCTCCCGGAGCCAGACTCTCTACCCTTCTGGCTGAGGAACCTTTGGCTTTACCACTACGCGTGGCTCCTTCGGGAAACTCCCAGAAACCGCAGCCTAGCCCAGCTCTCCCTCTCTTGTTTAATTAAGGCGTGCACTGCACTCACCAGCATAAAACCCCAAAGATAGGTGGCCCGGGGTGGGACAGCGACTCTCAGGTGAACCCTCCCCCTCCACCGCATTCGCCTACCTACTCCTTCGCCTATTCACGGCAGCCAATCAAAAGCTCCCTGGCCACCGGCACGCCCCGGCTTGCGCCTAGCGCGCGCCCCGGAGCTCCCGAGCACCGCGCTTGGGGAGCAGGGGTGGCTTGCCAGCTGCTACTACAGCCTTCCACTTTCTAAGTGGCTGATGTCCCGGAAGGAGTGTTCATACTCTGGGTAAAGATGACCCAGGAGAGGTAGTTTCCGGGGAGGGGGGGTGGGTGGGTGGCGATCTTTTCAGGGTCTAGAGAGGGGGCCTAAAATGTTCTAGTGCCGATGGAGCTTTGGTCCAACCTGCCATGAAGAACTCATCCAGTAGAAGAATTTCGATGCTAGACTGGATTAGATGGCGATAGAGATAGATTAGAGATAGATAGAGGTAGGTGATTGGCGTGATATAGATGATTGAGGTACATAGGCATTATGGATACATATAGACATGTATATATGGAGATGTGCATATTTATGCCATTACACAGACACAGGAAGTTTGAACAGACAGCTAAAATGATTATCAGTACATCATCCTTCACCCATCTCTTTTTCAACTTTACTCGCCGGTGTGTAGGAACGGTTCGGGATCTTCTAGTGTTAAGAGACAGAAATATCTGCGTGGTGTTTGTATGGGTGTCTTTAGGCAATGCAGACCTGGCTGCCTTACATAAATATAGGCAAATTTAGAAAGTCCCAACCCTGACCGAAAATGTTCAATGAGAACAGAGAAGAAGTCATCTTGTTATTTTCTTTTTTTTTTGGGGGGGGGGGGGTAACATTCTCCAATTATTTGGGCGATTGACAAGACACTAGTGAAAGTGGCTTTTAGTTCGTAGGGCCACATTAGCATTTGATTTATTAGAGGGCCTCAGCTACTTCTTCTCTCTAGAATGTTCTAGAGTTCCCAGGGCTGTTGCCAATCTTCATTTTCATTCATTTCGATCTTCATTGTTCTCTAACTCATGCTTTACTTGTAGCAAAGCTTCTACACTAACTCAGGTTTCTTTATCATAGACCCTGTCTGTATTTTATTCCTTTGCTCAAGGATTCATCTTGGTTGTCAATTACACATTCATTGGTAGGGTCATTAAATGTCTTTGACCCCAGAGTGTGAACTCCATGACTTTGCTTCTCCATTATGCTCAATGCTTAATACAGAGTCTGGAAATTGGTTGGCACATGATCAACATAGACTGAAAGAAAAATGCCTTCAAGAAATGCCATCTTGTTTTAGTCCTTCCCTCAATGAGTAGTTTACTTGCTGCCAAAGTTCAATCTAGTAAAAAAAATTATCTGTGCTGATTTATCTTACAGAAATTTAATTTTAACTATGGGCAATAAGATGGAAAATTGGGGATTTTATTTATAATGGAGACTTCTGTAATACCTCATATAATTCCTATACCAGAACAAACATATTTAGTTGGAAATGAATTGTGCTTAGTACAAAAATTACTTGCCACTTGGTTTGACTTTTCTAGAATATTGAAGATATTCTCAGCATCTGCTTGATTCCGATGCAAATAGATACTCTGTTATTACATAGTCCTTTTGTATAAATCTTGGACTTTATGAGAGTTGTGGAAGAATTCACTAGAGAAAACTGAACTCACGCAAAAGAGTAAGAGCTAATTGCAATTTTCTATGCAGGCAACTTAAGTAAAGCTATTAATTCAGCATATTGAGAAGGACTGAGGAAATATTCCTTTCTTAGTAGTCTCCAGATACTGGGGAGGTTGTGGAAACTGAGGCCATTCAGATCTTCTTCATTCCTAACCCAAAAGTTCTTTAAATTTTTTTTCTCACTAGTTCATGCCTTAGTAGATTGAGTCAGAACGATCAGTGATAAACACCAACACTCTTCTCACCAGTAAGAGAGCTCTTCCTCTGTTTCAAAGTGTGTTCCGAGTCTAGACCTGATTGACAGAAACGTCACCAACCTCCCCACCATTATGTCTCCTGGCCTGGTTCCATCTGCTGCTGGAACTTCTGACATGAGCTGTCTGAGAAGTGTGGTACTCTTGCATTCAACTACCCCTTCTTGTACAAGGCTGCCTTGCATTATTCTTTCCTGTTCTGTGTGTCTGTCTCTTGCTGGGCAGTCCCTGCATCCTAGATGTGATCAAGGAGAGTTGATTGTCTCTAACTTTTGGAAGGGAGGTTTGGTTTGCAGATGTAAGTTAGCCCAGAATGATCACCCTGTCTCACTGTCAAAGACCCATTGGGTGACCCTTGCCCAGTTTTCACTAAATGTCTTTCAAGCTAACTTACATGTAATCGTGTTAGAACTCCCCACATGGATTTGAGATCGTAAGTACAGACAAATGATTAACCAAAGTAGATTACCTTTTTTTTTAAATTACCAACCTTTATTCACCATGGAAGAAATTGGAATTCAACCAGGGAACTTATTTTTTGACAAAATTTTATTGATAAAATAATTTATCAAAGATTTATGAACAAATTAAAAACTTCTGAAAAAGCAAATGATACCAACCAAGATAGTAAAAAGTATGACTGTGGGTAAGAAAGGGTATTCTAGTTTGGATTGGCTATATTAAGCAACATCATAAAACTAAAGACTTCTCCAAAAGAAATTAGGATGTGATGTTTGAACTTATAAGAAAGGCTACTGTAAGATGCTTGTCACGTGGGGGAGGGTGACTCCATCTCCTGCCCAGTCTTAATCACCCTGATACCTCTTCCAACATCTTAATTTGCTTAACAACTTGGATCTGTCTGCTCTTCCCTCTCAGTTAGCATGACCTGGAGATGTTCTTGTTTCTTAAGTTTGGCCTGTCATTTCAGCAACAGCTTTCCTTGCTGGCTTTGGATCTGCTTTTTGTTGGATGCTTTGGCTCAGTGCCTCTGACTTTGGGTGGCTGGTGTTGTGAGTCTCTCTGGCTTCCTTCCCACAGCAAGGGCTGGTGATGAACTATAATAGAAGACTTTGTTTTTAAACATTTTAACTTTGTTTTAGGTCTCTAAATAAAACCATAAAGTTATAATCTTAGGGATTTTTCAGTTCACTGAATTTCTGTATGGGCCCTCTAATCTGACATTCAGCAAGAAGGAGATTGTGAGTATTTACCATTCCATGTAGAAATATATTGAAGACTGAGATGAACACCAAATGAACATTTTATTCCCCCTCCTAATTCTAGGATCTCAAGGAATGGATTATAAGGGACACGTTCTACTTTCAGTTTATGATGGTATTCTAGAGTTTGTAGGATGCAAATTCCCTCAGACCTTTTGTACAAAATCATCACTAATATTCACCCCGAAGAACATTAGTAGAAAGTTTATTCTATTCTTGAAGCACAAAATAAGGATGTTCTCAGTTTTGGAGATGCTGGTAGTTTTTTTGAAAGAAAGACCTCCTTTAATTTAAAGGCCTGCTTGCTATCAGTGGCTCTGCTGGCCTTTTGGCTCACTAAGTTTCTACACAGGACTGAAAGGGAGTTGAGATTTCAATCGAAGATGGATGAAGACTGATTCCGTGAGACTGAACTGAAATTAGGTCAATTAATTCAGAAATCATAACGTATCACCAGAAGTAGAAAGTGGGACCAAGACTTTGCCAGGAAGACAAGAAAAATGAGTGGCATTTCTCATTGTTCCATTGGGGTGTGTGTGTGTGTGTGTGTGTGTGTGTGTGTGTGTGTGTGTGTGTGTGCTTAAGGGTGGAATATGAGGCTGGTAGGCTAGGAACATATTTTACCACAGGTTGTAGAACAGACAAGGGAGTAGATACATCAAAACAAGAGTGGCAAAAGCCAGATTGACATGGGTGATAAAATGTTAAAAGAAGAAACGTGTCACCAAATCCTGATTTTAAGTGATTATCTGGGAACTTGTCGTCCCAGCGCAGGCAGTCAAGGATAGCTTGTGTTCTGTCTAATTGGCCAGTGTTTCCATTAAACAATTTTCTCCTCCCTTTGTATTAGAAGGCCTGCATTTCACTTGGATAGCTCAGTGACTCCTCTAGAAGCCAGAACCTGGCTAATTCTAGCTTTTGAGGGCCAAGAATGTATTCTCCATAATGGGTCATAGTGATAACCTATCCAGAAGTCTGGCTGGTGTCCAAGTGTTGCCGTGTGCTAATGGTTGAAAATCTCCCTGTCATTGGGGACCAGTTTACCTCCTCTTCATGTAGCCTTGCCCTGCTCGGAGGTATTAGAATTCCTTGCTGTAACCAGCTGTCCAGGAGGGCAGGGCCTTGGTCTTATCCACACCATTCACTTGCACAGGGTAGGTTGTGGGAAATTATGCTCTCCTATTGGGGTGGGGAGTTGCTAAGCTCCATGGGAAGGGGGCCATTACAGCATAACAGGTTACAACATGATTTCACAGACACTTGATTCTCACAATGACCCTGTGAGGTAGGTACAGTATATAATGGATTCACTTGACAGTTTGCAAAGACAGACACCAAAGACCCAAGAGTTGAAGAGATTTGCCCATAGCTCTAATTAATACCAGGATTCACACTTGCAACCACACTTCCTGACTCCAGGTTTTCATCCAGAAGTTACAACACAAGACAGGCCATTTTGGTGACCAATCAGAAGAGATGCTTTGTAAGTGAACACTAGGTGGTTACTGGTTACAATGATAAGTCTGGTGGTTTAGAACAAAAACATCTTAGTGATTAGAATCCATAGGATCCCCTCTTGAAAGGGGTCCTTCATGGACTGCTGCTTATTGGTGTGACTCCTGTGGGTTGCTTTGGTATATTTGAAGATCATCTGTGAATGAGCCAGGATTCCTTCTGTGGCTACAGAGCAGGGAGTTCTCATGGCCATTGTTACTTGGCTATGGCCATCATCTGGCTGTTGGATTGTCTGCCTTCCCCATTGGAATGTGAACTTCTTCCAGCAAGCACTGTCACGTTTTCATTGTATTCTCAGAATTTAATACAGTCCCCGGCATATAAAGGTCCTCAATTAAAACCTGGTTGTGTTCACAAGGGATTGGTCTGTTTTCATGTGATGTTTTCTTATTTAATTTGTAAGGGACTATTGGCACAGAATCAGTATGATGGGTGAATCTAGATGTGGAACTAGGGAAAACTCAGTTGTCTTGATGGTGGGTAGGATACATAGCCACTGTGATTCAAGGGTATAATAACATTGATCAAGTGATCTTTGCCAACAATGATGAATCTACTAGCTGTGGATTCAAGTTGGAGGCTCGCTGTTAGCCAAAATCCATGCAAAATATGTGTTCGGTGGGCACTGGGTTAAGACAATGAGACTTGGCCTGGAAGGAAGGAGATCATTTAGATAAACATGACACTAACGCTATTTTGGTAATACTGAGAGAGCTCTGTGACAAAAGAAAAGAAACAAAAGCACCAAACAACAACAACAAAAAGTCCCCAAACCATGAAACACAATCACAATTGATTCAGTAAGGATTGGAAGAGGCCTTTGTCTTTTATCTAGTTAAGTTCTGCCAAGGCACATTCTTCTTGGTCCTCAACATCTCCTTGGATTCTTGGCTATGAGAAGTCCCAAGCCCTAGAGTTGAGATTGTGATGAATCTGAAACAGGTAGAAGCTGAGGACAGATCTGTTGTGGGAACGATTCAGACCTCAATATGTGTATTCTTGACCAGGATGCACAGGCAAAAACATCGAGTGCATAGAAAGACCCCTCTCAACAGGCTAGCTCAGGCAAGACCTATGCATGACCTGTGGCTGAAAGCAACAAGTCTTGTTGCTACTCTTCTATGCCTGAAGCGAGGCAAGGATTTCTGGGTGTCACAACCTGGTGAGTACAATCCCTTGAACTGAAGCAGAGCTTTTAAGTTAGGAAAGAGTACATCAGCTCACCAGTCTTGGGTACTCAGGATCAAATGGATCCTGAAATCCAGAGATGGGAAAAAGATCAGCAGGTGTGTGTGTGGGGGGGGTGGGAACTGGTAGAGATTATGGGTCATCTAGAGGTCCTCCCAGTTGGGCTGATTGGTGCAGGCTGTGGCTGGGTGCCTGGCTTCTCCAGGTATTGCTGCCAAGTTTCAAACATGGCCTTAATGGCCAAGCATTCTTTCTTTCAGAGATGGTAGTTTCGTTCTGCAGGGATGAAGCCTGTTGAGAAAACAAAGCAGAGGTGGCATCAGGTTGAGACTGACAAAGAATGGTTTTTGCATGGTGAGGTCTCTACTCATAAAATATTGGCTGCACCTGAATTGCTCACTGTAGACAAGATAAAGCATAATGGCAGTGGATTGAAACCTCCCAGTTAGGGCTGTAGGTGTTTTGTATCTCAGGTTGTCATCAGGAAAGCACAGCTCATTGGCCATTGGTTCACTGGACACTGTTTTAAGGAGGACCTTAGAATCTGGTCAGATTGATGTTAAGATACATTTGTAGTTTATGAATAAAGCCTTGAATACCTTCACCAGAAAATAACGCCAGTATTGCCCTTATACAGAGAGGTGGTAAAGTGTTCTACCAACCTTGCTCTTGACAGAGTTGCACGTGAAATCCTAGAAATATTTGCTTCGATATTGACTTTCAGATCTCGACAACTTTTAGCAATTGATTCTAGACTATACATGAGTTTGAAGACATTCATAATTAATAATAGACAAATTTTTTCCAAATTGCAATCGATCAATTGCTATTATTCACTGCATTGTAGCCTGCTTATTTATATGCTCCCAAACAAGGAACTTCTTCATTCTTGAAGACTAAGGGGAAGATCTCATAAGTTATATATTTTATCAAAAACAAACAAGTAAGCCAGGTGCCACTAGCTCATGCCTGTAATCTTAGCTACTTGGGAGGCTGAGATCTAACATCTCAGTTTGAAGCCAGCCTGGGCAGGAAAGTCCATGAAACTCTTATCTCCAATAAACTATTTTATGAGGCAAGCACTCTACCATATTCCCCCAATAAACTATTTTAAAAAGCTGAAATATATTGTTATTGGAGAAAAAAATAGCTGAAATAGTGCTGTGGCTCAAGTGGTAGAGTGCTATATTTGAGCAAGAAAAGATCAGGAATAGCACCCAGGCCCAGAGTTCAAGTCCCAGTACTGGTGAAAAAAACCCACAAAAAACGAAGTAAATATTTGCTAGACATTTATCCCTACATTTTGTCAGGTTTGATAGGTACTTTGGAAAATACATATCACTAAGTTTTTGCCAGATGTAAGTTAGGTTCTTTGGAAAATAGAAAATGTGCTTGAATAAATCATGTACTCTGTTTAAGAGGCTCACTCCTATACTGGCTAGGGAGATACAGTTATCACACATTACATATAGAAATTAAGCTGAATGTGAGCCTCACTGCTTTTCTCTCTCCAAGTATTCAGTGTTCATAGATTTGGATTCATAGACTACAGTCGTTTTAGAGAGGAAGGTCAAATGTTGAATAATGAGAGAAGCAATCATACAGGAGGTAGGGACTTGTTTTGTGGGAAAACTAGGGTTTTGAAAGATTTTTGGACATTTTTAATGGACGTACACAGTCCACAAACCCACAAGAGTTCACAAACTTGTGGGTCCCACAGTTCCTCCAAGCAGAAATTAGGATGACAAATGATACTTTTGCATATTATAAGCACTTAGTGCTAGTGTAGCTTCAGGTCTTCACACTCAAGATCGGAATGTCACAGAAAGATAGTTTCATTCATTAGTCCTATAATTCTACTAGAATTATTCTGGTAGTTTTTGTTTACTATGATGAGTTCTTTTTTTTTTTTTTTTTTTTTTTTTTTGCCAGTTTTGGGGCTTGGACTCAGGGCCTGAGCACTGTCCCTGGCTTCTCAAGGCTAGCACTCTGCCACTTGAGCACAGTGCCACTTCTGGCTGTTTTCTGTATATGTGGTGCTGGGGAATTGAACCCAGGGCCTCATGTATAGGTGACAAACACTCTTTGCCACTAGGCCATATCCCCAGCCCACTATAATGAGTTCTTTAATTGTCTATTGTCTGTCCCATTCTCATAGATGACAGAGATAACATTTTATTCATTTCAATATATTTAGATATACTAGTATCTTTATGCCATAGGGTCTTTCCGTGGTAGGTGGTGGATAAACATTTGCTGACCATGTGGAAGCAAATGAAAAAAAATTAAGGCAGAAAATTGTACCAAAATAGATTTGCATCAGAAAATAACGTAGCAGTTGAGTAGAACTAAAATGTGGAGGCTTTTGATAACTGGTCTGAAGAGGAAGAAAGAGAAATCAGAAATTAAATAAACAATAGAACATTTGTGTGTATGTGCTGGTCCTAGAGCTTGAACTCAGGGCCTGGTCCTGTCCTTGAGACTTTTTTGCTCAAGGCTACTGCTTTCCTACTTAAGTCATAGCTCTACTTTTGGCTTTTTGGTAGTTCAGTGGAGCAAGCCAGAGCTGGCTTTGAACCCCAATCCTCAGATCTCAGCCTCCTAAGTAGCTAGGATGACAGGTGTGAGCCACTAGCACCTGGTTTGAACAGGACTTTTGAAAGTCCTAGTTATGCAAAGTCAGATTTGCAGTGATATCTAAATTGGAGAGAAATAAAGAAGAACTGAGGAATCAATTGAAATTGTTAAAGCAATCTCATTTCCAGGAGGTAGAGATCGAGAATCAATTTTTTAGAACCAATTTTGAGCCATTGAAAATGCAAAGAAATTTAGTACTCATGCAAATGGATGAGTATTAGCAGGTAATAAGTAAATGAGAAGCATGAATTAAAAAATTAACTCAACAATGACAGGTAACATTTTATACATTTTGTGCCAGCACTTCAGTTTAGTTTCTTATTTAATACCATTTATTTCCACAGTTCTACAAAATGGTAATGTTATCCATTTCATTTCTGTGATAAGAAAATAAGTTAGAGGTTTAGAAATTTGTGTCAAAAATGACGTAAATATCATCAGCCTTTGTTGGTATGGAGATATAACTCAGGACCTTGCTTGCCAGAGTTGGAGCCATAAAATCCAATAGTCCTTTTTTGCTTCCTAATTGGTCTATTTTTTAACTTTCTAGTCTTTTTTTTTTTTTTTAACAAGGTCTCTTGTTTTTGCCCCTGTGGCCTTGGACCAAGCCCCTCCTACCTCTGCATCGTGAGTAGCTAGCATTCCAAGTTGCTGATATACCAGGCTGTTGTTTTTAAAATTGTTTTTGTTTTGGGAAATCCTGGGATTTGAACTCAGTGTCTTGTATAGGGTAGAAGGGTGCTGTACCTTGTGAACTACATCCTCAGCTGTTTCCCACCTCCCACCCCCAATTTGGTTATTTAAAATAGGGTTTTAGTTTTTGCCTGCTGGGCCTGAACCACCTATTTATACTTCCATCATAGCTGAGTTGACAGACACTTGCCACTTCATCCAACATTTTATCAAATGAAATGCAGTCCTTGCAAACTGTCAGCTAGGTTGGACCTAAACTGCAGTCTCCTAATCGCCACCTCCTAAGGAGACATGACACAGAGAAGCCAGCACCTGGGTATTTTTAATCTTTAGGAAAGTCTTTTGCTTTTTCCTTTGTGGCATTAACAAGTTTCTGTGCTTTAAGGGCTAACCAGGAAAAGAAACCGTGCAAAAAAGTTCACCATCAGGGTTGGGAGTGATAGGGGAGAATGGTGAAAGGAGGAATGCTAACCAAGATTCATTATATTATACACTGCTGTGTTAAGTGGCGACTCCACTGCACACCTCCTTAAAGATAATTTTTTTAAGTGCACCAACATACAATAAAATTGCATGCTGTATTTGAAATAGAGTTATGTGGAAGGATGACAAAACCTGGACCAGGACTAGCGATGGTTAGAATTGTACTCATATTTGATTTTCCTTTATTACTTTGATTTCTCTTTCATGACAGTATTGGGATAGTTGACTGTGGAAATAACACTGAAAAACGGTAGAGTTTTCTTTTGATATTGCTGATGTGCCACAGTCCTAAAGCAAGATGGGATGACACTCGGTCTAAATTGCCTGAAATCACTCATTGGTGGAAACTGGAAACTAAAATAGAAGAAAAGACTGCAGGAGGGCTGGGGATATGGCCTAGTGGCAAGAGTGCTTGCCTCCTATACATGAGGCCCTGGGTTCAATTCCCCAGCACCACATATACAGAAAATGGCCAGAAGTGGCGCTGTGGCTCAAGTGGCAGAGTGCTAGCCTTGAGCAAGAAGAAGCCAGGGACAGTGCTCAGGCCCTGAGTCCAAGCCCCAGGACTGGCCAAAACAAAACAAGACAAAAAATAAGAAAAGACTGCAGGATTTCAAGGCTCCAAAACTCTCCCACGTCGAAACTGGACACGAAATCCTCTGTTTTCACTGCCGACTCTTGAAGAGACAAGCAGTTGGTTCTAGAAAAGCCTTTGGAGCAGTGCTTGCCATAGTCCACTATGTAATCCTCACACACTCATGAGTTTACAATCCTGAGCCTTACAAAAATTTTAAAGTTCAATTTTAACTCTATCAATTCATAGAAGCAATATCTGAAAAATAATCTTTTAATGAAACTGCACCGATATTCTTTTTTTTTTTTTTTTTTTTGGTCAGTCCTGGGGCTTGAACTCAGGGCCTGGGAACTGTCCTCGAACTTCTTTTTTTTTCTTGTTCAAGGTTAGTGCTCTACCACTAGAGTCACAGTGCCGCTTCCGGCTTTTCTGTGTATGTGGTACTGAGGAATCAAACCCAGGGCTTCATGCATGCTAGGCAAGCCCTCTGCCACTAAGCCACATTCCCAGCCCCCGATAGTCTTTAGAGATAAAAGTAAATGCAATTACAGTGAGGCAAATAAATGGAAGTCTAAGGTAGTTAGTCAAAACTAAAATAAATATTATATATTACTATTAAAATGGCCTGCTAGGAAAATAATATCAGTATGTAAGATTATAACTTCCTATGAATTGCAAAAAGAAATTGAGCCTTTCAATTATTTCTTACTTATGTCTTACTTTCTTTTCTCTTTTAGACAGGGTCTTGTTATGGACTCAAGGCTGGCCTTGAACTAGTATTGAGATTACAGCCATGGAGCTACAGCTCTTGGCTCTGTAATAATCATTCTTGATCGAAAAAGCATCTGCTGAAGTTCTACCTGTGCTGCTTATATGTTTCTGAATCCAAGCAGGAAAGTCCATTTTATGGTCCTGTCTTTGCCTCTGTCTGTTTATCTGTCTGTCTGTCTCTGTGATGCTATATCTTCCCATTCACTATTTATTAATTTACTCATAGTAAGGTCAGTCAGGCTTGACATTGCACTTTCTGTCCATAGAAAATTGGTGCAGCCTTTCAAGGCTATAGTCACAGTGTAATAATAATCAGAAGGGCTTTATCAATATGCATGTTGTTTGGAGAACACAGGATCATATTTTAGGATATTACGTTCAAAGACGGAACTATCCTAGGCTCAGGAAACATGTCTCTTATTCACTTAGTTACTTGGACCATATATTTATTCGTACATACATTCATACATACCTATATGTGTATATGTATGTATTTCATACAGAATCTAAAATACTGCAGAGACTTAAGAATGAGATTTTACCTGAAAATATATTAAACAAGCACAAAGTGTGACACAACAGGTAGAAAGTTTCACATGCTTTCCAAGGACAGAAGGTCTAAACTGAACACAGCAATGAAGACATTAAAGCAAGGCAGAATTAGAAGATTTCTACACAGACTTCAACAAAAGCTATGCAACATTTATTTTGTTGTAGGCTTCGTTGTGTTTTTTAAAAAATGTTTGCTTTTCTCATTCATTCTTGTGAAGTAGTCACACCAAGTGCGCGCGCGCGCACACACGTA
Source organism: Perognathus longimembris pacificus (assembly GCF_023159225.1). Taxonomy (NCBI): domain Eukaryota; kingdom Metazoa; phylum Chordata; class Mammalia; order Rodentia; family Heteromyidae; genus Perognathus; species Perognathus longimembris. Next base: position 21,996,682 of record NC_063184.1, read on the forward strand.
CACACACACACACACACACACACACACACACACACAGAGTCAAAGTCAATGGCAGTGGGTGGTGTATGTCAGGGCCGAATTTGACGCCCCTCTCCCAGAATAAGATAAATGTAAGTGATGAAGAACTCCTGGGGTTGGGTGAACTCATTTTGTATTCAACACTCTGCCTGGCCCCTTTCTCATCCCTCTCTCCCTCTCTTTGTATGTTCAAGCCTACTTGAATTTCTTTTTTCTTTTGTAGAACTTGGTTCTTTTGATGTGTTTCAGGCACGCCCTGCAGCTCAGAGAACTTCCCAGGAATCGGAAACATAAGCACATAGGCCTGAGATGCTACTGTACAATGGACAGAGAGCTTCAGGCCTACAAGTAGGCTATTTTCTCTCCCACCCCCCCAAAAAAACACACACACACACATTAAAAATGCAACATAGTCTGTATCCAGGATTTTAAAGAAACAAACACTCTAAAATCTAAATACAAAGTAGACATTTGATAAGTTTTGAGCCTATAGTAGTAATTTAACTTGAGATATGACTACGTGCATTTATATATTTGCTAGTTGAACTGAATTTCCCCTAGAATTATGAATTAAATTGTTTCTCTTTTATTGCCATTACAGCATCGATGTTTCTGGATTTAAAGAAGCACATGATTTTTCAGCTATCATAGTTCTTATTGTTAGTTTTTACTGTAAAAAGGATGTAAGAATGTGTGGAGGTTTGAGTCTTTATCATCTATAAAATTCAAAGACATGCTGCTACAAGCATTGTCAGCTAGTTTCAAAGCATCATCTATATTAAAAGAATGTCTAGATAAAAGAGATGTTAGTTATGTTATAGTACTTCTACTTTCAGAAGTTAAATTATTTAGTAAACAGTAAAATAGTGTTATTTTTAATTTAAAATACCTGTTTTTACTCACATATCATATTTTATGTGACAAATCTTTCAGGACTATGTCACTGAATTAGAACTTGGAACTGAAAATTAAAAAAACAGAAAAGTTTTAAGTTTATATTCACATAAAATATACTCATCTTAACACATTAAATTAAAACTAAATTTAAATAACAGTGAAATTTAATCTTATCCAGATTTCTAAAAGAAACCTTTATTTTTGAAACCAAAACAATTGGAACAGTAAACTCAATTAGAAATTTGGTGATTATCTTGTTTGACTTAGCAAACCAATCTATATATATTAGAATCATTACTCACTTTTGTCTAAATATTTGACTTCTATTTTCTGTGTATTTATGGCCAAACTTTATTGAAGACATTTTTATTAACTGATTTATCAATCTGAGAAAAATACAGAAATTTGGACAGTAAATTATTTTCAACTACATTTTATTCAGTTGATTGAGTCTATTGAGCATTAATTGCATGCTAATGGCACTAGTATTAACTTATAGGGAAATAATTAGGGTCTTCATTGAATTAATTCAACACTGTCCAAATTCTTTTATCCTTAAGTAACAAATCAACCAGTTGGTTACTCAGTTCCTTTTTATTTTGAGATCCAGATCTTTAATTTGAAAGGAAAAAGAGTTCAAAATTTCCAATGTTGGTAAAAATACACATATTTAATGATCATATAGGAAAATTAGTTGAACAAATTGATAATAACCTTTATGACTGCAATAGGACCTGAATTGTTTCAACACATAACCAACTATTTCTGCAAGGTTGAGCTACCATTTGTACACACAGCTACAAAGAACCTATGGAAACTTTTCCCCGATAATTTTAAGAGTTGGAAATTTACAAAACCTCATTCCACCTCATCTGAAAAAAAAATTTAATAGGGGACATTTTGTCGCAGCAAATATGAGCTCTTTCATACAATGCAAAACCATGGAGGAGTACATTATCAGGGAATAGGTAGAGCTGAAGGTTCCCAAGGTAAGCCTAAATTTGCTAATATGTACAGGAGCAATCACGGTGGTCCTCTTCCATGTTCAGGCTCTGACTGCTCGCAGAGCCTCATGGAACTTCCCCACCTTCATTTAAAAAATGGCCTAGGCACTAGATGGACAGGGCACGGGGTGCCAGTTTACACTGGGCTTTTGTCACCATGCACAGCACTGCTTCCTGACACACTTTAACTGTATGGCAGAGCCCATCTTGCTATACCTACTACTGTTGATCTCCTGTCCCTTCCTCCTTTATGTCCTACTGAGATCTGAGGATCGGGGTTCACAGCCAACCTGAGTAGGAAAGTCTGTGAGATTATTGTCTCCAGTTAACCACCAAAGAGCTGGAAATGGAGCTGTGCTTAACTGGTAGAGCACCAGGTTTGAGTGAAGAAAAAAAAAAAAAGCCAAGGAACAGTATCCAGGCCCTGAGTTCAAGCCCTTGTACTGGCACCTATATATATACAAACCAAAAAACCGCATTGGTAGTAGCCATGTTTCCTGCTCTACGCCATAACTCAAGCCTAGGAAATGCAGGGGTTTCTGTTTTTAAAACTACATAAAGTTTAAAGAGGCAGCCTTCTGAAAAGGGATCGATGAGTTCCAGAAGGTTTCCATTTATTTCACTGATGACCTATATAACATTTCCTTAGTATTTTACTGTAATTCATGACAGCCACATTCGTAGGTATTCATGGGAAAAACAGACACCTGTATTCATTCCATATACATGTGAACACACACATATAAACACACACATACATAAACATATATAAACACAACTCTTTCTCTCTACATAGAGATAGATATAGCTAGACATAGATAATTTAGATAGATAGATAAAGATAAATAAATAGATAGAGATAGATAGATAGAGATAGATAGCGGAAAATGGCAGTCCAGAAGGTATCAGAGAGCCCACCGGGTATGGTATTTGCACCTGTCATCCCAGCACTCGGGAGTCTACAGGATGATTTGCTTGTGGGTGGTCAGTGACGGTCTGCCCGGATGTGGGTTCGTGGGGACAGACCTCACGCCCTGGCACCCGTGCCCTCCCCGTGCTTGGCAGAATTCGCAGTCTACAAACGCACAGGGCCGTCAGCCCCCTGAGGAACTCAGGCCCGAGGACTGTGGGCTCCTTCACCTCACTGAGCCTGTGGCAAGGTCTGGGTTTTTAAACACAGGTGTTGTGTGCGCAGGCTTTTCTGGGTTTGGGGGCTACACTGTGTTTTGTTTTTTAATGAGACACATATTGTCCCGTTCAAGTCTAATGGCTTTGCTCCTCCTGTGTATGTTCTGGAAACAGGATGAGATGGAAAGACTGGGATCTTTCCTCAGAAACACTCCCTACTGAGATCCTATGACCTTCCCTCGGCTCCTTCTGTAAAGAGCCCTCTCCCCAAACCTCTCACCCTCCCCCCATTTTCCTTTCTTAATGCTGGTGAATTTTCTTCCCTTCCCTTCCTTTCCTTTCCTTCCCCTTCCGTTTCCTCCCCTCCCCACCCCTCCCCTTCCTTGGTTTTGCTTGCTTGTTTGCTTTTTTGTCCGTCTTGGGACTTGAACTCAGGACCTGGGATCTGTCCTTGAGCGTTTTTGCTCAAGAGTAACACTCCACCATTTGAGCCACAGCTCTACTTCTGGTTTTTTTCTTTTGGCTGGTGAAGTGGAGCTAAGGGTCTCAAGGGCTTTCCTGAACTGGCTGGCTTCCAACCATAATCCTCTCATCTCAGCCTCTTGACTAGCTAGGATTACAGGCATGAGCCACCAGCTCCTGCCCACCCCGATGAGAACTTTCTGAGTACATGATGAGACATTTCCATCCCGAGCAGCACCACGATGGAATTGTGCAGTTATTGTCAAGGACTTCCTCTACTCTGTCCAGGGCAGATCCCTTGGGCATCTCCCGTCTGTGATGGAGGAGGAGGCAGTGTCTCTACCAGCCTCTCTAGAGAGAATGCTCACAGCCTCCTGTGCAAATGCACACAAGCTCTCCCATCTGGAAGGACTAAAATAGGACTTCTGAAAACAGACATGTTGCTTAAAACTGTGCTCTAAAAGTAGGACTTCCCATGACATTACAAGCATCAAAAATAAGCCAGGCACCAGTGGCTCATGCCTGTCATTCTAGCTAGAGGCATGTGCTACCCTAGGAAGGGATTAAAGTAGATCTTGGGGAACCCCAGGTAGGTCTCCAGAGAGAAAGTTCAAGGCCAGCCCCTCCCTGGTCTCCCACCTCCTATCTCTTCATATGGCTTCTCCTCCACACAAGGCTTCTCCCAGGATATAACATAGCCAGGGGACCCTCGCCAGCACCCACACTTAGATGGTAGGACTCAGTCTCTACATCTGTGAAGCAAATGACTTCTTTCTTCTTTATGAGCTTCCACCCACTTAGTGACTCCATTGTAGCAATGGAAAACACGAACACAAGAAGTTTCATAGTGATGCCTTGCGTGTAAGCAGGAAAACAACTTCCACTGGCTCCATCTTTGCCGTTATGTATCTCACCTCTAGTATCATTGCCCACAAAAGACATTTCTTACTACTCTTGGCTTTTTCTTCATTTCTTACACAGTGGTTTAGTTTACCTCATTATTGGCTTCGTTTGACAGGCAGAATTCTAAAATGGTGAAAAGGTTCCTTCTCTGTGAAATTCAGGCATGATCTTGTCTTTTGGCTACTCAGCAGTCAAACAGAACTAAAAGGATTTGGGTGGGCCTGAGCTAATCAGGCAAACTCCTCCACTAGATGGAACCCTTCAAGAAGAATAGAGGGTCTATGGAAAAAAACCAGTGGGAAGAATCTGGTGGTAGACAAATCAGCAAGAGAGCCAGCAATGCTGTTCTTCTGATGACCATGTGAACATGGAGAAAAGCCAGGGCTCCACAAAGCAATGGAACCCAGATGACAGATTGAAGGAACCTTGAAGGAGCTTAAGTGGAGAACAAAGTTAGATTCTTATTTGTATTTGCTCAACTCCTTTTTTCTAGCAGCAGATTCACATGGTTGCTTCATGCTAAGATTATGAAAGTCAAATACATGGTTTTCTCATGTCCTACTTGCTGATAATCTCCTTGTATTTGAGACTCTTTTTTTGGTGTTAGTATTAGGACGTGAACTCAGAAACTCGCTTTCTCACTCAAGGTTAAGGCTCTACCACTGGAGTGCACTCCTCCATTTCCAGCTTTTTGCTGGCTAATCGAAAATAAGAATCACACATTTTTTGGTCCAGGCTGACTTTGGACTTCGATCCTCACATTTCAGCCTCCTGAGTACCTATGATTACAGGTGGGAGCTACTGGTGTCCAGCTTACATCTAAAACTTGACTGTATGCAATGTATATTTTCATACCTCACAAGGGGTTTTATTTGTTTTTTTGCTGATCCTGGGGCTTAAACTCGGGGCCTGGGAACTGTCCCTGAGGGCTTCCTTTTGTTCAAGGCTAGCATGTAACTACTTCAGCCACAGTACCACTTCTGACCTTTTCTGAGTAGTTTGTTGGATATAAAGGTCTCAGGGACTTGTCTGCCTGGGCTGACTTCGAACTGTGATCCTCAAGTCTCAGTCTCCTGAGTAGCTAGGATTACAGGCATGATTTTTATTTTGCTTTTGTTTTTGAAGTCTCAAGGGTAATAGTACTTGCATGAGTCAGGATGGACCTTATAATACTTGGCTAATAAAAATGATGACAAAATAAAAATAAATTAAAGAAATATAGCACATTTAATTAAAAAGGTGTAGCAAGTACTAGAGGTAGTGTGTACAGGACTCTGTGTCTGAGCTTTTCTATCCTAGACTAACGCTTTATTGACTCTAGCTATGGTTAATTGGAGATAGGAGTCTCACAGGCTTTTCTGCCTAGGCTGGCTTCAAATTGAGATCCCCACAGAGCAGCTAGGATTATAGGCATAAACTACCAGTACCTGGCTTCAAAGGTAAGTTTGCAGTGTTATATTCTGATAGACTCATCGATACTTATTGAATTTCGATTTATTTAATTAAAAAAGGTGTACATTCAAGTGTGAAATGCACTGTTAGCTTTCACTTGGGCTCTTCTGTCTTTTGTGATTTTTCCACGTACCAGAAACATGCCATTTAAGTAGAATTCAGTAGTAAATTATGCTATGATAGACTGCAGTAATGAAGAGAAAAAAAATCTTCTCTTTTTCTGATTTTGCTCAAAAATATCTAAAATTAAATATATCACCACTAGGATGCTGCTCCTTCTATCTCTGAAATATTTCTATCTCCTTATACCAAAAGTATCTTCTATGAAAATAGACTTCGGATGCACTCAGCACAGAACCTCCTTGTCAGTTCTGATCTTGTCCAGTTTGTTTACAGAAGGGAGACCTCTCTAGGGGGAGCTTCATGAAGCCACTCTGGGGAGTGTGACCATTGTGATTTCTTTGCATCCTGCTCTCAGTTTTCTCCCCCTCAGGCTTTCTCCTGACTCTTCTATTTGTGAGCAGCATCACGGTGGAATAGAGCCACAGATACATGGAGATGAGGGGACTGGGGAGAAAAAGAAAAGAAGACATTGGGCCAGGCACCACTTCTTGAAAATCAAACATTTCTTTAAGTGAGCTGCATGGTGTACCATAAAACAAAACTCATCTGCGACTTGCCAAGCCCTGCCAAGGCGCCATGGACGCGAAAGAGGGAGGGTAGCAGGCTGCACGATTTTAAGAGTCACTCTTGGACTCGCTTTGAAGAAAGCCAGCAGCAGGACCCGACCCCCATCCCCAGGCCTAAATAAACTCTAAACAGACTCATTTGCCATGAAGGATGAGGTGTGGCGGTTCCCTGGCGCCCGGGGGCTCTGCCTCTCCATGGCTCCTTTCCCTGCGTCGTTCTGGTGGGTTTTTGTGTCCCAAAGTTGTCCCTATGCAAACAACAGGTTGAATATTGTAGGTGTGGGTTATTAAAGTGTCCCCGGAACAATGGCAGTCTGTGTCCCATTTGTAACGCTTGGATTCATCTTTGGAAAGTGCACACAAAATGTGACACGATGTGGGCTTCCAACATTATTCAGTCTGCATAGCAGCAAATCGTGCCCTGTCTCCCTGGAAATAAAACTCCACAGAGTGTCTCCGCCATGTAAAAGGGACCTATCATCTATGCTCCAGACTGGAGACTCCTGGTAGAATTGCTAGAAGGAGTTCAGAGTTTTATCGTTTGGAGAAGCACTGAGGAAACAAAATCAGATTCTATCATTTCAGTCACCAGTTCCCCACAGAAAGTCTAGATGGGTCTTTCTCTTTCTTTCTTGTATTTTTTTTTCTTTCTTTTTCTGCAGGGAAATGTGAAAACTTTCTCTTTGAAAGAGAATTCTACATTCGTTTAGAATTATAACCCGGATTAAGTGGACTAATTGACGAAAGGTAAAATGCTTATCTTCCCCTTCTCTCCCACAACTTTAATTTTGTGGATTTAAAGGCTCTGGAGGAAAGCACTATGCTGTAGAAATTGGATGAGAAAAGACTCTCTAGATGAGCCGGCCCTGGCCATAGCGCCCCTCCTTGTTCTTATACCCTGGGACTTCTTAAACTCGGAGACTCAGCTTTGCATTCTTTTGGAGTTTCTTATTCAATAACAATAATTCTAGGTCATGGAGTAGAAAATGTTTATAAGTACATCTCATCATAGTGATTTTGACAGACAATGAAAACTAGGATTGCGAAGAAGAGAGAAGGCGTGTTAAATTATTCACAATCATCACATAGAATTCCTGTAGAGTAACATTGGACAACACTAAAATAAAAATAGAAAAAGGTCAGGGTATTGTTTTAGACTGCTAACTTTTACAGGGTGTTATAGATGAGTATTTCTATGCTCATTGTTAAGAAATTACTCCCAAGCATTTTTTGTTTGTTTGTTTTTGTTTTTTAATGTATCTACTTGTTTTCTCAGGGGAAGTAGGGCACATCACAGCAGGTGGGAATGACTTTCCTTAAATTCTTTTATTTTTATTTTTTTTCCAGTCCTGGGGCTTGGATTCAGGACCTGAGCACTGTCCCTGGCTTCTTTTTGCTCAAGGCTAGCACTCTGCCACTTGAGCCACAGCGCCCCTTCTGGCCATTTTCTGTATATGTGGTGCTGGGGAATCGAACCCAGGGCTTCATGTATACGAGGCAAGCACTCTTGCCACTAGGCCATATTCCTAGCCCGACTTTCCTTAAATTCTTAGTCCATGCTTGTAACTCCTGGATGCTGGCCCTTCCTAACACTAGAATAAGTGGAGAGGTCGTGAAGACTCATTCATTTTCCCTTATCTGTTGCCTTTTACCAAGTCAATTTGATACATTTTAAATTATGAAATGAATGAGTGATTAAAATTAAAGCATTAATTTGTTTGGGAAAGTAAGAATCAGCAGGAGGTTCTCTTTAGAAAGAAGCTTGTTAGCCAGACACCGATGATGGCTCACACCTGTAATCCTAGCTACTCAGAAGGCTGAGATTTGAGCATCAGAATGAGAAGCTAGCGCAGGTAGGAAAGTCCATGTGACTCTTGCCTCCAATTATTCAGCAAAAAGCCGGAGGTACAGCTGTGGCTCAAGTGTTAGAGCACCAGCCTTGAGCAAAAGAGCCAGACAAGAGCATAAGGCCCTGGTTTAAGAACCATGTATCGGGGCTGGGGATATAGCCTAGTGGCAAGAGTGCCTGCCTCGGATACACGAGGCCCTAGGTTCGATTCCCCAGCACCACATATACAGAAAATGGCCAGAAGCGGCGCTGTGGCTCAAGTGGCAGAGTGCTAGCCTTGAGCGGGAAGAAGCCAGGAACAGTGATCAGGCCCTGAGTCCAAGGCCCAGGACTGGCCAAAAAAAAAAAAAAAAAAAAAAGGAACCATGTACCTAAAACAAAACCAAAAACTTCTTTTCATTAAAAACTATGTGAACAATGGTGTGGTTAGAGTTCTGTAGCGTATATACATATATGTATATATATATAGCGTATATATATATATGTGTGTATACATATATGTATATACGCTACATATATATGTATTTGTGCTTCACAATTTCCAAGAAGAGGTGGGGTTGTCAATGAAATCTGCAGCATTTTGAAGGGCCATCTGGAGCAGTGGATGTGTTAGTGGACAGAGGACCCCAGCCTAGACCCTCGAAAAAGATAGGGAATTTCTCTCTCCTTCCTTTGCTCTTCCATCAAGGGAGCTGAGTTAACCAAGGAGCTGAGGCTGAACCAGGGCTCACCAGGGCATCAGTTGCATAAACCTAAAATCGAACATGGTTTCTGTCTGCTGTGTCTCCCTCCTTGGGCTTTATTGCTCATCTGTGTGTCTGGGTTTAGTGTTTCCAGAGCTTCACGGCTTTATGTGATCCTCACATTCATTTTATTGAAAATTAAATACAGGGTACATTTGTGCAGCATGAGTTTTGTCCTGAGTGAGCCAAAGATAAAAAATGAATATGTAAAGCCATGGAAATGAGAGAGATAATGGGCAAAGCATCTTCAAAAAAGCAGTTTTCACTTTTTAGCTGAAATATATGTGTGATCTACAAGTTTGGGCCAGTCTTGGGGCTGGAACTTAGGATCTGAACACTGTGTCTGAGTACTTCTTGCTCAAGGCTAGCACTCAACCACCTGAGCCACAATTCCACTTCCAGGTATTTTTTTTTTGTTTGTTTGTTTTGGTAAATTGCAGATAGGATTCTCACAGGCTTCTTTGCCCTGGCTGACTTTGAACTGGGATCCTTAGATCTCAGGCTCCTGAGGAGCTGGGATTACAGGTATGAGCCACCAGCGCCCACCCTCCAGTCTAACTTTTAAAGAAAAAAAGTGGTTTAGTAAGGTCCACAAGGTTCCCAAAAGAGGGCAAAGCCTGGGGTCAATCAGAGGCCAGAATATGTATGCCACCAAGCTAACACTATTGAGTAGAAATGTTCAACGTCATCAGAAGATTGGAGAAAGATGTGGGGGGTGAGATCAAGTTAACTTTTGCTGACCAAAGTTTAAATTTGGAATTTTTTAACCCCCCCCTCCAAGAATTGGGCCTTGGGGTAGGGTAATGGAGATGTTTCATTCTTTGAAAAGGAACGATGGATAACTGTGAAGTCATAGAAGTAAGCACTGGAAACTAATTCAGGAAAAAAAAAAAGCAGCAAAGACAAGGAAAAGTTTCATTTCCATGTTATTTTCATCCACTAGGAAGGGCGGCAGCGACCCAGACCGCTCAGTTGTCACAAAGGAGGGTGCCACGAGTCTATGCGTGCAAGTTTTCAGATACATGCTTGGAAAGAAGCTAATCACGTTAAAGGTTTTACCAGGTCAACGGTCTTGCCGCTAAAGTGAATACTAAACACGCTTAATTTGGGTTTGTCAACGGAGAGCTGTGCCTGCGCAAAACGCCTTTGCTTATAGAAAGCAAAGTGCTGGCAATGCTACAATGTTAACAAACGGTACCACAGCGCCACCTCCTGGCAGTAAGACAGGCAGCAGCAAGCCCCAATACAATGCCGGAGGAAAAAAGGGCCTAAGGGTGCGCCTGTATTTGATAGCACTTTAGTCTTTCTTTAAAAATGGCTGTTCCCCTCGTTTCTATTGTAATTTGAAAAATGAACTTATTTTTAGTGGACAAAACCATAAAAAGATCTCTAGTTTTTCCTCCCTCTCTTCTTCCTTCCCTTACTTTCCCTTTCCTTTTTCCTTTCTTCTCCCATCCCTCCAATTCCCTTTTCCTTCTCCTTCCTCCTTCCCTCCCTCCTTCCTTCTTTCCACATTCCCTCCTCTGCCTTTTCTTCTCCCTCTGTCCTCCACTTCCATCCCCTCTTCTCCTTTCCTTCCTTCCTCCTCCCTGCATCCTCTTCCTTTCTTCCTCTGTTCTTTCCTGCTTTCCTTATTATTATAGAAAATAAGACGTTTTCTCCCCCCCAATCTGGAGTTGGAGTGTTAGTTTGTGACCCCCTTCTGTAACCAGGTCTACCTCACTGGCTTGCTGCTTGTCTTCCTCTGACCATTTTCCAATGTCACTGAAGCTTTTATGAGTTCTTAAAACTATTCAGGTATTCAAGATAAAACATATTCCAATATATAGGCAATATATATTGGCTCTACAGACAAGATGCATACCTAACAGTCTGCTTTCAAATGTAATGTGGAACAACATGTCTGTTTCTTTCAAATAAAACGTCTAAAGTCCAATTATCCTCCTTCTAAATGTCAGTTGTAGTTAACCAAGTGCCTAATGGATATATTTTCATTATCTATATGTCTTAGGAAAGATTTTTCAGAATTGCTTAGAAGCCAAAAGTTAACTTTTGCTCTATTTTTTTCATTCTGGAAACATCTATTTTAAAATTAATTCTTGCATGATATTAAATAGAAAACATACTACCTCTGGTCTAATTTGGAATTTCATCCTCTGAAAGCTTTCCTTAGCCTTATTCTGGGTTGCAAATCATTTTTCATTTCCCTTAGGATATCATTTATCACAATTTATTGTCATTGCATGTTAAATTATCTGTCTTCCCCAGTAGGTTGCAAACAGCAGCACATTCTAGTCTACATAGCTGTTCATAAACAGAATGGGTTGTTTAAAGGATAGTTCTTGGGCAGTAGGTAGTTGAGTGGCTTTTGATTTTATAGTTTTTATCTTCTCATTCCCCACTGTTCTTCACTGGCCCTATGTCACTACCGAACAACTCGATCTTCCTCAAAAAGGTTCAGTGACTTAGATCATATATTTCCCTTTGCCTAAGAAAGTATTCCGCCCCCCTACACTCTATGTGTGGAAATTATATTCTGTTTCTAAGGACAAGTTCCAAATCTGTCTTCTCTACCAAGATATTTTATCGCCCTAATGTGACAAGATCTCACTTTTCTCTGAATTTTCAAGATGCTGAACTATTTTTAAGTACTGATCCTATATCATTTTCAATGCTAGTTATAGCTGTTTTTCAGTAAAGTGCTATCTCGAAGAACATCATTGTCTCATTTCCCCAAATTTCTGCCATTCTTTGATGGAACACATCTTACTTTGTCATATATTATATAAATGCACATCTCTTCTATGATAGCTCAGAGATTTTGCATACTTGTTTATTTGGAGTGTCGTGTGTCTATGTGTGTGTGAATGAACTCTCAAAATATAAAGTGTTGAATGAATCAACAAGTTCTTTTTCCTATCTTCTATCTTTATAGACTTTCCAAAGAGCCTTATTTCCCTTTTGCCTCTTTCTTTTCAATTCTATCTTGCCATTTCCTTTTCTCTCATTGCTTACACAGCCTATATTCATATCTCTCATCTTCAAACTCTTATTTCTTTGGCCCAAGTGCTGTTCTCTGTCAAGTCTGCTTCATGGTTCCTTCCAGAAGGGCTCAGAAGATCAAAATGAAGGTCCTTCCTCACGAATGGGCCTCACACACAATGCAGACAAAATAAATCATGACACAACATCCCTTGACAAGTGAGCTGGAAGAGTGAAGGCAGCAAAAGCCACCACACTGGCTGCAGGCAGAGGTGGCCTTGGATGGAAGCTGGCCTACTAGAGGTGTGGCTGGAAAAGGGGGTTGGATATTAGAGCATTATGCAAGCAGTCTCTGTAGGCGTGAGTTTGTCTAACGTTTCCATTACAGTAGGTTCTAAATGAGAAGGAGAGCCCAACACCATCAGCAGAGGTAACGCTCTGTGAGTTTGCTCATCTCAATCCAGCCATCTCCAGTGGATTCTCCCCTGGCAGACCAGGTCAGGCTGTGCACACTTGCAGATACATTACTCTCCATGACGTTTGCATTTTCTGCTCATAGTTTTGGCACCAAAAGTGCACTCAGTGGAGATGGTTGATCTTTTATGCATAAGGTACACCCTTACGAAGTGACAGACCATAAACAGGTCTTTATCTCCCATTACTCTTTGATCCAAGCAACACCTGTTCAGGTACAAAGAGCATGGATATTTGAATTAGAGGGATAAGTTCTAATTTCGTTTTGGCCACCTACTAATTACATGGCTTTGGCTCAGTTACTTAACATTTACAGGATATAAATTCTAATATGTTATAAAAGATAACTAAGATAATTTACAAAATAATATATAAAATAATGTTATGCTTTATGTAAGTAAAATAGCTTTATATATTTATATTTCTTGAAATTACATTATAAGGCAAAACATGATATATTCTGTTCCACCAAGGTATGGCAAGAATTCAGGGATAGGAGATAACAATGTCATTTAAAAATTATTATTGGGGGCTGGGAATATGGCCTAGTGGTTAAGTGATCGCTTTGTATACATGAAGCCCTGGATTCAATTCCTCAGCACCACATATATATAGAAAAAGCCAGAAGTGGTGCTGTGGCTCAAGAGGCAGAGTGCTAGCCTTGAGCAAAAAGAAGCCAGGGACAGTGCTCAGACCCTGAGTTCAAGCCCCAGAACTGGCAAAAAAAAAAAAATTACCATTATTTTCTTTAAGTAATTTTACAAAAGGATGTCAATTCAACAGGTCAAGAATAATACTATTCTAGGGTCTTGGAATATGGCCTAGTGGTAGAGTGCTTGCCTCCTATACATGAAACCCTGGGTTTGATTCCTCAGAACCACATATATAGAAAGGCCAGAAGTGGTACTGTGGCTCAAGTGGTAGAGTGCTAGCCTTGAGCAAAAAGAAGCCAGGGACAGTGCTCAGGCCCTGAGTTCAAGCCCCAGAACTGGAAGTAAAAAAAAATTAATAATACTATTCTAGATTCTCTTTGACTGAAAAAGCAGCCATAACTACGATATACAATGATGGTAGGAATTACAGTAAATAGTATTTTTACTTATGATTATACTTTTTATTTAAATGGTATAGTAGATAGAGAGAAGATTTACAGAAGTATTATAGATAGAGTGAAACATGTGTTTATTTAGTGCCAAGCACTGTGTGGGGATATGAACAGGCACTCCCCCCTCTCCCTCCCTCTTTCTCTGTTCCCTTCCCCTTTTCCCTCTCCCCTCCCACCCCTCATGGTTGCTCTACTGAGAAGAATACCTATACTTATGAAGTATGAATGGTTTCTACTTCTTCAGATGAATGGTTTAAACTTCCCATCATATGCAGTAAGTCTAGTTAAGGATTCTAGCCATTTAATTTTTTTTTATCAATTGCAATTCAGAAACAGGTGCTTCTACAAATTACTGAGAAATTCTTACAAGGCAGACATTTCATACTACTTGTAAACCATTCTCTTCGGGAAGGAAACAGGTGGCTGTGTGTGACTCATAGCTTCTATGTCAAAAATGAGCTTGTAGAGGAAGAGTAAATAGAAAGGAGTTGTATTCACAAACTATCTGAAAAAAAAACCCACACATTTGGCCAAAGTTATACTAAATTTATAAGGAGATATACTACTACTACTTCTTCTTTTTTTTTTTTTTTTGCCAGTCCTGGGCCTTGGACTCAGGGCCTGAGCACTGTCCCTGGCTTCTTTTTGCTCAAGGCTAGCACTCTGCCACTTGAGCCATAGTGCCTCTTCTGGCCATTTTTTGCATATGTGGTGCTGGGGAATCGAACCCTGAGCTTCATATATACAAGGCAAGCACTCTTGCCACTAGGACATATTCCCAGCCCCATTACTACTTCTTATCTTGTATTTGACATCCGGTGTTTTCTGCCCCTATAAGAATGGGGAAATCGTGGTCTACCTCTAAGGAGTAAACCATTATAAACACCTCTGTGCTGAGAGGCAAAGGCAGCAGATAAGATTTCCAGTGCAGTGGGGCAGGGGGAGGGTGAGAGTTGATGATACCTGCATGGTGACTGGCAGGGCAGGGGTGGGGTAATGGGGACTAAGAGCTATCTTTTTCATCATACGCTTTATTTTATTTTATTTTTTTGGCCAGTCCTGGGCCTTGGACTCAGGGCCTGAGCACTGTCCCTGCCTTCTTCTTGCTCAAGGCTAGCACTCTGCCACTTGAGCCACAGCGCCACTTCTGGCCGTTTTCTGTATATGTGGTGCTGGGGAATCGAACCCAGGGCCTCATGTATACAAGGCAAGTAGTCTTGCCACTAGGCCATATCCCCAGCCCCTTCATCATACTCTTAACGGTATTAGCAAATGCTTTCTGAACTCATATTGGAAGAGATTAAGAGTTAAGAGCACACAACTCTGGAGCCCTAAGCAGGGCTGGATTGAGAGAAATTTGATCTGATCTAGAGAGCCAAGTACACTGGCTCGTGCATGGTAGGTGTCTGTTAATGTCTGAGCTGAGTTCAGTTTGGTCCTTTCATACAATGAATGTGAGTGAGGAAATGTCTTCGTGATTTCTATCCAGGTGTGTCTGTTCCATGGTTCTTGGAGCCCTTGCTCTAGCTTTTTCTGCTCATGAGGAGGACACTGATTCATGATAGAGGCGTGGGCTGTGTGATGCTATCCTGAGAGCATTTGCAGGCTTTCCAGCATTCACCCAGGCTTTACCTTTGGCTGTTTCCTAACATGAGGGTCATAGTCCAGGCATGGTGATCTACAGTTCCTTCGACCATTCTTCCCTATGCAGTAATGACCTTCACAACAACCAGCACACAGCACCCTCTAGCCTCGCGATATTCTCTATGATCACGCCACATTCCCACGAATTCCACAAAAGCATCCCAAGCCCCACAGCCTACCTGTTCATTTTTTCCCCCTCTACTTTTTTTCCTCTATTTGATGATCAGATCTATATCAGGAAAAGATGTGTATTCATATTTATGGATGTTACTTCAACCATGATTCTTTTGTTGCTGTTTGTTTGGCTGTGAACTCCTGTGCTGAGCTGATAGGTATACCCTACCACACCTGGCTTATACTATGAGTTTTTATTTAACTTGTCATAGACTTTAGTTTTCTTTCTTCCATTTTGGAAGGTCTCTGAGGTGCCAGAACTGTAGGGGGTGAAATTTCACCCTGGAACCTCCCCTGCCACCTTTAGCCTGTGGGAATGAGCCTCTGCCTAGGATGTTTTGCTCAGAGTAGGTGCCCAGAAAATAGTTGCCATCTGCTGATAGGATCTCATGTAATTGTTTTGCTCCTAATTTTCTCACTCTCTGCAGCCAAACTGAAACTGGTCAATACTAATACATTAAAAAAAGAGAGAAACAACAATTTTATGGAGTGACAAACTTCATCTAATGGTGATCAGACAATGAGATAATTTGTCGAAAGTATTCATTGTTGGTGATTGGCAGTTGGATACATCAAACACTTGGGGGCTGTACGTGTATTCAGTGTTTTCAACCCAGATGACTTTCACTTTGAGTAGTTTTTTTTAAAAACTATAGTATGGCCATGGGGAAATCTAAGTGAGTGAGCAGCAAGTAAGTTTTAAAATACATGATACATGCTCATGGAGAATTGATTCGTAGAGTCTCAATTATGTATGTACCTTGTTGCAGAGCTTCTTTGTAATTTTTAACTTTGGCATGTTGATTTAGAGAGAGGTGTTGTACTCACTGAAACATTTTATGTGAATAACATACTGTGTTAGATATTTAGTGCCAATTATACCATGTACAACTGTAGCATAGCTATAATTCATCAAACTAAGGTTTTTAACAGTAGGGAGAAGAGGGTATGGACATATCAGTTACTTGGTCACTACTGGTTGCATGTAAAAGTTAAATAATGCATGCTCAACACATGAAACCTGTAATTTAAAAAAGGAATATCCAACAATAAGTCTTAGAGCTAAATCCATTGAAGAGAGATTAGTAGTGGGCTAGAATTAAATGTAATGTCAACTTTATAGCATTGGAAAGGGATGAAATACTATCAGGTATTTATTCATTCTTGCCTCTGTGAAATAGTTGGTATCCTGGAAGTTCTATATAACTTAAAATTTAGCAAATTGAATCCTATTTTATTACATATGAGAAAAAAATAAGTCTTAAAGTCTTCCTAGAAAGAAAACTTTTGTGTAGCTATCAGAGAAGATGTGATTTGGTTTAATTCCAGGAAGTTCATATATTATTTTTGTGTATTTGTATCCGTGTGGGTTTAAAAATAATATATTCAATCTTTTGAAATTAGAGTAGTCACTTAAATGGCTATCTAATTAGCAAAAAGTTTTAGTATCACTAATTACAAAATAAGGTATGAAAATTATAATAATTAATACTTGCCTTGTAATTATATCTCAAGTCTTGTGACAGGTATAATAGTTTCTGAAAGCATATCGTTGATCTTATCTCTGGTTCTAGCATTACACTGTTCTTTGAGGTGGGGACATATGTTCCTCATTCTAAGGCAGTTGCTATAGGATCTTAATTAGTTTATAATTGGTGAGAATTGAAGTTTTGTGAGTCCCTTATCACAGCCTGGATAGTCTGAGGTCTTTGAAAGGTACAGCTACATCCCGGGGGAGCGGGGAGGTGGGGTGGGAGTTGAACCTATGGAGGCTGCTTTTTCTCCTCTTCTCAAAGAGTTACCAGCCTGATTGGTACTCTCCAGTCAGTAATGTGTCCAAGCCATAGCTCGTCCGGAGAATGCCAACACCAATCGAAAAGATAACCTTTGTTCCCTTATTATATGTAAGAGGGAGTACGAGCAGACAATGAAGGCTGTTAAAAATTTGTTTGAAATAAGGAGAGGGCTAAAAAAAAAAAGAGCACTACAAGTGAATTGGAGCAAAGTGCACTATATTTTTGCAGGGAAACTTCGCAGCTGAAACACATCTGTGTAATCAATCTACAATAATTGAGAAAAAGAAGTTGGGCTGGAATGTAGCTCAGTGGCAAAGCGCTTGCCTAGCAAGTGCAACATCCTGGGTTCGATCCCCAGTACCAAAAAAGAAAAGACAAAAAAAAAAAAAAAAGAGGTGGAGATGGAGATTTCAAACATAAAAGAAGTTCTCAAATCTGAACAAGTTTTTGCTCTGCCATTGGTATGACTAGAAATAAAGCAAATGAAAATGATTGAAATATGGGACAATTTGAAATCCAGGTGGGGGGCTGGGGATATGGCCTAGTGGCAAGAGTGCTTGCCTCCTATACATGAAGTCCTGGGTTCAATTCCCCAGCACCATATATATAGAAAAGGCCAGAGGTGGCGCTGTAGCTCAAGTGGTAGAGTGCTAGCCTTGAGCAAAAGAAGCCAGGGACAGTGCTCAGGTGCTGAGTCCAAGCCCCAGGACTGGTAAAAAGAAAAAAAAAATGTTGACATCCAGGTGGGGAGATGAGAGTTTAACTCTGTTGGTCTTTTTCTGTCCCTATGGAAAGCCGGATTATGTGATTTAATTGTTCCCTACCCTGTGTAGCTTTATACAATGAACAAAACCCTAGAGTTTCTAGTCTCCTGGGGGTGTGGGAGAGGAAGGGATGGTGTAGAGACCAACCTCTAGAAGGCTTTCCCTTCATTTGGCTTCTAGGCTCTATTATAGATGGAAGAAAAGGTGGCCTGCAGTCTTAGTTGCAACAAGAATTAGAATGGGAATATGTCTGCTGGAAAGGAGTTGTTTGAAACCTTGTAACATTCTTTCATGACTAAGTAGACCTGCTGGGAGAGAAAAGAAGCTATCCTTGCTTACCTGATTGTGATTGGACACTTGTGGGCAAAGCCTGTCTCTGAATTATACACAGGTGTTGGTACAAATAGAGAGCTATATAGTAATTTGCTTGTGCTTTTGTTTGTTTTTTGCCAGTCCTAAGGCTTGAACTCCGGGCTTGAGCACAGTCCCTGAGCACAGTCCCTGGCTTCTTTTTGCTCAGGGCTAGCACTCTACCACTTGAGCCACAGCACCACTTCTGGCTTTTTCTATATATGTGGTGCTGAGGAATCGAACCTAGGGCTTCAGGTATACGAGGCAAGCACTCTACCACTAGGCCATGTTCCCAGCCCCTTTGCTTGTTTTTTAAGGTTATTTTCCTATGGATTTACGATCTGGCATCTTAGGAAATTCTCATGACTTCTTGGTAGAGATAGTCCAAACCAAGGAAGGCAGATGCCTTGGCCCTTGATAAATGCTAGAATGACTAGGAGTACGATTATCTAGACCCAGATCCCACCTCCCCAAGACTGTACTGGCTTGGGGAAGGGGTGACTCATTCTATGACCTTAGAAAGCCTTTCATAGCCTCTGTATCTTGTATGTCTCCAGGAGTGGGAGGAGGGCAGTAGACCAATAGTTTAGCAAGGTGCCTTGGCATAATAGGTTCTCTGTAAACACTAATAGAATTTAATTGAATTTAACCAAATCTAATACTAGTCATAGCTTTACTTCCTGATGTTTCTGTGTCAGAGAATTGTTTCTACCCAAAGGAAATGCATCAACACTACTCCACAAGAGGGTGTCTGCTAAAATGGTGTTGGAGACATACCTACTAAGGTTAGCTGAAATGATGATTATGGAGTTGTTAGCCATTTCCTAATACCTGCTCATAAGGGTGGTCTTAAGATATAAAAACATCTGGATACCTGTGGCACACTCTGTAATCCTAGCTACTCAGCAGTCTGAGATCTGAGGATCATAGTTCAAAGCCAGCCTGGGAAGGAAAGTCTATGAGACTTATTTTGAATTAAGCACCAGAAAACCAAAAATGGTGCTGTGGCTCCAAATGGTAGAGCACTAGCCTTGAGCAAATGTAGCTCAGGGACAGCACCCAACCCCTGGGTTCAAGCCCCAAGACTGACAAAAATAATACCCTAGAAGGAAGACAAGTTCTAGTGAGCCCCCTGTATTTTATAATCATCTTGACATTTATATTTAAGGGTAAACTACAGGTTTACCAACTCAGAAATCCTTAGCTCTTTCTTCATTACAATCTACAACAAGCCTCACCATAAAATTCCGATTAGAAGGTAGGAATCATTAGTATTTCAATTGTGTGGCCTAGAAATGTATCATGGGTTTATGAATCTTTTCATTTTTCTTTTTAATTGAGGAAGGAAAGTACCACTCAGAAAAGTCTATTTTTTAAAAGTATTTATTCAAGTGACAATCAATCTCAAACTAAAGAAGATGAAAAAAATAACATAATTAAGAATAGAACAAGTTGCCTGTAGGTTAAGAAAGGAGATCTTATAACTCTCTATGTATGTGGAAGTAAACCAAAATCTGGGCATAAGCTCTGATGTGGTTAAGAGTGACAACCAGATTCCTTAATGATTCACCGAAGGAATAAACTGAATATTGAATAGAATCGGATCACATGAATTTGGGACTGAAATACCAAGGTTGGTCTAAATGACACGAACCAGGGCCAACAAGGGCGGAAGGAACCCTGTCAGAGAGAGCAGCCAGCCTTAGCCCTGCACTAGCTGCAAATTTGATGAGGCTCTCTGTCCCATTGCAGCAGAAGCAGCCATGTGAACCATGGGGTCCCAAGGAGCAAGTGGAAACACGAGGGGGCTTCCTAGTCATGGCTTCTTCCAGTCTGTGAGGTCTTATGGGGCTCTGAATGAAATCTTACAGAGCTAAAGACAAAGAAAACCACCACCTTCAAGTCATAGGAGTCACACATTTGGATAAGTCAAAGCTTCATCACATTCGGTATTCCCTTATTTATCAAATGAGGGACATAATCTACATCTGGAAAGATCCTCTTACTTCCAACATTAAGAGATCTCTGGATGGGATTTTAGAATAGCAGAGGTTGAAATCTAAATTATATTTCCTAAATATATCCACAGATGTATTTATATATCCATTGAATGAGTTAAATGCTAGAAGGATTAAATACTGTTGTTTAGATGCTGAAATAATAGTATATGAGAGTTTAATTTGGAGCCTAACTGAATTTCCAACTTAAAAAAAAGGTTCGGCATGATGACTATTTCTCTAACAGCAAAGCAATTTTAATAAGAGCTAAGTTTGATAATCACTTTTAATTTTCTTTTTGATGTGACAAATTCGCATCCTGCTATTATATAATTGTTGCATTGTTTCCATGACACAGGATAAATCTCTCCCAAAAAAAGTGCTCACAGAGACATCCGTGGAGAAAAACAAATATGTTGGTTCATATCATCTTGAACAGCAGGAAGGTAGTCTTTTAGTGGTTTAGCACTCCTTGGCTTTTTTGTTGTTGTTGTTTTCTTTTTTTTTTTTTTTTTTTTTTTTTTAAGGAAGCCATCCACATTTTGGCACAGTTCTGCTAGTAAAACTTCATGTGTTTTACGCTTGAATGTTTTATAAAAATCCAGGTAGATCAGAGAGTCAGCATTTTCAAATTTTACAGTTAAGACTTCGATTGGATGAGAACAAGTTTAGAGAACATTTTATTAGACAAATTATGTAGACAAATTATACACAGAAAGCTCTGACACTCCTAATGGAGGCCTCCCAAATGGGTTGTGTACTTGGATAATAGGCAATACATCAAAATAAGCCTATTTTAAATACTGTACATGGTTAACAGTGTGGTGGATTGCTAACATCTGCGACATCTGGTATGTTTTCTGTCTGGAAACTAAAAACCAGTTGTGAATGAGATTTTGTGTGTAGTACAAGGGGGAACAAGGTGTGCATGCACATAAGTACTTGTTACCCTGGGAATGAAATTTTTTTTGCATGATAAGAAAAATTTTCTGCCTTACACAGTAGACAATATTTGAAGATTTAGTACAAAACAATGACAAGTACAAGAATGCTCCCCAGCACAGAAATAGCATCAAAATAGAATATACCATAAGAATATACCTCTCAGTTGCTCCTAAAGCAAATCACATAAGGTGGACCCCTCGATCAATTCTAGCCACGGAATGAATTTGCTTAACATTAGTGCATGGCTGAACACACAGTTTAAGTTCTTCCTTCATGTTTACCATATCTGCACTGAAGGACTCTACACGGAATTCAAGTCTACATTTCTGACAGATAAGAACACTACTTTAAAAGGGCTGCACACAGAGAGGCAAGGATTCGTTTTTTGTTTTTTTTCCCTTGTCTTCCTCCTGACACAGTTGGCACAAATATCAAAACAAAACAACAAACTCAACACCTCCAGATAGAACTGAATGAAAGGAGGCGAGAATGAGAGCCCATCTTGGTTACTTCCCTTTTGCTTTAGAATAATGTAGGACATAATTAAGGCGACATCAATATGTCTTAAAGGGCTCACTCCTACCCAACTACAATGTATTCTATTGATTGGCTTACTGCTTTGAAAGAAGATTTTTTAACCTGCACTGACCTCTGTTTAAACTCACACGAGAACTTGCTAGGGTTGGTGCCTGTGGTTCAGCGAATAGCATTTTCCATTTAGTTTAAGTAATTAAAAATAAAACGACGGTTCCCATTACACAAGCTGAATAACAAATGCAAAACCCATTCCAATGAGTTACATCTAGGAACAAAGATTAAATCACCCTGGATGTTTTAATAACAAAAGTATAAAATAGTTTCTGTCGGCAAACAATGTAAGTTGAAAGAACATTAAAGCAACCTGTCTTTTCTAAAGTGAAAAGACACACACTTTCTGTATACAACACTTGTGTGGTTTTTTTCTTTTTAAACTAAAGCTTTATTAAATGAATTGCAATAGCAATGGCTGCCTTCTTATATATATATACACATTATATAGGTGCATATATATGTATAGATATGAGATACTAAGTTATTTAACACAACAGAGGTTTTTGCCATATGATAAAGTTTACTGTACATAAGAAAAAAGAAGCTTTTAATATTGTACAATCACATAAAGGTTGTATACACTGTTGCAGTGTAAGAGTAATTTTAACTGTAGTCTTGACTGGCATATTAATGGCTTTTTTTCTTTTCTTTTTTTTTTTCTTTTTTGCAATCCTACAAAATTGCATTTTCATTTCTGTGGCCTGAATGGTCTTAGAATCGACTTTTAAAATTTTTCTTATGGGCACTGCGGGAATCTCCTGTGGTCCACAGGTAAAAGGAGATGCCACAGCAGTGAGACATTGCACGGGTGTAGTCAAAGAATGTAAAAAAGACGGAAGTTATTGCAATTGTAGTTTTCAAAATAGAGGGAGGGGAACAACAGCAATGGTCCAGAGGAGGCGTTTCCTGTCAAAAGCACCCTGCTATACTTGGGCAAGTATATCCAGGGCGCATTTTCTATGCTCCAAGTAAAGTATATGCAAAGCGGACTAAGGGGATCCTAGCATAGTATATTCTGGAGTTGGAGGGAGGGTGGAGTGAGGGAACAGATTGAGGAATGCCAAAAAAAAAAATGGGGGAGGGTGAGAAAAATAGACAAGAAGAGGAGGCAAGAGAAAGAAAACAGAGAAAAGAAATGGGGTGAGGGTGGTGGTGGGGGGAATGGGGAGCAAGGACTAGAATTGTTACTAATCATCCTGAATTTTTTTTCTCGTTTTTCTTTTTCTCTTGTCATAAAAAAGTGACATCTATGTTAGTCCCACAAATAGTACAGTTGCTCCAGCCAAGGGAGTCCTAAGAAATGGATACAGGGAGGACGTGTCTGCGGCTCAGATGGAGGTGCCTCGGTCGGGGTCGTTCCCCAGATTGAGCCCCAGCGTAGGGGTCGGCTGATAAGGAATAGATGACATGGTTTTGATAGGACTCCTGAAAAAGCCCCCGTTCGGCGCCCTGTGCCTAAAAGGGCCGGTTCGGTGCTCAGGGACGTTGCCAAAGGCGAAGCCGGAGGCGGCCTTCGCGGACAGTGTGCGGCTAAGAGTCTGGATGTGTTCGGGGATGAAGGTGGTGGTGGTGATGTGAGTGTTCCTGAAATCACTGATTTGCTCCAGTGCTTGGCGTGTTGGCAAAGTGTCAATGTCCAGAGGGGTCAAGTCAATGGACGACGTGGAAAACTGTTTATGGGGGCTGTCGTCATCTGTGCACAAGCTATTTACACGTCTATGGAGGTGCTCCAGGTCAATTTCCTTGTCATCCTGGAGATGAAGAAAAAGAAAATAAGGTTCTCATCAGTACTAGCTCCCATGGATTGTCTTTTTTTTTTTTTTTCTTTTTTCAAGTAGTTCAGCAAAATCATGTAATTAACTGAACTCGGTTGGGGGGTGGTATTTAGTTTAACAAATATTTACTGAGCACCTAGTAGGAGCACCAGGCATTGTAGCTAGCTTCTGGGAATATGCCCACATGATTCAGAGATAAAGCTGGCCTCAATCAGTACTGCCCTTGCTGCAAACGTTTTAAACCAAGCACACACCACATGCAGCTACAAAGACACCTAGAGTAAGTACTCGATGAATGAACCGTGGTATAAAAGAGCCCAGGCGAAATTGCACCAATAAACGCTATGGTCTTAGCCACTCCCTCCATCCTTATCCATCCCTTCTTTATACTAGCAAGCTCCTGTCTTTTCAGTCTCATCCCAAATTGGATTTTTCTTCCTCCCCCTCACTTGGTGCTAACCTTAACTTTCCATTCTTGGAGAGAAAGGATATGGTCTGCTACTTCATACTAAGGTGTTAATGACTGTTTGCATGTTATATGTGGTAAGCATTTTTTTTAAACAGAGAGAGTAACACTGAACACGTAATCGATAAGGTCATACGCTATCTTTGCATCTGAGCCAGGCAGTATTTGTGAGATTAGTGGAAGACTTGAAGACACTTGGAATCAGCTTGGCATTAGGAGGAGCTTTATGCTAATTGGCTCTAAACAAGATCCTCTAAATTATGCTAGTGACATTTTGTAATTAACACAAAGTATGATTTCAGATTGGGGGAGCTAATACCTATGAATATATACCTTTAGCAGGGTATTCCTCCATAATCCTACCTACTCAGGAGGCTAGGACCTGAGGATTGTAGTTCAACACTATCCCAGGGAAGGAAAGTCCACAAGAGCCTACCTCCAATTAGCTATAAAAAAAAAAAAGTCAAAATTGGAACTGTGACTCAAATGGTAGGGTGCTAGCTTGGTGCAAAAAAAGGTAAGGAACAGTGCCAAGGTCCTGAGTTCAAGCCTTACTGCGGTCACACACACAAATCCCTTAAGTGTATTGAAGTGTAAGTTTTTTTTAAAAAGCTGGGGAAAATAAAATTGTGCTTGTTATCAGTTTTATTTATGACTAAGCTCAACAAATTAAATGTATGACTTTTAAAAATCATCTATTCATCAGAAAAGAAGGTATTTGTTCATAGGATCTGGATTAGTGTCACTGTTAGAAGGAGGTGCATTTTTTTTTTATTATGCCACTATTGGGCTGCTTACTGAAAAATATTTTGATGCGCCTCCCTGTTTTCCTTCTCTTTTCTCATTTTAAAGTCCAATAAAAATATCCATTAATGCAATATTATCCCTGAGACTTTAGAGGGTTGAGACATAATTTTACTGTTCCCACAGCCACTGTAATACAGTCATCCATCAGCAGATGTAATAATGCAAGAATTTAATATCATATATAGTAATTCAAAATATAAGGAGCTTAGGGAGTCCTTAATTTCCAGATTTTTGAGAATATGAAGTCTCAGCTATAAAGCTGTTTGGATATGGCCTTTTGCATTCCATCAATGTCAACAGAAACACTCGATGCTATTCCACAAAGAAAATGCTACAATAAAACAACAACTGATTCGTGTGTGTGTGAGAGAGAGAGAGAAAGAGAGAGAGAGAGAGAGAGAGAGAGAGAGAGAGAGAGAAAGAAAGATGGAAGTGGAACTTAAACTTGTGGCCTCTAGCACTTGCTTAGCTTTTTATTCAAGGCTGGCACTCTACCACTTGAGCCACACTTCCAGTTCTGGCCTTTTGATGGTTTCATGGAAATAAGAGTGTCTCAGATTTTTCTGCACATGCCTCTGTCATTGGTATCCTCAGATTTCAGCCTCGGGAGTACCTGGAATTATAGTTGTGAGTCACAGTGCCCAGCACAAGGGATTACTTTTTAATTCAGTCCACACTTATTCAGAAGGTCTGATCACTCTCACAGATGAGAAGCTAAGACTTATCTTTGCTAAGACAAGTTTTCCTTACAAATGGTGTTTATCAATTTTGTTTAGTAGGTTGTATCTTTGGATTACTTTAGAAAACAATGAGCCTTGGAGATGGGAGGGGAAAACGGGGAGAGAGCAAGGGAAAGAGAGACATTGTCCAAAATGAAATGTCCTGACTTACATAACTATAACACCTCTATATATCACTTTTAGAATAACAAGAAAAAAATTAAAAAGAAGAGAAAACAGTCTGCTTGAAAGAACACACTAACATGCAAAAGTGCACAGGAAATAAGTGATTTTTGTTTGGGCTGTAGAATAGATACCCCAGGATCAGTCAACTAAGTTGTATTCCCAGGAAGTTTATAACTTTCTTTGAAACTATCCATCAAGTCAAATAATGGAACAAATTCAAGTTGCTTTTCACTTCCAGGCTGGGAGCATTACTGAATGCCATTTCCTTATTATTTTTTTTTCACCCCTCGCAGGATACCAGTGGCACATGCCTGAAATCCTCGCTGCTCAAGAGACTGAGATCTGAGGATCACAGTTCAAACCCAGCCAGCCAGGGCAGGAAAAACTGTGAGGCTCTTATCCCCAATTAAAGGTAAGAAACAAAAACAACTGGAAATGGAGCTGTGGCTCAAGGGATACAGCACTAGCCTTGAACAAAAAAAGTTCCAGGTATAGCATCCAGGTCCTGAGTTCAAGTGCCAGGACTGGCACACAATATTTTATACAATACAAATAAGAAAAATGAATCTTTTACGTGTTTATTTTCCTAATTTATGAAGCTCTTAATTTATGATGAAATAAGACATACGTTATTTTACAAGCCATAGCATGTATAATTTTTCAAGTATCTTTTCAGAGATGGGGGGAAAAAAACCACACGAATGTGGTCCTAGAGTTAAGCTCACTGAAGAGTAAGGAAGAAAAATGGAATTCTTCATCACTCCGCTGAGATTATGAAAGGGCCAAACCCTTGATCTTCTCTCTGCAGACCTGGGGATGCAGAGAGGACGTGGGGGCTAGTGATGAGGAGATAATTTGATTGTTTTTATCATCATATTTGCATTGTTTTAGGCCGAGTCTGCAAGTGCAACCACAAATTGAAAAAAAAAAAAGTTTAGGCATGTTTGTACATGGATCAAGAAAATCCCAACCTTTAAAACCCAACTGATAGCCAAGCCTGTAATCCTAGCTACGCAGGAGGATGCGATCTGAGGCTCGTGGTTCCAAGCCAGCTTGGGTAGGAAAGTCCGTGAGACTCTTATCTCCAATTATCCCTGAGAAAACCGGAAGTGGCGCTGTGGCTCTAGAGTACTAGCCTTGAGCAGAAAAAAAGCTCGGGGAAGGTGCTCGGGCCCTGAGTTCAAGCCCCACGACCCACCCCAAAGACAAACAAACAAAGAGACAAAAACCCAACTGAAAAATCTATCTGGAGAGGCTGGGGGATTTCAAAGCCTGTTCGAGGATATGGACTGGGGAACTGCCAGCCTTTCAAATACTCTAGGCTGCTTTCTGCTCCCCGAATAGGATCTAAAATGGAAAATTGATACTGGCTATATCAATTATTTTGCATAAGTTCATTTTTGATCCTCCAAGAAAGCAGAAGCACTGAGGCCCCAGCACTCATCGCCCCCCCCTCCCCATCCGTGTGGCCGCCCTCCCCACACCACGGCCCGCCAGGCGGCTGCAGGGCCAGCCGGGACTCATCAAGTACCTCTTTGGATGGGACACGGGAGCCTTTCCTCTTGTTCCACCATGTCTCCAGCATGGCTATGAAGCAGGAGAGCACGATGCCAGCGGCTAGGATGCAGAAAACCCCAGCGAAACTCTTGATGTCCAGGGCGCCTCCTTTCTGCTTGGTGTCCACTGAGGAGTACAGGTCACACTGGCCATTCTTAGGCCACCATTTGTGCTTCAAAATATCCATGTCACCGTTCTGCTGAAGCTCCAGGATCCTAGGGGGGAAGAAGACAAGCGTGTGTGACTGGCCTGTAGTAACCACTTCTGAACGCTGGGTGGCGACCAAGCGCACAGCAGGTTGGGGACCAAACAAGAACGCTAAAACCACAATGGCTTTGCTCTTAGGCATAGTCCTCTCCTACATTCACTTTCCCCTCTCATCAGCCTTCCTCCCTGCCTCTCCTTCCCCTCTTCTTGCTTTGATTTCATTTTTTTTTAAATTTAATTTTATTGTCAAGGTGTTATACAGAGGGGTTATAGTTACATACATAAGGTAGTAAGTGCCTTTCTCGTCGTCAACCTTTTTACCGCCTCCCTCATTTTTCTCTCACTTTCCCTCCTCCCCAAATCACCTCCCCACCCCAAGTTGTACAGTTAGCTTACAACACATCGTCTTGTAAGTATCACTGTTGCATTGGTTCACCTTTTACCCTTTGTCTCACCATTTTAATGATCCCCTTCCCTGGTTCAGATAAATGTATACACAATACCCAGGGTATCAAAATCAAATTCAGTGACAACAGGGGCTAAACCATAGGGAAGAAAAAATGCAAGAGAGAAGAAATAACTTCACATAATACATTAAAAATAACAACAACAATGAAAAAAACCCCACTGGTTTCCATACCTTGGAGTTCATTTTACTTAGCATCACCTTGTATGATCACATGTACCTAGTCATTGAGCTATTCTGATGCTCTGCTAGGACTTCATTCTTTCATTGGAAACACCAACCCCATTCCTGCCCCATCTGTAGCAGTGTGCATTCACAATTGCATTTGCGAGACGCTCTTTGTACGCGCGCTCGGGTGCAAAGAGAAAGAGCCTTGGGATAGTAACGCGGTTAGGAAGAACGCTTTGTGGCTTACAGCAGAATGCATGAGTCAAATCGTCCAGCATATGTCGCACACCCCAGAAATTCAATTAAAAAGATTTCTATTATTTAACACAATATGGGAGAATGCCTCGGGACAGGTGTGAGGTTGATAAAATACATCATTTCTGGTTTCTCACACCACAGATTGAGTTTTCCTCTCTATGCCTAAGGGGGCAGTCATCTTACCTTGGAGTGGCAGAACAGTTGACCACAGGCATTCAGAAGTAGTGAGTTTCGAATAAGAAACATCCTCCTTCTTTTTCTTCATCACCCCCTGACCCCCCAGGACAAGAGTGCCCGCAGACTGTGGCCTTTGTAAATTTTGATTCTCATAGAGGAACGATTCAGAATTCCCTGGAATGATTGCAAATCCTTCCTCACTTCTGGGTCCCTGGGCCCCCTCTTGCAAGTCAAGGCTACCCTGCCTAGAGTGGGCACACTGTCAGTGGTTTCTAGAATTTTCTGGCCCAAGAGCCCAGGGATCTTCCAGAGTCCTATTCTTCAAGATGTCCTGTTGGCCCCAGGTCTTCTGGCTGCATGGACACGCCATGTGTGCAAGGTGGGGTGTGGAGAAGAGACAGAACAGAGCAGGCATGCGCCATCTCAGGAGCACCCCACTTTGACAGGGGCCATCTCCGTGCAGGACAGGGCTGGAAGAGAGGAACTGGAGACGATCTCCTGTGCCCTTGGACACACAGCCACTTGATTGGACACTTGAACTTGGACCTGCTATGAGCCGTGAAGATGTTCTTGTCAAGATGAAAGGCCTGATCATACTGAACCATTTTTAGCTTCATTGGTAAGTTTTACATAATGAGCCCCATTTGCTGGTCTTTTTTCACCATTTAAAATTGTCTGTGACTCTTTCCAGTATGTACATCTACCACCCCCCACCACCTTACCCATCATAAAAGTATTGACACAGCATACTCAACATTTGGTTTTTGCTAAATGGACCCTATCTTTTTATTCATATCACCATGCTATTTTCTCATTTATTTCCTCTATATTTGTCTATCTATTCAATTAATATTAAAAAATCTTATACCAGGCATTTCCTTGGGTACAAAATTTAACTCTAATCTGTGGCTACATAGTCAGAATGACATGGGCAACCTTGTGAGACTTTTCAATGCCATCCCTCCTTCCCTCCCTCCCTTCTTTCCTTTCTTCTTTCCTTCCTTCCTTCCTTCCTTTCTCCCTCCCTTCCTTCCTTCCTTCCTTCCTTCCTTCCTTCCTTCCTTCCTTCCTTCCTTCCTTCCTTCCTTCCTTCCTCCCTCCCTCCCTCCCTTCTTTCCTTTCTTCTTTCCTTCCTTCCTTCCTTCCTTCCTTCCTTCCTTCCTTCCTTCCTTCCTTCCTTCCTTCCTCCCTCCCTCCCTCTCTCCCTCTCTCCCTCCCTCCCTCCTTCCCTTTCCTCTCTCCTTCCCCTTCCCTCTTTCTCTCCCATCATTTCTTCCTCTCTTCCTAGCGTTTCCCCTTCCCTCCTTCCCTTCTTTCCTCCCTCCCTCTTTCCCTCCCTCCCTCTCCTCCTACCTTTTCTCCTCCCTCCCTTCCTCTTTTCTTTTCTTCCTTTCTTCAGGAACTTCTTCCTTCCCATCTTTCTTCATAGTGGCATCTCAGATTCCCCACGTTTCATTCCCACACTCTATGTCCTTATTCTAATCCTGGAGGATATTTTCACTCTCAAATTTATTGACGTATACATATTCTATCTCATGCATTTCCATTCTAACAGAAGTTAAAGACAACAATTCAAAAGTCTTTCTAGATCTGCAGAGTTTTAAAGTTAAGCCAGCTGGGTGACAGGCGGAGTTCATCCGAGGGAACGAAGGCACGCTCCTCAAGCAGGCTCGGGACAGTGCACTGAAGTGAATCACAGTGCTCTGAGTTAAGATTTGTGCCACAAATCCTGCTACAAAAGCTAAAGCTCCTGGAAATTCCATCAGAATGCTCTTACCACATCCTGTATTTTTATATAATAAGAGGCAGGACTAATTAAAGGTGACGTACAGAGGGGTTACAGAAAATGAGTCCATTTCTTTTTGAATAGTGTCATCTCTTCACTCTCTTTCTCCCACCTGCCTCTGCCCCACAAGTTGTATAGTTCATTTTTTTCTTTTTTCTTTTTTTTTGCCAGTCCTGGGCCTTGGACTCGGCCTGAGCACTGTCCCTGGCTTTTTTTTGCCCAAGGCTAGCACTCTGCCACTTGAGCCATAGTGCCACTTCTGGTTTTTTCTATATATGTGGTGCTGGGGAATTGAACCCAGGACTTCATGGCCACTAGGCCATACTCCCAGCCCCCTGTATAAGTTCATTTTTAACACCGTGTTTAGTGAGTACCACTGCTGCATTTGTTCACCCTTTGTCTCACCATTTCTGTGCTCTCCCTTACCCTTCCATAGGGTGAATTCTTACAGTAACTTCAGAGACATGTTTTCTTTGCAAATTTGCACAGGAATCTTTTGAATGAAGCTCAAAATGACACCTAAAGATGCAGCATTTAATTACAAACAACACAGTCAATGGAAGAATCAAATAAGCTGTAGAATGTTACATGAGGGCAAAGGAAACTTCTGGCTCTATGGAATATTTTTTGCTATACATACAACTTCCACCAGATGACAGTATTTGCTCATAGCAAAAAAAAGAAAGTTACTGCAGTTAACAGTTACCTTGCTGGCTTGAAATACAGGATAGACTTCTTAGTGTGATGAGGACTCATAGCACAAGAAAAAAACTGTTAGATTGTACTGAATTACTAGATAGTACTTTTTACTCACTGCTTGGCATGTTCCAAAGCCAGCATTATGGCAGTTAGCATGTGTGAATCACGCAGCTTCTTTGGAATTGTTATAGTATGTTCTTCTTACTGCAGAGTTATAGACCCATATAATGGATTTCCTGACAAGAACATTACATTTCCTTCTTTTTCAAAAGTACTAAGACATATGCGATCTCACTGGACAGAAAAAAAAATCCAGAGTCTATGAAACCTAGTTGCAATTTGAAAATGGTTAACAGATAAGCCCTGTATGCCTGGGGTTCTTTATTGATATAAATGAACAAATTTCAGCAGAAGGAAAGAGGGGAACCAAGAGCTTTCATCTTCAAATGAGAACAGCCAACAGGTGTATGTGGTCAGATCATTGCTCCCTTTATGAGTGAATCCTATACCAATCACCCTTCCCTTACCATCTGGAATTGCTACTCTAGGAACTGATTTCAAATTAATTGGTCACAACATCCAGTTGCGGAATGATGGGTACAGCTGCCTGTGGGTTCCTTTTGAGTTTTGTTTGAGTTGTGGCCCTTAGATACTAATTCTTGTTGAGCCACCTGTAAAATACAAAGTTCCTGGCTATTTGAGAAAATTAATAACCTGCCCTTTTCACTTTTTATGCTAGGAAAGAGCTTAGGGAAAACCAAAGAGTTTGCTTTTGAAATATAAATTCAGGAATTCTGTTGTTTAGGTCATATTTGCAGGAACCACTGAGAGTTTTGTAATGAAACGTTCCATCTCCTAGAAGTCTAAATTAGTTGAAACAAAAACACTACAGACATTTATGTCTTCCCTCTTTTCTCTCTCCTCCCATTTTATAGATGGATTAACACATGACAATTCATAATTTTTCCTACTCACATCATTTCAAGTTGGATGTTGGTGGCTCACGCCTGTAATGCTAGCAATTCAGGGGGATGAGATGTGGGTATCAAGGTTTGAAGCCAGCCCACACAGTAAAGTCTGTGAGACTCTTAATCTTAATCACTACAAAAGCCAGAACTGGAGCTGCGGCTCAAGTGGTAGAGTGCTAGCCTTGAGCACAAAAGATTAGGGACAGCACCCAGGCCCTTAGCTCCCTAGGACCAAGACAAGAAACAAAATAAAACCAAATATCAGTCAAACAAACAAAATCCCACACAATCTCACTACTGCAGAAGTTAAAAACAAACAAACAATAGTTTTCTGACAGGAAATAGTTGACTTGGGTTAGAACTCAGTCTTCTTCCAGTATATTTCTTTCCATTACTCCCTC
This sequence comes from Perognathus longimembris pacificus, assembly GCF_023159225.1. NCBI lineage: Eukaryota > Metazoa > Chordata > Mammalia > Rodentia > Heteromyidae > Perognathus > Perognathus longimembris. Next base: position 22,029,290 of record NC_063184.1, read on the forward strand.
CCCCCCACCTTCGAGCATTGATACACAATGGTTTAGAGAGCAGCGATCTCTTTTACCTTTAGAGATTTGATAGTACCTGGGTAAAACTTGCCATCAATATGTTTCCTCCAAGCCAAAGAGCATAATTGTGGTGTGATTGCAAATTTATTCATACTATAATTTAGGTGTGCAAAGAAAATGTAGCTTTTCTTGATAGCTTAATTGGTCTTCCTGTGAAGGACTCTGTCCACTGAGCAGTAGGAACAAAGCTAAATTTAGCTCCCTAGGATTTAAAATTTAATCTCATCTAATAATTTAACATGTCTGTAGTTTTAAGTTCAGTCTACTTGGGAGAGGAGTACTCAGTCCTTCTACTTTCTGCTCCTTTCTCTTGCTTTTTGTTCTTTTTTCCAGGTGGCAGCTAGATATCTGGTGGACAGCCTTTTACCCTGCATGTTGCCATTTTGGGAGAGTGGGACCTGCTGATCTCTTGCTTGTCCTTGGGTTTGCTTGGTGAGCTCTCCTTTGACATGGGACAGTTTAGTCAGTAATTGCCACTCGTGTCAGCAGAATGTGGATTCTGTGAGGTTGTCCAATGGGAGTCCCTTCTAATCCTCCGCCATTTTCTACATTCATCACCTGACTATTCTGTAGCCCTCTAACTCTGTTACAATGTCACCTTCTGGCTCCTTTTGGGCAGTCTCCATGCAGGTCCATTCACTCCCAAAACAGTATTCATACTATGAGGAAGAATGGAAATTCAACCTTTGCTTTTTCCTGATCCTGCGGCTCAGGCTTATCAATCACTTGAGATCTTCCCTGTTGTTGTGGAACCTGCTGTTTCCCAAGGACTCCCCTAGAGATCTTGAAAGGAAGAGAACCATTGCGGCCTCCCCTCAAGTCCCCTCTCCTGTGATTTTCAATCGAATGCTCTTCTTCAGGCCCATCTCTGTCCTCTACTCTCTGTCAGAAATCACTGGCTAGAAGAAGCAAGGCTTTCTTCTCTCCTGAGAAGCTCTTTAAGCTTCTTGGCCTGTCATAGTGAAAGATAACTCTAGCTACATGATAATGGAACTCTGTGATGAGACCTTTCCTTATCTCTTGAGTTTGGAAATATTGAGGCAAGTTGGAACTCGGGAGGAACTAAGATAAATGACATCCTTGTAGTATCTCAACATGTCTGAACTGTACCTATTTATGAGTGTTATATAATTAAGAAGATATTTAGGAGGGAGTCTAACTATGCAGAAATATTTAATGTCAGTGATCACTGAGAAAGAAATTTTGAATATCTAAAAGAAAAGATTTTTTTTGGTTGGCATGCTGAACAGATTTATTTTGGCTGAGAATATAACTGTTGTGGTCCTTGCAAAATCTGTGGCCTTTTCTTTTCTAGCAGTGGAAACAATCTTTTAATAACTTTGGAAAATTCGAGCATATTATTAAATTCATTTGCTTAGTATTTAAAAAGACTTTTGTTTTAGGACATGGAGAAGAGTTAGTGACACGCAGATCACTTTAAGAAAATTAACAGCTCAACATGTTTTCATTCACTTATTCATTCTAGTCTTAGAAAATGTAGGTAAATTTGAATAGAGATGTAAGTATGTACCAAAAGTTGAGATTTAAGCAATGAAGTATGGTGGCTTTTATTTATACCCTATTGATGTATCTGACACGAACTTAGGATCAGAGTTGTAAAAACACTTTTTATAAAAATCCTGAGAATCATGTATCCATCATATCTCCTAAGCCAAATCTCTTGGTGGTCAATTAGTGCCATTAAATGTGATGCATACTTACTGACAACATGTGATAACTCATAAAACAAAACCAAATAGAAATTACGTCTATTGTTTACATTGGGTTTTATCTAATTGATTTTTTTTTTTAGATTGGACTTTTAGCTAGCTTTTCCAGCTAGTCAAATACCAGTTAAGTCCAGCCCAGAAATATTGTCCTATGTTCATGGACGTACATTTCATGGTATTTTCAAATTAGTTCATAAATATCTGTTAGACCAAGCACCAACATTTTTTAAAACTTAAGGGTTAATTTAATTGTAGGTCACACGGTCTCCATTGCAGTGTCTCACAGTCTGTTTTAGATCCAGAGGCTGTGACTCTTATTTCTTGCTCTTTTGACCATGTATTAATATGGTACTAATTACTATGTAGTAACATCTATTGTTGCATGTACACTTTTAGTTGAGTACTGAGCAATCAAGTGCTGCTTTTGTATTTGACTTCACTGAGAAAGAAATTTTTGTATCTCTGGTATATGAATGAGGGCAATATAATCCTTCTTTTGCCAATTCATCCTGCACTATAGATCTTATACTTATCCTGAAGGGCCTAATTTTCAAGAGTGGCTTCCTTGACTTAGTGTTGTCTTGTGGTTTGCATTTGCCAACTCATTTTTGAACAGTGGTAGTTCACCTTGAAATCAAGGGGATATGAGTTGACATTATAGTAAATGGAAATTCCTGGGAAGGAATTCTAATGTGTTACAAAAGGGTTAGTCAACTGACTGGGACAAAAAAAAAAAAAAGATGGTATCTCTTTCAATCAGAAGATACAAAAAATGTTTGAAAATTGGGCTTGACCAGAAGTACTACAAATTAGTGAGAAGTTTTTCAGATTGGAGAAGCATGACTGTACATGCTGACTTATTGAGCTTGGGAAAGTAGAGGTCATTCACTGCTACAGGGCTCCCCATGGCAGGACTGCACTCCCAGGGCTGGGTGCAGTTTGAACTCCAGGTATTGTTATAGAGTAGAGGGATGGATAGGAAAAGCTTTCCTATGTTGCTTCAAAACGGGCATCTTACTTTTAAATTGAAAAAACAAATGATGATTTGATGAATTCTTGATTTGGTCAGACCTGGCTTTCCTACTCTGAAATTAGTGTTGATATCCTTATGGATAAAAATTCATGTCTTCCTGAGAGATTCCTTTTTCTCTGTGTGGAAAATAAATTGCAAACACTATCCAGAGTATCAGTTGTCTGCAGGAATAGGCATAAAAATGCGCGTGCAATGCTGTAAAATGTATCTAGTACACATTATTTGATTTCCCTCTTAAAATAACCTGGTGAAGGAAGAATTGTATTAATAGACTGAGTCTACTAGCTGCATGTTTCTCCTTCCATTTTATTTCTGTAAGATACTAGAACCATGCTGATGTCGCTAAGGTCTCTTTTTACAGGGAAGGAGTTTGAGGCTCAGTGGAGAAGAGAGTTTTCTATTGTGGTGAGGCTGTATGTGATTTAGTTCTATCTCAAGAAAGTTGTCTGTGCTTTATTTGAATACACCATCAAGGTCTTCATTATGCTTAAAGAAAACCTGTAGAGATGGAAGCTGCCTCTTGATTTCCTGCTCCTTTATTAACTAAGAGTGTGACTATTCAAGTCCCCGGGATAACACACGTTCCACTGTATCCATTTACAAACATTACACTCTTTGTAACACATCCTGACATTCCCCAGAGAGGCCCATGAATATGGCATGAGTTCATTAATCTCCTTACGATTAGAGTAACTGTCAGATGAATTCATTATCATGAGCCACTTAGGGGACTTTGTAAACACTAGGAAGACAAGGAAGTGTGTCCAAACAAGGAAGTGGAGTTTTGAAATCTTGTTCTCAACCCAATCTCAGTCAATGTATTGTAAACTTTTTAATCTCCCCTAGTTATTCCAACATCTTTAGTGTGTAAATAACCTTCATAAGAGGCCTGCTGCTTACCAAAAATAAAAGCATTTGATTGTCCTGAATGCTACATTATTTAGTCTCCAACAACTTACAACAATTTTTATGTTCAAATATTGATGAAAATTTTGTTGTTTGAGAACCATCATAAAACATAGATACTGGATCTGGTTGAAGATCAGCCTTAAAAGTGGAAATATATGGTACCTATTCAAATTGATCTCTCCAGATCAAAGCCATGTCCTTCAACCATTAGCCTTGTGCTGCCTAAGGGGGCAAAAATCAGCCTTGTTCAGAGAAACAATTGCTTGAAAAATCAAATTAGCAATATGATGGGATCTCAAGACTTGGTGACTAGTGAACTTTAATTATTATATATTTTATGTGTTTATGCTGGCAGTAAAAGTCAAGTACTCATTATAGAAATGGCAGACATGATCTTTCATAAAATGAGTGCTGGGTGGCAAATGAATAGATAATCAGGATAATGAAAGCAAGCCAGAAAGATGCTAGAGAGTTGAGAAGACACAGACAATGGCTCCCACTGAGATAGAGGGCATAATTGCAATTGGAAAGAGAACACTTTTGGTGATCTTTTAAAATGTCAGCCACATCCTTAAGCTCAGTGTGATATTTGGGTTATAGGGTAAAGGGGAAAATTCCTTTCATTCTCTAGGGAGGAAGTGGCAGTGATTGTTTCTGCTTAGAGTCACTGCAGGCTATATGAAATCCTCTTATGCACGCCTTTCAAATGCATGCTCAGGAAAGAGTGTCATAAAGTCAAACTTACTTTGCGTGGCATATTGTATATACTTTATGAATATTTTTCCTAGCTTTGAGTCTGGGATGCTAACCATAAAATAAGTGACTGCTTGAAGTCTGTGCTGTAGACAAAATGAATAAAGACTGTGATATGTATCTTTGGCACAGTGTAAGGAGACAAAAGATGATGAGCAGAATACGTTTTGAAAGAACAAACATTGTCCTGACCATGCCCATAAATACTGAACTTTTTAAGAATTTGAATACCAGTGTAAATTTATGGAGGGAATTCATCATTCTGAGAACTTCCTTAGGAGGTAGTTTAATCACCAGTATTCTCATATAATGGAAATAATATCTACAAAACTTTGGTATTGATATATACTTAAAATATTCTCCAGAAAACTTTGTATTAAGATTGGTGGATAATTTTAGTGAGTGTAATTAAAACTCTGAGCCAGGAGTTAGATCATTAATAATAGTACAACTTCAAGAAAACAGTTTTACTATGTTTTATTCATAGTTTCATAGTCAGAAGGCCTAAGGGATTAAAAAGAACTATACATTAACTTTTAGCAAATATTTACCATTAGTCCAAGTGACATTTCCTAGGGTCACTGAACCACACACTAGTTTATGAATAGCTATTGCCATAGTCTTTTCACTTTACTTATTTCTTGCATTTTCAACTAGGCTGTAAACCCAGGAGGACAATCTTAAATTGCACATTCTGTTCTATTCCCCTTGTCATAAGCACAATGACTCAACTTTTGTATTCACTCTGTATCTATTTCTCAACATAATTTGCCATGAGCATTGAAAAAACTGGTATTTAATATAGTGGTACTATAGTCTGCATAGTTGTATTCTGCTAAAATCAATACATTGATTTCTTAATTCCCACTGTGATGGTTTAAGGGGAGATGAAGCCTTTGGGAGGTACTTAAGGTTAAATGATAGCAGCAGAGTGCAACCTGCTGCAAGGATTAGCTTTCACTTCAGAAGACACAGTAGAGAGTTGGTTCTCTCTTGTCTATTGTTGTGTAAATGCAGGACAATGGGATCCCTCATGGAAAAGCCTTGCAACAAATCCTACATTGCTGCTACCTCAGGGATGGACTTCCTGTCCTCCAGAACCACGAGAATTAGATTTCAGTTGCTTAACCAGCTAGTTTGAGGTATTTTGTAGCAGCCTGGGTAGACTGTGCTCCATGGGTTGTGAAACTCTGCTGTAGCAGTGGTGTCATGCTTTTAGAGTTGTATCTGTCACTTTCTTTCCAGAATTTCCTTTCTGACTTCCTTCCTTCATTTTCTCAATCATGTCTAAGGGTAAGACTGATCTTAGACTCTTTAGAGTTTATGATCTTCTCCCAGTTAGTATTTGAGGTAGGTTTTGGCAACTAGGATGCACAAAAGGGTAATGCCTGTTTCTTTCAGAATATCTGTTTATAATCAGCAACACCTTTTTGTGGTTATAGTCTTGTTCTTATGATGGAGTTTACACATGAAAACAAGTAAGCCTTCATATACACCTTTCCAGTGACTTAACTCCTTTGATCTTATTTTGATATTAAGGATATTATAGTCTCATGTAAAAACATTCGTGAACAAAAATTAACTAAGTAAGAATAGGTGAGAGATATTTAGATGAGTGAAGGAAGCTAATTGTTTCCAAGTACTTCACATGTTATAACTTGATTTGACACAGCACATGAGATACTTCAAGGGGACGGATTATAAACCATTTTTTTTAACAGAAGAACTGCAGAAATATTATTTTGAATGCTAACAGTTGGCTGCCCTTTAGTTAGTAAGAGCCAATCTTATTCAAGATGATAGCATTTTAATAAATAGCATTTCATTTTAGGTTAACACTAAACATTTATTTCTTGGCCATATGGTAGTAATGATTCCTTTGTGGGAATAAGAATCCCTAAATTAAGGACATAAATTGCAAATAGAATAGCTGGATTCCTTAAGTAGTTTCTGGAATAAGCGTGATTAGTAAGCAAGAAGTGTTAGCTGTCCCCCACCCCCACCTTTTAAAAATTATTATTTATTTTTATTTTTGTATTTTTCAATCCTGAGGCTTGAATGTAGGGTCTAGGCACTGTCTTTGAGCTGCTTTGCTCAAGGCTAATGTTCTACTAATTGAGCCACAACTCACTTCCAGGTTTTTTGGTAGTTAACTAGAGATAAGAGTCTCATGGACTTTCCTGCCTGGGTTGGCTTCACACCATGATCCTCAATATCAGCTTCATGAATAGCTAAGATTACAGGTGTGAGACACCGGCGCCTGGCAGCTGTCTCTTTTTATGAGGCAGCGAATGGAGGTACTCTGACATAATGATTATTTATAAAAAAAATTACATAAGGTAGTATAAAATAGCAGCGAGATTCATCTAATTCCATGCAGAAAGAATAATTGATGTGTTACTGTTCTGCTTCACAATTTAGTTTTCCCACGCATAGAAGATATGCTGGGAATTAGTCTATTCCATCTTCTTAATGAGACTTATCTATTACCTCAGCTAATGCATCTGTTTGCTTCAACCAGCAGGATGAACTGCTTACAGGAGTGAGGTTTACAGCAGTTATTAGAAAGAAAGTATACTAATAGCTATAGAGGAATCGTGTGTGTGTGTGTGTGTGTGTGTGTGTGTGTGTGTAGGTGTGGTTGGGTAAAGTGAAAGGATGTAGAGATACTGCTGATCTCAAAGGAATGTTGATTCTCATCATTCCTGGCTGGATCTTGAGGACAGCTGATATTTTCAACAGTTATTCATAAGAAGTACATTCACGACACTGTTTATTTATTTGATGATATTACAGGAGGTTGTATAATTCAGAGGATAGGCTTGATGATAAGTGAGCATCATTCTGCCTGGATAACAACTGTCGGAGGCATTAGGTGGCTGACCTTTTTAATCCAAACAGGCTTGCTATAATATCACATAGGAGAGTGTATAAACTGTAAGATTTTAGAAATTCCACTATTTCTCTCCCCTAAACCAGACCTAAGCAGTTCCTCAAATCTGTTCCAAACTGTGGTGAATTAGAAATAAAAGCAACCTACCTAAGCAGGAATCTGAAATATTTAAGAAGAGCCTGGATATCTAACTGTGGAAGTGGAATTTTAGACAGTCAGTTATGTTTATCAGCAAGTACGTTGCTCAGAATACTGATAAATTGTTAGGAGCTTTATTTTATTTATTTTTTTAACCTTATCTTTGGCAGTAAATGATACTGGATGTCATGCTCTCTCTGTTTCTAGAAAGGGAAAAAAAAGGATAGTACCTTCTTATAAGAGTAGCATTAAGGTAAACTGTGCTGTGTAGATCAGTTCAGATACTGGCACAGCAGGACAGGTAATGTGGGAATCAGATGGATGTAGTGATCACTGCCTTGCTGGCTTACTCTAAGAGGCTGCATTTTGAAGTGATTTTCTTACTGTTGTAATGTAAAAATGGGACTTGTACTCAGATCCAGTACTCCCTGCCACTCATGACCTGCAACACGAACCAGAGGAAATGAAAATAGAATGGATTCTACTTTCCTTGTTACTAAGCACTACATTATATCCCAAGGAATCTCCATGATGCTCCATGGAGCTTGGGAGATCCTGGAGAGCTTTCATGTGTAAGAGTTGATCTAGGATGCATGGCAAGATAAGCCAGAGCTGGTATAAACATCTCAGGTTGTGAATGCATGAGAGGAGACCAAATGTGGATGCTTAGTGGTAGTGATTCTAGCCTGGGAACACAGGACAGAATTTTTAGATTTCTGAACATTTTTTTCCCACCATTTAGGTTCTATTTTCTCTCGGCTCTCATCAAAGGCATCCATATGAGATGTGTAACAAGGGGATTACTAATCTACTAATCGAATAGAAAAGTCCATTAAGTTCCTGCATGCCTCTGAGAATCAATGTCACTTGCCAGCTCTTTTCTACCTCCAACCCACCTGATAAGACCTCAGTCTTATCACTTTCGCTTCTGATAAATTACCAAGATAGGACTCAGGTACAAAATTGATGTTACACGGCTGTTTGTTGACATATTTAGGGAATACAAACAATAATGGATGATGTAGATTATTTGCTAGCAAGCTTGCTAATGGATGGAGGCATATGTTTATATGAGTGATTGGTAGCTAAAGGGAAGACAAAGGAGGACAATGAGAGACCAATAATGGGTTAGGAGAATTTGAAGGATGGGAAATAATGGAAAGAATTTATTATTATTATTATTTTGCAAGGCTGAGGATCAGAGACCCAAAGCCTCATATATGCCACGTATGCTATGCAAGCTACCTCAAGAAATAATTAAATGACGGAGTTTTGAGGAAGGAGCATGGGTATTAAGAGTTAGACAAACGGGAATTCTGCTCTTACTTGAGAGTACATACTGACAAAGTAGCATAGCCCTACTCTGTCTCCATTTTCCTCATCTATGGAAGGGAATAACATACCATCTTAAATTGTACTGCGCATGCATAGTACTCAGCCAGAGCGCTACAGTATTCACTATAAAGACAAATAGCATATATTCATTCTGGCAGAGTTGGGTCTATTTTTCTTTTTAACACTGGGTCACACTATGCAGCCCAGAGAAGTCTGGAACTTGTGATCCTGTTTTTTCAGCTTTCTGAGTGCTGGGATTACAGTCATCTGCCATCATGCTTGTTTTTCATGTTTTAAGTTTTTCTTCTCAGGACTGAATTCTGATAAACTTGCAGTGGTGCCTAGGGTCAGATGCCAATTCTGATAATAGTCTAGGCAAGAAAATAAACAGAACACTGGAGTGTGCGAGGGATGGGACTATGTGTTAGACCTTAGTCTTCAGTATTAGGAGGTGGGATCTTAGAAGTGTAATTAAATTTAGATGTGGTCATAATGGTACTCTCAAAATGGTACAGTTGTTGGGGAGCAGCCAAGGGATCTCTCTCCTTTCTTTCCCTTCTTTCTTCTTTCTCTTTCTTCTAGTTTCCTTTTTCTCTTTCCACCCTGAGGATATTTTAACAAGAAGTGTGTCATTTGTGAGCAATAAGAAAGCTCTTACCAGGAATGTGACCAGAACTTTTGGCCTTGGCCTTCTTAGAAATTGAATTTCTGCTGTTTAAACCTCTAGCACTTTGTTACAGCCTATGAAGCACTATGAAGGTAGCAGAGAAATGAGGCGGTGGTAAAAAAGGCCTGGGGACCCAGAGCCATGAGAACAAGAGTTCCTGCTAGGGCTCGAGCCTGTGGTCATAGTGGAACAGCCTCAATCTTCTTGTCATCTTTTAGTGTGCTCTTTGCTACCGTTTTATTAACCTCCCACTGACCTGGGTTTAGTGTGAGGGATAGAGCTGATTTTGGGGGTGAGGAGGCTGCCATTTTGATACCACCAGCTCATTCCCTGGATTTTTGGTCAAGTGGAGACTGAGGATGTCACCGAAGGCCTTGTCACTGTACAGTAGCGTTCACAGCTGCCCAGGACGCAAACAGTGAATCAGTGTCCTTCTCACCATGGCTGCAATCAATAAGGCCACAGGAGCATTTTCCCCAAGAACCAATAGCTGGCCTGACTCTGTGGGAGGCCCATTAGAACAGTGAGAATTTGATGTGGAAAAATGAGAGAACAAGACAGTTTACTCACTGATAAGAACAAAAATATAATAATGAAAAAGAATCCAGCATACATTTAATTATAGTGTCTCATTCTCTAGTCTAAGGGAATTTATATATTCAGCTGCCAGCGACAGATCAAGCAAGCAACACAAGAGGTTTATTGGCTATTATTTATGAGTATCTGAGTCCTTGACTTTTCAGGAGATCAAATTTGAAATTTTATACTGGGCAGAAGAAATAAGATTGTCAACTGATATTTAGAATTCATAGCACTTGATGATAGTGCTGTCAGTAGTTGGAAAATTTACATTGATCAGCATTGCCAGGCATTTTTATTTATTTGAACTTTGGTAGATTTAAGAAGAATCGCCCCTGCATAAGCCTACACTGAACATGGGAATTCCAGGCAGAGCTATTGCTGTAAAATAAATCACAGCTAATTCACCTCTACATACACCTGTAATACATTCCCTAACTCTTCAAATTTCTCCACACGTCTGAACCTCACTGCTGTTACCTGGCATTGTGAGAGAGGACGGTGCTACCTATACGCTAGTCCAGGAAATGATCAAAATCCAAAGTTCCAAGTACAGTAGCTTCTGATCAGTCACTCAATTGTAAGAGTAAGCTGCAAGTCCAGAGTACTGATCTAGCAGACTGGGTGTATTAAATATGTTTTCGTCCTAGGATAGTTTCACCTGCCAATGTGTATCTTGGAATGTAGCAACACTGAGCACTGGGAAGCATCTGTCATTTGTTGGAAGATCAAAGAGACAGACTTGTTGTTGTTTTGTTTTGGGCAGAGAAGGAAAACAAACATCTTTCATGAAGAACAACATCTTGTGAACCCCATTAAAGAGTCATCTGTAGTGTTGGTAACTGAAACAGCCTTTATGTCTGAGGACATAGAGAAAGGGCACATGAAGCGCTCTGGAGAGGGATATTTTATAAACAGATGTGTGGTAGAGGCGTGGCTTTTGTGTTAATTTCCAGTTCCTTTGTCAACTAAGGAAGCTCAGTGTGACACCTCTTGTCCTTATATGCTTGATTTCAAGACTGAAAATAAATGAGGAAGAGGATTATTGACTGGGAACCTCTGAAGCACACAGAGGGGCTGAGACCATTTCCATACCAGCCAGATTTTACTAAAAAGTCATCTTTGCCACCCTTTCCCCCCTCCTTTCTCATCAATACTTTCTTTTGGGGACAACTGTTTTCCCTATATCTTGTAAGTCTGACCACACTGTCTTCTGATTCAACCAGCACTTTAAAATACTGTACCATGGAGGAAACCAGTACATTTTTTTTTAACAATATAACCACCTAAATTTACAATACCAAAATAAAACAAATTTGAAATAATTAAAAAAACATCCCCACTAATTTCCTTCCTCCCTACTCATTCGCACAAAAACGCATGCGCACAAATACAGAAGAGGTAAAAAGAAAGTCCCCAATCTGAGTCACCAAATCTACTGAGAGAATGAAAGAAAAATATCTCAGGACAAAGGTAGGACATGAACTGAGGCAACTGTGACCGCAGTTGCACAATCCTTTATCTAATAGTGGCTCTGGTTTACTTAGCATTTATTACTTGGCAAGAGTTCTTGACAACTACAATGAAATATGAAGGTACAATGCATTTGTCACAATGATCTATGTTTTCCTTTGGGCTTTTTCCTTAACATCAAAAAAGGGAGGGACGAGAAAGAAAAAGAATCCAATGTTCCTCTTCCTGCTTGTCTCCTTGCTGTTCTGTCAAATTCCACATCATGACAGGTCTTCCAAGTAGTAGAACAAATCACTTGCCACACATTAAAGTTATTATTATTATTTTGAGGGGAGTTGAAAAGAAAATACCGTAAGATTTTTTCAGAGAAATACACTTGTTTTCTGACATACGTGTGTTTAAATGAGAGCTTGGTTTATATTCCAGCCACCATTTTAGTGCCTTTGGGAATTTTTCTCATTGGCAGAAGTGACGCCAGACTCTGCTTCAAAGACAAGTTCCAGCTAATTACAACCGGCTTTCCGTGACCTTGCCACAGAATCAACAGGATGGGGCAGAGAAGCACTTGTTCCAACATTGTGCTGTGCCTTTCGTTCTGCAGCCTTATGAATCTTCCTGTGTAAAAGACATTCTGTTGGTGATACTGTCTACAGGGTGCAATTTACACTGAACGCCCCAAGTCAACACAGGAACGGCAGAGCCTCCTTGTGATGAATCTACATATTGTCTGACACTCCCAACGCCAGCAAAGCACTCAGATGCGGAGGGAAGACTAGGAGTCGAACCACATAGCCTTTCTCTCTACAGCATCTCAACACTGGTAGACATCAGCAGAAACCATACTTTTTTTGTGTGTGTGTGAAATTTAGATTAGTTTTATAGATAGTTGTTACTCAGGAATCAATAAGTGCTACTTTTGATCCAATATAGCTTACACTTATGCATCTTCCTAAAAGCCTATTGATTTCTTTATGTTGGTAGACATCACATACCTTGACACACACTCGTGTAGCAAACACTGATACCATTTAGTCTTTTCTTCTCAGTAGAAAGCATTTCCTGTGCAAGAATCTAAAAAGAGAGTACTGGCCTTACAGTGACACTGAAAGAATTACAGTAATAAGATTTTTTTTTCTTTTTCTTGGCCAGTTGTGGAGCTTGAACTCAGGGCCTGAGCACTGTCCCTGGCTTCCTTTTGCTCAAGGCTAGCATACTGCCACGTGAGCCACAGTGCCACTTCTGGCCATTTTCTATATATGTGGTGCTGGGGAATCAAACCCAGGGCTTCATGCATGCTAGGCAAGCACTCTTGCCACTAGCCCATATTCCCAGCCCACTAATAAGGTATTTTCTATGTGTGTTTTCTGCATATACATAATTTCAAGTAAGGGGTACAATTTGCTGAATTTTATACTGGGTAACATGTAAATTAACTTGGGTTCTTTCATTCTCTGAAGGACCTGGGATATTCTATAACTAACACTTTACTGAAAATGATAGGCGTAGCAGTTTCTGTATATATATGAGTCTTCATGAAAAGAATAAAACTAAGCTGGTGAATGAGTTATCCATTTTGTTCCCAGAGAATCATCTATGAAGTAAATAACATTTAATAAATAAGTTTTGAATATTAGTGTATGGCAAATAGTAAGCTGGTTTAGGAGAATGATATAACATCTACACCAAGCCTGCAGTCCAGTGTACTGGCACAGATAAATCACTAGTAAGTAAAAGTACAGCAAAGATCACACATAGATATTGTCTGTACAGCCTATAATAACCATACTTAAGTATTGGATTCATTCAGAAAACTCAAGCAGTCTACAGTGATAAGTATATTTTGGGAGAGTCTTAGAGTTCTTAAAAAAAACTACAGTTAATCTAAACAAAGCAGTAGATTAGTTATTTATATGCAGAGGCATTTTTTGACTTCTAAGTAAACTGTATGTGTCTTTAAATAACAATTACTTTCAACTTTGTGCTGTGGAATGTTTTGTTCAGATCACACGGCCATCATGTTATAGAATAGAAAAAAAATTATTAATATATTACCTTTGCTAGATATAAGGTACCCCTACCTCCACCCCAGTGCCAGTCCGGGGGCTTGAGTTCAGGTCCTAAGCACTGTTCCTGAGTTTTTTTGTACTCTGCTACTTGAGCCACAGCTCTACTTCTGGCTTTTGGAGATAAGAGGCTCATGGATTTTCTTGCCTGGGCTGACTTTGAACTGAGATCTTCAGATCTCAGCCTCTTGAGTAGCTAGGATTACAGGCATGAACCGCCAGCTCACGGCTTTATAATGTAGCGAATACACATACACACAGAGAAGAGTATAAAAGCAAACTCTAACTTGTTAAAAAAATTCTGAAACATTTTGGAAATGCTTGGAAATGTTCAGATCCTATAAAAGAGAATTGACTCCTTGTAGGAAGTTTTCCAGCGAGAGTCAGGGTGAAGCAAATGGAAAGTCGACGATGACGGACTGACCAGATATGAAGTCCATTTCATCATCAGACCGAGGGAACTCACTAGCCTCACATGTAAAGAAAAGGTTTGAAACATATGCCAATTAAAATACATCTCAAACCAGCAAGCTGGAACGTGTGTTCTAGGGGGTGAGGTCAAGGGGAGGGGAACAGAGAGAGGAAAGGTGGGAGAATGGAGTGATGACAGTCAATGTATGAAGCAGGCAAGTTGAGGGAATGGTGGAGTTGGGAGAGATGGGGGAGCATGACAGAAGAGGTAACACTGATCAGGAAGCGTTGTCTTCACAAAATGACAGGCAGAAGCAAAACCCCTTCATATGACCACTTAACAATAATAAAAAATAAAAAATTCAATATACTGCTTTGCATTGGTTTAAATAACATTCATATCAAATACAATCCAAAATTATGCTAACAAAATTCATTCATATTTTTATCTTTCTCCCTCCTCTCCTTTCTCCCCTTCCCTTCTCTTTTTCCCTCCCTCCCTCCCTCTTTCTCTCCCTTCTTCCCTCTTCCTCCTCCTCCTGCCCTCCTCCTTTTTTTTTTGGTGGGGGAAGTGGCTTGCCAGTCCTGGAGTTTGAACTTAGGGCCTGAGCACTGTCCCTGGCTTCTTTTTGCTCAAGGCTAGCACTCTGCCAACTTGAGCCACAGCGCCACTTCTGGCCTTTTCTGTATATGTGGTGCTGAGGAATCGAACCTAGGGCTCCATGTATACAAGGCAAGCACTCTTGCCACTAGGCCATATTCCCAGCCCTTCTCTCCTTTTTGTTGGTCCAGTGGCTTGAATTCTGGGCCTAGACACTGTTCCTGAGCTTTTGTGCTCAAGGCTACTACTTCAGCCACAGCTCTACTTCCAGATTGTGTGTGTGTGTGTTTGTGTGTGTGTGTGTGTGTGTGTGTGTGTGTGTGTGTGTGTGTATGTGTGTCTGTTTTGGAGAAAAAAGTTTCACCAACTTTCCAGATTAGGCTGGCTTCGAACTGCAATCCTCTTATCTCAGCCTACTGATTACAGGCATGGGCCATCAGAGCCCAGCCCTCTCTTCTTTTTAAAACCAATTTTCTTTTCTTCTTTTGCTGGTTGTGGGGCTGAACTCAGGGCTTGGGCACTGTTGCTGAGCTTTTTCCCCTCAAGGCTAGTGTGCAACACGTTGAACCAAGGTGCCACTTCCAGTTTTCTGATGGTTAGAGAAACGAGTGCCACGGACTTTTCTGCCTGGGCTAGCTTTGAACAATCCTTAGCTCTCAGCCTCTGGAGTAGCTAGGATTATATGTGTGAGCCACCAGTACCTGGCTTTTAAACTAATTTCTTTTGTTCCTTTTTGTATTTTGCTAATCCTAATGAGATCAGATTCGTAGTGAAAACATGCTTTGAAGTGATTGTTCCTGAGGAAGACTTGTACTTAAACAGAAAAGCTGAGGTTTAAGAATTTGTATGAAAAAAACTCTGTATTAGTTTATATGTGTTGGTTGAATTGTCCATCCTGCCTTTTGATTAGCAGTTAATGGTGACTAGTAGTTAACCATGTTACCAGAGTAAGCCACTTAGCGGCTGTAAATTACGCATGGAATAAAGCATGTTTATGCTGTAGCTTTATGTGACTGACTGAAGGTGGGGGGGGGGAGGGTGTTAAGAGCAGCTTTTCTTTATCTTCACTTCTGTAGTAATTTCCTAGTACAGTGAGTATGCATTAATTATCCCGGGCATGTTTGTTAAATGAATACCTAGTAGCTTTCTCTTTCAACTGTGAAATAATTTTTACAATCCAAGAACTTGTTTTTATTTTCCACTTTAAAGCCAGCTTTTAGAATACACCAAAGCATGATAGGTTACATAGAAAACGTTCTATTTCTTTTGACAGGAAAGCAGGTTTGGCATTGATGTCCTATCTGCTGTGGTTCCACTTACCTTGGGGTTTGAGAGTCAACAGAATCACACATCTCAGTCCTTGTTGCAGGCACAAGGGGAAGGCTAACCCAGCTGCCCACAACCATGTTTTGTTTGTTTCTTTGTTTTCTCTTTGCCAAGTGAGATAACTCTGCCTTCAATAACAGACAAAGCAAACCTCTCAAAACCAAATCCAAGCAAAACCCCAAGAAGAATTTGAGGAAAGAACAGAAGGGGCAGCCAGGGAGGAAGGAAAAACAAAATAACACTATGTGAAACCCATTGTATTTTTCCCCTCACTTGCACTGTCATTGAAAATAGACTGGATTTCATTTGGAAACAATTCACTTAATTGGGTAGTGAAACTTGGCTTTCGAGTTGGGTTCAGGAGTCATTCTGAAAGGAAAAGCTCAAATTGGTTTCGTCTGGGATTTGCCCTTATCAGAAATCAAGTACGAATTTGGAAAAAAGAGAAGTTTCTTGTCAACTGTGGTTTCTACTCATGGGGCTATCTGCTTTTCAGAATTAAAGGGTGGCTCTCTGTCCCTTGGGACTCTTATCTGCAGAAAAGATTCCTCATCCTCACTGTCATGAACAAAATGTCACCTATTTTCCTGTGGGCATCAAGCCGCCCTGTGTTATCTATTTTATTAAACGGAGAAAATTAGAATTGTATGGCAGGAAGACACATCAAATAACTAGCAGGCAAGATTTATTTTTTCCTTTTATTGAACTGACTTCCACTCTTTTTCCCCCCTCTAGCCCTTCTAAAAACCTGTTGTGATTCACCACAGGAAGTGTTATTTTTTTTTAAGTCAATAATAATATTCTTCAGATGATTCCCGTGCCCCGCCCCCCCCCCCCCCCCCCCCCCCGGCCCTGGCCTAGGAAAATCCACACTGAATCAAGTAGTTGGCCACAACAAAATGATAAGAAAGCTAGCAAGTGACAACTCGGGTGATGAATCATTACTGCTGCCCAGGTTCTGCGAAGAGCTTCATGCATGCTATTTAATGTCACCCTCAGAAACCCCTATGGGAAACACAGCAATCATATATTCACTTTACAAGCGGTGGGGCTGAGGCTGGGAGAAATTAGTATGCCCACCGCACTGGGGCAGAGCGTGGAGTCAGACTATCAAGTGTACTGTAGCCTGTGGTACTTCTGCACATCAGGGCTTGAATCTATTCAGAGACTGGGTGGCTGATGATTACTCAGGCGTGTGTGTGTGTGTGTGTGTGTGTGTGTGTGTGTGTGTGTGTGTGTATTTATATCTATATCTATCAAGAAGGTACTAAGTGATTGACAGTATAGAATGAAGAGGCTTTGCATAATTGCCTTAAGAGTGTACGAAAGGAGCCAAGCGCAGATGGCTCGCACCTGTAATCCTAGTTACTCAAGAGGCTGAGGTTTGCAGTTTGAAACCATCCAGGGCAGGGAAGTCCAGGAGACTCTTATCTCCAATAAACTATTCAGAATAAGCTGAAAGTGGCTCTGTGGCTTAAGTGGTAGAGCGCTAGCCTAGAGCACAAAGAGGCTCAGAGACAGTGCCCAGCCCCAAAGTTTAAGACTCAGGACCAGCAAAACAAAAGTATAAAAGGAAATATAGAATTATGAAATAGAGTTTCCAGATTTTTAGTCTCCCCCACCCCACCCCCCCTATAAATCTATTTCTTGGATTTGGTCACTATTAACAGTTCAACGTGAGTCTTTCTATACACTCCACAAACTCTTTTTACATTTCACTAATGTTGTATCATAAAATGGTGTCTAATTTTTTTTTACCTTTACTTTTTAAAAATTAAGAATAATATAGGCCATGGACATCTGTCACTGCTAGCACTTCATCCTTCTACCTCACCTGCTACCTTCCTTGCTATTGCTTGTGCAAATAGTCTCCACTGAGGGACATGGAGGCTCCTTTTCAATATAAACAAAGGTGAAATATCACCCTTGCCTGTGTATGATTCTATGCTATTCAAGTGTACTGGCAGGAAAAACTCCTAGCAGTAAAACGATCAGGTCAAGGGGAAGTTATATTAATAATGTTTAATACACATTGCCAAGTTCCTTCAAAAAAGCTGCAGCAATTTATTTGAGTAGTGTAAGAGGAGGCTCCCGAGCCTGTAGGGTCATAGAATCAAAACCTTAAGTCCCTTCCCTTCCCTTCCCTTCCCTTCTCTCCTCTTCCCTCCCCTCCCCTCCCCTCCCCCCTCCCCCTTTCTTTTCCACTTGTGTCATGTGTCTAGTCCTCTGCACAGTTTTAAATCTTCCCAGGTGAAGTGAAATCAGGTATGGGAACCATTCATCTCAATCATTCTTTTCCTTTGTGTAAAATGAAGTTGAGGTAGGACCTGAAACTAGCCTATAAATACATAACACATTATATATGTATATATAATATGTATATGTATATATATATATAATGACTTTTGTTGAATGCACTCTGGTTCATCACCATAGTGCTTTGTCTGCTTTAAATGTCTTCCATTATCTTCCTCCCCAATTTACTCACAGAATCTTGACAGTCTTTGTAAGGCTAAATGAGATTTCATCAGTGCCATGCTCTCATCTTTATATGGATTCCTACTGCCCTTGTTATAAAATGTAAAGTCCTTGATATGGTCAACAAGTGTGCAGTACCTTGAGGTGCCAGACTTTGAAGTCAGGCCCCACCACGTGAACCCCATTTTAGAATCGAACCCTGAGCCAATCAGATTGGTACCTGTGTTCTAATCTTGCTTGCACAGCTGATTGTTGTAACCTTGTTCTTTGCCTTTATAAGCCCTGTGTAATCACAGCTCGGGGCTCCCTCCTAACCTCCGCTGTGTTGGTGGGTAGGACGAGGCCCGAGTTGGCAGCTCGTTCAATAAACCCTTGCCTTGCTTTTGCATTTCGGAGTGTCTGAATCTCGGTGGTCTTCTTGGGGGTGGTCTTGCAACTTGGCACAACATTTGGGGTTTCGTCCGGGATAGCCCCAGAGACCCCGAGATCCCAGACTCCGAAGGTAAGAAAACAGCGCTGTTCATTTGTCTTGTCCTGTAATTTGTCTGTTTGTCTGTTTTGCTTTTGCTTATACTTGTAGGGCACGAGTCAGTTTGGTTTTTGGCCGGAACTGACCAGGAGGGCCTCCTAAACGAGACTCAACCCGCCCACCTTGTACTTGGGTCCACTCCTCCTGTACCCTGGCAGGAGGTTGTGGGCCAACTTGGGAGATCTCCAACTCGTAACTCGGGTCCACTCCTTCTGCACCCTTGCAGGAGGTTGTGGGCCAACTCGGGTCCACTCCTTCTGCACCCTTGCAGGAGGTTGTGGGCCAACTCGGGTCCACTCCTTCTTGCAGGAGGTTGTGGGCCAACTCGGGTCCATTCCTTCTGCACCCTTGTAGGAGGTTGTGGGCCAGCTTGGGAGATCTCCAACTCGTAGCTTTTCTTGTTCTCAGGCCTGTGTGTTTTCCTCCTTTTTTATTGTTTTGTTTTTTGTAGCCTTTTGGACTGAACTTCTGATCAGAGCTATGGATAACGTTCTATCTTGAGGACCTCCATCTAGCCCCCTAGACTTGATCCTAGCTCACTGGAGGGAGGTTAAGGAGATAGCTCAGAACCAAGGTGTGGCCCTTAAAAAGGAAAAGTGGATCACCCTGTGCAAGTCAGAATGGTCCACCTTTGAGGAAATTGAGGGAGCTTTGACATAGGGAGGAAGCATGGAGGAGGAAATGTTTCCCGCTCCATACTCCCCATCCCAGTTAACTCTACAAGAGGAGGACTCTGAGGAAAATGTTTCAGCTGTGCCCTCCGCTCCGGAGGGTCCTGCCCAGTCAACTCGCCGTTGCCGACAGCCCAGGACACAGACGCATCAGCCCCAAGTCCAAGTCCTGACCCGCAGCCGCCGACGGGGTGGATGTAGGGCCAGCCCAAGCCACCCACAGGTGGCAGGGAGTGACCTCACCATGCTGCGTTGTCATCTCTGTGTTGTTTGTAAGTCTAACAGTCTCTTTTGTGTCAAACCTGCATAGCTCATTGGAAAGATGTACAGGCGATGGTTCACAATCAGAGTGTGAGTGTCCACAGAAAGAACTCTAGGGGGACCCCCACCCAGCCTTCTTAAGCAGAAAATTGTTTGGTGCGCTAAAATGTTTTACTAAGACTAAAAATGTTTTACTAAAACTATCAAGCCCTGGAAAATGAGGCTGGAGAATGCTAAAATCATTTGTTAAAGGTTTTTGTCTTAAAATGTACGGCCGATGCTTATTCAGCGTGCTTTAAGATCTTTTGAAAATGTGTGTGTGCATGTGTGAGTGTGAACATGTTCAAGACTGCAGTATGATGCAAAACTAAGTTTAAATTCAAAGGTCTTCATGCCATGCAGTAACTGGGACTGAAGAAAAAAAAAAGGCTCTTTTGAAACAAGCAGCCCGTAAGCAAAGGGCGGCACCTGGTTTCAGATTGCCTGTGAGCTTCAGTTTTTCCGATGCAGATAAAAGCTAAAGTGTTGTGTTAGTGTTAAAAAGGCTTTGGAAATCAAGAATACATTTCTAGATAAGAAATTTGGAAGTAAAATTGTCCTAAATAATTATTGCAAAGTGAGAAAAGGAGAATTATGGCTACCAAAATGTTTAATTGCCATTCCAGCTTCTTTGTAGGTTTTTTGTAACAGTTTCCAGCAGGCCCACAGAGAAGCACAGGTG
This sequence comes from Perognathus longimembris pacificus, assembly GCF_023159225.1. Taxonomy (NCBI): domain Eukaryota; kingdom Metazoa; phylum Chordata; class Mammalia; order Rodentia; family Heteromyidae; genus Perognathus; species Perognathus longimembris. Next base: position 22,049,921 of record NC_063184.1, read on the forward strand.
ATTCCTACAAGTTTGTCAAGATCTAATACTGACCCTTAATAAGTTCCAGGTAAGAGAGCATGCTTAAAAACTACTTCTGTGTGGACCACCTTGTTGCTTATAATTGGAGTAAAGTGGCCCCTTATAAGACTCATTGATCTGAATCTGCGGTTCGAAGCCAGCCCGGGCAAAGAAAGGTCCCTGTGAGAGACTTGTCTCTAATCAGCCAGCAGAGTGCTGGGAACGGAGTAGTGTGGAGCTCAAAAGTGGTACGGTGCTAGTCTTGAGCTGGAGAGCTGAGGGACAGCACTCAGGCCCTGAGTCCAAGTCAAAAGTCACTCCTCCTGGGACAAAAGTGATGGAGCATCCAGAGGCAGTAAGCCACTGCTTGGATGGCAGAGATGGTGTCAGATCCTAGAGTCACTACTGTTGGCCTTTCAAAAGTTAAAGCCGGGAAGTCCTAGAAGAATAGTTCATAAGCATGCCTTTCCAATGCCCATGTCTGTCTACTGGGCAGGAATTTGCCAGTCATATGTGATAGTGGTTGGTAAGGGTAAGTTTGTTAAATGAGAGGATAGATTAAAATCTCACCCCCCGCATTTACTCAAAGCCCTGACTGGCAGTAAGAATTTTAAGTTGATACATCTGTTTAGGAAAGAAAGCTTGTAGACCTGAGATTGTGTTGTCCTTATTGAGATCTGTTAAAGGCCTGTCAGCTTGCCAATGCCCCCAATCAACAGATTAACCACGGTGGAAGGGACCCTAGACGGCATCGCCACTTGGGTTCATTGCTTCTACGCCAGGCCAGCTGACCCCTTTGCCCTGGATGACAACTACCGTGATGGAACATGGGAGGTCTCCAAGCACCCAACTCAGCCGCTTTGCCTTCGCCTCAAGAAAAGAAAGTTAGACTGAGACTAAGGTTATAGGTTCCTGGCTAGGTAAGGTCTACGCCCCTGAGTCAGCCTGAAGAAGTTACAGAAGATGGATGATCTTCACCCATCAGCCCCCCTTTAAAATCAAGGGACCAGAGTTGTTTTTGTGAAGATGAGGCAGGATAAACTAGAGGCATGCAAAACAGAGGTACAGAGACTATTCTTGTAAGAAATGGTGACAGGCCCTTTGGTTACTACATTGGGCCCTACTGGCCCATGCCTTACCTCTATATCATCCCCTAGACATGCAAGCCATTGAAATGGACAGAATGGAGCCATGATTGGCTCCCAAGGTACCAAAAAGAAAAAGGGGGAAATGAGGTGCCAGACTTTGAAGTCAGGCCCCACCACGTGAACCCCATTTTAGAATCGAACCCTGAGCCAATCAGATTGGTACCTGTGTTCTAATCTTGCTTGCACAGCTGATTGTTGTAACCTTGTTCTTTGCCTTTATAAGCCCTGTGTAATCACAGCTCGGGGCTCCCTCCTAACCTCCGCTGTGTCGGTGGGTAGGAGGAGGCCCGAGTTGGCAGCTCGTTCAATAAACCCTTGCCTTGCTTTTGCATTTCGGAGTGTCTGAATCTCGGTGGTCTTCTTGGGGGTGGTCTTGCAACTTGGCACAACACCTGCCTCACCTTTCTGCCACTGTTGCTTTACTATCTACTGAACTAAATCAGAAATGTTTAATTAATGTTTCATAGGCTAATGAAATGTACACATTTAAAATTTTAAATGTGACTTTCTGGTGATAATGCCCTCTGTTTAATTCAAATCTAGTTGTAGAATTTGAGGTGTAGATGATTGGATCTAACATCTTACTTTTTTTTTCTCTATTACCCCAAGACACACCCATATTGAATGTCAGAGATGACTGATTTTATTATTTATTTTTATTATTATTGATCTTTGGTGGTACTGAGGATCAAACCCAGGGCTTACTCATGCCAAGCCAGCATTTTAGCACTAATTACATTCCCTTAATATTCCCTTATTATCCCCTTAACATTCCCTTAATATCACTTCTATATCTTAAAAAACAAAACAACAACAACAAAAACTTCTGGTGGAAATTTGCCAAGAGACCTATTTTCATGAAACTTCTCTTTTGCTGAGAAGTATAATTATAATACTGTTTTCTTCCCTACAAAGGGAAGGAAATAAATATCCTTGAGCTTTTTGGTAGAGCTGCAGATACAAATTCAAACACCAGTAAATTACATTATCATCTTCTTTTTTTTATTTTTATTTTTATTTATTTATTTATTTATTTTTTTTGGCCAGTCCTGGGCCTTGGACTCAGGGCCTGAGCACTGTCCCTGGCTTCTTCCCGCTCAAGGCTAGCACTCCACCACTTGAGCCACAGCGCCGCTTCTGGCCGTTTTTCTGTATATGTGGTGCTGGGGAATCGAACCTAGGGCCTCGTGTATCCGAGGCAGGCACTCTTGCCACTAGGCTATCTCCCCAGCCCATCTTCTTTTTATAGCCAAGGATCATTAGGGGCTGAGGGGCTGAGAGATGAAGAACACACCTAGACTATTCAAGATGGGAAAATGGCAGGGTAAGAATATAACTCTAAATTTGTCTGACTGGGTAGCTCAACCCAATTACCTCAATGTTGACAATATCCCTATCTCTATCCCTATCTATAGTGCTCAACCCCTTGAGCCATGGCACCACTTCTGGTTTTCTGGTGGTTAGAGATAAGAGTCTCATGGAGTTTCCTGCCCGAGCTGACTTTGAACCGGGATCCTCAGTTCTCAGCCTCCCGAGTAGCTTGGATTACAGGCGTGAGCCACCAGTGCCTGATCTGGTAGATATTTCAAGTCCCTTAAACTAAAGTTTATTTTGTTCTTTTCTTTCTCTTTTTCTGACTGTCTCTTTCTCTCTCTCTCTTTCTGAAGGTGTTTAGGCAATAATAAAGGTACAACCTGCAGGCTTATCATAAACATAACCTAAAAAGGTTGACGTTCCTCCGGGCTTTTATTTCTCTTAGATTTAATGATATTTTCTTAAGTGACTAAAATAAATCAAGTATCTTTTCCATTGGCAGAGATGATTTGATGATGGTGATCCATTATAGTTTTAGAAGCCCCAGTAGACGATCTCACATTTTGGGTGACTCCCAATATCACTTTAAGGAGCCTCATTCAATAGAGATAAATCAGCACTGCAGTTTTCAGGCTTAACTCCTGCAAAACCTCACCCTGAGGCAGCCTGGTTAATGGGGATTAACACAGGCTTTTAGGAGCCAGAATGCCTGACTTAAAGTCTAGCTCCACTATTGATAGCATTGCAGCCTTAGAAAATGATTTATTTTCCTCCACCAATGTCTCAATTTCTAAGATAGAGATAATATTGGAACATATTTCCTGGGATGGTTGTAGAAGGATAATATGAGTAAAAATATGTAGTATCCTTACAGCATTAAATAAGTTTGAAAAATAAGTGATATTTCAATAAGTCCATTTCACTGATTCTTCCTTATTTACTGAATATTTACTATATGTGAAACATGACTATGAATAACTCTGCCCAAAAAAGGGAAATTTGGGAACCTCTTAAGATTGAATTTCTTGGGCTGGGGATATGGCCTAGTGGCAAGAGTGCTTGCCTCATATACATGAGGCCCTGGGTTCGATTCCTCAGCACCACATATACAGAAAATGGCCAGAAGTGGCACTGTGGCTCAAGTGGCAGAGTGCTAGCCTTGAGCAAAAAAGAAGCCAGGGACAGTGCTCAGGCCCTGAGTCCAAGGCCTAGGACTGGCCAAAAAAACAAAACAAAACAAAGAATGAATTTCTTCATAAGTATAATTGAAAGGGGTTTTTAGATGCTGGTGGCTCATGTCTGTAATCCTTGCTACACAAGAGGCTGAGATTTGAAGGGCACAGTTCCAAGCCATCATGGGAAGACAAATCGGAGTGACTTTTATCAAGAACATAGAATTGGAGGTGTGGTTCCAGTAGCAGAGTGCCAATTGTCAGAGCACAAGGCTCCAGTAAAGGGAGAAAGGATTTAATAATGACAGCATTTTACCAAGGACAAACAGTGCCTTTCTCCTTTCTTTCTCTCTTTCTTTTTCCTTCCTTCCTTCCTTCTTTCCTTCCTCTCTTTCTTAATTAAAAAAGTAGAAATAGTGTCTCAGTTCTTTTGAATGTACTAAATTACAAAAGGACTTTCCCACCTTTCTTCTTTCTCAGCATACTTTCCAACTTGGCACTGAATTAGTCCTTTCCATAGTGCAAAGTCAGTCAAATGCTGCATGTTTCTGTCAGTAGACATCATCACAGACAACAGCAATAATAAAGAGAATTCACACACAAAAAAGGAGGAAAATTGACTGTTTCTTAATATTTACTTGAAGGAACAATGACAGATGCCAGGTTTCCTTGTGATCATTTGAGTTTGCTCTCCCTGAACTTGTTTTCTGCAAATGAGTTAATACAGAAGAAAATCTTATTTTATTGAGAAAGCGATGTCAACATTGCTCCTATGTTCTCGAAGGGAATGTATTATTTAATGCCTTTGCTATTTTAAATCATAATTTGAGCTGAGAACATTTCCATCATTATTGTAAAGAACAGAGTTAAATGATCCAGTGCTGGGAAAAATTACATTTCCCAAAGAGGTAACACCAGTTTTGTTGTTGTTGTTTTCTATATGGGATGGAATCCTAGATAGGAAATGAAAGGACTTAAAGAGTTGTTGATTGTATTTCTTCCAACAGAAGATTTGACCTTTGGAAGAAAATAAAACAGTTTCATGTGGAAGGTAAAGTGTTGGTTACCTGCACATCACTTTCTTTCAGTGGTAAGATGTGTTGAAGACAGGAAGAAATAACAGAAAAGGAAAAGTTATATTTGGGTAAGTAGAGCTCGGGACTAATGAGAAATGGCAGTGGGTACATGATTCCTTTGTGTGGTCAAATGTATACATAAAGGGTAGCTTTATACATTTGCTTAGTTACAGAATGGTGTCCTCCTACTAGTGTTCTTTTATCTTCCCTCTACCCACCCTGTGATTTAAGCTGTACCTCTAACTGAGCCAATGGCATTGGACTCCTATTTGACAGTGTTTGCTCATGATCTGGCCATGTATTTTGATTCCAGGATGACAGGCAGGTGTATTTCAGGAGCACTGACTTGACTGGTTTTTCTAAAAGTTATACTCACACCTCCCTATTGAGACACCATTGTATCTGGATGACTACACTTCAAAATAGATTGGTGGCAAAGACTTACTTCTTTATGCTTATTGTTGCTTTTCTAGCCACCTAGAATATTTTATTAAAAAGCTTCAGCTTTATTCTGGTGCTTTCCAAGGTAGTAGAAGTGTCTGTGCCAAGGCAAAAAAAATTAATGTGTTCCAGTGTTCCCTGTTGAGTCTTTCTTCAAAGTTTTCCTTTAAAGAAAAAGATTAAAAGAAACTTTGTTCAGGAAATGTACTGACATCTTTATTTGCTACTGTTTGTCTTTTCTTACTAGCCTGATAGTCTCCCACATGAAGATAAATAAGAACTGGACACAGCCTTGTTATTCTGGCTGTCAGCAGTTAAAAGTTTCCAAATTCATTCCTCTGTAGAAACTGGAGAACCGGCTTGAAAAGGAAACGTTGTAGGCTATTATTTGTTTTTGCAGATTTTAATGTTGTTTGGAAATGATTGAGATTTTTGCAATGATGACTTGATGCATATTTTCAAATTTCACCAGGTTTTGTTTGAACAAGGAGAACCCGAAATTCAGCACAGACAATCTGGCAGTGAATAGTTCAACTTATTTAGCAGGCAGTAGATAATTTTATAAATGGATAAAATCTGCTATAAAATGAATGAGCTAATTAGAAGCATGATATGGTTAGTTGTTCTGGAAAAGGGGAGAAAGTAAGAATCAGGAATGACAGGAAAGAATAAAGTGTGTGTGTGTGATATTTAGGGAGAATTGAGTTTCTTTTAATTCCAAATTTGGGTGGCTTTTATAGGCATGAAATAGATAATTCTTCAAAGATGTCCTCTGAGGACAACTACTCTCATTCTGGTTTTACAAATAAGTGTTTGAGATTAAATGAGTTTGTGGATGTTACCCACAATTTCCCAGCAGAGAGGAGCAAAAGCTTCCATTAGAATCTAAGGAAGTCTTAGATTAAAGGACTTTTTATCGAGAGAGAATTGTTTTGGGAAACGTTTAAAAAGAAGAGTATAAGCCAAGATAAAAAGCCAGGTGCCGGTGGCTCTCACCTGTAATCCTATCTACTCAGGAGGCTGAGATCTGAGGAACAAGGTTCAAAGCCAACCCAGGCAGGAAAGTCCAACAAACCACTCAAAAGCTGGAAGTGGAGCTGTGGTTAAAAGTGGTAGTGCGCTAGCCTTGAGCAAAATAGCTCAGGGACAGTGCCCAGAGTTCAAGCCCCACAACTGACAAAAAACAAAAAACAAAAAAAACCCAAAACAATGCAATGGTCAATCAAGATTTGCTGCTTGATTGGTGGCCTGGGCCATGCCTACTCTTATACAGCTCTACCACTTGGACAATGTGATGCTGAAAACTTCAATCAGAAATGGTTATTTACAATTATGAAGCAGTATGTGATCTAAGTAAAATTGGGCACTGACAGATATTGCCTTACTTAACACTTAATATTCACTTAATATTGAATTCGAATCTGTGGTTATTTCTTTGTTATCATTGATAATTGAAGGAAAATTGGGAGAAATCCCAAACAACTCACTCTGAGTTCTTCAAGCATTGGGGAAGTGCCTTTCCAGGCACATATATATGTATATATAACTAATTATATACCTATACAAAATACATAAATAATTATGTATACATACATAAATATATTGATAACTATGTAGGTAGACAGATAGATGGAGATAGAGAGTTTGATCTGCTATTTTCTTTCACAAATAACATCTTCCTATCTTTTAATAGGCAGGCTATTTCAGAAGTAGGCACCCAAGGAAAATTTCTGCATTCAAACTAGTTTTGGTCTATGATAGAGGGGATTTCTATTGTTCTGGCGTGTCCCCTCATGGTGAGGTGAGGCAAGCGGAAGGCCCAGCTGCTGACTCTGGGTGGGGTGTCTTCAAGAACATAAAGAACATGGCAATGCCAGTCTTAGGGAAAAGAAAAAAAAAGATACAGCAGTGTGAATTTCCCAGAGTGGCCAACTGTACAGAAACACAATTTGCAAAGAAGTCTATAAAAGCACTTTTGATGAGAGCGTTTTTTTTTTGGTTTGATGAGAGAATGGAGTAATAGCATTAAACATCCTCACGATATCAAGAAGCAATAACCACATGGTCAAAATGGGAAAACTGCATTCTTAATGCTGCTAAGCTCTCAATGTTTTTCTCCCCTTTTGTGACAGGCTTTCAAGTGACCTTTCTCCTTTAGGATTTGTAGTCTTTCTATTTTCTAGATGTTTTAAAAAGTAGCCTTGCATCCTCACTACAAAGCACATGCTTGCTTGAGATGTGCTATTTTCTCAGCACTGATATGGAGAGAGGGCAAGGAAAGGATGAGTGTACCACGGCAGTGTGAAACAGTTTTTGCAATGTGGCCATTAGCTGCTGATGAAGTTGCCATGGTTATAAGAAGTCCACTGTGGGAAAGATCTTCATTTATTATCAGGTTTTGACAGCAGCGGTCAGCACACTTGAGGAGGGGGAGAATAAGAATAACAAATAAAAGAGCCCCAGTCCTTTTAACCACACCAAGAGTTGAGTTATAACATTAAAACAATATTTAACAATCCAGTCATGAGTGCAATGAGTGCCAAGAAAAAACCCAACTTTCTTTTGAAATAAAATGTATTCTTGTAAACAGCAGAAGAGGAAAAATGATAGTCTACTAAAGAAACAGGAGAGAAATGGCAGAAAGCATAAACCTGTTGAGTTGAAGTGATTACATTGTTTTCCAGAACAGTTTACCGTGGCGACATAACTTTCGTAGGTTCTTTTCTCATGCAAAAAAAAAAAAAAATCTGGGTGATTTAAGCTACAGCTTGAAGGGTTACTTAGCTTCTATGTCTCCCTTGGTATTTCAGTACAAGGGAAAGCCTTTATACTAAGTGTACCTGGAAGTCTTGGAAATGTTATTTTCACATAAAAAGTATAATAAATCCCATTACGTGGTCCTCACTATGCTATGCATTTACATTGTCCATGAGAAGGCTATGTGACAGGCTTGCTTTTTCTCTTGGTCTTAGTACTCTCCTGAGAGTTTGACTTTTTTCTTTTTCCTTTTTTTTTTTTTTGTCTTTTTTTAGAATAAGAGATGATTTCTCTGGATGGTGCAGTGTTTGGAGATCAGTCACGGAATATCCACAGTCTCAAAAATAATAATTTCTGTGGAATTTATTTCTGTAAGGTCAGCAGAGAAGAGAGCCCAGCCCAGCTGGATTCTGCGGGAACGTGAGTCTGTGATGTCTCTCTGTCTGCTGAGCACAGGTGAGGCTTCATTGACACAAAGACAGTCAGGGATAAAAGCCAGCAGACTGGGGGAGCAACGTCTAGAGGCAGTGGAAAGTGCAATGTCTCTTAGGCAGGATAAAAGATAAAACAGGGAGGCAAAGGGGAAGCCTGTGCATCTGGAATGTGTCTCCCCACTCCTGTCCCCTCAGTGTCATCGCTGTGGCCTGGCTTCTAGCTGTGTCACCACCCAGGCCTCCTCTCCGAAGGGCTCACTACTGCTACAGGGTTGGGTCTTTTGTCTTCCCTATGTTGCTACAATTCCATTTGTTCTAACACAATTGACTTGGTGAGCTTTGAAACAGAAACTGATCAGTGCATTGCACCTTGCCCGTGGCATCCGTGTGATAAGATTTCTTACAAATCAGAGGATGCTACACAAGTATCATGGGTCTCCACCCGTAGCACGCAGGTCTCACCTCCATGTCCTGTCTCCTCTCCTCTGTCTCATTCACTCTCATGCTTGTCCTTCAGGCTCCTCTGAACCACAGTCACTAATGTCTCAGCTGTCAGCTGAAGCAGATAATTTTCAGCCATGACCTTCCAGGCCTCCACTCTCGTAGCCCCATCGTATTCTGGTCTGTAACTTCTTCCCACGGAATGCTCACTGATGGAGCACTGTATACATGGAAAGTACTGCAAGTACCGCAGCTAAGTTTTATATACAACCTCATGAGGTAGGCATAGACGAGGACACAGGTAGAGTTCTTGTCACCTACTGATGAGTTAGTTCCTGTTCAATAGTGCATGAATGGTTTTTCCTGGCTAATACAAAGGATGGCTGTACCTAAAAGGCTTCAACATGGAAAAGTTCCCTGTCTAAATCAGACTAAGTACAACGACAGGTCCCACTAGTCAGCTGTGTTTCATGCACAGTTGATCCCTGAGCCCACGAGCCCTCGTGCTCTTTATTTGGAGTTTCTGAGAGGAAAACTTGCTAACCTATCCTTCTGGGATGCAAAAGGCAAGATGCCTTTGTATTGTCTGAGCAAGAATGCACATCTGTATTAGTTGAGCTTTTGTAATTTTACTCCCCCTAAGATATTGATTCTCAGCTATAGATTTCATGTGTATGACGGGACCTCCTCAAATTGCTGCCAGCTCTAGTCTCTCTTCTGAGTTCAGCATGAGCATCCCAACTTGGCTGGATGTTCCAGAGGAAATGTATTCAGGTATCCATTTGTTCACGAATACATCATTCATGTAATTAGTAGATGTATTGATTGCTTCCTAAGCATTATGTTAGGTCCAGGAGACGCAAGCATGACTAGGAAGGCGTAGCCTCTGTTGGCCTGGAACTTGTCCATGCAGTTTTAGAGACACTGAACTTGAAACATTGGGTGTCATGACCAAGGTCTGGTTTGCTATGAGTGTGCACAAAAGAAGCTCTAATCTAGCTTGGTGCTTCAGAAATAAATCTCAGAGCCAGCCACAGGAGTTCATCATGTTTGTCATTCCAGCTACTCCAGATCAAAGGTCAATCTAGGTTTAAAAAAAAAAAAAGATCTTGAGGACTGTCCCCCTCCCCCCAGCATGTCAACCAATAAACAGCTGAGCCTACTGGTACCTGTTTTCCTAGCTACACAGGAAATGTAACTAGGAGAATCAATCCAGGGTCCAGGATAGCCTGAGCGAGCAGACATGTGAGATCTTATTTGAAAAATAACAACACTAACGACAACATCAAAAGGCTGGGGACATTGGCTCAGGTACCTGCTTGGCAAACATAAGACTCCAAGTTCATGGGTTCAAACTCCAGTTTTGGCAAGAAGAAATGGGAATGAAACAAAGTATCTTAGGGAACAGAAGTGGTATTGAAGAAGTGGTAATTCCTTTGTAACAACCACTAACAGATATAAAAGTCTATATAGGGCTGGGGATATAGCCTAGTGGCAAGAGTGCCTGCCTCAGATACACGAGGCTCTAGGTTCGATTCCCCAGCACCACATATACAGAAAACGGCCAGAAGCGGCGCTGTGGCTCAAGTGGCAGAGTACGCTAGCCTTGAGCGGGAAGAAGCCAGGGACAGTGCTCAGGCCCTGAGTCCAAGGCCCAGGACTGGCCAAAAAAAAAAAAAGTCTATATAATAAAGACAAAAATGATGTGTGATTAGAATACAGAGCTAGAGTATCCAGAAACCCAGAGATTTTTCTTTTCTGAACTCTAGCCAGAACCTGGATTTTTTCAGCCTTGATTCAGCCTTTGACTCCAGCCCATAGTTTGAAATTTATTAATCTTTCTTGATACTTTATTCAGCAGATTTTTTAAGCCTGGGGCTGCCTACATGCCATTTTATTTTAGTTTTTAGGTATCGTCATTGGAGACCACATAGCAACGTGCAGAGACGACTTCTCTCTCTTCTACAGAAACAGCCCATCACACCCTAGCTCGGCCTCTTCTCTCCTTACTCCTCTGTTTTTTCTTTTTGCCATGCATTCACATTCATTGTGCAACCATACTCTCTCTTCCATAATTATGAGACTTTGATGAAAGGATCAGCAGATAACTAAGGGTCATACAGAAATGATAGGTAATTTTAGATTATTTTGATGACTTTCTAATAATATATCGCACAAGTTGGCTGTACAATCTTTTCCAAAAATTATTACAAAATATTTGATACCTATGAAAGACTATGTACAACATATATTTAAGGAAAAAGGCATAATAAGCAAGTACCTGTGAAGCAACCACCCACTATAAAATTATAGGCCATCAAATTATGACCTTCATTCTATCCAGTTTGCTTTTCTTTCCAACACAGCAATAATCTCTAGCCTCTTCTGGAAGATGGCTTTGAAGGGAGTGCTTGAACATTGACCTAGCCGACATAGCTTCTTGGAAACAAGAAGTCAAGTTTACATGTGGGGTTTTAAAACCAGAAAAAAAATAGCTGTTTGAGTATGATAGAAATTTAAGGAGAAAATAAGCTTTGGATGACAGCCAAATTTCCACAGGATTCCGTGATCTTTTGATTCTTTTATATATACATAAAGTCTTCATCGTTCACATAACAATGACAAGTTCGTTTTCCATTCTAGCGACAAGATTGTTTAGGTATTGAGAGAGCTCTGGACCTAGTGATATATATATATATATGTATATATATATATACATATATGTATATATATATGTATATATATACATATGTATATGTATATGTATATACATATACATATGTATATGTATATACATATACATATATATGTATATATATACATATATATATATATGGAGAGAGAGAGAGAGAGAGAGAGAGTGTGTGTGTGTGTGTGTGTGTGTGTGTATACAGGTACTGGTGGCTCATACCTATAATACTTGCTGCTTAGGAGGCTGAGATTTGAGGATCTCAGTTCAAGGAGAGTCCATGATATTCATATCTCCAATGAACTTCCAAAAAGGTTAGCAATGGGGGCTGGGAATATGGCCTAGTGGCAAGAGTGCTTGCCTCCCATACATGAAGCCCTGGGTTCAATTCCCCAGTACCACATATACAGAAAATGGCCAGAAGTGGCGCTGTGGCTCAAGTGGCAGAGTGCTAGCCTTGAGCATAAAGAAGCCAAGGACAGTGCTCAGGCCCTGAGTCCAAGGGCCAGGACTGGCAAAAAAAAAAAAAAAAAAAAAGGTAGCAATGGATCTGTGGCTCAAGAAGTAAAGTGCTAGCCTTGAACAAAACAAATTTGGGGACAGTGCCCAGGCCCTGAGCTCAGGCCCTAAGACTGCTGGCATTACATAAAAAGTGGTAAGAAAATGGGAGGCCATGAAAAGTGAGCAGTTTAGTAACACAGATGACAAATCTAGAAGACTATTTAGGAGGGGTACAGTTCTTACAGGACTGCAAAGTCTGAAGAAGATTGGGAATTTTATCCAGGACTTGCTGTGTTTGACACAACACCAGTGTGTTGGTTTGTGATAAGGTCATGAATATATATTTGAAAGAGCAAAGACACTGAGTTTAAATATATTGGGTTAAAGTTTATGGATCATAATCTGATAGTGTATAATCTTGAATAATTTTCCTGGTTCCTTCATTTATAACTTGGCAATAATAACTACTTCATAATTTTGGGCTAGAATTCATTGAGATAATGGGTGTGAAGTATTACACAAAAGATATCAGGTACTTGATATTAGTGTTAAAATGATTATTTCCCCTTCGTCTTGATCTTAAACCTCTTCAACCATAAATTAGAAGGAAAATTTGTTCTTATTTCACCCTCTTAATAAGAAGATTTAACAAAATAATATCTCATCCACCAAAGCTGAGGACATACATTAGAGATGAAATATATAGTTCAATTTTTGGTTCTTTTAAATGCAAATGTTCTAAAAGCATATTGTTACAGTTGTAACTACCATTGTGACCTTATATGATTGGATATATGCTATGCTGAGAAAGTATTTATACATTATTTCCTTCAATCCATAAAAAGTCATTATTTTCATTTTACAGGAAAGAAACTGAGGGACAGAGCTCGATAAGAACAACAGCTCAACAGATCAGGGCACTGGAATCCATGCTTTCTCACTGTAGACTATGGGAATAAAAATCTCTCTCTGATTTTAACCTAGACTTCTCTGAAATATCAAAATTCTTAGTATATGGTTATTATTGCCAGACAGATCCATGATTAGAGAATTTGAGTTGATAAAAAAATGTCTCCAGGGGCTGGGAATATGGCCTAGTGGTAGAGTGCTTGCCTCATGTACATGAAGCCCTGGGTTCCATTCCTCAGCTAACACATATATAGGAAAATCCAGAAGTGGCGCTGTGGCTCAAGTGGCAGAGTGCTAGCCTAGAGCAAAAAGAAGCCAGGGACAGTGCTCAGGCCCTGAGTCCAAGGCCCAGGACTGGCAAAAAAAAAAAAAAAAAAAGTCTCCAGCCAGGTACTAGTGGTTCATACTTGTAATCCTAGCTACTCAGGAGGCTGAGATCTGAGGATCAGGGTTCCAAGCCAGCCTGGGCAGGAAAGTCTATGAGACTCTTCCAATTAAATTACAAAAAATGTCAGAAGTGGCTCTGTGGCTCAAGTGGTAGAGCACTAGCCTTGTGCATAATGGAGCTCAGAGACAGGAGCTAGGCCCAGAGCTCAAGATCCAGGACTCCCACAAAAACACATATAAAAGTCTCCTACTTTTGACATGTTGAGCCATTCACTATTCTTTCTTTTTCCTTCCTGCATGAACTCCAAGCCTTACACTGTCTCTGGACTTTTTTTATTCAAGGCTGGGGCTTTTAGCACCTGAGCTACACTCTCATTTCTGGCTTTTGGCTGGCTAATTGGAGATAAGAATCTTTGGGTGTTTTCCTTGGCTGGCTTTGAACTTTGGTCCTCAGATCTCAGCCTCCTGATTAGGTAGCATTATAGGCACAAGCCATCAGCACCTGGCTCTAACTTAAATATTTTTGGTAAATGTTGTCCCATCTTTGTGCTAATTTTACCAGCTATGTGAATTATTGTGTGAGGTAAAAAAGAATACTATCATACACTATAAATGGAAATGTCTTGAGAAATTCTTCCAAAATAAACATTACCAAGTTTCAGAGTCAACAAATTTTAATTGCCAACTACCATTAAAAATAGTTGCTCACCTAGTGCAGTGCTCAAGAAGATAGTCCTAGCTCCTTGAGGGGAAAGAGGTTGGGATGTTAGATCAAGGCTAGCCCAGGCAAAAAGCAGTTCATAAGACTGCATCCCAACCATACTAGCTGCAGTGGTAAGCCCTTGTTATGAAAGCTATGAGGGAAGCACAAAGGCCAGGTGCACTGGTACAGGGCTGAGTAAAAAGGGGCAGGATTGCCATCCCCAGTGGCATGGGAAAGCACAAGAAAGGAGAAATCACAGCTCGGGGAATAAAGTGAGGCCCTACTTCAGAAATAACCAGTGCACAAAGGGGCTTGGCTCAAGTGATAGAGTGCTTGGTTTACAAGGCGCAGAATTACTTTGCTACTACAACCAAAAAACAAAACAATAAAAAAAGCCAGTCTCTTTTTGTGTGAAATATCACAGCAAAGCATTTTTAAGGCAAGCACTCTTGCCACTAGGCCATATCCCCAGCCCCGCAAAGCATTTTTAAAAAACGAACACAATAGGAATGTAAAATAGATCCTGTCCTCTGTGTGTGTGTGTGTGTGTGTGTGTGTGTGTGTGTGTGTGTGTGTGTGTGTGTGTGTGTGTGTAGAGGGTGGATGTGGTTAAATATGATGAAAATATTCAATCATGTATGAAAATGGAACAACAAAGTCTGTTGAGATTGGTTTGGGAAATGGAAAGAGGGAGGAGAGAGCACGGTAGAGAGGTAAATTTGATTAAAATATGTGCACATGTATGGGCATGTCGAAATGAATCCCTTTGTACAACTAGCTGATGATAGTAAAAAATGTAAAAATTAAAATAAAGAGCCATTGATTTCATAGAAGACTTTGTTGAATATAATCATAAGCATTTGAACTTTTAAATGAGGGAAGTTTGCTTTACTGGGTAATGTGTGAAGACAAGTCTTACATCTTGTTCTCATCCTATAAATTTGACAGATTCTTCACGAAGGAGAAAAATGCATTGTTCTTGCTGTGGTCCAGAAACACAAAGCATTCGAAGAGGCCTGTAAACTCATAAAAGATACCATTTATCTTGGTAGCTCTGGAGAATTCTGAGGTAACATATTTAGGCTGAACTCTGGGTCTTACAAGATTGTTATGAAATGGAAAGATCTCTTCTTTTGTGCCCCTTTGACTTTGAGCAAGAGGAAAAGGTCACACACACTAGTTCCTATGTGACTAAACAGCAAGCTAAAGGAAAGGGCTTGAATTTTGACTCTTTGTAAATTCCTTATAATTGAATGCATAGTTTCAATTCCATCACCATGTGTTGTGTAGGGGAATGTATGCTCAATGAAGGTCATGAACATTTCCTTCCTTCATGTTCTACATTTACCTCCTGACTCACTTTTTTTTTCTTCAAAATGTAGAAGTTGTACAGAGGGAAAAAAGAGGTAAAATTAAGTTAGCAAATTGGCATATTTGGTCTAACATATTAGTAGCAAAGATTTTTGGGATTATCTAGGAACGTGACTGATACACCATAACTTTTCCTTATTAATATTGTACCAAATGTTGATTGATACTGCCTACTATTAGGGATAAATCAGGGAGGCCTATTACTGAGGATGGAAGGTTCTTTTTAGTATGCCTTTTCTTCTTCTGGCAGTCATTTCCGGCTGAGATCTAACTCGCTAAATTAACCATTGCACTTTTCCTTTGGTATCATCAAAATCAAATGTATTCCATGGCAGGGTAGACTTTCTTCTATGACTTTTTTCTTTAATAACTCAGATAAAACAGACTTTAGCAGACAATAATGAGAGGACGTAGGAAGTCAAGCATGTGGTTTTGAGATTAGTGACAGTAGCTGAGATCAGGGAGAAATATCTTTAGTTTTGCATAAAGGGAGAGAAAGAGCAGCTAAGGGTGGGATGGAAGCATCAGGGAACCAATCAGATTGCACAAGAGACGTCCAGGAAAGGATGACTTTCCTGTCTTTCCAATGTAACCTGTGTATGTGGTTTATCTGTGCTATTGTGAATCTTACTATTATTAGAATTGGGTGAAAGGTGTAGGTTGGAGCTCACATTCATTTTTTAGGTCTAGCTATGGGTGAGTATGACTTCAGCCATCAGATTTGGATTGAAATAAAATTTGTGCCTAGAGTTTCATTCAACATTTCTGCAATAATTATTCATTGACTCCGAACTCAGTGAAAGGTGCTTCAGAGGAAGAATAAGGACAAATCAATCAACTAACCAAACAAATAAACAACAAAAACCACATACAGAAATAAGCAAAGGTCTCTGCCCTAATGGAATTTAGAATGTCATTAAAGTAAGCTACAGCTTGGCTTTATTCTATAATGCATCAGTTAAGATTTCTGACCATCCATGATGGGAACTTTGGCAGAATCTGGAATGTTGTTTAACTGTCACTACTTCATTCACAGAGGGATGACGGATGGAACAGTTGTTCAGCTGATAGAGATCTTCGAACAGAATTCTAGAGTGGCTCTCTTACTTTTCCATGTCTGAGAATGATTGAAAATGTCACCTGTGTCTCTATGCTTTCATCTGTGACCCCTTTCCTCTGGAAATGTATTCAGGAGCACACGTGAAAGCACACCCTTCTATCTTACTTCAGAATCTTCCAGAAGTTGTTTTTTTTTTTAATGGTCCAGTTAGAAAACCACTGGTCTTGAAAAGACATAGGACTGGATTTTCACAACATCACACTCTCGCCTATACTATGGGCATTTGTACAAATGTCCATGCTTTAGCCTGTAACTGCAACTCCCTTGAGTGAGCAGGCAGCAACCCTGGTTCCCCCCAATAATGGTGGGATTGTTTTAACTCTTCAAATGCCTCCAGTCTGATCATCAGTAGAACATATGAGACTACCTTTTCTCAGCATCATCTTGTCAAAGACACTTACTTGATAGAATTTATCATTAGAAGAAGCAAGCCCTGAAAACCAGAACATACCATGTAATTATTATGATCATAAATACAGGTTTATGAGTATAGACAGGAAAATACAGAAAAATGAACACATCAGTGTCAGTAAGACAGGGAAGTGAGACGGTTTGGATCGACATTTCTTGAAATATTACAGAAAATATATTTAAAACGTAGTAGTACTTAATACTCATAAGAGCATTGAAGGGCTCACTTCCAATTCCCTCTTATCAATGATTCTAAAAAAACTGATTACAGTATCAATACAGATATCAAGAAAGACATCATCTAGCTTATATCCATTACCCCCCAAGGTATTTCATGCTGAATAAGTGACAATAAGAAATCAACCCACGAAACTCAAACAGGGAAACTATCATTCCTTTCCTTGCATAAGTCCCAAACAAGCGAAGAATGCAAAAAGAGGCAGTACTGTCATTTAATTAGTTATTTTCATATCTATGTTGAATATAGCAGAAAACAGAATGAATGGGACAAAAACGCTCCTCTTTTTAATTAGAGTCTTTCAGAGAAAGCGATAGGAAGAACTAACTGCAAAGCAGACTACAAAGAATACTCTCACAGAAGAGTTAGCAGGAAATCTGTTAATTATTGAAGCTGATAAAGCACTTTGTAAAGACTTCTTTATCTAGTTGAGAATGAATAGTTTTTTTTCTTTTTGTTTTTTTTTTTTTTACACTACACTGCTTAAGCACAGGAAAAAGGACTTTAGTTCTATTTTTGACCCTGACTCTATTTTATTAGTCATGATCTAAGAGGAAAAATTGCATTTAAAAATGTTTGCACTTTTAAATGAAGAAAAAAACATCTTTGCACTGAATTCTCTTTATAAATGGCTCTTGTTTATCAGCAAATCCCTGCTACATGAGAAATAACTTAAAAATTTATGTGGAGTTGAAGAGAAATTGAATAGATATCTGACATGGCTGAATGACTATGACTGAAAGAGAAAGAAGATAACTTGTTAATATTTAAATATGGATTTGATATTAAAAGTAACCCTGTGGGCTTGGGTTAGAGATCAGCAGTAGAGCACTTGCTTGGCATGTTTGAGGATTTGAGCTTGATCTTCAGCTCCAGGAGATAAACAGTTGCTGTATATATATTTTAAATAATGAATGCTCATTCTCAAACAGATAATGTTTAAAAGTTGAATTGAGTCTGACCAGTGCACAGTGAGTTTCTCTGTTATGGTTAATACCTAGGAAGCCAGGGTGGTTAAAACAGTTGCTGGTAAGGCTGACGTATTTAATTATGTGTCTGGACAGGCTGAGTAATTTGTTCCCAAGTTTTAGAACAAGCGCAGCAGGTACAGAGGAACACGCTCAGACTCTGCGCCTGGCTGTGTTCAGCTCTCTAATGATCAGTACAGCTTTCTCTGTATCATTCATCTCTTGTATCTTTGTAGGTATGTGCATATGATGTTGTGGCTGACTTTCTTCCATGTTTATGCACATATTCTTTCACATGCCCAAAGAAATGCATATTTAAGTAGCTCTGGGCATATAGGTATACCTAAGTCAGGGAACCAATTTTATAAGTAATAATTGTTGAGAAGAAAATAAACATTTATAATAACAGTTCAAGTTCCATGTAACATTAATACTGGAAAATGTGGCAGTTTGCAGCTTTCAGGTGCCAGAGATCAATACATTCTTTTCTTATATATAATTGAATTAAAGTAATTTGTTTATGTAATTTGTTTACTTTACTTATGTAAAGTAATTTGTTTATGTATCATAGTAGTTTTCTCTCATATGATAGTCTGTATCTATTTGTCTGTGTCTTTATTTTCTGTGTATACACATTAGAATATAAATTCTACCTATGCACAAAGTCCTCTGTACTTGATTTATTACTATACTGTATATCCATTTCTAGAAGTGTCTGTCATATGAGACTGCAATAAAAGATTTATTGAATGGACAAATGGGTGAATTATGGAAAGTCATAAATTGCTTAGGTAGCATTAATACAAACACGTAAAGCACTACTTGTGAATAACACTGAAGAGGTGCTTGCTAAAAATTCAGCAATTTCAAAACGAGTCATATTGTCTCAGACAAACTTTTGCACAGGTTCCAAAAGAGATACAAGTAATAATTTTCACTTTAGCATTATGGTAACATAATAGCAAAATACTGAAGGCAATACAAGAGCCCATCAATAAAACAGTAAGCACAGCTTCATAGACTACTACCGTGGGATCTCACAGAGCAGCAAAGCGTATGGACCGGAGCTAGGGGGACATGTGTGTGGGCGAGTGGACAGTGCACAATGCTCACAGGGACATACAATTGCAGAACTTTAAATTCAGTTTGGTACCATTTTGCTAAGGCCGACATAGTGTTTATGAATGCATGCCTCAGTACTGCAATATAGAAAATAAGTACTGGATATGGAAAGCATCAAGTTCAGGCGAGAGACAATCATTTCTTAAGTAGATTGCTGAGCAGAGGATACCTGCTATTTGATTCTCTCAACCTTTCAGCTGGACCTGATGACCATAAATTATATATTATTTTCTAAGCATTTGCTCACATTTACTCAGTAAGTGGGTTCTTTAGGATATTGTGATATGTGTGTGTGCATGTGTGTGTGTGTGTGTGTGTGTGTTTGTGCCAGTCCTGGGGCTTGAACTTAGGGCCAGGGTGATGTCCCTGAGCTTTTTTGCTCAAGTAGCCACAGTTCTACTTGCAGTTTTCTGGAGAGTCTCATGGACCTTCCTGCTCTGGCTAGCTTTGAGCTATGATCCTTAGATTTGAGCCTCCTGAGTCGCTAGGATTACAGGTGTGAGCCACCAGGGGCCAGTGATACTGTGATTTTTATAAAAGGAATTAGAGTAAGATGAGCAGTGTGGTGTACTTCACTTACTGTGTTTCTAATGTGTTTTATAGGGCTTATGAAACCGTGTTCCCTAGACACAACTGAGTTTGAAGTTTTTGGAAAAGTTAGATGACAAATCTCCAAATAGCACTGCATGTTTTAGCTGCAAGAAAATTCCTCTTCTTCTAGAAATGTAATTCTTAATCTCACATCATTCCCCCTCGCTTTTTTTTTGTAGATGGAAGTAAGTCCTTTGATAGGACTCCTCATAGGGAAAAACATATTGAGTGCCAACCAAATTACTTTTTGTGTTTTATTTCCTTTTATTTTTTTTTAAAGTAGTTGTACAGGGGGTTTCAGCTCAACATGCCCATTTGTGAGGGCCATGAAGCTTGATCAGATCACTCCCTTCCACCATTCCTTTTAGCATGCATGGACTGAAGAATGCTTCGTTGGAGACACGTCTATCTCTAAAGGACAAAAACCATAACTCTGTGTGAAGGCTGCTGATTAAGAATTTGCTATGGTTCATTTTGCAATGACACCTTCCTTTCTAGTAGTGTCAGCATCTGGGGGTGACAATCCAGGATCAATTCATCTTGGCAATAAAAGGAAAAAGGAAAAAAAAAAAAAGAAAGAACGGGTAGCTACATGAACATATGGAGTCAGTGGAAGACAAGACAGATTCATGACGGCACACCCACGCGATCCCTCCCAACCACCCTTCTCTCCCTCTCTTGAAGCAGTAGGCATGGCCACACTGTCAGCAGGAACGCGGATATGGTATCAAACAGGCTTAATGGCTCATTTGCTTAAGCATCCAGACTATTTCATTTCCGTGGATCTGGCACTGAACCATTAGATAAAGTTGCCTTAAGGGCACAAAGCATTTCTGGGGCTAGGGCAGGGGGTGGGGGAAGAGATGCTTCAAAAATACTTTCTATCTCAGATTTATCTCAATTTTTAACTACAAGCGAATCCAAGAAAAGATATCATTTCTATACCCAGGAGATTAAATGATGAAGCAAATGGAAGGAGCTAGTCTTTGCCACTTTATGTCATTGACAAGTGATAATAGTAGTCACTTTTCTTATTCAGAAATTCTCTAAGGTGACTTGAAAAATACTTAGTTGAAATGCTCAAGAACGAATTCTCCACAGATGAATACTGAAACATACATACACACACACACACACACTATATGTACAGAATGATAATTGTTTTTTTGCTTATATATATCACAATAGAATTTTACATAATGCAAATCCTACTTAGAAATCTCTCCTCTCAACTTACTTCAGAAAGTCCAGGAAAAATCTTCACTATAGCCAGGTGCTGGTGGCTCACACCCGTAATCTCAAACTTTTCAGGAGGTTGAGAATTGTAGGATGATGATTGAAGGCCAGACAGCTTGGGCAGAAAAGTCCATATCCAAAATAACCAGTAGAAAGCAGGTGGTGTGGTTCAAAGGACAGAGCACCTACCTAGGAAGTATGAGGCCCTCAGTTTAAACCTATTAGCACCAAAGAAGTGTAATTGCCTGTAATCCTGGCTACTCAGGAAATTGAGATCTGAGAATCATGGTTCGAAGCCAGCTCAGACAGGAAAGTCTGGGGAACTATATTTTTTAAGTTAAAAATGTTTTTTATTATAAAGGTGATACACAGGAGCTGGGAATATGGCCCAGTGGTAAAGTGCTCTTCTCGAATACATGAAGCCCTGGGTTCAATTCCTCAGTACCACATATATAGAAAAAGCTGGAAGTGGCACTGTGGCTCAAGTGGCGGAGTGCTAGCCTTGAACAAAAAGAAGCCAGAGACAGTGCTCAGGCCCTGAGTTCAAGCCCCAAGACTGGCAAAAAAATCCAAAACCAAACAACAACAACAACAAAAAGGTGATACACAGAGGGGTTACAGTTATATAAGTCAGGTACATTTCTTTTTGGACAGTATCACCCACCCCTTCTCTTTCTCTCTCTCATAGTTTTCTCCTTCCATACCCCCTCCTCCTCCCAATAAGTTGCATAGTTCATTTTCAACATAGTGTCTAGTGATTATCACTGCTGCATTTGTTCACCCTTTGTCTCTCCTTTCTTTGTCTATGGGAATCTTATCTTCATTAAACTACCAAAAAAAAAGCTGAAAGTAGAACTGTGTGGCTCAAGTGGTAGAAAACTAGCATTGAGCAAAAAGAAGCTTACAGACAGTGCTCAGATCTTGAGTTCAAGCCCCATGACCAATACAAATACACACAAAAGCATAACAAAACTGTACTATATTAAAGCCACTCACAATATCAGTGTAACTTAGAAATTAAGAATGGAAAGTTATCCATATGTAGAGGGAGACACTACCAAATTATAAGAGGTCAGATTTTAATCCATCTTGCATAATTAAAAAAACAGCATCAACAATTCAAAACACTGTACACTTCATTGTGTAGATATATCTCGCACCTGTACAACATTATCAGTTTCTGTCTGGCACATTTGGTCTAGTTGAACAAGGACTGGTATGTAGAAAGTCACTGGATTTCCACTGGTTTGGAGTCTAGGTTTAGAGTTCATTCATGACTTTAGAAGGCAGATGCTTGCAATGCAAATGATTTTGGAGTTCCAGTTCATAAGATTTTGTGCCATCAAAATGGAGAAAATTTGAACATGAAATATCTTCAAGTTCACATCAAGAATCATAACCACTTTTAGGGAAAACAGGAATAAAACAGAAAAGCCTATTGCAGCGTTTGATTTTATTTTTGTTTTTCTTTTCATCTTTTAGGAGTTTTGCCTTCACACCTAGACAATTCTGTCTTCAGAAGTAGGGAGTCACACAATCAGAGACAGAGCAGTGAAGAGCTGCTTGTTTTGAAAACAACAACAACAACAGCTGGGATTTAATCCTAGCACTTCAATTGAGTTCTATGGATTTGAGGCAAAGTATTCTGCCATTTTGAACCTCAAGTGGTTATTTGCAAAATCCAGATTTCCTTATTTCCTTATTCTGAAGAGCCAGCCTTCAATATGGTTCTCCCGTGTAGCTAGCCTCAGTACTGGGATCCTTTCTAGACTTGTACTCCTGCAAATACCTGTTCAGACTTGTTACTTCAGATGAATAATTTTGTATCATTGTGTCTTGGTAACTAGGCTGTTATTATCTCACCAAGACTATTCAGATTACTCTACATTAGATTTTTATGCCATTCTTTGAACTCAAGACCTGGGGGCTGTCTCTGAGCCTTTTTTTTTTTTTGCCAGTCCTGGGCCTTGGACTCAGGGCCTGAGCACTGTCCCTGGCTTCTTTTTGCTCAAGGCTAGCACTCTGCCACTTGAGCCACAGCGCCACTTCTGGCCGTTTTCTATATATGTGGTGCTTGGAAATTGAACCCAGGGCTTCATGTATATGAGACAAGCATTCTTGCCACTAGGCCATATTCCCAGCCCCTCTCTGAGCCTTTTTGCTCCAGCCTAGTGTTCTACCACTTGAGCCACTGCACCACTTTCAGCTTTTTTCTGATTAGTAGGATTAGTTGGAGATGAGAATCTCATGGACTTTACTGCCCAGGCAGGCTTTGTACCATGATCCTTAAATAACTCCTGAGTAGGTTTATATGCATGAGCCACCAGTGCCCAGATTTTTTTTTTTTAAAAAGGAATCCCAGTTTAAGTTGTCACTTTGGCTAGTACATTGCACTCTCATGAATAGACAATTTTCATGTGAGTTTACGTACTGTATTTCTTTCCATGTCCTTAAAAAAGTATATAACGTATATTACAACTTCCTGTTTTCCTAGAGAACTGTGGGTATGAGTTATTAAAAACCTTCAGAGACAAGCTGTTGTGTTGGTCTATTAAATGTTACAACACTCAAACGTGGCTTGTTAGTGGCACATTCTGATAAACTGTCAGTATGAATATCTAACTTCATGAGATAAAATGAACGTGGCTTGTTAGTTGCACATTCTGATAAACTGTCAGTATGAATATCTAACTTCATGAGATAAAATGAACAAGTACTTGGTGTTTAAAAGAATTCTTGCCACCATTTTGAAAGAACAATGAGATGTTTAAAAGTGGTTTAAAAAGGAAGAACTAAAAGCTGAAAAGTGAATCCTGCTACATGTTCTTGCCAGCGTGCATATAAGTTAGTTACAGTTTTTGAATTATAGCTTTATTTTGGGAGTTCAGTTCTGGTGGTTTATGTTTATAATCCTAGCTATTCAGGAGGCTGAGATCTGAAGGCTGTGGTTCGAAATCAGTTTCAGCAGACAAAGCTGTGTGAGTTTCTTATCTGCAAACAGCCTACAAAAAGCTACAAGTTGAGGGGAAGCGTGACTCAAGTGGCAGAGTCGCAGCTGTGCGTGAGAAAACAAGCACAAAAAGCCTGAGTTCAAACTCAAGTGCCAGAACACACACACACACACACACACACACACACACACACACAGGATGCATTTTTTGTTGTTAACTTTTCTGGTAAGCATAGGTCTAGAATTAGCAATTTTTTCAAATAGAAAATAAATGGTGTTAAAAGTTTTGAAATTTAAGATGATACCAATAGATACCAAAAAATGGTATCTATATGGTATCTATTTATTATGTAAAAGTATTATTCTGAAATATGTATATGTTGTGGAATGAATGATTCAAGCTATGTAACCCATGCATTATCTCAGGTACTTTTTAGTGGTGAGAATACTTAAAAGTTATTATCTTAGCAATTTTCTTTTTCTTTTCTCTTCCTTTCCTTTCTTTTCTTTTCCTCCTGTCCTGGGGCTTGAACTCAGGGACTGGACACTGTCCCTGGCCTTTTTTGTGCTCAAGGCTAGTCTAGCGTTCTACCACTTGAACCACAAAGCACCACTTCTGGCCTTTTCTGAGTAGTTTATTCGGATACAGAGTCTTAGAGACTTTCTTGTCTGGGCTGACTTGGAATTGTGATCCTCAGATCTCAACTTTTTGAGTAGTTAGGATTACAGGCATGAGCCATTGGCACATAACTCTCTTAGCAATTTTAAAGAGCATAATAAATACATTGCTCTTAACTATAGTTATCATGTTATTGATCTTTTGAATCTTTTGAATTCTTCCCATCTACCTGAAATCCTTTCATCAGTACTATCCAACATCCTTCTATCCTGTTTCTTTCTGAAGGAAGAGAATGAGAAATATTCTGCCGAAATTCCCACTGTATCTTCTTCATAACATCAAATTAAAATATGGATGATAACTGATTTCTAGCACTTTGACTTTAATGAGAGCACTACACATAAAATGAATTCAAGTGGTTCCTGAAGTTTCAAATGTGACATCCAATGGCTGTGTCTGCTTCTTGTCGTAAGAGTTTATAGCATGAGTTCTTAAACTCAATATGTAGTACATACTCTGTCTCTTCCTCATAAGTATCTGATGGGACATACTTTGGCTCTAGTTTGTGAAGGATTTTAAGACCAGTGTGTGAAGACAGCATGTAAAGGATTTTTACAAGCTGATAATCTAGTCTACATTACTTTAGAGGAAAAATACTTCTCACTGCTTATGGAAACAATTATGCTCTTTAATTCAGTCACAAAACATTAGCTTATTAAAATGATTCCACTAAAATTGTTGACTTCAAATTCCATAACCTAGTTTCCTTCAAACATCCAATGCTTAATGTTCATACATCTATTGAGTAGTCCTAAGACGTCTCTTCATTTTCTTCTGAGAACTTCAGACATTACTTTTGCATAATAGAATATTTCAGAAGTATGTATGGAGTGGGTTAGTGTATTCTTGACTATACTGGTTCCTCCTTCAAAAATCCATTACTGAATATCTATTGTATGGAAAGCACTGTTTCTGCATGGTTTTAGTATAAGCCCTTGGAGGCAGATATGCAACCCATTAAAATCCTATAATTCAAGACATGATAAATGTTGCAATAAACCCCCAAATTTTACGATATAGAACAGGGAGTGATAAATGGGACAGAATAAAGCTTCATGGATAAAACTGACAGTAAGTAGGGCCTGAACAGATGTTAGGATTGTGACAATACATATGAGGGAAATTACATTTTCTGTTTCAAATTTAATTCAAAAAGTAGACCTGAGATTTGGCAATGATTTGAAAAGCCTCAGTAAAATTTTAGGATAATCTGAAAGATTTTTGGTTCTATCCATTTGTCTCTTTAGAGTAGAATTTAATGGCTTAAAGAGGGTAACTTGCCACATGACTAAGGAAAGGCAATGTGCACCTGCCTACATTTGGCATGTTCGTCACAGGCACTGTAATTGTCACTGTTGTCAAACAAACCCTATTATGTCTCCTGCCCTAGTTATAATCCTTTCTTTTTGCCTTCTTCTTTATTCCCAATGTGAATTTCACATTCTTGTTAACGCATTCAGCCAACAGAGGCTTGTGATATGAACCTGATCTTCGCATTAACTACATGTTAGGTGAATGGATGCAAACTACATCCAGGCTGTGGACAAGAGTGTTTTGTGGTGTATTTCAGACAATCCATCATTAGTGAGAAGAGAGCAAATGCATCACCAGGAAAGCTTTCTTTTTTCCCTCCCTCCCTCCCTCCCTCCCTCCCTCCCTCCCTCCCTCCCTCCCTCCCTCCCTCCCTTCCTTCCCCCTCCTCTCCCTCCCTAACTACACAGATACATACAGTGGAATTCTATGCAGCCATCAGGAAAATAAAAGTCATTTGCAGGGAAATCTGGAAATTATCTTACAGAAAGACAGAAGGTGAGCACTTTCTCTTATATGCTGATTTTAGACCCAAACACAACCTTCCATGTGAATACACAGAGTCATGTACATTATTCAGTTGACTAAAATATAGTTTACTACACAGGAGTGAAAATCCATGGACTGAACCTTTCAAACAATAAACAGACAGTTGAACAAATTGAGACTGTAATGGGGGAGGGGGGATGAACACATGATAAAGGGAAATGGGAAAATGATAGCCCAAATACTCAATGTCCATGTGTGATTAAAGAAGTGGAGAAGGAGAAGTGAGCTTTGGATGGGGGGAGAGGGTGGTAGACAGAATGAAGGGGAAAGAAGGAAGAGCTGGCTCTAATCAGGAAGCTCTGGACATTGACAGATGTGTTAAATTTTAACCCCTTTGCACAGCCATTTGAAGTTCAGGGGAAAAAGAAAACTGCAAAGATTGAACAAAAGAGGATGGCCAGCAAGAAAGAAGTTTCATTTAAGTGTTTACTGTTGACTGTGGAGGAGGAGGTCTGGATGGGAAGGAGGGCCTAGATGTGTGCCTTTTAAAATTCTGGGTTTCAAGTACTGTAAAAGCCAAGGTGCTAACGCAGTGCCCTGGGGACATTCATAGAAGATTTGTACAGGACTGAAACCAACATCCTATCGGAATGAAAAGATCTGAAGGCCTGTAGCTGAGTAGGTTTCAGAGAAGGAGGTGTCATCTCTGGAGAGGGTGATTTTAATCAGCACGAGGTGGAAAACCTCCCCAAGGGAAGAGTAAAGATAGATGAGACCTTGGCGAGAAGGATATGGAAGGTTCTGGGTGGACCAGCGGAAGGAAGCCAGTGGGGCGTGGGGGCAGCGCTCAGGCTCAGTGAATGGGGCTGAGCGCAGAACAGAGAAGGGAAGCAGGTTTCCTGAGGGAGAAGTTCCAGTGGCAGGGACGAGGGCTGGCTACGAGGACCAGAGGCCTGCGCAGTGATCAGAGAGGACACCCAGGTGCCTTGTGGGTTGTTACTTTCTCTCTGTTATCCAAATTTGAGCCCCATGCTTTCCCTTCTTGGCCCGAAGTCCTTCTTCCTATTGACTGCAATCCTCTCTGTACTTCCCTGTGTGTCAGGATATTTAGTTCTAGCCATTTCTAGGCTTGATGTGCAGCTCTTAGCCCTTTGCCTTCTAATTATATTTTCCACTTTGATCTATATTTCTTGGGTGCTCTGGGAATGCTTAAAGGCTGATTTATAGTTAGTTTCTCTACAACATACTTTATTAAGGAAGATGTTTTATTCTATAGGAGGTAGTTTTGTTTTCTCCCCCTTCAGGTTTTTATAATCCCAAATTATTGGTGCTGTCATTCTTTTATTGTGTTCTCACATAATGCAATTACCGCAGCCCTTGAAAAATGGTAAAAAATTAAATCTCTCAGTTTGTTTCATAGAGTGGTATAGTATTAATAACAATTTACCACAGCATTTCAATTTTTTAGTATAAAGTTTTAGGTGCAGCCAAAATTATATGGTACCACTTCACAGAAGAGTAACATAAAAAGTGCATATTTTGTCTTACAAATCACTTAGATCGCTTTCCTAGATTTCTGCTACATAAGAAAAAGACACTTTAACTAGGAAGCAAAACAGCTTGATAATTTTACAGAACTTCCCTGAGGGTGAAGCTCGTTTTCAGGTCATAAGTCTTCAACCAATTTTCATGGAGCCAAACATATTTATCTTTGTCTTTTGGGATTCCAATAGTATCTTAGAGATGGTCAGGCAGGGTGAAGACCATGTGAAAAATGCTGAACAAATGTTCAATTTACATCATCTAAGTAACACTGTGAATTTACACAGTTTCTAAATGTAACATGAGTCTTGACCTTAAGAATTTTCCTTTTCTTCTGGAAGCTAATAAAAAGAAAAAATATTACTGCTCCATAATCTTACACACATTCAAGTCTGTACTTTTTAAAAATAATTTCTTGTTAATGCAAAGTTAACCTTTAGCAAATGGATAAAAGAAACAGTCACACTCAAAGAAGATTGATTTGTTAAAATGTGACAAAAGATAGATCTTAATTCAACTGAAAATCACTAACAAGTTGTCTGACTCATAAAAGCTCCTTCTATATAAATAGCATCTTTTCCACCCCATTTTTATGGCTCTAAGCAATAATACTTGTAGACAATCATAAAAATTAATGAATGATCTAATGAGGGCATCACACATTATAATCTGTATGAAAAAATGCAGTTAACTACAGTTTAATGCATGAGGCCAGTCTTGCACAAGCTGCACATACTTATTGAAAAATAACATGTTCAGTGTGTCAGCCAATGGAGGAAACTTTATGAATACGCATTATATGTAAACAGTTGCCATGCTAAATACAGGAAAACTGAAGAGCTTTCAAGAGATGGAATACTGGGGAGAGCCATGGGGATGAGGAGAGTGAGGAAAGGGGCAGATCAACATGTGTTGTACTTATAAACAGACATGTTAAATGGTAGGCCCCTGTACCATTATGTAAAGATAATAAAAGAAAAGACTATATATATCTATATATTTCTCATATATATATATATATAAGTTAAAGTCAATTTCTACATACACACACAGAAAATACACACACAGAAACACACACGCAATTCATTATAGCTGGCACGATGGCCCATGACTATAATACTAACTACTCAGAAGACTGAGAGCCAAGTCAGCCCCAGGAAGGAAAGTCCGTGGGGCTCTTATCTCCAATTAACCAGCAAAAGCAGAAGTAGAGTTGAAAAAACAAAATGAAAGAGCAAGGCCCTGAGTTCAAGCCCCATTACCAGCACCTGTGCATGCATGCGTGCACACACACAAACACACACGAATGCAATACAGGTGATTAAAATGACAAATTACTTATATAATTGCTTAAATGGAATTAGTTGTGCATAATTACATATATTCAAAATAAAAACATTGAAAAAATACACTTGTTAAGTAAAATGACTAGTGTTAGGATAATAATAACTAGGATTATTTGAACACTTTATATAAGGCATTCTTCCTCTCTCCCTGTTCTAAATTTGCAACCCAAATCTTTGTCTACTTTTTGTCCATTTTCCTTGGCACCTATTACTTGTCTTCTTATTGTTCCTTGTCCTTTACTTGAATATGTGTTTATAGAGGTAAGTATTTTATTGATGAGAAATACTGAAACTGAAACAAAGTTACATAACATATTCTAGATTACAAAGTTAACAAGCAGTAACACTGGAATTTGAACTCAGGTTTATGATAGTCAAACCCTAGGATTTTTTGTTACATACTCTAGTTACATAATACTTGGTTGGTTGTTTATCATATGATATTAGCTTTTATCTATAGCCAGCTTCTATGCTCAGATCTAATGACCCTTATTAAAACCAAAATAGTACCTCCATAAAGTGGTTTGAATAATCTGATAATTATTTATGGTGAAAAACAGGAAAAGAAACATTTAATTATTTCCTACTCTGAATAAAGTTTGTCCTAATCGAACTGTCATTTGTCAGCATTTAAAAATCATCATTAAGTTTCATTTTAGGAATTTTAGAGTAAGCAATTAAATAAACTATGAAACAGGTATTTTGTGACCAATTAAAGATGACATCTATTCATATTTCATGGTTGAAATCAGGAAAACAACTTGATATGAAACACTACTGCATAAATCTTTTCTAAGAGGAAAAATGTCAAGTGTTCATTAAAAGCAAAACAATAAAACAATATTCCTACAAATAAGATTTTAGTTATATTATTTTATTTTTTCAATGACATTAAAATGAAAGAGTTATCCATACGTCTTGAAAATTATAATGGGATAATGAGTTCAACTTTCTCAGTAAAAGGAAAGACTAGAAAGAGTTGAGGGCTTGTATTTGGAACTGAACACGGAGGAGTTAAGCTCATTTCAGTTTGTGATAAGAATATTTCTTTCGGGTTCAATTGTTTACCATTTTCTTCAAGAACATACTCATGACAGCTCATTAGGAAAGCAATTTGCCACTTTTTATCAAAAGGCCTCACAGTGTTCAGACTTTCTGATTTAGTAACACATTTCTGGGAACTTATGCCAAGACAGGAATTTGGATTTTTAGGAAGAGCTTTACACACAAATACATTCACTATAGTGTTACTTGTTTTGAAAAATTAGGTTACCAAAAAATACACCTGCTTCCATAATGCAGCAAGACAGAGAGGAGAGCATCACAGTGCTCTTCTCTCCAGTCCTTCTCTCATCTCTCAGTCTCCCAAAGAAATGACCATATCAGCAGTGTAAGTTATAACCATGAGGCATTCATTTTAAGAAAGTATATTCCAGGCATGCATATATACATATAAAATCATGCCACAAAGCCAGCATCATGAGGTAGGTAGCATGCATGACTTTTATTAAAGCACGGAAGAGGGATGCTTACATAAAATTTAGTGTAGCTACACAAAAAAGATGAGAGGATGTGTATCTCAAGTGGCCCCTAGTTCAATCCCCACGGCTGAAAACAAAACTATAATGACCACCTTTGCTCTTGAAACTCAGAAAAAATGGAAAAGTCAGAAAATTCTAGCGATTCCAAATGATAACATAGGCTTTAAAAGATTTGCAAATAATTGAGGACATCAACTATGTTTGTTATGTACCTGAAGGAACAAGAAAGACATAAAACTGCCTGTAACAAAGAATTCCTCCTGTATATCACCTTGCACCTTACAGAATGACATAAAGTAATGGATCATTTACCTTTGAGTGGTAGCATAGCGAGTGGCTTTTTGTCTTTTGGCCTTTTCTATGAGTTTGAAGTAACAAATGCAATACTTATTTAGGGTTTTTTTTGGCCAGTCCTGGGGCTTGGACTCAGGGCCTGAGCACTTTCCCTGGCTTCTTCCCGCTCAAGGCTAGCACTCTGCCACTTGAGCCACAGCGCCGCTTCTGGCCGTTTTCTGTATATGTGGTGCTGGGGAATCGAACCTAGGGCCTCGTGTATCCGAGGCAGGCACTCTTGCCACTAGGCTATCCCCAGCCCAGGGTTATTTTTTAATCATTCTTTTCTGTACTGTTGACTGTATATGGGGCTTCATGTGTGCTAGGTAAGCAATCAGCTACTTTAATCAAGCCCTTATCCCTTTTATTTGTGTTTTGTTTTTGAGCTATGGTTTCATTAGCCTTTCATGGGCTGGTTTTAAACTTAAGATTCTTTATTTGCCTTTCAGGTTATTGAGATTATGGGTATGCTCTGCCATGTCCAGCTGTTTAGAGTTTTATGTATGTGTGTGCTGGTCCCGGGGCTTGAACTTGGGGCCTGGGTCCTGTTCCAGAACTTCTGTGTTCATCGTGAGCCACAGCTTCGCTTCCAGCTATTTGGTGGCTTATTGGAGATAAGAGTCTTGGGGACTTTCCTGCCCAGGCTGGTTTTGAATTAAGATCATTAGATCTCAGCCTCCTGCATGTCGATAAGATCATAGTGTGAGCCACATTTGCCCCACTATTTAGATTTTTTTAGATGTTTTCTTTATCCAGAATCAATGAGAATATTAAAAAAAATCCATACAATCTCTTTTTTTTTTAAAATTATTAACCACTTGTGGGTGTGGGTCTTTTCTGAGGCCTTTCTCCTGGTTTGTAGATGGCACTTTCTCCCCTGAGGCTCATCTCCAATTAACTACCAAGAAAGTGACAGTGGTAGAGAGCTAGCTTTGAGCACAAAAGCTCAGGCACAGCCCTGATTTCAAGCTGGTACCCACACAAACGAAGTTTTGTGAATAACATTTACACTTACTACGGATATACCACAATTCCATCAGTTTCATAATAATGGAAGATAATTCTATGTATTCTTATTTCCTCACACTTCAAGGAGATTCCCGATAGTTATTCATCTGCCAAGTAAAGTAAGTAATTTTCCTAAGATAAAAATTCACAAGTGCATAAATAAATACCCTGGGATAGTCAATGAACAGAATGATAACAAAATTGTTATTTATGAATTATGGAAACACTAGAGTGCTGACTGCTAAATTTCAGTGGTTAGGAGAAAGGGCAGTGACATTAATAATTCAGCTAGAGGAAATCAACTTTTTCTCCTAAAATAGCCTCTCATGTGACAATTCAGAACATCTTAAGCAAGTACTGAATACTAATACTGATGAGAAAAATCATGAAAAAGTTCTTATTTCAAGAAGGAATTAAAATCATGTGCATCTCTAGTCACGAGTCTTAGAATGTTTTCATGAAGTTCCTCTTCACAGATTCATAGGATAATATTTATTTATGTTTTAAATTAATTTATTTCTTTATTGTCAAAGTGATATACAGACGGGTTACAGTTTCATACGTAAGGTACTGCATACATTTCTTGTCCAACTTTTTACCTCCTCCCTCATTTTCATAGGATGGTATTTAAATACCTGTTTTTCTTATTGTAAGTTCCAGAAAAAGAGTAATAACTGCCTTTTTAGCTTGCATTTACATTGAATCTGGTGAAATTCAGTGGGGCGGGGTTAGGAGGAAGGTTAGAATCAGCCCCCAAAAAGACATGGTGGAAAATTCCAGAGCTACAGTGACACCATGGGTGAGAGGCCACGGCCATGAGGAAGGTTATCTGCGAAGTATTTGTTAAAGGCAGTACCTTAAGAAGGTTTGCAACTTACGGTCTAAAATAATTTGGGAATTTATCTTTTTCCATGTCAATGTAGAAGATAGATTGAGTTGTGTACTCTTATATGTAGTGCACGGTTCATTTTCTTCTGAAATAGAGACCTGTGGTATTATTTTGGCAATTCATTAAGTAAACTTAATGTGTTATTTTCCCATGTCATCTATAAAATCTCCCAAATTTGTGCTGTCTATAATTCTGGGTGCACACTTGTTGCTTGTTATTTCTGTGTGCGGAAGCCACGTACAATGGTGACTGGCAGTCAGATCACCATGTCTGAGTCAAATTTCTATTTCTCATTCCGAATCCAGTGATATCTATGAAGTTCCAGAACTTTTTCAGGTAAAAAAATTCTCACATTTGTTATGCAGGGAGAAGGGCTTTCCTTATTATAATTCCTCGCAAGTTTACAATCTATTCCAATCAACCTCACTCCTTCTATTACACCTCCTGTCCCCCACTCCCCACGCAAAATAAACAAGACCCCTCTACTTAATCTTCTTTGTAGAGGGGTGCCTAGACTTTCTGCGAAACGGATCGTTTGTTTGGGGCTCTGTTTGGCTCTTGAAACTAATAAAGTGTCACATTTCTGCTTTAGTACACCGTTAAGAACTTTATCCCTTCACACCCCAGATTTTATTCAGTGGATTTGTTGGCATTTGGTACAGAGAGAACCAAGAGGTACTAGGGAACCCCCTCACACGACAGCAGTGCAAGTAGCACGGCCCATCGGAGATCTCCTGGGTTCATAGCTGACACTAATGAACTCCGCCGTGCAAGGCAGACAGCAATTTATTTTGAAATATGGTGACTCTTGTCTGGTGTTTTCACATTCTGCTTACCTCAAATTACTCTTGAATTTCCAAATACCATCCTGTCGAAGGCTATTAAGTGCTAATAAACATTAACATTATTCAGCTGAAGGGAGCTATCTTTCAGTGATGCATGAAAAAGTGTTTCCAACCTCTGCTTAGAAAAATGCTTCCAAGTGGAAAGTATAGGCCATTATCATTGCTTGCACAATAGTGTTTTTACTTTGCAATTTAACCTTGAAACAAACAATACATATAACACAAAAGAAATAAAATAGTTAGAAGTTGTTGGAGCTATAGGCCATTTCTTCCTCTGTTTCCCCAAGCTTCCTCTCCTCCTGAGAGATAGCAGAGCTCAGAGCTTGGATGTATCCATGCATCAGGGTGTCTCCACAACTGTGACTACTTGGACTGTGGGCTCGACAAGGTTCTTAACCTCTCTGATCCTCTACAAGATGAGGTGAGCAGAACAGTACTTATTCCAATGAATGGCTGAAATAACTAAATTAGAAGTCTTTGGTACATAGTAGGTGTTCAATAAATCTCAGCTACCAATGTGATAACAAGACATCGAAAAAAGTGTTGGCAGAGCATAAGGCTTCTTACAAATTACTATGCACAGCTTATTGTGGTGGTATAGGTGATTCTTTGGTGAAAAACTAAGAGAGCTATTAGATAATTTGATAATACAATTTTAGTTATTTGTCAGAGTATTTGTCAAGTAACTCCAGGTACTATCTATCTATCTATCTATCTATCTATCTATCTATCTATCTATCTATCTGAGATAGGGTCTTTGTGGCTTAGCCTATACACCTTGAAACTTTGGATCTACTTTTGTCAGCCTCATGAATACTGGGATTGCACTATGTCTGAGAGATTTTATTTTGTTTCCTCTAGCTAGTTTATTATCACTGGTATATAAAGGGGAAGTCCATTTACACACTCACATTATACATATCTTAGGTCTCAGACATTTGTGAGATATTTTAGAGTTAGAAAAAATTAACATTAGTATTTATATTTTATAGAGAAGATACCACTTTAGTTGACACTTTGGTAAGTCTTGAGATAATATGATGATAAATTCATATGAATTTATCCTTTTCTCTTTCTCTTCTTCCTTCCCTTTTTTCCTTCATTTAACTAGTCAGCATATTCCTTGAGAAACTTTAGAGTATGAAAAACAAAGCTATCCTTAGGAAATACAGTAAATGTATAGTTGAAAAGCAAAAGAAAAAAAGAAATCTAAACTCAGTTTTTAGATCTTTTTTGGCAATAAACATATTCCTAGGTTTCTTCAGAGGTTATTGAGATACCATTTGTGACCTTGCTTCTTTAAGGTAAGTACATTTCTGCAAAATGAACAGTGCAGTGACCTTTTGTGCCTTATAATATTTAGAAGATCTGAAAAAATTTGCCTTTCTGTCCCGAAAGGTCAGATCTGATTGGAAGCTCTGTTCTTTGTCCACCACAGAGAGTTAATGCTTAAATTACAGCAGGGACTAGACGTTAATGGGTTCTTAACCATTCATAATGATCACTGGTCACAGAGGAAGTGAGAGCCTGGAACAAATGTGTGTGTATTACTTGTATTTCATTTTTTTTAAAAGATTCATCTTATATACTGTATTCTGCCTGTGCTATACTAAAGTAACAATACTCAAATACAAACTGGTACTTCAACATAACTAAATTGAAAATGAACTTGAATAATTGTAGTAACAACAGACTTTCGTAGGAGCTGTAGGACTTCTCCCTCCTTCTTACACGTACGAGTAGTGGAAGGGGCTGTAGCAGAGGGTGAACCCACTCTAAGTGCCTATGGCTAAGATCGATACAATTAATTTCTGACTCGATCCTTCAGAGGATAAAACCTAGCAGCAAAAACAGGAACACAGCCACAGGGCAGTTAGAAACTGAAGATAGAGCCTCCCCTGTCAAAACTGGAGAAGCTATATACCCCAGGAGTCAAAGGAGCAATTTTGGGGTCAAGGAAAAAAAATGATACAGCCTAGATCATGACTTGGAAAAAATATGCAAGGTTGAAGAAGGAGATGAAGCAGAAGAAAGGGAAGGAGGTCAGTAAGAGGGGTGAGGGGCGTTAGGAGGGGCTCTAACCTCTCAACCTAATATAACTGGGGAGGGGGGATATGAAGTATAGACACAGGAAATGAAAATGCCCAATATCTGAAGTGTGCTCCATAGGTTTTGCTAATTGACACATCATTTGTGTGTGTGCAGGCTCTAGGGATCAGTGCTGAATAAAGAAGGAGCATTTCCAAGGTTTGATTTTCATCGAGCATTGGTGGAGTGTTTCATGTACCAGTTTGCCTTGCTATACACAGCTTAGTGGTTCAGACAAGAAAAGGTCTGTGTCTGTTCATTAGAATGATTTGTCATGCTTCAATTGTCTAGAAATGATGGAAGAAAGCCAGCATGGAGTTCTGTGGAAACATTAAGTTGACTGAGAGACGTGTGTACAAAACTGTCCTGTTGAAAACATGAAAATAAAATGATGGAGCAAGAAAGCCCTGTACATATGCAAGATATGCCATAATTACAAATTATTTTGCATTCTTTTGCATTGACATGGGTTTGATGGAATTATATGAAAGATGAACAGCCAAAATAATTCTTTTTGCAAACAAAATAGAGTAGACTTGTCCATTGCTTGTGACATATGGCTTTCTTTTAAGATGGAAGGAAGCACTGAAGAATTAAAAAAAATAATATCAATTTTAATGAAGAAGCTGATTCCTGTTTGGTTTCAGCTCTCTACTGCTAATAACCTAGATAATGAATTTAAGTAGGTGGACGATGCTGCTATTTGCAAAGCCGCCAACTGCACAAATGCCAATGCGTAGTGTACTTAAGTTTCTTTGCATTCCTCATCAAGGCTGAAAGTAATTTAAACTGGCTCTTCTGCTGATAAATAGTATTCCATGCTATTTACAGATACTACACAAAATCATTACAGAGATTCAATTTAGAGACGATTTCAAGTATAAAGCTTTAACTCTATAATCTCCTTATCACCCTTTTTCAGTCAACTTTTTAAGAGCTTATCTTTGGCTACCAATGGAAAAAAAGAGATTATAACTTTTTTTTTTTTTTTTTTTTTTTTTTCCTGAGTTGATGCGGAGAGACCACTATTTCAGGAGGAAAGATAGGCTGTCCATGTTGGCTCAACAGTTGCAGTGCAAGACAGTGTCCACCAGGTGGCACAATAATGAAGAAATGCCTGGGACTTTGCCAAAAAAAAAAAAAAAAAAAAAAATTCAATACACAGTAGTATATTTTCTTCTGTAGGGTAAAATGTTTACCAACAACAACTAGTTCCAACATTAGAAAAGAAGTATGGGGATAACTTATAAATGCACAGGATGATTCGTGTTGGCAACGATGATAAATAATAGTTGTGGCTCCTAGAGCAAAGGCAAAACCAGAAATTGGCATATTCCATTTCTAAATAATCAAAAGTCGTAAGTCAAGCTAGCAAATATTTTTAAATAAAATACATTCTCAAATAGCAACTGTAGCCATCCCCTCCCCTTTTCTATTTTTACTCCTGGCGTCCTTTCTTGTTCTAGGAGGGCCTTAGCCACATGCATTTGGGCGGGGCGGGGGGGGGGGGCTATTTCCAACTCCATGTGTAGTCTCCCCACAGCCATTCATGGCCAGCCTGGGACCAAGGGCATTACAGCACAGTGTGGTTCTCTCTTATACAAGTTATTGGCAAGAATTGGCCCATGGGCCCAGAAAATGGGTTCGGTTTGAGAGTGAACTTTGATACCTGAGAAGTTTCTAGAAGGGACACAATCTCCTGGGGGGTGGAGAGGGGTAAGCTCCCTTGACTGAAAACTCTTTTGAGGTGGTGGTGCTTGGAGAAGTAAAAAGGGACTTCAGATAGCAAGGTGGAGGGTGGAAGTCCTTCCTTGTTTGCTTGGGGTTAAGGAAGGTATTGCTGTGAAATACTTTGACTTACTATACATTGTGTTCTCTATTTATACTTAGCCTTCATGTTTCTAATTTGGTTAAATGATGACAAATTTTGCAAAGTAGATGAGAATAAGTATCATATTTTGACAGATAGGAAAATTGAGTCTTACAGAGGATGAATGCCCTATTGGGAAATGGTGGTGAAACTGTTTCAAATGACAGTCACATTTTAGGTTAACAAATGTCCTACTTTATTTATAATAGTAATAAGCTTTTTAATCATCAATCAAAAACTCACTGATCAATTAAACAAAGATCCATTGGAATGCTATTTTGTGATGATTTCTTTGCTGGGATCTTTGTACAAAGATATTGGTCCTTGCCTCTACTCAGCTAAACAGCTCAGTATGTCAGTTAAGAGTTAAGCCAGAGGTATGTGTGGGTATGTTTAAGGAAAACAGACAAGAGCATTTACATCAGACTGGGAAGTAAAAGGAAGGCTTCATGAGAATTGTGCTTCAGTTGATTTTGAAGGACAAAGCATGCTTGTGGGTCATGGGGGCTCCACGGAAGAAGCATTTGAACAAGTGTGCATCAGGTTCCAAAATAGCTGTGAGATTTTCTTCCTTCAAAAATATCTAGGCTCTTTATGGCTGTAACGATAACCAGGAGTGCCTCCTGTGGAGAAGACTTATCTTTACCACCTTTGAAGAAGCATCATTCTAACATGAAGTACCTTTTACAGGCTTAAATGTTTGAGAGACAAGTCTGCAGTCAGGTTTCCCAGAGAGCAATGGCCTCCAGAGCCAAGAGTCTTAGTACGAAGTATCCTGTCCATTACCACGCTGCTGTGAAAATAGATCAATGTTGCCTCCTTCAGTGTCTGAAAAATGCATCAGTGCACGTTACCACAGGCAAGCCGGGTAATATTATTCCTTGGACTCAATTAAATATATAAGAATCACAATAGCTTTTATTATGTAAGACAGATGAGATCAAGAAAACAAATTTATTAAACCATGTAACTATAGCTTCTTTGTTCAAATTTACAATGTGGAGTAAGGTAATGCGTAGTAGCCCTCAGACAGTACTTTGAGATGAACTCTAGATCTTCTCGCCCAAGTCATTTAAAGAAATCCTCCATTATGAGAGTATTTTTTTTTCAAAGTGATCAAATGTAGCAATGGGCTGCACCTATAAGAAGTTTCTCAGGCTGGGAGTATGGCTTATCAGTAGTAGAGTGCTTGCCTTGCATTCAAGCCCTCAGTTTGATTCTCAGCACCACATACATAGAAAAAGCCAGAAGTGGAGCTGTGGCTCAAGTGGTAGAGTGTTAGCCCTGAGCAAAAAAGAAGCCAGGGACAGTGCTCAGGACCTGAGTCCAAGTCCCAGGACTTGCAAAAAGGAAGATGTTTCTAAAAACTTTGAGTACTTAAAACATGAGCAAGTGTCTTCACTCTTAAACCAGACACTTGATGGTTTATCATGTGCAGACTGTGGTAAACAACATTTGAGTGATGTTTTAGTCTTCTGCTGACATCAAGTTACTGCAATTGTCTATGTTAATTGCAATTAGTGGAATTATTTTTTTCCTATGGACAAGTTAGCTTGTGTTCCTGGATTTTGACAGTATGGAATGGCCCAAGACAGAATTTAAGAGCTCAGAACCAGTTGACCAAGGAAAAATTCAAAGTAGAGTTTGTTGAAATAAATCTTAATGGTGCATGGAAATGCATCTCCTACGGAGAAAAATATATGCTACAAAATATGTTTTGAAAAGATTTGGTCTAAAATAAGAACAAATGATACATAGTAAGACCAAAGAAAATATTCTATCATAGCATATCAACCTTGGAATGTTGTTGGCTCTGTAACTTTGTTTTTTTTAATGTTGTTGTTTTGAGGGCTTTTTAAATAGAGGATTGTGGAAACTGCTGATCGAAAGCCATCACAATCATCTGGAAAGCAACTTTGTGATAGTTTCTTCCTTAGCTTATTCTTGTGATTAGAGAATTCTCAGATGAGCATGTGAGTGATTGAAAGCTGAAGTCAGTAATAAGGCAGGAAAAATGCAATCATTGTGTGCATAACAGAGCATTACATTCAGGGCGCTGGTGGCTCACACCTGCAATCCTAGCTACTCAGGAGGCTGTGATCTGAGGATCATGGTTCAAAACCAGACCAGGGACTTTTCATAAGTGACTAAATGATTTAGTCTTAATGTTGGTGTGACTTAGGATTGATGTGGCTCTTATAAGTAAGGAAGCTGGAAATTAAGGATGTAGCATCTGTAAGATAGAAGCAGGAAGTGTGGTTCAGCCAAAGAGCTTAGTGAATGTGAAACTCGTAGGTCACCAAAGCTCACTTCGGCTGGGTGCTGGTGGCTCATGCCTGTAATCCAAGCTACTCAAGAGGCTGAGATCTGAGGAAAGTGGTGGGAAGCCATCTGGGACACAAAAGTCTGTGAGATTCTTATCTGTACTAAACTGCCCCAAAAGCCAGACATGGAGCTATAGCTCAAGTGGTAGAGAGGTAGCATTGAGCACAAAAGGTCAGGGATGGCCCCTAGGCCCCTAGTTCAAGTTCCCAACATCAGCATACACACAAAAACCCCTAACAAATAAAAAAACACCTGACTTTGAAAGCATTTCAAGTGACCAACAGAATAACAGGAATTTGAGATGTTTGAAAATGCTGAGCTTGAAGCCCCTTTTACTGCAATCTGGACCCTGGCTCTGAGTAGAACAAAGGAAAAAATGTGTGTGCAAGGCTGGTTTGCAAGGCTCACTGTCTTGACTTCCATAGTATAAAAGGCCTCTAGGTGAGTTCTATGCCAGGAAATCTGCATTCTTCTTTATGATGTGATAGGGTTGAAAGGTGGTCAGTACCATGGCAGTTTAGCTCTGTATTAGCCTGTGGAGAGACGGCTCTCAGTGTGGATGTGAATCTTAGGGTGGAGAAGCAATCATGGCCTTCTTCATGAGCTCGCCATCTTGTGGGCAACCTGGAGGGATGCTGGCAGCCTCTAGCTGCCATGGTGGATAGAAGGCATGACTTTGCTCACACTCCCCGCTGCTGCTGCTGAGGCCCAGAGAAAGTTGAGTTATTAGAGCACAAGAAAAGTGCTAGATGGTGAAATTCAGAATTAGAGTTTGTACCCATCCAAGCCATCTGTTTTAAAGTTGGCCTGGTATTTGTTCCATTTATCAGCCACAGGAACAAGCGGAGGCACAATGAATTCACTTGAGATCTGTTTAGGTGTAGAGAGAAGCATGCTTGCAAGGGTCCTGCCTTCCATTAATGGAGATGGCTTCTTTACTTAGGACTTAAACAATCTGTGTCTTGTCAGTTAGCTAAATGAAACATTTCATGTTTTGCCGGCAGTTTAGCTAGAATCTAATTGTTTTGTTTTCTAAAGAAAATGCACTCTTTTTCTTTTAGGAGGGAGTAGTTTGATTTGCTATTACTGGGCAAAGAATAAGAGACAACAACACTTTTTTTTGCAGGAGTAGTTTCTTGCCTTTATATTTTTTAAATCACTTTATTTTGATAGTCCCATATCAACTCTCATGCTACTAACAACACTGCTGTCAGTGTGAAAATGAAGAGATTTGCTATTTTTCTCTTTTCAAGACAGTTTGAAAATATTCTCCTGCCTTTTTCCAATTAGCTCTCTAGCTTTGTTAAGCCCAAGCTCGGACTCTTTCTATGTTTATTTATGTGTTTGGAAGGAAAGTTCTTAGTCTCTTTCTTTAGGAATAGATTAAGGTAGAGCTTCCTTTACTGCCCCAAAGATATATCTATCTATCTATCTATCTATCTATCTATCTATCTATCTATCTATCTATCTATCTATCTATCTATTTATCTATCTATCAGTATCCATTGAAAGGTAGGCTATGTTCTAAGTACTGAGTAAATGATTACACACACACACACACACACACAAATGCTTATGCACAACATACATATACATAAAGTAACCTATCTCTGCATACTGTAGGTAGGTCCCAGGTTAGCAGATGCAAATGAGATTGCATAGCCTGTCAGATGGCCACAAAACCATGAAGAAGAAAGTGGTGACTTCATACTTGTATATGAGGCTGGGGGGAATAGATTTGCCACTTCATATAGGTTAGTCCATGATGACATCAGTAAAATGATATTTTAGCAGATATCCCAACAAGATAAAGGAGTAAGTCACTTAGGTGTTTGGCAGAAGAACAGGAATGTATATAAAGAAATTTGAGGAAGGAATCTGCCTGGGTTTTCTACAGACAGCCAGAAAGTAACGTGGCTGGATCAAAATGAGCAAGCAGGGCAGAAACGAATGGAGGCCAAGCAGCGGATAACACGTGGGTAGGTATTGCTGCAGGATCATTGGGATAGTGTTGTCTTTGGTTCAGAGTGAGAGGAAAAGTCGCTGGAGGGTTCTGTAGAGAGCCGAGTTATGATCTATCTCCCACACATTTTGTAAGGATGGCTCTTGCAGCTCGGGATGGATAGACTGTCAGGGAATGTGACTGGAAGCAGGGAGTTTGCTACTGGTGACTGGTTCTACTGTCCATTTTCATTTTTTCATAGAAAGAATGTTCCCTTGTGTGTTGGCATTGGTGGTTCAAGCCCATCACACTAGCTACTCGGCTGGGATATGAAGATCATGGTTCAAAGCCAGATTGGGCAAGAATGTCGATAGTCTGGTGTTTAATCTCCAATTAACCACCCAAAAGCTGGAAGTAGAGCTGTGGCTAAAGTGGCAGAGCACAAGCCTTAAGCAAAAAACACTCAGGGATAGTGCCCAGGCCCAGAGTTCAAGCTCAAGGACCAGGGCAAAAAAAAAAAATTGCCTTGTATGCTGAATTAGCGAGTACTTAACCATTACTCCTAGAAGAAATACACAGGTCTCTGTGAACTCCAGGTCATAACATGTTCATCGTCAGATCAATACATAATCTTGTTTGCACATGTTTCTATTTGAAGGTTTCATGCTTAATGTATGTGATATATTGTATAATATATTATATATACAACATTTAGATTCACCAATATTGAACTTAGAGCCCAAAAAACTATATCACTCAAGCCTCAATGCACCAGACTAACATGCATGTTTTCTCCATAAGACACACTGTAGCTTTTCTGTACCTAGGAATGCAGGTTAGTACTTCAGTTCTAATCACTGGTATTGTAAAATATCTAAGTCATGCTCCCCAAACAAGAAACATGTGAAACAAAACCAGACCACAACCAGACAGTAAGTGGTTCTCAGAAAGGACTTTTGTGTTTTTAGTGTGTTTCCCCAAAGCCTATGTGATTAAAGCTTGGCTACCATCATGGGACCCTGATGTCCTCTTTCCTTCCTTCCTTCCTTCCTTCCTTCCTTCCTTCCTTCCTTCCTTCCTTCCTTCCTTCCTTCCTTCCTTCCTTCCTTCCTACCTTCCTTTCTCCCTTCCTCCCTCCCTCCCTCCCTCCCTCCCTCCCTCCCTCCCTCCCTCCCTCCCTCCCTCCCTCCTTCCCTCCCTCTCTCCCTCTTCTCTTTCTCTTTTTTGTTTCTGCTGCCTGGTCATAAGTTGTGTTATCTCTTCTACTTTGTACCCCTGTTGTGATTTCTTGCTACAAGCCTAAAGTACCAGGAATTATCAATTACGGATTGAAATTTCTAGAAACTATGAGCCATGATCATGTTTTAAAAATTTTATTTATAAATTGATTATCTCAGGTATGTTATAGTAACATGAACCTCACTAACACAATCACTTTATTTGCACTCAGGTGGGAAGTTAAATATCAAGCATCTCCCATTTTTACCACTTTCTACATGTTTGCAAATGTCTGCGCAGGTGACAGAAATAATTTTTAGCCAGGAACAAGTTCTCAAATGAGGAATTATGACTAATGAGGATTTATTGTAATGGTTTTTTTTAGGGAACATTTCTCCATTTTGTTTCTACATCTCTAATGACAGGGTTTGCCTGGGATTATTCAAGAATGTTTGTATAGTCACCTGATTTAAGAGATGAAAGAACAACCTTTCTTCAAGTCAGAGAGTAGATTTCCTGATGGGAGAAGGGAGATATTGCCTTTTGGGACAATGCTTGCACAAGGTCATTTTAGCAAGTCTGTGTAAGATGAGGGTTTCCTGAAACCACTTAATGATCAGGCTCCAACTGAGGCTGTATATGCTTCGCCACCATTAAATTTAGGGGCAAAGGGAGCTGGTAGAATTAGCAGGCCATGAGGTTCGTGAGTCTGTGTGCAATCATGTCTGTCATTTGTGACCACGAGACCCATATCTTCTGTTAGCTGCTGTGAAAACAGCAGCCAAAGTTGGTAGAACACAAGTAGAATAAAAAAAAAAAATCTCAGTCTACTCATCACTCTTGACAAATTTATAATTTTAAAATTGTGT
Source organism: Perognathus longimembris pacificus (assembly GCF_023159225.1). Lineage (NCBI taxonomy): Eukaryota > Metazoa > Chordata > Mammalia > Rodentia > Heteromyidae > Perognathus > Perognathus longimembris. Next base: position 22,094,195 of record NC_063184.1, read on the forward strand.
TCTGAAAGTGTTTGTTAAAACTTTCATTTACAAGTTAGTGGTTCAGATGAATGACAATTGAGCCCATCTTAAATTTCTTGGTAGGAGCTTCAACTAAAGCAGTATGAGTTAATTCCATGACCGTTTCTAATGCATGGATCACGCCTTGAATGCAAAAGTATCCCTCTTCCTATAAGATTAAAGAATGTTCTTTTATAAATTCTGACTTCAAGTACTATTTTGTAGTATAAAACTTCTTTAGGGGGCTACAGATTATCCACTGGCAAGTCAAAATAGTAGTATTTAGGTTGGTTTCACTTAAATAAAGAAAAGTGGAATTTGAGAAATAACCATAATTTTACATATATAGTAGCTATTTTGATGGAAATGCCATTTTCAATGATACTAAAACACCGAGTAAATGCAACTAGAAAATGGAGAAGTCCCTACTTTCCACATAAGAAGCCTTTTTGTTAGAAATAATTCATATGGATAATGTTCTTAAATGTGTCTGTAATTATCTGAGTCCTTTTTTTTTTTTTTTTAAAAAAAGACTTCTAACCTTGGATTGAGAAAAAAAGGAATCACTGATAGTGCTTTATTTTTGACAAAATTATCATGACAATGCTGCTATTCATGCACAATAACCCATCATGTGAAAGCCATCTTTTTTCTTAATGCAAATCAGAGATTCTGTGATAAAAAAAGGCCACTAGACGTTTAATTTAGAATGATATATTACTGCAAAAGGGTCAGATCTCACAGCCTGATCTGGTTTTTAGCTTGAGAGTCTCTAGCTCTCACATCGCTAGTACTAAGTCTTCTTGTGAGTGAAGTCTTCTTTTAAAATTTAGAAGAAGTTAACTGGAACTGCCCACCGATGATTCAGCTATGCCTGCAAATCTTCTTTACATCTCTTCTTTCTGATTTCTCATTCCACGCTGTTAGTCACCTACTACTTCAGTGCAATGTAAGGGAAAGGCAAAATCTGACGTCTAAAAAAGGACAATATAGTTTTTTATTCATCACTCCTTCCTAAGACATGTCACATGACCTCCAGAACTTCTTAATTTGTCAGACTGAGTTTCAGTATATACACTTTCTTTCTTAAATATGATAGGATGACAAAATGCAAAAGAAAGTATGGTGAACACTATTGGCAATTTGTGAATGAACATATGTAATCCAGGGTTTCTCATTCTAGGCCATCAAGGGAGGAAGATGGGGCGAACACTTTACATACAAGCACTTTTCACTGGGTTCAACACCACCTCATTTGCTCACTTGCTGCTGCTACTGCGAAGTCACTTTGCCTAGTGAGTCTTCCTCGTTTGGGAGATACCAGGTGGGTTCTGCCTGATACTTGCTGGGTGTGTTTCAACCCTGGCTGTGAGTCTTGGAGCCTTCACAGAAGTGTGTGCCACACCCTTTTTAGGGTGCTATTCTTAGTGAGCTGACTGCAGTTTGATTAATGCATGCTTCAAGTTCTTTGCAAGGATTTTGGGTGCAAAGAGTTATTTCACTTGTTTCCTCTAGTCTGCCTATAGTCCTGTGAAATAATAAAATTGTTTGTACCTGCAGATAATGAGCACATGGCTATTCAGTTGAATAATCCCATCCCTTAGGACAATGATTTCCCTGAAGGCAGCCCAATGCAAGAAGGCAATACAAACTTGGTGGCTTACTTCAACAGTCACCCAAGCCTATAATAGGGTATGTGGTTAAAAGCATGGACTCTAGAGCCAGATTATTGGGGTTTGAATATTAGCTCCACTGATTTTATGATCTAGCACAAGTCAGTTAAGTAGTTGTATCTCTTTGCAACCTGCTTCTTAGGTGTAAGTACAATAAAAGAGGTTAATGCATGTAAAACTCTTAGAAGAGGGAATATACTATGTCCTATTTGGCCTTTGCTATTAAAATGATTTATCTGTTATTATCTCAATACTAAATAACAGATCATTTTATCCTAAAATATTAGTCATTTTATATCAATTCCTCTTGGCCATTCTTAAGATACATCAGTTAAATCACCTCCTTTCGGAATTTCTGAATGGTTAGTGCATTGTCATCATATTTCAAGTACTTATCAGCTAATGTTAATTGGAATTAATCTAATAGGGTAATCCAAAATGATAGAGCTTAATTTATGTTCTGAGGTGGAAAAATCCCATAGAAAATTACCCAAACTACAAACATAAAGCCTATATTTCTGCTCCTGAAAAATCCCTCCTCTGACACTGGAAGCAGGTAAGAGCAATAACCTTTTTGTACAGGATCCCACTGGAAGTAGAAATGAATGGTCCATTTCAGCTCCACACTCATTCGGAGAACGATCCAGGTCAGTGACTCGGTACAAATGTAGTTCTTCTCTGCTTCATCTCAATTACTAATGAACATCCTGATTACCCTCGAAAGAAAACTGGCAGCTGCAGTTGGTTCTGCAAGAAACTTGTACCTCAGGCAATCCAAGTATAGATTTCTGTCCTCAATGTAGCTTCCAGATAGTCCTCGGAGGAGAGACTTAAGTAGATCATTTTGCATGAGAACTCAAGCACAGAAACAAACCAGTAAGAACCAATGCTCTGAGTTGGAATTTTTTGAAGTTGGGACAGAAAGAATGGAAAATAGTGGGGAGTGTCATTTTGCCACCCTTAAATCTGTTCTCGACAGTTTGACATACTTGTATGAATCAAAGAGTTTGTAGTTGTATTTTTTTTTTAATCCCAAGAAGACATTAGGCAGATGGAATTTATGGCCTACCGTACCAAAGCTGCCATGATAGAACACTTAGAAGAAAAAACAATTGGAGTATGGTAAGAACTCTATGTGAAACTATAGTTCAAAGTCCTTAAGTCCATTACAGATTAATAACAGAATTACATTTCTAACTGTAAAACATGTACAACATTCTACATATTGCATATGCTATTCTTAACATAAAAAATTATCATTGCTAAAAGATAAATAATGAATTCCTGTCTATTCACAAGAAAGACTGATAAAACACACTATATGGAAAGGGACAAGAATATAAAAGAAATGTCAGCTGATAGTAGGGCAAGCTAATTTCTCACCCTTGTAGGTTTTATCAGTGCATACTCTGCATACCGTTTACTCAAATGCTTGACTGCATATAAATACCATATTCCCAAAGCACAGTGACTAATAATCACCTGCAAATCTACCTGAATGGAGAACTGTTTATGTGAGGTTATAAGTGTAAAAATCCATGAAATATTGAACTTCTCAATAGAATATTGAACTCTCTATATTGAACTCAATAAAACAGAGATATTCTATTAAAATTATGCAGGAATTTTATCTCTTCTTGTCACAGCTGTCATTTTAGGTAGGGTAGTTATAAACCAAATATGGGAAACATAATGCTCCCTGAGCAGGAAACGTGTGGTGAGAAGTATGTGTGTGTGTGTGTGTGTGTATGTGTGTGTATGTAGGTGTGTGCAGATGAATTGGTGCAATGAGCTGTGTACATGAAGATGAAGACGTTAACTTCATAATTAACAAATCTGTTAAACGTTCTGAAATCTCTGCTTATTGGTGATTTACCTCAAAATTTCCCCTGTGCCCTTTTACCTGGCAATTCTTTGTTCTGTTTGATAGATGTTTGTGCATGCTAATGAAAAGGCTGAAGTTACTGCATCTTTTGAAACATTACAGCTTTTAATTTAAAAATCTTGAGGCTTATTTTAATATCCTACAAAGTATGGCCTTTAATAAAATATTGTTTATGAATATGAAAAGTATGCTAATGAAAGTATTTCTCAAATGTTTCAAAGTATTTCCTGAACTTCATCAGTATATGTTTCAGGGTAATGACTTTCTGACTGTAAACCGAGAATTATGCTATTCATCAGGTGCTACATGAGGAATTGATAGACTCCCAAATTCCATTAATATTTGTACGAAGCTCATGGTGATGAGTTTGTGAGTCATTGGAGGAATTAGAAGAGGTTAATCTGCCCGGAGTTTTCCAAGTGCCATTTCAGTATTTTATTATAGGATCCAGGTAGAATTCATTGAGCAATCCTTTTTCTGGAGGTTTAAATAGCACTGATATTGAACATGGTATCTTTAGAAGTAGTTAAATCTTATTTGTCAAAACAGGAAGTAATTTATGACTCAAGACTTTTGGCTTTGTAATTTTATTATTCTGATTTTAAAAACATTAGATAATACAATCTAACTTTGAATATATGTAGGATATGTAATTCCTCTTCACTGTGACTTTTTGTTTGTTTGTTTGAAATCAGGTGTCATTTTGTTGTTTAGCCTGATCTTGAACTCAGGACCCTTCTGCAAAGTATCTGGGACTACTGTGTTCACTAATGCAATCATCCCTTTTCTAACCTGTGTTTTGAAATTTTCTAAACCACGTTGTTAAATTGTGGATGTGTTTTATGGAGCTTTGTCTATGCCTTCCATAATTTCTTGAATATGATTTTAGAAAAAATATGTTGGGGACTATATGAACTCATGTAATTTTATAAGGTTCAAACATCAAAACAGAAGAGTAATTTAGCCTTGTGTGTTTTCTGCTCTACTCTGTGACATCCACACAGACTTCTGTTTCATTGATTGACCTTTTTTTTTCACAATCTTGGGATTTATTAAAAAAGTCACAAAATTTACCATAAACTTTTAAAAGATAGATCAGTTAAACTTCATCAAAAGTTAAAATTTTCCCATTGGAAGACACTATTGTAGAAATAGAAGAAAAAGCCACAGATTTGTCTGTGATATAATAACTGAACTGTATTTATCATTTTGAGAAGATATTTGGCATACTATTTGTGAATGCTTATTTAATTTTTTAAACCCCAGGTTTTATGTAAGCCTTGACATTTGGGGAACTTAAGGGGCTTCTACAGCTTTTACACCCAGGTCCCTCATTCCAAAATCATCTGTGGCAGTTTCTGGTCCACAGTTTGGAAGCATGATTAAGCTCAAAAGACAAAGTAAGGGGCATGAGGTTGTGTGACAGACTTGCTTTTGGGGGATATGCTTAATGGTTTATCAAGAATGAAAAGAAGTAATAGGTCTGGGGCTCTAAAAAGTTTAATTTTAGTCAAAGCATCTGTTTTTAAAAATCGTATTTTGTTTTTCACTGTCCCTGAGCTCTTTTTGTTCAAGGCTAGTGCTCTACCACTTTGAGCCACAGCTCTACTTCTGTTTTTTTTTTTTTTTGGCCAGTCCTGGGCCTTGGACTCAGGGTCTGAGCACTGTCCCTGGCTTCTTCCCGCTCAAGGCTAGCACTCTGCCACTTGAGCCACAGCGCCGCTTCTGGCCGTTTTCTGTATATGTGGTGCTGGGGAATCGAACCTAGGGCCTCGTGTATCCGAGGCAGGCACTCTTGCCACTAGGCTATATCCCCAGCCCGCTTTTTTTTTTTTTTTTGAGTGGTTAATTGGAGATAAGAATTTCATGGGGACTTTTCTGCCTGGGCTGGCTTTGAACTGCCATCCTCAGATCCTGAGTAACTAGGATTACAGGTATGAGCCACTGGTGCCTAGCTAAAATCCTATTCTTAACTGTCCAGTAGTGGATTTCGTGCTAAAATGTGTGTCAGGGACAAGTTACCATTAGCACAGCCTACTTATATCCTTGACAGGAAGTGTGTAATATTCCTTATTTGCTGATATTAGGGCTTCAGAATTTTTCAATCAACTATCATCTCCAAAATATTTTTTTTTTTTTTTGGCCAGTCCTGGGGCTTGGACTCAGGGCCTGAGCACTGTCCCTGGCTTCTTTTTGCTCAAGGTTAGCACTCTGCCACTTGAGCCACAGTGCCACTTCTGGCCGTTTTCTGTATATGTGGTGCTGGGGAATTGAACCCAGGGCCTCATGTATACGAGGCAAGCACTCTTGCCACTAGGCCATATTCCCAGCCCCCAAATAATTGTTTTTAATTCAAGTTTTCTCCACAGGTTTTTGAATCCTATATGTCTACTTTACAATTCCATAGCTTGGGGAGAGAGCATTTAAATGCATGTATGTTATGTTCTTTCACCAGTGTGTATTGTTTCTTCAGACAGTTTCAATGCTCTGGTACCTAGGCTCGTCCTCTTACTCAGGTACAGTGGTCTGTAATAATAGCAATCAAGGCAGTTCATTCTGACAAATGTGTGTCAGAAGGAGCCTGCTGTGACTTTGAAATATTGAAAGTGACTGATAACATAATGTGCGAAGCAGAATAAATGCATACAAATGGAAGTTTTAGCTGAGCAGTTGAAGGATGAACTAAATACGGTGTCAGAACTGAGCCCTGAAAGCTCCCAGTGACACTGGTTACAATGGCAAATTATGAAATGCACTTTGCAAAATGTTTTATGAATCAAGCCGGGACCAGAGCTTCATCATGTCTCTCAGTGTGCAGGCTTCCATGGGAAACACACGAAATGATGTTCTCTTAAAAACTTTCTGGCATTGAAGCTACATTGTTTAAGAAGAAGATAAAAATGGTAAGGGGTCATTGGGAAGTGGGCTAAGAAAGGGGATAGCAGCACTGAAATGGCTCCTAGACAGCTAGGGTTACAATAAATCCATTTTAGAGTAGTCACCCAACTGACTCATGGTACGTTGAAGGGTCAGGAAATACTAGTTTTAGCAATAAACAATTTATGTTTGACAGCGCATGCTGTTCTGAGTAGAATGGAGTAATCTTGTGTTGTCTTGCTCTGTCTGTCCTGCCCAGGATGAGGAATTGTGAACCATCCCTTTGTTCAGAGTAGCCACACTGCATAAATAATTTATCCAACCACTGGTCACTTAGAAGCTTCTTAGGCAACTAAGATGGGTTGTTTCAGTATCAAAGGGCTGATATTCAAGTACCGTAAGAGTATTTTTCCTCATCAATTGAGTGCTCGTTTTACTTATAAATGGCCCCGAAGCTCAAGATGAGTGGTGTAGAGGAGGTATTAGGACATAAAACATACAACATGGTACCAGATTAACTCTGAAAGTATGTGGTGCACACAGTACTTGTAAGCTTCATGCCTATTGGTAGTTTGCCATAACCAATGTGGGTCTTGGAATAGTTCCCCCATGGATAAAGGGAAAACTAGGGCATTAAGAAACACCCAAGAACAAAGGAAATGTTTTGACTGACAATTCTCTAAAGCCTGTTCTTTTTTCTTTTGCAAAGATAACTGACATTTAAGATGGAATATTTGAAGGAAGGGATAATAAAAATAAATCCTTCTAATATTTGAACATTGCATAGACGGCAAATAAAGTTTTCACATGTGTGAGGCTCACAGACTTGATGTATTTCTGGCTAACTTTGCTTCAACCAAAGGTAGAGCTCCTAATCAAATTCAGACTCACTATGTAGAGATTCCAGCAGGACACGTATACTTATCCAAGAAATGAACCACATCCTTATGTATTAAAAGTAAATTGTCTAGAGAAAGAGACAGGTTAAAACAACCAACAATTGGAAATAAAACCAGAGTCTTCGCTGCCACTTCCCCTCCTCCTCCAGTTTTCGTCCTCCTAATTCTTTCTCTTAGCTAACTATATTTAGAAACCAGTTTATTCTTCCTCAGGGGTGTCAAAGCTGGAGAAGCGAGTTAAAAGGGTTTGCGAGTATTCTATTGGCAATTTTTGCACGTACAAAACAGAACATTTCTGAGCAGTGTTATAAATATAAGTATTACAGAATCCGCCTCGATCCATGTTCTTTTTAGAAGCGTGAATGAATTTAGTGTTCCCAGGTTTCAGAGTTCAAGAATACAAGCTTGAGATACACAGGAGGTGGCAGGTGCCTTAGGAGATGTTGCCAAATACGTGAACTAATAAAAATGGAATTTGCCTGTTCTGCCATTATAGAGGAGGCTACATGGAGAGGAGCAAACACGAGTGGAAATGGTATGATGTGAGCGAAGGCTCAGAAATTGTGCTAATGACTTTGTGGTCCTCCTTTGTCCCGAAGCTTTAAAATGTTTTCTATCGTCCCACATTGTTCTTTTATCTATGATTTCCTGTTCTCACCCATTTTCACTGAGTTTGAGGTTGGCAGCCTCTCACATCTGGATTCTTGCAATGAGTTTCTGATTGGTCTCCCCGAAGCTAGGGTCTTGATCTCAGATAATCAGCAATCAAGAGTGCAGATGGAGTGAATTTTATAAACCCTTATATCTGATGTCACTGAGAAATGGATCAGGTCTGACCTATGGCTAGGCGTCTCCAGCAGGGAATCTCCAGTGAGGAAGGCTGAGGGGTCCCTGTGTGTCTTTCTGTGAGTCCCCTTAGGCTCCTTGGCCACCATATATCTGGGTCATAGTTGATTCTGTAGAGCCTTGTCCCTTTGGTGTAGAATTTACTTCATCCGCTGCATTAGTTTGCTCAGATTTCCTTAACCAGTACTACAGTCTGGCTAGTTTGAACTAAAGGTGATTATTTTCTCTCAGTCCTGAGGCAGACCCTTTGAGATCAAGTTGCTGCCAGGGTTAGTTCTTTCTTGGCCTCTCACCTTGGCTTGTGGATGGCTTTCTGGCTTCTGAGTCTTCTTTGGTCTTCCCTCTGTGTGTCTGGGCCCTAACCTTCTCTACTTCTAAGAACAACAGTCATATTGGATAGAGCACACCTCAGTGACTTTATTTTAACCTTAATTACCTCTTTAAAGACTATGTTTCAAAAATCCAGTCACACTGTCAGGTCCTGGAGTGAGGACTTCTACAACAGAGCTCATAACATTAACTAACTTCAATTGTTCTTTAAGTTGTTCCTCATACTTCTCATTTGAGTTAGTGGTATAGGACTGAAGTTTCCTTAGACACTGGACAGAAAACAGCTCATTCCTTAGTTTATGTTTCCTCTTGGAGCATCAACAGCCTACAGGCTGGATTATGTGCAGTTCATACCTGCAATTCCACTGACTATCTTAGTGTCGGGCACTTAATTGGTCCTCAACAAATATTTGTTAACTAGGATGAAACTCTGTGTCTCTTTTTCTTCTTTTCAAACTAATGTACACTAAAACTTGCAACTTATTTGGCATCCCAGATGGTGGTGTCTATGGGATTTTCGCACCCATATTCCTTTTATGTTGACTTTTAAATTTTAATTGTGTTCTTAAAGTACTTTTTCACACTGCCCTGTAATGAGAAAGCATAAAAATATTCACACAAATGGGAGTATCGAGGTGATATAAGGTCCCACCAATGCTCTAAGTTAAGCAGCTGCATAGATTTCTTAAGCATTGAAATATGGAAAGGAAGGAAGCTTTGGGGCCTGAAGATGCTCTTTACAGGTGTTTTATTGTGGAGTGACAACACCCTCCTTGGAGCTCTTCCTGTGCAATTTGGCAGCTCCACATTTTAAAATTCAGAGTTTGTGCTACCCAGAGAACAACATTGTGCTGCCTGTGAAACTGGCCATGTCCACACTAGGTCATTCATCCTGGGAGGGGAAAGAAAAGAAAGACTCTAACTGGTGGGGACATTTCTATCGGTTGTCTACTGTTGGGGTTGAGATGGATTTTTCTATGTTGGCAAAAGATGTGAGGAACTCTGAAGGTGGTAGGTAATGGCTCATTATTTCAATCTTTCCTAAAGGGATTTCTCTCAGAGTCTTTTGTGAGATTATGCAGAATCTGTACCTTGGAGGTAGCCAGTTTTCACAGAAGTGATTTTACAGCTGGTGGTCACAATGGCTATTTCAGACCTCAAATGGTCACCTTCACATCTGAATAAAACAGAGCCTGATCATTTTGTATTCTGTAAGCTGGCTCTCCAAGCCTTTGTTTTATAATGGAAATTTATTTTTTGCACCATGTACATAAAAGGTTTCAAGGGACAGCTCCATTTAAGGCTTTCAGTGTGCTACCCCCCCCCCTTTTTTAAGTTTAATCAATGATAACACAGAAAAGCTTTGCTTGAAGATTTTTTTAAAGCTTCTCTTTGAACAGGCTACTTTCTCATTTATTTTTTACAATTTTCTACATGCACTGAAGGTCAAAAAAGTTCTTAGATTTAAAGTAGGACATAGAATTCTGCATAAACCATCCCAAAGGACTTTTTTTTTAGTGTAGTGAATCTGAAAGGCAGAGTCAGCAGTTAGAAACTCCTGTGTGCCACCCACTATTCTAAGCACTGAGCTGCTTAAAAAAAAAAATAAAACTACTGTAGCTTTTGTACAGCAACTGCTTACATATTTATTATCCTCCTTTCCCCTTCTGCCTGCCTCCATCACTCATCAAGATTTTTTTTGAGTGAGGGATATGCATTTTCAAGACCTTTAGATTTCAGGAAGTAATAAAAATGGATGTGATTGGACTGACAGATGTAGGTCCTTTTTTTGGGGAGGGGATAGGCATATTAAGAAAAAAAGAGCTACGCTCATATCTGAAATGAAAGGTCATTTCAGTCTCCAGATGTAAAAAGATATAATCTCAGGAAGCTAGTGACAGCTGTTTAAATGGAATTCACTGACTTCACATTTGCCTGCCTTGTCCTGAGTTGTTCGTCTCAATGTGGCATACATGACCCATGTTTCCTCAGGGTGGACATCTTACCTGGGATGAGAGTTGGCAATAAAAGTGACTGGATTTCACTTTATGGTTAGGATGTTTAAACGGAAGCAGGAAGCTGAGAAAGAGTAGGGTGGGGAGTGGAACATGCTAGAACCTCACAGTGAGGTGTGGGTAGGGAGAGGGGAATGGGGGGAAGAGATTCTGTTGAATCTCTTCTGATTTTCCTTTTTGTTTCTAGCTATGTCTGGCCCAAACCTTAGGCACTTATTTAGATTTTACACATCTTCAAGTGTTGGAGACAGGCTAGGATTCGAAGTTATAAGTTGGCAGGTAGAAAGCAGTACTCAAGACAGATGATGGGTAGGAATTCCAGAATATACGGCAATATGAACTTTGCCAGGCTGTAACTTAAGACTTGGCCTATTTATCTTTGTTCTTGAGACTTTATTTCCCTACAGTGGCCTGGATCAAGATGGCTTTGAAACAGATGATAAGTTATCAGTCTTTTAGTTTCAAGAGTCTATAGTGCGGTGACTCTGAGTTAACCAGGGACCCATTGGCTTCATGGTGCATGTAGAGAGGAAGCATTAGAACCATCGCCCTGGGGACACAGAGTGCAGTAAGAGACTGGTTTTCCTTCTTAAAGCAAGAAAACTTGTTTCCTTTGTAAGTTATTCTTCACCTTCCATGGATACCAGATAAAATTGAGCAACTTTCATAAACATTTTTTTTTACCTTAAGAAATTAAGCTAATAAAAACATGTAAAAAATTAATGCAACAAGACAATGACCAACTAGAAAATGGGCTCAGGTGAAAAATCTTGTACCAGTCAGTATCAGTGTGTGAAGCTCCATTGGAGAAGTACTGTGAGATTTTGTACTGAATTATAGAGGAAGCAGCTGCTTAATAAAGATTGTGGAGGGAAAGAAAAACAACCAGAGAAGAATTTGAAAATTAATTAAATATGGTCAAAAGCAGGCTTGGCCATTGAAGATAACCTTTATGGTTGAGTGGAAAGAAACTAAATAAGTTGAACTGGAATATACAGGTGAAAAGATAATTTAGGTTTATTGATTCCATATGAAAGAAACTCTTTCATATGTTCTTTGAGCAGTAGTTTTTGGTTTTGGTTTTTGAAACATAGTCTCACTGTATAGTCCAAACTGGCCACAAACTCCTGATTCTCTTGCCTCAGCCTCTCAAACGTTGGGATTGCAGGTATGTATCACTATGCCAAGTCAATAGTAGTTTATTAATCTATTAAGAAGGTAAAATTTTTCCTGCTCAGTGACAGCACCTAGATCTGAGTTCATGCCCCAGGGCTATCATGCATTCACTCATACACACACACACACACACTTATAGAATTATAGTTATTAAGCATCAGTGCTGTTCAGGGATTGTTATAGATCAGCAAACAAGATTTCCTAGTTACCTATTTACTTATTTTTAAAGGCACTTTTAAGCCTGCAAGTGTCTTTTCCTCATTTTTCTTTAATATCAATTTTTTGGGACTTAGGCTTCCTTTGTCTTCATATATATGCATATTTATGCATTTTCTTTGTTAATTTGTATTATTGCATGACAAATCTGTGCTCCTCTTCTTTATCCAAACTCCTATCTATCATATATTTTCATCCATGTTTAGGTACATTTCTTCATGTCACTACAAATTGGTCATGTCCGCTTCCTTTCCATACTGAATATAAAGACTCTTTTTCTGATTCCACACATAGCAAATTCCATAACTATAGCAAATTGGCTAAGGGGATGACCTCACTAGTCAGATTTCTCTAGATGTAAATCCCTGCTCAGCCATTTATTAGCTGTAATTTAGCTATCATATGAACAGTTATTCTGTCAGTTTCCTTGACTATAGAATGGGATGATGATAGCATCTATATAGGTGCCTTGAGGACAGATGGAGTTGATGTCAAACTTCAGAAGACTGGCTGAATAATAAGTATGTAATAAATGATAGGGATTTTATTGTATGTGCTGATCATTTTCCTTTTTTGCTTAGATTCCCTACCATCTGTCAACTCTTCAGATCTCATTATAGGAGAAATTATAGTTAACTTTTTTGTGTGTGTGCCTGTCCTGGGACTTGAACTCAGGGTCTGGCTAGTGCTCTACTATTTGAGCCACAGCGCCACTTCTGGCATTTGGGGTTGAGTGCAGATACCAGTCCTGTAGACTTTCCTGTGGACCACGGTCTTCAGATCTTAGCTTCTTGAGTAGCTAGGATTACTGGCATGAGCCATTAGCACTTGGCTATACTTGACTCTTTTGTCTCACTGGGGAAGTTAAGTTTTAAGTGTATTTTTTTCTGGGAGATCTGCTCAGTCTGGGGATAAATGTGTGACCTAAGGTGAAGTAATGAAACTGAAGGGAAAGAGTTATAGTTCTTCATATTACGAGTGTGTTGTGATGAGTAGCTTCTAACAAACTGGCTGGCCCGAGGACTCTCCTCATTGCTGGATGGAAGGAAATGTGCAAAGATCCTCCATCCTCGAGAATATTGTCTGGTTTAACCCCCTGAACCAACCAACCATGGAGTCCCATGCTACCCCTCGATTTTTGCTCTGTGGGACAAATCTCTTTCTTTAGGATAACTTGACTTTGTGTTTTCTTTCTTATACTCAAAAACCTATAATGAAATAAATCACTTTGCATTTTCACTCCTACAGATTAGAAACCACAGAATGTGTATTCCACACATCAAGTTATCTTTTTAGTATTTTATCTTCTCCTGAACTTCCTATTTATTAGTTAACTTATTTTTACTAGGCAAGAGCTCTATTACTGGAGCCCTGCCATCAGTCTATTTTGCTTTTAGTTTGTTTTTAAGATAGTCCAGGCTGGCCTTAACCGTAGCTCTTACCTTTGTTTTCTTAGTAGCTGAGATTACAGATGTGTTGGCCCCAACCATGCCTTGATCTTGATTTAACATTCATATATAACCTAGATTATTCTAACAAACTTAGATTATTCCTATATAAACTTAGATTGTTCTAATTAGAAAACATCTCAAATTTACCAGATGCAAGGCTGAAATCTTCATGCCCCCTGATTCTTAATCTACTTCGGGCACCTGCTGGAGTAAGTTCACTAATAGTATGACTTATTTGGTCACGGAAAACAAAGCCTATCCTAATGCCTCCATTTACTGTCACTCCTCACATCCCAACCATTTGCCAGTCAGTCCTGTCAATGTGCTACATATGTGGGCCTAGATAGTAAGACTTTTTGCCATCTCTTTTGTCTTCACTGGAATACTCATCAGGTCTTCTGGCCTTCTACTGACCTTACAGTCATTGTTCTCAATGCCTTCACTATCCTTCATCCATGCCATCGTATTAACTTGCCTACTTTAATACCTAGGATATAAAGAATGCATAAGGGGCTGGGGATATGGCCTAGTGGCAAGAGTGCCTGCCTCGGATACACGAGGCCCTAGGTTCAATTCCCCAGCACCACATATACAGAAAATGGCCAGAAGCGGCGCTGTGGCTCAAGTGGCAGAGTGCTAGCCTTGAGCGGGAAGAAGCCAGGGACAGTGCTCAGACCCTGAGTCCAAGGCCCAGGACTGGCAAAAAAAAAAAAAAAAAAGAATGCATAAGGTATGAATAAGTATGGAGAGAAAGGGTGACCATGGGAGGTGGCATGGTGTGATAGGACGGCGACTGTGAACGAGGAAAACAAAAGAGGAATATTGGAAGCAGACAGAGCAACCTTTTCCTTTTTATCTCTGCACCATTTCCATGGGCTGTGTCTGGATTTCATGATCACAAGCCATGAAGATTTTTCTCAAGTCTGTATCTATAGCTGCTCCAGCCTCTTCCTCAAATTCCTCCTCTGCATTGTCACTTGTCTGTCATAATGTCTTGTAGATATGACATCCTCCCCTGCCTTAATCTCAACAGGTTTAACCAGAATGACTACTTTACCTCTCAAACCAGTTTCCTCTTTTAACTTCCTTTCCCTGAATGACTTCCCTGTCTCACAGTGGCAAGGATAAAGGATGTCACGATGGTTTTGGTTCCCTTTTCTTGTCTCTATGTTTAATCAATAGCTGATGCTACCTTTGTAATATTTTTTCCCATTCCTGCCATTTCCATTAACTTCACTCTATATTAGGCTTTTACTTTTCCTTGGTCAGTCAAATATTCATCACTCACTCAACTAATACTCTCAAATGTCTTCTACCTAGTAAATAAATGTTCTTCTAGATGCTGACAATGTTTCTCAACAAAGCATTACAATCTTCTTGGAGTTTATATCAGAGATATAATAATGACCTTCAAATGGATACCATCAATTCTAGTCAATTCCCTTTTTACCATATAAATTCTCCCTAGACTGATTTTTGTACACTGTAGTTATGTGTCTGTACTAATCAAAGCAGCATGGCATTAATAAAAGCTGGAGTTAATACACACCAGTTACGGAACACAATCGACAGCCTAGACATAAACTCACACAGTGGAGCCAACTGGTTTTCAACAAAGGTGCTAATAATGTACATCAGGGAACTGTCAGCCTCCTCAATTAATTATTCTGGGAATATCAGAACACCCACATATCTTCAAATTGATATGTCAAAGAGACATCTGCGTGACTATTCACAATAGCCAAGAAATGTCAGTCAACTAATGGATTAATGAAGTACATGTTACATATACAATGGAATTGTATTCTGCCATAATGAAACCCTACCATTGACAACAACATGGATTGAACTAGAGATCAGTATGAGAAGTGAAATAGGGCCAGGTTTCGAATAACAAGTACCACATGATGTCATTCATATGTGTAACCTGAAATAGTCGATGTCATAGAAGTTGAGAATAGGATGGTTTTACTAACTTCTTCAATAATTCTACGTGTCTCCAACTGAGAAAGTTTGGCCCATAATTAGGCATGAACCAACTATATCCAAGTACATCCACGTGTACCCTCTCATCAATTTTAAAGAAGGATTCAAAACCATTTTACTGAATATATTCTGGTTTGGAGGGTATGGTTTTTAAAGCAATTCTCTGCTAAAATAATAAAAAGAGATCCACATTATTAACATTCATGATCGTTAGTTCCAAGATGGAGACTACGAAGAAGTCATTGAAAAAGGAATGGAAGGTGGTGATAAATTATTAGAACAAAAATTTTCTTAAGACAACCATTATTTTGGAGAAAGTTGAAAAGCACATCAGAGCAGGAAACCCACATACATGTAATTTTGAGCTTGTCAGTTCCTCCCACTAGGTTTCCATATTCCTATCCTCATGAATGTTGGAAAGAATGTCACAAGGTTATTATATGTATTTCCTGAGGTCAGTGATATGTAAAACAAAACCACCTCTGATTTTGCATTAAAAACATAAATGACTTTAACGGAAAAATGAATTGCTAAGAAGATAAAGTGAAGGAATAACACTTCGAGGTATTTTCTTTTTTAAGTTTGTGTTTTAGTAAACACAAATCACTAGGGCATCTCTGAGAATTATCTAGCCAATGGAGCTTATTTCATACGGATTTTTTTTCTATTTTTACCTTAACCATAATTCATATCCAGAAATAGCATATTTCTCTTTCCTATTAGCAAACATTCAACATGTGAGTAGACGGCCTAACCAATTATACTGTGAGTTTATTTGAGCTGCTCAAATAACTATGAAATGAGATAGATAAGAGGTAATTATGGATGCTACCAATTAAAAAGTCATAATGAATTAAAATTCTTTCTATGAAGGGAGAATTAAAGCTTTGGTTAAGTAGAATCTTAAGCTACTTATAGCAAAAGAAGATGAGCTGAGGGAAAACACTGCGGCATTTCTCACAACTTTCCATTTTCAATACATTTGTTATTGACTTCTTCTGATCAGCTGCTAGAGGCCAGCTCCAACTTGGGGTGGGTCTCCCCTCTCCTCAGAGAACTCAGTTTTGCTCTTTAAGTTTCTCCAAGCTAAGTATGCTGAATTTCAACTGAATGTTTCATTAAACATTAGAATGCCTTTGGGCATTTTTATTCCTTCCTTATACCTGTTTGGGAAAGCAACTACCTGAGGAGGTAGTGATAGTTTGCATGCTAGTTATCTGTTTGTTGCATTGGTTTATGTGTAAGATGCTGGCAGAATGAGCAAAGATAATACAGAATTTGATACCCTGGGTTAAAAACCTGGCTCTACCACTTGTTAGTTTTGTAACCTGGAAAAATGGCAAGTATATATATTTTTTCTATGATTCAGTTTCCTCCTATGCAAAATGAAGTTAATATTAGTACTTCACGTTTATTTTGAGGATTAAATATCTAATTTAGATAGGGATTTAATGATGTAACAAGGCACCTAGTAACTACTACTCTAAATGGTAGCATCATTTCTGTCTACATTCTAAATAAGATTCTGAAAGATGCTATTCATCTTGGTATGACTTCTTTCCTTTGTCTATAAAGCAATGACAATTTTGAAAGGGATGTTCTAATAATGCTTTTGTGGCTCCCTTGAACATATTTTCTAATTAATACTCTTACTCCCTTATGTAATATATTGATGGAACTGGTTCTAAAACATTTATTCTACTAGTAAGTTTTATGAATAAAAATTTGGATTTTTTTTTAAAGAAAATAACTAGCAGAACAGGGTTGGAGACAGAAGCCTGACCTGTGGTCTCCAGGTAGATTTTGACCAAGGTTAGACTCTTCACAGATCACCTAACTGTCCTTCTTGGATTAATTTTTAAATTAGAGTCTATCTAAATGCATGCCAAAGTCCCACTCTTGTCTCAAATTCTAGGCTTGTTTCCTTTCTTTACATAATGACCATCGAAGTCCATCTGGAATAACTCACAGGAATAGCTTGATGGCACTATGCTTACAACAATTTAAGGGTCTATCAAAAAGCTGTATGTGCTTTGATTTTACTCAAATTTTCCCTTCAAAACTAGACTAAAATTTTAAGGCAGTAAAAATGTGCCTTGAGGCCATGTCCAGGGAGTAAAATGATTCTTTGAAGTAAAAAAAATGATTTAACTAAAATGACTAGGATGATTTTTTTAGAGAAAATAATTATTTGTGTGTGTGTGTGTGTGTGTGTGTGTGTGTGGATGTTGTGTGTTGTGTATTAAAATTCTACTCTCTGAAATATTTTGCTTACAAATTTACTCTTTAGCCATACCTAACTTATATCACTGTAATAACTATCTTAAAAATAATACAATACTTACTGAAATCTAGAGACAGCAGAGATTATTTTAGAAGAAGCAGACCTGCTTCTTGAAAGTATCTAGGTCCAGAGTTGTGGCCTTTCATGGTCGTCCCTCTGGCTGTATTACAGGCTGAAAGCTTCTTTGAGATAAATGCTAGGAGCAGGGATTTAAATAAAATAATCCCTGGTTTTTTAAGTCACTTCATAGTGAGTTGTGTCTAGAATGAAACAGAGCTTCCATAATCCAAGGAGGACAAATGATTTCTGGAAGGAGTAAGAGACACAGGAACCTGTCTGTCTGTGCCCCTAAATATGTATGTGCTTTTCCTTTCAGAATCCTGGGTTCTAGGTATTTCTCTAATGTTCAGAGTCCTCTAGTCCCTTCTCCTAGTTGCTTCTTCCCATACTTTTGAGAGCATTCTCATTACCTCTCAGCTAGTCTTGAGGATGGGTACTCTCAAAGCCACCACAAGCCCAGGGTAGGGCTCTGAGGGTTGGCATGAGTTCCAGCCTGGATTTCAGTGCTAGTTTCATCTGTCATCAGTGTGTGATTTTGGCAACATGCTTAAGTTTGAGCCTGAGTGTCAGTTTGCTTAAATGTATGAAAGGATACACAGAGTTGTGGTGAGTAAATGAAATACATCACATGTTTAGCACCATAGCAAGTAGAGCTACTGAAACTACTTCACAGGAATTTTTGGTTTCCCCCTGAATATCCCTCTACCTATTTTATTGCCAGTGATAAAAGTTTTCCTCTTTGAGTCACACATGATGGTTTAATTTCTATGTTTTCCTGATTTTTTGGAGTGTTTTAGTTTTATCTGTCTACATATCCAAATTCTACTTCCTCTAGAATTCTCCTGCTCAAGTTTGACAAAATTATCTTAATTACCTATTTCCCACCTCCTTTTCTTAAGAATTTTTCAAGCCATATTTATACCCTGTATATTTAACTGTACAATTTCATATTGCTTAATGTTTATACATGTGTCTTATACAATGTCACTTTTGCTCTCAGAGTTGGGGGATAGTTTATCCTTTGTGTCTCTAAAGAGAAACTTATTAATTGTTTAACTTCTTTCACAACTACTTTGTTAGGGCTCCTTCTAGTCAACTATGTGAAGAGTGTAATCCAGTTGTCTGTTCAGGGAGCCCCAAGAGGCTAATTAATGAAGTTACTTTCACCCCCCCCATCTGAAATGGCACCAAAACAATCAAATAATATCCCATTCTTATTGGGGAATAAAAGAATTAGAGCTCTGTGCTTTTAAGGTAAAGGAATATTTTCTGCCTTCCTTGTGAGAATCAAAGCATAAATATAGTACGGGGTAAGGAAGAAAGGAAGAAGGTGTCTATGGTGTCTTTGTCTTCTTATGTTTACCCAGTGTAAGAAACAATGGAGAAACCAAGAAAGAAAAAAAATAATAAAGATGGGTGCTGGTGGCTCATGCCTATAATCCTAGCTGTTCAATAGGCTGAGATTTGAGAATCACATTTCGAAGGGAGTCCAGATAGGAAAGACTGTGAGAATCCTATTTCCAATTAACCACAATAAGTTAGTAATGGAGTTCTGGCTCAGGTGGTAGAGAGTGCTAGCCTTGAGCATAAAAGCCCAAGAACAGTGCCAGGCAGAGCTAAAGTCCCAATCCAAGAATACAATAGAAATTTAACTTGGTCTTGCATTGAACATCTTTAATCCTCTTCAAGATGATTAAGTCTTCCTGACTCTATGATGATTAGTGACTAAAAATTGAGAGACAAGATTGATCAATTGAGTTCTTGAAGAATTTACAAGCACTCTTATACTCTGGCATATCACAATTCCTGAGTGTGAGATACATTAGAGGCAACAATATTTCTTGTATTTATGCGAAACATAATCACTCCAGTACATGTTTTGGGAGAAAAACATTTTATGGGACAGGCAGTTGCCACCACCATTTTGTTGTTAATTCTGCTTCTCCCATCAAAGCAAACAAAGTGCAACCAAGCTAGGTTGGGATAGTTTGTTTAAATAGATTATCTTGTCGAAGGAAGTGTTCTCTCTGAATGTCTTCTTTCCTATTTGGAACTTCACAACCTTACCTTTGTGAAAAGACGTCTCGGTAAGGGCTGCCATGCTGCAGCGCAATTCCATATCCTCGGTCAGCAACAGTGTTCCCGACGGTGTAAAAGGAGCAGTCCGGGTCATTGATAGCCACATATTCCAACACAGCTGCATCCCATACAAAAGCATAATTTCCATGTTTTACCTGTGTACATGTGGGAAAAAAAAGAAGAAAACAGGATTTGGTGTTGGAATTTCAATAACATATGATTAGAAATATTACATTGACGTATGTGCAACTGTGCCAAAGATCATAGGATGTATATAATCAAACCTTCCTTAGGGAGAATTTGTGCTTTGGGGTTATTAGTAACTGGATCTGCTGAGGGGTAAATGTCATTTGGACTAGAAGAGTTCTGGCTGCCTAATAGGAAGGCATGTCTTTGGGCTTTGAGTTTTGATTCTTGTGATGGGACTCGTCTCTTTTAGAGACTCTGTCTTTGGAGTTGTTACAAGAAATTATGGATTCCATTGGATTAAAAGTCTTCTAAGCTTGGTAGATCTACATATTCTCAAATGGATCATTCTCTTGCTTGTAACCTAAGTTTTAGATGGATTGGTCACAACTCATAGTGGTGAAGAGACATGACAAACATGGCCCTACCAACCAGCTGTATTTCCTGTCCTATGTTCTTCTATGTTATTAAGTAGGAAACTGTGAACTATGGATATCTCATAGTTGGAGTTATAGGAAATCCCTTTGGTGGGCACTGCAGTAAAGAAACTATAACTCTATAACCTTTTGTGTAATTATTTAGGGAGATATATTCACAGGAAATAATTTGTGACATCTATTCTCTCTGTCTCTCTCTCTCTCTCTCTCTGTATATATATATATATATATATAATCTTTAAGTAGTTAAGGAGTTGCCATTTAACAAAGCAGTTATGAATATATCTTGATTAATGTCACCTCTTTCAACATTCTCACTCATATCTTCCTTTCCCTACCCTTCCCTCATTCTTCTTAATCTTGTAGGCTATACATTGGATTCTTAACTGCATTCTACCTCTCTTCTCCCCTTCATTTGTAATCCACATCTTTCCCCTTGGCCCATCCTCACCCCTTTCTAGTGCCACTTCCCTGTGTTTTATTTTGTGACATCTTTCAGTGACTATTTTTTCTTTCAGTAATTTGGCCCATCCTAACTCATTGTTTTCGTTTGAATATGATGCTTTTATCCCAGAGCTTAATCGATGTGTTGAAGACTTTGTCTCTGGCTAGTATCACTACTGACACATTAGTACATCATGAGAGAATTAAGTTCATCCATGAGGTCATAGGTGAATGGGCTGTAAAGAGGTAGATATAGTTCTGTCTTTATTGGACACATCTCATCCCTGGCCTTATGTTATCCCTGGTCCACCTCTGTCTGTTTGCTGGCTTTCATGAGGAGAACAGCTTATTTCTGCCACCTCCTTCCTCCATGCTAATGTCACCACATATGTGTCCTGATACAGTGGGACTACGCAGTCATGCACTGAACTTTCTAAGACTGTGAATCAAAGAAAATCCTTCTTTTCTTGGGTTGTTTTGCTCAGATATTGTGTAACAGTGACAAAAGGTAACAAACACACTTACAAGTTAATCAAAGATATTGATTATCACAAAAATTTTAATAAAGTTGATTTAGAAAGGCATCAAAGATAAAAAAGAGAATGGACTGAATTCACAAAATAAACTAACCCAAAAAGTTTGTGTGTTGACATTAAAATGCAGTATTAAAGGGAAAACACCACCAGAGTGTGGAAATACTATTGCTGTGGACTGAGTCTTACAGATGAGACTGCATACCAATTTTAGCTAATTAAAAATATATTAGAAAGACATATGACAAAATAGAAAAGTTATTTATCTATTGGTTAACCAGGAAGCAAAACTCTTCCTTAGTGAGATATGGAATACTTCAAGCCAAAGATAAACGAAGTATTCGGGCAAGTTTGACATTATTAGTATAGTCAGTAAGATATTGCCTTCTGTTACTCCTGTACTTAACTCTATTTTGGTCATTGTAACCCATGCAATAAATAGCAGGAAATGAAAAACAATCCAGTGGGAAAATTGTTATCTGGCAAAGACAAAATTACACATTACTATTTGATGAGCTATTTTGGAGGTCCACACACACACACACACAAAATCAATGGAACAGATACATAATAAATCCTGGGATTTCAACACATAGTCTGGTTATTAATAGCTATATGCAAATCACTTTCTGTTTTATTAATGCATCAAGATAAAACAATAGATAATTGGAGAAATAATATACTAAATACGAATACTTTGAGTAAAAATGATGAGAAAAGCTCTTCAATACCTTACAAAAGACTTAAATTGGCTCCTGGGTAAAGTATAATGTATTCATAAAAGTGTGGAGACACAACTTTAAAACAAAATGTCACTCATCATGAGATTATTTGATAGTCAATGAAATTCTAGATAACATATCTAAAAGACAGTTTAGGACTTGCTGACATACTTGCAAATTGAGTTAGAAGGAAACAGGTAAGAACAGCAACATTTTTTTTGAAAATGAAAATTTTCATTTTCAATGATTGGAGATGTAGAATACTAATTAGAAACATCTTGTAAAGTCTACAAATGAAACAGCACAGAACTTATTTGGAAAAGAAAATAAGTATAACATTAATAAAACGTATGTTATATATGGATGTTGTAATTCCAATAAGTATGGGAAATGCAGCAATTTTTTTAAAACTGAGACTGAATAGGATGATAGTAAAGCAATTTGTCACACAGTGAAACACAAATTCCTGTATTATAAGGAAAGAATTATGATGGGAAAGGGGTCACATTTTAAAAGGAAATCTGAAGAATATGTGAGACTACTTGTCTGATACTAGAAAAAGAATAGACTTTCTAAACATGAAAGTATAGCAAGATAATAGAAAACAATTTTTTCATATATTTAGCTTCCATCTGTGTAATAACATTTTCAATAACAAAGGTTTCATAGGACATAATGTGTGGTCCAAATCCTTCTATTTCATGGTGCTCAATGATTCGTCTTCCATGGGGGGTGAATTCCAACCCGAGTGTGAAGTATTGAAATAGAGATAAAAGTACTTTCTCCTAAAACAGTATTCCATGCATTTCCTGTTCAATGACTGCTTTCTGTTCTGTGGTCACCCCATTACTATGCCTGTCACAATTACCAGGGGATTTGGATATTGGAAATAGAGATTCAAGACCCTTCTCAATGGGATTCTAATAGCTGAGGAAATAAGAACAAATGTTAACAAGTAAGAATGCATAAAATTAAGAAGCTTCTGCACAGCAAAAATTAAAAATGGAGAAGTCAATTTACAGAATGCTAGAAAATCTTGACAATATTTACCCAACAAGAGATTAATATCTAGAACAAAAAAAATTGAACATAAAAGCACATACTCCAGTCAAGAAATGGAGAAGAAATGGAACTGGGTACAAATAGCCAACTGCATTGAATGTTTGATGTTCCAGACCCAAGGCGATGATGCCTTTGGAAATCCTGATAGGCTCTTTATAGCATTTTGTGAACACAGTTGTTGATGATAAAAGTGATTACATTCCATAAAGAATATGGACTCCTTTTATCTAGATGAAGCACAATAAAATGATAATAATGGACAGATTCCTGGACTATTAATGTCAGGAGATGGGAGTATTTGATTAAGACTCCTGCTCATTGAGTATTCATGCCCTGCGTTTTATAGTCTTTCTGATCCTTACTTTTATCCTATGCACTCACCACCAACTTTCAGATGTGTCTGATCCTGAAGTAATACATAAATAGGATTGACTTTAGGGTGTCCACCTGCTTTGGTTATTGCTATTCTATTCTGTTTCATTCAAACCGCCAATCTGACCTCCTCAAGCCTCTCGAAACTTCCTCCCAGTCCTCCAGTGTTCTCCCCAGTAGGGGACATATGACTTTCTGGTTAGAAAAGTGTTCTAGCATTATTGTTACTACTTTGTGAACTGCAGAGCTATATTTAAATGTATGGTAACATGATCATTGCCTATATATATGTAAATACACACATTACTTCTAGCAATTTATTCTTATGAAGCTTCATGAATGAATTTTTAAAAAGAGAAGCATTAAAGCCAGCATGATTATAGCCTGTAGCAATGCCAATAAAATGTTACCTAGGAACTCAAGGTATTTTAGCTTTTTAAAAATATCCCTGGCCCTTTTTTTTCATCAACTAGAACATATAATTACTGTCTTTTGGATAAATTGTAGCCAGCAAATTAAAACTATCCAGAAAATACTTATCAGGAAAGTCTAATGCCACTTTTCAAGAGAATAATAATCGAAATGTTGGTTTAGGAAAAGTTTCAACTCATCAAATTAGGTGATGGGTAGTTTTCAACGAGTCCTTGTTGTTGTGAAGCTTCAGCATTTCAGGTCTCTGGTTTGTTTACCAGTGACTTCCATACCTGTAGTGTACTTCATCTTAGAGTAAAGGACAAAATGAATCTGGGTATGTCATATGAGGAAGAAAAACATCCAAACTGATGACCGTATCCGACATTATACATCTTCAGTTCTCTATGCAGAGATACTGAGATGCTCTGGTGATGGACAGACACAGTTAACTATGGAATTAACAACAATAAAACACTGTCTATTAATAGCAACACACAGTACCTGTGTATTCATTACAGATCTTGAGATGCAAATAGCCTGCCATACTTTTCTCCCTTCTGAGAAAACACAGGGAGCTACTTTTGGTTCATTCTTTACCTTAGCCCCACAGAATTACTTTGTATTCAATCTTACTAACCTAACAATCTTTATACATTTTTTCTAACATCCCAAATTAAAATATGAAAGATATAAAGGTAAGTCCTGACACCCTGTTCTCTATCTGTTTACCATGTGGTGATAGAAATAAAAGGCAAGCACTAAATCACTGTAGCTCAAAGGGTATTAGAGGAAGTGTCATGTAATAGCTTCTGTTTAAAGTAGTTTCATGAAAAGAAAATCAGGAATCAGGACCCATGTGCTCAAATATCCAGGTAACTGAAATAGTTGTACAAGAAAATCCCAAATATTTAATCTCTTTATGTATAGTGCCTAACTGATTAAATATAGATAGTCTTTGGAGACCATTTCTTGTTCATGCACACAGTTCTAACCTAATGTACTTTCAAAATTTCCACCTGCCTGCTGAGGCAATGCAAACTTTCAAAGTTCTTTCTCAAATATTTGCATTTCTTGCCATGCAAAGTGAAAGGTGGGAGAGTATACTGCACCTTTATTCCTCATTGCTTTTGAGACTGTGCCATCGCTAAGCTCCCTTGTGCTGCTCCTGTCCCAGGGGCTCCAGCCAGTTTCAAAATTGCCTTCTCTCCTTAGTTATTACCATCATAACTGTAGAATCACATGCCACAAATAGTTATTACCACGTATTATCCTACAGTCTTGGTCTGACTGGGAAAACTATATTCTTTTTTACATGAATCTCTGTGTGTGTGTGTGTGTGTGTGTGTGTGTGTGTGTGTGTGTGTGTACACTGAGGCTTGAACTCAGAGACTTGTTAGGCAGCTAATGAGCTGTTACTTCTACCACTCAAACCATGCCGCTAGCCCTTGGTTGCTTCAGTTATTTTTCAGGTAAGGTCTTCTGTTTTTGTTAGAGATTGGCCATAGACTGTGATCCTCCTTTTAACTCCTCCTGTGTAGCTAGGATTACACCCATATGCCTCTCTATTTGACTTAATTGAGAGGAAGTCTCACTAGCTTTTTGCCTGTGATCCACTCAGAGTGGTTTAAATTACAGGCATGTACTGTTGTGTCCAGCCTCATTATATGAATCATTAATTGAGCAATTTTTTAAAAATGTACATTTCAAAATCTAAAGCTATAGAAAGATAGTAGTAATTTATTTTAAATTTTTTTTAAATTAGTTGAGGACAACTGTGGAATGTCGGCATTTACACCAAAAGAGCAAAAGAAGATTATTATATGCCAGTTTACATTCCTTATGTAATAAATAACACATACAACATTTTGGACTTTTTGTTGTTGTTGTTGTTGTTGTTGTTGTTGTTGTTGTTGTTGTAGGGCTTGAACTCAGGGCCTGGAGGCTGTCCCAGAGGGCTTTTTGCTCAAGGCTTGCATGCTGTTACTTGAGCCATAGCTCTACTTCTGGTTTTTTGGTCGTTATTGGAGATAAGAGTCTCACAGACTTTCATACCTGGGCTGACTTGGAACCTCAATCCTCATATCTCAGCCTCCTGAGTAGCTAGGATTACAGGTATGAGCCACCAGTGCCTGGTTACATTTCAGACCACTAACTATGCCTTTTCAAGCCTGGCACAGTTGCTTATATCTCTAATTCTAATTACTTGGGAGGCTGGGATTAAGAGGAACAAAATTTGAGGCTAGCTTGGGTCAAAAGTTCCTGAGACCTATAACATAAAAATCGTAACAGGAACAAAAAGGGTCGGAAGAACATGGCTTAGCAAGGGAAAAGTCTTGACTTCAAAAAGCAGCCTTTTTTCCCACAAATTTCTTTATTTTGTGTAACATTTTGTGGCAACTAATATTGCTGATATTATGGCAGCAAGCCGTAGTTGAGGTAAAATAACTTGCTGTACATGTCATCAATCATCAATGATTAGATGGTTAACCAGTGGAAGAGCTCAAGTCCATCTCCTGTGCTTTTTTCACTGCACTAATGACAAATTTCTGGGAGGCCTAGTCCATATTAATGTAAAACCATGTGCCACAGAGGGAGATGTGCCTTTAAGGCATGTGCTGTCTAGTTTAAGAAACAGCACTTCTGTAAATAAACAAAATTCAGCATGGTGTGGCAAGACCCACACAAAAGAATTCAACTTCTTGAACACTATGTGGTCACACTACTAAGATAAAAGAATTGAGTTTTTAAAAAGAAAGGCTGCTATTTATCAAAACTATCAGCACAAATGACCATTGGTTTTGATGGTTGTGGCCCCCCTGAGTCTGGTTGATATTCTGCCCACCAGTATCTGAGCATTCCTGATTTTTCAAGATTATTTTCAATAGTGGAAATGAATCCAAAGGACAAAAATTTATTGTCTTTGCTTGCCAAATAAAAGCTTTGTGAATAATGTGTGAGAAATAAATTCCAATCTTGTATACTGAGCTCCTAACTTCTTTTTTAGGATTTTAACTAATGGTCAGTGGGAAACAAAGTAATTGCGGATTTCAGGCACAGAGTTATGATGAACCTAGAATCGATCTATAGTGGTCCTTATAATTCATTCCCCACCTAGTCCCTGAGACGAAATGGCTTTAATATTTATGACATGAGGACCTAGGTGGTGGCCTCTTCTACTCTGGGCAAATTAATAATTTAACAGCATTAATCATTTCTTCTGAACTTACATAGCACAATAAATCATGATCAAGTCTAAACTTAAGTGCTCAAATCTATATGCTTTTGCTTATTGCTGCCTCCACTGTAACTCTTCCATATTTTACTTGCTTCAGGTTGAAGTTCAAACTCTTGTGCTCCGAGAGAGCCATCCTAAGTCACTTGTTTTCAAAAAAGAGATACGAATATGTTTGACATAAATTGATACTGACTTTTTTTGTCAGTCATGGGGCTTGAACTAGGAACCTGGACGCTGTCCCTGAACTCTTTTGTTCAAGGCTAGTGCTCTACCATTTGAGCCATAGCTCCACTTCCGGCGGCTTTTTGGTGGCTAATTGGAGATAAGAATGTCATGGACTTTCCTGCACAGGCTAGCTTTGAACTTCAATCCTCAGCCTCCCGAATAGCTAGGATTATTATAGGTGCAAGCCACAAGAGCCCAGCTCATACTGACTTTCAAAATAGCTTCTTTCAATTTTGAACACAGGAAGTATGCCTATGTCTGCATCTGACCTTTTGCCTGTGTTTGGGTGGGGGTGCTATGGGACTATTACAGTTCCTTTTTTTAAAAAAACAAAAACTTTCTGAAAGCATTATGGGAATAGAGAAACAACACCGCTTCCTTTCCTTTCATGGACCACTTGCTCTTGAGACAAATGGCTGTGAGTTCCAGGAGGCAAGAGGCTAGTAAGGCTGGAGTTCTAACTAATTATGCCAGGATTTAAAATTGTAGTTAAGTCTCTCTGGCAGGCGTGGTGAGAGAACAAATCAGCAGAGCCTCCTGGAAAGTCAACAAAGAAACTGAGTTTGTGGGATGCTTGGCTGACAGAGAGCTGTGGACCCCAAAGATTCTTGATTTCCCTTCTTAGATATTTGTTGCCTTTCACTTATGTATCCTCTTTTCTTTATATTGACCAGGGAGTTTGTGGAAGAAGACAGACATCTTCCATTCTTTGAGTCTGGGACTGAACAGGTGTCAAACAACTTCTGCATATCTTATGAATGAATTTAATGAGCCAAGTATGTCCTGGCTGATGGGAGAGTAGAAATGTGACCCTCCACAATTAGCAAGCATCCCAGTTCCTAGGATAATTTACCAAACAGAGTCTTCATGACTAGAACAAGTGAATCCATTTCAGGGAAACAGCACTATGTGAATAAGAAGATAATAAACACAAAAATTAAAAGTGTTCTTAATCAGATTTAAGTGAGTCCCAAAAGACTGCGAGGCTGCAAATAAAAGCATCTCCAATTTCTCAGCCAAAAAAAAAAAAATCAGATGCATTGAAAGAAAAAAAGGTGCACAAATGTGAGATCAAGGATGACACTGTTCCAGTTTACCTGGGATGCCTCAGGCCAAATACAACGCTCCTGTCATAGGAAAGTTTCTCAGAAGGAAAATTATTCAAATTTTTCGCCAGTAAGTGCCAAAGGTTGGAGGAAAAACACAAAGCCCACACCATGGCCTAAACCCCTGGAGGTGAAGGCAACCATGAATTGGTGGCAGATGGACTTGGCATGGTTTATTTGCCTGACATTGCTACTATCTCCCTTTCCTCCTGACTGCTGATGTTGGCAAAGGAGATTGGCTGTTTTCTGGAATGACTCATCCAAGGATGCATCTGAGTGCTGAGAGGTGCAACTCTACTGCATTGTAATCAAGAGTGGTCTGCAGACTGACTGCTTTTCTGGTATTGAAGTCATGTCAATTTAATATTTAACACCAGGCATCGTCATCATTTCCCCCCCACCCAAATGTTTCAAATAATGACAATGAGAATAATTATAATAGCAATACCAAGGTGACCCACACATTACCCCAAAGAAAAGGCAAGTGATCGACAGTGTTATCTTACTAAAAAGGACAGGCTACACAAGAGGAAAATAAACTTGTACCAAAATACAGAAGAGTATTTGGAGTTTAGGGAGAAATATGTGAACACACATATGGAGAACGAAGCTCGAACGTATGGGAAAAGACTGGGAAATTTTCTCAACCGATCCAACATGGTTAGGTCCCTCAAAAATTAAATTAGAAACTTATTTAGAAATACACACAGGGTCCTATGCATATCTAGATAAACATATTGTTTATTGTATAGTATACACAAGGGACGTTGGCAATGGTATAACTCCTTGGAACAGCTAACTCATATTTTAACAAAATGAATACTGAAAGCTGAAATATGTATTCTGGGAGAGGGGAGATCAAGAGGAAGAGAAAAAGACCAATGGAGAGCAGAAGGATGGGTGAATACAGTTGTGATATTCATGACAATGGAACTGGGTAACTTGAGGGGTTGGGAGGGATGAGGCAGAACAATGGTATGGGTGTTACTGACCAAGATACACTGTACACATAAATTATATATGTTCACTCAAACCTGCTTGGCACAACTTTTTTTTTTCTTTTTTGAGTCAATCCTTGGGCTTGAACTCAGGGCCTCGTCACTGTCCCCGAGTGTTTGTACTCAACACCAGTGCTCTGCACTTGAGCTATAGCTTCACTTAGGTCATTATGGTTGCTAAGTGGAGATAAGATTTTCATGGATTTTCTTGCTCAGGCTGGCTTCAAACCATAATCCTCAGATCTCAGTCTCCTGACTAGCTAGAATTACAGTGTGAGAAACCAGCACTCAGCTATACACTTTTGAATATGTGTGTGTGTGTGTGTGTTTGTGTGTGTGTGTGTGTGTGTATAAGTCTTAAAAAAAATCACCAATACTCAACTATTAATAGTTGCTGCTGAGTTAATTTGGGCAGCACACGAGCAAAGTGATGGTATTGTTTCCTTAATGCTGTTATGAAACAGTGTAAATCCATGTTTCCTTCTTATGACTCTATAAAACAAATGTGTTGAGAAATTAAAATGGAAGGAATTTTGGTAACAGGCATATTGGCCCCTTGCAATATAGAGCTGATTTCTCTAAGTCATACTTGATCAAGTTTCTAAGCTAGCTTAAGTATCAAGTCATGGTGACATAAAAGCATCTCTCTGCCTCTGAGGTATTACAATTTTATGAAAAAAGCATCAAACCTCTTTCTTGATTTCCAGGGAGAATTTTAATAAAACTTCAGAAAACCAAAGACAAATGTCTACTAACATTTTGTCCAAATAAAAGTAGACTTTGATCTTCTACATGAAAACCCACATTTTGGCAAGTTTCATGTAGTCTAGAAACATTTCTTCAAGGGAATCTAACAAATTACCTCAAATTTCCCTGAAAACTTGGTGCATAGCATTGTAGAAAAGGTATGACTTGCCTACATTAAAATGTGCACAGTTAAAACTTTTGGTTACAGGCAGGCAGGTTATAGGTGGTTCAGACCTATAATCCTAGCTACTCAGGAGGCTGAGATCTGAGGATGGTAGTTTGAAGCCAGTCTGGGCAGGAAATGTCCATGAGACTCTTTAATTATCACTCAAAAACTGGAAGTGGGTCTGTGGTTTAAAGTGGTAGTGTGCTAGCTTTGACAGTGACCATGCCCTGAGTTCAAACCCCACGACTGACACAAACAAAACAAAAACAAAACCCTTTTGATTACTTCTTGTTTATCTCAAAAGACGCAGAAGCACTTGCAAGTTTTAATGGACTTGAAATGAAACCTTTTTGCCATCTAGCACTGATTCCCCCAAAATTCAGATCACCCTTCTACTTTAAAATGATCTTCCTAAGAGAGGTTGAATTTATAAGAACACCAAGTGTGTTCAGAGTGTTTAAAATGATGGACTTCTTATGCATATTTAGCTTATATGAATTTATAGAGGCAAGGCTTATGAATGCAAACATCTGGTCTTCAAAAGCAAACCTGTGGTATTAAAGAGTGTATGGATATCTTTGTGAAGAGCTGAAAAGTCACTTTCACAAACTCAAAAAATTGCTGCTGGTAAAAAGAAAACTCATGCCTATAATCTGAGCTACTCAGGAGGCTGAGGTCTGAGGATCATGGTTTAAAAGGCAGCTTGGGCAGCAAAGTCTATCTTATCTATATTTAAACACCAAAAAGCCAGAAGCTTGAGTGGTAGAACCTTGAGTAAAAAACCTCAGGGTCTGTGCCCAGGCTCTGAGTTCAAGCCCCAAGACTAGCATAAAAACAAAAATAAAACCCTAAATATAAAAGCTAACAAATCAGGAGCTGGTGGATCATACCTATACTTCTAGCTACTCGGGAAGATAAGACCTAGAAGACTGCAGTTATAAGCAGAAAAGTCCTTAAGACTCCATCACTAAAATGATCAGCAAAAGCCAGGTGGAGGTATAATTCAAGTGGTAGAGTCCCATAGTAAATGTGAGGCCCTGAGTTTAAGACACAGTACCAGCACAAAGAAACAGAAAAGCCTATAAAACTTTTCATGTTTCTATGTTAAAGTGATTGAATGTACGCTGATAATTTTATTCATTACATTATTTTGACTCAAGTCTGATGTTGTGTTCTGGATCATCTCTTTAAGGAGTTGCTTGACATGTCAATGAATGTTGAAAGGTATAAAATAGCATCAGTCCTTCCTTCCTTCCTTCCTTCCTTCCTTCCTTCCTTCCTTCCTTCCTTCCTTCCTTCCTTCCTTCCTTCCTTCCTTCCTTCTCTCCCCTCTCCCCTTCCTTCCTTCTTCCCTCCCTCCCCTTCCTCCCTCCTCCCTTCCCTCCCTTTCTCCTTCATTCTCTCCCTTCCTTCTTCTTTCCTTCTTTTGTAGTGCTAGTGATCAATTCAGTCCCCCCGTCCAGTCAAGCACCCTGACACTGCCCCCCCAGCCCATTGAACTCTGGGTAAATAACAGTTTCTAGTTGAAGTCAATTATTTTACATAAATTATAAATTCTTTGTAAAAACAACTAGGAGATTCTATAAGGCACAGGTACGGAAGACTTCTTAACCAGTATATAAAATCCAGAAATTATATGCAGAGACTTAGACATTTTTTAACAAAAATATTTCTAAACAGATTTATATGGCCAAAAGATACCAGTCACAAACTCAACAGAAGATGGACAAATCAGGCCTAACGTTAGAACACAGGGTCCAAAGAATGAATATTTGTAAATACAAGCACTTCTCTTACCTAGAAAAAAATATAAAAGACAGATCAAGCATCTAAAGAAGCAATTCAAACTGGAACACATATTCATGTCCAACCAGCATATGAATTGCCCCCAGACTTATTAGTGGATATATGAGTATGAAATAAACTATAACAGTGGGCTACTGCTTCCCATGCATTCATCTGTCAACACAGAATATCTATTGCTGGCGGGATGCATGGAAAAGTACATTCTCATACATTGTTGGTGGAAATTGAAAAAGCTTATATAGCCATTTTCAAAAGCTACCTCTATGTAAATTAAAAAAAATATGGATGACTTGTCTCAGCAATTCCATTTCCAGGATTGAATCCCAGAAAAATAAGAATTTCAGGTTAATATACATGACATCCAGTGTGTGATTGTTTATGGTGGCCAGATTAGAAGCAGCACTAATGATCACTCATTACAGAATGATAAACCATTCCTGCTATGAAACACTATGAAGCCTTTAAAAGGAATCTCTGTGGGTTCTACAAACTGCCACAGATGGATTCCTATGAGTATTTTCAGAATGAGGAAGAAAACAAGGTGCAGAGATGATTTATAATGGAATCCTAGATTATTTATAATAGAACCCTATTGTTAAATTAAACAAGAACCAAAATTATAGAGATATGTGGATGCATGTGATTGCCTCTTATTATATACTTAGAAATGCTTACAGAAAAATACAGAAATGAAATAATAGATGACACTACTTACCTTTTGTGGAGAGAAAAATAGGACTGGAGATAATACCGAAGGAGAAATGAAAAGCCATGCAGAGAAGTAAAAATAAAAGTCTCTAAATGGTGACTGGGTGCAATAGCTTATGCCTGCAATTCTCGCTACTCAAGAGGTAGAGATTTGGAGGGCCACATTTTGGGGCCAGCATAGGCAAAAGGTTTTATTGGCTGAGATCCCATCTCAACCATAAAAAAATGCTGAATGTAGTGGTACTTGCCTGTCTTCTCAGCTACATGTACAGAAGGAAAGGACTGTTATCCAGGCCAGCTTGGGCACAAATACAATACCTACTACAAAGTAACTGAAAAGACCAGGTGATGATGGTTCATCCTAGTTACTCAGGAGGCTACTATCTAAGGATCATAGCTCAAAACTGCCCAAATAGGGAAGTCCATGGGCTTCTCATCTCTAAATAACCAGAGGAAAGCTGGAAGTTGAGCAGTGATGCAAGTAACAGAGTGCTGGCTTTGAGCACAAAAGCTCCTTGAGCTTCTTATGAACATAGCTCATAGTGGTGGAGCATTTTCACAGCAAGCAAAAGGTCCTGAGTTCAAGTCCTATTAACATAAAAATGCCCTACGTTGCATGTGCAGATATTTGTGTATTTATGAAAATTACATGTCTCTAAATTGGTGATGGAAGAATATTGAGTCAAGTGTATAGAAATTTAATGTACTATAGTCAAATTCACAATTTTTTTAGGTATGGTATTAAAACTGAATGGAAAACCTAAATGTTTTTGTCATATGTTCAGATTTATAAAATGACTCAATTACCATACAGATTAAAAGAGTAGCTAGCTTTTAGGTTCTTATGTTGATTTAACATTTTCTAAGTTCTCAGTTATTCATAACAACACGCTCGTAGTTGTTTCCTCTAGTAACTGGTTTATTTCTATTCTGACATTGACATATATTTTCAACTGAACAGTATGATACAACAAGAATTCAATGGTAGAGGCTTAGGATACAAAAACTTAACATCCACAAAAATTGAAGTTGAATTTCCTGGATGTTGTCATTCATCAGTTTCTGAACCACTTCATTTTCCTAGCTACTCTGTACTTGTCCAGGAAAACATATCCAGTAGAAAGTTATCTTTGGCAATTATATTGTAACATTAAAGAAAACCAAAAAGAAACTGGACACCTCCAGTTTTAAGAGAAAGTCAATTTCATCTATAATTGGGCAAACTTTCTGCATTAAGTACATTTGCTCTTTCTTTTCTCATTCCAATTCCTTACGTGGCTGAGTTAGTTTTTGCCCCTGGTTCTTACATTTTCCCCAATCTTTGCTAGAAATGTTTGCCTTTTTACTCTTTGCTCATTTCTACTCTCTTCTACTCCATTTATAACATCTACAAATCCCTTCAGAGTGTAGGCTTCATTTATTCTTGGACATTCTCCTTGACTTTGAAGCTTTGATTAATGTCCTTCTTATATGGGCTCATTGTACCTCTGTGTACTTCTGTACGGCTCTCTTTCTATTGTGCTAGACTGTAAACTTATCACTCACATTACTATATTCCTGTGCCTAGCACAAAACCCAGCAAGAGCCAGCTGATGATAAATACACATTGTTGAAGAATTGCATTTTCTTTTTCACTGGTGGTCACAGGACCACAAACTTGGAACTCTATACTTATCCAACAATCTCTATGCTATACGTCTCCAGCTTTGGTAAGGACCAAGTAATACCAGGGCATTGGGGCAGATCAATGCGATTTCGGCCATCTGTCAACAGTACAAAGTATCAGAATAAAGATGAGTGTGTATAGGCTACCATTATTTGTGAAGCAGGACAGACTCAAAAAAATCCATCTAGTGCAGGCATGACCCAGACAGCACAGTTCAAGAGACTGTTTCAAATGCAAGGAAAATTACACACACACACACACACACACACACACACACACACACACACACACACACACATTCTGTCTACTACAACAACCACAATGGCAGGAGACAGTTGGGTACTTGAAATGTGACTGTGTGAAAACTGAGCAATCAAATTTTACGTTTAACTTACTTTTGACTCATTTTAGTCACATGGTGCTAGTGTTGAACATTCAGACATTACAAATTAGTAGACTTATTTCCCCCACCACTACCCCTCCTGTAAAAACCATATGATTTCTCACCAGCGTAGAATCACTGGGGAATGGAATATTTGGCATGAAACCAACTCACTCCTTTGGCATTTCCAAAACACTCCCTCATATGTATGTACTATTATTCTCAGTTATATCAAAAGCACCTGGAAGTAGGAATTTTTTTTCTAGACTAACTATACATGATGCAGCAATTGCTTAGAGCACTTACAGGAGGTTGGTTGACAGGAAAACCCATCATTTGCCTATTGCTTCATACTGAAAAGAGAAGTAACTGTACAATGTCACAGTCTTCTCTGAAAGCCAATATGGGAACATTTTCTTATAAATGAAGTGTAAAATGAATAAAATAAATCTTGATAGGACTTGGTGTTAGTGAGAGATACCACTTCCTGCACATGGCAGATCTTAAAACAATGAAATTCAGCATTTCCACATTATTACTTTGTCATGTTTTGGAAACATGATGACATTTCAAGATGATGATAGTTCACAGTCTATTACACATCACATAAGAGTATTAAAAAGAAATGTATGTGGTGATCAGCTGTCATAATTCAGTGTCACACTAACTTTGTGGTCCAGCAAATGAGAAAATAAGATATAATGGTGTTCTTCACAATGATATAGCTAACAGGAAAAAGGATGGTTTATTTATTTTTTGTTTTGTTTTCTTGCTAAAATACCCAGAGAATTTGTTTCTGCATCAACTGGAATTAAATCCTCTGAAATACCTTGATGAAAAAAACACCTCTATTATTATCAAGGTTTATATACAGGTGAACAAAGGAAGGATGAAAATTTTGGTCTAAATTCAATGGGCCAAATTCAATTCATCATTTCCTAAGAGCTTTTTGAAAAGCTCTAAGGAAGGCTGAAGCATTACAAAATCCAACCACTAAAAATATGTCTTATGTGGCATAGTTTTTGTACTGATACAATTTCTAATTTTTGTCACACAGATCAACTTTGGTAAGTACTAGCTTGCAAAACCACCACGGCCCTTGATATTGTTGTTACCACGATATCTTGGCTTGTAGTGTATTGACTGCAGAAGTACTTAATTTGTGTAAAGAGTAAGCAATGAAGAAAGAAAATAAGCCTAAGATGTAGTAATGACAAAGTAAGGTATAAAAGTGTATCAGGTATAAAAATATTCCAGGCTAGTCACATGTTTATGGCAGGACAGAGTTATGTCATACACACAGCACTAACTTAGCCACTTTCTATGATAGGTATGCATTCTACTTTAATTTCTTGTCATTTGGCTATGCTATAGTTAATACAAATCATCTATTCTAACCATCAACCTGGTAACACCTGTAATCATGTGATATTTATTCTCAATCCAAACAAAATGACACAGTAAAACATTTATAATATTTCATTGATGTACAAATTACCACAAAGAACATGTCCTGAGGTTTGAATCCAATGAGTTTTGATTTTTAAAAAACTCCCCCTTGTGAATCTATTTCCTAAGAGACGATAGATACCGTATAGTCCTCTCGCTTTAGAAGTTGCCTTCCTTGTCAGTTGTCACGGGGAGACAGGGCTGTTCTGATTTCTATCATCATGATAGATTAGTGTTGCCCATTCGTGAGCTTTATTTTCCTGATAGCAAATCGTGTGGACTCTCCTGACTCTGGCTTCATTTGAACAACACTGTGCTTTTGACAAGCAGACAAATTATGTAGTAATAGTTCAGTTGCCTGTTTCTTTCAATATTGTGGTGTCTCCATTCCCTTGTTTTTAATCATTTGAGTTGCTCCTAGATAAACATGATTGTAAAATGCTTTATGGATGAAGTGTTTCCTCTTTGTTGGGTAAATGCCTGGGAGTAGAATCCACCCACCTAGAGGCAAGGTGCAGAATTTAGTAAGAAACTAATAAACAGGCTTACAAGATGGTGTGATATAATTCACACTATCAGTATTTGTTCTTCTGTTTAATAAGACACAGTGCCATATTCTGGCTTTATTTTTTTGAATAGTTTATTGGAGATAAGAGTTTCACAGACTTTTCAGCCCGGGCTGGCTTCGAACTGTGATCCTCAGATTTCAGCCTCCTGAGTAGCTAGCATTGTAGGCAAGAGCCACCAGCACCCAGCTGTTGTGATTTTTTTCTACTAGTGATAACAGGATTTAACTAAACATTTTGTATTTATTGTTAGGTGGTATAGCTTCCTTTATTAAACAACTAGTCTTTTGATTATTATTATTATTTTTTGTTCACCAGTCCTGGGCCTTGGACTCAGGGCCTGAGCACTGTCCCTGGCTTCCTTTTGCTCAAGGCTAGCACTCTGCCACTTGAGCCACAGCGCCACTTCTGGCCGTTTTCTGTATATGTGGTGCTGGGGAATCAAACCCAGGGCCACTAGGCCATATCCCCAGCCCCGATTATTTTTAATTGTATCTTTTTGTGATTCATTTTAGGAACTCTTTATATACTGA
This sequence comes from Perognathus longimembris pacificus, assembly GCF_023159225.1. NCBI lineage: Eukaryota > Metazoa > Chordata > Mammalia > Rodentia > Heteromyidae > Perognathus > Perognathus longimembris. The sequence goes on from NC_063184.1 coordinate 22,131,729, forward strand.
GATACAAAGACATTGCCAAGATACATGTATGCATAGAAAATATTTTCTTCTATTGTGTAGCTTGCCTTTTTTTTTTTTTTTTTTCTTTTTTTTGGCCAGTCCTGGGCCTTGGACTCAGGGCCTGAGCACTGTCCCTGGCTTCTTCCCGCTCAAGGCTAGCACTCTGCCACTTGAGCCACAGCGCCGCTTCCGGCCGTTTTCTGTATATGTGGTGCTGGGGAATCGAACCTAGAGCCTCGTGTATCCGAGGCAGGCACTCTTGCCACTAGGCTATATCCCCAGCCCCATAGCTTGCCTTTTTTTATTTTTATTTTTTATTTTTTCAAATTTTTATTATCAAACTGATGTACAGAGAGGTTACAGTTTCATACGTTAGGCAATGGATACATTTCTTGTACTGTTTGTTACCTTGTCCCTCATACCCCCTCCCTCCTCCCCCTTTCCCTTCCCCCCTCCCAGAGATGTTCAGTTCACTTACACCAAACAGTTTTGCAAGTATTGCTTTTGTAGTTGTTTGTCTTTTTTTACCCTGTGTCTCTCAAATTTGGTATTCCCTTTCAATTTACTACTTCCAATACCAGTATACACGGTTTCCAATATGCTCAGATAACATTACAGAGATAGTGTAGGTACAACCACAGGAAGGTGATACAAGAACATCATCAATAATAGAAGCTACAGATACACATGGGATGTTGAAAGTAGTTACAACTGTGATATAACAATCATTTCCATAACATGGAGTTCATTTCACTTATCATCATCTTATGTGTTCATAAGGGTATAGCTATTGGGCCTTATGATGCTCTGCTATGACTTGCCTAAACCTGTACTAATTATTCCCAATAAGGGAGACCATAGAGTCCATGTTTCTTTGGGTCTGGCTCACTTCACTTAGTATAATTTTTTCCAAGTCTTTCCATTTCCTTACAAATGGGACAATGTCATTCTTTCTGATAGAGGCATAAAATTCCATTGTGTATATGTACCACATTTTCCTGATCCATTCGTCTACTGAGGGGCATCTGGGTTGGTTCCAGATTCTCGCTATGACAAATTGTGCTGCAATGAACATTGTTGTGCTGGTGGCATTACTGTGATATTGTTTGTGGTCTTTTATAGATACTCAAAAGTGGGGCTGCTGGGTCATAGGGGAGTTCTATATTTAGCCTTCTGAGGAATCTCCATACTGCTTGCCAGAGTGGCTGAACCAGTTTACATTCCCACCAACAATGAAGTAGGGTTCCCTTTTGGCCACATCCCCTCCAACAATTGTTATTGTTAGTTTTCTTGATATATGACATTCTTACTGGGGTGAGATGGAATCTCAATGTTGTTTTGATTTGCATTTCTTTTATGGCCAGTGATGTAGAGCACTTTTTCATATGACTCTTGGCCATTCTCATTTCCTCATCAGAGAAGTCTCTTTGTAAGTCTTTAGCCCACTTCATGAGGGGGCTATTGGTTCTTTGCGGTTTTGTTTTGGAAGAAGGTAATTTTTTTAGTTCTGCATATGTTTTAGAGATGAGGCCTTTGTCTGTTGAATGTCCGGTAAAGATCTTCTCCCAGTCTGTGGGCTTTCTGTTTATCTTGAGAGCTATGCCCTTTGCCGTGCAGAAGCTCTGCAGTTTGATGTAGTCCCATTTGCCCAACCTTTCTTTGATTTGTAGCCTTTCTGTGTCTTTGTTAAGGAAGTTCCATCCTGCGCCAAGGAGCCCAAGTGTTTCTCCTACTCCTTCCTTCAGTGTTTTCAGGGTGTCTGTTTTGATTTCAAGGTATTTAATCCATTTGGAATTGATTTTGGTGCAGGGTGATATATAAGGATCTAGTTTTAGTTTGTTGCAAGTGTTGAGCCAGTTTTTGCCAGCACCACTTGTTAAAGAGGCTATCTTTCTTCCATACTATTGTTTTAGCTCCTTTATCAAAGATTAAGTAGGCGTAGTTCTGTGGGTTCATTTCTGGGTCTTCAATTCTGTTCCATTGGTCTTCAGGCCTGTTCCAGTGCCAATACCAAGCTGTTTTTATTACTATAGCTTTATAATACAGCTTGAAGTTGGGTATTGTAATTCCTCCAGCACTGTTCTTCCTGCTTAGGAGTGTTTTTGCTATTCTAGGTCTTTTATTGTTCCATATGAATTTCTGGATTGCTTCCTCTATTTCATTAAAGAATGGTGTTGGGATATTAAGGGGTATTGCATTGAATTTGTAGATAGCATTTGGCAATATTGCCATTTTGATTATATTAATCCTCCCAATCCAGGAGCATGGGAGGTTTTTCCATTTCCTTAGTTCTGACTTAATTTCGTTTTTCAAGCGTTTAAAATTCTCCTCAAAGAGGGCTTTCACTTCTTTGGTTAAGGTTATTCCTAGGTATCTTATGTTTTGGGGGGCTATTGCAAAAGGAGTTGCTTTCCTGATATCAGCCTCGGTCTTCGGGTTGTTAGCATGGAGAAAAGCCGTTGATTTTTGAGGGTTTATTTTATATCCTGCAACTTTGCCAAAGTTTTGGATCAGCTCTAGTAGCTTGGGGGTAGAGTCTATGGGATTCTTTAGGTATAGGATCATGTTATCTGTGAAGAGAGAAAGTTTAACTTCATCTTTTCCTATTTGGATCCCCTTTATATTTTCTTCTTGCCTAATTGCTCTGGCTAGGAATTCTAGTACTATGTTGAAGAGCAGGGGAGAGAGTGGACATCCCTGCCTTGTTCCTGATTTTAAAGGGAATGGCTTTAGTTTTTCACCATTTAGAGTTATGCTTGCTGTTGGTTTGTCATAAACTGCCTTGATTATATTCAGGAATGTTTCCTGTAATCCCAGTTTTTCCAGGGCTTTTAGCATAAATGGGTGCTGGATTTTATCGAATGCTTTTTCCGCATCCAGAGATAAAACCATGTGGTTCTTTACCTTGCTCCGGTTGATGTGGTGGATTACATTAATTGACTTACGTATGTTAAACCAACTTTGCATCCCTGGGATGAATCCAGTTTGATCGTGGTGTATGATTTTTTTGATGACCTGTTGAAGTCGATTGGCCAGAATTTTGTTGAGGCTTTTTGCATCTATGTTCATCAGGGAGATCGGTCTGTAGTCCTCTTTCCGTGATGAGTCTCTACCTGGTTTTGGGATGAGGGTTATACTGGCTTCATAGAATGAGTCTGGTAGTGAACGTTCTCTTTCAATTTCATTGAAGAGTTTGAGAAATATTGGTGTGAGTTCTGTTTTGAAGGCCTTGTAGAATTCTGCAATGAATCCGTCTGGACCTGGGCTTTTCTTGGATGGGAGATCATTTATTGCCATATCTATTTCAGTACTGGATATGGGTCTGTTTAGAAGGTTTAAATCTTCATGGTTGAGTTTGGGGATATCAATTTTTTCTAGGAAATCATCCATTTCTTTCAAGTTCTTGAATTTGTTGGCATAAAGGTTTGCAAAATAGTCCCTTATTATTTTCTGAATTTCGGTTATTTCTGTGGTGATGTTACCTGTTTCATCTCTTATCTTGTTTATTTGAGTGTGCTGCCTTCGTTTTTTGGTCAGGTTTGCCAGGGGTCTGTCTATCTTGTTGATTTTTTCAAAGAACCAACTCTTTGTTTTGTTGATTCTGTCAATGGTTTTTTTTGTCTCTAATTGATTTAATTCTGATTTGATTTTAATTATTTGCTTCCGTCTATTGACTTGGGGTTTGGCTTGCTGTTCTCTATCCAGAAAATTAAGATGCTTCCTTAAATTACTGAGTTGCTGTTTCTCCAGTTTGTTGATGTATGTACTCAGAGATATAAATTTTCCTCTGAGTACTGCCTTTGCTGTGTCCCAAAGGAGCTGGTACTTTGTGTCCTCAACTTGGTTGAAGTCCATAAACATTTGAATTTCCGTTTTAATTTCTTCAATGACCCACTGATGGTTCAGCAGTGTATTGTTTAGTCTCCATGAATTGTAGGATTTTCTGTGGTGGCTGTTTGAGTTGAGCTCTAATTTTATTCCATTGTGGTCTGAGAGAATGCAGGGAATGGTTTTGATACTTCTGAATTTGTACAGATTTTCTTTGTGCCCTAAGATGTGATCTATTTTGGAGAATGTTCCATGTGCTGCGGAGAAGAATGTGTATTCTGTTGTTGCTGGGTGGAATATTCTGTAGATGTCGATTAAGTCTAGTTGGTCTATGCAATTATTTAGTTCTGTGGTTTCTTTGTTCAGTTTTTGGCATGTTGATCTGTCCAGAGGTGATAGTGGAGTGTTAAAGTCCCCAACTATCAATGTGTTTGGGTCTATGAGTGTTTTTAGAGCCAGTAGTGTTTGTTTGATGAAGTTGGGTGCGCCTGCATTTGGTGTGTAGATATTTAGAATGGTTATTTCTTCCTGTAGGAGAGATCCTTTTACTAGTATGTAGTAACCTTCTTTGTCTCTTCTTACCTTTTTTAATTTGAAGTCAATTTTGTCTGATACTAGGATTGCAACTCCAGCCTGCTTATGGGGGCCATTTGCTTGATAGATTTGTTTCCAGCCTTTCACTTTTAGAAGATGTTTACTTTTGCTGGATAGATGTGTCTCTTGGAGGCAGCAGAAAGATGGATCTTGGTTTTTGATCCAACTTATGAGCCTATGTCATTTGATTGGAGAATTAAGTCCATTAATGTTGACAGTTAGGATTGAGAGATGATCGTTTGTTCCTTTCATTATCACTATCTTGTTTAAAGCTGTGTCTTCCCATTTCTTGATCTGATGTTTACTAATTAGGGTTCATTTCTCTGTCTGTATTGGGATCTTGGTTATTTTCCCTGTATAGTACATCTTTAAGGATTTTGTGTAAAGCTGGTTTGGTGGAGATATATTGTTTCAGGTTTTCCTTATTGTGGAAGACTTTTATTTGACCTTCGGCTATGAAGGAGAGTTTGGCTGGGTACAGAATTCTTGGTTGGTAGTTATTTTTATTTAGAGTTTGGTATACTTCATTCTAGGCTCTCCTTGCTTTCATGGTCTCTGCTGAGAAGTCTGGGGTAATTCTGATTGCTTTTCCTTTATATGTGATTGTTTTCTTTGCCCTAACAGCTTTGAGTATTTTTTCCTTGCACTCTGCTGAAGCTGTTTTGATCACAATGTGTTGGTGGGATGTCCTATTCTGGTCTGGTCGATTTGGGGTTCTAAATGCTTCTTGTATCTGTATAGGCCTTTCCTTCTGGATATTTGGGAAGTTCTCAGCTAATATTCTGTTAAATAGGTTGCCTATCCCATTAACCTCTTTCTCCAAGTTTTCCTCAATACCTATTATCCTTAAATTGGGCTTCCTGATAGTGTCTTGAATCTCCTGTAGCGATCTGTTTTGTTGATTGGACTGGATTTGTATTGATTTTTGATCTTTCTCCATAGAATCTAAGGAATCTTCAGCTCCTGAAATTCGATCCTCTGCTTCAGTTAGTCGGGACTGTAGGCTAGTTACTTGATTTCAAATCTCTTTTGCTTCTGACTGGTCTTTCCTGATAATTTCCATGTCATTTCTTAGGTCTTGTATGGACTTCTTTACTTCATTAACTTCATTACTTTGGTTTTGAGAGTTGTCTCTCAAATCTTTAAGCTGGTTCGCTATCTTTTCATTTGAGTCTTGAAGTTCATTTATCTTTCTATTTGTGGATGCCATGAAATTCTCCATTAATTTTTGCTTTGCCTCCTCACGCTCTAGAATAATTGACTGAAGAGATTCGAACTTTTCATTTATCATGTTTATCAGTAGACTTTGTAGAGCATTTTGAGGGTTCTCTTCTATGTCTTTGATTGACTGCTCTGCTTCCTGCTTGTTTTGAGTGGGGGATAAGACTTCATTGTTTGCCATCTTTCTTGTGTTTCTTCTGCCCTTTGGAATTGGGGATGCCAGTCTACCAGCATCTGTGAGCACCGTTTAAGACCCAATGCAGCCCTTACCAAGCACTGTTGTGTAAATCTTACAAGTTCACAAATATGTACAGATACCCTGTATACCTGTCTATAAAATTAGATTTGGTGTTCCTAAAGAATACAATTTCAATATAACAACTGATCCTGGGCCCAGTAGTTACTTATTTACTGTTACAACCCTATACACAATTCTTGTTTTTATATTAAGTTCTTTTAGGACTGGCTTTCTCTATGAACCCCTTTGATTCACTTGGATTAAGCTGGGATAACCTCTATCCAATAACCAGGAGTCATTGGAGACTGGAGGTCCAGGCAGTAAGTCAGAAGGGTAAGTTGGAGGTAGTAAAGAGAATAGAGTAAAATGTATTGGGGAGGGGAGGTGGTGATTTTGGTTTAGTTTCAGTGATGTGGAAGTGTCGAGAAGAGTAGAATCAGTAGAGAGAATAAGGTTGCAATGATAGATAATGGAGAGTTAGCAGAAAAGAGTGGAGGTGTTCTTCATAGGAAAGTAAGTTTTACAGAAAGAGAATGCAAAGAGAGAAATAAAGTAAAAGTAGTGGGAGACAGATGCACACAACAGAGAAAAATTATTTAAAAAAGAAGATAAAATAAAAAGGAAAAAAAAATTTAAAAAAAAATCAGAAAAGGAACAACCCAAACAAACAGAAAAGAAAAAAAAAAACTTGACAAAACAAACAGGTAAAAATAGAAAACATGGAAAAAAACAAAGACTACGTTTCCGAATTGAAGTTTAAGAAATGTTGAAAAGATAAAGAAAAAAAAATGGAGTCTTCCTTGTTTGCGTTGTCTTTCCCCAGTCTTTGGTTTCCTTGTGATGGTCTGCAGTCTATATTCCTGATTTTCTGGGTTTGGCAGAATTCAGCTTGCTCCTCTGTCTGCTGCATGGCCTCGGCCTTTGAATAGGCTGTGAACTCAGCAAGGCGGGGCGCCTCTGGCCTCTTTTACCCAGCTGAGAGGTGCTTGCCTGTGCAAGGCTTCTGCCTCCTGCGCCGGGCGGCCTCTTTCGCGGAGGTGGCTTTGGAAAGCAGCTCCTTTTCGGGCTGGGAATTGGGCTTCCTCTGTGATGGGACCGTTTAACTGTCTCAGGTTCCTCCGTCTGGTGTTTCCGTGCCAGGAGCTGCTGGCTGTTTTCGCATTAAATTTAGAAGTTCCTGCGGGCAGGGCGGGGCACCTCTGGCTAAGCCGAGGCCCAGGGCACGCCTCCCACCTGGGCAGGGGGCGTTCTCCTGGGCGGAGTTGGCTCTCGCTGATTGGTCCCTCTTGCCCTTTTCAAAGATGGCTAATTTGACCTCGCTTTTCCCTGGCCCGCTTTAGTTCTAATCTGGTCTGACCCTATGCCAGTGGCAAAGATGGCGCTTTGCTCTGGCGGTGGGGGCAGGGCTGCCTTGCCGAAGTTGCTCTGTGGGCGCGAGTGAGAATATCTTTCGTGGGTACCCACGCTTTCTCTGCGATTTCAGGTCGTCTGTGCTCAGGCGCCGCCTGGTCTCCGCTGTGTGCTTTACCTCCCTGGAGTGCGGGTTGCTGTGATCGGCACTGTGCCGGCGCCGTCGACACTGTCGTGGCGGCGGGACACCGCCCAGAGCTCGAATCTGTGTTTTCAGACGTGCAAAGTTGATTTTTCCTTCCTGGCCAGAATCCCTGTACTGTTACAACTTAAGCTGGTTGTATTTCTAGTGGTAAAAGTTTCTATGGGGTGAGAAAACTGCAGTGCTGGAGGGAGCTGAGCTAGTGCACTGCAGCTGCTCTGCTGTCTTCCCGGAAGTCTCCTGTAGCTTGCCTTTTAACTTTCTTAATATGCGTCTTTTACAAGTGGAGAGTTTTGCATTTCTGTAAAATCTAATAAATCAAACTTGTCATTTGTTTGGAGAAATAGTATTAGGAAGTAATATTAGTTTTAGGAAGTCGTATTAGGAAGTAGTATTAAGAGAAATAGTATTAAATATACATTTAATTCTACAAGTTCCTTTTGGAATTTTAATTGAACATCCAATGTGTTTACCTAGACTTCCCAATTGGGAAGCCAATGTTTCTACTCTGTAATATGCAGCAGCTAATTTAGCTCTTTGCTTTTCAGCTGTTCCTTTCCAATGTATACTTTGGCTTTCCTCTAGGCCCACACTGTTTAGGATCATCCAAGCATTTGGACACAGATTTGGGGTTTGTTCCTATTGTGGATCTAGTCAATCTGGGATTCTTCCTTAGTTTTCAGATGTTTTAGCTGCCTGAATACCATCTTATGACACTGAAAGCCAATAAAACTACAGCTTTGTTCTCTAAATCTAGCTGTGCATTGACACAGAAATGTGCAGAAAGCTTTACGGCTAAAAGCCATAAAAGTGAGATTTCTTTGTATAAATGTGAGTTTTCCTTCTTTCTGAGGTCAAATTCCTAATTTTCTGGCTGCTTTTTGTGAGGTACTTAGTTCCACACAAAGACACAAGGCCAGTGCAGGAATCAGATCATAACTATTGTTTTGTGTGTACATAATCACATTTCTCTGCAGTGTTTGAATGAAGAAAACGGAAACCACAGTTTTAGGATTATTTTACCTCAAACTTAAGAGATGCTTTTGGAAGTGAAATTTACTTAGATAAAATTACATGGAGTTTTAACGGTGATAAAATTGTTTTCATGAGACTTTATGCTATCATCTAAAAGCTTTTCTCACTTAAAGAAATGCCTGCAATTTGCCAGTATTCCATGAAGTATATCTGAAGTGGTTGGTCTAGCTCTACATTTTATGTGGAACACTTTTTTTTTTTTTTAACTCTCCTTAGGTGTAAAAGTGCCCATTAATGATAATGTCTCAAAATTTTCTTGTCTCCAGATCTGTGTTTGTTGGGATCCTCAGGGAATAAGAGGTTGAACCTTGAAACAGAGGAGGGCACTTGATTGACATCCAGCTCAATACAATCACATTTTTTTGGAGGGCAAGAGACCCAAAGCGAAGAAAGACTGCATCTTTTCATGCCCTGGAAAGCCCTATAGCTGGGCGGGGAGTACCATTTTGTGGCAATGTGGCATATCCCAGTTGGTATAGGATCCTTATAGCCTAAACTGTATATGATATTGCTGAGAAATTATACTGATGATCATCATAAAAGTCTAGAATTATTTAGTGAAAAAGTAGAGCTAAACTTATTATTATTTTGATGACAAACTCAACCTTTTTTTGGTATTCAGTAATCTGTGACTGTAAGTTATTTGTCAATAATCACCTTTACATTTGTCAACATTGTTTGGAATTTTTATTCTATTTCAAATCACTCTATGCCTTGAAGAAAATTAAAAAGAAAAATTTAAATTTACAATGTTCTATGTACTCACGATGAGGCTACCTTTCATCTAATTATCCTTGCATCTCTCTTTCTCCATATAGACATACATACCCACATAATTTTGTTTGAATAACACATAGAAAAGGACAGGTATTAAAAACAGCATGGAGCTGGAAATGTGGCTCCAGTGGTAGAGAATTTGTCTAGCAAACATTTGGCCCAGACTTCAAACTGCAATCACCACTATCAAAACAAAATAAAAGGGCTGGGGATATAGCCTAGTGGCAAAAGTGCCTGCCTCGGATACACGAGGCCCTAGGTTCGATTCCCCAGCACCACATATACAGAAAACGGCCAGAAGTGGCGCTGTGGCTCAAGTGGCAGAGTGCTAGCCTTGAGCGGGAAGAAGCCAGGGACAGTGCTCAGGCCCTGAGTCCAAGGCCCAGGATTGGCCAAAAAAAAAAATAAAAATAAAAATAAAAATAAAAAATAAAAAAAAGACTATGACAGAGGCGAAAGATAGATTCAGTTTGCATCTACATATCCATAATGCCACCCTGTCTTCACAAGGGAGGTATTTGGTACCAAAAAAGTTACACAAGGATAAAACACCTCAAAATGCAAGCAAAATAATTATTCCCATAAACAAAATTGCTTAGATTTAAGTTAGATACTAGAGAAATTAATCAAATTGTAGAAATAATTATTTATTGGTTTTTATTTTCAGCAAGAGACCAATGATCAACCTTCTAAAACTGTAGTTTAAGAAATTTCATTTGTGCTGGAGTATAAAAAATGTATGATATAGGAAGGATTGAGGGAAGGAAGAGGATAAGGGAGGGTGGAGGACAGGTAGACAGAAAGAATAGAGAAAAAGAGAGACTGAGCTATGGCAGGAGAGACAGTGGCTCAAGGGCATTGTACCATTTTGTAAAGTTGCAGAATAATCTATATAGAATACAAGCTGTGACAATAGGCACTTGTATGGAGTATAGATTCAGGCTGCAAGCATCTGAAATGTAAAATCTAACAGCCCTTTTATTGGACTATGGTAGAAGTAATGAGCTTGTTCATGATAAATCCCTACCTCTCTGTCCTCGTTGTAAAAGAGAACACACGGTTCACAGTAAACTTGGTACATTTATAGTCTTTATTAAGGACTAGGACCACTGTGTCCTATTAATTCAAGGTTGGCTAACAGGAATTTTTCAATGTAATTGTTTATTTTCAATCCAGAGGTGTCTAATGGTAGTAGAAGCAAATTATTGAAATCCAGCAGATGGAAATTTGTGTGTGAAACACAGGTAAGGCCAGAAGAGAGCAGGAATGAAGTGTCTAAAATCTGGCTGTAGAATAAGTAGAATCTGGCTGTAGAGTAAGTGCAAGGATTGTCACAGAGGTAGAAAGAAACATTTGGATTCCGAAGCAGACTGGGAGCTGAGCTTGCAAACTTGGGAGGTCAAGAGGATGGGCAATAGAGAACGGTGCAGGATTTTTGGGATGTGTGATAGGGAAGTGCAATGGACCAAATGAATACTCTGATAAGGCTGATGTACAGTAAGGATGGCTGAGAAGGGATTACAGGAAGTCTCCCACAGCAAAGGGAAATCACAACGGAGGAAATGAACATTAAAATTCATTCTGTGGGCCAAGAAGGCAACGTGATATGATCCATAACTCAAAATACATTGACTCCTAATGCCTCCTTGGAGAAGCTAGTGTGCCTCTTGCAATCTGCTTCCTATCAGCTGAAAGTTCTCAGCATATTCATCAGGGCCTTGTGCATCTTCAGAATGCCAACACACAAAGGTACGAATAAGAATAAATAATTAAGTAGGCAATAGCTTATCCACACTGCATAAGGTGATTTGTTATGTAAGGAAAGCCTCAGTAAAGTAAAATTTAATTTGTTGAATTAATAGTTGACTTGACAGGCCTTATGTGACTATTCTTTGTTTTTGTTTGTATAATCAAATGAAGCCGAGAATCAAATATTTACCTCTACAAAACTATCATATCTCTTTGAATCGTATTTTCACCTCAGACTTCTGTTCTGAAAGTGTCATTATTTCTGCACAATGACACATCTATTCACTGTCTATTGATAATTCTTTTATAATTTTTCTCATGTCCAATAGTAATTCATTTCTTATCAAAGTAGACACTTAAACATCAAATGAACATTCTAAATACCAAGCCCAAACACATTAAACTCTGAGTCAGAGATAGTATTCTTAAATTAAACACACCAGCTATAAACTTGATCAATATTAAATCAATTACATTGTATGTAGAACAGTCCGATAAATGTCTACATGATATATTAAAATCTGATGTATCTGAAACTAATATCCAGATCACTTTTTTAATCAGTAATGTATTATGGATATGTTAAATCAAAACACTGAGTGCCACTCCAAAACCAAACACTGTAGTTCTATTTTTATGTTCATGTGAAAAAACATCTGCATGTGATTATCCTGAGCTTTTTCAAATGACCTTAATTTTCTAGGAGAGCAAAATTAGAGTAACAGGAACATTATTAAGGGTATGTTAGGAAGAATTTGTTTTATATTTTATGCCAACATTTCTAGAAATTGCAGATTTATCAGGACTCATTTACTCCCAAATGGCTCAATACTGAGTTAGATAACGAACTAAAGGATAAAGAGAACTGAGGAGAAATGTATAGGCTTTGGAATTAGCTGTCATTTCAAACTTCGTTCTGCTACACAGAGGTAGAATAAATGTAAATAGTTGCTTTAACTACCTGGAACTTTCTAAATTGTAAGATGTACCTTAATGTCTTTGTACCTTGTGGAACTGTGACTCTCAGGCAGGGAAGTTAAGGACTTACACAGTGTCTGCCACATAATAGCTGATCAATACATAGAGGAAGAAGCACTTGTTCCAAACATGATTATCTGAATGGCAAATTATCACCCAGGAATGTTATTTACATTCAATACAATCTTAACAACGGATGATAAAAGGGGAATCTTAAAGTATTAGACGAGTATTTTACGGTGACATTAATTATCGTGAAGAATTGAAGAAAGTTAGTTGTGCAAACTTTGAGGGCAATAAAAGGCCTATAAATAAAAAACAAATCAGGAATATATCATTTTAATTGCTCTCCAGAGAGTGACAAGGGTAAAGGACTAATAATAAAACAAACTTTATTTTATTGATTTTTTTACTGCACCCCACTGCAAAAAGCCTTCCGTGTGGCATCTCATTAACTTTCTCAATAACTCTGTGGATAGCTATTTTTCGTCTCCCCATTTTACAAACACTGGTGTGGAGAAAAGATGACATGAAAGGATCGATAATTTTACCAGGCTCACACAAGTAAACAGCAGTGCTGAGTTTTGCTTTTAAGTCACAGACACCAGAAGTGTGTGTGTGTGTGTGTGTGTGTGTGTGTGTGTGTGTGTGTGTGTGTGTGTGTGTGTTATGCTAGTGTTGGGGCTTGAGCTCAGAGACTGGGTGCTGTCCTTCACTTTTTTGCTCAAGGCTAGTGCTGTACCACTTGAGGCACAACAGCACTAACTTTATGCTTTTAGGCAGTTAATTGGAGACCTCAAGTCCCTGTCAAGTTTTGTCCCTATCTTCTCAGAGGTAGACATTCTCTGCTCTACCCTCCCACCATGACAGACTGTGCTGCCTTAGACCCAAAGCATCAGGGCCATGTGATAGTGGACTGAATTCCCCTACCATTAAATCAAAACCTTCCCTCCTTTTAAATCACTTGACCTCAGGAATTTGTTACAGTGGTAAAAAGAGAGAGTAACACCAGTTCCATTTAATGTTTATCTCAGTTTTATATCAACCTACGTGATAACAATAATTTGTTAGTTTTGTTTTTTAGGCAGTCTTTAAAAAATGTTATTCAAAAGGTGTTGTACAGAAGGGTAACATGATATAAGTCATGTAAATAGTACATTTCTCCCTTCCCATAGCCTTGTTTTTAAATTTATGTTCAAAGTTATTGTACCTGGTGACTTCTGTACAAAGTACAGTCCTACTCAAAGTATTTTCCAAAAAATATATTTATCCTCTAAATAAGTATTTTTTTTCAAATTTTTATTATCAAACTGATGTACAGAAAGGTTACAGTTTCATACGTTAGGCACTGGATACATTTCTTGTACAGTTTGTTACCTTGTCCCTCATAAATAAGTATTTTTTAATATGTCAAGAAATCTGGTTAAATTTTATTTACAAACAAGTGTGGTTTCATGAAATGGTTTAGTTTCTTTTGTGACATAGACTTGAATCTTAATACCCTTTCCAATTTAATAGAGGGACATTTTTCCCCTGATATTTCTTGAAGTGTTTCAGCATTTTCCATCTGTTTCCTGTGTTTCTCAAATCTAATAGCCCTGTTTGCAGATGTCTTGTTGGTTCATTGGATTTTCTGTTTTTGTTTTCTTTTTATCACTACCCTTCAAAATTTAGAAGTTCTAAAAAAGTTCAGCAAAAATGCTTGGATATATAGTAGTTATCATTTGCTAATGCATACTCCTGGAGATGATTAAAAAATGAAATTTAAAGAAAAATGAGTATTTGTAGGATGTAGATCCTAACAGAATGGGCTTTGTGGTGAGAATACTGAATCACAGAATTGAAAGTCCAAAAAGACCTGTTCCTGACCCCTGGCAGTGTGTGTCATATTGACTAAGGCACTGAGGCGTTTTGAGCTCAGTTTTTATTATTCTAGAGGAATAATAACCTGGTAAGAACATTATAAAGATGAGATATTCACCATTGATTAAGCACGATGACACGTACATAATAAAAATGTATTAAATGAAGATTGCGACTGCATTTGTTCCTTTCCTTAGCACTTTGCATCCAGAGATACCTCAAGAACCGAATCAGTATTATACAGAAGACATAAACAGTCTGTAGCACTTAGGAAGATGGGAGCTAATTATCTGTAGATTTAACCAAGAGGAAATGGGAAAACAGTATCTAGGAAGTTACTTAGTGAGGATATTTCCATCTTACATCTTTATATCCATGTCTTACAAGAATTCAAGTGCACTTGGAACCTCAGAAAGCGATCTTGTGTCCAAACAGAGTCTTTGAAGATGTAACCAGTATAAGGGTAGTGATGAGGATTAGTATGGATTGCTAAGTTTATGAGTATCTGCTAGTGGACAGGAAAGGACACACGAGGACAAGGAAGGTGGTGATGCAGAACAGACAGTAACAGCTGGATTTGTGCTGCTACAGCTGATGGTCCAAGATCTCCTGAAGCTGGGGAAGCAAGGGAGGATTCTTCCAGATGACCTTCACAGAGGGTATGGCCTCAACAATGTCTTCACCTTGGATTTCCAGCCTCCACAACCATGAGAGGATAAAATCGTGTTATTTTTAGTGCCTTGAGTTTATGGTGATTTATTTAAGCCACAGGAAAAATAATAGTCACATCATCTCTTTTCTATTTGAGGGTCACAGTTGGGTAGTTTTATTCTCTCCCCTTTCCAGAAACTTAAGGAGCTTTTTGTTCTCACAATCAGAATCACCTCTCACAATTTCCTATCTTTGCAGTTTTTCTTCTTACATTTTTTTTTCCCCTAGAAAAGAGTAACACCATACACAAGAAGTTAGCTCTGCATTATTGAAGTGGAATTTTGGGGAGGTAAACACTTTTGTGGTGTATCAGAAATTAAAAATCCTTATCTTGCCAAATGCCTGTAAATGTAACTACTTATTAGAACCATCAAGAAACCCAAAGGAATGGAAAGCAGAAGCAAGTTAAGAATTTAATGAGGAACAAGTTTAATTTTAGTTGAATGAGGCAGTGTTCTCAATAGTGTAACAGTGTAATTCCCTGCCGACCCCGCTTCATCCCTCACCCCAAAGATGTCTACACTCTAATCCCTGGCATCAGCACCCTTGTTGGAATGGACATAAGAATGAGTAATGGGTCGGTGGGGGGTGGGGCGAAATGGGAGCCATAGAAGATTTGGCTCTCATCCTCATCTCAGGAAAGATTAAGGTTCTTAAAAGCTCTGTGACAGGTAATGGAGAAGAGGATCGCATTCACATTCTACTTTTCTCACTGCCAATATTGGGATAATTAACCATTGGATGCTTTACCGAAGGTGTTAAAATATATATGGAAGAAAAGTAGTGATGTTCATGTAAAATATGGCATGATGATATGTCAAAGAAAAAAATCTGCCTCTACCTTTGATGCCTGAAACAACAAAAAGTCATCAAGGCTCTAGACAACGAAACCAAATGAAACAGTAAACTGCTTTGTATCTACCTTTCATTTTTATGCCAGGCTGCAATCACAAATTTCTGTGGTTGAAATACAAGCCTGAAAACAACAGCAGCAGCAGCAGCAACAACAAAATGGCAACATACGGTCTGTCTCCAAATGTTCAGAAGGAAACAATTTTGTCCCATCCATGGGTGACACTGCTTCGTTATATGGATTGCTTTGCTTTCGTCTGCTACTTTCATGATGAGAAGAAAATAAAATAACTCTTGCCAGGGTTTAATGACAGCTTCCTACCATGTCTGTGTGTTCAATCAGTTTGGTGATAAGGCTGGATTATATTGCATTAAATGTTCTAGGGAATGTGTGCAGCAAATGTTGGCAGCACTTTGCTGAGAAATGCCCTCATCACACACTGGGAGAGGGATGTTTATATATCAACAGCCATTGAAGTCCCTTGGCACTCATTTGCCTTTATATTGTCTATGTCTCAGTTCTGTCTGATGCTTTCTACAAAAATCAAATGCAAAGGAAGAAATAGAGGTTGCGTTTCAGAGACATGAGCTTGGCTCCTTCTCTTAGAGAATTTTTGAAGAACTTTGATAACCATGAGCCAAAGTTAGAATTGAAGATCTTCAGATCTTCAGACGTACCTTTCATTTAGAAAACATGCACTTTATTTTAGTTTATTTTTCTTTGTGGACACTCAGTCTTATATTTCTCATCATTAGCCAGTCTTTGGTCTCACAAAGAAGTAATAGGGCTGAAGCAACTGAAGCTGTGCTAAACTTGGGATATGTGAGAGGAGTGTTAAGCAAATACTACAAGATGTTGACTGTCCTTTAGAGATGTAGTGAGACACACAGGTATGGGAAGAGTTACCTGAAATCCCCCAAAGTACCTAAGTAGACCCAGGAAGAGCTCAGACACCAGGCTCCATCATTGTCTAGAAAAATTAAAATATTTTAGTGGCAGCTACTTTGCACAGTGTACTGTTTCCTTTGACATCCCTTTCCCTTCCCTCATACTTCTCCTTGGTCTGATGACAATGCAATATATAGCTTTCTGTATTTTTTTTTTGCATCAGGACAAGAGGGTATATTTAAATAATTTATCAGAGTAATTTTAGGTGATTAGTAGTCATGTACCAATGTTACAGTGGTCAGGAGTCTCCCGTCCACCTGCTGGGACGATATATTTTCTTGACAAGAAGGTTCAAGGTCAGATGAAGCATGGTGGCTAAGGTGATTCTGGTGCCTGGTATTTGTAACTATTGCGGGGGGGGGGGGCAGAGGAGAAGGGCACTTCAGGATGTTTAGAGCTGAAAGCAGCTCCATGATATAGTCTCTGGACAGTTCATATATGAACTTGGTAGAAGATTTCCCCAAATTTGACAACAATGTCATGAATTTACATTTGCTGACCAATAATGGCTGATGAAGGTGAAAGAAACTATTTCACAGTGTCTATAATGAAAAAAAAATTGATTTTAGTTATTCTTCTAGAGAAGACTAAATTATCTTTCTAATCTCTTGCCAGAAATGATCTTAGAAAGTCCTTTATAAAGAAGGAAATCAATGAGAACACAAAGGCAGGAAATTATAGGGAAAAATTATTATGGAAATGTGTCCAGCAGATCATCGAGACAATGCCAATTTGTTTTGCTGAACTTTGTGATGATTGTGATATTTTTCTTTCTAAATATTTGTAATGCCAGATAGTCTTTCCTTTTTTTTTTTCTAAATCCACATCTTTCCATGCAATTCTGAATTTGTAATTTTGTGTTCTCTTTTTTTGTTGTTCTAAAAGAACTATTGCTTCTATCTACTTGTGTAAGGCCAGAGTAGAGCCAGAACTGCTCCTACAATACAGTACTCGAGAAGGCATGGTGGGGTGAAAAAACAGCATAACCATCTATCAAAATAGTGATTTTTTTTATTCACTAGGAATCCATTAAAGAAAAAAACTCACCATCTGATGAATTGGGAAGCTTCCCGGGAAGACATGAAAGCTGCCGTGGGGAAACAAACAAGAGTGCCTTGTCCTGCACATGGATGGTGGTGGGTAGCACTGGTGGTATTGCAATGGTAGTTGAGACGAGACCACAGAAGAGCAGATGAAACATCATTAGGTGTAGCAGCGGCCATTCTCTTCGCAAGGAGAGACTCTCAAGAAGCCCAGCAGGCCTGAACCAAATGGGCTATGCGGACATGCAGAGAGCAGTTGCTGACCAAACACCATCGTTGTGAATTGTAATCTGCCTCTGTAATTTCCTGGGCATAAGCACTCTTTTCTAAATGACCAGGCCCATTTTAGTGTTATTATCAATCATCATTTCTTCTCCAAGTCAGACACAGAAAACAATAGGAACGGAGTCAAGTTGATACTAAATGCAAATTTGCTTTCTAACCATATTAAGTCTTCTGAAGAGAGCTAAGAAAACGGCTTGCACACTTTAGGGAGCACAGTAGCCATTGCAGACACTGAATTTTATTTCATAGAGGGACCAAGGCAGACATTGGGAGGCACAAGCTTTGGTCTCAATGAAGTTTCATCCTGGAAGCAATTGCCTTTCATTTCCCCTTTTATTCTCAACATCTCTTGTTATTTAAACACAGATCAAGCCATGCTAGCATTTGTTGACTGAATTAATCTGGACCCAAATTAGGCTTTTATGCATTTCTTTTCTTTCTAAAAACTGAGGAAATATTTACAGATGGAATTTCAAATATTTTGATAAATGTTTGGTAATACATTTTCATTTATTTTCATTAATACTCTAAATCTTGACTGGATGTTAGGAACATTTTCATACTTTTTGGTGGTTAAAAAATGGAGTCCTCAGCTTTTCCTGCCTGCGCTGGCTTTGAACCTTAGTCCTCAGATCTCAGCCTCCTGAGTAGCTAGAGTTATAGGAGTGAGCCACTGGCACCCAGAACCATCTTTCGGCTTTTTATGTATCTATTTCTTAAGTATTTTTTCATATGTGCCTTTGATTCTTTCCATCTGTCCCCTGACAAGTAGATAAATCATCTGAATATATTTTACACACTGACAAATATTCTTAGTGATCTATCTGTCTGTCTATACATACATATCTATCTATCTATCTATCTATCTATCTATCTATCTATCTATCTATCTATCTATCTATCTAGTATGTATCTATGTGTATTATGTATGTATGTGTCTTAAAGACATAAAGAGGAACTAAAGACCCAAGCACATAAGTGAAATGCTAGCAATATAGACATTTTATAAACAAGTTGAGGAAGGCAAATGTGTCCGTGAAAAACATATGGGTGGTAGGTACCTCACCAGGCAATGATATCTGAAAATATTATGACACATTTACTAACGCCTAATGCAAATAACGCCTAAGGCTTTTGCACTTAAAAGAAGTTATATTTTAAGATGGTGGAAAGTTCATTAAGCTACTGTTTACAAAAATCAGTATATATCTATATACCTATATCTATATACCTTTCAACTTCTTAATTGGTCTGACTTTCACTAAAGTGGCATTGTGTGACCTATTCCTTTCAATTATTTCCCCCCACCAAACAGAAGCTATTTTCAGAGGACCTTGGTTTTTGAGTTTGAGGAGAAGAGTAGTGGAATGAATTACAGGGTGCAACTGTTGCTGCCCCTGGGCAATAAAATTCATTGGCTGGAAAAGAGAGAATGTGAGTAGAAAATCAATTTCCACTGTCACTGCCAGTAACAACCTGAACACAGTAGAAATTGTAGTCAATTCTAGAGGGTAACATCACATAGCTTCATGAATAACTTGAATAAAATTCAGAGAATGTCTTTAGGTTCCAATAGTCACATCATAATTTTCATAATTTCATAATTTTGGTGTGAATAGCACCAAATATTCCCATTTGCTTTGTGGGGTGGGATGTTAGAAGCAAGTGAAATCTACCATGAAAGGTTAATAAATATCGTTAGCATAGCAAGCATAAAAACACACCTATTTAAATAGATAGTTGACTGAAACGACTAAGTAAGACTGTAAGAAACTATAAGACAATGATTAGGAATATCACCAGTAAGCATAGAGATGGGAACTGGTAAATTTGGGAGAATTTTAACCTTGTCTGTAAAGTCTCTAAAACTTTACACATTCTACTGTGCTTTGTAGAGAATATTAAACATCACTAGAGAAAAATCACTGACATCAAGAACTCTATTTGCCATGCAAATGTCCAACTATGTGGCATAGCAAAGTAGAAGGAGTGAAGGGGGTAAGTGCCGTAAATGATGACAGCAAAGGACAGTATCATTTCCAGCACGTGTTGCTGTGGAAGACTGTTACATGGCAGCCTTCCCAGCACTGCACATACTGGCATGCATGCCCTTGGTAGGCACCTCAGACATTCACTGTGCAATTAGCTCTGTGACTTGCTTTGGTTACCAGCATGCTGACCAAGACAACAATCACAATGCAAGCAGAGGCTTGGAGTGTGCCTTCTTAAAATATAATATCTTGGATCCCCGAACTATGGGTAGGAATGTCTGCTTATCCAGCTGGGGAAAGTAAGTGAGCACTGAGAGAGATGTCTAGCTAGGCCCCAGCCATTCCAGCCATGTCAGCTAAGGTACTGGGAGAGTAAGTGAAGGAGCCAGCCTCCAGTGCCATTTTGAGCCAAACCACCTAGCTGACCAGACTATAGACTTAGAAGGAATAATTAATCATTATTATTTTAGCTCACTAACTGTTTTTTGTGACTAATGATGCAGTTAGAAATAATTGAAACAACCGGTCACGCATTTTAAAGTTTGAAATATGTTTCTTTTGTTCTCTTAGGTCATCCTTTAACACAAGTCTCAATTCTTTTAATAAGAAGGAAATTGAAACTTAAGAACGTGAACTGACTTGCCCAAGATTATATAGTGAACGCAGAGACAAATTGATGTTTAGCATGGAGATTTTATGAAATATGCGGGTGGATACAATTTCCACCATAGGAAGGATACAAGAAAAGCTGAGTGATGGGAAGTAGTATGTCATCTGATTTTGGGGGGAAAGGAAAAGAGTTGTGATTTGAAGTCACTATCCAGTACCCTTCATTTGATCCATATGCTGAAGTGTGCAAACTTCAGTGATCATACTGAGATACTACCATCCCTTACTGACTGCCAGTTTTTATGGTTCCCTTCACTGAGCTACTAAATACGTAAAAAGTGACTGCCCAACATTCTTGTAATAGTGAGAACTAATTTCTTGTCTTAGACATACACAAATGCTTAGTTATCTAAATTTAGCTAGTATGTTATAGTTCTGAGTTTAAATACATGTGAATTTCACTTCAAACCCTGAATTATTTGTTTTTTTATATTTTTTATTATCAAACTGAATTACAGAGAGGTTAAAGTTTCATACATTAGGCATTGGATACATTTCTTGTACTGTTCCTGAATTATTTGTTACACTCTGTCTTCAACGGGAGCTCCAAAATTCAGTTTTCCAGGGCTCTCAAAAGGCCACAAGACTCCCCAAAGAATGTGCTTTGGTTAGGAAAGAGTGCTGTGATTCTCATTTAGCATACTAGAGACATATTACAAAGCTACCACTCTATCCCCTAGACATGATATAAAATGGGACCTGAATGTGTTCAAGAAGAGTAAAGATGTTCAGCAACAGCAACACTAAAAACACGATATATGTTATTAGGCAGGATCTAGAGGAAAGAATCCCATAGATGTTCCTCTTATCACTCAAGTTAGCCTGGATCCCTAAACAGATTTGGATATCCTGTCCCAGTCCTGTTTGCAGTTGTCTGAGATTTGTTGATAGTGTCCTTATGAAGGCAAAAGGAGGTTGAACTCAAGATTCATTAGACCAGCTTTAATCTGCCTTGTTTAATAAAATTGTGCATGTTAACATGTCTAACCTTGCGCCAGGCACCAAACAGATGTCAATTAGCCCTGGTGTTCTGCCTCTGGTTTCAAACGGAAGGGGAGTAAGAAAAGCAGCATCAAAGTTCCAGTCTTAAAGTCCTCGAAAAGAAAACTTGAGAGGAAAGATGAGATATGTGTGGATTCAGACAAGTAACAGAGAAAAATAAAAACACAGCTACAGGTAGAATACATTCTGCCCTTAGACCACGGATCTAGTTTTTTTTCTCTCTCCTGCTTTTCTCTTGCACACACACACACACACACACACACACACACACACACACACACACAGTCTTCATGTACATGTGTACCTATGAGGTGCTACACATTGTTCTAGGTAGTATATACAATACATACCAACAAGTAAAACTAATGAATTAAGCACTGGGGTTCACATGTTTAACATTTGCACAGTGAGAGTCCAGAGGAAATACATGAAAAGTTCTGACTTAGTAAAAGCATGTGCTCTGGGTTGCTCTATTTCTAGATTAAATATGGCAACCCCTTTCTCCATAGTGTGTTTAGGAGGGGTCTACTTCAATGGGAAGAAATGCTGCCATAGGTATGTATGGTAATATGCCTGAGATGGAGCTCATGGAAATTCAGGGGGTGGGAAAACCAATTCCATTTCTAAGTCTTGTCTACTGCAACCACTAGCATTTTCACTACTCATGCTTTAGTAGAATTATTATTTTTTTGCATCAAGCTAAAATAGGACATTATATATATGTGCGTACATGTATGTCAAAGTCTGACAAGTACATTATTTGAAGATTGTATTCAAATAAGAAAAATGTAACACTTAAAGTTGGGGAAGAAAGGACAAAAATGATAACCTAATGAGTTTGTAAAATTACATTAAATTATATATGTGTCTAACAAAGGCAGAAAAATGATTGATAAATGAATTCTTATTTGAATTGCCCACAGTAGAACTGAGAAAATAGCATGGAAAATTATTAGAATGAATCTTCATGTCCAGACTAAGTTATTGATAGGCTACAGGAAGTGATTAATATGTGGTAATGATTATTCAAGCACGGTTGTCTGACTTTTTAGAAGGAGAGGCAGGCTTAGCAAGAGCTATGTTTCTCCTTGGCTTAGATCTGATATTTAATTCATTTATAATTTGTTTTAAAAGTCTTTCTATCAATGAGTATCAGAAAAATCTTTTCTCCTGAACATTTTGATCTACCTACTCTCCTCTTTTCCTTTCTCTAGGAATCTAGAAGGTGAGAGTTCATTTCTTAATCTACATCTTTGAAAATATTCCTGAAGTCTCCTGATGTTATTATACATTTATCTTTCCCATTTTTTTTCCTAATAAACTGACTTGTTCCTTATTGGTTGGTTGGAGGTGGGCTTTGGAGAGCCAACCCAGGTCTCAAGAAGGCTAAGCTGGTGGTCTACTCCTGAACTGCCCCACCAGCATTTTAGTTTGTTCCTTTTTAAGTCTTTCATGAAAATTTCCTTTTGGTGTTCATTTCTACATCTTTCCATATTGACCTACACGTAACTATGAGTTGCTTTGCAAATAAAGATTAATTTTGGAAACAAGGGTTTTGTTTTCAACTTGACCTAATCTTTTCATCCCTAATAAGTTAAGCGAGATCTTATTACAAATACTGATGTGCTCTGGTGAAACTTCCCTATTCTGAATGACAATCTGAATCTCATGCATTTTTCACTGAAACGCTTTAAAATTTAAAGCTGGAGATACAAAGGATATGATTCTTTCTATATTATTTCTAAACTATATGCCAACATCCAGTTGAATATAACACTAGATTGAACTACTCATATGAAAATTAGCACTCTGTATATGTGTGTGTTTGTGTGTGTGCGTGCACACACACATGTAGGAGACTCACTATCATTTCTAAGGAAAAATCAAACATAATACATATTTACTTATAATTTATAAAACAATGTACACAAACAAATACATAAATTACATGCACATTTCTTCTACAACATATAAAGGGGAAATGACTTCAAAAATCCTAGTTACCTCATTTATTGTTAGAAGTGAAACCGAAGGTCAACTAGGAAAGAAAGTATATTTCATGTTCCTTGACTGTTTCGAAACTGTTCCATTCCCATAGTCTAAATTCTGCTTTCCCATTTGATTTCTATGTCTTTACTTACTACCAGTATACTAACAAACAGCACTAGTTAATTCTTAGAACTTTTTCAGCCCTTAGTTTAAACTTCTTCTATGAAGTCTATTTTGATAAAGAACAACCCGATCATTTCTTGTTGGTTTGTTAAATTGCCCTTAGCAGGATGGAAAGATAAATGAGTAGGGAGAATGGGAAAAATGGATGCAACATGAAAGGCAGCAAGGAACATAGATTCCCATTGTATGGTAGTATTTCATATCCCTCATTCACATTTCAAGAATCTAGGTAAAGATACAAGAAAAAAAACTTCAGGGCCAGTCTACTTCATGCATAGTTCATTTGCAGCTCCCATGGTATTGAACAGAAACCCTAAGATGTTTATAACTATAAATCACATGTACCATCCTTATCTTAGCCTTCAATTTTCCATTAATATTGTAATTAATTTACTCAACAAATAACTTTCCAACCTGTTCTGTGAACTCCTTGTTATCTTTCTTCTTTAACTCCCATTATATTCTAATTGTACATGGTTTTTGATGTATCTTACTTATTTGCATTTAAAATATTTCAGTATACTTTTTTCTTCTTAACATTACTTTTTTGGTGTTTAAGTTGTCATCTATAGCACAGTCTTTTGCACTCCCTAATGAAAGCTTATTAAAATACATGTCTGTCAAAGTAGTTATTGTCTTTGATAATCTCTTTATGAACTTCCTTGTTTCACCATTCTCCCTTTCCAATTTCTCCAGCTGTTGTTCAAAGACAGCTTTGCTATCTTTCTCCTGCAATTTCAACAGCTTAAGAAGTTCTGTTCAAGAGTACTGTGCAGCCTGCTCTAGGGAAATGTATGTGGGTCCCTGGTAGCGCTTTGAGAGGCTAAAGCTGATTAGAACATTTGAGTGGAACAAACTTCAGAAATGCAGTAAAATATTAAAACATGTCCCGAAGAGCTCAGCTGGCACCTACCAGGAACTCTTGTGTAACCTTATATAACCTGAACAAGTTACTTGATATTTGGAAGTAATTTTTCTCATATCTTAATTAGAAAATCAATCACTCAAAGTTCACCTACCTAATAAATATTAATGCAGATTGTATTATATATTGGGTATAGACACTGCTGATAGGATTCATCAAAGGTTTCAAGGTTCAAGTATTTACATTTTGTTATGACACTGAGAAAATGTGAATAATCAATGACAAAGAAGCAAACAAATAGATGAATGTCACACAATAACAAACAGTATAAAGGAAAAAAAATACAGCCATCTCCAATGAAAAATGCTGAAAGACAGGAGAGTCGATATGAGATTAGAAGTTAAAATGGCTTTCTTTGAAGAAATAACATTTAATCTGAGATAAATGAAGGAAAAATTGGAGAGAGCAGCAAGGTATGGTGTGTTTGGGGTGAAAAATATGGTGAAAGGGAAGAAAAGACAGAGTTGCTAAGGTAAAACCGGTGACGTTAGCATGTCTAAGGAGATGTCACAGAAGAAGGTAAGGGATCTGATGAGGTGGGCAGTTAAAGATTCAGTAAGGTGTTTGGAGTTCATTCCAAGAATCAAAGACAGTGACTTTAAGAAATTATGAAACTGAGTGGCATAATCTACCTTACACTAAAAAAAAACCTTAAAAGGGTCACTCAGGATAATGTGAAAAAGGAAAGGACTGGGGTAGGTAATAAGCAATTCCATGAGTGTAGATGAAAACATTGGCGGTTTTGACCCAGGACAGCACTGGATTTGGTGACAGATGGAAGGACATTTGGAATGTGTGCTAAAGGATGTGAATGGAAGACAAGAGAGGATCTGAAATCCTTAGGGTTGGGGCTTGAAGAGACAAAAATCTCATAGAAGATTTCATGTGCAAGTTATATATTAAATTAGTGTTCCTAGGAGAAACTAGGAAGGGAATCGTGAAAGCAAAGTAGGAAAGGGGAAAGCAAGCAAGACTGATTTTAGGCAAAGACTGGAAGTTGGTAGCTTCACTTCATCCTGAGAGTGGGTTTGAGGTAAGTGACACTTATGGGGTCTTAAACTTTCAGGTACTTTCAGCTTTGTAGGAAGGAGAGATCTAAACTTCTGAGAATTTTCCAGTTTTACAGAATTCTGTCAGCTCCATCATGTCAATCTTGCCAAGGGAGTCACAGGAACCAACGTGAGAAATCAATCTAAGGCAGATAGACTTGTGGGATGGTAGCATGCAAATAAGAACGGGGACAGACAGTGCAATCTACAATTATATATAAGATACCACTTGGTGGCCTCTGCTGTGGAGCTGTTTAAAATTAACTTACTGAACCAGAATCCCATTTTTACAAAGATCACCACTTGGCTTCTATAAAGCAATTGAATTTGTGAAGCATTAGTATATACACTCCTTGGCGCCTGGCTGCAAAGCACTGAGTGAAACGATATAAATTACACAGTTAGGAGCTACTCTCTATCACCCTATCTCAACAAATGTGATGAAACTGATGGTGGCCAACGCCTAACTTAGATAACATTTATTTCATTTTCCTTATGGTTGGATATTTGTCAACATCTCTGATATCTTGTTTTTCAACCAGGAAGTTATTTGCATTTCTGGGAAGACAACTGTTTCTCTTAATTTCTCTCTTACATTTTACCATCTTTAGCATCCTTAGCACACAGCATCAAAAGCATCTGCAGTCTTTGTAACAACCAGTAATGTTATTATATATGGTTACAAAATTTTTTTCTGGAAGGGCATTATGAACCCCCTTGGGAATGCTGGAATTCCTCAAGGGGAAGGCTAATGTCTAATTGTAATTATGCACTCTCCTCTTCCTAGGCAATGCAGTGATACTGTTGAGACTCAATGTGTATATAATGGAAAAAAATAATGAACACTATGTTAGATGTTTTACTATCTGAGATAGTTTTAAAAAAATTTATTGTCAAGCTGATGTACAGAGGGGTTACTGTTACTTATGTAAGGTCGTGAGTACATTTCTTGTCAAACTTGTCACCCCCCTACTTCATTTTTCTCCCATCTTCCCTCCTCCCCAATTCCTCCCCCCCCAGGTTGTATAGTTTACAACATTCTGTCTTTTAAGTATTGCTGTTGCATTGGTTTGCCTTTTACCCTTTGTCTCACCATTTTGATGTTCCCCTTCCCTTCCCTAATTCAGACAAACATATACAGTTTTTACACACACACACACACACACACACACTCACACACACACGAAATGTTATCTAGTCTTTATGAAGAATGCAATTATGTATCTGCAGGAAAATGAGTGAAACCGGAGAACTTCATGTTGAGCAGGATAAACTAAGCTCCAAGAGCCACGCATCACGTCTTAGTTCATACGTGGAATCTAGAGCTAAAATAATGAAGATGACATTAATGGGCATGAATTTATAAAAAGACCTGCCTGGGGGTATCTTCAGTGGGAGGGGAAAGGAGAGAAACTGAAGGATAAAGATCAATATATGTTACATATGTGTGTGTGTATGTGCAAATATGTGTGTATAATGAAACCCCTGGAACAGGTTAGGGCCGTTAACACAATAAAACAAAGGAGGTAAACCTATCCGAAGTACCATGTCCACATCTGTGGAATAGTCCCAATGAAACTCCCAGTAAAGAGAGTATACTAATAAAAAATAGTTTAAAAATTAAAGGTAAAACAAGACTCTGATGAAAAAAGATTCATTGGACATAATATCATATGTCACAAAGGACAAAGGGTCAACAATGCAACAGTGAGAACTCACCAGATGTTGTTAGAAATGAACTTTACAACTTGGGAGAAGGGAGTTGGGGGGAGAGGAAATGGGAGAAAAATAAGGGAGGGGATAACAAAGTTCCATAAGAAATATACTCATTACCTTACATATGTAACTGTAACCTCTCTGTTCATCACCTTTACAATTAAATTAAATAATACCCTAAAGATAAATCATTATGAAATATATCATGGACAGAATCTTTGAATAGTTCGTAAGAATATCTGTAATATCACTTGTACAGGTCACAATTAAATTTGTTTTATCTTCATTATAATTTCCTTTATGTGCGTTTACTACAGAAAGCCATATTCTACTTGCAAAAGGAACTTAATTGAGTTTTCTCATGTGGCTAGATAAAATGGAAAACTTATTTATGTTAAATATTTCTATTCAATCTATACCTAAGATCATTAGATGCATATCTTCAAATTGTTTACTTATAGGCTGAGGAAGGCCTAGCCCACATTTATAATTTGGTGGTTATATTTTCCTGCAATTTGAGGTTTTCAATTTCAGAAACCATTTCCCCTCCACCTACCAGCTTTTTCATGCACATTGTGCAAAAGTATATTTATCTCAGTTATGCAAAGTGACAATGATTTCTAACAGCTGTACTTCACAGCAGACAATTGTGGTGTCTGCTTCTAACCCAATGGTACAGAATGGCAGGTGGAATAAAGAAAAAAAAAAGAGAGCATTCATTATTCTTTAGCTTGGGGGTGCCATGCACTTATTAAAAGGTAGATTTGAGCCTTTGTGAGCTGTTGACATGTTAAGACAATCAAGTCAATGCTACTCTCAGTCTACTTGCCAAACATCATATTACAGTTGACAAATATCTAACGTGCTGGCTCAAAAGTTCAATTGGTACAGCCTTAACTTTCTTACCCAGGTTCTTTCTTGTCTAAAGAGGACCACACTTAAGACTAAATGCCTTTGAGATACAATGGAGGGAACGAATACAAGGGCATCCATTAGCAGATTGTACCAGGACTTTCCTTTGCTCTCTTGAAGCATGTCAATCATTTAAAATGAAGTCAGTTAAGTTTAGACTTGGGACACATTTTACAGAGCAGTCTCACATTTACAATTCTTTTTAAAAACTTTTCTTTAGGACCTAACTACTTAACTTAGTAACATTTTCTATTTTTATATTAAATTCAGAAAGGCTAGTGGTTAAAGAAGGCTAGGTTTCTCTTTATTTCAAGTTATTATTGTAAGTTTTTATGTAAGTATGATACATTTTCTTAGTGGTGTCAGAGCTCATAAAATTTCCATTAGCTGGTGCATACTTAAGATCCCCCCTTCCATTATTTACTTTGTATATCTTAAGTTATATTTACTTGTAGCATCCCTTAGCCATTGTTAATACTGAATGTTAAATAGTAAGTTAGATAAAACTAAATCTGATGATTAAAAATAAATGCATATCACCTCCCCAAAATCAAAAGTTTTTCATTGTGGCCTGTTTTCTCTCAGCTATTAAAACTAAGCTATGTACCAAGAAACTAAAAAGATAAAGTAAAACAAGCCTACACAAAAAGATAAAGTAAAACCAGCCTACAAAGAACTTCACATATTCATGTTTCCTTCGAGATATAGCTTGACTTCGTGGAAATGAGTTGTTGTTTTATTTTAGTATACTACTGTTGTAGTTATTTGATTAATAATAAATTATAGAGCTTCTCTTGGAACCCAAATGCAATTTTTAAGAACTAAAGCTATGTGATAAATAGTCTTCAACACTGGGACCACTGCACCGGCTTTAACTTTAGCACTGTCTGTCGATATGTTACATTTGCAAAAGATAAACTTATTTGCTTTTATCTCCATGAATAAAGGTTTACTTTCCTAGATGGATTAGTGATAACTCAGAACAAAAAAAAGAGAAGAATCACAATGTGGAGAAAACAAAGGAACAAGTGCCAAAGAAAGATAAATGCCAACAAGATAAATATACATATATATAGTGTTATACATATGTATATATATATATATTCCTATAACAGGTGGATCTATGATGTAGAATATATATGAAAATAAAAATGTGAGTAGAAATGGAAACATGGTTGTGTTAAACATAGGCTGTTTAGAAAGATTAAAAATACAAATAATGCTATTTCTGACATAGATTTAAAAACTTTTTCATACTTCCTTAAGTCTAGGAACTTGCTTTTAATCATTCCACATGTTTCCAGGTTTTATTTAACCAGTCCTATCATGGCTGGCCATTTACATTATGCACATTTTTCACTGTTATAAAAATAATATCTAACAATACTGAAGGAGAACACAGTAGGAGATGGATACTACGTGACTTCACACACTTACTATAAAGGTTAAGCAGTCATGAAAGTGTGTCTTTGGCAAAGGAACAGACAAAGACATCAATGGAACAGAATAAAGAACCCAAGTACAGAGTCACATATATAGAATAAACTGATTTTTTGACCAAGGTGCAAAGATAATACAATAGAAAAAAAGATCATCCTTCTGATAGATGTACTAGAATGAGTGCACATCATATATATATATATATATATATATATATATATATATATATATATGGAAAAATCTTAGACATAAGCTTTCAAATGAACTCAAAATGAACCACTGACCCAAATGTAAATGCAAAACTACATTGGGCTAGGAGCACCTCTGGGTGGTAGGGCACTTGCCTAGCATGAATGAGCTCCGGATTCAATCCTTAGCACTGAAGAAGTTCCTAGAAGATAGAATTGGAGTAAATCTATATGATCTTGGGTTTGATGAGAACCTTTGGATGGTGCCACCAAAGGCATCATCCAAAGCACCAACAATAACAAAGAAAAAACTGACAAGTTGAAGATCATTGAAATTAGTCACTTCTGCTCTATGAAAGATACTTAAAAAATGGAAAAGAGGAGCCACAGAGTGGCAGGAAATACTTGTAAAAGACCTCATACAAAAGCTTATTATGGAAACACAACAAGAATTTTTAAACATTCACAACGAGAAAGTAAGCCAATTAAAAAGTAGGCCAAAGAGTTTAACAAACACCGGAACACAGAAGATCATACAGAGAGCAAACAAGCAAGTTAGTGGCTACTGCAGAAACACAAACCACAGTTCATCTAGACAGTGGAGTATTACTCCATGCTAAAAAGAAAGGACATATCAAATCAGGACAAGATGGGGAGGAAAGTAACATGTATACATGGATGAGAAAAAAGAAGTCAATCTGCAAAGACTCCTCCATACCGTATCATTGCAACTCCATGTCATTTAGAAAAAGGGAAAGCTACAGATGTAGTACAAGTTCAGTGGCTTTCAGAACAAAGGAGGAGGAGTAAGGGAGCAGAGCCTGTTTTTTGTATGACATTCTAATGCTGGGTACAACTCATACAATATAAGATGCTAGTGAGTAACTGCCACTCCTACAGGAACCCACTGGCTTTGGGGATGGTAATGTGTCACTGTAGGGTCCTTTGTGGGTCACACATACATGCCACTTTGATGGAGGATGTTGACAAAGGAGGAACTTTTGCGTACAGAAGGCCAGCATGTGTGTCTTTGGGAAATCTGTTTTCTTTTCTCTCAGTTCTGCTGCGAACCCAAAGCTGCAGAAAGGCATGAAGAAAATGTAATGCTAAACACTATTTGGGAAAATTTATTTTAGCTCATGCCCATGATTTCTAGAGATGAAACTGGTGATTTAAATTTTATGCATTAATAGGATTCTGCCAGTCTACAAAGATTGAAGAGTACTTTTTTATTCCTATAGTAGAAATAGCTGCTTTATGGTGAAGAAAAAAATAGGTAAACTACATAAAGTAAATAGGCTTGGGCACTGTCACTCACACCTGTAATACCAACTACTTGGGGAGGGGAGATTTGGAGGATCACAGTTTGAGGCCAGCCTGATCAAAAAATTTGTGAGGCCCCATCTCAGCAAACAAAGCTGGGCATGTTGGTGCCTGCCTACCATCCAGAAAGCATAAGCAGGAGACTCATAACCCACAGGCAGAAGATATGAAATCCCATCTGGAAAGAGAAACAAGTGTATAACACCTTCCTAACAAGTATGAGGGTGCAGAGTTCAAACCCCAGCAGCACATAAACAGAAAACAATGCAACTGTGTTCATGACCCATGATAAATGTGTATTTAAAATGTGTGTGTACAAAAAGAGAAATGTAAGAACAGGTAAGCAAGGCCAGAAAGAAACAGAAAGATTCAAACTTGTAAGAACTTAACAGAGTAAGAAATCCAAACTGATGAGAATTGTGATCCTTGGCAATAAAAAATAAAGATTTGCAGCAGAGTGAATTGGGAAAGACTAGGATCAAGTTTAGCAGTTGATGCAATCATAAAAGAGACAAAAATATTATTGGGCAGGTTTCTAATTCTTTAATTTCAGTATTTTTCATTAATATCAATAATCTTCAACATGGCACACAAAGGTCTTCTGGGAGTTGCTAGATACATGGCTCAGGTGAAAGCATGCACAGGCAAATGAGACTCCTTAAGTTCAAATCTCAGTTCAGCAAAATAAAAAAAGATACATTTTTGCATCTTACAAGGATAAATAAATCTTTAAAAATAAATATTACTGATTAAAGGGTCACGAGTAGTCTTTTAAAATAGCAATCTCCTCTATAAATATTCAAGTGTGAACTTATTTTTGGAAGCTCTTGGAAGTTCTCTTCTAAGAATATGCACTTTTAAAGTCCATACTTCAAACCTACCTGATTTAAGTTATTTTATTATTAGAGGTAAATGTGTATTTTTCCTTTATAAAAATATACAGGATTTTAAAAGAAAATTTAAAGATCTCAGAGTCACAGAAGCAAGGATGAGTGAAGAAAAGGACCTCACTGGTTAGTCATTTTCTTGTGAATGCACAACAATCTAAGGTTGTGTTCTATTCTGACTTCATTTATACAATTCAGGGAAACTGAGTAATTTATGAAAATAGGTTGACCAGCAGATAAGAGGCAAAGATATAGTCTGACTATAGGAAATCTGATTCAGAACCTATGCTTTCTTGCTTCTCCACATTGAATTATATTTTTCCCAGAAGGATGAACGCAACAGAACTGCTCACAAGTTTTACTCATATTGTATGTAATAAGTTCAATGACAGGTTGACATTTTAGTTCCTCAGTTATTATTAGTTCTCTCCTTTCTCTTCATAAAGATGAGAACAGTCCAGAACTACATGCACAAAGAATGCAACAATCTAATGATATACATATTCCTTTAAATTAGTGGAATATTGTGGAATATTATGAGTATGTTTGTCCTCCATGAATCTATCCACATTTTGTAGACAAGACCAAATGGGCACTGGATGCTTATTTTCAAAAGTGTGACCACTTTAATTGAAATTTCAAACATTCCTTTTAATATATAAAATAAGCCACATGTGAAACACAATGAACTTGAATCCTCAACAGGTATCCAAAACTGATTTGCTAATGACTGTGGTTTTTTCCATGTTGACAATCTCATAACATATTTTGTATTTGTAATTTCTTGTTCCTTTACTTGGAAGTCTTTCCTGAACTCTTGATGTCATGCTTTTTGCTGTAAATAAAATCAAGCACTACTTTTCATCTTGTTTGAGAACTCTTGTCTTTTATTTTTTCCAATAATAAACATATCATAATGTCAGACTGACATGTTTTGGGGGAGATGATAACTCAGTTATTCTCCAAGGTGACTTGGTTGTATTTGATCAAGAGAGGAAAAATATGTTTTCATATCACTTTGACTTACTGATTTTTTTAGTTGATCCTCTATTTTACGAAATGATCTCTTAAAAGTTCATATGAATTTCAAGGGACTTGGCATTTCATATTTATAGCTTATTTTTTTCCATCTAGATTTTTATGAATATATATATATATATATATATATCCTTTTAATTTCTCTCAGTCAAGAAACCAAGGTCACAATGTGACTCACTGCTGAGTATAGCAATGATTAATCAGGAAATAAATGGAGGCTATGTTTTAATACATTAGTTCTATTATATCTGTCTAAAGGAAAATTAGCAATGAGACAGAATATATACCACAAAGTGGATATACTCTGAATTTGCAAATGGAATTCAACGAACAGTTGGAATTAGATAGTTTTTCTTTATTTTTTTCTAACAAAAGTATGAGCAGAATAGTCTTATTAAGACCTGTGGTATACAAGGACACAAAACCCTTCTGATTATGGTTTTGATTATATTTTATGTACAATCACTCCCTTCCTGTTATTGAGGACTATTCTCAATAAGCTAAAAATTGTCACATCAAGTATCTCTTCCATAACAATTATGCCCTTGGCACAAAAGAACTGCTATCTCTGATTCTGTCTGATGTATAAGAAACTGAGATGTGAAAAAAAAATGTAAGAAAAACCTTGTTCAAGGTCAAGAAGGGAAGTTACTATTAGAATTGGATTCAACTTCATGTGACATGGTTTCTTAGTGCTATTTCAATTCGAATGCCTATGATTTTTAAAACATTTTCTGATATATACATCCAGTGGGTCAGGTCATTTTGGGATAATTCATTCTTTTCTCTAAAAAGTTTCTGCTACATGAGTCTTTTCAAATTTCAAAATTTCCATCAAGTTTGAAGATAAAGAAAGCTTCCTCTTCCTCAAAATATATTGTGTCATATTTCCCTCCCTCCCTCCCTTCCTCCCTTCCCTCCCTCCTTCCCTCCCTCCCTCTTCCTTCCCTTCCTTCCCATTGTCTCTTTCCTTCCATCGCTTCCCTTTTGTTTACTTTATTTTTTTATGCCAATATTGAGACGTGAGACTTAAACTCAGTACTTTACTCTCATATATATATATATATATATATATATATATATATATATATAGGCTAAAGGCCAGTGATCTACCACTCCACACTTCTAGCTTTTTGCTGACTAAGAGGAGCTAAGAATTTCACAGATTTTTCTGTCAAGGTTGGTTTTGAACAGAGATTCTTAGATCTCAGCCTCCTGAATAGGTAGGATTACAGGCCTGAGCCGCCAGATTAGCTCAGCCAGTCTCATTATATTTAGAAGAACTATTACTGCACTACTTACTAGTTCTGTATAACACCTCAGACAGCCCAACTAGGAATGCCTAAAAGACAATCCCCCACATAATTCAGGAGTGTAGCTCAGAAGTCAGACTGTCTTAGATCTAACACTTTTCTTTCTGGTTGTGTAAATCTGAGCAAGGCAAGAGGCTGTACCAAAGTTCAATTCCTAACCAGATGGCAGAAGTGCCTACGGCACGAGTGTGGGGAGCTCTGTACCTGATGACGTACAGACAGCATGTAGCCGGTGGCCTGACAAAAAATGAACAGGAGAAGCTAAGTTATCCCTATATCCTCTTCAGGAGGCACAGCTCATGATGTGTTCATTTTAAGATGAATGCTACAAATACTTGGCCACTTGTTGAAAGAAAATAATTCCAGAAATCTACTTTTAAAAGACAAGTGGAGATCTATTAGGTTAAACATGGGTGATGACTTGTGGCTGTAATCTTAGCTACTTGGGGAGGTGGAGTCTTGGAGGATCATGGTCTGAGGCCAGCTGCGGAGTGGGGAGGTGGTTCACAAGATCCCACCTCAATGACTAAAAAGATGCATGTGGTGATATGTACCTGTCACCCCAGCCACACGGGAAGTGTAAATAGGAGGCCTGCCTAGGTAAAAATGGAAGGGGCTGTGTCTTTTGACAGTAAAACCAGAAATACCCTAGATGATATGATTTTGAATTGATGCTTTCTTTCTTATTAGCCATATTCACCAGCCAGTTTTTTTTCCCCTGTATCTAAAGTAAGATATCTTGAGCTAACCCGAGGAGCAAAGTGTAGAAATCAGACCTATCGTGAATTACTTGTTTTGAATTGTGTGTTTGCATGTGTGTTGGGTTTAGGGGAGGAGGGTTTACTGGGGCTTGAACTCATGAAGTAATTGTTGATTGACTTTCTCTGCTCACAGCTAGTGCTCTACCACTTAACCCACAGCCCAGTTTCCAGCTTTTTGGTGGTTATCTGGAATTAAGAATCTCATGGACTGTGGGGCACACCCGCCCGGATGCCTTGCATCATTACGAAGAGGTTCTAGCAGGCCCGCCTCTTTTCCCAGCCCTGAGGCCGAGTGGATAGCCCCGCCTGCCTTCTCCAGAGCGGAACAAGAAAGGCAGCTCTAACCAGCTCCGCCTCCTGCCTCAGACTGCGTGTGCGCTAAGATGGCTGCTGGTGATGTACCCAGAGGCGGTCCTGAGGGCCGTGAAGTAGATGTAGGCTGCCCCATTGGGAGGTCCCTTGGAGCTCCACCCTGACGGACAGGTCAGGCGTCCATTCACAGCCCCTACGTAGGTGCACATACCCCTCCCCTTCCGCCGCCCTCTGTCCCATGTAAAAGAACAGCTCATTGCCGCCATTAAACGAGTCTTAGCTCTGACTGGCTCCCGGATTGTCCGTGGGTCCTCCGACAAAAGGGGGGCTGGGGTGGCAGTTCGTCGGCCCTTTCCTCTTCCTGGCCCACCCGGGTGGGGCGTGTTTTCCCATCTCTCCTGCAGGACAGGAGAGCCCCAGAGGCTAAAAACCCCCGACAATGGACTTGCCTATCCAGGCTGGCTTCTGATCCTCAGAACTCAGCCTCCTGAGTAGCTAGGATTACAGGTGAGAGCCACTGGGGGCTGGCCCTCTTAAACTTATTTTTCACAGAATCCACATATAAATACATTGTGATCCTTATCAATGTTTTGTAACTTAAAAATAATTCTGGGCTGGGGATATAGCCTAGTGGCAAGAGTGCCTGCCTCGGATACACAAGGCCCTAGGTTCGATTCCCCAGCACCACATATACAGAAAACGGCCAGAAGCGGCGCTGTGGCTCAAGTGGCGGAGTGCTAGCCTTGAGCGGGAAGAAGCCAGGGACAATGCTCAGGCCCTGAGTCCAAGGCCCACGACTGGCCAAAAAAAAAAAAAAAAAAAAAAAAAAAAAAAATTCTGGCGATTCATTCTTTAATCATACTCCCCAATTTTATGCAATACCATTCAAATTCTCTTTCGTCAGATCTGCTGCCTGTCAATGTCTCCAGCTTCACTGTGTAGCATTCATTCTCCCATCACTTCCTCATGTACTGAACACATCGGTGATTTTCTTGTCCCCAGCATGTAGCAGACTTGTCTTGGTGTACAGTCTACAAGCTGCAATTTTGCTTTATTTAGTCTCTCAATATTTTGTCTGCCTCTGTAATAAAATTTAGAATTTGTGAAGTCAGAGACCTTGGCTTGTTATTCACCACTAGGGCTTTGCTCAGAGCCTTATTTCAAGAAGGTGTTTAAGGAAAGTGTTGGGTGAAAGAATGGATGAATGGATGATAGATGGATGGATGTTCGAAGATGGCACAGTTATAAAGAATGGCTAATTATCTTAGGGAGGAGATTTGATTTTATGAATAGCTTCATAATACTCAGCTATAGCATTTCTTTTTTTTTTTTTTTGCCAGTCCTGGACCTTGGACTCAGGGCCTGAGCACTGTCCCTGGCTTCTTTTTGCTCAAGGCTAGCACTCTGCCACTTGAGCCACAGCGCCACTTCTGGCCATTTTCTATATATGTGGTGCTGGGGAATCGAACCCAGGGCTTCATGTATATGAGACAAGCGCTCTTGCCACTAGGCCATATTCCCAGCCCTCAGCTATA
Source organism: Perognathus longimembris pacificus (assembly GCF_023159225.1). Lineage (NCBI taxonomy): Eukaryota > Metazoa > Chordata > Mammalia > Rodentia > Heteromyidae > Perognathus > Perognathus longimembris. Next base: position 22,168,637 of record NC_063184.1, read on the forward strand.
GCATTTCATATGTGAAACAGCACATCTTAAGAATCATGAAGTCATCACCAAAGAGATGTTATTAGAATAGCTGTTTTGGGGACAGAGAGTTACGTGTTTAAAATGTTGGGTCTGTCATTCATTGAACATTCTAGATCTAAAATGAAGGTAAAGCAAATGATTGAATTTGATAATATGCATGATGTGGATGACATAGCAATCTGCTAAATAATTGATAAGCATTGTCCATCAATATGACCACCAAATGATGCAGTCTATGGTGGATTGGAATATCATACAAATAGAGAACATGTTTCATATTTACTTTAGTATTTGTTTAAATGCTAATCTTAAAATTTTAGTATTTATAATGAAAGAGCCCAATAGTGTTCCATATCATTTCTTCAGTGTATCTCACAAGAATAGGTATCATCCATTCTAATACTAATGAGAAAATAAAACTGGAAAGATTATGGTCCCTAGGATGGTCAAGTGTGTCATCAGGAGAGCTGGCCTTAGAACTCAGGCATTCTGCAGTTAGATTGGTGCACTTCCTTCTGAAACGTGTCTAGCATGAAAGCATCCCAACTGCCTTTGGAATAACAGGAGGGTATGTATAAATAACAGCACAGACTAGACGTAGAGAAGTCAGTAGCTGAAAATGCTAATGATGATTGCTGAAGAGTGTAAAAAGCAAATCCATGTCTCCGGTATTGCTGGTTACAGCTGTGATTTGGTGCATGTTATCTCTATGTAACTTTACCTCCTGGTCCTGAAACATCATTCCAAGGGCACGCAGAAGCTGCTCAGCCCAGCTGCTGAGACATTTGGGTGCTGTGCTGTCTCAACTTTCCAGGTTTCATGTGATCAGTGCTTTCCTTTTTCTCTCTCTCAGCTCATTTGATATTCTCATAAGCTGAAATCATTGTCTCTTGAGACAATGCATTCTGTTTTATTGTGAGCAAGCTGAAATGGAATAAACAAATATCCCCAACCATTTTATTTTCACCCACTCCTGCTGACAACCTAGTTGATATGAGTACCTAGAATAGTACTGTTTTCCTGATGTTTCTTCAGGACTTTATATATAATGTGTTCATGTATAACAGTCAATGAGAAACATCAGGATTGTGTTTCTAATGTTTATAAGCGAAAACTTGTCTCTGCTTGTAACTCAGAAAAATGTCTCTTTCCCCCTTAAAGCCAACTTTAGAAATGCCTTTATTCAGCTCAGCAATAGAGAATCGAGTTCTCTTTTCTCATGTCCTTACACCAAAAGCTGAACTGAGGATTGTAAAGCTTACCAGTATATGCTGTTCATATTCAATTTCAGCCTCATACAGCATAGGTAGCAAAAGCAGTATATATTTCATTTCATTAAAATAAGAATTCTTCTATTCTGTTTCCAGAGGAGTCAGGGGAGAATCAATGACGGGTTATTATGGGGCTGCTTCACTTGTGTTAAATGTTCAAAGCTTTTACAGTCAGGGCTTTGCAGGCGGAATGACAGGAAGTAAGGTGATTATACATTAGAAGAAGGCTCTGAGTGGGGAAGAATTTCACCTCTTCCAGAAGGAGGAGAAGAATAGGTCCAAATCAGCAGCAGAAAAAAAAAAAGTGAATCTTCTTATTCTATGATAGACATGCATTTCAAAGTTGTGGTTCAATAGCAGCAATGCATACTATATGTTTTGTCACTATTATTATGATTGATGGTTACATGCAGGGTTGTTACTAGCTCCAGTGGGTTCCTCTTATTCTCTGGCTTTCTGTAGGCCTCAACATAACTATAGGAAGAAGAAGAGGAGGAGAGAGGGGGGAGGAGGAGGAGGAGGAAGTGAAGGAGGAGGAGGAGGAGGAGAAAGAGGAGGAGGAGAAAGAGGAGGAGGAAATAGCTTTGGCTGGTGCTCACTGCTGGTGAATCACTGAAGTCAGAATATAGGATGGTACAACCTTTCACTCAACAAGTATCTATTGTGTACCACCAGGCATTATTCTAGATACTAGAAACACAGAGGAGAATCGATCCCTCAAGATCTCTTTCCTACCAATCCTGCCCTCGTCCAAGTGACAGAACAATCTGAAATGAGCATAGCTGTAAGTTAGCTTGATAGTGGTACGTGAACTGAATCACATCTAAGAGAGTTGTGTGAGGGGCAATGACTCGAGCTGAGAGGGATGTGGAGACTTCACAAGGATTTTCTACTATGGATTATGTGGTGGTTCCATTGGCTGAATTTAGGAATTGGTAAGATTCTCTTGTGTATTCATGTGAAATGCTCTTTAAATCATTAGCTAGATCCCAGTTATGTATGTTTTTGCAAAGAGAAGCCAAATAATGGTTGGGCTCAGGGAAGGGCAGATTCCAGTCACAGCACTGTTTTTTGATTATGTTGTTTGAATTATGAAATACATGTTATGTTTTAGAATTTAATAATACTTAAAGTGTCATTTTTACCTTTTTGATCAAGTGTCACATCATATACCCATCCCAAACAGCATTGTTGAGAAACTTTCTCCTAGAAAGGTGAGGGTGATTTAGCTCATAAGACAAGCTCAGTAAAACCAGGTATAAATAGATTTAAAAAATCAAGGGGCTGGGAATATGGCCTAGTGGCAGGAGTGCTTGCCTTGTATACATGAAGCCCTGGGTTCCATTCCCAAGCACCACATATATAGAAGACGGCCAGAAGTGGCGCTGTGGCTCCAGTGGCAGAGTGTTAGCCTTGAGCAAAAAGAAGCCAGGGACAGTGCTGAGGCCCTGAGTTCAAGGCCCAGGACTGGCAAAAAAAAAAAAAATAGATTAAAAAATCAGTAAAGGACTACAAAACGATTGAAACATGTAACAATTATTATTATTATTATTAATTATTATTATCTCACCATAAATGGAATCAGGACTGAAAGAGAATACATATTCTCAGACTACTGTTACACCTTCAAACATATATTTTTTCTTCCTTTGGGAAGTTAGAGCCATGCTATGTGTTAGGGGAAAGAGAAGAAAAGGAGAGGAGAAAAGGGAGAGAAAAGAGGCTGGGGAGAAACAGGAAGCAAGAAGAGGGTAAGAAAGTTGGGAGAGAGGGGGACAGGAGAAGAAGGAAGGGGAGAAGATATGGGAGAGGGAAGATGAAAATAAAAGAAAACCAAACCCCCAGTGATCACTTAACTCACTGTCTCCATAAGAGTAGAATACACTTGTTCATTTGTATCCTAAAAGTCTTGAATCCTTATATTTTAAGAGCTGTCTTGAGGGATGTTTTTTTCTGGGAAATGTTATGATTCTGTTGTTAACTTTTATAATTCTATAGCTCTCAAGAAAATTTCTGAACACTTAGAACGAAGAACTCACTGACACTGTGGGATTTAATCTTTGTGTACTAAATGTCTTTTGGGGGAAATGTCTCCAGGATTTCATTGTCTTCTCTGTGCCACTTAAAATCTAATACACTTCAATTTCACTGAGTCAGGCTAAGTTCTCTCTCCATGGTGCCTTTCAATGGTATTTCTGAGTGAGTCAAACATGTCCTTTTTCTTTGTTGGGCTGTCAACTTCCTTTACACTTCAGTTTTGGGACTATAAATGCCGATAGGAATTGAGTATTTATACTCTCCTCATATAATTGTAAATTCCAGTGGAGAATTTTTAGTGCCAAAAGCCTTGCTGTTTTCAATAAAATGTGGACACTGTTACCAAATAAGCCCCCAATTCTACAATCTGGTGAAAGTTTAAAAAGTAGCATGAACCAGGTGGCAGTGACTCACACCTGTAGCCCTAGCTACTCAGGAGGCTGAGATCTGAGGATTGAGCTTCAAAGGCAGCTTGGGTAGGAAAGCCTGGGAGACTCATATCTCCAATTAACTACCCAAAAGGCAAGAAGCAGAGCTGTGGCTCAAGTGGTAGAGACTTGCCTTGAGCACAAAAGAATCTTCAGAGACAGAGCCTTGGTCCAGAGTTCAAGACCCAATAATGACACCCCCCCCACACACATACATACACACATACGCACACACACATACACAACACAAGGCCTTATTTAAAAAAAAAATAATGAAAACAGAAAAGGCTGGAGGCATGGCTGAAGTAGTAGAGTACCAGTCTAGCAAGTGTATCTTGTCTGCTGCTGTTTTGGCATACGAAAGGATGTCAGGTTTCTGACCTGAAATGCTGAGGAAAGCTAGCCTTCTCCACAGCTACCACCCAGTCTACAATTTCTGCAGGCTATTTCATATGCAGCATTAAATACACAAAAACACTACATGCCATGCATTTCTGGCAGTATTATATGAGACAGAAGCATCCTATTCTATTTACATATTGCCCAACTGGCTGGGTCTTCAAGCTTATGGCATCTGTTGAAAAATCAGTAAATAAAGGCATTTTCCTGGCTTTTGTTGTCTGGAGAAGGGAAAGTGATTATTAACAACTGTCTGTTCTTCCCTTGGTAGTCTCTGGCATTTTAAAAAAGTAAATGTTATATTTCTGCAGACAAGAACATTTTGTTGTTGTTTGTTTGTTTATTGCGTGCTAATCCTGGGACTTGAATTCGGGTTGGGCGCTGTCCCTGAGCTTTTGCATTCAAGAGGAGCTCTCTACCACTGAGCCAGAGCTCTACATCTGGCTTTTTGGTCATTAATTGGAGATAAGAGTCTCATAGACTTTCCAGCCTGGGATGAACAGCAAGCCTTACATCTCAGCCTCCTATGCAGCGAGATTACCTGTGTGAGCCATGGGTGCTTGTCTCATAGTGCTTAATTTTAAAGATAATAAAAATATGAAAGCTGAAGGGATTGATGTACATGTATCTGTTACTTCAAATTTCCCAATTTTACATCCTTTATTTACATAATTTAGTTTATATTTCCCTCTGGTTAGGGTGAATTACAAATATGTGTCACATTTAAGGAGATTTATCTGGTAATTTCTTGGATTAAAACTAGGCTGCATGACTAATTATTGGAAAATCTCAAGTTCAAACTCCTCCCTACTTTCCTCTAAGGCTCAATTAATGTATGCTTAAATGGAATATATTATCCTACTCTTAAAAATATTTAAGAAATCATGATTTGTAAATTGTCAGGGAGTAATTAGTAAATTCTCCTAATGTGGTATCAAATTTGCAATTATTTCTAACAAGGAAAAATAGTATAAATTGAGAAAAATCAACGGAATTTAGGGCCAACACTCCCAAGTCTATCCAATGAGCATAGTGATAAATAGTAATATAGAGTAGAATATTCAACTTACTAACCAAGTACATCAGTATGTAATATATATATACAGTATGTAAAAACATACATACATACATACATACATACGGTTGGTTGACACCAATATTGGAAGAATTGATCCTCATACTTCTTTTTAGTTTATTGACATCAAGCCAGTATAAAGACTAAAAATATTTAGTAAAGGTTCTTTACATGTCAATTTTCAGGTTTCTTTAAAAAAAATACAACAAATGCAAAATCCTGTGTTAAGAAAATGAAAATTGAGTCAGAAATAGATTTTCCAGTGCCTGAGGGGTTGTCTATCTGTCTTCCTCACTGAGCTTTTTGAGTGTCTTATATAATTGTATCCCTTGAGACAAGTGTGAAATTTGCGTGGCTCTCATCTTAGCTATGTCCTGTCGTTCCTGTCACCTCCCCAGCTTTCCTGACAAAAACATAAAACAAGCACATACAACAGATCATCTTGCCAATCTTAAAACACAGAATTCAACCTTCCTCCGTCAGTAATAGATTTAGTTCCACACGATACTAAGAATATAAGTTAAAAATTATTAAGGCAGTCTATTTATAAATTTATTTTACTAAGAGCCCTTAAATACAGTGAGTGGGTTATAAATTATTTTCCTGAACTTTTAAAAAAGATAGTAAGCAGATTGTACAATTCAGTGAATAAGTTCTACACCATATACAAAATATAGAACTATGTAGTCACTTTATTTTTATTTATTCATTTGCCAGTCCTGGGGCTTGGACTCAGGGCCTGAGCACTGTCCCTGGCTTCTTTTCTTGCTCAAGGCTAGCACTCTGCCACTTGAGCCACAGCACCACTTCTGGCCATTTTCTGTATATGTGGTGCTGGGGAATTGAACCTAAGGTGTCATGTATACAAGGCAATCACTCTTGCCACTAGGCCATATCCCCAGTCCCCTCTGTACTCACTTTAAGAGGAAGAGGATATGAGGACTCAGGCTTAGAAATTTAGGAGCCACACTTATAAGAAATGAAAAGATTGATTTCTATAAAGGACAACTGAGTTACACAGGAAAAACATTAGATAAAGCTTAAAACATATTAAAATCAAATTTAATTATTTAAAATTAATTAAAATAACTAATTAAATCAGTTTCATGTATGTTAAATTTTGGCATATTTTACAAATATATCTTATATTTTTAATATTTTTATAATTAAATTAATTAAAAGTAATTACAAAAATTACTGATTTCCCATGACTGACTGTTAAGCAAACTAAGTAATTAGGGACAAACTAATGAATCAGGTATGGAAGATCCGGTGTAATGATGGATAAAGAAAATTTAGGGAGAAAAGTAAATGATTGCAGAAAGAATCAGGTCCAACCTCAGAGTAATAATTGACACCGAGCTTGAAAATAAATAGCCAATGGACAGAAGGAAGAAGGAAGTGGGAGGGCTAGAGAGAAAGGAGCAAGCAGCACCTGCTCTGCAAGAATGTGGAGGACCATAAAAGAAGGTTGTAATGTAGTGTGAGAGAAGCAGAAGGCCCATGAAAGGGAACAGAAGGCAATTAGATCAGTGTTTAGTACAGGATGGGCACTCAGTAAGTTCTGAATGACAATAATCAATGAGCAAGTGAAAACTGAATGATAGAAGGCTGGCAAATTGAAGAGACCTTTGAAGGCTAGAACAAAACAATTTGCATTTGAGATAGAGTAGGACCTGTAATAGCACTGGAGCAAAGATGGATCACTATCAGTACTATGCTGAGGGAAGATTAATTTGCAGAAGGGGGCCAATTAGTTATTTCTATAATCTGGGAGGGGAGTAACAATGACATGAATTACCAAATTAGAAGTAGAAAGGGGAGGGAGGAAGTAAATGGGGGCCATGCTACAGAGGGAGATTGAGAGTTAAAGAGTTTAATAACTTAAGAAAACAACACAACAACTTCTCCATTTCCAGCTTGGATAGTAGGGAGGATAGGGGTGCTTTTAAGCGAAGTCAAGAACACACACAGATAAGCATCGGCTTGCAAAGAGGGATAATTAGTTCAGACATGAGCTGGCAGGAGCATTTGCAGAGTCAGGTGGAGACATACAGGGGGCAGATAACTGTTGTTGCTTCCTACAAAATAAATGCCGACACTATGGGAAGTAACGCTTGCTCTTTGACGTGTCCCTTGCTCAGCCTCTACTGTCTGATCTCCAGCATATGTGGAATGCAGAATAAAGTTCTGTAACTCAAGTGTCAACAATTGTAGAAAAATCATGTAAGTTCATATCATATGTTCATATATGTATATGTAATATCACATTGCATATAAAGCCACTCAGGTATCTATCAACTAAGGTAGTAAAGGATTTCTAGATGACCTGATGCACCTGTAGCTCTGGATTCTTTTTTTTTTTTTTTTTTTTTGGCCAGTCCTGGGCCTTGGACTCAGGGCCTGTGCACTGTCCCTGGCTTCTTCCCGCTCAAGGCTAGCACTCTGCCACTTGAGCCACAGCACCGCTTCTGGCCGTTTCCTGTATATGTGGTGCTGGGGAATCGAACCTAGGGCCTCGGGTATACCGAGGCAGGCACTCTTGCCACTAGGCTATATCCCCAGCCCCTGGATTCTTAAAGCCTCGACTGCAACATAATAGATTATATCAAGTAGCTGGCTTGGATTACAACTACGGCCTTATGCAGCGGGATCTCAAACTTTGGATACATTCATATCACTGGAGGAACTTGTTAATATACCAATTCCAGGCCTCAAAAGTCCCTGATTAATTTTGATTGATGAGAAGTCTAATAATTTGTGATTCTTTCCCCCCCCCTCACATTTTTATTGGCATCAACTTGTTGTATGAGGGGAACTTTATTTTGACAAATCCATATATGCACATTTGATAAGATGCATCTCCTCTGATTCATATGGATTCCTGGGTGCTGCAAAGGCTGCTTGTCTCTTTATCACTAGCCTAGGCCTAGGACTATGGCTTTCAAATAAGATTCTTGAAGATTAATTCTCAGAGGACAAATCTGAGCAACTTTCTAAGAACCACTTGGATTTTGTTTGTTGATTTAACTCTTGGCACATTCCTCCCACTTCCGTGTATTATAATAGCTAGGGTAGGAGTCTGCTAACAAGTCTTTCTTGGTAATTCTTAGTAATGTCTATCAGTTTGTGATGTGAATTTTAGTTAGTGCTAGGAAGACTTGAGAGACATGGGGAAAGCTAATGGCAGGAGTTACCAGACACAGAGTAGGCATAAATCTTCACAGAAATGTACCCAGAATTTTCTGGGTACAATTTTATCATCTCTAAAGTCAAATGATTAGTCTGGAGGCCTTCACATTCATGCTTCAGTTCTGTAACTGTGACAGAGCTTGGAAATATCTGTAGGTAAGAACAGAGATAAATATTCCCATGGAACTTAAGAAAAAACAATTCTCAACTGGATCTGTCAGAATAATACAGATTTTGTTCTTGCTTTGTTAAGCAAGATACACCTCATCCCCCATTCTGATCTTTTCTTGCCAAGGTCAAGTTATTAGATTTTTGGTGTCGTCTGCCTTGGAGAATCACTCCTGGGTGGTGTGATTTTTGCATGGTGGAATGAGTCTTACCTTTCAGTAAAGCTGGGCTTCAAAGGCTAAGCTAATGCATTCTAATTTCTATTATAGCAAAATTTGCATATAATAGTGATCCAATTTATTAGCTAACATAACATTGCTTAAAGCTATATATTAAAGTTAAATATAAATCACAGTGGCTATGTTTAAAATAAAGAAATAGATAAGTAAAAAGTTAAATACTGATAAAGCTGCAGAGAAACTGGAATCTATTTGTATGCATTTACAATGGGGTACCCATTAGGGAAAATAGTATGGCTAATCCATAAAAAAATGAAAAGTAGAATCATTTGATGCATCAATCCCATTTCTGGATTTCTGACCCCAAGAACTGAAAGCAGGGATTTTAACAGGTATTTGCACACCTATGATCACAGTAGCATTTTCACAGCAGTCAAGAAGTGAAAGCAAACCAGGTGCCTGCTGCTGATAAATGGATAAGCAAGATGTTATTCAGGTTTAAAGTGGAAGGCAATTCTGACAGGGGCAATGACATGGAAGAATATTCAGGACATAGGATAAGTAAATAATCACTCACAGAAAGGAAAATACAGAATAATTCCATCTGTATGGAGTACAGTAGTCAACCCATAAAAGGAGAAAGTGGAAAGCCACTGTAGTACCAGTTTACTCTGAAATTTAAGGATTGTTGCTTGAAGATAGCCCAAACAAAGAGGTCCGTGAGACTCTTATCTTTAATAGCCCACAAAAAGCCAGAAGTGAAGCTGGGCCTCAAGTGGCAGAGCACTAGCGTTAAGCAAAAAATTCTCAGGGTTAGCACCCAGACCCTGAGTTCAAGTCTCAGGACTAGCAACAACAACAAAGCAAGCAATTAAGCGAGAAAGAAAGAATATAGCATGGTGGTTGTTGAAATAAGGAATAAAGAGTATAGAGAAGGGAATACACTGTTGGTGGGGATGTAAACTTGTTCACCCACTCTGGAAAGCAGTGTGGAGGTTCCTCAAAAGACTAAACGTAGAACTCCCCTATGACGTAGGAATCCTACTCCGGGACATTTACCCAATATCCCCCAAGCAAGGCCACACTAAAGCTTCCAGCATAGCCATATTCATTCCAGCCTTGTTCACCATAGCTGAGATAAGGAATCAACCCAGATGCCCTTCAGTGGACAAATGGATCAATAAAGTGTGGTGTGTATATATAATGGAATTCTATGCTTCCATTAGAAAGAATGATATTTTTCTATTTTTAAAAAAATGAAAAGACATGGAAAAAATTATCTTGAGAGAAGTGAGCCAGACCCAATGAGACATAGGCTGTATATCTCCCCTCATTTGTAGTCATTAGAATGTGCTGATAAATCTACAAGTAAACACAATGGATGGTAATAGACAAAAAAATGACACTTGGACCTGATAAATTGAACAGGACGCAGAACATTCACACAAAAGATTCAACAGCTATGTTTATATGATCATATAAAGTGATGTTTAACCAGATGAACTCCAAGAAATAGAAACAAGAATGTTTTTTTATTTTACGTTTTGTATTATTTTTCCCCCTTTATTGATGCTTTTTTATTTCTGTTCCCTCTGTCTTGTATGTAAGTTCATCCGATTTGGGGAGGGGAAGGGAAAGCATAGAAATGGTGGGACAAAGAGTGAACTAATTCAGTTGTGGTACTCCCTAGATGCTATGTTGGAAATGAACGATACAATTTGGGGGAAAAGGAGGTCAGAAGGGAAAAAATGGGAGAAAATGAGAGGGGGTGACCGTGTTCAAAAAGAAATGTACTCACTACCTGACTTATGTAACTGTAACTCTTCTGTACATTACCTTTACAATAAAAATAAAATTTTAAAAATTACTAAAAAAGAGGACAGTTTCAGTTTTGCAAGATGAAGAGTTACGAAGATGAATGCCACAAAACTGAACTTAAAAGTAAAGGTAGTAAATGTTATTTGCATTTACTTCAGCATAACTTAAAAAAACAAATAACTAAAATTAAACCTTTGAATAAAAATTTTATGTTGGACAGTATATAAAAGCTATTCATGTTATGCCCTTGGGTTATCTTACAAAACTAATTCATTATGCCTTAAAACAGACTCAATCCTTGTTATTGAGTATTTAAAAAGAATTTTGAACTTATAGAGTACAGTAATATTATATACGTACACATATATTAACAATAAAGGGAAAATTGAAGTAGGTTATTTTCTACCATATTTTAGTATGACTTCATGCTATGTTACACTCATTGCTCTAAAATATTATCAACCATTGCCTAACGTATGAAACTGTAACCTCTGTGTACATCACTTTGACAATAAATAAGAAAAAAATTATCAATATATTCACATTTTATTCATTTAATTATTCCTCAGGCTGATGGATCCTAGCTTCTTCATCAATAATGGATTTTGTAAGATATGTTGATTTAAAAATAACTGTTATAGATATTTAATAAGAAAAGAGCAATGTGTATACAGAAATGTCCAAGATGACAATGAATCTTAGAAATGCAAAAGCAGGAAGAGACACTAGTAATCATGGCATTTATGCTTTAATCAGACAAATGAATCCAACAGCTGAAAAAAAAAAAAGAAAATCAGAATCGAATATTGAATATGCAAATCAGAATGATTCCGGCTGAAAGGTCATTTGAGGATGCAAAAGGACAGTCAAGAGCTACAGAACCCTAATGAAACTTATACAGAATACCAATTCCACCATGGGGAAAGAAACGCTTTAAAAACTAAAGTAAGCATTGAACATCTAAAGTTACAAGGGAAAAGATACAGACATGAAATGCATCATCTTTATTAGAAAAGATCTATAGGAAAAATTTTAAATCTGGGTCTTATCTATATACATATAATTATTTGGGAAATAAATTTTTATAAAATTCTCATCTATATTTAATACTCTTAGGGATTAAAAAAGAGAATAGAAAAAAGTTCAAAACTTAAAGACATGAACAAAACTATTTATCTTTACACATGCATACACACACAGAAAATAAATGTTCTTTGAAAACACTGTCTGGCAAAGGAATTGTTACTATATGAAGTGTTCACTTGTGTGTGTTGATTTATAGGCAGACTCAACCGGATGCTGTTGGCCTGCCCTGACATCTGCTAACGGGCATCATAAATGCTGTCGTGACAGGGAATAGAATAGAGAGAGAGTCCTGGAGGGACAAGGGCAGAGAAGCAAATAAGACAAAGTGCCACTGTATTATTATTACTTAAAAAGGCATGCTAAGCTGTGCCTATGAGACCACATGGATACATAAAAATGCATGTTTATGACAGCTATTTTCATGAGAAAATAAACAAAACTTTGAAAGTATTCAGCAAGGCCACAGATCTAATAAATATGGTCATTTATGAACTTTTCAGAGAGTATTAGAATAATACTATACAGATAATATATTCTAATGTGAAAGATGATTCTAACACAGAAATTAGAAAGGACAAGTCTATTAAAAATAAGTCAAAATGTAATTCAAATAACAACTATAAAGGAACTATGTGTTCCTTTTTAAATGCAAAAGCAAGTCATAAAGCTTTATATCCCACTATAAACACAGGGTAACTTTGAGGATCAAAGTGGATGAGGAGAGGGAACTGATGAAAATTCTGGTAGGATTACGATTTTTAACGTTTTGTACTTTTATAACAGAAAAACTTTTAACGAGCATATATATATATATATATTTTTTTTCAAATTTGCCAAGCACTCCTCTCACGTTTGGTGCGATGAATCTTTGAACTCAACATCTGGCACTTGATAGACAGATACTGTTATCATTTGAACCATCTCCTTAGCCCACTTTACCTTAGTTACTTTAAAAAAAAATCGGGTCTAGAGCTTTTTACCTGGGCTGACATTTATGGATTATAGATATGAGACGATGTAAATATCCTAGGAAGTAATTATTAAAAGTAATATGGAAACAAGGCAATTCACCATAGATAGGTAGGTTAGGTAGCTAGCTAAATAGCTAGCTAGCTAGACAGATAGAGAAATTTAGAAGTCAAACATCTACCTACACATTCTTCCTCATCTTGGAAAACACTGTATAATGCTAGAATTCCTTTGGATATTTTTTTTCTGGTAGAATATGTGGCTGTGTGTTAAACCAGAACTAACAGCAGGGGCTTGGTACTTCTGCTAGTGGCTTCTGGGCTTTCTGGCTATGGAATTTCTCTCATATAACTACTATTTATAGTATAGTTTGAAATTAGAATCCAAAGAACCACTAAACATTTGTTCCAGAAAAAACATATTACACAATCCATCAGTTCCATTTCCAAATTTTTTAAATATATGGAAGCAAACTGATGTCCCAAATGGTCATATCTTCATTCCAATCCAAAAATTTGCCGTTTTTTTTCCCAAGTATCTTTGGTAATTCTTTGTATACTTCTTGCTCACTGACTTGGGATGATATGATTAATGTCCATTTAGGAAATCCATATGATACATGCTCAGTAGGTATCTTTGTTCCACAGAAAAGGTTCTTCTTCTCCCAGCATCATTTTTGTGGTACCTTATTATTCCACTAAAATTCCTTTCAACTTCTTGTCTATACAGTGGATCTGTTCACCCCGTGCCATTGTCCCCTGCTTGTCCCCTACCTCCCAGCTAATTACTGCCTCTTATTCATTTCATTAAATCTGCCTGACTTTAAGTTTAACACCACTTCCTCTAGGAAGCCCTCACTAACCTGAAAAGTCTCCTGTCTGAGCTGACGGAGTTCTGCTTTCTCCATGTTCTAGTATCTTCTACAGCTCTCTGTGGGTGGCTATTAGAATGCATTTATTTGGCAGCCACTGGCTTATTGCTTGTGGATGAAAGGAATGAGAGAACAGATGACTTAGGACTGAATATTGCTAATTAAAAGAGGAATTACGGAAGAAATAGCTTTCATCATGTCTTAAAAAGCACCCATTTTGCCACTATGAAATAAAAGCAATTTTAAAACTCTATGTTCTTCTAATAGCAGTAATGATAGTGCCACCTTTGCATTTATGAAACACTCATTATTTTCATCAGCACCAACTCTGATATAGAGAATCATATGGGCAGGCACACACACATGCGTACATGTACATATATATATCTATTGTAGGTCTAACATACTGCATATGACACAGTCACACTCAAAGTGCTTATGACCTTATGACCACCTAAATACGTCATGATTCTACATTTCCCCTTTCCTTTTTGAGGCACTATCAAACCAAGCTGGATTTTGATTTCATACATTCGCGAGGATTACTATCAATGAAAAAAATGTATTAATTGAAATAAGCAGATTCGAGGGAGATCTCAAGTAGTGTAATTCCTTAGAAAGGCAAAAATCAAAGTTCAGCAAAATAAAACACCTGGAAGCAGGTGCTCAAAAAGGGTAGGGGTAGACAAATGAAGAGGAGAAGAGGGGGGAAATGTAGGCAAGAATCCAATGTGTATCTTACAAAAATTAAGAAGACTGAGGGAAAGGTGGGTAGTGGAAGGACAAATGAGAATGTTGAAAGGGATGACATTGATCATGATATTCTATTCATAAACTGCTCTGTTAAATGGCAAATCCTTTGTGCAACTACTTAAAGGTAATAATGCAAAATAACAAGCATTTTATACAACAAACCGATCAAACTCCCGGGCATCAAAAATGCATGAGCAGGTCAGCTAGAAGCAGTTTTGTATCTTTTCTACTCAGCAGTTGCTGGAGTCCTTCTCTTTCATTGTGTCATTACTGACATAGATCTAACAACTCTGATTGCTGGAAAGAAGCAGAAAAATGCACTCGTGGGACCTGAGCTCCCAGCTGCAGGGGGAATTGCCAGCATGAATCATATACTGTTTGCTGGGATCATTTGGCAAAGGGCAAATCCAGTAAACACCCTTCCACCCCCAGGCCTAGTGGTATGACAACTTAGGTTTGGCATGTGAATAGCCCAGGGCAACTTAACATTTTATTTTGTTTTCCTCAAGCAATGTGTCCTTTCATTATTCATTTCCATAAAGGCCTAACCCAGATTCTAAAGTCATGAACCCAGATTATTAGTACCAAGTTGCTCATGGAAGTTCAAGTTCCCCCTTAACATCTTTCTGAGGCAGATTCATTAACTATCATTCACTTTGGCATCTTTATGCCAGATGATGCTACAGAGCTCTAAGAGGAAGGGAAACGGAACAAACAGATGAGAGGACCCAGCCAGCCTGGCTCATGGGTTTGAGGTACGTAAGATCAGGATCCATTAGATACAGAGCATGTTACAATCAACATGCATACATACACCAGCCCCAGCGCTTTGCTTATCTATCTTTTCCCATGTGCCTACCGCATCCTCAGGTGTAGCTTTGGTCATGTCTAGCTATAGGGATAAAGCCTCACTGGGACCTGGGAAGCAACATACTCAAGACTGGCAGCTGCAGGTAAGACTGTGAGCCAGACTTCGGTCCTGCCCTTGTATAGGATGAGGGGTGCCACACACCTCAGTGTTTTCTGTGTGATGTGTGACCTCTCCTGCCACCCATACTCACATTCAGCACATTCTGCCTGGGGCTGACAGCCGAGATGGGTCCTATTTTCCAATAATGACCATCATGCAAAGTCCAAGGTTTCAGCACCTTCCTTAGATCTTATCCATGCAGATTCACACTCCCTTGATTTTGCCCAATTGGTCCCCTTCTTGCCAACTCTCCAGATTCTCCCGCTATTTCCATGTAACTCTTACCATCGGCAGGGCCCCTAGAGGCAGTGGAATCAGCTCTATTTTTTTTAAGGAAAAAAACTTTTGAGGGTGAGAGGGGAATAACTAAGATCACTCCACACAAAGCTGAGGTCTGCAGTCTACAGTCTTATCACCATACCTTCGATTTGTTTCTGTTTTTAAAATTCCTTACCTTCTGTTGCTAATTACAATCTGCTATTCCTCCAGGGATATGTTTTCCAGATCAAGCAGTGGCTGTTTCTCTTTGCTATAACATTCGTAGCTCTTGGGCTGGCTCAGGAATGCCTTATTTTCCTTGCTCGCTTCTGTCTGCTCATCCTCCAGCTTTGAGGCTCAGCACTGTCAATAGTGCTTGCTCCTCATCAGTATCATTTTCCCAACACTGCCCGATTTTATCTGCTGGCTTGCTCTCCCTTGCAAATATTGCTTTTCTGTTGATTCTTGGTGATTTGATTATTTAGAGACATCCTTTTCTAGGACTTAATTTCTCTTTTCTGTCTCTTCTCCAAAAGAGCTTGTCTTTCTTCTACTTCAGTCACTGCCTGTGTTAGGTCATTTTCAATAATGGCACGCCCTTCCACACCTTAGTACTCATAGTGGAGCAACACCAAGTTTCACTCAGCTTTCTGCTTTGGGTCAGTCTTCTTCACTTCTTCCAACCCTGGCTTTTCACTGTTCTCACCAAGCTGTTAGAAACTTTTTAGAAGATCCTGTCACCGTTCTGCTCAAATCCCTCCACTGGCTTCCAATCTCAAAGTACAGCCAAAGTCATTAAAGTAATGGCTTACACGGGATTAAGTTTGTCGTTCTCAACCTTTATTGTGAATCTGAATCACTTGAAGGGATTTGAGAAATTCAAATGCCTTCATTTCCCAATTAAGATACAATCTGAACTGTAGTGAGGCTCAAATACCAGCAGTTTTCACAGTTTCCATCTTGCTCACTCTTTGATCTTTTCCTCATTCCCTTACCTCTCTCTAGCTCTGTCTCTCTCTCTTGTCTCCAAATTTTTATTTCTACTTAACTACATCTCACTACTGAATGTATAATTCAGATCCTTTACCTTGTATATTACCTGTCACCTTGTGAAAAGGTAAATTTCCTGAAGGTATTTATTTAAATTTCTGTGTTGGGGTTCACTCCAATCACTAAGGCCTGATACATACCAAGTGCTCACTAAACAATTATTGTGTGCCTGAAAAAAAATTCAGTTGCAATTTTAAATCATTCTCTCTTTACTTATGCAAAAATCCCAGGCAGAGCAAGACAGAAACAAATTTGTTCTAGCTTAATTAGGATAGTTCAGGATGGGTGAATGTCTCATAAGAATAGTAAATCAGAACTCTAGACTTCATGCTCATTTGCATAGATTTTTTTTTTTTTGGAGGTACCAGCAGACCAAAGATGCTAGAAGGGATCAGGAACTACCTTGAAATAAGAGAAACTTAATGAGACTAGCAGCTCAATTAAGAACAAGCTCAGCCTGAGACATTAATGAGATCTGTTTAAGGTTATAGATTGTGAGGATTGTTTTTCACAGTGATGGGAGGCCATGACTATATGTATGACGGATTCCTGGCACAGATAGCACAGGAGGTTAGCCTTTAGTGCAATGTTGACCTAGAAGACTGCTGGCGTCCTCTCTGACTGCATGAATTAGAAATCAATGACAGAAAATAGAAGGCAGCCTTGAGATGTGCGAAACTAGTTATTGAAAGAAGGATCCACAGTTTATGCATTCTGTGTTACAGCTCTTAGTCCCGAGCCTCCTGTGAACTTTGGCACGTGAAGAGGTGTTTTTTTTTTTCTTGTTCTTTTTTAAAATAGAAACTTATCAAAACTTGGCCAACTGACTCAAAATAACTATGACCTGTCCAATGATTTTCAATTATCTCTGAAACAAACAAATACTACATACAAAGAAACACATACTACATACAAATTTCGACATTTTCTGTTGTGAATTCATAAGGCATTCTTCATTATCCCTGTAGCCAATCAGAAAACAGAATATAGAACAATAAGTATTTGATGACTAGATTTGCAAAAGCTTATTAGTCTCCTTTATCAACAGACTATTGGGATAGAAAATGTTTTTGACTTCTTTTACTACATTCTCTTTTTTATTGTGTCACCATTTTAAGTTATCACTAAAAATACTTAATTATTAAGCAGTGTGGTGATTTTGTTGTTGTTATTGTTGCTTTTTGTTGCCAGTACTAGGGTTTGCACTCAGAGGCTTGTGGTTTTTTCTCAAAGAAAATCTTTGTTGAATGAATATATCAATAAAGGAGTGAATAGGTATGTTTGTTTTGGGAAATATTTCATTGAGAATGCGTTCAGTGAGAGAATGAAATTCTTTTGGAATGAGACTATATTGGAAGAAACGGTCTGTTATGGGTTTAGATCCTAAAACAGAAGTGTACACTATGTATCTAGTGAGAGTAATACTCAAGGAAAAAAGTTCTCAGTGTGTGCGCATGCATGCTCACACGTGTGAGGGCCTTAATGTATATGAAGCATATACTATTCCACTGAGTTTGACACCTCTGGAGCCAGAACATGTCACTTTAAGCACAGACTATATAAAGTAGAAAACCTTCCCAAACCACTTAATGTACTGGCTCTGAAGGCCACATTAATCCACATTCTATGAGGAACCTAGCTAGGATAGTCACCCTTTTTCCCCTCCCCAATATAGCTGCTCATCCAGCCCCGCCCCCCAACACACCCTTCCATCCCCTCTCCATGCCTCTAGTGGGGGACACCTTTCCAGGAATAGAGCTTCCAGGTCCTCTTGGGAGACACAAGAACCAGTCCTATTACATCCCATCCATTTCTGGGAAAAATGGAATTTGTACAATAAGGATAAAGGCATTAGAAGCCATTGCTAACACCTCAAGGTTATTTACTGCTCTATTTCATGGCCTCTGCTACCTTCTTCAGAACAGTCACTTTCTTAAGGGCACTGTGAGAAGGCAGAGAGAACGCGATGGCAGGCAGCATCCGTTCTCAAAATAATGATGCCAGTGTGGTGACGGCATGGGTGACCCAGACTGTCCTGCAGGCCAGGTACAGAGCAGTGGCAGATAAAGCACCCACAGGAACAGGCTGACGATATTGCTGGGATCGTGGTGGAGGAATTCTAATACTATGAACCTGAAGCATTTGTATTCCGAACAGGATACTCAGATGGAGGTTGGAAATCATGCTGTGAAAGGTCCTAGCGGAAAAAGCGACATGGCTCTATGACTCCTGTATTAACATTCTTCTTTAGGTATTTAAAGCACTCTTTCTTTCTTTGGACATTCTGCAATATGAGGTCAGGGCCTTGCATGTGCTCAGTTGGTGCTCTGCCACCTGAACTATGCCTATATACCTGTTTGTTTGGTTTTTTTGTTGTTGTTATTTTGGACATGGAGTCTAGTCAAGTTTTCTGTCTACACAGGCCTTGAACTCTAACCCTCCAGATCTCTCCTTTTAAGTAGCTACAATTATAGGTAAGAGCCATACGGTGGCCAGGTTCATAATTATTCAATTCATTGTGAACACTGATTTTTATCAAGCTACCCAATGGAGGTGACTTTAAGCAAAACAAACTAAAACCAAAACCAAAACAGTGTTCTCATAGAGGTTGACAGAGCCTCCATTGCTTCTGTATAGATATAAATAACTTACAGTTCAGCAAGAAAAATAAAAACAACTTTAAGTTCTCTAGTAGAGGGAAATAGTCACTCTAAGCCTTTTTCTGTGTGGTTACTTCGAAATGATGGCTGTAGGATAGTAAGATGTAGATAAAGATTTTCACATTTGGAAATAGTAACAGACATTTGCTGGAACCTTATTTGCTGACAAGATTAACTTATATTTCCAAATAGCTTCACATAATCACAAGTAAAGATAAAGTTTTAAGCTAGAAACAAATGCAGAAAATACCCTGAATCATTTAAAAGAATTAGATAACTTGAATAATATTTGGAGTGGGATTTGTAAAAAAAAAACACAAAACTATTTTTAGTTTTCATATTTATAAATCCTTAATCCTCTCTGGAACAAAACCTCAGTATGGATAAATTATAGTTTTGGGATTCCAAAGACTTTAAAATCCCTTTAATACAATCCCAAGTTGCCTCGAAGCCTTCTTCAAATCTATAGAAGGTATGATTTAACTAAAGACTCCATGCCAGTGATAGAGAAAACTGTTGCCCAATTGCAACATAAATGGAGACCCAGTAAAGGCTATGATTGGAAAACCACAAGCAATACCTTTTGAACACCTGCTTGGGACTCCAGGACGTTGTTCTCTGATCCATTGCTTCTGTTGATCATGCGCCACATTTGGGAATACATGCTGTCTCTCTCGAAAGGATTCAGCCCCTTCACGCGGACATGCTCATACACGGCAGAGTCCAGCACAGTGCCATAAGGAATGTCCGTCTGCTTGGACAGATCCTGCAGAGACCTTGTTTGTTGGGAGAAAAGAGAGACACAGGAAAGAGTACTGAATATGTGCAAGTGGAAATAAAGTTCAAGGAAAAAAATAGTAACGTCTACAGATCTAGAGAGTGAATCTCTTCCTTGTGTACTTGCTTATTTAGTTAATCTTTGTTTTTCCTTCTTGCTATAATGTTGTGATACATGAAACCTGCTATTAATATGTATGTGGACAATAACAAAAAGTCAAAATCATGGTCAGAGAAAAAAATGGACATGCGGTGCTTTGCAGATGTTTCCTTGTGAACTTTTGTGGGGGGAAGGAGTCTAGAAATATCATTAAGAGAATGACTAAACTGCTATGCATTAATTTTTAGTTGTTTATTTTAATTTCAGTACATTATAAACACTAGATTTATACTCATTTAGGTGTCAAAGCTTTCATACAAATTTCTTCTTGTGGGTCATGGGGCTTGAACTCAGGACATGGGTGCTGTCCCTGAGCTCTTGCGCTCAAGGCTAGCATTTTACTTTGGAGCCAAAGCTCCACTTCTGGTTTTCTGGTGGTTAACTGGAGATAAAAGTTTCATGCACTTTCTTTTCTGGGCTGGCTTTGAATTGTGATTCTTGGATCTCAGTATCCCAAGTAGCTAGGATTACAGGCATGAGCCACCAGTGCCTAGGGCTTCACAATTAAAAAAAAAATAGTAATTACACATTGACAATAAAGAAATAAATAAATTTAAAAAGAAAAATTAGTAATTGTATCTTGTACACAACATGCCTTGAAATCATGTGCATGCTCAAAAATTAGTACTGTGTTCATGGAAGTCTTTATTGAGTGTCTACTACATACATAGCAAGCAACATATATTTTCCTTGAAGCAATGTCTTGCAGTCAGAACTATTTCATCCATGTTCTAGATGAGGAAACTATCCTTGATCAGGCAGCATAGCATGGTCAATGTAGGATAGATTAGGATACAAATGCAGGCTTCTCTTCCTTACAGCCCATGGTGAGTAAGATGCCGAGTCCTATTTCCTTTGCTACAGTTGATCTATGGGGTGTGTGTGTGTGTGTGTGTGTGTGTGTGTGTGTGTGTGTGTGTGTGTGTGTGTGGTGGGGGGAGGGGGGAGGAGAAATAGGAGAGAGAAAATGAGGGAGAGAAGAGATAGAAAAGGAGATGGACAGAGGGAAAGTACTGACAGAAGGATAGGGAGAGAAAGAGACTGATTCTGATTGGTTCCTTATATTTAAAAAGGATACATTTCATACTTTGGGGAGCTGAATAGATTTGTCATTGCCTCTGTTTGGGGATAATGCGCCAGGAGTTTTCAAGCCAATATTTGAGTTAGAAGTGCCATCTATTTGTCCTAGGCTACCTATAGCTAGGCAGTTTCTTTTGCTAACCATCAATGTAGAGATTGGTAGTTGAGTTTCAGAGTCAGTCTATAATTTCTAACTTGTAGAAACAGTTACCACAATCTGGAAAGTCACTGAAATTGTATGGCTGCCCAGTACAGATGACGGGCACTTCAGAACTAATATGTATCTTTAGTATAATGTTAAAAATAAAATACTGCCATGTATGAAGCTCACAAACTTCTGGGACTGGGGGAAGATGCTTTGAAGCACTATAACATCCAATGAAAGATAATAAATTCCTGAGACACTCAACCCTGGACCATAAATCTCATATAATATATATACCTCTGATCTTTTGGTTTGTTTCTAGATGGAATTAGTCAGTGATCTCGTGTAAGTCTCTCAACTCAATATTATGAATATTCTTGCAGTTCTTCAGTCTCCCGAAGGTACAAAATTATGTTGCAAACAATAAATTAGGGGCTCTGTTAGAAGAGGGTTTGTGCCAATTTCTAATGGCAACTTTCAGTAAAATTTAATGTGCTTGCATGGTTGATGTGTTTCATTTACTCTGTGAAAATGGATGATAATTTCTTTTGGCTCTATGTATCTGCTATGTAAAGGATACATTTCAAAAGTATTGTTTGATAAGAAGAATCTTCTGGAATATTCTAATGACTGGGGATCCAATTTTACAACTAGTAAAAATTAAGCTGAAGTGTTCGTGTAAATAAACATTGGGGAGAGAAAGGACAGAAAGTGAGCTATGTGTAACTGGGGCACAATTTAATGGATGGGACAGGAAATTTATTCCTAGAACACCATGTAATTATTTTGGTGATAGTATCGCAATAATAATCTTATTGCAAGAGGGTAATCTATTAGTTTTCAGTAGGGGGAATAATTGTTTTAAAAAATACCCATGGAAGACATTCCCAAGTGATAACAGAGAAGGAAGAAATAAACATATCTCTACAGGCTAAACAGAAAGCCACACCCATTTCATTTCTACACATCCAAGAAGAGGTACTTATATACAGAGCCTGAAGGTCAATGAACGGAGAAGATCCACCAGAAAACCTATCAAGATATGACTGTTCATTCTTTTCTTGGTAGATCTAGGGGAAAAAAATCTTGGTTATAACTAACAGAAAGCTTCAATTTAGTGGTGGTGAGATCATACTTCGGTTGGCTAAAACTGTTTTGAAGACAATAAATTTTTAAAGAAATATCTTAATACATTCCCTATCTGGAGTTCCTGGTGTCAGGAAATAAGGCAGTTTATTTTCAACATGCTTCAAGTTTAGACTAGCAGAGCATTTTGTAATTTAAAACAAAGGCATGTTCCCTCTAGTAGTTTCTAATATCAAGTTCAGCTTATAAATTTGCCTTGAGACATGCCTGCAATAAAAATTACAGCTTGTCTGATTCAGTGTCCTTCTATTACAGCACACCAAGATAGCACTAAGGGTGACAGAAATGAAATAACTAAAGCAAAATGAATGAATCGAAATAGCTTACTACAGAAAGAGAAGGCTGGTTTAAGAGTCAATTGTGCTAATAAGATTTTAGAGCAGGTTCTGAATGCAGAAAGTGTTATGGCTTAAGTTATGCACCCCTAAAAGAAATCTAATAGATTATTGTACAAGCTCTTAACAATCCTCAAAACCTTGCATCTGAAGGCCAAATGGCTGAGTGGGTTCTATTTAGATAGGCCCCATTGTTGCACTAAAATACTATTAAAATAAAAATGATTCTAGAATCATCCATAAGCAAATGTCATATAATTTATCATGCCTATTCACATTTCTTATTATAATAATAGGCAATGTTTTCCTACAGAAGGATTGAGGAAATCTTGATTACCTCAGTGTAGTTATCTGTGAAGAAATGCAGACTAATAGACTATTTTCTTTTCATCACACAGCCCAAAGAAACTGACAGAACTTAGTGAATGCTCACTCTGTGCCTACTGACCCTGAGCCCTCCTCTCTGAATCTCCCAATGAATCACTCATTCATGAAGAGTAAAAACGATACTTTCTAGGTACACATTATGAATTATACAAGAAATCAAATGCCTCCAGGTATGGGTACATACATCTATAATCATAGCTATTCAGGAGACTGAGATCTGAGGATCGTGGTTCAAAGCTAACCTGGGCAAGAATGTTTGTAAGACTTTTGTCTCCAGTTAGCCAACAAAAGGCTAGAAGTAGGGCTGCAGCTCAAGTAGTAAAACCCTAGCCTTTAGTGGAAAATCCAAGCAAGAGTGCAAGACCCCGGAATCAAGCCCCAGTATCTTTGACGCCTCCCCAAAAGAAAGGAAGAGAGAAAGAGAGAGAGAGAGAAAAAGAAAACTAAGCAAATGGTGTGTCAAACTACTCACTATCTGAGATTCTTTCTAAACCTTTCCCAGATGGGTGGGTGTCTTGCTAAGCTAGAAGCAACCTCATATACTAAACAAGACTGAAAGAGTACTGTTTAGTTGTTTACATGAATATTACAGACACCAAAGAAATGCAAACTTAGGTCAGTCTATGAAAATAAACTCTGGGCATTTGAATGAATCTAGGAAAATTTCTTTCATAAGGAGGATGAACAAGAAAAAATCCTGAAAATGTTGAAAATTTATTTTGATCTATGTGATAGTCTGATATCAAAGGAAGCTGATAGTGATCATTGAAACCGTGGGTTGACCAGATTTAACAGCAAGCCAGACCTGGTGTCTGGGAGCTGTGTGGGGCTTGGTGCTTCTGGCTTGTCAATCTGAGTTTCTTCACTATAAAGCGGTGAGGGTAGCAGGATCCGCTTTCATTATAACAGAACCTATTGCAATGACTACTGTTTTTAATATGCAGATTATATTGATCATGAGATTCTCCACTCATTAAAGAAAGTCCCATTACATTTGGTTTAAAAACTGGCTGAGGAAAGATGACCCTTTATAAACATTGCGAAAGAAGAGATTCACACATTGTACTAGAGTTAAGGAACGTCTGATTTCCCCTTTTCCTGTGGCAGCATTGGGATGGGAACTCAGGGCCTTGTACTTGTTAGAAAGATGCCTTACTGCTTGAAGCATGCCTCCAACCCTTTTCACTTACATTATTTTTAAAACAAGGTTCTGGACTCTTGCAGAGAGCAGCCTGAACAGTAATTCCTCTATGTATGTTTTCTACATAGGTGGGATGATCGGCGTGTATCATCAGGAATGGATGAATGAGGGTTGAATGAATGGGGTCTTAGGAATTCTTTTCCCTTGCTGTCCTCAAACTATGGCCCTTCCAATCTCAGCATTCCTGAGTAGCTAGGATTACAGACATGAACCACTGACATTCTGTATTATGTATGAGTCTATGGTACTAAATAGTCATATTTTCTTTTAAAGCAAACTCTTTGTATGGTTGATTATTAATAAAATTATATTACAAAGAATGTGCTATTAAAATATTTAGCTTACCATTTCTAAAACTGTCAACTACTTAATTTATTAAAAATCCAATGCCTTGGCAGTGAACATTCTTATTTCTACCTATTTTCCTTTTGAAACTCCTTTGTACAACTACTTAAAGATAATGAAAGAAAGAGTAAATGTTCATGTTACTTATATAAACCTTTCAAATAACTTCTATTAACTTCTCTACTTCATCTTCCCCTCTACTTCTTCTTCCTCTTTTTGCAAAAAACATGAGCTTGCCTTTGTGGAATACTCTGTAACAGCCAGTTTGCACTGCCAGCCCTGGCTCTGGGGAATTTTAAGTTTAATCCCACTTCTGTGGAATGGAATAAATCCACTCAAGTTTGTACATCATAAGGATTTCTCTTTGGGGCAGGGAAGAAATGGAATGTTGTTGATGGGATTGGCACTGGGTGCTTCTAGCATAGAGACTGAAGATGGAACAAAACCACACACAGGGACAAAGCATCATCTAATTCAGATCAGGCCTTCCCACCCCTTCTTACCCCCACCTGGCTTCTGTAGACTCTGTTTGAGCATCTGCCAAAGGCCAGAGAGCGTTGCAGCCCCAAGGACTCATTAGCAGCCCTGTAATGAAGTTCCTGACAATGCCTGCTGCCCACCACGGTGGGGGGAGGGGGTCAGCTGAGAGCTTTGAGGCTGAGTTCAGAAAAAGACATTCTGTCCCAACACAAACAAAACATAACAATTAACACCAAGAGTGAGAATGTCTCATTCCAACTCAAAACACAAATGTAAATGTTAGGCAACAGGACTGGGTAGGCTTGCGGAAGCGGTGCCAAAATGGACATTGTGTGTAGAAGCCCAGGGTTTCTAAATCATGGCCTTAAAGATTTAACATGAGCTTTAATCCTTGAACAAATCGCTTACATTTCCCTACATTACAATTCATTTCCCCATTAAATAGGGAAATACTTTCATATTAAATTATCTAGAAGTGTGAATTAGGTTGGTGTATGGAGGAGACCTTGCCTATTGCTTGGTTCTCTATAAGTATTCAAGTATTAGTAATTATAATTTTTCAACTTCACTACCACTATTATGGTTACTACTTTGTCTCTCTCTTACTGGTGCTAGAACTCTCATCTCCATGCTTTCCTATGAGGTTCAGTTCTCAGGTAGCCACTTTTTCTTACCTTTGACCCTTTCTGCTAACTTCCTCCTTTATTTAATCTGTCATCATATTCTGGATTTAAAAAAAAAATCTCATGACATTTGTAATTTGGCCAGTAGCCTTGTGTCCTAGTCACCAATAGCCTTATCATTAAAAAATAATTATCTTTAAGCAGTTGTACAACAGAGTTGTCATTAAACAAAAGTTTATGAATACACTGTATCTTGATCAATAGCGGCCTCCTATTCTTTTTACCCTGGGCAACCATTTCCATGTCTTCTCCCTAGTTTTTCCCTAACCTACTGCCAAGCTATCCTCAGTGTCACAGTGGAAATGCTCATTGCATGGCCCTTATGAAAGCATAGGAAACATACAATTTAGGACAATTTCCGCACCAAGATCTGTTTAAATGTTTCCTATGTAGTCTAGTACCCTTAGAAAATCATTCAAAATCTTTTAATTCAACCTTTTAATTTCCATGATTAGATATAACACCTGTCTCATTCAAAATCAAAGTAGAGACCACAGTAGAGTTCAAAAGCATGATTCTTCTTGTTCTTCTAAGACATTGTTGTCTCCTGGGAGGTGTTTTCTCCACAGAAGTTGCCTCCTTATCTACTTTGTAGAATCTACTGTTTCTTCTCTGCTCTAGTAACATTGGCCTAGATTCACATTTGAGTGTTGTGTTATGCAATGTTACTTCTTTATCTAACTTGTTAGATTACTATACACATTGGAAGTTCTTAGGATTGTTTTTCCCACTCATCTTTGAGACCCAAAACCAGCAGTGGGTCTAGAAAAATAAACAGCAGTGAATGGAGCTTGTTTATTTTGCCTAGTCTTGACTAAAAAACAAAATAAAACATCCAACACAACACAAAACAAAAACTTTCATTTTGGAAAGTACACATTCCCATGAAACTAGAATTGCATAAATATCCAATGGTTAATGTATATTACCATCGGGTAATTTATCATGGCCTGAAGTATCTGTAGTTAAATTTGTTTTGTTTTGTTTTTTCAAGAGATCTTTGGGAATTTCTCCTGCAACCAAATTAATCAGCTGAGGAAGCATTATTAGACCTCCAGTGAGTTGCTTGCCAAAGCATTTTGTCATGTATGTAAAATAAATAAATTCAGAAGCCAGGCAAATAAAAAAAAAGAAAAATCCAAGAAAATGGGACTGAACACACGCATTTGGAAAATGTAAAGTTCTTATCCATGATTCTGGCAGTCACAGGACGTGGAACATAAAACATAATGCGTATTTCTAAAAGTTTACAGTGCCTAGAGAGAGAAACGTTTCATCTTGTGAGTGATTTTTCTGTCTAAAATGTTAGAAATAAGAAATATAAGATCACTTAACTAATCATGTTAACTGTAATGATTAAAATAGATATAAAATGTTTACAATTCCCCAGTGAAAGAAGTGATAAATAAGAAGAGCAAGGAGAAAATATTCACTCTTTGTAATATTCACTCTTTGTGAATTTCCCACAGAAACTCACAGAGGGCTCCTTGAGGTCAGAAGGAGAATTTGGCTTGCAGGCAGTTTTTCTTATGAGTCCAGGGAGCTATTTTTAGTGTCTGAAGGGTGATAAATGGAGAGACGGTTGAGTTAAAGGTAGAATGGCAGATGTTTCTTTAGCCAAAGAATATTAGGTTTCTTATTTTGACAATATTAAGGTCAAAGTCCCTCCAGGGCAAGAATATTCTCAGAGAATATTCCATTTTTAGCCAGGTGATTCAGGAGGAACCCATGATAAGAACCAAGGTATTGGGTTTTCATTCCTCTCTAGGTGCTGAGATCCCTTCTCAGCATAGAAGCATTTAGTTGAAGCGAGAAGTTGAAATGATACCAGATAGGAAAGTGGGTAGAGACTCTTTTTGTCAGTGTATAATTTCTCCAGCCAGGCCTTCTGGATATAGAAGAAGCTTTCTACAATGTGTCCTGAGGATCAAAAGGGGCTGGAGATGTGGGAGAGACAGCCAATGCACCATTCTATGAGGATCACTAGTCTATGTGGTGCAGCCTTTCCAGTTCCTCTGTTCCACTCTTCTCTCCACCCACATCCTGAATCCATCACCTGGCCTTGAACCCCCTCCCTTGTGTAGGACAGCAGAGCACACCAGATGAAAGACAGCTCCTAGTCCTGGTGTGCTGAGCTTCTTTAGAATGCTTGTTTGATCTGTATTTCTAAGAACTGCTTAAACAGCAGTCCGTTTCCAGTGTGTCTGCTGTAGAAAGAGTGTGTCAAATGCATGTGGAGGACACTCTTCCTGCTGGAAGAATTACTAGGTTGAGTACTCTCCCAGAAGACCGATAGACAGATGTCACTGAACTTCTCCTGGTGGATTCGGGGCTGTTTCCAGCCCTCTCTCAGAGACAGCATAGTCAGGGCCTGAGTCCTTATACTCTATGTGCTTAACGTAGAATGGGCAGAGATAAACAGCCTGTGGAGAAAGATGGACATCCTCCTGCCATGGGAAAGATTCACTTTTCCCAGACAAACTTAAAAGTTGGTTCATGCTAGTGGATGAGGTAGGTCATTTTAGAAAACCCAAAGGAAGACAGAAATGCTCTGTACTTCTTATTGATGTAAAGCATAAGCAATAATAGGGTTGCTAAGCTCTTTCCAAAGTGATAATGTGATACAACACAAGAGAACAATCTGAATATAAATACATCTATATGTATATCATCAAAAACATTATATATTATATTTACATAATATGTGATACATGATAGTAAATTATATATCATACATATTAATAAAAACTCCATTGTAAAATGATCCAAGAATCCATGAATTCAATTATCCTTCACTTTTGGTATGTATGGTACAAAGTATGCATAGTCTCTTTGTTCTGTATCATGAAAAATGATACAGTGTTTATTTGTTCCCAACACGTTAGGGATAAGCATGCACTTATTGTAAATTTATATGGCTAGCATTTCTTTCTGTTATCATTGTCTTCTAGCTGACTATAACATTGATGTTAAAGTGACATCTTCAAATAATCCAATAGGCTTTAGAGGTGGAGTAGTGGATTTTTATATTCCTACATTCTCGAAGATACGTGAAGTACTTCATTAATTCTTTCACTGAGAATGAACAAACTGCTAAACAGTGTTAAGAAAGAATTCTAGTACAATCATGCCATCAGAAAGAGTAACTATACAGAGTAACCAGACGCTGGCATAATTCAGTTAGGTATCTTGAAGTTCATAAGCCAGTCCTCAAACTGCCTTCCTGAGGTCTCTAGTGACTGAGGAAACTCTACCCCAGGAAGTTCTTCCTCATGCCTAACCTCAACCCTCCTATTTCAGAGAAGCCTCTCATTTTGTCCTCAGAAAGTGGGCCATGGCTGGGCACATTCTTTATGTAATACAACCTTCTTTTTTCATTTCATCCTTTAACTTTGTGTAGGATTAAACATTAAAAATCCACTCAGATCTTACCCACAGGATCTATTACTTATTATTTCCATATATTACCGAAGCCATAATTAGTATAAGGCTTGCACAAGTTATATTTCCTAACTCTTTTTGAATGGACATGATCTATTTCTTCATTTAGGCCATTCTTCTTATGGAAGAATGTGCATGCTGCTCATATAATGTAAACTCAGATTTGAGGATTTGTTTGTTATTCTTATGGGCAAATATTAGGATTTACTTCTTAAACATATGATTAAGTAAAATACATTACTTAAGTGAGATTGAAAGTTTAAAAAGCTGGCTATGGTAATCTTTGAGGGTCTTGAACAATAGGGTGTGGTAGTTCACACCTGTAATCTCAGCTATTCACGAGGCAGAGGTAGGGAGTTTAAATGGTGGTTTAAAGCCAATCTAGGCACAAAATTAGCAGGAACGGCATCAACAATCAATCATCAAGGAGAGCATAGTTTGAATTCTTGTAATTTCAGCCATTTAAGTGGCACAGGTAGGAGGATTATAGACTGAGCTTGGTTCTAGGCAAAAAGTATCAAACCATGGTGGAAAAAAAACAACCTAAAAAACAGAAAAGGGCTGGGGACATGGCTTAAGTAAAAGAATGCCTGATAACAAGTAAAAGATCCTGACTCCAGATTTTGGTAACACACAGACACACACAGAAACACACACACACACACTTTTGAACAATATTTACGGAGCTACACATGACTCTAGTGATTTTTATAAATAAACAGCAGTGTTACATGTCAAGTTTGAAATTATCAGATAAACTGTTCATTCTGAAATTGTCTTTAATCTCTGAATTTTAACTAATGCCCATGTGTGTGCGTGTGCCTTGGACTAAATTGTCAGATATTTGTCCTTAAACTTCATCTTATTTCTCATCACCTTCTTAATTTGTCAAGGTCCTTATGCATTCTTTCAGTGTGGTTCTAGGCAATAATCACTCCTGCTCAATAGACTAATCTGCATATTTAATAAGCCTACTCCCTATTCCATATTTCAAATCAACACTGAAAAATGTTCATTAGCATCAAGACCCATGCTGACTGATGGAGAAAAACTTTATTCAATATACCCTTTGAGGCTGACATTGAACCATTGATCGCGGCTGTGCGGCCGGCCCACTAACAAGCTGCGATGTGATAATACATCCTAATGCTACAGAAAAGCATGGCCCAAATAAAATAACATGTGGATTCAAATGAGGAATCAATAGTAATTTGCAATTTTTTTTCTCTAGAAGGTCTTTTGAAGAGCTCAAAGCATTACAAACATTATCAGAATTTTTCATGCAGTGAAAAATGCATAGGGAGAAAGAAGACACAAGATACACAAGAAATACCAGCAAGCTAATTTAAGAGCCTATTTAACAATCCAATGAAACGTCACTGTTACAGTAAGGTAGAAAGTAAGGCAGAGCTAGTGAATCTAGTAATGGATCAGAAGAAAAGCAGAAGTGTTGGTGTTTTATAACATAACATAGAACAGCAGATGAAGTTTCTCATAATAACTTAAAATTTTCCTTCTTCCCATAGTACAGGTAGGTAGATTTCCTAAAATCATCCCATTTTTGTTTGTTTGTTTGTTTTAGAGAATGATTCATAGAAATGAATCTCAATTCACAAGTAAGTGATGTTTTCTTTTGGAGAGATTTCAATGCAAATTGGTATGAAATGCCCATCCTGACACAGGAAAGGTTTATTAAAAGCTACTCTGAAGCTGGGCGCTGGTGGCTCATACCTGTAATCCTAGC
Organism: Perognathus longimembris pacificus; assembly: GCF_023159225.1. Classification (NCBI taxonomy): domain Eukaryota; kingdom Metazoa; phylum Chordata; class Mammalia; order Rodentia; family Heteromyidae; genus Perognathus; species Perognathus longimembris. The sequence continues at coordinate 22,199,766 of NC_063184.1, forward strand.
TACTTAAGAAGGTGAGACATGAGGATTTCAGTTTAAAGCCAACCCCAGGCAGGAAAGTTTGTGAGACTCTTATCTCTACTAAATTACAAAACAAAGCTGAAAGTGGAGCTGTGGCTCAAGTGGTCGAGCACTAGCCTTGAGCGTAAAACCTCAGGGGCCACACCCAGGCCCTGAGTTCAAGCTCTGGGAACAGCCAAATACAAAAGCTATTTTGAGTTTAGAAATGCTCAAACTCTTCTGCAGATGGGTCTCCCCACCCCTAAATCAACAGCTAGTCTTAAAAAATCAGCAGCTGTTTCCCTATAAACACGATCTTTATGACAAAAAAGATCAAAAGCTAGCCAGCTAGCCAGCTACAGATCCTCATCTTTCACCCAAACCCTCCTCCTAGCCCTAACCCATCCTTTGACATTATCTTTTTCAACCTTTTAACATTAGGTCTTGGGAAGGCAGTTAACTAGTGGTGTCTATGTAGGTTGGAATGGATGCGAAAGCCATTAAAATAAATTGACTATATTTAGATGTCAGGCTCTCTGGACACACTAAGAGGGTCAGAGAGTAATGAGGTGAAGCAGGTACCTAGGGCACGGTGGAGGTCAGCCCTCCAAAACTGCTGGCAGGATGGAGAAGGTGGGAAAGGAAAGAGGAACTGGCAAAACAAAAAAACAAAAAATAAATAAAGATTTCTGTCCTTCAGTCTCGGATTTATTATTATTAAGATATCTATCTGGGTTTGCTCTGATGAGCTAGTCCAGATCTGCTTTGATATGGCACCTGATTTGTGTACTGAGTACTTTGGGTGGGAGGGGGGGGACAGATGTGCAAAATCTAGTGATAGATAAAATTTGTGCATTCAGTAGACTTCAGATTAGGACAGAAAAGAAGCAAAAAGAAAAAAAATAGACAACAATTTGCTTTCTTGAGTATTTAATAGGTCAGAGGGAGGAAGTAAAGGAGAGAGAAAGAGGGACGGAGAGAGGATTGATTTGTTGAGAAGGCTTCAGGAAGAAGGCAATCATCACCTTGGGGGATGCAGGAGCTTTATGAGGTTGGCAGAGTTTTTTGTCTTGGTGAACTGCTTGTAAACAGAAACTCTGCCAATGCTAATACAGCCCTGTTCCTGGGAGCCACAAATAAAGTACGAGACAACTTTTAATTAAATGTTCAGTGAAGGGTGGCTTTGAATGATCAACATACTTCTTCGAGGTTTTCCTTTTTGTCTTTGTTTCGGTTTTCTGTTTGGAAGATAAAGATCCTGACTATGACATGTAGATGGCTATTAGGAGCCTAATGCATCAGTCAGAGCAATGTTGTAGTGTAGGCTAAGCAAGCCAGGCCAACACTAAGGGACACAGGGACAAGGCCTTCCTCAGTCTTCCGTATCCGTGAGTTCCGGACCCAAGCCTACACAGTTCTGCACTGAAATGGAACATAAAAGCAGCATGACTGAGGCCTACCTCACTTCAACTATCTTGACTTTTGCTGATCCCAATAAAGTCTGCACTTCCCTACTGAGAGCTCTGAAATAGGATTACACGCACAAGAGTGTGCAAGGTGGTGTGACCTAAGGGAGAGATGACACCATGTTGGCTTTACTTGTTTATATGGAATGGTAGCCCAAAGAAATCATTTTCACATGTCTGTGTTTTGGGTTTTTTTTTTGTTGTTGTTTTTTAATGTCAGTTCTGAGTCTTGAACATAGGTCCTCAGACTCATGCTTGAGTTTTTGCTCTAGGTAAATGATCTATCTCCTTTGAATCACAACTGTGATTTTGGTGATTATCTGGAGCTAAGAGTCTCACAGACATTCCACTGTGTGTGTGTGTGTGTGTGTGTGTGTGTGTGTGTGCATTCATGTGTGTATAATTCATCGAGTTCCATATTCTTAAGTTAGACTAAAGAAATCATTTCTCCTTTATTCAATGAATGAATATTACTTGTAATAATTTATGCATTAGGTCCTTAATAACATACTACACCAGGCTTGAAGTTGGCACAAAGGTGTTTAAAACAGTCTTTCAGAACATTTAACTCAATTGGGAAAGTACAGGAAGGACAGTGACACACCCACACAAGGGCAGATAGAGGTGAAGGAGATGCAAAGTGGTTCAAACATAAGCAACATCAAATGGAATCATGCATGGAGGGAAGAGTTAGAAGAGAACACAAGTTTAGCAAAGAGATATCCTGACGCAGGGTTACTGCAGGCCACTGTGGGTAGCAGTGTGATGTTAGTACTTGTCAGTCCACAACTAAGGTGAGACTGTTTGCTTATTCTACAGGAGCAAATGGACACCATAAGAAAATGGAAGCTAGTACTACCTAGGATGTGTTCAGGACCCGAGCTTTGCACCCTACCCACTGTTTCTAGTATTATTACAGCATCGTGTCCTCTTTGTATTGATGGAAGCGTTCCATATTTTGGTTGTACTGGTGTTTGTAGCTTCATCTGCACAGACCCAAATGGCATAGAACAACATGCCCGTCTTGGAGCAATGTGAAGTCCTGCTTTTGATACATACCACATTAACTGAAGATGTAACCAATGAAGCTGAATGTAGTGGCACACCCCTTTATTCTCAATGCCAGTGAGGCAGAGGCAGAAGGGCTGAGGGTTCTACAAAGATCTAGAGACATTTTCTCAAAAATGAAAAGGAACAAAAGAACAAAAGAAACCTAACAAGAAAGAAAAACACAGAAGAGCCGCAACAAATCCCCCACGATGTAACAGTCGAAGAGAACTGCATGTCAACAACATCATACTTTTGTGTTTTTACAACTTTTTTTACAACAATATCTTTTACAACCTCTTGGGAAAGATTATTTCAAAATGAAATATTAAGAGAGTGCTTGCTTAAATGTGAACAGAACTTTCTGAAATGTAACAGTCCATACATTATTAATGATTTGTCTTTCAACATTTTAATGTACTTTCTTATTTTCTAAAGTTAGCCATGTATGGCATTTACATTTCAGTTGAATTAAAGTAAGTTTAATTTCTTTGTTGATGGCTCAAGGCTAAAACTAAGCAGAAATATGGGGCCCACAAATAGAAGAACTTAAGAATACAACATTGGTGCAAAATTGCATCTGAAAAGCAGCATAATAAGAGTGGTTTTCCTCATATTAGTAACTAACTCTTTTCTTTTTTAGTTGTGTAGGTAGGAGGCAGTAAAACCACATCTGCTTTGAAAATCTCTTCTTCAAAAAATAAACAGACGTGAAGTACCTGCATTCACTATAAAAGTAGAGGCATAGTTAAACGCCAAATAAATTCCATTACTAGGTTTTCATTTGCTATTACATTTTTTCCTTCTCTCTATTCTCCTCTCCACAAATAAAAACTCTTCCGAAAAGTGATCTCACCCTCTTTTATCCATAAGAACCACTCCAAAGTCCTAGTAAGTTTATGTTCAGGATTCAGTTTTACCTCCCTTTTTTTTTATTCCAGAGACCATTCCAGTTGTCCCCAACTCTTTTTGTCCTCTGGTTTTACAACCAAACTTGATGACTTGCTTTACATTACTCAGCCTAGATAGCCCATCATTACAATGTAGCACTGAGAAAAAACAATTGTTCAATATTCCTATCCCTTTACAAATGTAGACAGAAGTGGATGCAAAAATCCTATTATTGGTAGCCTAGGGAAATAGGATTTCTTCTTGTATTTATAGAGTCTGGGGTATTTTCTTGAAAAGTTGTTTCATTTAGTTCATTTCAGTGGCGACATTAGCTCAGTATTTGTTCAGTTCAGATTCAAGCATGTCAGAGAATGAATGCATTAAACTTAACAACTATGGCAGGATGTTGGGATATCTTTGAATAGACTCCAGCTTAGTTATGGCTTCCAAGAGTGAAAATATTCACAGCTAAATTTTTATGTGAAATTAGCTAAGGTTTGAAAATTACGTAGACTGCTGCTGCTGCTAGGCTAATAAGGATGTGATCTAGCATGTTTTAATTTTGATGTTGTTCTTGCTGTTGCTGATTTATGTGTCTAGGATGCTAGGGATTAAACCCAGGGCCTTGTCTATGCAGACCAAGTGCTCTAATGCCAGCTCCAACCCTTGTCCCTACACAGGCATCTCTGGAGCATTCTATGCTCCATTTCCCCATTGCCACTTTTAGTCTGAGGACCAATAAAAAAATATATACATTCAATTTTTCTACCAACATGTATTAATATTTCAATGGGGATACAAGGTCCCAAAGTTTCATTGGATTCTTACAAGAATAGCATTTTTCCCCTTTTAAAAAGTGAATGAGGGACAAGGTAATAAACAGTACAAGAAATGTATCCAATGCCTAATGTGTAAAACTGTAACCTCTCTTTAATTCAGTTTGATAATAAAACTATATACATATATAAAAAGTGAATGTGTTTTGGTACTGCCTACCTCCACTGTGCTCACAGGTGTATCATCCCATATCTGACACAGGTGTCATGTCCTAGCAGATCATATTTGTCTTTTGCTCTTCCCTTCATTGAAGGGAGATGAAAATTAAACTCAGGAGTTATATTTTACAGGAAAAACTCATTTTCAGGTTTTCATATTTTGTGTGTGTGATGGCATATTGTAACCACCATATTAGATACCAACCAGTATCTAATTTTGAAAAGAGGGCAAAGTTTTGTAAATTGTATCAAGTTTCCTTTATCATATGCCACTTGATTAATGTCTGTAATCCTGTCTAATCAGGAGGAGGGAATCTGGAGGATTGTAGTTTTAATCCAGCCAGGATAGAAGAGTCCAAGAAACTCCATGTCCAAAATAATTAACAAAAAGTAAGACAAGAGGCTTAGTTCAAATGCAAGTGCCAGCCAAGTGATCAAGCTGAGTAAGTGACAGGCACTGAGTTCAAGCTCTCATACCGACAAAACAAAAGTATTGCGTTTCCTAAGAGCATATCTATTGGATTTCTCCAACTAAGCTATAAGTTTTTTTCCCAACCATCTGTTCAAAAGGAAGTAATTTTTCTTCTTTCTCTCACTGACATACCATTAATCTTTTCTGTCCTTATTGGTCCAGAGAAGAAACTCTGACTTTGGGAAATGAAGATATGCTTGCTATAAAGGTTTCCTGATGGCATAGCAAAAATTGGACTGAAAAGGGTTCATTAACATGCGTGGCTTGATTTAATGAAGGGCAAAATCTTATGAATATAAATGATTAAAAAGCATGACACTGAACAGTATTGTGAAACATGATTTTGTATTTTTTCTAGGAAAAGTTAGAATTCTTGAAGAAACATAAGCATTAGTGATGAATGAACTTTGCATGTTTCCAAGAAATATCACAGGCAAATGTTTAGCAATACAGCTGGGGCATGAAATTAGGAGATTTCTGGGAAATGAGGGAGGGAACGAGACTTCTTTTCACTTATTTGGCTTTGATATTCCCCTTCCAAAATTAGTCCAGTGATAATATTAGAATGAAGTAGAGATTTATTATGCCCACTGATGACTTTAACAATGCCAGTTGGCACTGAAAACGAGTAACTTTTACAAAATGAGTTCGCAATTGTAGAATTATTCTTGAGGGAATGATATGGGGAAATTATATATTTTTTAAAGTTTTATTTTTTTTAGAGAAACCTGGGAAATAAGCATTTTAAAATGGCTTCTGCTCCCGTTCTTGTTGCACAGAAGCCAAGATCCTTGGAAGTGGAAAAGGAGGAAGGAAAATATGGCAGAGGGATAAATTTGTTCAATGTGTACTGTGGGTAACTGGAAATACCACCATAGAAGCTCCTCTTATTACAAATGAATGTTAACTCAAAAATGAAGAAGAGAGAACCTGGACACAAACTGATGCAGGTCAGTATAACAGTGTCTAAAGAGCTCCGACACATGTACACATACTCAAGTCTGTAAAGTCAGAGAAACAGCTGATCAAGCAAATTATAGGGCACATCACTGGATCAGGAAAAGACGTCAGAGGGGAAGACCACAGATTAGCATTATGTTAACATTCATCAAATTTGAGACAGTGTGAATGAATATCCCAACATACTGCTTCTTCATTTTCAACATAAAAAATAATAGAAGTACTCAGATCATAAGGGTTATTGTAAAAAAAATAAATGCAATAATATATGTAATATGCTTAACATCTGGCTTGTAATAATGTTAGCCATCATTTTTGTTTATGGCTATGATTATTATTGTTTTTTATTGCCAAGACAGTCATTGTATTTAAAATGTTCTTTGTTTATTTAAAAATTCATGAAAGCCAGATGTCAAGATTTTTAGCTCTAATTATACCCAAACTGTGACAAGTTAAACACTGATAACAAGTATACTAATGCAGTAAGCACTCCATTTTAACCTACAAAGAGCTATTTTTCCATTTACTACTTGCATCAACAGGGGGTAACCTGCAAGCCATTCTAGGTGAAGTGAGCTCTTATTGGGTTGCAGGCCTGTAGAACTAGCCTAACACAAAAGTCACAGCTTCCTTCAACCAGCAGAGAGTTTAGAGACCATGATTGTTTACATTCTCATCCTTAGCAATCAGTAAGGCATATCTTTAAAAATAAAGTACTACTGGGTGCCAGTGGCTCATGCTTGTAATCCTAGCTCTTCAGGAATCTGAGATCTAAGGAGCATTGTATGAAGTCAGCCCAGGAAAGGAAAGTCTATAATTAACTCTTATTTCCAATTAGCTACCAAAAAAGCTGGACATGGAGATGAGGCTCAAGTGTTAGAGTGCCATCCCTCAGCACAAAAGCTCAGGGACAGTCCATGCCCAGGGTCTGAGTTCAAGCTTTAGGACTGGCACACATTCACAAAACAAGCACTATTCAGAAGTTCAAGTGTCTAAAATGAGGTCTGGTATGGCAAACTTAGAATATAGGTTTAAGACCTAGAAAGATTTAAGGTCTGATCTTCACTCAGGCTAGTTAGGAGTAGCATGACTTTGTGTAATTTCTTTTTTCTCTCATACTTTTGCCATTTGCAAACTGAGTTAATGATAGTATGTATTTAGAAGGTGGATAAGAATATTAGCTGAGCCAAGATGTGTAAAACAGTTAACATAAAGTTGGGTATCATATAAGTGATCAATAAATGTTAGTGGTTATTTCCATGGAATTAACTAATTTCACTGAATTTCTTTTAGGCTGTTGTAATCATGTTCACATTATTGCTAAAAGGATTGCTCATGGGGTCACTAGTTTAATCTTTGGAAAATTTATTCTGTACGATTTGTAATTTATTCTGCCTGTAGAACTGGCTATAAAGGGAATAAATTTGGAGAGTGAAATTTTTGTACCGAAGGAATAACCAAAAAAACCCTTGAAGAGCATGAAAGACAGGGTAAAAACAAGACAAACAACTACAACTACAAAAGCAATACTTGCAAAACTGTTTGGTGTAAGTGAACTGAACACCTCATGGGGGGAAAGGGAAAGGGGGAGGTGGGAGGGAGGTATGAGGGATGAGGTAACAAACAGTACAAGAAATGTATCCAATGCCTAACGTATGAAACTGTAACCTCTCTGTACATCAGTTTGATAATAAAAATTTGAAAAATTTGAAAAAAAAAGAAATTAGAAATAAATTTTGATTAGAATAGAAACAGAAATTTCTGGGTGTGAAAGATGGTACCGTCACAGTAGCGAGGCACCCCGACTCGCTCCAACTGAATAGCGAGCTGGGAACTCCAACACCCAACAACCCATCAAGAACCCAGCAAAACCAGCAGCCAGAAGCAGTGGAGATACACAGGAAAACACAAAGGAGTAAAAAAGAAGAGCCAAAAACCTACATGGAGCCGGAGAATCTTCGGGGCACCCTCCCCCCACCAGCCTACCCTGGCCCGAACAGGGCCAGGCTGGGAAAGGGGAACCCGGCGATCAGCAGACAGGCTGCTGGGAGCGCAGAATCCAGACAGCGGGACCCCATGGTCACTAGGGCGGTTGTGGACCAAGACATACAATGGCGGTGGCGAGAAGTTCGGGTCCACACCGGGATCGGATGGACGGCTGCTGGGGAACCCAGCGTGGCAGAAGGGGGGAGCTGGGGACGCCACCAGAACACTTTGCCACCCCCTGAAGGACCAACGGCTGCGCGGGACACACACACAATCCAGGATCAGTGAGTCCCCCATTACCCCTCCTCCCCCAATGGGAGACCAGCTATCAGAGACCCAAGCCCTACAAAGAAGCTAGATCTCCCTCCCTCCCTCTCCCCACCCCGAAGGAACAAAGAACCCCCAAATCAGGCAGGAAGCTCCCATCAGGCGCTGGGAAGTCAGTTTAGCAGGGGAAGGGCGGAGCAGCCCCAAGGCCGCACAGGATCCTAATCTGGCCTAATTGGCCCGGCCCCCTTCCCAACAGGGTCCGGGGGACGGCCAGCAGTGCAAGCCCCACCCGAGGCACCTGGACCTCGCGGACTCTTACAACTAAAATCACAGGCGCTGGTGGGCAATACCAGCACAGCAGGGACATCTGGGCCTGATCACATCCCCCCCTTGCAGCGGAGGCGAGGTCTGAGGGCACCAATCCGCACCCAGACAGTTGATCCCACTGGGCCCCACACATACCGCCCCCCACAACGGACTCGCGGGAGGGTGCAAACACAACCCAACAACCCGGGGCTCGCTCTGGTAGGCGTACCCCGCTCAGGTGGATGGGGCCACAGCACCAGTGCCTGTTGTAGCGGGCGCACAGCGCACAGGTGGGCGGGGCCACAGCGGCAGCACCTGCTCTGGTAGACGCGAACACACAGGAGGGAGGGCAGAGCTATAAACCAAACCTGAGAAGCTATCCACAGATCTCCAGATGTGCAAATCACAAAGAAACATAACAGTTCATTAAAGAGCAAGCCAACTCGCCAGCTCCAAAAAGCAGCACAACTGAAGAGGAGATGGAGAATAAAAAAGCAAATGAGGCCATGTTAATAGGAATGATGGAAAGCATCAGAAATGAAATCAGAAAACAATTCCAGGAGTTTAGAACAGAAATCTTGAAGGACACTCAGGAAGCCAAGAAAGAAATGGAAGCAAAAATGGATACAATGCAAGCCTCCTTTAAAGAAGACCTTAACATCCTAAGAATTGAAATGCATGAAAAAATAGATTTAAAATACAACTCTTTAAAGGAAGAAATTTCCACCATCAGAGCTGACCTGACAACCATAAATAGCTCTCTGACATCCATAAACTCCGCAATTGAATTCGCAGCACAAAGAATTGACCATATGGAATCCAGACAACAACCAGAAAATGACCACACTCCAAGAAACGGTGAAGCTTCAGGGCAGACTAATCCAGGAACTAATGGACAAAGACAAGAGATATAATCTGCGCATAATTGGAATAGAAGAAGGAGCCGAATACCAGAGCAGAGGGCTTAAACATGGTCTCAATAAAGTTATTGCAGAAAACTTCCCTAATCTCACAAGGGACCCCATGCAGGTAACCAAAGCCTATAGGACACCTGGCAGGCCAGACCCCAGAAAAGCCACCCCAAGGCACATAATATTCAAGACTTCAGATCTCAAGATTAAAGAGCAAATTCTGAATTCGGCCAAAGCGAAGAAAGAAATTTTCTACAATGGGAAGAGGATTCGAATAATAGCAGATCTCTCCACACAAACTTACCAAGCACGAAGTGAGTGGAAGAACACCATCCAAGTACTTCAGGCTAACAATATGCAACCTCGGATCAAATATCCAACGAAACTGGAGTTCACATTCGAAGAGAAAACCAGATCTTTCCACACCAATGAGAAGCTAAAGGAGTATGTGAATAAAAAAAAGCCCTAAAGCGAATTCTAAGAGGAGAGCCCCACCCAACAGAGATCGTACAACACACACAGACAGAAACAGAAAGAAACTACAACAGCCAAAGCCCAACAGAAAGAACAGCTCACTTAAGACAAGAAAACAAAAAAAAAAAAGAGGAAAAAACAGCCCAACAAGAAAATGGAAGGAGAAAAAACACCCTTATCCTTGATCTCTTTAAATATAAATGGTTTAAACTCTCCGATAAAGAGGAGCAGACTGGCAGGATGGACTCGCAAACAAAAAGTTGACATCTGCTGTCTACAAGAGACTCACCTTACAGAAAGAGACAAAAACAGGCTCCAAATGAAAGGATGGAGCAAGATCTACCAAGCAAACACACCTACCAAAACGGCAGGTGTAGCCATCCTGATCTCAGACAAGCTGGACTTTTCATTAAAATCAACTCAAAAAGACAAAGAAGGACACTACATATTAATACAAGGAAAAATCCAGAATCAAGACATCACGGTGATAAATGTATACTCACCAAACAAAAGAGGCCCTACATATGTCAAGCAAATTCTCACAGAATTACAGAACAAGATAGACGCAAACACAATCATAGTGGGTGACCTTAATAGCCCACTCTCTCCAAGAGACAGATCCAACACCCAGAGGATCAGCAAGGGAGCTGAGGACCTAAGTAACACCATATCCCAAATGGATCTGACAGACCTATAAAGAATCTTCCACCCTACAGAGACCCAATACACCTTCTTCTCAGCTGCCCATGGATCATATTCCAAAATAGACCACGTCATAGCCTACACAAAGAACCTCAGCAAATACAAAAGTATTGACGTCATCCCATGTATTATATCTAATCACAGTGGGTTAAAGGTAACCCTCAATAACAAAGGATACCACAGAGTCTATACACATTCTTGGAGGCTAAACCCCACACTGCTATCCAACACTTGGGCCACAGACCAAATTAAAGATAAAATCAACGAATTCATAAGCCACAATGACAATGAAAACACATCACAAAGAAACCTATGGGACACAGCTAAGGCAGTACTGAGGGGCAAGATCATTGCCCTCAGCACTCACATTAAAAGAATGGAAGCAGAGCAGGTGAATAACCTCACAATGAAACTAAAACAACTGGAGAAACAAGAAATGACAGAATCTAAAACGACTAGGAGGAGAGAGATCACAAAGATTAAAGAAGAGATAAATCTGATTGAAAATAGAAAGACCCTTCAACAAATAAATAAGAATAAAGCTGGTTCTTTGAGAAAATAAATAAAATTGACAAACCCCTCGCAAGACTTACAAAAAAAAAGAAGAGACTCATATATGTAAAATCAAGGACTCCACCGGAAAAATTACAAGTACACACGATATTCAAACAATCATAAGGAGCTATTTCCAAAATCTCTACTCAGCAAAACCCAATAATTTTATAGAAATGGATCAATTCTTAGAGACGTACAAACTGCCCAAACTGAACCAAGAAGAAATAAATCAACTAAATAAACCAATAACTTACAGTGAGATACAGGAGGTAATCAAGAACTTCCCAACAAAGAAAAGCCCAGGCCCAGATGGATTCACCAACGAATTCTACAAAACCTTTAGTGATGAGCTAATACCAATACTCCTCAAACTCTTCCGCAAAATAGAAATAGAGGGAGAAATCCCAAACTCATTCTATGAAGCTAAGATCATACTCATTCCCAAACCAGGCAAAGACCCAACAAAAAAGAGAACTACAGACCAATATCACTAATGAACACATACGCAAAGCTCCTTAATATAATATTCGCTAACAGGATCCAGAAACTGATCAAGAAAATCATACATCATGACCAAGTAGGCTTTTTCCCACAGTCACAAGGATGGTTCAACATCCGTAAATCAATCAACGTAATTCACCACATAAACAGATTTAAAATTAAGAATTACATTGTTATCTCAGTCGATGCCCAAAAAGCCTTTGACAAAATACAACATCCATACCTATTAAAAGCTTTGGAGAGAACAGGAATAGATGGAACATTCCTCAAAACAATAAAAGCCATATACAACAGACCAACTGCTAATATCATATTAAGTGGAGAGAAACTTAAATCATTCTCCCACTCTCCCCACTTCTTTTCAATATAGTGCTGGAATCCCTAGCCATAGCAATAAGGCAAGAGGAGGACATCAAAGGGATCCACATCGGCAAGGAAGAAATCAAGTTATCCCTATTCGCAGATGACATGATCTTATATCTGAAGGACCCAAAAAACTCAGTACCCAAACTCCTACACCTAATAAACCAATTTGGCAAAGTAGCAGGATACAAAATCAATCCAAAAAAGTCAGCAGCTTTTCTGTACACCAGCAATATACAAACAGAAAAGGAAATTATGGAAACAATTCCATTTACAGTAGCCAAAAAAGAATAAAGTACCTAGGGATCAACTTAACCAAGGACGTGACAGACCTATTTAATGAAAACTATAAAAATCTAATAAGGGAAATCAAAGAAGACACAAGGAGATGGAAAGACCTTCCATGCTCATGGGTAGGCAGAATCAATATAGTGAAAATGGCCATATTGTCCAAATTGTTATACAAATTCAATGCAATCCCTATCAAAATCCAAGCCACATTCTTCATTGAAATAGAAAAACCAATCCATAAATTCATATGGAACAGCAAAAAACCTAGAATAGCCAAAGCAATTCTAGGCAAAAAAAGCAGTGCAGGAGGTATCACAATACCAGACTTCAAGCTCTACTACAGGGCCATCATAACAAAAACAGCCTGGTATTGGTATAAAAACAGATCGGAAGACCAATGGATTAGAATTGAAGATCCAGAAATAAAACCGCACTCTTACAGCCAGCTGATATTCGACAAAGGAGCTAAAGACATACAATGGAATAAACATAGCCTCTTCAACTACTGGTGCTGTGAGAACTGGGCAGCCATATGCAGAAAACTCAAAGTAGACCCAAGCCTATCACCATGCACCAAGATCAACTCAAAATGGATCAAGGACCTCAATATCAGACCTGAATCCTTGAAACTACTGAAGGACAGAGTAGGAAAGACGCTAGAACTTATAGGCACAGGAAGGAACTTCCTGAATAGAGTCCCAGGGGCACAACAAATAGGGGAAAGACTTGACAAATGGGACTACTACAAATTAAAAAGTTTCTGCACAGCTAAAGACATAGCCACCAAACTAGAAATACAGCCAACCATATGGAAAAGGATCTTTACCAGTACAGCAACAGACAAAGGCCTGATATCTGTCATCTACAGAGAACTCAAAAAACTAAGCCCCTCCAAGCCCAATAAACCTATTAGGAAATGGGCAAAAGAGCTAAAGAGAGACTTCACAAGAGAAGATATAAAAATGGCAAAGAAACACATGAGGAAATGCTCAACATCCCTGGTAGTAAAGGAAATGCAAATAAAAACAACCCTGAGATACCACCTCACCCTAGTTACAATGGCCTATACTCTGAACTCAGGCAACAACAAATGCTGGAGGGGGTGCGGGGAAAGAGGAACTCTTCTCCATTGTTGGTGGGAGTGCAAATTAGTACAACCACTTTGGAGAACAGTATGGAGGTTTCTCAAAAAGCTCAATATAGACCTACCCTATGACCCAGACATACCACTCCTAGGCATCTATCCTAAACAGAAAACCCCAAGATATCAAAAAGACATTTGTACTTCCATGTTTATTGCGGCACAATTCACAATAGCCAAAATATGGAAACAACTCAGATGCCCCTCCACAGACGAATGGATCCAAAAAATATGGTACTTATACACAATGGAATACTACATAGCGATTAGGAATGGTGAAATATTGTTATTCGCAGGGAAATGGTCAGAACTCGAACAAATAATGTTGAGCGAGACAAGCCTAGAACACAGAAAACAAAGGGGCATGATCTCCCTGATATATGACTGTTAACAAAGGGAGACAGAGGCAGTATAGACCAAGTCTGTGAAACCAAAACTGCTTGTCAAATAGTATTCCCCACAGGATTGGGGCAGCGACCCAACAGTATGTAACTAAAACCAAACAATTACTCAACATATAAAGTTCAAAAATTGACCTCTCAGGGGAATACAATAGCTCAAAAGCTATGTCTGTACGTTCATATAAGACTACTGTCGACATATTGTCTAATATTGACATTACATTTAAAGCCCTAGGTGAACTTTCTTGGGCGTGGCCACGTGGCTACTGTATATGTTCTTGATACATTGTATATTGTATATATGTCTACCTGACCTAGAGAAGGGATAGAAAAACAGGGCGTAAGATATCACAAGAAATGTACACACTGCCCTACTATGTAACTGTACCCTTTTTGCACAACACCTTGTCAAAAAATTTGTGTTCAATTAATAAATAAATTAAATTTAAAAAAAAGAAATAGAAATTTCTCTCCATGAGGGAAAACATACGCATCATTTTCATAAATGGAGAAACTAAAAAAATAATGGACTGTCAATTAGCATTACTGGTTCAATTTGGGGAGAGCTTCAATTTTTAAAAGTAAATTGATGAAAACAACCTATTCTTTTTATAGATTATTAACACTTGGTATTATTTTTTAGTGTTATTCTACAATAGTTGAATGGCTACTACCAGACTTCATTTACATATTTTTGAAGGCAAGGAGAACTTTCATGTTTTCTTTTAAAGAAAACAGACCTTTAAGAAACTATTTGACATATCAAATTGTCCTCATTTTGAATTTCAAGTTTTATGAGAAATGTTCAGCTTTACAAAGATTAAAAGTAGGGCCTGGGAACATGGCCTAGTGGCAAGAGTGCTTGCCTCCTATACATGAAGCCCTGGGTTCAATTCCCCAGCACCACATATACAGAATACGGCTACAGGTGGTGCTGTGGCTCAAGTGGCAGAGTGCTAGCCTTGAGCAAAAAGAAGCCAGGGACAGTGCTCAGGCCCTGAGTCCAAGTCCTTGGACTGGAAAACAAACAAACAGAAGAAAAAATATTAAAACTATCTTGTTTTTGAATGAAAAAAGGATTCTCAGGGCATGATTTCTTGAAACCAAGCAAAGAACCTTGTGCCTTTGAAAATGCCTTTGAGTTCCAAGAGCTCATGGAAAGGCATTTGTGAGCTGAGGCACCGCCTTTGGTAACTTCTAGATTTTAAGTTACCTTTTAAGCTACATTTTAAGATTTTTGAGCTAACTTTTTCAGATTTTACACTACATTAGCAATCATGTCCCGTCATTGCAACTGTTGATGAAGAAACAGCACCAATAATGGCCACATTCATGATGCAAGGAAAAGCAAGCAGCATGTGATGACTGTAACACTAGATTCTTTCTGTTCACAGCCCTCCTTTTTCTTCTCTCTCTCTTTGCTTTCCTCTCTCCCTTTCTCCTGTCTCTAGCTTGCTCCTCTCCCTTTTCTCTGTCTCCTCTCAGTCTCATTCATATACTTAGATTCAGCTATTTATGCTGACAGCATGCCATGAGACAGATTTAAGGCAACGACATTGTGTTTTTAGTAGGACCAGTGGTCCTTCCATTTCACATCGTCTTTTTATAGAGCCTAAAATACTGGAAATGTGCTATGCTTCTAAGAAAGTGTGGAAAACAACATCCTAATTATACACAACATTGCATTTTGCAAAACCACTCAACCAATTCTGTTTTCAGGAAGAGGTAGTAAATCCTCTCTCTCCCTCTTTCGGAACTCTTCCTTTAATGCTTACCTCTTAGCTTTCTCAATCAAGTCTGCTTCTTTGCCATGTGAGCCATGGCTCTGTGTGGCTTTTTGGTAGTTAATTGGAGATGAGAGTCTCACAGACCTTCCTGTGTGGGCTGGCTTTGACCTGCAATCCTCAAATCTCAGCCTCCTGAGTAGCTAGGACTGTAGGAGTGAGTTGAGGGTACCCAGCGGTGTCAATTTCTTATCAGACACTATATCCTTATTCTCAGATAGCTTTGGCCACTGCCATTGTTTCTCATGCTGGGTGGCTAATGGAATCTTTGTCTACTTACTGGATGGAGCTTTCAATGCGGGTGATGGTGAGGAAAGCAGCCAGGTTTGCTGTGTAGGATGAGATGACTATTAAAGCAAAGAGCCACCACGCCCCCATCATCATTCGGGTAGCCAGGGTTGTATACGGGACTTCCCCACCTGTGGGAAAAGAGCAAACATGAAAAGAATATCATCAGGCTCTTCATGAGAATCTCAGATCATTCATACTCAGTTATCAAATAACTTTGAGTAAGAAACCTTTGTATTTAACATCAGTGTGGACCACTATAAGTTTACCATGGTGTATTTGAGTCTCTCTTATGAGAAATATGTCAGACCTAGAAATAAGGAAGTATGATGAATACTCAATATAATGTTTAAAGGATAAATTTCCCTCCTTCCTGTACCTTTTTAGAATTAAGTGCTCTCTTACTATATTTACATATGTAGACATTGTTGTAAAGGCTTGATTATTCATTAGTTATAGATTATATCATGGCTGGTTTGCATGCCTGCTGGAAAAGGTCACAATCAGATCTGTTTCACAAATAGAAAAGTTTGCTATGCCTGTATGTAACAGTTCCTGTCATCTTTACCCTGAAGTGATATCCCAACCCTTCCTCATTTCAGCATTTCCCAAGCTCCCTTCTACCACCGACCCTCAAACCCAGTCAACGTCTTTCAGTTGTATGACTGAACATCTTATATGGTTTTCTTATTTGCATTCTGGAAAGTTCTAACAGTGAGTCTATCATATGATGTTCTTAAAAAAACTCCTAGTATGTTATTCTCTTGATCAAACTTTCCATTAAAAAAAAAAGCAGAATAGACATCAGGATTGCATATGCATAGAGGTTCTGGCCTTAGAGACAGAAAGCTATCTATTTGCCAAAGGGAAATGGTTCAAAATTTAATCTTGAGTTTCCTGGCTCTTGATTTGTGAAGAGGTTAATCTCTCTTGTTAAGCCGACAAGTCCAAGGGTCTTTTGTTTTGGCAACCCCTTCAGCCTAATACATGCAGAATAGGCTATACCAATGTACTTTCTCAAATAAATTAGGCTTACATTCAACAAATAAATTAGGGCTATGATCCTATCCTCCCCAGCACCATAAATATGTGCCTTAGCAAGATTCAATGAAATATATTATCTCAGGCATAATTTTGCTCCAACCACTAGTTATCACTGTGCAGTATGTTTATTTTTAAAATTTTGTTATTGTTGTTATAGATGTACAGAGGGGTTAGTTACATAAGTTAGGTAAAGAGTACATTTCTTTTAGGACAATGTCAACCCCTCCCTCATTCTCTCCCAGTTTTTTCTCTCCCATCCCCACAACTTGTATAGTTCATGTTCAATATAGTATCTAAATATGTCTATTTTTCAATCTAGTGTAAACAGACCCTTTGGTTATTTTTAGCTATTTTGCTAACACAGGGTACACAGAACAGACTAACCTCTGATATCTGAAACCTATTTCTTTATGTAAGCAGTTGTAATGCATTTTAGATACTTTCTTCTTCAAAGCCAAAGAAAAAATTCACTCTACTTTTAAAAGATGAAAGGTAAGGGATATTTATTTTAAAATCCACATTTCCTGAGCAAAACAACTAATGGAAAAAAGAATAACCCTATGTGAACATGATGATAGCTAAAGAAAGTATGTGAATTACAAATACAAGCTTATGGCTGGGAAGGCTAATTGGAACTTTGTTCCCCTTAACCTTGGCGAGAGTTGGTTTCATCTACTTAAAAGAGTATTTGTGGAGTTGATTCTTCTGTCATTCGTGATGCATGCCATCGATAGTCACAATATTCATAGGGAAACCCAATACAGTGTTGTTTTTCTTGATAGCTGCACAAAGGAAATATTTAAGAAAATTGAGATTTTTCATTGTTATTATTAAGGTGTTGTATAGAGGAGTTACTATTTCCTAAGCCAAGTAATAAGTACATTCCTTTTTTGGACAATATCACCCTAAAATTGAGATCTTAACTTCCCAGTCTAGACTCTTGGCATAACACAGCTCACAACAATCCTTCTGCTTAGGTCAACAATAAGAATTGCCGTGAATTTCAACATGGTGTTCAGTATCCAATATTTAAACAGGAAGGGGAAAAAACTAACAGGAGAAAATAATGATATTTACATATATTTATGATGCTCCTATATATCTTATTAATGGAATGGCCCCAACAGTTAGTAGTTCTTAAGTTCCCTGTATTTGTTCTATTTCATGAAATCTGGAAATCTACTTCCTGAAATTTTATTTGTCTTTTCTTCATATATATTCATATGTATATATGTAGTTGTTTTATTACATGCTGTTCCGGTAAAGTTTTAAAAAATAATTTCTTCAGGGAAAATATAGATTTAAAAAGAGACACATTGCATTCACACATGGTGTTGAATTGCAAATCCCTTCAAACTTAAGGAAAACAAAAAAAATATAAAAGTAAGGAAACAATAATATCACATGGTTGTAAATACTCCATCTAGTTAAGTTTGTACTATACATTTCCTGCCTGCTAGCCCTTATGCAAACGGAACCTCAAAAGTGGATTCTGGATTCTCCCAAGTATTTATAGAGCTAGGAAGTTGAATGCAGAAATCCACAGTCTGTGGTTACGTTGTGAGTGTTCAAATAACCACAGGCATTGATTGACATGGACTGAATAAGAGGCCGTGGGGAATGCACAGGCTATCAGAACAACAGCTATTTATTATTATTATTATTATTATTATTATTATTATTATTATTTTGCCAGTCCTGGGCCTTGGACTCAGGGCCTGAGCACTGTCCCTGGCTTCTTTTTGCTCAAGGCTAGCACTCTGCCACTTGAGTCACAGCGCCACTTCTGGCCATTTTCAGTATATGTGGTGCTGGGGAATTGAACCCAGGGCTTCAAGTATAGAAGGCAAGGGCTCTTGCCACTAGGCCATATCCCCAGCCCGAGAACAACAGCTATTTTAAAGACTGGGGTTCCAGACCACTGCTCTGGAGCCTTTGAATGAATGCAATAGTGAAAAGGAGAAAGGAAAGGCAATGAGCATCCCAGTCAGAAATAAGGCAACATCTTAAAGTCTTGATAGCAACTTTGTTATAGTCTTGTCATCCTGCAGTTTCTTCTTCAGCCTCCATGCTTAAGGACAAGACTAAGCTGGTGTGTGGGTATGCACAATCCAGTTGCTGGTGAATCTTCCCCATAGGAGATCTCTCAGGCTAGGGGCTAGTCATACAGGCATAAGATGTCAGCATCCTGTACATTATATTTTTAATAACTGCATAACATTTTCTCAGTCATAGAAATCATTGGTCCCTAGAGTATCTTCCTGTTTGGGGAAATCGATATATGCTGCCTTGCTAAGTACCTTTGCAAGTGTGGCATTTAAAATACTTTGATTCTTGTGATAGAATTAATCAAATAAAGTTATTTGATACAGCATGTGAACTTCTTAGGTCTTATAGAAATGACACTAAGTTTAGACATATTTTGTAATACTATCTCATATTTTTTCTTTAAAGTTATTGACATTTTAATTTATTTTGGAAGCCAATGTATATTATTTTTAATGTTATTATAAAGGTGATGTATACAAGGGTTAAAGGTACATAAGTCAGGTAAGAAGTACATTTCTTTTTGTTTAATGTCACCTCTTCCCTTGCTCTTTACTAGTTTTTCCTTCCTGTCCCTATCCCCAAGTTGTACAGTTGCTTTCCAACATAGTGTCTAGTGAGTGTCACTGGAATGTCAATGGATTGGGTGATAAGTTTATTGGGAAAGTAAGTGAGAAGCTGTTAGGTCATATAATTGTAATGGTTATTTAAATTTGCATACAAGGACTTCTCCAACTTAATATTTGCTTTTACTTTTGTGAGTGTGTGTGATTTAGGGGAGATAAAAGTCTCACAGACTTGCCTGCCCAGACAAGCTTCTAGCTGTGACCCTCAGATCTCAGTCTCCTCAGTAGCTAGGATTACAAGGGTGAGCCACCAGTGCTCAGCTAATATTTACTTTTAATAGCAACTTTGATACATTCAAAGCATTTACAAATAAATAGTAGTTCTTTCCAGTGCTTTAATATTTTTATATTTTTAAAATAACCATATTAATTGAATAGAGAACTTAATAAATTTTACTTTTTAAAGTGATATGGAGATTGATATGTTCTAGATAACTATACACCATTTTGTGCAATATGATTATCCTTTGGAATAAGTAAATAAGTTGTTATTCAACACTAGGACTTTCTACTGAAGGAGATGATCATTATAATTCTTATGATGTTAGGTTTAATATACACAGTTAAGTTTATTTTTATTGAAATCACTACCATGGAATATTCTTGATGGACAGATTTTTAAATGCTAAATTAGCAATTAATTATAATCAAATTAATTAGATATTGGCAATACCACATAAACCTCATCATTTGATTTTAACATAACTTTGAAGTGTCCTTCATTTTACCTCATATGAGGTCTCATATGAGACCTAAATTGAATTTTATCATACAAAATAGCAACACTTGACAGCGCTTTGCTTTCCCAGTATTTTCACTGCTTCAGCCTTTAAAAATCCCCAGTTTCTAATGAGTGAGAGAATTTTAAAAAATAGCCTGTTGAGAGTCAATCATAGATTCTAAGTTCCTAATTTTCAAAGTGGGGTATCTTATACATTTGCACAGTTGTAACTCCAGTAATAGTTGGAAAAAATCTTGATAGAGGTGTTGCATTGAAATAAAAGTGCTTGTACACCCAGCATTAAGGACATGGGTGAGCAGTGTATGTCATGTTTATTATGTGATTGCTACCACAAACTGGGTAAGCTTTCTGTCTCCACTGACTGTGCCCCGGTGTCATGGAAAAACTCCACGCCTTGCTCTCATTCAGTGCTCTCATTCATTGCTATGAGTGTCTAACCCATCAGACATCCAGCATGCATAAGCTGCATTTGACCTGTTGAAAGTAGCTGGTTATACATGACCTGATTGGTCAGACAAATCAGTCTTCCAGGACACTCACTAACAGTGCACATTTTAAGGAAATTAGTTAACCCATCTCAAATGATTACATTTGCTCTTTTTAGAAATTATGAAACTTTAGTGAGACAAGACTTCCTATTTTTAAAGATGTTATTTGTTGCAACTAGACTTCTAACTGTCTGAAATTGAGTGGTAGGGTTGGAAAGCTTGGTAGAATGTAGGCTATTTATCATTAATTCATTGAGTAGGATCTTTTTGTGGTATTAATGAATGATGAAAGCAGCTCTAACATGAAGCATCATAAGTCTGTGAATTTCTTGTAATTTTTATGTACACGAGAAATATATTTGCAACCAGATGCTGGTGGCTCACATCTATAATCTTAGCCGTGCAGCTACTTAGGAGTCTGAGATGTTGAGGATTATGGTTCAAAGTCAGCCTGTGAAGAAAAGGCTGAGACTCAATCTCCAAAATAAGCAGTAAAAAGCAGGGATTGGCATAAGTAATAGGACATCAAATGATCCAGCAAGCCCAGAGAGCAGGAGGACCTGAATTCAAACCACAGTACTGCCAAAATACACACACACACACACACACACACACACACACACACACACACACAGCAAATATATACATACATTGTATATGTACATACTCTATTAACATACAAAACTACTCTTCTAATTGTTAATAAATATGACTATGACTTCCAAATATTGATAACATAACCAAACTTGAAAAACTGTAGAGGAATATACTCCAAAAACCCATCGACTGAGAAAATATTTCTCATATGGTTATGGAAATTATGGGAAATACATTGTTTCTGTAGGTTTATATTTTGCCCAAACTCTGCACCCTTATTTAAGAGGTATACACCTCTGGAAATATCAGTCATTATTTTTAAGTTCCTGTATCTGTTTCATCTTGCAAATTTCAGTTTCACTTATTGTTGAAAAAATAATAAAGAGGAAACACCAAAAGCTTCAACCTTTTTTTTTTCTTGGTTTGGCTCTAGATCTGCTGGAAAAATAACTTGTTTTATAAGATAATAATTCCAAGATCTTTGGTATATGATTAGATGTATAGCAGAAAGAATTTTCCTGTCCAGCATTACAGAATTAGAATATTTGAGATTGTTAGCTAATTCTATTGAAAAAAAGGGAAAAGCTAGCTAAACAAAATCATCCGAATATTCAGGACATTCTCAGATAGTTTAGCTCAGGGATATGCTGCAATTTATAAATTCAATTTACAAGTTATTCTCTTTTATTCCTTATTGCTACTAAGCTGATCTCCTGAATTATTTATTTTTTGATTATTAAATGATTTCGTTGACATTTAAGGTGATTCATTTCTAATCTTAATACAATATGAATTACTTATTTGCTCATCAATGAAGAGAAAATGAGTAAAGTTTGAATAAGAAGGATTTCACAATTCCTCAAATATATGCAAATGCCACTTTTTGGAAGCGCTCAGAATTTTTTTCTCTTTTCCTTTTATATTACTTTTCTTCACGTTACTGATGGATTTGCCAACCACAGATCTGGCACTGAAATGAAACTGGGAAAGGTATGAACAAGGAAATATTGTCTGCATGACCAGTCATTTGTCAAACAGCGTGAAGCTGGACCGCAGTTGAGTCAGGACCTGTCAAGTCTGTAGTGATGCATTACCTTTTAATGTTTTAAAATAATTATAGTGAGGCCCAAGCCACTATATAAAACCACTATATAAATTCTAGTGCCATTAGTAACCCCATTTTTCAGAGATTCCATCAATCAGTGTTTGGGAGGAGAGCTGCACCCATTTTGCCAATTCCAGAAGCAAAAGTTCAAAGATTAGGCTGCAGTTGTCTACAAAAATCCAAGGGAAATGCACCTCGACACTACGTGCTGATTTGGAATTTTTACAACTTGTTCCTAAACCAGGCTTTATGCATAAAGGTGGCATTAATTCCAAGGTTAAAAAAATGTCAACATGCTTTCAATCAACTGTAATGGCAAAAGGGCCAAGAATGAGTCTAAAAGACAGAGTTAAGGCTCAGAAATGCCATTCAAACCCAGAAAACTGTTCACCATCACTGAAAATTAGTTTTAAATTAGAACTCATTTACTGAACATTCTTGATTTATAATTTGATAGAGAAGAAGGTAATTTTAACATCCTGGAGCTAGTCTTTCAAAGTCAATGTCAAACTTTCTCAATCCTGAACTTTTTTCTCTTCTTTCATAATTTCTAGTTTGGCAGTGTGCTTGGGAGGACATGGTAAAGAAAAGAAGAGAAATAAATGGTGTTTCCTCTGGTCTCTTTTCAATATATTCTTTTGAATAATAAGTTGGAAAATCCAAAAGGAATGAGATTTTGGCATGTTAGTGTTATGGAAAGTTTATGGGGATAAAATATAGACACTGTGTTCAGCATACTGGTTCTATAGCTCCAGATAAATTTCACAATAATACCGACAGCTCTGTGATAAAAGTACAATAACTCATGTCATAAGTAGTGATTTCCACAAAAACGGCTAATAAGAGTAAGCAAATTTTAATAAGCTACACAAGTCAAAGATTTCTGTGTATATATGTGAGTTCTTGACTGAAATTAACTAAAGCTAAATATGAATACATTTTGGATTTCTGCAGGTATAAAGTGGTTTACTTTCTTTTTCTTCTTCTTGTGATTATGCTGCTGTGGTGTAGTGTCTAAACTGTCCCACTGAATTCTAAAGATGTTTAATTTTGTTCCTGTGGAGTCACTGAGTCAGGGACTTGAAGTTGAATGGATGGATGGTTAAAAAGAAATCAGAAAAAAGAATTATATTGGTGAGTTTAATTTGTAAATCAAAGCCATAGATAATAAATAGGAAGTGTGTGTGTGTGTGTGTGTGTGTGTGTGTGTGTGTGTGTGTAAAAAGGGATCAGAGTTAAGTTGCAAAATAAACAGAACAAAACTTTTTAAAAAATTCATTAAACTCAAACTAACATCAGAGTGTAAGAGATTCACAAAGTAAAGATTGGGAAATTAAACATAAAAGCCTCTACTTGGTATTTCCTACATTCTAGGTTGTGTTGTACTTTTAAAGCGTTTTCTTGTTTAATTCTCACAATGAAGATTATATTTCCTATGTCAAGATCAAGGGGAAATAGTATGTATGACTATTGGCTGTCAAAGACAAGGAACAGGTTGAAATATTCTTTTTTTCCCCTCTGAGTACATGTACCTCTTGCCATTAACAATAGATTTATTTTTGTCATTACATTTTCTTCCTTTGTTCTCCTCAAAGACAAAAATTGTTGAAATAATCATGAGCCACTAGACTAAAACTTAAGATAGATTCAATCAAATAAACTTAAGATAAAACAAATGAATTCATCTATAAGACACAAGGAAAAACACCCATTATTTTGATAGGTAAATAAATTTACTGAGACCCAAATACCTAGATGCCATTAGGAAGAAAGACACTTAAACACGATCAATGTAGTTTGTTCGTGATCATGGGAGACCTGAAGTGTGAAGATATCAGGGGAAGATGATGGCTACGGTTCCATATATATCTGGACATACTGCTTTTGCCATAATACATAAATTAGTATTTTCTCCATTTGAATGGCAATTGATAACCTTTTAATTTAAACACTAGAAAATTCTAAGCCCCACCTATTGGAATTAGAAATAGCTATAATGTTTTCTTTACAAATTGCTTTAGGAAATAATATTTTATGTATGCTAAGACATAATAGCACCTTTGGCAGTGAATAATAGCTTCCATGTTGGGTACCACTGGTTCACTCCTCTAATCCTAGCTGCACAGGAGGCCAACATCTGAGGATCCTGGTTCAAAGCCAGCCTGAACAAGAAAGTCTATGGGATTCTTATCTCTAATTAATGAGATAAAAAGCTGAAAATAGACCTGTGGCTCAAGTGGCACAGCTTTAACCTTGAGGCGATAAAACTAAGAGACAGAGTCCAGGCCCCAGGTTCAAACCCCAGTACTGGTTATTGTACAAAAAAAGTTCCCAAGTTTAAATTGTACATATAAACAGATAGTGAGTCACTTTTTTTGTTTACTTTTCCTGTATAGACATTCTCCCTGGATCTCTGCAGTTGATTGAAAAAACATTTTTTTCTACTTCTTTTAAAGTTCACAGCCAGAAATTTCTTCTGTGTACATATGGCAACACATAAGAGACTCTTTAAATGTTTGTAAATGCAGCTGCTATTCAGAAAACAGACACACCAAGCAGTTCTTAAGGCCAAAACATTAGCCAGGCAAACGACATTAATATTAACTGCAGCAGTATGACTTCCAAAAATCTTCAGAAAAAATCTTTTGCTTTCTTATATCGCTTTGCTCATGGTGCCAACATTTGAATTTTACTGTGTAACGAAATTTTTAGGCAGGCAGATTCTTTTTCTGAGAATGTGTAGTAGTAGATCATTTGCCTTAGAAGTGAAAGGACTTGGGTTCAAAGCTCAGTATTGTCTGTGTGTGTGTGTGTGTGTGTGTGTGTGTGTGTATGTGTGCATGCATGCATATTCTTGACTCTTATAGACAAATAATGAAACTCAAGCATATCATTGGATGACACTTCTTTGTGAATATTATGCCATACTTTCTCCAAATAAATATACATTTTTCTAAATAAATATACTGCTATACTTTCTCTAAACAAAACTTTTAAAAGGTCAGTGTTTCAGTTGATTGGGGGCAGTAGAGGAATTTAAGCTCAAGGAGTTACAGTTGAGTCAGGAGTCTCACTCATTTTGCTCTAGTTACTTTTGTGATAGGATCGTTTTGTTTGATCGAGCATGGGCCCAAACCCTCTTATTTATGCTTCTTCCTAGCTGGGATAACAGGTTTGCACAATCGCAGCCTTTTTTATTGACACGGGGTCTTGTAAACTTTTTTTTGCGCTCGTCAAACTATGATCATCTCAGCCTTGTGAGCAGCTAGGATTATTGACATAAACTACTGGCACTAGACTTTGATAAAAAGTATAACATTTAATTATCAAAATATGCAAATATGAAGCAATAGTGTGGTTGAAATTATTAAGACACATCACTCAACGTAGAAGCTATATATCTAGAAAATTTTTGTGTGAAAATAAGCATAAATGTACATCAAGACTGAGCCATAAGATGACTTTCATAATTTTATAAACATATCCTAGGGAAATTTGAGAAATGGCAAACACACATAGACACAAATATAACTCATATACATTCTTTATTTTTTGTCAGTCATGGGGCTTGAGCTCAGGGTTTGGATGTTGTCTGAGTTTTTTCACTCAAGGACAGCACTCTACCACTTTGAGCCAGAGCACCACTTCTAGTTTTCTGGTGGTTAATTGGAGATGAGTCTCATGAACTTTCCTGCTTGGGCTGGCTTTGAACTGCCATCCTCAGATCACAGCCTAGGTAACTAGGATTACAGGCATAAGCCACAAACAAGCACCTGGCTATGCACATTCTTTTACTGTGCTTCTGTTCCAGTACTGGGTCCTGAGCTCTGGGACTGGGTGTTGGACTGAGCCTCAGATACATGGTTTGTACATTCTTTTATATACAGCACTGAAGAAGAATAGCTAAAGCAATAAGTCCTTGTTTGGGATGCACTATTAATTTAATTAAAATTAATCTGAAGAATCACTTGTATATGTTTTGGATATTAATAGATTCTCTGGCACACTTATGCAGGCTTATCCTGTGTATTTCTTTTTTGTTTTTGGCCAGTCCTGGAGCTTGAACTCAGGACCTGAGCACCGTCCCTGGCTTTTTTTTGCTCATGGCTAGCACTCTGCCAACTTAAGCCACAGCACCACTTCTGGCCTTTTTTATATATGTAGTGCTTAGGAATCGAACCCAGGGCTTCATGTATACGAGCCAAACACTCTTGCCACTAGGCCACATTCCCACCCTCTGTCATGTGTATTTCTACTCCTTACTCTCCCTTGTCCTATCCTTATTCCATTTGTATGGTGGTGATACTTGATGTTCTTCAGGCTAGAAACTCTCGTCTGGAATACCTTCAACAGTTTCAACCTCTTTGCTATACTTTATCCTACCATCAAACTAATCAGGGCCAAATGTGTGATAATATCTATTTAAGATGTGTATATTTCTACCACATAAATGTTTCTTTGTCTTTTCCATGGGGAGCCCCATAGTAGTCTTGTTTCCTGGTCTCATTTCTAATCTCTGTTCCATCCGTATGGTTCCCTGGAATTGTCATAATATTCGACAGCTTGGGTTTTGCAACGTCTTGGAATACCTTGATATAAATAAAGATCTTTATCCAGTAAGGTTACTTTTAAACACAGGATTAAACACTTGGGAACCTCTCATATGTTGATTAATTAGCTATTTGGATGGAATGACTTTATCGTTGCTGCTTGAACTAAAGGCAACAACAGCATATTCAGCAGTGTTTCATACTTTTAGCTCTATCAGTATAAAGTCTAATTGAACACTGCTTTTTCATTTGGGCTAGGCCATATTCTCCCAGATAATGGGCTAACAAATTTATACCTTTAATCAGCACAAGCTGAAGTATTAAGCTTTGAAGAAGTGATGTGTAAAACGCTGAATAATATGTCCATAACGTTGAAATAAATATATAATTCTGACCCTTCCTCCAAGGTAAATTGCCACATATTCCTGAATTGAGAAGTCCATCAGTTGATGCTGTAGGTAATTACAACAGAGGTAACAACAGGTCATCACAAAACTGAAGTTCAAAACATCTTCCAACTGCATGAATCTGTTATAGAATCCTTGCCATCGTTTGGTTTTTTGTAGTTTCGTTAATAATTAATTAAAAAGAGGAACAATCGATTCCAGGTTAAGATATAGAAAGCCACACATGGGTGATTCCCACCTGTCATCCCAGATACTTGTGATGCTTTGGACCAGGGGATCGTGAATGAAGGCCCAAGCCAGGTAGAGAAGATTTCAAGACACATTCTCAACCCCTAGCTGGGTGCGGTGGTGCACATGCCTGTCATCACATGGTACCACAGGAAGACTGAGATTCCAGGCCAGCCAGCACAGACAGAGGAGCCTGAATGTGATGGCATGTAAGTCCTGATCCAGCAACTACAGGATTAGGCAGACTGTGGCTCAGAGACACACTGGGCAGGAAGAAGAACCTCATTCTGAAAATAACCAGGGAAAGTCATGGCTGAAGGCTTGGCTCAGCAGGAAAAGCACCTGTCAGAAAAGCTTAAGCCCTGAGTTTGAATCCCTATACCACCAAAAATGAAAAGAATGTTGAAACAGAGAAGACAGTATGTTTAGAAATGTTTATCTTATGAAAAAAGGAATAAAGAGTTGGAAAATAGAGCTCTTCTTTTTATCTTACAACCTGTCTATGAAAAGTAAACCCCTTTGTTATAAAAGTTATCAGAATGCTATCTTGAAAGAAGTAAAAGGAGGAAGAGCTTTAACAACATTTGTTGTTTTCTGTGCAGTTTGTTTCATTTTATTTCACTGTTAGCTGTTAACTACTTACAACTGAAATCTAACTTTCACAAAGGGTTTTGGTGTTTTTGTTCCATTATGCTTCTCTCATTTTTCAGTTCTCCTCTTTTCCCTTATACAAAGCTTTAAAATAATGTGCTGTTAAAGGAATTGAACAAATAAAATTAGTTCCAAAAATGCACATCTAATAAATATTGTGTTAGATGCTACGTTTTGGTATTATTCAAAATTTGAACTCTATCATAAAATAAAATATGAATAGCTGCAATTTTAAATGAAATAGTTTCTATTTGGTAGGACTATCCAAGTATTACTTAAAACTGATATAACACACGCGCTAAAATAGCATGTAGATTCTTGGTTTTCCAAATCAAATATGTTCGCTTATTTTTTGCCACCTGTGTATTATACATCATTTTCACTTGGTCAGTTAATGTAAAGTATATTAAACTATGGTGGAAAACTAGGAGGATATAGTCCCTTAAAAGAATAAAATAAAAAGATACAGATATATGCATTATATGTGTGATGTTAGTTTACTCATTTATTACACATAGTTGTTAGGAGCATAGAATCACCTAAACCCCATATAGTTCGAATATAAACTGATATAACTATTTAGATTGTTCACAGCTGATACATTACCTCAGTTTGATTTGAGATTGAAATTGTACTGCCGTCAAGTTTTGCAATAAAACAAGCATAAGCATAGTCAGCTACAAGTTTGACCTCTACAATTACTGTTCATTTTCTAAGATTTCCTGAGTGTAAATGCATGTTAAATTGCCTTTTAGTGTCCAGAATGATTTTTTTTCCTTAGCCAAATTACTCTCTTTTGGTTCATCAGTTAGATATGTATTACACATAATTTAGTAGCACAAAAGTTAGTCATTCCAACTTAAAAATATCTATCCACGGTGGATATTGTAGGTGGCCAGTTTCAATGTCTTATATTACTCTATAAAAAAGAGTGTTTGTACTACTAAATCAGGCTTTTATGCTTATCCCTTTTAATGAATTATTCAGGTCATCAAATATAATTTCCAACTTGCTTAACCTAATTTAAGTCAGCATTTGTAGACTGTCAACTTAGGTCAATACTAGCTCAGAAGAAAAAAAATTAAAAATCAATGAACATCAGGGTGAACATTTTAATTTTCACTTTTAACCTAAACTTTTCCCTGCATTTAGAGAATTGAATATTAAAGACTCTCTTAAAAAATAGCTAATTTTTCAGAATGTCCCTAATGGTTACGAGCATTTGCAACAGGATGGGATGAAGTGGTTGCAGGATATTTTGCCTCAAGACCTGACCTTTCTTCTTCCCAAGGCTTAAAGATTAAATACACCCCAATGGAGAAAATGCACATCATTCTCAAATGAAGGTTTTCTGGTGGATAATCTGCTGAGTTCACAGATTCATGCTGTAGCCGAAGCTTGTGTCTAAAGACTCCAGATGGCTTTTTGTGACCAAATGACTGCAGATTTAAAAATCCAGAAATTTTTAAGTAGAAAGATCTGGCCTTGAGAAGGAAAACTGGGAGCAGAAGGTGATTGAGGTTTTTGTTTTTTGTGTTTGTTTTTTTTAAATTTCTGTGGTGAGAGACACAAAAGTATCCCAGGTTATTAGGAATTTCAGCACATGTTGAGATCTTTTTAGATATAAGTGAGCATATATATATAAACTTCAAATAAATAAAAATTGACAAGAAAGATCTGTTTAATTTCCTTACTTCAAGAATTCTCTATAGAGTAGCTTATTTCTCAACATTTAGAAATGACAGGCAAACATTAGTAGATCCTTTTGATATAACCAGCTACGTTAATTTTCATAAACTAGTTTTTATTGATCCCAGAAAGAAAATTGGAATGTTGAAAAGCTAAATGGAGAATGTTAGCACTTTTATATTTCTCTACTTCCTCTCTGTAGAGAGGAAGAGAGCTAATGTGAGCGTGTCTATGGAAATCGTGTTAATTAGGGTCTTGACACTGATGATAGAAGTGGTCATATCTACACACACACACACACACACACACACACACACACACAATTTATAATATGCATGCTGGAACTGCCAGAGTGTCCACTCTCATGCATGATTTGCAAGAAACATGGGTGTCTCCAATGCTAACGTAGTATGCACTGCAGCCAAACTCACTAATCACAGTCAAAGAAGCTATAGGGCTGCAACATGGCCAGTGCCAACCTGGAATAAAGTTCATGTTACATAATACATGGACCCGCCCCCCCCCGGTCACGTTACATAATACATGGAATTCAGGAAAAAGGTGCTTAGTAAGAAAGCCATCCCAGAAAAACAGTTAAGATCCCTGACCACAAAATGTGCAAATTTCAACCTAAGAACACTACTAAACTATTCAATACTTCTTGAGCAGGGCCGAGCAGATCTGACTATCCTTCCCCCCAGACACCTACACAGGGCATTCTTCCTATTCACTATTCAGTTATTAAGCAATGAAAAACTATAGCCATTCCAATATGCTGCTGAGTTCCATTGCTCTGAACTCTTCTTTTCTATGGCATCTATCTATCTATCTATCTATCTATCTATCTATCTATCTATCTATCTATCTATCATCTCTCTACCTCTATCATCACCATCTATCAATAATCTATGCATCTATCTATCTATTATATATCATATATCCATCATCAGTTTATCTATCATATTATTTATAAACTATTTAGTTACTAGAATATGAGTTCAATAAAGGGATATATCACTATTTTCCTTATAAAGATAACACAAGGTGCTTCCTTATGGCTGACTGGTACACGGTAGGTAATAAATATTGAATAAATAATCTTTAGGATTCCAAGTACTTGTTTCTAAGACAGATAAAACATACTTAAATTGAAAAGAAATTCTCTCAGCTCACGAAAGTGAACATAACTGCCACTCAATGAAAGGAGGGATAAGTTAGATGAATTTAAACATATTTGGGGCTCTCAAATAATTATTAAGATGTTTAATGAATAAATAAGATGATAAACTATTTTTTCTGAGCAGAATAAATCAGTCTTCTGGAAAAGTAGATATTCTACCTATTGAAAAATTGGTTACATCAACAAACACATCACAAATTTAACAAGATATCCTTGAACAAAGGGAGTTTATTCTCAATGTAGAAATTGTAGCCATTGGTGTAGATAATTAAAAAGGAAATGTCACTAGAACTTCACATGGTCCCAAGACCATGGCTCCTGATGCTAGATATATGTCATGAGAAAGATAAGCAAGATGGAATGATTTATTAAGTGATTTAATATGCTCTCAGCAATGCATTTCTAGAAGATTTAACATTCCCTGGGAGGGATATAAAGCAGAGGTACTTTAGAAAGGACCCCACTGGGAAAGTCCAACCATCCCAAAAGTTAAAAATCAACAGAATTAAAGTCACCTTTATTTAATATTTGAACTCTCAAAAATTATTTAAGCAGAAATTGATGGCTGATTTTGAAAATTCTTCTCGGTAAGAGTAACTCTCCTAAAATAATTTTGGGGAAAACATCCCGATTTCTTTTCTTTGTTTTTCCAAGAATTTTAATAACATAATTAAGTTTATTTTTACATTATCGAACTCAGATAACTGCAAAGATTTCTGTGTGTGTGTGTGTGTGTGTGTGTGTGTGTGTGTGTGATGTGTGATGTGTGCTAGTATTAGACCTTGAGTTCAAGACCACATATTCTTCAGCCAGATGTCTTACTCATAGTTGGTACTCTACCACTTGAGCCAGGCCTCTGGTTCAGCTTTGTGGTGGTTAACTGAAGATTAAAGCTCACAAAGTTTTTCTCCCTGGGTATCTTCCACCCAAGATTCTTTAAGTCTCAGTCTCCTGAGTCAATATGATTATAGGTGTGCACCATGAGAGACAGGCTCAAAGATGGTTTTCATGCAACATCTACTTTTATAATGTTGACGTAGTAAGTCCCTGGCTTCAAACTAAAATCAGAACAAAAAAATTAAGTATTTTTTTAGTTCTAAAGCAATTCATATATGAGACACGGGTATGGTAAATCAAAACTTTTGACTACAATAACTTGGGTTTCATGAACTAGTTTCATCCCTGGATATCCTGGACTGTTGAAGCAACTACATGCTGATATATGCTGTGGATACAGCTTAAGTGTCCCCAAAAGTTCAGGGGTGGCAGGATTAGTGCCCAAGGTGGTGCTGATAGATACAGTGGGTTATTTAAAGGTATGGGTTTGCAAGAGGTCATTTAGGTCACTTTGGGCATAAGCTCATTCCTCTCTATAATCAGACTAACCTATTTTACTGAAGTAACAGACACTAACTAATGTGTACATGGTAATGATGTTTTTCCACAGGGAAGTAAATTTTGTAGTTTTTCATGTTTAGTTGAAAGATACAAGGTTACTGTGAGTGATTTTCATAAGCTAGACTACTTTTTCTTCCTAGTGTATTTCCTTATGCTTAATTACAATTTCCTTTCTGAAAACATATTGTTTAGTTTCTGTGAGGAGCAGTGGTTGTTATTTGATAAAAGCACTATGCAATGTGCTTGATTCCATATCTTGCTATAACCAGGAAACAGGCAAGACAATAAATATTATGATATCAAACACATTACTTGAACATTAACATAGTTGTAGTTTTGTTTTTTTAACCCATGGTATCTTAAAATTTTTGTTCTAAAAGCCTGTTGAAGTAAGGTGCCAGTGGTTCCCAATTATTTAGAAGACCATGTCAGAAGATCAAAGTTTGAGACTAATTCATGTAGAAAGTCCATAAGACTCTATTGCCAAAAAGACTGGCAACGAACTAGATCGGAGGTAAAATTTAAATGGAAGCCAACAAGTATGAGGTTGCAAACTCTGATACCAACAATAAATAAATAATAAGAACCCTGATAAAGCAGGTAATTATTATTTGGAGAAATTGGAAATTGAGCCACTCAGTGGTTAAGAAATATTTCCAATATGATATAGCTAGTGGTGTGTGTGTGTGTGTGTGTGTGTGTGTGTGTGTGTGTGTGTGTGTTACTCGGGTTTGAACCCAGGTCCTATAAAACTTCAGCCAATTCATTTTTCTTTACAAATAAGATTTTTTTCCCCCAGTAAGATTTGGAACTGCATCTTCGTCTTGATACTTCCTGCATTGCTGGAGTTATAAATATAAAGCACCCTATTTGACTTTGTGTAGATGAAGTCTTGGTGATTATGACTCTTTCAATCTCTACTTTTTGAGCACAGAATGGTGTAAAAACGAAGTTGTCTCTCAGGAAAACACAAAGATATTCATCATGAGTTTAATTAGATATTTGTATTATAGAATCATAATACTTTATAGCTAAAAGAAACATTTTGAATAAGATGACACTATATTTTATTGTTCAGGAAGCCAAGTTTGAGGAGCTAGTAGAATAATTCATTTCTTACAGTGCTGTCATTGGGTAAAATATTGGCTTATGTTCAGTGTAATCCTCTTTTAAAGTTGTGATTTGGTGTATTTTTGACCCAATTGCAGTATACTAACTAGTAATGTAACTATAAATTCAAGGCTGTGATGAATTGTCTCTACAATGTGCTACATGTTTACTAGTTGGGTCCCTTGTACATTCTAACACAGAAACTGTGTTGTTCAAGTCACCTTTGAAACGAGATAAATCATTCTTGTTTAATATCCAAGCAGATGTTTCCCAAGGAATGAAGAATTTAAAGCGGTCAAGGCAGAAGAAACACTTTAGGGTATGCTAGAGTTGAGCCGAAACAATGGATATAAACATTAACTGCTAGGAAACAACTGAAGCAGATAGAGCAAACTGTGCAACTCTCCCAAGTGGATTGCTAATTTAGAGTCCAAGAGACAGAGCTGTAAATACGAAAAGACTCTATAAATTTTGGTCATGGCTACAAATCAGGGAACAATTTTATGTGTCTACAGTGTGGAGGCAGGGGTCATGCTTCGGTCTTTGGCTAAGTTTTGACACATAAACACACACACACACACACACACACACACACACACACACAAAACCTGTATGTTCCCTGCCCCCCCCCATTTTAATAAAGAATGTACTTGACAAATTATTCATGCTGACTATGGTGGAATATGCCTACAATTCCAGACACTTGGGAACTTTTTGAGACTTGACATGGCGAAATTACTGAGAACCTATCTGAAAGACAAAGATATAAACAAAAGGGCTGGTCGTGATTCAATTGTTACAGTTAGTCATGGGTTCAATTCTCTATATGACAAAAAAGAAAATTAAGAAAAGAAAGAATGGATAAATGTGATGACATATGTAATGTGAATTTACACTTTCTATTGCATCTTGGAAATTTTCTGCCTTCTGAATGTAAAAAATTCAAGAAAAGGCTCCCAGGGCCATTCTTCATGAGCTGAATATGGAAATCTTAAATCCAGTGTTAGGAATATTACAGTCTGTTTATAAGGGTGTGCTATGGAACAAGGTTAAATATTGTCTTAAGTTTCTTTCATTTTTCTGCCAGTCCTGGGACTTGAACTCAGGGGCTGAGCACTGTCCCTGGCTTCTTTCTGCTCAAGACTAGCACTCTACCACTTGAGCCACAGCACCACTTCTGCCTTTTTCAATATGTGTGGTGCTGAGGAATCAAACCCAGGGCTTCATGTATGCAAGGCAAGCACTCTAGCACCATATTCCCAGCCCTGTCTTAATTTTCAAAATACATTGTGAAATATACTCAGAGGTGCTTTGTAGGAATCAAGAAAGCATTTTTTTTTCTCTCCGAAAAACTTCGATAAGCAGAATTCTGATTTGGGCCTCATGTTCTGTGACTACTTTTAAGTCCTTGAAGCTCCATTCGAAAACAAAGGGCCGGGTTAGCAGTGGCTCACCCCTGTAATCCTAGCTACTAGGGAGGATGAGATCTCAGCATTGTGTTTCAAAGCCAGCCTGGTCAGAGAAGTCTGTGAGACTCATCTCCAATTCCTGCTAAAGACTTAGAAGCAGAGTTGTGGCTCATGTGGTAGAGTACTAACCTTGAGCAAAAAAGACTCAGGGACCTTACTTAGGCCCTGAGTTCAAGCCCCAGGATTGATACTAAAGGGAAAAAAAAATGAGGGCTAGAAATGTGGCTTAGTGGTGGAATGCATGCCTAGCATGCATGAGGCCCTAGGTTTGAATCCTTAGTACCACGTAAACAAAAAATAAATATATAAAATTAATTTTTTTAAAATGAGAAAGGATTTTTCAGGAGCATATTGCATGCATTCATGGAGTAACTGGTCATATCAATGTGGTCAATGGGGAATGTGAACCAAACACTCACAAAGAATCATCAGATTGTTCTTTTCTAGTCAAAGGAGTGTCTCTTCATTGTTGGACAAATCTGAAGTTTCTCTCTCCCTTTCCATTCCTTTCCATTCCTTTCCTTCCTTCCTTCCTTCCTTCCTTCCTTCCTTCCTTCCTTCCTTCCTTCCTTCCTTCCTTCCTTCCTTCCTCTTTTTTTTGGGTGGGGGGAGTGGTCATGGGGCTTGAACTCTGGGCCTGGGTGTTGTCCCTGAGCTCTTCAAGGCAAGGCTAGCACTCTACCACTTTGAGCTTTGTCACCTTGTCCAGTTTTTCTGGTGGTTAATTGGAGATAAAAGTCTCACAGACTTTCCTGCTAGGGCTGACCTCAAACCATGACCCTCATATATCAGCCTCCTGTGTAGCTAGGATTATAGGCATGAGCCACTGGCTCCTGGCTGAATTATTTTTCTTAAGGGCTGGAGAATTACAGCTATAATACAGTGAATGCTTTGTCACATTTTCAAATCTGCACAGAGAAACTCTCAAGTGGATCTAACAGAGCACTTGGCACTCTTTTTCATAAAGACTGCCAATCATAATAAACAACAACAGAGATGTTGTTTAAACCTAAATAAAAATTACACAGAGCCCT
Source organism: Perognathus longimembris pacificus (assembly GCF_023159225.1). Taxonomy (NCBI): domain Eukaryota; kingdom Metazoa; phylum Chordata; class Mammalia; order Rodentia; family Heteromyidae; genus Perognathus; species Perognathus longimembris. The sequence continues at coordinate 22,235,931 of NC_063184.1, forward strand.
TTGGGCGCTAATACCTGTAAGAACAGAACGTCAAAAGGAATTTGTCTTTATAGCCCAGTCAACCTGTCACTGGGAACGACTCTCATTTTCCCTGTGTTCATTAGTGTCAGTAAACAACAGAATCAGCCAATATAATTTCTGTCTTATTCAAATTGAATGGGAAATAGTAGATGACATTACAAAAGAATGACTTTAGCAAATGCATCCTGTGGCTTGCATCTTTCAGGATTTCATAAATAGGATTTGGGGAAGGTTTCACATATTTGAGAATGCCACTAGGAATGGATGTCCTTGTGTCTACTCCCTGTGATGTCTTAAAGAGAAGGATGCACCCCCATCTACAATGGCCGCTGAGGCCCAGTTCCATAGACAGAAAAGACTGTCTCTGTTTTTCTATGCTTGTGAAGAAGTTGTGAATCTCTGTAACGGCCTCGTCCATCTGGCTGCGGAAGCGCTTGGTTGTTTTTCAAAAGTTATCCTGGGATTTAAAAGCCAATGGGACGCCTCTTATGCTAACTCTTGTGCCACATCAAGTTATTTTTAGCATTTCTACTGATCCTAAAGTTCCTCAAGCTACTCATCTCTAGTGTCTGTGGAACAAATTGATCATCAGGGCAACTGCCTGAGGAATATTTCCTTCCTTTGAACTTTGCAAATAACCTTCTCTGCTTCTCTCCTTGGAAGTGGTTCGTTTTGGTCCCCATGAGTCTGACATTTTCATTGACATTGTATAGAAGACTCTTGGCAAGGACTGTGGCTTCCTCATTGACGGCCATAGTCAAACAGAGCCAGGCATGGCAGGCAGTAGACCAAAGATACAACCAGTTATCATGAGTGTCCCTGGCTTCCCTTTCCTACTAATGAGTGCCTGCTGACAAATTTGTATGCGGTTGCTTTAAGTATTTGACATAAGATAAATATTCATAATTCATGGAATCAGATAGGATAATTTGAGAATAACTAGAAATGTCCTCTCATCTTTCATTTTGTATGTAAACAGCAAAGAGATTACCTAAAGCCACATTTACAAACCAATCACTAAAGTCCTCCAGGGCTAAAACAACGTGAGGACTTAGTGTCAATAAACTAGAGATCATGATCAAAAGACAAAGTCTAGTTTTTATGTATATTAATTTCAAGGAGAATCATGTAGGAATGGAGATGAGGGCAGATGAAAAATGAAAAAAAAAAACCTTTGTATAAAATTAATCCCTCATTCCTGCATTTAACAACCTAATTCTCAAGCTCGAATGTTTCAGCCACACAGATGTACCGAGTTTATCTCTATGATGGACCATATTGCTTTTGCACAGTTGAATTCCCAGAACTGCTTTTCCAGAGTGTTTCTGAAATCACAGACTTTTTAACTATCAGCATTAGTAAACAAGTCACATAGACTTAACATTTTTCCGCTTTGAGCTGTCCCTTAACTCTTTTTCAGAAATCTATCTGATAACACATGAAATGTCTCTTTAACTGTGTTCAGTCTTGAAGAGTAGGTCAATAAAGATTTAATTTTGAAAGAACAGCTGTATTTCCTCTTAAGAGGCAATATTTTTATTGGAAATGATCAGTAACTCCAACTTGGTTGCCTATGCATGAATACTGCCATTGATTGATTCTCTTTTTCACAGGGTTTATGAGCCTTTTCTTAATTTATTTTTAATCAGAGCATAATGATGTTCTCAGTGTCTTTTTAATGAATTCACCTTTTCATTGTGTAAAAATGAAAGAATAGCAGCTTTGCAAAGATGAATTAGTTAATTACACGCAATTCAGCATTATCCATTATTATGAATTTATATAAATGTACAATCAACTTACAGGCTATGCAATTCATTTTAGGGAGCAATTGGGAGAGAAAAGTGCTTAACATATTTACGACTGATGATAGCTGATGCATGTTTATAGAAGTAGAAAAGTATGCTAACCATATGGGTGATTCTATTTATCTTTTTTTAGGAAGAGTCTGCCCTGAATGTATTGAGGTTTGGTGACTCCAAGAGAGAAGTGAAAAGCCCATCCACACTCATGTCAGCATTGTCAAAAATAGTTCTGCAGACAACAGGACAGTTAATTTATAAATTTCTCAATTTAGCTGGTTATAAAATACACTCAAGAGGGACACTATAAGTAAATATATCTTGTTTCATGAATTTCAGGTCACTGGGGAAGAATTTTGCTGAAGTTTTAGATTATAATCTCATAAAGTAATGCAGTTTACTCCATATTTTATTTACTTACTCATTTAGCATTCAGTCACTCATCCAATGAGTTGGTAAACATACATTTGCCAACCATCCAATAAGTGCAAGACACTAAACTATGGGCAAAAGAATTTTGGAGATAGTGTCTTATGCCTATTTCACTTGTGAGCAATGAACAAAAAAGGATAACTGCATTATGTTGTTAAGTACTATGGTCAATATGTCTTGAGAAGCATAGAAGTTAGTTGCTGCCCTCCCCTCTATGTCTTGAAAGATGTGAGATCAAAAGGATGGACAGACGCTTGCCATAGGAAAACAGAGATTGAGAGTGCAGACTAAGAAGGGGATAGAAAGGCATTCCAGAAATTAGAAGAGGGAAACAATTTTGCCTTAAAATTAAGGATGTGAAAAATAATATATAATAACTGTATGATCAAATGTGAAGCAGGAATATAAAGAGATGTGAAGTGAACATTGGACCAGTGCCAGCTAGTGGGTTATTATACAAGCTCTAAAGAGCACAGACCTCTTAAACTGTGGCTTTTGAGAAATCAGTGAAATAGTGGAAGAATGGAAATCACATGGCCAGGTTTCCATGGCAACAATAACTTTGGTTATATTTAAGTACAAGTATCATTTATTTCCAGGGGACAAAACTGGAGAAGGAAAGAGATATTATGAGTTCCTGGGCTTCAGGTGGGAAACAAGGAAGACCCAATCCATCCATGTGAGATTTCACACTTAGAAATATTGGAAAGCAAAATGAATCCAAATTGAATATGAGGTATGAAAAGGAATAAGAAATAAGAAGTGTTTTCATATTTGTAGTATGTGTCTATGTGGATGGTAATGCATCTGCTGGAATAAGAATATGAGAAGCTTGGAGAGATGTTTCAAGATGAATTCCACATATGTCGCTTTGGGGTTTGTGTTATTTGGGTACATTCAGAGAGCAAGGTGATGTACAGGGTAGATGTGTAGGTCAGAAGTCTGAGGATGTATAGTCTAGATTTGTGTGTCATCAGCACACTTGGTGATTGTTAAAATAATGCACAGACAAAATGAAGGGAGTGGGAAGAATCGAGATGAGAACAGGTAAATTACAGCTGTTAATGCCACTTCCTACATCTATTCAATGCTTCTATCTACTAATATCCTAGTTATGTTTCCTAGGACACTGACTTTGGTGAATGGCTCATTCTCTTCCTTTTTAGTCTAAGCCAGTAACTTCTATAGAGGGTTTTCATAGAGTGGATCTAACTCTTTAGTGCCTCAGTTCACACCAGCTTAGAAGTTCTTCACAAATGTTTACCTTCTTCCAGAATTGGAATTCACGTACACTATGTACTTCTAACTTGTTCTAACTTGTCATTTAGATAATTTAAACTTGAGTATCTTATTTTGTGAATACAGACTTCGAATATGCTAGTATTTCCACCTTTGACTTTTAATCTCATGAAGACCTTTGTTATTTTCTCCTACCAAGTCTCGACTATTTTCTGTTCTCACTCTTCATTACATTTTCATTACTAATCTTCCTATTTTTATTGGTTTACACACTCTAGCATCTATTATTCCATATATTATCTTGCCAGTAATCTAAAACAATTTCCAAAATAGGAAAGGGGAAAATACCCCTTTTGTATATGTCCAACTATTGCCAGCCAGTCTATTGTTTTAATTTGGGAAATACCTGCTTTTTAACACATATAAATTGATTGGATTTAATAACTTCACCATTTTGAGCCACTCTAATTCTCATAAAATTTTATGAGGCAAGTACATCCGGGATATTCTCCAAAGAAAGGATGCATACTGATCTGGATCACAAAATTCTGGAGATGGTCTCTATGGAGAAATTAACCACCATGTCAAGCTATTCCAGGAAGGAAAACCACACGGAGAGGCACCCAAGGGAAAACTAAAGCCCCACAAACCATATCCAGCATTATCCACCAGACATGGGGGTGAAATGAACAAATCTTTGGTTATCACTGATTCTGAGTTTTTCCATGTTAGCATCAGACATTATGGAACAATGAAAGGCAACCTTTGGCAGCAATAACCAATTTATTGAAAAATCCAACAAACACCTTTCAGATCTTGACTTTTTCCTGATTTTTGGCATCATTCACATTGTGCATAAAACTCCAAGTCTTTAATTATTTCTCTTAATATGGTATGTATAACACCATATATTGTGAGTTTTCTTTGCATCTTTTTAGTGACCTTTGACAATCAGTCACCATTTTTGACCTAGTCCCTTCCTTAAATTTATTTAATCCCTCCTTAGAACTCAGTCTTGGGCCTTTTCTATGCCAGTGTCATTGTCAAGACATATACAGCTGAGAGTCCAGCTGAATCATGGTCAATATTCTGCAAAACAAGGGTGACAGGCCCTCATCATTAAAACAGGATTTTTATTGATTAAGATGGGAATCTCTACTGAGGGGCATCTGGGTTGGTTCCATATTTTAGCTATGACAAATTGTGCTGCAATGAACATTGTTGTGCTGGTGGCATTAGTGTGTTCTTGTTTGTGGTCTTTTGGGTACATGCCTAAAAGTGGGGCTGCTGGGTCATAGGAGAGCTCTATGTTTAGCCTCTGAGGAATCTCCATACTGCTTTCCAGAGTGGCTGAACCAGTTTACATTCCTACCATGAAGAAGGACCCTACAACGAAGTAGGGTTCCCTTTTGGCCACATCCCCTCCAACACTTATTATTGTTAGTTTTTGTAGACAAATGGATCAGGAAAATGTGGTACATATACACAATGGAATTTTATGCCTCTATCAGAAAGAATGCCATTGCCCCATTCATAAGGAAATGGAAGGACTTGGAAGAAATTACACTAAGTGATGTGAGCCAGACCCAAAGAAACATGGACTCCATGGTCTCCCTCATAGGGAATAATTAGCACAGTTTTAGGCTAGTCACAGCAGAGGATCACAAGAGCCCAATAGCTATACCCTTATGAACACAAAAGATGTTGCTAAGTGAAATGAACTCCATGTTATGGAAACGACTGTTATATCACTGTTGTAATTACTTTCAACATGCGATGTGAAACTGTAGCTTCTATTGTTGATGATCCTCTTGTATCTCCTTTCTGTGGTTGTACCTGCACTATCACTGTATCTTATTTGAGTACATTGGGAACTGTATATACTGGGATTAAAACAAGGAAAGTGGAAGGGAATACCAAAACCAAGAGACACAGGAAAAAAAAGACAAACGACTACAAAAGCAATACTTGCAAAACCATTTGGTGTAAACCAACTGAACAACTCATGGGGAGAGAGGGGAAGGGGGAGGAGCGAGATGGGGAATGAGGGAGGAGGTAACAAACAGTACAAGAAATGTACCCAATGCCTAATGTATGAAACTGTAACATCTCTGTATATCACTTTGACAATAAAGAAAAAAATATTAAAAAATAAGCATAATATTTAAATGAGGAAAGAAAAGATGGGAATCTCACAAAGTTTTTACTAGGTTGGCCTTCAGTTGTGATCCTCCCAAAGTCAGCTTCCTGAGTAGGTATCCTTACAAGGTATGAGCCACGATGCCTAGACTACCTGTACAATCTAAAACAGCTCGTATATATCCCTATGACAGAATCTTGTGCACATAATTATAATTTATTGATGTCACATTTGTTTCCCAGGAGACTTGTGGCCTAAGGGTGGTGTAGTGTTTTATGCTTGCCAGCAAATTTCAACTTAAATAACAAGTATACATTCAATACTTACTGAATTAATATTATGCAAAACTGAAAAAGCATTCTGCTACTACTACTGTAATAATTAATTTAAGTACTCAGTGAATTAATATTAGAGAATGGACTAAAAGTTTCCACCACTACGGGTGACCTACATCATTATGTGTTACATGGAAATCAACCCCAAACACTAATACTTTAAAAAATTTAAGGGATAGAAGTGAGAAAATGGAGATAAAGAGTCAGCATACACCTGCGCTTAGTTAAATGAGAACAAAAAGAACGAAGTTGAATGGAAGATCTCACAGGGAGAAGAGTGAAGAAAAAGCTTCAAGTTTCTAATGAAACACGTGTTTCTATACAATGCATGTACTTAACTTCCAAGACTACCAATCCCCTCATTTCCTTCTCTATGAAGACAATAGACTCAAACAAGCTGCAGATTGTAGGTTATTCTATTCTGAAATAGCAAGAACCAAAGACAATCCAACATGTTTAAAGTTATGGCTCACAAAGCAAATGCATTCTCCAGAATGTAATAAAATTTGAAGTTGATTCACTAGTAGACTGTGTATCAAAGTGTAAGATAAAACATAATATTCCTTATCACAATCTTAAATTAACCAATGTCTTTTCACTGCCAATGACTATTTGTACTAGATGAAGTAATATCAGCGAACAAAGGACAAATCCCAGTACCCCTTCTATAAATAATTTAACAGTGTTTTATCTAGTAGTAGTAAGTAGTTTGTACCAGAGCCCAGCTATTTCTCTGAAAGTCAGGGTTTGGGGAGGAATAATCTATCTTGAGGTATCTTGTGAATCATACCTCTAACATTCACTTTTGCCTTTGTTGATGAAACTGAACTTACATCAAAAGCTAATGAGCCATTATTGTTGGAATCTTGCTGAGTTTGAGATCCACTAGAGAGCAGCTCTGTGAGGAACCCTTAGAACTCTTACAGACGCCAGAAACAGAATTGTCAGAATTAGCTGGCTACATTGCACTTGAAAAATCCCATTCCTTTTTATAATAAAACATATATACCTATTTGGGGGCGGGGAGGAGCTTACCTTGCTGTACAAAGGATCCATACACAAACCACATGGAGTTGTAGAGTGTGGTGGATGTCATTGATCCCATTTGTAATCGCGGTGGATTAAGCCAGTTCAAGAGGTAGACCAAAAGACCCACTAGGAGGACGGTGCCAGCAATGCAGGCCCATAGAGACAGGTCAAAGGGTGCAAGGCAGGCAAACATATCCACCGTCTTTTCAGCCCTTCGAAGGAGGACCCCCACCGAGTAGTCCATATAACGTGTTGTGAAGTCTACCACGTTCTCGCGATCTGGAGTGATGGTTAAGGCAGAAATCCCAATGTCGGCTCTCTGTAAAATGGAAAGAAAAATGAATGCATTAATAGTGCACACACACAAAAAATTGGTTTGTGGCACTTCAGCTTGCCTTAAGGGAAAAAAAAAATAAGTGCCTCAGGCAACATCTTATGCCTTTTCATATACACTGAAAACCCTGCAGAGACTTTACAGAACAGCTGTGTGAGTTTTAACTTTTCTTTTTTTTTTTTTTTTACTGTAAATCTCTCCCCAAGATTCAAACAAATTACCTTGTTCATATAATCAGTGCCTGTGAATGCCAGTGAAGAATATTTCAGACACAACACATGGAAAAACTGTCTTTTTTTTCTCCCCATTAAATCTATATTCTTAAATCAAAGCCATCATTAATGCAGTAGCAAAGAAGAAAAGCTTACCCAAAGAACTGTAAGAAAATATTTCCAAGATAATCAGTATATTCTGTACTTGTAAATAATCGGGGGGAGCAGGAAGTATTTTAAATTTCTAACATGACATTGTTAGCTTTCATTTCAATGTTTCTGCATAAAAACTATACTATTGGACTCTAAACTTAATGGATTTATTACAGCTTTCACAACATTCAGTCATAATGTTATATGTTGTATGAATTTCAGGAGTATTCAATGAACAATTTGTGATAAACATGGCAGCTGTCTTGAGTTGTGGCTTTTCTTAACATGTCTCTTTAGACTTTAGGAGAAGGTAGTCATAACTATGGCACATGCTATTTTACTTATCTAAGACACATCAGAGAATTGCAGTAAAGCACAGAATAAATGATTGCACACTTAACTTCTATGATATTTGAATACATATTTAAGTATCAGAAAGATACATCTTACTTGAAATAATGATCAGTGGTGGTGATTAAAGCTGTGGGAAGTCCTTCCACACAAATACAAATTCTAGATAATGGCATGCAAAACATCTACTCATTATTTTCACTTCTTTTTTTTAAAATTGTTTCATGAAATGGCATAACTTTTCATAGCTTTTGGGTACCAAGATAAAAAAAAAACACGAAGTAAGGAATGTAACATATCCAGTGAAATATCCAACCCACTTAAATGTAATCTCTGAAGTAGAAATATTCTTTAGAAATGCTCAGTGAAACAAGTGTGTGTGCTTGCACATGTGTAAAGGTCTTGTCTATTTGTTAATATCCCAAGGCTAAACATCTAATATATTTTCAAGTAATCCTTACAATGAGCTCTGAATTGTGTGTTTTTTTCCTACCATCTCAATGGAGAAGAAATTAAAACTAGGGGAATTTGATGGACATTTTTTCTATGTTAATAAGTACAGAGGTTAAGCTGGGTACTGGTGACTCATTCCTATAATTCTAGTGACTCAAGTGGCGAAGACCTGAGAGTCACAGTTTGAAGCCAGCCCTGGCAGGAAAGTCCGTTAGACTCATATCTCCAATTAACTACTCCAAAACCGTAAATGAAGCTGTGTCTCAACATTGTAGAGCACTAACCTTGAGCAAAAAGAGCTTAAGGGGGTTGGGAATATGGCCTAGTGGCAAGAGTGCTTGCCCCATATACATGAAGCCCTGGGTTAGATTGCCCAGCACCACATATATAGAAAACAGCCAGAAGTGGCGCTGTGGCTCAAGTGGCAGAGTGCTAGCCTTGAGCAAAAAGAAGCCAGAGACAGTGCTCCAGCCCTGAGAACAAGGCCCAGGACTGGCAAAAAAAAAACAACAAAAAACCAAAAACAACAAAAAAACAAAAACAAAAAAAGAGCTTAAGGACAACACTCAGGCCTTGAGGGCAAGCCCCATGAACCACAACAAAAAAATAGTACTTTGGTGAGCTTGAGCTCCTCCTGACTGGTAATTTTTAACAAAATAGCACTCAATTTCTAAAAGAATCATACTAGAGGAAGTTAGGGTAACTGATAATGTCTTTTCTTAAAAGACACAAACAATTAGAGCAAAAATTGTAGTTTATAGTGCTTAAGTTCATATTACCATTTGAACTGTAAGATTAGAATTATTAACTGAAATGTAGTAAACATAATGTTATATTAAATAGACTTGAAGATAAATAATGACTATTGTTTTTAAGCTCACATGTTTCGTAGGCAGATATTGGGAACTAGGTACCCAGATCCTCAACTCTCTACTTCCATCTTTTCTAAGCTTCATTTTATCTATTTGTGAGATGAAGGTAACTGTTTATTATCACTATTGTGTTAGCTGACCCATTTATCTTGATCTTAATGGTGAATAAATAACTCTCTGAGACTCAATTAGAGACTTGCAAGCTACATATACTTTTCTCCTGACACTAAAATGCCAAAGATCAGTAATTTCCTAATTGATGCACCAGTGACCCAAAGCACTTAATCACTCAGCCCAAGCCAGAAAATTCTACCTACAGAGAAATCTGCTGACACTGTGTTGATTTAATACATGTGGGATGTTCATAAATATTTTGTTAACAAATAATTGTTTCACATTTAAGTGATTATACTTTGGAACAGTTACCCAACTGATTTTTTAATAATGGATACTTCCAGCAGCCAAGAATGAATTTGTATAATGAGATTACAGTATCAAAGGACTTATTTTATTTAAGAAAGAGGAACAAAGTTATTTTGTATGCACTAAAGTATCAGTAAATAAAGCTATAACTTGCCAGGTATCTACATAGACATTCTTAAATTCTGTTCTACTATCAACACATGGTTGTTTTGTTCTCAAGGAAATTTACTGTCTTCCCTGTAGAGGGCATATCAGAATCATATAATGAACTCTTCAAATTGCACACAGGTCTACACACAAACATCCAATGTATATATATACCACACACAACACATACACAAATATACATAGTTTACTGTCTGCAGTTTAGCAGAGGTGTGTGATTGATAACTATGTGATTATCCTCATTTACATTAGAGGTGCACAGTGGAGCAGGAAAGAAACACAATGACCACTGATTTAGAAAGTTGGTCCTAAGACCTCCTACATGTCTCTAGATATAACTAGAAATGGTTATCAATAATTATTTATTTTAATCTTTATTTGTTTTTCTATTTGATCAATGCATTTGTCTATTTTCAACAGTACCCTTTCAAATCTTTGCTTTCATAAAATCTTTCATCTTTCCCCTAGCCTCTCCAACTTTCAGGGAATTACTGTTATTTTATAGAGAACAAAGAAAATATAAGATTAAAGTTCATACTGCTTCCCAATCTATGGCTAATACTCCGCCTATTCTGTTTGTTTGTTTAAATATTTTTATAAAAAGAGGTGCCATCTTCTTTGTTATTTAAGGTCAACTCTCCACTTCTCAGTCTATTTCCATTTCAGATTTTCAGATACTTTCCCCCCTGCCTCATGTATGTGACACCATACTGTCTACTGTATTCAAAAAATTTTTAGTTATTTCCCACTAAAATAAGAGCAAGGAAGGAAAAGTGTTTCCTCTTTCTATTCTCTATGACCTCAGTTTGACTTCAGCCGATGTCTTTTTTCTCTTTTTAGTGTCAATTTCATCTAAAGGTCAGTCTTGATTTCCAAACACTCTGAGTTTCTTTTTCATTCTCTGGTTTTTACCTTTCTAGTCTTGGGAATATTTCCTTTTCTTGCAAAATATACTTACCTTCCATTAAATGTATTGGCCACTGATAACTCAGAAGACTTTTTTATGCTTATGTCACTCATGGAAACAGCACTTCAGAATGGTTTTTCACTAGTGAGTCAAAGGGATGCTAGGAAGTGCCTATTTGATTTGGATTCTTGGTGAGATTTGATGGTGATGTGTGCTCTTCCTTTGGAATTAAGAGTCTGTGCTGATTCAGCAACTATCTGATGGACATTTCTATAAATATTTCAAATGTACCTCAGATTTGACTAAGGAAAAACTATTCTCTCAATATTCAACTCTACTTGTCTTCCAATGTCTTCCCCTTTAGTGAAGGATATCTTTTTATGAAAGTCATAAAATTCGGTGGCCTCATTACCTTTGCCAGCTTTATAAATAATCTGTGGTTATTATTATACTTACTGCTGCTCTCAGCAGTACTATTTCCAGCTCTCATCATTTTATTCCCAGGCTCTAGTTCTTTATGTATTTACCTAAATTTTATCTTTCTTTTCCTCCAGTTTCTACTGTAGCCATTGTAATCTTTCTGTGAAGCAATCTGAACCTGTTGAACTATCATTTAAAGATCTCCAATGGATTTGCATTAATTAGAGGAAAACAGTTAAAATATTGAGTATGACCTCTACAAATTTAGGTAGATTATTCCCAACATGGTTAATACTGTTCTTTAAGTGAACTTAATTTCTTGACAGTTTTTATAACTGTTATTTGATATTTTATGGTCTTCAGTCTTACAAGGGTAAGAGTCCATGTTTTCTTGGATAAGAGTAAGCACATATGAAAGGCTAAAGAATGAAGAAAATGAGAGAAGGAAAGAAGAAGACAATGAATGACATAAAAATGCTAGGGAGAAGGAGGAAAGGGCGAAAGCAAGAGATGAAATCAAATCTTAGTATCTGTCAATTAATAACACATTATGGACATCTCATCACTTCAAGTTGCCCATGTGTACAGTGAATGGAGTGGAAATGGGGATATTTAAAAAAATAAAGAAGAATACTTCACAATAAAGAAATGGAAAAAAAATGAATACTTATTGGGTTGAGGACTTGGCTCTGTGTGGCTCTGCGCCATCACTAAGTCTTAGGGGTGGGGGTCATCATTAGACGTGTGCCTCAGTGTTAGGGGGCATGGCTCAAGTGACAACATCTGCTTAGAAAGGTCAAGGCCACTATTGCGGGTTTAACTAAAGTTCAATTTTTTTTTGTTGTGTTTTTTTTTTTTTTTTTTTTTTTTTTTTTTTTTTTTGGCCAGTCCTGGGGCTTGGACTCAGGGCCTGAGCACTGTTCTGGCTTCTTTTTTTTTTTTTTTTTTGCTCAAGGCTAGCACTCTTCCACTTGAGTCACAGCGCCACTTCTGGACATTTTCTATATATGTGGTATGTGGTGCTGGGGAATTGAACCCAGGGCCTCATGTATAAGGGGCAAGCACTCTTGCCACTAGGCCATATCCCCAGCCCCTAAAGTTCAATTTTTTTAAGCCAAGAATTATGACCTTACTCTATTATCATTCCATAGTTGCTAATATGTGAAGAGAACTATTCTTAAGTTTTGATTTTTACTCTAATATATTTTTCCAAGTAAATACAACATGAGAGTTATTCATAGGAGAAACCAACTACTATATAATAAGAAATAGAAGAAAAAATCAAAATGTCAGGCAAATCACAAGTCATTAATTTTCCCAAGGTCAATATTGTATGTGCTTGTTTGCAAGAAAAATAGACATGTTTTAATATATCCCTGTTATAGGTTATTTCAGATTCAACTAAAAACCGACACACTGTCCATTAATTTTCAAATGTACAGCAAGAATTGAATGATCTTTCAGCAGAACAAATGAAAGTGCTGTTAAAGTAATAAATATTCTGACCTGAAGATCAGATTTAATAATCCCAGTCGATGTTTACTTTTAAATAACAGTATTTGTAAGATCCTTGTAGAATAACCTGAACATGGTTACAACTTGACACAAGGAAAGGAAGTCATCCAAGTGATGCTGTATTGTGAGGAGATACACAAGTATGTTACCACTAGAGCTGTTAGCTACCAGTTACACTGCTTACTCTGCACAAAGGACTTTCTAATTATCAATTCAATTTATCTTCCCAAACACCATAGGAGTTAAAAATCTTTGACTGTCTCCAGTTCTTATCCTACAGATAACAAATGAAAGCTAGATTTGCCTACTTAATCTGTGAGAAATAAAAGAGCCAAGATTCCAGTTTATCTGCAGAGTTGATGGGATGGAGATAAAACTTCTCTCTCCTCTTCCAACCAATAATTAGTTTACTACCTCAGGATTTTTTTTTTGTTTACCAGAAGAATCCATAGCTTCTTTGTTGATTTGAAATGATCCCATCACTGGGTCTCCTCTTTTTACTTTTGTTCCACCTTCCTTATCTAGCTATCTACCTCTTGGAGAATAGATCTATGTTCCTATATGTTTGTTCTGTGTATGTATTCTTCACAGTTTCAGATATGTCTTAGGTCTCAATAAATACATACTGAAAACTAAGTGAGAAGCAAGCTTCCAGTTATTTATATGGCAGTATTCTTAAGACTTAAAATGAATACCATTTCTGCATTTCCCATGAAATAATATTGTATTTTGAAAAAAAAAATCATCCAAAAGTTTTGCAGTCCTGCATAGACTTTGCCTGGTTTACGAGAGAGGTCATTTGAAGGATGATGGGTAGAGCATACAGAAGCACACTCTTTCTGAAATGCCCACCTACAAATGCACATTTTAAATTAAAGATGAGGATAGAATTGGGTGGGCTTTCATCGCAACTTGTAGTGAAAATTGTCAATCATTCTAAGAATAAGATGATAAATGTTTGTAGATTTTTATAGTGCAGAGGAATAATATAGTTCTCAAATGAGAAGAATCCCAGTTCCTTGTTAAAGAGTCAGGTCTGGCACTTTTCTCAGTGCTTCTGAGCAGGATTTAGTTGAGCAGGATTTAGTAAGTAGGGAATGAGTGAGGTACACCCTTATGCAGATAACTCACGCCACCATAGGGCAACTCTGCCGTCAGTTTGTAGCCACTTTCTACCTTGGCATAGCTGAGACTTTATTAGAACTCTAGTGTTGCTTTTTTTAAAAAAAAAACATCAGAGACATCTTTACTTATTTTAAAGCTTGCCATTGGAAAATTGTCACAAATTTTGTAGAGGAAACTTAGAACCATCAAGACATTAAACAAGAGAAGTTTGAAGGATCCAAATGACAGCCAAGGGAAAAATCATAATTGTTTTCAAGGCATGGCTTTGCTTTCAAATATTCATTCTGAATATTAAGTATGTTTTCAAAAGGCCCTTAAGGGTGTTTTTTTTTTTTCTTTTGGAGGGGATTGCTAGAAGTGAGGGAATAATTAAAGGTTTCACATATGGTTTGATGTTGTACTAATGGATGCTTCCATTCCTCTACAATATTAAATCAACCTTTTTATTTGTAAAGTACTCAATATTACAAAGACACATGAAAAAATGGGGATCTTCTTTTATTATATCAACTGTATTTCTAACCTAAAATATACTCTGAACTTCCTTCACATGGGGCATATTTCCCTGTGTTTATCATTTTCACACTACTCTAGATTATTATTTAATTAAATTTACATTCTAAAAAATGGCTAGGCTCTCTAATCATAGTACCTGACCCTTTATGTCTGTGGAACGTATAAAATTCCATGGTTGGGCTGTTCTTTAAATTTTGTTTAGGATAGCCTCACAAATATGCACTCCCTTTTTATATTTGGAAGTTATCTGATTCATTAAATTTCTCCTAAACCATAGCTTGAGATGGATGAAGACCTAGGCAATAGACCGCATTTCTATACCTACCAGTAGATTTCAGGATTTATATATCCTCCAGTTATGAGATCTTTCTCATCATAATCCCAGTCTTTATATCACCTTGGCTTTGACTGATGCAGTCGTCCATTCATTTATCACCTATAACCCACTTTTAATTCTACATATATTTTCCTGAAATTTGTGTCTGTCCTTTTCTATAAGTTCTCCTTCAACCAGAGAGCCATTCCTGGACAACGTCCTTCTCTTTGGCAAATATTCACTATCTGTTCATTAGCTTTGGTCTAAGACTTATTTATTCACCACTTATTTGTTCTTGCCACCCATTAGACCAAGTGCTTAATGACTCAAGTCCTTTATCTGATTGAAGTACTCCTTGCAGTTTGCTATGTCTGCCAATTAAATATCACCTGCAAATTTAGAAAATTACCCTACAACCATTCACTAAGTATTTGCATCTGCATAATTTATTTCCTTTTTGAGAGCTTTCTTTACCCTTTTCCTTCACCAGTGTTAAAATCTTTCTCTATCTACTGCAAATATTTCAAGTCCTTTCTCCATGTATGCACAAAGCACGTATGATCGCGTACATCAGTTGTAGCTCCATCCTGTACACATATCCAGTGGGTTAATTGTGAATACTCACTATTCAGACATGCAACTATATTCCGATGACAACATATATCTTTTATACCTCCTGTCTGGCCTACGCTGATACACAAAGAATTGAGAAAAACACACATGAGAAATATGTGGATGGGGTGAACAAGAGAGCTGCAACTCCAAAACTGGCATCTGGGACAATTTAAGGCGACTGTGGACTCCATTGAGACATTTGTGATAGGTTTGAGTGGCAGGTGGGGGTTTTATAACAGTTTTCCATCTGAACATGTCAATTCCCACAATGTATTCTGTTATGATGTTAATGATAAGAAGTCTTGATTAGAAGTCCCTCTGGAAATTTCACTTAAGTAAAATTTAAGTGAGTTTCGCTTAAGCCAAGAGCAGTATTGTACAGGTGCCATTAGCGGCTACTTTCTTCTGCTGAGTAAGCACCCTTGTTATAGGAACAGGACATCCATTTGTCTGGTCATTGGAACATTTATCAGTACCTTTGACATCACTAGGCAAGAATTAGGAGGGATCTGAAGGTGTTTCTTAGACAGGGGCAGACTTTTAGGCTGATCCTACAATCAGCTAAGGAAACCACAGAGCCTACTCTATTTAATTGCTTTCTTTACTTTCCTTCTCTGAGTTATTAATCTGCTAATTTTATTTTAGCATATTGGTTGTTTCCTCAAAAAGTATTATTTATGTTCGTGTCTTATTGTTGCTGGTTTATTTTAGACATTCCTGTTTTCCTCTTTGGTGATTGCAAAGCTATTTCTCTTTTTTCTTTCTCATGCCAATCCATCCTTACACCTAAGTTAGTCAGTTCTTCTCCCCTCCCCTCCCTTTCCCTCTCCTCCCCCTCCCCTCTTCTCCTCTCTTCTCCTCTCCTCTCCTCTCCTCAGAGTTTTGTGTTTGCTAGGCAAGTACTCTTTCATTGAACCCTGCTCTAGGCACGGCCCCTCCCCCATTCTTTTTTTTTTTTCTGCTTTTGTTTGTTTCAGATAGTGTGCCACCCACATAGCTTGAATTATAGGAGCATACCATCCTATCTAGCTCAACTTCAGCTATCATTTTAAGGGAAAAACCATGTTTCCCCCTTCTGTAAAAACCTTTTTATAACTTTCACTGACTAAATAATAAAGGCTAACTTCTTTATCATGACACAACCTCTTTTATACTTCTCCCTATTGTTGCCTCTGACAGTCACACTCATGTTTAAGACCGGCTCAAATGTCTCCTCATCCGCTGCTCCGACCCTGAGTTGGGCTAACACTGTGTAGGTTACGCTATGTATGACCTTTATCACACTACGATTTAATATTTGCTTTACCTATTTGTCTCCCATAAACACTGTGAGAACTTTTTAAAGCAGGAATAATATCTTCCATTTCTTCCTATCGATAATGTTAGGCACAGTGCCCAGAATGTAATATGCATTCAAAATGCATGGGAGGAATGGCCAAATAGAGAGTGTTCTGAAGTGCACTTGGCTTCTAAAGCAAACAGCTTTCTGCTTTCTAAACAAGGTACTATGCAAAAATAACCCCCTGCTACCCGCTCTCTCATCTCAAAAGGGCTTTTTGGAAAGATGTGGAATAAATGTATGTGCTCAGAAGACAGGATTACCAAGAGATTGGAGTAGTTCGAAAGTACTATGGAAAGAAAGTGTGAATTTTGTTGGGGTTGAAAATCCACAAAGAAAAATAAAATCCATCTAGAAAGACAGGAGCTGGGTGTGATCCAGATGGATCATGAAGAAATGGAAGATAGTGTGAAAGTTTTACTTTTTATTTTTAGAAGGGAAAAGAAGGGACAGGTCTTTTACGAAGTAAATTCAATCTGGGGGAAGTTTTAAATGCACATTTTTGGTCACATCCCTAGCATTTCTCCATATAATCTTAGTTTTCATCTTCTATCCTACCCAGAGTCCATCCAAGCCCTTTTCAAAGCTTCAGGTTTTAAAAGCACCCAAGCCAACTCATTCTGTGTATTATTGCCTTTACTGTCCTGTAGCTTAGATTATGGAAAGTATTTGCAGAAGCAACGCAATCGTCTCAATACTGTTTCTCTCTGTAACTAGTGAAGGGCTTAGACTGCCCTGTATTCTAAGCCACATTGCCAGGGCTTGACATTGAACCCCTTACAGTTTAGTTCGGTGACCATGGAAGCTTATTTACTTCCTTACTGTTTCATTGTCTGCACCACTGGGATAATAGTAGGGGTTACCTTAGAGGGAGGGCCAACTTGAGTATGCAGAATTGATCAATGCAAAACACAAAAGATTGTGTCAGCTAGAGTAAACTTAATATAAATGCTATGAGGTGTTTTGTTGTTGTTGTTTGGTTTCAAACTATGGTTTTTAAACTTTCCTTGTGGTAATCAAATAATTTCCAGCATTGTCCATTCATGCAGATATCTGACATATGTGGATCTAATTATAGTGATGCTCTGTTTTGTAACAAAATATAGAATAGAAATGAATTCAATGAACATATAACACACTATGTGTGTATTACTGTTGTATGTGTATTATAATACATATATATTCTAGCTTTTTGGTTATTAATCAATTGATTATAACATGCATGCACACACAAATATATAGGTAGTTATTATAACATATATTCTAGCATTTTAGTTGTTAGACAAATGATTATATGACACATGTGTGTATGTGTAATAACACATATATTCTAGCATTTTAGTTGCTAAACATATGATTGGAACTAACTGATCATGTTTAATATATTTTTATACTATTATATGTTCTACTCCATTACCATAGATAATTATTTTCCCTCGGGGAGCACTCCCCTGGGCTTACTTTGGGAGATTTGCACAGAGCTATTTCAACCCCCAGTGCTGAATGAGGGCCTGCATTGCAGGCTTGACAGTGGGAACAACCCCTCTTCTTGGATCCAAGGATTTTAGTCAGAGCCAATGTGTATTCAATCTGAGGCTCTGATTTAGAACTGTTGGTAAAAGAGAACTGGTGTTTATATTGGGATAGTGGAGAGACTGAAATCTAAGCCTGGAGCTGCTGAAAGTTCCCTTATTGCCAAGAAAGGAGGGGGCGTGAGCACTGGGACAATACCAGGGGAAGCAAAATAGAGAGACAGAGAGAGAGCAAGACCAAGGCCTGAAGAAATGAGCCTAGATCACATCTCCCAGGAAGTTTGGTTTTGTGAGCTTGAGGCTTGAAAAGTAAGGAAACTGTTTGGAATGACCATGGTAGGATTTAAATAAAGAATACCTAACAAATTAAAGGAAAAGTAGAAAGGCTTTGTTGAATTTAGCTATCCTGGTACTGAGGTGAACTCAGTCGAGTGTCTGGTCTCCTATAGCCATGGCATCCATCAGCCATGAGCATGGTGACATGTAGTGTCTGGTAAGATGACCTCAGAAGGCTTGGGAAAACACTAAGCATGCTTGAGTCTGTCTAGGGCAAAAGGTTCCTTTTGTTTTGAGTTTTCATGGTGTAGAAATTCACTTTTACCACCCTGCTTATTGTTTGCAATCCTAGAGTTTCATCTGTTACCTTAGACACTCCAGAGTTAAGTTTTAGGTTTATGGAAAAAGGGAGCAGAGAGTGTAAATAGTCTCTTGTATCGTTAGTGAGTTCTGTTTATGTGACACATTCGTTATGATTAATGAGCACAGATTGAACCATTATTATGAACTGATGGTCTGTAATTTATATGAGGGTTCACTATTCCCATGGCTACTGGCAAAGGCATAGGTCACTGGTGAGTTCATATATAAAGCTGTAATGATGCATCAAACAGAAGATTTTCACTTCCTTAAATATCCCTGGGTTCCAATCATTCATCCCACCTTTTTGGGCCATTGTATCTGCTTTTGTTCTTTTTTTTTTATTTTCTACATTTTTCTATTGAAGTCACTACTCACGGGGAACTCATTTTGGCTTCTGTAAATGCATAACATACTCACATCTTTATCACGCTCACTTGGCTCTGTTCCCCCACTCGCCAAACCAGTCCCAACAAGTTTCATTGTTCCATTCCACACAGGCACATAGCACATCCACCCTCTCCATCCTCATTCCCCTCTCCCAGTAGTATCCACACTCCAGACAGGACCTGTTTTACATCTTCTCATTCTTGTTTTATATATTTATTTATTTGTGGTTGGTTGTAGGGCTTGAACTCAGGGCCTGGGTGCTGTCCTTGAGCCTTTTTCTGCTCAAGGCCAGTGCTCTATTACTTGAGCCACAGCACCACTTCCAGGTTTTGAGTGGCTCATTGGAGATAAGAGTCTCATGAGGACTTTTCTTCCTGGGCTGGCTTTGAACCTAGATCTTCAAATCTTAGCCTCCTGAGTATGTAGGATTACAGGCGTGAGCCACTAGATGCTGGCTTCATTCATTTTTTAAGTGTACATTACTTGGTTAAAAGACTTCACCACATAATTTCATACATGTATATAGTACTTAAAATAGACTAATCATTTTAAAACTCCTTTATATCTCTCGTATTCTGCTTAGGAACCTAATGGCTGTACTGTAGACATATGGCATTTCAGTCATTTCCTTTTGGTCTTTTACTAGTTCATTCATATTTTAATACTTGTTTTTCAAGCTCATCTTGATATTTCAATTTATTTTTCCAAAATTTTATTAAAGTCTACAGGCAGTGATGTCCTGATCATTTGAGGTTTTCTTCACTCTTACATAATTTCCTTGACAAATTCTTCCTTCTTTACATGAATGCGTTAATATGCTCCGCTTTCTCACCTGGGCTTTCAATCTCAGGAATCACACCACAGTGCAGAATAGCTGCGATGAAAAGCATCTTTTGTACATAAGGCACACCTTGATTACGCACTCTTTTATCCACTCTGATAGAGCCATCAGTCTCCTTTTCCTCCCTGTCAATTCCAAACTTTACCCTTCTCCCATAGACTCACATAACCATCACCATGAACACACAGAGATATTTAATCGTGTGTGTGTGTGTGAGTGTGTGTGTGTGTATCATGTTTTCTTGACCCATTCAATCAGGGGCATCTGTGTTGATTCCATGGTAAACAATACTGCAACAAGCATGGTTGTTCTAGTAGCTTTAGTGTGGGCCTTGCTTCTGCTCTGCTGGATAAATGCCCAGGAATAGAATTACTGGGTCATGGGGTAGCCCTACATTTTGTCTTTTGAAGACTGTCCATCCTGTTTTCCTCAACATCTCTCACCATAAAGGAAGTATAAATCAAAAACACACTGAGATTCTACCTCACCCCAGTTAGAATGTCCAATATCAAGAAAATCAACAACATCAATCATAGTGTGGATTTAGCCAAAAGGGAACTCAATTGCATTGTTGGTGAAATGTAATCTTGTTAAAACACACTGGAAAGCAATACGGAAACTATTTTTTAATTAAGCTTTTATTTTGTAATTCATTTTTTCCCCACAAACTTCACTAAATGATACTGTGTAATATATTTATTGCACTCAACAGCACAATACACTATTTTATATCACTGATTTTTTTAAAATATCAAAATAACATTCATTTAGGTATGAAATAAATAAATGAATCTTTACCTTAAAAACTAGCTCTCCTATGAGTCCATTCCATGTCCCATCCTCTTGAGGGCTTCCATATTTGTGGTCCGGAGCAACATAAATTTCATAGTTAAAACCCAGGTAGTTTGATAAGGCATCCAAAACATCAATGGAGAAACCTTGGTATTTCTTTGGCTTACCCAAGACATTTTCAGAGACCATCACAAAAGGCTCTTCCTATATGGAGATAAGAAAAATCATGATGTCAACCAATATTGTTTCCTAAAAGGCATAATTAATTCTTGAAAAAATTTCTTTTATTTATTTATTTTTTTAACTTTTCAAACGGATGTACATACAGAGAGGTTACAGTTTCATATGTTAGGCATTGGATACATTTCTTTTACTGTTTGTTACCTCCTCCCTCATTTCCCCTCCCCCCTCCCTTGAAAAAATTTCTTATAAAATCTAAACATTGTTTTATACTTTGAAAGAATTAACTTAATGACATAATTTGCATATTATTCATTGAATGGTGTTCAATCACCAGTTCTTTTTTGTCTTATCTAATTGTTGCCATATTGAAAAATGGTTTCTTACCATCTTGGGACCAATCTAAGATTCATCAACAATACTAAAATACATTAAAATATTATAGCATTATACATTATAATGTCATACTATCATAATACCACCATAAGAAACTGTGTTTTCTGTTATCAAATTTTAGGTATTTTTTGACTATTTATGTAAAAATATCTAAAAATATTAATGACATAATCAATTTGAAACTTTTTAAAAAGATCAAATAGTTTAAAGCTGTATAATTTATCTAAAGTATATACTAACATATTTAATTGAATTATTAGTTAAATAATTTTATAAATAAGTTTGTGCTTATTACCTATACTTCAATGTGAAAACAGCTTCACTACTACTACAACCAAAAGAAAATAAACCAAGCACCACAGTGCATACCTATAAGCTCAGCACGTGGTTGGTACAGACTGGAAGATTGTGAGTTCAAGACCAGCCAGGGGTATAGATTAAGTTCCAGTCTATCCAGTTATATACTGGGAACTCCTTTACCTTTTTTTTTGTGAGCTATTTAATTTGAACTATTTAGCAAATGGTTCTCTGCATCTACCTCATTTGTCTGCTCACATTTTGTCTTTTTAAAGCCTTAGAACCTTTCACTTTGAAAACTCACTGTTAAGAGCATTCAGTTGATTTGATACACACTAGTTTATGACAGAAAATTAGACAGAGAAAAATTAGCAGAGAAAAATAGAAAAAAAAGTGAAACATTCTTGTTCCCTAGGCAGGAAATGGGACTCAAAGACATTCAAGTAATCTGTTTCTTATTTTCCTGAACTTATCAAAAATTTTTGAGTAGCAGTTATATTTTCAGATAACCATTCATACAGTATATAGTTCATCTACCACTGTGCAGACTAAACTATCTTTGAGATTCACCCAGAATACCTATACATATTCTCTTTATATCTTTTTTCCTTAGGGAAACACAAAATAGCCTTCGTTGAGATGTAAAATAATACTTTACTTCTGGCTTTCCACCAAAGACAACACTAAGAAATTTATAAAATCACTACACCTGTTATAGAAATAATGCCTCCTATAAAACTCTTCTTTCCCTAAAACTCACCATGAGCTTAGGTTGTTCAGAGTCTGAACTTCATTAGGTGTAGCTATGCCATTTTTAAAAATGAAGGAAATAATGCTCATAGATGTTGAAGCATCTGTTTTCACTTTGGTTTACCCAGAAGGCCAGTACAAAATTTCATGCTCAACTATAAAATATTGATTCTGCGTTATTCTATAATATTTTGAGATCTTTTTTCCACTTTAATACTAGTACAATAATATGATCTGCAGTCTTACTTCAGGCAAAGGTTAGGACTAAGTCTGGCCAATGCAATGTTTGTAAGGTGATTGGCACAGCATTTCTTGCCAACCTTCCTACAACTTGCTCACTGGAATGAACACTCAACAGCTGTGAGTTATGCCCTGGAAATGACATCACAAATTGCAGTAAATGAGACAAAGTCTATGTCCTTAACACTTGTAATTGTAGTAAATCAGGACTACTTCTCAAAGGGTTATAGAAGTATATGAGAAAAGAGAATTTCCTGTCTTTTCTTGGTAAGCTAATGCTTTGTTTCTTGCCATATTAATATTAGGTGTTAACATTTGGATGTTGAAATATTATGACTCAATAGATTAAAGATAGGAGAATTAATCAAAATTTGATACTATTGATTTGTTTACTCTAAATGACATCATAATACAGGAACAATGAAAGTTCAGTCTTATTATATGTAAGATAAAACCCATATTGATGATATCAATTTTCCTTATATCTTTAAAACTGGGTAAATAAAACTTGTAGACAATTGGAAGAATTTGTTACACTTTACTAGGTTGTTTGAGCAAAATATAAAGCTAGTTCCTGAATATACGTTATGCAAGTATGCTGAAGTAAGTTTTGAGGTTACTACAATCAGAATGATTAAAGCAATCCTAAACTTAATTTCAAGCTCAGGAAGTACAAAAAATGACAATAATTTTCTATAAATAATTAGGCTTTAGATGCTTATCATGTTATAAATAATAGTAACAAAAAATGACTTATTTCTTCATATGCAACTCATTCATTGCTAGATTATAAACAACTGTCAACGGCAATCCAACTCAAGAAAGATTTATAAATGACTTTGAGTGATTGGCCTACCAATAATTTTTGGGTAAGGACATTCTCTACTTTCAAGAAGCTTCTTCAGAAGTAAAAAAACAAAACACCAAACACCAAAAAACAAAACAAAACAAAACCTGTGTGAGCAGTGATCTGAACCTAACGAAACAGAATAAATCCCTGAGGTAAATGATGTTTAAAATAATTAACACGCTAACTGTATTTCATAGTTAAATGTAAGATGTGGCAAAAATAATTTCCCAATGTATATGTTGATATAAACTGTTAGTGATTTCTTTTCACTTTAATTCATCTATTTAGAGTAATTATTTAATATATTAAATTGTTCTGTTTGCTTTTTGTACTATTTTCTCTTAAGAATAATGTTATTTCCACTTTTGTAAGTGTATACCCTTATAAATAGATCCCTTTCACCGGTCTGTTGTCAAAATCTGTTTTTAGTAATGTCAACTAATTTTTAAAAGGTACAGAATAGAAATGATTATAGTATGGTGCTTTTAAAGAGAGTTGATGAATTATTGATGAATGTGCCTTTTAAATTTTATGCCCTAAATAAACCCTTATTGCATCCCATCATTTCTCATCTGGATCAATGTTTTTAAAGCTTTATTTTTAAGCTCTAATACAGATTGGATCACTATTCATGAATTCTAACTCTGGCCCGTTGTTCTCTTTGAGGACAATCAGCCAATATATCAGACAGGTAAACACAGCAGCAGAAATTAGATTGAAGCTCTAGGAACTATAATAAAAGAGATTCTTGTTTCTTCTCTGTGGCAATACTTAGCTTCATTTCACAAAAGTGATGTGTGTGTGTGTGTGTGTGTGTGTGTGTGTGTGTGTGTGTGTGTACATATACCTATTTCTGAAAATTTATTTACTCATTGGCTTTTCCTTTTAACATCCATTGAGTTACTAGTGCCTCTAGGTTCTACATTACATATAGTGAGTAATATGGTAAAAAAAAAAAAATCATGGGTACCACGTTCAAGAGAATTATAACCAGTAGGGGAAATGAGAAGTCAATTTGCTCCAAAAATTTAAGTCAAACCAAAGCAACAGAACTGAGAACAACCAAGAAATACAATAGAACAGCACAACTTATTATTGGAATGTTTACAAAGTATGTACATTCTTAATAGATGGGACAACTATGAGAAAACTAAGAATTTTAGCTCAAAGTTTTAATGTTTTGGATTAAAAGCCAAGACAATACAATTTGGATCAATGTTTACCACAATTTAAGATAGTTCTAAACTCATAGAGGATCAGGATGTCTAACAGGATAAAAAATTCAAGCAGACAAAAAAAATCCAAAATTACATTTGGAAATATTGCATCTTTGTTTTAGGCCTCACATTATTCCTTTCAATAACTTCTGCATACAATGCTTCCAACAAAAATCAATGACAACAAGTAAACCATGTATCTGATATTAGAACTAACTGACACAATATATCACACAAAATTGCAAGAATTTTGCATTTTCAAGCACATATTTTCGATGCCATTTTTAGTAATTTTAGAAATATGAAGTATTTTTTTTCAGTTGACAGGAAACTAGAATCTCTGTAAAGTATCAGCTCAGAGTTGAAAAAGAATCAAATAGAAATTTGAGTATTAAAGAAGACAATTGCCAAAGTGAAGAACTTGATAATTTATAGTTTAACAGAGTATAAACAGAGGAGGAAAGAAGTAATGAGTTACACCAAGTCAGAAGAAAAAGAAAAACTAGAGGAAAAATAAAGAAAACAACACCAGTCATGTCATTTAAAGAACTGCTTCTGCAGTGTAGGAAGAATCACAATACCAGATTTCAAGCTCTATTATAGAGCCATCATAACAAAAACAGCCTGGTATTGGTATAAAACAGACCTGAAGACCAATGGAATAGAATAGAAGACCCAGAAATAAAGCTGCATTCTTACAGTCAGCTGATACTCGACAAAGGAGCTAAAGACATACAGTGGAAAAAACATAGACTCTTCAACTACTGGTGCTGGGAAAACTGGGAAGCCACATGTACAAAACTCAAAGTGGACCCTAGCCTATCACCATGCACCAAGATCAAATCAAAATGGATTAAGTACCTCAACATCAGACCTGAATCCCAGAGTAGGAAAGACACTAGAACTTATAGGCACAGGTCGGAACTTCCTGAACATAGTCCCCGGGGCACAACAGATAGAGGAGAGTCTCAACAAATGGGACTACTAAAAAATAAAAAGTTTCTGCACAGCTAAAGACATAGCCACCAAACTAGAAAGACAGCCAACCATATGGTAGAGGATCTTCACCAGCACAGCAACAGACAAAGGCCTAATATCTATCATCTACTGAGAACTAAAAAAACTAACCCCCTCCAGTAAACCAATTATTAAATGGGCAAAGGAGCTAAAGAGAGACTTCACATGAGAAGAGATAAAAATGGCAAAGAAACATCTGAGGAAATGTTCAACATCCCTGGCAGTAAAGGAAATGCAAATAAAAACAACCCTGAGATACCACCTCACTCCAGTTAGAATGGCCTATACTCTGAACTCAGGCAACAACAAATGCTGGAGGTGGTGCGGGGGAAGAGGAACCCTTCTCCACTGTTGGTGGGAGTGCAAATTAGTACAACCACTTTGGAGAACAGTATGGAGGTTCCTCAAAATGCTCAACATAGACCTACCCTATGACCCAGTCATACCACTCCTAGGCATCTATCCTGAACAACAGGTCTCAGGATATCATAAAGACATCTGCACATCCATGTTTATTGCTGCACAATTCACAATAGCCAAAATATGGAAACAACCCAGATGCCACATTACAGATGAATGGATACAAAAAAATGTGGTACCTATACAGAATGGAATACTACATAACGATTAGAAATGATGAAATATTGGTATTCGCAGGGAAATGGTCAGAACTTGAACAAATAATGTTGAGCAAGACAAGCTTAGAACACAGAGAACAAAGGGGCATGGCCTCCTTGATATATGACTGTTGGGGGGGGGGGCGGGGACAGTAGAGACCAGGTCTGTAAAACAACAAATGTCTTTTCAAATGGTATTTCCACATGTTTGGGCCAGCGATTTTACATTATGTATCTAAAAACCAAACAACTACTAAACATACAAAGGTCTAGAATAGACCTATTAATGGATCACAATAGCTCAACAGCTATGTATACATGATCATAGAAGACGAGGATAAGCATAAACAACTCCAAGAGAAGGACACAGGAGGATTCTATTGTTGATGTTACATTTAAAGTTCTAGGTGAATTTCCTTTGGCGTACCCTATGTGGTTACTGTATATAATTTTGGTACACTGGATATTGTATATATGCATACCTGATCTAGGGAAGGGAAAGAAAAATGAGGGTGTAAGATATCACAAGAAATGTACTCACTGCCTTATTATATAACTGCACCCCTTTTGCACAACACCTTGTCAATAAAATTTAATTAATAAAAAAAGAACTGCTTCTGGGCTTTTTAAATTGTGGAAAACATTTTGATGTATTTAGTAGTGTAAAAATATATTTGCACATAGGTTAAGATTGCCTGCTTTTGCATAACACATAAACATTGGTTGAGTATGCAAGTGTCTGTAACCTTGTCCAGGCAATTCCGCTGAATGTATGTGAGCACTAATAAATATTAGGCATCAAACTATGTGTACGTCAATAGTAAGGATTTTAATAGCCTAAATATGGAAATAAATGGGGAAGGGTGAATATGAATGAAATATTCCATCTGAATGTTTGAAAAGGGAATCATGAAATCCATGAAAATTGTTTTAAAAAGAGGAAAGGATGGGTAAAAGTAATAAAGGGGAGAGAATTTGATCAAAGTTCATTGGATCGTGTGTAGAAATATCACAGCAAAACTCCTTTGTACAGCAAATATATGCTAACAAAAAAATCCATACACATAAATCTGGGAATAATCCAAAAATTCAAATGACTATGAACATGGAAAAGATAGCCTATACATTATAATGAATTTTGTAAAGAAAGATTTAAAGGAAAATAATATCATAAAACCTAAAATAATATCATAAAAACAATTCTCACCATACAACATTCAAAACAAGAATAAATTGGGTGGTTTATGAATTCCTATGTTTATAGCAAGACAGAATGAAAAAAAATCAGGACAGTGATCATCCTACTTGGTTTAGCTCTGATAATGCATAGAGAATAATCAGAAAAACATACACCAAGGGCAGTAGCTTTTATGATAATGACAATATTTCCCTACTGGTTCTGAGGAGTTAATGTATTAATTAATCATGCATTTTTCTCACTACATATGCTGTTTTGCAAAACAGAGGAAAAAGTATGTTAACTGGCACTAAATAATAAAAAGTACTGAAGCTATATAAATGTGGTCTTTTATTTGGTGGAACACCTTGGAAGCGGGAATGGATAAAGGGAAAGTAATTGTAGGTATAGAGAATGGATTGTGGTAGAAGAGAGGATTCAGTGCCTTTAGCAATAGCCCTAATGACTGAAGATTACAGCCCAGGTCTATTTGACATGTATCTTGAAAGTTGGAATTCATAGCTATGAATCTTCTATGATGGGCACGGGGGGTGGCGGTGGGGGGGAGTGGAAATCATAAAACTCCTATTGTTAAAATTCATTTTCCAGAAATTAGTTTCAATGAGTATTAATAGGACTTGAGTCTAAATTGGTGAAAACCTGTCTGCTGATTAAATGAAAACAAATTGCGGAACACAATTTGCTGATCACTTGCATGACAGATTCTCTGAGCAAAAAGCCCTACAGCATCTGGAATAAACAAAGCTTTCTCAAAATGTCCCCAGTTCGTCAATCTAAGTGCATTAGCATGAGGATCTGTAGACTTACTTGGGGAAAAGGCTGTTTCAGTGGTTGGCAATTTTTATATTAGTAAGGATTTATTCACATCACTTGTAGGGTTATTAGATAATAACTTCATAATTCTGAATTTGTATTCCATCACTTAAAAATCTCATACTAACTGGTGAGCTGATTTACAACACTGTTTGCAGCTTGCGAATATTTATAGTTAGTGCCCCTTTTTTAGTAATATATTATATTGTTGGCTAGTAATAGGGTTTTAAAAATAATCTGATATTCTTTATTTATTGTCAAAGTGACGTACAGAGGAGTTACAGTTTCATATGTGAGGAAGTGAGTTCATTTCTTACCCAACTTGTTACCTCCTCCCTCATTTTCCCCCGCCTCCCTTCCCGCTTCCCTCTCCCCCCATGAGATGTACAATTGGTTTATACCATATAGTTTTATAAGTATTGCTGTTGCATTGGTTTGTCTTTTCATACTTTGTCTCCCACTTTGGTATTCCCCTTCCCTTCCCTAGTTCTAATAAACATATATACAATATCCCAGGTACTAAAATCAGTTACAGTGATAACAGGGGGAAAACCATGGGAAGGGAAGACGGAAAAAAAAAAGAAGAAGGGCATGATTTCACATGGCATGTTGAAAATAACTACAACAGTGATATACCACTTGTTTCCATAACTTGAAGTTCATTTCACTTAGGATCATCTTATGTGTTCATATGGGCATATAGCTCTTAAGCTTTTGTGATCTTTTGCTATTACTATCTTAGACGTGTACTAATTATTCCCTATGAGGGGAACCACAGAGTCTATGTTTCTTTGGGTCTGGCTCACTTCCCTCAGTAGATGAGTGGATCAGGAAAATGTGGTAAATGTACACAGTGGAATTCTATGCCTCTATCAGAAAGAACAAAACTGCCCCATTTGTAAGGAAATGGAAGGACTTGGAATCTGATTTTCTTGATAGGTACAAGCTCAAGACTCTTGTGGCCATGGTTCTTTCCAGGGGTTATTTAGAAATTTTATTATGCTCAACTTTACAGAACTGCCCGCATAGCCCAAATTAGGGATGAGTCACTGGAAATTGCTTATAATTCTCTTCACACATACAGTTCAAAGACATTCAAGAGAGAATGAGAATATATCTTAATGACTTGTTCAAACTGTTTTCCCATTACCCACACTCTTGGTTGAAGCAAACAAAAGTTGTCGTTATGCATGGGAGGAGCTTATTTTGCTCAGGAATGACACATTCTACTTTGATATGTGCAGAATTAATGGCCGCTATTCTCCTTGGGAAAACCTCGTTATGTTTTATAGAGCATACATGAGTGTTAGAAATGGTTATAAGTTCACAAAGGCTAGAAGTACAGAATTTGTTAATAAAGAGATGACAAGTCATCAGGATGGGAGGAAAAGCATAACAGCTAGAGAGGATGGAATAATCTTGGTGTCATGGAGTATGTAGCTGAGAAGAGAAAAACAGGTCGTGAGGCTATACAAAGGAAAACCTTCTTTTAAAGGATTTTGATTTTGCTGAAAGGTTTTCATGTAGGAGCAAATGTTTACGATGTAGTGCACTAAATGTACATGAAATTCACAATACATTTTGAAGTCTTTTCATGTGTATTTTTACCAGATAATAAAATTCAACTACCACTGGCAAAACTGGACAAAAATCACTCATTATTTTAACTGGCTAAACACACATCTGATGTATTTTTATAACCTCGATTTTGTAGGCATTTATTTAAATGTGAAAAATTATTTTAAACTGAACACAAATGTAAACATAGAGACATTTAATAGATGTAAAGTATTCAATAGCTGGAATATAGAGTAAGCCATGTAAAAATTAAAAACAACAACAACAACAACAACAACAACAGTATTTTAGAACTCATGCCACTGAGTCAAAACAATATTACTTACAGGGAAAAAGTAGAGATTCAATCATTCATTTGGTCGTGCAAGAGTATGTTCAAACCCAGTATATGCTAAGAATACAGTGGTAAGCAAAAAAATAAATAATAAAATAAATCAATACTTCTCTATATATCTACGCCTTCAGTCTAAGTAGGAATGACAGATAGTAAACAAAATAATGTAGATTATGGATTGTTAAATGCACACATGAACTTTCTGAGGTGTAAAGAAAAACTAAGCAAATAATGAGATTGAGGAGAGAGATCAAATTACCTTACTTAGGTAACTGTAACCCCTCTGTACTTCACCTTTACAATAACATTTTTAAAAGAGGAATATCATAGACATAGCAGCTGAGACAACAAAGTACAAATACATCAGGAAAGAGTCTAATAATTTGAGAGACAGGGGAGACAAATGTATGGCTGGAATGAATGGCATTAGGGCCAGAGAGTAGGCAGCATCCAGAGGCCCTGGGTTTGGGTAGGGTGGAACTTGAATAAGGTTTTTAAACCATTGTGAGGGTTTTAACTATTACTTACCCCGAGATAGGAAACTACTGGAATAAGAAGCCAGAAGGGGTCAGAATATAAGAGATATGTAATCTGATACATTTCAACAATTTACTAACAGGTATTAGTTTCATGTGTATGTGACAGTTACTGTTGACAATAGACTAGAAGAAATAAGCATCGAGGAGATCAATTAGGAATCTGCAGTACATCAGGGGTGAGCTGATCATGACGGGGCTGTAAATGGAGGGAAGGAGATGTAATCAGACTCGAGGTCCTTTTGGAGCCAAGGCTGATGGAATGCACTGATATATTGGATGTGGGGTCGTAAGTACTTACTGAGAGGTGATGCAATGCTACGCCATCACCTTCCTGGAGGCCTACCACAGAGGGCTCAGTGCTCAGATGACATGGACTTCTGAGATTCACCTTGAAATGCCTTTTATTCAGAGTATGTATCATGGTAATTTTATTAAAGCAACTAAGGCTTTGAATCAATAGATTAAAGTCTTCAAGGTGAATGTTCAACATAGAATCAAAGAGAGTATATTGTAAAAACTTTCAGCACTAAGGACAAAAGGAATATACATTGTAACTTAATAAAGGGAAGTATTAAAATGTGTGGTCTTAAAAACCTCTGCCTTGCACAATGCAGGCGGTGGCTCATTCTGTAATTCTAGCTATTTGGGAGGCTAAGAGCTGAGGACCACTGATTAAAGCCAGTCAGGGCTGGAAAAAAAATCCATGACACTTTCCTCTCCAAATAATTACAAAAAGCAAGAGGTGGAGCTGTGGCTCAAGTGGTAGAGGACAGCCTTGACCCAAAAAACCTCAGGGAAAGCATCCAGGCCCAGAGTTCAAGCTCCAGTAATGGCGCATGAATAAACGTGGCGCGCACACACACATACCTCTGCCTAATTATGACTCAAAGTCATTTAAAGGGAGATACTTATCTTTTCAAATAATCATTTCATTCATAATCTTGGAAGGTTAAATTTTAAAAGTATAAAGTTTGATAGTTTGAGCGTGACATTTATTTTTGCTCTCTTGAAACATTTGAAATATGAAAGTTAGAATAAGAGTTATTTTCTTTCTTGCTTATTAGATTGGCAAGGATGAAAGGGAATGCTAATTAACGTTTATCAGCAGCCAGAGAAGGCAGTTGGCTTTTATGTGTACCTCTAATGTGACCCAAGATTGACCATACATTTCAGGAAACAAATTTTCAGTGAGAAATAAAATGCCTGCAAACGTTCATATGATTTTATCTGGTAATTTTCCATGTAGAGAAATAATCATGTGTGTGTTTAAGTTTTGTTTTGTTTTTTTAAATATATTTTTACCCATGAGCCCTATGAGTGTGGGCTTTAATTTCTTTCATTGTTATAAACAAAAATATTGTTTAACTAGTAAAACACTGAAACATTACTAATGTTCTCAATGATCAATTATAGATGAGTTTGCTATCATTGATTTTTGTTTTCTACATTATCTAAGTTTTGACATTAAATGAAGAATATTTGTATTCACAATAGCTATGAGTAAATGAGTCAAAGGGAAGAGGAGAAAAGCCAGAGTTGGACCAGATATTGTTTAGACTTTTCAAGAAAGTAATACAGTAAAGGTAAACACTTGTCAGAGGCAGTGATGGAACTCTCTGGAAGCGAAGAATCCAGCACAAGAATATGGAATCCAGAAGAAACAGAGAGGTGGAAAGAGAAACAAGAGATGTCCTTGCAGAATTAAGTGAGGACAGTGTTTCCGAGCAAAATTGTCCTGGATTCTTGTGGAAAGGGGAGGTCCAAAGATACCAGGCCCGTGATCATGCATTGCATTTCTCAAGTTGGAGACCATGGAAACATTTTGAAAATCTGTTTGTTTCTTTGGTGAAATAAGAACAGACGCCAAATTTCAGTGGCTTGGGGTGGGGGAGATGGGGGGAGGGCAATGACATTTAGATAAAATGGAAGAATTACTCATATAAAGGCAGTATTAGAATAGAGGAGCTTCCTTTCTCATGAGTTTTCAGGCTAAAGGAAGAAGCAAATAACACACAGTAGCAACAATGATCAAGTTATGTATGTACCTGATAAACTTCATCACATGACTTTCATTAGCTTATTAAGTTTTTAAAAACATTTGGCCAGCATTTTTATTGCCACATCACAGATGAGAGAACTGAAACTTGAAGGGAAAGAAATAATACGCATGAAGTTACAAAGTTAGGTTGAAAAATTTAAAAAGATTGAAATTTCAATCCTGAATTGTCTGATACCCAATTCTATATATTTAGCCATTCATTAATTTGGGCTTCCTTTAATTAATTGATGAATTTAGACTGTCAGAGGATAGACATGTGTATGTGTGTGTAAACTTGGGGGAAGTAATACGGAAACTACATGGGGATAAGACAGGCTGAATTTGGGCTAGTCTTTGAACACACGGAAGTAAGAAAACACTCCATTTCAGACACGCACAGTGGCTGATAGCTGTAATCCTAGCAACTCAGGAGGTGAAGGTGGCACTTAAAGGTGAGTCCTTGCCAAAGTTTATTAGATTTCATCTTAAATGTGGTTGATGGTGGTGAATGACCATCATCCCAGCTGTGCAGAATACATTAGTAGGAATATGAAGGTTCACGATGTCCCAAGCATACATTTTAGAAAATCTACTAAATAAAACAAAGCAAAAAGGGCTGGAGGAGGAGCTTAAATGACAGAGCACTTGTTTGGCTAAAAAGAAAAAAAAAACAAAAACCTCCTACAACTCAAAAAAATTCCTATCATATGCAAAATAAAGCCAAGGGTGTTTTCTTTCTCTTTGGAGCCACATTTGAACTTCAATCAGCAATTTTGCCATAAAGATTATTTATAAAGTGAAAAGCATTTGAAATCTTATCTGAATTTCCCTTATCAGGCTAAAGCAGACATTTTTGAAAAAAATAGAGATGCTTGGAGTTCTCTACGAGAGGTGGTCTGCTATTTCCAGGAAGGAGATGAACTATCTGCCTAAAATCCTAACCATATGCACCCCATTTTCTTCAGTTACAATGTCAATTTTTCCTTCTAAGTGTTTGTATTACTGAGTGACTTGCACATGCCTGTGTGGATAAACCCAGTCTTCTCTCCCATTCTCTGTCTACTGTCAGTTAATTCACAGCTCTCCCACCATCCAGCTTAAGTGTGTTGAGGAAAAGTTTTCCTTCCAATAGTAGACAGTCATTTCCTGAACAAAGTCAGTTTCTTCCCTGACAGGATTTCTGGAGAGAACAAGGGAAATAATAATTTCACCAACCCTACTCTATACCCTTTGTAGAAGCTACTCTCACTCTTGCAGACAGTGGTCTGGCTGATCTAAGGTTTTTACAATAAGGTGACAGGTTTTCTATTTCTAGTGAGCTGAATGCTTTCTGAAGGATGTACCTTTTCCTTTTGATTCTATTATGAAGCACAGTGGGGGACTTAAAAGAATAGATCTCCTGCATGGAAGGCAGAAACAGAAGAGTTGAAAGCAGAAAGGTGCCGATATTTAAAAGCAAGCAACAAACCTGTAGGGATTTAGAAAAAAAAAAGGGAAGAAGTCTGTATTTCAAGATACAGAGGCAATATTTTGAGTTTCACAAAAGAAAGTATATTAAAACGAAAGACGAGTGCTAGAAGGGCTATGAAAATGAATATTAAGGCACATAAAACTGTTCACTGTGGCACTCTCACCAAAAGAACTGTCTATGTGGGCTTCAACAGGGATGTAATTATGGGGATACCTGTAGAGGAATTAGAAGAAAATTCTTATAATTTTCTGGAAAACAGACATAGTTTCTCCATTGCTATATTTTGTTGCACAATCAATTGGAATGCTTAACCTAAAACCATCCCTGATAATTATTTCATCTATAAGATGGCATTACTGAATGTGGCCAATATCATTTAGAGTGTGTGTGTGTGTGTGTGTGTGTGTGTGTGTGAGTATTCGTGCTTCTTATTCATATATTCTTCAATATATGCTTTAAAAAATGTCCCCAAGCAGAGCGTGGGTGGCTCACACCTGTAAACCAGTAATCCTAGCTAGTCAAGAGGCTGAGATCTGAGGATCCCAGTTGGAAGCCAGCCCAGGCAGGAAAGGCTGTGAGACTTTTTTTCTCCAATAAGCAACTCTGAAAAAGCCAGAAGTGGCTCAAGTGATAGAGTTCTAGACTTGAGCAGAAGAAACTCAGGTATTGTGCCCAGGTCCTGAGTTCAAGCCCCAGGACTAGAAAGAAAAACTTTTATAAAAAAAAGTCTCTAAATATGACATGTCAAGTATTGAAACACATCTTGATTTTGGGGGTGGAAGAACGACGTCATTCTTAAATTTTTGAAGGCAATCATAAAACAAAGGTGGGATTTTTTCAAACCCTTTGTTTTGATAGGTGATCATTAAAAATAAAATTCTCCTTGACTTTTAAAAAAGTAAAAACCATTGCTTTCAAATGCTAATCAGTTGTTTTTTCTTTTTTTATTCCCTGTTTGACTTCAGACCATTCAATCTTGATGCTTCATTTCCTAGAGTGTTTTATTGACCATAGTTTGGGAGATTGTATTTGGCTCTGTAAAACATAGCAGGTTTTTAGTTTTAATTGAACTGCAGAGCACATTACATACAAATCAAAGGAAAAAAAGATTTAGCCCAAGCATTTCACTTTCCCAGTTCAAAAATCATGTCAAAGCCAGTTGCTGGTAGCTCATGCTTGTAATCTTAGTTACTCAAGAGGCTAAGATCTGAGGATCAGAGTTCAACGCCCCTGACACTCTTATCCTAATTAACTCCCCCAAAGTTGCAAGTGGAGCTGTGTCTCAAGCCCTATAACACTAGCTTTAACTAAACAAAAAAATAGGAACAGCACCGATGCCATGTGTTCAAGCCCTAGGATATACCACACACACACACACACACACACACACACACACACACCACACACACACACACACACGCTTGATTTTCTCCTGAGTCTCAGCCTAGAGCACTTGAAACCTTTTGGTCAAAGAGTTAACACCAGGAAGAGACACCAATTCACTTCCCTCATGCCAGATGTATTGTTTCCAGGTTAAAATAATTACCAGGACATTTACATGGAGGAGCTATGAAACAGCACATTAAAACCCAAATCTCTTTTTATTTCAAGTGATCATTAAAAAACCCAAGGGATGTATCCTTATATAACAGTGCATTTGCCTTCTTTTCCTTAACTAACTTTTCCATTTCTGAGTCCTCCATGCAGTATGGCAGTTCTATCCTTGACTGCTTGCGGCCTCCCCAGAGGAAGCTGAGTTTTAATAACAGAGGTGAGAGATGAGTTAAACCATTCCCAGACTGGATGCTCTTTGGAGATATTGCTTCCCACTTCAGAACACTAGAGTGCCATTTAGGGCAATGGGTAGTGATTTGATACATGTTCTTGTCCTGGTCAAAAGCTGTTACTGTTGCTTTTGAAAGAATCTATGTCCTCCTGGGGGAATGGCTTGCTCTTTGGTAAGGCTGCCCCTAAGACTTGTGTGTGGCTTTTGGAGAGGAGGCTGAAAAAGCATACCAAGTTTTGTCACCTTATGTTTTTCTTTTGCTTACTGAAACAACTTATTACCTTATCATTTCAAACTTGTTTGTCCCCCACTGACTGGGAGATTTCTGAGATGTAAATGTGATGTTCACAGTCTGTGTTCTGAAGAAGCCTGAACTTGGTTAAAGATCCTGCAGACTGATCCTTGCTGGGCAGAACATGACTGATGAAGAAGACATGGAACGTTGCATATCTAAGAGTTGAAATTATCTAGCGCTATTTTCGATCCTTTAGGAAAATAAAATAACTGTTTACTTTGAACTGTGTCTGAGTGGCATCCCTATATTAGGGTAGAAATCTCTGAATGTAAAAGGAAGTTTAGAAAGCCACTAACCGTTCATCTACCTTGAAGCTGAAATTGTTGTAAAATAACATCTTAAACTTATAGAAAAGGCTTCCCAGCTTTGGATTAGCCCAACTACCTCAGGCCCTACCAGTGTATTTATGAAATGTATTGATCGACTTTCTTTGTTTTTGTGAGCTGTACAAATTCATATATCCCCTCCCACCTCAAAGCATGTCATTCTTGGGCCCTGAATAGGTGTTACCTTCCACAGTCCTTGTGATATGTCTCACCATCAACTACTTCTTACGCCTTTTAAAGCAGAATGATTATTTGACCCTGGCAAAGGACATCTTGTGACTTGAATGTCTGTTTGTGTGCATCTCTTACCCAGTGCTAGTTTACCTCAGCAGCGAAACTACCACAGCATGTTTTAAGCTCTCCAAGAGGAGATGTGACATGGGAGAGCCTACTGAAAGTTGGATATTTTAAGAAGTCAGTGACATTGAAAACTCTGAAGTGCAGATGTGTGGCAGTTTCCCGTTTATGTATAAATTTGCTCACCATGTATATAATAAATTCTGTTTAATACAATGATAAAGGCATTTTTTCCCACATGTTCTTTTACACCTGTATAAACTAAAGTCTCCTAAATGAAATCTTTCTCAAAGAACCTTGCATCTCGTGTGAGCTCTGGTAATCAGTCTGCTTCTGTCCATTCTTTATTTCTTTTTATACAGAGATGAATGAGTATCCAGCCAGGGCTCAAAAGGACTTCTACGCAAATTTCTGAAACAGCTTTCCTCATAGTGTTG
This sequence comes from Perognathus longimembris pacificus, assembly GCF_023159225.1. Classification (NCBI taxonomy): domain Eukaryota; kingdom Metazoa; phylum Chordata; class Mammalia; order Rodentia; family Heteromyidae; genus Perognathus; species Perognathus longimembris. Next base: position 22,273,512 of record NC_063184.1, read on the forward strand.
GTACTCAGGAAACAGTACTTCACCTTTAATGAGTGGTTGGAACTAAAGGAGAACAGGGGGTTGAAGGTATAACTCAGTAGTACATACTTGGACTTAATCCTCAGCACCATAAACAAAAATAAGCAAGAGAGAACCAGTCTTTCAGATCTTCTATCCCCTTATCTTTTATTTTTCCCTCCTTTTTCTCTTTCAAGCACAGGGAGAAGCTTTCCGGAGTTTTTTATATAACAAATGGAAGACATGTTAATTATTAAGGACTTCCTCCCTGGTATTTCATCAACTGGAGATGATTATCTCATATACTGCAACAGGAAAGGAAAGAAAAATCATTCAGCAAGAAGGATTTGGCACTTCCGGTGACTTCTGAGAGCTGTTACCTGAGCAATGTCACCTGGATACTGAGAGAGCCCTTGTGGACGATAGTCTTCCTCTCCTCAGTCTTTCATTACCTGTCACCACCTCCAGAATCCCATCCCCTACCCTTTCTAGCAGCCCAGAGTGGTAGTTAAACTTCAAGCATCAGGATCTTATTTGAGTGTCACAATCTACACTCATCTCTGTGCCTTAACTACAGAAACATCCAGCACCCACAATGCTGGAGTAAATATTGAGATCCTCTAGTTCTAACTTTTCAGGAATCAAAGTTCATTGCTACCTGTTGATCAAAGTCTGAAAATGATTTAACATACCCCACTCTTCTTTGTAGTTGTTTACTGCAAGAATTTCCACCAGGCCCTTTACTCCATCAAGGGGGGCAGAGAATTAGGCAAATAAGGATTTGATGAATATTATGTACATATATGTAACATGAAGAATTCAATAGTAGTTGTTTCAGCCAATAACAAATGTAAATAATATTCCTGAAGGTTCTGGAAAAGCTTATATTAACATGCCCCAAATAAGACAAATCAGTAAGTTAATTGACAATTTTATATGAAATTATGAATAGTTATCAATTCTTTAATGTATTCCTTTTTAGCTCTAAGAAGTAACATTTATCTTTGCAGTAAGTCTCCAGGTTTTAGCACTTATTTTCATGTTCACATTTGTTGTTTTTGTTCTTCTGATCCTGGGGCTTGAACTCAATGCTGTCTTTGGGTTTTCATGCTCAATGATGGTGCTCTATCATATGAGCAACAGCTGCACTTTCAGTTTCTTGGTGGTTAATTGGAGATAAGGTGTCAAGGATTTTCCTGTCTGGAATGACTTTGAGCCTCAATCCTCAGATCTCAGCATCCTGAGTAGCTAGGATTATAGGCATGAGCTCCTGGCACCTGGCTTATGTTCACTTTTTTTTTTTTTTTGCCAGTCCTGGGGCTTGAACTCAGGGCCTGAGCACTGTCCTTGGCTTCTCTTTGCTCTAGGCTAGCTAGCACTCTGCCACTTGAGCCACAGCGCCACTTCTGGCTGTTTTCTATATGTGGTGCTGAGAAATCGAACCCAGGGCTTCATGTATACAAGGCCACTAGGCCATATTCCCAGCCCTTATGTTCACTTTTGAGGAATTTTTTTGGAGAGCTGGTTTTGTGTTGTTGTGACCACACTTCAACTACCCCATTGTCAAAAGATAACTTACAACTTCAGAGTCTCTGGCTTCCTTTTAGATTGCATTTCTGAATGAAATAATATAGTTGCTACAACTCCCTAGAAAGTACAGAAGCCATGAAAGCTCATGCTCCTCTTGGTTTTGCATCTTTTGAATTTGCAAATGACTCTGCCAATCTCATTCTAACCTTCTAGAGACAAGTAGTAAATCTGTTTTACAGAAGTCAATGATACAATCTGTCTCTGAAATATTTATTAACTGTGTACTATGAGAATTCAGGTTATGGTTTCCAAGAGGAGAAACAGGTCATGCACAATTACCTCAAGTACAAGAGATACACTAACACATGTCTGCCTGGCAGCTGTCATTTCAATAGCCAGTGTGATGCACAAGACAGCAAATCTGCAAGGCATCATTGCGCATCAGTTCTCATGACGGGTTCATTCAGTCAGCACTGCGGTGAACACATATTCCAATGTGGCTATAAATTACATCGTTTGCATATACCATTTTCCCTCAAGTGTCTGTTTATAAAAATTACATTTTTCTCTTTTACCTAAAATGAGTACAGTCAGCAGAGAGAGAACAAAATATGTGTAGACGGTAGAGCTATTTTAAAGCTATGTCTACTGAGGCCACTGTTTCAACAATGAAAATGAACAGCATTTTACCTAAATCTGAGGCTAGACGAAACTTTTAACAATCGTACTTTATCCTGTTGATAAACAGTATCTATTTATATAATGTTTACTTTACATGCACAAATTTCTTTATCTTTGGAGAAGGTTGTAAGAGAGAACTTTTAACACAGACTACAAAAATTTCCCGTGTTTCAATATTACTTATCCCAGATAATATTCTAGTTTATTTTAGAATACTTTAAATCCTTAGTAGAATAGAATATCTTTGTACTTTTGATAGATTCTTTATATTGTTCTATCATTTCTTTTATGCCTCTAGCCCTGTTTTGTGTGCTGAGCTTTTGAGAGTGTCTCATGGGCTTTTTTGGGAGACTTTGAATTTTGATCCTCAGTAACTTAGTCTCCTGGTTAGCTACAATTACAGGTGTGAAGAGTTGAGGTAAAGACCACCTTTGTCTGTTGGTAGTTATTTTCTTTTTTTGTGTTGATTTGTAATTATTATTCATGTAGACTAACTACAAGTCTCATCCAATATCAGAGTATTCCCATAGACACCTCAAGGTCATTTTGTTTTGCTTTGTTGAGTTGCTGGATGCTTTGCTCATTTTTCCAAGAACTGGATTCCCCATCCTGCCAGCCTCGCACTGGATGTGCTCCAGGAGCTGTGTTCAAAACCACCATACTATCTCTACTGTGTGTCCCATTACAGTAGCATTGTATGGTGTTTAGCATATCTGAGTGTGATTCTCCATTTAGTTTCTACATTATCCACTGGACATTTCCTGAGCCATAGTTGCCATTCTTGTGTAGGAGACTTGAATCCTACTTTACTTTTAACTCCTTCCAGAGGACCTCCCTATGGATGACAGTGTGGGAGCTAACAAAGTTTACCATCAGCTCCCTCCAATCTTCTTGCTGTCTGGACAAGCCCAGTAGAGTCCCATGTCCAACTTAATCCCCTAACACCTAATATTAGCTCCAGGTTTAAGAGGCTCAATAGCTGAGACCAAAGATAGCTTCAACTCCTGGGTGAAGAATGAAAACACTGAAGGTTTCTATGGAGGAAAATCATGCAGAATGTCTTAACAAAAAACCCAAGGTTAATGACATTTCAAATCAATTCCTAGTGGCATTTCAGGGTAAGGGAGAGCCCAGAAATGGTAGGACAAAGGGTGAATAAATGCAGCAGTGATATTCATTTGAAAATGAACTACACAACTTGGGGACAGGGGCTTAGGAGGGGAAAACTGGGAGAAAACAAGGGGAGAGGTGACATTGTTCAAAAAGAACTGTTTACCTGACATATAACTGTAACCTCTCTGTACATCACCTTTACAATAACATTAAAAAATGTATACTAACATCAAGAACATATTCAAAACTAGTGTGGGACAAAATACAATTCATATGAGACAATATAATTGGCATGCAAAGTCTTTGAAGATCATCTTTTGGGATGCCTAGGGGGTAATAGGTGTTTTGTTTATTTTTCCTCTAGGAAGCACCAACTTCAATGGCTGACCCTCCTCATTAGCCAAGTTTGAAAGCGTGGCTGTGACTCATGATTCTTCAGGTCACATTTAATTGGTCTGCCTTAGGGGCTTGCAGACAATCTCTCAAAAATATCTGAGGTTTCCTGGCATTGATTAATTATACCTTCATAATCACTTATGCTTTTGTTTTTGTTTTTTACTTAATTTCCTCACTGGAGTTCTCTCATGGAGATAATGGTGCTTCTATAGAAACCATGCGTATTTTATTTTAGTACACCTGATTTCACACAGCTTTTACCCATCTTGACAACCATTTGCAGTCAGTTTTTTTTTCCAGATAGAAAGTTGAGTTTCAAAATAGGCTTCTATAAAATTCAAGAGCTTGTTAAGCAGGAAAGCTGAGACAAAAACTAGTACCTTTTGATTATAAATGTTCTTTACAGTATATAATACATACCTCTTAGTGTAAGTTTGTTGAGGAAAGAGATAAAGTAGAGAGGAATAATGAAATAGACTGAAGAACTTGGAATTATAACTAAGCTGGCACTGCTGGCTCACACCTATATATAACCTTAGCTGTTCAGGGGGCTGAGATACAAGGATGACTGTTTGAAGCAAACTGGGCAGAAAAGCCAGTGAGACTCTTATCTGCAATTAGTAAGAAAAAATACCAAAACTCCATGTTATGAAAACGACTGTTATATCACTGTTGTAATTACTTTCAACATGCCATGTGAAACCGTAGCTTCTAATGTTGATGATCCTCTTGTACCCCCTTCCTGTGGTTGTACCCGCACTATTACTGTATCTCATCTGAGTATACTGGAAACTGTATATACTGATATTAGAACTAGGGAAGTGAAAGGGAATACCAAAATCAAGAGACAAAGGATAAAAAGTCAAACGACTCCAAAAGCAATACTTGCGAAACTATTTGGTGTAAACCAACTGAACAACTCACGGGAGGAGAGGGAAAGGGGGAGGGAAAGGGGGTAATGAGGAGGAGGTAACAAACAGTACAAGAAATGTACCCAAGGCCTAACATATGAAACTGTAACCTCTCTGTACCTCACTTTGACAATAAATAAGAAAAAAAAAGTAAAGGTGTTGTTCAAGTGGTACAGTGCCAGCCTTGAGCAATAAAGCCAAACTCAGGGCTGGAAGGCCCTGAGTTCAAGCCCCAGTACTGACATGCCTGTGCACATACACATACAACCTTCCTATTTATTCTTTTTGTAAAAAGGTGGGCTAAGAGGAAACTATGGACATTGTTGGATTTACATATATACATACAGACAGACAGGTAGGTAGACAGACAGACAGATAGATAGACATGTCAATATGTAGAACTAAATATAATATTGCTTTGTGTTCTTGTATACAAATTAAGAATTTGATACTTATATGTCAGTCAATATTGTCCCTCAAAAAAGGAATATACTCTTTTCCTGAATTTATTCTATGCAGGTTAAATTCATAAATTTTCTGGAGAGTCACACTCCAAGAAAACAAGATATTTTTTTCCTTATATGTGAATTACTATTTCCTTAGAGAATCAAGAACTTTCACAATGATGCCCTATTTCATTCTTTATTTCCATTTATCCATTATGCTAGTTTTGTATAAATCATGGCTTCCTTAAAACTGTAAAATACTGAATTATGAAACATTAGGCTGCATACAATTTTAAAAGTTTTAACAATAAAAGCAAATGATAATTGCCTCTCAGACCAAAAGCACATTAAACAATTCTGTATCATTCACTTGGTGCTGATTCTGTGCCCAGCTTGAGTGACTTTTTGCTTATGGCTGGTGCTCTACCACTTGAGCCACAATTCCAGATCCGGATTATTTGGAGATAAGTGTCTGCCAACACTGACTTTGAGTCAAGATCCTCAGAATAACCTCCTGGGTAGATAGGACCATAGGTGGAAGCCATTCTTGCTTTGTGAAGCTCTCATTCCTTCTTTTCTTCCACTTCCAGCACCACATATATGGAAAACGGCCAGAGGGGGCGCCGTGGCTCAGGTGGCAGAGTGCTAGCCTTGAGCGGGAAGAAACCAGGGATGGTGCTCAGGCCCTGAGTCCAAGGCCCAGGACTGGCCAAAAAAAAAAAAAAAAAAAAAATCTTTCTTTGTCTTTGGTGGTGGCGCAAGACAAACTTAAGCTTTATGTGAGGAAATTTCTTTTAAAAAGCTTCCAATGGGGCTGGGGATATAGCCTAGTGGCAAGAGTGCCTGCCTCGGATACACGAGGCCCTAGGTTCGATTCCCCAGCACCACATATACAGAAAACGGCCAGAAGCGGCGCTGTGGCTCAAGTGGCAGAGTGCTAGCCTTGAGCGGGAAGAAGCCAGGGACAGTGCTCAGGCCCGGAGTCCAAGGCCCAGGACTGGCCAAAAAAAAAAGCTTCCAAGTTTCTAGTTGATAACCTGCAATGTTCCCATTTCAATTGTTGTATTTAATCTAAACTCTGATTCAGGAGACAGTCACTCAAGACAAGGCCTCTGAACTGAACTCTCTGAGTCTGAAACTTAACTGTAGCTTTTACTAACTACATGGACAGGGACATGTGGCAACCGTACTCAGCGTGCCAGCCTGAGCTCGCAGGAAACAGAGCATTGTAAGTGATGAGGGAAACCTCGATTGAGCAGGCATTAACCCCATGGGAAGCACTTACCATTTCATGAACAAAATGCCAACCATTGTATTCAGCTTGGAAATGAATTTAAAATAATGGGCCTTATGAAGCTTTCCCAATAAAATGTACTTTTACCTCAATCAGAGTTAAACATTTCCAATTCTCAGGTCAAATACAAGCCTACAGATACCTCATTGCTCACTATTATCACAGTAGGAATGGAGAGAACATAATGTGTCATTGAGGGAAAGGGTTAAGAGGGCTGGTGTCAAGATAGTCTGGGTTTGAATTCCAACTCTGTTGTAAACATATATATATATATATGTGTGTGTGTGTGTGTATATATATACCATACATATGTATGGGTATATATATACACACACACATATATATACACACATATACACATATGTATACGTATGTATGGGTATATATATACACACATATATATTTCAGCTTCAGAATGATCTCATTTATTCTTGGATATTTTTAGAACCAGCATAGTCTTAATACCTGAGATATACTGTGAGGAATAAATCGGATAATTCATTGTACATGCATTTTCCTAAAATAACCCTATACATACTTTCAAGACAGTGCTTAAGTATTAATTACCTTATATTTATTACCAAGTCCCATATATGGTAATTATTAACTACTTGCTTAATGACTAAATAATGCAAATTTACTAATTCTATGCTTAATTTAGTTTAGAAAAGATCTTTTTAAAATGTAAAAATGAGTTGGATTTCCTAGAAAAACATAAAGCTAGCTAGCTATGTCTAAGTTTTGAGACATGCTATGAAGGAGCACAAAGTTAAACATGTGGTAGCAGGAAAATGTACATATCTTCATGTTTTATGGCTGCTGAGAGATTTGCCACTTGAACATTTCACTGCTTATCAAGAATACTTCTATTCTTTTGCATATTTATTAGGAGAGAAAATTGCAATATTCAGAATAATTATAATATTAACAATATATGTAATATATAATAATATTTAGAATTAATTTTATAACAGGTAAATGGCATTGTCTCAAATGTTTCATACCTATAATCCTAGTCAGAGTCACTAAGTCACTACATGGTTAGCTCCATAAAAATAGTCACAGTTGCCTATTCTATATGCCAATATCCCCACTAATCCACATAGATCTTTGAATACAGCTGATTCTCCATAAATATTTGTTAAAAAGGTGAGTAATCTTTCCTTTGAAGTAGGCCCCTAGTCTACTTCTATTAGTCTATTAGTGATTTACTATTGCTGAATTGTTGAATGCTCTAAAAATGTCAAATGTACATTCATTGGTCATAGCTATCTTCATTTATACATGCTATAGTCCCAGGAAGTTATGTCTGAGGGATGCTTGTACTTTATACTTTATAGAAAACCATGGGGGAGGGATGGAAATGAGGCCTGGCATGTCTAAGGAATGCTAACCAAAGCACTGTCATTAAAAGAAAAAACTGCCGATGTCTGTTTTTGATCCACATTAACTGAAGGCTGAGAAAAATGTGACCATTAACAGTATCTCAGAAAGCACAGTCAGAATTTGCTTAAAGCTCTTTTTAGATGACTGCATCACTTAATAAAACGTACAGGGATGTAGTTGAAAAGAAGCCCGAGAAGGCTAGTGAGACTCACCAGAACAGTGACCACACGTAGAACCACGCCACGCATATTATTCTCCAGCTTCTTGTCTGTCAGTGACCCGTTCAGACCTGTGACAGGATTCCAGCACCCGAGCTGAAAGGGAAAACAGCTCTGGTCACTTTTCTGCCTGAAGAACAGTCCAGTGACCTGTGTGAAGACCTTACAGAGAACTCTTAGGATGATCATGGAATAATTGGTTACAAAGGGTCCTGCATGCCTTCTCATTTTCAATAGCAAATGAAGCCATCAGAAATGCCATTTCCAACTTCTTAAATATCAGCCTATGGCATATGATAGGACACAACCACAGCATGCTGTAGGGAGCTCAGTGAGGACATCTGACTTAATGAGAAAGTTATCTATACACCAGTAACTCAGGCACTGTAATGCATTAATTGGAATAGGAATACCACGCCTAATCCTAGGACAATGTCTCATCTATCAATTACTGCATGAGGATTATTTTTCTACAGTTTTACTTTAATCATATATACTGATTTAATTGTGGACAAAATGAACTATCAAAATAATATTTCTCAATATGTTTAGAAGGATAACTGCTTCTATTTGAAGGGGAAGAACTCCATCACTTATATAGGAACTTGTTTTCAAAACACTCACTGGGCACAACAAACATCATTATTTGCCTTGTTTTTGTGAATACTTTCCATTTGCACAGGCTATTTTGTTAACAGCCTTCCCCTTAAAGTCTTGCAATGTGTCCTCACTTTACTGAGGACTGCCAGTTTGGAAAATCACTGCCTCAGTGGGCTAAAAGTTGATGAGTTTCTGTCAGAAATAAGGAGCAGAGAGAGAGAGAGCTTATATAATTTGGATTGAGAACAGAAAGCAACACAAGGTGCTGAACTCCCAGGGGAATGCCCCCCCCCCCCCCATCCTGCAATCCACACAGGAAGTAGCGTCTTGTTGTACTATCAGCCCACACTTTGGGAAATTTATTCTCATCTGCACACTTTAAAAGTGGAACAAAGCTTTAGTCACATGTGGAAAATGGTTTGATTAACTGAATCATTATAGGGGCACCTGGTTATCTGTGCCATTTCCCCTAATGAGTGCTGTGGTTTATTCTGTTATATCATGCTTTGTTTGTGGCTTCCAAAGGCCATCAATACCCTGGGAAATATCCCTCAGAAATAAGTGATTCAGGTGTGTCCTATTAAAACTCAAGCTTTCTCTTTGAGCTCCCAAAGGGTGTTTAATTAAGAACACTAAAATATCCATAATATATTCTAAGTGAAGGGGATGTCACCATATGCACAACAAAGCCAGGATTTTCCTTATTAAAATAATTTGGAAAAGGCTGCTAATTGTTGGTTTCAACTGTAAAAGCACATTAAATTCATACAATGATATGTCAGTCTTAGTTACATAAAAAGTCTAATTAGAACTTAGATCCAATTAGCAAATCCAAATGTGTTGAAAGTCTAATTATCAGAGATATTGTAGTTCTCTTGCCAAATTTAAAACCTTGTGAAATTTCTTCTGAGCTGTTGTTTTCTTCTGAGGTCAACTAAAGTCTATCCTCAATTATATTCCTTGACATGTGTTTTTTCTAATTACTTCAAGAGGATTTTATTTTCCTAAACCAAATCATAAAGGGTGGAAAATGACAGTGATAACATCCAGTCAAGAGCTAAATTTCTGCTCTGCTCTCTCCACATTCCACAACTATATTACGTACTTTTAAGCTTAACAGACATCTCCTTAGGAAAGACTCACAAACACAGTAAGAATGCATTAGATGCCAAAGCAATGTGAAGATTTTTCTTTCCTTTAGGGTTATTTTCTTTAAATTTGGAGAACATCTTGTCAATTTGCCTAAGTCAGATTTATCAACACTAACTTGACAAAAGTATGATTGTATGTTAAGTAGTCAAAATAGTTGCTACTGGGAAAGCAACACAGCTGGTAAAACTCTAGAAATACACATAAAATATATAATTTCTGGCCAGGTACTGGTGGCTTACACCTGTAAGCCCCTCTATCTAGAAAAGTGAGAATTGGAGGTTGGCCATTCAATGGCAGCCCAGTCAAACTCCATTTACAAATAATTAGCCAAAAGCAGTGCTGGAGGTGTGGTTCAAGTTGTAGGGCACCTGCAAAGCAAGCAAGCAGCCTGGTATTACCAAAAAATTTCTATGTATGACTTTCAATTTTTTCTGAATTACGTACCCTTTGAATAGCTAAATACAGTAGCTTGGTTTACAAGCTATTCAGTACTTTAGAGGTTGCAAGTTAAATAACACAAACACATATAAAACGGGTAGAAGAGGAAAATACAGCTCATCTGTAAACATCAGTGGGAACTTAACATTATTTGTTCTGCATATGCTATTTTTTTCTCACTTAAAAATTTTTTATGCTTAGTCATATTCTTTCACATATGTGTGTATGTGTTTTTTAAGACCACAATTCTCTTCCATGTAATGAATACTTTTTACCTTTCATGATTCTCTATCCAAACCCACACATTTTTTTTTATAGAGGATAGTACCCAGACTCTGTATTCAAGCTCCAGTATCAGCACTATACGTATTTATCTATCTATCTATCTATCTATCTATCTATCTATCTATCTATCTATCATCTATCTATCATCTATCTATGTATCGATCTATCTATGGAACTTTATTTTGTAGCACAAGCTTATTAACAATTAAGGTCACACATATTTCATTTATCCTGAAGCCTGTTGAGACTAAGATACATACTAAAATGTATAACAAATGTTATAAAAACATATACTACAGATGAATGAGGACATGATGTCAAAACATGGGGAAATTTTGATTATTTTGGAGGATTTCTCAAGGATTTTCGTGTATGCCAGCACTGGGATTTGAACTCAGAACCTCACACTCTTGCCTGGCTTTTTTGCCTGAGGCTGGTGCTCTGCTATCTGAGTCACTCACTCATGTGCCTGAGGTTCACTTGAAGATATTCTGCTTGGCTTTTATTCTTCCCAACAATAAGTGATAAAATGAGTTAGTTTTGTATAGATTTAAATTAAATTAGTATTGACAAGAGATAATACTCAGCTCAATGGAGCAAGACCGACAAATATTGCATTTGAGAAAACCTGAAAGACTTACACTGAAGTTCAAACATGAGACTATCTAACAACCCTGAGTTCATTGTTTGGAATTTCATCGATTTGACTTCCCTGGCTATATGGAGAAGGTTGTTTTTATGTCTGATTGTGTATTTGCTTCTGTTACTTTTTTTCTTTTTTTAACAAGGATATCACAGACTGGTAAAGATAATGCACACATGATCTTATATCATCTATTCCAAAGAGTGCTTTTCTATATAGGAAATAATAAAAGTGCTCCCTGCAGTATATGAGATTTATAGCAAGTCTCTTTGCTAATGGCAAAACAAGAGTCACATCTTTTGATGGTCTCAAAATCTAGAGACTACTTAGAAGAGCGGAAAATCTAAGAACCAAATCCATATCCTTTCAATTGCAGTAGATAGATTTCCTATATTATCCTCTGGTTATTGCTTAAAGTCATTTTAAACCTTTGAAATGCTTAGCGTTCTAATTATTTCCTTCATTGGAGCTTTAGCAATAATAGCCATGTAAGCCTTCTGTTAAAATCAATGTAATACCATGTGTTCAGCAAGCTGGTTGACATATTTATATGAGCAGAGACGCTTGCTTCTATCGTTACATATAGCAACGATCACAGTGTTAAGTATTTACTCTTTTCTTTTCCATGTTTTCAGTTTTCATTCATCCATGGGTTCTAAAGGATGACTTTTGACTCTGGAGTTTTATATCCCTATTTTTCAGGCAGCTTTAGATGTCAAAAAGAGCTGAACTGCTCCACTTTAATTTTACACTCAGTAGTTTGTAGACTTTAATAAGAGGAGTCAAGAGAGCTCTTAATTGAATAGCGAATGGAATGCCCAACATTTATTAGCTTGTAGTCATATGGAACAAACAAAGCCTGGCTATACTACCATAGCTTCAGCCATAGGGCATGAAATATCTACAGCACTGAGACTGCATGCTAGCAGACACGATACTTCATTCTACCCGCAGCCTTCACACCAACAGAGGAAATATCAAAGGCATAGGTAAATCAGCACGAAAGCTAGCCATTTATACACATGCAGTTTTTATTGGGTAAATACAACTTCTCTAATGGGATTGAAGGTGTGAGAAAGAATACACGTGGCAGGTTGACTCTGACACATGCTTTATAGAGCTAAATTGGAATGCTTTCTTGCTTAGACATACATAGGAATGCAGTATGTCAGTAATCCTCTCAATAATAATTTTCTTTATGGCATTTTTCCACCTGTAAAAGAGGTTCAATTTGTAAGACCTGCTCCCTAGAGGATGATTATATGCTCCTAAGAATCTATTTCTACACTTTGGTTATTACCATGAAGTACCAGTCCTTTTCTTTTCTTTTTTTTTTAAGCTAATGTGGAATAACCTTAGTACTTGAGTTTCTTCCAGGAGAAAATGCTTTTGAAAAACCAGGAAAAATGAAGCACGTGATTTGAATGCTTATGTCTCCCTGATTTACTACTGAAAGACAAACACTTCTGTGCTAAGAAGATGAATGTGACAAGTGATTTCTACAAAATACAACATGAGAAGTAATATATACACATGTACACATACATATGTACACATGATTAAGGAAATAGTCAAGGATGAAATCTCAGTTATCAACTGGTATTTACCTTGTTTAGTAATACTTTGACATTATAGTAAAATATGCTCTCTTTTCTAATACTTCTTTGGGTAAAACCATCATTATACTCTGTTTAGAGGCACTATATCAAAGCACTTTACATTACAATATCCAACACTGGACTGCTTAGGTTCAAGCACCCACCTAATTTTATATAGTACATGAAATTAATTTTAATTTGTGCTAACTCACACAATTTAGGTATATACATTCCCAAAACAATTTCACTGAAACACAATTAACTAATAGCACTGTAACATAGATCATAGGCTAATATATACAAAGAAAACTTAATGCTTTTGTTTTCTAACCAGTCTTTTCCAAACTCAGAAATTTCTGTCTGGTAAGTCCTCAGTCTTTCAGAATTGCTCCCTCTCTCTTACCCTTACTAAATATGTCTTCTTTTACTCTCACATGTAATGGGTGTATGTTAGCAGGCCTCAGTTTTCTCATGGTTTCTTCATAGCTTTGTTGGGAGAACTGATTGATTTCAAATATGTCAAGCACTAAGAAGAATCTTTGGCATATAATGACTAAAGAACTACTTGATGTAATCATTCTTTATAGCATAATTGTTTTGTTCCTTTCTTAGTCCCATCCTCAGAGGTGACTTTCTGGTTTGGTGATGAAGCATACCTCTAAAGCTACTCTTCTCAGAAGTGGCTGCATAATAAAGTACCTAAGGAAACTTAAGAATATCCTAATGCCTCCTGAAAACACTGAAACAATGAAATCAGCTTCTCTAGGGGTGAGACTAGTTTTCAGTATCTTTTAAGCCTTTTCAGGGGTTTTAAACTGCAGCCATGATTGCTCCTAAACGTTTTCCGGCACTCAGGGAATACAAACTCATAGGGTGGCAACTTAACCTTATTATGTAACATCACTTAACTGGTAACTTTTGTAAAAGTTAACTAGGGACACTTTCTCAAATGAGCTCTTTATTTTTCCTTTCTTCAAATAAGATAGAAACCTATAAACTGTGAAGCCAGAATGATGACCGTGGCTTGTCCATAGCTGTGTTCTGGTTCTTGTCATGGTGTGTGTGTGTATCTGAGAACATAGCAGGCCCTCCAACATGAAAGGGTGAGTTGAAACTCCTGTTGTTCTCATGACTTTTTTACTCTAAAACAGAATGGAAAAAGCTCCACAGGTTTCCAGTCTGACTCTAAATCATATTCCTGACAACTTGCATGGTTTTTTCAGGGTGGTTCTTCCTACTTAAAAAACTATTTGCTTTCCTTTCCTCCCTGATCAGAATATTATTTTCTCTAATAGTTTAACATTAATGATCACAAACTTAAAAATTGCTGAATTTCTTTCTTTCATTCTTTTTCACTTGAGACATTTTAAGTAGAAGTTCACTTAAAAAAATCACATTTGAATGATCACCATGTTTCCTAATTTCCTCCATTAAGTAATTAACCCCTAATGTCAAGGACTCCATCTTAATCAATTTTGTGTTTACTCGCATACCTATTATGCAGTTCTGAACAAAACACATTCTTGCATAAAGTTAACAAGGGTATTGTAATGCCCCATTTCTTTCCTCCTCTCTTCCTCCCTCCTTCCCTTCCTTCTTCCCTCTTCTTCCCTCTTCGCCTTCCTTCCGCCCTCTGCTCATTGCTTTCCATTATATAGAATCAAAAGATGTATGACTAAACATTATACACCAATGAAGGGAAAAGAGTAACCAAAAAGAAGCATTTATTTGTTTAAAGAGTTAATTTTTACTTACACTGAAATTAACTTTTTGACCCTTATTGAAATAGTTTATTACAGAAAAATATCTCTTCTTTCACAATGCACAGCTTCTTAGAGTTTCTTTTGTGGAATGTTTATTACAATACAGAAAAACCCAAGTAAAACACATTTAAAGTACTGGAAGTATTATTATCAGTAAGAGTAATTTATAGTGATTGGGGAAAGCTGATAATGTCTTTTGTGTTCCCCAGCGAAGTCATAGATCTGTGCCTCTTGTACTCTGTGATGAATACAAATCTCCTCAAATGAGATCTAATATATAGTTCACACAAAAATCTTTATCAATGAATGACATAATGATTCCTATTTTTCTGAAAGAATGAATTAATCTCAGCAGGAAACCATTGTGGCAGGAAGTCTTTCATCTGAAGGTGATGGATAAGTCAACTAATCTCATAAAGTGCTGACTAACATTGAGATTCTGCAATCATTTGATATGATTGTGCTCATAGCAAAAACCATTCCTGTGAAGAACACAAGAGTGTTTCTCATTCCAATTTCCCCATCACTCTCACTGTAAATCAAGCATTGCAATCAGTTTATCTTAGCTACAAATAACCTGACTCCTTTGTCTAGGTCACTGTTTAATTTTTCCTTTCAGGCATCCTTATCAGATTCCTGTGCTTAAACTCCAAATGAAAATGGAGTGCTGTGTTTTATTGGTAACTGTGAATCACCAAATGATTGACTGTGCCTCTGAGCATTCTTACCAGCTTTGAAAACAATTTATATTTCATTGCAGACTATTACGAACATTTAAACAATCGAGACTCCCATAAATCATGAATTCCTCATTAGGCATGTTGAAAAATGCTCCCACAGTAGAAAAAAGAGCTTGATTTCTTTGTGAATTTCCATGTTTTTCTCATTACTCTCTTTTTATTAATGATCCTAAATACTCTCCATACATACATTCATTGGCAACTATTAGCTATAAATACTCGCATCTTTGTGGCATAAGAAAAAATCAAAACTAACTGAACACCATAATCTTCAAGAGATTTAGCAATAGTGGGCAGTAATACAAGTACTATGCATGGCACAAATTCATTTGCTCAGATTTAGGTTTTAGTGCAATAGTAGCTACTATCCTATACTCCTAAGTTTGCGGCAAGTAGCCATCCACGTGTCCCACGAGCTTATAAGAGTAGCACAGCAAAGAGAATCCTGTACTCCAAAGATTAAGGATCTGTGCTTTGATCACTGATGTTTGCTTCTGGTACAACAAAGGACTAAGCAGGCCCATTGTTGTATGCCTTCACTCTCTGGCTGAAGACACTGCCAAACCCTCTAAATAGCCAGCACGGATGTCCAAATTACCACATTCATTTTTCTTTTATCCCATTGGAACCAGGTTGTCAAGGGTAAGAAATTTAAAACCACATACTCATTGGAGATTAAAAAAATCATCATGTATACCAAGGGAAAGAAATAAATTCAGGAAAGACCTAAGAAGTACTTAAGCTTATATGATTGGAGGAAACATGGCACTGTGATATTCTGTACCAATTAAAACAAAAATGAAAGTCAACAACCCTTAAGGGAGGAGGTAAAACTAATTTCAGAGGAATCATAATATTGTATTTAAACATCTGGCTTTCAGCTAAAAGAAAAAGTTCTACAAAGACACATGAATGTATACCTATTCAAAGGCAAAAATAAAACAAATTGTCCCTGGAAAAGATTTTGTGGCAGAAATTTTAGACAACAACTGTTTTAAAAATGTTCACATATCTAAAGAAAAATGTGGAGAACGTCAAGAATCTAATGAATCTAATGAATGAGACAGCATTATCAACAGAGACAGAAAACTTACAAATAAACAAACAATCCTGGGCTTTTGATGTACAATAACTGCAATAAAAATTCACCAGAAGGATTCAGAGATAAGTTTGAACAGATAGAAGAATCAATGGACTAAAAGATTGCCTAATGGAAATGATTGGGTCTGACTAACAAACAAAAAATATTGAAGGAAAATGAACAAAGCAGAAAGGAGCGCTGGGAGGCCATCATGTGATCAATATACACACTATGAAGATCACAAGAGGAGAAAGAGAAGAACAGATATTCCCAAATTCTTCCCAAATTTAATGAAAGCACAGAAATATAAACAAGAACCTCAACATACTTTAGATTGACTGAACCCAAAGAGACCTAGACTGCAATGGTTAATTCAGTCAACTTACTGGGACTAGGGAACCCCTGGTGACTTGTAAGGGCGTTTTCAGAAAAAAAGTATATTGTGAGGATTCTGAACCAATCGATGGTTTAATCCACTAGTGGATGCAAAATTTGCAAAGCCTATTGGGACAGGTTAAGCTGTAGAAGGTGGGAGCAGATGGTGCAAGTGGGCTGTTAGGGGTGTGCTTTAGAACAGTATGTCTGTGCCCTGGTCATTTCCTCCCATTATTCTGCTTCCTGTCAGGGGGTGAGCAGCTCCATTACGCCCATCTACCATGATGTTCTGCCTCACCACAGACTGAAGAACAGAGCCAGCCCTTCATGGACTAAATTAACCCAAAATAACCCCTCCTATTCACAAAATGTGTTTATTATAGTGACAAATGAAGTGTGAATCACACAAGTACCAAGTCGCATTATATCAAACTTTGAAAGACAAAGACAAGAATACTGTCAGTAGGAAAAGAGAAATAACTCATCACAAGAGGTTATTCTTATTACTGTTGTTCTTTTGGTTTGGAAATTAAGGACTAAAACCTAGGTGTTGGCACTTGCTGGCTGCATAAGTGCTCTGTGGATGGAAATCTGTGAAAGTATGAGCCCAAATAAACTTTTGCTACTTATGTTTGTCAAAACGCAAGGTTGCTGTGGAAAGCAAAATATTGAAGTGTGGATTTTGAATTCCTGGTAAAGTTGTTATCTATTCCAGAGAGGGAAGAAAACTGGAAACACTTCAAGCATCATCTCAATTCTCCAAAGTGTGATTACAATATTTTATGCAGTCAACTTAACAGCTGGATTGGACATATTTTGAAACATATTTAGGACAGGAGGGTAAAAGGACATGTACTGCTGTGTGAAGTCTAAATTTATCAAGCGAAGCGTTATCAGAGAAACATCTGGAAGGGTTAGCACAAATGACCAGAATAGTATGCTAGTGAGGGTGACATCAAAGGTAAATAATCATGTAAGGTAGTTTGAAATGCCAAAATCAGTGTCCTTCAAGCAGATCTAGCTCTCCCAAACCTAGCCAGCCCCACAGTACACATAATTAACTTCACCAAAAAAACTGTGCAGAGGCAGCTGGTTTGACTCATCCAATGTATCATTACCCTAGGAAAACAACTAAACAGATGTATCAACTACCATTTAGTGTACATTTATAATATTTAAAATGTCAACATAAACGTTTTTCAACATATCATGGAACATTTCAAGTATATATTACTCATAGTATTTATAATATATGTGTGATATTAATAATTTATGTCACCTATATCTACTATATATCTATATGAGCTTTTGAGTATAATTTCTAAAACTTTGTCATTTATAAAAAATTAGGAGAATTTCTTAGTATCACAAATTATCCAGTCATTTAAATTTTCTTTACTCAAATTAGCACCCATATTTCCTGAGTTAAATGCTCTTGAGTCATTTTTTTTTATTCTGCTTCCACTTGTCTTCAGCTATCCAAGTTCTAGAATTTGTGGGCTGAGTCCCTCTGTCCCTAACTTGTTGCTCTTTTGATCATGTGATCTGCAAATTAGTAAAATCTAGAGTATCAATTAACTTAGTTCATGTTTGTTTTCTTCACTCCTAGTAAAACAATCAATCATGGGTTATTGTTTATTACTTTCAGTAATGTAAGTGATAATTATTTCCTCTCCCCAATCAATATATTGCAGCCCTAACACCAACAGTACAGAATATGACTTTAAAGAGCTAATTCTGGTTAAAAGAAGTCATGTGGGTGGAGCCAAGCCAACTAGACTGAGATTCCTACAGGAAGGACAGATGAATCACATCTAATAGAGATATCATCAATGCAAAGAAAAGAAAACCTATAATAGGATACAGAAAGGGGATGTCACCTGTAAGCCTAGGAGATGCTCTTCAGAAAATAAAGCAAATCTGCTGGCTCCTTGCCTTTGGGTTATCAGACTTTATACCTATGAGAAAATAAATTTCTGTTGTTTCAGTTACCCAGTCTGTGGTAATTTATTATAGTAGCCCTCACAATTATAATGTAGATGTCCAAATGTTAGTGCTCTAATCCCAGCATTTCTTCTTTGTTTGTGAGTTGGAATATTTGAACAAAGTAAAAGCTTTTCTTCATTATTTGGTTAATCTGAGGTGACATTTGTTTTCACACAAAAAACATGAATTGGTTCACTGGTTCATTAGCTTCCTGTAAAAGGTGATTTAGATTTATAACTCACGGTTTAAACATATTTGATGGCATAAAAGCAAGCTCTCTGGCTTCCAGTAAAACCAACCCTGGGGAAATAAGGGGCGAAATAGATGCCAGAAACCTGTGCAATGTCACAATGAAAACCTGAAATCCTGTGCTTGGAGTGTATGTAGTTGCAGACTCGATAAAGAACAAAAGAAAAACATTGAGAGGAGAGGTTAAAGTTTTCTTTCTTTAAAAAGTCTAGTTGCTTCCTTGTCCTTGGAATGACATTCTCTGGTCCTTTCTGCAGAAATATGATGTCCTTCCTTATCCACAGCCGTGGTTAATGTTTTAGAACAGGGTAATGTTAGCGACACAGAATTGAATAAAGCAGATGCAAGCTAACTAGCTTTAGGTATTCACTTCCTTGTTTCTTCCCCCTTCAGACATCTAGGTCTCGATGATTTCAACCAGGTGCTGCTTTCTGCAGTATTTTAATAATTTCAAGATAGTAAAATGAATCACAATAACCCATCTGAATATTGTCAAAAGACTGAATGGTCTCAGATTTTTACTCTCCACGCAAGCTAACAGATGGTCTTCAATTCAGGATATTAGCAGTAGCCATGGGACTATTGGGTCAGAGACAAATTCTGTCACAATAGAAGCAACTGCATAGGAACTATTTCCTCATGCCTAATTTCCACAGAATGATATAATTAGGGTCAGTTGATGACTGCATAAGCCAGTGGAAGAGAAGAAACCCTGAGTTTAGAGAACTATTTTATGGGTGATAAGCCTGCTACCCCTTGTTTTTGAAGAGTTCACCTATATTATTCTGGACAGATAACATCTCTGCCCTTTGTGAGGGAGGTGAACTCTCATTCTGTCTCCCAAGGCTGTTCAAAACAGAAACATGCTTCAAAGAATACTTTAACATATAGGCCATCAGTAACACAACTCATAAGAGCTTTCAAATTAGAAAAGGACAATTTTTGTCTTCCAACAGAAAAGTAATTTGACAATTTCTTCAGTAGAAGGCATAAATGGATGAAATTATAAAAGAGATTTTAGGAGACAGGAAAATAATTAGCTGTTTAAAAGAAATACAACACTTTCAAGCATTCTCTCTCTCTCTCTTTCTCTCTATTTTTTACAGCTATTATCATATGAACCTTACCCAATATTTGTTATTTGGGAATTAGGCAGGCCTGCAAATAGATTGCACAGTACATGGCCAACTGGAGTGCTTTTTGTGGTTTCATGTTGAAACCACACTACCTATGAGACTTTTAGTTAGAAGAAGTATTTGCTTTACCAAATTTTTTTTATTGCTAGTTTTAGATTATGGGCCATATTAAATATCTTCCTTATAATAGGCCTTAAATTATTCATTTGTGAGTTTTGAAGAAATTTCTGAACACAGGAGGTGAAAGGTACCTCCTAGTCAATTGTATGTTCAATAAATCATACTGACTAGTTCGAGTCAATAAGAATCTTGAAAAATTTACTGCAAAATATGTGTTAAAAAATACAAAGTAGCATATTGTAACTGAAACTAGATAAAGAAAGGATTAAAGGCAGAACAGATGGATTCTGTGAGGAAATGACACCAAGGAAGTAAAACGGGATACAGAAAGCAGAAAAAATAATATAAAGGATGTGAATGGTTAGGCACTGAATTTAAGGACTGAGGTCAAGCCAGGGACGAGTGGCTCACACCTATAATTCTAGCTACTTAGGAAGCTGAGCTGGGGGATCATGGTTCAGAACTAGGCTGGGCAGGAAAGTCCCTAAGATTCTAATCTCCAATTGACCAGCAAAAAAGCCAAAAATGGAGCTGTGGTTCAAGTGCAATGTCCAGTGCTGAGCAAAAATAAATAAATAAATAAACAAAAAATTAAGGAACAATGCCCAGACCTGAGCTCAAGCCCCTGTATCAGAATAATACAAAATGGAAAGGTTTGAGATCAGGAAGTAAGAAGAAAACCACCGGGACATCAGGGAGATTCCTGCTACTCCTGTTTCCTCATGTGTGGTTTATCATTACCCTGCACTGCTTCTGAAATGGTAAAGTTATTTAATCAAAGTTTGGTACTCACTTTGAAACCTGAATCTACACAGCTAATACATCACAGTGCCCCCGAGGCACAAAGAACACATTTTAAAAACGATATCTCTGAAAACAAATTGTCTTCATCTGTATGCCAACATCTGTTCAGGACACAAGGACCTGACTTGGCAGAGCATTTTACCTGACTTAGGTATTTAAGTGGAAAGTGACACAGATGCATTTGAAACCAAGAATTGACATGGAAACAATCCTTTGCCACTCAAGGCCATACACAATAGTATGAAAATTCCCTAATATAATAGAGATAAATCTGTCATACTTTCTGTTTCAAGCATTCATAAATGTATTTCTTGCACTTACCTTGATCTTTTCGTTTTAGAGGCAACTTTCTACAGACTCTAGCAAATTTTCCCAATTGGTACTCTTAACTTGGATCATAGAAAAATAAAAGTGACTATAGTGACCATATCTCAGGTCTACCAGAATGGCACATAGCTAATGCCATTCATGATGTACACGAAAGAAGCTAATCACACACAACTGGTGGTAATAACGCTTAGGACTCTGCAAAGCAAAGATTGGCTGCTCAGCAGAGACTTATTCCAGAGAAATAAATAATACCCATAAATCAAGAAAGAGTCACTTTGAAGTGCAAAAGTTGAAGAAGACATGGCTCTTATCCAGAGTTGGTAAGTCCTTGTGGGAAACACAATAAAACAAAGTAACTGGCAAAGAGTGATTGAAAGAAAGAAAGGATGCTTCCTTCAGGAAATGATGGATAGTAAGATGGAATACAAAGAATAAAATGATTATAAAGGAGTTTGAAGCTTAGGAGATTAACATAGCTGAGATAAGGCAGAGTGAATCTGTAACAAACAATATGTGTCTCCACCAAGTATAGGTGTTATTTGGCATTCTCTGGGAAAGTATCATGGCCACCCGTGCAAGGCATCATGTGCTTACATATTTTGGACCTATTTAAGTGCCTGAGAGATATAGATATTTTCAGAATAATCTTAAAAATCGGGTATTAGGTGGGAAGGCCTTAAAAGTGACTACCTTTTCTTGGTTGTATGGCATTTACATTACTGTTGTGAATATGGATTCTGTTTGGTTTCAATGGTATTATAAACGCACATTCTTTTTGAATAATATTTTAAAAGAAAGGTATTCATTAACTTATTTTCATAACCCCAAACTGCCTGTACATCATCTTTACAATAACAATTAATTATAAACACATATTCGTGATAAATGCACTGTTTATAGATGACTAGTTTGGGAGCAGAATGAAAAATTAATGAAAGGGGAAGGAACCATTTAGGGGCATAGAAATCCTTTTGGAGTCTACTAAAAGGGCCTTCCTGGGATGATGAAATCTTAAAAGGAGGAGAAAAATAAAGAGGAAGTCATTAATGAACAAAATGAGATGCACACAATGAAAAAAAAAGGATATCATGCAATGCAAGAGAGGAGAAGCCATTATGGAGTGAAGTATAGTTAGAGCAATGGAAATGCAAAGGGAAATGTCCAAGGGAAACTGAAAACTATTGTCATTCCCATCATCAAACCTATATTCATAATTCTATTCCTCTAGAAAGCCTTTGTCTGCCTTTTCAAGCTGTCATATTCCTTAAAGACCCAACTTAAATTAGTTTCTTGGTGTACAAAGTTTCTTTGCAATTCCTTAGAAAGATGAATTCTGAGATTCTTGAAGACTAAGATGTGCTACCATTTTATCATGTTATATTGTATGGTTCTCTTAGTTCGCCTGTTTTTCTTTGATTCACCACAATAAGTACTTTCTTACAATTGGACTGAAATACAAAGTGTTATATGCATCCTGCAATTTAAATGCAATTTGCATAGCAGCAAAAATAGAAAACACACAGAAAATAATAATGAGGCCCTTATGACAGGCAAATAATTTTCTTAGTATCTCAGAAATCCATAATTCCATCTTTGTAGTTGGGAGTTATAACATTCATGGATTGTTGGGTTTAAAAAAATATTTTATTTATTTTCCCCCAGAAATATTGTCTTATTAGGAGCCCAAATTCTAGATTAGAAGAACAGAATTTAAATTCGACCTTAGTCACTTCAAGCTGAGTAAAACTTGAGTACTCTTCTGATTTCCCTGAGTACAATATTCCCTTGCTCACACAGTTACGGACAAGAAGTGCATGTAAGTGTGTAAGTGCTACTTACATACCAACTGCTGCTTCTGTTCATATATCATCACTTTGGTGCAGTATACTCTCCTTACCGTTAGATGATTAATCTCCATTTATAGTTCTTAATGTCTATCTTTTTTTTTTTTTTTGGCCAGTCCTGGGCCTTGGACTCAGGGCCTCAGCGTGGTCTCTGGCTTCTTCCCGATCAAGGCTAACACTCTGCCACCTGAGCCACAGCGCCCCTTCTGGCCGTTTTCCATATATGTGGTGCTGGGGAATCAAACCCAGAGCTTCAAGTGTAGGAGGCAAGCACTCTTGCCACTAGGCCATATCCCCAGCCTCTAGACATCATTTTAATATCTACATATGCCAATACAATGGAGATTCTTTTTATCCAGTTGTTCCTGAAAATGTCTCTTGGATGAACGGAAGTAGACAATTGATCTTGTTTAAACTCTTCCTCCATCTTTGAACCAGTCATCTGCTCAGAGGATGAACTTGTCCGATCCTTCAGGGCTAAATTCACTTGCCAATTAAGACAGAGATTAAGGGCTGGGAATATGGCCTAGTGGCAAGAGTGCTTGCCTCCTACACTTGAAGCTCTGGGTTTGATTCCCCAGCACCACATATATGGAAAACGGCCAGAAGGGGCGCTGCGGCTCAAGTGGCAGAGTGCTAGCCTTGAGCAAAAGGAAGCCAGGGACAGTGCTCAGGCCCTGAGTCCAAGGCCCAGGACTGGCCAAAAAAAAAAAAAAAAAAAAAAAAAAATGATGTCTAATTATAGTTTTGTCACCACGTTGTTAGAACACACACCCAAGAAAATGACAGTGCTGTGATGAATGAAAACAGTGGCATCTATAGGTATAACTAAATCTTCACATTTGTTCACACTTCATGGTGCCTGAGGGACCCTTGGCTTACTAATTATCTGCTAAGGATTTTTTGGACTTAAATTTTGAACTAATTTACTCAAAGAATCCTAATAGTCTTGACAAATGGATATTTTTAAACTGTTAAAACAGGGCTGGGAATGTGGCTTAGCATAGAGTGTTTGCCTTGCATGCATGAAGCCCTGATTTTGATTCCTCAGTACTACATACACAGAAAAAGCTGGAAGTGGCTCTGTGGCTCAAGTGGGAGAGTGCCAGCCTTGAGTAAAAAGAAGCCAGGGACAGTGGTCAGGTTCTGAGTTCAAGCCCCAGGACCAACAAAAAAATATAACATATATTATATATATAGACATATATACATATAATATACATAGTATATGTGTCTATATACTATATAATATATGCATATATGTATATATTATATATTAAATTCCATTTTGATATTAGTCTTACTATGTTATCTGTATGACATGAAATGCTATTTGAGTCAATAGTTCTGTAATTCTTTTTATGTACAATATTCCCTATTGATTTTCTAGTTTTCTTTGTATTTTGCTGAGCTCATTAACCATACTTATGATTATGAAAAAAATTGTTAAACTGGATAGTGTAAATGTACCAAAGACTTCAATTTATTTAGATCTTCAGATGTTTATGAGAATCTGCTCTATGCCAGAAGCCATGTGAACAATTGAGAATACAAAGACAGGTAAGACCCATCAATGATCATGTTACAAAATATAACCATAGTATAAAATACAAATCACAAAGAGCAGATAATTAAGTATAATAAACCATGCTACACGGGGTATTAAAATCGCATATAAAGAAAAGTAAGACTAAGATTCAGGGGAAAAGTAGAACGTGGAATAGTTTACTAGAGTTTTAATATCTGTGCAGAAAATGTTCAACCAAAAAACATAGGTATGAGTACTATATACTCAGAATAACTTGATCAAACGTAGGAGATAAATTGCTCAAGGAGCAGTGAATAATGCTGTGTGGCTGGAACATCAGGGAAGGGTGTGTGTGTGTGTGTGAGTGTGTGTGTGTGTAGGCGTGTGCGTGTCTGACAGTGAGACAGATGATTAAGTACGGGATACAATAAGATTGATGTTTTACAAGTCTATGTCTGATGTTTGTGTAGAAGGTGAGTGGCAGGTCAAAAGATTAGCAGTGAAATGTAAATTAGAGCATGAGAACCCTAGTACAAACTCTTTGAGCTTAATCAAAGAGAAATTCAACAAAAACAGAAAAAGGAAACATCTGAGGCCCATTTCAGAAGCAAAGTCAAAAGCCTGTAGTGTCAAATGTTGGAGCAATTTGAATATTAAAAGACAGAGGTGGTTGTTGGTTTGTGTACACGCACACAAATGCACACATACACATATGTATATACATATGCATGTCTTTACATAATGTATATGTGTGTATCTATATATGAGAAATTAGAAATCTAATTTTAAGGTGCTTAGTACTGTCATAGATTGAATCATGGCCACCCAGAGTTATCAAACCCTAATTCTTAGAAATTGTAAATCTAACTGTATTTATAAAAGAGCCTTTGCAGATTAACTGAGCTAAGAAGCCCTAGATCAGAAGATTGCCGCAGGTTATTTACGTATTCCCTAATCCAATGACAACTCTATTTGTTAGAGAGAAGCAGAGAGAAAATTTGACTAAGGAAGAGGAGGCACCTTGACCCTTGACAAGGGTCAATTGATGGAGAAGAATCTGTGGTGCTACCCCAAACCAATGAATGCTGACAGCCTCACAAGGTAAAATAAGCCAAAAATAATTATTCCTTGGGGCATCCAGAGACAGTGTAGGCTGTAAGATAAGTTTCAGTGTATGTGAATCCAAAGTATGACCTCTTGAATTGCAAGGGGATAGAGATAAAAGATTCCTGTGGTTTAAGTCAATAAATCTGGGTTATTTTGTTCTGGTATCCATAGAAATAAATGCACTTTATTTTAATCATATTTGGTACTTCTCATAAAAAAACACAAAGACATACATACATGTAAGGTAGTTTAGGTCATAGGTAGGAACAGAAAGGATGAGGAAGAATGATAAAAGGGTAATACTGATCAAGGTATGTCCTACTTATGAACTGACACGTTGATTTGCAACCCCTTTATACAACTACTTAATGATAATAAAAATGCATCAAAAGAGGATAGTCAATTACATTCGTTCAAGACAACGTGTGAATGTAACTCATCCTCACTCCCTTCAAATCAAACCAATTTTAACATTAGGTCATTAAAATATTTCCAGTCAACTAGCATCAGAAAAGAATGGGAATCCTCCAAGTTTTTCAGGATTATTTTTGTGGTTTCTTGCATGATTGATGCATAGCATGCTTGACTAATTCTGTCTGGTGATTATGATCCTTTTCTAACTGAATACTAATTTTCTCACAGCTGGCTGGCTTTTCATTAGCATTAAAACACCTACTCAGAAAGAGTTTGTTATGTTTAACTATATTTCATCTGGATATACTAAAACATTCTTGTTTGAAGAAGTAACGTTCAGTTATTTTTAGTCTTTCCATGTGATTTCTATAGTCCAGTGTGCAATTATCTTTCTATAATTTTACTCCTTTTCTTCTGTCCAATACTTTCTGAAGATTATTGGTTTTCCAGTTACATTTCACATGTCTTGTAAGTAATTGTTTTTTAAGTTTCACTGTATTTATCTAGCTAAGAATTCACTATCATTTTTTCTCATTTTAGAGAAAATGTGGCTATTAACTGATTTGAAATGGCATTTTCTTGCCTTACTGAGACATGATTGGGCAACTTTGCTTTCCAGCTGGTTCTGAGAAATTCTATAGTTGGAAGTTCTTTAAATATTGACACCACAGAGGATTTCTTTTTGTAATGACAAGATGGGCACTTTAAGTAAAACTGTAGTTTTGTTCTCCAATTAACATCTACCTTTCCAGAGTTTTCCTGTTATTACTAGTGACTCGTGATCAATTAGATGCTCTCATTCAATCAGTCTGGTGCTATTCTTTTTTCAACAGGTAATAAAAACACTAAACAGTAACTGTCCCCAAGACTCACACTTACAACACTGACCTTAAGATTTCACTCAGTTCATCCATTCACTGGCATTAACCAAGACTCTTTGTACAGGGTAAACCAGGTTACATTTCATTTGACATTATTTTTCGAGCCAACTCAAATAAAATTTGCAGTCAACATTTCCCATGCCATTGTCCCTAAGCATTTTGCTAGAAGTCAAATTGTATTAAATCTCCTCCATTCTGCTCATTTGCTAAGGCTCTACAGCGCTCATAAAAGCAACCAGCTTTCTTTGGCACAATTTAATTTTTTTTTATTAAACTTTGTGCTTTGTTTATTCCTTATGACTACTTTTCTTTCTTAGGTTAGATTAGGTTTATGTAGCTGAACATTCAGCATAATTTTCTGTTTTTGTACTTTCTAATTTCAATTAACAAGATTAATTACACTTAGCTATGTTTGTTTAAAACATTTTAAAGCATTCTGTGGAATGAAGGAAGGTTCTAAAATCACAGCTGAGAAAGAAAACTAAGCTTTGAAGATAATGTAATTGATGGAATTAGTTTGAGAGTGACTGGCTCTGAGCCTGATTTTCACTAGCTGTCTCTGGCAGTCTTCCTCCAAAATCTATTTTGTAAACTTCCACAATGGATTTCATAGAAGAAACAAACAAACAAAAACAAGAAATAAAAAATCCCCCAAACCCTTTTGAAAAATATTACATGTTCTATATAACTCATTAGAAAAGATCTATGATAAATTCCTATGAAAATTTTGTAGGTCTAATTGATCTCAAAGATACGATCTAAAGCATATTCTTTATCTATGTACATCAAATCCTATGCTGAGAACCAGATTAGACAGATTAGTCTGAGAAGTCTAGAAATCTGGAAATTACTTTGATTCTCTTTACAATTCCTTTGAACATGCTTAAAATGGGATGTAAGAATTATTTGACATATACATAATTGGAAGGCATATATATTACTTTCATATTTGCACAGCAGAAGGGGTGTACACCAAGAAAAATGCCTTGGTATAGGCTATAAGAGCTTTACGGTCCAGAAAGGCATTGGAGTCATTGATGTCATTAACACCCATAGGCCTTGTTCCATCCATGCTCATCTACTGTCTTCTAAATTTTTCTTTGGCCACAAATTTGTGACAATTACTATTTAAAGCAGAAAATCTTTGCAAAGTTATGGTGGTAGTGGGGTTGAGATCACAGTAGTTTTAATTTTGAAAGAGTTAATTCATTACTGAGATTAAGTAACCTATACAAGGTGCTATCTGGAATGAACACTTCAATGTAATTAGAGTAACTATGTTGAGTTAATTTCAGTCCCCAAATCCTATATGTGAAAGGCCTATTAGAATACTAAATTTAACCAAATATTGACATGCCAGTTCAATCTGAAAATACACACACACACACACACACACACACACACACACACACACACACACACACCCTGACCTTAAATAAATGGATTATAGAGAAGCTAAGGATATCGGCCTTCATTATTGTTGACCGAGACAAAAACTTTGCCTAGTAACATATGGTAAGCAAAGCAAAATGGGAACTCCAGAACGTATTATATCCTAAGTAAGTAGAATTCTTACCTTGAAGTTTCAGAGGTCACACCTTGCATAAATACCTGATTAACTTTCATGGAAATGTTATAATACAATCTGATCTGACTGACACATTGCATGATGCAGTTTGTGGTGAAACAATAAAGTACTAAAAGAGAAGACAGGCTGATAGGAAATCAAAAATGCAAAAAGGTAGATAAAGTGAGAGAAAAAAAGCAAAAGGAAAAGAGAGAGCAAAATCTTCTACTGTAGAATAAAAATCTTTAAGAGTATACATAACATCATGATTATTGAATTAGTTAAAAATGGGAGTTTTAAAGACTCTCAGGAAACAAAGAAAAAACCAAAGAGAAGAAGATAATGATAAATCTTCCCTATAGAGACAAAAATGCAATCTAAGACTTTTAGATTTTTTTAGAAGAAACTAGGTCAATAAAAGCAGACACAATACATCGGGAAATCATAGAAGAAATTCATTGTAAGCCAAAAGGGTACGATATATAAAGAAAAGGACTAAGTCACGGGCAAAACTAAAATTTTAAGCCCATTTTTATACTTGATCAGGTACTATTTCCTAATTGTCAAATTATAAAACTTTTCCTAAATGCATATAAATATAAGAACAGATTACCAGTAAAGAAACAAAACCGGAACTAGTTTCAGATTTAACAAAAGGATTATTCTTGCATTTTTCATCTTAGCAGCAAATGTCATATAAAAATGCATATATGTTTCCAGAACTTTTAGGAAGAAACATCCAGAATGTCAAATTGTTATTCATGAGAAAGGGCAATGGAAAAACATTCTCAAATTGCAATGAATAAAAAAAATACATATTTTTCCTACTATTCCTTTGGCAAGAGAATTCAGCTCAGATGACTGTGAGATGAATCAAAATATAGAACTATTGGATAGAAATGTAAAATTGTAAAAAAATAAAATAAAATAAAGCATTGGAAGGGAAGCTGGTAGCTGGGCCAAAGATTGATGCAAAGGAAAAATTTTTGAAAAAATAATGTTTTAGTGATTTTATATACACACACCTATATGTCTATGGATGTATGTGATCATTTTTGTGTCCCATAATATTTTCTTCCCAAAGTAGATTTGGAAATGAGGAAGTAAAAGCCTACCTTATTTTCTATTAGTCAAGACAGTCAAGAACTACTTAATACAGGTTTGTGGTTTAAGCATGCATTAAACCAACTCAAATATTTTCAGTGGACAATCAAGGGGTAGGATCCCAACTTTGTACATCACACATGCACATACACACACACACACACATACACACAATGATGACTACATACATTGCAACTCTACAGACACAAGCATTCACCATACATACAACAGCAACAGCAAACTAAGTGGAAAGGAAAACACATATACCATTAACAAGGATATTTCAATGCAGGTAAATTCTATTTGCTTTCTGTGATGAGGATGGAGAGGGCTAGAAAGGGCATTCATTACTCCCACCTTCACAGGACAGACTACACACTAGAGTCATAATGACTCCCAATGTTATCAGAGAATTGAGCACGTAGGACAACCTCCTAGCTTGACATGTAAAACTTGGAATCACTTTTAATATACCTAGAATCAAAAAAGAGCCAAATAAAATGTGGCATTTTGTGGCATAAATATGGCATTATAAAATGCTTCTTTTTAAAGTGAAAAAATACACAAAAGTGGAAAAGCACACACTTATATTTTGCTGGCATAAAAATCTTAATAATGTTCAGGCAGGTGAAGAAAAGTAATTGCAAAATGAATTGAACAATTGACCCACCATTCAAAAAATAAACTAGGTAAATCAAAAGGAATGTACAGGAAAGTTTTAGAAATGGTATTTTAGCTATTTTTCTTACTTCTACATTTTTTCATTTCCATATGGTATTGCAATTGCAATCAAATGCAATTATAGACTATTTGTACATGATTAAAATAAATCTACAACATAAAAATATGAAAGGCAGCCAAAATGTTCACAACTGTTAAATCCATTTCCTTAAGTGTCTTAATGATTAAGAGCACAGAATGAAAACAAATGAACTGAGCATTTGGATGAACAATTTAGAAAAAAAATTATCATAAAAAGCAACCTCCCTAAAGGAAGAAAACAATAATAAAAATATAAATCAACAAATTAGTACATCTTTAACTAGAATTAGACATTTAAGCTAGCCAGGCACTTGTGGTTCACACAATCATAGCTACTGAGCAAGCAGAGTTCTGGGCTCAGTCATGAAGTTCACAAGACTTTACACCAACCAACAGGTAGACTCAGCAGGGCACAATTGCCATTCTAGCTGTGTAGGAGGCTGATATTGGGACGATTATAGTTTCAAGGCATAAGAACAGAAAGTACATAAAAACTCCTATCAAATCTGAATGTAGCCATACATCTTTGGTATCCTGGCTATGGTGGAAAAGATAAGTAGAAGGAATGTAGTCCTGGTAAGACCTTATCACAAAAAGAATCAAGACTAGCTGGGTGCTGGTAGCTCACAGCAGTAATCCTAGCTACTCGTGATCTGAGGATTGTGGTTGAAAGCCAGTCTGGGAAGGAAAGTCTGGGAGACTCTTTTCCCCAGTGAACCCCCAGAAAACCAGAAGTGGCACTGTGGTTCAAAGTGGTAGAGTGCTAGCTTTGAGCAAAAGAGCTCAGAGACAGTGCCCCGACCCTGAGTTCAAGGCCTATGACCAACAGGAAAAACAACAGCAACAATGATTGGGACTAGTAGAATGGTTTAGTTCCAAAGGTCTGAATCCAAACCTTAGTATGGCCAATACATTAAAAAAAATTTTTTTAATTATCCTTTGAGAAAAACATGCACACATGAGAAGTAAGCCAAGTCAAGATCAGGAAGAAAAAGATCTCTTCTTTTAAAAGGAAGCTAGAGAAACGAGTGGAGCTCATATTTTTTAAACATTTTATCGAGTCATGTACCTTACTTATGTAACCCTGTACAGATAACTCTGTACATTATACAAGAGCAATAAAATATGTTAAAAATAAAATCACCATTTAAAAATCTTCAACATAAATTTAAATTTGATAAGAATCATAGAGAAGACATTGAAATTGTAAAGTATATCTTGTCAGCAAGTAGTGCCAGTCCAAGGGGGTATATAATAAATATATGCTGACAATGAAAATTGAAAAGCTGATGAAATTTTTATTTAAATATCTAAATTTCATAAAGCTCTTCAATTAATAAAGTTCTTTCATAAAGTTCCCAAGTTGTTAATACTGCGACAACATAAGTTCAACAATAATAAATATCTTTATTTAAAAGGTAGGTGTTAGGATGGAAGGACTCTTATACATTTAATTTCAATTTTATCTATAAAGGGAAGTTTAAGAAGCTTATAGAATTAATCTTAGGGAGTAAATATGTTGACAATAGTAAAGTACTTTATATAGAACTTAGCACCTAATTTCTGTCTTTTTATCTGCTTTAGTTGGTTGCATACCCCCTTGCTATGCATATTCAAGTTCTGTTAAAGAAATGGGGATTGAGTCTCAATGGGGTAATGCTGGAATTATACTAGTTAAACTTTTATCCAAGTATCTTCCCTATACATTGTCTAGACTAATAATATTCCAAGCATAGTGATAAAAACTATATTTCTCCTTTTTTTAAAAAAAATACGTCCATTGCTTCATTTGTCTCAGCTTCCTATAGGAGTAACATTCTCATTCCTGTGACTGAAATATTGCTAAAATGAAATTGAGTGCACTGGGCCATAAAACTAGTTGTCATTTGTTATTAAGATCATCCAGTCGGCAAGAGAGTACAGGGATTTGAAGGAAGCTGGTCCCACTTGCTATTCGGTAGTTGCTAGTTCAGATAGTTTAAGTTCTGTCAGATGGGGCTTTTTGCTCCATCCAACAAAGAGAATTTTAGATTTCTATTAAGAGGCTTGTTATGAAGATTAAATAAGTTAATGCTAGTAAGGGTAAAAGTATGCCTTTCACATGATGAGTTGTCATAACAGATATGTATACTTGGTTTGTTCAAGGAAGAACAAGTGCTACAAGTGTTTTAGGGTCCAGGGGTTAAGTTGTGCTACGTTGAGCTGCATGGCCTTAGAGTTACTATGCATGCCTTGGGAAAATGTTGCTGAAGGATCTGTACAGCACGGTTACAGATAGCCTGAGTGAAGTACAGTGAATTGACTTAAAATGCTCTACAGAAGACGGCCCCTCCTCTGTTCATGAGGTTAAGACTCTCCGCATCTTCAAAGAGCTTGTGTCTGGTTTAGGAGGCAGCACTGGGTTTACTATGATTAAAACTTAAGTCTACTCTGCAGTTTGGTAGAGTTGGGTTTAAATTCTAGGTCTAATTCTTACCAGCTGTATTAAGTGTAGACACATTACTTAACATTTCTGAGTCTCCTCTTCCTCATGTACAAAATAATGTTCTGACAATAACACTGTGAGAATAGAAGGAAATAATCAGAGTTCAACGCATAGCACAATGCATATAGGCTGTCCTCTTTATTATCATTGTCTCAATGACATTGTCATGGAAAAAAATTCTGACTAGAAGATGTATATTTGCCAATACAAGGAAATGCCCTGTATAAAAAAAAAACATAAAATTTCTAGTCGACTTTATGGATGTATTCCTAATTATAAATAAGTAATTCAAAATAGTAGATATACCAGTCTCTTGTGAATGTCAACAGCATTAAGCAGTCTGATTCAATTTGTCTCATGATAATTTTAATCCATAGGACCCATAAGACAGGGTCATTGACTTGTTACAAAATTTAAAGAATAACTTATATGCCTATAATTGTCTATGTGTTGCCTATTAATCAATTGGAATATTTAGTCCCATTTATTTTATTTGGTAAATATATATACTCTATAAACAATTTATACTATATACCTCTCACTTTCTTGATTAACTCACAAAAGGATTCATGAAGTTTTATTTATTGTTTGTTTGCTTTTAGACA
The DNA here is from genome assembly GCF_023159225.1 of Perognathus longimembris pacificus. NCBI lineage: Eukaryota > Metazoa > Chordata > Mammalia > Rodentia > Heteromyidae > Perognathus > Perognathus longimembris. Next base: position 22,307,081 of record NC_063184.1, read on the forward strand.
GGACTTCTATGGTCCCCAGGCAAACCTTCAGATTTGAATTATCTTGGGAGAGAGCCAGGAAAAATGGCAAATGAGAGTGATCCATCCACTAGTTTACTTCAAGAATAAACCAAGTTAGATAACTGAGGAAAGAATATATTCTGAATTTTTTAAAAAGCCAGAGACAGCTTTAGGATTCATAAAAGATAGAGGAGATAGCTAAGAACCAAGAAGAATCACAGACATCAGAGACAAAAAGATTTACAAAGCTCCAAGGCTGACCTGACTCCCTCAGATGAGCCAAAGGAAATAAAACCAGAGCACTGTAGTCTCTCTCCAAAATTAATGAATTCTATCCCTGTATGCCCTTACTTTATTTCCTTCCATTCCCCACTTAACCACATCAGTGATGAGAAAGATCGCATCAGAGATGTCATAATCCAGTAATCCCAGAATATAAAGGATATTTACAACTGAAAGACTTTAGGTGATTAAGGTCACCAAAGAGTTGATTCCGGTTCTGAAAAATCTTAGCACAGAAATGAAGTGATATAACAAAGAAAGTCAACATGACACTGGAAAAAGTTAGCAATCACAAAGGATCAGAAATTATAATAAAATGAAAGAATCTCATATATGGAGCTCAAAAGACTAGTGATATGAATTATCAATGAAATGAAAGAAGGCATATGTAAACATTCTCAACAAAACCAAAGAAAATAACTCAATAAATGCAAAGAGGATATAAATTTAAAAAGAAATCAAAGTCAATGCTATAAACAGCTAAAAGGACTCAAAAAGGATAGAAATAATCAATTAAATGAGCTCCAGGATAGAACAGTTGAATGAAAAAAGGAACTCAACAGAAGAATTGAGAAAGGAACTCAAAACACAGACAGAAATACTGTAAACAGTAACAAAAACAAAAATCAACAACAACTGAGTTCCTAGAGATGAAAAGCTCTACCCATCAAATAAAAATGTATTTGAATGCTTTACCAACAGAATGTATTTTTTAAGAAAAGAATAAGAATATCAGGACTTGATATAAAGTGGGTACAATAGAAAAAGCAGAAAACAGGAAAAGCAGAACGAACATGCAATTGTCCTTGTTCTTCACTAACAGATCAATCTCACATCATTGGCATAGAAGGAAGAAAAGAGGTACCAACTGAAGGCATATGAAATACATTCAATAAAGTGGTAACAGAAAATTTTCCAGATTTTGAGAAGTCCATCCAGGTACTGGAGGCAGTACATAATATTAGCATACAATATTCAGTAGCTTTTCTATACAGCAATAGCAAACAAATTGAGAGAGCGATCAGGAAGAGAGTTCCATTCAAAAAATAAATCTCACAGGTATAAACTTAACCAAGGACATAAAAAAAACTTTACAATAACAACAAATCTTAAAGAAAGAAATCTCAGATGATATCCAAAGATGGGAAGAAAGACTTTCTAAGTCCGTGGTTTGGCAGAACTGATATCATGTATGCACTAGGGAAAACAACCTATCCATTCAAGGCAGTTCCCATCCAAATCTCAACATCGTTCTTCACAGAAATAGAAAAGTGAATCCTCAAATTCATGTGGAAGCACAAAAGATTCCAAATAGCAAGAACAATCTGGAGCAAAGCTAGCAATATTGTAGGTATCACAATTACAGATTTCATTACGTTACAGACCCATAGTAATGAAAGTAGCATGATATTGGCACACAAATAGACACAAAGACCAAAGGAACAAAATGGAAATTCCAGAAATAAAATCACACAGATACAAGCTTCCCTTGCAGAGCTAAGGTATACTAATACAAAAAAAAATCTTCAAAATTCCAAGTCCTCTTCTCTCCATGGCCCAAGTTCTGGAAGGACAGCCCTGGCTACCTCAAACGATTGAGGTTGTTTTCATTGTAATCTGTACCTCCTCTCCTACTGTTTACTGATCTTTGTCCTCAGTGATATTTCCTATTCCTTATACTCCTCCACATCTCCCCTAGTAATCCAGAACAAGGTCTTAGAAGGCCTTTTTCAACAAAAGGGAAGCCGTGTGCAATGGCAGGTTCAAGGAAAAGATTATTGTGGCACGGGCTTTGTCCAAGTGGTCGAGGAGAGAAGCAGCTAGACATGGTTAAGTTCATGGTGATTACGTTCTCATAGGCAGTGTTGACAAGTTTGATCTGTATCCTGAAGACACCAGATAGCTGGTGAATGCTTGTACAAAATAGAGACATATCCTCACCAAATGCCATCCATATCTGTCTATCCATCTTTTGGTAATTTTCCAAAATCTCCTGGATTTTTTTAAAAAACAAAATGATGGGTCACATGATTCCTGTTATGTCCACACACATCACATTATAAATGCCATTTTATACATACATATATATGTATGTACATATATATGCATATATGTGCATACACACATGTATGTTTTGCCACTCCTTGGGATTTAAACTGATGCTCTTATACTTGCTCATTTGGCTAGTACTGTCCAACTTGAGCCATGCCTACAGCCTGGCTTTTGATATAGATATCTTGGAGTGGGAGTATCATAGTTTTTTTTTTCCACCTGTGCTCACTCCAGACCATGATTTTCTAGATTCTCAGCCTCATGAATATCTAGGATTACAGACTTGAGGGGCCAGCACCATGCCATACACCATTTAAAAAATGGTATGAACTATTTTACACCCCCTTTCCTATACTAATTGTTTTCTTATATTTAGTTCACTGTGATTAATGTATAGTCTTAGTTTATCTGAATTTAGGATAATAGAGACAGTATTTTTTATTGTTGTCATCACATTAAGACTGTTTTAGAAATTTTTAAGGAAAAATGCTACTTTAGAAATATTCCTGGCTGTCGAGCATGGAGCAACAGATGTTCACTCTGATCTTTGAGTTTTGTTTCAGTGACCTTTGCAAAGATGTACATTATATATCAGCTTACATTTTCTTTTCTGGATCACAAAGGAGCACAAGTGGAAGATCATTTGTGCCTCTTCCATCCTTCACATTCTGCTTTCCTATGTTAGGAACGGCTAACTGGAACTACTGAAGCCTATGAGCACAGAATGATCTACGTTCTCATGAAATTTTTTCCAGCATGATATCTTTAATTGAAAAGATACTCCCTTTCATGAATAGTAGGGCGATGAAGAGAAATATGGACCAGAAATAGAGCAAAATGATTTTTACTGAGCAAAACAGATGATGAAAGAGAAAAGAAGTAGACAGTTTTGTGTTACTTCAAAGTTATTTTGCTTGAAGAGAGATTTCAATGAACCAGTTTTATAGAAAGCCCCTGGTAATGGAGCAGGTAGCACACAACACAATAAAATTTCATTTCTACTGTGTTGGACATAAAATAACTTCATTTTTGTGTAAAAATGACCACATATTTACCTATGGACATGTAATTTGTGACATTTTAAACCCAATCTCACCTGACAATCAGTGCAGGTGAGAAAATGGGGCCGTGTCTATAAAGAAGTGCAAGTTTTCTCTCTGGAACTCAGGCATTTGCTCCTTTCCTGCTTTGCTGATTGCATCAATCAACCAAAGGTATGAATAGAATTTGGTCCTCAGAGGTTCAGTGGTGGAAAAGTAGCCGACCCAGAGCTTATAGATAAACTAGCCAGCCAAGGAGGCAGGTCCAAGATTGATGGCTTTTTAGTCTTGTTCATTCTGTGAAGTTTACCATGTGAATTTTGTGCTTCAAAAATGCTTGTGAGCATCTGCCACTAGGAATAAAAGACTAAACATTATTACTTTATAACCAGGAACTTGAGGGGATGGAGATAGTGGGGAGGGTTGAGGGAGAACAATGTGAGAGGTGACATTGATTAAGAGGCTCTGGTGGTGATGTTTATTCATTTCCTAAAGCATAGGTGAAGACCAGAAGCCCAGGAGTATTAGTTATGATTTAAACACTTTGCTTCAGACCTTTTTAATTAACTGTGTTGACATTAAATGTACATTATTCCATTTATTTAGACTTCATTGCACTTATAACATGTAATCATGACTCACAAATTTGAATCCAAATTTAAGAAGCTCATCTTTGCAAACAGGTGTGTCTCATTTTCAGCTTAGGTTCAAATATTCATGGCTATCTATTTTGCTTAACTTTCAAGATGTAGAATAGACGGAGCAGATATACTTCTCGCATGTGTATGTGTTATAGTCAGCACATTTTGACTTTCTGCTATGTAAAATAACTTTGGAAATAGCTTGACTTGAATAAGACAAGAACTATTGTGTAGTCACGTTGTGCATAACTATGTCTCACTCAGTGATGAGCCTTGTACAGAGTCGTGTTCTCATATGATTATATTGCCTAGTGCCATTGTAGCTGCTTCAGTTCATGTAAGCACACTGGCTGATAATCACATAATGATGAAATTACCTAATGATGCACTTCTCAGAACATATCCTTATCTTTGAGCAACACATTTTTTATAGATATATAGTTGGAAATCTTCATGTATGCTTTCAAACCATAATGCTGAATCTTAAGGATGCTTTCTTAGCAATCTTTTTGCTTTTATAAGAATTTTTATTCAAACCAACCTTTCAATTTTCTGGTTCAGGGATTGAAACACTTTGCAAGTATACAAAGACTCACTAATCATGACAGGTTAAATAACATGTCAATAACTCTACTCTCCAAGAATGTATTTACAAAGAAATTCAAAATTAGAATATTTTTCTGAGTCATTTTTAAAAATATTTTTCTATGCAGAGGCTTTTTTTTTTTTTTTAAGGAAAACTGATGTAAGGCTCTGTTCATGTAGCAGACGTTAGAGCCAGAATTCCTGGGACTAAATCCAGTGCCTTTCATTAACCTGAAGACCTTAGGCAAACAACATAACATAGTTGTGTCAGTTTCATCATCTATATGATGAGAATAATTAATAGTAATCACCTTACAAGTACGGTTGGTAATTAGTACAAAGCTAGTAAATATATGGAAAGAGCTTATAAGAGTACTTGGCCCACTCCAAACGTAATATACTGTTTGCTATGATTATTGTAATAATTATTTCAGGATAGGCTTTGAATTAAATGCCAAGCATTATAAGAAATTTTAACTTTATAAAGAATAACTTTTCCAACCAGGAGTTAGAAAAGTAGGGGGGGGGCTGTTTTTCTGCTTTTTGTGCAAACCTAGAAAGCAAAGTGCATGACACACCATGGTAAATGCCAAGTGCCTGTGTCTTCAGGGCATAAGAATTTCTCCCTGAAAGCTGTTAAACAGAGGGTAATAAGTAGGATGGGAAAAGATGCAGTAATGGAGAGTGATAATATGATTAAAATATGTGTACATGTGAAATATCATGGTGACAATCCATTAATGTCCACAAAAAATGAAGGGAAAAGAAACAAAATAACAGGCTCTCTTGTGGGGTGTTGTCAGCAGGAATGGGCATGGTAAAGATAGTCAAAGTACCTTCAATGCATATCTGAAAACAGAACAATGTAGGTGGTTGAAATTAATTCATGAAGAGAGAAGAAGAGAGAAGGGATAGTGATCAAAGGGCCAAATTTGCCAGAGTACTCTGTATGCAGGATGTACATCGCTCTTGTACAACTCACATATGGCTGCTAATAAAATGCTTTAAAAATAAATATGCCATTCTTTGGCCAAGAGACATATGAAAAAGTGTTCTACGTCACTGGCCATAAAAGAAATGCAAATCAAAACAACATTGAGATTCCACTTCACCCCAGTAAGAATGTCCTTTATCAAGAAAACTAACAATAATAAATGTTGGAAGGGATGTGGCCAAAAGGGAACCCTACTTCATTGTTGGTGGGAATGTAAACTGGTTCAGCCACTCTGGCAAGCGGTATGGAGATTCCTCAGAAAGCTAAACATAGAGCTCCCCTCTGATCCAGCAGCCCCACTTTTGGGCATCTACCCAAAAGACCACAAATAAGAACACACTAAAGCCACCAGCACAACAATGTTCATCGCAGTACAATTTGTCATAGCTAAAATATGGAACCAACCCAGATGCCCCTCAATACACGAATGGGTCAGGAAAATGTGGTAAATATACACAATGGAATTTTATGTCTCTATCAGAAAGAATGACATTGCCCCATTTGTAAGGAAATGGAAGGACTTGGAAGAAATTATACTAAGAGAAGGGAGCCAGATCCAAAGAAACATGGACTCTATGGTCTCCCTCATAGGGAATAATTAGCACAGGTTTAGGCTAGTCACAGCAGAGGATCACAAGAGCCTAATAGCTATAACCTTATGAACGCATAAGATGATGCTAAGTGAAATGAACTCCACATGGAAATGACTGTTACATCACTGTTGTAATTACTTTCAACATGCCATGTGAAATCGTAGCTTCTATTGTTGATGATCCTCTTGTATTCCCTTCCTGTGGTTGTACCCACACTATCACTGTATCTCATCTGAGCACACTGGATACTATATATACTGGTATTAGAACTAGGGAAGTGAAGGGAATATCAAAAGCGAGAGACAAAGGATAAAAAGACAAATGACTCCAAAAGCAATACTTGCAAAACCATTTGGTGTAAACCAACTGAACAACTCATTGGGCGGTGGGGGAGGGGTGGGGAGAGAGAAAGGGGGAGGGGAAAGAAGGGAATGAGGGAGGAGGTAACAAACAGTACAAGAAATGTACCCAAGGCCTAGTGTATGAAACTGTAACCTCTCTGTACATCAATTTGACAATAAATAAGAAAAATAAATAAATCTGTCATTCTTGACAGAGCTGATTAACATTTTTTTTTGTTCTTTTGGAGGCTGATAACTACTTTTGTCTGGGTGTGGGAGAAAACAGGACCTTATTAACACCTATATCTGAATTACATTCAAAACAAGAGTAAAGCATCTCCATTGCAACAGGGCCTTTACTTTTAATTACTACTGTAAGTGAATCTTGAGTGGAAATTTCAGACAATGCTACAGCTGCAACTCTGAAAACACAACTTTTCTGTTATGTTAAAAGAGTGACAGACAAATGAGATGTTATCTATTGCTGGATCAATATATTCCATTGAGTAAATATTCCAGCATATCACACAGTAGATTGATGTAGCTTAAATTAACTTCAAGACCTAGATTATTATAATTCTACCACTCCAACACTATGCTTGTTGCACACTGAGCTAAACTCTGAGAGTTTAGCTAAAGGTGGAATGAGAGGTTAGCATCTAGTACAAAGTGTTCAAGACGAGGGATAGGTTGGGGTTATTTAACATAATATTCAATTTCAAAGTCTACCACATACTTCTTACTTCATTCAGTAAGAATTAAGATAAAGATCCCGGTGCTGGTGGCTCATGACTGTAATCCTAGCTATTTAGGAGGCTGAGATTTGAGGATCCCAGTTCAAAGCTAGCCTTGAGATAGAGCTCAGGGACAATGCCCAGACCTTGAGTTTAAGCCTAAAGACCAGCATGCGCGCGTGCACACACACACACACACACACACACACGCACGCACACACACACACACAGGAATGAAGGAAATATATGAGAAAGATAATGATATGCCAGTGGAAAATTATCTTATATCAGTAAACACTCAACTTTTAGAGATTTTCAAATTGAAGCGTTCTAAAATATTATTCTGAACACCTCTAAAATGTTACCTTGAACACTTTAGAAAAATGGGTGCACTTTAATATGTAGAGTTAAATGTGGAAGACAGATGGGGAAAAGAACATTTTCACCCAGAAGAATTTCCAGAGTTTTGCTGCTACTATATAGCTTTCTACCCTAGCTTTACTTCTTCATGCAGCTAACTGACGAAATGGCATATTAGTTTCAAATGACCACATGTGGATGAAAATCAGAGGCTATACGTGACACTTCAATTCTGTCTTATGATAGTTACAAGGAAGCTTCTTCAATGCCTTAGTACATGTGCACACACACGCGCACACACACACACACTTAAGAAGTAATAGCTTGAAAACTAAAGAGGCAGAATTCACTTTGTAGATCCTCTTTATTGTTCTAAATATTTATCTTCTCTCCTATTCTTGCATTTTAAAGTTCCCTTGAACAAAAATACAGTGTTAAAATACCATAGAAAATCTGATGTCTCTTGCACTTAAGCTTCATGAATATTTTATTTGAAACTCTGCCCTCGAGGGCGTTGCATCACTAAAGCATTATACTCCTTTCTTGGTGCATAAATTATTCTAAAAATGCTTCCACTTTCAAGCAAGGTCAGCCTGGGAAAAAAATCTGAATATAAACACAGCAGATTTAATGCAGTTTGAACATAAAAGTATATGAGTTAAGAAAGGAACATAATTTGTTATGTGTTTCACTCTATATAACTAGTTATCACTTTTATAAAATGAAATCCATTCCAACAGCACACTGTATAAGAAACCATCTATTCTAGTCCCTTTCCTCTTATGTCAAATATTTATCACACGTTTACTAGGTCCCAGACATGAGGTCAGCCATCTGGGTTATTGAAAGCTGCAAGAGAGGCTCATTTCCTGCCTTTAGTAAACAAATCATTACCCTCTGCCGAACATGTTCTAGGAACTGGTGGAAAAGGAGAGGGAAGGATGAGAAGCCTTTAATGTGGATATGTCTTTCAGGCTAACTCTGAAGGAGTTAGCCTGGGAACTGTGGAGGAGAGAACAGTGGCAGCAGAAAGATGAGTGGAGATAGGAAAGAATTTGCTACCTTTGAAGAATATAAGTGCCCCATGCCAGTGGCTGAGATTAGGTGGAAGATCAGAGAGGCTCTAAATCCTGAATGTATGCATAGGCATTGATAAGGAATGTGTGTTTTTTTTTTATAAGTGCCACTGAGGATTTATTTTTTTTAATACAGGAGGGATAAAATGTGGCTGGCAGTCCAAGAAAGCTCATGTGCCATTGTTAGAGAAGTGGATTATAAGGAGAACAGATGCCCCTCTCTGTGTCCTGGACTAAGTTAATAGCTGAGAAGAAGGCTCAAGTAATAATTCTGAAGGTATGAGAACAGATCCAGATGAAAAAATCCATTCCATGCATTGCCAAGAGTAGTTGTGCTGAAAATTTGGCCAAAAAATACTGCAAAGAATAAAATACTTCTGTTTAAATCACAGAATCATAAAACCTGAGGGGGGCATGCATTTCACTTAGTCTTATAGCTCACATTAGGATTAAGGAACTTGAGGCTCTATCTATCTATATGTCCATCTCTCTCTCTCTCTCTCTCTCTCTCTCTCTATATATATATATATATATATGCCTATATAAATCTTACAAATCAACACACAAAAATCTCTATATATACAGTTTTGGAGTATCACATAGTAGTTGAATATATAGTCTTTGTGTGAATTCAAATCAGGTTACACAGATCTATCTCCTCAGATATTCATAATTTCTTCTTCATTTTACATAATTTTTCCATATACTGAATATTAAGCAATTTCTATATCCTTTCCCTTTAACTTTCGGAGCTATGTGCGATGGCATCCAGAACCTTCTTACTCTTATCAAAGTGAAGATTAGAACTATTGATTAACCTTTCCCTGGACTCGCCTCAGCCTCCAGTAACCATCATTCTACCTCCAGTGAATTCTTTAGATTCCACATATGCACGAAGACATGCAATGTGCGATTTGCTGGGCCTGGGGATTTTCACAATCAGCTCCAGTTCTGTTGTGTTTTCATGAATGACAGGATCTCATGCACTCAACAGAACATAATCTACCAGTGATAACTATTTAAATGGAAAACAGTTTTAAAAATAAACACACTCATGCTATTCTTTTCACACTTTCCATAGTATGTTATGAGGTACTGGAGCTTGAACTCAGTGCCTCACACTCTCACTTTTCTTTCTTCTTCCAGGCTGGTGCCTTACCACTTGAGCCACTCCCCCATTCCTGTGTTTGTAGTGACTAATTGGAGATAAGTTTTCTTGAATTTGTCATCCTGGGTTGGCTCCAAACCTTGATCTTTAGATCTAAGCCTCCTGAGTAGCTAAGATCATAGGCAAGAGTCACTGGTGCTGGCTCAAAATTGAAGATCCTTTCAGTACTTTTCATTTTTTTAAGTTGAATAATATGAATATTGCCTTCATTTTTATTTTATAAAATAAACGGAATTAAAGGATATTCTGATAAAATAGAAGTTTAAACTTTTCTGGTTCAAGATTTTTTTAACTGCTGTTTATTTCCTTTCCTTACTGAGACTCTGCTTAAAAAGAATATTGCTAAAGTATTACAAGATGATGAATTATGTAGACCCACAAGAAACCTGAGGAGAGGTTTGGGCTTTGAAAAAGTCAGGTACAAAGAACGGTATGAGTTAGAAATGGAGCTGAACACGAGAGTATTGAATGAAAGTCTATAATTGCTGTAGTTCTCACACCTACCTCTCTCCCCACAGCGAGGCCAGGCATTGACAATTCAGGTTTCCCTGCAAAGAGAAGTCTCCCTGCGAAGCTCTCAGTGTTCATGTTCTCTGAACATTAGTTCTGAGAAAGTTCTCTGAACTTTCCAGATATTTCATAATTCAGCTTAATAGTGGATCTGTCACCCATGAGTCGGTGATTCTCAGGCACACCAGAAAATAGTGTCGGTGTATGATCCCAGGAGGGTCCATGGGGATGAGACAGGTGAGAAAGAACATCAATTTAAAGGTGGACAAAAGTACTGAAAAAAACAATCCCAAGCACAGAGCAGACTGAAAACAAACTCTGACAAACTTCACCTTCTAACTGGTGCTCAGAGACAGTCAAGAATGTGTGACTTCTGTAACTCCTCTGAGTAACAAATGAACACTTTAACAAAATGAATACTACAGAGCTGAAGCATGTTTTGTTTGGGTGGGGAAAAGGAAAAGGTGAGGAAGAGTGGGAAAATATAGTCATTATATTAAATGTACAGATATGTAAATGGAACTATTTAACTTGAGGGCACAGATGGAGTTTTGAAAGAGGGAGTAGAAAAGTGGAATCAATCAAGATGCACTGCACTCATAAACTGACTTGTTCAGTGGAAACCTCGGCATAACTATGTAAAGATAATTTTTAAAATGCAAAAAACCCCTAGAAAAACAAGAAAGATTTTAAATGTATCAAAAAACAGAAACCAAATCCAAAGAGAACACAGAATGACACCGAGTCCCATGGAGATACACCAACCATTTCCTAATAAAAATATAAAAGAAGAAGAAAGGAAAACATAGGACATAACAATTAAAGTTATGAAATTAAGTGGGAGAATTCCGCAGACTTTTAAAAGTTTTCGTAGGCCAGAAGCTTCTAATTACATAGCATTGAAGCAATAATTCCAAGTAAACTACAGTTGTAAAAGCTATTAGACAACCAAAGATATAGAAGGCCCAACATTTTCAGAGAGAAACAAGGTCACTGTTTAGTTTTCATTACTACTATAACAATATAGCATAAACATTTAAATAGTTTATTCTTTATCTTTTTAAAAATAATGCAAGGTTGCTAGGCTCAGGTGGCTCACGTTTGAAATCCTAGCTGAGAATCATGGTTTGAGGCCAGCCTAGGCAGGAAATGTCCAACAGGCTCACATCTCCAATAAACTACCAAAAGCCATACATGGAGCTATGGCTCAAGTGGAGGAGTGCTAGCTTTAAACAACAGCAACAACAAATAGGTCAAGGACAGTGCTCAGGCTCTGAGTTCAAGTTCCAGGATGGGCACAAAAAAACAAATAAAATAAGCAGGGTGTACTGAATCATGGTTTGGGAGATAGAATTCCACAATAAGGATAGTAGTTCTTTCTCTGAAAGCTTTAAGGCTATACTTTATTATCATTTCCAAGTGGCTGTCTGTTAATCTTTAGGGCTCTTGGCTTGCACCTAGAGAAGCTCAAAGCCTCTCTCTCCTCCTATGGAATTCTCCCTATGTGCCTTGGTCTTCACGTGGCCATTTTCTTATGAGAACACCCGTCATATTGTATTAATATCTCCATTCTTTTCCAAGAGAGATTAAATTTTAGGATACTGATCAGGGTTAGGGCAACTTTATTCATTTCCAGTTTTGGTACTCGGAACTGAGCTCAGGGTTTTTGGAAATCTTAGACAAGTGATACACTGCTGAATCATACCCCCAAACTCAGAGTCTCCAGCTCAGGCTGGCCTCAAACCATAATTCTCCAGCTTCCACCTCTCAAATTCCAAAATGTTTGGAAACCCATTGCTGTATCCTCTCTCTCTCTCTGTCCCTCCCTCCCTCCCTCCCTCCCTCCCTCCCTCCCTCCCTTCCTCCCTTCCTTCCTTCCTTCCTTTCTTCCTCCCTTCCTTCCTTCCTTCCCTCCTTCCCTTCCTCCTTCCCTCCCTCCTTCCCTCTCTTTCTTTTTCTTTCTTTTGGTTGAGATACAATTTAAACCACAGCCGTCACAGACACAGAAATAAGAATCAGATTAGCACGAAAGTAAAAAGAGTGATAAGCTGTCACTGTAGCTGTAAAAACATAGCCACTGGTAGCACATGTGCAGAGCAAGATCCAACCTGAAGAGGATAAACAGTCACAGAGCATTAACTATCACCAACTATTGGTTTAATTGTGTAATCATCATTTTACAGTCTTTACTCATCTCTCCCTCAGAACCATCTCATTGACATTTCATCAACTAATGAACAATGATTACCCAAGAGTAAAAATGCAGTTTGTTAAGTATGAAGATCATAGCATAAACAGCTAGAGATTGGGTTACGGTATTTTGAAAGGTGGAAGAGAATGGAAAGACTGAAATTTTAATAACTTTATTTTATATAATATGGAGCCAAAATCCCTAACAAAGTGGGACGTGAATAGGAACTGGGCTCTAATAGATTATTTAAAAATAATGAGCAAAAGAACCCTGTGGCTCACTGAATGTGAAAAATGTAATCCTTCATCAGGCTTTTGAACTAACTGATCTCTGCCTGGAAATGTCTCACTTCAAATAGGCACATGGCTTGCTCCCACCCCTTATTCAGATTTCTGCTCAAATGCTTACTCTTCCACAGACCTTCCCCAGCCTTTTTATCTCCCTTGATTTACTGTGTTTTGGTTTCCTTCATAGTGCTTATAAATATCAAATATTGGAGAGCAGTTTTATTTATTTATACACAATGCAAGAACTGAGAATATTGACACAAATGACTGGAAGGAAATTGGAATGAACAATAATAGTTATCTCTTAGTGCATGATAAATTGCTTGAAAACTTACTGGCTTCGAAAAACACTTAGCATTGATTGCTTCATCATTCTTTCCATGTGTCAGAGGTTGTTTGGGTAGTTTGGAGTCTGTTGTAGCTCATGGATTTGGGTTAGAGTCATGTAAATAATCCTGGAGGATCTGATTCTGATATGAATTGGTTACATGGCTGGCAAGCACATGTTTCCTATTGGTAGAATGCAACAGTTGCTCACCACAGGAACTTGTGTACACAGCAGTTAGTTGGTGTCTTGACAACACACTACAAGCTTCCCTCAGAACAAAGGATCTAAGAGGGAAAGAAAGAGGCCAATGGCTTACTAGGCTTGAAGCTCACCCATCATTATGTCCCCAACATCCCATTGGTTACACAGATCTGTCATAGTGACCATAGAAGGAGGTCAATTCAAGATAAAAAAAGGGGTGGCAGGAGGCTTATTAGAAGGTATCTACTCCACAGGAATAGGAAATAATGTGAGCTAATTTTGCATTTATTAGTCCAGGAAATCAAAAGGGACCATGCAGAATGAATATATCAACAGTAGTGCTTTACGTATTGGTTCACGATATGGAGATCTAAGTGTGGTGGAGCCAGTTTATACAAACTCGAGAGTCAGTGCTGGCATGTTCAGATATTTTGTGAGAGGTGTAACCATTCCTAAAATTGGAATGTCATGGTCTCCTCTAACATGCATTGTATATGAAGGTGTAAATACTGGAGCTTGTCACTTCTGCAGGACTCTGTGGCTTGTGATCCACACTTTTGAGTTGCTTCACTACCTCTGCGTGGGGGGCACTAGGTGATTCTGCACAGGGGTATGTGCTAGCAGCCTGACATCACTCATGGTTAGAAAATTCATACCACAGAAGTGACCACACAGTGTATATTATTGCTTGATTTATGATTGGGTGTTGATTGTCTAGATGTAAGAAAGTAATGGAGAAAATGTTGAGGATGCTAATTAAATTGAAGGTCTGCCATCAATGAGTGCAGTCATAAGATTTACATTAGCTTAGAAATTTGAGGAAATATTCTTGTGTTCAAAAATTAGTATCTCCGGCTGGGGATATAGCCTAGTGGCAAGAGTACATGCCTCGGATACACGAGGCCCTAGGTTCGATTCCCCAGCACCACATATACAGAAAACGGCCAGAAGCGGCGCTGTGGCTCAAGTGGCAGAGTGCTAGCCTTGAGCGGGAAGAAGCCAGGGACAGTGCTCAGGCCCTGAGTCCAAGGCCCAGGACTGGCCAAAAAAAAAAAAAAATTAGTATCTCCAATTGTGCTATTCAGTATACACTATGTGGAAAATGAGCTATGTAACTGTGGTCAGGGAGGGGAGGGAGAAATTGGGGGAAAGTGAAGAAAGAAGTAACACTGCCCAAAAGAGAAATGTATTCATTACCTCACTTGTGAAATGGTAACCCCTCTGCACCTCTTATTAAAAACAAATTATACTAAGACACAGTATCTCTTCTGGAAAGAAGTAACATCACTGATAAACAATAACATTTAGATCTGTGTTTCACTAATTGACTATTGCCTTATTTATGGACATAATATCAACAGTCATGTTGTTCAGACTAAAAGTGGACAATTTACAAGCATGTAGTTGCAGATAAGAACCACATAATTAAAAATTAAGTGATGGACAACATTTATTTTGAGCTGTGTGGTTAAAGTTGTGTGGGTTAAAACAGTGTTTTTTGCTTTTGATTGCAAAACCCCTTTATGACTAGATTACTTTTTAACCATGTACTTACCGAAACTATTTTCAATTGAAAGCTCTATTTTAGAAAAGTTTCAGATTTATAATTTATAAGACAGATGAAATAAACTTCTCTATTTACTCATATGAAATACCATTTGTTGGGCCTTGAATTTCAGAAGATTATTCTCCCATAGTGTAATTCCTTCCTCTCACATGAATTTTTTTTATTTCAATAACGAAAGTGATAAGCCTGAATTTCTTCAACTATGTAAATCTGTGTATTAAGCATTCAACTATAGACTACCATCTGTCACTCTTGTCAAACTTGGTGGGGGAAGTGAGACAGGATTTCAGTGCCGCTGACTCTTGTGACATTTGTTAAACTAACCCTAATAAGTTTGTCTCTCACCTCCCCCCAAAATTTCATTTCTCCTTCCAGTATTCATGACACCATGTAAGGTTATCTTTTTCTTTTGCCAGCAAAGTAAAACCCAACCCTTGGGGGCTGGGGATATAGCCTAGTGGCAAGAGTGCCTGCCTCGGATACACGAGGCCCTAGGTTCGATTCCCCAGCACCACATATACAGAAAACGGCCAGAAGCGGCGCTGTGGCTCAAGTGGCGGAGTGCTAGCCTTGAGCGGGAAGAAGCCAGGGACAGTGCTCAGGCCCTGAGTCCAAGGCCCAGGACTGGCAAAAAAAAAAAAAAAAAAAAAAAAAAAAAAAAAAAAAAAAAAAAAAACCCAACCCTTCAGTCTTTAATAAGAACGCTCCAAAAAATCACCCAATTAACAATATATTTTACAAGTTCTTTTCCATAGTATTTACCTCAGGCATTATAAGTCAATTCTCCTTCCTTATATTGAGTCACTACTTCATGGGTAATATAAAAATCATAAGAGCTATGGTTTTAAGCATAGTACAAAGATGAAGGTAGTCAACAACAAAAAATTCCTCTGACTCACAGGGGAATGAATGAAGATTTGAATTGCTTCAATACTTACAACACATCATTTAGAAAATGCTCACACCAAATAAGTTACAAGATATTTAACAGAAACTGGTATTAAATCCTAGAAACTACTGTAACTAAAAATGCAAAGGAAACAAAAATGGAGAAAGGAGGATTCAGACATGTTGAGCAACATTATTAGAGAATGAAAATATGAAAGGATCTATGACATCCTCGTGGTATTTCAAGACAAGAGGAGTTGAAAGCAAGATGACGGCATTTAGAAGG
Organism: Perognathus longimembris pacificus; assembly: GCF_023159225.1. Taxonomy (NCBI): domain Eukaryota; kingdom Metazoa; phylum Chordata; class Mammalia; order Rodentia; family Heteromyidae; genus Perognathus; species Perognathus longimembris. Next base: position 22,323,205 of record NC_063184.1, read on the forward strand.
ACATCACTGCTAAGAGTCGGGGAGGCAGACAATGCCAAGGGTGATTCAGAATGGGGAAATATGGAGGCTCTGTGGGCGAACAAGTCAGCAATTAATTTGGAGATGTTCTTCACCTGTTACTAAAAGTGTCTTTTATAGGTATGCATCTTGGAGCTATATACAGCACACAGCCTCAGATGCTCTTCACTAGGTTCTTCACTGAGGCTTTAGTTGTTTTTGTGGGAGAGAGAAATAGTCTTTAATTATTCCCCGGTAGAATAGCAGTACCACAGAGCTGTGATTTATGTAGTTTACTCATTCAGTGGAATGCTACAGAACAGTAAAAATAAAGGAAATAATATACACATCGACAAAAAAACCTAATGCTGAAAGGAAAAAAAAACAAGTTTTAAAAATAAGAGGTATCACTGCTATGAATTCTTGAAATGCAGTATATAGTTGTGCAAATTTGGGGGCATTATAAAAATGCAATAAAGTTCAGAAGGCCCATAAGAGTCCTTTGCACTAATTTATTTGATGAAGGAAGACAGAGATGGTATTTGTTTATTGGCAATTCTATGTTCATTAAGGCAGTTAAGAAGATTGTTAGCAACTATGTAATCTTGATGATAGATTCATGGATAAATATGTTACTACTAAATAATTTTTGTATGACTTAAAAATTTTAGAGCAAAAATATACTTCCAGTGTGTGTGGGGGAGGTCAATGGGAAGGGAATACATGAATGAAAAGAAGAAGAAAGAGAATGGAATCATAATAGTCAATGGGTATCCTATGATACTAAGAAAGCTATAGCGATAGAGGAGCTTGGAGGAATGGGAGAGAAGTTGACAAAGGAGGTGACATGGATCAAGATACCTTGTTCTTATAAACTTACAGGCTGAATGGTAACCCCTTTGTACAACTTCTTAAAGACAATAAAAATATAATTTTAAAACATAGGTTGATGTAAGCAGCCAAAGAGATACCATGAAATTTTAAAAAGTTAAAGCTTGCAATGCAAATTAGCTACTACTTTCTTGAGGGTAGGCACACAGGTTTTTATTGCTATTGTTTCTGTTTGTTGACTAGTATTTTAATGTAAGATTTTTATTATCTATCCTCAAATAATTCAACCCCATGAATACAACAATATGGAAGTGTGTGGTTAAGATCTGTAACACTCATTTACACAATCAATCCAGTTCCTTTAGCATGGGAGTATGTAACCAAGGCACATTTGGTAGATGGCTTCCGCCACAGCATTCACTCTGCACAATCTCCTTGCTATTAGAAAATTCACATTGATATTGAGCTGCTGGGTGACACACCTCTCCACTGAGATCCAAGAGTATCATGCTAGCTTTTTTTTAAAGTACAGCTACTGCTAATAAACTCTTCCTCAAAATTACTAGATGATAGGGTTATATTTAGTGAATAACATAATTTGTACATGTATCATTTGCAAATGTGAGTAATTGATAGACCTGGGTGAAAATGATTCAAAGTGTTTGACAATTACCAATCACATGTATAGAAAAATTAGTATAGAGCTATACTAGAAAGTATATAAATTATCAGATAAAAGCTTAGTTTAAAAAGCCATCACTTAAACCATAACTTATTAGTAGGTTAGATTCCGACTAATGCTGGTCTCTCCCCTTTAAGGGTGAGTGCTTCCATTTGTTCTTAAAACCTAACCTAATGCTGTTAGTGATGCGAGTAGAGATGGGATCCTACATGAGTACCAGAGCCTCTACCTGCAAGAAATGTTTATATGTGGAAAAGGGGGAGAGCTAATAGTTTGTCATAATTTTATAATATTTTATGGCTAGTTTAGTGGTCCACATAAATTGTCTGGGAGATCTAATATTATTTAGAGAGCAGATGCTCTATAGAACTGCAACAAATTCCTCCTAAAAATCTGTGATAATTCTGGGTTATTCTCACAGAACTCATCTATGGGGATGTTTAGTATTCTGTTTACCATGATTCTGATGTCCAATAAGACCTAGGAGGGAGCTAAAGGTAGGTTTTCATGGCTTTGGACCCTTGTCAAGAAGGAATAAGGTTGAAACCATTGCAGAGGCCACACTGGAGCTAGAACCACAGTTGATTGACCATAACAAAGTTGGGATGGACTTAAAAGCCTTGAGGAGCTATTTTTTTGTCAACATATCCTCAAATCCCTGGGCCAAAGAGATTATGTGGTCACACACCCACCTCAAGGAAAAGCATGCCTTTCCTTTCATGATCATGTCTGTGTATAGGCTCCTGGTGAATTCTGTGAGGACTAATGGGATCACATGCAATGTCCCAGTGGCCACCAACTGAGGGTGGCACTTTGAACTCGGCTAGGGAGGATTTCACTCTAGAAGATAGGCAGTCATTATTATTATGGTGACTGAACCAGTAAGTGATTTTATTTGAGGTTCTACTTGCAGAAGAATCATAGGAAAAAATACAAAAAGAAAAGGTATTTACCTCTTAAGTAAACTTCCAGATGAGAGATTAACATGGTAATGTGAGAACACACACACACACACACACACACACACACACACACACACACACACACACACACCTAAGCCAGGAATGTTTCCTGGCTATGTTCTATTCCATTTTCCAGCAGCTTTGATGTGATTCAAGATGATGGGCTTTCATGGAAACATACATTCCCATTCATTAAGAGACACATATAAGTACTTGGGTCTCTGCTGAAATCCCCTTGGCTATCTCATGTCTAATTGTTACAAAGGAGATGTGAGAATCATTTCTGGGTAATGGGGTTTCTGTGATTTCTGTTTCAGTTCCCCAAAGGGAAAACTCAGGGAAGAGTTTTGAATTTAACACTGTGTGACTTCTTTTCCATGGAAAAAATATGTATGATAGGAGATAATGGTCTGAATAAGACAGGGAAAGTTCCATGGAACACTGAACTAGACATTGCATCTGAACACTGAACAGAAGCAGTGAGTCCAAAATTCCCTGGAACCTTCTAATCAAAGAGCAGTCTGCACACAGCAGCGCCCACATCCCCTGGTAGCGGGTTAGCTATGCAGAATCTCAAACTCCATTCCATAGCTGCTGAGCCAGACAGCATCTTTTACAAGATCTTGGAGCCAACCATCTTGCCATTACAGTTTAAAAAACTACTATGCTGAAAGGAGGTAGAGAAAACTTCACAAGACTTTCCAGCTTCAGAAAAATAAAGCTTAGGGTCTCCAGGATCTAATAGGCAGTGCATAATTATCATTATTATTATCATGATCATCCAATACATGATCACTGAATGGCCCATCTTCTATGAAGGAAGCATTTTGTATTGAAGTTGGTATGGCTGTAGTATTTTCTGTTGCTGGCAGTTATGGCTGATGATAACAGCTGCATATCAAAAACAGACTGTACTGAACAAAGGCTTCTGAGGATTGTGTGATTCCTACCTGGGGAGAGGGGACGTCCTGTGTTTCTCATTAGGAATTCCAATCCTGGCTCCTAGGCCCAAGAAAACCAAAAAGCTACAATCTGCTTAATGTAGGGAGGCTGTTCTCAAATGATAGCGTGGAAAGACTTTGTTCTTGGAACCTACTTTGTGCCACCTGAGTAATTTGTATCTCCAAACCTGTCTTATGCCAATGTGACATGTCTTTAGCATATCTTTTTTTAATATAGCATTGTAATGAATTTCTTTCTGAGCTGCTCCCTTATAAGTACAACTGGGAACATGCGTCCCTATTTATGCTTCAAGTTCGATAATCCTACATTAAAACACAACATATGGTTTACATTAGATAGCTCTGGTTGTAAGTTGAATCTTTTAGGAAAAAGAATAAACTACTGCCTGTTAGAATACAAGGAAAAGGTTAAACCATGTAGGCACGGGTGAGGCAAGCTGTACACTAAATTTCAACCCAATTGCACCCAGGAATTCCAATATTTCCTGGACTCACCCCTCTTTTTTCTGACCTTTAATTTTTTGGGGGTGACTTGTATTCTTTTATTATCTGAAGCACCTTTTGTCCATGAGTTATACATAAAGGTATAATTGTTTCCTTTCAAGTCTTACTTCTCAGAGGAATAACACAGAGGCTTGAACATTACCCTCTGTGTTCTGGAATTCAAAGTTTTGGGCAAATCTGCGAGATTTCCAAGTTTGAGTTTAGTAGCTCTATGTAGACCACCTGTGACTCTTCAGGGACTTCTGTAAGATAGGGATTTGAGTTTGATTGAAATGAGAATCTACCAGAGAGTAAGAACATGATAATTTTGTAGAAATTATTAGAGGGGTAAAAGAGCAGATCTGTAAGGAGAAAAGCCTGACCAGAAAATAACGTGGGTCTATTCACTGCATATATACAGCAGCTTTAAAAAATTAATACATCAATTGTTTTTTCAGAAGGAAAAGTAAATATTACCTTTGAAATAGTGAAAGCTATAGCTTTAAAGGGCATTCCTGTGTTTAAAGTATATGAAAGAGGTAGATTTTATGGCTGAGGGCATGGCTCAAGTGGTAGAGTACTTGCCTCACAAGTGTAAGACTCTAAATTCAAGCCATATTACTGTCATTTTTTTTAAATCTGAAAAAACAGAATATAAATTAGGTACTATGCAGGAAAGATATTCTAATATTGAATTCCAATATCTTATATTATACTACAATAGGAAGTATATGAAGTAAAAATGGGAATTTTTGAAAAAACTATTAGGCTAATGACTAAATATAATATGTGAATTCTATATAACATTGTGTAGTTACTAAAATAAATAATAAGTTGTATGCAAATTTCTCAAAGGTATAAAGCATGCAGTTGAACAAATGAGCAAATGAATGAAAATAGCACTATTTAGAGAAAAGTGTATTTCATCATGTGCAAACATCAAGTTGCCAAAATCACATTATATGATAATTTCATTCTTATTTTCAAAAGCATAGATGAGTATATTTTATAATTAGCATCAATTCATCATGTAACATATTTTATGAATTGTTTGTGCTCTTTGTAATTATTACTTAATTGCTAACTGAGCTCTTCTAAGCACTCCATTGAGTGGATTTAGGTATGTCTTATAAGTGCATTCTTATCTCCTTCAAAAGCAGATAACTGAGAGAAGCAATGAATCTGAATCTACTTCCTGCATGCTAATGCATTTTGCTAAGCTCATTCCTAAACATGAGTGTGTATTCACTCATCCATATATTTCTTCTTCAAGTGTTTTTTAAGTAGCTACTATTGTTAGGTAGTCTTGTAGCCAATAGGACTGCACTAATTGATATCCTATCCGTCCATAATTTATATTCTAGTGAGAAAGACAAAATCCACAAACAGTATGTACTTTCTTGCATGTGATCGACCAGATTAGATCAGGAGTTAGTAAAATTCAAGACTGCGATTTTAAGCAGAGTCATCTACAGACATTACCTAGAATGTCATAGCTGAGCAAAGACTGAAATTGGTCAGAAAATGAGCCAAGGAGATGTTGTAGGAATAATTTTCCACACACAGAGAACAGCCAGTGAAGTTGTCTTTTTGTGATCATGTCAGTTTTTCTCCACCATTTTGCTTGGTATATTTAACGAATATGGTGCCTTTGGAGAGGAAAGGACAACAAAAAGATGAGAATATGATATTGAACAAAAAAAAACAGGCACTGAGATGTGTGAATTTCCTGCCTTCTTGCTCTCAAGTAGTAGACTTAGAGCAGTGAGGCATCTTTGAGCATGTGCCACTCAAACAAACAATCTTCTGGGAGCAAGACCATCTAAAAAGGCTTGGGCTCCTGTGGCCTGAAACTCCATCCCACCTCTTGCGATCAGCAATTCAGACCAAGGCGGCAACTGAAAAGAGATGTGAAACAGTCTTCCAACGGTGTTGCCTAAATAGGGTGAATGCCCTAAGGAAATGTGTGTGTAACTGGATGCATACGGGTACATATGAAGAGAAGATTGGGCAGTGGCACTGTGGCTCAAGTAGTAGAGCACTAGCCTTGAGTTAAAGAGATCAGGGACAGCGCCCAGGCCCAGAGTTCAAGCCCCAAGGCTAACAGAGGGTGTGTGTGTGTGTGTGTGTGTGTGTGTGTGTGTGTGTGTGTGTGTAAGTGCAATATGCTGAAGCTATTTCTCAGTTCTTAAGTTAGAAATTCCCACTTTATATTATATCTGTACCAAACTGGCATCACTCAAAATTAATATGTAAGTTAATGCAGGCAAAATCTTTTAATAAGAAAGTTCAAATAGTCTGGCACCAGTTCCTCATGCCACTGATCATAGGCCTTTAGGCCTATAATCCTAGTTACTCAGGAGGCTGAGATGTGAGTTTGGAGGAGAGGATCAAAGCCAGCCCACGCAGAAAAGTCCAGGAGACTCTTATCTCCATTTAACCGCCAAAACGACAGAAGTAAAGCCCGACTTAAGTAGTAGAATGGCAGCCTTGATTAAAAAATAATGTTACGGGCCGCCCTCAAGGCTCTGAATTCAAGCTCTAGTAGTGACACAAAAAAAAAAAGAAGTAAAATTATTTGTTCCAATATGTGTATGTAATGACTAATTAAATATATAAGCAATGATATGACTTCTTTGTAATTTAGGATACTGGGCTATCTCTCCAGGAATCACCAAAATAAAAGGAGATATAAAATCTAAGGCAGTTGGAAGCCTTTTAATTCCTGACTCAGCTGTTGCCCTGGGAAGTTTGTTCTGAGAAGCAGGACAGCTAGAGGTCTGTAAGCTCTGACCTCCCATTGCCTGCTAGCATATGTCTTTTAGAAAGATGTTGTGAGCCTGAGTGCAAAGGCGTAGTAACTCTTTCCTATCCTGAGAGAAACCTTCCTTGCAAAAACTGTAGCACGCTGTTCTCTGTAGGTACCAAGATAGATACCTAGAGCGATTCATTCCAAGATAGTTGTGTGGGAGTCAGCTCTAAGCAGCTATTCCAATTCTGTAAGTTCTATACCCTTGAGTATGTATTTGACAGGTGTGTTTATGTGGTCTCCTCTTGAGGTTTCCAATCTCTCTTGTAATTCTGCAACTGTATTCAGACTGCTGCAAAAATATTTGGAGACTTACAAATTTTCCATTCTCTGACATCCAATAGTAACGGGGTCAACTGCTCATTAATTTTGAAGTGATTCGTTCATACTACCTTTCCAAACATTTGATTTGGAGTTTGATAAATTGTTAGCCTTATAAATTGTTTTGTTCAGGATAGCATGACATTAATGTATTCAGAACATAACTCAGAGCTTGAATCCAGAAAAATAATCTTAGACTATCAAAAATATACCAAAAAAGAGACATTCTTTAAAACTAGCAAATGCCAGAATGCAGTAAAAAAAAAAAAAGAATATTTTCACAATGCATTCTAGGGTTGTTTACTGATATAAAGGCAATATATTAAACATATAGACAAATCTTTTCTTATTTCTTTTAATGTCAGTGTTTCCTATGTCCCCTTTAATGGAAGAATTCAATATGTTCTAAAACCTTATGTTGAATCTTCCATAGTCTTTAAGGTTTCTGAAACTTCTCTCTCTAATGGTGTCAGTCAACTCACATTATTTTTACCTCCTTTTAAACCTGTCATTACTGTTTCATATTCCCTTTTATGAATATTTCTTTCTGATTTTCAATGAATTACTGCACTAAAATCATGTAAATATATTAAACATAAGAGTACATGATGGATTATACTATATGTTGAGACTACAGTTTAAAGAGAAAAACACAATAGAAGTCTCTTATCTTTAAGCACATAATTGTAAATATTGTTCTTCTTCTGGCTTCTATGTTAGCCCTGCATGGTTTCAACCAGTACAATGAATGATTCAGGATTCCATACTTTTCAAATAGTAATCCAACCCAGGTGGTGCTTCTGACACACACATATGACCTCACAACCCATAGGCCCTGAGCAGCTCCACCTGAATATCCTTTGCCTTTCCATCCATCCATCTATTCCTTCTGCGTGTATAAGGGAGTTGATGATGGTTCTAGTTGGAGGAAGTATGTTTCTGGTGGGGTTTCTTTGAAGGACTCATCTTAGCCTTGGCCTGTACTTTGTTATTCTTTAAAATTTTTTTTTATTTATTGTCAAATTGTTACAGTTTCATAATAAGGCAGTAAGTACACTTCTTATCCAACTCGTTACCTCCTCCCTCATTTTTCTTCCACCTTTCCCCCTTTCCATGAGGTATACAGTTGGATTACAGGATATAGTTTTGTAAGTATTGCTGTTGCATTGGTTCATCTTTTATCCTTTGTCTATCCACTTTGATGTTCCACTTCCCTTCCCTAGTTCCAATAAACATACATACAATACCCCGGGTACCAAGATCAGTAACAGTGACATCAGTGGTAAAACTTGGGAGAAAAAATACAAAAGAAAATGGCATATGTTCACATGGGGCATTGAAATAAAAACCTTCCACAACAAAGAAAAACTGAAACAATATATTTCCACCAAACCAGCCTTACAGAAAATCCTCAAAGATGTCCTACACATTGAAAATCAACTAGATCATGAGGCTAGCAGAGAAATGAACCCTAAATAGAAAACCATGTTATTAGAGCAAGAATTGGAAAGACACAGCCCTTAAGAAGACAGCTATAATTTGATAAAATCCAGCACCCATTTATGCTAAAAGCCCTGGAAAAACTGGGATTACAGGGAACATTCCTGAATATAATCAAGGCAGTTTATGACAAACCAACAGCAAGCATAACTCTAAATGGTGAAAAACTAAAGCCATTCCCTTTAAAATCAGGAACAAGGCAGGGATGTCCACTCTCTCCCCTGCTCTTCAACATAGTACTAGAATTCCTAGACAGAGCAATCAGGCAAGAAGAAAATATAAAGGGGATCCAAGTAGGTAAAGATGAGGTTAAACTCTCTCTCTTCGCAGATGACATGATCCTATACCTAAAAATCCCATTGACTCTACCCCCAAGCCACTAGAGCTGATCCAAAACTTTGGCAAAGTTGCAGGATATAAAATAAACCTTCAAAAATCAACGGCCTTTCTCTATGCTAACGACCCAAAGACCGAGGCTGATATCAGGAAAGCAACGCCCTTTGCAATAGCCCCCCAAAACATAAAATACCTAGGAATAACCTTAACCAAAGAAGTGAAAGACCTCTTTGAGGAGAACTTTAAAACCTTGAAAAACGAAATTAAGTCAGAACTAAGGAAATGGAAAAACCTCCCATGCTCCTGGATTGGGAGGATTAATATAATCAAAATGGCAATATTGCCAAAGGCTATCTACAAGTTCAATGCAATACCCATTAATATCCCAACACCATTTTTTGATGAAATAGAGGAAGCAATCCAGAAATTCATATGGAATAATAAAAGACCTAGAATAGCAAAAACAATCCTAAGCAGAAAGAACAGTGCTGGAGGAATTACAATACCCAACTTCAAGTTGTATTATAAAACTATAGTAATAAAAACAGCTTGGTATTGGCACCGGAACAGGCCCGAAGACCAATGGAACAGAATTGAAGACCCGGGAATGAACCCACAGAACTACGCCTACTTAATCTTTGATAAAGGGGCTAAAACAATAGTTTGGAAGAAAGATAACCTCTTTAACAAATTGTGCTGGGAAAACTGGCTCAACACATGCAACAAACTACAACTAGGTCCTTATATATCACCCTGCACCAAAATCAATTCCAAATGGATTAAAGACCTCGAAATCAAAACAGACACCCTGAAAACACTAAAGGAAGAAGTAGGAGAAACACTTGGGCTCCTTGGCGCAGGAAGGAACTTCCTTAACAAAGACTCAGAAAGGCTACAAATCAAAGAAAGGTTGGACAAATGGGACTGCATCAAACTGCAGAGCTTCTGCATGGCAAAGGACATAGCCTGCAAGATAATCAGAAATCCCACAGACTGGGAGAAGATCTTTACCAGCCATTCAATGGACAAAGGCCTCATATCTAAAATATTTGCAGAACTAAAAAAATTACCTTCCTCCAAAACAAAACTGCAAAGAACTAATAGCCCACTCATCAAGTGGGCTAAAGACCTACAAAGAGACTTCTCTGATGAGGAAATGAGAATGGCCAAAAGACATGAAAAAGTGCTCTACATCACTGGCCATAAAAGAAATGCAAATCAAAACAACATTGAGATTCCATCTCACCCCAGTAAGAATGTCCTATATCAAGAAAACTAACAATAACAGTTGTTGGAGGGGATGTGGCCAAAAGGGAACCCTACTTCATTGTTGGTGGGAATGTAAACTGGTTCAGCCACTCTGGCAAGCAGTATGGAGATTCCTCAGAAGGCTAAATGTAGAACTCCCCTATGACCCAGCAACCCCACTTTTGGGTATTTATCCGAAAAACCACAAACAAAATCACAGTAAAGCCACCAGCACAACAATGTTCATTGCAGCACAATTTGTCATAGCGAGAATCTGGAACCAACCCAGATGCCCCTCCGTAGATGAATGGATCAGGAAAATGTGGTACATATACACAATGGAATTTTATGCCTCTATCAGAAAGAATGACATTGTCCCATTTGTAAGGAAATGGAAGGACTTGGAAAAAATTACACTAAGTGAAGTGAGCCAGACCCAAAGAAACATGGACTCTATGGTCTCCCTTATTGGGAATAATTAGCACAGGTTTAGGCAAGTCACAGCAGAGGATCACAAGAGCTCAATAGCTATACCCTTATGATCACATAAGATGATGCTAAGTGAAATGAACTGCATTTTATGGAAATGATTGTTATATCACAGTTGTAACTACTTTCAACATCCCATGAGTATCTGTAGTTTCTACTATTGATGATGTTCTTGTATCACCTTCTTGTGATTGTATCTACACTATCTCTGTAATCTTATCTGAGTATATTGGACACCGTGTATACTGGTATTAGAATTAGGAAATTGAGAGGGAATTCCAAAATTGATAGACAAAGGGTAAAATAAGAGAAACAACAACAAAAGCAGTACTTGCAAAACTGTTTGGTGTAAGTGAACTGAACACCTCGGGGGGGGGGGAAGGGGGAGGGGGCGGGGGGTATGAGGGACAAGGTAACAAAGAGTACAAGAAATGTATCCAATGCCTAACGTATGAAACTGTAACCTCTCTATACATCAATTTTATAATAATAATAAAAAGAAGATAGCTATAATGAAAGGAACAAACAAAAACCTCTCAATCTTAGCTCTCAATATTAATGGACTTAAACTCTCCAATTAAATGACATAGACCAATAAGTAGGATCAAAAATCAAGATGCATCTTTCTACTGTCTTCAAGAGACACATCTTGCCCACAAAAACTATTGTTATTCTTTGCTTCCTGGCTGCCATAGATGAAGCTGCCCCTCTTCCATGGGTTTCTACTTTGCCACAGGCTTAAAAGCAATAGAGCCAGCCAGCCATGGGCTAAAACTCTGAAACAATGAGCCAAATAAATATTTTCTCCCTTAAATTGTTCTCTCAGGCATTCCTAACAGTGACCAGAAAAACTCTGACCAACATACATACTATTGTATAATGTTTAATGAAATAAAGGACAGTATTAATGAAATAATCTCATTTAAATTTTCATTACACTGGGAATGATGTTTATTCTACTTTATTGCTTGACTTTTATAGTGTGGCCTTTTTCTTTTCTTCTTCTTTTTAAAAACATGTTTGCCATAAAAGAAAAAGAGAAGTTGACATTTAGGTGAGGGAAACTTACTATTCCCTTACAATAACAAGGAGAGAAGGGAGCAAGGGAGGTGAAAAAAATCCAAAGTCTTATACAGCCCCCAGATAGCTGTTAGATTTTGTGAACTTCAAGATCTCCCCAAATGGATTTCAATCTTGGATACCTTTAACATCATGTATGCTGGCTTCAAAATAAATACAGAAGTTTAACATACTGCAACATTTCTGATTCTGTTTAAGTGCTATGCTATTTTCTAGTTTTTAAAATTATTCATGTGAATTAAAGTTTTCACAAGAGTTTGAAAATCTATATGGGTGCACAGCACTTCATTAACTCATCAATCTCAGCTCTGGTTTCTGGAACAACAGGGTCCCATACATCTTCTTATATTCTATATTCATCTATATTCTCATATTCATCTCCTTATTCATGTCAATAGTCTTCACTGTCAAGGGTACTTTTCCAGTATAGCCACTTATTATTTCCTGTAACTCATTCAACTTGTCATTTTCTAATATTTGGTTGAAATTTAGTGTTCTTTAAAAGCCTTGCTGTTCTCCTACTTTATCCTATACAGAAGGTGTCATGTCCTGAGATCAACACCAAAGCTCATTTAACATAATTATTTATAGGCAAGCTGTCTATTCACTTTGCAGCTGCCATATATATGAGCTGCTATACATTTTCACAGCTCAAACAATACCAATGATATGCTCATTATTATTATTGTTGTTGTTTTTTAAATCATCATGCATGAGATGGAATACTGGTTGAATTCCTTAAAAGCTAATTCCTTGTGGCAACACACAGGAGAGGGAAGTGTAGAGAAAGAAAGGGAGAGGAAAGAAGGGGAGGAAGAGGAGTAGAGGTTGAGAGGGGAGAAAAGGAGAGGGGAGGAAGAGGGAAGAAATGGAGAGGAGGGAAAGGGAGGAAGGGATGGGAGAGGAAGAGAAGATAGAGGACAGAGAAGGGAAGGAGAGAACAGGAAGTGAGAAGGAAGGGGAGGAGTGGGGAAGGGACAAGAGATGATAGGAGAGGAGAGGGAAAGGGTGGGAAAAGGGAAGAGAGGGAAGGGGAGGATAGGAGAAGAGAACAAAAAAGAGGGTAAGGTAAGACAGGGAGATGAGGGGAAGGGAAGGGACAGAAAAACAAAAGAAGAAAAGTTACATTTATTACTTGGCTCCCTGGCATCACTGAGGAGTTTATGAAGTTTCTAAAAGATGAGCAGGTAGTATATGAAATGATGTGAAATAACAAAATAACATATCACACCTTTTTTTTTCTGATAAACCTGATGTTTCACAGACAGATATTTGATGTTCCTGATTAACAAACTTCACATAAAAAGTGGGAGTAACTTGAAAACATTATATGGAGAGTCCATTTTTTTATTTAGCATAAAGAAAGCTGATTTAGTAAAAGGAACTTAAAATAAAGTTTTAATTTCCCATTCTCAGAATAGTTTAAGTATTTGTTCACTTAGACAAATTGTGTATTTAGCATCACTGTGGAAAACAGACAGACTACATCTAGTGCCTGCTTCCTGATTGTCATACTATCAAGAGATTAACTCACGGGGCTCCCCATGGGAAAGGAAGATGCACACAATGCACAATTCTGCTTACTCATAAAGAAAACTAATGAGAAGTTGGTACAAAATGTGCAGACATTTACATTCATCAACTGATACAATTTAAAAATTACAACTGGAAGTAGGGTGTATGATTGTAGTTTGGGGATTAAATTTCCTGGAAAATTATTGTTAATGCGTTGAGAAATGACTTCAAATTTCCCTATGATTAGAATTGGGGGGCAGCACTTCAAATGGTATATGGCACAAAACCATGACATTCTCTCTGTATGTAAGCTGCCACTTGTCCATTTGCTTGTTTTTTAAATAGCTGTCAACTGGTTCTGAATCATCAATTTTGGTAGCTCAGGATTAATTCTCATGATTATTACTGGCAGACATAATGGTGCATAAGGCACAGTGACTAAAAGTATTGCAACAGGGGGTGGGAGTGGGGAGCCTGAAGAGAATGGAAGAAATTCTCTGCACAAAAGCTAACCCCTTATGAACAGCATATTTGGAAACTGTCTACAGATAATTACATTCAGGTAACTCGATTTGAAAATGCCAAGTTCACACAATGGTTCATTTAATTCCATCTGCTGTACAATAATACCTTCTTTAATGGATATATCGATTTAAAAGAAAACAAAACCACCTTAGATATCAAAAGTGCACATTCTCTAGGTAAGTCTAAAATAACACATCAAAAATTAGAATCTCAAAAATGACCCTGCAATACTTCTTCTCCAAAAAAAAAGAAGAGAAAAAAATGAAATGAAGGTTAAACAATAAAAGGAAATTAACTTAGCAAATTTTAAACTTCTCAATGACGAAGTTTCTCTTAGTTATGGTCTAGCTTCTTAATAAGGAATAGACACATTGGTTTAGGACTTCTGATACCTTGTGAGGAAACCTAATTTATTTACTTATTTTTAAATTTAACTTTATTGTCAAGGTGATACACAGAGGGGTTACAGCTACATACGTAAGGTAATGAGAAGATTTCTTGTCAAACATTGTTACCCTCTCTCTCATTTTTCTCCCACTTCACACCCCTATTCCCTTCTCTCTAGAGTTGTAAAGTTCATTTCCAACATAGTGTCTTGTGAGCATCGCTGTTGCATTGGTTCAACCTTTGTCCTTTATTTATCACACCATGTTGTTTTTCCCCTCCCTTCCTCAAATCAGATAAATGTATCCAGAAGACACAGGGCACCAAAAGCAAAAACACTACAAAAAAGTAATAACGGGACAAATTAAAGGGAAAAAAAAGAAAGGAGAAAGAAATAACTTCATACATTACACTAAAAATAACAATAACAAAGAAAAACCTCTTGTTTCTGTATCTTGGACTTCATTTTGATTAGCATCATTTTATATGATCATATGTACATAGCTATTGAGCTATTGTGATCCTCTGCTGGGACTATCCTAGACATATACTAATTATGACAAATGAGGAAAACTATGGAGTCTGTGTTTCTTTGGGTTTGGCTCACTTCACTTAATATGATTTTTTTCCAAGTCTTTCCATTTTCTTATGAATGGGATGATATCATTCTTTCTGATGGAAAAATGTGGTATATATATGTATATATATCATATTTTCTTGATCCATTCATCTACAGAGGGGCATCAGGGTTGGTTCCATATCTTAGCTATGGTAAATAATGCTGCTGCAATGCACATGGTTGTGCTGGTAGCTTTAGTATGGCCATGTTTGTGGTCATTTGGGTAAATGTTCCAATAGGATTGATAGGTCCTAGGGGAGTTTTATGTTTACTTATATGTCATCAGATACAAGTTGCTTTTAAAGCTGATATTTTGGTCTTGGAATGGTGCCATGTGTCATCAGCCTTGGAACAGTGTAAATTCATGCACATGTTGTACATTCTGTATATGTTGCTCTTTTTGAACTATTTATATGGCAGGAAACTTGGCTTTCAGTCATGTGATACAAAGCATCTTTGTGAACAATCTGCTCTTTAAAAAATGCACATATTTGGCCTTTGAATAAAGGTGAATTCTGCCTTCAATATCTTTTTAGTTATCAGAGTTGGAACCACAGTATCTGCTAAACTCACCTTCCAAACTCCTCTCTTCTTTAACCAAAGGGAAAAGTGTAAATATAATCCTATTTGTGTGACCTCTTTTCCTTGAATGGATGTACATATTTCTCATTCCTCATGATACTGCTGAAACCAAGGGCTTGTTCTTGTTCCAGAGTTCCACAAGCAAGGTTGGCCCAGCTAATACTTCAAGAAGAACATCGTTTTTCTTTCCTGATTGCCGTTTCTTTTCACTGTGTTTATCCCATTTTTCCAAAATCAAAGTCCAACACCTCCTCTTCTCCTTTTGTAGGGTTATGGAATAGCCAGCTTCTTTCCCATCTCTGTGACCTCTGCCAGGAATTCAGACCAATTTGGGCAAGATTGGCTAAGAAGCCAATCTGGTTTTGATTAGTGTTTGTTTCCTCCTGTCTCTTGCACAAAAGCTTTGAAACCCTAAGAACAACTCATAAGTGGTTCTTATATCATTCTCTGAATATGTTTCTTCTCTAAATCTACTTTATACTAACAATGAGTATGAAACAGAGTCAGAGTCAAATTCCTACAAACGTGCATCCATGATGTGTTGGAATTCCTTGATTTATTTCTTCTAGTTAATAGAAGAATAGGTTATACTTATGATGGAGGATTTAAGAACTGTTAGAAACAATGATTTGCATTCTTTCTTTAGATCTCTGAAAACACTAGGTGAGTGTCCTGGTGGATGTATAGAAACCCCGGGAGTTTTGGTCTGTTGTAGATTATTGTAAGGAAAGGGGTGCTTTTGACATTAAGCTATTCCTCTGCTGAAGGGCCCAGTTGAAACATGGCTCCTGAAGAGGAAAAAAGTCACAGCTCTAGAAAATTCACAGCATCTCATTCTGCTCCATCATGTCCCATGGAAAGTCTACAAGCTCAGAGCTCTGCACCACATAAAGCATTGCAGGAAACAGTTCATTTCCTTGCACTCTTTCCTCATTTTCCCATTTCCTTAATCCTTAAAAGCCAGGCATTGGTGGCTCATACTTGTAATCCAAGCCACTTAAGAGGTTGAGATCTGAGGATTTGGTTTAAAGCCATCCATGGCAGACAAATCCAAATCCCAAAGACATTTATTTCCAACTAATCAGGAAAAAGCCAAAGTGGAGGTATGGGTCAAGTGGTAAAGTGCCTTGAACAGAAAAATTTCAGCAAGAGCCTGAGGTCCTGAATTAAAGCCCTAGTACTGGCACAAAAGGAATAGCACCTACAAATAGCCTTACATAAAGAAACAGTGCATCTAAGTAATAAAGGAGTCCTATTAAGATAAAAATCTAAAGTTTTCTCAATAAATGATATACTGTAGTGTATTGCAGTAGCTCGTTTCCTATTGTGAAGGTTTTTTTTTAATATTTCTAAGCTATTTCTACTTAAAGGAAGGTTTCAAGACTCCAATTAAATTTTATATTTGAACACTTGTCTTTGGCATACATTCTTTTATACAAATTATAGTTATTAATGAAACTTCCATGCTTTCCTATACATTTGGGCTTTAAATACTTATTTAAATATTAACGAGGCCCTGATTAAGGTGCAGAAACATGAATAGTGAAACTAGCAGAAACGCCTTACTCTTGTCTTGCTTCTATATTATATTCATCAAAATTGCAATTAACAACATGAAAATGCAACATGACTTTCTATATGTGTTTTGGTTTACTTCTAGCAGCTTTGGTTTAAGGAATTTGTGAAAACTAATATTTTTAGTAGCATATAGTAACAATTTGGTTGAATTATAACTTCAGGTGAATTTTATCATGCATATAACTGCTTTAACCAATGAAAAATTTATTCCCTGGCTTTCAGGTTACACATTTATTTATTTTTTTTATTTTATTTTTTTTTTTTTTTTGCCAGTCCTGGGCCTTGGGCTCAGGGCCTGAGCACTGTCCCTGGCTTCTTCCCGCTCAAGGCTAGCACTCTGCCACTTGAGCCACAGCGCCGCTTCTGGCCGTTTTCTGTATATGTGGTGCTGGGGAATCGAACCTAGGGCCTCGTGTATCCGAGGCAGGCACTCTTGCCACTAGGCTATATCCCCAGCCCTACACATTTATATTTGATCAAAATATTACTATTCTTTTCTTATCTTAGATTTATATATCTGCTGGTTCACTTGATTTGTTCATCATGCTAATAAGCTCAAGGTCAAAAGTTTTTCTCTTAGTTTAAGCCTGGTTCTGAGGCTTCAAAATACAATCCAATTTTTCAGTAAAACATTTGCAGTGTAAGGCAATGTATATCATCTTATAGTGTCATAAAGATGCAAGTTTAATCTCATTCATACAAAAGATGCACTAGGAAAGTAAGTCATTTAGATATTTATTCATATTTTCCCCTTGACATATGGGTCTTATCTGAGACTGTACATTCGTTAGACTGGAGATCTGTGTCGGCTTTGTAGAATAAAGTGAGTGAATAAGTCGACATATGGCAGGAAAGGAAGACAAAGGAAGAGAAGATGCACGCACAGTTTCTCCTAAGATTGCAAAATGAGAATGGAAAGAGGGGCATATGTTTAAACTTATGCAAATCTCCCCCACCTGAAGAACATGAACTTCTCACATTCTTACTGTCCCTAACGTAGCTTTCTTTTCTTTTTCTTAGCCTGTTAGTGAAGTTCCTACAATTTCTCATCTAAGTCACTCACTTGTTGGAACCATTTACAATCTAATATTCACCCCCAGAACTTTAAAATAGCTCTGCTATCCATGCAGTATTCTAACAAGCACTGAGTGTAGGTTTTAGAATTCTCTCATTATCGGCACCCTTAGTAGCCTTTGGCCTTGTTGGTCTCTCTTCCTTTCATGCAGTAACTTCCTCATGCTCTCCTGTTCTTTCTGTACCCTTCTCAATCTCTTCAAATGCTCACTGCAAATATCATGGCAAATGCTAACGTTCTTCAATATTCAGTCCTATGCCATTTCTTTTCTAATTATATTAATTATATGCTCTTTCCTAAGGATATTTTTTGGTGGTTGTTTTTTTTTTTTTTTTTTTTCAGACCTGGTGCTTGAACTCAGTGCCTGGGCACTGCCCTCTCTCTTTTTAGTGCTCTACCACTTGAGTTATACCTACATGTCCAGCTTTTTGCTGGGTAATTGGAGATCATCTCATAGACTTTCCTTCCCCAGGCTGGCTTTACAGTGATATTCAGATTTCAGCCTCCTGAATAGCTCCGTGTGAACCACCAGTGCCCTGCTTCTCAGGATAATTTTGAACAAAACCATCTCCAGATCTTTATTACCATTTAATATCCTGATTATCTATCTCATACTATTTCTCTGAGCTCCAACTGTTTGTTCAACATATATGCTTAGATGTTCCAGAAGCTACCTCTGAAAACTGAGCCCACATTTATAAAACTTCCTTTACTGTTTGCTCCAGTAAATCTTTACTCAGAAAAGATAATACTGTAATCCTATAAAAATAATAAAAACAAACACCTCCATTTTTTGATTCAGGAAATTCTTGCAGATCATTTTCAAGATAGCAGCCTGCTCACCAGAGTTTCCTTATCAAAACTGATGTCACAAACTTGGGCTTGCTGTATCCAACAATGCTATTATGTCATGAACATTGCCTAAGTCCAATTAATTTTCTGCTTTCAAAGGCTCACTTGGAACTTCTCCATCCCAGGTCCCCTCCCACAAGATTTAATTAAAATATCTCTAATGACACCCCTCTTTGAGACACTAAAACCTTTGTGGTGTGATTGCTTACAGCAGGAATTTCCAGGGCTGTTTTTTCTTTTCTTTCTTTCTTTTTTTTTTTTTTTTACTTTGTTTTATTAACTGACTAGTGATCCTTTTAGAGATTCCACACTTCCAAGTCCACCTGTCAAAGAACAAATTTAAGACTTTCATACATAAACCAGTTCACTTTTAAGTATTCTCTATTTTAATAAAGCCATCCTTACAGCTTACTTCAAAAAAAAAAACACAAACAAAAGCAAAAAAAATTTCAGTCTTTCTTTCTGTGTACCCACTTTTTAAGTTGCATTGGTTTGCCACTCTAACAAGTATCAGGTGGAATGAATTAGTTAGATAAAATTTAGTATAAATGTAATGTCACAGGGTTGCATCCTCCTCTTTCTGGTGGAGTATTGGAGGAATGGAAAGATGGTGTCACAGGATAGCTACATGCCCTACTGCATGGTAACAACATATATTTTCTACATAGTAATAATAAACAATTGAAAAAGCAATGGAAAGTCCATGAGCTTTTGGCATACAGTGGTTATCTATAAACTAATCTAAATAGTAAATAGTCTTCCTAAAAAGGAAGACTACTCTCATGTTCCCTTTTCACACTCACTTTCCCATTAATTTTTGTAGTCTGTGTGTTTACACTTCTAAAGTTTCTAGCTCTAAAATTTTCTTGCTCTAGAATTGATAGACATATTTGGTTCTTTGCAAGGAAGTATAATAACCACAGGATTTTTTTTTAATGCAGCCAATGGTCTACTTTCATTTTGAAAAGTGTTCAGTGCCAATTACATGCCAACTAAAAAGCACAGGCACATACCAACTCCAATTTTATCAGGTGATAAAACAGTGCACCCAAATGACAATAACACCTGTATATGTATGTGTGCACACACACAAAATTTTCAAATTAAAGAAACATGTAATATGCTGAGGTTTAAAGCCAAAGCGTTAGCAAATACAGCAGTGACACTCACTAGACACTATGTTGCAAATGAACTATACAAATTGCAAATGAACCTGACATAAGTAACTGGAAATCACCTTTACAAAAACAACTAATATATATATATGTATATACATATACATATATATATACACACACATATATATGCTGGAGGTGAAAAAATAAAATGAAGATAAAGCAGAAAATGGCAAGAGGAAATACACATGTGAAGAAGAGAGGTGGATTTCTGAGTGTCTGTATGTAGCTAGGAAACCACTTAATCTAGTTCAACAATAATTTCTCCATACTCTCAAGATTTCTTCAATTTGTGCCAGTATCAGATTTCCTTGAATAAAGAATACTCTACATTATCAAATTTCCCTCCACAAGGCATCTTTTATATTGAAGGTGTTTTTATTACCTGGTGTGGTCAGGAAAGCCACATTTTCTATTTTGTTCATACATGTCAGAATAATTTTTTTGGTACGAGTCTTATTTCATGAATGACACTCATTTTTCTGTGACCTGTGAGAAAGTCTGATTTTCACAAGTTTCTCCTAATTACTCACAATACTGCCATCTTCTATTCTTCTTTTCCTTTCTCTTCACTCTCTGTTTTTACTATGTAAATGTATTCCACTCTATTTTTAGTCTTTAGAAACTCTTCAGTGATATATGGCAGCAAAACATAGAGCTTTTTCTTGGCTTCCTTAAAAAAGGAATGTTGAAACTGTACCCTTCCCCCCCCCCCCCAAAAAAAAAGCCCACTTTGCCCAAGATTACAATTAGCATAACAAGGAATACTGGCTTGGTCTTGGAGATGTCTCAACCAGCCAGGATCAACACTCAGAGAACTGCTGTTCTGTCAAGCCCTTCATTCTCATGGAAATAGATGTGCACTGTGGAAACAAGAGCAGGATTACATTGGAGCCTTAATAAGGCTCACAAGTCATGTCGAGCACTTTTGATAGCCACAAAGCACCGTTTAGGAGAAACAACCGAAACACTCTAAGCAGCTCTGTCAAAGGCCTTTACAAAATCCAACCACCTTCTCTAGACACACTGTCCTAGAAAAAGGAAGGGCCCAGCAGAGCAACTCATGTCTCCTCTTTGATTCTGAAGGATGAAGAATCTCGTTTTGTTATTGTGGTTATTTACATTACTTTCTCTGACAAGTAGAGTGTAAAATTTAGGAAGGTGTTGAAGTTTGGGGTGTTAATAGGATCATTATCTTCAGCAGATGAACTCAGATCTCTAGATTGAATAACCAGAGGACAGCTGCATAGATTAGATCAGGAAGGGGAATAGATCTGATATAGATCAGAAAGCAATTAGTTCAATGTATATGAGAATCTGTATGTGTAAAATTAGTTTCCAAAGAAATTATGGGGCTAGCGTACATAGAGTTCAAATAGTAGGGTGCCTGAAATGAAAGCCTGGGTTCAGTCAATCTCCAATACTTTTTTTTTTTTTTAAATACTGCCTGCTAAAGTAATATAGAAGTTGGGAGACAAGAAAAGCAGGAGAATGGTAAGGTTGAGCACAACTCTGCTACAGTAACAATAAGAAAAGCATGGAGCAAAAAAAAAAAAAAGAGAGAGATTATTTTTGTTGTTGTTGTTAGTAAGTCTGTTAGTAAGTCCTTGTCATAAAGAACTATCTGGACATCAGTTTGATAATAAAAATTTGAAAAAAAATAAAATAAAATGCTAAAGCCCTGAAAAAAAAAAAAAAGAATTATCTGGCATGGAATGATATACCTGAAAACCAGGTTCCCAGTTGGGATGGTTAACTGGATACACTCACTCAGAGCCCTGGTCTGTAAAATAACAAAAGCAAAAAGGTCTAGGAGTGTGGCTCAAGCGGTAGAGTATGTTAGTTAGTTGGGGGGGGGTGGCAAACTTCAAACTTTAATACTGTAAAAAAAAAAAAAAAGAAGATAGGGAACAAAAGAAAATTATCTCAGAACCAAGAAGTCAAATAGAAGGTGTTTAGCAGGATGGTGCACAAGGAAAGGGAAAAGTCAGTTCAAACAGGGATTATTTAAATCAGCCATGAAGAACTGTGAATTTATATAAAGTTGAAGGTGGCTTAAGGTAAGGAAAGAAAACATGACAAGAGAACATGAAGAAGTTAAAATAGTTTGCTAAATATTTTCCAGATAAAGGAGGATATGTCATGTTGTTTTAGCTTGTCCCTTTTAAATAGTGCAGGCATTTCTCCATCCCTCCACTACCTCAGTGAGTGGTTTCCTTGGTTATTCAGAAGGACTGCACAAGGACCCTAAGTGAGCATGATCGAAAGTGCTAAGTGGCAGATAGCCATGCATGATGCCTCCTTAAAGGGATTAAACATAACAGATGGAGGAGATCTATGGGCCATGGTGATGGGAGGAAGCGGTCCTAGGGTCTGTGAGGAAACTCAGTACTATCATTCGAACACCCCCACTCACAGGTGAGCCGAGCCCCGTAGACTCCACTAAGGGATGGTAATTTCCCACAGGCCACTTCCATAAGTACTCAAATCCTAAAGGCTCATGCTGTTTGGCTCCTGTTAGAGACAACCCACTTGCAGGCTAGGAAAGTCTATTTGGAACAGGTTAAACTGATTTGACCAAAAAGAACTGACTCCTCATTTGGACCCACAAAGTAACCCAGAGCAGGAGAAAAACTGAGGATCCTCGCCTCCACCGTGCAAGCCACCTATCTTTGGCCTAAGAAATTCTTCTCTACAATCACTGTGCAAATCACCTTGGGCACCAGGAAAGACATTCCCCAAAACGAGTTACTCGCCTATTTTATTTATTTATTTTGCCAGTCCTGGGCCTTGGACTCAGGGCCTGAGCACTGTCCCTGGCTTCTTTTTGCTCAAGGCTAGCACTCTGCCACTTGAGTCACAGCGCCACTTCTGGCCATCTTTTGTATATGTGGTGCTGGGGAATCGAACCCAGGGCTTCATGTATAGGAGTCAAGCATTCTTGCCACTAGGCCATATTCCCAGCCCTACTTGCCTATTCTAATGGTGGGTCTACCCCAGAGCAGGAAGAGTCATCTCCTGGGAAGCAGATTGCTCCCCTCAGGTGAACCACAGCTGAGATAACAATTAACCAGGCCTCCCTTTTAACTAGAACTGTATGTGTACTTTTTACCACCTGCTTCTAGTTAGTCCTCCATTTAAACCTAAAGCTCATGTCTGTACTCTAAAGATGGCTGCAGATGAAGTGCCATCTTCCTCTCACACGCCCATGCCACACACATCTCCTACCTCTGCCCTTCATCGTGTCTCTATTAAGAGTGGCTGTATCTGACACACGCTGTTCTCAATAGACTTCCCCATCACTTTCACTGTGTTAACCATCCTGCCTCAGTGCCTCTCTCAGTGGATGCAAGAGGAAAATAGCTAATTCTTTGGATTGGGTTTGCAAGAGACGTCTCCTGAATCTCACGTGCCCACTAAGTGAGACCATTTGAAAAGTAGGGTGTGGTGGCTTTTCAGCTGATGTACACTCTTTCAGACAGGGGGCTGTCACAACTACTGCAATTCTGAGTTCAAAAAATACCATGACACAGGCCTAAGAAGCAAGTACTTTCTAAATTTAAATTGTATTATGTAAAGTTTGAACTATCGTTCTGCTAACCAAGAAGTCACTGATTTGGAAAATAAGTCCAAAAAGAAAGCAAGAATCTCAAAAAAGGTGGGAGAAAGTTTTGCCAGTTTCTTTCCAGATATTAGCTTTATTCACACAGGGAGCATGAAGGAATACATTATTCTACTTTTGCAAATCCTATTTAATAACATTAAGCCATAACTCAACAGTAAATAGTGAGATGTATTTAAAAAGTATCCACTTCATTGAAAGGTATTCCAGTAGGCAAAGAAACCGTGTTTTACTTCTAGATATAGATAGATATTTTTACTTAGTCAGATAGACATTAGGTAAGCAGTACATCTATACATTTATAATGATGTATCTGTCTATATAGATATACTCATCTATACAGATTATCGATATATAGTGATATGATAGATTATAGGCTATACATAGATGAAATTATATCTACTATATATCTGATGTAAAACACGTACTCTACTATATATCAGTTATATATAGAAAGAGATATTTGTATCTATAGAGTTGTAGTTATATTAGGTAGGCAATATATATGGCAACTGGGGTGTTGCTTTGTTTAAATTTAATCATATAACTCATATCTGTGCCGTATTTGTTTTCAAAAGACAAATATTTACACTAGTTCATTATAAAGAATTTTTTTATTCTTGGTAAAGTATACATGATAATACTCTTTGGCTAAAACTGGTATTTTCTTCACAAAAGCAACATCATGTTTTCTTATTGAACATCAAAGTATTTATCAGGTGCTCTGAAGTGTGACCAACCTCAATTTTTCCAGCGACACTATGCTTTTCATAAGAAAAAAACATACCCCTAGTAAAAGATCATAGATATGTGGTATTGTCTTGCTTCTTTGACTAGTGTCTTAATTCTCTTTATACTTCATTTGTTTTATACAATTTCCCTGAAATATTAATTCCTAGAAAATACAAAAGAGATGTTTCCCTCTTTATAGATATGAATAAAATATTACTTTCCAAGGGCTGTCCTATTTTAAATCAGAAATCATTTGTAATTTTAACTGAATCTAGATGTTGAAAATGAAATCAAGTGAGTACATATGTTTTAAACAGGTCATAAATAAATTTTGATAGTTAATTTTCTTCCTTTAAAATGTTACTTCGCATTATTTAATGATAACCTTGAGATTGCTGAATGGGAATACAATCTAAGCAATGGAGAACAAATTTAATTCAATTAATTAATACACTTAATTTAGACAAGTATTATTTTTAAACTTTCAAATTAAACTGATCAGACTTACAAAGCAATATTTGCTTTATGAAACTGTTCTATTTAAGTTCTTGTTAGATGAAGCTAAGATGGAAGAGAAGAAAGTTGTAGGGTTTATGAAGAGTTTATACAGGTACCATAGGTCAAGTTGTTGAGTATGTATGTATGTATGCATGCATGTATGTCTGTCTGTATGTATGTATGTATACATGGATAGATGAATGTATAGACAGATACACTGATGTCTTGATAGGAAAAGGACAGTATAGGTCAGAGATTAAACCAATTATTCATCTTAGCAATGAATCACTACAGGGCACAGAATGAGAGACTGGCATCCCTGTGAACCTGCAGTCATGTTGAACCACAAAAGGATGGGCTTGAGCTCTTGAAGAGCTGCTGGTATTGGCCCCCAACCTGTCTCCAGTCTGAGAGACACCCTTCTCTGAAAGGTTAGCTAATCTTTGGAAAATGGAGAGGAAATGCATAAACTTTTAATGTATACACTCTAGCTTCTTAGAAATGTTAGCAATAATTACCCTCCAACCAGTTTTGTTAGTTTTAGATTCAAAATGCCCACATTATGTCAAAACAGGAAACATATTTGTGGAGAATACCCAACAATGGTAAGTTTATAATAGTTTCCCTATAAAATGTTGTATAGTTGGATACATTGTTGGTTTTGTAAGAAGAACCCATATAAATTCAATAAAGTGGTTTATTAAACTGCCACAGAAAATTTACTTTTTATACTTATATTCTCAAGTTTAGAGAATATATATATGAATATCAAATTATTTATAATTAAAAATTTCTGAGCTTTGTGTATGGCAGTGGAAATGGAAAATAGGCACGTTGTGTTAGTGCTGTTCAGTGTGAGATATTCTGCCAGTTAAAGACAGAGCAGAATTTGAACATAAGTCCTTCAGAAGACTCAGGTATTGTATCTCAGTCAATAGGACACTTAGCCACAATTTATTCCAAGCACATGGTATAAAATTGAGTCTAAACTCACCTGATTGCTTGTATTTCCCTCCTACAGAACATGCAGCATTAAAACTGTTTCAATGGCTTAAACTGCTATGGCATCTGTTTTGAAATTCTGTCTTCACTGCTGTAGTGTACTGCTTTTGAGAATAATGTTATGCAACCAAATGCTTTTGGTTAAGATCTTGGATCATAGGCAGTTTTCTTTGTCAAGCTCACATAATAATATCCATCCAATAAGTAATTGTGCTTTAAGTTTCCTCACTTACCAAATGTATTCCTAAATATATTTGAATTGGTTAAAAATGAAGATGCTTGTGAAAACCTTTAATAGCAAGAGAATAATAAACATAGCATAAAGGATCTTATTTGATTGTGCTATTTGTTCACTAATTCACTCATCTATATTTATTGAGCACTTGCATATGTATCAGGCACTGCTCTTGAGGGCTATTAGGCCAGCTAGTCTATGCATAATAGAAATGGACATTGAGAATAAGTTAGAGCTTCCCAGAGCTTGTCATGAATTTCAAAATAAAGTAAAATGTTTTCATATCACCACCTTTTTCCCCTTCGAATGTCCTTTATACTGCATACCAGGATGTAGGTAAATTAGAAAAACCAAATAAAGATACAATTGTGGGGCTGGGAATATGGCCGAGTGGCAAGAACGCTTGCCTCATATACATGAAGCCCTAGGTTTGATTCCCCAGTACCACATATACAGAAAATGGCCAGAAGTGGCGCTATGGCTCAAGTGGCAGAGTGCTAGCCTTGAGCAAAAAGAAGCCAGGGACAGTACTCAGGCCCTGAGTCCAAGCCCCAGGACTAGCCAAAAAAAAAAAAAAAGATATAATTGTATAAGAACTTTAATTTTTAATTGGAAATCCCAATGTAACTGAGTTTAACAGTGAAGTAATTTAAAGTCTGAGAATACAATTTAGAGAACTCCCAACCAGATACCATGATGACAGATCTAACTTGGAGACTACACTGAACAAATAGATGCAATGGTCTCAAACTATATTTTCAGTGTATTTTTGCATTTTAGCTGTAAACTTACTCTTTGGGCTCAAGTTTTATATTTTCACCAGGATTTTGGAGAGCAAACTTAGTGAGTAGACAAAAGTAAAAATAATTTTTAAAACAAGATGATTAAATATTACGTAGTCCCATGAAACTATCTCTTGCATGTCATATGCATTCAAGGATTTTTGAATGTACAATACTTAATTGTAGTCTTAGGCAACGAGTGATGTAGTTAAGCATGAGAGACAGATACAAAGACAGCTAGAGTCATATAGCATTTGGTTTATTTATGCTTGTTCAAAGGAGGCCTGGGTGTACTAAAACAATATCTTGTGTATATGATACAATTCTCACCTTTCCCTTTCTTTCTTTGTCCTCCTTCAGAGTGGGATCTGAAAGATGCAGCTTTCGTGGATTCACTTTACCCAGGCTGCATTTCAGATGAAGGCTGGGAAAAAAAGCCACCCAAGGGTACCATTATGGAACCATAAATGTCATCTCATAAGGAAAAGGGGGCTGGAAGAGGCATTTTAAGCCTCAGGAGAGAGACACCTTTACTTCGGCCTCATGAAACTTGTACAGTACTCTAACAGTATAATGGCAGGCAGTTCCAGTGAATTTGTTATTGAAAGCCACACAATGTGCTAATTTGTTAGAGCAGGCGCAGCCAAACAAATACAATACCTCTCTTTAAAAAAAAAAAAAAAAAGGATTATGGTAGCCAGATTCCCACCTGACCTTCTCAATTCCACAGTCAATATGCTCAGGCCATCTACCCTGTTTGACACCATTGATCGGGCAGGATGGTCCATTTCATGTGTTAACTTGCCTAGGAGGTTGGGCTTGTCAGCTGTAGCTTGCTGTGCTGAAATACCTGAGAGAAGCTTAAAGAATTATTTTTGACTCGTGATTTCGGAGGTTTTGATCTGTGATTGGTTGTCTCCATCGCTGTTAGATGGAGTGAGGCAGAAGACGATGGAGATGAAATAAATGATGGATGGTGAAACAAAGCTGCTCATTTCATAGAGGCCAAGAAGCAGACAACAGGTGAATTTATGAGAACAGTGTGTTTTAATCCATTTCACCCCTTCCTTCATCCTCAACCCCTATATTCCCTGATCCTACCCATCCCCCTCAAGTTACCTATTTCCATTTTCACATACGTACACGGAGTATTATGATTGTATTCACCTACCTTTTCCCCTCTTCCTCATTCATCCTCCCCCCTCCCCCCCCCCCCCCCCGCATATGTGTTTCAGCTTCCTGACTTGTGCTAAATTGTCAGGTAATTGTTCAAAAGAATTATACCCTGGAAACCACTCAAATATATCTAACTTTAGTCCATTAGATCATGTATATATGTATACGTCACCATGTGTTCTCATATGTTTACATATAACATGTGTATTTCCTTCAATGACCTCCTGGCATGAAACAGGTTTTCTCTGCTTCTCAGATCAAGTCCTGCCACTCTACCTCCCACTCCCTTATGTTGGTCATGCTGATTTTTTTTTCATTTTTCTTGAAAAAGAAAGCAAGGAACTTTTCTGTCTCAAGAGTTCTGAATTTGTTGACTTTTCCTTTGTTCTCTTCACTCAGAGCCTTAGGTTCACATAAATTGTTTCTTCATCATCATGTCAATGGTCTGCTCAGAAATGCTATCCACGTTCATTCTACTGAGAAAAATGATCCCTTTCTCCTAGCAGGTATCTGACAAATAGCATATGAATTAATGAATATGTTTTTGTATGTGACTAGATATATTCATAAACCAATGTGATTAAATATAGGAACATGTAATAAGACAACCATAAAATTTTTTTGCCAGGCCTAGTCATTTTCTTACTTTTATAATATCACTTAATGGGTTAATTATTTCAGACTTAATTTTAGCAACTATTACCTTGTGTGCTCATTTTTCTCCCTCCCTCCCTCCCTCCCTCCCTGCCTGCCTGCCTTCCTTTCTCCTTTCTCCTCTCCTTTCCCCCTTCTGTTTTCTCCCACTCTTCCCTTCCTCTTCTTTTCAATTGCCTCTCTGTCCCCTTTCTTTCCTTTCTCTCTCCTTCCTTCCCTCCCTCCCTCCCTTCCCTCCTTCCTTCCTTCCTTCCTTCTTTCTTGTTCTGATAACCAAACACAAAAAGGGACAAGAATAAAGGAGGATTTTAAAAAATAGACATGACATAAAAATGTAGAAATGTTATATAATGCTTTGTTTTAGTTAGAGGTTCAAGATTAAAATGGAATTTCTTTTGTGCTTGAGAATTAACTTACATTTACCTTACACTATGGTCTTTATTTTATTCATTGTTATAAAATATGTCCACAATAGATTCATCAGCATGTATCTATTTGAGTATAGATATGGAAGTACCATCACGTAGCCAGTGACTATGCTCACATCTCATTGGTAGGAAATGCCAGTATAGTAGTTACTTAGTGAATCTACTGTTAATTGAATGAGTATTTTACCTGGTGAAAATTTTTGACTAGGAGGTACAATAATGTAATTGCATTAAAGGAGCATACTGCAGGTCTGGGGAGGATGGGTGGTAAAGTGCACTCTGAGGGTTTTTGCTGATTGTACTCAGGGGTGTAACAGGACTGATTTGCCTCCTTTGGATGAATAGTTTGACACCTTGTTGCTTAAAAATTGCTTATGTTTAAAGTACGCCTCTGCAGCTAAAGGGCCATGCAGATGTCACATTACTGAATAGCATATGGACATCTCCAGGGCTGTTAAAAATGATCGCACCAACCGTCTGTTTTTACTGGGGCTTACTGTATTTATACAGTTCCAAGAGAGAAGATTCCGCCTTCCAATGCAGCTCAGGGGACCTATATCCAGAAGGAGAGGAAGCAGGGAAAGCACTGTGAACTTGCAGGAGAAACTTTATGTTTCAGTAATGGCCTCTCTCTTAACAATGTGGCAGTTTTGAATGTCAAAGAGACCAAAAATATTTTAAGCTTCAAACTAAATTACTTTTCAAATGTATAAATTAAATCCTTTAGATCTCCCAACTAAATAGATGTGGGGAGGAAGGATGGAGTGACTGGCAGGTTTGATGGGGCTGGTCCACATTAATAGGAGTCCAAAACTTATCCCCAACTTTGTTAGAAGTTCAGGATTGCTGCTGGGAAGGGAAAGGGCTTGAAAGACTACCTGTGCTCATCATAATCACAGAAGTTAAGAGTGGACGTTCTGTGCCTATTTACTCCTCAATTCTTTCCAAAGGCTGGTTGTTTTCTTTCTTTATTTATTTTTGCCAGTCCAGGGCCTTGAACTCAGGGCCTGAGCACTGTCCCTGGCTTCTTTTTGCTCAAGGCTAGCACTCTGCCACTTGAGCCACAGTGCCTCTTCTGGCCTGTTCTGTATATGTGGTGCTGAGGAATCAAACCCAGGGCTTCATGGATATAAAGTAAGCACTCTTGGCCCTAGACCATATTCCCAACCCCAGGCTGGGTCTTTTATAACCATGGATTTAACTCTTCCTCCCACCCCATCCCACTGTCACCCATGCTATGAGGACCCACATTATGCATGTCTTATATTCTCAGTAAGCACCTGGTGAACAGAAGCGTAGGTCAGCTTCAAGGTACAGGACTAAGGGGGAGGGCATAACTTTGTCCCTTCCATTTTTTGCTCTAGATGTGGGGCATTATAACTGTTCCTCAACAAATGTAGATAAATTACACACCGTAAGTTACAGCCCAACTGTTCTCTAACTGCAAAACTTTTAGCCATTAATTACTAAGATCAAAAAACTTTCTCTGAGCACTGTTTTATGCCAGACACTGCTTTCTTACTCAGTCCTATGTCAATCATGCTGAATAATAATTAAAATTACACACAGTACAACAAGAATGTGTAGTCTTATGCAGTGCTGAGAGTATATTTTTAAGCATACCACACAAGTGACAAGTGTGGTGATGGATGTGTTAATGACACCACCTTAGCCATTTATTATGTATGTCTCTATATTGCAATACACCATGCTACTTATGATGGATGAATGTAATTGACTCTGTTCATTTATAGATAGAATATAAGGAAAAAGAAAATAAAACAATGTACATGCACATGTATTCCAAAAACAAATCTTGTGAAGGAGGTCATTTGAAGAGAAATGGACAAGATCTATACATGCCACACTAACAAAGTAAGCATGCTACTGAGAAAGTGGAAGGCAAGTAGACAATAGTATTTTTGCATATTTTTTAGTTTCAATGTTTCTTAACAATCTGGAAATCCTTATACCATTTTCATCACTGTTGAAAAATCTACCAGAAGAGTAGCTTTGTCATCAATAAATGCAATTTTAACAACCTACACACACAATAATTGGAAAACAATTAGATATGCTTGAACTGACCAGTGATATTCTGCATTGTAAAAGCATAACCCAGGCAGAAATGTTTCTGTGGACAAACTCAGTTATAGGACCACAGACCATCCCTACCAGTGACTACTCATCCTGGCTGAATTCCTCTGAAGCAGCCATGCAGCTCACCTAGGTAGATACTATTGGAAACATTTGTTTATGTGCATACAATATCATGTAAGCCAGAGCTTCTGGTATGTTCTGAGGCCACAACCTATTTCAGTTGAATAACAGTAACCTATATACACAGCACAACAGACAAGGCCCAAATTATGCCACAGAGAAGACCATGTGAATACAGAGAGGATATGAATAAATATGACAAGGCTTAAAATATTTTAAGTGAAAAGCCAATAGTGAGAGGGCAGAGGCAGATAGGATGTAAGACGGAAGAAGGACAAACAGACAGACAGAAATACCATGATAAAAAGACTGTTAAAACACACAAGCAGATATTATTTGATCTCATTTATGTGAATATGTATGTGAATGAGAAACAGAATAAAGATGATAAAATGAATGTATGGGTCAATTTTTACTAAAATGTTAAAGAATATAATAAAACCTACAACAACAAAAAATCATTCACAGATATCAATATTTGACCTTAGAAAATAAGTAAGCATGCATGCATAGAGAAGATAAAGATCCTTAGTTAACTCTAGATATCATGAAGCTACTGTTTTCCCAGTTTTGCTGGAGAATGCTTAATTACATTTTTAGTGTTACCTTGAGAATCTCTTTTTTAACCCCATCTTTATACAAATGCCTGCCTCTAACACACACACATTCATATGTCACAGAAATGCGCCACTAAACCAAAATTTTAGTCTCACTCTATTGCCACATTGAAGAACTTTAGTGTAAAATTTATTTATATACTATAAAGATACTGTCATTTTTATGAACTGTTTGTCAATTCTGTCAGATCTAAACTTTCAAGTCAAGCAGTGCCTTCCATAGTATATTTCTTTACAAAGACAAAACAAGACATACTTCTCTTAGAAATAATCGTGTCCTTAAAGGCTATATTGCACACTAAAAGCAACATTAGTGGGAGGAATTCATTGTGGCTTCTAGGAAACATGATGTCAGTCTTTGTTCCTAATTTTAAATTCCTTTTACCTTATTGATTTTTATTACAATGTTTCTCTATTTATTTATGGTGTGTGTGTGTGTGTGTGTGTGTGTGTGTGTGTGTGTGTGTGTGTGTGAGAGAGAGAGAGAGAGAAAGAGACAGAGAGAGGGGGGGGACGGGGAGAAAGAGAGAGAGAACACAGGGCCTTGAACTTATGGCCTGGGCACTGTCCATGAGCTGTTTCGCTCAAGGCTATCACTCTACCATTTGAAACGCAGTACTACTTCTTCTTTTTGGTGGTTGTTTGAAGATAAGAGTCTCATGAACTTTCTGGCCTGAGATGACTTCAAGTCACAGACCTCCTGAGTTGCTGGGATTACAATCATGAGCCATGAGTGCCTACTTAACCTTAGCTACTTTAATATATGGATAGCTCTATGTTCTTTTATGTATTTTATGATCAGCAGAGATTACACATACAAATCCATAATTAAAAATACAGGTCTCTGAATAAGAAGCAGGTATGTAAACACAGGCTTTGTAGAACATACTGAAGATCATAGGTCTTAGCAATGTAGAACTAAGGGTGACTGCTGTCCTGTAGGAAAGAGGAATTACAAATACCTACTTACTTGTATACTTCATCTGTATACTCCACTTGTATGCCTGTATACACTAATCTCAAAGAAAATATGTCTATATCTAGTGTGTTATAATTAAAGAAACAGATCTACCTTTTACATTCTCAATGTAAAGAGGTTCAGATAAAAATTATGCAGACACTCCACTGAAGAAAGGGTAGGGAGAAGAAAAGCATATCCACACATGAAAAAATGTATACTTTCTCTATAGAGAGTAAAAGGGTCCCAGTGAGTCCTGATGGAATCAGGGATGATGGTACGCTGTGGTTGGCTAATGTTGCCTGCTTTTGCCACACGTCCTCATGTACTCTGCATTAGCAAGCTTTCTGTCATTCAATAAAATACCTTAGGTGATCAATTTATAGAAAGAAGCTTATTTTGTTCATGCTTTCAGTTAATGGTTGGTAAGTCCCCTTGTTTTTGAGGCTATAGAAAGGTGGCAAGCAGAAAACAAGAGGAAGGGGAAAGACTATGCTCTCAACATTCCTTCAAGAGCACATACCCAATATTCTAACTTCCTCCCTGTATGCCCAACTTCCTAAAGGTTTCACTACCTTCCAATACCGCTACAGTCCAAGACAAAAGCCTTTATTTAACACATGGACCTATGAGGACATTAAACATGCAAATCACAGCACATTTCAATAAGGTGCTTTATCATGGAACAGAGGGGGTTTCATGGCCAGTTTATTGAATTGACACTGAATGTAGACCGTTTAAAAAGAGTAGAATAAGAAAATGGACCCTAGTTTTTCTTTCTCTAACTACTGTATTCTTCCATGAATTTATTCACTTGTATCAGCATGATAATAGAGCTCGAAGGATTCATTATGCTGTCATTTAAGCAAAATGACTAATAGTGAATCATCTAGCTTTGGAGTTTGTTTATACCAAATTTACCACAGTTTTACATAAAACATAGCAGGATCATAAATGTCCAAATAATGGCCTGATAAATATGAACAATGAATTTATCATTTAAAAATTGCTCTATCCAATTTTCTAAAAGGTTATTGTATGTGTGTGGGCACATGCATATGTGTGTGTGTGTGTGTGTGCATGTGTGTGCATGTGTGTGTGTGTGTAGGAAATCACAGCTTTTCTGGCAAAATGAATGCACTTAATTGAGTAAATATTATCTGTCTTGAAGGGAAATTGTATAAGAGAAATTATATTTCTGAGGAAGAGTTCATCAAGTAATAAGACAGTTGATCCATAATTTCCAAAAAGCAAATGCTTTTTTATTTTACCAAGCCTATGATTCATATAAAATGAGGAAATGTTCATGTTTATATACTTAAAACACTAAACTTAGTAAACATAGCTACTAAGGAAATTCAAGAAAACAATCAAGCTTAAAATCGCAAAATCTTCTTAAAGGGTGGGAAAATACAATCATCATATTCAATGTGCAAATGTGGAAATGGAAGTACATATGGATAAGATGGGGAAAGATGAAGGAGAATGATAAAGGGTGACATTGCTCAATCATGGTATATTCCTAATCTAACTTGTCCAATTCAAACCCCTTTACACAGCTACTTAAAATTAAAAGAGATTCAAGCCATGGTAAAACAACAACAACAACAACAACAAAGCATTTTAATGATTACTGCTATGCATTTGGAATGACCATGGTACACATTTTTAATACATGGTTGTCAAGTTCAATGCATAGGGATATGGAAATACAGTGTCCTTTTCAAAGGATTTGGGGAAGGAAGTTCAGAGTTACATGTGTGCCAATTGTCTGCACAGATGGAGCTCCCGAGGCAGTTAGACTCCATTTATTCTGCAAGATGGTGGTCATCTGAGGGAATGTGGTGATGCAACCTGGAGCAGAATGCCACCTGTCCATCACGAACAGCATCAGGAGTGCTTCGGGCACTGCACACATTTAGAACGAGGTTTGGGCCTTAAGCACCAGAACCCATAGCTGACACTTGGTGTGAACTGATGTGTCCTCTCAGGAGGTGACTCAAGGACAGCCTAACAATAATTTCAATTGTATTGTTCTTATACTGACACCTGTTTACAACACCATCTTACAGTATCCTCTTAGATACAATGTTAAGATTAAGCTGTGGACTGTACTATCCTCATGACTCCTGTGTTGCTAGTGTGACAAGCATCCAATGAAGCAAAGTTAAACAACCTTGGAGCATTTACCAATGAAATCTGTTGGGAACATATACTAACTCTGTATTCTAAGAGTATCTTTCTTAAAAGAAAACACAAATTTGTGAAGTACATTTTGACATATTTTGGTGTGTGGAGATAATTCACAAGGATTAGCTGCAATCAGTTGTGAATCATTTTAGTTAACTTACTAGGGAGGATAAAGCTGGACAAGGAGAGGAGAAATATTACCTTTTGCTTATTTCTTCATACTTTCAATCATTCACTTGAACTCATTCTGAGTATTTATGCCCATAGTATTGGCAGATCGCTATTGATGCAAGAAGGAGAGATAAAATCCCATACCAGCCTTGCCTCCAGAACTGGCAATTCATTATCAGCCTGGTTGTCAAGCAAATAGGTTGGGTCTACCTTCTTCATTAAGTGAATTCAGCCTCTTTTAGCTCAGCAATAAAATGCCAGCAATAGCCATTTGGCTAACATAGCTATTGTTTACATAATTATCTCTTGTTTATAGAAGAATGCAACATTTTAAAATGTCATTTAAAGCAAGCCTAACAAAAAGAAGCAATGAGCTCTTATTTTCTTTTAAAGTGAAACTCTTTTCATCTTCTCTAATTTTCAAGGCAATTTTTTTTTTTAAATTCCTTGGTGTCCTAGAAAGGATCCTAGGGCATTGTCTTTCCTGTCAGTGGTGTGTTTGCAAAGAACCTTTGTGGTTTTGCCTGACTGCCTTAGGACAGCTCTGTGGAGACTTTGCCCTCTGCAACTTCCTGCCCAACTTCCTTCCTGAGGGAGAATCTTGGTTCTTCTGCCCCCTCCTGGTCCCTTTGGCTTCCAGTTGTTCATCTCTGTTAAAGAAGCAACTCAGGCACTGCCTGGTGCTTCCTTCTCCTATCCCTTCTATACTTGAGAGACTTCCAGAATATCAGCATGATAAGCGATGACAAAGTAGAGCTTGTGATAACATATTTTCTCCATAGAGCAATTGGTTAATTGGATAGCAAGCTATAGGTTATAAAGAATGTAAGGAAAACTATTTTTTTCTCCCTCTGAGTTCGTATTAGGATTGAAGGATAGTGCTGGGTATTTAATTAATATGTTAGTTTCACAGTAATCTGTCCTTATTTTGTTCACCATAAGAATAAAGAAATTCCAACTAGCATTATTAAGCTTTAGGCTGGTTGTCTAAAATTTTTATGCCAACTTTTAATCTATGCAGAACTTGGTCCTTTCATTATAACTTCAGAGGAATGATAAGTTTCACAAAAAAAGGATTATAATTTAGAAAGTAATTCTCTCATTAGGTAAGTCTGGTTCTTGCAAGAGCTAAACTACTGGCTCAGTAAACAATGGTTAGATGAAATTCCATATCCAGCCAGCCATTCCATTCCATTCCATCTTTTGGATGCTACACATGGATAAACAAGGAAGCTTTTCCTGGTTGGGGTATGGCCTTCTTTCATGAAGAAGGTCTCTGAATGGATCTAAAATGACACACATAGTCAATATTTGTGTGTAATACAGATGATGCAGCCACGAAAGCACAAACAAGAGGCTGGAAGGGTGGCATGATCTTAAGGAGAGAGTACAGTTCTACCTAAAGTAGACTTAGGTTACAAAGAGGAGAGAAGTAAATTTGTAAATAGCACTAAATTTGGACCTGGGACAAAATCAAACGTTCTGATAAAATTGAAAATGAAACCTGCATATTGATTTTTTTAAAATAGTTTCATTCACTTTTTGTATTTATAGGGTACCAAGCAATCGAACCCAGGGCCACACACATGCTAGGCAAACATTCTACCAGTAAGCCACATTCCTTGCCCCTGTGTATCAATTTCATTTGCCCCATGTGAGCTTCCTCAGTTAATCTATCCTCTGCCCATAGGCTAGGCTGCCATTCATTCATTATCATCATGGGAACATTCCGGTCACCTTGACTTACAAGTAAGGGCTGCAGGGTCTGACTTGTGTGGAGTTCAGTCCAGAGTCTATTTCTGCTTCCATTCAAAGCCTTCTGCTTACATAATAGTTCTGGTTTGTTTGTTTTTCACATCAGTCACAACTTACTGCTGGCTTTAGGTAAATTCAAGGGCAAATTCTCAATATGCAAAGGAGGGAAAATAAGGCCTTTTCTTCTGACATTTATTGCTATTTGAAACTTAGCTACATTTAGGCATAAATTACAGCTTTATTCCAAAGAAACTATGCAGCGTTATGGGTACTTAACGCCTATTAAAATCTTAACATAATTTAGGTAGACTAAAAATGACTTTCCCAGGATTTAGAAAGATGTCTCCATAAATCCAGTTCTGGGGAAAGATTTTATTTGTAAGCAACATAAATTGCTTTGATTACAAATATGCAATCTCATTCTTCTAGCCATTGGGAGTATTGTTCTGGGCCCTCTCAACTTGTGACTTTCGTGTTGCTCTAAATACTTGGCAAAACAGGTGAGCTTTAATTTACAGTTTAGCAATTGTTAAGTATGATGAGTTTGCTAATTGTAAACAAGCTTCAAACTTTACCTTTCTCATTGACCTACACGTTTGCTTTTAGGCATGTTAGGAATTAATATTTAATTTCCCTTTCTTACAAATTCTTTAATCAAGGGATTATTTTAAAAAGCTAATTTAGACACAGATGCATAGCCATTTGTGTATGAAACTTCTCTGGAACTTACAATATCAGCCAATTACTATCATCTCCCCTGTGTCCAATTAGATGGGTAAATTTGAGTTAAGACATAAAACATAAACATAAAATAGATCCATTTCCCACATAGATTTACTAAATTTCCTAGTATAAAAAGTTATTCCAAAGGAGATGTATTAGGAGAGATAGAGTCTTTCCCATCTTGAAGAATTGCAATGTTCTGTAAAAGAGTTGCACTTCAGGAGCGTAGAATCATGCAATGATTCAAAAATATCACTTATATTGTTCAACAATATAAATTCATGTGGGAGACAATGAATTTTGTTACAACATCATTTCTGGGGAAACAGGTATTATATTTTGGATATAAAATCGTGCTGGGTGCTTTTGAAGATACCACTGTGTGATTGCTAGTATAGCCAGCATTTTTCCTTACCTTTAAAAAATAAATCAGAATTCAAACATGACTGATCAACCCTTCTGTTGGTTTAACAGTAGGATAGTTAAAGATGGTGTGAAGAGCATCCATCTTTCAATCAACTAGCCACTCACCTATTCAGTTGATATTTGTGGACCATAACTACGTTGAAGATACAGAAAAACAACTGCTTTGTTTTCAGTTTCAAGAAATAAGATCTCCTTAATAAGACAAAAATGGTGCCAGGCACTGGATACTCATGTCTGTTGTCCTAGCTACCGGACAGGCAGAGATTTGGAAGATTGAAGGTTGAGACCAGTCTGGGAAAAAGGTTTATGAGGCGGTCCTCAATCAACAGCCAGGTGCAGCGATGGGCACTTATCATCCCAGCTACAAGAAAAACTGAAATCAGGAACACTGTGCTTTGTGGCCAGCTTGGACAAAATAGTTTGGGAGACCTGATTTCAACAGGAAAAGTTGAATCAGGTGGCATGGGCTTGTCATTCAAGCTCTAGTGGAAAGCTCAAACAGTATGGGCAACGAACAAAACTGTGGGCTGGGAATTTGGCCTAATAGTAGAGTGCTTGCCTAGCATGCATGAAGCCCTGAGTTCGATTCCTCAGCACCATATATATAGAAAAAGCCGGAAGTGGCACTGGGGCTCAAGGGTAGAGTGGTAGCCTTGAGCAAAAAGGAGCCAGGGACAGTGCTTAGGCCCTGACCTGAGTTCAAGTCCCAGGACTGGCAAGAAAAAAAAAAAGAACAGAACCCTATCTAAAAAACAACCAGACCAAAAAGTCAAGTGTGTGACTCAGTCAGAAAACACCTTCCTGAGTAAGCATAAAGCCCTGAGTTCAAACACTACTACTGCCCCCAAAGACAATAGATATCAGCTATAGTTTAGCATACTGTACATTATCTTTAATAAAATATGTATACTATTCTCCCTATATAATGTATATATCCTGAAATTTGTAGCTACATGCAGCAATCTGATACAATTATACAAAAATTAAATATCTAGCTGGGACTTCAGGATCTTATCCATTTTCAAAAGGAGGCATGATGAAGGGACTGCAAGTACAGTCCTTCTTTGGTACCCATACAATAAGAAAGAAAATGTGTTTTAGACTGTGATGAAAAGCTGCAGTGGGTGAGTCGACCTCCTTAAACATTTTTATACTTAAAAGAAATAAGAAGTGGGAGAAAAAGCAAGCATGCTGTTGTGTTTTCCTTTCCTTCCTTTGATGCAAATGAATCAAGCTATTCTTATACAGGCACATTAAAGCAGCAAATTGAAGACTTAAACATTAATAAAAGAAGACAGGAAACTGCCAGTAAGAAAGCAGGAAATGGCAGCAGATCTGTCATCTTGTAAGGAAAGGAAAATCAAACTAGATGTGGGAAAAAATGAATGTTAGTGCAAAAGTAATGAGCAGTGAAACTTAACTATAAAAATTTTAATACTTGTAACTACCCAGTGCAGCCATTAATATACTTCCCTGACATGAAATATTACAGGGATTGAGTGAGGTTCTACCAGCATATGAACTACTACCTGAGACTGAGTTTTGAAATATTTGTGCATTCTGTGAAGCCACTGGAGTTTGTTTGTGCTCTTAAAAGAGAAGTTTGGTAGTCACTAAGCTTCCAGTTCATTGTTTTCCCATATAGGTGGAAGCTTGCTGCTTAGATATCTATGGTGCTTCCTTTCATTGAAAAAAAACAGCACTAGATCAGGGGTGTTTGTTGACAGTGCAAAGGAGGCACCGTTCTTGAACCATAATTCAGCACCCAAGTGTGAAAGTCAGTTACAAGTAGTAGTGAGGACAAACTACCTCCACATATGCCCAAGGTGGTAGTTATCAAAGTTTGGAAATCTCTGATATTATTTAAAAATGCATTTTTTTCAGTCAGGTGCCTGTGGCTCACAACTGTAATCTTAGCTTCTCTGGAGACTGAGATCTAAGGATCACAGTTCAAAGCTAGCCTGAGAAGAAAGGTTATGAGACTCTTATCTCCAATAAACTACCAGAAAGCCAGAAGTGGAGCTGTGGTCTAAGCAGTAGAGGAAAAATGAAATGAAAAGAGCACAGGGATAGTCCTAGGCCCAAGTTCAAGCTCCAGGACTATATGAATATATATATATATATATATATATTCACATTCATGCTTCGTTCTCAAAACTGTTGTGTGTTCAGGGATTTGTAATTTTCCATAGATTTTCTAGGTGCTTAAAATATGTAAGACATTGGTAGCTCTTTTTCAGCAGAGACAGGACAAGAATTTTCCAGCTGGATTTATATGTAAATAATACCTGTCTCCAGAGAAAGATTTCCCCTTGGTATGAACAAAGCATCTTTGATCAAAAAAGTGCTTTTGGGGCATATTTGACATCAATGGCTATGAAGCTTGAAGCATATATGATTATATTAGTAAAATAAAACAGTGCATGACATTTGAGATAGTATCCTTTCTTCCCCTCCACTATAGGCATAAATTTAAAAAAATGCTCTGTGACAGACTTCAGAAATGACCTGAGAGATTGCCTAAGATTGCTATTCCACCAGGTATTTTGTAATTGTCTCTGCTACCTGAGGTCAGACCTCTCCAAAAGCTGGTATTTTGCTACCAAGACTTTTTTTTTTTAAAGCCAAGGGATCCTTAAAGAAGATGAACATCAATTTTCTCTTTTAAAGTTTTAGTTCAAATTCGGTAGCCTAGTCCTAAGTAGTAGAATCAATCTGAAAAGCTCATTTAAAAAAATAATGTGGCACTTAAAAAAAAAGAGAGGAAAAAAAAAACTCATTTATTTTCCATTTTTTTCATGCTACCCATCAATGAAGGATTGTATATGTTAAGATATATAGTGTCTTATATTCAGTTTTGGTTGTTTATATGAATAGCAAATTTTGTGTAGTGAATTAAAAATAATGGTTTTGTTTGCTGACTAATTTTTGGCACTTATACTTTAAATAAACTTTGCTAAAATTTTGAATGGCTGTTTTTCCTTAAGAATACATCAATAGGGACGGGAATATGACCTAGTGGCAAGAGTGCTTGCCTCGCATACATGAAGCCCTGGGTTCAATTCCTCAGCACCACATATATAGAAAACGGCCAGAAGTGGCACTGTGGCTCAAGTGGCAGAGTGCTAGCCTTGAGCAAAAAGAAGCCAGGGACAGTGCTCAGGCCCTGAGTTCAAGCCCAGGACTGGCAAAAAAAAAAAATACAGCAATAAATTTTGCTGATTGCATTGGCAAAGATAAGAGACAGATTAACTGGGTTCAAATCCTAACTTTTCCACTGCCTGACTTTGCTGGTACTGGAGCTTGAATTTAGGGGCCTGGGCACGCTCCCTTAGCTCTCTTACTCAATACTGGTGCTCTACCACTTGAGCCATAGCTCCACTTCCAGCTTTTGGGTAGTTCATTGGAGATAAGAGTCTCATGGACTTTCCTGGGCTGGTTTTGAACATTGTTCCTCAGATCTCAGTCTTCTGGTTAAATAGGAGTACAGCCACCACCAATTCCCAGCTCCCAATTACTTTATAACCTTGATACTGTTAGAACTGTAAATCAGATCTTGTCAGTCCTATATCAAAGTCTTCAATACTCAACGGTCTCACTTAACATAAAAGCTAGAATCCTGAAAGTGGCCCCAGTGAGCTGGTGAGCTGGGGGGTCTACTTTGCCCACCTGATCTCTGACCTCTATTTTCAGCCTCCTGCTGCTCCTTTCATATGTATTATTTCCTGCTTGTTTATGTTCTTTGAGGACAGGGTTGACCTCAGAACATTAGCCTTTACTTTCTCAGAGCCCCCAAAAGTATTTTCTTCTGGTCACTGTCTTTTACTTCTCATACCTTCTAATTTTCCCCTGAATGTGTGCCTGCCCTCTAGGCCTTTTGTAGATAGGTTATGACAACCTATCTACCTTTCTCTGCTTTGTTTTTCTATCAAGGATTTATTGTCAAATACATATCATGCATTTTATATATATGAAGGATGGGGGGGTATCTTTTATTACCCACTATAGTTTCTGCTTATTACAGCAGTGCTAAGCACAGAAAAGTAGTACAATACTTATTTGATGATGGAATTTCATGTGATATTGTTCTTGGATCAGAAAACCATTAAAAAAAAAAAGAGGGAAAAAGAAAAAAGATGAGTCAATTTATTCCAGATCACATCTGAAATAGAGTTAGCCTGATTTAAAGAGTTTAAATTGCAATATTATTATATTCGAATAATTATTCATATCTTTGAAAATCAGAGTTTTGGAAGATTCTTGAGAGGGCTAGAAGCAGGGACTGGTACATAATCATGTTTCTTACATTTACAATTAATTGGATAATAAAATTCTTACTCCCTCATTTAAGCTATAAAATATAAAACATATACTCCAAAGGTGGCATAAACCTAATAACCAAAAGGATATACAGAATCACAAACCAAGACTTATTAGAGTCAAAAGAGTACAGGATCATAAAAACATCAATAAGGAACTTTACTTGGGAAAGCAAGGCACAATGACTAAGGCCTATAATCCAAGTTACTCGAGATCAGAGATCTCAGTTCAGAAACTCAGTTCAAGACCACATTAGATGAAATATTAGTTAGGCTTTTATCTCAACAAACAAACATGTGTGATGTGCATACCTGTATTCTCAGCTATTTGGGAGACATCAGTAAAAGCACTGCAGTCCTGGCTATACTGACGAAACACAAAACCCTAGTTGCCTAGCAAGTGTTGCATCTTGAGTTAACACTTCAAGACTGCCAGAAAAAATAAGTTTTCTTGAGGAAATTTCTTTCTTTCTTTCTTTTTTTAAGAGCAAGCCGGGACCAGGGGACTCAAAGACACTCACTAGTATATGAGCTCCAGGTTCCTATAAGCAAGCTTATTTATTTAAGTTAGTACAGGAGAGGCTACTATAGGCCAAAACAAGCTACACTTTCAGAAAACCAGGTATCTATGTCTTTTGTTGTGACAATGGTTGATATGAGCCAGAGTCTGTATACATAGTGATAACTGACTCCCTTAGAGAGAAATACTAAATACTTCCAAAATCTCTAACGCAAATGTCCTTTGTCTCCACTTTCTTGAGGAAATTTCTTTAAGATTGTATTATTC
Organism: Perognathus longimembris pacificus; assembly: GCF_023159225.1. NCBI lineage: Eukaryota > Metazoa > Chordata > Mammalia > Rodentia > Heteromyidae > Perognathus > Perognathus longimembris. The sequence goes on from NC_063184.1 coordinate 22,366,505, forward strand.
ATTTTTTCTTCCTCCAGAGAAAACACTTATAAAAACTGACCATGCCGAATATCACTTGTGTATAGCCTATTGGTTTCATAATTTGACAGACAACCCAAAGATATATATATGTAACTCAGAAATGAACTCGTATGGAAGGAATCATTTCGTCTAAGGCTGTCCATAGTTTATTATGACTCAGCAATATAAATGCTTGGAATATGAAGAAACAGAGTAAGTGTTAAATGACCAGGTGAGGGAACATTTGGCGTGGGAAGTGAGAATGTGTACCCTGGAGATCTGCCTACAAAAGGTCTCCTCATAACCCCACTGCCCTCCAAATCCCCAAACAATCACTGCTGCTACACTTCATCACCTTTTCACTTGGTACCAAACAGGTCACAAAACTCTCTCATCGCTATTTGAAATACCAGAGTTCTCCCTTTTGCCGAACACCCATTAGTCCTCTTTAATCCATCCTCCACCTCAATCCTCAGGTCTGTCATTTTCTTCCCCAGATGAAAACCTTCCACAAGGGACAAAATGGACAGTGTGCAGTGCGCTTCAGGATTGGGAATGGATCATCCCAATTATATCATCTGCTTTTGTGTTGCCTACACTACCATTCTTACACAAAAAGGACCATAGGACAGTGGATTTAATGTGAGTCCACCTTTATTTTAATGTGACGCAATATAGAAGTCCAAGGAAAGATGTTCAGAATGAACATGTGTTCCTCATGTGTAATAATTCTGTAGATTTAGAAGACGTGCAAAAGAATTTTGGATGGTGTCAAGTTCAAGGGCTTTCAATATCAAATGGAAAAGTAGATGTATATGTATATACATACTCATGAATATAATTATACATATACACAAATATTTATAGAGATATCTATACACCTGTGAAAGGACTAAATAAAACATATGAAGTCTCATCAAGTGATATAAAAATGTGGGAAGATTACGTAATTGTAACATGGTTCTTCCAATTTATAGTGTTAGGATAAAGATTATTTCTAGATCCTGGTATTTTCCAATATAATCCTGAGCAAAAGTCTATTAACATCTTGGCTTGCTCCCTCAAATTGCTTAGGATTACCTACTTATTATATTAATGAATAAGCTTCTTTCAATATTAGAGATATTTCAAATTAATATTTGAAATATTTAAGAGATTAAAACTAGTCATTTTAATATCCTGTATGGTTGTTAGACTCATGCTATTTTAGGTACTATTAGCTCCAATATTTTGTGCCCTATAATGCTTCTAAATGGAGTAAAATACAGTTGAATAATGTACACAATTTTATAGAAAAAAAGTTATTAAGGGCATATATGTAGCATTAAATTTTTTTTTCTAGTCACGGGGCTTAAACTCAGGGCCTGGGCACTGTCCCTAAGCTTCTTTTGCTCAAGGCTAGCACTCTACCTCTTCAGCCACAGCACCACTTCCAGATTTTTCCATTTATGCGGTTCTGAGGAATCGAACCCGGAGCTTCATGCCTGCTAGACAAACGCTGAGTCACATTCCCAGGTATAGCAATGATTCTTATAAATAAACTTAAGAATTATTCATTTATTATAGTTACTCAAATACTTGGAATATTGTGTTAATCACTTAAGTAAAGAACTTTAAATCCACTTAATTTGTGATTGATGTTTATGTACTTGAACCAATGTTTCAGTGAGAGTGAATATTATTCAACGATTTAAAAGCAATAGGTGAAACAGAGAGAATAAGTAGCAATATAGAAGGAAGGACAAGGAAAGTAAGGAAAAGGGGAGGAAGAGAAGAGGGGGAAGGGAACAAAGAGAGATACAGAAAACAGAATGCAGGCTTACAAAATTAGAATTTCAGTGAATTAGTAGGTTTTTTGATTCATACTTTCAATAATTTTTATGTATTAATTTTTAAATGTAACTCCTATGGAGTCTTTTATGCTATATAAATACCTAGGAATAGTCTTTATCTTATAAAAATTATTTCTCATCTATGATCTTGTAATGAGATTTTTTTTCTGTGTCTACAAAACTTCCTTTCTCATTTATGTTAAAAATTCTGTCTTCCAAGTGGAAAATGAATTGTTTAGAAATCTATTGTGGGGTCTGGGAATGTGGTTTAGTGGTAGAGTGCTTGCCTAGCATGCATGAGGCCCTGGATTCGATTCCTCAGCACCACAGAAACAGAAAAGGCCAGAAGTGGCTCTGTGGCTCATTTGGTGGAGTGCTAGCTTTGAGCAAAAGGAAGCCAGGAACAGTGCTCAGGCCCCAAGTTCAAGTCCCAGGACTGGCAAAAAAACAATCTATTGTGTATGTTTGTTGCATATATAGATGATGCTGATGAAATAATTTTGTATTCCTGCTAAAACTATATTCTGGAGATTGTGCTGCTTTTCTTTTTCCACAGCATTCTTGCTAATCATGTCTCAGTTCTACATGCTCCTTAGGAGTGACAAGTGCTAGGTTCAGATTCATTCCTCCTTATGGATTATATTGGTACCAAACCAATTCTTCTTTAGCCTTTGAGCCATGACTTTACACTTGGGATTGCCTGCTAGATATTTCTACTGGGATATCTGATAACACCAAAAGTATGCCTTTTAAAACATGTTATACTTATTCATAAAAACCCAAATTTTTCTATGGTTTTTCTCTGTTTCAACCCAGGGCAGGATTTTTCTTCCAGTAATCTGCTGTAAAATACTTTTTTTAATAATTATAATCACGATTTTGCTCTTCCTGTTCATTTATCCCTATTTCTGTAAGTCCTCTTGATAGATTTATTTATGTCTTTTTCTTTTTCTGTTGTTTGCAATGTTATCCTCTCTCTCTCTCTCTCTCTCTCTCTCTCTCTCTCTCTCTCTCTCTCTCTCTCTCTCTGTCTGTCTGTCTTTCTCTCGGCTGATTTCTACTACCACTGTCCTGATTATTCCCATTTCCCAGTTCAGCATCTGGCTGTTCTTCCTGAGAGTCATCTCAGATGTAATTACTCCAATGTGTTCCTGCTTTGGAGATTGATACATACAAATCGATACATATCTCCCCTCTGATAAACCATAATTCATAACTTTAAAGTCTCTGTGTCTTAGAATCTTAATATCTTAATTTGATTTCCAGTTACTTCTATTAATGGATGCTCCACTTCAATGTTTGGAAAAATTTCCTATGAAGTTCTAGACAAGAACTATTTCTAGCTTTGTGGGTCATAACTTCCATAGCCTGTCTTCTCAAGAAAACCACTAGATCTCATGTATGACCATATGTAAGGACCCAGGTCAAAATAAAACATCTTTAAAACAGCCGAAGTCCTGGAGGGATGCCTGTTACTCCCACCTGCATTTAATCCTATCAGTTTTACTCTTTTTTTTTTTTCTTCACTGGTCAACACATTTACCTCCTTATCTATCATAAGCAAAAGGCTCCTCCTGTCTCTGTTGCTTGGAGTCCTACGTACGCTTTTGTCATTACTGGTTTTTTTGTAAGCATCTCTTAATACTTTGGTTCACAGTAACATATTTCTTTTTCTTCAAAATTTAATTCATGTTCCACTGGTTCAATCATTCCCTCAAGCAATGCTTTGTAGTTGCTTCCTAGCAAGACAGTAGTAAAATGGGGACTGAAAATGCAAATATGAGCAGAAACTGGAGGATGACAATAATTCAGAGGGAAGTAGGGATGACGAAGATGTGGTTGTTTGGAGTGATTTCACTTTAAGACATCATATTTTATATTTTGCTAATGTGTTTTATGGCTATCTATATAGAAGGAGCAATACTTAAGAATGGCCACCATGTAAATGCACTTTTAAATTACTACTCTGTTCAAATAATAGCTAGGAGTAATTTTAGAATTTTCATAAAATGTAACCAATCAGTACTTGAAATATCCCTACTATATGTAGAGATATATTTCAAAATAAGGTAAGTAGAAGTCTTGGACATGTTGTGATTTATAGTATACCATTAAATTGAGCCAGCTTTCATAAGTTCAAGACCTGTTTACAAAAAACATATACTTAGAACAAAGAAGAGATAAATTACATACTCAGAGGTCCTTTCTTTACAAGTGTAACCACATGTTTACTCATATTTCACCACTGCAGTATATTATTATTTTCAAGTAATAGACACATTTCCTTATTTAAAAGATTATTTACTTATCTAATTTTAGCTACTCAGGAGACTGAGATCTGAGGATGTGGTGGAATTTGTCTTGAGTGGAAAAAGTTCAGGGTGAGCACCCAGGCCCTGAATTAAAGCCTAGGTCTGACCACATCAATGACAACAAAAACTCAAAATGGTTGCCTTCAAGAAATTTTCAATGAGCAAGCTACCTTAAATATGTATAACTTCCATTTTGTCCCAGAAAACAGCATTTTCCCAAGCTGCTCCTCAAATGTAGGCTTAGATCTATAGTTACTAGACACGACTGAATTGCACTTGACTATGAAGTGTCATAATGACCCTTTGTGAGTTCTGCCTCTCCTTGTATGAATGTTCTGCTCTCAGGAACTGATCGGAAAGAAAGCCTTGGTCCACACACTCCAAACCTTCTTATTTAAACCAAGGAACTTAGCTCATAGCTACATTAGACTATTGCTTCTTGACATTATTAGGTCAAACTACAGAAGAAGCTTTCTAACATGCAAGTTTCCATGCCAGATTTCCATTGCTTTGGAATAAATAAAAGGAATTGTGTAACCAGCTTCCTAATTGACCATCATGTGTAGCAAAGGTTAAGATCCATCACCACTGGCCTGAGCAAACTTTGATTCCAGACATGGCGAAGCTAGAGTCTTCCTAGCATTCATTGGAGTTTTCTTGAATTATGACTGGAAATGAACCTGCATTAAAAGTCAGTGACATGTTAATTATTCTTTAGTATTTCAAAATTATGTGTCTGTAAGAGATATGGTTTCAGGAAATCGATTCAAACCTTGTCATAGCATTATGATGTGCAGTTGTGAAATGTGCATTTCTCCTCATCCATTGAAAAGAGCCACAAGAAGGGGAAAATGATTCATTTTATTCTCTGTAATCTCACAAGACCAATCATGGAGTCCCAGGATGAGTCAGGAAGCATTTCTTTCTTGTCCTAATTCAGCTTTCTGAGAAGATGGATGTGCTTTGGTTCAATGCTTTATATTTTTGTTCAGCCAAGATTTCTGCTGTCAGGTTAGATATGTAGTTATAATTTAATGAGTCTATGACCCCATCTTATTCTGCAATCATTTGTATAATTATCTCTTCTGTGATCCACTTAGCCTGGGTTAGGTGAAACAGAATATACAAGAAGTTAGCAGAAGCTTCTGAACTCTTCATTTTATTGAAATCTGTTTTCATTATTTGAAATTAATTGCAGGACACTCTATTCGAGCTCTTATTTATAAAGTCCTCTAAGGCTTGAATTTATCCTAACATATTCTTTCAATCCTATATGGAGAGTGCTGAACTTTAGATAGTGTGCATTAAAGACTTCTGACCATAAAATGGTATAAACCTAAAATGCATTCAAGAGAAACGGCATTTCAAGTTGCACATTCTGATTTTCTCCCAGGCTGAGCTACATGCAGCACACTGCTCTCACAAGGCCCGATGATAGCCACCAGCCACAGCAGCCAGCCAGGGCGCTGTCACAGGACATGCAACTGGGCTGTCTGATCCACTATGATGTCCAGTAGGTCTCATGGATTAAACACCTTTTTCAACCCAATATGAATTTATTTGGGATATAATCAATCAAACAGCCATAGTTCATAGCCATATTCATTAAAGAATATCCCCCCTAAAAACATGTGTTACAGCTTTAACCTGCAATGATTTGGAAGATAGAATTGAGGAGGTGATAAAAGTTAAAGGAGATCATAATGGTGGGGTCTTGACTCAGATTAGCATGCTTGGAGGAAGAGATATCAGGGAGCTCATTCTTTTCCAGTCTCTTGGTACAGGTACATACCTGCCCCACCCCCCCACACACATCATAAAGCATGAACAAAGAAAAAAAGGCAACCATCTCTCCAAAGAGGCAGCCCTTATCTTACAAGATACCCACATTTCTGGGGTTTCTGTTTTGTAAACCGCCTAATCCATGGCATTCTGTTAGGTAAGCAGGTACGCTGCTCTGAAGGCTACCTTATTGATTTACCTATACCCTCACTAGGCTTGCGAAGCAGAGATGATTGGTCCTGCTCTTCCTTAGTCTCCAGTTACTGGTGCATATTAGTTATTGTGGAACTGAAGCAAGGTCAACTGGTCAAGGGCTTAGTATTGAAATCAAAGAGATTGAAACTTTAATACAAAATCATTCACTTGTAGAGAAGTTGCTTTGTATTTTCTACATCACATATACAAACTATACATCTATTTAGGCAATCTAATTCACATAGTTGTAAGGAGGAGAACAGTTAGAAGCACAGAGTTCGATTTCAATAAACTTTCTTGATATTATTGTTATAATCATTGATGGATGGAAGGAAGAAGATATATGCATCAGGAATGATGTTAGAAGTTCCTGGAGACTTCTAACTTTCTAGCTGTCCTAGTAGATTCAGATTCAACTGTCAACTTCCTGCCAAATGTATATACAAACTGAATTAAATATTATTGGATGGCAAAGTGGCATTGAGGACTCAAATAGTTGCAAACTACAGAAGCCCAGTTTTTTCTAGAGACGGCCCTAAATCAACAGTATTTAAGATTTATTCAGGCCATTCACTTCTAGATATGTTGGCTTTATTTTGCACATCTGGTTATTTTTAAGACTGAGGACTATTGGTACCTCTGGGTTTTGATGATTAAAGACAAGAATCAAGAGGGAAGAGATTCATTTCCAATAAAGATCCCATTTAAAGCTCATAAGAATAGATTCTGATGGACATGTCCATTGCTGTACAAATGGCTGTGAAATGGATACCTGTTTGATTGTCATAAGGCCAGTCATTCCTTTCCTTTCTGCCCGGTGTGTCTCTATGCATGTGTGTATATGTGTGTCTCTGAAAGATAAGAACCCCATACTGAGTGAATAAAACAACACAACTGACTTGTGGCATATGTCTACAGATTTAAAAACAATCCTTCCTAGAGTAAACATTCTTACAAACTACATTTAGACTTAGTTCTTCCATGAAATGGGAATGCTGTAATGTTTCCTAATTAATCACTTCCTATTCGTTGGATAAAGTAGTTCTTCAGAATGTTAATAAGCTAATTAGCTCAGCAAGATTAGGAAGCAGACGAGAGTAAAATGGAGAGTAGCTTTCTCAAGTCTGGCAAGTGGAAGACACCACCTGTCCCTGCTGATGCACTTGAATTTCTGTGACTGTGTGTAGGGCGGAAGGATGGAAACTTATTTTTACATATGTCTCAGCTGTGGACCTTATTTTTCTACTTAATGATTTGAAAAGATACCTACACACTAAGTAATTTGGACAATTTCAAGGGGGGAAAACATAACATGGAATCCTGAAAGACACTGGAGGTATTTATGCCATTGCTAACTTTTAAAGTAACATTGAATAGCTAAAACACAACTCCTTGGGAATCGAGCTGGATGGCCCAATATGGAGAATAAGTGTAGGCACTGAGAGTGTGTCTCCTGAGAGAGAGGCACTGTGGGTACAGTTGAGAGAGGCATTGTGGGTACAGAAGCCAGATGTCAGCCGTGGGGCTAATGTTACTTTGGCAGTTCATGAATACTCTGAATGCTTCAGATTTTCTGTGTCCCAGAGACTTTTCAGTATAAGATTGAAAAAAAATCTCAAAGAATTTTCTAGGAAGCTTGAATTAAAATAAAAATTAGATTTTCTTGCCACCATTTAAAGCACAAGGGGGGGTCTCATTACTACCTGATTTATTATAATTTTGCTATGAACTTCCAGATATAAGTTCACAATACAGTTTTTAAGTCAAATAGAGTCAACCTCCTTCAAATGACACAGCCATTACTGTGCCTACCAATTACTTAAACTACTGGGATCTTAGTGAAATCTCTCACGAAGAATTAATGTGGGTATCACACACAATAATATGTGGCAAGATTACAAATAAGCCAAATGTAAAAGGAAGTTTTGTTTGCATATTTCAATGTCTACAGGTCTTTGAATCTATGGGGAAAAATAAAACCTCTTTCTATTCAAAATTTAAAATTCCTATTATTAGTTGCTTGAATGTAACCTGTATTTTAATCACATTGCAAAAGACAAGTTCAGCAAGAATGGCCATCACAGCTCAGATAGCAATTTCAAGCAACACAAAACAAGACTCTTTCCTGAACTGCCTTTAATCAGAGCAATGCATTTTAATGACTTGAAACCACTTTCAGTTGACTTTTATGCTCCCATTTCATAGCAATTAAGATAAGCATATTTCTGTAGAATGTTGTACAGTCATTATCACAAACTCATATGAGTTTGCTTCTGAAGAGAAGAATGATTGGTTCTTCACAAAGGTGTTTATTTATTCTGGTATTTATTTCTGACCCTGCGTTTTCAAATTATCCACTGCAATACCTCAAAGGAAACATAAGAAAATGCAAATTTGCAATATTTAAAAGTCAAGACTCTGAGATGATTTTTTAATGTGACAAATAAAACTGGACTGAGACACAAATAAATAAAGGTAGATCAAGAAATTGATTAATCAAAATATATTTGAAAGGTCTTGTAGTATTTGAAATGTAATTCATAACCATTCATGGTATCACAAGTAACTGGGAAGGGGTTGATTTTTCAGTACATAAAAAGTATTTAATTATTTTGTGATATAATATCCATGTAGTTCCTTATAAAATATCCCCCCCCCCAAAGAAAATACTCACATTAATTGAAAAATGCTTGTGAGAATCCATGTCACAAAGGAATAGAGGGAAGAAATGATATGACCACGAGTTTTGTTGAGTAAAATCTTGTCTGTATAAGCATCATATAAGGAAAAGTCATTTGGTTGTGCTGAAATCACTGCTTTCTATAAGTCAGAACCAAATAAATAAAAAAGCCAAGTTTTAGAGAAGTATGATAAAGAATTATGACAAAGGCAGAAATCCCTGGTGTGGGATGATCTCAAAAAAATTGATTAAAAAACTAGGACTATAAAATGTCAATAAAGAAGAAAATGCATAAATGGAAGTACTCCTCATACTATCACAAGCAAATCTCAAAGGTATGAAAGAAAAAAATAAGGCTAAAAATTAAACCTGCCATTAAGCCTCATGAAAGATATCAAGGATAGGATAAAGTCATAAATTTCAGTTTTTGCATATATGTGTGCATGTGGTGGTCTTGGAGCTTGAACCCAGGACCTGGGCAGAATCCCTTAGCTTTTTCGCTCAAGGCTAGCACTCTACCACTTGAGCCAGCATGCTGCTTCCAGAATTTCTGGTGCTACCCTGGAGATTGAGTCTCACAGGATATCCTGGCCAGGCTGGCTTTAAACCATGAGTCTCAGAATTCATCTTCCCAAGTATTTAGGATTAAAGGTATAGGCCACAGGTACCCAACTAATTTCCACATTTTAGTGATCAGTTTTTCCAAAAGAAGTTCCTAAGGAAAAAAAAAATATATATATGTATATATATGTATATATACGTATATATACGTATATATATACGTATATATATGTATATATATACGTATATATATGTATATATATACGTATATATATATATATATATACATATATATTCCTAGATCTTAGACTCAGGGCCTAAGCACACTGTCCCTGGCTTCTTTTTGCTCAAGGCTAGCATTCTACCTCTTGAGCCACAGCACTACTTCCAGCTTTTTCTATTTATGTGGTGCTGAGGAATATAACCCAGGGCTTCGTGGATGCTAGGCAAGCAGTCTACCTCTAACCCACATTCCCAGCCCAAATTGATGACATTATATAAAAAAAAATTAAAAAATGAATGAAAGCATGTGAGAGCAATTTGTGAAATTATAGATTTTATTTTCTAGGAATAAACTCCAAAATACTATACAACTCTAACATGCTATACTTAGAGAATGGTTCCATACTTACAATGAAAGAAAACAACAACAGCAGCTACAAAACCATCACTTGTGTTTGTATCTCTGCAGGTAAAGCTACAGAGTTGTGGAGAAGAATCTGTGGCAGATGAAAAGAATGTCTAATCTAGCATGGATCTTGTAACCAAGCAGAGGTTTCTAGACAAGCCACTGAATTCTGGAAGCAGGCTGAGCACTTAAGTGAGGTGTTTCACCAATGGATTGCTCCTTTGAGCCTCTTAGACAACTTTGGGACACATGCACGTGTGCGTGCACACACACACATTTGAAATTTTTAGATAAATCTAAGAGTGAATACAACCCCCCCTTTTTTTTGCTATGTGTGTGCTCATACTAGGACTTGAACTCAGGGCCTGGATGCTACTCTGACCTTTAGCTTTTTTCACTCCAGGCTAGTACTCTACCACTTGAGCCACAGCTCTTTGTCCGGCATTTTGGTGGCTAAGCATCTCATGGATTTCTCTGCCTGGGCTGTTTTCAAACTGCAATTCCCAGATCCCAGCCTCCTGATTAACTAGGGTTACAGGTGAGTAAAATTTTAAGATGTTAAAAAAAAAGTAGAGGTTGTTGTATAATTAACTTATAAGAGTAAAACAAAGAGAAAATCAGCAATACCTGAGACTTGGAAAGTTTTAAAATTATTTCTTTTTTTTTCAGTTTCTTTTAGCTTATTTATTGCTATTTTGTTGGTTTGGAATTTGAACTCAGAGCTTCAGCTTGTTCGGCTGGCTTACTGGGCTAGAAGTCTACTCCATGAGCCACATCTCCAGCTTCTTTATTCTTTCTTTTAAGAAATTGAGACTGCTAGAGTCATAGGTAGGAAGAGAAGATGAAGTAAAAATATTCATGATTTTTAACAAAAAAGTCACGTAGGATGAGAAAATCCAAACCTGCATGGTAAAAATTGTGTTTCTCTCAAGTATAATAATCTAGTTTCAAATCTATTTCTGAAGGGGAAAAATTCTACATCAATACAACACTTTCTATATGAGAGTAAGAAATGTGACAATTTTTCCACACTCCTGAAAAGCCATTGTCTCCTGATTAATGAAAATGCACTTATTTAAATGATATCATTGCTTCTCATGAGTACAATCAGACATTCAGAAATGGATTAGCCTGGGACTGAAAGACTGCTCAGTTTGGGATATAGATTCATATCAACCTTGAAAGAATCAAAAGAAGAAATTCTCAAGTAAAGCGTTTCAAATACATTTCCATTTATCCCATAAAACTATTTTTATTCAGATACTCCACAGTATTAAGAAACCTTCCATAGCTTCTGATTAAGAAATGCTTCAGAAACTTCTTAGTAGATAAGAGCATTTCTTTCTCCTCATGAGCTTCATGTCACTTATATTGTGTGATTACATTCAGCAGATACTTCCATTTTATTAATTAAACATTTCAAAACATAACCTATGTTATTCCAAGTGGTTTGTTGAATTATGTTAAGTAGTGAGAACATTTTTTAATTATTGAAAACAGAATTTCAGAAATACTATTTCACTGTTAAAATGGAGTTTAATAACCCAGATAAAGCATACTTAACGGATATTTACAAATCAAATTCAATACCAATACATGCAAAAGCTTTTTATGGATTTAAATTACTATGATTAACAGAAAGGTCTCTAATTATGCAGAGAATTTTTATTCCTAAATATTTGCTACACTGCAGAGAGCCCTACACATACTTGGCTTATTATTTAATGTTGATACAGATTTTACTAAATCCATAGAAAATTTATATGAAGAAATTTAAGAACATAGTGGATATGCTAATAAGGTCAAAATAACAGTTTTGAGACTCAGTACGAAGAAGGGTATATGAAGAAGTGGCCGAAGCAGTTAACTAAGGAAATAATAAATTGCTATGGATGGATATGATCAATAGCATCTTAAAAATAAGACTATTTCAGAATAAAAGTATTGCTTTGAAATTTTTTCCTTTACAAGTATCTAGAAAATGCCAAAAATATTGAGCACTCCCCACCCCCCCACCCCGTGTGTGTGTGCATGCGTGCGCGCGTGCGTGCGCGCGCCCGCGCGCCAGTCCTGGGGCTTGAACTCAGTACCTTTGCACTGTGCCAAGTATGGCTAGCAATCTACCACTGGAGCCCCAGTTCCGCTTCCAATTTTTCAGTAGTTAATTGGAGATAAGACTTTCATGGACTTCCTGTCCCCACTGGCATTGAACTGGAATCCTTAGACCTCAGTCTCCTATGGAGGTAGGGGTACAGTCATGAGCCACTGGCACCTGGCTAAGATTTTATTCACTGGCTCACTAGAGCTTTTCTGTATTTTAGTTTAATTTAAAAAATCTACTACTTCTTCAACCATTTATATACTTAATGGCTAGCAAGCACTTGGGTTGTGTCTGACCATTCATTTCAGATTAGGAACAACATGGGCAATCATCCTTTAACAGAACTACTATTAACATGAAAACCGTTATCAATTATTACACAGCAATGTATGTGGTGACATGTACCTGTAATTCCAGTTACTTAGAAGTTAGAAATCAGGAGGAAATCATTTGATGTCAGCTCAGGCCAAAAGTTAGAGACATCCATCTTCAGCAACCAGCTTTGTTGTAGTGTCAAGTCTTTGATCTCAAATAACCCGAGAAATGTAGCTCAGAGGATTGTAGACCAAAGCTGGCCCCTGACTGACACACAAGACATTATCCAAAAAATAACTAAAGCAAGACAGAAATGGCTGGTGGTGTGACTCAGGCGGCAGAGCACCTGCTCACGAGTATGAGTTCCTGAGACGAACCAGGGTACTACCAAAAATAATTTATGAATCATGCATAAAATCTAAGGTTAGATGAGAAAATTCAAAGTTATATGAGAAAATAGGTCAAATATTAATTATTATTGAAACTTAGGACCAACAAATGGGCAAGGTTTTGAGATTCTCTCTTCAAAGATCTTGCTTTCATACTTTTATAAGTTCATATCATCTGAAGACACATTGATACATTCTTTACCCGAGCCTGGAAAATTACCATACTGTAAAATGACTGCTAGATACTGTTATTTAAATCCATAATTGGAATATTTACCAAATAGAGTTATGAATCTTACAGTGTCCTATCATAAATAGGATCTGAAAATATAGAAAATAATTGTATTCTTCAACTTTTAAAGGAAGTAAAATTTCACAAGTCTTCACAAATGCAAAGTGATAATTTTATAAGACAAAATCTATCTGAAATCACAAGAAAAACTTTTGCTCTCCAAAGTTGTTTTGTTTGTTCAGTGTGAGAGAGAAGGTCTCACTGTGTAGCCCAGACAGGATTCATATTTGCAACCTTCCTGCCAAGTACTAGGATTCCAAATGTGAACTACCACACACAGTTTCTTTCCCAAAGTTCTTGTATACTTCTAATCAACTTTGAGAAATATTTAGGTCCTTAAGACACATGGAAATGTTTTGTATGAGACACCTTCACTAGCTAGCTCTAGGAGGTCAGAAATCCTGGGTAAAGAAATTACTGGAACAATTACAATACTGGAAAAAAGGATAAAGACAAGAAGGAGACAATAGCACCATTCTCCAAAGCCATGTTTTATATGTAATATATATATATATATATATATATATATATATATATATATATATATATATATATATATATATATCCAGTCCTGGGGCTTGAAGTCAGGGCCTAAGTGTTATCCCTGAGCCTCTTTCTGTTCAAGGCTAGTATTCTACCACTTGAGCCACAGTTCTACTTCTACTTCATTTTCTGAGTAGTTTATTGGAGATATGAGTCTCACTGTCTTTCCTTGTCTGTCTTCAAACCACAATCCTCAAATCTCAGCCTCCTGAGTAGTTAGGATTACAGGTGTCAGCTCTACTAGAAGTAGAGCTACTAGAAGTATGTTAAAAATGTTTAATCAGAAAATTTTCTTAGATTATGTGACCAGATTTACACTTTTTCTTTTGGTAGAGATTCCAGTTGTATATTCCAGCTGTATTCCAGTTCCTGTTGAAGGAAAATTCATAACCCCTTAAGGAAGCCAGGCAAGCCTGAGAGAACAGGATGGATGCTAGATAGATAGATAGATAGATAGATAGATAGATAGATAGATAGATCTTCAAATATTCAAACAGACTACAGAGTAGTTCAGAGGGGGCAAAGTATAGAATATGAAGTACAATGAAAAGCCCCTGAGATTGTTATCCAACTGAACTTACCATGCCATAAAGTCACTATGTAATAAATTACTCTGTTGTGAGTTTCCAACATAAATGGATAAATGATTCACTTTTTTACCCCGAACTGCCAAAATCTGGCCAGTCATACAACCTTTTGGAAATAAACCTTCCTCCTGGCCACTTAGAAGTTCCATCACAACAATGAGACCTTGTCAAAAGAGAAACTACATGAACAAATGGGTCTCAATTCTGAATGCTTCTGAGATAGCCTCCTTCAATAATTATGTTCCACATACTGGGCCCCAGAATTAATTGCTATTTATAGGAGAAATTAAGAATGAAGCTGATTAGGAAGCTGATAGTACCACTATATTCCATTGCTCGATTTGAGCTAGACAGGAATTCTGTGTGTGTGTGTGTGTGTGTGTGTGTGTGTGTGTGTGAAACAGAGAGAGAGAGTGAGAAAGAGAGAGAGAAACAGAGAGAAGGATAGATAGAAAGAAAACAGGACAGAGTCTTTCTATGTAGTTGAAGCTCTGACTAGAACTCATGATCTTCCTGCCTCCACCTCCTGATCTCCATAAGGCTGTAATTAAAGACATATGCCACCATGCCCAGGTAATACTTTGCCTTTCCTTCAATCACAGAAATTACTTTCCATTTTAAACTGATATTATTTTAATTACCCCTTAACCTTCAAATATAACTTTCCTTAATTTTTATAACAATCCTGAGAGATGTTATTATAGATTATGAAACAGAGGCTCAATTTTATAATGACATTAAGCATTAATATATAATTCAGATTGGTTGTAGAACCAGGTTTAATATACTTTCCTCCAGCTTTAATTCCTGAGATCCACACAGTAAGAGGTAGAATCAGAATTTCAACTCAGTTCTGTCTGATGACCAGTGCTGTATACTTCTCTCACTACCTTGGGTATTGTGTATACATTTATAATTAGGGAAGGGAAGGGGAACATCAAAATGGAGAGGCAAAGGGTAAAAGGCAAACCAATGCAACAGCAATACTTGGAAGACAAAATGCTGTAAACCAACTGTACAACTTGGGGGAGAGGGGAAGGGAGGGGGGAAGGGGAAGGTGGAAGAAAAATGAGGGAGAAGGTAACAAGTTGGATAAGAAATTTACTCACTGCCTTACATATGAAACTGTAACCCCTCTGGTACATCACTTTCACAATAAATTAATTAAAGGAAAAAACAATAGTCCTGATAATGGAGGTGTGAACCTCTCCATTTTGCAAAAAGTGGCTAATTAGCCACTATTTCTTTACTGCCTACAAATTCTTTCTCACAAATACTTATGTCTTACATAATAACCACTGATTCTTTATTTGGTGGCCTACTCAGTAACTTTGCTAGGTGTTGAGGATACCAAGATGGGAAGAGTATAGACACTTGATCACATTTGTATAATAGCAATTAGCTTATAGGCATTGTCTTGTGATTGTTCATTTGCATAAAGGAGAAAATATGGCTGCTTGTCGGGAGCCAAACTTGCAGCTAAATTCTTGCTGACCTCTGGCTGTGTTTTCAAGGACATGCAAGGACATGGCTTAATGGAAAATCAGAAATGCTTTACTATGTCTGCCATGAGTCCATTCTTATGTTAACCAACCTCATCCAGTCTTAGCTACCATCAGGTATTGCTCTGGGGTCCATTCTTATGTTAACCAACCTCATCCTGTCTTAGCTATGTCCAGTATTGCTAACTCCAAGCCTTTTTGTGTTCTGGAATTTTAAGCCTATGCTATTTCCTGGTTTTCAAACTGCATATAACCTGGAAGTTAAGAATAAACCTGGCTGCAGTCTTGAGTTACAATCTTAAGTTGCAGACCTCCCGAACCCCATACTTGGCCTCTTGTCTTTTTTCTCTTGTCTTGTATTTTTCCTTTTCTTTAATCCTCACCCCCCTCATTCAGGATTCCCTTTTCACTGCCGGCTGGCTCTGGCAGCTGCTAAATTTTTAGAGTTGAGTAGAATCTCATGGATTCTTATGCCAGTATGTACATGTGATCATTCATATTTTTCATTGACTTCTTAAGCATCTACTACCATATGCCATGCATAGAGGATACAGTAGGTAAACAAAAATTTCATTATTGCATGGATACACACTGAAAAGGGAAAGACAGTCTATAATCCAGGAAATTGCTTATATTTACATATATATGCAAGAATAGTGCATGTATAATCAGATGTGTACATGTAATATCAGTTTATAATAAAGTGCTATAAGGAAACATGAGACAAAGTTGCATTAAAAACTACAAACAATTTTAGATTATGTAGAACCACAGTAATTCAGTGTTGAAGAATACCAGTAAAATATTTCATTCTTATCCATTTGAAAGCAAGGCTATTCTTTCTTCCCTTTAAATGCAAGGCAGTAAAAGCTTCCAGCCCATTAAAAATGGACCAACAATAATCTATAAAATATCCCCTGCAAAAGCAGCATATAAGATTTGCCCAAGAAGGCAAAGTTAAAGAATTATATTTGTGAATTTAATGTTGGAAAACATGAGTAGAGATTCTAAGTCTATCCACAAAGTCATCATAGCTAGGAGCTAAATATCTCTGCTTTACCATTTTATTTTCATCATCTTACGAGAAAACATTTTTATGAAGACACTAATACTACTATGCAATTAATATTGGTGGAGAGACCAGCTTTAATCTATTTTTCCTAGCCTCGTTTTCCTGTTTGTGATAAAGTTCAAACACATCAAGTACAGGGTATTAAGTTTTAATGCTGAAACTCGGTCTTCACAATTAAATGTGAGTAGCACTGAAAACTGAACAACACAAGGAAAATTCAGACAAGCAAACTGCTCTACAGAGTTCCCCTCGTAAGGAAAATCATTACATCTTTCCATGTAGAGTTATTCAATGTTTTCTTTGCTTTTTATGTCCTCCTGCATTATATTTAGTTTTAAACAATATAGAGAACCTTGATGATCTCAAAATTTGGCTTTGAGTCTCATCTGAATTTATCTCAAGGATACACAATGTGCTAACACCATCAAAATATGTCTCTGAATGAAACATCTTCCATCAAAGGAAAAGAACATCTGAAAAAAATCAGAGCAAGAAAACTTCTCATTTTGATTAACATCAGTGAGTAATCATTCCCATAGTCTCACCAAATTACAAAAAAGAAAGAAAGAAAGAAACCTTCATTCATTTAATGCCAAGAGAACATAGACTAGTCCAGTCATTTAGAGCTGTGAATCCTTGGTCAAATTCTGAGCGGACAAAACTCAACTTAGTGCATGAGCTCTGACAGTGTCTGTGCTTGAGGTGATAAGGCTGTAGGCATGTGTACACTTAGCCACTGGCATCCAAATAAACAGTGACAGCTTGACAGTTCCTCAATAGAAAAACCATGCGCTCTCTCTGAGACACGGAGAAACAGGGACTAGAGCCTTCATTTTGGACCTGCATCCAGTCGATTCGCATTGCAATTATTTACAGGCTAAGGCTCTCCCTTGCTATCTTTGAGGTTATTACTTGATTGAATGCCTAGATGCAGGAATTGCCCTATTTATGCATGAAGCAGGAAAACTAAAAACTACTTCTAATACTCTTAGAAATCCTGTCAGAATACATGTAGACTTTTATGACTTCAGTAGCTAATTAAGGTTACAAGTTAAAGCAATACCATTGAGCTATAAAATAAATATTTAAAAATTAACAATGAGCCTGGCATTGATGGCTCACACCTATAAACGTAGATATTCAGTAGCCAGTGCAGGCAGAAAAGCAGCTGAGACTCTTATTTCCAATTAATCACCAAAAAGCTGAAAGTGGAGCTGTAGCTCAAATGGCACAGCACCAGCCTTGAATGAAAAAACTAAAAGATAGCATCTAGGTTCCAAGCCTTGACCCCAGTACTGGCACAATCATATTTAAAAATCTTTTAAGAAAGAATATCATTTTTAAAGTATTAACAATGTAAAAGCTACCACAAGGTAATTTTGGTTCTTTTTACAAGATATCTATCTAATGCTGAAAGACTAGGACGACTCCATCTTGAAACTGCAACCATCATGTTGTTTGTGTTAAGCTAAGAATAACCCAGCACATACATAAAACCTGGGAAATGGCTTATTTATGGTGAAACTAGCCAGAAATTGTACAGATTCCAGGAATGAAGTTGTTTGTGTGGATGTTTGTGCCTAAACCAACCGGCCATAAAACCCATTTCCCAGATGGCCGAACTGGTTTGGGAACGTTCCAGTTACGTTGACTGCTCTGGAATGTTCTCTGACCAATTTTAGAGAACCCCTAGCCCCGAGCCAATCAGATTTGTCCTCGCACCCCAACCCTGCTTGCACTTCTGGTTTTTTGTAACTTTGTGGTTTTTTCCTTTAAATACCCATGTGAAACTCTGCTCGTGGCCTTCCTCCTAACCTCCGCTGCGTCAGAGTGTAGGACGAGGTCTGGGTTGCAGCTCGCCTGAATAAAGCCTTGCTTTTGCATTTCGGAATGTCTGGCTCTCAGTGGTCTTCTTGGTGGTCTTCTAGGACTTGGGCACAACAGCCTGGGGGCTCGTCTGGGATCCCCAGAGACCCCCAAAACCCCAGACCCCGAAGGTGAGAAACAGCGCTGTTAATTTGTCTTGTCCAGTCCTTTGTCTAGGTGTGTGTTTTTTACTTTCATTTTCTCTTGAATACGGCCATTCTAGCTTGTTCTATTTTTTTTTTTTTTTAGGGATTGTCAGAGCAGACATGCTCATATGACAGCCCTGGAGGAATTGGGAGACGTCCCAGACCCTCCACCCTTGATGGGGGACCCCTGGAACCCCGCCTTGATACTTGTAGGGCACAAATCAGTCCGGTTTCTAGCCGGCACTGACTGGGAGAGTCTCCTCACTGAGGCTCAACCCGCCCACCTTGAATTTGGGTTCACGCCCTCTGTACCCTCGCAGGAGGTTGGGGGCCGACTTGGGAAATCAACTCGTACTAGTAACTTGTCTTTTTCTCAGGCCTGTGTGTTTGGTACCTTTTCTGTTGTTGTAATTGTGTTTTTTGTAGCTGTCTGGATTGAACACCTGACCAGAGTCATAGGTAATGTACCATCTAGCCCCCTAGACTTGACCCTAGCCAACTGGAAGGACCCCCCCCTAAGTCCTCCACAGTCAGCCCAAGCCACCCACAGGTGGTGGGGAGTGACCCCACCATGCAGTGCTGTCTCTGCATTATTTGTGAGTCTGATGGTCTCTTTTGTGTCAAACCTACATAACCTGTTTTGTTACCTTGTCCTGTGTTTGTTGGCACCGTCAGTTTATAAATTAGTAGATTGTTTATGGCATATTAATTCCTTTATGTGTTTTGTATGTGGTCTGTGTGTAACTGTGTCTAACCTCCCTCCACACTGGCGGGAGAAATTCCTCCTAGGCATGGGGACTGAACTGAGAACGTGGTTAACAGAAGACTTCCAGGGGTGACTCCTTCTCTTTCTCTTTATGTCCCCAGTGGAATTTTCCTCCTTACCTTTTCTTAGCAGCGTTGCTTCTCCAGATTTGTCAAACTGCTTTTACTCTCGCCACTTTTGTATGTTTGTCTGGTTTATGTAAAATGCTCTGAGAAGTCTGAATGATGGTTAATTGGACTTTGATATAAAAGAGAAAGTGAAACTGAAAGCAGAAGGTCCTAGGACGAGATTGAGTACTGAGGAGACTAGGTCTGATGGTGAATTAGGAAAGAAAGAAATAGTAAATCCAATCAGATACTAGAAAAGATTGTGTTGTAGAAAAAGGAAAAACAAATTGCTTGTATTATTATAGGGCTGGTCTGGACTATTCTTCTCTGTTTTGTGTATCTCCTGACTGTGACAGATGAAATGGGACAGACTCCCTCTACCCCCTTGGATTTATGTTTAGCTCATTGGAAATATGTACAGGCGACAGCTCACAATGAGAATGTGAGGGTCCACAAAAAGAACTCTGGTGACCCCCACCCAGCCTTCTTCAGCAGAAAATTATTTGGTGTGCTAAATGTTTGTTAAAACTATCAAGCCCTGGAAAATGAGACTGGAGAATGCTAAAAATCATTTGTTAAAAGCTTTGTCTTAAAATTTGGGTGTTGTAGGAATAAGATTGGCAAAAATATCTCCTGCCACTGGAAAATGTACGGCTGATGTTTATTTTACACGCTTTAAGATCTTTTACCTGTGTATGTGTGTGCATGTATGAGTGTGAACATGTATGTTCAAGATTAAAACTGTCAGTATAATATAAAAATGGGTGAGTTTAAGTTTAAACTCAAAGGTCATCAGATATGGGCCTTATCAAATGTTTTAAAGAATTAGTGCATAGTTTAAAAAAAAAAGCTAAAAGATATCTAAGGATTCTTTAATTTGCAGTTTAAAAAATCTGGTATCTTAATGCATAAGACTATTTGCACTGTAATCAAGTTATTTTGTTTAGCAAACGACATTTATTGGTAATATAAAATTTATTTTCCTCTACTGTTAAAATTCGGGGCTAAATGTCAGAAATTTGGATATTAATGTTTGTTTATCACTGTTAAAAAATTGCTTGGGTTTCTCAGTTAAAGATGGAAACAAACAAAAAAAAAAAGGACAGAAAAACTTAGGACAAGCCTGTGTGCCTATCCTTAGGAGTGAGGGGTGATCTGGCAAAGGTGCAGCTTAGCCAGCCCATGTGGTGGGCCAGGCCCTGGGAGGAGTCCACACATGGTGATAAAAAAGTAAGAGGGCACAGAGGCAATTCAGCAAGCCCCAAGAAGTAGGATGGGCAAATGGAGGCTTTTCTTTGTCCTGTATCTTTTCCTTACAGGTTGTCATAAAAACCTGATGGTAAAATAGGTGATGTGATGATGCTATTGAAATCTAAAACTGCCCCTTGAGAGGTTTTAAAATTTTTTTTAAGTTTTCAAAAGAGAGTTAAAAGTTTATCTGTGCAATGCAATTTGATTTCTAGGCTATGTTGCAATTTGGATATATATTTTAAAAAGGGACAAAGATGATAAATCTAGATTCTTGTGTTTGTAATTCTGGTACTTGTAATTCTTACATTAAGAGAAAACTGTCATTTGAGTTCAGAGGTGTTCTAGGCAGTAACTCAGACTGCAGAAAAAAAAAATGGTCCTTTTTAAAAGGGCCACCCTGAGGCAAGGGACTCTGACCAGTGCTTCTAGATTTCAGAGTTCTTCAAATACAATTGAAAGCTAAAGTGTAATTGTTAAACAGAGGTTAGTGAAAGGCCTTGCAAATCAAGAATACATTTCTAGATAAGAAATAGGGAAGTAAAATTGTCCTAAATGATTATTGCAAAGTGAGAAAAGGAGAATTATAGCTACCAAAATGTTTAATTGCCATTCCAGTTTCTCTGTAGGTTTTTTGTAACAATTTCCAGCAGGCCCACAGAGAAGGACAGATGATCCCTACAAGTTTGTCAAGATGTAACACTGGCCCTTAATAAGTTCCAGGTAAGAGCATGCTTAAAAACTATTTCTGTGTGGACCACCTTGTTGCTTTTAATTGGAGTAAAGTGGCCTCTTGTAAGACTCATTGATCTGAAATCTGTGGTTCGAAGCCAGCCCGGGCAGAGAAAGGTCCCTGTGAGAGTCTTTGTGTGCAGTTGGCCAGCAGAAGTGCTGGGAACAGAGCCATGAGTCACTTTAAGGCTCAAAGTGGTAGGGTGCTAATCTTGAGCTGGAGAGCTGAGGGACAGCACTCAGGCCCTGAGTCCAAGTCCAGTGATGGACCAGGAGAAATGCATTTATACCAGCATGGAAAAGTTACTCCTGGAACAGAGTGATTGCACATCCAGAGGCAGTAAGCCACTGCTTGGATGACAGAGAACGTGTCAGATCCTAGACTCACTCCTGTTTGGCCTTTCAAAAATTAATCAGAGCCGGGAGGTCCTAGAAGAATAGTTTGCCTTTTATTGCCCATGTCTATCTAGTTTGTAACTTGACAGGAACGTGTCAGTCATCTCTGATAGTGGGTAGTAAAGCTAAGTTTGTTAAATGGGGGGTAGTTTGAAAATCCCAACCCCCCTGCATCTACTCAAAGCCCTGACTGGCAGTGAGAATTTTAAGCTGATACATCTGTTCAGGAAAGAAAGTTTGTGGACCTGAGATTGTGTCCTTATTGAGATCTGTTAAAGGCCTGCAAAAGTAATGTAGGCATTTTTTTTTTTTAGGCCACCAGAGATCAGTTCCCCAGCCAGTCAGGAAACAGCTTTTACAAACTAGAATGTTAAAAGGCTACACCGCGGTAGCCCAAAAGGTCTGTATAGTTAAGTTAAATGTTGAATGTAATTTTCAGTTTGGAGTAAAGCTCCCAATGGACATCTGACCCTAGCAACCCCTTGGTAAAGTAGACTAAGGTTATAGGTTCCTGGCTAGGTAAGGTCAATGCTCCTGAGTCAGCCTGAAGAAGTTACAGAAGATGGATGATCTTCGCCCATCAGCCCCCCTTTAGGACCAAGGGACCAGAGTTGTTTTTGGGAAGACGAGACAGGATAAAGTAGGGGCAGGGAAAACAGAGGTAACAGTGTACAGAAACTTCACTTGTGAGAAATGGTTACAGGCCAAGCCTTCTATGTTGGTTTTAAATATCTGATTTAAACTTATTGCCCTGGCAAAATGACCCAAGGGCCATTGATTGCGTAAAGCTGTCTTGACATTCAGTGATGTGCCAGCCTACAAAAGCTAGTGTGCTTAAGAAGGAATCAGGAAAATAAAAGAAAATTTGACTAAAGTTAGGCTTTAGGTTGCTTTGGATCTGCTAAATCTAAAATTTGGGGACATTCTTGAGTTGACTGGAGTTAACTAGCTCTATTAAGAAAATTGAATATTGTAAGAAATTTTCAAGCAGACTGGCCTGCTGCTAAATTCAAAGCATGTATGACAGGCTGGAGAGTCACTTCCAGGCAATGCCTGGGGTGGGAGGTGTGTCCAAGAGTATTAAAATGTGTCCAGATGGATTAGGATGTGACCTCAGAAGAAAGGGAGGTAACTGCCATCAGGTGTGCCAGGTACCAAGGTAACTGGACAGAGATTTAAACTGGCTGGTGGCATCTTCATGGAGCCCTCCTGAGGGTGGATCTTACAGATGCCACTGGCCAACCTTAGGCACTTAGAAGCCCCAGAGACTGTAAAGAGGAAAGTTAGTATAGTAAGCCTTGGAGAATAATAAAGGGATTTAAAAAGTCAAGTGTCACAGAATGTTCCAGTAAGTCGCTGCTGGTGTGAGGAAGTAAAAGATGGTGTGAGTGGGGATATGTTACATTTTAAACTGTATAAGGAAAGACTTTAGAAAGAGAATTGGGGAAGCAAAAATGTTTCCTTTAGATTAAAAGGTTTTGGCATGTTAAAAGTAAGAAAGACAATCCCTAGGAAGTTTGAGTGTGTAGCAAACGGTATCAGTATGTCTTAAAATTAGAGCTTATGAGTAAAGTTGGTATGTAATCAAATTGGCTATAATATAAATAGGGAAATAGGGTCAGAATTGGGGCTTCGGTGTGAAACTATCTGTACCTGCATCTGCAGGGCTAAGGGACTTGTGTGATGTCATCTAAATGTTAACCAGAAAAATCTCATGTATCTTTAACTGCTTGATTCCCTCGCTGAGATGGTTTTGTATGTAAAGCCTGGATTTGCTCATGTGTAGCCTTAGGATCAGATTTGGGATCCCCTCCCATAATTCCTAACTTGCAATCGCATTTGTTATGAGCCTTTATCCCCCCTCAGAGCCCTATAGCAGGTCCACCAAGAGAACCACGTTGGAAGGGACCCTACATCCTGCTGCTGACAACTCCCACCGCACTCAGGGTGGACAGAGCTGTGACCTGGATTCTCTTCACCCATGCCCCCGAAGAGACTGGAGCCGGTGGACTCATTCGCAGTGAGAGAGGACATTCCACCCTGGTGGCGGATTAGCCACAACAGAGGCCGTGTACCAAAAGATGGTCTTGGCTAACTTTACTTTGCTAGGCCTGCTATGTATGGTTGGTGCTTTGGTAGCTAGGGAGAGAGCCTAGACACCCATAAACCCTACCTATGGGTGGTCCGGCAGCTTGGGGATGATAGAATAGTGGGCACCAGAATTTATATATCTTCCCTGGCCTCCAGCCCGAGCTACTGTAACTCCCCTGGCCACTATTATTGCTCTTACTGGAGTCTTGAGATCATGGCCCCACTGTAGAAAAGGAAGAGGAAGTTATTCTCCATGGCTTACTACCTTAATATCTACTTTATTGGGACAACGAAGCAGGTATATACCTCTTCCAGATAGAGAGCTATTGGAATTTAGTTTACGGCCTGAAACACAGGATTGTGCTTCATGTCCACAAGTCCAGGGGGGAATGAAAGACTAGGACGACTCCATCTTGAAACTGCAACCATCTTGTTGTTTGTGTTAAGCTAAGAATAACCCAGCACATACATAAAACCTGGGAAATAGCTTGTTTATGGTGAAACTAGCCAGAAATTGTACAGATTCCAGGAATGAAGTTGTTTGTGCCGAAACCAACCAGCCATAAAGCCCATTTCCCAGATGGCCAAACCAGTTTGGGAACGTTCCAGCTACATTGACTGCTCTGGAATGTCCTCTGACCAATTTTAGAGAACCACTAGCCCCGAACCAATCAGATTTGTCCTCGTACTCCAACCCTGCTTGCACTTCTGATTTTTTTGTAACTTTGTGTTTTTTTCCTTTAAATACCCATGTGAAACTCTGCTCGTGGCCTTTCTCCTAACCTCCGCTGCGTCAGAGTGTCGTCAGAGTGTAAGACGAGGTCTGGGCTGCATGCAGCTCGCCTGAATAAAGCCTTGCTTTTGCATTTCGGAATGTCTGGCTCTCAGTGGTCTTCTTGGTGGTCTTCTAGGACTTGGGCACAACAATGCCAGCTCTTAAGAACACTGCAATGCATTTTGTAAGGTGGAAAAATAATAATTCCTGGAGATATGAATAATATTAAAAATAAAACATGAATAAAATTCCTTTTTGGACCTATAACACATTTTATTAAGGCATTTATTCATTGAGGGACATTTGGGCTGATTCCATATGTTGGTAATGGTGACTAGTTCTGTCATGAACATGGTTGTGATGGTGGCTTTATTATAACCCTGTATATGTTCTATTGGATAAACACTAATGAGTGGGATTGCTGAGTCATAGGTTAGCTCTATGTTTAGGTTATTAAAGAAGCTCCATACTCCTTTTCATAGTGGTTGAACAAGCTTACAGTTCCACCATTGGAATTCTCTTTTGGTCACATCCTTGCCAGCACTTGTTCTTTGTTTTCTTGAGAATACATACTAACTGGGGTGAGGTAGAAGCTCAATTGTGTTTTGACTTGCATTTCCTTTATGGACAGTCATATTGAGAATTATAGCATAATTCTATTGGCTAATTTTACTTCCTTTGAGAAGTTTCACTTTAAATCATTAGTGCAAGGGGCTGGGAATATGGCTTAGTGGTAATGTACTCGCCTCGTATACTTGAAGCCCCCCGGAGTCAATTTCTCAGCACCACATATAGAAGAAAAAGCCTGAAGTGGCGCTGTAGCTCAAGTGGCAGAGTGCTAGCCTTGAGCAAAAGAAGCCAGGAACAGTGCTCAGCCCCTGAGTCCAAGCCCCAGGACTGGACGGGGAAAAAGCGTTTGATAAAATCCAGCACCCATTTATGCTAAAAGCCCTGGAAAAACTGGGATTCCAGGGAACATTCCTGAATATAATCAAGGCAGTTTATGACAAACCAACAGCAAGCATAACTCTAAGTGGTGAAAAACTAAAGCCATTCCCTTTAAAATCAGGAACAAGGCAGGGATGTCCACTGTCTCCCCTGCTCTTCAACAAGGTACTAAAATTCCTAGCCAGAGCAATCAGGCAAGAAGAAAATATAAAGGGGATCCAAGTAGGTAAGGATGAAGTTAAACTCTCGCTCTTCGCAGATGACATGATCCTATACCTAAAGAATCCCATAGACTCTACCCCCAAGCTACTAGAGCTGATCCAAAACTTTGGTAAAGTTGCAGGATATAAAATAAACCTTCAAAAATCAACGGCCTTTCTCTATGCTAATGACCCAAAGACCGAGGCTGATATCAGGAAAGCAATGCCCTTTGCAATAGCCCCCCAAAACATAAAATACCTAGGAATAACCTTAACCAAAGAAGTGAAAGACCTCTTTGAGGAGAACTTTAAAACCTTGAAAAACGAAATTAAGGCAGAACTAAGGAAATGGAAAAACCACCCAGGCTCCTGGATTGGGAGGATCAATATAATCAAAATGGCAATATTGCCAAAGGCTATCTACAAATTCAATGCAATACCCATTAATATCCCAACACCATTTTTTGATGAAATAGGGGAAGCAATCCAGAAATTCATATGGAATAATAAAAGACCTAGAATAGCAAAAACAATCCTAAGCAGAAAGAACAGTGCTGGAGGAATTACAATACCCAACTTCAAGTTGTATTATAAAGCTATAGTAATAAAGACAGCTTGGTATTGGCACTGGAACAGACCTGAAGACCAATGGAACAGAATTGAAGACCCAGAATTAAACCCACAGAACTATGCCTACTTAATCTTTGATAAAGGGGCTAAAACAATAGTTTGGAAGAAGGATAGCCTCTTTAACAAATTGTGCTGGAAAAAGTGGCTCAACACCTGCAACAAACTACAACTAGATCCTTATATATCACCCTGCACCAAAATCAATTCCAAATGGATTAAAGACCTCGAAATCAAAACAGACACCCTGAAAACACTAAAGGAAGAAGTAGGAGAAACACTAGGGTTCCTTGGCACAGGACGGAACTTCCTTAACAAAGACCCAGAAAAGCTACAAATCAAAGAAAGGTTGGACAAATGGGACTGCATCAAACTCCAGAGCTTCTGCACGGCAAAGGACATAGCTCGCAAGATAAACAGAAAGCCCACAGACTGGGAGAAGATCTTTACCGGCCATTCAACGGACAAAGGCCTCATATCTAAAATATATGCAGAACTAAAAAAATTACCTTCCTCCAAAACAAAACCGCAAAGAACTAATAGCCTGCTCATCAAGTGGGCTAAAGACCTACAAAGAGACTTCTCTGATGAGGAAATGAGAATGGCCAAGAGACGTGAAAAAGTGCTCTACATCACTGGCCATAAAAGAAATGCAAATCAAAACAACATTGAGATTTCATCTCACCCCAGTAAGAATGTCATATATCAAGAAAACTAACAATAACAGTTGTTGGAGGGGATGTGGCCAAAAGGGAACCCTACTTCATTGTTAGTGGGAATGTAAACTGGTTCAGCCACTCTGGCAAGCAGTATGGAGATTCCTCAGAAGGCTAAATGTAGAACTCTCCTATGACCCAGCAAACCCACTTTTGGGTATTTATCTGAAAAACCACAAACAAAATCACAGTAAAGCCACCAGCACAACAATGTTCATTGCAGCACAATTTGTCATAGCGAGAATCTGGAACCAACCCAGATGCCCCTCCGTAGACGAATGGATCAGGAAAATGTGGTACATATACACAATGGAATTTTATGCCTCTATCAGAAAGAATGACATTGCCCCATTTGTAAGGAAATGGAAGGACTTGGGAAAAATTATACTAAGTGAAGTGAGCCAGACCCAAAGAAACATGGACTCTATGGTCTCCCTTATTGGGAATAATTAGTACAGGTTTAGGCAAGTCATAGCAGAGGATCACAAGAGCCCCATAGCTATACCATTATGATCACATTAGATGATGCTAAGTGAAATGAACTCCATTTTATGGAAATGATTGTTATATCAGAGTTGTAACTACTTTCAACATCCCATGTGTATCTGTAGTTTCTACTATTGATGATGATCTTGTATCACCTTCTTGTGATTGTAGCTACACTATCCCTGTAATCTTATCTGAGTATATTGGAAACTGTGTATACTAGTATTAGAATTAGAAAATTGAAAGGGAATACCAAAATTGAGAGACAAAGGGTAAAATAAGAGAAACAACAACAAAAGCAATACTTGCAAAACTGTTTGGTGTAAGTGAACTGAACACCTCAGGGGGGGAAAGGGGGAGGGGGGAGGGGGGTATGAGGGACAAATTAACAAACAGTACAAGAAATGTATCCAATGCCTAACGTATGAAACTCTAACCTCTCTGTACATCACTTTTATAATAAAAACTTATAGAAAGTCATTAGCCTAGTGATTAATTGGGTTGTTGTTTCTTTTGGGGTTTAAGTTTTGAGGATTTCATTTTTTGAGGCTTATGTGTATTTTGGATTTTAGGCCCTTGTCTGATGGACATCTAGTAAAAAAAAATCTTCTATTCTGCAATAGGAGAAGCTAAAGCTAACTATTTAGCTTGTCAATTATAGCCTTAAAATTATATTAAGAGCTCAAATAATATAAACCTTTAGGAAGACTAGGTCAAATCTCAACAAAATCGTCACCAAGAAATGGGTACACGTAAGAGGGGGGTGAGGCCAAGGGTAGAGAGGTAGATGGTTTTGAGGGGAACGGGAGAGAATGTGGTCAAGCATTTACTGTATATACCACAAAATTTTTAAAAGGGGAGGGATGGGTCAAGGTGGATGAGAAAGCTAAGGGTATGTCGAATTTGTGAACTGCTTTGTTAAATGACTATTCCTTTGTCCAATTAAAGATAATTTAAAAAATGTAGGTACTGTCATCTAACTGATAGAAGGGTTTGAGTTCAGAGCTTTACATTTAGTGGCAAAACAATCTTAGACTTTACCAATGTTGGAGTGGGAAGGCTAAGGGACACTCATGCAACCCTTTCCTGCCACCCACTCGTGCATTGTTTACTGAATGCCTGAAATCTGTACCCTAGATTCATAGAGTAAGATCTCTCTCTCGCTCTCGCTCTCTCCTTCCACCTCTGTCAACAACACTGCCTGGCTTTGAAACCCCTACATGTAACCCATAATGACCTACAGGGTCTTCAGACAAGCTTACGGGGTTGGGGGGTGTCCATCCTCTAGAGCCACTCATTGTCGCTATGGTTCCTATTTTCCATGCTCCCCATGCCCAGTTCATATTTCCTGCTTTGATAACTCTAACCACACCTCACTAATGATATATTTCGCCTCACTACCAGAAAAACAAAACACAAAACATAAAACAAAATCAAAATAACTGATGCAACTCTGAGCCTATACCAATTCAAGTTCAGTCAGGCAATGGAATGTTCTGGACAAACACAGCCATAAAAGCGAGCGCGGTGGTGAATTCTTTATGCTCATCTGCGGTGGTGAATTCTTCATGTTCAACGTCACCTTGGGATTACAGTTCTGCAGGCAATTTTTCCTGGTTTCCTGGTCAGCTCATGCCTTTGGTCACGGCAACCATTTGAAAACCTTTTCACTGTCTTTAAGCCTGTGGCCTCATTCTCTCTCCTATGTCTTTTCATCTTTTCCTCTTAGCAGATAGTCTCACCCCCTCCCCACAAGTCTCCAGGAAAACAAAACATGTTTTGTTGCCTTTTCCTTAATTTCCTGACACCAATATGTCTATAAAGCATGAAGAATGGCTTCCAAGTGTTTCATTTTCTGTCCACTTTCATCACTCAAGGAAATCTATGTCCACCAAACTTATGGCTCACAACTTCTTTTAATTTGGGATCCAGTCTTCCTTTTCTGTTTTTCTACCGACCCCCACAATGGTTCAACTTTCTCTGTTCTATTTTTCTCACTTTCTCCTCTCTCAATTTGGTCTTTGGCCATTCAAAGGTGCCCAAGTCTTTGCAAGTTAAAAATTATCTTCTTTTTGTCTTCCCAAAGTATTTAATTATTGCCCAAACACATTAACTTTTTCACCTTCCTTTCTATTTTTCTACTGTTGCTGGTTAAATATATGGCATTGTCACTCCACTGAGACTTATCTCATTAAGGAGAATTAATTGCAAGTCACATCTGGTGATATATTATGAATGATCTTAGATACTTTTATACTTTTAATTCATTTAGGTTAACTCAGCATAACATGAGCATCAAAATGCACAAGAAATGAGAATTTGGGGGAACCTCTTTCTTAAATATCAATATAAACAACATCTTCACATCATAGGAAATGATATAGGAATATAAATTTAAAAATTGCAACTACAAGCAATAATGAACAATATGATGTTGAGCACAAGAAGGAAGAAAAAAGGTATGCAATATTGAGTCCATTGATATGTCCAAATACTGACAAAATTCAGTTATAATGGGTAAAGAAGCAGCCACTGGTGATAAAATACATTTAAACTATAACAAAATGGTTATGATGTAGCAAAATAAGACAGTTACAGCACTGAGAAGGACAGTACCTAATAAAGGAGAAACATATGAAACTGTTTAGGATGCCTAGAATATTTTATTTCTTTACCAAAGTGGTAAAAGAAAATAGTTGCTGCTTTTTTTAAAGAGAATTCACGAATCCATCCTGTGCTTTATACAAATTTCTCTATGTTTGCTATTCTTCACCATACACCAAAAACTAAACCGCATTAAAATAGCTTCAACTCAGAATAAACTTATGGAGAAATTTTTATTGCTGTTAAAAACTATTAACTTCACTTCGTCTAGGTTTTTCTGCACCTTACATGCTAGCTCAGGATAGAAACAACTCTTGAAGAAGTATTAGCTCGCAAAACAGCCAACTTCACAAATTATTCATCTGTGGTTATTAGCTCTATATGCAAATTCAATTATCATAGATTTTTTTTTTCCAAGGCCCCCAAATATAAAAATGTCAGATCTAATCCACAGGGCAGTAATATACCCAGGGGCCTTTATATTTCCTCTTGGCAGGGTCATCAGCCCAGTCATTTCATAAAACACTCTTTACTGGCACCTAGCTATTCTTCTTATCTGTGAAGTATACTAGAATTCATTTCTGCACGAGTATTTTCTACCTATTTCATGACACATATAGAAGTTGAAATAATATAATGTAACATTTTATAGTCTACTTTTTGTACTGTTATATGAATTTTATACAAGCTTTTATTTTAGTTTCGTGAATGTCACAAATTAAAATCAAATAGGCAGGCATTTTATAAATACTAAATTCACTACTTCATAAAAATTATTGTAATAAATGAAAGATAATACCATTTCCCTAGGCAAGCATCATGTTACTTTTTCCTTTAACTTGTTCTAAGACCTAAATAGAATTTATTGCTTAATACTTTCACTATGTATTTAAGATTCTCTCTCTCCCTTTCCTCTCTCTCTCCCTTTCCTCTCTCTTCCTCTCCTCTCTCTCTCTCTCTCTCTCTCTCTCTCTCTCTCTCTCTCTCTGCCTCCCTCCTGCCCCCACGTACTTTTTAAAATTACAACAGAAACTTCAATCTGCACTGTGGTTATTTTCACAGACAATTCAACAGATCTATAAATAGTATTGCCACATGCTAGTGCCTCACTCCTGTAATACCAGCTACTCAGGAGGCCAAGATCTGCAGTTGCTGGTTTGAAACCATTCTGGCAGGAAAGTCCATGAGACTCTTATCTCCAATTAATCTCCACAAAAACAGAAGTGGTGCTATGGCTCAAAGTTGTAGAGAGCTAGCCTCCAGGGTAAAAGAGCTCAGGGACTACTGTCTCAGGCCCTGAGGTCAAGCCTCACAACCAACAAAAGAAAGAACAAACAAATGGGGGGGGGGAGAGAGAGAGAGAGAGAGAGAGAAACACATATATACAAATGTATCTGGACTTACTTTGCGAACCCCTCTGCCAAGCTCTTCTCCATAGTTGGTTCCAAGAATTTCAAAGTGAACATTGGGATTGCCTCCATTTTCTGCGAATTCTAGCTCTCCAGTCAAGCCATTGACTCCGCCCTAGTGGGGAAAGCAGGTGCTGGTGTAAAATTTCAGAAGAAATTCAATTGTGACATTAAATGGTTAAGGAAGCTCTGAGAACTCTTCTGCCTAAACAGAAGTACTTTAGGCATGTAATAGTAAACAGGCTAGTTTTAAGAAGGTGCTCAACACCAGCAAGCATAACATTGCAAGTGAGCTTAGAAACCACACCCATGGCAGCCAGCCGCTTGTCATACTGACTTGGCAACTAAGGCAAAAAGCAGCAAATTGCTGCTCAGAAAAACAGCACCTCAGAACTGAAGTCCCCATACTTTGTGACTTGCAAGCACAGGTTAGTCCAATAAAGGATGCTTGTGAGACCATGAAAATGTACTCTGTAGACAAGTTTGGGCAACACAGAATGTTTTGTTTTATTCAAATTTGATCTAAAATTATGGGAAACTTAATTCACAGGAATCTTAAAGGCATTGGAAGTTAATTTCCTCTTCTGCAAATATATTTTTTCAAAGTACAACAGAGTTTTATTGTGTATTTCAAAAAGCTAGAAGTGTTTTGAACAGTTGCATCATCAATGATAAATATTTGAAGCTATACATGCTTAACCTGTCATATATATATATATATATATATATATATATCACATACACAGACACATATATCATGCAATGGCCATGATTTTATGTATTAAGGAAACACATTTAATACAGATATATTATGTGTGTGAATACACACATTAATATAAAAGCTAAATTAGGCTTCAAAGCATTTTTTTTTTTGTCTTGCTGGTATTTCTAGCTGTGGAGATTCACTGGGAATTTTCAAGCCTCATCTTTCATTCACCATGACAGATGTTTGCTTCCCCAACAGATGGCAATGTAGGTCATACTTCTTTCTTTTTTGTTTACTATGCTTTTCCCTTGCTTTAGTTTATCAGCCTTCATATTATTTAGTATTTCACAAATCTACAGCCTATTCTTAGTCCCTTTAGTGTTAAAGTTTGTCTGTCTTAGAATCTTGGCTTGATAATGACATTTATTTACACAACAAATTTATCTCATTTTGAAAGTCACTTCAATTATACCTCTAGGATGTGGATACTTAACTATATCTCCCTTATCATCACTTGTAACCCTATTTCTAGTTTGGTTTGGTTTTGTCTGGGGTAGGGTGGTATTATACAGCTTGCTTTATCTCCTGCTCTATCTGTTCCTGCTAGCACATCATGGGATGATAAGTTCATAAAAGAAGTTTAAGAAAGCATTGTTGATGCTTTTCTAACCTCAATTTTAATATTTATTTTTACAACAGTGATAATTAACGAAATGAATCCCTATGATTTTGTAATTAGTCAACTTCTCTTTTATTATCTAATTTTATTATAAGATAAGCTATTCAATTTACTATCCTTGTGGGTTTTAAATTTTTTTTCATCTATGATTTCCCAGTTAAGAGTAGAACATATCTCCTGGATTTCACCAATGACCTGAGAATCTAATCACTGTATAATCTTGGCTAATTCACTTAGCTTCTCCATGCTTCAATTTCTATATTTCTTAAGTTGGAATAATACAGTAATCATTCCTAGAAGATTACTATAATCCTTATTATTGTATAATACATGTAAAAAATAGAGAACACTTCATATGATGAAAAATTAATTATTATTCCCATCAATGTTACCTCCAATATTATTGATTATATGTCATCCTATGTTACTTCATTTATTTTATCATTTATATAATTGATTCTCTTTCATCTATTTTGAGAGTAAGCATGGGAAAGAAAAGGAGTCTTTGTAAAAATGTATGCTGCCTGTGGCATAAATTTTAGAATCATCCTTTTATTCCTTCTCATCTTAACATATTTTTACTGATCACCAAATGTTTCCAGTCCCCTAAATACCTCCCAGAGCTTCTTCCCCTGCAGCCCATTGTACTTGCACTGGCTGTCCTTGACTCAGTAGGTCTGAGCATCAGCCTCTTCCTTGGTTCTCTCTCATTGGCTCTGTCCTAAGCCAGTGACTGCGGCAGCATAGATTCTCTACAGTCCCTATGAGAGCCTTAGGGTCATCTGATATTGTCATCATCTTGTTTTAAGACATTCTGTGGTCATCTGATGCCAGGAACAAAGGTTAGGAACTTGAAAACACTTTACAAAACCCAAATGGTCTTTCCCTTGTCTCAGCTGATGAAGAACTAAGTTCTCTATTCTTGCCATTGTCTGCCAGATGCAAATGTACACAAAGAGTTTCCTTTAAGTTTTAAACTTCTCTTCATCTGACAGGAGCTATTTCTCCTCCCCTATTCCTGGAGTATTCTCCCTCCCCTTTCAAATTCATTAATGCTTCCATATCCTAAGTGCTTTCAATTATCTGTCACTCTTAGGTCTCCTCTACCCACCCCCATCCTGGGTCTTGAACTTGGCCCGAGCACTGTCCCTGAACGTCTTTTTGCAAGTGCTCTACCACTTGAGCCACAGAGCCACTTCTGGCTTTTTCTGAGTAGTTTATTGGAGATAGGAGTCTCATAGACTTTCCTGCCCTGGCTGGCTTCAAACCACAATCCTCAGATCTCAGCCTTCTGAGTAGCTAGGAGTATAGGCATGAGCCTCTGGCACTCAGGCACTCTTAGGTCTTAATAGGATCTTTAGTCATATTTCAAGAGCAGTTGTTGTTCTCCTTTTGTAGAACTGATCACACTTGTAATTAGTTTGTATATTTCCACTTTCCTTCCTTGTTCTGTGATTTCAGAGTGTGGCATATGGTAATATTCAATAATATTTATTGAGTGACTAAATTACCATTAAAATCTGGGGTTGTTTCAATATTTGTGCCATTCACAGAATATGTTTTCTCCAACATCACCATTTATCAAGATTGTTAAATGGCAATAAGTATCAATAAGTGTCAATATATACCAATATAGGATAATATAGTGGTACTTAAAGATTTGAGTAACTCTACAAATGCAGATATTTTCTATTTTTGTGCATTCAGTATTGAAAAAAATTAACACAAGGATGTCTCACAAATTGTTCAATTAGGCTAATGTGAGAGTATTTAAGAATCTATTGAATTTTAATTGGCTGGCTTGCATAGCCTATATAGAAAATGGCCCATGATTTCTTTTACATATACTCAGTAACAATTTTTATTTTGGGCAGTTACTGTAAGAATATTCTTTCCAGAACTTCGGTCTGATATAAGCTGTAAATTCTT
This sequence comes from Perognathus longimembris pacificus, assembly GCF_023159225.1. Taxonomy (NCBI): domain Eukaryota; kingdom Metazoa; phylum Chordata; class Mammalia; order Rodentia; family Heteromyidae; genus Perognathus; species Perognathus longimembris. The sequence goes on from NC_063184.1 coordinate 22,401,727, forward strand.
TTGTGTCTTTGGTTTCCCCAAAAAGTAAATCCTATCCCCCCCTCCCAATTTCTTTTTCAATCCCAATAATTAGCTCCAAATGTTCTGAAAACACTGGACAATTAATCAGCCTTTGTCATGGCATGCATGATTTCTCCTAGTAGCTGTGCGAGTTAGTGTGTCTCACCAATGCAGCATCCTTTTTTTTCCCAGAGCCTTACATCTTCCATGCCTGCTGCTTTTCAAGCTTCCATTAGAAAGCTACGAGGTCCCTGTAAATGTTTCTAATGTGTTTTCAATTTTAGGTCAAATTCTACAGAAAACAGCTCTAAGATGATGGTGTTCTCATATGCAAGGATAGGTACTTAAAAGTGCTCTTGGGAAAGTACCTACAAGAGAATAAGCAAGGAGAGACATTTGGCAGAAGAGATGAAAAGTGTGATAGGAATAAAATGGCCGCTTAGGCTATCCAGCATGCTAGCTGCCATTATTCCTATGTGAAAGGAGGTGCTTAGACCTCTCTTGTTCTGCCATGACTGGTCATCAGGTGCCTGATGCTCCCAGGAAGCCAGTGAAGTGGTTCCCTTCTACACAGGGCAGTTCCTAAACAGAAGCTCATTGTGAGTTAGATAGCATGACCTGGTAGGTAATGCATGCCTCATTCACAAAGTAGGTAGGAATGTGCAACACAGAATATTATACCCTTCTATAGTGGCCCAGGGCCCTGTGGAGGCCTATTTGTTGATTGATTCTGTGTGCATATCAATATTCATTACCAGTTTTTGTATTTATTTATTTTTGGGGGGTGAGGGTGGTAATCCCTTAAGTGTATTTGTACAGTACACACTCCAGTGTAGAACTATGTTAAGCATCTGTTAAAAGGGTGATGAATGAAAGAATGGATAAAATGCACTCCTGGAAATTGTTTCACTTATTAGGTATATCATCATTAAGACACAAAGGAAAATGACTAACTGTAAAAACAAAAACAAAAACAAAACAAAACAAACCCAAATAGGCTGGCCAGGCTGCAAGTGCATGATGCTAACCTGTGAGAAAGCTGGTGGGTGGTTCTATGGGCAATTTAAATGTTCCAGGCAAGTGCTTTCCAGTTGTGGCTCTCAGCATTGGTTGTGGTGAGTGTCTTTGGAAATACCCTCCCACTCTTGTGTTCCCATACCTGCTCAGACTTTATTGATTTGACTCACATAGCATTAAAAAAAAAGTTTGAAAGCTCTTTCTAGTTTATACCACATCACCTGATTAAAACATGGCAAGTCCTTCCTAAAATATATCCATGACAGTTAAATGTGCCTTCTGATAATAAAGACTGCAGAGAAAGTTGAGGGGGGAGGGTTGCACAGGGAAATTTACATATGGCTGGTATAACAGCAACACACAGTTTTTATTCCCAGACTTTCTTAGTGAGTTTGTTTACATTAACTAAGGGATTTTCACTGGAGTAATTTGAACAATGGAAAGGGTAAGTGACATGGTACAAAGAACACAGGATTAGGGGTCAGGAAATTTGCCATTTGAAACTAATTATCTGTGTAACCCTCAGCAAATCACATGATTTTTGAGAATTCGTTTTCTACACCTTGAAACTGGCATAGTAAAGTTAGCTTAACAATATTACTATACCTCATCACTCTAAAATAGTTATGTTTTTAACAACAACCAAAATTTTAAGTATAAAAATAGCAAATTAGCTGGGTGCCTATGACTCACAACTGTACTCCTACTTTCTTAGGAAGAAAAAAATCTGGGGATCTCAGTGAAAAGCCAGCACAGAAAGCAAAGTGTGTGAAACCTTTATCTCCAATTAAACAGCAAAAAGCCAGAGTAGAGCTGTGACTCAGATGGCAGAATGTCAGCCTTGAGCAAAAAAATGAATGGACAGTGCATAGTCTCTGAGTTCAAGCTAGAGTATCAACACACACACACACACACACACACACAGACACATACATACACACACACGCAAAACAAACAATAAACACAGGACATTTTTATCATAAGATGAAAAAATATGTTTTCAAATAATACCCTTAGTCCATCTATTTTTAAAAGATTTTTTATCACAAAAATTAATCAGTCTAATTTAAGAGTTGAGGGAGAAGAATTTCCCAATATTTAAAAAAGACAACTACAATAGAAGATATGTTAATTTTATCTGATGATGACATAAATGTCACATTATTTCAATTTCATATTAGCAATATGAATGCCAGCTCCAAATTGGTAGACTCAAGCTAGACTGGGTCTTCTGGGGCTCACTGTTCTCTTGATGGAAGTTTCTAGAGAGATAGATCTTTCCTCTATTTGTCTAGGTCTGAATGTAATTACCCAAACAATATTTTGAAGATCAAGTTGACATATAGAAAAAAAAAAGCAATGACAGTGAACATTAGCACTATAGTTCTCTACATTATTCAAAATTAGTTTTCCCCTTCAATTCCTTTGAAAAATGGTATGAGGACTTACAAAAAATGTAAATATTCTCTCAAAATAAGATTTCATAATTATGATGGTAATTTATTGTTTTGATTATAATTGTCTAACAGCAATGTTTTGCTATTAAATGACTCTGTGAGGAGCACCTGCCTACGGCATCTCTTCTTCTTCCCCACTGATATTCTCAGTAAGTGTCTCCTAAGCAACCTCCTAAGCCATTACTCTCTTTGCTAGAAGGCTTCAGAAGAATGCCCCTATTTAGGATTCTGTGTCCTAGCCAAACCATAAATTAATAAATTGGCAGGACCAGAGCCATGTTCAACAACCTCCCCTGGCTTCCTACCCACCAGCTCTCTGTATAGATAGAGCTGGGAGATTTTGGCAACACCTTGAGTTCTATTTGATCTGCTCAGTTCTCAATTGAAAGATATTCCTCTGCCAATACATTCAATACAATTTAATTCTCAAGTACTTGGTTGATAAGAGCCTGAATATTCATTAAAGTGATTCTTTTGCACAGAGGAAAGAGAACCAATAGAAACATCTGGGCTATTCGCCATAGGACAGATTTCTTCTACTTTGGGTTTTTGTTTGGGGGGAGGGTGCAGAAGGGATATTTTTGTTTTGTTTAGTTTTGTTTGTACATCTACTTCTCTATCAATGTTAAGTTTTAGGGTTTTTCTATAAATTTTCTAAATGCATTCATATTTCAAATTACCAGGTATTTTGTTATTGTTGTTGTTATTTCAGGGGAGAAAGATAAACATATTCAGAAAAGGATGGAAAGATAAAGAAGATAAACGTCTCATGGCTGTCTTCTTTGTGTAAAGGGTATGGGAGTAATTTGCTTGTTTCATTAATCACTTCATTTTAAATCCAAGAGGCTGTGCAAGACAAACGGAAAATGTCAGCAAGGACGACATGACAAAGAGGTTAATAAACTGCAGAGCGCTTCTAGCACTGAGATGAGTGGAGCAACAAAAATGGCCTTGTGGGAATGGCGAGGGTAACTGTGTCAATGCCGGTCACAGGCAGGTAGGCAACCCCTGACAGTGAAGAAGAAAAATGCAATGGAAGGCAAAAATAGATCCCAAGTGCTGTAACACCTTAACTGTTCATCAGCCGTGTCTTTCTTATAAGTTAAAGGTGGTCAGTTGGGCACCCACGGCTCCTGCTTAGCTACTTAGGCAGCTGAGAAATGGAAAACTCTGGTTTGAAGCCTGCTTAGGCAGCAACGGCCAAGAAACTCCATCTCCATCACCAATCAATCTAGCAAGCTGAAGAAGCATTAGTCCCTGAGTCCAAGCCCCTGTATCACCCTACCCTTAATAAATAAATCACAATATCTTACTTACCATGTGTCCTTTACACAAAGACAACCAACTAAGTCTACCAGGATTTTTTTCAGTTGATAGTGTGGTGTTATAATATCAACAAGAGATAAAAACAACTTTTGCATCGAAATCTTAATGATATAACCATGGCAACAAATAATATCTCAACCAGAGATTATCTATTTGCATAAGTCCCCTACATAAAAAATAAGGACTCCTTTTTAATACATGTTTGCAACCCCTGGCATTTCTTGACACACACACACACACACACACACATATCCTTTCTCATTTTGTGCTCTGAGTTCCCTGAAGTATTATTAGTCACAAGAAAACAAAAACCTAAAAGCTATCCATCCTGTCAAACACTGATTTGGAGTATCCTCTGGGCATGCGTGCTGGGAAGAGTGAGAGGCTTGTGGGTATTTACCTTCTTGATGGTTTCTAACATGGACCGCCCTCCTTGCCAGGGCTTCGAATTCTTCCTGATGCAGGACAAACTCGCCATGCTATGCCACTTCCGGTCCTCTAGCTTCTTATGAAAAGCATTAGCAAGCAGTAGCACCGTGTCGTAAATGTAAAGGTTGGAAATCTGAAAAGACAGTGAGTGGGGCAGTGTGATCATTAAAGACATCGATGCCAGACCCCCAGGAGAAGAGCCGCGCATGCACATGGCAGCCAGGGCTGGTTTATTGGGTTATTCCTGAAGCAGGCTTCTTTTACATTTCCCAGGAAATTTCACCATTGAGAATGCAGCCTTGTCTGATTGTATGACTCCATTGCTTTTTCCCCAGCTTATTTAGGTATGGAAGAGCAGATAAAAAAGAGTAGTTTCCATAGAATCAAGGCAGTTAGTGTCAGGCTGTAGAAATCATGGGCCCTTATTTCTTCCTGAGGAGGTAAGGAGCTAAGGGCTTAAGATCGGAAGAGCATGCAGAATAATATGTTTTCTAAATACGGCAGATTCCTGCCTTTTAGTTATTCAGATGAGATCAACTAATCAACGTGAGATCAACTCCATCTTATTTAGAGGACAGTTCAAGGTTCAGAAAAGGAGCAGAGTATGCATTTGTGTTTCTGCTCTTCTGCTCTTCTGCAGACAGGGAAGGAAATCAAATCATTCATAAATATTACAATGAGCAAGATATATAAGAATAACAGGCATACACATTGATTATGAATCACTGAAATGACAAACACCATGGACTTAAAATTTGTGAATGTGAATTTATAGCTATACTTTCTTCTTCTAAGGCAACAATGTTATTATCATTTCTCTATGAAGACTAAGAAAATTATGAACACATCTTTGTAAGGTTAATTCTAGTGTTACAGTTATGTCTTGTAAGAATCACTATTCATATTATCAATTAATTACAAAAAGTGCTTATTTTTCTGAGAAAGTAGAATTTATTTAGAAAACATGAAGGTCAATCAAAGGTGATAAACGTTATATCATGACCTCTTAGAGGAAAGTCCTGGTAAAACTGAAAAATCAAGAAAGTGATTGAAATTAATGTCACCCCAGACCTTTAGTTCATGCCCCAGTGCTAGCACGCGCGCGCACACACACATACACACACACACATACATGAAGGGGTGACTTCATTTTGAACACAAATTATCTATTTCTCTGGTGACAACCAACACCAATGATTGTTTGCTGAGCAAAAACATACAATGCTTCTAATGTCTAAAAGTCCAGGGTCCAGTATCAGATTTACCATGTTTTCTAGGTGCCTGTTGACTTATAGCACTGAACATCCAATCATTTTTCAGGATAATCATCACTTGCCCTGACACTCCCTTGGCCATTATATTAATCATTATCTGATAGAGTTTGTAGGCTTTTCAACATCTTACTTTCTTCATTCTGTCTTCTCATTTTCTGTTTCTGTTAAAAGTGTAGTAGCTAGAACCAGCATGCTAATGCAGATGTAATGTGATTAGTAGATCATAATGGAATCATTTGTATCCATCTCTTGATCTTAGCCAAGGGCTTCTAAACATAGGAGTCTAAGGTTGTACTTTTATAAATGGTTTACAGAAAATCTGGCTTGTACTATGATGTTACTGAATTTGCATTCTCAACAGCTTCAGACAGTTGTCCAATCATAACTCTTCCGGCTAGACTTTGTGCAATTGATTTTGAACATACTCTGTGTGTGTGTGCATGCGTGTGTATGTGCGTGCACACACACACACACAGACACACACACATAAATCCAGTATTGAGGTTTGGATCTGGGTGTTGTTCCTTAGGATTTCCACTTAATGTTGGTGCTCTGCCACTTGAAGCCGATCTGTACTTCAGGCTTTTTGGCCATGAATTTTAGATAAGAATCTCACAAACATTCCTGTGGGGAGTGGCTTTGAACTGAGATTCTCATTTCTCAGCCTCCTGAGTAGCTAGAATTACAGACATGAGTTACTGACCCCCAGCTTGAACCTGTAATTTTATCTCTGTACAATTTCAATTTTTAGGTTTATTAGTCAATACTAATTTTTTTTTATCTTGATAATGTAACAAATCATAAGATTTCTCTTGTGGCTTTGTGTTAGCTATAAATCGGATCATCATTTTATCCATATTCATTCATGTAGTTTTCTTGAAAATAATAAGTCTGAGGACAGAACTTTGTGGATGACCACAGAGTCACTTGAATTACAAGAGTGCAATACATATCTGTGTAATTTGAATATTCAACTGTTTCTCTTCCTTAACATGAGTTTCACCAAACAGCAAATAGCTCCTACTCCTAGTTAAGCGATCTTATTTTTATTATTTACTATGAAATTTAAATTCAATCAGGATTTTAGTTTTTTGAGCACTAATTTTAAGTTTATGAACCTTGTCTTCAGCTCTTTATACATCTCATTTCCCTTTCTACAAATATTAACATTGGTAACTGCTTAAAGAGCTTCACATCATTCTCTTTTATGTTGATTAATTTGTGGTTTTGTAGTTCTTTTTCTATATTTAGAGTTTGCTTGAGCCATATTGCAAACTTCTACTTTCATTGAAATTTATAAATGGTACACTTACGAATTCTGAGTTAAAAGCTTCTCCATGGTCATATTTCTCTGCATTGTTTTCATAGGCTCCAAGCTGAGGGGTTCTCCTAAAGAATGTGATTCTCCACATTACCAATCAGAGGTAACTTGTTGATAGGAAATAATGCAAATGTTGCTTTCTCTAACTTCAGAGAGATAAAAATGTTCACCAAGGCATTTTGCTTTTAGTGGACCATTTGAAATTCAAGAACCCTGCATTCACACCCTCGATTATATAAATCATCACATATAAAGGTGTCAGTTTTCCATTTCTATATTAAATATTTAGTCAAATGTTATCACACATAAGAGTAAAGATGATATGTAGTAAGTCCTCAAAAGAAAAAGAAGTTGCCCTGTTCTTTCCCATCTGTGTGTTTGAGAGCAATAATGTAAAGATAGGAGTTGGAGTAGGAGGGTATTAGATATATTTAAGATTCTGTAAATTAGTGAAATATCTATTTTTTAGCAGACTGAACTGGAAGAACTGCACAGTTGAGCAAATGCACATTCAAAGATTTTTTTTGTTCTCCCTGAAGACAAAGTCAATTATTCTTAAGTTTCTTCCCTTATTTCCTGCTTCTTTTGACAAGAGCAGTTTTTAATATTTCATAATTTTCTAAGTAAAAGTGCTTCTCTGCTTTTCTTAGAATTCTATCATTTTCACATCAATTACATTCACTACCAGCTAATGTGCAAAGAGTCCATTATGATAAGCATGCCATAAAAAGTGGCACTAAAATTTGAACAGTTTTTTTTATATGGCTGCAGGGTGGTTTACTTTGACAATTACTTCTTCACTTACATCAAATCCACAAACATTCACAAAGGCACAAAGTGCTGAGGTATGTGTGATGGATTGTACAGGATAAGATTTTATGATCTCAGCTCCTAAATGTAACCTGTTCTAAACTCACTTAAAAATCCAGTGAGGGACTTCTGCTTCTTATAATAGTAAATGCTAGTAATCATTAAGAAATGGTTAGATAGGCCCGGAGACTTGACACAAGTGGTAGAGCACCAGCCTAACAAGAAGTTCTGAGTTGAAACCTCAGTACTGGCAATCATATCAACACACACACACACACACACACACACACACACAGAGCAGCAGCAGCAGCTGGATAAATATCCATTCATCTAAAAATTCTCAAAGGTGACTAAAGTTAGAGAGATTATAAGATTCGCTTTTTAGAGAAGTAGAAACTAATCTTCCTAAGGCTGTATTACTTTCAAATTGTTCACATCGAACATATCCTAAGTATTAAATATTTCCCATGTATATTTCCCATGGTAAATATTTCCCATGGTAAAGTTTTGAATGTATCATTTTTATAGTATATTGTTTTCCTTATTTTTAAAAGTGATCATGAGTATTATCTTTACGGATACTCAGCAATATGCTAACATGATGCACAAGTCATCTAAGGAGCTGATTTGGCCCATATCCTTACACTAGTAAGATGTAGTTTATCTTATTGATTCTTCCCCTTTTTTCTGGCTCTTCCCAGCTAGAGTCCCCTATCTTGTTCTTTCTGTCATTGAAATGCCTACTGTGTGTCTAAAACCCTCTAAAATTTGGCAGATTGAAATCACCTATGCCAAAAGGAAATAACTGATGGAATTGTTTCCTTTAGAAAAAAATGCTCTAAGTGAGCATTTTAAGAGCCTTTTTATGAGTGAAACTCCATGTTTTTTTTTTCTTTACTTGCTGTTTAGAGATTTTACTTTTAAATTCTTCATTGTTGTCTGAGTAGTGAAGATTCCAGGTGTATCTTGCCCGAGTTCATGTGACTAGATAATGCGGAGCACTTTTTAAAATTTTATATATATTTTGTACTGAAATTCATCACTATTTAATAAAAAGCACCCATCTACTGTTGGATGGATTCTTGTAAATTTATTTTTAAAAGAATGCCTATGTCCTTTGTATACAGCCATGAAAACAGCTTCATAGTTGGCAGTTAGCATTTGGAGTACGAATCCCAAATTGTACTTTGAGAAGTGTCTCATGGATCTACTTGCTCCAAAGGAAATAGCCTTCAGCTATTTCTATTAAAGAAGTAGACTTTTTTTTTCTATATTAAGATCAAATGAATAAAAGACCCAGGTTCTTGGCATTCTTTCCCTATCCAGCTGATTAAAGTTCCGGAGAAAGAGCATTACTCTAAAACGACAACAGGTAATTCAGGATCTAGTGCAACCCTGAAGGATCCCTTTGCAATTGGCCAATAATGCATTCTGGAAGAAAGAGCCCATAACCCGGATATACCTCCATATTCTGAGCAAATGGGTCCTTTGGATCACAGAGTGTTGAAGATATCCGATGGTTGCCGCGGAAACATCGCTGACTTAAATTCTGGGGGACAGGAAAGGTCTGTCGAATAATCGTTAACCTTCCAATTGACCTTCTTACAAGTTCCTGTACGTCTGCATCATTTATTTCCTGTAATATAAATAGTAGCGGAAGAATTAGAAATTCTTTCATTCAGTAATGGGGAAAAGAAGCCATCCATAAGTAGTTACATAGACATGCTGTCTATAATACATTTACTGAAGGCTTAGCACCTATCAAATAAAAACAGCTCCTACTCATTAAAATGATCAAGATAATTGTAATCACTTTCAGTAATTCAGATTCATGTCTAAATAAACTCTAAGAATTTGACTTATGTACACTTTATCAATAGCAATTTTACCCCTTGAGATGTTAAAACTATAATAGAAAATGGGTGAAAATGTGCCATAGCTCACAAAAACGAGTTCGGATATTCATTATTCACGAGTGGATTTCAAGGTATTTTGAGGACCTAGGGAGGTAGCTGCAATATAAGAGTAATTGTTCCTAGCCATGAAAAATGAGGCTTTTGAAGTGAGGTGAGTAGAGGGAGCAAGAGGAAATATTATTTTACTATTATCTTTAAGTAGTTGGACAAGGGGGTTTCAGCTCAACATATGAATTTATGAAGGCCATGCATCTTCACCACTGTCACCCGTTTCCACCATTCTCCCTTCATCTATCCAAACCCCACCCATCCCCTCAAGTAGGAAAACATTATACACTATTTTTCTTTATTATTTCCTATTGGAGTTTGCTTATATGTTTCTCTCAGTAAAGGACTGATAAAACAAATTTCTCGTTAGTGTCTGAGTGCATAAGGTAGTTTATCATTGTCCTGACATAACGTTGCAAAGTTCTGTTGGTGAATAAGACTGAGCCAGGTTTAGTAAAGGGAGAAAAAAAAAGGAATTTTCTTGTGCTGCTGAGTGCATAACTCAAAAGTGTAGTTCCTTCTCTCCTGTCTTCACAAACCCATAGTTAAATATTCAAATTTGGCTTAATAGCAGATATAGAAGTAACTGTATATTTCTCTTCTTCAAAGCCTATATTAGCTTTAAAATTTATTCTTTTTGTGATCTTCATGAAATATAGATTTTTCTGAATATAAAATAACACCTAGCCATCACTAAATCCAGTGTGATATTAGAAATTTCTGGGTTATTAATTGTTAATGTACCATAAAAATATCTTTTTTTCTCGGTTTAAAACACCGTCTTTTTTCCTTAGTCTGTGTCATTTTGCTGGCCACCAAAGGCTCTGCTTGAAAAAGCATGGGTCACATTTTTACTTTCTGTCATCTGCTTACAGGTTCAACAGTGTTCTTGCAACTTCATTTTAATCTTTATTATTAACTTGAAAAAGTTTAAACTTAATTGATATTAATATTGCCATTCAATGTTTTCATGTTTTAAAATTTCCATGTTGTATAGTGAAGAATGATTAAGCCATCTCTCACGAGTTATGCTTTCAAAACACATGTACTTTTCCAAAAGGTGAAGATCTCGGGTGTCTACGCCTAAGTAAATCTGAAGAAATGCCAGTTTGAATGGAATAGATTTCACCTATTTTATGTGTGAAGGAAAAAGAAATTAATTTTCTGGAAGGAAAGAATCTGCCATCCTGAATGAAACCAAGAGACAGTCTATCTCACAACTTTCACCTGCGGTTGTGGTTTTGACACCTGATCTCAAAAATCAGTAGCGGTAGTGAGATGAGAACTTGATGAGGAGCTCTTTCACATTTACGGAAATGTTACTTCTACATCCCAAAAAGTCCATTTCAAGGGAGACAGATGCAATGTGTTACATCAACATGACTGACACATAGACAATCTATCACTTAATCTGGAATAAAGATTATATCAAAATGGATTTTAAAATCCACAAGTAAATTTCTTTTTTTTTAAAATAAGAAACTATTATGCACTGAAGCTATATATTGTTCTAATGTTTTTAAAATAATGTTTAAACTACAAGGTTTATGTTTTTGTACCCAGTGGCTCACACTTGTCATTCTAGCTGAGGTCTAGAAGATAAGGATTCAAGGCCAGGCCAGACAGGAAAGTTCACTCCATCTCGAAGATAACTAGCCAATGTTCAGATCACCTGTTATAATGGGTGTTATGGGTGAATCAGGGGGCAGAGGAAGAAAGGAAGGGGGACGGAGGGGAGGGTGTATCTGCTGATACTGAGGAGAGTACCTAACTATTTATAAAGACAGAATAATGAAACCTATCAAGCAATATTTGAGAGAGGAGGAAGGACAGAAATATAAAGGAGGCTGTGAAGTTGTTCAAGGTACACTGCATGGATGTATAGTATTATTACAACGAAGTCCTTTCTTGTTACTAATGCATGCCAGCCCCCAAAGAAAAAATATAAAGAAGGAATTTAATATTAGACTGAAGTATTGTAAAGATTCTTTAGTTTTAAAGAATGCAATCTACAAACTAATTAAACCAAATACAAAAGCTAGTGGAATAAAAGTCTCCCCTAAGATTGCAAATGAGTCAGTAAAAAAAAATACACAAATATAATCCATAAAGAGAATTATCAAAACAACCAACAAACACAAGACAAAAATAATTGAAACTTTACAATGGAAAATGCATTTTAAATTCTATTACTACCAGGTCAACATAAAAGTGGTGAATATATATGAAGAACTCTTTATTTTCTTTGAAGCTTACTTCCCTCACAGAAAAAATAGAAATGAAAAAAATTGATCTGGAAAACTATCAAAGTTTGCTAAGCTCCCTTTCCTTTGGTTCTTCCTTCTGCCCTGATGTACACTCATCCTAGATGGAGAATTAAGAGGTATGAGAAGCTGAGCATGGTAGCATATGCCTGTAATCTCAGCACTTGGGAGGGATAGGAAAGATGATTTTTTTTTTTTTTTTGAGTTTGAGACTAGTCTGAGCTACATCATGAGACCTGGTCTCAAAAAAAGAAAAAAAGATAACCAAATTAGAAGGAATCAGACCCTCACTTAAAAAAATCCAGCTCTTATACATGCACATACTGCCTGTGGAAATCTCAGAAAAATATTTCTTAATGTGACAGAAGTACAGTGGCTAATCACAGAGATATAAATTTTGGGTGAGCAAAACCCAACTCGAAAGATATTTCTGGCATCTTTACCCTGAGCTAAAAAGTGTGACCATCAGCACAGGTTTGAGTAGGAGAAACAACCAGGAGCTGGGAATTATTTTTACTTCTCTGCAAAAGGAGAGCAAAATGATTTGTCCTTTGAAGACCTCGCCCCTCAGTATTCATGGAATAACTTAGCACTCAGAACTAAGTATAGAAAGTGCAATGTGAGTTTTAATAGGAAATGATCTTCCTGTGATACCATGTATTGAGTTATTTGTTACAAACTGAGTTAGCATTGGCTGAGACCTCATTCAATTCTACTCATACAAATCAATCTATCCAAAGGGAAATTGGAGTTTATGTTCATGGTAACATCTGATAAATTTTATACTCAGGATTTAATCTCTTTTGCTGACTAGCAAAATCAGAATTCTTATCCCAAATATTCTTTTATTCCTGACATTTTTCTAATTTTCTGTAAGTCCATAGAAAGAACATAAATAAATAATAATCCATTATACTTTTTTGTTTTGTCAGTGGTGGAGCTTGAACTCAGCTCCTGGGAGCTGTCCCTGCTTAAGGCTAGTGCTCTACCACTTAGAGCCACAGCTCTACTTCCAGTTTCCTTGTGGTTAATTGGAGATAAGAGTCTCACAGACTTTACTGTCTGGGCTGGGTTTGAATTGCAGTCCTAAGATCTCAGTCTCTTGAGTAGCTATGATTATAGACATAAGCCATCGGCATCCCTCAATACATTATCTTTATTTGTAAATCATATATATGACTGAAGCTACATCTGACTATCACTATTTGATTTAATCATATAATTAGTCCAGGACTGGTCTGCTCATAATTCTTAGTGTTCTTGGCTAATAAGTACTTGAAGTTCTCAGATATTGTAAAGTACATACATATATATATATACACATACACAAACAGATATATAACACATATTATATAGCATATATAATACATATATGTATATATCACATATGTGTATAATATATAAGGATATTACAAATATATAACATTATAGAGATACAGTGTGTGTGTGCATGTGTGTGTGTGTGTGTGTGAATTGGGTCTTGAACTCAGAGTCTGCTCTCTGTCTCTTAGCTTCTTTGCTCAAGGTTAGTGCTCTGCCATGTTAGCCATAGCTCCACTTTAGGCTTTCTGTTGGTTAATTGGAAATAAGAGTCTCTCAGATTTGTGTGCCGGGGCTGGTTTTGAACTCTGAGCCTCAGATCTCAGCCTCCTGAGTAGCTTACAGGCGTGAGCTGCTGACATTCATGTGTAATAGATGTTTAATCTTATAGATTATCTTTACAAAAATAAGAAGCCTTCCCTGAGGAATTTGACAAGTGTATGGACTTTGAGACAATTGTATTTCTTTCTGTAAATGGGAAAAAAATCCTCTGTTCTGTCTTGATTCATATTCATATGCAGAACTATTTAATCCTCATGTAAAGAGGTGGATATGAAAGTTTTTAAAATGACATTAAAATATAAATGGAATAGAGGCTCTCCCCTGAGCAGAATTCACTTCTCTTACAAAGGGAACTGTACTTTTCATGAAGATGAGCTCTCTAAGCAGGCAGTATGTGCCAACTGGAAAAGCTAAAGGATACTCAGTGGGGAAGACTGTCTCCATTTATTTTATTCAGATAAAGACTTTTATCATTTTTAAAAATCCTTATTCTATTTTTGTTTAACAGCATTCACTCAGAAAGCGGAAAGTTGACTTGGGATTCTGTCTCCATAGCAATTCAAGGCTGCAGGAAATGCTGAGAGCAGCTGCCTCCCCGACAGAAGGATGGAGGTGACAAGAAAGGTAACTTGACTTTACCTCGTTTATAATGATCCAATGACAGTCGAAAGCAACCAAGTTTGTTTCCACAACCTGGAATAGAAAACAAATCAGCCATCAGCAATGATCACATAAAACAAACCAAACAAACTAAAAAGCAGGCTTTTTGTAAATGGATGAAAACGAATCACATTATAGGAGTTTAGATTTGTTCAAAGATGAATATCCATTAGCAAAATGCATAGAAATGTGTTTGATATGTAGATAGGTGCACTGTCGACTCGCTAAATCAAAGCATCCTTCATCAAAAGCTAGAAAAATAGAAATGTTGTGTGATTTAACAGAGAGAGGAGTTTAAATCTTCACTTTCCCATTCCAAATAAACTTTGGTGGCTTTTGTAATTAACACCTAATGAATATCTAAGTATATATCCTTCTATAATTTCACCCAACTTAATTTTTTCATCCTGTTACTGTTTCTTCATTGTGCGTCTTCTTGCTCTTATGTTTGTGTAAGTGAGCAACTGCATGTCCTCCTGAAATTATTGGAGATTTGAATAAATTCAATTCTAAACTTATCTGGTTGTAACATACTAAGAGCAATTTATATTAGATTAGAATTGAGACATGGGTAGGGAATTTTACTAGCTTTCAGATTGCTAAGAAGGTGAAAATAAATAAAGCTTACCTAAAGGAAAAAGCAAACAGCAAATGATAAGCAACTTTGGTTGACTAACTTTAGATGTTTATTCTAATATTTTTTGGCTTACATTAAAAATGTAAGCTCTGTGTATATATAAACCTGTATATTTGTGTATACACTTGTATGTGCTTGTATGAAAGGGAGGGAGGGAGGGAAGGAGGGAGGGAGGGGGGGAGGGAGGGAGGGAGGGAGGGGGGGGAGGGAGGGAGGGAGGGGGGGAGGGAGGGAGGGGGAGGGGAAGAGAGAAAAGCTTTCATATCTAGGGTTCTATAAATTCCTATCATACACACCCTAGACAGGTTCTTATGTTTCATATAATGAGCTTATAATAAGTGAAACTTCTTTGTGAGAAGTTGTTCTTTAATTTCTAGGAATAATACTTAAGACGGTTTCTTCAATATGAAGGTGTTTTCTAATAATGAGCAAGAAGCTATTATAAAAGTGTGAAGCACATTTTGCAGTTATTCTTTGTCCTATTGAGAACTACTTGAAAGATGAATTTTAATCTGAAGAAATATAATTTCATACAAATTTTTATGTGATTTGACATCTTTTAAAATTTATATTGCTATTTGAAGAAAATTTTTTAATTTTTGGTATGAATTTTATACTATTTCTCTGTCTCTCTCCCTTTGTCTCTTTCTCTATATGTGTGTGACATATGTATATACATGTGAATGTGTGTGTTTATATATGTATATATACATATGTATGTATATATCCTTAGTCTCTATGATCTTGCTAAGGTATGTAGACATACATTATCTGACAAGTGAGTATTATCTGTATTTATCATTATTATTATTATTGTCATTTTGAAATATAAGCATGCTCAATTTATTATAGAATGTATGAGTCATAGCAATTTCAGTTTTAGCTAAGGAAGAAACACTTTTTAGTTCATATCAGTTGGAATAAACATTCTAAATTTCTAATTATTTTCTCTAATAGTTGTAGAGACATATCATCAATAATTTATTAAAGTTGGAAAGTAACAGATAGTAAGTGAAAACTCCATTAGAATTTTAAAACTCTAAGTTAAAGATTAAGGTATAATATATGAAAATCAAGGATGGGGACTAGGCACCAGTACCTGATACCTGCAATCTTAACTAACCAAAAAGCTAAAATCTGAGGATTGTGGTTTGAAGCCAGCCCAGATGGGAAAGTATGAGACGTTTTTCTTTTTTTTTTTTTTTTTGGCCAGTCCTGGGGCTTGGACTCAGGGCCTGAGCACTGTCCCTGGCTTCTTCCCGCTCAAGGCTAGCACTCTGCCACTTGAGCCACAGCGCCGCTTCTGGCCGTTTTCTGTATATGTGGTGCTGGGGAATCGAACCTAGGGCCTCGTGTATCCGAGGCAGGCACTCTTGCCACTAGGCTATATCCCCAGCCCGAGACGTTTTTCTTGAATTAACCATCAAAAAGCCAGAAGTGAATATATAATTCAAGTGGTAGAGCCAAGGCCTGAGTTCAAACCCCAGTACCAACCACAAAAAGGAAGGAAGGAAGTAGAGAAAAAAGGACGGACGGAAGGAAGGAAGGAAGGAAGGAAGGAAGGAAGGAAGGAAGGAAGGAAGGTAAGTCTTTAGATAAAATGGAGAAGCAAATGTACCAATGAGAGAGAAAAATGCTACAAGAAAAATGGAGACAGAGTAATAGTTTAGCCAAAAAGAGACAGGAAAGCCAGGGTAATGAAGACTGAAGACATTTCTGAAACAGCATTAGACATATAGAAAAGAAATGACATCATTTAAACCAACTTGTCCGTATTTAGATAATATGTGCCATGAGGCAAGATTAAGCAAAAGGCACGCTATGAGAGCTCTCCGTTATCTTTATAAACTGTTAAGTAATTTATGTTGTAGGAATGTGCTTAGAACTGGTGGATGATAAGTCCGGGTAATTTGTCTTCACAGTACCAGTCTTCCTTCCCACTGTGATTTGAAATAAACTTCCAGGAGAATGCATGATACAGCCTGGGACACAACTGAGCAAGGCTCAAACTTGTATTACAGTAAAGAAGAAAGGCAGCTATCTCCTTGAAGGCCATGATTCAAGTCATTATCTCTCCCTTCTTGGCGCGTGGTCAGCAGACAAATGATTTCTCCTTCCAGTCTTTGGTTTCAGTCAACACTATTACAAGTGTAAGTTATTTTACCAGTATAGTTTGAAGCAAGAAGAAAACTCTAAGTACGCCTCTGAGGATGAACAGTCTTTATCTTCACGTCCTAAGTTGGGAGCTCTTCATCATAGGTGGCAGGTGTGGATAACTCCTCAGCGTGAGTAAACAGAAATTCACCCCTCAATGCACATTTTTAAAGGAAGGGTCTTTCAGAACCTCCATCAGGCCTTTAAACTCTGCAATCTCCTACTGAGGTTCTTTGAGTCTCACTGTTGTTGTGCACTCACTAGTCCTGAAGTTTCTCTTAAAATTGGACTTGCTAAATGAAATAAAATATTCTGTCCTAAGGACAAGGAAAGGATGCAAAGTTTATCAGAAGAATTAGACAATAGATATCCCATAATAGTGTAAATCATTTCATAGAAACTTGTAGATGAACACCCAACTATACTCTCTTCTTCTACTTGGACAGCACTAGGTCCAACTTTCCCACCATGCCTTGCAGAGGACAGCAACCCCCTGTCGCTGAGTTCTAGCCAATAGAATAGGAGCAGGAGTGATGTTATCACGTTCTACTCTGACCAATGCAACCTCCCATGTGCTGCCTCTGCACTCTGGGCCTCGCTGACATCACTGGCAAGTCACAATGGTTGGGGTGCATGCAGCAGACTGTCTCTGTATGCTCTGCAGTTGAGTTGGCATGAAATAAAGTTCTGCTGCACTGAGACATTACATTTTGGTTATGCATTGTGAGTGTGTGTGTGTGTGTGTGTGTGTGTGTGTGTGTGTGATTATTAGAATTGCTTTGAAGGCCTGGCACCCTACCACATCGGTCACACTTCCACTTCTGACTTTTTGGTGGTTAATTGGAGATTAGAGTCTTAGGGACCTTTGTTACCCTGACTGTCTTCGAATCATAATCCTTAGATCTCAATCTCCTGTGTAGCTAGGACTACAGGTGTGAGCCAACAATGTCTGGCTTTCTGATGCTTTTTTTCCCCCTAAAGTAATTTAGCCTATCTTAATTATTGCAAAGTAGCTTTATTAACCTCTGTTTTGTAATCTCTGATCTTAGTGGACTTCAATAAACACATTCAATAGACTAACTTGTACTTCTGTGACATTATATAAGCATGATTTCAAAATCATTCTGTATTTGTTGACTCTATTAATGATATTCAGGATTTTTTTCTGCAAGCCCATTTTTTTTCCTACAAAAGTACTTCAGTATAAAAAGACAAATGTGTCATGTTCCCTTAATTACCTAACCAAGTATGCATGACTAAAATCTACATACTACTTTAATTCCATGTTTTAAAGGAATTGAAACTTATTTCGAGATTACACACAGAAAGTTCATATACCACCATTTTTTTTATCTGAGAAAATGTCTAGTAAAAGAGAAAGATGATTTCTTTGTTATACATTAACTTCTTTGTGTATAACCAGTAAACTGGCAAGAGTTCTCCAAATTTTCGGAATTCAAAGTTATTGAAAATTACCAATATGAATAGTCAGTAGTGAAACTATAACTGAGCTGGGTGCTAGTGGTTCATGCTTGTAACCCTAGTTACTCAGGAAGCTGGGATCTGAGGATCCTGGTTCACAACCAGCCTTAGCAGGAAAGTCTGTGAGATGCTTATCTCCAATTAAACACCAAAAAGCTGGAAATGGAACTGTGGTTCAAGTGGTAGAGCCTTACCTCTAAGTGAAAAAAATGTTCAGGGACAATGCCCAGGCACTTACTTCAAGCCCTACAAGTAGTATGCATGTGTGAGCATGCATTGTGCAAACACATGCACATGTCCACACACATACACACAGAAAGAGAGAGAAGATAACTGGTATCAGTCATTGAGGAACGTTTGGAATGAAGCATGAAACTCAGTGGCCTGTGAACCTTCTGACTTTTAGTTAGTTCACTTTGTATACATATAGTAGTAGTAGAAGCCACCTAATATAGACATGAATATATTATAAATGTATGAATCTCCAGAGATGTTAAAACTTATATTAGAATTAAAAGAAAGAAACATGAATAGGAGTGAAAATTTTGTCTAGCTTTTCCACATATTATCCAACTGAGTTAATATATAATTAGGCCATATTTGCATGAAAAGAAATTCTGAGCTCAAGCTGGGCATTGGTGGCTCATGCTAGGAAACCTAGCGATTCAGGGGGCTGAAAACTGAGGGTTGCGGTTCAAAGCTAGTGCAGGCAGAAAAGTCCATGAGACTCAGGTTCAAATGACCACCAGAAAACCTTTGGGCTATGGCTCAAAGTGATAGAGCACTGGCCTTGAGCAATGATCTCAGGGATAGCACCCAGGTTCTGAGTTCAAGCCCCACAACTGACAAGAAAAAGGAAAGAAAATTCCAAGCTTTTAGTGTGGATTATAAAATTCAACTAACTACTATGCAAACTGATTTATTGATTATCTTAAGAATCTTAACTAGATCTCTTTCTACTTAATAGCATTGAAGTCTGAGTTATACTATGCCAACTAATAGCATTACCAACTTGGAGGACCAAATTCTGGATTTTAAGCTATTTTAAGCCATTCTACAAATTCAGAAATCTATTTCTTGTTTGCAGTTATGGTAGAACACAAATAGAGAGAACTATTAGTTTTCCCACTTTCCTTTCTTAAATAGCACATCTCCTATTTTGTGCATAAATATTTAAAATACATGGACAAGATCAGAAATTGGGTAGAAAATTTCCTCATTAAATTTTTTCAGGAACTTACTCAATTGCATCACTGGTAATGTACTTGATGGGTATTTTTGTGTCGATTCATAAAAATGTTTTGTGAGTTAGTAAACACTAGTTCTGCTCTTTAAATTAAAAAGTTCATGCTTTTAAAATACAAATTTCAGCTCTTAATCAAAATGCACCATTAAAGGACCTAAAGTAAGATGTTGCCATAGTGAAAAAAGGAGAACTAAGAGATTATAACACATTTTGAGTCCCCAAAGAGAAGAGCAAGCTAGCTGGACACTGGTGGCTCACGCCTAAAATTCTAGCCACTCAGGAAGCCGAGCTCAGAGACTGCAGTCCAAAGGCAGCTTGGACAGGAAAGTCGGTGAGATTCATATCTCCAGTAAACTACACAAAATACTGAAGGTGGAGCTGTGGTTCAAGTGGTAGAATGCACAAAAGCATAAAAGCATAAAATGCATAAGCATAAAAGCTCAGGGACACTGCCTTGGCCCTGAGTTCAAGCCCCAGGACTGGCACAAAAAGAAGGAAAGAGAGAGAGTGAGAGAAAGAAAAAAGAGAGAGAGAGGAAGGAAGGAAGGGAGGGAGGGAGGGAGGAAGGGAAAAGAAGGAAGAGAAAAAGAAAGGAAGGAAGAAAAGAAAAGAAGGAAGGAAAGATTCCAGAAAGAAAGGAAGGAAGGGAAAGAAAGAGAGAGAGAGAGAGAGAGAGAGAGAGAAGCAAGTCCATAAAGGAAAAAAAAAACTGAAGCAAGATAACAACAACAAAATCCCAATCACCAGAGAACTTTAGTATGAAAATAACAAGAACAAGGGTAATAGGGATTCTCCTTTTGATAATTTCTTTCTTCTTTTTTACACCACCATTCTCTTCTATCATTAAACACAGATGCAAGAGTGTAACAAGCATGCACAGTACATATTCTGTAATTATAACAAATGGAACTCTCCCACCTACCACGAAGCTGACTTACTTTAAGAGAATTTAGCAAAAAGAGTGGGGGGGGGTGGCGGGGGGGGGGGGCGGGAATCAAGCCCTGTCAGTGAGACAAAACTGATGAGCAAGGACAGACCATCTGTCGCTGGCAGGAACTTTGGAACTTCTGAGTCTTTAGAAAAGCCCAACGATTTATCACCAAGCCTTCCATCATTCATTGTAAAATCTTCAGATATGCTAAATATAGGACAATGAGAAGCAAAGAGACCAGCCACACTGCCTGAGCATATATCTCACTGGTATTAAATGCAGAACAGTTATACAAATACGGAGTACCGTTCCATCATAGACTAAACCATAAAAGCTATATGCTATTTGTCACTCAAGCTTGAGGCTAAATTAAAGCCTTTCCTCCTTTAGAGGATGCACTACGTATTACATGTGGATGCAAAGATTTCCAGTTTTCTGTGAACTTGCAGTGCCTGCGTCCCTGTTCTCAGTTGTCAGAAGGACACTGGAGCATAGCAAGCTAGAGGAGGAGATTCCAGGGCTTATTCTAGAACAAGTTGCCAGAGAAATATCCAAGAGCTGCTGGCTCCTCGTGTAAAGCAACAGCACCGCTCACATCCATTGCATCCTGGAATCCTTTTCCCACTCACAGCTGCTGAACGGCCTCTGTGGGCACAGATGTAGAGATGGTAGGTGAGGCCAGTGAGCTGCTGCTTCACACCTGTAATCCTAGCCATTTAGGATCGTGTGGATTCCATAAATGAATCCCAAATCCATCCAGCAGGTGGCATCATCAGACACTGGGCAGTCGGGGAAGGGATTGTCTTGTTTGCCTTTTCCCTAGAGCTCAGCACGGGTCCCCACTCAACGGTCTTCTGCTTTAGTCCAAGCAAGCCACTCTCTGCCAACTCACTCTTGTGCTTTTTGCTTTAGAATCCCTGCTCTGATCTTCCAGCTGGAAGACCGCGGTTGCACTTGCTTCCAATTCCTCTTGCCATTACTGCCAAAGTTATTTCATAAACGGATATGCTAGATTTATTGTTACTGCTGTGCAGTTGGGTCTTCCCACACCCCCGGGAGATGGAACTATGCCACCACTGGGATCCGGCCAGCGCCATGCTACCAGCGATGCTTCCTAATGTGTAAGAACGGGCGTCCGTGCAAGTGCGGAGGCTCCGGGTGCATCACGTGGTGAAGGCCAGTCTTCTGTGCCTTGCATCAACGGAAAAAGATTAAAAAAGGAAATTAACAATTTCAATACTTTGCATGATTAGGATAAAATTTAAGATTGGATAATTAGTGCTAGAGTGATGAACCACTGGTTTTAATTCTTGGTTCATTTCAGCAGGTGCAGTGGTGTTTTTTTTGTCTGCTGGTTTGTTTGTTTACTTCAGATATTTGCTAGGATGGCAAAATGCATATTGGGCCCAAACTAACCTTACAATTCTTACATTTTTGAAAGACCACTTGTTAATTGTTTGTTGTAATAAAATTAGGAAATGTCATTATAATATTTTATGTTTTTATGTATGTATAGCTTTATTAATATCTGACTGACCCTTAGAGTAAGTTATTGTTCAGTATGAGTCACAAAAAAGTAAATGTAAGCCTTTAATGGGATTTTAATCAGGGCTTAAAATAAAGATTGGAGGGCATGTTTTGTGTTTTGTGAAGACAAGATTTTTTGTATATTGAAGCAAAAATGAAAAAAGAATTCAAAGAATAGTCTATTAATCATGTCTAAGAGTAGCATATGGGTCCTCCCCCAAACTATTATGTGTAGGAGGAATACATACATATATATATGTATGTGTGTGTATATATATATATATATATATATATATTTCTCCTAACTTCTTTATCTTATAAGCCTTAAAATATACACTTTACATATAAAAAAACCTGAGGACAAAAAGGTTAAGAAATATTCAAATGACAAAGTCAAACACTGATGGGAGAATCAATAATTAGCAATGCTTATGTATAAATGTTTTCATAGTCCTGGTTTCTAAATGTTTCATAAATCTTTATGCAGTCTTCAAAATTAGAATAACTGAAGAAAAATTGGATACTGCAGAACAATGTGTGTGGGGCACTGTTTTATACATAACTACTTAGGAGCATCTTATGTGTCATGGAAGAGTTAGAAAAACCAAAGGGGATTTCATTTACTGTTCCTACTTCATGAACGTTTGGCCTTGGAGTGATGCATGGAAATATGCATTGGGATAGTGGCTCGGGCTTGTAATGCTGCCAGCTCTGAGATCTGGGGATGGGGGAATCATCGTTCAGAGCCAGACTGAACTGATAAACCAATAGATTCTTATCTCCAATTAACCAGAAAAACACAGGGAGTAGAGGTGGGACTCAAGTGGTAGAGCACTAGCCATGAACAAAAAAGCTAAGTAAGGGTGTGAAGCCTTGAGTTTCAGACCCAGTACACATACAAAAAAATAAACAAATTGTTTTTCCTTTAGTGATATGCAGTCCTCATGTTCTTTTCTGAATATGGTCAGTGTGCTATAATGATTATACTCATTATACTGATACATTTTTAAGTATTATACATATATATCCAATACTTAGCATATATATTTATATGCATGTTTTTTTTTGTGTGTATATATATATATATATATATACATATGTTTATATATGTGTGTGTCTGTGTATCTGTCTACCTGTTGCTTAATCATAGAACCATAATCTTTTCTTCTTCGCTCATCACAATCAAAATTCCAATGGTGCCCTAGGAGAAAGACTGGAATGCGTCGAGAGGAGAAATTGTACCCTAGTTCTTAGGTACTGTGCCAGTAAGGCAATTAAGCATCTAGTTTCTGTAGTTAGGCAGTTAATTGGTTTACTACTGTTCTTACTGTAATGACAGGCTTTGCACAGCTTGGATGTACCTGCGTTATAAATAACTCATCACTCATGAAGCCACAAAGGAGGCTGGTTATTATTCATCAACAAATATTACTAGTTCATTATTTGTATATCTTTAGGCTTTTCTAACATTACATAGGAACATGCTTTGTAGCTGTTTTAAGAATGATGCAAGAGTTAATAATTTTCGAGTTCAAGGACTACAAAGGGTTAAGTTATTTAAAAGGTTTTATTAGTTTTGATATACAAAGTATCCAAAGGGGGGGGGGGAACAACAGAGAAAAAAATAAAAAGTGTATTTCTATGGCTGTCATCCTAAACCACTGTTTTTCATTCTCAGTGTATTTATGCTCATTGGAAAAATGGCCCTAGTGTCATTTATTTGAAGATCAAAACAAGATCTTCAAGCTTTCTGGGATTTCTAAATGTCTTCAACAATTCCTTCCATATAAAAGTGTCCTGGTGGTCTACTGTAAGAAATGTTTTAAAGGTGTCGGACTTGACACTAATGGACAATTTCCCAAATTCCAAGCAATTGACTCCCCTGTCTGTGTTATTTCACTATGGGGAAATATAAACTACCTTTTCTTACCATTGACAAATCACTTTATGGTGTCAGAGCTGTGTTTAGTAACAAAATGTCACTTGAAACTCAGGCACCAACTGCTAACTGCTCAAACAAAATGTCATTTGCAGAACAGGATTGAGTATCTGACAAAGCATGCTATGCTATGATCACACAGGCAAACATATTCAAAATCGTCAGCTAGGTTTTAGTGAACATAAACATCTTGGTAATATTTTTCTGAGCTTGAAATTTTTATATGTATGTTCTGTCTCTCAGCATTTATAATTGCATGCTTTCTATAAAGATTACTAGAATTACCCTGATTGACAATTATATCTTAGAACTGACTGTTCTATCTTTCCAAGAAATGGATCACCCAACTGTTTTGTTTTGTTTTGTTTTGGTACTGCTACTCAAGGCCTCAGTATCTTGCTTATTAGATTTTTCATTCAAGGTCGGTGCTCTGCCACTTGAGCTACAACTCTACTTCCAGCTTTTTTGGTGGTTGATTGGAAATAAGCATCTCACAGACTTTTCTGGGTGGGCTGGCTTTGAAGGCAATCCTCAGCTCTCCGCTTCCTCAGTAGCTAGGTTTGAAGGTATGAGCCACCTTTGGCAGTACAGCTTCCCTCCCTGCTGTACATACGACACTGACCATCAATTCTTTCTCAGTTATCTCCCTCAGGCTCAGAGCTAAGTGACATCCAGCCTTCATGCAGCTCCCTCAATCCATCTCCAAGTAACTTTCTTTACTCTATAAACGGAAACACAGTTATCATGCAACAGGGATCTCTGGTTTTAACCTTGTTGATTTCTGCTCCTCCAAAATCAACCACTAAGCAAACAAATCATTTTAAAGTTGTATAGCTAAAATGTATGTATTTCATATCAAGAATAGTGGAAACTCCTCCCTTCTATCTTTCATTGTGGGGCTCACCACGACCCTTGGGAAGGTATTTGCTACTGTATTCTCTATTTGGCAAATGAACTTACAATACTTCATCATGCCCAACTTCCTCACAGTTCAGGGGGCTATTTCTTCTTATGGAGAGACTGACTCATAAACCTTTCAAATGGAGCCCTGAGTCCCCTTCTACCTTCTTTAGAGGAATTGGGTCCTGTATTATCACCAGGGTCCTATAGTGTCATCATCTTTTCTTTGATCTCTTGTCGGCCTAAAAGTTTCCTTCACCTAACTTCAATGTAAACCTTCCTTGTAAACCATCTTCTCCAATGCTGCAATTGTTTCTTTTCCATACTCCCACTTAAACCTTTTCTATCTCACCCCAACTCAGCTCAGTTAGCCTCTTGGTGTCTTTTGGGCCTCTGCCTCTGACAATCAATGCTTCACTTCTGAACCATCTTCCAGGATTGTATGTGAGTACGTACCACCCTTAGTGAGCATGTATAGTTAGACTGGATTTCCATTTTATTTCCATCACACTAAAAGCTTGCAGAACTAAGGAAAATGGTTTATTTACTTTTATATTTCCAATGACAACTTTTGGGGGCCTCATTCAGACATTATATGTTGGTTGGATCAAAGTGAATGAATGCATTAAGAAGTCACAGCTTTGCACATTGTAGTCCTTGCCTGGTCACAGCTGTGCCCAGGTGGCCTGCCTGTGTGTACACAGCTCACATCCCACCTCATGGGCTGTGTCTTTATTCCTTATTTTTTGAGACCTTCTCTTTTAGATTACATTAGTTATCCATGGAGGGTGCTTGTATCTTTTCTCCTCTAGCCTGTTTAGCCATGCATATACATAACCTAGAGGTGAAGGTACATTTTCACTGTGGAGGTCAACTCTGGAGCAATGGGGGAATGAACAGGTGCTTCTTTCTCATCACTCCACAGTAGCACGATTCGGAAATTGGCTAAGGCTTAGGTATATTGACATAAGTTTCTTAAATAGCAATGTCCCTTAGTTGTCTCTCAGGAATAGCCTCCAGAAAGCACTCAACTGATAGCTTGGTACCTGATTTTCAAGAATGCACAGGACAAAAACCACCTTTCCTGGGAAATGGCCCTTTGATGTTTGAAAGTCTCCTGGGCAGAAAAGAATAACCACTGCCCCTAAGGGAAAGAAACATAAAATCCACAAGGAGATGCAATGACCATCTTAACCTATGCAAAAGAACCCTGGAACTTTCCTTTCCTACCAGTGCTTCATCTACCTGCTCACTCAGAGGGGCAGATCTGTGCTTTCTTCTTCAGCTCTTGGCTTCCTTGCTGCTGATTGTGCACTGAACCTTTTTCTTTATGCAAAAATCTGGCTTTTCTGTGCATTAGGCAGTGAGCTCCTGCTTGGTACCAATTCTGAAATGTTCACACCACACAAGGTCTAAGAAAGGTTCTCCTCAGAGTTGAGCCCCATTGGCTTACATTTGTAACACACTCTTGGTGGGACCATCTTGACTGAGTTTTCTACTTCGTGTTTCTCATGTTCACCAGTTCCTCAAGCTGGACCTTTGGGAAGCAACTCTGAGGTAAGCAACCCACACTCAACTCTCATCTCAGGATCTGTTCTATATACTGACTCAAACGGACTCAGCCTTCCTCCACCATAGAACTTAATGCACAAAGATCAGTTCCCTAAGTGAGAGTGAAGGCATTTTTAAGAAGAATATTTGCAAGAATAAAATTCTTGAGAAATTAAAATACTGCTCAAGCCAGGGGCTGGTGGCTCACACCTATTAATCCTAGCTACTCAGGAGGCTTAAGATCTGAGTTCAAGGGCTGGGGATATGGCCTAGTGGCAAGAGTGCCTGCCTCATATACATGAGGCCCTGGGTTCGATTCCCCAGCACCACATATACAGAAAATGGCCAGAAGTGGCGCTGTGGCTCAAGTGGCAGAGTGCTAACCTTGAGCAAAAAGAAGCCAGGGACAGTGCTCAGGCCCTGAGTCCAAGCCCCAGGACTGGCAAAAAAGAAAAAAAAAAAAGATCTGAGTTCAAAACCAGTTCAAAACCAGCCAATGCAGGTAAGTCCATGAGACTCCCATCTCCAATTAGCCACCAGAAAACTGTAAGTAGAGCTGTAGTTCAAAGCTTGAGTAAACAAACAAACAAACTTAGGGACAGTATGCGAACCGTGAGTTCAAGCCCATGATCCACAATAAATAAATAAATAGATAGATAGATAGATAGATAGATAGATAGATAAATAAATAAATAAATAAATAAATAGAATTCATTAAGCTGCTCAGTTAGCAGAGATGGAAGAGAATGATGAAAGGGGTAACAATGATCAAAATACATTGTACTCACACATTGACATGTTAAATTGAAACCTTTACGCACAACTACTTAAGGATAATTTTAATTGATAAAGTAAAATGCCATACAATCTGTTTTAGAACTACCTTTCTATAATTGACTGCTAAGATATTAAGATACTCTCATAATTTTCAGGCCCTAAATATACCAAATTGTACGCTTCATAGTTGGGGATTCTCTTATTTCATTTTTATTTTGGCAGTACTGGGAATTGAACTCAGGGACTTGTTCTTATTGACTGTATCATTCCAGCCAGGTCTTCAGTCCCAGGGATTCTTTTTATTAATTATTTACCAAGCTTATTTTTAAAGACTCATTGTTGCACCCAGTACAGGTTTAGAAGGTTTATAGCAGTGGGTCAGAGAATCTGCATTGCTGTGAACTTACCAGTTGATGTCATGTTGCAGGTTCTGTGAATGTCTGTGTGATTTATTCCTTTACTAAAAGGTGTGATCAGGTAGTAGGTATCATGATCTGATGTTGATTCTATGTCTATTTAATTTGTTTAACAAAACCATCCAATGTTTTTGAGCACCTGACATGTACTCAAGTAGTGCCAATTGGATCGTTGCAGGAAGCAAGGTCAACTTAGTTGCTGTTCAAAGAGAACTCTCACCCTGGCTCCAGTGGATGCACGTTAACAATATTAAAAATATTCTAATTCTGCCAGTGTATCTGTAACAGTCCTGCAGAGAAAAACAAATGACACATACCATTTTTCTTCATAGAAGGAAATCAAACAGCCTTGTTTGCAAAGATATTGAGTTTTTAAGCCTGTTGCTCAAACTTCAGAAACAAATTGAAGTGTGACTACTAATAGCTCACTCAGTGAAACACAGATCGTAGCATTGCACAAGTTATTCTGATCATACCTAGTTTCATTTGGAGTGCTAGGTGACTACCTATAATAATGAAATTTTCTAAACATGTAAAGGAAGACTGGTTTAACTTTTTTTGTTGTTAGTTCTCCGGGCTTGAAATAAGGGCCTGAGCACTGTCCCTGGCTTCCTTTTGCTCAAGGCTAGCATTCTACCACTTGAGCCACAGCACAACTTCTGGCTTTTTCTGTATATGTGTTGCTGAGGAATTGAACCCAGGGCTTTATGTATGAAAGGCAAGCACTCTACCACTAGGCATATTCCCAGCCCCAAGTTTGATTTTATGACTCCGAGTTTGTTTTTATTTTTCAACACAAGTAATAAAGTCAGTCTTGAATACAGGGTGCCAATTACACCCAAAAAATACATCATTGCATTGGCCTGTTCTTATATATTCAGTGCCATTCCAAGGTAGAGAGTAGACACGTTTTACAATACTGTTAAATCAATGATTGGAGTCAAAGTTTGTTTCAACTAACTTCAGAGAGATAAACAGCAGAGGCAACCCCCCCCCAAGTCCCAAAGATTGCCATATGCATTTCTGTCCTTAGCATTTATTTTAAGAAATACTCTTTATTAGGAAGTATAGAATAGGACTAGAGTGTACTACTATCACTAATGCTTTGGCCACAGTGTTATATAGTAACATTTTGTAACTGTAATCCCTAAGATAAAGGGTAGCCTGGCTACTTTATAAAGAGTTATATACCAGTTCTGAATCTCTTACATGTCCATAATGTTATTAAATACTACCGTCTCACAGTAAAATTTCATAGCACAATTACATTTTACTTTGATGCAAGTAAAAAGGTAAGCAAGAAACCCAAAGTGTGTTGTCAATGATGATCCCTTTGTTTCTACTGGACCCAACAAAATGAGTGGGCAGCTATAATTCTGAATACCACTAGTTTTCTTCTATAGAAAATCTTTAAAGTAGTTGTAAAGGAGAATGGATGATAAGCTTTGGAAACCTTTCTTCCAGGATGACTTGATAATAGAAGTATTAAAAGATGTCTCTCTCAGAGTCTTACAACATACTTGTTCTGGTGAGAATTAAGGATAAGGATGTGCTTTAAGGAAATACTATTCTGCGTGCTGATAAAAGCCATTGTTGAGATGAAGTGATGTGTGTGTGTGTGTGTGTGTGTGTGTGTGTGTGTGTGTGTGTGTGTGTTTCTGTCTGATTTGCTTCTTTTTGTTTCTTGGTTTGGTTTTTTTTTTGGCAGATATTAGTATAATAGCAAGGAGGTATGTTCCCAATTTCAGACTAAGTCATTATGACTAATGAAGTAAGGGCAGGCAGTACTTTACTTTAGCAGGTTTGTTTTGCAAACACATTTCACTCTGGCTTTCAATATAATTTATCATTTGGATAGTTCAGAATAGTTTTCACATCAATAGAAAATTACTGAACATTTATCTATTGTCTTTCAGTTGTCAAATTGAGGAAATCAAAAAGCACCCTGGCTTGTATCTTACACTGTAAGTTCTAAACTTCACTGGAGAATTTGCCATTCAGGTTCCTAGCTTAACATTTTTTTTTTTTTTTTTTTTTTTTTTTGGCCAGTCCTGGGCCTTGGACTCAGGGCCTGAGCACCATCCCTGGCTTCTTCCCGCTCAAGGCTAGCACTCTGCCACCTGAGCCACAGCGCCCCTTCTGGCCGTTTTCCATATATGTGGTGCTGGGGAATCGAAACTAGAGCTTCATGTGTAGGAGGCAAGCACTCTTGCCACTAGGCCATATTCCCAGCCCCCTAGCTTAACATTTTAAAAGATCAGTAGTTGTTCAAGAAGCCCATCCTATTCCTCCAAATTTAGAATTGTGGACAATAATAAGATTTCAATTTTCAAGTCCATTAAATGAGCTGTAAAACTATTTTAAATAAACAAATTTGCATGGCTGATTACTTTACTTTGGTAAAAAGTGAAGAAGGGAAAATAAAGTTATACAGGCATTCCCTGCCTAAGTAAATTATTGTCCTTCTCTCCCTAAGTCATGGTTTCATCTATTAATATCTCCCTACTCTTAGAAACAACAACAAACTGAGCACTGAGTTTTCAAATGTGGACTACATAGAGTAGAATACTGACATAAGAGACAGATACTATGATGGCATAAGACAAACACTGGATGCCAATGAAAAGAGTAGAAGAAATTGTGGGAATAATGAGCAATTTATGGCTGTCATTTTCTAGAGCAGAGATATAATTTTCTTGAAATATTAGTGCTAAGGAAAATATAACTAAACGAATTTTGTATTAATGGAAAACAGAGATTGATTTTTTGTGTAAAAAATTACATATTCTTAGACATGAATAACTGATATGCCAGGACATGCTATGATTACACAAAACCAGTTTCAAGTGCACAGAAGAATGAGTCATATCTAGAGTTGACAAAAAAAATCCCTAGAGTTTTTATAGTTATTTTTATTATTATGAATTTGTTCTTATTTGTCGTGCTGAGGATTGAATCCAGGGCCTTGTGTACACTTGGTATGTGCTCTATCACCAAGCTGCTTTCTCAAATCCTTTAATATTATTTTTAAACTACCTTATTACAAACACTCTTTACTGATGAACAGCAAAGTGTATAATCATTATCCTTTATATGGTTTATGATTTGCATAAATTATTTATTTTAAATATCTAGTCATACTGGAAATTGAACACAAGGCCTCATACATGCGAATCAAGAACGCTACCAATTCAGCCACATCCTCAGTCCTATATTTCAAGTACATTCATTCACAATTAAAATTATAAGGTAGGTGCTGGAGGTGTTCATGCCTGCAATCCTTGCTACCCAGAAGGCTGAGATCTGAGTATAGATTTTTGAAGCCACCTGGGGCAGGAATGTCCATGAGAATCTGATATCCAATTAACCAGCAAAAGCCAGAAGTAGAGCTGTGGCTCAAAGGGTAGAGTGAGTATAAATGAATACAGTACTGAACTTGAACTCAGGACCTACCTTGTCCTGAGTTCTAACTATAGAAATGGAGAAACAATTATTTGGTAAATATTTCCTAAAATCATAAAATAGATTCATTTATTTTCAACAGATTTTTTTTCTAAATGTAATGGCCACAGTTATCCAATCCTATAATTTAAAATGATGTTGGTTAGGAGGAAGACATTGTGCTATACAGTTAGGATTCTGATAGAAAGATCTGAGTTCAGATTCTGGTAGAAGAAAGCAGGTAAGAGCATTCTAAATAATGGGCCCTTTAATACGCTAATTGTTCTTTATGTCATAGATGATATTATTAAATACTTTAAGGCTTATCCTCATCAAAAAATAAAATATATGAAGCTCTGGGTTAGATTCCCCAGCACCACATATATAGAAAACGGCCAGAAGTGGCGCTGTGGCTCAAGTGGCAGAGTGCTAGCCTTGAGCAAAAAAGAAGCCAGGGACAGTGCTCAGGCCCTGAGCCCAAGGCCTAGGACTGGCAAAAAAAAAAAAAAAAAAAAAAAAAAAAATATATATATATATATATATATATACATATGCCTCTATTTCCAAGTTCTCTGAAAGTTTATTTTGCACATAATTATTAAAAATGTATAATTAACAAGCTTGGTTGCTTGGAATAATTATTTCCAGAGCTAATAAATCTCAGATTAATTTCCAGATTACTGTTCTTTAAATTATTTTTTTAATGTTTTGGATTCATGTCTGCATGAAAATTAAAATTGATTTTTAAAGAAGTTTTGAACCATATTATATTGAATATTATATTCTTACTTTTTTTAAAAAGACTTACTTTTTGAATAAAGGTCTCCACAAACCCAAAGAAGTGAATTGTATCAAAGAACAAGAATATTCAATGAAAAGTATAATTAAAAATTAACAGTAAAAGGGAAAAATAGATCAAAGGTTGATATAGCTTCAAAGCAAGGAAATTGAGTCTTTCAGTAAATGATGAGTTTTCCCACTGTCTTAAGTTCACTATGTTGGAAAATTCATCTTTTGCTTTAAATATGACTTTAAGAGACATAAAACATTTTGTAGATTAAAAAAAAAAACAAAAACAACACCTCTTCTTGTTAAGCTCTGGTGGCTCATGCTTGTAAACCTAGCTCAACTACTCAGAAGTCTGAGATCTGAAGACTGATTTTTGAAGACAGCACAGGCAGGAAATTTCATCAGACTCTCATCTCCAGTGAAAGATAGCTAGGAGAAGCTATCTTTGAAGCAGAGAAAGGAGCTCGAAGAGCTACCAAATCTATTAACACCTGTGTCTTGGGCTTCCCAGCTTCTAGGACTGTGAGGATAAACCTTTCTAGTAAATACAGAAGTGGTACAGTTGTTCTAAAATCCCAACTGGACAAAGATATTGTCACGGCTAACATGCACACTGAATATGGATTCAGTTATAAATGTCTTGAAACTGTATTAAGAAGGGGAAGGGTGGCTGGGCATGGTGTCTGGTGTTTATAATCCTAGCTGCTTAGGAGGCTGAGATCTGAGGATTACAGTTCAGAACTAATCTGAGCAGAAAAATACAGGAGACTTTTAGCTCCAATTAACACCCCACAAAACAAGTGAGTCGAGTATGGCTCTAGTGGTAGACCACTAGTCTTGAGAAGAAAAAGCTCAGAGACAGTGTCCTGGGTTCACATCCTGAGCCCAGCACAAAAAGGGGGAGGGGTTACGTTTCATACAAGTCAGCTCTGGCCTTCCCTAATAATATACAAACAGATAGCAGTTTGAAGAAAAAAGTAGGAAAGGCTATGTGAAAAAAATGTATTTAAAATGTAAGGAAAGTATTTGATAAAATCAAGCAATTTGAGGATTGTTTCCACTGAAGAAAGAAAGAGTGTAGGGAACGATGGAGAAATTAACATATACTTAAATTTTCTTTTTTTAAACTATATACAAGTCAAGTTTTAATAAGAAAAAATTTGTTTTAATAATTGGCTGTATATTATTTGATCACATTGGTATAAAAAGGAACTGAATTTTAAAATAATATGTAAAAACATCTAAGCAAAAAAAATGCTTTTTCATACTTTTTGTTAAAATGTCTTTGAAACATGGTAATTAATGTCTAGAGTTTTAAAGCCTGTCCTTTGCAAAAATATTATTCTTGGCGTTTATATTCTGTACGTTAAATATACCTCTCATAGTGGGAAAGAATAGTAACATCAGCCTCTTCTTTTGCTGACCTTGTCTGTGTCTTTAGATTAAAAAATCAATTGAGTGTCTGGAGCCAATTAAATCTGTGATACCCTATAGAGAATGTTTATTGTTTTCTTGCTGCCTTTATTATCTTCTCTGGGAACAGTGACATTCCCTATGGTAGATAAAAGATCTTTGGGGAACCACTATTCTAGCCAAGGAAATGCTTTAGAAATTCACAGCAACCAAATGACAAAAACGTTTCCTACCACAGAGAGGGCTTTATCAAGAGACCAAAACAAAAGCTATTTCTTTCGGAAATAGCCTTCCACTCCTATCTGGGGACTATGCTCAAACTAAAACACTGTAACATACAAAAATTCACAGCAGTTAAAGGATAGGCCAATTGAATACATCTTTTCTTCAGGCAGCTGTAATTATCATAATGATCTTCAATAATTCCTTCACACTCATCATTCCTAAAGAACTGTTATCAACCTTTCTTGGAAAAAAATACAGTGCTGATGCTGTAGTTATTCAATTAAAGAACAGCTGGATGATTGCAGAAAGAAGTGTAGCTCTTTTGGCACATTGCTATATGCACAAATGTGTGGTAGATCTGATAGTCTTAGGGGTTTCTTCAGCTGTAGAGTTGAGTAATTCATGAAAGAGTATTTTGGAATATTTGTTTGAGAGACAGTATGGGTAGAGTGGTTGGATCCAATTGGCTGCAGAGGAGTGAATCAAATGATGCTCTTTATGAAGAACAGTAGTGTGTATCAAAGCTGAAGCCAGAGGAAGCAGACCTGATAAGACACAGGCAGAACAAATGCACCAGAACATAGGATGCACATGGCTTAGGTTGGCTAAGGGGTTCTGCTCACCATTAGCTTCTTATTGCTAAGACATGTGTCTTCACATATACCCACAGCCAGGCAAAGCCATTCTATACCATTGATTGGGTACCTAAAATGTGACTGTAGACTTCATCACTCTAGTGGAATCTGCCTGTCTCATTTTTTACTAGATTATTTCTATTTCATAGTGTTTCTATTCTGGAAAACATTTTCTTCTTCTCCTATCAGAGCCCTATTTTATTTGGGGGGGGCATTGCTCTTGTTTTTTTTTTTATCTTTAATGAATGCTGGAACTAATCTTTTGCCTGGTAGGGTTCACTTTCTCATCCACAATGAATATTCTTTTGTTTTGGGGGGGGGGGGGGCAGTCCTGGGGCTTGGACTCAGGGCCTGAGCACTGTCCCTGGCTTCTTCTTGCTCAAGGCTAGCACTCTGCCACTTGAGCCACAGCGCCACTTCTGGCCATTTTCTGTATATGTGGTGCTGGGGAATCGAACCTAGGGCCTCATGTATACGAGGCAAGCACTCTTGCCACTAGGCCATATCCCCAGCCCCCACAATGAATATTCTTTCTCTAACCTCTTTCAGTGAATAGTGTGCATCCATGTAGACCCTTCCTGTTGATGTGTAGCTATTGTTGCTTTTTAAAAAAATTATTGGTACCAGTAACAGAACTTGAACTCAGGGCCTGGGACAGTCCCTTAGGTTTTTTTGAATAGGGCTTGTACTCTACCATTTGAGCCACAACTCCATTTCTGGCTTTTAAAATTTTTTTTTTAATTTTTTGCTAGTTGATTGGAAATAAGAATCCCACAGACTTTTTTTTTTTTTTTTTGTGGCCAGGGCTCTGGCTTTGAACTCTGATCCTGAGATCTCAAACTTCTTGAGTAGCTAGGATTACAGGTGTGAGCCACTGGCACCCAGCACTGTTCTATATTATATTGAGTAGTCCAGCTGAAAGCAAGTAGAATTAAAAATCAGTTTAATTTTTAATTCACCTCCATGCCTTCCTCTTGAATATATTTCAGGAGCCAACATCAGACTCATACATCCTTGTTTGTAAAATGAGAATAAAGCAGACTTCCTTGAGAGGTTCCATGAATAAAGTGATAAGAGTTTATGTCTCTGGTGTGAGTTTGTGCCTATTCAGTGCCTGGCACAAGAGAGTGTGAGACAAATGTCTGATCCATTTCCTTTTCTTTCTTGTCTTTTTAATTCCTGGCTAGATTATAAAGTCCCGAAGGGCAGGATCGTTTTGTATTGCCCCCTAGTATCCTGTTCAAAGTCTAGCAGTAATTAAATACCTCGTGGGCTCTGGCTAAGTACTTGTTGGAATGAATGTATCAGCTGGGTGTCTTCCTCCGGAAGCTCTAATGGCCCTCTATTGAATGATCTCAGCCACTGAGGAGAGATGGATAACAAAAAACCCTCACAAGTGAGACATCTATTGATTGGGGGAACAGTGCCATCACTTTTTGGTACTGAGGAAAACAAGTTGTGTCTTTAAAAGTGGGCAGAGCAATCATTATTTTAACTTCAAGATACATTGTTTGGCAACTGTTCCATTTACAAACCTGACCCAGATCAAAGGGAAAGACTGTCGTGCAAATGCTCACAATGCAAGGTTAGCTTGAATGGACCACCTTATTCCTGTTGTCTTCTTGGCTCTAGAAGTCTGTAAAGATGGAGCTATCCTGTATCCATGATGCTGTATCTCAGACAATCACTTCCAGAAATCCCTTTATAGTAAAACATTCAATTTACGTTAGCTTTCATGATTTCTCATTTTGGTTCAATTTGTTCAACTGAAGAATGAAATGTTAAGCATTCTCCTGGGAAGAATGCAGTGTCCCCCCAACTTTATATCAGATTCACTTAGGGAACTTAGCAAGCACAACATGTAGGGCCCATCCCATGAGTCTCTTGATTCAGTAAGGCTTGCTTACCTTGGGCAGATGAATTTGAATTTCTCTGGTGATGCTGATAGAAGAGAGGAGAAAAGCAGGCAGCTAGGGAATTATAGCTTATATAATTGGCAGATACCTAGAGATACTGACAAACCAGAACCTGACTGACAATAAAATAAGGGGTAGAAGACTACAAAAGAATGAACAAGGAAGTAAGGAGGACAAAAGAATGAGGAAATAAGGATGAAACATGAAGTCATTGGCACCTTGACCTTACATGGAGCACAAAGAATATCCACCAATCAAAGATCCCAATTTTCCCTACATAGCCCAAGGACAATCTCTGTCACTAGGGAGATAGTAAAAGATGGCTGGGCTGGGCTGAAGTGTTGTCTCCCGTGCAGTGTCTATACCTTATGCTCTATGTTTCTTTGTCATATTTCTTTTGTAACCAACTTTCTGATCACCTGTACTTCTGTTCACACCTCGCCTGAATTCTTCTGTAACCAGATGCAAGGACTGAAGTCAACTCAACTGCTCTAAAATTCTGATAACATATTAGGTTGATTGGCTGGGAAGTTAGGAATTAATTACCTTTTCTAGGATGGCAGTAATACTCATCAAGGATGACACGGAGAGAACCAGGATAGAAACAAGATCTCTTCTCTAGACTAGGTTAGAATTTTTGCTATGTTTTAGCCACAATTTCAAAATACTAAGTTATTTATCAGGACAATGAGGTTTAGATACAGAACCTTGGACTTCCTGATGATTCAAATGTTTGAAGATCCCAGATTTGAGAAATTGAAATCTTCAAAACATTGAAGCTAGAATAAACTTGCCTTCATACATATTGTAAAGCTGTTTAGGCTTCTGTTAATGTAACAGTATCATCAGCCTACTATCTCTACATAAATGAAGTGCAGAGAGAAAGCTCAATTTAATATTAATTAGGAGTTGGCTATATGACTACTTTTAATCACTTTCTAATTTGATCAGTTACACATCTGAATTGATAATGCAGTCTATTTTAAGGATAACAGAATATAGTTTGCCTAAGTAGGAATCTATTCACACATAAGAATCACACATTCAGAGTTTAAAATTGGATTTTTTTTCAGGTTCATGGGGTGTGCTACAGAGCCATAACATCATTAGATATTTTTCAGAGAAAAAAATAAAAACTGTTAAGGTGATCTACATAGCAAGTTCCATTATAAATTAGAGCTCAATTATTTAAAAGGGACTTAAATTGTGAGATACTTTGCAAAAATCAGGTCTTTCAAAAGCCCATTATCAGATAGTCTACATCTTAAATACTAGAGAAGTAATGCTTACCCTGAATTTGAATAGGCATTAAAAATATTGTAATGTTATTTGAGTTCTAAAAATGACAGATCAAATAGAAAATTTATTTTGGTAAGGACTTTCTGAAATACTTGTGAAATTTAATAAATTATTTTTCTTCCCCTCACTTGACTTTGAAAGAATCTCAGGAATTATTTTGATTTCAAAAAATGTATCAGTTGATTTTTTGAATTTGCCAGACATTTGTGGACATCTTCTTAAGGATGAGCACTATCTTTGGTACTGGGGACACAACAAAAGTTCAGAGAAATTGAAATTTGATGCATTCATTTTCCACCACTGTCCTAAAAAAATTGCCATAAACGTAGTAGCTTCAATGTAAATTTCTTGTCGCATAGCTCTGTAGGTTATAAGTCAAATATGGATATCACAGGGCTAAAATTAGGAAGATGGGAGGCTGGCAGGGCTACGGATTGTTGCTACATTGGGCATGAATTCCCAATAAAAAGGGAAGATTGGCTTCACCCCTTCTCTGTGTCCAGTGCATGCTTACTTGCCCTTCCTCCACACATAGGAAACAAGAAGGCCCTTATTAGCTGCTTCCCTAGATTCTGGACTTCCTAGACTTCACAATCATAAGCCAAATAATCTTCCATTGTGTATGAATGATAGACTGTGATATTCCATTATTGCAAAGAAAACCAACTAAGACCATCCACAAAGTAAAATCAAGTTTCTCTCCTGCTTGGCAGCTCACTTAACTTCTTATCTCTGTCCCATTTCTCCAATGCAGTCAGGAGGGCATCTCTGTATTTAAGGACTTTATGTGGTTAGATTGGTCCAATTAGATCATCTAAGAGCATCCTCCATCTTAACGACTCTTTTGTCACATAAGGAAACATAGTCACAAAGCTTAGGTATCTCTTGGTGAGAAGTAGGGAAGGATTTACTATTCTGTCTCCATAACTCCTAAAACTCACATTCTGTTAGGAAAATTATATGATAAAAAGCCAATATGTTGGAAATTAACTGTACAACTGGGGGGGGGGAAGGTGGGGAAAATATGCATGTAACTGTAACCCCTCTGTAAATGACATTGACAATAAAATTAAATTTTAAAAAGCCAATATGAAGTACCAAATAATGGCAAGAGAACTTGAATCACCTGGATTTCAGGCTTGCTACAGATGATAATGGTTTCAATTGGTGAGAAACAATAGGGGGACTTACAGAGTGATCAGAACAGGGGTGAGGAAAACAACAAAAGGTGGCAAAGTATGTCAACTAGGAACAGTCCGAAACTGCAACCACTGTCAGTCCAACAGGCAAGTTCGGTGAATTACGTTACTGAAGACAAAAAGGAATTGGTGCTGTAGACAAAGTGGAACTGGATGGGAGTTATCGCTATCAACAACTGAAACAGAGTGAAGCCACAAAAGAAGCAAAGGCATAACAGCTATTGATGGTTTATGCCTTCTTCTGTCCTTATTCTTATGCCTAGTGACCAAACCCATCCAGTAGCCAGGGACAATGACCTGCAGGAGACAGTCCATGTAAAGAATTGGACAGAGTGAGCAAAAGAGATTGTGTGGACAGATGAGAGGAGGAACAAAAGAAAGCTTGTAGGCAAAAAGTACTTTTCAGAAACAAAAAGGAGAGAAGGCTGGTTATGGTGGTGCATACCTAGAATCCTAGCACTTAGGAGGTAAGACAGGAGGATTATGAATTTGAGGCCAGCCTGGGCTATGTCTCAAAAACACAGAACCAACCTACAAAACAGAAACAACAAAAACAAAAACCTGGAACCAAACAAAACAAATTAGAAAGGAGGAAGGGAGAGAAAAAGGAAGAAAGGAAGAAGACAGGACAGAGAGAGAGAGAGAGAGAGAGAGAGAGAAAATGACTGTAAGATTGCTGAATGTTTGATGAGACAGTCGAGGAAAGCCTCTCAGAGGAGCTCCTTACTAATTGAGCAGAAACCTGAAAGAGAAGAGAGAGTAAGTCATGCAGAAAGCTGCTAGAAAATGACATTTCTCCAAGAGGAAGGAATGTCAAGTGCAAATAAAGGCTCTGCAAAAAGAATGGGCTCGTGTTCTGTGAATAATAGAGAAGAACCCAGGATATTTGGTATGAATTGTCAGAGCGAGAAAGCTAGTGAGGTCAAGCAGGTACCAGACCACATGCAGACTGAACAATTTACTCTGAATGTCCTGACAAACCAAGGGGTGTTTCGAGTAGGAGAAAGAAATAGATAGCACTCCCCTATGTTGGCCAAATTAGTTAAATGAGGAAAGAGTTGAAACAACACCATTTAGAAGGCCATCAGAAAAGTCTGGGAGATTGTTATAGGTTAGAGTAGGTGAATCATGATTATTATAAACAGCAGTAATACTCAGATTTGGCTTGATGACTGTTGAAACTGATGGAGATGGAGGAGGCAATGTGAGAACAGAATTGCATGCGGCCATGTCAGGGTGGGACACTGAGAAAATTGATGTGTAGTCTGTTTGCTTTATTCCTTTGATCTGCTTTAAAAGTCAATTTAACTGGAACTCAATAGGGATAATTCCAACACTCACCTAGAATGTAAAATGATACACTCACTGGAATTAGGAAATATAGTAGGGGTCAGAGGGCACAGGTCAAAGGGCAGATCTAACCAATAGTACTACTGCAAGTTCATGTTTCAGTTACTCTTGTCATTTGAAGGAGCTTTGTCCATATGTTTCCATTAGTAGCATTGTAAGAGTATCAAATGTAATCTACTATTTACTGTCTGTACTGAGCTATTATTAACGTCACAGTCTTATTAGACATAACTTCTTATCCTATTGGGCTGTTCTAGTGCTTAAATGAGATGATAGCTCCGAAGTACTTAACACGAATCTAGCTCACTGCAAGCACTTGAGGAAACTTATCATCATATTTCCTGTTTTAGAGCTTTATATGTGACTTCCATTGCCATAAATAATTCCTAGTGGTAATTATACTGAACACTGTTAGCCCCACTATGTAGAAATGATTTTCAAAAGCTACAGTATTTCTTATTTCCCATTCTTGAGGAAACACATGAATAAGGAAAGTGACATTTGTATGTGTCATTTCATTTTTAACCTTCTACATTATAGTCCCCAAGTGAAATAGCTATTACTGACCTTTGTAGAAAAGATACAGCTACTATGAGAAAGTAATACCGGCTTCAACTTCAATCTACCCTGGCTTCAATTGCTGAGCTGTCTAACAGAGCCCGTGAATGAGACAGCAAATTGATTTATGCTGGGAAAAAAAGTGCTACAAATCCAATGGTAGAAAATGGCACAGAAATGTTTCTGCCCAGTGTTGGTGGCTCACACCTGTAATCCTACCTACTTAGAAGGCTGAGATCTGAGGATCCATCCTATGGCCATCCTGTGGTTGGAAGCCAGCCCAGACAGGAAAGTCTGTGACTAATTCCAATAAACTACTCAAGAGAGCCAGAAGTGGCGCTGTGGCACAAGTGGGAGAGTGCTGGCCTTGAGTACAGAGAAGCTCAGGGGCACTGCTCAGGCCCTGAGATCAAGCGGAAGGACAGGCAAAAAAAATAAAAGAAAAGAAAAAGCTGTTCTCTACAATTCCCCTGCACAGGACTTTTTTCTTTTCTTTTTATTTTTTGGCCAGTCCTGGGCTTTGGACTCAGGGCCTGAGCACTGTCCCTGGCTTCTTTTTGCTCAAGGCTAGCACTCTGCCACTTGAGCCACAGCGCCCCTTCTGGCCATTTTCTATAGATGTGGTGCTGGGGAATCGAACCCAGGGCTTCATGTTTACAAGGCAAGCACTTTTGCCACTAGGCCATATTCCTAGCCCCCTGCATAGGATTTTCATCTCAGATTCACCTCTTCACACGATCTCAGTAAAACTGGATAGATTAACCACCCTACATTTGCAAAATTAGCTGGAAGAGGCCAATGTATAAACAAGACATTTATTTTTAATTACTTCTGTTTGCTAAGACTTATTAAATAATGATGCATCTGTATGAACTAGAATGCTTTAAAGAACTAAATCAATGCAATTTAAAAACTTTTATGTGTTTGGATATTTTGGTTCAGCACATAAAAAGAAGTTAGTAAGAGAGTGAAGAGAAAGGGACCCTTATTACTATCAATTACTAATTATTCAACTTACAACTTGGAAAATATTATTGGAGGCAAATGGGAATGAACAGATTATTCTCTGAAATTGAGCTCATTTATGACTATCATTGTTTTAAAACTCAAATGTCCAGAAGGGTAACTCCTTTGTACACCTACTTAGAGATAAGAAAAATATAATTAAGACAAATCGAATTTCCATTATTGGCATCACATACTTTCCTTAAGCACCTGCTTGCTTGCTAATTGTTCATTATTTCAGAATTAATTACAATTTACTTCTCTGCCTTTCATAATTATGACTGCCATTAATTCTTACTTCGCAGGGTTCTAGGGAAGGTATTTGAATGTCAAATCCATGATTCAAGATTTCTGAGGACAGTCTGAGAAAGAGATCCACTCCTAGTGCAGATGCTAGGTGTTGACCTAAGAGGCTGTTTGTTTTCCCATCAGGTTTTGGAGGATTGGATGGAAAAATTGGGGCCGATCCTATTTCAGGGAACCATATTCCCGAAGATGACTTCTCAAACGAAAACTCTGTTAGAAATATAAGAACAACAATCTTGAAAAACTGACTCCAACACCATATAAAATGATTGTTTTCTTATACCTACCATTTAAAATATTTACCTTACTTTTGGTGTATCTTTCCAAGAGTTTCATGGATATAAACTGAGCTTGAAGGAATAAAAAAAATTTGTCTTATAACATAAATCCAAAATGTTGGCCAAAATGTTGATTTGAGGTGTGTACCTTTTAAAAATCTTAGGTATTTCAATATATTTTTCACATCATTTATTATACCATGTTAGATTTTCTACCTTTCCCTAAGTTAGTCTGTGTACTATACAATCAACTGCTGCTTTAGAAATGAAATATTTTACACATAAAAATATAAATTCTGCTTTATGGATCTCAAACCATGCAGAGTAATAAAAACTATACACTGGGAAATCCAATAAGGCCACATGGAAAGATGATTAACTTTATTTTGTGGCGTAGAGTTCAAGTCAGAGCAACAATGAACTAATCACTATCAGAATATTTCAGATATAACCCTCAGAATGGATAATTTATAATCACACTGAATGCTGGAGAGCCTGTGGAACTATCTGCATGCTGCTGGTAGGATGGATTATACAATGACACAGTGTAGACTCTAGAAAAATTGTAAGTCAGTGTCTTACAAAAATCAAGCAAGCACTTATAATAGGACTATACCTAGTCACTACTGCATGATAATAGACGTGTTCCTGAAACACTGAAACTGAAAACTGAAAACACTGTAGAGTGTCTGCGTTAAATAAACTGGAATTTCCATACCCCGGGCTCTATTCTGCTCACTCTGCTATTGCAAGATACCTATACACTGGTGGCTTAACAGAAACTCATTTTCTCATAGTTACTAGGAGAGTGAGTAAGCCGGGTCGAGGTTTGGTAAAAGCACTCTCCCTAGGCAGCAAATAGGTTTCTTCTCATGACACTGTGCAGAAAGCAATAGAGCTCTTTCTCTGTGAGGAAGGTCACAGTATTATCAAATCAGGGCTCCACCCTGACAAACTTATTGAAAGTTAATCACCTCTTAAGGACTTTACATTCAGATATCCACGTACTGGAGGTGAAATGGTTCCTACATAC
Organism: Perognathus longimembris pacificus; assembly: GCF_023159225.1. Lineage (NCBI taxonomy): Eukaryota > Metazoa > Chordata > Mammalia > Rodentia > Heteromyidae > Perognathus > Perognathus longimembris. The sequence continues at coordinate 22,444,858 of NC_063184.1, forward strand.
TATTTCAGGATGAACACAATTCACTTCATAGTACCATAGAATCCTATTGTAAGACCACAAAATTAACTTGAGTGGGTGGAGCTACACAGAATTATACCTGGTTAAAAAATCTCTTAAAGTTGCCTACTAGAAGACTCTACGTCTATAACATGCTGGAAGTGACAATAATCTGACATGGAAGAAGAAATCAGTACTTTGTCAGATTTTAAAGTGGAGAAAAGGAACCTAGAAAAAGATGTAGTGGGTTACTCTGTGTTGTATCCTACAAATCAGTATGAATGTACAATTACTAAAATAAAATGGATGTTAAAAAATCCTAATTAGTAATCTAGGAAAAGGCAGTTTTGTACAAATGAAGGTATATTAATTGGCTGGCTGTGTGTTTCTCAGACAACATTTAATTGGTTTGCTTTGTGTTTTAATAATCAATTGCAAAGTTCTCCAAGTTTATCAGCTGTAGTAAGCGTGAACTCGGCCTTTCTCAACTGCCATTTCATTTCATCTTTTCCATCCTTTCCTTCTCTCCTCCTCCACTCCTTGTTTTCCAACCGTCTTACCTTGCTATTCTTCCTTTCCTAGGGACAGAGTAGAGGGGAAAGAGGAAGAGGGAAATACAGATAAAATGGCTAGGAAATTAAATTAGATTTCAGCTTCTAGGAAAGAGGCAAATCTCATCACTTTTTATGCATTAGAGTTCCAATATGCTCCATGACAATTTCATTTCCAAGCACGTAGAAACAAAATAGAAAAAGAGGACTTTTTTTTTTTACTTTGTGTAAATTGACAAGACTCTCTTGAATCTGACCCTGGAAATTAGTAAGGAACTCTACCAGATTAATTTTTATAAGTAATTTCTTAAATACATTAACAAAATCAATTGCTCTAAATCGTCTGTCTAACTGCAATGATGTCTTGATGTGTAAGGCAATTTACATTTCCTTTTAATGCTTTGATATATCTGATAATAGAAAAATAAAATATATTGGTAAGAAAAGAGAAATTATATTTTCCGCATGAAATATGCCTCATTTCTAATTAGACGTTTTCCTGAGCGAGAGAAACTTGGCAGAGAAATAGTATTCACTGACCTGAAAAATAAGTATAAGACAATCTATTTTAAAAGGACTAACTCAAATATTGTATCTAATTTTAAGTTAACTTTATTTCCCCTAAACTTTAGCAAGTAGATCAATTCTTCAGGGACTCATTTGGTCCTTACACAATTGCAGTTTCTTTTTAGCTGGAAGTCTGAAAGACTTACCTTCAATTAACCACCAAAAAGCTGGACTTGCGGCTGTGATTCAGGTGGTTTAGTAACAGCCTTAAGCAAAAAACTCAGGGACAATGTCCACACCTTGAATTCAAGCCCCAAGATTGGCACACAGTCACACACACACACACACTCACACACACAAACACTCACACACACGTACACACACATTTCTCTTTACCTTAACTTACGTTTGTTAGCGTCACTCACTTTCTGCACTACTTCAATTCTAAAAGAGTTTTGGTGTTAAACCATTCACAAGTCTATAACTTCATGTGTAATACAGGTTTTTGATTATTTATATTTCCCCCTACCTCCAAAAGTAGAGCTCATTCTTTCCATGACAATTTATGGCAATTATGTTTACCTTAACGTGTCATCCTACCATCACCATGACAACAAAGAATCAGACATGAATGAACAGGCTCTTTGAGCACCCCCAAATATAAGAACATAGCAGCTGCAAGCTAATTTCAGGAGAATTTAGGCTGAGAGACTCTAATGCTATATATTTTTAAACTATTAAGGTAATGACCTAAGATCATGAAGAGACAGCATGGCACAATTTGGCCCCAAATTGTTTAACACTGTTATTTAATAAGGAGACAATGTATATGACCTTAATTAGTCCCCTGGAAGGTAAGTCACTAGCATATAATTAAATGAAAACCTAATAATTTCCCAATTAACAAGTCAGTTTCACAACTCCGTAGAAATGAGATGACTTTGAATCTCTTTATTGATGGACCTCAGGTCATGTGAAGCTGTGGATGTATAAGACATTGAATCTGTGCAGTACTTAAGTCCCATTTCTTTTATACCACTAATTAGTTATATAACCCCAGGCAAGTCATCAAGTGACACAGAATATTATTTCTTTCATTTTAGAAGTAAGAACCAGTATATGCCTACATGACAGAGAGATAATGATTGTTTTCTCCTTCCATCCACTGTATGGAAATGATTGATGTGACCTATGGTAGATAAGATAATCTCTCAAGAAACATTTCTTCTCAAGATAGTGTTTTAGAACAAAACAAAAATCTGTGTGTCCACAGAACCTATGCTCTAATGAGTTGTCAAAACGAATGAGGGAAAAATAGCAAAATATCTAGAATGTCTTTGAAGACATGTGCAGGAGAGAAATTTAAACCATGGGACAAGTTAAGGAAAAAAATTTAATTTCAAGTTAAGCCTCCCTTAGAAGAGTAAATGTAGGATCAGAAAAGTAGGGTACAGGTAATATTGGACAACCAAATTTAAATTTTAAGAAGTGATTGTGCTTTCATACACTCTTAGATGTATGGGCACATGAAGAGGGAGGAAAACTCCAAGGCAAAGGAATATGGTGGTTGACTTGCGGAATTGTGGTTGAAATACTGAGACATACAGGCTTTAGGAGATACTTACCCCATGTAGTGATTTTGGGGGAGGCCAGAGATATGTATTCATGAAATGTACTTTGAGGTATGAATTGTTGAAATGGTTATACTTGTGATGTAAAAGACTATTGAAAATTTTTGTCACCTAAAATACCATTCCATTTCTTTTAAGGCTTTAGTTTATAGTGTTCCTAAAAATAGTACTTGCCTATGTGCTTCTTTCTGATAAAATCAAATGCAATCAAATATTAAGTATAAAAGGGCTAAATTTAAATAATCAAAACAGGAAGACACATAACACCCAAATAAAATTGTAGTAGTGTCAAATTTTCAGTAAATTATAATAGTGTCAATTTTTCGGTAAATGTTCATGTTTTCAGACAACTCATGACTCATACAAATAATGTTTTATGGCCCATTTGAATAAGTATCCAAGTAACATATGTATTAGAGTTTGTTTTTTATACCTGTATTAATCTATAGGATTATTCTCTTCTCTCTTTTTTATTTCCTTCCCTTTCATTTACTTGTGTAACATTGCAAAAAATCTTAGATTTATTTTCCAAAGAGGACACTATTCCAACTTGACTACATCTAGGGAAGAGCATGCACTCAGGACAGAAGATGAATTCTAAGGAATGTTAAGGAGAATGACTAAAACATGGAAACAAAAAAACCAAGAGAGGCATTGAACATTGATTATTATATTCAGAATAAAATTTAGTACTCAGGCTGAAGGGCAGAATCTGGAAACAGAACCACATCTGTGTAACTGCTGAGCAATTACAGTCATGGGATTATCAACCATGTGTCTCTCTGGTATGAATCTTTGTAGCTGACACAATTCCAGTGATCTCAGATTACCAGATTTTCTTATAAAATAAGGAAAGACAAATGATTGCTTGTCGTATATCAGAAAAGTGAGAATTCAGACAGACATTATGCTCCCGTCCTACTGTTATTTCTTTTCCTACGTTCTCTGCACTCCCTCTTTTTTCCACTTCCACATATGCCTGTCCCCCAGGCACTTGGCATACATTATTTGCAGTGCTAAGTGGATCAGGGAAGTGAATGACAATGTCTCACCCACTTCTTGCTACTCATCTGATTGCAAATTTATGTCTTATGAGAGATGCTGTATACACCCAAATAAAACTTCCTAATCTATGAGTGAGCACAGGGGATTGAATTGTCAAGTCAGATTCCCACTAACCAGCTGCTTTATTTATCGTAACTGGTGGCAAGTTTCAGGATCCAGCCTTACAGAAAGAAAAAAAGTGGGGACATTAAGGGTGGCCCTTGCTTCTCATTTCAGACAAGCATACCTGCCCAGAATAGATGAAGCATCTACATCAAGCTTCTGGAGGTCTTCATAAAACATCAAGTGTTAAAATTCTAGAACATCTTCCCTTTATTCCCCAGGCAGTCCTACAGTATACTGTGACATGTCTCATAGATCCAAGATCACAGTAGGTAAACTTCTGGTATCCTTAGTCAGAACACTGTGCTGGGAGCATTTCACAGATAAGGAATTGTTTTTCCCAAGTAAACAACCTTTTGCCCATTTTCTCCACCAGCTGACAAAGAAAGCAGAAAAGGAAAGACAGCCTGTTCTTTCCTCCTGTGCTTTCTCCTAGTAATGGAAGTGCTCACTCAACAGCCCAGCTGTGTTAACTCCGTTCTTCCTGTTTAGCTGTGAAGGTTGGGGTAAATGTGAACTTGGGCTTTCACTTTTAGCAGCATAAGAAACCCGCAGATTTTAACAAATATATTAAAATGTGGAGCTAACAAATTATACTCCATTACTTGAATTTCTCATATTTCTTTAACCATCAATGTTCATTTCTGTGGGGTGGGGGCGGCGGGGAGTGGGATCAGTCCTGGGCTTGAATTCAAAACCCCTGTGTGCTGTCCCTGAGCTTCTTTTGCTCAAGGCTAGTAGTCTACCACTTGAGCCACCGCTCCACATCCAGCTCCTTTCGGGGTGGTTCACTAGCAATAATCACACAAATGTTCTTGCCTGGGCTGGCTTTGAACTGGCATCCTCAGATCTCAGCTCCTGAGTAGCTACCATTGCCCTACTCATCTCTGTTTTAAAATCCCAGCTGCAGATCTGCCTTCAGGCCTGTGGAGGTAAAGCCTGCAGGCATGTGTGGGTTTCCGTCACCTGTCAAGAGCTTTTTTATTTTTTTAGCTTAAAAGGTACAATTACCTTTTAACTACTTATTGCCCCATTTTGTAATTGCCTGTGCCTTATGTTTTAGCACACGAAGATAAAAGCACCTTTAATTTCTCTCAGTCCTGCACTGCTGGTATTTTAACAGTGCAGATATTCAGTGCCATCTTTGTGAAGGCAAACAGCATACCTTTAATTTGAAGTGTTTAAGGTTTTGCTCCCTATTTGTGGTTCTAATAGGTGGTTTTGAGCAGTCCATCAATCTTCCAATTTTGAACAAGTACCTCCTCTGTGCTCAGCATTTTTAATTAGAGGGAGCCCTTTTAATGATAGAATGTTCGTTAGTGTGAGGCATTGTTAGTGGGGTTCAGCTCTGATATTTAAAAAGCACATACTCTGGAGAGAGAATTAGCAGAAAACCAAGTTTGCTTTGTTTCTTCTTTGGGCTCTACTCTTAGGCAAGCTTTTTGAGAGTTCATGAACAAGATCCCCAAGATTTCTGGCTCCTTTCTCTGCCCTGCACTCCTCCCTCCTTATCTTTTTTTTTTTTTGCCAGTCCTGGGGCTTGGACTCAGGGCCTGAGCACTGTCCCTGGCTTCTTTTTGCTCAAGGCTAGCACTCTGCCACTTGAGCCACAGCGCCGTTTCTGGCCGTTTTCTGTATATGTGGTGCTGGGGAATCGAACCTAGGGCCTCATGTAACCGAGGCAGGCACTCTTGCCACTAGGCCATATCCCCAGCCCACAGTCCCTCCTTATCTTTTACAATCCTCCTGTCATAGAACAGTGAAAAAGAAAAGATGGAGACAGTGAAGCGAAGGCTAAGGGGACTGAGCAGAGAGAAGATAGAACATCGTAGGATCTTTCTTCTCCTCAGCCCCCTTACTCTTCACACTCCTGTCTCAGGAAATCCCACACTTAACAACCTTGACATTGGCTATATTCAGGGTCCATTTTCCTATCTGCTTATTATTTTTTCCTGTAGTAAGGGAAAGGCAACCAGATACTCAGCTAAATTGCCTTGTTCCCTTAATGTTTCTCTGGCTGTTGAAAATTTCCAAGCATCTAGGACTAGCTGATGAAGTGCAGATCATCAGGACCTGTTTAGAAAATCAAGTACTGCAAAAAAAGAATTGCTTTCTGGTTTGTTTTTTTCCACTCATAATGTATTAGCCACTGTGTTAAACACTTCACATGTATTACTTCATTGAATAACATAAAAGTTATTATTTTTCCAGATGAGGAAACAGCTTGCAGAGAACATTTGAAAAACTTGTTCAGGGTCCTCAAGTAACCAAGAATGAGGACTCCAGTGAGTCACATTTCACTGTACTGTCACTGCTACCTCAGAGCCGCCCTGGGAAAGGGCTCTGCACCTGCTTTCCACATTCATTTTGCTGAACACAGCAGCATCAGAAGTACGCAGGAGTTACACACAGTACTCAAGCCAATTTCCCTTACCAAAGCTGTTGCAAACTTCAAGTCTTCAAGCAGACGTGAAAGAAACAGCAGCAACAACAGAAAACATTTCCTGCCTTTCTTCCCTAGTGGAGTTTTCTAAAAGGAAAATAGAAGACTCAATAGAGAAAAGGAAGCAGCATTCATCACTTTACCGCCAAACCTAGATTCCTCACTCAGATCTCTATCTATCTATCTATCTATCTATCTATCTATCTATCTATCTATCTATCTCCCCTACCATCCTCTGGATATTATTAAAAGTCAACACAGGGTATCATAAAATCTAACCTTTTTATAACCTTACTTCTAGACTAATTTCAGAAGAATAAAAGTCAAGGCAGCATAAAAATTTGAAGTTTTGCTTATAGTTTTGTTTCTAAATTAAAAGAAAACTGCATATTTTATGAATATATCTGCTAAGGTAAAAAGTTTTCGAAAACAAATATTTCCAGGCATATATATCTGAGCTTAATTTGCCCTAAATCACTACAGTGCTGTGACCCGCAGGCACTTTTAGCATAGCAAATGCAATAAGCCACTTGCATAGAGTCAGACCATGGCTAGAATGGCACAAATGTCATGGTCCAAAAATCACTTAGCCCTCCTCTTGATAGTTTCTGTTGAGGCATCTCTGTTGTCTTATATTCCAAGCCCCTTCTTTTCTGTTCTAATTTACCTTCCATAGTCTATGGTAAGGCTGTGTACCATTTCTTATGCACCTCTCATTCAGCTGAATTATATTAAGGCCCTAGTATATGCCACGCACAATAGCATATACTAACTTTCTATGTGATAAATTATGGTCCATAGGAAAAGAATGATAAGGAGATAATTACAAGACCATGCTACTATGTATTAAAGAGGGAAATGACAAGAGTTTCTTACTTCATAACATAACATCTTTACTAGTCTATTAATCTGCATAGCATACTCGTGCCCTTCTTTACTAGTCAGCACAAACTTGTGACTTATCATCTGTTGAACATTGCATACGCTACAGAGACACTTGTAAGGAGCTCAGATATTTTGTTATAATCTACTTTTTCTGCCTAAATTTATTTTTGAAAGCCATCATCAATCACTGTCATCAAAGGTGATAAGTTATTCTTCCTTAAGCAATTGACATTTCTGGGCTCATCTGCTGTTTTTATTTGTGGTGTCAAGAATGGAACCTAGGATATTAAACATTCTGGGTAAGTGCACTACCATGGTATTAGGCACCAACTATCCTAATAAGTTCAATATATAATCCATTATCAACAATATAAACACGCACAGCTGTGTCTACTGGTCCATGCCTATAATCTCAGTACAGGCTGGGACAAGAAGATCATGTGTTTGAGACATCTTAAGAGACTCATCTCAAACCATGATTGAGCATATTGGTACACATCTTTTATTTCACCTGCAGTAGAAGCACAATGGATAGGTATCGGATACACACTTATCACTCCCAACAACCCAAAGAAGCACAAGGTAGATTGAATGAAGCAAGACCTCCCCTCAAAAATTACCAGTGATGGTAAATAACTCAAATGATGGTAAAATATCTGCCCAGAAAAATGTAATGTCCCGAGTTGAACTCTAGTGCCACATTAAATTAGAAACAAAAGTACCTTCTATTGCAATTTTTTTTTCATCTGGGAGGACCAAAGATAAAATTGGTAAAGTTCTCACATAGTAATGAGAGTTTTTCTGAGACATTTTCTATTATAATCTCATAATCATCATGAGAAAAACTCTAAGTAGCTAGTCCAAAAAGATTAATAAAATTCAATGTTTTTCCCAGAAATGTTAAAAATATTATCCTCCTGAGATACATTAAAAGTTAATTAAATCACTGTTGTCCAAAAAAAACATAGTGTTTTAAATACGAGGTTCACTCAGATTTTTTTTTTAAAGAATGTAAGAGAATTATGTGATTACTGGCATTACTAAGAAAAATCTTTAAGAATGAACAATTGGTGAAGACTTAAACTATTTCTCTGTCTTAACAAGTATGATTTACCTTGCTAAAATAAAAAAAAAACACGAAGTTGGAGAGTTTTATTGTTACTTTAAAATAAAATTTACATGATAAACTAAAATTTACAAGAGAAAGCTTATAAGGTAAACTTCACTGACTGTCAATTGAAATCTCAGTCATATAAAAATTATGGTTTACCTGTTATTTCTCATTCTCTGCACTTTAAAGTTGAACTTTATGATTTCCTTCCACAGTTTCTCAGAATGTTCAAGGACCACATGCATCATGATCGCAGGGTAAGCTTTTTGAAAAGATAAATTTCCATGTATAGCCAATTATTTAACAACTACTGAAGTCACAGCTATGCTAGAAAATAAGGCATAAAATTGATGTGGACTTGGTTGCTCAAGTTCCTTTCATTACAGCAAATATTGATCAAAGCCTTCCCTAAGAAAGTAGTGAATTATGGCCACTTTAAAATTCTAGTAATGATGAAGGATGTGAAGAAATTCAGAAAAGGTCAGATACATGATTAAAAGGTGGAAAGTTAGATTTCTCTCTTACCTCAAACGTTAAAGGCAAAATCATGCTTACACTAGGTGATTCTAGAGGTCGAAATTTTGCTAGCGCTTTAAAACAGAAGTCTCTGTCTCTCCATTGTCAAGTGCAAGCATTGTTCTATTGCCACCACAGAATTTACATTTCTGTGTGAACTTTTTCCAGTAAAATAAGGCATAGAGGTTTTTTTTTTTTGTTTAAATTGGTTTATTTATGTCAAATACTGAGGAAATGGGCAGACTGAGAGGCTCATATTGTAACCCTCGCTAGTCCAGAGGCTGAGTTCTGAGGACTGTAGTTCAAAAGCCATCACAAGCAGAAAAATCTGTGAGACTCTTAATCTCTAGTTAATCATTAAGTGGTAAGTAGAGTTGTGGCTCAAGTCATAGAGTAGTGACAGACCAGCCCCTAAGCTCAAGCCCTAGGACTGGCATGCACACGGGCGTGCACACACACACACACACACGCGCGCGCGCGCGCAAACAAAACTAAACAAAGGAAATGAAGATGACTGCGGAAGATGCTAATACTATAACTCTCCACACAGCCACCAGCCGGACTTGTCCCCAAATCCTTCTTCGGGCTGCCCAGCCAGGGAGCTGAATGTGGCTACCATGTGGATCCTATCTGTTGGTGGTTGGGGGATTTTCTTCCTAGCAACAATCATTAGTTGCCATTTTGATGTACAGAAATCACCTAGGGACCCTGTTTTAAAAACAAAAACTAAGATCAGGGTTCAGTAAAAGGGAAGGGATGCTAAGAATGTGCATTTTGAGCTAGATCTCCACAGTCTAGTCCATGGCTCAGACTTGTACTTTATACTTCTCATTTCATTACTTGTCAATTTTAGCAACTTGCGAATTAGCCAGTTTCCCAGATGGAGCAGGAAATGTATTTTACCTGGAAGTGTTTAACTATCTCAGTATGTGCCAGGGATTAGCCATATATCCTCTTAGCCACAGGATGCGCATTCTATTTCCACTTCACAATGAGTAACTAAGTGTAAGCATGTTCTTTTCACTAGAACAACTGAGATGTGACTAATTCTCCTGAACAGGGATGGTCACAATGCAAAATTTAAAAGCTAAAACAGTGATAGCAATTCTCTAGCATTTGAAAAATAATAGAATTTGAAAATCATTATACCCTCCAATCTATTGTTTACCATTTGAAATTCTGTTTAATTTTTTGTACCAAGTTCTTTGTAATGACAATGTTAAATGTGGGGGAGCTGCATTAACAATGCTAGACCAGGCATTGAAAACAACCATAAAGAATTGCAGACCTGGAAAGGTTCTTATCTTCCTTGTCAAGTGCTAAGAATAAAAATAATAAGGAAGGTTGTAAAATAAGTCTTCTCCAAGTTTAAAAAATGTCCAATTGTTTTGGAATCAGTAGTCTTAAAAAAACAACAATATCAATCCACCATAAAATAGTCAAATGGGATAAATTAAGGTATACAACTCAAGGTTCACTCTTCATACTGTATTCTTTTCCAAAAGCTCAGAAGAGAGTAATGGCATGGGTAAGGGGCTTCATTCCTGAAATATAAGAAAATGGACCAGAGGATTCAATCATGTTGAATCAATTAAATTAAATTTCAATGAAAATAATTCTTTACCTCTTTTCCAATGCTACATGGATGCTGAGGTTTTGCAAACAGTACCAGATCCAGCACTCTTTAAAACATGTGTGGGAAGTAGAGTTATGGACTTAGAGAAGTTTCTTATTCAATAATCTTACAGAGGCAGGCTTATTGATTCTTTAGAAACTTGACCAGTGTAAGTGAAATCATCTATTTCCTCAAGCCATTTCTTTCTTTCTTTCTTTCTTTTCTTTTTTACTGTGGAAGTGAAGAGTAGGTAGAAACAAAGCACAGCTTGCAAAGCAGTATTTTACAGCGATATCGACTCTGCCACTAGTATAGAAAAACAAAAACAAAAACAAAACCCAGCACAAACAGATGGTACCATTAAAATATGGTTGCCAAGTAATTATATAGTTCAATTCCTTCAGGAGCAAATAATAGCCAATCAGTTTTGGTACCAAAGCAAAACAGAAGAGTGATTTTTAACTGTAACATTTGGAGTAAGTCTAGAATCATTCAGCTAAGTAGGTTGTTCACAAGTCTCAATTCTCTCATGTAAAGGGGTGATAAAAATGACTCCTACCTTGTACTATCTGAAAATCACATGAGACAATTTATAAAAAGTATATTATATACAATGTCTGGCTCATGCAAACTTACAGTTAGGGATTAAAAAAAAATCTTACCTCTTAAAAAGCCACTGCCTTTAAAAACACTTTATAAAATTGATGAACATGTTTGCAATGAAATATGCTGTTTAAAAAATACACCATATAAGAAACATGCCATTTTCAGAAAAAAAAATTATCCTGGTTAAAAAGTCTTAGAAAAAAGCCTGGCACTAGTGGCTTATACCTGTAATCTTGGCTACTCTGGAGGCTGAGTTATGAGAATCACAGTTTGAAGCCAGTTCAGGCAGAAAAGTTCATGAGACTCTTATTGCCAAAAAACTACTTAGGAAAAGCCAGAAGTGGTGCTGTGTCTCAAGAGGTAGAGCCATAGCCTTAATCACAAAGAGGCTCTGGGACAGCAGCCAGGCACTAGTTGAAGCCCGAAGAACGTAAAAAAAAAAAAAAAAAGTCTTAAAAGAAAAACAAGTAGCATTTGACATTTAGGCCTTCACTTCTGTTTGAGAAATAGGTTCCCAGGACAGTAATACGCGCGCGCGCACACACACACACACACACACACACACACACACACACACACACACACACACAGCTACCTTAGTTTTAAAAGTATGCATATATGTTTTGGTATACTTGTCCATATTTTAATTATGTCAAGGAGTAAATATATGATAGCGATACATGATTAGAAAGCTAAAATGTTAAGGAATAAGCCTTTATGTTTCACTAAGAAATATGAAAGGAAACTACAACATCACACACAAAGACATATGTATTGAACTACAATTTACGACTAATATATGATAATTTAAGAACAGATCGTATTTCCACCCTTAATGGAATTCACTGTAGCATGGATTTTAACATGATCAATTTTGTAACAAAATCTGATGATTGAAATATCTTCATTCAGTTTACACTTATGTCTAATTTGGGCTATTCAGGAAGCTGCTGACATCCAAGCCTCATGGTTCAATGCCAGCCTAGATTAAAAAAAAACACGTCCTTATCACTCTCAACTCCAATTAATGACCTAAAAGCCAGAAGTGGTGCTATAGCTGAAATGGTAGAACACTAGCCTTGGGCAAAAACATAAGGAACAGTATCCAGGCTGATTTCAAGCCCCACTACTGGCCCCAACAAACAAACCGAAACCGAAAAACCTTACCTCTAAGCTAAGACTGAGTTAAAATTTTTGCACTTCATAAAAATAACCTACCCAAATCCAACATTTAAAAATGGTAGGGAAAAATAATTGTTTTTCCAAAATATGATCCTATAATATTATAATATAATAATTACATTTATATGATTATAGTATAATATAATCACTTTATAATATAATGGATAATGATAATATTGCTAGGTGTAGGCTTTTGGTTATTTTTAAATTGTTTTTTATAACATGAAGGTAGCTCAGAATTACAAAATTAAATACATATCACTGGGATATGGGAATATAATTTCTGCTAGATATGGTATAGTATGAATTCTGAGAGGTTTATAGAAGCCATATATGCTTTGGGGATTAATAAATTGTCCTGTATTTTTTCTTCAATATCTCTGTAAATGAAAAACTTGCTTCTGACAGTAACAGAAGCAATGCAGATTTAGATAATGGTTCTGTTGGAACATCCATCCATTTGAAAATAATCCATGTAAAAAAGCTACAAATCAAGGATGAGTCCAAAAGTGATAACATTTCTCACAAAGGAATAGCAGCTCCTTCATCTCTCTGTGCAAACACACATTATTCTCTCCCCTCCCAGGACCTGCATAATGAAGTGGAGAAAAATATACTACAGTAATTTTCCCTCTTGTGCTAGAAAAACCAGTGGTTGGAACAAGACTCACAACAGGTGAAATAAAGATGACAAGGAAGAAACACAAATGGCATTTTCTTACCCCATGTTAAAGGAAGATTTTCAGATAAGATACAGAGATAGTGCAGGTACAACCACACGAAGGGGATACAAGAGGGTCATCAATAATAGAAGCTACGGTTTCACATCGCATGTTGAAAGTAATTACAACAGTGACATAACAGTCTTTTCCATAACATGGAATTCATTTCACTTAGCATCATCTTATGTGTTCATAAGGGTATAGCTATTGGGCTCTTGTGATCCTCTGCTGTGACTAGCCTAAACCTGTGCTAAAAACCATGTATACTGGTATTAGAACTAGGAAACTGAAAGGGAATACCAAAATCGAGAGACACAGGGTAAAAAGACAAGTGACGACAAAAGCAATACTTGCAGAGCTGTTTGGTGTAAATCAACTGAACAATTTATGAGGGGAAATGGAAAGGGGGGCGGGGAGTGGGGAATGAGGGAGGAGGTAACAAACAGTATAAGAAATGTATCCAATGCCTAACATATGAAACTGTAACCGCTCTGTACATCAGTTTGACAATACAAATTTTAAAAAAATAAAGGAAGGTTTCTCTCTCTCTCTTTTTGGTAAATGAGAGCTTTTTAAGGGAGCACAATTAGCTCCACATGACCTCCTTATAAATAGTGTGTTCTCAAATGGTGACAAGTAGTCAAGCTACAAATCTCTGAGCTGCTGCACAAAGTTACACAAAGGAGATTTGTGAGGGAACCTCACACACAAAGTCAGACTCATGGCCATGCGGCTGTGGCTAAGTGTGAGTCACGTTCATGGGAAGGGTCCAGGACTGATTTCATGTTGTGTTTTGCCTTGAAGTTTTAGTAATTTTATGTGTGAACTTGAATTTTGGAAGTGCAGGTTGATGGGGAAATGAAGCATGAACCTGGGCAAAGGCCATGTGTGTAATTTGCCCGGTGGTCATTCTTTCCTGTACCATCTCACATTGCATTTGCAGGGTCACAAAAGTATAGAACCCATTGTGCAATGTGAATACAAAGCAGGAGTGCTTCACCTACACTGGAAAAAGCATTTGAGTAGGAATTTGCTTCAAATACAGATTAAATTCAATTTCAGAAACTCAAATGACTACGGAATCATTTTTTCTCTTTTCTTTCCCTCCTTCCTTTTTTCCTTCTTACTTTCCTCCTTCCCTTTCTTTCCTACTTCTTTTCCTTCCTTCCTTCCTTCCCTCTTTCCTTCCTTCCTTCCTTCCTTCCTTCCTTCCTTCCTTCCTTCCTTCCTTCCTTCCTTCCTTCCTTCCTTCTTTCCTTCTTTCCTTCCGTCCTTCCTTCCTTCTTTTCTTTAACTTTCTTTTCCCTCCCTCACAACTTCCTTTCTTCTAACTTGCAATCCTCCTGGATCAGCCTCTTAAGTGCTAGAATTGCAAGCCTGCCTCACCACACCTGGCAGGAATCGTATCTTTTCTCACTTGTATTATTTACTTGTGTTAATTCCTTCTACTAGGTGATCACTTATGCTGAGAATAATGACACGGAAACAAGGGCAAGTTAATGTGCTCACAGAATCTTTTCCTTTTATTCATCTTTCCAAATCACTAAGGTGAAAGTAGACAGTGTTGGAAGAACATGCATGTATTGAGTAGTAGAATCACAGCAGTTGAATTCCAGTTACCTAGGTAATGGAGGTACTGGGCAGAGATTTAAACAGGTGGGCGGGGGTGGAGTATCTGCATGGAGCCTCCCAGAGTGGATCTTACAAAGTCCTTTTGTGCAATGTTTCCACTGATGTGGTAAGAAGGAAATACACATGCATGGACAGAATGGTGTCATCTTAGTTCAATGCTCATATTTGTATGCAACACTGGGAACTGAACGATATCAATTTAGATGACAAAATTAATGATAATACTTTAAAATTTTCAATTGTCTTCTTTTTACAGCTAGACAACATAGAAATATTTTTTATAAAAAGAAAACAGAGAAAATGGCCGTGGAAGAAAGGACAAGGTACCTGTCAGTTATCTTTAAGATAACTTTTAGTTATCTTTAAAAGGGTGTTTTCCTGTTCTTTGAACTGAGGAGCCCACATTTTCATTTTGTTCTGACTCTCACAAGTAATTTTGCCAGCCTTGGATAGAAAGAAGGAGTTTGAGCAGACAGGCTTAAAGGTGAAACCCAGCTCTGCTATTTATTGAGAGTAAAACTATAAGATATCCAGGATCTGGCTGTATCTGGTGACAAAATTTCACTTTTGTAGAAGGGATTGAGTAAAATGAAATCTGAGAAGCCTCTAAGCGAGTGCAAGGCCTGTCTTTCCTCAGGCTCTGTGATTCTTTCCCTGTGATTGCTATAGACCACTTTAGATGATGCTCTATTGAATTCTACCTGGTTTTTATTTTTTCACCTCAGTTCAGAACAAGCAACAACAGCAGTGATGAGGCTTCATGCCAGCCTTGATTCCAGGATCATTTTGCCCAGTGATTCCTTATGAACCACTGGTCAGCTGATGAATTTCAAATCTGTATACCCAACCTGTCTCCAGGTAGACATCTACCTTTCATCTTCTACATGGCTCTCAGAAATATTGGATTCAAATTAAAATTATGAACCCTAGGCTTTGGCAATTATATTCTCAATTTATTTAATCACTATTATATCCAATCATCCAGGCCAGAAATCAAAGGCTAATTCTAAGTTTCTCATTCTTTCTCTCCCATCCAATTAAACATTTTGGATTTTGTCAATAAAACTTTCTAAATTCCTTTGAATTTTCCCATTGTGTTTTCTATTTACTATGATTTTGGGCACATACTCTTCTACTTGAGCAGGATTCTTTCCTTTTCTCTCCTTGCCTTGTCCTTCTAGTTATTCCCAAAACTCTGCTGCCTGAACAAAATTTATACCAAAAAACCCCCCACAACACCCCTCAGTAATATAGCTTCTTTGGTGTTAAGATTGATTAATAATTACTCACCACTCAGACCTAAAGTCTATTATACTTAATTTTCATTCAAAACCATACCAAGAGGTATCCAGAAAATAGAAGTGAATAAATAATTGAAATAAAAGGAAATAAGAATAAAAATTAGCTGGGCTCATACCTGTAGTCTTTTTTTGTTTGTTTGTTGTTTTGTTTTGTTTTGTTTGCCAGTCCTGGGGCTTGGACTCATGATCTGAGTACTATCCCTGGCTTCTTTTTGCTTAAGGCTAGCAACTCTATCTCTTGAGCCTCAGCGCCATTTCCAGCTTTTTCTGTTTATGTGGTGCTGAGGAATTGAACCCAGGGCTTCATGCATGCTAGGCAAGTACTCTACAGCTAAGCCACATTCCCAGCCCCACACCTGTAGTCTTAGCTACTGAAGAGGCTGAGATCTAAGAACTATGGTAGAGAGTCAGCCTAGACAGGAACACCATAGTAAAATAAATAAACAAATTAAAAATAAGTTAGTTGTGGTACTGTGGCTGAAGTAATAGAGTTCCAGCCTTGAGTGATAAAACAAAAGGACATCATTCATTCGTTGGGTTCAAGCCCTAGTACCAACATGTATGATCACATGCATGTGCGTGCATACACACACATAGAGAATGAAAAATAATTGACCTCAAATATACAACTTCAGGTGTAGTATAAAACATGTACAGTTAGAACACCAAGCAGTTCCACCTGTTCATTTAAGCTGTGGATAATTATAAACATCGTGTACTTTCATTTCTTGGAAAATTATATCTGAAATCTGTTTGAACTTGTAGTTTTCTTGGAAAAGCAGCTGTATATTCTCTGTCTTCATCTTTGTTAATCAAGTGTTAACAACCACCTTTACTTAGCATCTCCAAGTAATTTTGAAGAAGACTTCTTGTAAATTCTTTATTACCTTGCTTATTTTTTCCATAAGAATCAAATCTGTTGAAGGCTACACTTAAATTAGCAAATAAAGATAGTCTATAACCAAAATATTTATGTTTAATCTTTGGAGCTTTAAGATAAAATTATAAGGACATGGTTAACTTGTTAATTTGAAATTATTATATTAACTCTAAGTTGATATGATTAAACAAAAAGTAGTAAAAATGGCTTTTAGGGTCCTTGGCCACTTTTTGAACTACTTTTGTCTTTGCATACGGTGAAGATTAGTATTCATCTAAATATTTTTACAAGTGAAACTAGAAAATTCAAAAATAAATTAAGTAGTTTGCATTCTATAAGAATTCTGTTGGCTGTGGGGTTGATGCGTAGCTATTAAAATCTGATGCCTACTTATCAAATTCAAATCAAGAATCCCGAAGTGCAAAGAGACATTTTTTATGTTATTATGCACTGGGGCACAGAAAAGTGATTATTGTGTTAAAAATCATCTTGAAAGATGATGAACATCATTCTTTCTCCAGAAATAATGCTATATGCCCTGGGATGCTGATTTTAAAATACAAGGTTAGTTTCTACATATTTTAGGATAAACACAAGTGAGACATCTTTTTACATGTATTTCTTAACAGTAATATATTGTCCTGACTCTAATTGTGTAACTAAGAAGCACATATCACACTTGTTTTAATCTTTTACTCTATTCAGAGTTGAGAGGTGTTGTTAATACAATACTTTGGGAACTTTGGTTGAATGTGATTTTTATTATCTTCATCAATAAATCAGCTTTGCTAACCTAACTACATAGTTTCAACATAACCAAGGTAATGCTCAGTTTGTGTTCTTTGCTAGGGTAAAGGCTGAGACAACAGTTGGAGGAAGTGAGGTCAAGTTCATAGTCTCTGCATTTCTCCACCTGTGATTGATTCTGAGGTATAGTGGGAGTGAAGCTATTAGAAAGCTGACAGTTACATTTGTAACAGGATGTGGAATTCGAATCTTGTGAAGTCTTCCAGACATATACTACCTTGGCTTCAAACCTCTAGGAAAAGACCAGGAACCAAGTAAAGCAGGACCCAGAAGAACTTACACCTGAGCTGGAGATGAGGCTGGTGATCATGTTCTCGAATGTTATTACAGGATTTGGACATTGCCATATGCTCTACAATGTGAGAGAAAAGCTCCTGAGAAAGGCAAAGGTCCAGGCTTTCAGGAAAGAAAGCCCATCATTTACAAAATCTTTGTAAATAGAAGCAAAGGGTACAAATGCAACTGGATACAAGACAAATACAAAGAAAAAACATAGATAGAACCAGCTGTAGCTCCATGTTCTAAACGCCAACCCGGGCAGAGCAGATGCTATGCAAGAGTTTTGACTACTATCCCGCAACTAACAAAAGATCTGTGAAGTCCAAATCTCTATTTGGTAGTACCTTTCTGAGGAGATGACAAAGTGAGCATGAACATACATGCAAAGAAGTATTTACACCAGACAAAACATAGGATGGATGTACTGAATCTTAACCTCTGTTAAGCAGCAATGACTCTATTCCTAGCTACTCAGAGGCAGAGACCTGAGGATCACAGCTCAAAGCTACCTCTGGCAGAAAAGTCCGTGATATTTATCTCCAATTAACCAGAAAAAAAGCCAGAAGCAGAATTGTGGTACAAGTGATGGACTTTCAGCCCAGCACTATTTCACTCAGCCTTGAGTAAGAAAGCTGAGGAAAAGCACCCGAACTCCAAGTTAAAGGACTAGTACAGGCACAAATAAATAAATAAATAATATTCTCAGTCTCTAATTTTTTTTTCTTTATACCTGCACTACATGTTCCATTGGTCCTAGGAAAAATGTATCTGCATATAATTACTGTCTTTTTTTGTTATACTTAAGCAAAGTTCAAGAACTCAATATGTAACAGATATGTGTAGATTAATGATGCTTTACAAACACATTCCTTTCCATAAAAATAAAATGAATCTATCTCGTGCCATTTCTCACTCAATGGATTCCACTGGAATTGAATTATACCTTTAAAATATTTTCCTTGTAAGCCTTGTTCTGACCTATGTAGTAATGTAAAATTATCTCTTTGATACTTCTCTTGACAGAATTTCAAAATCTGAACTCAATCATTGAGTCTCATTGAGTCTTATCATCATTCTTCTTGGAGCTAAGTATCCAGGATCTTGCTTATATGAAAATGTTTAAATTCTCTATTAGCCTAGGTTCACTTATGGCCATTTAGCCCTTTGGAAGAGAATGAAGAGCTTTTTTCCAATTTTATGTGTGTTGCTGATTGCTTTGCATAAGAAGTGTTTGTGTTTTTACCAGGTTTTAATGTTTTACAACATGTTCAGGAATGTCAAGCAAGGTCTGGAATTGCTGGCATGGTTTTCTTTTCTTTTTTTTTTTAAAGTTTTATAGCTTTTATTTATTAGACATCTGATATCAATGTAAGGTTTACAGAGAAGAATGCTTTCTATTTGTAATGACAACAAGCTTTGATTTTTTTTTTAGAACACTTCCCATTCATTCCTCTTGTGCAAAACTAATTATCAACACTCTCCTATTTAACTTGCAAGAGTAATAAATGCAAATCTATTATTAAATCATCATCTGTATCTAGAAAGTCTCTGAAGACAACAGGAACCCAGAGCAAATGGATGTGGGCGTGTCCTATCGCTAAGATATTTGCCAAGTTATTTGCATTTGAGAAACCTTAATCTCCATAGTTTTTTTTTCAAATTTTTATTATCAAACTTATGTACAGTTATTATCAAACTGAGGTTACAGTTTCATACGTTGCTGGCATGGTTTTCTTAAGACTATATAGAATTGACAATCCCGAAGAACAAATTTTTTTTCTCCTTTTACTGAGACATGAATTGATGATGCCATTTGTCCATGCACAAGGTGAGATAAAGGAATGAAACTTCCCTTTGCTGTAGAACTGCAGAAAGTTGATTTATATGAGCACTGTCAAAACCCTGTTTGAACCATTTAAATATCCCTGATATTGTCACATTCATTGCTTTAGTCCAGAAATATTTATTGCATACCTACCATATTTACAATGAAACTCTGCACTAGATAACTAGTAGTGAATAAAAATAAGAAATCCTGTCCACATGGAACTTAACTTCTAGCACTGCAATGGAATCATAAATAACTTGATGTATGGTTGCAAATACTTAGAAATAAAATTATATATATATATATATATTTCATTGGGAGGATGCAGCAATCACTCTGTGAGCCACACTTAAGTAAATATAGACTGAATCTGTAGAACTATTCATATACTGTAATTATGAATGAAGATTGATATAAAACACAATAGTAAAATTTAAAAAACAAAAATATATAAATAAGATTTGTAAATTATTGTGCATAAAACATACTGAGCCATTTCCTTACATTCCCATAAGGTCAGTTGGACTTGCCTTATTATTATTGCTATTAGTATTCTGTGGATGAATCACTATATCCTATCACTCAAGATAACAGCATCAGTACACAGGACAGTTGTGAGAACATAGTGCAAGGCCATTGTTTTATGTACAATTTGTGAAGTTGATAGTAGTGCTCGATGTAGCATTGGATGATATATACCATGGCTTCTATCTGTCCATACTGCTTAAATTTGTTGAAACAAAACATAATAATGGTTTATTCTCTCAGATAACCTGTCCATTGCACACTTACAAGAAAAAAATGCTATGTTCTGGTATTTTCATGCCACAAATGTATACAGTTGTGAATTGAACTCAAAGAATCTCTCTTTGGAGAAATCCTGTTCTCTGATTCTTGTCTATAGGAAACTGTACTTAAAATATATAAGAGTATATAATAAACATTTTGAAGTGGAACATGTTCAAACAATATTTAAGGCAAAAGAAAACTCTTGCCATTTTTCCAGATCATGACAAATACAAATAGTAGAGGGTTAAGAAATTTTAATGTCTTATAAAAGAGCACTGGAGTGGAATAGAAATGAAGAAATTCAAGATCCCATAGAGAAGGCCATAAATCTGCTTTTCCTCTTTCCTTGCTAGCACTGGGGCCACCTCCCTTCTTCTCTGCTGTTGGTAGTAGAGCCTGGAGTAGTCAGCTAATGGCTCTCAGCAGGAAGCATGCAGCCTTAATGTCCTCTCTTCTCTCCCCTCAGGTCCTAGCAGCACCTCAAGAACTGATCAACCCTGTTTCGTTTCTTGTTTCCAATTGCACTGTTTCTGCTTTCCCATTAGTATGAAATTCAAAAGAAATCATGCTTCCTTTTCCCAAAGTTTGAAATTCAAAGTGTTGTTCTAAGGTTGTTTGATCTGGATACATTTTTTTTTCTTATAGAACTGTCAAGTATCAGGCAGGTCAAAGAAAATATTTGATGAACATAAATTACTCCACAGGTAATCTTTCAGAAATGCATTGGCTGCCTACATTAGAAGCAGGCTTTCTTACACTGTGTATGACATCCATTAATTTTTTCCCCCTAGAACCACAGGAAATAAGTCTACAAATGACCTGTAGATTCTGTCACCCTGGTTCTACAAATACAAAGTACTTTTCTAGGAACTAACTCCCTGCCACACTGAGAACACCTAAACTCTTTTCTGCAATCTAGGACTGACTGACATTCAAAATTAATGAAAAAAAATCCTACTTGATTTCCTTATGAATGCTTTTTGAAAGTCATCAAATGTTATTATAATGAAATGCTGGGCCTAATAAACATATCATAGACCTTTATTGAATAGATTTCATTTCATTCTTACGATATGTTTAATTCACTGCATTCACAAAAAAAAATTAAGAAAAGAAACGAAAGGAAGAAAGAAAGAAAGAAAGAAAGAAAGAAAGAAAGAAGAAAGAAAGAAAGAAAGAAAGAAAGAAAGAAAGAAAGAGAGATTTTTCCCAAATCAGATGCCTCTGGCACACGCATATAATCCCAGCAGCTTGGAAGGCCAAGGTTGCAGAGATTGTGGTTCCAGAGTAACCAGGTAGAAAAGTGTGAGAGATCCCTTAGCCAATGAGAACTGGGGATGGTGGTATGTGCCTAGGTTGGAAATAAGGCACTATCTCAAAATAACCAACAAAAATCAGGGCTGGAAGTTTGGCTTAGCAGTAAGAATACTTGCCTAACAAGGGAAAGACCTTGAATTCAGACAATAGTACCTTAAAAAGTGTCTGAATTTTACATTTTAGAAAATTTATAGGTGATTTTACAAGTTAAATGTATTTATGCACACCAGACATTCAATATACAGACAAGCAGAGTAATTTTCTCCTCCCTCTCCCTCTCCCTGCCCTTCTCCCTCTCCTTCTCCCTCTCCCTCTGCCCTCTCTCTCTTTCTTTCTCTCTGGTCCTCTCTCACCTGAACATGCACATACACGAAGAATCTAAAGACTCTTTGGATGCATTATCACTCTTTGTGCTCATAGATCCATTCAATTTGAACATAAATTCCATCTTAAGATGTTCACACATGAAAAGCTTTCATTCCTCAGAGCATTTCTAAGGACCGTGCAGGTTAGTTTTCAAAGGCTGGGTTTATGTTTGAGCCTAAAGGATGTTGCTTTCATCACTGCCCTATTTTTTTAAATCAAAATTGAATTGCCCCTTTCACTATATTTCCAAATCCCTTAATTTAAATTATACGCCAAAGGAAAATGAAATCCATTCCCACACAGAGTTAACTCTGCATGTGACTCTTACAGCGAATATGACTTCATGAATACAATTACTTTGTAAGTTATATACAAGAATATGGATATGTGGCTGTATTTTGGGTGGCTTAACTGATAGAGGGAAAAAGTACTGTTAAATTACTTAATACTAGGCATCATGGATTTTTTTAAGTGATTCAATTTTACTGAAAAATGCTGTCACTTGAAGCTTTCAAAGTTTGTGCACAAGTAATCCTTTTTGTGTTTTGCACATTAAGAAAAGTGGAGAAAGAGGAAGACAAAAGTCAAAGGGACAAAAATTACACAGCCGTGTTTTATCAGCTCCTCACTCTAAACAGAAGACCATGTAGAGTAGGGATGTGTGAGAGGAGTTGTTCATCTATTTTCCATGCAGATTTAAGGCTGAACAGCCTGTGAATATTTTTCAGAGTTCAAGGAGACCGTGTCCATGCCCTCTTTCATTTTTATTCCTTTCCACTCATTCATTCATCATTCATTCATTCAAAAAGTGACTATATTCCCACTATATACTAGAAACTGTTTTAATGTGTTAAAATTATTAGCAAATGAAACAAGCAAAACAACCTCCTTTTTAGCCAAATTTCTGTTACAATGGTCAGAGAAAAAAAGACAAGGAACATATAATAAGTAAAAGAATAAACACATACATAATTCAAATACCTAGTATCGTCATGGTGGGAAATGTTGCAGGGTAAAAGTAATCAGAGCTAAGTTACTTTGAGGTGTCAAGCTGTGAAAGACTTGAGCAGAAAGCAGTCAGCCAGGTGACTATGAGAACAAAAAGCCTTCTTGAAGGAGGAAAGGAGCTCCTGTGATGTCCACAAGCAAGAACAAGCTGGATATGTCCAAGGAGACCAAACAAGGTCAGGAAAGGTGAAAGCCAGCAGGAACTCTGATAATCTTTGCTTTGGCCTGTGGTTCAGATTTTGAGGCTTAAGCACAAAGATCTCATTTCCCCCTTGATGCTCTGTTTCTGCCTCTATCAAGGCAACTGGATGATTTGTGTGTTATTTTATGGGCATTCTAGCAAATGCATCATTTTAGACTTTCATTGTACAGAATACACAGAATATGCCATTGCAGTCTCCAGTATTTTGATGACAAAAATACAGATGTTCATTTTAAATAAGAGAATTGGTTTGGTTTTGAACCTGAAAACTATGAAGAAACCCTGGCTCCTACCTGATTGTAGTATAGCTGGTTCTGTGCTATTCTGAGCTGCTAAGGAGGAGTTGAGTTGTAAGAGGACACAAAGTTGCATCTGGCTCACCTAGAGACAAGTGCTTTGTAGCACCAAAGACCTTCTGTGAAGTGATTTCCCTCCAGTGTAACCCTTCCTTTCTCTTCTGTACATGCTTTTCCTACTCTTGATGAAGTACTGGATGTTTGGCTCAGAAATGCCACATTTAAAAGGCTCAGTTTCAACTTAAATTCATAGGGAATTGTTGATCCCCTTCAACCTTCTATTCATTCATTAAAAACATCATCATGAAGCACAATCTTCATGCACTCAAAACATTTAGCAGTGTTACACTAAGGGATAACATTGCTCCTGTAGTCTTCATTTCTATCAAGGGATCTTATTTCCCTATCACTGTGGGTTATCAAAATGTAGCCTTCAGACAAACAGTAAGAATGTGTCCAAAATCACTTGTTAGATGTAAGTTATCTGATTTACAAACTGGGATGTGATCCAGGAAACTATGTTTTAACTTAATAAGTGACTCAGCTACATGCTACTTTTGTATGAAGAAAAAAAAAAGTACTACATTGTTGACTTTTCTATTAGTTGTCGACAATCAGATTTCCCATGTTTGTGCTGGAGTGAGTTAGCTCTGAAATTTGAAATAGCCTGTAAAACAATACTTCCTAAAAATGAAATCATCTCATTTGTGGAGAAATGGTTGGAAACAGAGATCTTCATGGCAGATAAGCCTAACATCAAAGTCAGAGGTCCCAAGTTCTTCCTTCATTTGTGCACTATAGATCTAAAATGATGATTTGATAATGGTAATAATAATGATAACAGTAAAAATAAAGGATATAGATATAAACAGATGACTAGGAGAAAATAAAGGGTATCTGAGGGTATGTGGTATATATGCATATAAAGATAAATTAACAATACTCATTAAATTCTGTTTGAATATAACAGAGGGGGTGAAGTTGTTCAGAATACTCTGTAGGCTTGTATGGGATTATCACTATGAACAGCTCTCAGCCTTCACATTATAAATCCATTCTCCTACAAAAATAAAACCTCAGAAAGACATATATTCATAATATTGGGCTGGGCATAAAAATAAAGTTATGATTATGGGAAAGTACTTCTTAGAAAATTACTTCAAACAGAATCACTTGTATTTAGGATGTAGCTTATATGCAAGGCAAATCAAAAGAGAAACAATAGGTTGTGTTTGTTCCCTTCTCTGATATATCTAGTTGTATCTAGATGTCAGAATAATCTCCTGAAAAATCTCCCAGGCCCTCAAGGAAAATATGGCTCTTTGGAAATTTTCGTATTTTTTTTGAGCCCTATAAAAATGGAAATTTAACCACACAATTAAATAATAGAGACTGATGGTCTATGTCATAGTTTATTAATTCAGAAATGATACATATTCTAACAAGCAACTAAATACTATTATGTCAATAGTTAAACTTTTGTTTAAGAAGGCAACTAAGAGCTGAACACTCATATCTCATGCCTTGAATCCTTGCTATTAAGGAGTCTGAGATCTGAGGATCCAGATTCAATGACTGACTCTTATTTCCAATTAATCACCAAAAACGGCTAAGTGGTATAGAGCACTAGTCTTGAGTGAAAAAGCTGAGATACATTGTCCAGATCCTGAGTTCAAGCCACACACACACACACACACACACACACACACACACACACAAATGCAACTATAAGATATACATGCATATCTAAATTGTAGTAGAAGTGTTCATATTCTTCAAATTTTCACTGAATATGTGAACGTTCCCCTCATTTACCCCATGCTATCATTACCACCTACATTAGAATAATAGCAAATTATGTCAACAAATATAGTAATATTCAGGGAAGCCATTGCTTTGAATTTTGTAGAATCTTAGCATTTTAATGAAAATAATTAAAAAGAGATTAGGAGAAATATCTTCATTTGTAATTCAGAATAAATTGATCTAAGTACTTTCTTTAAATCCTGTACCAACTAGTGGTTTTAACATATTTTTAGTAGTAGATTTCCTTGGTGTGTATTAATGGTAAAATATAGGGTTTCAATGTGACAGTTCCATATATTATGGTAATATCATGGCTATATCAATATAATGATCTACATATAAAATAAAGCTTTGAATTCAAATAAAGTAAAATGTGAGAAAACTAGTACTTAAATGCATTTTTGTCCAAGAGTTTGAAACTCTATAAATAAAGTTAGCTGGCAATTCTTCAAGAACTAAAGCAGTTTTTCAAAATGACATGTATGGAATTTTATCTTTGAGGTAAGGCATTGTTTGTGGGTTTTTCTTGGCTGTTGTTGTTACTGTTGTTGTTGCTTTTTTCTGTGACCCTCCCAAAACAGATTCTCTAGGAGAAGCAAATAAGGAGTCGGGCAAAAGAAGGACTACTTTAATGTTTCCTAATATTTCAAACCATCCATAAAATTTCTTCTTCATAGGGAATTTGGAGCATAACCTTCACATTAAAATGAAATATATTGAATGACATATACATTTAAAATTCAATATTTCGATTTGCTTTAAGTCCTACTACTGATCAGTTATATCTTATAACATCAAATTCAAATGGCTCTACAAAATCCTATCACACTTATCATCATTCTATCTCTGGCTTCTTATGAACTTTATTAGTTACATTCCTAAAGAAAACTTAGGAAATTCTGTTAGAGATTACGTAGAGAATAGAGATGGAATGTGGACTTCGAGACATGCATAAAGTTGTATTTTTACTCTATTGACACGAAATTAAGATAACACTAATTGTTCAGAGCAAGATGGCATGATTTCCTTGCATGGAAATGAAGGGTTGGTAGAGTCTTGTAAACCATATTCAACATATTCAGGAGACTTTTGTTTGCTAGGTTCTGTTTCATAATTCTTGTCTGTCTGGCTTAACTTTATCAGAAAACAAAGATTTTTTTTTCTTTTGCTAAGTGTACCTCCTTCAGATTCAACGTACAATTAATTGAAGTGAGTATATTTATTCTTGGATGTTCTAATAAAGAACCAGTGATATTTCCTGTGTGATCAATTTAATAACTTTAAATGTTATCCCATAATGTTTGGTTTCTTATCGTATAATAGAGTTGTGAGATTTTATCTTCCATGTGTGACTCTAATACGTTTAGAACTGTCTAGTTCAGTGGTTTCCAAAAGAAATTTCTTATTTCCAAGTTAAACTTTAATAAAGAGAAGATAATAAAATGATTGGAAGATATTTTAATGCTGATTTATGTTTGTTGGAAAGGAAAGAGTGGACGGTGAAGAGACGGGGACTGTAGAATGTCTTGGTTTTCCTGGACACACAGCACATGTAGGTGATTGCAAGACAAGGTACAAGTATGTATAACCAGAGAATATGAACTGCAGAAATATCAGAGAGGAAGCACTAACTGGGCTTCGAAAGACACTTTGGAAAAGGTTATTTTCAGGAAACTTCTACTTGTCTCACCAGATATGAGCTACCTCTTCCTATCGACTTCTAGCTTGCTAGCACAGAGGTCCTGGTCCATTTGAGTGGCTCCCTATACTTGACTTGTAGGATTTTCAGTCTGGTGGGGAAGAATGCAATCAGTGCATTCATTCCCAGATTCCCTCTCTTCACCTTGCTTCGAGTCATTCAACTTCCTTGATCACCCTTCACTACATATCTCTCCCTTCCTGCTTCACCTCTCTTCCTTTGCCCCTTTGGGTCTGAAACTATAATGCTTTTATTCTTTTCTTAGCTCAGATGTCTGAATTATCACTTGTATCATATCTAAACCCTGCCCCCAATTTTAATAAATAGGCCCAATGTAAGAAAATTCTTTCAAGTGAAATCAGTTTCTGACTTGAACCCCAATTTATATGTAACTTGAGTCTTGCAGGATAAACAGAAGACAGGAATTTCTCAGTGAGTCATAAAGTCTAGAATAAATGAAATAAAAAAAAATGGCAGGAGACGAAAGTATGAAGTTCTGTAGGCAACTTGACATTATAAACAACTTGCTATGACAAACCACTACTTAAAATGCAGGTAAAGGGTCACTATAATCCTGCTCCCATTTTAGAAAGATTGGAGCATTCCTTAGTAAGGAGTTGTGGAGGAAGCTGCGGTTGAAGCAGTTAGTCACTTGAAGTAATAAACAAGACAGAGAAAAGAAAAACTGGTAGAAAGCCAAAGGAAGGGACTGGCAAATCCCATGAAAACTGAGGAAAGATGATTCCTCCTTGTCTGAGTTGGACAATGGAAGAAATGGATGTGAGATTAACTGAGGAAGGAGTATAAAAACTATTTGAGATGAAGATTTAATGAGGCAATGAGAAAGAAAGCCATGGTGGCAATTCGATTATGAGGTGAGACAAAGAGTTTGATTAAGTACTTTTGCTAGATATATTGTAATGCAGTCATAGAGGAAGGTGGTGAAAGATTAGTGGTTTGTAAGAAGTATATATAAGTAACAGAACCCAAAGGGCACATCATTTACATCTCTCCTGAGTACTCTCCTGTGTAGATTACAATATAAATGTGGTAAAAAATAAATTCAAATGACTTGATATTAAAATTTTAAAAAAATCTTGGCATACATGAATGTTCAATATCAAAAAACTCAATCCTATATGGATTAAAAAAGACAGAGTTTCCAAATAAGCACTTCATTTTCTAATTATAATGAATGTGTGTTTTAATTTTTAAAATGCTACTCTTGAGGTAAATAAATATGAAATACAGCAGCTCTTCACTAGTCCCATATGCTTTGGTTTCATGACAAACTGATATTGAAGGTGATCCAATTTAAAAATCCCTATGATATTTTCTGTCTCGTAGAGATGAAACTCATTTGTTTCAAGTACAACTTTATATCTTTTAGATAATGCACAAAACAGTATAAGATAGCCTAAATTGCATGCATTTGTCATTTCAAACCACACAACAGCCTTGATCTTGCAGCTATATACCATTTCTTTCCCTCATCATTTCTTGCTCATTATTGGCCTCACTTAACATTATTTGTACTTTTTATGAGTTATGACTGATCAGTCCTACAGGTTTCTTCTAGGCCTAAATGACTATATGCACCTCAGGGTCTGGGTTCCATTCCTGAACCTCTTTGTGTTTGCTCTACCACTTTACCTACAGTGCCACTTCTGGCTTTTTCTGAGTGGTGAACTGGAGATAAGAGTCTCATGGACTTTTCTGCTCTGGCTGGCTTTGAACTCTGATTCTTTGATCCCAGCCTCCTAAGTAGCTAGGATTACAGGTGTGAACCACAGGCACTTGGCTAACAATGAGGTAATTTTAAGTGGAAAATTTGCCTGAACATCAGATTCTTCAGTACTTTCTCCTTTCTGGCTCTGTTTTCCTTGTATTTATAATAGGAATATGGCATTTACATTTAATATACCCAAATGATTTACTGTATTATATGTTAAGATAACATAAAAGATGATGTAAGTGATGCTCACAGTGCACGAGAGGTTTTTAAATGGTTTTAGCTTCGTTGCAAGTTTAAAATGTAAGATTAAGTGGAATAGAAGTTACACCATGGCATTTATGTCTCACTTAACTTTCATGCCATCCAGTTCACCTGTGAGTCTGTCTCCTTCCTCTTTCATTGGAGACTCTGATATTCAGTCAAAAGGAGCAAGACCACAACTAGAAGGCCCATTGCCTCACCAGTGAGACAAGGACATATTTACAAATAATGAAGAGACTTTCGTGTGTGTGTGTGTGTGTGTGTGTGTGTGTGTGTGTGTGTGTATGTGTGTGTGTGTTACTCAGGCCCTTGAGCTCATTTGTCTCGCCTGCCTCTAGTTGGCGTTCTACCACTTGAACCCCACATCCAGCCCTATATTTTGCTGGCTATTCTTTGGTCCTGGAGTCTTATAGACTTTTCTACTTGGACTGGCTTCAAACTGCACTCCCTTGTATCTCAGCATTCTGAGTACCTATGGAGGATTACAGGTTGGTACTGCTAGGATACAACTGATGACATCAGCTTTCATTAAAGGGAAAAATAGAGATACTTTAAAATTTTAACACAATATAATGGAACAGCTATAAGCACAGACTTGAGACAGAATGCCTGGGTTAAGCTCCATGGTACGACTTTGATAAGGCTATATAATTTCCTAAACATTCACTTCTTCACCTATAAACTGGAAGTTATAATACTATCTGTCTTGTAGGTATATCACATTAAAATGAATTTATATTTGATGCGAAAAGCATCGTAAAGTTTATGTTTGCTGAAGTTTTAACAATTGACAAAATGACTTTAATTTTAACTTGTCTCATAGTTAATAAAAAACACTGTTAGGAATGCATTGCCATTTGACTTCCTTTGTTATAGTTGTTGACTGGACATTGATTTTAAAATAAAAGCAGAAAAAAAAAACCCAACCGCAAAACAAAACCATTCTTGGTTTTCTTATGAAATTTACACTGTAAAACTAATAACTCCTTCTTGGCTTACTACTAACATCAAAATAGATGAAAAATATTTTCCTGATCATACTAAACAGCAAAAGAAGGCTAGGTCTTCATCTATGTCCCCACTCAGATGGTATCTTTCAAAGTAAATGCTCCAGCCAAACAAACAATAGCAACATCTGTTCACACTGATGAGAACTTTAGGAGCAGTTGAGAGCATTTATTAATTTTCAGTTGGGAAGCAGAGGGAAAACCGCAGTCATAGCAATCATTTGCATATTAATACAACATTATAAAATCCTAATTTGGAAGGCCTCATATTAAAGAGTGGGAAAATTATCTTGTATAGCTATCAAATAGAATACACTGATGTTTTCCCAATAGTTTCTCAATCTTGGCCACCAAAATCTGAAAACAGTAACAAAACAACAGGAAAAAAAAAGTCACTCGCAATAGAGAACATATATTCATCTGCTTTCTAATAAGTGTTTTGGAAATTAGAACCTCTGTGAAGTGGAAGTTTTTGAAAATGTCAGAGCTGACTGCAAACAAACTCTGCACCTCAGAGGAGGTTGTGCCAGGAGCCCCCCATTGTTTGTGAATATTACAAGCAGCTGTTTTAAGACTTCATTGAACATTTTACTAATGTGTTATTGTATCAAATCTGTTTGCACATCATTATCTAACTAGGTCAAGTAAATACAAAAAGATAATTGTATAAAATTGATGCAAACTACCCAAACACCTTCTTAGTTCATTCAAGTAAACACAACTCTGGAACATATGATTGCCTAGCAAGCTCCCATCCTAAGTATTATTTTTTTCTTCATCATAAAAGTGGGAAAGCTGAATTAGCTTTTATTTTCAGACTCAGAGAACATGGAGGAACTTTGTAAAGGACAATTCAATAGACAAGTTTCAATATGCCAATCAGTCAGGGGCAACGGGGCATATATTTCTATCTTCATTTTACAGAAAGTAATAACACGGTATTGCCTCTTATAGCCCTGAGAAGAATTTGAAGCAAAAAAATTCTCCTGCTACAAGACTTCCTTTATTTAGCATACGTACATATATGTATGTATATATCACTAATAGGATATTATCAGTATAAGTTGCTCAAGATAGCTAAAAATATATAATTTTAATTTTCACAAAAATGTCTTGAAACATTTTAATTATTGCATAATATTACATTACACGTTATATTATTTTTTACATTAGCACAGAATATTCTATAGTGTATTATTATTTATTTTTATATTAGAATAAAGGTAAAGAAATAATATTCACAATGCTTATCAAACTGACCATGGCATTCTTGTGAAAACACAGAAATCCAATATCTAGTCCAAAGAAAGTTAAAATATCTAGGACATATTTACCAAAGAGCCTTGATGGTGGAGGTGTGGGTATTATTACCTCATTGATTTTACCACCATTTGAGGTCAGTCTGCAGACTCAGACAACTGCTATTACCAGAACAGTAGGCACAATGCCATTGCACCGGGCAGATTCATACTGGCAAAACACAGATTGCTCTCTCACAGGCTGATTAATTCCCAGCGAGCTTCACATCACTTTCTCATACACCGGAATATGACAAACTTATTTTCTGAACAATTTATTAATCTAACCCACTTGCTCTTTCTTTACAGTTGAGCTACATGGGAACCAATGAAAATTATAAGGTTACTCAAAGAACTCAAATCAGAACAGGGGAGCAGACGACCCCACTTGAGTGCCTTGCAGTCTAAGAAGCTCAGATATGGCCTTTTCAATGACATTTGTATACCAGAAGGAACTTCTATCTTGGGGGCTGGTTAATGGAAGATGAGTTAGGAGGCAGAAACACTAATCTTTCATTAGACATTATTAAAATGACATTTTATTGACATTGAACTGAAGAATGGACATCCTTTGTTTTCAATTGCTGGATGAAATACACAGGATTTTTACCTTTCTATCTACCCAACTGTCCCTGTTTCTTTATACTGAACAACATGTCACATCATTATAGATTAAAAATTTAACTAAAATAAAGGATTTGGTACATTAATAGTTAGAACAATAACGTTTTAGCTGGCCTTTCCCTCCTTTAAAAATGGAGTGTTTTTGAGTCATCTTTGATCTAAGAATAGACCATACTGGCGTAAAATAAAATAAGATAAAATTGATAAAATAAGATAAAATTGCTCCTATGCATCTAGTGCCTTAAAATCCACCTTGATTAACAAACCTAGGTGAATTGAAAAGCCACAGACTATAAAACTAAGTGCATGTGGCTAGTGTTGTGGTTTCAAAAGCAGTGCATGACCTCATGTGACTTTTTTAAGTATCATGCTAGATTATGGTGGTTCATCCCTGTAATCCTAGCTACTCAGAGGGGTGAGATCTGAAGATCACAGTTTGAAGCCAGCTGAGACAAGAAAGTCACTGAGACTCTTTTCTCTTTTCAGCCACCAAAAAAGCCAGGAGTGGATCTGTGGCTCAAGTTGAAGGGCACTAGCCTTGAGCATAAAAAGTTTAGGAACAGTGCCCAGGCCCGGAGTTCAAGCTCCAGAATGGGCACACTTGTGCACGCACACACACATACACACACACACACACACCCCACTAATTATATTAATAACCACAGAATTCTGATATTCAAAACAGTTTGAAATTATTATAGGAAACAAAAATCCTATTAAGTCATCACCTTTTCACTTCTAGTGCTAGGAATACTTACTAACTCTCTATATAAATCATGGCACATTCTAATGCACATTGTCAAGATATGCAGCTCAAAATCAATCTTCAACAAATTAAAACATGGAGTTTTTCTTATTTATTGTGTAGCATACTATGGAATCCATCTTCCCAACTAAGAGTGGAGTAGCAGTGAATTCACCCAGGGTGAAGGTGGAAATCACAAAACGTAGAACAAAACCATCTAGTTCCTTAAACTTAAATTAAAGCTAGAAACTATTTCTGTGGAGAAATGTTATCAAAATGATGAAAAGACATGCAGGGAAACCGAACCTAAGTATCAGGGATGAAAAGATAGTAGATCAAATAACACCGCAAGCACTGCGATTTTCCTTTTCTTAAAGATGCTTCAAACAACACAATAAAGCTCAGAAATAGCAAGGAAGATATATGAAAACATGAGCTGGGTAGAGAGAGAGAAGAGAGGGACAGAGCCACAGAGAAACAGAGACGAGAGAGAATGGGAGAAGCAGAGATCTAAAGCAAGAACCATTGGAATAGTTGAAAGGATTGCTTTTCTCTTCCAAGACGAGTTCGAATCTCTTAATGGCTTATGTAAAGCCCAAGTGCAATCTGAACACATGAACAACAAAACTGTCTCTGTAGAGAAGTGAACCATATGAAAATGAAAACATTAATTATCATTCAACTAATAGGCACCACAATTTGAGCACTCCCAATTCAGTGCTTCCCACAGACAGTTTAAGCGTTCACCTCATTTAAATATGCCGGAAGTGGAGTACTTACTGGCTGAGCCCAGCATGCTGAGTACTGACTGAGACATTTCCTTACCACCTTTTCAGTACTTTTTTGTGTGTGAATTCTTAGCCAAATTTCCATAACCTCAACCTTCCCTCTGCCTACACAGTTGCTAATCAAGAAGAACCTTTCCCGGTATGAAATTCCTTTGCCAATTAGAATTACATTTTAGCCTTTTATCTTTCATGTTGTAAGAGAATTAAGAAATAATAATAATGAGTGAGTCTATGTCAGATGGAAGTTCATTAAGTTCATTTCTCCTCAACGGAGATCTGTCAAGCCACCTTTATCCCTTAAGGGCTCAAGCTAAAAATTGGAAATTAGCAGCCACACGGAGAGCTGAGGGACTGTGCCCAAACTTAACTGTGGACAGCACAGACTTTCCAGCTGTTCATTCTTCTAGGTGTTTGAAATCAACCAGGAAATAAAGCAACTGAGAATGGTCCAGGTCCCCTGGTACCTCTGCAATTGTGTCAAGAATGCCACAAGGTAGATTCTCATCAATAAATAGGAAAATATTTTCTTGTTATAAAAAAGGTCATCATTTTGTTTGTGCTCTATTTTTTGTAGGAATGACTTTAATGCCTCATTTAGTGTTTCACACTGTTTACAAGCCTCTGATATTTCTAGATTACAGCTTCATAATCCATAGATAAAAGAAGATGTCTATAGATAAATGAACAAACCCATAATCTCCCCTTCCAGACATAAAAGTTAGATACCTTAAATCTTATATCTAATAACTTGAAACTATATTACTTTCCTATTTGGATCATAAAAATGCTATTTTAAATAAATGAATGAATAAATATGCTAATATTTTGCTACCTAATTTAATCTCTCCTCAATCTGAAATAAGGGTACTGGGTTTAACTGGAGCCCTCTTGGCCATGTGGTGGATGATAGAGTTGGGTTTAACTGACACCATCCTCTCTTCATGGTAGAGGCAGGGAAGTTCTACTTCCAGGTGATAACTGTGCCTCAATTCCTAGAGGCAGTGGTGGGGACGTGGATAAGAGGTAACTGGACCTGCCAGTCTTGGGTCATGAACTCTCTAGCTCCCTGTGACCCTGCCCCCTGCCTCAGACCCTATTCAGGCCCGTACCAGCTCAGGTGCCAGTACACCATGCCTCATGTCTCCTGGCTCTCCTCCCTTCTCCATGGTATCCCCCTTCAGCTCTCCATTGGATTTGATCTGGTTTGTTGGTATTGTTTTTCTGCTCTTTGTCTTTCCTCTCCTTCTGTCGTGGCTCAGTTTTCTAATAGTGTTATGTGTATTCGAGGGGCTGCAGGTCTTTAAGACAGAAGTCCACCTGCAGTCGCTGGCTCTCCAAAAAAGACTCCCAATTCGACCTCACAAAATGTGTTTTCTAGGCTGGGGATGTGGCTCAGTGCTAGAGCACTTGCCTAGCATGCATGAAACACTAGGTTCAATTCCTCAGTACCACACACACAGGAAAACCTGGAAATGGGGCTGTGGCTAAAGAGGTACAGTGCTAGCCTTGAGCTGAGGCGCTCAGGGACAGAGCCCAGGCCCTGAGTTGAAGCCCTGGGACTGGTAAAAAAAAAAAAAGGGAGGGGGGTTTCTCTTTTCTTGCAACTAAATTCCTGAACAATATTTAAGAGTCCACCTGCAGTTGCTGGTTCTCCAACAAAGACTCTCAACTTCTCAAAGTGTGGCTTGTTTCTCGTAACTGGGTTCCCATACAACAAATTTAAAAAATGTGTGTGATTAGAATTTTACAGTGATTAATCTTGTCATAGAAACTGTAGTAATGACTCCAGGAATGAACAGGAGTAGTTTACAAAGAAGATGGTGATTATACAGGAGAGATTCTTCCTTTGAGCTTTGTCATGACATAAAAGGACACATTGAAACATATATGGCTTTAATCTTATTTAAATCAGTTATACCCATCTACCTTGAGCTACCTTCAAGGTCAAGTTACTACAAGTATTAATCTCTGGGGAAAAAATTTACCAGCAAATTTACTACCTATTTAGAAATTACTAAATAGAATATATTAAGCTGCATATAATAAATGATTTAAAGTTTAATTATAAAGGACTTGACCCTATGAGGTCTAGAGTCAAATGAAAGAGAATAATACTAATGAGAAGGTTAATGATAGATTTATAAGACCTAAAACATATCACAAAAATGCCTCCAGTAAGCCACAAAAAGCCATGTGCCAGTGGCTCGCTTCTCAGTGAGTTAAGCTACTCGTGGGTTAAGATCCTGAAGACCTCAATCCAAAAATAACTCAGGCTGAAAAGTCTATGAGACACTAGCTCCAAAATAACCAGGTAAAAGCTGGGCTAGTGGCTTGGCTCAAGTGATAGACTAGTAAATGACAACCCTGACTATCACAGTTGGGGCGGGGGTGAGGGGGGTCAGATTAATCGGAGAAGTTTAGCAGGTAAAAGGTTACTGTATTCTTGCTTCAAGGTCTATCATCAGAATCAGTCTCTTTCAGAGTTAAATATCAAGAGATTATTTCAAACAGAGCATATTAATATGTTAAGGAACAATTTTATTTTATATTGGAACCTCTAACCTAGCCAACATTGTTCCATCACAATCATGTCATATTATAGATCATGGGCTGGTCTAGAATCCTTTGGAAAGTTGAAAAAAATAAGTTCTAAATCTGGAAAAAACACCAAGAATCCAGCACTTGTAATTTAGAGGATTGGTCTTCCCAAACTTTAGCTGGTGGGATCACCAGGAAATAACCCATTTATTATTGTTGTCTTCAAGGATCAACATACAGCAGGCGGGTGGGCCAAGAAATGCAATTAGATACCATTTGAAATGCAATTAGGTACCATTTGAAATGCAATTACATTGCTGTATACTAATTGCTAGGTTTCTTACATCTTGAACTGAAAGCTTATTTATGTTGTTAAGCTGTATTTGTTAACAAATTTCTTCACTCTCCTAAGGGAAATTCTGAATTTTAGACAGAGAGTTTTTAAAGCATAAATTCAATATCTAAAGAAAGCTGGCTTGCCCAGTTGATAGTATGTCTTTTAAAATTGTGAATTCATTTTGGTCAAACTTGGGGAAAAGCTTTGTAACTAGCTATTCTGACCTCAGGTCAGGTTTACCAAGAAGGAATTTGGGCCAAGCCAAAAAGTTTATTTGGGAAATTCTAACTTGTTTCTGTAAAGTTAAGCCCATACTTCTTTCTGGTGAACTCCTAGTTTGTTTCTTTTTCAACAAGGCTGCTCATTGTAGCCCTGAACAGCAATGAGAGTCATTATTGCTGTTACTGGACTGTTTCCCCCACCAGTGCAACATAAAGTTACCTGACTTTTTGGACCATTTACATCAAAATATCATTAGTACTATTTTTGAGTTCTGAAAGTTTATATTTAACATAGCTACTGATCTTTTCATACCAGTAATTAAGTACACTCTCATGAGTCACCAATTTCTAACAGTCCTTTCCATTATAAATTCCCTTTCTGGGTAATATACTTTTTCATCTCATTCTTTCTCTATCTCTGCCTCTGTCTTTCTCTCTCTCGTGTGTGTGTGTGTGTGTGTGTGTGTGTGTGTGTGTGTATGTGTGTTATGTTTCTGCCTCTCTGTTGTGTATGATGCATACATACTAAAACTAAACCTATGCTTTAGCCCAAATATTTGTTTTTGTGTGTGTGTGTTTGCTTCACTGCACAGGCATGAGAATAATTGACAATCTCATCAAATAGATTCCTCCATTATGTAATGATATCATGCAACAGGTCCTACTTGTCATTTTCAGTGCACAGACTCATCTTGAAAAAGATTAGGAATTAGGCATATCAATTATTTCTTTCATCATACGTCAAAGTTCAATATGATACATTCATCTGGGATTAGTTTCACAACCTCTCTGTCAGCCTTCTCATCTGTAAAATAAGATCAAACATGGTATTTATCTAATAGGTTGGATGTGGGGATTAAATATGCAAATATGTATACAGAGTAGTCTTTGGCACATAAGAAAAAAACTCAAGGGATATTAGGTATTTACTCTCTCATTTTCAAGCAGACTGGCTTTTCCCTCAGACAGCATGCTCAACGTCCACAGCATACGCAAACTCATTAGCTGCTTGTTAAGGGAGTCAAATGTTACTTGAAAGTGGATTACTCTTAATAAATGCACTTCATAACGAACATGTTAGGAAACAGTCCAATAACTTGAAAATGATTGCCAAGTTTAAAAAGTAAACTGGAAAGCTGGGAGCTGGTGGCTCACACCTGTAATCCTAGCTCCTTAGGAGGCTGAGATCACAGGATTACCGTTTGAAGCCAGCCTGGGTAAGAAAGTCTGTGAGACTCTTCTCCAGTAAACTACTATAAAAGCCAGAAGTGGAGTTGTGACTCAAGTCAGTGGTTGACCTCTAGCCTTGAGCAAAAGAAAAAGTTTAGGGACAGTGCCCAGGCTCTGAGTTCAAGCCCTAGGACTAGCATGCATGCACGGACACACACACACACACACACACACACACACACACACACACACCTCACACAAAAACAAAAAAGTAAAGTAGAAATAATCTTAATCTAGACAGACAAAAGTTTGCTTATCATTCCTTGAATTTTTCATCTGTAGGTGGCAATACTGGTATTTTTTATCTCTGGATGGCTTTGAGGGGGACATAATTGTGTGTGTGTGTGTGTGTGTGTGTGTGTGTGTGTGTTATGTTTCTGCCTCTCTGTTCTGTATGCATACGTACTACAACTAAACCTATGCAGTAATTAGTAGTGCAGAATACCCAAAAAGAACTCAATAAAGGTGCTATTACTGACAAAATGAAGGACATTTATCACAGGCCAATAACATAATTTTCGTGAGAACAAATTTTAGTGTGTATAAATTGAATAGTTATAGATCAGCCATTGTCAGCCAGGGATAATTATATCTCCTGCCACCATTAGGACAGGTGCTGTTGACATCTAATTAGTAGAGGCATATATGCTGTTAAACATACTGTAATGGACAGGATATCTGCCCACTACAGAGATGTCCCTCGTCCAAATTGTCAATAGGGCAGAAGGAAGAAAATTGGTTCCACATAAACACATTTCTGTTTATCCCTGAAATAAAATTCCAAATAAGGTACTTTCCTGTAGCTTCTGTGGATCTCTTATATAAATAAAAAGTAAGTACATAGGGCTGGGAATATGGCCTAGTGGCAAGAGAGCTCGCCTTGTATACATGAAGCCCTGGGTTTGATTCTCCAGCACCACATATCTAGAAAACAGCCGGAAGTGGCACTGTGGCTCAAGTGGCAGAGTGCTAGCCTTGAGCAAAAAGGAAGGCAGGGACAGTGCTCAGGCCCCAGGACTGGCCAAAACAAACAAACAAACAAAAAAAATGAGTGCATAGAAAGTAAGTTTATCTTTTTTTTTAATAGAAGGTGATAATTCAAGAAAAATTATCCTTACTGTGCTAAAGTATTACTGGAAGCATTTCCAAATTAGAGATAATTGTGTCTCACTACTAGTTAGCAAAAAAAGTAGCCTTATAATATATACCACTGCTAATGATTCACCAGCAAAGAAAAAGTTTAAACTCAAACAGGTCTAAAAGTCTTTTTTTTTTTTTTTGGCAGTCCTGGGGCTTGGACTCAGGGCCTGAGCACTGTCCCTGGCTTCTTTTTGCTCAAGGCTAGCACTCTGCCACTTGAGCCACAGCGCCACTTCTGCCCATTTTCTGTATATGTGGTGCTAGGGAATCGAACTCAGGGCTTCATGTATACGAGGCAAATACCCTTACCACTAGGCCATATCCCCAGCTAAAAGTCTTAATTACATTATTTCATATCTTGTAACAAAAAGATGGAACATAGCATAATCCAAGCTTATGGATTTGAAAATTTCCATATTTGTTACAATCCTGAATTGCTATCAAATTCATTTGATGGCAAATACTGTTGGAAATACAAAACAAACAAACAAAAATACAAAAGAGACACCCAGAAACCTACACCAGAAAAGAGGACATCCAGGAGTACTGATAGAACACTACAAATACTCCCTGCTGGACAACACTCCCATGTGTGTGACCTTTCATATGCTCTACCCATCTAGCTGTGCGGTTGTAAACTCATACTCTTCTACTTTTCCTTCACAATCTGAGTTTTTTTTAGCCACTATTCTCCATTTCAAAATTCAATATCCATCTACTTTTTTTCTTCTTCATATTCCTTTGGTGGGGGGTGGTCATTACTAGGTACTGTCCTTGGGTCTTTCCTCAAAGGAAAATTAAGAAATTGTCTCAAAACTTGGACAAAGCTGCCCATACTTATTATTAAATGACACCTAGTTACTCAGTTATTGCTTCATTAACATATCTTCGCTCTTTGCTATATTTTAATAAAAATATTTTTTTCAAATGTCAGAATTGATCTTATCAGTGTCTAATATAACAGCCCTTGTGATTACTGGATCTGTTTATTCATTCCTGCCCATCCTATAGGTCTATCATTATATGTGTTCCAAAATAACAGCAAATTTATGACTAAAATCACCTCTCTTTTTTTCCCTCTTAATCCTGTTGGGCTTTTAATGTCCTAATACCACAACATGAACTTCCTGGGAACCTAGACTTGCAATGTAGCGTTCCACATTTCTTGTCAATATTTTGACTCATTTCCCATATAGAGTATTAAGTATGTTAATTGAAGCATCACTTACATTTTCTTCATCTGAGTCCTCAAGTTTGGAGGGCATTTTATAACCATTGTGACCTCTGAAAGAATGTCCTTCATCCACATTGCTTTAAACCCAAATTGGGTTGTCAACTACTGACTGTGTCAAAATTGTGAGAATCAAAATGGAATCACTTGTGTCTATCTCAGCAAAACTGAAATACAGCCTCAAGGTTACAAAGAAGAGATTCTTATGAATGACAGCCTGATAGAAACAATCACAAATCACTATGTCAGAACTACAGCTCTGGAAAGGTCTACACCTATTTCCACAGAAAACACTTATGCAGGGACATCTGCCCAGCGAATGTCCATCCACCATCAGACTGCTACTTCCCTTTGACTGATCCTTGAGACAAATGATGATTTTTCAAAATGTTTCGTATTCTTCTTAGTTTTGTCTTGAAAATTGTTCCCTTTTCTTAACTTACTTGAATAGAGTATTTAGGACGGTGTATGTTTTGCCATTCCATGGCTATTCTACTCCCCAATAAATATTATTATTCTTTAGAGAATCTCTCTAATTTTTACGTTGACAACTTGAAATTTTTCCTTATCAAGTATGGCACATAATTGATATTTTAAACTGGTAGACTGACATGTTTACACAATCTTTGTAGGGATGAACCAATATAAATTTAATGTTTCACCTTCGTGCTACAGGGATTCTTTATTCTAATAAAAATACATTTTACTAGAAAAATGAAATGAATCTTCCTAATTTTCACTGTCTAGACAGTTGATTTCCCTCTGTTTTTAGTCTTTATTATACAGGGACATGTTTGAGTACAGTTGTAACCACAGGACTGGCTAACTCTTCAACAAAGCTTTATTGGGACGATAATACTAAAACGCTGGTAATACTAAAGCATCTAAAACATTTGTTTTGTGAGTAAGCCCTTAAAGAACTTAAAAAGTTCTAGGAGACTGGATGTCAGACTAGGCTGGCAGATCATTTGGACTTTGTGTTCACGAAGATCCATTCTCCAGAGTGGCCAGTACATCAAAGCAGAGTATAGTGATCTATATTTTTGTCTAGAAATAGTGGGTGTATGAGGATTATAATTCCAAGGCCAGCTTAGGATCTGTAGGATTATAATTCCAAGGCCAGCTTAGGCTCTGTAGGATAGACTGTGTTTCAAAAAAAGTCAAATAAAAAGAAAAGAAAAAACAAACAAAACATGCCTTGTGTAAGGAAGACTGCTTAGCAACAAGTACCACCAAAGTTTTCACAGGGATGATCTTTAGGTAAATAATCCCTTACTTTGAGTCTCAGACTTTTTTGGATTAGTTTTAAAATAGCAACTTGGTTTTCTTTTTTCTCAGTTCCCTCTGGGATTAATTTGTTTCTTTTATTATGATTATATTATTTTGTACATTTTATGTTTATTCCACTTCCTTCTTTTGTATATTAACCCTGGGGCACAAGATCCACTATCATTCATTATTGTATTTCTTCAACACTTTCTACCCTAACTTAGATGAAATAGTTTAAAACATAATTATTTGGGTGGATAAAAATATTGATTAAAGAACATCAATTTCCTTGTTCCGAAGACTGACAAAAGGGATTTTCATACTGAAATAAGAATATAGCATTCATTCATATTCATGTATTTCCAAGTTAGTTTCAATGGTTAGAATGGAATTAAAATATTGTACATAATAAACAACCCAAAGCAAAGATAAATAGCATAAGGGAAAAAAGTTAAATGACCTGTGTAAACTATAAGGACATCACTTTTAGTACCAATATCCTTTTTGAGGCCATAGTAGATGGATGAGTTAAGTCTGTCTGAAGTGGGAGTTTAGATTCATCCGAACCTGAGTTTTTGCTTAGTTTCATGTTAAGGGCTAAAATCAAATGGTTAAACAGAGCTCCAAACAGAGGAGACAAACCCAATGCCATTACACTCATCCTTATCAAAAACAAAGCCTGTCATCTACAATTCCAGTCAAATGAGAAGTAAATAATTTGAGAATTTTTCATCAAAAAATTCATAGCTGCAGATTGCTTAGTAATAGAGTTGTCTGACAAGTTTGTTTCAAGATGATTGAGCTGATCTGAAAACTCGGATTTGAGAGTGGTTCTATTATAATTGAAAATTGTTATATAGGAAGATGTAAATTAAGTCAAGAATCAGTCTGTTCTTCTTTCTCTCTAATTTTTAGACAAGTTACATAAATTATTTTTCTTTTTGAATTTTGTGTAGTTGTAAAGACTGTATTCAGATGGAGAACTGATTTTTTGTGGTTACTGGTCACAGGATGCTAATTAAAAACCTATGACTACTATCTCTGGGGAAGTTATAGTTTATATTATAAAATTTAGCTTCATTATGTTTTCTGATAATGAAAACATGGAAAGTTTCTTAGTGCAATAAAATTATCAATACATGTACTTCAAAACAAAGAAAAACTTTGAGCATATGCATAGGATGCCGTAAAGGAATAATATCCTATACTTTCAAAAACACTAATCAAATCTCAGATATAGTGAATGGAAATTTCTAAGTCTTGAGATTCAGAGACACCTG
Organism: Perognathus longimembris pacificus; assembly: GCF_023159225.1. Taxonomy (NCBI): domain Eukaryota; kingdom Metazoa; phylum Chordata; class Mammalia; order Rodentia; family Heteromyidae; genus Perognathus; species Perognathus longimembris. Next base: position 22,487,705 of record NC_063184.1, read on the forward strand.
TCCTATAAGAAATGAATAGTGGCTCTCGTATGAAAAATAAATATAATTCACCTCCACTTAAGATCATCAAAGTAATGCAAATGTAAGGTTGGCTTCATATTTATACTTAAAAAGCATACACTTACATTTCAATAGAATATGATTATATCAAAAATATAGGAGTATGTCTTCATGATCTTCGAGGAGGAAACATTTAGAAAGCCAAATAGTAACTTGGATTATATTGCAAATAAAAACTTTATGTGCAGAGTGAAAAGGCAGTGAAGGTATTTAAAATATATTTATCTAGCAGTGGGCTCATTTCCATTATATTTACAAAACTTCTATAAGTCATGAGATGAAAAGTAATGCAACTTAATAGACAATTTATGAAGGTGAAAAATAAGATCTGTCAGGGAAATGTAAACCCTCTGATACATAATCACCAGTATAAATAAAGTAAAACAAAACAAAGAGGGCAGAAAATAGCAAGTGTTGATAAGGAAAATTAGAAAAAATTTTAATAGAAATAGTATGGAAAACTACCACCATGTCAGCATTAATACATGACATCTCTTACTCATAGTTCTTGTGCTAGCAACTCTTTTCCTAGGACCCAGCCAAAATATACACACATGCCCAAAGATGTTCAAAAAACCATGATTTGTAATTGGAAAGCCATCAACAGAACTTACACGAATGGCAGTGTGTTCACACATGAAATACCTTGACACAGTTAAAAGTTTAAATACACTGTTGCAGGTGAATCTCCCAGGTATAATGCTGTAAAATACTCTAATGTTGATGGTATTCATATATAGTTTAGAAATCAATCACAACTTGTTTCCTGTGTTAGATTCGAGTATACCTTGGTGGATGATAGGAGGGGAAATCTGTGAGAGCAAATTACATTGTTTCTTGAGACGAATGCTGGTAGTATGGAAATTTGTTGAGTTACACATGTATAATTGATGCTGTACTATGTGTATTTTATTAAAGGGGTTACTTTAAATGCAACAGAGCAGCTGTCTGTTAGATATAACATTATTAGAGCAGATTTCATATAATGGATTAAAAAGTATTATGGTATATTCGATTTAAAAGTGTCATTAAAACTTCATCTTTAAAGAATTCCCTTTTGGAAAAAAACTGGTTTATTTAAATAGCAATTAAGTAACTCCCACAGGAATTTGAGCACATAGGGTACTTTTCGAAGGCTAGGAATCTTTCCCAATCTGTTGAGTCGAGTTACTGTCAGTGCATTCTAAATCTTCCCCAAAGGCTTATTTCTGGGAAGCTGCTTACATATTTGAAGTAAGCAACTTTGCCTTTTTGCTGTTTGAGAAGGTCAAAGTCCTTCCTTCCTGAATGTACGTTATAGTACATTGGAATAAATACTGGTCCATAAAGGAGATTTAAAGAGTCAGAGCTGTCATGCTTATTGTGGTAGGAAAGGATTTCAAATAGGAGAAAGGCTCATTATGAAAACTGAAAGAAAACATATAAATGGAAAATGACTTTCATTGTCATATAAATAATTTTTTAATGTTTAAATAATTAATATTTGTTTAAGCACCTAAAACTAAAGACTACCAAAATCTTGTCGTTGACATAGGTTTTTTTTGTATTGTTTCTAGAAGGAAGGTGTAACTTACACATTTTTGAGCAAAGCAGTATTCCTATGTAAGAACTGTCTTTCAAAGTCTCACTCCAAACTGTATTTAAACTATGTGAGCGCTCGCATTTCACCCTAATTATGTCAAGGACATTTATAGGCACATTGGGACAAGAATTTTTAAGCTTCTATCACAGCAGGTTGATTTCCTCCATCACATATAACGGTAGTATTTTTCTTAAAACTTTGAAATTCTTGAATGTGAGTGGAGCACACAGACTATAGATATTTAATGTATTACATTTCTAAGACTTCAAAGAAAGCATAATTAGCTCCGTGCCACTTAATTGCTCCAGGGGTAAGAAAATAAAGAAGATACAAACAGACTTGATATGCCTATTTTTCCCCATTAGCAATTAAATGCTAAGTGAGCAATTTCTTTTTTAAAACTCCTTCTTTTGACTTTTAAGTTAGTATTTTCATTGAAGTTATTTCCACACCAACTTATAAACTATATAAGGAAGAAATAAAGGTGGGAGTTTTGGCTTTGATCAGAATTTCTCCCCTTGGCCTCAGGACCCTGTGATTACATGTTGAGTGAACTTGGTTGTATCTTTGGTCTCAGCATAACCTTTGGCTCCTTTGTCTTTCCGGTTATCCCTATCCATCTGTTTCTTTCTAGCTTCATTTCCCTTTCTATCCATGATATAACCCGCAGTAGGACATTTCAACTGCTTCTTTTAGGATGTGACAATCAGTCACTGGGGTGCCCTAAAAAAGTTAGTTCACTGGTTTTAAACTCTGGGTGTCTCCTAGCAGTTGTGGGCCACAGCCACAGAGATATTGAACATTCTCGGAGCAACATATAAGCTGTTGATTCGACTTGAGAAACCCTTAATTGACTCAACTCTGCATTTTAGAGCTGGTGAAAAATATTACATATTCTACTTTTCAAATTGCGAACATCACAATGTAATACTACTTCTTCAAAGCTATAACCATTGTGAGGTTTCTGTTGTTTTGTTTTATTAACTTGTAGTAGCGACCCAGGTGAGGATTTCCTTGTTACATTTCCATGTGTTTACAATATATTCATATCCATCTCGGCCCTTCTAAATATAATAGTTATTTTATTCTTTAAGGAATACCTCATGCTTGTTCAGGTTTTAATATCTGAATTTCTGAAAAGACCATAAGAAAACCAATGGCAGTTTGGAAATTCCAACCCAACAACATTAAAAGGAGTCATTCTCAAAATCTCTTGAAAATGTACAAATCTTAGCCCTTGTAGATACCAAATTTTAGCTTATTGATTACAAGTATAACATCAACCCCTGTCATTTGAGGCTAGTGTAACTCTTTCACGTCCTTAATACTTAAATATCTGTCTGTCTGTCTGTCTGCCCACCTGTCTTTCTGTCTGTCAGTCACCATGAGGGAAAAGAAAGTGACCACAAGAAAAAATGTTTTAAAATTACTTCCTGGAAAACAGCAGGCAGAAAAAGCAGTAATAGTGTGAGAAGCGGGGTGGAAGGGGCCAGAGGCATGACAAAAAATCTCTGTTCTGCTAAGTCTGAGAAGATCTCACATGCGAAAAATGCCAAAGAAACAGAAGATGGGAATGGGTCAGAATCTGCAACAGTATGACAGTAGAGTTGGTGCTCATCATTTGCTGTAATGTGCTCTATAAAATGCATGGCACATGGAGTTCTGGATTATTATACTTTTTTCTCAGAGAGGAAATACAAGATAGTCTTGAAGGTCTCAGGCTCTATATTTTTCTGTCAAAATCCATTGTGTTTATTACCTAGAGTTGAGGCATTACCATTGAATTCACAGTGAGCAGTACAATCATTCAGGCCTGAGCACAGCTTACACTAACACAGCTGTTTTCTCTGTGAGGCAAGTCAGAGCTTTTGTATGTTTAGGGACCCTTGCTACCACTTCAGTACTGTATTTGGGGGACGTTTAAAATAGCAAAATCACTAACTCAAAGCAGAAAATAGTTAAACAAATTAGCACTAAAAGACTGTAGAGAAGATAATTGTTTATAGTAAGAGCTGAAGCAATAAAACAGAGTTTTGCAAAGAAAACAGGAATGCATGCATGTGAAATCTAGCGAAACCTCCAACACAATGAAATGTCTGTTCTGCTCAATCTAAATGATAGAGAGCCAGAGTTCAACAAACTAATGCCATGAATGTTCTGAGGTAAAAGATTTTTTTTGGAATCTAGTACTTGTTCCTTTTAATACTACAGTAAATAACATATACAAGTCTTATAAATTTCACATACAAAGCAAAAAAGGCAACCATAAAATTCATCTCACCACAGAAACTTGAAAATAGCACCAGCCTTAATTAACAAGACATGATTTGTAGACAAGGTAGAAAAGTCGACCCTATAATTAATCCTATCAAAGAGGCACCGAGAAAGGTGTTTGAACATTTAATATTTATTAAAGGGGTAACATGAAAAACTTCAGATATGAGGGGAGTTAAACTCCAAATACTTTTTTAAATATTAGTTTTTAGATCCCCAATCATTAGGAGCCAGAAAGTATGTTTATCTTTTGTTCTCATAGGATGTAGGCTGAACCGCAAGACGAGCTGTTCATATGTTATAGAAACTAATAGCTTCTTAGAGACTTAAGTGCTTTCTTGGTTAGAAAAAAAAAGCTAATCATTGGTTCACTACAATGTTCTAAGGTGATATAGAAGGGAAAAATTGAAAAAAGCTTTTGCAACACCAAAGTTTCTTCTAATTGGTATAGAGGTCTACTTAGTAAGACTGAAAAGAGCATCTCTGTCTTATTTTTAGTCTAGTTCATTTAACTAAATAAAAACATATACTCTTCTACCTTTTCTACATGTGCAGCTAATCCTTTCTAATCAACCCTACTGAGGAAAGAAGACTTTCTGGGTTAGAGCTACTCTGTTAGTAGAGCACCTCGCTTTTAAACAGACTACCATGAGTAAAGGATATTTCTAGGTTGGCTCTGCTTCCAAAGTATTTAATTAATCCACTCATATTTGCTCACATTTATCTTCAAAATTATATTCTTAATCACTCATATCTCTTTCATAAACTGATGCACTGAAAAATAGCCTACACATACACCCCCCCACACAAACACATATGCATGTCATGTACTATATCTTTACAATTGTTAAGACAGCAAACTTACTTCTTGCTCTTATTTTGAATTCTTACTTAGCTATAGCTATTTAACCATAATGAATTTATGCCAATTTCTATACAAATGAGATGGAACCTGTAAGGTTCATCAAAAAATACAGGTTAGTTACCTTATCCCAGAAATTAAGATTACAACCTCAGGAAAATAAACTTAAATCTAGCCTTGCAACTATGATTAGCCCCCAAGAAGTAAAAATAAAAGATCTATGTTTGGTGGATATATAGAAGAATCATTATTGGTTGTAGAGGAAGTTGCAAGATTAAGGAGTTTAAATAAAACTCCTAGTCTCCACACTCAAGATGAAAATTTAGCAACAAGAGGCTGTCAGTAAAATAAAGTTAAGCACTAATAGACTGCAAAAATTACTTTGATACAAAATGTTTGCGGACATACTAATCTGATGTCTGGCTGAGAAGTTTTACAAGGCAAAGAATCACATAAATAAGCAAGCAATCGATCTGGAATTGTGAGCTTTGTGCTGGTGGCTCACTGGTAATCCTAGCTACTCAGGCTGACATCTGAGGACTGAGGTTCTAAGCCAGCCTGGGCAGACTGTTATCTCCAAATAGCTTGCGAAAAGAAAGAAGTAGAGGTGTGGCTCAAGTAGTAGAATACCAGACTTGAGCAAAAATGCTAAGTGAAAATACAAGAATCTGAGTGTAAGCCCCAGTACTAGCACCTTTCCTTAAAAAAAAAAGTGGTATGGATTGAGTTGCTAGATAATATGCAACACTTCTTTTCTAAGATAGTTCCATTGAGAGTATCCAAAACTATCTCCAGCCAGTATTGATTAGTCATCACCAATTCTACACAAATCTGTTGACTAAAAGATCAATAAGTAGCATCTATATTTTATTTAGTTCAGCAAATTATAAAAAGGTAATTTTTTTCAAAGACTAGATCATCCTCGATTGCCATATTACATAAGTAATTGCCTTAGCACAATCTTTTTATTACCCATTTAGAATTTTCTCTATTCACTTCAAGAGTAAGTAAATACTACTCATTAGATTGCCTTTCAAGAACCTTTACTTGATGATGGCCATTCTAATTGGGGTGAGATGGAATCTCAGTGTTGGTTTGATTTGCTTTTCTTTTATGGACAGAGATGTTTAACATTTTTTCAAGTGTCTACTGGCCATTCTTATTTCTTTTTCAGAGAAGTCTCTTTTTAAGTCTTTAGCCCACTTGTTAATGGGGTTGTTGATTCTTTGAGGATTTGTTTCAGGGGAGGGGAGAGGTTAATTTTTTTAGCTCTAAGTATTTACATATGAGGCCTTTGTCTGTTGTATAGCTAATAAAGGTCTTTTCCCAATAAGTGGGCTTTCTGAAAGGGTTTAAAAAGAAAAATGATAGGATGTGATCCTTTAAAATCGATTGCATACTAAACTGTGAATTACAGAATATTATAAAATTAAAAATAACTAACTAAAACCTGAAAATATGGTAATCGTTCTGAGGAAAAGTGAGAGATGGAGGAACTCTTTTCATTAAAAAAAAAAGCCAAAATCTCTTCATAGAAACTATTAGCTTTGCCTGTATATAATATACACATACATATTCACACAGCCTGAATCATAAATTGGCCACCATTGCCTGCCTGAGGAATTCTTTACTGTCCAAAGTGCCAGTGGAATACTGCTCGGTGAAATTTGTTCCAACCCTTGCTACCCTTTCTGCAGAGCTATTTGTCTTGTGGGATATTTCAGGAACACCATCTCTCACAAGGATGGCATTGTTATCCCAGGTATAATGATTTAGTCATCTACCTGCCTCTTCTGTGGGACTGAATGAGTCCCTAGACCAAGAACTCCTCCCTCTGTGTGTCCTGAGCTTCAATACATTCTTTTGAATTCAGTGCTGCCTGCCATTTGAATGAACTGCTTCTAGCATTGATGAGGTCAGGTCAAGGGCAGCCTGTTCCCCAACCAGGGGTAGTATTTCTACAACCCACAAAAGAAGAAATCCACACAGGGAGACCTCTGCGAACAGCTAATTGAGAAACAGGAGGTATCATGCAGGTCAGACAGGAGTGTAGCCGACTTAGATGGGGATGCAATGGATCACATTCTTTTTGTCCTTATACCAGTGCCACAGGCCAGTTTGGATTCAATTGGTCTAAAATTCACAGACATAAAAGATAAGTGGCTATATGAACATGTGGCTGACAGAAATCTCTCAGGAACAAAACTCACAAACGTGTTAGGAGTGTAGGTACCAATGCTAAAGCAATTAGAATATAATAAGTATTTAAGTTTTTCGCCAAAGGTGGGGAACTAAAGTGAGAATAGAGTTCAAAAATCCTATTGGTTGAAATTGATTCTGAGGAATACAAGGCTGGTCAAAGGGAAAACACTTCTGTCATTTAACTTGGAAACAGCAATTGTGGATTTTTGATCATGGCAATCCTGGAAACACATGAGTACTCGGATCTCATCCCATTGGCATTCTGACTCCGTGCTACTAACATTTCCCTTTTGTTTTAGTTGGTGTACTAAGACTGATACAAAAAGGCTCAGCTTGATCTAAACTTAACTAACATGAATTATTTTCCTGTTTGTCGTAGTCATCACATGGGTCTTTTGAGAAAATTATCCATACCTTACCTCTACTTTCACCATGGATTGAGTATTGAACACAGCCACCTCTACCCACCACACCTCTACCCATGATCTCTGAGCTTTTCACCTCTCATCCTCCATCCTGCATCCCTTTATCTCTCCGGGGTCTCCTTATATTTAGAAGGCACTGCCATCCTTTCTCTGCTAGATCCCACTTTGTGAGTCCCTTCATGCTCCTTGGAAGGATCACCTCCTTCAGGCCCATCCATGAAGGGCTCTGACCTTGACACTTCTACACCAAACAAGCTGCTGTTGCACCCTGGGATGTTTCTACTTCGACAGCAGCTCTGCAGCTAGGTTGAAATGTGTGAGTACCTGGGCACTGCTGCATCCCCTGAGAATGCAGGCACCTTAGTTCTTCCCCTCCTCCCAGACTGGCAACTTAGAAGAGAAGTGCTGGATCTCCAACATGACTGTTTCACTAGGGCCTGTGCCACATCGGAGATAAACCACAGAGACAATGAATGTTCATATATATTTAAAGGTACATTCTCACTCCTGGACTCCAGTGGCGCATGAACAGCTACACTCTCTGGGAATTGTGGTTAATCACATAAGCAGACCATTTGGAATCAGGATCACCCCCAATTCTTACTACAAGTGGCATCTTAACAAATGACTTAATCTCTCAGGAGCCTGTGTTTTCCAATCTAGGAAGCAAGGATAATGCTGATATGGATTTAACCTTTGGGGAAAACAAGATAATTTTATATAAAGATCTGAAGGAAAACATAGTAAGAACCAAGGAAGTAGTATAATTAACACAGACTTATGACCTCCTGAATCTGAACTCTAAACAGCTACCACCAACTTTGCATGTTCTAAATTTAACTCTCAAACTTACTCTTCTGACTTATTTTGCTTGTAATCATTAAGGATGCCCCTTCTGTGTTAAATTAACTCATCGTCTTCTCTTCTTCCCCCTTCTTTTTCATATGCCCCAATCTCCTAATATCCAGGACTTTAGGATGTGACCAGTTTAGGAGACAAGTGTTTTGTGGAGGTAACTGAGCTAAACTGAAGTCATCCATAAAGACTGGCATTGTTCAAAATGGTGGGTTTGGAAACTCTGGAAAGTATGATCACACCTAAGGAGAAGACAATCACCCACACTCTCCTGAGAGGCTGGGAACAACTCCTGTTCTCAGAGCTTTCAGAAGAAACCAGCTCTAACAATATCTTGATTTGGTATACTTAGCATCTGGAACTAGGAAAGGACAGATTTCTCCTTGTGAAGTACACAGTTGTTAATTTCATGTACAGAAGCTCTAACAAGCCTTTATTCATCATTAACCAAGGTTCCAAGTCATTCTCCACCATTATCCAACTTTCCCATCTATGGACTCTCTGTAGCAAACATCTTGAGCATGTCTTCCCTGCTCAGCCAATCATTTCTAAGTATTTAATGCTGGGATAAGGGGTGTGATTGTTGCCCTAGCAGTCATAGGCCTTTGTCATCTGGCATGATCCACAGATCTTCATCATGCATCATGCTTTCAATATATAATCAAACTCTTTGCTTTATACTGAACATACAATCAAGGCCTGTGTGTTTATTTATCCTGACATTATTCACTTCAGCAAGAATGTTTTGAGCAACTGCTATGTGCCAGAACACTGTTGCATGATAGAAAAAGTAACCTAGAAGTTACGATTATCTTGAGCAGCTAGTAAGTGCCAAACAATCCCTCAACCTCTATTTTTTTGAGTCGTAATCAAGGATATTACATTAACTTACCTTATAGTTTTAGAATGTTGAAATAAATGCATTATTCTCATTGGCTCATAAATGTTCAGTAATTTTCCCATTACACATGCCTGGAAAAACGCTTTATATGGATAGATTGATATTTATTATACCCTACTCCTCAATGAGATTCCTGTCTACAGTATCAGATTCAATTCAAATGTGCTTTCTCCATAAATCTTTCTTTGATCAACCCAGATAGAAATAGCCACAGATGCTTCAGCCTAAATGAATAAAATTTTAGCAGTCCAGTTTGGGTAACATGCCTCTGAATTCTCACTTTCAATATTCTAGAAGATCTTTTGTTTCCTAAAGGGAAGAGCCAACATTTCTAACATTGGAAATGGTGATTATAATATAGAAGAATCTAGTCATTCAGTGAAATTCTAAGCCATTTTCTGAATTCCAAAGATCAAAGTTCTATATTTGCACTTAAGACTGCATTGTCTCTTTCTCACCATATGTGTGTGTATAACAAAAATTGCCATTATTCATATGTTCTGTAAGCTTCACTTATGTATGTTATATTCTCCTTCAAGACCCTTGATTTTAGTTATGTTATAGAGTGTCAAAGGATTTCTAAAACATTCTGAATTTGGGCACTTGCCTACCAGTACCATTTGAAGCTAATGGAAGTGAAATGGTGAGATCATAAGGGAAGGAAGAAACAAATTCACAAAATTGAAGAACACTAGGGAATCCCATAAGTACCAGGTAAAATGAAAAGGTTGAAGGTAGGCAAAGAACATCTGATAGCAACCCATCCCAAGGCAATTAAAAGTATTTTAATAATACAGTGCTACAGCAATCACTAGAAAGTCTTGCATTTTTGCAAAGTTTGAGAGCTTCTAAACAAAGAGAGATGATGAATGAAAGTTGGGGGAAGTGACATCACACACTGCAGACTGGTCATCTCTTTGCAGACTTCTGGGCAGTTTTAATTACTAGTCTTGGGATGGATTTCCCAGAGAAGAAATAAACATGCTACAGGTTTTTGTAAGGTAGTCATACATAGACAATCATAGATTGACTTCAGTATATCATTCCTTGAAAGTAAAAAGTTTAACCGGCAACAACAGCACCAAAATATAAGTGATATCCACTTATGACTTCATTCTTGAGTTTACTAGAGTCACTCAGGTCAATAACAGCTTTAAATTCCCATGAGACTCCTTAAAATTGTGCTGGCCATGTGCCTAAATATAAAAAAAAAATACAAACATTCTTAGCAATTAACCGGGCAGTATGGGGTAAATGAGACGCTCAAGGAATTCACTGCACTACCTCCATTAGTACTAATGAGAGTTGTGCAGTTAATTCCCCCATTCTGCTTTTAATTTTCATCTCCTCTGCAGAGGCTATTCCAACGTATTTAATTTTATAGCATACATCCACCCAAGACAACTTTCACTTACCTCACTAATGAAGGACTTGGCTGTGGCAGGATTCATAACAAGGATGGCTCGCCTAAGAGTGTCTCGATAGCGATTCAATTCCTCTATTCTCATGGTATCAAAGAGAGTGGTGATCATTTTATTGATGTTGTTTTCTACCTTTTGAAGTGCAACATCCATTCCCTGCTGAGACACTTTGTCCAAAAACTCCTGTATTCCACGGATATCTAGGAACATCAAAGATCAGCAAAGTATAAATTTATAGCATGGAAGGAAATAAAAGCCTTTTTATTTATATCATGATAGTTTATTGTCCAACAGTGTAGTCTATCTAAAATTACTGAGTTCCTGATGGAACTCTTAAATGTGTTTACAATTTAGCAGAGTGTGATATATTTATAAGGAAAATATACAGATTAGTAGTAGTAGTAGTAGTGTCAGTTTGGGGCCTCATGCCCTTGCTTATCTTTTTTACTTACAGCTGGCATTTCAACCTTCTGAACCATACTCTTCCAGTTCCAGTTCTCAATAGGTCAACTGGACGTAAGAATAGCAAGAAAATTTCTGTTGGGGTGCCTTCTAATCAAGAATTATTGATTATCTGGATTAGATCCACAGACCTTGAGTATCTAGGTATGAGTTACCACTCCTCAACTTATCTCATTAGCATTCTAAAAATCTCAAGCCCGGAAAACATTGGACAAGGTAAAGAGAGGTAGAGAATACTTTATTTTTCTAAAAAAATATGAAAGAAGGAAAATATCCCTATTTTCCTTGTGATATACCACTGGAAATAGACGTGTCACTACTTTACCATTTATGACCTAAATTAAAATATTTTTTTGAGATGTGGCTTTCAAATGTAGAACACACACACACACACATACACATACACACACACACACATACACACACACACACCCCTGAGGATGTGGCTCAAGTGGTAGAAAGTCTGCCTAGCAAGTATGAGGCTCTGAGTTTAAACCTTAATACTGTTAAATATGAATGTGTGTGTTACATTTTTGTATATTTCATGTGCCACATCTTTGCTCAAGAGAAAAACATACCATGCACACAAAACAACATTTGCAAGTATTATTTTAGCTTTCAAACAACGACACACATTTTTGGCTGGAGGATAATCTGAAAAAAAAAAAACATTGACAGATATATGCCAAAGAAGAAAAATTCTGAAAAATTTCCAAATCAAAAGATAAATATTCATTTAGCATTTAAATAACTAAAGTAAATAATTTAGACTAAATATATTAGGTAACAGAAAGTTGCCAAAATTTCTTCCTAACACCACAATGCATGGTTATGGAGATGACCTGAACTGAGAGATGTGTTTAGGACATGTTTCGGACACACTGTGTTCATATAGAAGCTTAACTTCTATTGTTTCATAACTATATTATCCATTATGTTCTCATGGTGAAAAAATACTTAAAGGAAAATTTACTGCTGAAAGAAAAGAAACAAATGGTATTTAAGGATTTACAATGGATGGACTATATCTTGAAACCCATAATTGTATGCATGTGATTGTATGCACACAAAATTTGTCTCTTAAGTGAAAAAAAAAAGGAAATAAGCCCATAAAACAAACAGGTGTAAATGTAACATACTGTCACTGACTTATTAGAGAAGTGTGTATTTGTAAAGCAACACTTGCTTTTTCATTATAATTGCCTTCATTTAAACGAAACAGTATAACTATTACATATTTCGTTATCTAATCATTCTGGCAAACTTCAGAATAAATACATCTTACATTCTTATTCCTCGTGGTATTAGACACCAAGATGTCATCAGGTCCAAAGGACATTAGACTTAATTAGAACAAAGGAGACATAAATGAGTTGGCATAGAAAACATTGCATGTCTGTTAACTATCCAAGTTACGAAGTTCCTATGAGGGTAAGATGCTGATGCAAACATTAAACAAAGGGTTAAAAAATCTGACTGCAAATGTTAGACATGGGATGAAATATATGATCATGTCTATTCAGCACCCTAGTTTGAATCAGAATCACCTGAGAAACTTATTAAGAATAAAACAACCTAAACCACATCTTAGAACCTAGGCCTGTAGCATATGTGTCAGAATACAGATCCAAGATATTCAGAAAACACTGCATGACTACAACATAAGACTTCAGATTGCCAGTGTTTGACAAAACCTTCAGATGACCATAATAAAAGACCGAAGCAATCTAACATGTCAGCTTCTGGAAGAGCATGTTCTGTGAAGTATGCATAGAATATTGGACACAGTGTTATAAGCCGGGAATATATCATGAATACCCATTTTCACAATGGGACAAACAATAAACAAGTTCATGCACTCATCAGTAGACCTCACAGTTCTCAGAAGAAAGCAATTAGGATTTTCCTGTAGAAGATACAAAGGAAAGGATGATGGTCTATTAGAGAAAACTTGTGAAATTTTTCTCTGCGGGACTGGTGATCTAATGGGTGAGAGGACATTACTTAGGGAAAGTCAGTGAAGATAATACATCAAAGGTAATGAGAGAATGAAGGTTTGCTTGTTGAAAGACATAAAATAGTTCAGTATGCCTGCCACCACCAGAAGCAGAAGTGTTAGGTGTAGGTTGCTCAGAGAGGGAGGGAAAGATTGAGTAGACTGGGGAGGAACACAGAAAAAGGTTCTGGTTTTATGTTAAATACAGTTTTAATTTCCTGAAAGTTCTAAGTGGAGGTTCTGACACGCAGATAACTGGTGTTGCATACCAGATGAAATTTAGCTTAAATCTGGAAGTGATACATTGATCCTATAACATGTTTCCAAATTGAGCTTTTAAATTATTTTCCCCTGATTTGAAATAATATGAAATTCATTAGCTTTTTTATTGTCATAAATTAAGATTAATAATAGGTAAATTGTTGTTTGCCAAGAATAGATCACAACCATTCTTGCTCTATAATTTCCTGATCTTCAAATGTAGAAATAGGTACAGTAGAAAACAATCAGACTTAATTATCATATGTGTGTACATATATGTACACAAATCCTAGTGTGTGATTTAGCTATTACAAACAGTACATGGCTGTTACAAAACCACCACTCTCTTACCTGTATGCTAGACTAACTGAAATACATCGATGATTATCTAAAAGAACAAGCACCAAATCCAAGGTAGATTTTTGACTTAACAGGAGTCAAGCAGGAACAGTTTTGTGTGTTGAGAATGACACTAAATACTCATGATAAGTAGCAATTGTTAACTGTGATGAGAGAATGATCTGGATCATGTTATTAGCTGCTCTAATCATTAAAAGAAGATTGTAGGCCTTTGGTTTTGTTAATTAAACATAAGCATAATCAACTATCACAATTATTCAGCTACATTATCTGTATGCTGATTAGTTGGTAGTCACTGAGCTAAACTTTAAGAATTAGAGAAATAGAAGCAACATGGTACATGACCTGAAGGAGCTAACCGGTCTGTAGCTCCTGGGGGTAGGTGATATTTATTGGTATAAACAAATTAAATACTAGTTTTACAAGTCTTCAGTGGTTATTAATACTACTGACCAGATAATTATATAACAGCAAGTGGTAGAAGTCTCATTAACTTAGTTATTAAGCATGAGATTTTGGAGGGAAGACCTCCACAAAACCATAAGGGATTTATTGTAAAAAGAATAATGATGCATCCTAAATGCCTACACTTAAATTCTGGAACTTGTGATTATTCTAGGTTTCACAGCAAAGAGATATTAATTCCAATGACACACATGATTGTAGAGAAATTATTCCTGCTATTTATGTGGATCACTGAGAATTAAAATTGGAAGAAGGAAGTAAAAGGAGAAACATAAAGGGAGATCCCATCCTTGCTGAATAGTCTGAGACTTCTGGAATGTTCCAAGAGATGCATCATTACTACCTTTGAAGATCAGGAAAGGGATTTTGAATGAAGAAAGGTGGTAGTTTTTACAATCTAGAATAAGCAAGGAAGTGGAATCACCCCCGAGAGCCACAAGAAAAGAATACAATCTCTCTAGAATCTTGATTTCAGCCTACTGTGATCCATGTCAGACTTGGTACCTAACAGACTGTATTTTACTTCAGTCAAAACTTCTAAATGGGTTGTAATTGGTTATACCAGCAATGGACACCAGTAAACAACTATACTTTAATCTTTATGTTGGTGGTTTTCTTAAATGGTTCACTGAGTTTTATTTTGGAATTATCTTGAGAACTTTTGAAAACCGATGAGCCTAACTCCATTTCTTTGCACCAGCGTATTCCCATTCTGTCTCCTTCAGATTTAGGAAATATTGGAACAAAATCTGTCAACTACCTTTACTCCCCTCTCCTTCCCTACCCTCCTCTCCCCTCCTTTCCTCTTCTCTCCTCTCTTCTCCCTTCCCTGTTTTGTGCCAGTACTGGGGTTTGAATTCAGGGCATGGGTGATGTCCCTGAGCTCAAGGCTAATACTATATACCACTTGAGCTCAGCTCCACTTCCAGCTTTTTGGTAGTTTATTGCAGATTAAAGAGTATCATGGACTTTCGTCCCTGGTCTGGCTGCCAATTGCTATCCTCTGATCTCCACCTCCTAAATAGCAAGAATTACAGGCATAAGCCACCAGCACTGAACCAGGTTCCAAAGCATTTGTCCTAAGAGAATAAAGGAGGAGCTAGTGGTACAATTCTTGTTTGTGTCACAGATTCCTTTATAAACCCAGGAGTTTTATTCATCTTTTCCTCAGGAAATGTGTGCATTCAAACTTTCTGCAATTTCTTTGTTTTTGTTTTTTGTGTTTTTTTTTGCCAGTCCTGGGGCTTGGACTCAGGGCCTGAGCACTGTCCCTGGCTTCTTTTTGCTCAAGGCTAGCACTCTGCCACTTGAGCCACAGCGCCACTTCTGGCCATTTTCTGTATATGTGGTGCTGGGGAATTGAACCCAGGGCCTCATGTATCTGAGGCGAGCACTCTTGCCACTAGGCCATATCCCCAGCCCTGCAATTTCTTAATTATAGATTATTATCCTAATCTATTTGGTTCCTTTAAGGGCATCTATTGGAGAATCCAGATTAGTGTTTTCTTACTCTTCTTAAAAGATTTAATTTTTTTCTGTACAGAGCATTAGACTTAAGATCCTTGGCATGTTTGCAAGGAAAAGCACTCTACCACTTAAGCCATGCCTCCTCCTTACTAAATTGTTTTCTATCCAGACTACATAAAAAGGTCTGGTCTAGGCATTTACATATACTAGTGCATACTGCATTTTTGGTTTAACTAGAGATACATTTTTAAATAAACATATTACAAAAGTCAACAAACGTCAACAGCTTTCCTGATTACTTTTAATGGTTTTCGGTTACTAATTTAATTCAAGTAATACTTCAGGTCTCCAAAAACAATACCAATATGTAGAAAGTTGTGATCCTTGTTACACTGCCTGTGAGATGGAGACTAGAATCTCAATACAGGAATCACATTCACTGCAAATCAAGAGGAGGGAAACAGAGTCAACAGAAATCCATAGGGCTGTGCTCTTCTTAATAGAGGCAGGCATAGGGCTCTGAGGACTGTCAGGTCTTCACAGGGATCCACAGGTACTCCTCAATGGAGGGAGAGACATACAGCCCTGCAAGGACTGTGGTGCCAAAGGCAATTTCTCCAGAGATTGTTCAGTTGCAATCACATAAAGCAATTTCAAAAATAGGTCCAAAAGTTTTGAAGGCGCTTTTGAGGCCACAGGACCAGTCCGTCCTGAAGCTTTGCTTATGCTTATGAAGTTTATGATTTAGGTTTACAGGAAAATGTGATGCAAAAAGTCCTTCTAAGTCACTTTTAATCAACATTTCCATCTTTCTTTCACAAAACAACATTATCTAGAGGGAAATACACTGCATTTGATGTCAGATAATCTGATTTGGAGACATACATTGCTAGCCTCATAGCTAGTTAACTTGAAATCAATTTCAGAGTTGATACCTTGTATTTTTGTCTTCAAAGTATTCTTTCTCCTTTATTTAAATAACAAGATGACATTTTTGATTGAAGAAATACGCCTGAAGCCCTCCCTTGTGTTTCGCATACGCTCAGCATACCACATTCTATTACTAGATGTTCTTTTGGTCTTACGCTAGTCAATTCGAGTTATTCATGTCCTTGGCCTATAGTCACAACACTCAGCCAGAGATTGAAATTTAGTATAAAAGAAACGCCCTTTCTTTGGTGCCACAAGTTATAATGATGTAGTTTGGAGAATGCAAGAGTCAGTAAATCTAGAGAGACAATAGCTGAAGTGAAACAAGACAAGACAGACATTCATCAGACTTCCCAATCCCACAAGTCTAAAGAAGAAAGAGGAGGAAGAGTTGGAATAATGAAAGAAATTCTTAAAAAAAAAAAAAAAGGAGGAAGGAAGAGGAGAAGGAGGGCGAGCAGGAAGAGGAGGAGGGGGAGGAGGAGGAAGAGGGGGATGGAGAGTGGAATGGGGGAGGAAGGGGAGGAGCAGGGATGAAGAAGGAGGAGGAAGTAGAGGAAGAGGAAGAGAAGAAGGAGAAGGAGGAAGGGAGGGAAGGAGGTATGGAATGGAGGGAGGGAGGGAGAGAAGGAGGCAGGATATATTCACTTGTTTGAAGTGAATATTTTGTAGATTTGTGAACAAATGAAGAGAACTAACAATAATATGTGCCTTCATGTGGAAATGCTAAAACAAAAGTGAAATTATGGGAAGAGTAATTCTCCACAACTTATCTGGGAAAATATTAATTTATGTTATCAAACTTAATAACAAACCCAGTTAAAGTCCTGTCTCTTCTTACTTTCATTCTGCTGCCTTTTTGTAGGTAAAGTAGAAAAGAGAACAAATTCTTGATATAAAATATATAACATTCCCAGAACTTAATATTTTAATCAATCATCAATATGTCTGACATCTGAGTTAGGTTAACTAACGCTACAAGCTTCCCACAACCAGTCGCCAAGACATAATGGGCTTAATTCAATGATAAGCAATGATAGGATTTCAGGATTACTGTCATTGAACTGTATAAAATGATGGCTTTATTATGGTAGCTAAAGAGAATTGTAATTTTTCTAGCAAAATAGTTTATAAAGGAAATTGAGTCAAGTACCTTAGGGTAGAAGCATCTCAGTCCATATTATATTTAATGTAAAAAATGTACTGTAAACTGATCATAAAAATAAGCCAGAAATGGGTTACCCTTACACAAAGTACGGCAGAAAACAACATCTAAACTGATGGCTCCTTGAATCAAACCTTGACTTACCATTATGTCAACGACTGTGAAAAGGAATTTGAAGAGAATGTTGAGTAAAACAACATCAACCCTTGTCCTTAGGGAACCAATCTTTACCCTCTGATGCAATGAAGAGCCTCTTACAGACAGAGGACTCTTGCAATATTACTCACTTCCCAAAACTGCACTTTTAATTTAGCCAAAGGAAGCCGCATTCTCAGGAATATATCAAAACAGCAATTCACTATCTGATCATTAGATTCAAATATTACCTTTAAAATATTGAATTCAATAAGAAAGGGCCTGTCGCTAAGTTTTCATGCTTAATTTTTCATCTATTCATCTTGTTCCCCTTTGAGTAGATGAAGCACTGTTAGTCACTTTGATTAATTAATTGAAGACTTCAGTGTGAGCACGAAGATGTTGGCACTGCATTCAGCCAAATGTGGCATCTCTGAAATTATGACAGTATGTCAAACATTAAAATTAAACTTAGGACCATGTGATTTCATTTTTTTCCCATTTCACTCTCATTCCATTATTCTCCTTTCCCTTTGCTTTTCTCCTCTCTCCTTCTCCTCATTCCTCACTTTTTCGCTTTATCCTTCCTTCCTTTTTTCTTACCTCTTCTCCCTTTCCTTTTATCTATCTATCTGTCTATCTATCTATCCATCCTACTGTCTTACCCATGTACTTCATCATAGAGCGATATGAATTTCCCCAACACTTGAATTGCAAGACCAGTTCTATATGTAATTTATTTCCTAAGAAAATAAGGTTTTTAATCATTAAATTAAAAAAATATATTCAGAAGAACTTTCACTTCATAAATGATGAAGGTCATATATTGAGTACTTTTTGGCACTTATGGTTTCTTTTTAATTTATATTTAAAAATAAAACCAGGAAAAGTATGTGTTCACTCTTGAGATAATATAGTCTAACAATGATGACTGAGATTTTGTATTTGAAAAGAACTTGTGATTTGAAGAAATATCATAGAATTCTAGTATGAGAGTTATATTTACAATAATGTTGATCAATGGTTTAAAAATATGTTTCATTAATGAAATCTGAAGTAGCAGAATACAGTTTTTACCTCCTCGAGATAATACATACTGACAAAAAGGAAATAGTTCAATAAGCTGGCTGGATTAATTGTATGTTTATTGATGCATACTAAATTAAATGAGAGAACAGAAAGCTTGAAAAGAAGCCAAATGAGTCATAAACAGCTTTAAGACCATCAAGAGAGAAAGTCAACAATATTATAGACACCAGACATTTGAGAACACCCTTGGGAGTAATCATAAACATTTGCAATCAATTAAGAGGAATGTGTCCATTTTATGTGTCTTGATTAAACTTATACCAGGTCTGCATGGAATAAATGTTGTGATTCTTAGGAATGTATTTATCTAATCTTCATTTCAGAGGGACTTTCCATGTGGTAAATTAAATGTTAAGAAAAGGGTGACATATGAAGGATAGGGTGGTCCCTTGACCATTAATTTGTGGTCATTAAATCAATGGCTTCACTCTGCTGAGAAGCCCAAATATAACTCACTCTGAGTCCCTGAAGTTGAGACGTTCTTTATATATATATATATATATATATATATATATATATATATATATATATATATATACTTAAGTTTCTATTTCTACCAATAATATTTAGTTTAATCATTTCCGTGCTCAGATAGTTTCTCTCACCTACATATTATACACATTTCAGTCTCTGACTCTCAGAAGGGCTTAACAAATTATGGTAAAGATTTACATGCAGTCAAAAATCTTGTAGACTAGAACAAACTATTCTGAAACTGTAAGAATGAAAGTCAAAATAGCTAGTTTTTAGTTGATGAAATCAAACAAAATCCCAACTAAACTTACAAAACACATGTTTTAAACTGTCTTTTAAAATCTTGAATTTTCATGAACATATTTATCATTTCCATAAGTATTTTTTTATTTTAAGCAACCTTCCCTAAAACTAAAAAGGAAGTTCATGTATCTATACAGATTTATGTTTGACCTTTTGGGAATGACGGATCTCCATTTCATTCAGGCTGATGGGCGAGAGACCATCTTATACTTCATATACCTGAGCATATGATTAGATTTAATGGATGTGAATCCACATTCATGATATGTAATATGCAACATATAGACAATAAGAAGAGAAAGGATTTTTCTTTTGCCCAGTAATCTGTAAAGATAGGCTTAAGGTCCTATTGAATATACTCTTGCCTGAAAATGAAGGCAACATATGAGTTGAGGATATTGTAAAGATGAGCTTATGAAATGCTTTTATACTTTGAGTGATGAGTAATGATGCTAGATCTGAGCCAGAGATTTAAAAGCTAGAAGAGATAGAGGTTGAGGGGTTGAAAAGTTGAATACAGTTGAAAAACTTTCAACTATTCTCCATGCTTATGCAGACTAGAATATGTCTACATAGATTTGGTCACTTTCTTTACTCATTTTCTCTTTGGTTTTTGATTTTTTGGCTTTCTGTGTGCCTTTAAAAACATTTAATGTTTAAGCAATAATAACTTTAGTTCTTTGGCAGTTTGTTTCTAATTTTACTTAATTCTGCCTTCATTTTATGTACTAGGAAGCTTTATTTAGTCATACTATGCTATATAGTTTCTGATTATTTAAACCTTTGTTGTTAAATGTAGGAACATCTTGTCTTAATTTTACATATCTATTTCTTTATTAGTTTATTTAATTATTTGTGGTAATTATTATGGAAATTATTGATTAACATATTATAATGGATAAAATATATTTTACAAAGTATTTCAGGATGACAAATAGGTAATATATTTGAATATACTTTTTGATCTTGAACTTTTGTTTCCTACGTAAAGATACTAATTAGATTTGCTCAGGCCAACTTCTTAGGGTTAAATTTCCTGAGTGAAAGCAATGTAAGCAGGAGCAACATTTCTTATACACACAAATGTAACTGCAAGGGCTTAGGTCTGAATGTGTCTTCCATTATTCGTGTGTTATAAACTTAATCATCAGTGGGACAGTGTCAGGAGTAAGGTGTTGCTATCAAATGGTTTTAGATCTGGATTGATCTACTTTGATGAATGGATCAACGCTGTTGTAATGGGGGCTTGCAGGAGTGGGTGGACCCTCTTCTGCTGTTCTTCCTCCTGAGTACACAGTGTTTCTTCCCCTTTGGTCCTTCTGCATCCTTCTTCATCACTAGATGTGAGTGGCCCTAGAACTCTCAGCCTGCAACTGCAAACAATCAATTTCCCTTCTTTATAATCATTCTTGGACATTCTGTTACACCAACAGAAACCCACTTAATAAGGAAACCTAAAGTTACAATCCCTTTCCACAATAATCTACATCCAAAATTCTCTCAATATCAGTTAAAAATAGAACCTTCAGACTGTGGGTTTTCACTAAAACTGTACTGTCCATTTGTGTTATTGACTTGTGACGTACTTATTAGTTTCTCATTAGCAATAGAGATTTATTTTTGTTACATTCACAAGACTGTTAAACTACAGAAGGATGGCTAGGCTGAGTGACACATTTTAAGTAATCTTTCAAATAAGATTCTTGGCTTTAATTTCATGATATGCATAGTTACTGTTGCAAAAATTTCCAGGTGCCCTCAAAATATTTATTTTCCTTTTAAGTGGAAATTCCCAAAGTAAGAGAATTGGCATTTAAAACATACTATACTTTTGGACAAGACATGATGAAATCAGCTTTTTTTTTCAAATCATGAAATATAAATTCATCAGGTAGCATTTATTCCAATCACTTTTTTTTTTTTTGGCCAGTCCTGGGGCTTGGACTCAGGGCCTGAACATTGTCCCTGGCTTCTTTTTGCTCAAGGCTAGCAGTCTGCCACTTAAGCCACAGCGGCACTTCTGGCCATTTTCTTTCTTTCTTTTTTTTTAAAGTTTTTATTATCAAACTGATGTTCAGAGAGGTTACAGTTTCATATGTTAGGCATTGGATACATTTCTTGTACTGTTTGTTACCTTGGCCATTTTCTGTATATGTGGTGCTGGGGAATTGAACCCAGGGACTGATGTATATGAGTCAAGCACTCTTACCACTAGGCCATATCCCCAGCCTCCAATCACTTTTTAAAGAACCATAATAGAAAGCAAATAAACCTATCTTTTAATTCTGCAGCAAGTGCCACTCCAAGGAATAACATAAACCCAATCACTTCCCAATACTTGAGAGTATTTGAATACTTCTCTTCTACAATATCCATATAGATTGACTCCTTCAAGCAGCAGATGAAAAATACCTAAGAATCAGTCTCAGTAGAAACAAATGCTATTATTCAGGAGGATATTGAGCTTCAGATGTAGCAGAAACATGAAATGTTTGTGTGACTGAATCCTGTGATAATGGCTACATTATGGAGAAAGTACCTTTCTTATTGATGTACAGTTTAGTCTATCTGTCCACCTCACTACAGCCCTTCTTTCTTCTCTACTGTGCCAATAGCTGTTTTAATATGAAGGGTACTTGCAGAGAAAGAGAGAGAGAGACAGAGAGAGGCCCTATGCATCCTATTCCAATTGAAAATCTCAGCTTAGGAAGGGCTTTGTTGAACATAACATAACTCTATCCAATCATGGGGGTGCAAAGAAGATTCTATCCAGATGCAACTATTTTGTTGGGGAATGAAGCTTACTATGGCATTATGGGTGGATCCTTCATACTTATTTAATATTTTGCTGTAGCTTCTTACACTAAAAACAGTTACACCTGAGCATAGGGTGATGTCCGCTTCCATTCTTCTGTTTCATTTGACTATTTGGGATAGCTGACTATAAAAAATTTACAGTGGGACAATCTCCCTGGATCTTTACCATCAGAACTGTTCAAAAGTGTCACTACCAACTAAAGTCTCCACTATAGGCATAAGAAAGCTTCAGTTTCAGTAGCCTTGTTTGCAGTATTCTAACATTTTGGCCAGCCAAATTTCAGAGCAGATTCACTATAGTTTCTTTCTCTTCTCATAAGTGGAGTTCTTTTCCCCGCTTCTATCCTGTATACAAAGAAAGGGTCAGATCTTTTATTCTACCTGGGTGTTTCTGGCTCTGAAATCGACCATTCTGTGCCTCAGCAGAATGGAGCTGGCTGCTTCCTAGACATTCACTTAGGTATTTTGAACTTGTTGCTCTTCTAACTTAGTGACTAAGTAAGTATATAGAGTTAAAAAGCTGTTTTTATCTTTCTATTGGACTATAACTTCTGAAACTTAAATCCAGATTCCTGAAGAGTGTGGTCTCATTCATGAGGAAGGTCACCTAAATTCATCAAAATGAACAAGACTTAAAGACTAAAGGAGTCTTCTTGCTTTTAAAATGAAACTGAAAATCAAAATCAAATGCCAATTTTGGAGGGATCATTTTGTTTTCACTGTACTCCAAGCAAAGGGCTGGCGTTGTTGGATCTTAATTCTCAGAAGTTCTCATCAACAAATGGGCCTGGTCAACCATAGTTTAGCTAAACGGATACCTGATAAACCCGGAGTTTGCTTGGGCCACTCTAGATTAGTCACATGGAGACAGTACTGTACATGGGCATGTTTGCACAGCTTCATAGACAGAACCCAAGGCAGTTCTCTGTACAGCCTGGTTCTTTATTGTATTATTTTTGTGGATGTTGTTCTGTTGCCAGCACTGTATTAAAGTTACCTATTTGGGGGATTGCAGTTTGTAAAAACATAGTATTGCAGCATTGGTACAGAATCCCATTACCAATGTCTATTATTTGTTGAGAACAACTGGACTCAACTACTTGTGGAGACAGTGTTGTCCAGTGGTCCACCATTACTCTTTGAGTTCACTGAGACACTTGATATGATATGCCTATCATGACAGATGGGGCACAAAATATAGGACTTAAGTTTCAGGAAAAAAGTAAATAACTGAAGGTGCTGGGCACTGGTACCTTGCTCTTGTAATCCTGGCTACTCAGGAGGCTGAGATCTTAGGATCATGGATCAAAGCCAGCCTGGGCAGGAAAGTCCATGAAACTCTAATGCCCAATTATCCACCAAAAAACTAGAAGTTGTGCTGTGGCTCAAAGTAGTAGAGTGTTAGCCTCAAGCACAAAGAGGCTCAGAGACAGTGTCCAGGCCCTGAATTCAAGCCTCACAACTGCCAAAACAAAACAAAACTCAACTCATTTTGTATGCTACTTATGATTCCTACTAAAAGTTCATTCATTGATTTGCTAGTAAGGTAAAGCTACACCACAGTGGTATGTAGTTCACTTTTGGCCCAAGTACATTGACTATTTTTAATTTAAGACTACTTCAGAGATTGCTGAATGAGGTGTTCATAGTTCACCTGGGCATTACTACAATTAGCTTTGGAAAGTAATCCATGTCATTTTTATTGCTTCTTGAAGCATTCAAAGTCTGACAAGAGTATTCAAAAGATGCTCACAAACAGAGCAGCCTCACAGTCAAGAAATCAGATAGAGGGCTGGGGATATAGCCTAGTGGCAAGAGTGCCTGCCTCGGATACACGAGGCCCTAGGTTCGATTCCCCAGCACCACATATACAGAAAACGGCCAGAAGCGGCGCTGTGGCTCAAGTGGCGGAGTGCTAGCCTTGAGAGGGAAGAAGCCAGGGACAGTGCTCAGGCCCGGAGTCCAAGGCCCAGGACTGGCCAAAAAAAAAAAAAAAAAGAAATCAGATAGATGTTTCAAATTCTAAATCTTTTATTGTGCTACTAGTATTAATGAGTGTTGAGTTTCCCTAAAATTGTCATCAGTAGTGGCACATGTCATTAATCCAAGAACTTTGAAGGCAGAAGCAAGAAGTCTGTGAGTTATAAACTAGCTGTGGCGAAACTGTGAGTTTCAAGCTAGCCTTGGCAAACTAATGAAATCTTATCTAAAAACAAAATCTGGTTCAGAGTTTTTTTGTTTCATTTACTAAATGTAGATCTTCTAAAAGAGGTATAATTGCATCTTCATTGTTTTACAGGTAATGACTGACATGAAATTTGGGTGAGATAATACAGACTAGCATTTAAGACCCCAGATTCCTTTTTTGATCTTTCCTGGATATGATGTTTTTTCTGTAAACAAGCTGGGATAGCAGCCTAGCCTATGTAGAGCTTAGAGGATTTAGACTTAATTCTGCATCGGTCTGCTGGAGTCTCTTGTTAGGCTGACATGCGTCTGGTTCGTAAGGATTATGCGTCCACAGCTTGTCCAATCCTCCTATAATTACCCAGGAAGGCCAAAGTCCTAGGCATTACCGATCTCTGTAAGTTTTATAGAAATGTCTTGTAGTTCTTGTAGCTGACCATTCTTGATAAAAGGCCTGAGTATACATAGGAGATAACTGAGGGAAAAGGTAAAAGATATGGCTATGTTGAAGGAAGGGAGGGAGGAGAGGATAGAGAGAGTTAAAGAGATACAGACACAGAGACACACACACAGGGAGAGAGAGAGAGAGAGAGAGTAAAAGAGAGAGACAGAGAGCGCAAGCACCCTCACACCTGAAGAAGCAATATCTTTAGACTTTTCAAGGCACAGAGAAGAGATGGATATTAACTTATCTTTTACTTTCAGGATCCCTTCAATTGTGTTCATGAGAGAAAAAATTCCAGTGCAAATATATTAAACTAGAGTAAGTAGCTTAGATTTAGATTAACCCAAGTCTGAGAGCTGCCATTCGTGACCATATGGTTCTACTCACTATTTCTTTATGATTCCTGTAATCTTGCCAGTGAGGATCTTAAAAAAAAGCAGTAGATGCCATTTGTCATATAGCCAAGAACTGCTCTATTATGAAGGGGCAAGAAAGCCATCAGATTAGAGGTCTAGAATAAGGACCAATTAACACTTGGGCTTGTGGGTTGTTTTGCTTCAGATAAAATTCTTCCACCCTGCCATCATAGCTAATATTTTTTAAAAGCAGCTATAGACAACAAGCAAATAGATAAACATTTGTTCCAGTGAAATTCTTTATAAAAACAAATAAAGAATCCAATGATGGCATTTTGGTACCTGGACTAGATGATCAACAAATTTGACCAATTACACTCAGCATGCCTTTATTCATTCATTCATGAATTCATTCATTCATTTGTGCTGGTCCTAGGACTTGAACTCATGGCCTGCTATCACTGGGCATTATTTGGTTTAAGGTTAACACTCTACCAGTTGAGCCACACTCCACCATTGGCTTTTTTGGTGGTTAACTGCAGATAAGATTATTATGGATTTTCCTGCCTGTGCTGCCATCAAACCATGACCCTCAGATTCCAGCCGCCTGCGTAGCTAGGAGTACTGGCTGGCATCTGGCTAGGAAGCCTTTGTAATTAAGAGTGAGAATTATGTAAATTGGAAATACCTGCTATTATCACCTGGCAAGGAGGCCACCTTGCTAGTTGTGATCATCTGTGTCCCACAAATATAGCTAGCCCCTCCCCCGGTGCCCTGGGGATAGTTTCTGCATTTTTTTTTTGGTCTATAATTCTTGCATGAATCATTTTCACATTAGAGGTGGCTTTAAGAGACCTCAAGAGTCAAGTAAGTGCCAACATCCGATGATGGAGTACTCTGTTTAGATCTCTCTAAAGTGAAACTATCCTCATTTATTTATGGGAGGTACATGGAGACCTCTCTGTGAATCGTGGGAGCAGTTTTCCCTAAAATTGGAGTTGTCTGATTAGAAAAATTTCCCTAACTTTCACTGAAGTGATCAATGGCACCACTTGAATGGTTCTGGAAATCATTCAGCTCATCTTCAATCCACTCACCACAGTTGTGGTAATTGTAGGTAGCAGAACTCCTGCTCATTGGCAAAAGTAGAGACCATGTTGGGGGCTGGGAATATGGCCTAGTAGCAAAGAGTGCTTCGCTTCCCTCGTATACAGGAAGCCCTAGGTTTGATTCCTCAGCACCACATATATAGAAAATGGCCAGAAGTGGCTCAAGTGGCAGAGTGCTAGCCTTGAGCAAAAAAGGAAACCAGGGACAGTGCTCAGGCCCTGAGTTAAAGCTCCAGGACTGGCAAAAAATAAAATAAAATAAAATAAAGTAGAGACCATGAAAGCTCAAGTTAGTGTTTTTGACCTGGCCAAGTGGGAAAGTTTTTGTAGGAATTTATGGAGAAAGTCACCTGACTTTTAAAAGTAGATTCGGATAGTTCCTGCGATTTGTTTAGTTTGCTGAGAATAGTCTTGTGCCAGGACTGTTTTAGAACAATTCACTTTATGAATGTACTGCTCTGAGTATCCTTAAGTAGAGACAAGTAGGAATATGTGAATGGACTGGGTTCCAGTTCCTTTCATTCACATTAATCAGGACATGGGGAAATCTGTCAGTAGCCAGCAATATAGAGAATGAGAGCAAGTTCTCCATGACTCTCTTCTAGTATTGCTCAATTTGCAAGCAGATCTGCTCACCAGAGAACAGGATATGTTGGTTCCCTAAACTGAGGGTTCCTTATCTATACTCCATCCCACCACGTGTACAGCGTTGACCTCACTGTTTTGCTCCATAGTGCCTCCTGGATTGTAGATCAAAAGCAACTAATACTGAGGCTAGGTGCAGTTGGCTTATGCCT
Organism: Perognathus longimembris pacificus; assembly: GCF_023159225.1. Classification (NCBI taxonomy): domain Eukaryota; kingdom Metazoa; phylum Chordata; class Mammalia; order Rodentia; family Heteromyidae; genus Perognathus; species Perognathus longimembris. The sequence goes on from NC_063184.1 coordinate 22,515,105, forward strand.
GTCATCCTAGCTACTCGAGAGGCTGAGATCTGAGGATCACAGTCTGAAACCAGAGTGGGCAGGAAAGCCCAAGAGACTTTGACTACCAAAAAGCCATAAGTGGAGCTGTGACTCAAGTGGTAGAGCACTAGCCTTGATAGAAAACGTTTAGAGTCTAGGCACCCAGGCAAATGAATTGAAGCCCCAGGACTGGGACCAAATAAAAAAAGAAAAGAAAAGAATAGTAACAATAATGCATGTTTCATGGGTCCTTTTGCTTTTTTTAAAATATTGTTACTAAGTAATTGTACAAAGTGATTATAATTCTATATATCAGGTTATGAGTATACTAATATTCTCTCCAATTACTACCTCCCATCTCTACCTTCAATTATGTAATTCATTTTTTACATAATTTATGTTGAAGACAATATAAAATGTATATTATATATCTAGCTCATGGTACTTTCTATGCCATGCTAATATAATTTCCTAACTTAAATATAGAATATTTCCTGATATTCATGGCCTTGGGCTATTGCTTCTCTTTAATTATTTCATTTGAGAATTTTTAATTCACATTTAATTTGTGAACTTATTTTTTTCAGTTTGTCAGAAATTTATCTTGTTTCTATAGTATCAAAATATTCTAGTAGCTGAAAGCTGGAATTACAGTAGAAAACATTTGTGTTTGGATTTCGGTGTTTTTTTACTTCAAATTTTCTAGACCCCTCAGTACCTCAATTTTTCTTTTGCAAATAACAACTGCTGATAACTAACTTAGAAGGCTATCTATTATAGGGATTATGGGACAGATTGTGGATATAGCAAACATCCGCTATATTGTTAGCCTTGGTTCTTACATGTTGGGTGCTACGATTAAATGATATGGCATTGAAATATTTATTCTAGCTCCTGGCAAATAAAAATGCTCAGAGACATTTTTAATATTTCAGTTGCTGCAAGACTTGAGCACACTTTCTCTCTATTGAAGTGGCTGTTTTCTCACATAAAGTTGTCTAGAAAATCCTACCTACCTTTAATAACCAAGATCAAAGTCCACCACAAAGCCGCCTTTAATCAGTGCTGCTAAATTAAACCCTTTTCTCATTATACAGTACCAGACTTCAGGTTGCATCACAGATAACACTTAACCCATTCTTTCTTTTATTAGAGACACAGACTACCTCTTTTGTTAATTGTTAAGTTTCTCCAGCTCTTTAAAGGCTAAGACTATATTCTATAAAACTTTTAATCTCATACCTTTCACTGGACTAAGCGTGGAAGAATGGCATTTGAGAAAAAATAAATAAAACTCCTTACACTATTTTCAAGCCTTTTTTTAAAAAAAAGCCTTGAATCAGCCTATTCAAATAAAGTTTCTCTACTTCTTTTTTTGTTTCTTTTCATCCCTTTGCTTAGAATCAAAGATATGATTTTCTTTGTTAGGAGCTTAAAGTAGACTTTTATCCTATGCCCTTAATCATAATTAACTGTCTCTGGAAAAAAGTATTCTTCTAATTAACTACGTATAGATGCTGGGATCATTTTTCTTTTTTAAGAAGAAGTAAAGCATTTTTTTTTTCTAGCAAAAAACACCTTTAGTAACATTTGGCTCCTGCGGGCTACCTGATTCATCCACAGACAAAGTTTAATCCATTCATTAAAAAAAAGCAATTCCTGATAATCAAGATAAAAGTCAAGTGCAATTCCAAGGTTGGAAGTTATAAACGAAGCCACTGATAAATGGAGATGTAAATACATAGAGACCATTTCAAGGTACAAGGTGTTTGGACAGTTTGATGTTTATCTTGGACTCTAGCCTAGATTTTACTACCAAGATTTATTGTCAATATCAAAAGGACATTTTCTTTCATTAAGTAATGGTATTACTGGAAATAATATTAATGACAGAAGCAAAGCAATTTTTCATGTTATTAAATAAGATAAAAAGTAAGTTTATCATTTGAGAAGAGGAAAAATATTTTTCAATTATTTTACCTAAAAAGACTTGTTTTTACCCAAGATTGTTTTAAAGGCATTCAGTCATGCACTGTAATTTGACAGTAGTCACTCAAAACAAACAAACAAACAAACACAAACAAACAGAGAAAGCATGGAAATTTTCAAGTGTTTGGGACTATCCCAACACTATGTATTTTCAAAACTATAGGTCTATTTTCAAAACTATAACTCATCAAAAATACAAATGTCTTCTTTTTGAAGTTTCTTACTGCAATCCCTACAGGATTTGAAACAAGCTAGCAAGAGGTTTTCTATTTTATTCCTTCCATTTAGAATCCAATGGTTATAGTCTCATTTTAATGTTGTAAAAAAACCACACAGAACCAACAAAAAAAATCCATTTTCTGCCCTTTAGTTTATAGGATTATGCTGATAGTCCTGGCTGTTTTCTTGCCCTAAAGATTCAGGGCTTTAAAATTCATCATTCCAATTTATGTTTCCGTGGAGACTATAACAACGCCATGGAAGATGGCAAAAGCCACAGACAGTTTGACAGGAGGGAATGGAAAAGTGCATTCTTAGCTTGTTGATTCCTGAGACTATGAGTTCACTGACTAAACAATCGCGTGCAGAATTTCAAACTCATCTTGCATTCAATCCTTCATTTTGCTGATGAGCCAATTTTTATACTATTTTTTTGTTTATTTTATTCATTTCAGTCTCTTGGTTTTTGTGCCCTGACCCCTGAATAACATGAATTAAGTAATAGAAATGCGGGTTTCCGTCCTGGGAACTGGAGACAAAAACCTGTCTTTTCTAGAGAGTGCCACCGAATTTGGCTGAATCCTACTCATCAAGTTTAATGGAACTCTGGCTGCCAAAACCCCATGCAACCTTTTTGAGTATTTGGGGGCTAAATGTGGTTGCCAGTTATTTTTCTTCCCTGGGAATCCACAAGAACTCTTATTTGTTGCTGCCCAGATTTCTGCCAGCCGGCTGGATCTTCGTTCTATTGACAGTGCTTTATGAGCTACTGTGTGACTGATCTCTGCTCCAGTGTTCTTCACGATGTTGGGTGGACGAGGACAAGAGAGCATTCAATTCTGCAATGCTTATTTGCTTATGAGCTAAGGAAAACAATTTTTTTCATAAAAATGGAAAATAAAGACCCAGGAAAAAAAATGCTTAGAGACTCCTTCTGAAAACATAACCTCTAAGTTTTATAAATGCTTCTAAATCTGCATTCTTTAATGAGTTTCTTTCCCTTCATTTGATCATGCTTATCTTTCCAGTTCTCCTTCCTATTGGCAGACATAAGAGAGAAACTGTATTTGAAGATCTCTGGGATAAATGAATTGGAAAACAAGGAAAATAATGTGAAAAAACATGATTTTTTGCATATGATATTGATGTCTATCAAGATAATGTTGCTGAGAAAGAATGTTTTCCTCTGAAATTGTGGTAAACTTAGGGACCATGTTTTGTGTTTTCCCTTGAAGACTGCAGTGTTTCAACTGCCTGATTGTTGTTCTTTCTTTTAATTATTATCATTGTGTGTGTGTGTGTGTGTGTGTGCGTGTGTGTGTGTGTATGCATGTGCTAGTACTGGGCCTTGGACTCAGGGTCTAGGCACTGTCACTGAGCTTTTTCCCTCGAGGCTTGTGCTGTACCACTTGAGCTACAGCTCCACTCTGGCTTTTTAATGGTTAACTGGAGATAAGAGTGTCACGTACTTTCCTGTCCAATCTGACTTTGAACAGTGATCCTCAAATCCCAGCTTTCCGAGGATTTAGGATTAGAGGTGTGACCACCAGTGCCTGGCATTTTGTGAACATTTATATGGAAGACCATAATATGCATTGCTGATGATGAAGTATTATTTCAGCCACTTTAAGTGGCAAGTATTGAGGAAGTACTAACATCTCCACAGGGGGATAAGCCATACTGTCAGATATCTTCAATCAATAATAATAAACAGAAAAAGATTACTTTTTCTGGACTTTATATCTCATAGGTGGAAGCTAGATCTAAAATATATGGGGACATGATAAATTATACAGCACTCTAGGCATTCACACACAGTGAGATGGAAGGAGGCTATTTTTGGGGGGTGGGGGGAGGCATAAAGGCACAATTCCTCTGTCTTCTGATCGTTCAAGATAATATTTATCAAAATGAACTCCAGGAAATGGAAACAAGAGGGTTTTTTTTCTATCTTTTCTTTTTGTCTTGTGAACACACTTACCTGTGTTTGTGGAGGTGAGAGGAGGAGGCACAGAAACAGAGGGACAAAGGGTGAACAAATCTAACAGTTGTGCTCATGAGACACTATGTTGAACGTGAACTATACAACTTGTGCGTGGGAACAAGAGGGAAAACCTGGGAGAGAGCCAGGGATGGGGGGATATTCTTCCAAAAATAAATGTACTGTATATGACAATTATAAAAACAATTAAAATACTTAATTAACAAGGCATACAACACATACATAGAGAATATATTCTCAATCATTGCATTTTTTTCTATGCTTTCTATTACTAGAAAAACCCATATGTGCTGGAGTCAGACTCTTTTAAAAAAAAGTTATACCCTGTGTCTCTCAATTTTGGTATTCCCTTTCAATTTCCTAGTTCCAATACCAGCATACACGGTTTCCAATATACCCAGATAAGATTACAGAGATAGTGTAGGTACAACCACAGGAAGGTGATACAAGAACATCATCAATAATAGAAGCTACAGATACACATGGGACGTTGAAAGTAGTTACAAGTGTGATATAACAATTGTCTCCATAACATGGAGTTCATTTCACTTAGCATCATCTTAGGTGTTCATAAGGGTATAGCTATTGGGCCATGTGATGCTCTACAACTACAAAAGCAATACTTGCAAAACTGTTTGGTGTAAGTGAACTGAACACCTGGGGGGGGGAAGGGTAAGGGGGAGGGGGGAGGGGGGTATGATGGATAAGGTAACAAACAGTATAAGAAAGGTATCCAATGCCTAACGTATGAAACTGTAACCTCTCTATACATCAGTTTGATAATAAAAATTGGAAAAATAAATAAATAAAATGAAAAAATGTTATAAAATAAGCCTTAGGTGCAAGTATTGGCTTATTTTTGAGATGGGGTCTTGAGAAGTAACTTAGGTTTGCCTTGAAATCTCTATCCTCCTCGTTTAGTCTACTGATTTATGCCATCAAGCTCAACATGCATTTTTTAAAAATTTAAATGGGAAGATATTTAACATAAAAAGGATGAACTTAATAACAGGAACCATCGCGGGGAAGCCTCTGAAAGACTGTTGAGGATTTGGTGAAGTCGTTTCTCAGGCGAGCCTCCAGGGCTGAGATGCACTTACCATATTCACTGTCGTAGAAGATGATGAACTTCTGCCAGGCGTACTCGGTGACCACCCTCAGGATGACATCGTTCAGATACACAGGTGGGCGCACGGAGAGGGTGTAGTCGTCATTCCTGTTGCTGCGGGTGAGTCCGCAGCCACTTCGGGGGGTCCCCGCGGTGGAACGCTGGATGAAGAGGTGCGGGATGTGCATGGCATCCGCCAGAGACTGGAGGGACCCCGCGGACGTGCAACCAATGGAGCTGACCAGCGCCAAGATGCCTTGATTCATAAGTTCGCAGGCTGCAAAGAGAGCACAGGGTCGCAGTCATTAGGGATTCTTTTTAATAGGCATGTTCTCCCTCCCTCTCTTTTCTTCTTTGTAAGATGTGCACAGCTATAGCTCAACGGTGCAATTTAAAGGAAAAGCCAGCGTGCTGTATGGAGAGATCCTGCTGGAATTTAGTTTCAGAAGCCTGTCCTTATTAGTTGTGCAAATGACTTAGCTTCTCCTGACTCAAGTTCACTTGCTGCAAAGAGGGAAAAAAAAATATGCCATCTGGTTAGGGCCTTGCTCAAATTAGAGAGGAAAGTTATTTCATTATTATGCTAAATAATACTTTAACTGATTTGTATAAAAAAACACTTTCAAGCAGCATTTTATTTAAGGGTTTGGATGATTTAGTATGTAATGTAAAAATAGGAAGAACGTATTAAAAGATACAGATTCAGTATTTAGATTACAATAATTACAACTGATTGAGTAAATATAGCTAGAGTCTTGTAGAATTTCACCAAAAAAATCACAAATTTAAAATTCTCAAACCATGGTTTCATTTCTATATCCTTATTGTGGATAATATTACAAGAAAATTTTCTGTTTTTAACCTTCCGGATTTAGAAGGATTATATGCTCAAATAAAAAGTGATATAGCAATCACACATGGTAGATAAATTTGTTTTAGCAAATTCCAAATAATGACATTTCAGTAGTTACAATATAGCCACTATCAGCTATCTTCTGAAAATATTAAACGGAAAATTCCAGAAATGATTTATAAGTTTCAGATTGTATGCCATTTTGGGTTGCCTGAACAAAAAAATCTCGCATCATCTTGCTCCAAACCAGGTTGGGTCACTTCTTCATCCATGCTACTGGACTTCTGGTTGCTTAGGAGCCATTTTGGTTATCAGGAAGACTTTCATGATGGCTCAGAACTTGTGTTTCTGTGAGATGTCACTCAGAGCCTAACACATTGTCACCTTGCCTGTGTCCATCACTGCACTTCAGCTCAGCAAGGAGACATGGTATTTAACCTCAATGGCAGCAAGTACTGTACAATGAAAGGTGTGGAAAGAGACCACATTCACATCACTTTTGAATGCAGTATGGCCTTATACTTTCTATTTTCCTGTGTCATTATTTTAGTCTTGTTGTCCTCATTTCATAAGTTAAACTTCATCATAGGTACAAATAAGTGCATAGGAAAAAATTAAACACATAGGATATTTGGTAATAAGTACAGTTTCTTTCTACTAGGGGTTTAGGAGACTATTCTATATCCTTTTAAATTCTGTTTGTAAAACCATCAAAGAATCCGATACTAAAAAGAATAGTTTTGTCCTTCCTTTGTAGCAGGAGAAATTGAACCTAACAATCTGTACTTGGTAGGCAATCGTGGCATCACTTCAATCCTACCTCAAGCCCTTTGGTGACTTGTTTTATTTTTGTGTCATTACTATGGCCAGAACTCAGGGCCTGGGTGCCGTCCCTGAGCATTTTTGCTCAAGGCTAGTACTCTGCTACATGAGCCAAAGATCTTTTTCGAGCTTTTTTGAAGGTTCATTGCAGAAAGAGTCACTCAGACTTCACTGCCTGGATTGGCTTCAAATCACAATCCTTGGATCTCAGCCTCCTGAGTAACTAGGTTACAGGCAGGAGCTACTAGTGCCTGGCTTATTTTGTTTCTGAGCAAGGGTCTTGCTTACTTTGATCTGGATGGTCTCAAATTTTACAATAGGAAAACCTCTTCCACTCAGCGAACTTGGATCACAGGCATATGGCACCATTCCTCAGCTTAAAATCCATTAATTGTACATGAATAAATGTGTTCTATGTAGATTACTGTTTAGTATTATCCATCCGGCTGTACAGATTAGGTTTACAGAAACAGTCTACCGTTTTCAATAAGGCTATGTCTTGACTGTGAAAAGACTCAGTTTCATAGAATGTACAAGTCAGTGCATTATACAGAGGGTGAGATATGACTGGGAAGATCAGAGTATGCCTCTGTGTGCTCCTTTACTTTCTTCTATAAAAAGAATGCAAGCCAAGGACTTCTCAATGGCATATTTCTTTTCCACTGATTTCAGGCTTGGTGATTTATTCAGATTATGTGCACATGCACACATTTCACATCCCTACATATAGACCGTATTGAACAGCTGGCTGGCTTTGTTGCTCCAGATGTTTGAGATTTTAACAGTACCAAAGATGTTTGGAGGTTTTGCTAATTGCCAAAAGCATACCTGTGTTGTTGTTTTTTTTATAACACGTCATCAGAAACTGTTTTAAAAAATCCATTTTGGTCATTCAGCAGTTATGGAAGTGAAGATAGCTAGATAAATGTATAGATTTTTAGGCCAAATGACATTCGTGTACACAATTTTTGGTTCTGAAAGTAAAAAGTTTATATCTTCGCTGGGCAGTACACAAGTGGGTACAAATGAATTAACTGAAGTATAATAGACATTACAAAGAGCTCATATAGTATAGCTTTTTAGAAAGATTAGATCAAAGCCCAATAAAATCAACACCAGAAAAGGGGTACATTCAAGAAGAGGAGATCAAGCCAAGGGGAGAAGGTAGACCAGTAAAAAGGAGTAGGGGAGAATGTAGTCAGGAATTCATTGTATATAACCAAGATTTTTTTAAACAGTAAGAGAAGGAGTGGGTCAAAAAGGGTATCGTTTCCCTGATTGGTAATAATTAGTGTATGTCTAGGATAGTCCTAGCAGATGATCACAATAGCCCAATAGTTATGTACATATGAGTCACATAAGATGATGTCAAAAGAAATGATGTCCAAGATATGAAAACAGTGTATCGTTGTTGTTATTTTTAATGTACTATGAGAAATTATTTTTTTCTTCTGTTTATCTTTCCTATGTTTTAGCTCCTGTTGTCACTGTATTTGATTTTGGTACCCTGGGTATTGTATATATGTTTGTCTGAAGCAGGGATGGGAAGGGAAACATCAAAATGATGAGACAAAGGGTAAAGGGTGAAGCAATGAAACAGCAGCACTTACAAAACAATATGTAGTAAATCAACTGTACAACTGGGTGGGGATGGTATTGGAAAGAAGAGAAGGTGGGAGAAAAATGAAGGAGGAGGTAACAAGTTGGACAAAAATGCACTCACTACCTTATGCATGTAACTTTAACCCCTTTGTACATCATCTTGACAATAAAGATTTTTAAAAAGGGGGAGTGAGAATGTTGAAGGCATTGTGTTCATAAACTGCTTTGCCAAATGGCACCTTCTTTGTACAGCTACTTAAAGGCAATATAAACTTTTTAAAAAGTTGTATCTACTTTTGCTTGAGGGAAATGAGATAAAATCTGTAAAATATTTGGAAATGGATTTTTTTTTAGGACTGAATGCTCATTGAGAATTCAGTGAAATATTTTTGGATAGTATCATCTTTCCTGAATGCAAATATTTTAGTTGTTGTTGTTGTTGTTTTTCTGGCTTATTAATGGTGATCACTTTGTTTTGATATAACTTGTTTTGATAGAAAAGGAAGAAAGGTGTGAAGATTTCTTCCCTCAGTAATCTGAGCCAGAAACTCTCCAGATACTAGTGAAATATCTAATTTTGAGATTGTGGGCTTGCATTGCAAATGCTTTTCTTTTGGAAGATACTGATTTTTTTTCTTTTTTGGCAACTAACATTTTTTTTTATTAATAATACAGATTTATTCTTGCTCTAGTAAGAAGACTGTGTTAAACTGTGAAAAAGAATTAGGTTGAGCTCTCTATTTTAGGAAAATTAATTCTTTTTGCTAAATTCCTTGAGACAAATAAATTCCAAATATTTTAGGTGCCCTCAGCAGATTTATTTTTATCTTTAGAGACAAGCCTCAAAGCAGATAAAGTTCACATTTAAATCATAATATACTCCAACAGAAATGATAAAAGATGACCTTGCCTTATAAGCCATGACTTAAAATTTCCTCAGTTGGAATGGATTCGAATGAAATTCTATAGAATTAATAGAAAATGTCTATTGTTTACTTGAACTATAACTTAAATCCATCATCTGTTAGTCATGTAGTAAGAGGGTGCCTTTAGTGCTTTTCTGGGACAAATTAATTATAATTGGCGTAGCTGTTCAGAAGCTTCAAATTCTTCACACAGTACACTTTGAATTTATTTTAATTCCAGAAATGTTTTGCTCCCCATTCTGCTTTGAAACCCATTCTTTCTATAGCCTGAAAACTCATAAAATGACCGATTTATCTGAAGTCAGCTCCTCCCCATGCTGTCTACCAGAACAGATCACCAGCGGATGGGCTCTATGGCCGCCAAACTTCCAGAAGATGGATACATAGAAATGTTTACTTGGTAAGATTTGATCTTTATCTTCACAATCCCAGCTAGCAAAAAGTCATTGCTAAAAGGAAGTGCAACAAAACTGATAGCCCAGGTCATATTACATGTCTGTCTTTGAAACTTGTCTTCATAACGTTATAGAAATACTCGACATTTTTTGAAGCTTACTATTCTTCAAAGCTAGAGGAACGAATTTTGAAAGTTTGCGCCATAATGAAATGGTCAATGTTGGAAGATAGAGATATTTCCGCATTACATACTATATACACACACCACATTATACAATATATTCATATATGCAACAAACATTATTTGCTGGTCTATTAATGTGTTCAATTTTTAATTATTATATGTTAACTAAAAAGCAATCGAAGTTATCTTCTTTATAGAAAGGAGCTTCTTAGATTTAGAAATGATTCTTTTAACGTAGTTGCAAAAGCTTCAATATTTTGTAATAATATTTCATAACATATGGATACAGTATTACCTCAAAGATAAAGAGAAACACCATGTGTTTATGTTTGCAAAAGAGAAAGAATGGCAGAAGTAATTTTTCCATTTATCTCTCTTTACTGTGAACACCATTGCTAGATCTCAGAGATCATCATTCCTCCTTTCCTCTCTTCTCCACTTCAGCTTGTTTAATGCATACCATTAACTTCATGTCCTACATATTTATTGAAATGTTTATCTTCAAATATCCATTGCAAGTTTCTTCATTCAGCTAACACAATAATTCTCGAAGGTGGTGTGCTTTCATAGCCTCCATCTTCACTTTCTGATCATCCATGTTGTAAACAAGAATATCTTTTCTTCTAAAGATATCCTTCTATCATTTCAACATCAACACACATATGATAGATGCCTACGTAGATAGATAATGCTATGGGTATATCTTCCTGCCAGTTTGCCTGTAACCCTAACACTTCATTCTCAACAGCAATATCATTCAGACGCACTTAGTACTGAGGAGTACCTCTTCCTGGCCTTCCTTCTGGTAGCCCATACAGCTCCATTAGGCTCTTACAGCACTATGACACTAGCCTAAGCTCAGTTAGTCTCAGGCTGCCTCATCCTGCTTTAACCACAAGTCCTCTTTTGTTCGCGAAGTTAACTTTTCTATTTCCGTTCAAATGGTGCTCTTCATTTTCTTCCCCGCTGGCCATCTTTGTTTCCTGCAGCTCCATCTCAAGAGCATCTCTCTTCGTACTCTCCTAGCCTTCTGATTTTCCTTAATGGTTAATGGTTAAAGACATCTCTGTCATTATTCAGTTGTTTTCCTCAATAAAATGTTAGGTAAACCACAGCAGGAACTTTGTGTGTGTGTTGCAAGAGGCTGGTGTGTGTACGCACCGATGCCAGTGTGGCAGGGACCATTGAACACACAGTCTCATTCCACAGCTGATGCCATGTAAGAGGGGTTAGTTTTGCCAGACTTGACTTTGTGACACATAGGAAACACTGGGAATATCTTTCCTTACCGAAATTGTCCTCTCCTATTGATAGAAAAGATTCCTAAAGGGACCTGAGAACAATAAAGGAAGGAAAATGAGAAGAATTTGTTCATAACAAAAGAGTTGTTTAGTATTCCCTAAACACACTATTTGGAAATTTTGATGTTCTTCTGCAGTAATAGGATTAGCATATGTAAGCTCCATGAGAAGAGGGATGTGTTTTTCTTATACTGGGATGTGCTTAGCATTTTGAAGACCTCAATAAATAGTTCTGAATGTGTCAGTGCAAAGTAATATTTAGTCATTTAGAACTTGTGATTCCAGGCTGGAGACAGTATGGCCTTTGGAAGTGTTTGAAGTCACAATGTATTGAATGATCATGTAGGTGTTTAGTCTGTACACAGTAATTCTTAATTTTATTTGATTTAAACAAATGTTTGTTTTTATTTTCTCTTTTTTTTTGTTTTATTTGAAGTCCTGGAAACTGAACTTTGGGATTTGGGTTTGCTCCTGCTTATGTTACATTCATTCCAGAAATATAACACTAAGAAGTTGGCCTGAGTAAACCTAATTAGTATCTTTGTAGAAAAAATATTCAAGGTCAAAAAGGATATCCAAATATATTACCAATTTGTCACCATTGCTGGCTTTGTTGTTGTAGTTATTTTCTTTTCTCTCTCTTTCCTTCCTTCCTTCCTTCCTTCTTTATTTTCCCCTCTCTCTTTCTTTCTTTCCTCCCTCCCACCCTCCCCCTCTCTCTTTCTCTTTTCCTTTTGTGTCTTGGACCTGGGGCTTCAACTCAGAGCCTGGGCATTGCCCCTTAGTTTTTTCACTTTTTACTCTAGTACTCTAATATGTGAGTCACACCTCCACTTCTGGCTTTCTGCTGGATAGTTGCAGATTCATACCCAGTCTACCTTTGAACTACAACTCTCAGATCTTAGCCTCCAGACTAGCTAGGATTTTGGCATAAGCCATCTGGTTTCTTATTAGCATTTTTGCTCCAGAATGGCCTCAGACTGTGATCTTCCTACCTCTGCTTCCTACCTAGCTAGGATTATCAGTGTGCATCGATGCATCCAGTTCAAAATAATCTTTTAATAATATGAGTTTTAGATCATTTGTGTGGAGAAATCTGCTTTGGGTTTAAAATGCATATCATGGTTTTAATGTAATGTATTTATTCTAATTGATTGTAAGCATTTAATTTTTTCTTCAATCTTTAACCTGTGGCTTTGTCTTAATGGAACTTAAGGCACATATTCAGCAGGAAGAGCTAGATCAGTTACCATTCATACTGTGACTATCACTGCCACAGTTATGCTGAGAATCATATCTTGCATAGCATAGAATGAGCTAGGAGTTTTTTTTCTCACTTGCTTGCTGCATATCCTCATTTCACTAATAATGTCCTCCAGCACATTATCAGAAGCATTTCTATTTCTTGGAGAAAAATTGTCCAAATGCTTTATGGAGCCATAGCACAGTGCATAAGGTCAAAACCAGTATTTAATAGTTAGTTTGGCCCCTGCTAGCAGCAATTAGGAAGTGAAAGGCGATAATTCCTGAAAAGTAGAGCATAAAATTTGTGGCAACTTTTTCAAGACAGCCTCTCACTAAGTCACATAGAGACTGTGTTCTCTTACGTATATATCTATAGATATACATATATGAATATACACATAGATATGCACACACACACACATACACACACACACACACACACTTGAACTCAGGGCCTGAGCACTGTCCCTGAGTGTTTTTGTTTTCCTCAGAGATGGCACTCTACCTTGAGACCCAGCTCCGCTTCTAGGCTTTTCTCTTGTTCATTGGAGATAAGAATCTCATGGCATTTTACTGCTCCAAGCTGCAAACCTCAGATTTTAGCCTCTTGAATAGGTAAGATTATCACCTGAGCCACCAGTACCAGATGTTACATATTTTTAAAGAAGAGTTGTGTAAGTGATGGAAAAGGCCTGTTTGTAAATTGTCCTAATTACCTTTAGGTATGATTCAGTTCAATGTAAAAAAAAAATAGTGTTTCTTCTAAGGGGCTGGATGAAAGTCAAACACCAGCTTTTTATGACAATCTTCCTAACCATTGACATCATGACAAACATAATGAGCTCCCCAAAGTCAAGGCACTAGGCCCACTTTATTCTGACCACTGCCTAGAATCTGTTGCTTTCAGAGAAAAGGACAAGTAAATACATGAGCTCTATAATCTAGAGATCACCGTGGAAGGGAAGATTCCTCATTTTTTGACCTAGTATAGATGTGAAGCTGTGTTGTGCACTACAGGTGGTTATTAGATATCAGGGTTTTAACATACCTCTCCCTAGAGAAACACCTTTCTTTTTCTTTTTCTTTCTTTCTTTGTTTCTTTCTTTCTTTGTTTCTTTCTTTCTTTCTCTCTCTCTCTCTTTCTCTCTCCTTCCTTCCTTTTTCTTTCTTTCTTTCTTTCTTTCTTTCTTTCTTTCTTTCTTTCTTTCTTTCTTTCTTTCTTTCTTTCTTTCTTTCTTTCTCTCTCTGTCTCTCTGTCTCTCTCTCTTTCCTCCTTCCTGCTACTTCAGAGTAATCCTTCTTCATACACCAACTTAATTGGCTCTATTTTAGTCAGTTCTTTTCTATTTCTTCACAAGATTTTTTTCTTTCCTTTTTCCCATGCTGAAGTTGGCTACTACTAAGGATCATTGGTTTTCTCAAGCTTAAGATGGAAGGAATACAATATTTTTGTTTTACTATATCTAATATTTTGGACAGCTTTGAACATCATTTTTTGCTGTTGTGTATGAGTGGAAGGCACTTTCAAGGCAAAATTAAATGTTTATAATAATACCATTTTCAGCTGTGTAAACTGTTAAACTTAACACTTTTTGTTTTCATTCCTCCTGCCCCAAAAAAGGAAAGTAAAAGCTTTTACATAATATATTCTTAATAGTAAGAATGTCTTTCTTATAACTTTGGGAAAGAAAGTAACTTCCATGTGATTATGTGTAAAGAAGAGTATCTAGAAATACCCTTCTTATGATGACATTTTTCCCCATTGCCATTCCATGATACAGATCATTAACAGTTGATAGCATGTGCTATGACCTACTACCCTGAATTTTCCCCACAAATGGTATTGTTTCAATGAGAGAAGTTTCACTGACAAAATGCTCTATCAGGAAGGACAGATGAGATATAGTTAGATAGGATCTAGAAAAACAGCTATAAGAAAAGGGGAATAAGTAGGATGACGGAGGAAAGTTTGAGTCACTCTTGGTAGAGGAAATGATAACGAGCTTTATTATGTGTGAGTCTGTCCATATTTCAAGAAAATTTCAATACCATAAAAGTTGTTTCAACTCAAGCTTTCATTATACAATTCAAAAATGTCCAATTTCTAAAAACAATTTCTACTAAGGTTCACATTTTGAAGTTTTTTGAGATTTTTCTTTTTCTAGATTTTCTAAAAGCAATAAAAGTGGTTTTCCAACATGGACCTCCCTGGATGGCATGCCCTGTGCTTGGGAGAGATGAGCTCAAGGTAGTCCATCTCTTTGGCCTTTCCATAAATCCCATCCCAGGTATCAGCTAAAATAATTAAAGCTATCAGCTTGAAGTGTTCTCTCATGGTGAGCAAATAAACCTGTACATGAACTGTGGATGTCCTTGAAACGTCTTGCTTACGAGTGCAATGATGCCAGAAAAAAAAAGCAATGTCAACAGCCCACAAATGAGATTGTTTTAGAAAGATCAATTATAATGATTTAATAAACCAAGCCCACATTTTCTAATGATGTGTGGCGCTTCCTAGAGTTGTTTATCAGTGAAGTGGAAATAGAAATGAAATTTATTAATACTATGTCAACATCTTTTTTTACAGTTTAATGCATTTTCTTGCCTATATTCTTCATTTTTACTTTGCATAAATAATAAATTATAAATGTAATGGTAATATGATATGATTTGGTAAGAGGAACCAGAAGGGAGTGATAGAAAGAGGATGTTGCAGCATGAGTATCAGCCCAGTTATACACGTATGAAAATAGCATAATATAACCCACAAAAAATGGTTTAAAAAGTGGGTAAGAGTGAACGGGAAAAGAGAGAAAAGGAAAGGGGATTGAATTTGATCCCTACCTTTGTATGAACTATCATAATGAAATCCCCTTTTACGTTCAATTAATGTCAATAAGATTTTCCAGTTCCAAAAATAAAACAAATAGGAGACACTCTGTTTTATTTCAGTATACAGACCAAAATATTTCCCCAAATGTATATTGGAAGAAGACCAATGAAGTCAACATGGACCAAGGTCTTTCTTCAATTTGTACAAAGTGCTTAAAAACTATACAACACTGATTACTTACTTGGGCCCATGAATCAACTAAGAGCAGGAGAAAATGCTTGGCCTTTCTGCCTCCTTTTTGTATGCGTGTTTGTCACTGTCTCCGAAGTAACTTCACAATCACCCCTGAACTTGGGAGAGAACAGATCTTGATCTGATCTGTTGAACAACCTTACTCAAGGGACCAAAACTATCCCTAAAGAACAGCAGAGTCCAGTAGGACAGACCGGACCCCAAAAGAGGACAATCATATGTAGTAAGAAAGCAGCACCCTAGAGAAGAAGGAAACATCTCATGGGAATAGGATTACTAACTTCTATTGATGACAGTGCTAATAACTTGTCTGGAACCCAGGAAAAAGAACTGAGTTAATGGCCAATTGATTACGGCTCAAACCAGGATGATCTAATAATTATATATAGCCCTCTACACCTCCTCCACATTCTCTGTCTACTAAAATCTAGAACTGATGTCTTTATGGTGAAGATAGGTGAAGATGTACGAAATGCTGTCTTCCCATGGTATCCCATACAATGCAACAACAGATCTCCTTTCTCTGTTCTTACCAAGTCTCTATTTGATACATAGTTCTGATATGCAGCGCTCCTGAAACTTGGGCCTAAGATGTCAAATTCCAGTTTCAAGCTGACTCATTACGGAAACCTTTAAAGCAATGCTAACTATTTTGAAAACAAACTTAGTGATTTCATGAATGTGAAGTATCTTACACTACATGTTAGTGCATTTATATGAATGACAACCAGCATAAGAATGTGGTCAAAATGGATTCAAAATGGTGTTGATTTAATTTCCTTTCAAGTTTCTGATAAGTGGAAAGCCATTCTCTAGTTCAGGGAATGAATGAAAGACCTACAAGTTGGTGTGAATCTAATATTCAATTAACAATTCTCAAGGATGCTTTCTACTTTGATCAAAACCTTATAGGGTCTCCTACTGTCCTCTGAGTGCCTGTTTGTCAGGGACACCAAAAATGGAAGGGATGGCTTAGAAAAAAAATGTATCTTCATGTGAAGATAGAAATCTAACATGCCACAAAACTTAGAGCTTTGAATTAATTATATTGGGCAGGGATCTCTTGAGTACTCACAGAAAGTTAACATAGTTCTAAAATGGTACTTAGTCCAATATAATTCATAAAAGTCAGATTTTTTTCCAGATTAAAAATTATGGTGGCATCTTCTATTATTCTTTCTAAGCAGAAAAAGAAAATTTAGGAAGACAGAGGCTTATAGAAATGTTAGTCTTGTCTTTCATTCTTGCAATGATGGAAAAAATAGAAGAAAACGATATGACAAGACAGAGTACCATTTTAGTATAAGAGGGCCAATACTTTTGAATGTTCTACATATGTGGTACTGTATTAAGATATTTAATATACAATATAATAAATGTACATATTACATATAATGCACATTGTTGGGATTATGTTATTTTCTGATATTATAGAACTTCATATTAAAATAATTTCATTTAATTAAATAAGTACATATTTAGATGCTATAGTATGGGACTAAGGGATAAAATGATGTTCATTTTTTTAAACTGATTTTTGGATACAGGAGGATAGGTAACCTACAATATTTTCAAGTCCAGTTCATTTATCTCTAAAGTACAAGAAGTAATGTTTAACTGGTTGGGGTTGAACAGTAAAGAATTTGAAGCATATTATCCAGTCCACAACTATAAGAGACATTCACTTGTTTTATAAATATAAAACTCTATTCAATAAAATTGCATCTATTCCCAAAGAAGAAAATACTTACTACAAACATGAACAGCACTGTCTATATATATATTTTTGCAACTAATGGTAATCCATTAACAAGATCCTAAGGATAATTTCTTATCATTTCCCAAGATCATTTCTTATATTTCACTCCATAAATCTGAATACATTAGTGTTGAAGTGGGAGGCAAATAAGACTCGTTCACAGAGTACGAAAAAAAATTAATGACACATTTGTTACTATGAGTAAAATGTCCTAACGTGTATTATAAAACGTGATGACCAAGTATCTATTTTCTGTACCTAATTTGCTGTGCAATAGCTACTAAAAACATGACAAGATTCATCAAATTACATGTCGAAAAAAGAATGTTTTGTGTATAGTAATGATGACCAGATATGCAGATCCTGGGTGTCAATACCTCTTAACTAAGGGCATCATGAGATGGCCATAACTGCCCAGGGTAAATTCCTACAAAGTGAATTTTCTAGCCTATTTGGTTTTCTTTTCAGTTCCTATCCAACAGAAAGCTTTTGTGCTTCGAAGTGAAAGGAACGCCAAACGCCAAACCTCACAGCTGCTAGTCTTGGGGTTTGAAACAGCTTGTAACCCAGGAGCTGGTGGAGTGGGTTGGGGTTTGCTCTTTGAGAATAACAATGCCCTCACCACAACTAACTTCTTTGTATTGCATAAACTCTTTCCCAATGATTTGTTTTATTGAGAGATATATGCCATTGTAAGTTGTACTTTTACAGATAACGATGAGCCACATGAGAAAAATATTAAGCCAAATCCAGCTACCCTGTTCATAGGTAACTGTTATAAACATCTCCTTTTCTTAATAACTGTATGTATATATATATATATATTTTAGAATCAAGTCGTTTCTTTCTTTACATGTAAACTAAATCTACAGCTACCTAAATGTATCAAATGCAAAAACCTTTTTTGCTTTTTACTAAAATGTGAAATTTTACAACTCTCTTCTTTGTCTCAAAATGCCTTTGACAGATTTTAGTTACATTTTCTTGAGTGTAAGTGAAAGGATTTGAACAAAAAACATTGTGAGGATTTGAATCAGTGGCATCATGTGAATATTCTGTTCAGATTACCAGCGGAGTAATAACCACAGAAAAACCTTTCTAAACATGTTCTGTGATAAATGTACCAATTGGAATCTTCTACTAGACAGATAGAAAGATACCAAAAGATAGGTTTGGTTTGATGTGTGTGTGTGTGTGTGTGTGTGTGTGTGTGTGTTTAGGTCTTTGTATGAATTCAAGGACAGTTTTATATACAATTGATAGGTTGTTTCTATTTCTTCCCCCTAATTTTTTAATTTTGGAAAGCATGAATGCTGATAAGAAGGTAAGAATCATTTCATTTTCTAAAACCAAGTATATAACTTTTGCAAATTATATTTCCAAATTTAAGGTATTTTTTTCTATGCTTAAGTGTCTAAGATTTTCCTGTTATACTAATAAGAACATATGAATCCAAATGCCCTTTGAACAAAACTTCTTTAGCCTGGATTGTGTAGGAAGAAGAGAAGTAACAGTAAATCTGTAACTGCCTTAGTCTTCTGGGAGGCAGCAATGCCCATTGTAACGATCATCCTAATGGAATTCCCAGCTGTGAGAGCCGTTTCTCAGATTTTTTTTTTAGTGTAACTAGTTGCTTAGGGTTAGCACTATGCACAAGTTACCATTACATTGATGGGTTCCAGATGCAATGGACTGGCGTCGGAAGCTGTCATATGGCTTTGACCTCAAGGGATCTCTTAAGTTCTCAGAAGGAAGGCCATGCACACTGTGGGTGCCTAGCTGAAAAAGAGTGTATCTGTGTAGAATTAACAATGACCAATTCTTGCCTTCTCCTTTCGGTTCATTCTGAGCACCTACAGCCCTCAGCAATTCCAAACATCAAATAACAGAAATGCCAACCTACTTCATTAGATCTTCATGATTTTTCTATAGAACTTGATCCTAACTTTTAAAAAAAGATGACTTTTAGAAATGAAAGCCTATTTGTAAATATCTAGGTCAAGGATTAGGAAATAACAGACTGTGTTTCCTTCTACTCAAACACCTTGTTGTGTAGGAATATAGCAGGGAGTCAGAAATCTCTAGTTGTAGGTGGGTGAAGCAGGAGGAGGACAAGAAAGAAATCCCATTTCTTTACAGTTTGAAGAATCCAATTTTTGTTTTCTCAATAAAGAAAATGAAGTTGGCATAGTTATGACAACCTATGCTGAGGTGGCTTCAAATTGACAAGGCCCAGGGGACAGAAGCTGCTGCTAACCTCATTAACTGAGGAGTTTAAATGCTGTCAAATTATAGACACAGGGAGGTTTACAAATAAACAGAAGCCATTCATTCTAAAGCAAACTTTCTCCATGAAAATATCTAGCTGTGTTTCAACTACACGGAGACTTCCTTTAGACCTTAAACTATAATCGGGAAGAGAAAAGAAATACCCTAGGAAAGAGTAAATTCAAAAAGGTAATTTGTCGGCATCTTCAATTCTATGTGAAAAAATAATATTAAAGATGGCTGTAGCCTAGCTAGTGGGTAAAAGAAGATAGCAATATAGAGATGTATAGTGTTTATGTACTCAATCATCTTTTTTTTTGTCCAGAAATGAAAAGATGATATTTTAAAAGCACAAAGAGATTATAGTGCTTAGATAACAGATCGAGAAAGGCTGAAAAGTTTTTTGAGTCATGGAACTATTTCTCTCATTTATCTTCTTATGAGGCATAAAACAAGAGCTTAACTAAAAATTATTTTTGACACAAAATGCTGACGAAGTTAATATTTGTTAAATATATCATACCAAAAACATATTCTTCTGTGTGTGTGTGTGTGTGTGTGTGTGTGTGTGTCTATACCAATAATAGGGCTTGAACTAAGTATCTGGACACTGTTCAGGCTTCTTTGTTGGAAGCTGTCACTCTACCACTTGAGCCACAGCTCTACTTTTAACTTTTTAATGTTTAATTAGAAATAAGAGTCTCCTGGACTTTGCTGCCTGGGATTCAAACTGAGATCCTTAGATCTTGGCCTTCTGAAAAGTTAGGATTACAGATGTGAGCCAGGCTCATAAGACTCTTTGCAAATTATATTCTACACACGTCTCATGACGTCAAAGTATCAATATTGATCATCATACAACTCAACATAATTTACTTCAACAAGTAGTCAAGTTTTCCTTACCTGGGGAGGGAGGGCAATTTTGTTTCTCAGGATACATTTGAAAATGTCTAGAGAAATGTTTTTTGTTTTTTTTTTTAATACCAGGATTCAGGGATGGGCTAGGCAATGGTAGGGTGGCTAGGAATGCTGCCCAAGTGTTACATCACAAGCAGTCCTCTTCAACTAACTAACTGTTTTCAATGAAGGGCCTTTCCTTCCTCCCACACAACTAAGAAGCAGGTCGTTCAAAAGCGACCCATGACAAATGTTAGACACATGGCCTTCCTCTGAAATCTTAAGTGTCTAAACAGTTCAACTTTCATCTCCATCATGAGTGAAAGTTGGAGAATCTTACTAAGTTTTCTTCTTGCCAACTGGAACACCTTAAAGCATAATTCTCATTTACCTTAATTATGTTTCTGCATTTCAGACATGACTTGGAAATATTATCAAATGCAAGAGTGCACCCTGCATTAACCTGATTGATATATTTACATTACAGATACTTGCCCCTCAGGAAGTGGAAATTACTGAGAACTCCTGGGGTCTCCTGAGATTGCTTGTGCTGTGTGGTGAAATCTTGCAAGATGATTTCTTTTTTCCTACTCTGGGTTCAAGTGCTATGCAAATGATTATACATTGTCAGCCCAGTTTGAATATACTGTCTTTCTGCTGAAGTGAAAATTGCTAACATTCTGATATCAAAAAGAACTTAATGGCAGCAATATCCTTTATAAGATAGCTATTTTAATACTCTGAACATACATAAACTCCATTGGGTAATGAACAACACTCATTTAGAACAACCCCTGGAGCACAGAATACTTTAAATAATTAAAAATTATTTATGTGATTAAATTTAAAATAACATCAAAATAAGGAGTAGTAAAAATGAAATAAATACATTTTACAGTGTGTTCTATACAATATATTCTATTATATATGTATATAACATGATACATATGCATTTTATTTATGTCATACATTGTTTATGTTATATGTAAAATATTATATATAACACGACATATATTTGTTAACTCATACAGGAAGACTTAGATATAGATTTTTTCTGTTAGAAAGTAGTAATTAATATTGAAAAAAATATGTCAAGGAATCTTTCTCCCAAACATATCTATTTAGTCGTAAACACCTCATAGATTCTCATTTGTAATCCCCTTCGACTCATCCTAAGTTTTCTTTTTAATTGTATAGAGCTGTGTCTCCTTCACCTTTCTATTTTTTTTGGTTTTGTTTTGTGGTTTTTTTTGTTGTTGTTGTTTGTTTTTTGCCAGTCCTGGGGCTTGAACTGAGGGCCTGAGCACTGTCCCTGGCTTCTTTTTGCTCAAGGCCAGCCCTCTACCTCTTGAGCCACAATGACACTTCTGACTTTTTCTATATACGTGGTGCTGAGGAATCAAACCCAGAGTTTCAGGCATACTGGGCAAGCACTCTTTATCACTAGGCCATATTACCAGCTCTGTGTTTATTTACATTATTAACCACCACCAATATTTCACAAAACTTAAAAAAGTATATTTTTAATTCAGCATTTATCAAACCATATCTGCTTCTTACTTTTCTCTTTTAATCATTCTGATAGCAGACACTTGTGTTTTATTTGGAAAAAATCAGATACGTAGGAAGCCATGATTCTAGTTACTTCGTACTATGGGTTACTTTCATTGCAAACACAGAAAAATTCAGCAGGATGAGAGAGAGGAAATTTAAGGCAGTAAATTCCATATTTTCTTCACAATTTTTAGCCCTAGAAAAGTAGTTTGAGGTCAATGAGACAAATGGACTTCTTAGGCCCAGATAATAAGGTTGTAAATGTCTTCTCATCTGGTTTCTTTGCTTTTCTGCACAGTTTGCTTTTTGTGCTGTTTGTTAAAATGGATGTAGCCAATGATAGTAATAAGAGTATTTTATTATCAGCTTACTCTAATGAGCTTAGACCCAGAACTATTGCTTGAAAACTATTAGTATAGAGCTATAAAATCCAATCCTCTTTACTTTCTGCTATTTTCTTTCTTGCTGAAGTTACTTTTCAGCTTTTATATACTCTTGAGTTTTCATATTCCCTCATAAACAGTGTTCTAATGCTGGAAGACATTAGGACTTTTCAGTTTATCCTAAAAGTGAATAATGCCTCACTACTTAATAATACAATAAGAATAAACAGTAGTTATGAGAGGTAGTAAGGAATAAGATGTGAGAGAATGCAGGTTTCTGCCCTCATTATGTTCTTTAACATTTCAGAATATCATGTTTAAAAGATCTTGTTTAAGTGTCAATGAGGTCTTCGTATATGCCATTATCTTTCTTTTTTATTTTTACATATTTGTTTTTTTATGTCTGGTGGTGGTGCTTTATCTTAGGGACTGACATTTTCTCTGAGGCTCTATCATTTGAGCCACACTTCCACGTCTGCCTTCTTAAAATCACTTTATTTTTGGTGTGTTGGTCCTTGGGCTTGAACTCAGGGACTGCAGTCAGGCCCTGAGCGTTTTTGCTAAAGGCTAGTGCTCTAAAATTTGAGCCAGAGCTTCACTCCTGGCTTTTCTGGTTCTTAATTGGAGATGAGTCTCACAGACATTCCTGTTCCAGCTGGCTTTGAACTGTGATCCTCAATTTTCTGCCTCCTTTGTGGCTAGGATAACAGGAATGAGTCAAGGGCACCTGGCCATTTATTTATTTATTCATCCATTCATCCATCCACCCATTCATTCATTCATATTAATTGTAGATAAGAATCTCAGCAATTTTTCTGCTAGTTTGAACGTTGATCTTCAGCTCTCATCGTCCAAAGTAGCTGATAGCTTTGAGCTCTCAGTGCCTGGCTCCTAATTGATTTTAAGCCCCAAACTATTTCATTTAGGAATAGAAAGTAAACGTAAATGATCAGCTTGCATCTTTTGGTAACCCTTGTAAAACTGTAAATTGTAAATTCCCATGGTCAGCTTTCACTTCACTGCTAATAGAAAACAATCGGTGTACAAATCTGACCTCGACAACACAACATTCATGGCTCAAACATATGTCGCTCTTATGTTTCACAATACTGTTCCTTTTTCATTTTCAGGGAGGCTTGATATACTCCATTTTGCATAACGGCCCATCTGTAGCAAATCTACACCCCTGCAGATTTCCAAACTGCTGAGAGATAAAGATGTCACCACACACATATAAACCTAGGTAGGACCTTCATGAGCTCAGGAGTTGATGGCATCATTAAAGTAGCAAAGGATTCACAAAGGCAGCATGCTGTAAATTAAGTGTACAACTCAAAAGGTGACTATGGCAGAGCTAGCATCATAAAGGGGGCTTTATTTTTTATCATTGGAACTGAGAAGAGACTACACTGTATATGTGTAGCAAAAATAGGAAGCCTGTAGCTAAGCACTAGTAAGAAATGTCAGAGAATGTGAACCACATTTGGTTTCCTAAACAAACAAAATAAAACATCTTAAAATTTTATTGCTCAAAGAACGGAAGTCTAAGTTGGTTGGCTGTTTATTCCTTGGGAGAAAATAGAACACAGGAAATTGATTCATTTAATAAAATGATTGTAAGTGAAGAATAGATTATTCAAAATTGTTAGCTTGTTTTAAGTCAAATATAGGTACACACACACACACACACACACACACACTTTTTTTAACCCTGGGAAAGAAAGTGCAAGAAAGTTTGTAGCCAGGTTTGAAATAGTTATCAAATCGATAATCAATTTTTTAAAAGCTACTTAAGAGGATCATCAAAAATAGAAGGTACAGTTTCAGATGGCATGTTGAAAGTAATTACAACAGTGATATAACAGTCGTTTCTATAACATGGAGTTCATTTCACTTAGCATCATCTTATGAGTTCATAAGGGCTTAGCTATTGGGCTCTTGTTATCTTCTGCTGTGACTTGCCTACCCCTGTGCTAATTATTCCATATGAGGGAGACCATAGAGTCCATGTTTCTTTGGGTCTGGCTCACTTCACTTAGTATAATTTTTTCCAAGTCCTTCCATTTCCTTACAAATGGGGCAATGTCATTCTTTCTGATAGAGGCATAAAATTCCATTTTGTATATGTATCACATTTTCTTGATCCATTCATCTACTGGGGGGCATTTGGGTTGGTTCCATATTTTAGCTGTGCTGTGATGAACATTGTTGTGCTGGTGGTTTCAGTGTAAAAAAAAACAACTGTGTGGGTCAGTAAAGGACTTATGAATCGAAGGTCATTGAGTGGACTGCTTTAGCTTCATTAGAAATTTCTGCAATTCTGGACTGTGGAGAGACAATGGCATTTTTCTGTAATACAGGTATGAGGATTTCAGGCAAATTGGGCAGGATACAAAACTCTTCATTCTATTTTACAGAAGGAGTTGAAAAGAAAACCAGTGCAGAATAATAAATCACTGTCTTTGCCATCTTATGTGTGTGTATATATATGTACATATGTGCATATGTCTATATAGTCTATGTTTAATATAGAATCGTAACAAAGTTCTATCCAGTTGCATTTAGTGGCATGGATGAGAATGTTTGTAAGCAACAGTACTTGAATTGTAGGATAAAGTTATTTGCTTCACCGGAACAAGAGTCTAAACATAAGAAAGTGAAAGATAAAATACAGCATCATTTTAATTTACTTATTGTTTATAATCTCATTTGAAGATTTAAACCAATGGCTTTTATTCTTCTTTATATGATCTTGGCTTTAGCTTTTGATTTCCTTTTGATTTTCTCAAGCAAGTTGTTGATTTCTCACTGAATTGCTTTTTCAGGTTGGAAAGGCATGTGGGAAGTCATATATAAAATAGAAATATAAGTATAAATAGATATGATATATCTATCAGTGTATGCATTTTGATGAATTGTATATAAAATAGAGCTTTGTGCCTTTTCTAAAATGTCCTTGGTAATGGATAAAATCAGATAATATCGAATAAAATAAAAGCAGGGAAGAGAAGATCATACACTGAAATTGATCTGCTATATGAACATGAGAAATACCAAGGAAACTAAAATGATATGATTAACATATTAAGTTTTCCAGTAGTATAAATATGACTATCTTAGTTCTTTCATGTATTATGTATAGGACACATACATATGCAGACTTAATATTTAAAGACAGTTAACTTCCATGTCCTGGTGAACTCTTGCCTTCCTTGACATCTTTAATTTATCTGTTTTAATTTTTAATACTTGTAATAAGAATCCATGTTTTTTTTTTGAGTGATTTAGCATTTCTCTAGGAATGGTTAAGGAAACTGTTTAGTTTTCAACCTGCCTCCTTCAGGTGAATAACTGAGGTTAGTAATTAAATTTCATTCCACCCGGTATGAAGGGGAATGAAAATTTAAAGAAAGGAAGAGTAGACTTGAGTCCTGTGGAGAGTGGTAGTGATCTATTCAGGAGACTAAAACTCATAGAATTAGCTGGAAGTGAGCAGTTATGGGAGATTTTGAATGGTGGAGAGAAGCTTTTGGTCATTCCTGTACTATACGCAGTTGTGTTCAAACACTGCACATCTCGAGCATGCATGGTGTTTCTCCATGACGGTCTCCTTGGAACTGTACATCCATTAAGACCCAGACTCTACCAGACAGTAGCAGACCCTGGACTCTAGCCCTCCTGTCTCAGTTCTGATAAGCCTTGGTCCATAAAGAAATGTAGGTATTCACAAAATCACTCATACAGACACAAACAAAAGTACAGAGACACCATTATCATGCATAAACTACAGAACCCAGACTTTGAAAAATGTGTTAAAGAAAAGAAATTTTATACGTGTGTGTGAGCTAGTCCTGGGGTTTGAACTCAGGGCCTAGGCACTGTCTCTGAGCTTCCTTGGCTTAAGGCTAGCACTCTACCACTTGCGCTACAACACCACTTCTGTCCTTTTCTGAATAGTTTATTGGAAATAAGAGTCTCACTGACTTTCCTCCCCAGTCTGGCTTTGAACCGTGGTCCTTGGATCTCAGCGTCCTGAGTAGCTAGTATTACAGGCGTGAGCCACCAGCACCCAGAAAGACAAGAAAAGAAAAATTTTAACTTGCGTGTGGATCAGGATTACTGCATCAATCTAAGTGAGTGATTTCAAATATTATTTGAATTTTATGATTTTTAATTCTTCAATTAATTGGATAATATTTAAATAATGTTAGTAATTTTAAAATACTCTAATGTGTGTGTATGTGCGCATGTGCGGAAGTGCTGCTACTGGGCTTGAACTTAGGAGCTTGTGCTTGCTTAGCTTTTATGCTTGTAGCTGTTGCATTCTACCCTGAGCTACAACTCCAGTCCATTTTGCTGGTTAATTGGAGATAAAAAGTCTTAGCAACTTTCCTTCATGAGCTAGCTTTAAGCTGGGACCCTCTAAATCCCAGCACTTTGAGTAGCTAGGACTACTGATGTGAGCCACTAGTATATATTTATATTTCCAATATAACAATGTTGTCTTAAAATAATCCAACTAATATGTGAATAAGAAGGTGCCAGAAATACATGTGATCTGTTTAAAAATGCAGAGAAAATAAATGGTTGATATTTTAATGAATGATATGAACTATGCTTTGAGGTGACGAATACCATTGTTGATTAGAGCCAATGAGAGCAAAATGAATTAGCAGGCGAGGGCATGTGACTGGTACAGCAATTTATAGGTTGGGGACCAGGAAGATTGACTGGAAAATGATGAGAGAAGGAAAGCTGTGCAAATGAGTACAAGGAAGTTGTGAGTGGGGCTGGGTAGCAACAAATTCCTGAGTGTTATCTTTCTGTTAGTTTGGGTTGTATGTATGGCTTTAATGATGCATTTTAAGTTAACATTAGATAGAGATGGTATTTCCATGTTCTACTAACTTCAGTGAGCATCCTTCTTGTCTATCCTCGCCCTTCTTTCTATACATATCAAGTCAGAAATAAAGCAAAACCTTTTAAGAAAGTCAGTCATTTTGAAAGTCAATTCTAATGTCTCCCTTGTCAATAACTTGTTCGGCGATCTTAGACAAGTCACTGAACTGTCCATGTTGCTGTTTCCTCAGCTGGAAAGCGGGGAGAGTTACAGAACCTATTCTGCATGGTTGATGGAGACAGCATCTGATAGAAAACAGCATCTTCTGGGAATGAGGTGTAGTGCACAAATTAAAGCATCTCTACCTCACAGACAGAGGAAGATGTCCTCTAAACTTTGGAAAATAGCATCTGGCCTATCCGCATGACTCAAACTTAAACTCTACTTCTCTACCTGCAATAACAACTGCTTTTCTTTCTTATTAATTAATAATATGTTCTTCCTCTAACCCCCCCAAGATATGGACCACACAGAACAAGACTTCTCTTGGTATGGCCATTGTGCATGCCAAATTAAGATACTCCAACAGTGGGTGAGGCAGTTTAGAAGTAAGTACATTTGTGTTGAGTAAGAGTGATGTGAACATTTTTTCTTCTCAATGTGTTTACTCACAGCTGAAAATCCCTCAGTGGTCTGACCTTTATATTCAACATTTAAAAAGCTTAACAATACTTTCTCCCAGCAGCTCGAGGAGCGGATAATTCTTTCCCAGGAGAAAATAAAATTAAAATGCAGCAATGCCTGTTGGAAGACTGAAGGCAAGGATAATGACAGCAATAACAGGCCGAATAATTATGTTAATTGTTGATTTGTTTGCAGAGAGGCATTCAATATTTATTGTGTTCAGTTCTGCTTCTAATCATATCATTTGCATACCTGTAGCTTTATCTAGGATAGAACCATCCTGTTTCAAATGACAAGTGACCCCTTCTGAATTTCATGTGGGAGTTGGGTTTATTCATTCATCTTTTTTTTTTAAATTTTAAATATCTAAAAATGAACAATGTGATGGGTGAAGCAAAAAAATACCCACCTTGACGTATTCTTAGTTGTCTTTCATGAATTGTTGTTAAATATGTGAACACATTCAGTACACACACACACACATATGCACACACACACACACACACACACACACACACACACACACACCAGGTATTATTCTTTGTCTGGTCAAGGACTGACTTTGCCGTTTCCATGGCAACCCAGTGTGCTCTGTACTCTTTCAGCAGCTGCTGATTACACTTAGAATTTTATTTGCATTCATGATTAAGGAGGAGTATAAAAGACTGAGTAATTTTTTTTAAAAAAAGCAATAAGAGGATAAAAGACATTTCAATCGATTCTCTGCAGCTTTAATTAAAAATAAAAGCAGAAGAGGAAATACTGGGATTTCAGAAACTTTTATTTTATGGTTGGCTGAGTATGGCGGCATTATTAAATGAAGATACTATGGCCATCCAGAACCTCTGTTATTTTCCAGCTATAAATTATTAGCTCCCAATACCATGTGGACACACTGTGTTTACTAGGCCTGGTCTCTCTGCCTTCAGGAAACAGTAAATATATATTTATATGACTGGATTAAGAGAAAAAAAGAAGTAAAAAACATTCAGCAAATGATCTGGTAAAATCGTGCCAATGCACTCTGGAGAAGTTTGCGTTTTGATCTGAAATGTCATGACTCTGTATTATACCAGTGTAGGAGAAATAGCAGAGATTGTCAGAGCATAAAACAGACAGGCAAGAACTCCTTGGCACAAGGAAATTTGCTGTCTTAAAATACTACTTCTGAGTACATGTGTATCCTATAGTTAAGAAGATAGTCATATACTTTATATCTTTGAAAAAATTGAATATATTAGTTGTATCACTTTAATGTCATATTTCTCATTTTCATGTTTTCTTTCATATCACTCTAAAAAGCATATATTTCCTTTTCTATGGGGGAGTAATAAATGCATTTTATTATTTTATTCTGATGTGTACATTTATTTCTGCATCCATTTTGTAGTGATAGTACTACCTTGAAGGTTCTTAGGGACAAATTTCCAGTTTTAATTCATGGGTATTTTATTGACGAAGTGCATATCCATGAAATCATATTTTAAATTATAATGCATGAATCAGTAGGGAAAACAAAGAATCGAACGAAGACATATGATTTATGATCTTTCATTATTTTGGACAGAACTGCTCCTGTATGAATGCATCTTAAGAAATTGTATTTTTGTGTTTATGCCAGCCTTGTATTTTCATATGACCCACAGCAAATACGTTTATATACTATTATATATACTGTTTATGTATAACACTGCAATCCCTATATTTTCAACTTTTTCACAATTTTGTGTGTGTGCACTGTGAGATAGAGGCATACTATATAGCCAGACAGCCTTGGCCCCATTATGGAGCCCAACCAAGCTGGACTCAAACTCACGATTTTCCTTCTTTAGTGCCATGAGTACTGGAGTTTTAGGAATATTCCATCTGTAGCTCAGCCGGTCATGATGGCTCACACCTATAATCCCAGCTACTTGGTAGTCAAAATTCAGGTGGATCCCAGTTTGAGGCCAACTTGAAGAGACTATTTTTTGAAAATAAGTGTTCACGAGACCCGTCTTAACAAATAAGTATGGCATCATACAGAAATCTCACCTACGTAGCACGTATAAATAGGAGCATGGTAGTTTAGGGTAGCCTGGAAAAAAAAAAGTAGAATTCTATCCAAAACATAAAGCAAAAAAAGCTGGAAGCAGGGCTCAAGTTGTCTAGTGAATGCTCAGCAAATGTGAGAACTCCCAAGTTCAGACTCAGCATCGCAAGAACAAACAACTCATTTTAGAACACAATAATCCATTCACATAGAACTATGCTACTTCAGCTGAGAATTTGAAGTAAAACTTCAACCCACACAGCTTACATGTTTTAACAATTCCTTACAACCATGCATGCTTTTCTGCTTAATTTGTCTTTCGAAGGTAGAGCTCTTCACCCAGCTGTGCGCTGTCTTAAAGCTCCAGATCCTCCTCTGAGACCAGAGGCAATCAAGGAACTCTCAGAGGATATATGTAATATTTTTTCTCTTTACAAATATGGCTTGTCCCTGACATGGCAGGTTCTTTGCAATCAAAATTTCCTTCCCATGTCTTTTTTTTAAACTGCATTTTGATACAATTTCTCCAGACACAGAAATGTCAAGGGAATCTGTATTTCAGATTTATGACTAGCTTTCTCTATAAGAAAAGTGATTAAGGATCCTTGTAGAGAAAGAATAGGGATTTGATTTCTTTTCCCTTGCTTATCTTGTGGTTTGTAACTCGTCTCTCCTACATCCCTCTTAGGTAGAAAGGTGTAGAATAAGTGATGCCTTTTTCTTTGTTGCTGCTTTACTTTCAAATAATTCTTTCTTTATTTTTTGGTGTAGGGGAGAGGCTGGAGAGAAGGGAGCAAGGTTCTCTGAAAAGAGCCATCTTTCTCTTTTAAACATTGTGTTAAACAACTGTGATTTCCAGAAGCTGGCCACAGAAATCTGTTCAGAGTGGGGAGTAGAAACCTACGGAGAAGGTTCACTCTCATGGCAGCATAGAAGACCTGATGGAAAGCAGCTGGAAAGAAACTAGAAAGACAGAGGCAGAAAAGTGGGGCACACAGGAGGAGGGTAAAATATTTCCCTTCTGCTCATGACATGATGTTAAGTGCTTCTTGTATGAGCTAAAGATCAAGAATGAGAGAGACTGGCTGTCATCAGAGGCTCAATTCTGACACGAGATCCGAGGCAGCTGACAGTGGCATATGTGTGACCATGGGTGCCACCATCTTGAGTGGGGCACTTGACAAAGGGTAATTATTACTCCAGGTACTGGTGGCTTATGCTTGTAATCCTAGCTAGTCATGAGGCTGAGATCAAAGGATCAAGGTTTCAAGCCGGCCTGGGGAGGAAAGCCCATGAGACTCTTATCTCCAATTAACCCCCAAAAGGCTGGAAGTGGAGCTGTGGCTCAAGTGGTAAATGCCAGCCTTGAGCACCCAAGCTTAGAACCAGTGCCCACACCCTGAGCTCAAGACCCAGAACAAGCAAATCCCCCTCCCCCACACACAACCACACACACACACACACACACACACACACACACACACGAAACCACACACAACCAATTACTGGAAAATGCACACTTGAGAAACCTATAGCCTAGGTACATACTGCAAATATTGATGACTTCTATATTTCTACTTTATAAGTATTTTTACTCCATTTCTCTCTCTGGAGCATCAACTCCTGCAAATATCAACTCCAGTCTGGATTAGAGCACAGCTTTTGGTCTTAATCTGATTTTCTCTTTAGATATCCTAGGGAAAGAATGACAACATCCACAACATTTCTCTTTAGTTGATACTTTTGACACTTGAGGAATACTATTCAGGTTTTTGGGTTTTGTTTTTTTTTTTTTGTAGGCTGCCTCACTGTTGGTATTTGCTCGTATTTTTCTCATGGTTAGATTTTGGGTTATGGATTCCTGCAGGAATAACACAGAACAAGAGGCTATTTTCATGACATTTTGTCGTCACGGATCAGCAGGATTCAAAATGGCTAATGTCACCTTCATCAATGAGATGATATACTATGTGTTCAATTCTGCATCTTCAATGGTTAGATCATGGTTTCTGATTTTAACTATCTATTTATGCACCTTGATTGTAGTCATCCCCTACCCTCTTCTCACATATTTGGCTTGTGGAAGGAGAAAATATGTGCCCCTTTTTCTTGACAAAGACGGGGCTATGAAGGGAGAAAGGAGAGGGAGAGAAGGAAATCATAAAATTCAATGTATACCCTGTAAAAATAAGAAAATTGAGAGAAGGGTTGGGAAAGAGAATGTTGAAAGGAAGTCACATTGATGAAGCTGCAATGTATTCATGAACTACTTTGTTGAATGGCAACTCTTTCATACAATAGCCTAAAGATAATAAGAATAATTTCTTCAGGTAGCTACCTAAATCTTTTGCATTTGCTTTACTTGGGAAATTTGACTCTTTCTCTACTTATTAGTTTTGATTTTCATTTCTCTATATCAATATGGACTCGTGAATACTTGTCCTAGACAACTAGATGTTATTAGAGTCCATTGAATGGCTGAAAAGGCAAAGCTAAATGAAACAACCCATGTGAGATGTTTGCAGTCTTCACTCTTCCTGAATCTGGTGTAGAAGCACACGTATCAATGAAAGATGGTGAGACAGAGAGACATTTATTTCTAGAAAGAGTGAAGAAAATCGTTTGCCTGGTCCTATTGAAAACTATTCTGACTAAATACTAAGCAAATGGCAATCAAAATACCCTTTCATTTACTAAAAGGGATTTAAAACATAATATATAAAATTGTTTGTTTTATAAATATTTAAATGGGCTGCTGTAAACTTCAGAAACTATATAAACACAGCAAGGTGGGTGTCTCCTGTGTTGAAATTCATTCAGCATTTATAACTTTTATCTGAAATCACATGTGATTTCTCTTCCTACACCTAGACCTTTAGTTGAAAGAAGAATGTGAACTTTAAAAAAAATTCAGTGGGGAAACTTGGCATTTTTATTACAAAAGATAGGTGTTTAAAGAATAACTGGCAAAGATTGATTATCAGTGGTTATGGCTTCCATGTATAAAAGATATAATGTCATAAGAAAAAGAAAGTGAGGATGATGTATGAGACTGCAATAGTATAGGAACCTTCGACAGTTATAGGAAATGTAATTTACTTACATAAAGTTCATGGAAGTGATAACTTACTATGGGATCCAAATACAGGATAAACAAAACTAAGTTTTCCATTACTACCTTATATCTTAGAAGACTTCTGAAAATTATGTATATGTTTGAATCTTTGTTTTCTCTTTTCATCAACAAAAATGATTGTTTCATATTACATCAAGGAACAATGTCTGATTTCAATGGCATCACACCGTGTCTGAAAACACTGGGAATTTTTTCATTATCCAGTCTGCTTGGCTTCAGAAATAACTACCTATGATACAGAGTTCATTTTAATGGTCTTCACTTTTTTTCAAAATGCTTATTGAAAACAGATAATTAGAGTAGAAACAATAAAAAGTAAGAGAATAAAAGTTTAGAGTTTAAAGTCATTGGCGATGCTATTTTTAGAGTGCTTTATTGAGCTATTGCTTAAAAGGAAAACTGTGGATCACATTGGAAGACTTCAAGGTAAAGGGAAATGAATAGAAGGTTGAGCTGTAGTAATACAAAGGGGTATGAAGTTTGGAGAGCTATTGGGAAGACTGCAGAGGTACCAGGATGCCAAAAAGATAATCAGAGGGAAACAAAAACAATCATGGAGAGAGAACACAGACAAAGACCTAGGGATGAATGTCTAGCACCTCATATGAATACTTTTATTAGCTTTATCTCTTTCTACAGATTTGTGTGGGCCTACAATTATGGCAGTTATCTATAAACACCCAGTGGAATTAGACACAGTCAGTCTTTATTCTCCGATTTTCTGTAGCTGTGGTGAGTTCCTTATGAGCAGATACATCTTGGAAAAATCACAATTATACACCTTCATAATCTATAGAAAAATATAACACAAGTCTTTCCATTTTCTAATTAATGGGGCAATGTCTTGACCAAGACCCCAAAAAACATAGACTCTATGTTTTCCCTCATTGGTAATAATTAGTACACATCTAGGATCGTCCTAGCAGAAAATTATAATAGCTCCATAGCTATGTACATATGATCACACAAGATGATGTAAGTGTAATGGCTCCAAGTTATGGAAATAAGTGGTTTATCATTGCTGTTGTTATGCTCAATGTACTAGGTAAAATTATGCCATTTTATTTTGTCTTTCTTCCCCATGATTTTACCCCTGATATTACTGTAACTGATTTTAGTACACTGGGTATTCTATATACATTTACTGGAAGTAGGGAAGGGAAGGGGAACATCAAAATGGAGAGACAAAGGGTATAAGGTGAACCAATGCATCAGCAATACTTACAAAACTATCTGCTGTAAACCAACTATACAACTTGGGGGAGTGGGGAATTGAGGGTAGGGGAAGGTGGGAGAAAAATGAGGGAGGAGATAACAAGTTTGATAAGAAAGGTATCCACTGCCTGAGGTATAAAATTTAACCCCTCTGTACATCACTTTGACAATATAAATCAATTTAAAAAAAGAAAAAATATAACACAGGGAAATCAACATACCAGAGTTTCCCAGCTGCTACAAAATAAAGTCATTTGCTCCAATTAGTAGCTATTTTTCCTCAATCATTTTAAGTATTTTTCTGATTAAAATTCTTGTCTGAATGTCCTGAAGATATAGCATAATTGGTGCTCAGGAAGCTACTAATGTGAGTCTTTAGGATGTGTGCTGCATACTCTAACTTTCCATGACACTAACGATACCTTGCAGTGATCTGCAGTCTTGTGTCTTGTCATCATCTTGTTTTAGGCCACGAGGTAACCCTCTGGGATTATTGCTTGAGTACACTAAAATGCTCACTAATTCATCTTGTGAAACAAAATGCCCAAGATACTCTTAGAAAATTACAATTAAGGAAAAAGTGGATTGATTATGTATGGAAATATCATGATAGAACTGCTTACTATCTATAAATTAATATACTTCAATAAAAAGGAAACATTGGGTTAATTATATAGCAGCTGAAAAGATGCTGAAGTAATAATAGAAAAAAATCCTCCAAGTTTGGGTTATTAATGTTAATATAGATTCTCTAAAACCAATGCCACTTTAGATTCACCACAAATCAAGTTGAATGTTTATTGCCCATACATCCTATTCTGTGTGCTTTTCAAAAGTTTTCTTCATTCTTACATTTAAAGAGAGCCTCATGGGTCTATTTTCATTCCTGAAGTACAATAGTGAGAAGAAATAATGTTATCTAAGAGGATTTTATAACTCATGTCTTTTAAATGTGGTATGAAAGTTTCTTGAGATATTCAAAGAATATATTATTGGATATTTCTAGCTTTCTATTCTTGCAAGGTATGCAATAAATAGTACAGACAAACTGAGGTCAAGTCTAGTGACTACAGAAACTTTCCCTGGCTATTTTCATGTCCAAACAAAAACTTTCTTTTGGCTCACATCTGTAATCCTAGCTACTCAAGAGGCTGAGATGTGCGGACAATAGTTCAAAGCCAGCCCAGGAAGGAAAGTCTGTGACTCTTATCTCCAATTAACCACTGGAAAAGGTCATTTAAATAATTCTAGAAATTAAGATCATTGTTCTCATATTATCCCATTCTTCATCAATTTTCCATGTAAGCATTCTTCACTTACAAGCTATTTCATATTTAAGAGTAAACATACTCTTTCTCCCACAACAGCTATGGCAATCAGATTCCAATTATACTTCTCTTTTCTGATCGTTGCTGGTTTTCAACTTCATTTCTAAGAAAATACACCATGAACTTAATTTGTATGCTAGAGATGGAACTCAGGAGATTGAACTTCGTATACCCTCAGTACTACCTTGTGGTTGTTATGACCTTTTCAGGTGTTTTGTGAGCCTAATACCTCTCCTGAAGTAATATCTTTCTGCCTCTAACTGTAGAGCTCCATCTGTACTGATTCCTACCTCTGTATTCGTAGGGGCCAAGCACCATCTGAGAGAGTTGCTCTCACCATCTTGGACTGTCCTATGCACTCTCCATTCTTCCCTATCCTTTCACCTTTATGTACTGATCCATCTGTGCTTGTCTCTCTCACTATAAACTATAGGTGTATTAAAGGCAAGAATTTTATGTACATGTGTATATATGTATTATATAGTCTTGTCTGTGTGTGTGTGTGTTATACTTAGCATGCAGTGTAAGTTCAATAAATAAATAGCCATGTTTAAAAGCATTTAAC
Source organism: Perognathus longimembris pacificus (assembly GCF_023159225.1). Classification (NCBI taxonomy): domain Eukaryota; kingdom Metazoa; phylum Chordata; class Mammalia; order Rodentia; family Heteromyidae; genus Perognathus; species Perognathus longimembris. Next base: position 22,551,498 of record NC_063184.1, read on the forward strand.
TCTGGGCTTCAAGGACTACAGCTTGATTTTTGAATGATCTTGAAAGTCTCTAGCAAGCATCTAATTGCTAATCCATAATGCATTTTCAATCAATTGCTATAACAGAAACTCAGACATTCTACTTCAGTCTATTACTCCACTAAACTTGTTCATTAACAGGGGAAGGCTTCTTGTCCAGCAAAGAGAAAGGAAATGTCTGTTAAAACAGATGTTTATTACCTTCTGTAATCAGACACCCCAAACCACTGCTTTTACCCCGACCTTTTAAATGGGTCTTTTCTAATTGTCAGCTACAGCTATAGTAGACTCCTGTAATTGCATGTCTGTGTTATTGGTATAGTGAGTAACAATGGAAAATCTGATGCCTTTCTGCTCTTTCTCCTACAGTGGCCACAGGCTTAAAATCTAATGTAGTTAGGATAAATGTGAAGATATAATATGATCTCCTTCATAGGAACATAGCAATGGTTTGTACATAAAGAGGTCTTGATTTTCTAAGATAGTTGCTAGAAATGTGACTTCTACCATTCCTTGATGGCATATTGTGCCTTACTATAAGCACATTTAAGCACACATCATATTTTCCTATGGAACATGGGGATTCTTATCTGTGCAAAGAGGAACCTGGTATAGAAAAGATTTGGGAAAAAATAAGAATGAACAGAAAACAAACAAAACCATTTGTTTCTCTTATTTCTAAACAAATTGAAATTCCAAACTTATCCTTTAACAACTCTTATATACTACTTCTATTATTAAATTCTCTTTTAAGATCAGGTGCATTCAGTGTTACATGGGCATACATGAAATTCTCTTAAACAAATATTCTTACATTTTATTGAGCATAGCATTGCCCTTAATGTTTAATTAAACTTTAATTGGAGTTTTCTTCATTTACTATATTATCCTAGGAGAATGATAAAATCTCCTTTGTTGGGTTTCAGATTAATAAAAATGATCAAATTTAACATTCAATAAAATTTCAATGTCTATTAACCTGTTTAAAGGATCTATCTATTTTTTATCTTAATTGAATTTTCAGTAAAAAAAAATCATCTTAGAAATGGGCGTTAGAGCTACATCTATCAAGGTAGAGATTCTTGATAAAGGTTCTATGTCACAATTCCATTTAGAAGCTAATGCTCTGTGGGGAATATCTCTTAAGACATCAGAGTATTTAGTAACATTTTTATTAACTTAATTCCTTCTCTCTCTCTCTCTCTCTCTCTCTCTCTCTCTCTGTGTGTGTGTGTGTGTATACTGGGGCTTGAACTCAGGTCTTTGTACTCTCACTCCGCTCTTTGCTCAAGACAGGTGTTCTATTTGTACTACATCTCCCCTTCTTCAAACATTTCTTTCTTTTTACCATGTAAATACCATCTTTGGTGCGAGTCTTAAGAACAATGGAAGTTTTCATGAAGAAAGCTGCTATAGTTATGCTGCTCTGATTGCCACCATTTAGAACAACATTTAGTTATGTTGAGAACTGAAATTTCTCCTATGTGAGTTAGACTAGGAATCGATGGATTGAGTCAGAAATTGGTGAGGTCAACTGCAAGAGACAGAAGTACAGAAATAACATGTACAAAGAAAGATGTGTCAGATAAAAGAGAGAAAGCTTGTGATTCTTTAAAATGTAATTAGAGGAGGAGCATGCAGAAAAAATAATAACCTAAACAGTTCTGTATAGGCAATTCAAATAATGTATTTGCACACTAATTTATATCCTAATTTCTTGGGAGATTCCTTAACTTGAATTTGTCATCACAATATTTATATTTATCAGAGCTTATCGTACTCTTAATTATCTTCATTAATAAAAGTCCCTTTACTCATTTGAATACTGAAAATTATTATTCCAAACTTTTAAGTTGTATTCTCTGGAGTTTAATTTGTTATCTAAATGTTACAACCTTTACCTTTATCTTTTTACCCTCTTAGACTTTTCACATTATTCTTACCATTTTACCTACTTATAGTAACTCCCACTGGAAACCCTAAGTCAGAAAGACATACTGTGAAACTGGATGCAAAAGATGTCAGATATACAGCAACTTGCATCTATATTCTTCTCAAAAACTATTTAAAACCCAATTACAAACACAGTGAAATTTTATAACAGGAAATAAACCACAGACCTTACTAATCATAACAAATTTACACACACTATTTCAATTACTTATTCTAACTATAATAGTGCTCCCAAGTTTTGTTACAATTCACAAAATTAACTCCTCCAGCCTAGAAGTTACACAAAAGGATCATCAGAGTAGCATTTAATCTAATGAATTTCAGTCTAATATTTTTGATTGGTAAGAATTTTAGTTCCTTTACAGTCTAGATACAGGACAACAACAGGAAAAGAACACAACTGCTAAAACATTAAGACATAAGTGTGACTGCTAAAACCTTACAAAGATCAAAACCAAACTTGTGTCCTAAAATTTCTGTCACACTTTAGTCTTTCATTACTTTTCACATCTAAAGGTAGATGTGTCTTTCTACATCTGTTATATTTCTTAGTTACTGCCATCATTATTAGCTACCTTTTCCTGGATAATCTGTATGGCAGGGTTGATGAATACATTTCTTTTGTTGTTCCTATTTCCCCCCAAAAGTTGGAATATTAGCTATACTTATTAAATCAAGAGTTGTTAGAGAATTGAAATATCAACAGACCATATCTTGTCATATAAATCAGGAGAATAATTGCAGAGAAATTCAGAGCTTTGCAAATGCTCAAATGAGTTCTGATTTTTAAAAATAAAAATACACACCTTTTATTTGACTACTTTATGTACAGATTTTTTTTCCTCAATGGTGTAAAAATGTAATGAATTTTTTTGATTCTGGGAATGAGTAGATCAACAAACTCTTTCAAGATTAACAATCTGTGAACAAAGTAGTCACAAGGGCTGGTGCTTCTCCTCTGAAATCTTTGTCATTGTTACCTCTACATAACTAAATCAATAATTTTTATCCTATAAGAACAAGTGATTCCCTAAAATAAAGGGAAACTAGCTCATTTCTTTGTTCAAGTAAGACTTACATCTTTTTCCTATTTCTACCGCTGCTTGGTAGAAAAAATGCTCATTTGATGGAAACACTGTAACATCACTACAAGAGTAATCTGAGCCTAACAGAATGGAGGAATTCCACAATTGCATTGTATCACTGACAATATGACAGAATTATTATCAGTCATAAATAAAAAGAAGCAGATTACACTTGATGTTGCTGATAACTAAGGGCATCTGTTGGATATGTTTTAATAACTTGATACAATAATGTTTCCATCTTTTTATGACTATTAAGCAAAATAATAAAGGAAAGTATTTTCCCAAGAAGGTACTGATTGAATTTATAATGATTTTGATTTCCTAATAAGAGAAGTATACATAGATTTTCCTGGGGATTTTGCTTCTACACTGGAACACAGCATTTTGCTTGGCTGCTTTGATATGAAAATATTGTTTTAGAAAGAGAAATAAGAGCTGGGATCTGGTGGCTCATATCTGCAACCTTAGTTACTCAGGAGGCTGAGATCTGAGGATAATGGTTCAAGGTCAGCCTATGTCAGAAAGTTCATAAGATTCTTATCTCCAATTAATCACCAGAAAACTGGAAGTGGCACTGTGGCTCAAAATGGTAGAGTGCTGGCCTTGGGCAAAAGAGCTCAGGGACATCACCTAGGCCCTGTGTTCAGGCCTCACAACTAAGAGAAATAAGGATAGAAAAAAATATGAATATATACTATCACAGATTAAGCTGGCATGGTATGGGGACTGGAGTGTTTTTGTGAGGGGCAGGGGAAGACAACCTCTCTGAAGAAGTTTTATAGCAAGAATCTGAAAGCAGAATAAAGTCATATTTTTCATTACATTGTGGGTTGCATTTAATAGACTGGGTTCACTCTGACTGATGATCTTTCCTGTTGAAACATTGGACTGAGTGAGTTATGGTATTCAGCAAATAGTTTGCCCAGGAAAGGAAAAAGAAGTGAAATTCAATGTGGAGCCTGCTGTACATAAAGGTCACATCTTGCTGGGGACATATTTGGTGAGTATTTATAATAACTGAGACAGTAATATTTTAAACCCCCCCACACACACACTGAAGAGGGTGTGTTCAGTGGGCAGAATCATGACTGAGGAGGTCCTTCAAAAAGGAGTGAAATAGCACTGCCCCTTATAGAGTGATTGGGCCATTACTATTGCTGGCTTGTTTACTACTATTCTGAGTTTTTAATCCCTCAAGCTCTCAGTTACAAACTTGGAATTAGAAAAATATGGTGTTGACACACACATTTTATGTAGAAGCAGGTCTGTGTAACAATGCAGGATAGACTGACTGCTCTGCCCACACTGCTATCACCAAGTGTTAGAAAACAACAGGATTTTCCACCTCGAGTATTCACTTAAGTGGTGTTTCTTAATAAGCATCATCTTATTAAACATCATGTCAAGTTGCTATGTCCCCATCTCCACCACTGTTCTCCTATTTGCACAGCTCTATACATCAGAGTCTCCCATAGTACTAACCAAGTAGCTAGATTTTCTTCACCCATGGCTCAGAGGCCATTCCAGACAGAGCAGGTTACTGGTCTTGGACAGATAGTTTGTGTGTGTCTTTAGGGTTCTATACCTACGAGGTTGTGCTTGTCTGTGACTATTATCAATCACAATAAAAGATGGGCACCTAATCATGGATCTCAAAATACATGCTGAGTTAATGGAACATAAACGAGTAAATAAGTGACATATTCTTAGACTCTTCTCTAGTTCCTTTGTGTTTCTCTTCAGGTATGCAGCAATCAGCACTGTGAACTTGTCTTTCTGATCTAGAATAGACATTACTTGCTTTAGTGTAGCTTTAGATCTTATATACTCTTTTGGGTTAGCAGGTAAGGCACTTACTCTGGTGATTCAAATGACTCTTGGGGGTAAGGAATTTCACAATTACCAAAGTGACATCTGAATTTTACCATCTACTACGAAGAGGAGATTTCTAGACACTGCAATGGAATGTCTGATTACAGAATCTATCTTCCTGGGAGCCTTGAATCAGGTGAGATAATATGAAAATGTAATTTAGGGCTGACCAAGCCAGGAAAACAAGGGTCTAAAACAAGAGTTTTATATAGCTAGGCTTTCATAGATTAGTAATGAGAACAACCATTTCCACATTAAAAAGTCCTAAAAAAAATCTCCACATTGAAAATAAAGGAAGCTCTCGTCTCATTGACAATCCACGTGTTCTTTTCCATCAAAGCTAAGAAAATGACAACACCGTGAGTCTATGAGGAAGAATGGAAACTCCAGGCTTAGCACTTTCTTAGGCTCGGATTTATGCACTTCTATAGTGGATCCTCCAGGGCCATTGGCATGGCAGCTATGAAAGTGTTCTGTGTTATTTCAACTGGTTCAACGAATTGTACACAATTGTCCAATATGAGTGGAGTTTGTGGAATGAGTTTGATTCATAGCCAATGTCCCAGGGCATTTTCAATGTGGGTGTTTTGTTGTCGTTGTTGTTGTTGACTGGGCTCCTTCAAACTTCGCAATTGACTATGGATGAGGTCTTGTTCATTGTTCCTGACAGTGGCTAAAAGTATTTGACCACCTTAAAATAGCCACATACATCCTTAGTCACATCTCCTAGTGATTGTGATGACATCAATTGAAAAGACTGTCATGTTTTCTTTCTTTATTTATTTATTTTATTTATTTATTTATTTTTTGGCCAGTCCTGGGCCTTGGACTCAGGGCCTAAGCACTGTCCCTGGCTTCTTCCCGCTCAAGGCTAGCACTCTGCCACTTGAGCCACAGCACCGCTTCTGGCCGTTTTCTGTATATGTGGTGCTGGGGAATCGAACCTAGGGCCTCGGGTATACCGAGGCAGGCACTCTTGCCACTAGGCTATATCCCCAGCCCCGCTTTATTTATTTTAAATAATTAAAGTAAGACTTGCAGGAAGACCAGAAAAAACTGCTGAAGCGTGGCCAGCAGTGTTCTTTATGAGAGTGTGGTACAGAAGCTGCCACGTATTCATAGTTGCTAGACTATTTTCATAACTCGATTTCTTCTTGATCATTTCTGAGAGATGAGATTCAGTTTTCTAATTACGTGAAGTATTCCTTCAGGATGAATGTTATGAACCATGTTTTCCCCTTTAGACATTTCCATAATGTAAGAAAAAAATCTGTGACTTTATCTTGAAAATTAGTGAAAAATATTTTAGGCATTGAACTGCAGTATTCACAGGATTTTCTTGTATTCTCAGGAAAATACACCATGGATACTTATCAAACAAGGGATTTGTTTTTGGCATTCTAGCAGAAAACATGAATAAATATTTTTTCACTAAGAGTAAGAATTAAAAGCATTTATTTGGTCCCTTGGTATAATAATAAACCAATAATTACTACTTCAGAAAACACATAAGGATGCTTTCATGTTGCTGTGGAAAACTTCCTTCATTGTCTCTTTATTTCCACAAAAATCTTTCATTAGTAAAGAAACCTACAGAAAAGTAGTGTGGGGACTCATGTTTTAGTAGCACAGCCAACTCAGTTTTCTTTTCATTTTTGTCCCTAACCTCTCAGTTTTCCTCTTTCTGTGATCCAAATATTAATATGTAATTGACAAGAAATTATCAGGGCTATAGAAGTTGAATTAGTGATTCCTCTACCCCTCACCCCAAGTACTTCATTATGCCTTCATCTAACTGATTTCATATTTTAGTTACTCCTGTACTGTGTTTTGGATGATTAGTGTCCTTGTCCTTCCTTTTGTTGCTTTAAGATAACCCCATCATAACAGTAGAAAAGGAGGGGTGGGCCAGGGAGGGAGGTGTGAGACTCTTGAAAGGGGAGACATTGATCATATGCATTCCATTGATAAACTACTTTGATAAATGGCAATTCCTTTGTACAACTACTTAAAGATACCAAACTGTAACAATCACTCATGAAATATAGTTAAGACTAATTATCTCTGGACTGAAGCACATGGAAACCATTTCAACTGTAGGAATGGTTCAAAAGCATTTTCTTTTTTTAGAATTAGAAACCGTCAGTATTGTCTTCTCTAATTTGAGTACAACTTTAGCCTGTGTATTGGCAAGTATGTACAATACACCAATGGCATCAGGGAGCAAAGGAGAAGGTCTAAGAGGTGGAGTGCTCAGTTTCACAAATCCTGCATTCTATCCATAGGATGGGGGGGTTACATTTGCTGTTATGTTTTCTTTGAGCTATTAAATTTCCATGAAAATGAGTGCTTATACGGAGAATTTCATAGGCTGCATTTCATCTCCTCCAGAGTATATACATATATGCACAGATATCAGTGATCTTTATCTTTGTATATATCACTTATCTTACATATGTCAGTATAGTCTTAATATGTCAACATAGACATAATAAATGTCATTATAATTTTGGCCATCAGCCTATAGTTTGCATTAGCAGTCAGGCCTCCTGTCATTATGTTGTCCTATTTCTTTAGGCAGAGCCTTAAACTTGGTGGGTGCTAAAGATACACGTTTTGGAAAGGAAAGGAAAGGAGATAGGGAAAAGAGAGGAAGACAAAAGGAAAAAAAATATAATTTTGAGTTTCTTTTCCTCTTTTCTTCAGGATTAAGTTTTGAACTTGGGTCTTTGTGTTTGTTAGACAGGCACACTAGTATTTGAGTCATGCCTGCGGTCCTTTTAACTGTTGTTTTGCGATCAGGTCCTATGTATCTGTTATCTCCCTATCTTTTCCTAATCCAGGTGGGACTATGATCTTGCTATTCGTACTTTGTGTTGTAGCTAAGATGACAGGCATACACCATCATATCCAATTCTGACCTTGAACCAGGATCCTCCCATCTTTATCAATCTAGTAGCTAGGATTATAGTTTTGAGCAATTGTCACAATAAAGCATGGTTTTCAATTGTGAAGAAAAAACAATTATGATCCAGTGGTATCAAATAGGTATTTTTACAAGCATTCCTCTAAAGCATCATTGGGCATTGCTTAAAATGGGTACTTGGAAAAAGGAGAGAAGAGAAACTGCTTCTCAATAGTAGTGGTATTACATATGTATTACTAAATGTCTCCCTGGTTTGTGTTTGATTTAAAGATGAAAGTGCTCTGCACATTTCTCCAGCTGTGTTCCCTTGGTGCTCTGAGAGCAGCTGTTCTTTCCATGCAGTTTTATTTGCAAGGCTAAGAAACTGCAGCCTGGCATATGAATAAAACATGTCTCCTCATCCTGGCCATACCCTTTCAGTAAGTCACTTCAACTAAACTTCTGTGTTGTTGGAAAGTGAGCAATACAGCAAGTGAAGGAATATTTCTTCAATATGAAATCTTTCCAATAATTCACTTATTAGCACAATCAATTGAAGTAAAAGGATTTCCGTAAGCATTTGAAAATATTGACATTATTTTGCTATTGTTATTCTAATAATAGTTGTCATCGATATCCTATTCCTTCATTTTGTAAGGTAAGTAGGGTATCTGTTAAGAATATAACTTATTTTTAGTATGATAAAATGCATAAATGTACTGGTACTTCATGTGTGTTTTGCAGAGAACGATTTTTCTGTCTTAAAAAAATACAGTTTATTCTGGGCACTGGTGACTCCTGTCTGTATTTCTAGCTACTCAGGGGGCTGGGATCTGAGGATCACGGTTCAAAGCCAGCCTGGGCAGGAAAGTCCAATAAACCACTCTGAAAAAGCTGGAAATGATACTGTGGCGTAAGTAGTAGAGCTCAAACCTTGAGCTAAAGAAGCTGGGGAATAAGGCTCAGGCCCTAAGTTCAAGTCCTAGCGATTGCAAAAAATAAATAAAAATAAAGAAATACAGCTTATAAGAAAATCATAATGGAGTATTACCATAGAACAATACAGTATGTTATTCTTTTATACTATTAGTAAAAGGAAACAAAAACCATTCATGGTGCGAAAGGATCTTTACATTCTGATATGTGTTACTCAAGAACTAACTTCAAAACCAGAATCAATTTGTATTAAAATACAAGGAAAGTTGGGCACTGGTGGTTCAAGATCGTAATCCTAACTACTCAGAAGGCTAACGTCTGAGGATTGAGGTTCAGAGCTAGCCCCAACAAGAACGTGTGAGTCTCTTATATCCAACTAATTGGCAAGAAGCTGAAAGTAGAGCTGTGACTGAGTGCTATCCTTGAAAGGAAAAGTGAAAGGACACACACACACACACACACACACACACACACACACACACACTAGCAAAGTATGTGCTTCTAAAAGCAAAACTCAAAAAAAAAAAGTGCGGGTTTTTATCAGAGAAGAAATGTGGACTACCATAAATTTTGCAATGAGTTTTGATGATTAAAGAACAATGAAGTTTACTGTTACTTTTGCTTATTTTCTTTTCTTCTCATTTTTTTGAGCTGATCCTTCTTGGGAAATTGTCTGTTTTCTTACTCATTTGAATCATTTGTAAATGCCTCCATCTCAGTCTAGTAGGGTGCAGGATGTGATACTTATGAAGATTAATATCACAATGGTAATTTAAAATTTTGAGAAATTCGAGACATCTCTGTTAATCTGGCAAATAAAATCACCATATTAGCTCATTATTCTTACTGTTCTAATTATATTTATACATACATAGTTTTTCTGTAAGTAATGGATTCAAATTTTTTCTCAACTTCAGAAACAGTAAGTCCCTTTTTTTAAACCAAATAATTTACATATTTCTCAAAGACTCACAGGGAGCAGGTCTGGCTATGTCATTTTCCATGCCTACTAGAGAATGACATTTAAAAAAATTATTTATTTCCAGACAGGGACAGTGGAACTCGAAACCAAATTACAATACCTCTTTGAATGTCAATAGGAATTTATAGTGGATTTTGAATTGTTTTTTAAATTACCTGCTTTTCTTTACTACTTAGTACAAGGATCCATGATGTGACACAGGTGACAAATGCCTGAACATAGCAGAGAATAAAGAAGGAAGGTAAAAGACAATGGAAAGACAGAGCCATGTCCTTCAGCTTTCTGGTAGACCATTACTTCATAATCTATATGGTGATATGTAGAAGTGTTTGACCCCCAAACTATATTATAGAATTGAAGAACTCTAAATAGATTTCCAAGGTGTTCTCCTAATGAAAAATGAGGATTCAGTTTATAAACACTGAGTTTCCTGACAGTTTTCTCGCATATGCTCACAGGAAAGTTTGGGCTTGGAGCATTTTGGAGGGCTTAGTCATTCTTTTCCTTGCATAGCATTCCAGAAATAGGTTGAAATTCACTTCAACGTTGCAAAAGCACAATGATGTGGAAGAGGGTGTTCCTATGGGAGTTGCAGTATGTTTTGTATGTGCTGTGTATGAGGGGGCAATACAGGTGTATATATTCTATTGTTACAATTTTTATTGAACTCAGCTTTCAGCGAGGTCAGAAATTGTCTATTAAATTCATTTCTTGCAAGGGAAAGAAATGTAAAGGACTTAGATGATTTTTTGAAAAAAATTCAAAATTATTATTGCTATTCAAAGAGATTTCATAATATCTCACACATAGTTTTCAATAATTTATACAGGGGAATTTCTATCTCTCTCTCTTTCTTTTCCTCTCTCCATTAATTATTCTTCTCCTTTCCAACATTGAGGATTCATCCAGGAGTTCTTATCTCAGTGGCAAACGTGTTTTCCTTTTTTCAAGTGCCTTCTGAGATTTTCATTGTCTTTTAATGTTTTTGTCCATTGAGGTCACTGTAAACACGATGCACAGGGTATATAAGCAAATGGTAACAAATGGATTATGAAGGAACCGTTTCTATGTGAAGAGGAGAATGTATCATTTAAGATGATTCTATAGACCATCCTCGGAACACTCTTTCATCTCAAGCTTAACTTCCGTTTTTAGCTTGCATATTTACCATTTTGCCAATGCCTCCCCAAGGTGGAAATGTGTGTTTTAACATTTGGGAGTTGGCTCCCTCATAATTCCTGTATTTTGCTCTCCCTTGCAAGAAATGAATTTAATAGAAAGTTTCCATATGCAATCATTACTATTGATTTCTATATGGCTTTTCAAACGGACATGGCTCTATCAATATAAATCAAAGTGAAAATTCTCTCTGAACAAGTCATGCTTCCATATGGAAAGCTGAGAGAAAGCAGGGATACACATTAAAAATAAGTTCAGCAATACTCACTGGTGAAGCCATATCTCAAATTTCAGTAATTCACATAATTCCAGGTGTGGTTGTTAGGATATACCTATGTTACTTAGCAAACAATGTTTCTAGCTAAAGTTCATTTCTACTTGATTTCTCTTTTGAATGTAATTATTACAATATATGTCTAGTCCCAACATGAGCAACATTAAGATATTTCCATATTGTATAAACAGAACCACCTCAAACAGCGATCTACAACGTAATCCTGTCTGATATTGACTTGTTGGCTTAAATTCATGTAAAACAGAGACAGTGCCATCATCAATCGGCAATTAGAGGCACTTGATTTCATTATGAGACAATGTAGAGACAAATTACTGATGAAGGGACCTAAACTATATCGACTTTCATTACTGTTTAACCTTACTAATTTGAGAATAGGAATTATGAAACTAAGGCCATTAAAAGTCATATAGAATCAATAAATGTTTTCAAATTCACATATACGTATTTGCACTGCCTGAAATATTACCCAGCATTTTCTTTTTTCTCATAGATGGACAAAAATTCAAAATTTTCTGAATTATTTTGAAGACTTGTGGTTCAAATATCACTTTGCTTTCATTGCTCCTTCACTCCTATTCCTCTATCTCCTATTAGACATCAAAAAGTGGGGCAGGAAGTATGGTTCAAGGGGTAGAGAGTCAGAAAGAAATGATTAAAGAGAAATTTTCTTTCAGTCAGTTGCAATATACTACAAATTAACTTCATTAAATGAGATAAATTATCCAAACCTTCCTCAAAGCTGCATGACACATTTACAAGCCTAAATGCAACATTTTATGACAAAAGCTCATTTACCATTTGAGATAGGAACTGCATTTTGTTTTAAGCCACAATTATCACTAGAACTGATTTGAAAATTATGTTCATTTTATGCTACAAATTATGTCTCTCTTGTTACAGTAAAGTTTGTTGATTTAAATCAATTTATAGTATGGTTATTTACATTTGTATACATATACATACAAATTAATCCACTCATCCTATGTTTTACAAACAGTTCAGGATTTGTTCTTCTATTAATTTTCCAAATCTTATTGTTTATATTTTTGACAAAAGTTTAGTAAATATTGACAGGTGATTTTACTTTCATCTCTTTTGAAACTTTAAGAAAGACAGCATCAATTCAATAAAACAGTGTACTCTATATCTGATAACTGATAATTTATCATTGATTGCAATTCTACATTTAATTAGTCTCTAATTATACATTACTTAAGGGTAATGTCTTAAATACAGTAAAAAATCTTCAAAAGACATTTCAAAATTGTGAAAATAATCATCAAGACTTTGCTTTATATTTCTGGATAATTGCTTTATATTTTATGTCATAGTCTTAGCTCACTATTTATTATACCTTCAGCTAATAAATATAACTTTGAGCCCTTACTGTCAGTTTCAGTGCCTTGGTTCTTTCAAAGACAATATCCATTTCATAAAGAAAAACAAGAGGTATAAAACAATGCTACGTAAAATGTCACTTGGCTTATTTTCCTTTCTTACAAAAATCTTTGAGTCAAAGACAATAGTTTAGAAGGCATACATTTCACTGACTAATGCATGTTCTGTATCTCTTTTGCAAACTTAAATTTTTCAGCATGTATTTTATATAACTAACATTCCTTCCTACAGTATTTTAGCCATGGAAATGTGTTTGTTTATGTATTATTGACACACGCCTCTTTCCTACTCTTTTCTTTTGCAAATAATATAAACAGTAATCACCAATTTTTCAGAAATATTTTAATTGTGTGTGCATTTGTGTGTGTATGGTTGTATGTTTATGTAGATCTGTTGTATTCATGAAATGATTCATAAATAAAAAAGAATCTTGTACAGACTGAGATTTTGTGTTGGAGTTATTCTTTTGTTTGTTTGTTTGTTTTTTGGCCAGTCCTGGGCCTTGAACTCAGGGCCTGAGCACTGTCCCTGGCTTCTTTTTGCTCAAGGCTAGCACTCTGCCACTTGAGCCACAGAACTACTTTTGGCCCTCTTCTGTATATGTGATGCTGAGGAATCGAATCCAGGGCTTCATGTATTCGAGGCAAGCACTCTTGCCACTAGGCCATATTCCCGTGTTGGAGTTATTCTTAAAAAATATTAATATAGGGGCTGGGGATATGGCCTAGTGGCAAGAGTGCTTGCCTCGTATACATGAGGCCCTGGGTTCAATTCCCCAGCACCACATATGCAGAAAACGGCCAGAAGTGGCGCTGTGGCTCAAGTGGCAGAGTGCTAGCCTTGAGCAAAAAGAAGCCAGGGACAGTGCTCAGGCCCTGAGTCCAAGCCCCAGGACTGGCCAAAAAAAAAAAAAAAAAATTAATATAAAGAGTTCCACTGGCCTTAGGTTTCTCCTAATACTTGCTTAACTGATCTAGATCTCCCTTCTATGGTATAATAGAACTGAACCAAAACAAATATGTATTTCCTGCTTTAGGAGTGTAAATGTAGAGGAAGTTACTTATTTTCCCTTTTCCCTTATTTTCCCTTTCCATTTTACTTATGGTGGAATTCTTCTTTATCTGAGTTGCTTTGTGTCAATGTTCTCCTACAAGTTGTTATGAGTTTGGGCTTTCTCTTGATGTCATTGTAGTGTGCTAGACACAATAGATGTGTAGACATGGGAAGAAGAAAGACAGAAACCTAATCCAACAAAAAGAAAGGGAAGCAGGGATGAGAAGAAATGAAGAAGCGAATAACAAAGGAAGAAAGGAAAGAAGGAAGGAATGAAGGAAAGAGAGAAGGAAAAGATGAAGGAAAAAAGGAGGATTACTAGTGTCCAAAGTAGATTTTGATTAGTCAATTTTTTTGTGTCCATAGTTAAGACCTGATAAATTGTACTATTTATATTCATGACTCACTTCAAGGTTTATAAATTACTCTTAAAATAGAATTGATCTGTTGGTAGATAAACTGCAGCTAACTTTTCATTCGTGAAAAGTAGTGATGGATGAATCATGACTCCAAATAAGTAACAGCTCCACTCTAATCCAATGTCAACATTTTCTCTCACCAGATACAGAACCAGACAAGCTGATATCAACTGGTTTTGTTTTTTTCTTTCTTTTCTTTTCTTTTTGTCTGTTCAGGATGAAGCTGTATTAAGCAAGGATGGCTACAGTGAGACCTAAAGGGGAACTTAGCAGAAAGGATTAGATTATATAGTAGTGGGCTAGCCAATTAACAGAGTAACTGAAACTTTTCTGTAGGGATTTTTTTATTCCATTTTAACAGACACATTGAGACCTTAATATTGTTAAAGTAAAACGATGATTCTTAATCAACTGTGACAGATCCCAGTGTGCTGGAATAGGCCTATAATCACAGCCACACAAAAATGGGAGGATCATAGTTCCAGATCAGCCTGGGAAAAGTGTGTGAGACCCTGTCTCAAAACAGAGCAAATTCATGCCTGTAATCCCACTTATAAGAAAGATGGATGTGGAGCATCTTAGACTGAGTCAAGCCAAATCACACATCAAGTGACCCTATTTCGAAAATAAGTTGACACAAAAAGGGATGGTGGTGTGCTCCACAGAAAGCTTCCCTAGTAAGTGTATGCTCCAATTCCAGGACTGCTGAAAAGTGTAGGAAAATAGTTTTTACTTTATCTTTCACAGCTTAGTGATTGTGTCTGCCTCTTTTTCCACAAGAAAAATCAAATTTATGCTGCACCTGAATTTACAATGGAAAAATCTATGCAACACAAACCTGTTAGTGTTCTCTCCCTGTCAACTAAATTATGATCCCTAAAGAAGTCTGCACATTTTTTAAACAGTGTATTGATTTCTTTATAGGAAATGTTGACATAACTGCTAAGGAATTAAAATGGAAAATGATGTCTGTGATTGGAAGGTACGCATTTTTTGTTTGCATTGATAGTTTCCAACCCCCATCTTTAATATATCCATTTTTCTTTCTTTTCATTTCTTATCTGTCCTAGAACAACCTTCCTGAACAAGTGTGCATGCTGGAGACATACTCAGTCTCCAAACAAACAGAAGAGTTTACATGTTAAATGCACATATCTGCTCCACTTAACCCTTCCTGGGTGTCACCTGTTTATGGTGGAAGCTCACTGGTGTTTAGTTTGTGTATTCTTCCCACACACATCTTTATCTTCTATAGCTACCTACCATCGACCAAGTCCATCCTTAGAAAACGATTCTCTTATGCGATCTTAGGCTTCCAATCCTGCTTCTGTGGTGTTCTTCTAAAGACTTTCCCAAGCCTAACCATGTTCAAAAGACATAGGTGTTGGATATGTTGTCCTGGTCATGCAGTGAAGCTGAAAAACAGTGGAGTTAGGAGCCAAACAGAACTGTGTGTTCACTTCATTTTAATGATAGATTCTTTACCACATGATGGGATTCATAATATCTCCCTCTTGGTGCTGCTGTGCAGACTAAATCGCACATATACATTCCCAGGGAAAACGCTTGCTTATGATTTGCACTTCCCATGTGCTGAGTGATTTTTTTCTATGCAATTAACATGTATAAAACCATTTGGTGTTCATTAGTATCCCACGAGGTAAGTAGTTACTATTTTTATTTACAATTTAAATAAATGTGAGAAACATTTATGAAAAAGGGAATAAGTCAACTAAAGTCTTAACTTTGCTAGAAGCAAGGTTTATGCCTTAGCAGCCTGCGCAACATTCTCATTTGTACTCCAAATTTCTGTGTTGACTGCAATATGGTTTCTCCTCCTTTTCTCCTCCCACCTCTGCATTTTCCTTGTCTACACGAATTCTACCAAAAACTATCAATCACTATCCAATAGTGATTATAAAACCAATTTTATATAGGCATACATATATGCTCAGAAAACATTCACTTGTGATAAGCAAATGTTCTAATATAAGAATAGTCTTCCTTTGTATGGTGGTGATACAGGGTTTAAACATAAGGTCTTGCTTTGCTCTTGCTAGGCAAGTACTCACACACTTAAGCCACACCCTAACTTTAGATAATAGATAGGGTCCTGCTTCCTCTTCCAGGTACCCTTGGATTACAATCATTTCATTCTACCGAGGTAGCTGGAGTTATAATGGAGGCCACCACACTTTGCTTGTCTGATGGGATGGGGTCTTATTGACATTTTGCCCTTACTGACGTTTTGCCTTCCAAGTAGCTGGGATTAAAAATCCCAGAAATAGAGTTTTAAATAATTATATTTATGTGATATATATGGCATATATATGTACATATGTATATATGTGTATGTATGTATATGTATGCCATATATGTATGATACATATGATATCTCCTCATGGTAATTCAAACCCTTACTGTCTTTTAGCATTCTTATTAAAAATCAGCATATGGATTGTGTATAGTACCTTATTTTAAATCTTTTAACTCACTGAGAAGTTCAGTGAGTGGAATATCAACTTATATTGAAGCCATCCTGTGTTTACACAGTATTAGCATATGGTGTCAATAAACACAAAATTATCCATAATAAATATAGTTGTGTTTTTTTTTAAATCAGCTAACAAAAGAAGACTACAAACTCTTCTCATAATTATCCCTACCATTTCCCGAGACCATCTGGCAACTTATTAGCATCTTTTTCCTTACAATAACTTCCTTCAGCAACGGGTAAAGTGACATCTGAATTCAGGCTGGGGTAAAAATAAAGGTACATATTGTTCTCTAATCACAGCTGCATCATTTCTTTGAGAATGTCAAGGTGGTTCACAAATGATACTGTCATATATATACTTATCATCACATCAATGCCGTCAGTTAGCCAATAAGCATACATAATTTCCCATGTGAATTTCAGTAAATTTGACTTCTTTAAATACTAAATGATTTCTCTTGCCTTTTAACTTTTTCTAATGAATTCAAAATCATGCTGGATGATAAAGATAATGAGACATACACAGATTTTGCATATCTACATATAAAATCACATTCACACCTACTTAAATGTATATACTCTGGCTCAGCTCTCCTTTATTCGTCTTTTCTTTAGAGTAAGCTTTTATTTCTCCATGGAAAGTATCATTTTGAATAACAATATGAAAAGAACAAATGATTTAAATTCAATGTTAACCAGTTCTGGCATTTCAGCCTTAGTTTGCATTTCAGCCTTAGTTTTTTGTTTCAACTTTTTGAAACTTTTAAAGAAGAAGGTATTTATTATCATTATACGTTTGCTCTCATCACTAATATAATATCTTTTGCTCTGAGGACTCAAGGTATCTTGCTTTGCTGATTAATTCTGACATAGAAACCATTTTAAAGACAAGCCTTATAAGATTCATGACACCTGTCACGATCTGGCAATAGATATGACTGTCATCTTCACTCTGACCTCTCTCAGATACAGGGCTAAGCTGAAGGAAGCAGCCCTAAGTAGACTGAACAGGTATTTCAGACATTCTTAAGCACAAGGAGACACCTTCAGGACTTTAAATGAGAGTAAGACTAAAGAAATATGTACATCCTCGTGTGTGTGTGTGTGTGTGTGTGTGTGCAAATCCACAATCTTGAGTATAAACATTGCTGTTTCTGTGGGTCTGAAGAAGAGGCAGAAGGAAGAGAGAAATAAAAGGAACATAGAGAAGTATGCTCCAGTTGGCTTGTCTTTATTTAAAAAGCATGGTATGAGGAGTAATGATGAAAGCTGTACCATAGGTAGACCTATTACTCTTCAATCACTTTTTATCTGAAGCAACTTTCATGTATACTTTTTTCTGAAAGATAATTCAGGGACAGGGACAGTGCTCAGGCCCTGAGTCCAAGGCCCAGGATTGGCAAAAAAAAAAAAGAAATTAAAATGAGTGCTGCTAATAAAATAAACTAGAACCGTTGTTAACAATATACTATATTGTTACTATATAATTATGATATATTACTAATATATATTACTATACAATTATGAGTTATCTTCAAATGTGATCTTGCTGTCTCACAATAGCTAAGTGAACCGTGGTCACCGGTCCTATGATGAGGGAAGTGGCAAGAAACCAGGCTCCCAGGACGAGATGACGTCATGAATGGCAGAGGTATAGTGGTGTCACAGTACGCTACTTTTTTTTACTGGAACTAAAATAATTCCTGCTAGCAGATTTGATAACTGAGATAACCAAAAAGTGAGCAAGGATTTTGCAGTGCCTACAACTTGAATTAGCAGGAAAACAAGATGATTTAAGTCCCAGGTAGTGGAAGAGGGATGGTACGGGAGATTTTTCATGCTACACAGAATAGTGTACAATTTCAGTTAGGCATTTTTCATGTCTTGAATGTTCTGCCAAATAGTTTTGGATTTCAGTTACCCCAAGTAACTTAAACCTCAGAAAATAATATTGAAGATAAGAGCTGACTCCCATATCTATAATAAATACATATACTTGATTCTCTATATCCATGGGTTCTGCTTTGTAGAGCCAACCAAACATGGATTTGAAACATGTGAAAATAAAACCCCACAAAATTTCATACTCTCTACCAAACCCTTTGAATACTGTGGAAAGTTAGATGACCGGCCATAATAATTCTCACTAACATCTTTTGATTATGAGCAACTAGAAAGAAGGAGTCCAGAAGGATGAGCAGGTAGACCAAGAATACATAAAGATGAAATCCTTGAGAAATGCTGTCTTGGCAAAGGCAGAAAAACCTCACAGATTTCCACAGTACCAGGATGGATGAATGTGAAGCCATTCAACATCCCACAAGAAGAAAGGGAAGAGCACATTGATTTCAGAAATAGTTCTCAACAGAAGTGCAGAAACCAAGATCTACAATTCTAGAAAATAACTGAATTCAAATGCAATGAAAAAGGAGAGTCACACAGAATTTCCTGACCTCTGTAAGAAGAAATAGCATGTCACATTAAAGTTAGAGATTTGACCCCACTAAGGGAACAAAAAAAAACACAAAAGTAAGACAAAAATGTAAACATCGCATTAAAAATGAGACACTCTCTGAGTTCAGCTTTATTGAAGTGCATATGTGTGAGACAATATAGGATTTGTGTTTGTGTGCTTGCCTTATTTCATTTAGCAACCTGCCTTCTAGGTTGTTGCAACTAATATAACTGCTCATCTTACCTCTGCTTTTTAAAACGTGAATAGTATTCTTTACCCATTCATCAGATAAGGAACCCTTCAGTTGTTTCCTTAACTTGCCTATTATCAAGGATGATGCAATAAACATAAAGTGCAGATATTCCTTTGAGTTTGGATTCTGGTTCCTTTGCCTATAGCCACAAGTAGAATAACTGGGTAACAGCTTTACCTTTTCAGGAGAACCCATGCTGCTTTCCATAATAACCATACTCATTTACATTCTCACAACAGTACATGAGTTCCTTTCCTCCACATCCTCTTCACATACATCTTTCATCTTTTTGATAAAAGTAGACCAGAATCAGGGGAAGCCTAGAGGGAGGGAATGGGGAGCTGTGGATCAAAGACTACAAGGTTTCAGATAGACAGAAGAAAGTAGGTTTTGAGATCTATTGTATAGCTGGGTTACTACAGTCAGTAGTAATGTGTCATCTGTTTTCAAAAAAGACTTCAAATTTCAAATGTCTTACTGTCAAAACAATGATAAGCAGGAAAGGTGATTGAAACATTAACTAGCTCGGTGAACATGTCAATTTTGAAGCATGGTGAAAGTGTGTTAGCATTTACCTCATAGCCTACAAATGTATATACTTAAGGTTTACCAGCAAAAATATGCCTACTGGTCTGCAGAAAGTAAGACCAAGCTATTTTACTTCCATTCTTCAGGATGGTTTCATTCAATGTTTTTCCTAACTACAGGCACATTTAGCTATTTAGTCTTACATCTATATCTACCAAAGGGATACAATATAAAAGGAGCAACATTATCTTTTTTTTCTCTCCAACCTTAATCACAGAAGTTTTTGGTTAGAAATTGAATTATCTGGCTTGCTAGTGACAATCTAATCAAACAACAAAGAAAACCAAAACAACAACAACACCAAGAAGAGGGCCATTTCTCTGTGGGGCTGACATTGTGAAGAGAACACATGGCCATTTATGGACATTAGGCAAACCATTAACAAAGACCCATGAACCACTTTCCAAAATATTTTTGAAATGAAAATCAATGGGTAGTCTTTTCCTAAGAGCTCTTTCATAGCTGAATGCAGCTGGATGAGATTCATTTGCAAGAAGAAATTTTGTTTATATTGCTTTTGACTTCATTAAGCAAAAAAAATTGGAAAACAACTAGCCATAAAGTTGAAGTGGAAGGACATAAAACCAAAAATTGATACACACTGCATTTTGAAGTGCATTTGGAAATAGATGATTTATATGAAACACCTACACCACTATTGCACCCAAAATACACAAGCAACAGAAAGTTCCTAACAAAACAATCACACGTACACATAACTTGCAGTAGCAGTTTTAAAATACTTTCATTCTCATGAGAAAAAAAAAGTTGTTGGAATATGAGCATTACATTTACAACGATGTAGCAGTGATCCAAAAATGTACTTTTCAGTATATTTCTTTACCAGAATTTCAACTGATTTCCAAATGTATAATACAGTATTCTTTATTATTTTTATTTTTTGGGGGGGTGGTTGTGGTCCTGGGGCTAGAACTCAGGACTTGTGTGCTTTGTCTGAGCTTGCTTGCTTGCTTTTAATTTCCTTCCTTCCTTCCTTCCTTCCTTCCTTCCTTCCTTCCTTCCTTCCTTCCTTCCTTCCTTCCTTCCTTCCTTCCTTCCTTCCTTCCTCCCTCCCTCCTTCCCTCTCTCCCTCCCTTCCTTCCTTTGCTTTCTCTCTCTCTCTCTGTCTCTCCCTCCCTCCCTCCCTCCCTCCCTCCCTCCCTCCCTCCCTCCCTCCCTCCCTCCCTCCGTTCCTTCCTTCCTTCCTTCCTCCCCTTTCTCCCTTTCTCCTTTTCTTCCTTGTCAGTCATAAGGAATAGGGTTGAACTCAGCTCCTGGGCATTCCCCCTAAGCTTGTTTCCTCAAGGCTATTGCTTTACCATTTTGAGCTTCAGCGCCACGTCTGGTTTTAACCATCATTAATTGAAGCTCAGAGTCTCATGGGTTTTCCTCCTGCTTCTGGCTTTGAACTCTGATCCTCAGATATCAGCCTCCTGAGCAGGCAGGATTACAGGCGTGAACCACCAATGATTCCTTCCTGGGAACTACACATATATTTTTTTTCTAGTTTTTGGTCACTGGGATTTTTTTTTTTTTCAGAGAGTATCTATAAGTACTTTAAGAGAGTTAATTTTATGCAAGCTCTGAGTTGTGTTCTTTAGGCTACTAATGAAGCTTTACATGTTATCTTTTCTTCTTCCCCCCTCACACATGAAAACCAACATTGTTTTCCATTGCTTTATTCTTTGTCTCTGTTTAAATTGCAAAATTTACCAGAATATCACATACTCATTATCATCTACCATTATTCTTTGATATGTAGGTAAATATAGTCAATGTTTTCAGTTTTTTTATGCTCCCAATTTACCTAACCATTTCTAAGTTAATAATTATTGGTTTAGTTAGATTTTCTCTTTTATCATCATTCATACTTTTTTTTTTGCCAGTCCTGGGGCTTGAACTCAGGGCCTGAGCACTGTCCCTGGCTTCCTTTTACTCAAGGCTAGCACTCTACCTCTTGAGCCATAGAGCCACTTCTGGCTTTTTCTGTGTATGTAGTAATGATGAATTGAACCTAGGGTTTCATGTATAGAAGGCAAGTACTCTGGCCACTAGGCCATATTCTCAGCCCCACATCATGATGTATTGTCTATAAATGTATACATTTCATATCAGTTTTCAAGTTTGTTGGAATTATCAATAGCAATTTCTGAGAATCTTTAATAATTCTTTATATTTCTATTGTATCAGTTTCATTTATTTATTTATTTATTTATTTATTTATTTATTATTTTTTTGGCCAGTCTTAGGGCTTGGACTCAGGGCCTGAGCACTGTCCCTGGCTTCTTTTTGCTGAAGGCTAGCACTCTGCCACTTGAGCCACAGTGCCCACTTCCAGGTTTTCTGTGTATGTGGTGCCGGGGAATTGAACCTAGGACTTCATGCATGCTAGGTCAGCACTCTACCAGTAAGCCACATTTCCAGCCCAGGTTTTTTTGTTTTGTTTTGTTTTGTTTTGTTTTTTTAGTGCAGATACTGGGGCTTGAACTCAGGACATGGGCATAGTCTCTGAGTTTTGTCCACTCAAGTACCTCTCTACCACTTGAGCCACATCTGTACTTGTGGACTTTCAGTGGTTAACTTGATGTAAGAGTTTCACAGACTTTTCTGTCCAGGCTGGTTCTGAACCAGGATCCTTAGATTTCAGCCTCCAGAGTAGTAGAATCACAATCATGAGCCACCAACCACCAGCACCTGGCACCATGTTTACTTTTTAGTGTAGTTTCTGTGTGTGGCTCACATTCCCATGATCAGTCAGTTTTGACTCAGACTGAGAGTGTATGCTGAGTATAAAGGAAATGCTATAACACATGTACCATCCCATGTATACCCATGCAAGCAAATGATCAACCAAAGTAAATATACTTTTCCAAGTGTTAAATGTCTAATTACCAGCAAAAACATTTCACATTTGCACTTTCAAATTTAGTTGAAGTTTAGTTCCTTCATGAGAAAGAACATATTTGGTATACGTATTGCTAATCTTTAACAAGGTATGAAACATATTCTGTTATTTTCATGTGCTATACAACTGCTAAGTAAAGAGCATATCAATAATGTCTTTCTGCTCTTACATTACTACTGAGTCAACGGATGGCACGTTTACTTGATGAAATCAAAGTTAATTAGACATTCTATTAGGCTACCATCTTCCCTCTCCCAAGACATAAAAGTTTTATCAGAATTCTCATCCTGCAGCTCAACTCATAGGTTTTGTTTTTTTTTAATAATTCGGAGTCAAGTTTTAAACTAACTTTGAAAATCTGAGAGCCAAAAAATTTTTACGAAGAATACTCTTTTTTTTCCCCCTCTAGGGTACTGAGGCTTGAACTCAGTTCCTCATACTTGCTAGATAAATGTTCTATCTAGTATATTTCATTTCTTCCCTCAGGGTTAGTTTCAGACTAACACCTTCCTATTTACAGGCTTTTGTGTACCTGAGATCTCAGCTATGATTCACCAATCCTGGCTTATTTGTTGAGGTGAGGTTCTTGCTAACGTTTGCTCAGGCTGACTTTGAACCATGATTCCCTTGATCACTGCATCCGGCACAAGTGTAATTACAGACAGGAGACACTGTATCCAGTTTTATAGAGAATTTGTTTGAGAAGAATTATATGAATCTCTTGTCTAATATATCTGGTCCCAAAGGAAACTTAAGTAACAATGCCCATTTAAATATTTTTTGAAGTAAATAATTTAAGAAGTTCCTAAGTCTTAAGAATTATTATCTATAAGGAAAAAAAGTTTTTAGAATACATGCTAAACAATTCAGCCGAAATAAATATTGGGCACTGAAAAAGTAAAGACACTATTGATTCCAGTAAGAGTTCAATGAGACTAACACATTTCAGTGAGACCGAAGCACTCTTCTTGTGGTACAAATAATAGTTCTTTTATAGTGCTGTAGACTATTTTTTTTTCCCTTTTCAATTTTGGTACTAGGATTCTAACCCAGGATTTTGTACTTACTTCCTAGGTAAGCACTTTGCCACTGAGCTACATCCCAGCCTTATACAATGCTCTTTCAGAGACTTGGGAGAAGATTGTTTGTCTAGTATGCATCAATTACCTTTGAAGAATTGTGGTTTTGTGCTACTGAAAGAAAAAACATTCAAATAAATCCAGCTGTCTCTGAACTATACTGCCATTGGAAATATAAACTGCTTTTATATCTTCAGAGAGCAACTTGACAGAAAATTCTAGACATCTAGCACACGAATATTCTACATCCCAGCCATTCCAAATCTTATCACTCTGTCTTGAAGAAATAATTCAAACACCAAAAACATTGCAATCCAATTTTCATTATATTTTTGTTTATGATCCATAAATGAGATAATTATTTAAAATGTATACACTAAGGTAATAGATTTAAAAGTAGTTATATATTTATTTCATTGATATTCCACATTACCAAACTACTGAAAAAAATCCCAAAATATGCAAGTACTATTAAGTGGACAGTTTTGAAAACACAGTAATACATAGATATTTTCCCCACATTAAATTTGGTGTTACTTTACTTGTATTCATCTTTATTTGTATTTCATGTCTGTCAGGATCTGTCAGATATCCCAGGATGTAAGACTTTTTTTGATAATAGCAATAAGTCCAAAGAAAATTGGTTGCGAATTGGCAAACCTCATAAGCTAATTTCTAAATGAACACTTGCTAAAATTACAATCATCCTATATATTTTTTATTACATAGGTAAGTCCATAAGAAAAATCATTACAAATGTTGAGAGGGCTATGTAAAAAAAATAAGCAAGAAATATTTTATTCCATACTTTTGTATATTAAAAATTTTATATAGTCATCTTTCACTTACTATGGAGAGAACATACTAAAGCTATACTAAAAACTATACTAAAAAGTATGCTTAAAAGATAGGGTTTAGAAAGACACTTGTGTTTTGACTGAGACATCAATAAATACAAGAGCAGCCAAGTCACTTGTCCAATGAACACACTTTAAAGATCCTAAACTCTATCATCAGTTTTTATAAATCAATACAAATCTTTATAGGTGTCTACCAGTCCAGACACAAATTACAAAAGAGGGGAAAATTTAAATTTACACTTTGCTCTAACATATGTCATTTAAAATTTATTTAGGTGAAATTCTTTTATTCATTTCTTTATTTTCAAAGTGATGTACAGAGGGGTTACAGTTTCATACCTAAGGCAGTGTGTACATTTCTTATCCAACTTGTTATTAGGTGTTATCTCAAGTTATTTTTTAAAAAAGATGATCTTGCTTTATATAAGTACAATTCCACTCAATATTTTCTAAGATAACTTTGGAAAGGTTTTAGAAATAGAGGAGGCATTTAATTATTCATTTTAAGACCATGGCTTTTAGTAATTTTGTTAGAATTGTGGACCCTCTTTCTAGAAAATATATATACACACATATATTTGTTATATAATTTCATCTTGTTTGAGTAATAATATTGATGATATTTGTTATAAACACACCAAGAACAGTAACTTTTTCTTTGGGGAGCATATCACCCCCATTTGTTGAGCAAAACTGCCTGTATAGAAGATGACTTCTTCAAGACAAGGACTTCCGGCATCCAACTGCCTTGATTAAATTTCAAAGCAACTCAGTCCTTCATTTGAATGACAAATAAGGAAAACACCAGAACATGCTGTTCAAAACTTGTACTTCATTATATTTGGGGACCCTGTCTTTCTTCCCTTATAACAGGTTTGAAGAGTTCAGTATGCAAATGAGCAAAACTCACGACCAATGAAGTATAATAAACACAGCTACTTTAATGCAGAAATGATCACAGTATCACATCATCATATATTCCTGGGTTTCATGCAAGAAATTTACAAACAATGTCTATTTTTTACCCAATTGCATTAATGTTAAGGGAGTAAAGACTGGAGTATTAGGTTAAAAATCCACCTAGTCACTAAAGTAGCTTGAAAAGCACTGGGCAGCAGATGGTCTAAGTATCCTAGAGTACTTAAATTCAAGGAAAAGTGAAGCCCAAATTTTCAGGAGCCATAAATAGGCCTTTGGAAAGAGAATTCTGATCAGGTGGTGTCACAAAAACTTCCAGGGATGGACAAAAACTTCCTAGTAAATGGACAATCCATAAATTCCATTACATTGCTTTTTTCTGTTTTGTTTTAATTCCTTAAGAAAGTACAAGTTTGATTCCTGTTATTTTTCAGCAGAAAGAATCTCCCCTGCTAAGCGAAGACATATAACACAATACCGTGCAACTAGTCAGTGACACATCTGGAATTTCAGGGCTGGTGTTCCAGCCCTGGTGCATGGTGTTTATTTCAAATCCATCATAGTTTTACAAAAACTAATAGCCAGAGTGATGAAATGATTTGCTCAGTATTTCCTGAAACCACAGGGTTTGCACTAGTGTGGAGCTGGAGATTTGCCTTCAGTGCTGCCAGTAAGCAGCAGTCAATATCGTCATTCACATTCTCCTCCATCTCCCTCAGCTCCCGGAGGAGCCTGGCAATTTCTTCCAGGAAGCTGCATCTTTCCAACAGTATTACAATAAATTAATATATGACCCCCCCCCGGCTTTTGAGAGTTAACAATTTAAGAATCTCTACTGTAGGGACTTAATCTAAACTAGAATCCTGCCACTAAGTACTTTGATCACATGCACTTGAATTATATAAACAATGAGAGACTTTTAGGATCAGAGTCTAGGTTTCTGGAGGTCCTGTTGCTTAGCCTTTTGAAGATGCCAAATTTCAGCTCATACATTACAAGTAGATATTCATTTGAGGCTAATGTAGCTCTTTCACTTCTTTAATACTTAAATATCTGTCTGTCTGTCTGTCTGTCTGTCTGTCTGCCAGTACTTGGGATTGCACTCTGAGCTTCTTGTTCTTGCTTGTGGATTTCGCTCAAGGCTTGTCCTCTACCACTTGAACCACATCTCTACTTCCAGCTTTTTGGTGGTTAGAGATAAGAATTTCATACACGTTTCTACCTGAGCTGGCTTTGAACCCTGATCCTCAGATCTCAGCCAACTGAGTAGCTAGGATTACAGGCAGAACCACAAGAAACTAGGAAAACACAAATCTTTTGCTATGATAGTGCCTAAATACTGCCTGTGTCATAAAATGTATATTAATATTAACAGACATAGCGTCTAACATGAATCCAGATATATTATATCAAACACAACAAGGCTATTTGATAATCATTAAGACAGCAGCGTGTGACTAAGTTGTATTGCACAGCTTCTTTCAAAGCTTTTAGAGTTTTAGCAGAATAGCTTTCCGTTGAAATAGCCACACTTGTTAGAAGATAATCCTCTGGATAGGATAGCCTGTTCACTGAATGTACAGCCAGTAAGAGTGTGAGAGACAGGTGCAGAAAGGGTCAATTGGAGAAGGAGAATCCATTTGCTGCCAGCCTGACACTTACAGTCATGCATTCAGACCCTCATATTTGCTACAGGACATTAGCCCTGCTCTGATGAGTGCCAGGAGTCGTAATGACCTCTTGTAAGTACATTATTTCAGACCTTGAAAATATCTCAGGGAGAGGTAATTTTCTAGATGGAATCAGAGTGATCTTAAAGACTTTGGCACTTCGTGGCTTGTGGCTTCTCATTCCCCATCTCTAACCTGTAGGGTAAGGACTTTTATTTCATCAGTCTCTAGACAACTTCCAGAATGTGTAATAAAGTGCAAGTGCAGATGGAAGTGTAAGGTTAACTTATTTCTCACGTGATGTCCCCAGACTAAGATGCGTGCCTACTGGTCTTCCATGTTTGTTTCACGCATGAGCCACACACACACACACACACACACACACACACACACACACGTGTATGCATGAGGTAGTATAATGAGATATTTTGCAAAGAAGGCCTTAGTTTTCATTAGAAAACTAGTCATTAGAATTAGTTTTCAGTAGCAAAACGATGTAACATTAATGTTTCTTAATTACATAGTCATATTTTATCATCTTTACATTAGAAGAAAAAGTTCAAACCAGTGAGAGGCTAGAAGGAGAGCTCAGTGATAGAGTACTTGATGAGGAAATGTAAAGCTCTAGGTTCAAGACCATGGTACCAAACAAATAATACCCCCCCAAAAAAGGTTTAAAATGGCAGCTGTCATTACAGCATGAAAGAGTAATCATGATTGCACCTTCAAGTCTTCCAAACTCAAGAAATCTAAAAGACTAGTGAAATGACATTCTTAGTGAACCTATAGATACTTTACACATTCCAGTATCTTCCAGAGAAGTCTGTGAGGAAAGGAAAATGCTGGGCTGGGAATATGGCCTAGTGGCAAGAGTGCTTGACTCGTATACATGAAGCCCTGGGTTCGATTCCTCAGCACCACATATATATAGAAAATGGCCAGAGGTGGCGCTGTGGCTCAAGTGGCAGAGTGCTAGCCTTGAGCAAAAAGAAGCCAGGGACAGTGCTCAGGCCCTGAGTTCAAAGGTCCAGGACTGGCAAAAAAAAAAAAAGGAAAATGCTGGAAGAGCTCACTATAACCCAGTATTTTTGTTTATTGTTAGATATAGGAAAATAATTTCCAGATTACATGAAAATGATATTAATACAAATACAAACAGTAGTTCACAGAAATCTAGAAAACTGAATACATTAAACTTAATACTATTACATAGCAACTATGTATTTTTATAATATTATGCTTCTTTTGATCTTTTAAAATTCTTGATTCAGGCCCATGTTTTCATTTTACCTTTGTTAAAATCACTTGTCATGATAAATTAAAATTCCATATTCTTTTCTTTATGGAGGTCAGGTCTTCTAATAGTTTATAGACTTTGGGGTTTGAAAACTTAATAAAGTCAATGTATGCATGGTGGTGAGTACAGTATTGGAAATGGCTAATCGGAAGTACAGTTTGTTTTTCATCTTCACTCCATTTGCCACTGACCTCACTTAAATAGAAAAATATATTCTTACGTGTACAAGTGAGTCGGGAAAAGTAGAAGAAGGAGAGAGAAAGAGGAAGAAGAGTAGAAGGAAAAGGAGACAAAAAGAAAAGAGGAAGTGAAGGAGCCTCTTGTTTAGGATTAGGTCAACAACCTCACCTCTACTGATGAATATAGTATCTGCATACACTAGGAGGAATGAACGTTCTCTGCTCTCTTGAGAAGGCACTTGTACTTAAATACTCATATAGTATACTTGGCTCAGTTCCCAAGAAGAATCTTCAAGGAAGGTTTCATATCACAGACTTCAGTGGAACTTTGGGTTCCAGAATGTAAAGGACCTGGTTATCACTGTATAGTATGCATTTGTCATATCCTCTACTGTTAAAGTAATTTTGGTCTAGAAAGCTTAATACCATATGAATTAGGAAATAGAGTTCAGTAGTGACAAACCAGTATAAAGTTCATAAATTTCAGACAAAAGACTACTCAGAAGCCAACTCTGATAGGAGATTTAAATACTACAATTATTCTTAATATGTATTTTATGCTTTCTTTGAGAATTGCAAATTGATTTTATAGCAATCATATTCAGCAGTTCTCTTATTATTATAATTATTGATGCAAAGTCAAGTGGCTAGGACCAGAAACAAGAATAGATGCCCACTCTCAGGCAAGCCTGCAAATACCTTACAAGGATGCCGGCTCCAAGTTCACAGTGCTATGCCTCCAATGGTTACACAAATGTTGCATTTAATTTTTCAAACTGAGCATATTGATTATTTTATTTAATATGCTGCAGAGGGAAGCTGGTAAGCCTCACTCTAAAAGTAGCTGCAATGGAAAGTGACAAGAGTTTTATTACTGTTAGATGGTACCTAGCAGAGTTCTGGGAAAAATTACAGATTTCCAAGGCAAAGAGGTCATAAAAATTTATGAGACACAGCAAAAAGGAACCAAGGCACCTAGCAGTAGGAAAGGTGACAAATTCCAAAAGGGATCTCAAATATAAGCATAATGATGCTCAAGTCTGTGACATTTCATTAAGATCTACTGGCAAATACAGAGGAGAGACAGAAAGCATTTATTGCTCAGGATGCTGCAAAAAAAAAAAAAAAAAAGCACAGAGCATATTGTAGGTAAAATGTAAAAAGCCATGTGTGAACATGAATGATCCAAGCTTCAATGTAAATATAGACAAATCAAGATGGGCACGAATTGCTTCTTCTTCTAAGAAAATCATAAAATGCAATTTCCAGGTTTAAGAGCAAAAAAGAGGGGGTGGAAAAGTGGAAGAAATACATTTCATTCTGGGAGCCCACTAACACAAAGGAAAGAAAAATCCTTCACAGATCATCTATGCTTTTCGACCACAAGCTGGATGATTAGTAAATAATTCAATACACCTGGGAACTAAGTGGCCGTGGGACTGTGGCATTATTTGTGTATTGAGGAATCAGAAGGAAGCGCAAATGTAAGGGAGGCTGCCAGGAGGCAAGGGCCCTTCTCTGCTCATCGGCAATGTGTACAACATCTTCTGCCATTTGGTAGGTAACAGCTGAACTAGTCACAACAGTTAACAAAACGTGTTTCACCCTTTGGGAGAAATAGCAAAGACGGGAATTCATGCGGTCTAACCAGGAGCTCTGTTATACATAAACCGGTCAAACTTCCCCCATGGACTCTGAGCAGCAAGTGAATAAGCATAATTGGATATATTGCTTAAAAAGTCCATCTGGCTTTTCTTTAAGATATCAGCCTATTATACAAACAAACATCATATTGGATATGGGATTTTTCTTTTTTAGTTACAAAGCTTCAGGACTGGGTAACTAAAATATAAAGTGTTAATAGTGTTGTTATACTTCTTATTCTCCTTACAAAAATGTGAATACTGGAAAATACACCTCGACACTCAAAGACACATATTTTGTGTTGCCTAATGTAAATGGATTGCTTTAAATTTGTATTCATCCATCTTCTATGACCTTTTTTTACAACAATGACTTATTTATTGTCAAAGTGATGTACAGAGGGGTTACAGTTTCATACATACCCTTTGACAGACTTAAAAAGTTCCTTTATGGCTGGGGATGTGGCCTAGTGGCAAGAGTGCTTGCCTCGTTTACACGAGGCCCTGGGTTCGATTCCCCAGCACCACATATACAGAAAACGGCCAGAAGTGGCGCTGTGGCTCAGGTGGCAGAGTGCTAGCTTTGAGCAAGAAGAAGCCAGGGACAGTGCTCAGGCCCTGAGAGTCCAAGCCCCAGGACTGGCAAAAAAAAAGAAAAAAAAAAAAGTTCCTTTATAAAAAACTCAGTGCCTCCAATGTGTAGCAGGTCTCAGCGCAGTGTTTCCCCATTCACCATAATTATTGTCTGTCCTTAGCAGCATTTCTTAATTTTGTTTACGGCTCTGAAATAACACCAGCCTGAGCAATGAGATTACACTCTATTTACTCTTCGGGTGGTGAGGCAGTAGTAATTGTTTGCAGGGAGACAGTGTTTTTAAAATGTCAGTGGTGTGGTCTTTCTTTGTAAACTAATGAGATCTAATTTACACCACATTTATTCCAGTTCATGGTTTCACACTTATTGTCACTTTGATGGCTTAATACTGTTCTCTGAGATTCACATATAAAGAATATAATGATGTTCTTGTCTAATTTTTCCTAGAGTGTCCTGACAGTTCATATCTTTTTATTTTTTTGTTATGCCAGGTTTTTTTTTTTTTTTTTTTTTTTTTTTTTTTTTTGCCAGTCCTGGGCCTTGGACTCAGGGCCTGAGCACTGTCCCTGGCTTCTTTTTGCTCAAGGCTAGCACTCTGCCACTTGAGCCGCAGCGCCACTTCTGGCCATTGTCTGTATATGTGGTGCTGGGGAATAGAACCGAGGGCTTCATATATACGAAGCAAGCACTCTTGCCACTAGGCCATATCCCCAGGCCCCTATGCCAGGTTTTATGCCTCTAATTTCAGCTATAAGGAAGGTTGAGGTGGGGAGGATGTTGGTTCCAGGCCAGGTCAGGCAACATATTATGGAGATTTCCATCTCAACAAATAAACAGGTGTGGCAGGTCATGACTATAATCCCAGCTCTAATCCCAGGCATAGGTAGGAGGGTGACAGTCCTCAGACTTTCCCCAGACAAAAATACAAGATTCTATCTGAAAAATAACCCAAAAGCAAAGAGTTCTGGGACATTATTCAGTTGGTAGAATATCTCTGTAGGAAAGATAGGTCCTGCGTTGTCTAGTATCCGTCATATCTTTTTTTCACTGACATTTGAAAACACTGACAAAAACTGAGGTAGACCATGAGATTGACAGTACCACCAAATCATTAGTGAGAGAGGTATTATCCCCAGTTTCCTTTCTTCTGTTCAACTTTGCATGTGCTTACATGTATCCATACATGTACACACCACATAAACCTATATATAGTTCCACACAGTTGTATACACAGATGCACACATCCATAAAATAGCAGTGAAAATCTTAGATATAATTTATACCAATTGTTTGCTTACAAGTTGAGAGATACATGCTATTGTTAATATTCAGAAGAACTGAAAAGGAGCTTGATAATTATTTTAAGGTACTTAACACCTACATTTTTCTTTTGAGACATTCCTCATAGCTCCTTATGGTGTGTGATCCTGTGATTGGTCTGCTAATGGGTTGTTGTAACATTTCAAAATAAGAAATATAAGCTAAACTATGATCTATTTGGTGCATCATGTAGCTTAAGTGCAATAGGCACCATGTCCAAAAAAAAAAATCTTATAGGGTAGGATAGCTCCCAATGATCCCCAATTAGGATTTCTCTGATTCCCAACTTACGGTCATACAGTTTCTTCTCCTCAAGGGATGGCTGAGTCGATTGCTTTGGTTCTAATGAACAGGATTTATCAGAAATAAAGAAATGTGATGTTTATTATTAGATACAAGCACTCTGGTTTCCATCTGGCTTTCTCCCTCTTGCTGTGTCACATTCTTGCACAAATAAATCCATTGCTAGGATATATGCCATCCTTTTGAGAGGTTTAATATTGATGTTAAGCCACCAAAAAGATCTGTTTTAGAAATTAGATTAAGTGCACAGAACTATGGGTAGACTACAATTTCTCAAAAAAGCCATTCTAAGAGGAGTTGTCCTCTATCTTCTACTTCAGCTATGAATATCAGCTACTCTTTCTTTACTGATGAGGAACTTAAGTCTTTCCTATTTTTAAAGAATATCAGCCATTCATGTTACCCTAGAGATTCAGGCTTTGCTCTTGAAAAATTAATACAATAATGCTCCCCTGTCATAAACAGTATAGCTACCACACAATCAGTGCTTGATAAATGCTAATTAATATTAATCAAGCCCATACAGAAACCACATAATCTTTGCAAAGATTTCTCCTTCTTTGTATAATATATTTTGAAACTTTACTCATTAAACTTTGTTCAAGGGCATCCATGATTTTTTAATTAACTCCTGAAATTTTTCAGGCTGTAGGCTATTTGTGGAGAAAAAAAAACCTTAAAGGAAAAAATATATAAATAACAGATCATATACTGCTCAGATATTTTTTTCCAATTCACAAAATATTTCAAATTCCCCACGAGTTTAAACTATGTTAAGCAGGGACTCTTTTTGATGACCAGTACTCTGTCTTATCTCTCTTCAGTATCATAGAGCTTTACTTTACTGTTAACCTATATTCACAATAGTTAGCTCTTCTCTGTCAGCAACCTTGAAAAGGCTTTTATTTGAAATGATTTTTGACAAAGAAAATGTGCAAACCCTGTACAAGAGTTCATATATCCACTTTACTTCCTTCATATTTTAATGACTTATAGAGCCTCAGTACTTGTGATGAGCAGAGTTTGGCAGTTTTGTAGATTTTCTCTCAATTTTAGTTTTTCTCAGTTGACACTGTACAGAAAATACCATAGAATTGAACCATAGCGGTCACATTATCCTAGAGTTCCACTGTAGTGAATCCTGTGTAGCACATGATGGCCAAAGGATGCATATGTCAATGTCTCCTTATTTATAGAATTGACTTTGACCATGTGTTTGGTATACTTTATCACTGTAACTTGCTACTCTCGTCATTGTATTAGACAATTCTCTGAGGCAAAAGACAGTTTGAGATATTACTAATATCTTGGTATTCTTTCTTCTCAAAGATTTGGTCATTGCTTTAGGTATACACTATTAACATCCATCTACAACATTATTACATTGGTTTTTGCCTAGTGACATTATTTCTTTGTTTTCTCATTTTCTGCATATTTTAATTACAGCTTTTAGTGGTTTAACTATTCAGATAGGCTCCACATAGGTAAGTCAAGTAGAAATGAGTTCCCTCAGTGTTGGGATTGAAGTCAGGACCTTTCAATTGCCAGGCAAATATTCTTCCATTGAGCTCAATTCCCAAATCACAGAGGCTTCCGTTTTATCATCTACTCAAGAGCTTTTAATGAGATGATTGATCTCTAATTGTGTGTGTGTGTGTGTGTGTGTGTGTGTGTGTGTGTATTTCTTTCACTGGGAACCCAAATTTAATGTGATAACTTTCCTTCCCAACTAGCCAGAAGAACCACACATATAAACATTGTCATTGCATTTCTATAACTCTTCTCATTTTCCCTTCTGAATTACTGGGGCCTCATACCTATCACTTACTAGACACTTTCTCTGCAGCTTTGGGATGTTATCAATTCATGAGGATGATCAGAAAATGCAGACATACTATTACTGCATGAATTCCTCACAATACTTGAGTATATTCCTCCCTGCCACTCTTTGCCAAAGCAGGCATGGAGAGTGAAAGCTACCATAGTTTATAACATTGTAAACAATTCTGCACATTGGCACACACATATTTTTTTATGCTGTAGCTTGTTTAGTCTTGTTGAAAAAGTATTGATTCACAATTCCTTGTGTATTGGAATCCCAACACAGTTGCCCAGACATTTTGAATGAAGGTATGGTACTTCTGTCATTTTCCTTGCTCTTGCCCAAAGTTAATGAGGTAGAGAACATAGTTTTCCACATTTTGCAAATGAGGAAACCATGAGGAAAAATAAGTTAATTCCCCAGAATCATGTAGTAAATGCCATAGTCAAACTTCGATTATTGGTGTATCTGATTCTGAAAAAAGGACTGTACTATAGTATTTCTTTTTATCAGAGTAGATGTTTCCTATATTTTATTTGGTGATGAGCAACTTTGGATGTAACCTTATAGAGTTAAGGCTATAATGGCTTTTAGAAAACTTGTTTGCAGAGACTTTTTCCAGATAACTGCTACACCTCAATAACTTGAGATACAAATATAAAGTAAGTCCTAAATGCAAACTTTTTACTTGTTCTCAGTTTACTGGCTAAATTAGCTCAAAAGAGACCTTTATATGATTTATTATTGAAAATGGTTTCTTTATCCACATCAGTAGTGCTTTTCCTATTTTCTGAAATGTCATAATCTACATTGATATTGCCATGGATTGTGAAAATGGCTCTTTATTTATTCTTTAGATTATTTTCCCCTTGAGAAGAAGGTATTTTAA
Organism: Perognathus longimembris pacificus; assembly: GCF_023159225.1. Classification (NCBI taxonomy): domain Eukaryota; kingdom Metazoa; phylum Chordata; class Mammalia; order Rodentia; family Heteromyidae; genus Perognathus; species Perognathus longimembris. The sequence continues at coordinate 22,586,872 of NC_063184.1, forward strand.
ATTTAGGGTTTAGAGATGACATTTAATCTACCATCCATCAACACTGATCAATGCAAACTGTTTTCAGGAAAGAGATACATGCCCACCAGCAAACATAAAAATCAATTTCTCTCCTTTCCCTGTATGCCTTCCTTGGTTGTACATTTTTAGTTGTCTTTCATTCTTTGAAAACTAGCCATCAGTCATCTGCTTGAGGATGAAAGAATTAAGCCTATGGTGAGTGGCGAGTTGTTTTAATGCAAATCCATTATAGATCCTTTCCTCCTCACAGGTAGAACCTATCATATATATATATATATATATATATATATATATATATATATACACATATATAATCCATGGCAATAGTTATGTCAGCTTCATAATTTATGCAGAACTTCAATTGGAAGGCTCACTTCCTTGAAGATGACTGGTGGTTGATTGACAATTGACTCACTCAGGAGTGGAATATTTCTCAAGTATGTTCAGTGGCTTACTGTTTACTTCTGGGTACTGAAAAATATTAATATCTTAACTCCATTGGGGGAAAAAAGTAAAAAATGATACCTTAATTTTTCTCCCACATATTATCTTGTGAGTATTGCTGTTGCATTGGTTCATCCTTTGTCCTTTTTCTCACCGTTTTGTTGGTACCTTCCCTTCCCTAATTCAAATAAACATATATACAATACACAGAATACCAAAATGAGAAACAGTGACAAAAGAATAAGTCAAAGGAAAAAAACCAAAAAAAATAAAAGAAAGCAAAAAATAACTTCACACAGTACATTAAAGAACAAAGACAAAACTAAGGGAGGCAACAAAAATGTTCAACACAAAATGTACTCATTACCTTATGAATGTAACTGTAACCCCTCTGTACATCCACTTGACAATAAAATTAAATTTCAAAAAAAGAAAAAAATGTTACCGCCATTCATCTAGATATAAAAATTATGAAAGGAAATCACTTCCCTTTCAGGTTCCAGAAGTAAAAATAGGGATAGGAAAAACAGATCCAGAAAAGAAGTAATCATTTTGATTGCTAACTTTGGGTAATACTGTTCCCTTTTCTTACTATACTATAATAAATTAGAAAATGAGATTGTTTTCATACATAATGAATACGTGGTTATTAAAGATCATTAAACCATTCAAAAGTAAAAAATTATTAGTGAGGTATAACATATAGGAGATACTGCTTTGTTAAATGACAACCCATTTATACAACTGTAATAAAAAGAAAAAGTAAGTAGTATAATGCTGAATTAAATACTATTTTAAAGCCCCAATATTTATGTCAACCATCTTCACTTTTTCCCTGATGGAGGTTTATCTCATTGACTGAGACAGCTTGCTTCCTCTTTTCAAAGTTGACTCAGGCTGGCCTCAGACTCCATGTCCTGATATAGACAATACCACTGTATTCCCTGTCAGTAGCTTTCAGAGCAGGAACTATGTACAACGTTGGCATCCTCCAAGGAAAACTGACTCTTTTTTTTTTTTTTTTTGGCCAGTCCTGGGCCTTGGACTCAGGGCCTGAGCACTGTCCCTGGCTTCTTCCCGCTCAAGGCTAGCACTCTGCCACTTGAGCCACAGCGCCGCTTCTGGCCGTTTTCTGTATATGTGGTGCTGGGGAATCGAACCTAGGGCCTCATGTATCCCAGGCAGGCACTCTTGCCACTAGGCCATATCCCCAGCCCCGGAAAACTGACTCTTGGTTCATGAGTTTCAATCAATGGGTCTTAGATACATTGGAAAGCAAAGACATTTGTTGTGCAGTCATCGGCACCCTCTTTACCTGGCTATGTGTAGCATGCATTATTATTCTGTCTCTATAAAGACATTAGCAGAAAAACTATGGAATAGAAAACTTTGTAGTAAATAAAACATGAATAGCTTTGGAGGCAAGTTGGAGACAACAAACAACTGAGGAACTGTGATAACCAGAGAAGGACTACAACCAAAACCCCAGATGAAGGGTGACAGGAAACAACTTAAAAGCCAAAAAAATCCCAAGCAGAAATGGGATCAAATTGGACGTACCAACTAATAAAGTGAGAAATGTCAACACACAGCCTGAGGTTTCTAGCACTTAGGTAGGTTATTCATAAAATTTAAATAATATTCTAATATTTAATACTAGATGACTCAAAATGATACTTTCATAGGTTAATCTGAGACCATCTCAATCATTTCCATCTAAAATACTTATAAGAAATTGATGTTCCATCTTCATATGATTGCTATATTTGTTCAGCTAGGAGACTCATACACTGTGCAATATTGACTAGTAATAAAAATTATCAAGATGTGATGGGTTTAAATTTATAGTTGGGTAGGAGCAAAAAGAGTGGTTTTGGTATTGTTTACTGGCGGTGGGGAGATATAAGATAGGGGAGACATAAGATAGGAAAAAGTGCAGCTTACTAAAAACATCCACAAGAAAGAATTTTGAAATTTTCACCATTAAGAAATGACACATATTTGATGAGATAGTTAAGTTTGACTTGATTTAAATATTGCACAGTGAATACACACACACACACTCACACACACGTTACTATTTTTATGTACAATGGTAAGAGCATGTATAACTCTCTGGGTATAATTCTTAGACTGAAAACAAGAACAGATATAAATTTTAGGTTTTTGTATGGCAGCTAAAACAATAAATTCAACGTTAAAAGACTTGATGTGCCAGGTTCCAATGGCTCATGCCTATAGTCCTAGTTACACAGGAGGCTGAGATCTGATGATCATGGTTCAAAGGCAGCCTGGGCAGGAAAGACCATGAGCGAAGATCCTCAACTATCCAGCAAAAAGCTGGTAGTAGAGTTGGGGCTCCTGTGGTGGAGTGTCAATCCAGAGCAGAGAAGCTAAGGGACAGTACCCAAGTATTCATCTCAAACCCAAATACCAGGAAAAAAATCTGGTGTTATTATAGAAACATCTTGAATTTGAGACTATCTAGGCTGGGAATTCATAGCATCTTTTATTTTTTTTTCTCCCATCCTTTGGATCATTTCACAGTTCATTATCACAGCCAACAGAGGGAAAGGTAGGCAGAGCAGTAAAATGAGATTCCTACTTATCACATTTAAGTGTGGATTCCTGAGTCACCTTTTTAACAGTCCTTTAAACTGTGAAGATACTTTCCCGTGAAAACTGAAATAAACTAAATTTTCCATGTGTCAGCATTGCCTGGATTGGCAAATTCAGCAAGGCTTGTTTCTGTATTAGACCGATGATAGATGTTGATCTGTGTAGATGTGGCTTTTCACAGTTTACCAAAAAGTTTGAGTTGAAATAATGAAGAAAGTTATTCATTTTCTTATTAGTCTCTGTATTGTATTGATTAGCAGTGTTTTCGGGAATATATTCCTAAGATTTTCATGAATTATTAAGACTTGTCTCTCCAGAACTCTGGGGAATCATCATATTTATATATTTATATACTAAATATAAGCAACAATAATTGTTCCAATAAATCCAGCTCCAGCTTACTGTGTATGATTTGTTGTTGATGCAGTCTCTGAGAAACTGCATTAACTTTTAATCCATAAAGATTCACTGCAAAGAGAAAAAGGCTTTGGGAATGAGAGTTAGCCACAGGCTTAATCTTTCTGCCCTTGATTAAAACTTCTTAACTATTGATTATTCCTGTGTTTACAAGATTAGACATGAAACAATTCTAATAATAATTACAAGAATTACTCAAGTGCACAATTACTCTTACTGTTACAATGAGATAATTATCAATAATACATAAGCATTATCTTGAACATGTGTGAGAGCAGTGTTTATTATATCGCAGTGTTCACATCAATGACTTTGGCAGTAATTTTAGGAAAAACAACTAAATAATTATACCATTGGGACTGTCAATTACTTAAGGTATGTGCATACATAAAAACTCCCACATAATGACTAGCAAATCTTACCAAGTTATACCTGCACACCTGAAGGATTTTTTAAAATATATTAAACCTTATTGTCATTTTAACACTGAGTTTTTAGTAGGTTATGGAGATCTTGGTTAGGTTCCTAATATAAATCAGGTAGGCATGAATTACTCATTGTGAATCAGTTGCTTAGGTGACCTTGAGTAACTTATTTGATGTCCCCGCAATTCAACTTTAATGAAAGAATGAAGATAATTTAGAGTTTGTTAGGAAAACTCAACAAAGCAATGTGTTAACTGTGTGCTGTCCCAAGACCCCACAAGCTGGCTATCTTCCTAATATTTGAGAAATCACTGGCCTGATTCTCAATGACTATATGATGTCTTCTTCCTTCATCGTGCTTTAATTACACTCACATTATGTTTGAAGTGAGTTTACATCTATTCTAAAATCTGGTTCTGATAATATTCAGAATGTTACTTAATATATTTTCAGTGTATATCTTGATATATTGGTATAATATGCACAGAGTAGATTCTATGTTTCTAGGAGTAAGAAGTTGTTGTTCAATTGTGGTCTTGTGAAAAACATAACTGACACTTAAAACTTCCTTCAGCTTCCTAAAGTGGGCATTTGCATAACCCCTGCTGCCTATGAACACACAAAAACTTGGGGCTTATTCTACTAGTTTTATTAATAACTAACTCCTCTTATTTCCTTTAGGATAATTTAATTTGAATATAGGGTTTTCATAACTCTTCATGATTTAAGTGAGGAATATCTATCTTAGGTATCATATGATAATCAGAATTATCTTTGATAATATTTTGGACATAGTTTATAGCTAATAATTACACAATTTAAAATGATTTATTAAATGAATATTTCTGAACTCTTCAGTACAAATACTTAGATGACCGGATAATACATTATTTATATACACTGTATATGCTATATAGTACTTTTTTAAAGTAAGACTACACTGTAATCCTTTCTAAATATTTTTTAAAATTCAAAAAAATGAATAGCTATAAATCATACACATGCTTAGGAAAATCATGTTTATATCAAAGTCAATGCAATATAGGTAAGGTAAAACGTGGTACATCTATAGTATATAACCTGGGAGGTAAAATCAGAGAACTAACAAATGAAAGCAGATTCCTTTAGGCAAATCTCTTTGAAATGACACTTTCCTGATAAAGCAGATTAACTCCAAAAATAGGATTTGCCTGCTAGTATTCCTGCTGACCACTCTAGGTATTGTATAATAAACTAAATTTCACTGGAATTTCTGGCAATGGGCTTTAAAAAAGTATCAACTGAGCTAAATTTGCTAAGTGCAAATCTTTCCAGGTAACAAAATGCAGGAGCAATGTGAACTGGCTTTTGCTTGCACTAATTCCAAAGTATGACACATGAACTCTTGTAGTGAAAGATGCAGAACCACAGTTTGCAAGCAGGGTTCACACTGGATATTAACCTTTCTCTGCATCAGCGTGGAGTTTTCCGTTTCCAGATTCCAGTCTGAATTACATCGGAAATGAGATTGGATATGTCATTATTCAATGGTAAAATCACACCTTGCTCTTTGAAGACAGCAACAATATATACAGTAGAATTTTTCAAACTTCCCCATGCATACAAATTACCTACAGATCATTTCAAAAGCAGAATTTTATTCATAGGTCTGGGAGAAAAGGCAGGAGACTACGCATGTATAATGACATCCGAGGTGATTCTAATGCCATGGTCAAAGGTTTTGCTTTGTAAAACGAACACACAGCGCAGTGTCCTCAGGACAATGTAATGGAATCAATGAACGGTTTAAGTTTTTGTATGCACATCCAACAGGTTTCAAAGGTGCATCAGATTTTAATAAGTTGATTTATAAAAACTAATAGTATGTAAATATTAAGCCTGGTACCACTGGCTCACTCCTATAACCTTTGCCACTTAAGAAATTGAAAGCTAAGGATTGAGGTTCAGTGCCAGTCTGGATAGAAAAGTCTGTGAGGCTCTAACTCCAATTAAGCATAAAAAGGCAGAAAAAAAGCTGTGGCTCAAATTGTAGAGCACCAGCCTTTCATAAAAATGCTAATGGGAAACACTTAGGACCCAAGTCTAAGCCTAGCACACATGCGTGCGTGCACACAGACACACATCTTCCCTCTCTCCATCCATATATTTCTTGACTGTGATCCCTTGAATTTCCTGTTTCTCTTACATAGAATATTTTCTCCTAGTTCCTTCACAGATCACACTTTTTCATATTACAGATACGATGTCATCTCCTTAGGGAAAACTTTCCCCATTTTTTAAAAGTTTTTATTATAAAACTGATGTACAGAGAGGTTACAGTTTCATACGTTAGGCATTGGATACATTGCTTGTACTGTTTGTTACCTTGTCCCTCATACCCCCCTCCCCCCTCCCCCTTACCCTTTCCCCCTTGAGGTGTTCAGTTCACTTACACCATCAGTTTTGCAAGTATTGCTTTTGTAGTTGTTTGTCTTTTTTTACCCTGTGTCTCTCAATTTAGTATTCCCTTTCAATTTCCTAGTTCTAATACCAGTAAACACAGTTTCCAATATACTCAGATAAGATTACAGAGATAGTGTAGATACAATCACAAGAAGGTGATACAAGAACATCATCAATAGTAGAAGCTACAGATACACATGGGATGTTGAAAGTAGTTACAACTGTGATATAACAATCATTTCCATAAAATGGAGTTCATTTCACTTAGCATGATCTTATGTGATCATAAAAGTATAGCTATTGGGCTCTTGTGCTCCTCTGCTGTGGCTTGCCTAAACCTGTGCTAATTATTCCCAATAAGGGAGACCATAGAGTCCATGTTTCTTTGGGTCTGGCTCACATCACTTAGTATAATTTTTTCCAAGTCCTTCCATTTCCTTACAAATGGGGCAATGTCATTCTTTCTGACAGAGGCATAAAATTCCATTGTGTATATGTACCACATTTTCCTGATCCATTCGTCTACGGAGGGGCATCTGGGTTGGTTCCAGATTCTCGCTATGACAAATTGCGCTGCAATGAACATTGTTGTGCTGGTGGCTTTACTGTGATTTTGTTTGTGGTTTTCGGATAGATACCCAAAAGTGGGGTTGCTGGGTCATAGGGGAGTTCTATATTTAGCCTTCTGAGGAGTCTCCATACTGCTTGCCAGAGTGGCTGAACCAGTTTACATTCCCACCAACAATGAAGTAGGGTTCCCTTTTGGCCACATCCCCTCCAACAACTGTTATTGTTAGTTGTCTTGATATATGACATTCTTACTGGGGTGAGATGGAATCTCAATGTTGTTTTGATTTGCATTTCCTTTTCTATGCATATCCACAGAACCACAACCTAACCTGTAGGTCACAGTTTTAAATTTTATTTTGTTTTCCAATGGCAGTGTATGAATATTGCCCTCATATATTTAATTTAATATGAATATGTAATTATTTGCTGAGTTTATTTGTATGCTTTTCAGTCTTCTGACTCTTTTACTAGTGGATGATTGCTCCTGTCTTGACACATATTACACGCGCAGAACGTTTGTCCATGGATTGCTGTATGAATCACATAAGGACAGGAAGAACTGAGTTCTACTCATAGAGCTTCTATTTACAAATTGTAAAATTGTAATTTAGTTTTCCATGGTCGTTAATCTGTGGATCTGCTTCTGTTAAGTAAATGGAAGTGTCATAATATGGGTTTCAACTTTAATATAAGAGCTTTTGATTTCATGGAGCAAGAGTATTAAAATTTTTTAAAAAATGACAGGATGCCCATTTGCTATGAAAATTTCATGCCAACTGACCAATATAACCATGAAATCACCCAGCTAGGTAGAAGCTACAATTCTGAGAGGGTCAGCAATGGACATCAATTCAATTTACTCTGCTAGTCTAGAGAGAAATGTAGAGATAATAGCAAATGGCAGATATGGGTGCTTTTGTAATTGTACTGTCTGCACTTAGGGAAGCCTGGGAATGAGAGTAATATGCCAAAAGTGTCCTCAATTCTTAGTGCAATACATTTTAGGACTAGGATTGAAACTGACCATGACAAGGTATAAAGAAGGCATAATTATAAATAAATTTTGTAGGCATAAACACTTATATATACTTACATAAACATATGTATGCAAGAACTGCCATATTCAAAAATCAATATTTGATTTGTTTTCCCTCTCTGTAACTTACTATTTATTATTGACAAGTGCATGTAGAAATATATTTCATATGTTTCTTAACTATTAAAAGGAAATTTGGATGTGTAGTACATATTATTTTATTCAAAAACTCTCTTTTGCTGTCTCATACTTTACATATTCTCACCTGTCTAAGTGTTGTGACTAGAGAGATGAATTATAAGTTAATTTTTAGATTGACTTCATTATATCATCAATTTAATGTGACCAAGATGGAGTCTACAATGGCATGGAAATCTCATAGCAGCAACACAAAGGATTATTCTATGATTCATTGATAACTCAAATAAGTAATAATAAGTAGAGAGAGGAATGACATGTACACAAGGAAGTATGGTAATAGACAAAGATTTGCTTAAGACAGAACACAGGGAGTCAGTTCAATTACAAAAAACAAAGGCATAAACATCTACCTACATATGAATGACATTCATGCATGTGCATGCACACATACACAAGGTTGTCTGTACATGTTAATAAGTAACTAGATACACCTCAGAAACCAAGGAGAGAAAGTTAGACTTTCTTAAATCACCCTACTCCCCTCATCCATTGTTCAATATTAATTTTGTGTTCTCTGGACATTTTCCAATTTTGTGAATTGTTGCATGGAAGTTGTTTCTAACAAGTCTAATTACTAATTGCATGATGCATTTGCTTAATAAATAATTTCACAGAAAATACTTCTTCCCAATGCAATATAAAAGCGGTGGTGAGAGAAAACACTGCCTCACATCTGGTTTGATGGAATTAATGATATTGTTGTGACAATCAAGGATCACAGCATACTATATATGGCAGACACTCTTCACTGGGCAATAGTGACACATGAAAGTCATGTTACTGATTTTGTAGTTACAACAGATCATTATAGTGAATATGATTCCCTCTTTAAGCTCATGTTCATGTAAAATTATGTTGAGATATTGAAGGCCATCTGTCTGTTTTGAATAGATTCTCAAAGAAAAACAATCATATTAAAATAAAAAAATTAAAATATTGTAGCAATGTTTTATTCCATTCACTCCATTTATTAAAGAGTATGCATGCTATGGGGTAGTAAAAATCACATTTACTGAAAGCAATGTGTCTTAAGTTTATGTTATGATTTCTAGCCATTTAAAAATATTTTACATTGTAAATAATTACTTGTACTCAGCAAATAAATGGAGCTACTGAAACTATAATAGTTTACCTCACTAAATAAATTTTCTCCTCTTTCAACACTGCACATTAGTATGGCTATTTCATTTTTGCTTTTAAGTTCTACTGGTCTTAATCGTCAAATAGTTGTTTTTATATATGACAACTAATTATATAAAATTCCTTTCTTTTTATAAATTAACAAATAATACATTTACATGCTTGCTTTGAAGCTGTATTCTCTTTAGTGGTATATCTGTTATGAGTTATAACAAATATGGTGAAGGAAGTCAGGCTCAGAGAGACAGAGAAGACATGATTTCCCTCATATGTCAAAGATCTAAAATACAAACATATAGGCAAATATATACTGAGCCATGTGCATCCATAAACACAATCACGCAGACTAAAGTATGGTATACACTGGGGGTGGATTGTCCGGGTGTAATTCCCTTAAGGAAGGAAGTGCCAAGGACCAGAGAGAGGAAGGGTGTGAAAATAATTCATAATAGTCCACAGGTACATGTGAAAATGGAATAAGCTAACTCCAGGAGCTGGGTAGAGTTGGAATAGAAAGTGGAGGGAATGTTGAAAGGGTGACATTAATCAAGATTCCTGGCACTCATAAATTGATGTGTTGAATGGTAACCCTTTTGTACAACTATTTAAGGATAAATCATAATGTATTTAAAAAGAAGACAGTATTTACAGTTCATGGCTATGATCCATGACTAATAGTCAACTCATGATCATTTCTTCTTTTGGGAGAGCATTCTTCTCTCTTCTCATTGTTTCTCTTCTGTGTAAATGTCATGGTGCATAAAACAGACAAATGTAAGTGTCTCTTTCCTATCATGTGATTAGTTTTTACAAGTAAAATTAGAGAGTTGATCAATGATATCCTTGATTTTACTTTCCTAGAGTAATGAGTATGCTTAAATTGATCGCGGTTATAGACATGCTTCTCACAAACAAGCAAAACAACCGGACTTTTACTAAATTATCATCCTAAACTGTATCTTTATATTTTCCCACAAGCAATCAAATACCTTACTCCACAGTATTAACATGTATCTAAGTACCTTATTAAAATCTTACCTTTTTAAAATGAGTCATTTGAATTTTCTTAACTCTATTCTTATTATTTCCATGAAACTATTTAAGAGTTGATTGCTATATAAATAATTAAATTAACATAAATCTTTCTTTCCCTTACATGTCTTCTGCAGTTTGTATTACAAGAATTCCCTAGTGCCAAAAGAGAACCCATGATGGAAATGGCACCTATACGGATTTATTTCTAAAGCTGCTCATTCATGTGTAGATTTAGGTAAAGCCTATAACAAGATGCATCTTTGAATACATGTGCATATATGCATAAATTGTTGCTCAATAGTTTCTATTCTTTTGCCATCATAACCCAAGTGCAGTGCAGAAAGAGTCATTTCATCTATATCACATGCACTGTAATAAATTACAGTCGGATTGGTTAATAGATATTTAAGCATCACAAGTGATTTCCTATGTGTGTTTGTGAATCACAAAATAAAACACCTATGACTTGTTAAATAATTATGTCCAAACTAAATTAACACACTCACAGTAAATCTGTTATTTCTTAATAATTGTATGTCTTCCATTTTTCTTTGGTAATAGAAGTGGTTGGATAAGGGCAGCCTTGGAATCGAAGCTCTTACTATTTCAAAGTGAGAAACTCTGCTTCTGAAAGAGTGTAATTTGTGTTAGATGACCCATAACTTCGTGTTAGTGGAATCTCAGCTGCCATCACATCTCTGCTCTCCACAGCTTCCTAGACAAGGTTAACAACGTCTCTTAGTCATGCATTTTCTATTTGATCCAATAATATTGGGGTACACCAACAGGACTGCAGAAATCAGCTGAAACATGCAAACATCTGATCAACCTAAAACTAGACAATGAACTGAAGTTAGAATTCAAAGGTATTTGAGAAGACAGTTTCTGTATGACAAGACATTTAGAAATTGATTTATTTTATAAAGGGATCTTTTGGAAGAGGATGGACATAGTTACTTTTTCTTGTCCTCAAGGCTTTGGTTTGCCTGTCTAGGGAAAAATTCCCTAGATTTCTTTCAAAGAGAAAGGGTCTTGTGGGTGCTAGAAACAGTAGAACTTTTAACTAGATAAAAGCAGCTGTTAATAATCTGTATCAAAAACACCAGAAGTCAAAATACGGAATGCAAGTAATGCCCTCTGGTTCAGAGACAATTTTCTTTTCCTCTCCAACTCTCTCAGTGCATATATATATTATACATATATATTATATATTATATATACTATATATATATACTATTCACACATACACACACACATTAGAGTACAGGCTCTTTGTAGAGAGGGGTCTTGGAGCCAAGTATTCATTGCAGTCCCTCAGGGAAGGGGCCTTTATTCCTTATTAATTCTTCTAGTACATCAGGAATCAATTGGTCAGTGAGAGTCCATGCCTTCTTCAGTCTCTGCAACTGGGCCTGAGTGTGGAAGTGCAATGGGTCCATATCCATCATGCACAAGCAAGGGCTTGGATTTAATTATTCATGAGAGGCCCTGCCTCTAAATCCCATAGTTTCATTCTATTTTTGCTCTTTCAACATCACCCAATCAGGTTTAAATATCACTACATTGACCCTGTGAGCCAGAGACAGAAAATCCAAACCCTAGGAATGATGCAATTTAGAACTGCCACATGAGCTTTAACTTCCTTTATCACTAAATAAATAAAATTCATATACAATAGAAATATAAAGAAATAGAATCCACATTGCTAAGGCAAATAAGAAATCAGTAATTATAAGCTAACTATAAAAAGACTTTCTTAAAAATACTTTCCTTATTTATATTACTGTCAAGTGTTAAAAAAAATCCCATTGATAGATTTTCCTATAAAAGCTTTTGCATATGTTATTACTTGGTTTAGTTTACATTAATTTTTGCATTTCAAAATTATTTGACAGGTTGACTTCTGTGATGTAAAAATCAATCCGAGCAAACAGTGAACCATGTTTAATTAGTTTGCTTAATTAATCCACTATAGTTCACATGGCTCTGAGAATGTAATCCAATTTCAACAATTTTTCAGGGAGATATCAATTTAAAAATGTTAACTCACACGTGCTGGCCAGGCATATCAGGTCACTGCCTTGCCCGGAGAAAGAGGAATTGCAATGATTTTTTTTTTTAATCAAAAACTGAATAAGTTCAAATGATCTATGTGAGTCAAGGATCACTGCATAGTGACCCTCACCTCCATTTCCTATCCTAAAATGAGCATGAAAATGCTACCTATGCCAATCTACCCTACGATTACCCCAGAGCTTAGGGAAGCACATTGTAAGTTAGTTTCAGGCCCTCTGAAACCTACATAGGGCTACCAACAAATATTATGAGGTAAAATTGTATCCAAATTCTATTCCTTCCAAAGCAATGGTGAAAACCTTTTTGATACTCCGTGGTCCACTCTGTACATCAAAAGCAGTGTCCCCTCACTTGAACTTCTACAGATTACTTTACTGTCACTTATATTATATGTATAAGACAATTGATCCTCAGCACCATGAAGTTGCCTTATGATGTAAGTTGACATCTCACTTCCTGGGTTGCCTTGCAAGTAAAGGGTGATTTTTTTTTTATTTTTTATTTTTTTGGCCAGTCCTGGGGCTTGGACTCAGGGCCTGAGCACTGTCCCTGGCTTCTTTTTGCTCAAGGCTAGCACTCTCCCACTTGAGCCACAGTGCCACTTCTGGCCGTTTTCTGTATATGTGGTGCTGAACCCAGGGCCTCATAGTATACTAGGCAAGCACTCTTGCCACTAGGCCATATCCTCAGCCCCAAGAGTGATGTTTTGAGTGCAGGTACCTTGCTATGCACCACCAGGTCACGTTCATGAGGTTAAGAGTCCATCTTTCAGAGTGGAAACCTCTCATACCTTTTTCAAAGCTCAGATTCCTACCACTGACATTATCATTACTCACATTTCGCCCTGAATTTTTCTAGTCATTATGTTATACTGTGACCTAATGTAAGCAACTGCTTTATTTTTTTTATTTTTTAGCCCAATTTTTGGCAAAAAGCTGGTAGTACATAACTTTAATTATTGACATGCAACGTGATCAAAACCTTATTTTCCTGGTTATCAGGGACTATCTTGTTTATATGCATCAACATTATAGAAAAAAATCAGAAGACAAAGAAGACATAGAGTCTGATCATAAAACACTCAAGTCTTAAGTTAATATTGCCAATTCTTCTACAGAAAAAAAAAATCTCAACTGGTATTTGAAAGTGCTATCCTTAGACTTCTAGCTTCCAACCATTAGTCAGATACAATCTTCTGAGATGTGAAAAAAACAAACATGCATTTTAAAACAAATGACAGGGACTAAAGCAAAAGGAATACATTCATTTCAATTTTCTACCACTGCAAAGCTCAGATATTTAAAAAGAATATATTCCTGTGACAATTCTGAGAAGTTAATTTTACCACTGACATTTGGTTCACATAAAACAAGATGGTGTGAAGTCATCAGATGGCTGGTATTCGTGGTGAGAGCTCACGGCTAATGAATCATCATATTGATTACTGTTGGATTCATTTGCTGTGATTTGCTCCCCGTTGACAGACTTGAGCTGTAATTCTGGCTAATTTCTATTAAATGCAATAAAATGAATCACATAAACTAATTGCTGCTTGACTATGCCCACCATGAATAAAGAGAAAATACAATGTTAAAGAAGGGTTCTTTTTGGAATTAATTGCGCTAGAAAGAAATAGAGAAATCACAGATGATTTCAGCCTAATTTGAATGAATTTTTAAATTATAATCATCTCTAAATAGTTGTACAAAGGAATTGGCATTGAGACAAGTCAGTTTATGCATATAGTGACTTTTTTAAAAAGAAAATTCCTTACTGAATTTTCATAATTCCAAGAAAATTAATACTTAGAGTAGGCTACCCCAAAATATATATCCATCCATTATTGAGATGTTTAGGTAAGTACTCAGATTTTTAGGTAAAAATGCAAGTGAACTCTAAAATACAGAGCTTACTTGGAGACATTACTTTACAAGATCTCTCAGGAAAAGAAATGACTCTAGTTAGTCAGTGGTATGGGCTGAATTGTATGTTGATATCTTAAAATTCAACTACTGTGACTACGATGTCATTTGTGAATAAGGTCTTTTGCAGATGTAAGGAGGCTGATAGGATTTGAATGGGTCTGACTCCCACATTGCTAGTGACTTGGGAGGAAAAGCACAATGTGGACCCAAGCCCACAGAGAGAACACTGTGACAGTGAGAGACTGAGGCAATTTCTTTTAACGCCAATGAGCATCGCACATTGACAACCACCAGAGAAGCTATGAAGGGACACAGAAGGATAAAAAGGAAGGATAACCTTGCTGGCATCTTTGATTCTTCACTTCTAGCCCCTAGAACTGTGAGGCAATAAATCTCTGTTATTTTAAACCACTCAGTTTGAGGTACTATGTGTGGCAGCTCGGAAAAAAAGAAAAAAAAGAAAAAAGAAACATAGCCAAGTATAGGGTTTTCAGAAACAGGGAATCAAATGCAATGGCCAGAACAGACTGAAACATGACATTTTAAAAGGACAAGGAAAAAAGAAAGGAAGAGACTTCTGTTTGGCTTGTTCCATTCTAGAAAAGGAATTGATGGCCTGGCCATAGAGATCAGTAGAAACTACTGGGCATCAATTAGTACTTAAATTTTTTGAGTATGTTAACTTATTCCCTGTCTAATGGATGCATATGTCTAAAGGATGCATATGCAGATGCATATGGTTAATTTTTAGAGAAGCAGTTGATATGGAACATCATAAAGTATATAGTTGTGGGTATTCTTTCACTTGATAAGGTTAAGACCTTAGTAAGGCTGGGGATATGGTCTAGTGGCAAGGGTGCTTGCCTCGTATGCATGAGGCCCTGGGTTCGATTCCCCAGCACCACATATACAGAAAATGGCCAGAAGTGGCGCCGTGGCTCAAGTGGCACAGTACTAGCTTTGAGCAAGAAGAAGCCAGGGACAGTGCTCAGGCCCCAGGACTGGCCAAAAAAAAAAAAAAAAAAAAAAAAAGGCTTTAGTAAAGCTTAGCAATCATTAGCAAGGATGATTTTGTGTCACTGGTGACAAAATCAGAGTGTTTCTAGATAAAACCAGAAAATATTTAGTCCTCAACTATATTCTGTGCTCCAAGAACTTAGTTCTAAGAAGATGACAGACAGCTAAGAAAAATAAATCAATTAGAGAGGTCATCTCAGTAGATAGTTGTACTTTTCAAATAGGAAAGGAAAATCCTGAATGTAAACAAGAAGAAACCTATAAAAAAATCACAACGTTATGTATAAAATAATTTGAAATGTACTTGCCCAGAAAATCCCAATACAAGAGAATATGAAGGGATCTCATAATTGAAAGATAATTATGCATTTTTAAAGATACTATTGTAGTTTATCTGGAAGGCAAGATTTTTGTTGTTATTTTTTGTTATTTTTAGTACACAAAACCATCACCAGGATCAAAACGATAAAACAATTACAATAAGGAAACAGAGAAGGGGCTGGGAATGTGGCTTAGTGGTAGAGCACTTGCCTAGCATGCAGGAAGCCCTGGGTTCGATTCCTCTGCATGACATAAACAGAAAAAGCTGGAAGTGGTGCTGTGGATCAAAAGGTAGAGCGCTAGCCTTGAGCAAAAAGAAGCCAGGGACAGCGCTAAGGCCCTGAGTCCAAGCTCCAGAACTGGGAAGGAAACAGAGGAGAAATAACCTGCTGCCGTTGAGCCTAGTAATCCGGAAGATAATCATCCAATTGCTGGCGACATTGTTTCCATTGTCACAGGAACCATTCTAGGAAGAGAGTTATCTGTGATTAAAGCAGTTTCTTCTGTGTTGGGAACAGTAAACTTCCCAAGTCCTACTTGTTCGACTAATGAAGCATCAGGGGAGCGAGGTGAGATAAATGAGTAATCAAAATTGGAATCGAAAAAATCACATTCATGCCCAAGTCAACAGGCTTTGCAAGTTTGATATTTCTATTCAATCAAATGCGCTCCTGGGATCCCATCCATCATAAATCCTCCATAATTTACACCAACCTGGCCAGTGGAAATACACTCTTTGTTGTGTTTGTCCAAGTTTTACTTCGCTCCGTCAGGTGTGGAATTGATTCAGGTCAGGAAGAATTCACCAAATACCTATTGTGAGCCAATAGGCAAAAATCAGACTACATAGTGTGGGAATGCCAGAGGACAAAAGGCTTGCTTTTTCATAAAACTCAGTGGAAAGAGTGACACCAAGTGTGTCTATCAAAGTAAATGATGACTTCCCCAAACTCGAGGAACAGCAGACCCACACAGAAGCTAGGCATTGGCTCTGTCTTTATTGATTTGTCTTGCTTCTTCTTGCAAGAAGCTATTGAAAAAGTGGCATTTCTTTTACCCTGAACATTCAATGCCATTCCATTTGTGAGAACAACTAAAGACAAATGGGTTAGCTGAAGGAAATGGCCAGTGGCAGGCCTGGTGTCAGGTTGTTTTTATGAAGTTGATTGATCACATTAGATCAGGAAGACTATCTGATGGAGAATTCTTTTAAGAAATAGTTCCTTTTTACCTCACATTCATGGACCTGTAAAATATATATATATGCCTGTGTGCATTCAGTGTCTGAGCATTACCACATCTGTCCAGCTGCAATTCTGTAGGCAGAAAGCAGGTTTCTAAGTCATTTTCAACTTCTTTCAAGGAAGTATTTCACCAAAGAGGTCAGCTCTGAAGATTTGCCGGCTAGAGAAACTATACCAAATTCTACCAGAAAGAAATGATCACTTCTAAATTATATCATTGCTAAAGCAATTACATTTTCTGTTCTTTTGTCTCCCCATTTCTTATCACAATAGAGTCACATTTAGCTCCCTATCTGAGCTATGCCAATTCTACCAGGAGATGATATATTTGGTCACTTTTCCAAATGTTAAGACCTAAGTTTTGCTTTTTACTAGGACCTACTTTCTTTTCAATCATTTTCAATATTTACATAGATAGTCATACATATGCATTCAGTGGTTAGTTGCATTTTAATATGCCTTATCGAAAAGACTGAAGTGATCCCTAAATTTCTCCTCTTCCTCTCACACGCACTCACTCACATACACCTTTATTTTCCTTTCACCTATATAACAATGATGTTTTCTTTCACCTATACAACAATGATGTTTCTCTTTTCTGACTGTAGGCTCACACAAGTCTACATAAACCCATAAGCAAAGACAAAATATTTAAATATCAATTGATTGGCATAAATATGTATCCTCCTGAAAAAGTATAATCACATATTAATCTCAGACTAGGAACATGAAGAGTTACTCTCATAACTGGCTCATATATACCTATAATAATTGACAGTAAATAAGAAGTCCTTTTGTGATTCCTTTGTACCCTTTTGTGTTCTCAAACTTTTCATTAACACATCATGATTTAATTTGCAAGTGGAATGATTTTAATTTGCTAAATTGCTATGTAAATTATTTGTTAAACAAACATGCTCAAATAGCTCAAATAGGTTATATTGTTAAAAAAAAACAAAACCAAGACAAATTTTAATATAACATTGACATATCACATTCTGTAGCATGCAATTGACTATTGCTATGTTACAGGGTACAGGATTTGAACTCAGGGCTGAGAATTTACTAAGTAGGAGCACTATCTCTTGAGTAACATTCTTGGCCTATTTTGCCTCAGTGTGTGACCTTGGATTTGGTAATGATTAATCACATATGTCACCCACAAAACCTCAGTCACAAAAGAGAAATAAATAAATTGGGCCCTAAGAACTACAACGTTTTAGAAAAGTAATTCAGAGAAAGGGAGAATATCTGCCTAACCATATATAAGATACAAGGCTGGTGTGCCTCTGAATGTATAAAAAGTCCTTAAACTTTAACAACAAATACTCTGAAAATGAATGTAGAACCTAAGTACACATTTCTCCAAAGCTAGGAAGGAAAACAAAAGAATGACTCAATTTTTCTCATTTTAAGACCTCACAATAACATGAAGTTATGGCAAAACTGTAATCATGAATGGACTGACCTTGACATGACTGAAATATTATAAAGTTGATATTGAAGCTTTCTGAAGAAAACAACCAGGAAGTAGTCACTTAAAAATGTTCAGAAATCACTCTTTACTAATTTTCCATTGCAGTTTCATTATACAATGTTCACGATGGGGAAATTTGTGACTAAGGTTTCTTTCATAACTTTAACACAATTACAAAATCCTGAACATATTATAGTTATAAATTGACTCTTAACTCTGTTGTAATGAAGTCAGTATAATTAATGGTATGACTTTGTACTTTTACACAAATTTGGGTTGATGCTTTAATGTAAAGTATTTTATACTTTTGCATTATTTAAATAGTTAACCAATTTGTAAGGCAATGAAGCCTCACTTAGCAATTAATTACCTAAACTATTAAACAAACAGAACACACTGGTGTCAAATGTGCATCATAAACTTGCTTTGTGTTGACCACAAAATACGTCATAGTGGAAGAAGACAGTGTAATGAAACACATCTTATCACTTAAAATGTTGCAATTGTTCAGTGTAACATATCCATCCAAATATTTTCTTCCAATAAATACCACTTAAATTTCTCAAGCAAGAAAATCATTTCTGATTTTGAGATGCTTCATAAAAAATTGAAATCTATTCATTCTTAGAGGTGGGGCTTGAATATAAGACATGGGTTCTGTCCCTGAACTAATTATGCTCAGAGTCCACTCTCTACCACATGCATGGCAGCTCTACTTACAGCCTCCTTAATAGTTAATTGGAGATAAGAATCTTATAGACTTTCCTGTCCAGGTTGGCTTCAAACCAGTATCCTCAGATCTCAGCAGCCTGAGTAACTGGGATTACAAGAATGAGCTCCTGGTTCCCAAGCTAACCATGATTTTTAAATACATGTGAATATATTTCTGCAAGAAGTTCTGCATAATGTAAAGAATGCTTTTTAATGTGCAGACACTCAATCAACAACCTCTACATTCAGACTTCCTTTCACATACAAAGTCAATCTTAAACTGATTAGAAAGGAAATCATCTTTTTACAGCATAAACAATGACAAACATATTTCTAACAACAACACACACAAAAAAAAAATCCAGAAAAAATAAATCCACATTTATTTTGTTTGTGTGTTGCCATCATATCCAATAGATCAGTGAATTCTAAGTTTTCTCCAGAATGTGGCAGAATTGTACTCAGGCCCAGTGGGGGGAAATGTTGTGGAACTACTAGAAAACTTTCTGATAAAGAGAAAAGAAACCTTTTTAAAGAAAACCTGTAGTCAGTCAGCCTGAACTCTGTGTTCCTGTCCTACTTCCTATGTCTCCAATTCACTTACTCTCAAGCACAACACTGAGCCTTTGAAGTCTTAAATCCTACCAAATTATTAGGAACAGCTTCAGTGTGGTCCCCGATATTCAAACATTTCCTTCTGTTTTCTGCAATGAGTAGAACATAGAAATTGTAATTATTTCCTCAGTAGAACTGATTTAACCAGTAAGAACTATTGACTTGGAACACATAGATTACATTTCACACTGTAAATTAGTGGCAATGAACAGTTTTTATCAAGTATTTTATAATATGCCAACTAAATTGCCAGAATTGTGACTGAAACACTGTGATATGCTTTAATTTTTATTTTTTATTATAAGGGTAGTGAACAGAGGCATGACAGTTATTTAAGTCAGGTAAAGAGTACATTTCTTTTTTTTCCTCCACCTCTTCCAGGTTTTCCTTTCCATCCCCACCCACAAGTTGTAGACTTCATTTTCAACATATTGTCTAGAGAGCACCTTCATTTGGTCACCCTTTGTCCCTCTATTTCTGTGCCCCCTCTACCCTTCCAAAAAGATAAATGGACAAAAAATAAAGGAAAAATAACTACAATAAGAAAGAATAAACCTCTTATTTCCATTTCTCAGAGTTCATACTATCAAGAATAGATTTTCCCCTTACACCCTTCCTCCTTCCCTCAGTACCTTCTTTCCTTCCTTCCTTCACCACACCCTCTTTCTTTCCCCCTCTCTCTTCCTCCCTTTTCCCTTCTCTCTCCCTCTCTCTTTCTCTCATTTCTATTAATGAGAATTGAAATCAAAGCCTGTCATATGTAAAGTTAGTACTCTACAATTGAGTTATATTCCCAGCATCAAAATATAATTTCACAGTAAGATAAAACATGAAAGACTATACCTGTCTGTCTGTCATATACTTATGTTAATGTAAACAAATGCAATGCAGAATCATAAGTTCTACTTGACTTATTCTAACTTTCTATTTCTTTTTATACCCCTAGTACTGCAGCTTGAACTCAGGGCTTTCTACTTGGCTTGATGGGTGCTCTACTCCTTGATCCACTCGCCAACCATTTTTAAATTTGACTGAGTCATATCCTCATAGTTGGCTTTTTAATGTAATTTCAAGTATCATCAATTTTAATAAATATTAAACTGATGAATATGGCAAACAATTAAAATTTCATTATCCTCAAATCATTTTTTGTCATAAGGTAAACATATACAGTTAAATTGACCCACCAGATGTTCACACTTCTATAAGACAATCTATATTTAATAATAAGTCCTTTGCAGATGGGCTGAAGATAGAAATGTTAGGGTAAAAAGAATATGCACCATCACAGAGATTCTGCTAAGATATGTTCCAAGCTGCGAAAAAATAATCTCTAAATCTCTACAAACAGATTAAGGTGGCACAAATAATATAGCCTTTGCAGGCAGGCAGATCTGGGAATACTGCATTACTCTTTCTAGCTCTGTGTTCTTAAGTCCTTGACTAAAGTCACACAAGGGTGACTTCCAGTTCCCTAATTTTTATAGTAGTTACAAAAATCAAATCTATAGTTCACTGGAAGGCATCTGATCTGACAGTTTTAATGCACATTTTTTTTCAAATTTTTATTATCAAACTGATGTACAGAAAGGTTACAGTTTCATACGTTAGGCACTGGATACATTTCTTGTACAGTTTGTTACCTTGTCCCTCATACAACATTTTGTTTTCTTTTTCTTAGATGGAAGCCTTTCAGGGTGAAGCAAAGGGAGCAGAACAAATGAGAGAGACTACCAGGTGCCATGAGTTTCCAACAACACTTCAACAAATAACTGAATGTAGCACTCATACTAATTAGCTCATAAGATACATTATATCATGTGACCTATTTTTGTATAAATCTATTATTTTTTCTATTGTATTGTCCAAAAAGTGTAGCTATTCTGACCATAGAAATAATCCACATAAAATCTTCTAATAATTAGAAAATTGACTGGTTCCTATAGCAAATCAAAAATTATATAATTGTTTGCTATAATAACAAAGGTATAATTATATAACAATTACACAGATGTTTATTATTATTTCGTATAATTGTTTACTAGTAGTTTTACTTTGGAGTTCATTCTTATTTAAGAAATGTACTTCATGAAAAATATGCATGCCATTTTGTATATCAAAATCTGCATAATGAAAAAGGGAAGAAAATTATAAATCTATGAAGAAATGAATTTTAAAAATGAGGCTAAATATATTGATCAGTCTTCACATACATCATTTTCTTTCAAGAAAATATGAGGAGATGATTTCATTCATTCAATCATAATGTTAAAAAAGGGTTTTGTTTTCTTAAAAAGTGTTCTTTAGAGGTAATACTTCTGTATTTTCTTTGAAGACTAGGTCTTTGTACACAGCACACCCTTTTAAGAGCTTGTAATTCATTAAATTCAAAAGAAGACATATTGATTGCAGTAATTTAATATTCAAAATTAAATCTAAGCGAACAAAATCGGGTTCAATACAATGCCAATCTAGAAGGAGTAAGTTAATTTGGCTTTTATTTGGGGATAGGGGATTTGGGAATTGATTTCTTTTTCTTATTGATGAGGAAATCAAACATTACTATATTTGGTTAAAGATGGTTCTCAAAAGATTACCTTTGATCACATCATTCTGAATGACCATATAAATCTTAGGAGAATTCTGTAAATTACAAAGTCATTAAGAAACTTTATCGGCTCAAAATGAGAAAGAGTTCTTACCTGTTATGTTGTTTTGTTCAGTGTTTTAATTTTCATGTGGACTTGGATAAATGATTAGATCTTTATTTTGGTGGTTAATTGCCTATTGAAGCTCAATATCGCGTTCCGATTTTCCCCACAAATACCATTTCTTTAATTAAATCACAAGAATCTATCCTGAATAAATGTTAGATGGGAGAATTACATAAATTTAATAAAAATCAAGATTATATATGCAAATATCTATGCATAAATACATATTCTGGACTACATATTCTGGGCTACATTGGCTCAGAATAATCTCTGTATCCTTTATAGTCATCGTTTTATGATTTTTTTTTGTTTTATCCTTCTGATGTGAGAAACTAAATTGAATACAATCTCAATTTGTCTATCTTGTATTATTTTTGAGTCATCCAAGTTCCCTGAATTTATTTACCTCTAAGTATTATAAATTGATTTAAAGCTTTTGAAATAATGCTTATGGGACAATGATATGAGTGGAGTCCTGTGACGCAATCCTCCCTTTGTTACTGTTTGATAATTTTTCTTTAAATTCCCTGTTGTTGAAGGAATGCGCCTGCACAGCTGTACTTGGGAGGAATTAATAGGGAAAGGTATATAGGTGGTATTGCATGTGCCTGGGTCCTGTTGATCCACTGTTCTCTATGGGCCTCTCATGTATCCCCACCCCACCCCCCACCCCCAGTAAAGCACTAGTTGGTCTGGACTCACAAATTGGTACAGTAAACCGCACTGGGAGAAAAAGAGTGTATCCCACTCAGGAGGAAAGGACAGACATACTGATCATTAGTAAATAAAGCTAATATATCTATTCCCACAGCAAAGGTCTAAGGTTGGCTTCTTGTGGCCACTTTGAAAAAAACAAAATAGAGTTTGTCCCTCAGACTCTTCCTTAATGCATCTCAGTTATCATCTGGCCCTCTTGGTGTCACCCTGTGGGAAGTGGAACTCAGAAATTAATAGTAAACAATGTTGATGCTCTGACCACGATTCCTATGAATGAAGAAGTTCTTTAACGCTATCTCAGGAATCTCCTATCTTCTGCCAGCCTCCATGACATTGGCAGAATAACGTGTAAACTAGCAAGTGTAGAAAGACTTCAAACTACACAGTTCTTGACAAAACTCTACAA
The DNA here is from genome assembly GCF_023159225.1 of Perognathus longimembris pacificus. Lineage (NCBI taxonomy): Eukaryota > Metazoa > Chordata > Mammalia > Rodentia > Heteromyidae > Perognathus > Perognathus longimembris. Next base: position 22,610,445 of record NC_063184.1, read on the forward strand.
ACTAAGCGAGAGGTCATTCTCTTTGATTTCCCTTATAAAATAAAACTCCTGGACTATAAAATTCCTTTCTTTAATGCAACACACAGGATGATACTTAAATGTGAACTGTAGTCTACTTGGATCTGATTTATCTCTAAGAGCATAAATGAGTGAATGCTTTAAAACTGTCTCACTGAATTATTTCAAACACTCTATAAGTGTTAACCTTTTTTTTTTTTTTTTTTTTTTTTTTTTTTTTTGCAAGTCCTGCATCTTGATCTCAGAGCCTGAGCATTATCCCTGGCTTCTTTTGCTCAAGGCTAGCACTTGGCCACTTGAGGCACAGTGCCACTTCTGGCCATTTTCTGTACATGTGGTGCTGGGGAATCGAACCTAGGGCTTCATGTATCCGAGGCAAGTACTCTTGCCACTAAGCCATATTCCCAGCCCACTCTACAGTGTTAAATTGAAGGGAGCTAATGGTATGGAATTGGTACATAGTTATGATATCAAACTATTGAAATCCAGTGTGTGAACATTTTATTACAGCAAAATTCTTGCAAAGAGATAATGTCGTTTTTACTACCTTATTATTAAAATATTGTAAGCGATTTTACTTGAAAAGCTGTCCTTGATAAAAATGATACATTGTGTTCTAAATTAGAGACCCTTGTTTAGATATTATTAGAAATGAGAGGTCATATGACATTTCATACAGCAGTAAATTGCTATTATATACTATTTCCACTTACAGTATTAAGAATTAACTGATCACTCTTAATGTACAGAATGATTCACACCACAAATTATTACTACCATAAAACAGTAACTTCCACAGATAGAAAACCTCAGATTTCATATCTAGACTAGTTGCAGAATATCTATATATATCTAACCATAAATTAACTATCTTCAAAATATTCCTTAACAAGAAAAAAATCCACCAAGTTTTCGTTGCAGTTATTTTATTTAGCTCAGAACATCAATCACTCCTAATTTATTTGCACCACAATATCCAAAGGGCACAATTTATCTCCATCACTGAGAAGTACTTTAGAAATGTCATTTAATAAAATATAGTCTTTTACAACTACTATAACATTCTGAAATATTAAAACTTTCATTTTCTTTACTCAAAACCCCAACTCACACAATCAGATATTGGTTGCTTTTTGGAACTGTAGCTTGGTGTTAAAATGTTCAAGAGTCTTCACTGATGAGCAGCCTTTGTTTGTTTATGTATGTATTTATTTAGTGCTGGTACTGGAACTCGAACTCAAGGCCTAGGCCCTGTCCCTTCATGTTTTCCACTCAAATCTAAATCCTTACTACTTGAGCTACAGCTCCATTTCTGGTTTTTTGGTGGTTAATTGGAGATAAGAGTCTCATTGACTCTCCTATTTGAACTGTTTTTGAACTTTGATTCTTAGATCTCAGCCTCCTGACTAGCTAAGATTACAGGCACGAGTCACAAGGTCATCTAGCTCTGACACAGATCCTTGATAGAATATATCATTTCTAAAACTTTATCTTGTCTATTTAATCTGACATTACTGTAGTTAATGAACTAAAACAACCCTATGCTTCTACTAATGATCATATGATGATGTCTATGGAGTGAGTTGTAAAAAATCCCAACAAGACAGAAGAAAAGTTCCAAACTAAAACAGAAGATCAGTTGTTAATGTGCTACCATTTAGTGCAAGTTCAAGTTCATTGCAAATGGATGCACAGACAAAAGCTTAATGTACTAATGTATAGTTTCCCAAATTGTATCCACATGATGCCATTGCTAGATGCTAGTCACAAAAATCTCTTGAACAAAATGCAGAAAAAAAAATACCATATTGAAACCATCCCTTCTAGCCTGAATGACATGACCTTCATGCAAGTATCATGGAGAAGATGATACATTGTTATATACCGAGTTTTACATTCCATGAATCGAATATATATATATATTCTTTAAAAACATGGCCATTGCTTAGAGAGTAACCAGTCTCCATTACTTCAGGGCTTTCCTTCTTCAATTTATTTTTCTATGTACTAAAGTATTAGGCTGGTGCATTCCTCCAGAGGTTTTTTTATAAAGTGCCTCAAAATGAGTGAGATGTCTAATTTTGAACTGATTCTTCTGATTCTTTGTGTTCTTTAACCTTGACATAGAAATCTTAGCATTGTAGCTTACATTTTTATAGTACCATGCTGAGAGTAGAGTAGGGGGTGTGAGAAAGAGAGAGAGAGAGAGAGAGAGAGGGAGGAGGAGGAGGAGGAGGAGGAGGAGGAGGGGGAGGGGGAGGGGAGGGGGAGGGGGAAGGGGAGGGGGAGGGGGAGGGGGAGGGGGAGGGGACAAGAGGTACAAGGAGGGGAATGAGAAGTGGGCAGGAGAAGGGAGATGAGGGAGAAAGAGGAAAATGGACTCAATATGCCTGAATGAAACAATACTTTATTACCCTCAATTTTAAGACCCTAGGTCTTAAATTTTCAAGTCATTTCTTAATGTAGAAAGATTCCACTTGACAATACTTTACCTCATTGTAACTAAGGTATTTTGTACACAAAATCGTGTACAAAACTATGTCAAGTGTTGCCATGCAAATATGACCCGTCTATTCAAGTGTTATGAATTTGCTTGATGATTGTAGGCCCATGAGTTACATACATTTGATTTCAAAAAACACCTATGAGAATAGAATTAACTCAAGACCCATTCCTGGTGGAAATAAGCACCTTGCATCACAAGATGGAAATATACAAAAGGAGCCTAAGTAAGAGTGTTTACCAGAATGCATTTTGTTCTGGAAACTATGTCTTGTTCCAATACAAAAGAGACCTCAAATAATAATGAAAATAATAATTACTATGATTAATGATCTGAGTGCACATGTCTACTAATTCCCATATCTCATTATTTCTGTCTCTATAAGAGAGATGCCAATGTTTCAAGTTATTTTCCAGACTTGTCTCTTCACAGAGCCTGTGAGAAATGGAACAATGTTGTAAATGTGTTATTTTGCAAACTTGTGGTTTTTAATAAGAAATCTCTATTTTGAAGAATGAAACATTTGCATATCAAAGAGAATATTATTTCCTTTTATAATGAATGGAGAAACAGGAATTTTAAGACCAATATAGATTATTTATATGTTTTATTGTTATTGAGCATTATTTGTTATTCTTATTTCACTTTTTTTGTTCATTGTCCTAGGGCTTGAATTCAGGGTTCAGACACCGTGCACTATCGCTAGTTCTTTTGCTCAAGGTAGAGCTCAAAACTTTGAGCCATATCCTCATTTCAGGTTTTGTTGTTGTTGATATTGTTGTTGTTTGTCTTTTGTTTTTTGGTAATTTATCAGAAATAAGAGTTGCACCGACTTTCCTGCCCAGACTGACTTTGAACCCTGATCCTCAGATCTCAGTCTTTTGAATAGCCAGGATTACAGGTGTGAGCCAACGGCACTGACTTCCTTATATCATTCTTCAGATCAATAGTCAACATTCTATTTTCTCATTAGGAAATCAAACACTGTGTCCTTCCATAGGAGTTTCTATCCTAGGCTCCAACTAGGATTCATGGGTAAAGTACAAATCATCTGATTCCCTCAAAACTGTTAGAATACGTATATGATAATTTTGTGAGAAACATACACATTTATCAAGGTTTCAAACTTTAAGGAATACTGTCTGTGAAAATGCAGTTCTAAAGGAGCTTGTTTCAGTAGGTCTAGATTTAAAATCTTCTACAAGTAAAGAAATGATAGTCAAATTAGAACATCATGACATAAAATTAATATCAAAAACAAGAAATAATATTAAGATATATGCTTCAAATAGTTTGTGATTTCTTCTGTTGGCACGAGAATGATTTGCTTTACTGTATATGTAGAGTTAATAAATATTGTGAAATGATGTACCATTAAATAATGTATAGGAATTTTGCATATATAAAACCCCTATCCATGTAACAAAAATGTATAACAGCTACCATGTATCCATAAGAAAAATGCATTTTACTCCTGGTGCTTTGCAGCTGGAGTTCCAAAATGCTACCTCTATTAAATTTAATACCTCAGTGTCTCTTTTGCTTGTAATATTTATTTTTCTCTTGGAAACTTGAGAGTATATTCATTTAGTTTCTTGACTTTCTTATTGCTGAATAGATAAACACTGTGTATGGTACACTTTCTGTTTATTAATATACAACTTTTACATACTTGTACAAATATAAAATGATGTGTAACTTTATTGGGTGGAAGCTAAACCTAGCTTGAATGTGTCAAAGCTAAAATGAAATAAGGCCTAATAAAGAGATTCAAGAGAAGGGTTTTTTTAATGTCTAAAAGTAACATGTTTAAAAGCTTAAGCCAACATATGTTGTAACTTTTTAGTATTCCTTTTGTTAGAGTAAGTTATTAGCTGTGGGTGGGTGGGGTGAGTTCATGGTAGGGAGGGGTAGATGTATTGAGAGAGGAAGAGTGAGGGACTCTAGTGATAATATTCAGTGATACATATGTGAAAATAGAATGAAATTAATTAAGGGGATATGTGTGGCTTGGAGATATGGGGGTAATGATGAAAGGGATGACATGGATCAACTGCACTGTGTCCACAGACATGTTAAGATTAAACTTTTTTACAACTACTTACATTTTTTTTAAAAAAAAGACTCTAAGAGACATGAGCCAGATATTTTCATCATTTATGAAAAATATTTATTCTAACTCACTAATCTTTAATATGAACCAATGCATGTTTATGAAACTAAGCATTTATAGAAATATTTTTATGTAATTATTTATCCATAAATTCCTCCCAATATTGGGGAACCCATGCATATAAAAAACATTGTTAGGCTGAAATGGAGAAATTGTTTCCATGGAATAATAACAAGGCATCTTAATACCCCTTGTCAGCAGTAGATTGATTCTCCAGACAGAAAAATCAATGAAGAAATGGACTTCATTTGCACTCAAGATCAGAGATGCATGGAGACCAGGCAATCAAGGATCATGACATCCAACAATTCATGAAACCTTCTTCAGGGCAGGTCACATTGCGGGACACAAACAAGTTTCAGCAAATATTTAAAGACTGAAACCACACTGATGATGTTTTCTGACCAGCATGTAATCAAATGACTAATAACAAAGATATTTTTTGAGGGGCTAGGAATGTGGCTTTGTGGTAGAGTGCTTGCCTTGCATGCATGAAGCCTTGGGTTCGATTCCTCAGTACCACACAAACAGAAAAAATTGGAAGTGGCACTGTGGTTCAATTGATAGAGTGTTAGCTTTGAGAAAAAAGGAGCCAGGGACAGTGCTCAGGCTGTGAGTTCAAGCCCCAGGACGGGCAAAATTTTTAAAAAATTCACAAACAAAATATGTAAAAACTCAAACCACCGACTGGAGCAATCAAAGGATCAGAAAGAAATAAAAAATATATTAAAATTTCAAACTGGAAGGAAGTTGTCACTAGAGTAAAAAGAATCTTCACAATCAGAGAAACATCTTGCACTGTGACAGGGGTTTACATATGGAACATCTATGAAAGTCCAAAACTCCACATCAAAGAAACAATCTGATTAGGACTAGGCAAGAAGCTAAACACAGTGTTGTATGTCTATAATCTTAGCTACTCAGGAGGTTGAGAAGTAAGAGGATCATAAAAATATGTAACTTAATATTCTATAGTTATTAAGTTGAACGAGGCTGAATTTATTGCTGTTTGAGTGACCAGATCACTGTGAAGACACTGAGTAACTTTTTTCTCCCATAAGAAAGTTCATTACAAAAAGAAGACATATTCAAGGGAATGAGAGTGGGCCATTGCTACAGGAAGAGTGACCCATTCGCAAGCTTAAAAGACGCGCAAGTTACAGACATTTTTTTTTACAATGGGATCCAACACTTAGTATCTGATCTTTATATATGGCATGGATAATTATTTTTGAATTCCAATGACATTCATTTTTGGTTACTGATTTTATCTTTAATATATAACTTATGGTTCAAGGAATATTTGTATCTTTAGAGAAAGTGAATATAATTTCTTAATGAGGTTCTGAAATTCTTTTAAAAATTAAATGTGGTCAAAGAACCACATATATGTCCACATATGGAAATGCCACATCATTTATATATTAATAAAAGGAGGGAAAAGCAGAAAATATATATTAATTCATCTGTAGAATCTTCCCTTCAAATTACCATCTTCAGTAGCTCAGTTTTCTAGAAATTTCCCAAAACAGTACTTAGATACTTAGATGGAAACAACGCTACCACCTTGAATTGTTGAAGTTATAATATAAGGAGCCATTACACCTTAGCATAGTAACATTAGATTAAAATGGTCTGTTGGAATATTTCTTTCCACTAGATTTTGTGCTGAAGTCATAAAATTTTATGACTGTTCTTCTCAAATGCTATGTTTATAAGACGAGTCCTTTCCCTTCATTACTCTGAAGTTCCTTTCCTGTAACCATAAATGTCCTCCCTCCTGTCACTCCATTCTGTGCCCCTGCGAGAATCTTGGCCCATCCCATTTTGACTTTCATTTCCTAAGGTTTGCCCTTTGACGTTTTATCTATCATACTGTCCCAATGCATGTTCGTGAGCTTTATTGTTGGAAGTTTTGCCTAATTATTATTTCCCTTATATTGCTTCTCTCCCGTATACTTTCATATCTACTTGATATTAGAAACTCCACTGTTAAAGTCATCCCTTGGGCTTAATGCTCTGCTTACTGAATGCAATAAAAAGCACTAATAGCCAATCTCATTCTACACTCCGGAAAGCAAGGACATTCCAAATCAAGTTATTAAACCAATAATTACTGTGGCAAAATAAATGCCAAGACAACATATATGTTTAGTGACAACAAAAAGGTATAAAAATATTTTCATCTCTGAGAGTACACGTGTACAAAGTTATGAAGCAAAACAATGACACAGAATCTATGAGCACAAAGGGGCAACCAAAGTAAGATGTAGAGCTGGGCAGCTGTGACTCATGCCTGCAATCTTAGTTACCCAGGAGGCTGAGATCTAAGGAGTAGAGTTCAAAGTCAGCCTGGACAGGTACCCCTGTGAGACTCCTATCTCCATAACTATCCAAAAGCTTTGTGACTCAAGTGGTAGAGTGCAAGGCTTGAGTTCAAGCCCAACTACGGTACACACACACACATACACACACACACACACACACACACACACACACACACACACACACACCTGAAGAACATTTTTGGTAAAAGTGAATGTGGTATGGTCATGCAATATTCCATTCCATTGAAAGTAAAGGAAAGGGATGAGCTAGTGACGACTCCAGGACAGAAGCCTGAATGATGGAGACATGGCTGCTCCTCAGACAGAGGAGAGAATCTGAGTAGAGAGAATGATGGTAATAATGAGCAGCAGTGAGAGAGGACATATGAAATCAGTCTTAGGAACTGTAGATCATTTTCTGCTGTTGTTTACACACCTAATTATTTCAGATTCTACCAGTGAACAATATAAACAACAAGCTGCAAGCACTGTGATATTCAGATTTTATCTCCAATGCTGGAATTCCTGCTTGATGCTTAATATTTTCTCTATGAGAGCATTATAGACTCAGTGAACTCAGCAGTTTGCCTCAGATAAGAATGTTCTCTCCCCCCTCCCCTTTGGAACTGCACCTACTTTTCTCCTGCCTAACTCTTCACTGAACACACCAGCTTCTGTTGCATCCCAAATAGACAGCATCATCTCCAAATTTAGTTTCCATGTTTTAATTCTAGAATATTCTTCAAGTCCTCCTTCCCTTTCCTTCCTTGAAGTCTTTCAAGTGGACCTTTCTGACTAATTTTTGACAGGATTCCTCCTTCTTAGTCTTTTTTCCTGGGATTTATCATTTTCTAACAGGACTGTAACACCTCTAAAACTTTTTTCCTTGTTATGTCACTCTAAATAACTGCACTTCCTAGCATTCGTCTTAATAGCAAGGTAAGTGAACAAAATAAAATAGTGCCTCAAGAATTCACTACTAATTTGCATTGGTTGTTCTAGAGCCATGTGAACTCGCTAGTGAGTGGTGTTTTGAGCCACTACTAAATCACAGGGTTGAGTCTGTATGCTAAAAGGAGCATAAAGCTGTCAGAATAACTCAGATACTGACTCTGAATCTCTTACTGGGAGCCTGTATCCTGGTGTCTACTTTAGTAGAGAACAAATTAGCAAGTGAAAACAAATCTACACAACTAAATAAAATGAAAAGAAGAAGAGAAGCAAAAGAAGAATATAAAGTGAAAAATATTTATAAAGAGTTAAAGAAAAATGTAAATTCAAATCCATTTATAATTACAACAGTGCCTACAGATTTTATAGGAAATAAATCAATCCTATTATAGATATGGGATGCTTGACCAAAGTTAGCATAATTAAAGTCATGTGTTTTTTTTCTTTTAAACAGAACAACATCCTCTATTTGTTTTCTAACATTCTAATGTGACATTTTCATTGTGAAGATTCTCACATGTACAATTAAATTTAACCCATTACACAGATGCAATGTAATGGAAAGTTGCATAAAATTCACTGGTAACAGAAAAGTGCTATACAAGTAATGAATATTACTATTAAACTGATTATTACCATTACTATAAGTTTGTCTGCAGTTGTTTCTTCCCATTTCTTGCACTGTGTCAGATTTGAGGTAGAAAAATAATCATGAAATTGCTTTCAAGTCACCATGTACATTTCCCATTGAAACCTGTTAGGGGTTGCACATGAGTCTAAAAAAGATAGCGTTTGGCCCATAATGAGTTCAAGATCTAATTTGCTGCACACTGAAAGCATTCCATTAGTAACATCAGACAAAGCGGACTCCCAGAGGGTTGGCAATTTGGCTGAGACATATAGAATTTTTTTTTCTAAACCACCCAAACTTTTAAAAGCTCTCCTCTTCCTTCCCCTCACCACCCTTTCTACAATCTTCCAATTAAAAGAATTTGTTCTCTTGCTGTAAGGCAGCAGAATTTCACAGACGTTTTCTGCTACATTTAACAGCTCGAGGTTTTAAGCTAATAAAAAAAATATAGGCTTTAAAGAGACAGGAATGTGTGGTACATGTTTGGTGGTGACAAGGTAACATCTCTTATCATTAGAACAAAATTAAAATGTGTTTCATGCTCTCCTACTTTGAGAAATCAGAGGGGGGGAGATTTCATATATGACTTTAGAAAGATATGTCACCTTCTTTTGTTTTTCTAATAATTTTTTTTTGAAAATTTACTTTACTCCTATTATAAAGGCAGTATACAGAGGGATTACAATAACATGAGTGAGGTAATGAGTACATTTCCTTTTGAACATTATCTTCCTTGGCTTCACTCTCTCCCAGTCTTTCCCTCCTGTCTCGACCCATGGGTTGCATAGTTAACTTCCACCAGTGTCCATTGAGTTCTACTGCTGCACTTCTACACCATTTTGCCCTCAACTTCTATATCCCTCCACCCTCCCAAAGTTACACATTGTAATTTTAAATGTTTTTATGTTCTTGTGTGTTGGGACATGTAGAAGGAACAGAAGGCATGCATTTTCTTAGGACCACCTTGATCTAAATGTTCATGTGGATATTTTGGTTCCCAGGGTCATGTTTCTGATTCATCACAGGTCTTCCCATTACATAGAATCAGTGGCTAATAACCAGAATACATGAAAAATAAGTATGTTGGCCTCTATTTGGGTTTGATATATATGACCTACATTGTTTCTCTTAATTTATCATGTTTTCAGATGTGGTAAAAATGAAAATGACAGGAGTTACAGTTCCCATACTTCTGTGCTTGAAAAGCATTCCAAAGAGGGAAATAATACATGTGCCAGCCTAGCCCAAAGGTTAGCACCTAATGCTTCATATTTCATGCCCAGCGCTCTGGTACTCCATCGTTCCATCATTTCTGTGCCCTTTTCCCTCAGTTTTCCATTTCAAGAGAGCTGGTGTTTGCTTGTAGAAATATAAGCCAGGGGTAACAAAGCTTAATTTAATTTCTTAGTGTTCCTTCTTTTCCCAGTATATTCTAACAGCAGCTTGGAGTTTCTGCATTCCTCAGAATAAGTATGTTTCTTCATAATTATACAACTAGGTGACTTAAAAATTAGGGAAGACCCAGTATTCCAGGTTCAAATCTGGTGATAAAACCATTCTTAGTAAAACAACCCTTTTGTAATCTAACTAAAGAAAGTTATAACGTCCCTGTTGGAAGTAGTGGAGAAAGATTCTGGTGTAAAGTGGGATAATTTTCAAAAGAGGCCAAGGTTGACTTCACAGTAGATTTCCATTCATTGTAAAATTGTGTTTCCTAGGAAAAATATTATGTACAACCCATACTTTCTCCAGTAGTACACTGCACTACACTCTTGTGAAGAGGTTCTACACCAAATAAACAGGTTGGTGACATCTGACCAGTGGTAAGGAGATAGTAAAACTGGCTCCAGGAAGCTACAAGTGATATGTTCCAAGACTTCCACCAGATGTCCTCAACCCCAGGTGTCAACAGAATCCTTTATACTCTGTATTTTGCCTCTGCATGTCATTTGCGAACAATACCAAGTAAGGAATGAATGACAGCAACAAGTAATAAAACAAATATAAAATACACTAAAAATTATGGGAATGTGGTCTCTTTCAAAAACATTCCACCAGACTCCCCTTGCTTCCTGTGTCAAGAGATGACCCCAGAGCTACAGAATGAGGTAAGTGACTTAAAGGACAATGACACTGATTGAGATCGAGCCCTGTGCTTATGTCCACATAGCACTGAAGCCCCTGAGAGTTGAGCTGATAGGCAGGAGAGCTACTAAGTGATGTTTGCACAGCACTGAAATATCCAAAAATTGGTTTGATAGCCAAGATGGGTACTGAGTGACTTATGCCTACTGTTTCAGACACCCTGGATAAGCTGAGCAGAGTCCAAAGGACACCACACACAGAATGGAGCTGGAATGACTAAGACTTCACTATCCTACTTATTTCTGAAATAGTTCATTTAATATTCTTAGATGACACAAGATAATAAAGTAAAATCCAGAAATTGGGTAAAGAGGGACCTTTGTAGCTATCTTCCATTAACTTTGAGACTACTTCAGGGAACTTAGAGACAGGGTGAGAATATGTTGAGAGAGAACACAATTCTGAGTGGAAAGACAGTTACTTCCCATGTAACACCTTTCCCAGGCAGCCCAAAAAAATAACCAAGTTTATATTATCTAGTTCCAGCAATCTTTCTCTGAAGTAGGGAAGTATTAAGATCCACTATACCAGATAACAGAAAACAGATGCAGCATTAAGGGTTTTACCCACTGGATAACACTATCTGTCTTCAAGACAGCTCTGTTTGACCAGAAAATGCAATCTAATAAACTAGCTAATGAATCTTGTTTCAATCCTGATTGGCAAAGAACTGAGAAACGTTTACAGTAAAAATAAATCCAAGTTAGCATATGTATTAGACAAGGGGTGTTCTTGACTATGTCAGTATTGCAATATACAATATAAAATATTTTTCATTTCATAAACTAAAATGACTTTAATGAGTGTCTCATAAATGAACATATTTATATATGTATATATATGGAATCATATAGGTTCTCTCTATACATATATGTGTAATCACAGAGGCTCTATATAGGATCTGATTATACATACTAGTAGGCTATAAATACTAGTGGAAACATTGTGAATAAGACTGCAATAATACTTGTCTTACATTTATAGTGAGAAGCATAGAATTAGTGATACATTTTTTCATGTAGAATTCTTTTGTATACTTTTTATCTGTACCTCATCAATAATAGTAATTTCTCTTCTATGTATTCCTACTATTGTGCTAATTCCCAAATACTTAATGATGGATACAGTTAGTGGCAAAGATTTTATCTTTGAATAAATACTGCCTAGGAATTATACTACAATTTCTCTCAAAATTAGAACATATTTGTTTTGCCCTTTTTATGACTAATTTTGTTTTGCTTTTCTTCTTTAGTACTTATGTAGTTACATAAACCTCACAGCCTAATTATACTTACATAGTCATGGCACCTTTTAGTCAGCACAGAATTTACATACTAAAGTGCTTTTAGTGCATTTTTAGAACTTCCATAAAATCTTATTGTTCATAAATCAAAGATAATTCAATTTTGGACTACATTAGTTCATTTTTCAAAACATAAATCATGGTTATAGTATTGATGAAGGAAGGGGTTTGGGGATTGGTTTAAATCCATAAAAATCAAGGCACAATTAGAATGTTAGGGAAAAGAAAATTCATCAGACACTTGGTTTGAGGTACATAGTGAATATTTACTGGTTTTCCTACCTTTATAAAGTTATTCAATTGCATATTTGCCTGGGTTCCTGATTTATGAATGGTACACAGTTTCTAGAAAAAGTACACAGAACTTGTGGTATGATGACTAGCATAATAGTCAACAAATTTTATTAAGAGCTTTTGACTCTTTCAACACAATAGGAGATTGTTTAAGAAAATGAAATTATACTTTAATATAGTCACCACAGAAGACAGCTTATTTCCTTGTCAGACAACCAAGATGTTCTTTTTTCCAGGGATGCAAATCTGTCCATTGTCAACTTCTATCCCACTGTGCAGGTTAATTCTCTCCAAATAAAGGAGATACCTGACTACACGTCAAATACATACAATATCTTGTTTTCATTTCTGTCTCACAAGCAAATCATTTTCCATTTTGAATTATGTGTGCATATGAGGGTACATACATGTCTATGTGGGCCCACATGGTGCTTTTCTATATTATGTTTCAGTTAATACTTTTATTTTTATTTTAGTCTGTATTATCTTTTTCATCTCTGTATTTAGCTAGATCTACTACATTTACATCTATTATGATCCGGTTCTTTAAAGTACAGCTTAAGAACTTTCATTTCACATCTCCCAAACTTGTGTCAACAACTCCCTATTTCAGGGTCAATAATTTCCTGGCTTAATGTTACAGAAATGTGCCTTCATAACTTGGGGTTTAGTGGGAAAGAGAAAATATCCTCAGCATAAATTTCAACAACAGTAATATTTCAAGTTATATGCCCGTAATCCCAGCTAGATGTGAGGCTTAAGTATGAGACTCAGTCTTCTAACGTTACCATGGACAACAATGTGAGACTCACTGTGAAAAATAAAGTGAAAAAAAAAGAGCCAGGGGTCAGGATCAAGTAGTAGAGCACTAGCCTAGCAAGCACAAGGCACTAAGTTTAAACCTCAATACCACTAAACAAACAAACAAAAATCAAACCAAGAAAAATAATAATCTTACTCCCCATACTTAATCAACATGAAGTCTGAGCAATATGTTGTTCAGAAAGAGTAATACCTGGTTTTGTCTTAAATGTATACTTTTTATCAATGAGGTCAAATATTTATACAGCCACTCTGATATTCCTTTCATGAAACTTAACAAGTTATGTCCCTCAGTATCCTATACTTTAACAGTTTTGCTTTTAATGTTAAATATCAAATATAAGCCTTTGCCTTATAAAATCAATCCTATTAGGTATGGTCTTTTCCTTCAACCAGCCATCTAAGCAACTCTAAACAATTGAAACCCAACATTACCATCTAGATTCTTGGAAATATCATCACCAGATTTTGTTACTTAATAAACAATCATCTAGTAGCTGAGAGGAAGGGGGAAATGGGAGGAATAGACAGAGAGAGAATCATTCATTAAAGGCCATAATGAGTGTTTTTGATAAATGCTTTGTATAAACCAGAATCCACTATTTTATACAGTTGCTTCAGATGACTTCAATTATAACACAAAGGATCATGCCAGTTTCTAGTTATTTATTTTCTCAGTCTTCGAACTCTATGCTATTAATAATCAAATTTAGATCTTTGACTGGATCAACTCCAATCTCACTGGAGAGAGCAGAGAATCTAGTTTCCATTTTAGACTTTCTTAACTTATGCAGAACTTAGAAACTTAAGATTCCAAAATAACACATCATCAAATCGAACATTATCCCCAAAAATATTTTCTGCTTTTGAACTTATCTTCATAAATTTCATTTTCAAAGTTCTGACTTCTATAATTAAGCAGAGTGGAGATGAAATCTTGCAGTGGTGATGCTCGCTCATACTTAATTTATTTCACCTGTGTCAGCTGTGGCAGGGTAAGAAATCCTTTTAAACCATAATAATGAATTATCTCTCCCTACCTGAGAAACACAAAGAGCAGAAATTTCTCAAACTTTAAAGATTGAGAAGAAAATGAATAAGTGTTACTATACTTCTAAAAAAATAAAGAGAGTATGCTTTTGGGAGTATTCTATTCCAACCCTCTTATTTTGCACTGAAGGAAAATGGCTCAGAAAAATTAAATGACTTGTCTATCTTGTGATAGTTTGAAAGGATCATAACTGAGGATGTATGTCAGAGCAGATTCTTTCTTTTCTATTTTTGTTTTGGTGCTAGTCCTGAGGTTTGAACTCAGGGCATGGGTTCTGTCCATGAATTTCTTTCGCTCAAGGTTTGCACTCTGCCCCTTGAGCCACGGTTCTACTTCTGGCATGTTTGAATGATTAGTTAGATAGGGGTCTCATGGATGTTTCTGCCCAGGCTAGCAGATCCAAGACCTTCAGATCTCAGCCCCCTGAGTAGCTAGGATTCCAGGTCTAAGCCACAGACACTTGGCTCAAATCCCCTATTGTTTGTCCCAAATATTCTGAGATTGGAAGACACCATTCTCCACAGAATGAACAGTTTTGAGAAGGGAGTCAATGAGAGACATAGTTAACTTTATTTACTCTTCCATCTAACCAAAGATTCATCTCAATCTTTTCTAGTATGCACTGAAATGCTATGGAATATAAAGTGAATAAAGTAATTATTCTCACAAATGGGGCAACAGTAAACAATTTCTGTATATGAGAATGCATTTTCTGGCTTTCTCAGAGTATGAGAAAAGAACAAAAATGATACTATTCAGATATCAAGATGACTTTCATTTCACTATTTCCAGCACATATTGACTTGTTCTGTCTTACTCCTCTGTCTTTAAATTATTTTTCCCTTTACCTATCAAACTATGATCACACATAAAATGTTGTACACAGACTATGAATATTACACAGTGGTAGATTATATGCCTAGATATGCCTACCATGCACAAAGCCTTAGGTTCAATCACTCGCACTATATTCCAAAAGTTAGATATACAATAATGTACAGTGATTATGTATATTATGTGCATTTTCCTAGTTTAGAAATATGCATATACATATATGGAAAAAATAAAAGACAAAGTTATGTACCTGTTATCTAAACTGATTTCTAAATTAATATGGCTATTTATTTTTTCATATTTTTTCCTCAAATTCCTATTTCATTTTTACTATATGAAGTGTACTCCATTTTCTTTTACCTTATGCTAAACCATTTATAGCTGCTAGTCGACTTTTACTTTCCTCAGTATACGCATATGAGGATAAAAGTGACAATTCTACTACAGAAAGAAAAGGAAACAACCTACCGTCTGTATTATAAGAGGACAAATCCTTTGGAAATCCTTAGCCTGTGAGTTTTAATATTACTCTTATACCTTAACTATGATATGTGTTCAAAAATGTTTTTGGTAGCAACTTTCTTTCAAATTATTTATGTGCCTTTCTCCTTAATTTCTGCAGGTTCAAGGTTGTGATTCAGCAATTTCAGAGTATTAATAAATGTGATAATATGGTGGCCTAACCTCTTGAACCAGCACTCAGGCTAAAGAATGAGCTGACACATTTGTAGAGAGAAGGCATTCCTTCTTATCACAGTATAAGTGCATGGCTTGCATAACGTGTTCTGATACAAGAAGGAAAATATACAAGGACAAATTTAAAACAGAATCTGTTGTAAAACAAAACTTTTGTTGAAGAAATTCCTGTTTCTATTAAAAAGATTAATTTGTAACTTACATTAAGACTATTATGATTCTCTTTTCCAAAGAAAATATAACCAAACTGTAGCATGCATGTGTCTATGTGCGAGTATGTGTCTGTGTGTGATATGTATATATATATATATATTTGTACATGTGTGTCTATGCGTCTGTGTATGTAGTGATACTGCTTTATACTCAACATGAGACATACTTTAGAGGTAAAAATGTGAGTTCTCCAATATTTATTTCAATGTAAATTAAGAAATCCTGACAAAATATTTGAAATTTGACATACCCTGAAAAATCTGTTTAGCAGCCATTTTTGTGATACACCTTAGATATATCGATATAGTTATGCACATATAGTGTCTCTATATCTATCTATCTATCTATCTATCTATCTATCTATCTATCTATCTATCTGTCTGTCTGTCTGTCTGTCTGTCTGTATGTATGTCTGTCTGTCTGTCTGTCTGTCTATCACACTGAGTGCAGGTATGACTAATTAACTTTGAAATTACTAATGTTATGACTCTAATACAGTATTATGTTCTTGGATAGGCACACATGACCTACACTCAGGCCCCAAAAGTTTCAAGCTTATATTCAATCTATTTTAGGGAAAATTTACAGTCTTCTTTTCCATGTAAGTAGCTTGGTAAAACTGAAAATAAACCATTTTGCCATGTATAAGTATCAATCTACATTTTGTTTGCTTTTGTTCAATCCCAGGTGCTGTAAACCAACTGCACAACTTAGGGGAAGGTGGGGAGGGGTTTGGGGAGGGGGGAAGGTGGGAAAAAAATGAAGGAGGTAAAGAGTTTGATAAGAAAGGTACTTACTGCCTTATGTATGTAACTGTAACCCTTCTGTACATTACTTTGACAATAAAAAAATAATATTTTTCTAAAATCAAACAATGTACTTTTTTTTTCTAAGATCCAAAAATGTGCTTCTTGTCCAAACAAACTATCTTCAGGGTTGACAAAATTATTCAAAAATCTGTATAAACCACACCTGGCTAAATGGTGTTCTCTGTGCGGGTTGATATTTAGCATTATAATCAAAGTATATTATAGCTTTCACAGTTTCTGATGAGACACCATCAGCTTAAAATATTATTTCACAAGGAAAAACTAAGTAAAAAAAATTCTCAACTTGCTTCTAAAATAAAACTCTCTCCCACCATATATGTTCAAACTAAATCATTTAAGGAAGAATAATTGAATCTGGGCATTTCTGGAGGATTATTTTGAAACCATCATCTGCCCTAGTTGGCACTAATCCTTAGTAAGCGAAACGTGTCCTAAGAATATTACCAGGACATAATGAAAACTGGAAATGAAATTGGAAAGCAGACCTTTTAAAGGTTAATATAATAATTCCACTTCCCATGTTCCATAAACTGCATAGAAAATGAGTTTCTAACCCAACTCACATTATTTTAGTCATCTCTATTTCTGTTATTTAAACAATATTTTTTACAAATTTTAAATGATTCATGTTTATCATATGAACTAACATATCATATCAAAACATATATTGTGTAATATGTTATATTAATGTGTCAAAGCGAAACATTGAACAGCAGGGATGTTCTCTGTCCTTTTGTCCTGTTATGAAAATCATCTCACCAGGCACCAGTGGTTCTCATCTGTAATCCTACTTACTCAGGAGGCTGATATCTAAGGTTTGAGGTTCAAAGTCAGGCTAGGAAGAAAAGGGCCTACATTTCTATATGCAGAATGCTATGTACAATGATGGAATCAGTAATAATAAACTTCTACTTTATCATGTTTTATAAAGTAGATCAATTATGGAGTCAGAAAAACTAAGCAGACCAAATTTTTGTTCTTCTAGTATACATAGCACTAATTTTTCCTGTTACATTCAAATTTCTCTATAATTCAGTGAAGGATTAGATTATTAAGATGCATTGTTGGAAGGGAAAGAAAGGTAAAATTAAGTTGTGTATGAAGATAATAGGTGAAAGAAAAAAGATCAGGATAGTCATTATTTGGTTATGGCTACAGTAGTTTGTATTTAAACAGATCTGATCAATATAATATTGTAAAGTGAAGTGAAATTTGAATGAGCTACTGTTGAAATAAGGGAGAAATAATGTTGGAATGAGGGGGAGAGAGAGAATAGGGAATGTTTCGTCTATGGATAAAGTGATCAAAGCAGACACATGTATTATCATCTAGAATTTATTTATACTAATTTCTACCTTTACAATGATTTTAAAATATGTTGAAATGGAAAAAGCATTTTCCATAAGATATAATTACTTGAGAAAATTTCCAAATACAGTTGCCTCTAGCTGCCGCAATAAATAAAAAATAGATAATTATAATCTTCATTACTTCTCTTGGTGATGAGAAAACTAGAAACTAAGCTTTTGGTATTTGATCTCTAAATTACTCAGGAGGCTGGAGGAAGAAGTTTTTTGAAGAAAAACATATTAGAGACTAGAATGTTTATGACCTATACTGTGTCTCTTGAAGATATAGAAGATGAAAGATATTAAACATTTGCATCAATTTTATGGGAAACCACACTTAAACACTTGAAACACCAATTAATAGATAACCAACTTCAAGATATTCTTAATATCTTAATTGTCAAGTATGTTGTCTTCAGCTCTATTTGTCCACTTGGATCTTGACCAACTTAGCAAGAGAGCACAGACAGAGAATGGGTATATTTTTACCCTGGAGATTTAGCCTGACTGATATTTCTGATTCCTTGATTACAACCTGGTGGTATATTCTTTTTTTTTTTTTTCTTTTTTTTTGGCCAGTCCTGGGCCTTGGACTCAGGGCCTGAGCACTGTCCCTGGCTTCTTCCCGCTCAAGGCTAGCACTCTGCCACTTGAGCCACAGCGCTGCTTCTGGCCGTTTTCTGTATATGTGGTGCTGGGGAATCGAACCTAGGGCCTTGTGTATCCGAGGCAGGCACTCTTGCCACTAGGCTATATCCCCAGCCCCTGGTGGTATATTCTGAAGAAAAAAGATATTAATCAGTAAATTGAGAAAAAGACACACACACACACACACACACACACACACACACACACACACACACACACACAGAGCCATTGGAGGGTGTATGCAAAACTATTTTAATTTTTTTGAATATGTAATTTTATTTTATCCTTAGATTTGTGGTGTGTTACTGTTGTGTTTTGAGATTCAAAAACTATTGTGTGAAGAATGCTTGGCTGTACTTAGTGATTTTAGATCTCACCCCAGGAGGATGGATTAAAGGATTAAATGAGATACTTCTCCCCTCATCCTTCATAATGCTTTCATACTTTCAAATATAACTAAGACCTTTTTTGTGTGCGTGTAACTAAGATTTTTAAATGAATAACTGATTGACCTATTGGTTCACATTGGCCACATACTGACTTAGACCCTACAGATAAAACTCTTGATTAATACTGACAAAGATTCTTGCCTTTACAGATGGGTGCATGACAGCATTTTGGTAGCATGAAGAAGCTATGCATGTGTCTGAGACCAGCTTCACGTGTGCCTACGAGTAACAATAGTTCATCTACTTCCATAAAAGGATTGGTTAGCCTCTGACAGATCATCTGGATACCCAGTTCACGGAGTGAAGGGAGGAAAACAGATCAAGTTATAAGGTGGGTGTAAGACCACACTTAACTTTAATGAAATGATCTGGCTCCACTCCCAGAGGCCCATCAACAGGATGGATATTTGAGGGCCACTCCCGAGAAAGCAAGGGCTATTGTGGCTTACTGAATTCCTGCTTCAGAGTAAGCTATTGTAATCCCTGGAGAGAAGAGAAAGAAAAGTCTGTACTTTCTCTTTAGTCAAGACTCAATCAATTTCCAGAGAGTACAGCAGGGTTTATTTTTTGTTTGTCTGTCTGTTTTTCTCCATACTAGAGGGAAGTTTGATTTTACATGTCAATGCTAACTTTCTAATTAGTATCTGTCCTACTATTTTCTATGGTGGAAAACCAAAGGGAGGACAAGCTCTACTTTGCCTTTCTTTCATTCTACAGGAAATCAGGATGTTATGGACCAAATAGCATCATCAACGATTATTAGCAATAACATTTACTATAGTCTGATGATATAGTAAATTTACTACTATAGTAGATTTACTACTATTTACTATTGATTGAACTTTATTTTTCTCACTACCGTGGCTACCAACAAGTGCTATTTAGGGTGGCATCAAAATGCATCAAGACAATAATCATTCTTTCCTCCCTCCTTGAGAGGTGTAAAATGTCAGAAGCTTGAGATTAGCAATACCTTTTTAATCTTCGACTTTTGGGAAACATATATTTAGAAAAATAATAATGATCAGGAACCAATTTGTACACAATGACACCATAACACAGTATACATCCTTCATTTGATCCACATAGATTTATATTACAAAAAAAATGTAGCTAGAATGTAGCCAAAGATAAGTAAGTAAGCTTGGAACAATTTGATGTCAAAATAAGACAAAGCCTTAGAAAGCCAGAAGTTCATTATAGTAATCAAGGGTAATTAATTTAATATGCTGTCATTTCCCTCAGAGATTGGTACACAGCAAAGCATCAAATAAACATTTAGCACACCAACAGAGAGTGGAAAGTCTCATGGGCTCATATAATAAGATTTTGCCTGAAGTGGGTTCACCTTCATTTGAACTCACACGCAATGTTTTTATCTTCCCTATCTTTTGGTGACATTTAATATGTGCTCTCCTCTTCTGTAATTATTTGCATGCATGCCATCTCTTTAACTAGATTATAAACTTTGAGCTCAAGAAGTGTTTCTTATATCATTTTATCACCTACAAATTAAGAATTCAATAAATATTTGCTAAGAGAATGAATACATGAATATTAAAAGAAAGAAAAACCCAAGTGCTATTCAGTCTGAGAGATTTACAAATGTGCAGGAAAAAAAATATGTTCGTTTTGCTTTAAAAATAAAGGGTAGAAAATATTAAATTAGAAGTGCATGGTAAAACATTTTGAGGTTTATAGTAATGTTAATGATTTTAGAGAATGTTAAAAAGTTCAAACCAGTGTTTACATAATTTTCTCCTCATCTCCTGTCTATATGTCAACAAATAATGGGCATATAGATTACAGTAAACAATAAGCCTAACTTTACTTAAGTAAACAAGATTATATAGCAGATCATATCCATACATTTCAAAATGTTTAGAACAGATGAGTGATATAAATATTTGAAAGACAATTGACTAAAACAAACTAGGTGATTCTGAATAATGAACACTTTTTTAAGAGAAAATTCATGTCCTGCACAGAGGAAGACAGAATTTTTCTTTGTAGAGTAACATCCCACTTAAAATCAACGTGTACACTTAGCTCTCAAGTTGTTTTTGAAAAGCTCCTCTACCAGGGAAGAATATAACCCAGTTATGTCAATCATGGCTCTCATGTCATCCATGGTTTTCTCTTCTGATTTCTGAGTTTAAAGTTCTCATTTTTGAATAGTAGCTGGTTTTGTCTTCTTATAATCAAGTCCTATAGGATTTGTCTTGGAAGGTGTGAATGATGCTGAAAACAAAATTTTAAAGATAACAAAATGGGAAAAAAAACCCTATCATCTTGAATTCTTAAGTGATACTCTAAATTATGAAGTAGCTAAAGATACCCCTGCAGGTACAGCATGTACCCCTTCAATTGAATTTAGGAGCCACTTTGCAAGAGTACATGGTTTTCACAGTGACAGGAAATACTAATGGGCTTCTTTAGGACATTCTGATAAGGATGAGAGGAACCTTGCTTTTGCTGACTATAAAAGAACAACTTGTGTAAAGTTGGGCTGATGCTGACCTGGATAATGTATTCCTCTTTATCTTGTTCTGCATAAAAATGGATGTGAGGAGGACAGGATTTTGGCTCTCTGTGGTAAAGAATGTTTTGTTCTCTCTCATGCTTTAGCTAGGTGTTCTTCTTTCCATGACTGAGACCATTGTAAACTATACTTTCCACAGGTACCATTGAAGAGAGGATTATTTTGCTACTGTTTGCTTTTAGAGAAAATAATAACAGAGTATAGGAAACTGACTGAACTCATTCCTTGCAAAACTCTCTTTGAGAATTACCAATGCAACTGCCATCCACAGATATACTTACTTCCTTTCATTCAACAAGGAAAGAAGAAGATAAAATGCATCCTTATTTTCTTGCCTTTTATGTTTTCTATCAAGAAGCTGGGCATAGATTGAGTTGCTAGAGATTAGCATGGAGGCCTTCTAATAGAAACATTTTTTTAAAAAGTATTTTGCTTGTGTTTCTTATATATCTGTATACCTAGACATTTAAAATAAAATAAAAAGTTCACTGTTGGTATATATTAAATTAGCTTGGTTGATGTTACTTGGAAAAAATAAGCAATTCAAATATCGACTTGTTTTCAAGGGATTAATTCATTCAACATTATTCCCTTTTCACTACAATGTTTAAAAACTTATAATTAAGTTTCTCACACAGCATAGATTACAGCTAACCATTGGAATTAGCTTGCTGCTTGTGAAAATACAGAATTATTTTAGCCTATTTAGTTCTCCATTTCTTGGAGGATTGAGCCTAAATAAAAACAAACTGCAACGAATCACAAGATCTAGCTACATTGATTCCAGAATTTTAAATCCTAACAGATTTACTACTAGCTATGATATAACCTAACATGAGTGGCTTGCAGCAGTATTAAAATAATTAGATTAATGTCATTTTAAATGGTAAAAGCAGGGAATTTGCACTTTGCCAACCTATGTTATTTTAACCCTGAGGGAAAGCATTAATACAAAGGTAACCAGCTGGGCAGGTAACCTAAGTTTAATTGATGTAAAAAAAAAGTCTATAAAATGAAGATTTTATAATAATGTTATTAAATATGTAGTAGGAAGAGTTGAGCAAAGATTTATCCATTTAAAGCAAAAAGAAATCGAAATAATATTGTTCAGGACATGTATATGAGAGCACCATGAACTATGGAAGTGGTCACTAAGAACCCAGTCAGGGAATTTTCTTATTTCAAGCACTTTACAACCAGAACTTCTCTCAAGTAGACTAAAAGAGTGGAAAATCTGTTTGTTTTATTGTTGTTGCCTTTTTGAATCTATATTAAGACTTTGTACATGTAAGTTATCAAAAGATAGTCAATTATTAATGGCAGAAAAGTATTATAGGTAGACACGGGCCTTGCTTTCAACTATTTCTCTAACCCAAATTCTATGACTCAGGGTAATTCATTTAACACCTATCTCTTTATCTATATGATGTCTGTGCCAAAAGTAGGTAGAATTTGCGGGTTATATTTTTCAAAAACTGGCCTAAGAAAGAAAATTATTGTCTGGCTCCTGGCATTTCAACTAGTTCGTTTCTTTAAAAGAGTTAACTTAAAAACAAATCTCATTATTAAGTCACCAGTGAGTGACAAGTGTACACTCTTGTAGTACAAGATCTGGTATTGTTCTCCCTGGCAACCTGCACCTCTTTTGTCTTCGCCCAAATAGTACTCACCATTTACACTGTGGCAGCTTTCAACTTCTTTCTAGCTATAATGTCAGTGTAGACTTCCAATCCCTGGTGAACTGGAGGATTTACAAGGTGGCTCAGGGAAGCAGGTATGAGATGAAAAGAACAACATTGATCTTCTTTGCTTTGGACATCAAGTGTACAAAGACAAGCAAAGATCACCGTCCTTCTCAGAAGGCAGGAACACAAGAGCCCTCGAAGCTACCAGAGCTAGAATTTACCATTCATATAACCCCATGTGTTACTGCTTCACATAGGTGTGCTGAGAAGTTCTGTCTTGATTTACTCCCCATAGCAACATGATTACACTCTATATTCGACTTGCCCTGCATCCATTGTTCATTATATTGCTATAAATTAGACATGTGGATTTTTTTTTTTGGTTTATGGCCAAAATGAAGTAGAGAGGGGTTCCAGTTTCATATGTAAGGCAAGTACATCTCTTATCCGACGTGTTACTTTTCTCCTGATGATGCAACAGGAAGCTATAATTATTATGACTAGAAGGTAAGCTAGAATTTTAACTGTTAAATCAAACATTTACCTCTAAATATACAGTGTGTGTGTGCATGACAGAGAAAGAAATAGAGAAGTACATATACTGTTCCCCAACTATTTTAAAATTTAAGAATAAGTTTTCAACATTTTGAGGCCATAGAAAATTTTGAATAGCTATTATCCCAACATTTAATTTAGATGTCACAGACTGGTACCTAATGAAAAGCAAAATAACACAGAATCCTTGATTTACATTTCCATAACTAAAAAGAGATTTTTGACAGAACCTTGAAAGAAATTTAAAAAAATTTCATCAACATGACTCTTGATAAACTCTAAGAGGTACACAAAAGTTTATATTTGACATATTTTTGGAAGTTAGTTTATGAAATTAATATGTTTTATCAGTTTCCATTGTTAATAGTAAATACACACACTCACTCATACATACACACACAGGTTACATAAAATGAGCTTTCTGTGGCTCTTTTATCTACAAGGTGAACACAATTAGTGACATGACAAAATATGTGCTATAAAATTGGAACATTTTAGAAACGAGGCTTAAATGACATCAACAACTTATTGCCTTAGGTATTTCATAGAAAATACCTTACAGAAGTTTGTAACACAGAGAAATCATGGAGATTTGGGTCCTATATTGACCTTCCACTAATCTGTTGTACTGGAATTCTAAATTGATAGAGAAATCAAATCTTTAGAAGGTAAACACTGTGTAATATATAAATTTAAAGTTGTAGGAGCAAAATAAGCAACTGTTTTAATAGTTGTAGCTGGCAGTGAGCCAAATCTCATAAAGCTTACTCTACTCTAGGGTTCTTGTGGTGTTTGGATACAAGGAACAATAGGCAGCATGTGTTTTTTTCAAGTGAATTTGTCCTATAAGAATTTTTGGAGGGCTGGGAGGTAGCTGAGTGACAAAGTGATTGCCTACCAAATGCAACATCCTGGTTGTGAAGCCCAGTAATAATAAAGAAAACTACAGTTAAAAAATAAAACCAAAAGCTTTTTGGTGTATAATCCTCTTGGACCAAAATTTATCTCAATAAACCAAATTGCAATCTAATAGAATGATTTGGACTAAGAAACACCTGTGATCCACACATGTAAGGAAATTCCTTTCGATATCACCCACTTCCCTATTTGGAATACTATAATAACATAAAACAGACCACACGATATATAAGAACTGAAAAAAAAGAAAGCATCAATGATTTGGAACATGCTTGTCCTTTAGAAGGATCTTTATAAAAGAAAAATAAGTACTTATGAAATCTAGTAACACCTAAAGGGCAGTTAGTTCTTTTTTTTTTTTTTTTTTTTTTGCCAGTCCTGGGCCTTGGACTCAGGGCCTGAGCACTGTCCCTGGCTTCTTCCCGCTCAAGGCTAGCACTCTGCCACTTGAGCCACAGCGCCGCTTCTGGCCGTTTTCTGTATATGTGGTGCTGGGGAATCGAACCTAGGGCCTCGTGTATCCGAGGCAGGCACTCTTGCCGCTAGGCTATATCCCCAGCCCTTTAGTTAGTTCTTAACTATAGACTGAAACAGTAAAAAGTCAACAGTCAATAATGACCTTAAAATAGCAACCAGTCTTCTCGTATGTGGAAGCTCTCATTTGTGGAAGCTATATGTACTTCATAAATGTACAAGTAAACACACAGGGGTCATATGCAAGTGTGCACAAATATATTAACCAAAGTATGGTATACGGCCAAAGAGAGAGGGGGTAGATGAATGAAGAGCGGTAGGTGGGGAATACAGTGAGAATGTTCATCGCCTACCCTATAAAACTAGGAAAATTGAAGGGCAGGAGGGATTAGGTTGTGAGTGATAAGGAAAAATGAAAGACAGTTATGGTTCAAGATACATTATATTTATAAACTGATTTGTTGAATGGCAACCTCTTCCATACTTAAAAATCATACCAATAAAATAAAGAAATAAACCAATCCCAGTCAGAGGAAAGAGAGGCTGCTATGTAAATAGAAGGAATAGACAATGTACAGATGGCTACAGGCCTGTATTCATGGATAAGAGTTGGCCAGTGGTAGTATCTGCCTGATGGCTAGGTATAAGCCAGACAGGCCACAAGTGTGGCTATCTGTATCTACTTCAACAACTCACATGGTGGTGAGTACAGAATATTCTGGACGTTCTGACAGTATTTCCAACTGTCTACTCCAAAGCCAACCCATCAGTTTCATGGACTCAAGAACTTCAAACCAAAGAAGATACAATATTCAAATAAAATCATCTTGTTTTTTGACCTACAGAAGAACAACTTCTTGCACTGAATGGCTTGTTTTTAAATCAACTAACTCACTGTTGGAGATGTCTGGAATTCATTGTTAGTGTCCTTAAATGGAAGTATTAAATTAACTATGGCATCTGATGATTTGTCATGGCTGTCATGGAAGGCTTGCTGTGTATGTGACCTATTTTCCAATAAGAATATTATTTACCTGTCATCTTTGTTTTTTTTTTTTTTTTTTTGGCCAGTCCTGGGCCTTGGACTCAGGGCCCGAGCACCGTCCCTGGCTTCTTCCCGCTCAAGGCTAGCACTCTGCCACTTGAGCCACAGCGCCGCTTCTGGCCGTTTTCTGTATATGTGGTGCTGGGGAATCGAACCTAGGGCCTCGTGTATCCGAGGCAGGCACTCTTGCCACTAGGCTATATCCCCAGCCCCTACCTGTCATCTTTGGTAATGAAACTTTACATGTTCTTTTCAGCCTGATAGGTTTACAAGTTAGGCATGTATTTACTCACCCACTCACTAATCATTCAGTTCATTCAACATACATATTTTATATTAGCTTTGACCGAGTATTATTTTGGTGTCAGGAACACCAATATAATATCTTTATTTCTATGGAGAGGACAAACTCATGTGGTGTAGGAGGAGTACAATCAATGAACATTATGTATATGGTGTGTATATATACATATATATACTCAGAAATAATTAAAAATGCAAGTGGGATAGGAATAAGTGCTAGGAGTACTAAGTTCTAAGTGCTGAATTCTAGGAAAAAAGGAAAAAAATAAATCTTCACTCATCTGGTAACTGGAAAGATATCTAGGATAGACAGAGCATGACAAGTAACTAGGGAAATGATAGGGTGAAATCAGAGCTGTAGAAGTAAGGCTCTATACAACTAAAGGCCTACAGAAATGAGTTTGTACTTTATATTACTACACCCATAGAAAGATTTACTAGTCCTCTATTACTGAATCAGTTAGGTATACAACTTTCTCAGAATGTATTTAACATGATGACAAATTGTCATTAAGCATGCTGCCAATCTATAGTAATTAAAAACTTGGCAATGTAAAATATTAAGTAAATATTTGTTGAACAGTATCCAAGCAGCAGAATAAAATTATCATTTTATATTACAAGACTACAATATGCAATAATGGGTATAAGATCATTTTGCTGTCTAAGCTTATTGGAAATAAAGAACAACTAGTTCATTGCACATTATTAGTCAAAGACAGTTTATGTAATTTCATTCTTCAATCTTTTAATGAAAATTACACTACTTCCTCTACAAAAATGCTTTGTAGAAATTCTCACACTTTTATTTATATCCAATTGTTCATGATCAGAGAGATCTTTGCCACTAAAAACAGAGAATAATGGGTTGAATAAGTATTACAATCAGTGAACTATAAAAATGCATTGGAGATAAGTTTGCAATTGTCAGATAAAAATGCACAATGATCTACTTTTATTCTGTATTTCAAAAAGACCAAAGAGTGTTTGGGGACTAACAGAGTCACAGTGTATTTCATCCAGATATACTATTCCTCACCCTTACAGCCTGAGGCAGTATGACAGCCAAGCTCCAACATGCATGTCTAAAGGCAAGATTTCACTCTTGCATTTATACCTGAGTCATGTTATATACAAGGTGTCTGTTGACAACGGGAAGAAGACTAGGGCAACATTTTACATGTTTTCCTCCATATCCTCCTTTATGTTTTCTTTCATCCAGTGCTTCCTCCTATTTTAATAAATAAATAGCAAACTGACCTTGTCTTTTATTACTTCAAACATGCAAGTTCAAAACATCTATTAGTTAGATGCCATCTCTGACCCTCATCTCATGAATTAAAGTTTGTGACAGTTTCATTCACACTTACAGAAAGTCAAAGGACCCCATACATAACCTTACAACAAGTACAGATGTTTCTCAAATGGATTTTTTTGGAGTCAAAGGGTGCTGTAGAAATAATTCTTGGAGAATCACAAGTTGAGACTGATCCAGCATGGAAAAGAAACACAACTCTCAATCCTGGATGAATCATGTAGGATTTTTTTCTCCTCACATTTTATGGCTTTTGTTTCTATATTGATTGATGTAAAGAAAAGTCTCCATTAATTTACAGTCATGTTTGGTGGTCTAGGTTGAAATCAGAGTTCTTACATCTCCTAGGTTGTGGGTTTGGTTTTTTTTTTTTTCTCATCATTTTCTTTTCAATAGTTCATGTTGTCCTGGCTGTGGGAACACCTTTACATTTTTCCTTGGTGAGTAAGGACACATCTCTTCATCATGTGGGAGAGTAGAGTGGATACCTATATTATACGTTAAAGGATGACAGACCCTTCCTAAACTGTAAATGTGAAGATGGTAACAGGGATAGTTCCTGGGGTTCCTGTACGTAATGATGTGTGGCTGTTCTACAGTTGCCTCTGCTTTTGACAGCAAAGGCCGGTGGGGAGATGTCAAAAGAAATCAAGGCCTTGACACTTCATCTGCATGAGTTACCCTTCTATAAAGGATGTCTGTTTTGAGGAAATTTTGTTATTATTCCAGATGGCAGTCCTGTCATCTTGGCCACACCACATGCAGTACATTCAGGAATTATTCACTGTGTCTGGTGGCCTGGAAATGATTCTGCCATTGAAAAGACTGTATCGAAGTGTCAGCATATGCCAAGCTATTCAGCACTGTCCTCTAAAAGAACTTCTTTTCCCATGGGAAGTGTCTAAGAAGTTTTGGTCATCAATCCTAATTTCTTTTGTCAGACATTTACCAAGTAAGGTCTTCAATGTGTTGATCTTTTGCTTGGCCCTGAGTGAGCGTGGGTTTCTATCAAATGTCAGTTTTGCCTGTCATTGTTAAAGATTAGTAATCAGATGTGCTAATTAAATTTAAATAAGTTTTGGATATACATCTTAGCGAACTGGCCAGTACTATCAGTGGAGAACATTTTGACACTTTTTTCATTTAGAAACTAGAGGGTACTTTTTTCTGCCTTAGCTATGTTCTCTTTGGTTGAGAAAAATGGAAACTTCTCTATGACATTACGAGAAAAGTCCTCTCTACTATAAAGCATGTCACAGAAACTAGTAACATCTGGTGGTCAAGTTTCTCAGAGATCAAGGACCAACATAACAATGTTGACTAACTTCACATAATTTTCTTCCACAGTGACCTAATAATAGAAAAAATCATTAGGAACATCCTAATGATTTGAGTATTTGGATGTCAAATTTCAATTCTACTTTAGCCTATACCACCACAACCATTAAGTGAACATCGTTTACATAATGTGATTAGGACAATGGGAATGAACACACAACGGATTCCTGTTCATGTGGAATTTACTCTGTTGGTTAAAACCCTATGTGGAATTTGTAATACAGGTTTGAAGATTAGAAGAGGTGCATATTCTTTAATAATTCTGTCTGCATTGGTAACTTTTCCTTTGTTATTCACAGAGGCCCAGTTTTATCTGTTTAGTTGCCTGTATTGATAAATTCGTTGGAAAGGGTAAGGACTTTTCATAAGCTTCCAGAGAAACAAACCATGTAGAGAAGTGATTGCACAGAATGGGTACAATAGGTAGAAATATGCAGAGAGGAGGCACAAAGACAGTAGTGCAAGAACCTATTGAGGAAGAGGGTGGAGATGAAAAGCATTGTCTTATAATGGTCTAATGATGAGACATAAAGAAACACCATAGATATGAACATGACTAACCAAATTCTAATTCAAAAGACAAATGAAAAGTCAGGTTTAAAAAGCTGAGACACCCTAAGCTTCTACCACACACATAACTCCAAGATTTACTATTTTAAGCTCAAAGACAGAACATTATTTAATATTAATCAATTGGCAGACTAAATGGATGAGCCAGAAGAAGAAAATTACTGTGAAACAACAAAAGGAGGTTTTTAAAAGTTGTGCATTTATCCATCGGCCCTTCAGTGCCAATAATCGGCAGCTGTCAATGAATTCATACCAAAGCGGTATTTAAAGCATCAAGCTTTCAGATGGAAAAGAAAATGAATCCAAGATTCAGTTTCTCACAGTCACGGTTTAAGTAATGACCTTGTAGGACATTTAAAACCACACTAAGACATTTAATGCATAAAAACTTAAATTTATGCTGAGTAAGGTGTTTTCTAGGGAAGAGTTTGTCAAGAGCTGTAAAGAACTAAGTGCTGTCACTTTCCATTTGACAATGGGGATGGGGGAACAGATATGGAACTGTAATGGTTGGTGGCAAAGGAAGCTCTGGAAAGATTAAAAGTAGTTTACAAATAATGACACATATCAGATTGTTTTTTGTTTGGAATTCCAAAGTTAAATGCAGGAGAGAAATAGAACAATGCTGATAAAACTCAAATTTAAAAATCAACACCAAACGAGGGCCAGAGACTCAACCCAAGGACTACTTTTCACTTTGAGAAAAATAATTCTACTGAAAAGGGGAGTGTGATAACTAAATATCCGCAGAAGAGTATCTACATAATGAATTATACACATGTATATTACATATATGGATATTAATAATATAATGAAAACTCAGAAGAAGAGAGAAGGGTAAAAGAAGAGTCATATAGATAATGTGAATTTGATCAACGTACATCCTATGAAAATATCCAAGATTGTAAGTAAATGAAGAAAACGATGGCTACATCTAGATGAATGTACAGAAGTGAGTCTATATCAGGAAATATGGAATTCTTGATGTAACTAATATCTTTTCCTCCTCCTGGGTGGATAGTTGTTTTCAAATAGGTTTTAAAAGCTCTATTGAAATTTAACCTAGAGTCCTTATATTTGTTAATTAACTCCCATTAAATGTCCCCAATTCTGAATGTAGCAAAATATACTTCAAATACACTGTGTGATTAAGGGAAATATTACATACTGATGTTTTGCTGCGATTGAAATGCTTGTCTAAAAGTATAAGAAAAACGGAAACCCAATTAGCTGTGTAGAGTAACTTCTGAACCATGATACATTACATCACGCCTTTTAGAAGGTTCTTTCAGGCTAGCATTCATTCTTGCAGTATTAAGTGAGCACTCTTTAGGTAAGAGAAGGGGAGTCTTGGTCCCTAGATATGTGTCAACAAATGAGACAGAAAAATCTCTGAGGGTAAAACTTCATATTCTACTGGGAACCAGACTATATGTAAGTCAGTAAGTGAAAAGCATTCTGATAAATGAAAGTAGATGAAAAATCAAGACGAATAAGCAGAGGAGGGTTCACCAGGATGGACAGTTACCACACTGCAATGAGTTGGGAAGATAAAATGTGACTTGAAGTGTGAAAAAAACATCAGAGAGTGTTGGTAGTTCATGCTTGTAATCCTAGATATTCAGAAGGCTGAGATCCAGATCATCAAGGTCCAAGGTTAGCCCTAACCCCTGAAAAACAGGGCTGGTGGTTAGTGTCAGAGTACCATCTGAGGAAGCAAGCCAAGGAAGCCAGAGGTCCTGAGTTCAAACACATTAGGAAAGAGAAGAAAGAATGAAGATCTTTAAGAATAGATGACTAGAACCTGTTTATATGATAAGATTTCTTTTTCATTTCTGCTTTCTTTGCCTATTTATTTGAGCATCCATTTTGTGCAGCCAGGCAAGGGTTAAGTGAGGGAAACTCAGTCATAATGAAGAAAGATTAGGTCCTGCTATGACCATGCTTATAGCTTACAAAAGGCAGACTAGCAGATTAAATGAACCATGACAATAAAGAGAGTAATTGTGATGATAGTTGCTGCTAATGCTGAAATTTGAACACGGGGCCTATCCCCTTGCTAAGCAGATAATACGCTTCCCTGTAAGACCCACAGCTAAGTCCTTTTTGGCTTCAGTTATTTTTTTTTTACAGGGTCATAGCTGTTTTTTTGTTTGCTTGCTTGTTTGTTTTTACTTTTTTTTTCCTCCCAACCTATCCTCAGACCACATTCCTTGCCTCTGTATAGTTTCTGTATAGCTTCTTCTGTATAGCTGGTTTGGTAAGCATGCACATTCATAACTAGGTTGTTGATAGAGTTGCAGTCTCTTTTTTTGTTGTTCCCCACCAGAATAACCTGAATCATGATCCTTCTAAAAACTATCTCTTGGGGAGCTGCTCTTATAGGCATGAGTTACCATCTGTGGCATCAGGTAGTAATTGTTAAGAAGATGACTTTAGCTACTTTGAGGATTAGGATTAATGTAATCTAGTGGCTAATGGGAGCCACATGAGGCCCATAATACAAAAATAAGGATGGTGTTTAGAGAGAACTGTGATGTGGTCCTGCCCACTGTTGGGCATGTCCAAAATAATCTATAGGACTCTGTATGTGAGAGTCTTTTACCTCGTAATTAGGTTATATTGCAAGGCATAATTGTCTTTAACATAGGGAAAAATGATCAGGATGGGCTGGACTGACTTGGTCCTTTCAAAGCATTTTTGTTTCAGCTAATCATAGTAATCTGAGATAGGAACCCAGAGATGGAGTTTCTACACAATTGTTTCTTCAAAATGGTGAGGCTCACAAACCTAGGAGTGTGTGTGGTTCCTAAAGCGGGGTGGGGGTGGGGTTAGCTTATAGGCAGAAGGCCAGCTGGGATATTCATTCCATACTCCTCAGGAACCAATTTAGCCAGGAAGATGAATAAGCTTGGAAGTGTATCATCGCTCCCAGAGAAAGCGTAGTCAACACTTTCCTTATCAGACAATATGATCATCTGAACAGAAAACATTTTATGAAGAAAGGTACACATCATCTTATTTATGCAACTGTAACCCTCTGTACATCACCTTTACCATAAAATTAAATTAAAAAATAAACTAAAATTTAAAAAAAAATTTTGTGTTACTTCTTTTTTTTGCATCTACAGAGGTATGAATATACTTATATAGTTATCAATGCATAATTCTAATTCAATTTAATACAGTATGTCTTTACTTATTGATATTTTACATTTACTCTTTACTGTATACTCTTTCATAGACTACTCACTATTTAAAGGAGTTATTGTAATTAGCATATTTTAGTACATATAGGTATTATGAATATATGGCCTATATATACACAAAATGTATTGTTTCCTATTGCTTTTAGATAACATGTAAAAACATTATCAAGGAATATATTCTGCTCACGAGTCTCCTTAGGAGAAAGAATGATCTGTACCTTCATGGATTTTATGAACATGAATCCAATTTTATTTATTCATTGTACTTGATGATAGGACAAATAGATAAGTAAGATAGCTAGTTTTCTACTTAGTTTCAATTCCCATCTTAGCCACTTACTGCAAATTTCACACGTTGATATTTTATAGTAAGTAAGTTGCAGAAGAAAAGATAAAAAATGCTGACAGTTTATTGCTGATCTTGGTCATGTACACTCTTACTCTCTTTATGGGCAATGTTTACTTTGAAATGCCATGGAATCTATCATTCCAATAGTAAAACTCAGCCTTTTTCTTGGCTTCCAAATACTTTCACAAATCATAGTGTAACAACTAGAGTCCAAGCTCTGAGTACAGGAGATAAAGCTAAATCACTGTTAAAATTCTATACACAGAAAAGTATCTTTAAAAAGCAATGCATTTCTTTAAAATGATGATAGCAAAGAAAATGGTGACATTAGGTCCATACAAGGTTTGTCACTTCTCACTCTCCAAGTCTATGTGGCAGTTGTTTGTACATGGAAATGATGGGTCTTGAGTACTTTGATTTATTATGGCTATCATCTTTGATAGAAAAATTAACGTCACTGGATCTTAGCCCTGTCAATAATGGTACTTTTTCACTTTAAGAATGGACAACAGTTAAGAGAAATGTTACTCCAGTAGTTCTCAGCTGGATATTGTTTAGGTTTCATGATATTGGCATTTCATGCACAGAAGCAAGAAATACTTCTAAACACACCACAATGCAAAGAACACACACCCACAATGAAAGAGTCTTTGTCAAAGATGTCAAGATTCAGAGAACATTCTCTTGTCAGGCATGTTGGCTGTGCCTACAGCAATGTCTGATGTGGATTCTACATCTTTCCCTTCTCATTTGTTTTTCTCACAAACCTCTTTGCATCCTTCCTTGATCCACAAATCAGTGTGTCATTCCATACTTTTTATGTGTTGTTATGTCCTATTATAAGACTTCTTAAATTATTGAACGAGTGAAAACAATCGGAGGGCAATACATCCAGATTGTAATGTTCAGTTATCGGGGTGTTGGTGCATCTGGGGACCTTTTTGTTAATTCTTGAAAAAATAAAAAGCAGAGTGCTAATGAGCACTCTATGCCAAAAGATAGGGAACACAGAAGACCATTCAAAATATGTGTCTAATGTGTCAGATAAGACATTCAAGCTCAAGAAGTTCTTGCTTCTTGACAATGAGGTCCTTCGCTTTAACTCTCATAGAAATCCTTCAGTATTTTCTAATGGTACTTCATTAATTAAGCAAATTTATGGTTTATTTATGGGTTTCTGGCTTGCCACTGCTTGTCTTCTTCAACAGTGATTTTACACTAATCCTAGAAGAAAGGTTATTGAAAAATACAAAGAAAAACAACATAATTGTGCTTGGTTTTTAAAATTCATATGGATTAAGTCCACAAATTGGTTTTGCTATAGTATTTTACATGCAATTTTTTCCCCATAAGTGGACCCCTAACTTTTTCTCTTCTCTTTTCTCCCTTCCCCAGCCCTCTTTCAGGTTATCTTCTATTTTAGGGTCATTTAATTTTAATTTGTATATGTGATGGGAAACGTATGATATTCTCTTTCTATGCTTTATTTGCCTCACTCTGCATGGAATATGGCCCCATATTTCTTCACTAAGATGCATTTGCCATTACATTATATAGGCTTTTGTTTTAGCTTCATAGATATTTGCACTGCAGGCTCTCAGCATATTTAACTTCAGACATATTGTTTATTATAAAAGGAAAGCCCATTTATAATGGCAAGGCATATGAGGACTGAAGCAAGGGGTAGAGCACATGGTTAAATAATGACCTGCATTAAGTAGAGGATGCAGGAATGTAGAGGAAAAGTAGGACAAGAATGCCAAAAATGCTCATAAAAAAGCACATGAACATTTGATTTAAAAAAAGTAACGAAGGAAATCACAGGCTTAGTTCTCGTGCTTAAATCTCTTTAAAGACCACAGTGTCATCTAAAGAAATAACACAGACACAGTGGTATGCAGTGCCAACTGAAGATAGATGGAAGGAAAATTTAACTTGTAGTGAAGATGCCTCTAGCTTTTTCTTCAGTAATAATTTTGAAATATGACTTTTTTTTTGGTTGGTCATGGGGATTGAAATTTGGGCCTGGGTGCTATCCATGAGCTCATAGGCTCAAGGATGGTTCTCTACAATTTTGAGCCACAGCACCACTTCCAGTTTTCTGGTGATTAATTGGAAATAAGTGTCTCATGGACGTTTCTGCTGGGGCTGGTCTTGAATCACAGTCCTCAGATCTCAGTTTCTTGAGTACCTAGGATTACAGGCATGAGCCACTGGCGACCGCCCAACTGAAGTATATTACTTTTATTTAAGGATTTTTTTTTCTCACATTTTAATTTTAATGGAATATTTGGAATATCACACGTGAGAGGACATAATAGTAATGTCAATTATCAGAAAAGCTTGGAGAGTGACAATGACTTTTGCCTTTTTTGTGCTAAAATTAAAACATTAAATATGTTAAGAGTTGTATATTCACATATTCTGTTCACTACTATGATGATATTTGCAATGAAGAGATTTCTTTCTGGATCTGAAGACTTCATATTATGTTCATAAAGAGTTCAATCATTTGTTAATGAAAAGTTTATATTAAGCTTAATAAAGTCTTACCGACAAAATGATTTCTTTAAAAATTTCATTAGGTGATTATTCATTTTTGATCTACTTTTCTGTGCCCATTATTTTAAAAGTATGGACATTTATAATGTCTATTTTGTGTAATTTCTGAAGAGCACAATTGCAAGATTTTTTGAAGCTTCAGTAAGGTTTTATTTTAGTATAATAAGATTAAAGTAGAGACAGAGGAAGAGAAGAGGAGAGAGAGAGAGAGAGAGAGAGAGGAGAGGTTTCCTTCTTACCATGGAGCAAATGGAATTTAAAGACTGATTATTACAGTATTAGTGGTAATTTTTGAATGACTGGAATTAAGTGAGAAATACCAATAGAAATTCATAAAGTATCAAACATGTAAAGCCAGTCAGTCACATGAGGGACCATTAGTACATAAAAATCCATTAGTACATAATATCAATCTATATCATATTTAGAAATACTTCTAATGTTAACAATGAAAATTGTCATGTTGAAGAATAAATGAGATGTGTTGGGCTCTTCTGATCGGGATGAAGGCAGAGATCTATCTCAGCTTTCTACCCGTTACTTTGTGGCTGCAAAGAATTGCTTTATTTGTAAAGAGACATACAGACCAAGAAACTTATTTGTCAAGTAGAGCACAGCTCATTACGCCAGTCATCCTCACATTGTGGTGCACAGGACATTCATTTGTCATTCTGTCACTAAGTAGCTGGAAGAAGTGGCTTCAAAATGCTGGATCTGGGATATCCAGCAGGATTATAGTTAATTCTGTATGGTTACAGTTTTAAGATGGCTTCTTACAAAAAAAAGAAAAAAGAAAACAGTTTGAAAATAGGAATAATAGTCACTCTAGAATTTTTGGTGATTGTAACTGGTTTCAGTAAGTACAATTTATATTGGAATTTTTATCTTTTAAGCCATATGTAGCCAACAGAAAATAGTATTTGCTTTCCAAAATAGGCATTTCCAGCAAGAACCAATAAGAATATTCAATTTTGTTGCAGCAATATGTATTATGTCATAAGCTATAAACTTTCCAACATCATTTTTTATTTTTTTCTACTTATATAATTACAGAAAATGAATTTTAAGACGCATATACTTAGGGATAATTTACAATCATGTTTTCTGCCCTTGTTTATAAGTGCTTAGCATTATGTTTTTACACCTAAAAATGTACTTTTTTTCTGAATTTCACATCCCCTTGCTTCCTTATATTATGACCTAATGCACAGTATCCTCAAAACATACACACACACACACATATACACTCACAAAATCACACACCAACACTCATCCTTCAACTCATACTCACTTCTTCATACATGTGGGGCTACCTCTCCACACTCTTTACAATCTTTTTTTCTTTTCCTCTGCTGGTCTGGACTCCGGGCCTAGGCACTGTCTCTATTTTTTTTCCCTCAAAGCTAATACTCTACCACTTAAGCCATACCTCCACTTCCTGCTTTTTTGCTGGTCAACTGGTGATAAGAATCTCCAAAATGTTTTTCCCAGTCTGGCTTTGAATCATGTTCCTCAGCCTCGTGAACAGCTAGGATTGCAGCAGGCACAAGCCCCTAGCACCCAGCATTCCAATCCATTTCTGTAAATTGACAATAGATGTGCATATTTAAATCAGCTCTTTTTTTTTCCAGTCCTGGGGCTTGAACTCATGGCCTGAGCACTGTCCTTGGCTTCTTTTTGCACAAGGCTAGCACTCTACTCACTTGAGCCATAGCGTCACATCTGGCTTTTTCTATATATATGGTGCTGAGGAATCGAACTCAGGGCTTCATGTATGCAAGGCAAGTGCTCTACCAGTAGGCCATATTCCAGCAGCAAATCAACTCTTTTCATTGGGAATATGAACATCACTCGATGTTTTCCGGCCACAGATAAACACCTTTTTTAAAAATAATAAACTTATTTAAAAATTATTGACAAGGTGATGTACAGAGGGGTACAGTTACATAATAAGGTAGTAAGCACATTTCTTGTCATATTTGTTACACTCTCCCTCATTTTTCTTTCCCTTCCCTAGTTCAGGTAAGCATAATATCCAGTGTTCCAAAATCATCTACAGTTTTTCTCTTTTTCCTTGTCTGTTTGTTTGACTGAGTGGTTTGTCTAGTTTTGTTTCTCTTGCAGTCCCTTCCTGTGGCTATACTCTCGCTATCAGCGGAGTAACCCTGGATATTGTCTATACGGACAATAGAACTGGGGAAGGGAGTGGGAATACCAAAATTAAGAGACAGAGAACAGAAAGACAAACCATTCAAAAAGCAACACTTAGAAACCAATGGGTGTAAACCAACTGCACAACTCTTGGGGGAAAAACAGAAGGGGAAGGGTAGAGGGGGAAATGAGGGAGGAGGTAACAAGTAGAACAAGAAATGTACTCACTGCCTTTCATGTGAACCTGTAACCCCTCTGCACCACACTTTGACAATAAAGAAAAAAACTCAGTGTCAAATACAAAAAGAAAATCATATACAGTAACCACATGGGGTATGCCCAAGGAAATTCGCCTAGTACATTAAATGTAACAACAACAATAAAATCTTCCTGTTTCCTTCTCTTGGAGTTCATTTTGCTTAGCCTCATCTTATATAATCATATGTACATAGCTGTTGAGTTATTGTGATCCTCTGATAGGTCTATTGTAGACCTTTTTATGTTTGTTTATTAATTGTTTGGTTTTAGATACATAATGTAAAGTCGCTGACCCAAACATGTGGAAATACCATTTGAAAAGAAGTGTCTTATTTTGCAGATCTGATCTCTACTGTTCTCCCCACTACCCCAACAATCATATATCAAGGAGACCATGCGCTTTTGTTCTCTGTGTTCCAGGCTTGTCTCACTGAACATTATTAAAAAAATAATAAACTATTCTTATCCTTTTGATGTTACAACCTTGGAATTTGAAGCTGGAGGGAAAAAGCAAACAATTAATAAAGTAAGGAAATAGTGACAGGCTTTCCATAGGATTAAATGTCCTGCTGGAAAT
The DNA here is from genome assembly GCF_023159225.1 of Perognathus longimembris pacificus. Taxonomy (NCBI): domain Eukaryota; kingdom Metazoa; phylum Chordata; class Mammalia; order Rodentia; family Heteromyidae; genus Perognathus; species Perognathus longimembris. Next base: position 22,649,533 of record NC_063184.1, read on the forward strand.
AAGAGAAATGCAACACATAAATACATTCCTTCTGTTTTTATTAGAGTGGTGTAATTTTCCCATGTCGAATATTTCCCTGTGTATTTTAGAGTCCAGACACCATAATGTGTACATCCCCAGCCTCCCATTTTAGCTAAAGATGACCCTTCCACACCCTATGAAAACCAAGGTAAAATGTAGCCCTCTAAGCTCCTAGAAACAATAGGGCTTGTAAAATTTCATTACCTTAGAGTTTACTCAGCTTGTATAACTCCATTTTGGTGACTCCATGCTAGAGGGCTGCACCCCACCTGTGAGACTAGTTCCTTGTAGTTTGACATTTAAAAGTATATGGAACCCTTGTTCCTCTCTATCTCGGTAGCAACCATAGTAACAGATTGTAAAAAGGATCATAGTAATAGATTATAGAAATAACCATAGTAGTAATTACAGAAATGCCATGGAGACTGTCAAGTTAGTCCACTTATGATTGAGTACTGGATTGTTTTAGTCTGCTCATGCTTGCTTAGTTGATATTAGGAGAACATAGTAACAATTGTTAAAATAAGGCACTGGGGATATGGGGTAAAGTGCTCACCTCGTATACATGAAGCCCTGACACAAGTGCTTGCCTAGTATACATGAAACCCTGGGTTCGATTCCTCAGTACCACATATATAGAAAATGGCCAGAAGTGGCGCTGTGATTCAAGTGGCAGAGTACTAGCCTTGAGCAAAAAGAAGCCAGGGAAATTGCTCAGGCCCTGAGTCAGGCCCAGGACTGGCAAAAATATAATAATAAGAACAATTTTTAAAATAAAGTTGATACTACCTCAGCCTGACCATGAAATTCAGCTTCTGTAAACAGCTTGCTTAACCTGTTTGTGACTTGCTCTGACCCCCTGTGTTGACCCCCTGTGTCTGTGCTATGTGACCCACCTGCTGTAGAATGCATAGCTTCTACCTTTAAAAACCCAGCCCTGTGGGTGGCTCATTGCTCTTCTTTACCATCCTGGTGGTGGAGAGCAGATGCTGTACACAGCTAAATAAAAACTCTTAGCTCCATTGACTGAGTGCTGGTGACTTTCTTGTTATGGGTGTGAGTCCTGGGTGGCCAGGATACTGCAACCCTACCAATGACAAATAAGCTTAGGTATCCTGTACATGTCTGGGTAAATGTGTGCAACTTCACAGAAATAAGGGTCTCCTTTCCCCTTTGGTTCTTTTCAGTACATAGAGTGAATTCATGATGCATATGGTTCTAGCAGATCACACATTCTGAGGTGGAGTTATGTGATAAGGAAACAGAGGAACAAATCATTCTGATTTCCAGCCACCATGCAATCATAATACCATCTCAGACATGACCACTACTGCTTGTGTTCTTGCACAACCTGTACCTCTGCACAGGCTCGTAAAACTTACATTCCCTCATTTTATCCCTGATCATTTTGTATACTTGTAGGAAGTTATGTCTCATTGTGATTCTTTTGGTACGCTCCCCCATGCCAGCCACCATGAACTGGCTATGGGAGTCAAGAAGGAAGAAGGAACTAAACGGATAGGGAGGAATCACTCCAACCAGTCCCTTTTCAAGTAGAGCATAGAACATCTTCAGCAGGGAAACAGAGGCAGAAAGGAGAACCTTCTATAAAACAGGAAATTTCACAGATGAAAAGATCCTGCTAGGATTAGTTCGTGTTAAGGTAAATGACTTGAAGAAAATGACAAAAGTTTTGTCATAACTGCTCCAAGGAATCTTTTAAAAAATGTTTTAAGAAATCTGTAAAAGGATTATGAAGTACTGCCAAGGTTCCCACTGATATTGTAAATTAAAAAAATACATTATGAAAACACTGTTGTGCCAATTATCATTAATGTGCAATGCTCACTGACTGAAATAAAAAGGCAAGTTTCATTTTTACTGTTCAGACAATGAGTCAAAGGATGGATATATATATATATATATATATATATATATATATATATATATATATTCTCCCCTAACTGGACTGAAAAGCTGTGTGCTCAGAATCCAGGCTTCCCATTTATGGAATCTGTACTGTGATACCAGAAGCAGCAGCTGGAATGTCACAGACAAGATGCTAAATGGGTGCTTTGAATGGAGTTAGGAGTACAAAGATGCCGAGCCTTTGGCCCTTGAGGTGGTGGTCAGGGAGGATAGGAGGCCACCCCTTTCCATGATAAAGGAATCCACACTGTTATAGGAAAGTTAACAGAATAATGGCACAAAATTCAAGGTTTGACTATGGAGGGCTACTTTTATGAGTCAGAGGAATTGTAGAGAAAGATTTTTTTTTTCCTAATACTGAGGAAAGACATGATTTTACAGAAAGATATTTCTCTGATACCTAGCAACATTATGAACAAAGACATAAAGATGAATCGATATTTCAGCTGAGGGCTGGAATCTGCAAACAAGATAGGACTTCTTGATTTACAGATGATTGTAGTATTGTGAGGTGGACTGAGAGAATATGGTGTGACTTTAGAAAGCACTAAAGGTTTTACACATGGAAAGGAGGGGTTTTATAGTCCAAGAATGCCAGCTGGCATGCACAGTGCACATCATTAGTGAGGATGGCAGGTTGCAACTCCATTTTCCAGATACCAAGCTAAAACCTTCCCCGGAATCTTACATATACTAGAGGTGGAAGGATTTTGTAAATAAACATGAGATGGAATTTCCATTAGCATACAGCAAAGCACAAGTAACAGCAGAAATATCATCAATTTAAGATAAATAAAATATGTTTAATTTAATTTTTGTTACAAGTCAAATAGTTGTGCTAATGAAGATAAACATTTTTATTCTTTGTGGATTTTTTTTTCTGGTCCTCAGGGCTTGAACTCTGGGCCTAGGTGCTGTCCCTGAGCTCCTTTTGCTAAAGGGTAGCACTCTACCATTAGAGTAACAACTCTACTTCCAGTTTTTTGGTGGTTGACTGGAGATAGGAGTCTCATAGACTTTCCTATCCAGTCTGGCCTGGAGCCCAGATCTTCAGATCTCAGCCTCCTGAGTAGTTAGGATTATAGGCTTGTGGGTGTCTTGGTCACTGTGGATTATTTTTTAAATCTCCCTTATACATCTTTAATCTGTCTGAAGTGTCTGTCTGTCTGTCTCTCTCTCTCTCTGTTTCTCTCTTGCACACACACACAAGCGCACACACACAGAGTATCTATGCTTTAACCAAGATTTAGCCTTTAAATTGTTTATTATTATGTAGTGCAAGCACTTTATTATTAATGTATATAGTGTTTGTACTGTGTAGTTTAATAATTTTTTCTATGCAACTTCACATGTGATCAAAGGCATTGTCCCCTGGGTATCCACATTTCTAAGCTCTGATTTACTTAAAGCAACTATGCTCTTTTATAAATTTTTCCATAAAAGGACTCTATAGTTAGGAAACTTCAACCACCTCATTTTGTAAGGGGCCATCTCATAATTTACATGGCCTTCTACATCCCAGTCCCTACCAGGAACTCAGGAGTCACCTTGTCCTTATTTCAGTAGTGACTCATCTCGTGATAGCATGAATTCTATGACTTATGACAGAAAGCATGAAACTATATACTTGAACCTACCACCTCTGCTATTGATTCGTATGAAGCTGGACAAGGGCGATATGTATTATGCCAAAATTTCTTTAGCTAAAATTCAGGTATATTACTGTTTACAAGCTAAACACTGCATAAGCAAATATCTCTTATTATATTTATTACACATTAGTACTGGTTTAATAAAAAGAAATTCGAAGCTATGACATATATTACTAAACTGCAGAGTAACGATATTGTTTCTAGTAATGCTGTCACATTCTTTAAAATATGGGAGGTGAAATGGCACAAAACTTGAAGACTTGAGATGGGTGAGGAGCCAGTGGCTCATGTCTGTAATCCTAGCAACTTAGGAGGCTGAGATCTGAGGATCACAGTTCAAAGCCAGGTGGGGCAGGAAAATTCCTTAGAGTCTTATCTCCAATTAACTACCAAAAAGATGTAAAGTGATACAGCACTAGTACTAGCTCAAGCACAGAGCCCAGGGACATTATTTCAAGCCCCAGAACTGGCACAAAGAAACAAGCAATCAAAAGAAAACCAAAAAACTAAAGCCCCCCTCATAGATGGGAGGGTAGACATGACTATAATATATACACATAAGGAAACTTAGTAGTACAATCCATTCCTTCATACAATTGACATATGCTCTTAATTATAATAATGGAAGTAAAAAACTAAAAATTTTCAATGATTTTAATGCATTGTAAATGAATTTATTTAGTCTCTACTTAGTTCCTCCAATTTATTTATTGAAAGTGTGTTTTTTTTCCCTGACAAGTACTGATAGTTACTATGCTATATTTGCACATTCCTTCAGCTAGTAAAAGAAAAGGAAATATTCTTAAATTTCCGATTTCAGGATGAATATTTTAGCCTGTAATTTAAGTGGCTCAGCTATCCATGCGTATGTACTGGGGTTCATATAACATTGCATTCCAAAACATCATAGATTTGTTCGGGATTCATTTGATACGCACCACAGAAACAGGCAAATATACTGGAAATTTAAAGTAGTTCAGTAATATTAGCTAAAATTTCACCTGACTTATTAAATTCCATGTGAATATGTTTATACATAGAGAAACGAAATGGCTAATACTATAAGAAATATTTGTAATATCATTTAAGGAGCGTCCAAAATAAAACCAAAATGTAAAGAACTTTCAATAGGCACCTGGGTCCCTTCACCACTGGACTCAAGAACTGAAAGCTCAAATGGCATTCTGAGCACATCCCCACCATTTGAAAGAAGCAATCTGATTTTGGGTTATGTTGGGTCTCAAATCAACAGCTCAGAGTCAACTGGGCACAGACAACTGCAGCAGTGTGCTATTCTGTAATACAGTGACCTGTTCAGTTTATTTGGGAATTTGGGCTCACATTCTTGCTATTTCTTTAAAGTGGATAGATTTCTCAGAGGGAAAAAGTTGGAGTGGGAAGGAGATGTAGAAGGTAAAATAAGACACAATCTGAATCACTAAGAAATTGATAATTAACATCTAGCATCTTTCAAGCTTATGTATATACCTTTCCAATACATCTGTATTTTTAGGCAGAGTATAATTACCCATGCCTCTAATCCCATCACTTAAGTAGAATCTAGTAGGAGAGTTGAGAATTTATAGTGAAAACTTGTCTTAAACCAAATTAAACTAAATCAAACTGAAAATAAAGCAAACTCATCAATGTTCACTATAAAATTACTAGTTTATTAGTATTTATTAGAAATGCCTATCAGCAAGAAATAAATATGTAAAATTGTAAACATTTTATACTTCATACAATATCTAAAGTAAAGCAAATTTAATAAGAATATTTGTTCAGGTGCAAAGAAATGATTTTATAATTTCACATATGTATGTTATTAAAACCTTTTCATTTCAATGTATATATATAAATAGCTCCAATGTACAGAACATGGATTGAAATTGTACATGGTATTTCTTTGAAAAACATGTGAAATCAGTATAGAATGTTAAAGAAAGAATTGTGTTCTTATGCTCATAAATGCATAGATTTTTTTAATAATGCCATAGTGTTTATTGAATTTGAAATGTGAATGTTTGTTTGAAGCATAAGCAATACATTTGGGGAAAATGCACAAATGTTCCAAGAACAATAAATGTAATTATTTTTATAAGATTTAAAAATTTGATCTTATCATGTGATTAATTCTGCATTTTCAAGTAGAAATCTATTTAAAAGCCATCATCTTTGTTGTAGTTGCTCCATTTTATTACATTTTACAATTAAATTTACTGTAATAGCCCATTATAAAGAGGATTTCTGGAAATTTCAGGCATTAAAAATTGCCATGAACCCAGAAAATACATTACAACCTATTTTTTTAAAGGCTTAGTTCTTTCCTCTATTGAAATGATCCTCTAAGCTGAAATTATAAGGTAAACATATAATAATGAGAATATAGTGAGTTAAGAGATTGTAATGTTTTGGTAATATTAAAGCAAATAGAAGTTCTTTGTAGCTTGAAAGTAACATTTCTGGAAAAAGAGAAGATCGCAGGGCAGAGGAGAATGGAGCTGAAGGGGAAGTGGAGTGGAGGGGAGTGGTAGAAGCCACTGGAAGCTGAAACTGAATTACAGGCAGGAGACCATCAGACACGAGAAAGGCCTAACTGTTCCAATTATTGAAACTATTTCCTTAATATTAGGCCTATCATCTAGCTATGCCATGCTTTTGACCTGCTCTTGATGTTTGCTTTGTTCCAATCTTTCCCTTCCTACATGGTATCAAATGTTCTTTCTTAAGAGAGCAGTCCAGACAAAATTCTTCTCAGACTTTCGCAATATCCTGGGTGAAAGAATGGACAACTCCATTTCCCGCCATCTCCTGGTCCATGTATTCATATGACAAGGAAATTAGCAAGATGAATATAAAATCAAACATGGCCTTCACCTCTTCATTGAATTTATGAAGCAGTTTCAAATCAATGCTGGGCAGGCTGTTGCAGAGGATGGAGGAAAGTGTGTCTGTGACCACACCTTCTCTGAAAATGGAAACACCTGTATTCATCTGCTTAGGCTGCCAGGCCAGACTACCTTACACTGGGCAGCTTGAGCTGAGAAAGCATCAGGTGAAGTGGTTAGCAGCTTGGTCACTTCTGAGCAATCCCTCTTTGGCGTGCCAATGGCCACTTTCTCTCGCTGTGTCTCAGGTGGCCTCTGTGCATGTGTAACCTGCTGTTCTCTTGCGTCCAAAGCTCCTCTTCTTATGAGGCTACTGGTTAAACTGGCTTAAGCCTACACTAATGGCTTCATTTTGTCTTAGTCTTTTTTTTTAAGACTTCTATTTATAGATCCTGAGTTCCTGTGCCTTTCACTTAGAAGATAGGTAGTCTGAGGTGACACAAATCAAAGCAGGGAGATATCCTCATGCCAGATAACACTGAACTGCAAAACTGATCTGTTTTTTTGGTTTTGCTTTTCTTTTGGTGTTGGTCAGAGTATTAGACCATTTCTAAGACCTGTATTTGGTATGTTTCCACTGAGTGTACTTATGTGCACAAAACTATTATGATTTAGCAGGTGGAAATATTGACACGCGTCTTAGAGGTATACATCAATGTGTTTATCTTCAAAAACAAAACAGTTGGAGCACCATGCCCCAATTTGTCATTTAATTGCTCTCTGTCATAATCTTGGCATTTTCTTGGACTCATTTCCAAAACACAAACATGCCTTGGGAAATTACTTTTTTCATGACACTGGGATGAGTAATTTTATCATATAAAATACATTTGAACAAATTCTTCAGGACACTTTGTAAGACTATTGTCATATTAAAATAGAGATCTGAAGTAAAAGATAATTCTTTATTACTAAAGATGGGCATTTAAATATTTTAAAAACACAGTCTTATTATTGAAAGCCACAAGGGCAGCCTGTGTGAAGGAGATTTTTAAAAAGGAGAAGAATAAGAAGAGGAGGACATTGATAGAGAGTTAAGAATTTGTGCCTTAAAGCATGCAGCAGCTATTGAAGTGCAGCATTGACAGCCGGCCCAGGAGAACACATAGCAGAGACCTGCCAGTTGGTAGTACAGGTGAGTGCTGAGCCATGGGGAAATATTTGAAACAGAAGTTCTGGAAATTGAGATTGTGCAGTTTGACCTGGTTTTGTTTATCTGATACTTCAACTAAACTTCATGCAAGATTAAAAGGAAAGCCACAGAAAAAGGAAAGATTATTTAGTTACAACCCTGACAATTGCTAATATCTCACCTCTGAGCTCAGCAATGAGTTTAAATAAATTTTGTAAAGTAGTTCATTACCTAACATGCTCATGGATAGGTTAATGGATGATAGAAAAAGAAAAACAATGATCCAATAATAAAAAAGGTAAGAAATAATCTTCCCTTCCTTCCTCCCCCCTTCCTCCCCCTCCCTGGTTTCCTCTACCCGCCCCTCCCTCCCTCCCTCCATCTCTCCCTCCCTCCCTTTCTCAGTGGGTCCTGACAATTGAAATGAGGGCCTGGGCCCTCAGGATCAGGCCTGGGCCTGATCCTTTTTGCTCATGGTTAGTGCTCAATTCCCTGAGCCACAGCTTCACTTATGGCTGTTTTGGTAGATCATTGGAGATGAGAGTCTCATGGACTTTTCCTGCCTAAGCTAGTTTTGAATGGTAATCCTCAGATTTGAGCCTCCTCAGTAGCTAGGATTACAGGTATGAACATCTTTGTCCAGCCATTTTCTTTTTTCTTTTTTTAGGTTTTTTTCTTTTATTATTATTTTAAGTAGCTGAATGAAGGTAGTACAATTTCGTAAATTAGGTTATGAGTATAATGCTTCTGTTTTTTAAATTGTGTCAGTGATTTTCACTAGACATTATGTAGAAAATGAACTATACAACTTGTGGGTGCAGAGGAAAAAACTAGGAGAAAATGAGGGAAGATGTGATGCTGTTCAAAAAGAAATGTACTCATTACCTGTCTTATGTACCTGCAACCCCATCTGTACATCACCTTTACAACAAAAATTACACACACACACACACACACACACACACACACACACACACACACACACGAGGTTTCTTTACATTTACTTATTTAAGAAGAGCCCATGGAGAACCTTTAGGACATTTGGAAGATGGTGACATTGTATGGCTTTGAGGACACATTATCTGCCAGGTATTCAGAAATCATCAGTAAAAACATGGGCAAATCCATCACAGAGTTTCCTCTTTGTAAGTGCTATCTACATCTTGGCTAACTGTGATGATAATAAGGGATAAAGCATACATTAAAACTAAGCTGGCCTTGCTTCAAGTGTGTGTGTGTGTGTGTGTGTGTGTGTGTGTGTGTGTGTGTGTGTGTGTGTGTCTGTAGCTAAATAAGATATTAAAATTGGAGAGCAATCTAAACTAGAATTCTTTTTTTTTTTTTCCAGTCCTGGACTTTGGACTCAGGGCCTGAGCACTGCCCTGGCTTCTTTTTGCTCAAGGCTTGCACTCTGCCACTTGAGCCACAGTACTACTTCTGGCCGTTTTCTATATATGTGGTGCTGGGGAATCAAACCCAGGGCTTCATGTATACTAGGCAAGCACTGTTGCCACTAGGCCATATCCCCAGCCCCTAAACTAGAATTCTTGTCACCTCTTTGAGGAAAGTGCAGGGATGCAGGTGGATTAGATGAGACAGAGGCAAGATTAGTATGGGAAACCAAGAACGTAAGACGTAAACTAGAGAGACAAGCTGATATGCAAATAAAGGCAGATCTGAGGAGATCAAACAGTAAGAAAAAAGGAAAGATATGCTTATGTTGTCTCTCTGTGATCAGTATACTTTCCATCTTTTGTGGTCACAAATATAGTATCCCTCTTTAATAACAGAAATAACACAGGGATGAGTAGAGTTATTATTAGGATGCAGTACAATACCTATCACTAAAGTGAGTTGCTACTTAATCATCTCTAAGAGAATAGGCTACAACTCAGCAACAACTTGTACAGTCTATCAAAAAAAAAAAAAAGAAAGAAAGAAAGAAAGAAAGCAGCCATGATATTTAGCGATTGACCTGTAGGTTTTTCTAAGAGTTTTGTAAAATTGCAAACATTGCAATTTGGTGGTAACTTCACCAGAAGTATCTCATTAATGCCAACTTTATTCATTTTATTACCACCCTGCCTATTTGCACTTTGACATTTTTTCACAGTCTTAGCTGGTAAAAATGGAAGAAGATAAAAAGAAAATAAAATTAAAGATGACATGCCAATGTATTCACTCAAGAGGAGAACACACAGCTGTTACAACTGCTAAAGGACAAATCAGAAGTCATAAATACAAATATATGTGTGTGTCTGACTGCCATGTTATGTAAGTGATAAGGTAGGAAAATGAAGAGAAAAATATAAATGTTTTTCTGTGGAGCATAACCACCCTAGATTCACTTGTCTTTCATTGCAATGGAAAAATCTTTGAGAAATCAGATATCTAAAAGAAGCTTACTTTCCTGTTGCACCTGTCAGTATAGAAAAACAATGCACCTGAAAAGTTGTACTTTGATATCTATTAATATTAATTAATATTTAGATGCTTATAAATGCATTCAGATTTAAATGTGTAGTAAATTATAATGAGCTCAATAAATGAAACCATCTAATAATACCTGCTTCATATTAAGAGACATAAATAGATCATCAAACGAACTGGCATATCCGACTTCTGAATATGTAAAATTATAACTGCGGAAAGATGGCATAGGTTATCATAGAGCCATTACATTTGAAAAATGCATGTGTCTTTTGCAGAAAAGACACACATTTGGTAGCATTTATAAATGTACAACTTTACATATTTTGATAAACAAGTGAGGACATATCTGACAAGAAAATTCCAGTTGGCTTTAATTCAGGAAATTTTACCTGACAGTTCCAGTGGAAGAAAAAACTTGCAATTAATTTGTTCTATTATGTGGGAAAAGCAATTATTAAGTGAAGCTGGATTAATGAGGGGAAGAGTTGCAAGGAAGATTACAAACTGTCCCTGAGTCAAATGGTATATGTTACATATACCCTAAATTCTACTTGATTATACAAGCACAGCTTAGGATCAGGTTTATATAGGAAAGTAGGGGCCTAGTGTTCAGTTTCCATTTAGACAGTTTATAAAAGAGAGAAGAAATATTAAGTCTTCCAGTAAATAGAAAGAATCCATTTAGATTACCCATAGAGAAAAATAGGGTACCAAGAGAAACCCCAAATACTAATTCCTTTTCCAAATATAGAAATTTTACAACTTTATTCTTGAATTGAAACAAAGAGGGTTTAAAACATAGTTTAATTAGTCCTTTGATTAAAATTTAATCATTTGATTTGCCCTTGGACAGAAAATACTGATGGGTGGAGCTGGGTATGACTGTAGTTTTAGTTATTTAACTTTGTAGGGAAGATAATGAAGATATTCAACAAAACAGCACAGGAAAGGTGTTTAACACACACAACTCCCTAAGAGGAAAACACAGTTTTGAACACTATTTATCAAAGCATTTCCTTTTGCTTTCTGTACAAATTTTGAAGACTCAATAAGGTATCTAGATAACTAGGATTCATGATGCCTAACACTGAGGCTGGGTGAGCTGAAGAATTATGCCCTACTGTCATACTGATTAAAGTGAGATCTGTGTATGTCACAGATAACAAGAAAGGCAGATAGCTGGGACCCACTCAACAGTAGCTGAGTCATCATGTATAGAAAGGCAGCCAGGAATAGGAATTTTTCACCAAAACCTTGGTTATTATTTACATCCTAAATCTTGCAAACCGTGCTTTCCAAGGTGGTATTAACGTTCACTTAAAAGATCAAGAATAAATTATGTTTACAGAGAATAACAGGTTGCTATCACAAAGGTGATATTCATCCACAAAAAGTGAAGTCAAATCGAGGAAGTGTATTTTCAACCACTACTTTTCTTTTATACCCTACGTTACTCAGAGATCCTGGCATTCCCAAGATATATCTCCCATTGATCCAAAGTAAAGTTAGTATCTAATGCAAAATGAATATCCAAACTACTTCCATGATTCCTCTGTTTGATCCAGCCCTCTAGGAAAGGGAGGGAGCTATTAATTTCAAATGTTTTAAGCATTCTAATACTGAAGGCTTGCAAAGATGCTGAGCTTCCTGATTCTGTCACTGTCTTATTCCTGTTTGCAACATTTTCATTAATGCATTCCTACTTGTAACATTTTCATTTCAGTCTCTCAAAAAGTGGCATAAACAAATTTCAGTGCATTAAGGAAAATATTAAACTGTAACAACTAATAGAAAAAATGTAAATCACAGCTACCTAAGGATTTCTCAGAGACTACAAATCTAATTCCCATTTATAAAGTGGATGTCAGCAGTTTATGTATGAAATAATATATCCTTTTAAATTTTGTGCCTTTAATTTAGCTCCACTTGCAAGCATTCAGAGCATTTATTTCCATCACGTTGCTCAAAGATCTGTGTTTCTCTGAAACATTTTCAAAATGAACAAAACAAAATCTTCCTTAAGGTTTCAGATGAATTCAAATGTGAGGTGATTCATTTGGGGAACCACAGATTTAACTATGATCCTATTAATAATGGCAAAGAGGTCTGGGAATATGGCCTAGTGGCAAGAGTGCTTGCCTCCTACACATGAAGCTCTCGGTTCGATTCCCCAGCACCACATATATGGAAAATGGCCAGAAGGGGCACTGTGGCTCAGGTGGCAGAGTGTTAGCCTTGAGCGGGAAGAAGCCAGGGACAGTGCTCAGGCCCTGAGTTCAAGGCCCAGGACTGGCCAAAATAATAATAATAATAATAATAATAATAATAATAATAATGGCAAAGAACAATATTACTGTGTTTCTATGTTTCATGTTTATGAAGTATGTATGTGTATGTGTGTTTGTGTGTGTGTGTATGTGTGTGTGTGTGTGTGTGTGTGCTTTGTCATGGTCAATGTTCTATCCTACACAACTTGGGACCTTTAAATCCTGTCTTATAACCCCCCAAAATTCATCTCTAATTCTGGTGCATCCTTTTTCCTCTTTTGTGTGCCAATATAGAAGGGAAAGAAGGCCAATTCCTTTCTGCTAGAGCATGAAAACACAGATTATAAAAGAACTAAAGTCTCAACGTAGCAATGCCAAGTTTGTGTTTACCAAAGTTGTAAATCAAACCATGATACCTCATTAAAATGACTGAAAGTACCACAGAGCAGCTCTTCCAGAGGCATCAAGAAATGTTAAAAATTCACACATAATTGATGGACTCTGCTAAAGCATTCTCAGACACAGGAGTTCACGGAGAAGAGCTGGTTAAGCTAAGCCATCTTGTGGACCAGGGCAGAAGGAAAGAGTGACCATCAAGTGCTTCGTATCTGTTGTTAATGTGGTTACTACAGAGCTTGCAGCAAGTCTCATCTTCGTGGCTTTAAAAAGTTCTGTAGCGTTTCAGAAAGGTGGTGAGAGAGGAAAAGGATCAGATACAGTGTGAGAAAGCGGAGAGACTCCTCCTTCCCCATAGAGATTGAGATCTTAAGGAGGGCTTTCTTCTGAATCCCCAAATGCAGAGGAATTCATGGCATTTTCCACTTGAAAACAGGCAAAAGCACCATGCTATATTACACCCAAGAGAACAATGGCATCACATGGTATTTCCTTCATGCTACAATAGTGCCTTTAGAATTTTTTCCAGTGTTATAGTTCCAAACAATAATGTACATGGAAGGTTGTCTAGCATTTGCCTTAGGAAAAAATTATACTAAGTGAAGTGAGCCAGACCCAAATAAACATGGACTCTATGGTCTCCCTCATAGGGAATGATTAGCACAGGTTTAGGCTAGTCACAGCAGAGGATCACAAGGCCCAATAGCTATACCCTTATGAACACATAAGATGATGCTAAGTGAAATGAACTCCATGTTATGGAAACAAGTGTTATATCATTGTTTTAATTACTTTCAACATGCGATGTGAAACCATAGCTTCTATTATTGATGATTCTCTTGTATCCCCTTCCTGTGGTTGTACCTGCACTATCTCTGTATCTTATCTGAGTATATTGGAAACTGTGTATACTGGTATTAGAACTAGGAAACTGAAAGGGAATACCAAAATCGAGAGACACAGGGTAAAAAGACAAACGACTACAAAAGCAATACTTGCAAAACTGTTTGGTGTAAATCAACTGAACATCTCACGGGGGGGGGGGGGGGGGGGCGGGGGGAAGGGGGGAGGGGAAGGAAAAGGGGCAGGGGGGAGGGGGGAATGAGGGAAGAGGTAACAAACAGTACAAGAAATGTATCCCATGCCAAACGTATGAAACTGTAACCTCTCTGTACATCAGTTTGACAAATAAAAGTTTTAAAAAAAAAGAAAAGAAAAGAAAAAGAAAAAAATACAGCACAAACAGTGATCAAACAGTGAAGGCCATATTTATTAGTTGACTGGATACCTTTCCTCTAATGTCTTCTGATTGGTACTAAGTTTTGAACTCAGGACACAGCTAACACGCTAGCAAGGCAGGCCTACTGACGCATGAGAGACCTTTTTGGCTTTTGCTGTTTTGAGCACAGGATATTCTACTGTTCCATCAGCCAGCCTGGCACCTAAATCTCCTCTTATGCATTTTTTGCTGTGAGGTGGAATGACTGGTGCATACTACTTTTTTTGCACAGTGTTTTATTGGTTTACGTAAAGATCTCATAAACATTTTGCCCGGTGTGTCCTTGAACCAATATGTTTCTGATCTCTGCTTCTCAAGATTACAGGTATGAGTCATTGTGCCTGGCTTTCATATGACTCTTAACCTTGCCACTGTGTGTGTTCCTATGGGAGAATTGTAAATTTGCTGAAAGTTTGGAATACCAAGTATTCCATGAGAACATCAATCTATACTACACCAGCAGAAAAAAAAAATGATCTCAAGGGTAGACTATTATCCTAAAGAAGATATTTCAGACTTTTACTTCCATCTGGTAAATGGTAACCACTAAAATATTTATGAATATCAGATTCAGATTCACATGTCACACATGGTAGTGTTATTCAATGTTCATGTATTCCAATTAAAGGCTATTATGTATTGTGTAAAAGTCTGTGTATCTTACAAAAAAATGACGCCCTAAATATCTCTGTAGGGATCATTTTTCACCTAGATGTATAAGTAATACAAATATAATATTAAGGAAGGTAAAACATCACATTTTATCAAAGTTTGTTTCTACTTCTTTTCAATAACACAATATATTGCTGCTAGACAGATTTAGCCTCATGAATGTTGATCTTGAGTCTTTTTTTGGGAAAAAAAGAACATTCTTTTAATTGAACAATTGTATGCAACACTTAAGTTTCTCTCATAGAAACAAAATTCATATTGAAGCAGTATAAAAAAACCGATTTCCCACAGATGCCTTGAATGGAGTATAAAAAAACCGATTTCCCACAGATGCCTTGAATGGAGGCTCTAATTCATTTACTTCACTTATTGGGAAGTCATATGTTGTTTAACCAGACCCTGGTTAATTTATAGTAGCAAGCATATTTGTATGCTGCTAAGTAGGTGATAAGAATAAATGGGTCTCAATGCAAATTCAGGTGTCTTTTCCAAAACAAAGAATTCTGTTTTTTTTTATGCCATCTTCCTTCTTTAACTGCTCTTGGTTTATAAAAGAGATGAGGAAAAATCTTTTGCTATTTCTGACCACCAAAGAAAAAATTCTAAGGTGCTTGAAATGTCCTATTTTTAGTTTTCTCTCCTCAGAAAATAGAATTTGAAATGTTTAAAATATTTCACCTACCGGTACCAATGCAGGAACAAGTCAAGAACAAAATCAAACACAGAAAAGATTTTTCCATAACGTTTTTGAAGGCAGTGTGTCATTCACTGTCCAATGGCCTCAAGCAAACCACCTTTGAAGCTTTTCTTCTGAAGATGACTTGGGCTGCACCATTCCTAGGGATCCTCTTTTTTCCCCCACATGTTAGATTACTACACTGTGTTTCCTTTACCATGGGACTGTATTGAATATCCTGCATTATATTAAACATTTGACTGAGTCAATGAAGGGGTTTACAGGGCCCATTTTAAGTTAATACCTTATGCTTTTTCTGTATGTCCATCATCATGATCATTAGCTGGGTTCATCTTTGTCCTTTACCTACAATATCCTCTACCCTTTCTATATAAAAATCTTTTTGATTGATAAGCTTGCTTCTATACACGTCCTTAACATAGGAATGGAGATATTACAGTGAGTGGTGGGAATATGGTTGCTATTGCTTGTTTATTCACAGCTGTATTGCATAGCTGCTAATACGCACATGGCATTTCAGTGGTTCTCAAAGTTTGGTTGAAGAGGGTCTAGAATCATTTAAACACATGCAGGTCCTCACAGGAGGTCAAAATCATTTTTGTAATAATACAAGGACATTATTTGCTTTCCTCACTCTCATTTTCTCCTAAATGTATAATGTAGTACTGCCAAAGTCTGCAGGACCATCAGCCTTGGATGCTTAATGGAATGTTTGCTTATGTATTTCTCAATTTAAAAATTTTCTCAGCTTTAATTTCCACTGTAGTAAAAATCAATAGATATAATTCACATAAACAGTGGCTGGCATTTTCTATTAGGGACAAGATAATAAATAGTTAAGGCTTGGCAGGATGCATGGTCTCTGCCAGAGTACCAAACTACCACTACACTGAGAAAACAATGATACATGATTTGAAATTACATGCACAGTTGTGATACGTTAAGAACTCATTTACCAACCATAATGTTGGTTATATTTTCCTTTCAAGGCATAGTTTGCCAACATCTGATAAACAAAATGTCTTACGAGGTCTTTAGGTATCTATAGATAGATAGATAGATAGATAGATAGATAGATAGATAGATAGATACATACATACATACATACACACATACATACATGCATATATATATACATAGATCGATACACAGAGAGATATCAAGATATAGCTCACTGATTCACCGCAATCTCCTTTTATTTTTATAATATGAATTTTTCCCTGAATCCCTTTATCTTTTTTGGTAGTCTCAAAAGACTATTGGTCTACTCATGTATTTTTATATTTTGAGATGCTCTCTCTACTTGTTAGAATTTTTTACCCAGCTGAATAAATGTTATACTATTTTTATTATGATTATAATTTTCAAATGTCATCCTTCTTCTTGATAGAAAAGCTTGCTTCTTATGGGGCTCTACCTTATATTATGTGAACACAATTCCTTGCCTTATTATGATAAGCTCCTGGAAGGATCAAGGGTATGTAAGATTTTGTTGTAGTACAGTTTCTAGTACTCAGAAGCTACTCAACCATTCTAACTGAAATGAAAAAAGAGGGTCTTTTGTGTATTTCCAGTGCAAAATAGCAGGGTATATAACATACACAGACATACACATGCATACATAGTTGCATATACACATATATATGTATATATGTATACACACATTCTTGTATGCTATGCTTTCTTATATCTCTCAACTATGTACTCCTCCCTTGAAGGCTACTCAGACCTGAAACAAGATTTGTGGGCCTGAGTAAGAGAAAATGTCGTGCTTAGAAAACACACAGAAGTATTAGCCATATCTAACTCATCTAATACCATGTATTTTCTAAATCTATTTGCATATCTGAAACAGTGTATAATTATTAGGAATCATTGGCTTAATGTCTTTGCCTTCTAGTGCAATATTACCTATTTAGAAGTATGAACTGTGGTCTATTTATTTGCATATCCTGAACACAATGGTTGACTCATAAGAGACATTCATGTTCTGCCAACTAATTGGATAAAATTCCCCATTCCTTCATTTCTCTAACTCATTAAAGGGCTGATCTTTACAGCAAAATGTGGAGATTAAATGCAGACAATTTGCCATTGGTATGCTGACAAATGGTAACACCATTTCAGACACAAATGAATATAAAAGTGAAAGTAGAACCACAGAAAATGTTTAAGGTAAAATATAAAGGGCTGGGTATGCCTTTGCTTGAGAAAAAAAAAATAAAAGAAACAAACAAAGCAAATGAAACGTAGGAAAAGGAAACAAAAGCAAAGCCCAAAAGGCTTATGTAACCCCTTAAATTCCTGAAAAAAGATTGATAATATTCACTGAAGTACAAGTCATTCTTTACCCAGTGTTAGCATTTGTTTCTTACATAGCAATATAAATATAAAGGAATGAGGGAAAACCTTTAGGCTAATACTAATGAGGAAAGAATTTTCTGTTAACTAACTTCAGCTGGATTTGTTATTGTACAGTGACTGACATTTTCAACTCATTGCTGTTGAAATAAAATTGTGGGCCCTAACTTCTTTGAAATCCATCTAAGCTCCACAGATATCTGTAAAAATATCCTGCTAATGGTTTTCCACATTATCATAACTCATAAAGCCAGAATGTGCTCTGTTGTTGCTCAATTATGATTATCATCCATCGGTTGGTCATGGAAGGAAGGTTCTAAGAGGTGGGGTACCCCTAGGAGCCTTTTGACTCAACCATCAGTAAACTAACAGTAGAAAGCTACTATGTAAAATGTTATCCCATTATGAAATCCAGGATGTCAAAGTAGACTGCTCCGTCAGTATACCATTAATAAAAATCCATAATGTAATTTTCTCTTCATATATCTAATAGTTGAAGGTATGGTAAGCTAGGACAAATTGATTTTATTCTTCATATTGATTTTTCTGATGTGTAGTTAAAAACTTGTTACATTTTGCAGGGCATGTAGAATTCCTTGTACTGTATTTTTAAGGGACATTCATGTATGTTACAATATAAAATTAAAGAAATATCAACAAGGATCTTCTTTGGGCTCCAGAGCAATGTGAAGTAATTAGCTAAATTGTTTACTAATGTTATTGTCACTCTTATAACCAGATAAAATAACAGATATTCTAATCTTAATTATCCCTGAATGGTGTTCACTGTTGAAGGATATACATCAGAAGTGCCAGTTTTGTCCAACTTTCAACACCAATGTTCTTCATCAAAGTCTGATTCATATTAAACGATATTTATGGAGCGTGATGCCAACTCCATATTAAATATTACTACAGAAATGAGCCCACATAGATCTGTTTATATCATGTGTGGAGGAATTCTTCATTCTTCCCTCCCCTTAGAGATCTAGTAGCTAAATGTTTACAAGTACTCAGATGAATATTTTAAATTGCTCTCTTAACTGAAAGTGAATCATCAAGATCTCTTAGTCATTATTTGGCACTATAGTATGTCCAATCACATTTATGCCTCTGGCCTTCACTGGCATTAAAGAAACAACCTTATTAAATTTATTTATTTTTGCCAGTCCTGGGCTTGAACTCAGGGCCTGAGCAGTGTCTCTGGCTTCTTTTTGCTCAAGGCTAGCATTCTACCACTTGAGCCACAGTGCCTACTTCTAGCTTTTTCTATATATGTGGTGCTGAGGAATGGAACCCGGGGCTTGATGTATAGGAGGCAAGCACTATACCACTAGGCCATATTCCCAGCCCCACCTTATTAAGTTTATTCTAAAGCTTTTATTAGGATAAAATCTTCATCTTTCAAGGCCCCATTTAAGATCAATGGAGGTTTCTCAACGATCTAACTTATTTGATGTATTTTTGTCTCCTTAGTGGGAAATTAAAAAAACAAAAAACTACAAGCACAGTAATTGTTCAAGATGTTTACCACTCTGTCTGCTTAGATACCTAAAAAAAACTGTGCATTAAAACCTCTAAAACTAACTAGAATTCACTTTATTAACTTCCCCCTCATTTATTCTTTTCAATTTTATATATTTCAGCTTATATATTTAATTTTTTTATAATTTAAGTTTATATATGTAAGTTTCATTTAATTTATTTAGATATTTGAGATACTGGAAAAGAACTCTTTCTTAGAGCCTTTTAAACTATGATGAACATTTTAATTATATATGAAATATATAGACAGGATCAATCACATTCTTCTCAGGATGAATTAATCATCCTTCCAGTGTTACTTTATGTACTAAGTCATAAGTTATACCAGCATAATTATAATGCAGATGACAATTAGTAGGTTTGTTTTTATGGATTAGGAGAATGAGGGGTATGACTGTGAATTTGCTCAAGATTGTGAAAGTATTATACAGTATAAACCAACAATTCTACCCTGATTTTCTCATTTGGGATTAAGAGTGTCTCCCTTTATTTTTGAGCCAGATCTCTAGCATGTAGTTTGGTCTCTTGAGTTATAAATTACCTTCTTCTACCCCACATAAGGGGTTTTAGACACGGGTCATTGGTTATTTGGTGACTATGTCTTTGGCTATTTATGAAGCTTCAGTTAGCAATAAACAATGAAAAGCTTTTTTTATTAACACTTAATTGGTTAAGAGTGATGTCATGCTTAGATGAAGTTCAAAATAGAGCATTTAATAACATGTATGTATTTGGTTTCTTCACGGACATAAACTAACAATTATTAAACAATTGTTGCTAACTAAATGATCTTAAAAATCTACTTTAACAAACAGATAAAGACACCCAACTAGCCCTCTTATTTAGTTATCTAACAAAAACAAAACTCACAAAATCCTACAGGAAGAAATGCTTTTCATTACTAATGAATTTATTGTGAAATTTACAAAATTTAAGCATAAGAATCTTTGGCAGCAGAATGCAAGTGGACATTGCATTTGATAAATCTCCCTAGTCCTTTTAAAAATTGCATTTTGATTTTACAACTCAACTGGGCTTTATTTAAGAAAATGTTATTCGTTAGTATCTCAAATATCTAAAAGAAAGAGACATTCTTCCAGGCCTCATGGGTAGAGACCTAAGGTCATCAGTTTCTGCATTAAGCTCTTCAATTTGAACACAGAATTATAGTCCCTAAAAACCCAATAATCTGATGATGCAGAAAAATATTTCTAGACACTATCCCTTTTTCAGTGTTTACTGTCAAAATTGGCCACTTTAGCTGAAGATTCATACAGAATAACTCCCTTGACAGCATATTTCTAGAAGTGTTACAAGAAAGGTGAACTGTCAGCAATATACCAAAATTTATGTTACTATTTTGAAATATAAAGTAACTGAATTGAAAATGTTTATATCCATCTACTCTTATCAAGTCAGTCGCTCTTACTTTTTCAACTCCTGGAGTCCAGATGTTCCTATACTCTGCTTTATGGGAGTTTACAAAGCATCCCTTGGACATCAGGTGCATGGCCTGGGGTCCAAGTGGCTCTTATTCACATAAAAGGAAGATGTATCATAACCTACTAAAATATTCCCTATTGCCTATAATCTCTGGAAGGCTAAGGATCGAGGTTTGAAGCCAGCCCAGGCAGGAAAGTCTGAGAGACTGATCACTAATTAACCAGCAAAAAGATAAAAATGGAGGTGCGATTCTAGTGGTCAAGCACTAGTCTTGGGTGAGAAGAAAAGAGACAATGCCTAGGCCCAGAGTCCAAGACCTTGTACAAACAAACATCCAAGATTAACACAAATTTTTTCTTATGTGAATAGAAGGCAATAGAATGAATAACATCTGTTCCAGTGTTTTCCACATTTGCCCAAAGTACTAAACTAAATTAAATTCATTCTCAAGGCCATATTGACCAAACAGGAGAAAAGAATATACATATATATGTATATATACATACATAATTCATATATTTATATTAGTGTTTTATGCAAGAGTAAAAATTTCTTTCAAAAATCGTCAGTAATTTTTAGGGTTATAGCAAGATAAATAACACACATGTCTATGAAAGAGAGCCTGTAATGATATTGTAGCTAAGGCATCTAAAGTTCCATTTCTTTGAAGAACACATCATACTTAGGCAAATAAAATCACAACATAATTTTTGTAATTATTCATGTACCATCAAAACCAAATTCTCTTTCAAACTTGTTCTTTATTATGAGATACTGAGATTTATAAGCTTATGCCAATTAAAAGTAGTATTCAATTAATCCCAACCTTATTTACTGCAAAGGGGACATATACACACAACTTTAAAAAAGAGCATCACCTTCAAATACCATGAAATATATATCCAATTCTTATTGTTTTTGATATCTACTCTATAGCATCTGTAGCATCTCTACTTAGTAGACATATTTTCCACAATGGAAAGTTTGTTTTGTTGTTTCTAAGTAGTAAGGATTGTTACTAATTAAAGGTCTTCTAAATACCAATAATTTTACACAGTTCAGCTTAGTCCTGTCTTTGAGAAATAAAACAAGAAAAGATTAAGAGAAATATAGTAATTAGCCAAAGTCACAGAGATATTGACTGAGGCAGTTGGAATTTCATCCCGTAGATTTGATATGTTCTTAAACACACACACACACACACACACACACACACACACACACACAGGATGCATTGGTCAAAGCATTCTGTGTATAAGTTCTTTACTCACAGTCAGGGTTCTCAAGATTGGCTGCATCTGAGCCTCCTTAATGAGCTTGGAAATCTTACTTCAGGTCCCAAGCACAGAGATTGAGGTTCAAACCATTTATGATGATGGCTGAGCATGATTAAAATCTGCCTTGGGTGAATCAGACACAGAAGCAAAACTGAGAATCTCAGATTTGGCCCAAAATGTTCAAATTCAAGCTATTTCTGAACAGCAATATGCTATCCTCTTCATCTTTGCTGATGTTGCAGAGGTAAAATTGCCTAGCAGTAAAGGCAAGGGCTTTAGTGTAACACAGAAAGAAATGATTTGAGTTCGTATCCACTAGCAATGTGCCACAGCAAATAACTATGAAAGCAAGAGCAAGACTTTTGTAAGATAAATTCCCACATTATTTAGAAATGAGAAAAAAATAAATAAAACCAACCATGCAGAATTGATGTGAAGGATAAAAAAATGCATATTAAGGTTAGGGATACAGTTATGGAGTTCTGGTTTTAGGACATATGTATAAAGAGCCGACTTCAAATATATTTTATGTTTCCAGCAAACTTGGGAAAATAGTTATGCATAGGAAAAGATCAAGTGACTCTGACTTCTGTTAGCCTTGGGATGTCTCATGTATCCAAATGAGACATAAAGACATAATGAAGGGACATAATGAAGCGGCTGTTTGGTCAGAGGGGCCAAGGGAACAGTGTCTCATCAGGTAATGTGAAAACTTTCCCCTGACTTGTACATGTATTTAGCACATGTCCAGATCCTTAAAGCTAAATAAAGCTTCATGCTAATTAAATACCTAATAATTTGTTAGCAGGATCATTTGCAAATGATCCATCAAATCAGACTGTTAATTGCCCATTAGAATAGGCAAAATATCTCTTATGAAGATGAGTCTCCTCTCTTTTCTCACTCTACTTTTACATGTCAAAATCCCATCATGACCTTGTAACACCCATCTCAAATGCTATTTTCCTTCTGAAATGGCTCTGAATGCAAAGGTAATCGAAGGCTAATGGCATTTCTAGCCTGAATATGGAATTAATATTTGAATTCATTGAATTCATCAGCTAACTATATAACTCTGTATAGAAAGTAAGATCTATAATTGCAACTCACTCATTAACTGACATATAATCTATTGAATACTAACTACACACTGAGCAAGGAGCTAGGACAACCCAACTGCTATACTTGCTCTTTATCGATTTAATGTGACTTCAGACATAAAGACCACGCAAGTATGAAATGAAACCTGAAGTAAAAGAAATAGGTGTGAGGCCGGAAAACATAAAAAGTTGTGATTATCAATGTCTTATGTATAGATGTATTGGAAACATTTTCACACAGATGAATATGATAGTGGTCAGTTTTATACCCTCAATTTGATAGTCTCAAGATATTCTTATCCTGTCTAGATTGCCTACAATTCTGTGAAAATGGACGTGAAATAGAATGACCCTATATTTATTTCCTTACTGTATTGTCATAACATAGATTTAGATAACAGGTAAAGGATTTAGCAAGGTGTATGATACAGCAGTTGGCAAGTTAGTTATTTTGATACAAGTAAATTCATCACTATTATAGTGGCAAAAGTGTACAAAGACTGGGTTTACAGGAACATGGAAACATGAAGAAGTCAGAGAAATTTCAATAATTGTTTAGTAATTCACCAGAAATTGAATATTAGGTATTTTGGGAGATATAGTTGAATGAATAGTTGAGAACTGGAACTGAAGGAGACTGGAAGTGATACTAAATGTGTGAGTTTTATCCTGGGTCTTATGCAACAGGTGTTGATGAGACTGAGAGAATGGCATTGAAGTTTTATGTAGAAGAGTAAAATTATGCTGTCGTCATTCTTTCAAGCCAGAATGTAGGTAACAGATAAAGGGAAATGATTAGAATTTTAAAAATCATCAAAGAGGTATCCCCGCTAATATTTACAGATTAAGAAGATTGGAATGAGAAGAGGGATAAGAAAATATCCTCTGTATTTTGTAGAAGCAGATTCAGTACATCTTAGTGATGAGGTCAAGGTGAAATGTGGGCAGATACAAGGTTTATGGTGACTTCCGGGTTTTTGAAGTAAATAACTAGGTACAGGTGTGGAAAATTATCAAAGATTCTTAAGACATGGCTATATTTTTTAGGGAAAACAGATGCTGTGTGAAAGCACATGAAAGACATCTAGACAATAACATGCATTAGAAAATATACATTTGAACTGAAAAGACTGAATCAAGTGCCTGAATTATTTTTTACTACTATTCTTTAACTCATCTTTGCTTGGCAGCTATTTAAGTCATTTCAAATTTTCACATGGTAAATATTCATAGGTCAATATTCCTTTATTTTAAAAGATATTTTAATAAATTCTGATAATTTATTTTGTGTGGCTCTATTCATGACACTCAGTTTACATAAACCAGAAAACTTGCAGACAAGAAATCATGGCAACCAGATGCCTCTCAGTAGATTAGTGGATCAGGAAAATGTGGTACATATACACAATGGAATTTTATGCCTCTATCAGAAAGAATGACATTGCCCCATTTGTAAGGAAATGGAAGGACTTGGAAAAAGTTATACTAAGTGAAGTGAGCCAGACCCAAAGAAACATGGACTCTATGGTCTCCCTTATAGGGAATAATTAGCACAGGTTTAGGCAAGTCAAAGCAGAGGATCATAAGAGTCCAATAGCTATACCCTTATGAACACATAAGATAATGCTAAGTGAAATGAACTCCATGTTATAGAAACGATTATATCACAGTTGTAACTACTTTTAACGTGCCATATGTAACTGTAGCCTCTATTATTGATGATATTCCTGTATCACCTTCCTGTGGTTGTACCTACACTATTTCTGTATCTTACCTGAGTATATTGGAAACCGGGCATACTGGCATTAGAACCAGGAAATTGGAAGGGAATACCAAAATCGAGAGACACAGGGTAAAAAAAGACAACAACTACAAAAGCAATACTTACAAACTGTTTGGTGAAAATAAACTGAACAGGGGCTGGGGATATAGCCTAGTGGCAAGAGTGCCTGCCTCGGATACACAAGGCCCTAGGTTCGATTCCCCAGCACCACATATACAGAAAATGGCCAGAAGCGGCGCTGTGGCTCAAGTGGCAGAGTGCTAGCCTTGAGCGGGAAGAAGCCAGGGACAGTGCTCAGGCCCTGAGTCCAAGGCCCAGGACTGGCCAAAAAAATAAAAAAAAAAAGAAAA
Source organism: Perognathus longimembris pacificus (assembly GCF_023159225.1). Taxonomy (NCBI): domain Eukaryota; kingdom Metazoa; phylum Chordata; class Mammalia; order Rodentia; family Heteromyidae; genus Perognathus; species Perognathus longimembris. Next base: position 22,674,758 of record NC_063184.1, read on the forward strand.
AAAAAAAAGGAAATAAACTGAACAACTGAACAACTCATGGTGGGGGGAAGGGGGAGGGGGGTGGGGGGAATGAGGGACGAGGTAACAAACAGTACAAGAAATGTATCCAATGCCTAATGTATGAAACTGTAACCTCTCTGTAATTCAGTTTGATAATAAAATATATATATATTAAAAAAAAAAAGAGGGCTGGGGATATAGCCTAGTGGCAAGAGTGCCTGCCTCGGATACACGAGGCCCTAGGTTCGATTCCCCAGCATCACATATACAGAAAACGGCCAGAAGCAGCGCTGTGGCTCAAGTGGCAGAGTGCTAGCCTTGAGCGGGAAGAAGCCAGGGACAGTGCTCAGGCCCTGAGTCCAAGGCCCAGGACTGGCCAAAAAAAAAAAAAAAAAAGAAATCATGGCATAGTGTTTTGGAAACTGTAAGGCTTTTAATATGTAGATGTAGAAGACAAATCTTCAGTAAAATGTATTAATGTTTTAAAAATGATATTCACTTTTATTTATTTATAACTTTTATTTATTTTTGTTTATATTATAATATGACTAAGACATCAATCTACACATTACTAGAATATTTTAGAGCATTCAAACACAAAAATCTAAAGTAAATGTCTTTGACCTAGTTTCACTGAGATTTTCAGAAATTCTTTGAGTCACATTTTACTGCCAAATGATCAACTGTTTTAACTATCTGATATAAAGATGATATTCATCTTCTGATTTTTCAGATTAACCTTGTGCTAACTTTCAATTGGTTCATTTGATATATTTTGAGATTGGTTAGTATTGTTTCTCAGGCATTGCCTTTACCACATCAATAGATACACACACATTAAGCAAATAGTGGTAGACTTTGATAAATTGGATAACTTTGAAGTTGATAACAGATCTTTTCTGCATATAAAATGTCACAAACGCAACATATATTAATGAGAATAAAATAAGGAGGAGTGAGCACATTGAGATATTGCGCTATCATCTATATGTGAAAATGCTACGACCTGCATATCTGCAGAACAATAACATGAGATTTCAATCATCTCCCATGTTCTGGTGTTTTCAGAGCCAGCAAACAATTCTCTTGTGCCAGTTTGATATTACTTGCCAGATTCAATTGCATCCTTCATTTATGTGTTCTCCAAAGACTATTCAATGACTACTATAAATATGTCTCTTAGGTCAACTTGCAGGACTTTTATCTCTGTCAACAGATGACACCAGAGCAATGCTGGAAGAACAAGGTTTCTTCTTCCAGCCCCAGGGCTTTCTCGAAGAATCCTGAGGAATACATATTCTCTAGTACTTTGTTTCTACAGCTCAGCAGGGAGGAGTCTCTTGGGACTATCTTTCCGATGACTTTACAATAAGTTCTGAGTTGAGCACTTCCTTCAAACCATTTTCCTTAGCAGCCTGGCTGTGTCTAGCACAGTGCAGCATCTGTGCAGATGACTGTTGGAGACATTTCCTCTTTAGCTATTTCTCACCAGTATTTCAATATTCTGTGATCTAGTACTTGTGTGTGTAAGCTTCCATGTTTAAATTACAGTGTAATCTCTCTCTTCTGCAAAATTCCTGATGACTAAATTCACCAAAATTTAAAGAACAATGAATGTAAGAAGCAAAGCCAATAATATAAGAACATAGCTGGTTGCTCAAGCCTACAATCCTAACTACTTGGGAGGCAGAGATAGGGGAACTGAAACTCAAAGCCAGCCCAGGTATAACAAGTTCATACAACCCCATCTCAACCAATGGCTGAGCATGGCAACAGGAATGTGTCATCTCAGTTACAGAGGAAGCACAACGTCAGAGCATAGTCAGGCATGCCTGTCCATCGTTAGCAACATGGAGAGGAAACACAACATCCCAGGCTGCCCCAGGGTAGAAAATGAAATCCTTCCTCAAAAATAACCAAGGCAAAAAGAAAATGCAGGTATGGCTCACGGGGCAAAATGGCTGCCCACAAGCCTGGTGCCTGAGTTCCATCTCCACCACAAGCAGACAGACTAAGATTCATAACGCCAAACACCAATACAAAGCTCCGTGGGATTAGAGGAATCGCCAGGGCTTCACAAGAGGATAAAAGTATCGTCTTTCAGGGCAGAGAAAACTTTTTCAGATAAAGATAAACAGGGACTGTTTTAATGAAGAACTGTCCTTAGGCTTTTAAGGATGCAATGAGGGAAAGAGGAAGGATAGGACCAGTATAGAACATTAATTAGGATAGAAATGTGTGGTAGGATCAGTTACAAAGGACCTTTTAATGTGTTCTCAAGATTTCATGCATGTAATATGCATGTTTGTGTGTGTGTGTCCAATAGATTTTGAGCTAAGAATGAGAATTTCCTTTAGAAATCCAATGTCATATTAATTATCTCAGAAGTATGAAATATAAAATGTTTTGCCTGCTTCTGAAACAAAAGCATATGCTCATATATTCTTTTAAAAGCATGTACTTATATCCATTTGAACAACTATAGGGAGAAGTCTAAATAGATATAAATATAGACTGAAATAAAAATAATATCTAAGAGAATTTGTCAAAGATGTTAGCTACAAAAAACTGCATGAATGTATTTTGCATACCATCTAAATGTAGAAATTGGGAATGTTATGGATGACTGACTATGATCTTCAGATCCTCAGAATTTATATGTTCAAATCTAACTTCCAAAGTGATAGTATATAGAATTGGGGTCTGTTTTTCTCTTTCTTTCTTCTCTCTTCCTCCCTCTATCACTCCCCTCCTCCTTCTTTACTCTCTCCTTTGTTCTCCCTCTCCCTGTCTCAGTCTCTCCTTCCTTCCTTCCGTCCCTGCCTGCCTGCCTGCCTGCCTGCCTGCCTGCCTGCCTGCCTGCCTGCCTGCCTGCCTTCCTCTATGATATCATGTGGATGGGCAGGATGGAGTGAGTTTTCTGGGTCCTCACCAGATCCTTCAGGCTGAGCTTTAGAGCCTATATAAGTATCATTTCATTTTTGGAAGGAGGATCTTTAGAATCCCAGTCAGAGGCAATTTGTTAATAGAAGACTGAACTCACTGAAATAGGATGATAGCAACAGATGTATTTTTTTAAATCAAATTTCACATACATGTCCATATTGTAATTACTAGCTAAACTGTAAGAATTATAGGGCACAAGTATTTGATTTTGCAAGGAAGAACACTACAAAAAGCTAAAGGCACATGTATGTATTTTAAAATACAAGACCCAAAGAGTACCCATCCTTAGGATACTAGTGAGCATTGATGCAGTTGAGATACTGCATGCAGTCAGGGTCTGCAACGTCAATGTCTACAGGAATAGAGTTCATTGCTGAAGGTTCTCAAGGTCATAAAATGCTATAAACTAGATAGCCCATGGGGGTTCCTATAATGCATTCTTTTTCTATGTTTTTTTTTTTTTTTTTTTTGGCCAGTCCTGGGCCTTGGACTCAGGGCCTGAGCACTGTCCCTAGCTTCTTCCCACTCAAGGCTAGCACTCCGCCACTTGAGCCACAGCGCTGCTTCTGGCCGTTTTCTGTATATGTGGTGCTGGGGAATCGAACCTAGGGCCTCGTGTATCCGAGGCAGGCACTCTTGCCACTAGGCTATATCCCCAGCCCCCTTTTTCTATGTTTTTAAGTAGAGTAAAGCCAAACTGTCACACCTAGCAAGTAGATGACAATCTCAAGCAACGCCTTCCAGAAGCAGCAAATTAATTACATGTCACAAGCTTGGGATGAATACAAATGTCAAACATACCAGAATTATAGACACCTTTCTCTCTGGGGTTGCAAGATTATTTATAAAGAGCTCTGTACCTGCCCAGCTTAAATCAAATTCTCATTTATCTGATCCTAGTGTTCTTATCATCACTATATGATATGGAAACAAAAACCACCCATAAAATGAAGGTAAGATTTTATGAGGAGCTGATGATTGGCACTAAAATATTTCATTTGAAATGAACCTAGAATACAATAATTAAAATAGGCATCCCTTTATATTTCTATATTTCTCTATTCTTTTTCATTTTTCTTTTCTTGTAGTATAGGGTTGAATCAAAATGCCTTTCCAAGTTCCAAGGGATAACAGTTTTCATCATAAAAATGAAAAACAATTCTTTTAAATTAAGTGCTTCACTGTTTTTGATTTATCTGATTTGACAGATCGTTCTTTTTCGCCCAAAGTCATTTTCATAATCTATATTACATTAGCAAATCAGGCTGACTTATTTTTAAGCATCTGAACTGACATTCATTTCATTCATGGTTAAGGAATATGATCATGTTCCTTCTGAAGACTTATTTTATCTTTAATATGTAATATGTTCTGCATGGTAAATAACTGGAGTTTGCAAATGTAAGATATCTATTTTCAGAACATGAAATCCATTATCAGTGTTGTTTCAGAAATGAGTGAGAGTGACAGCCTTAAATTATAGATGGAAGCATCTTCAAAATGCCAATCGATATTGCAATATAGTGATTGACTATGTTAAATTAGTTTAACCCTTACAGTCTTTCAGATTTAATGAAACACTTGCTCAGTGATATTTGCATTGATAATTATCTCTTCTATTCAACTATAGTAGCTTTTATACACAAAAATTCATATTTGGTAATAATAACATAATCATGCAAATTCTTATAACTCTGGTATTCAGTAATCAAAAGACAATGCAAGTGAAATTTCCTAGCTTTCTCTTGGACCACAAATCATCCTTCAGTTTCATAGTTACCTATATTTAGTCTCATAAAATGATGAAATAAAATTTCTTTTAATCTCCCACTTCCTCTCTGTATGAGAAATTTATAGTCTGACTATATCCTGCTAGATCTGACACCATTTATAGCCAAGATAAAATAAAAACCCCTAAATCAATGTACATATTATATACACATATATGTATTATCTATCTATCTATCTATCTAATTTGACTGAAAATCTGGAATCTGGGAAATCTGTATAAGTGAACATATTCTGAGAGATAAGCTGCATAAAAAATATGGCTCAGGAGATGATTGTATGGCTCCATCAATAAACACTAGGGAGAAGGGTCCTAGATATGATTAATAGAAAAGAAGACAAAACAGAGCAGTAGAACACTTGTAAAAGAGCTCCACATATGATCATGTATTTCTCAAATGTCTTAACAATAAGTCTTAACATGTTCCCTAGTTATTTGTATTTCCATTTAAAAAAAAAAACAGCTCTAGTATCAGGGACAGTAAACAATGTCAAACTAATCCATTCCTTTCATTAAAAAAATGTGTAAATCAGGGCTGGGAATATGGCCTAGTGGCAAGAGTGCTTGACTTCTATACATGAAGCCCTGGGTTTGATTCCCCAGCACCACATATGTAGAAAATGGCCAGAAGGAGCGCTGTGGCTCAAGTGGCAGAGTACTAGCCTTGAGTAAAAAAGAAGCCAGGGACAGTACTCAAGCCCAGAGTTTAAGAAACAGGACTGGCAAAAAAAAAAAAAAGTGTAAATCAGAGAGTTTGTGTCTAAGAGAGATAAAAAGACACCCCCCCCCCAAAAAAAATGCAGCAATTTGGTAGTAAATTTATATAAAGCATTCCTCTGGTACTTCTTAACTGTGTAATGATAAGTCAGTTTGAGAACAACCTTGTTTTCATTTCATCATGTAGAAAATGGGGATCATAATTAATTGTAGCTATACCTGAAGTTATCTTGAGTGTTGGTTAATGAGCATGCAAAACTTAAAATACCCTTTGTACATAATGTATCCACAAAACATAGTTACTACGTGTAGTAATAGAGCATAGATAAGAACAAATAACCAAAGCCAAGTACAATAAACTATTATTCCTATCAATGTTTCTTCTTACACATTAAGCACTGATCTAGAAACCATAAATCCCAGGTATCAGTCTATTTAAATGGTAGTCTTCAACCAGAGCATTTTCACAAAGCTTTAGGTACTTCCCATTTACCTTTAATTACAAAATAACAAAGCAGTTCTACTGAATTAATTTATATGATACTGCTACTTTTCAGTTCTCAGGTTCCCAAATCTCCTATTAGTTATACCTAGAGTATGGCAATTGGCTGCCCACTCAAAGCAGAATAGTAATCATGGAAGAAATGTTTTACACAAATGAAAAATAGCTTAATAAATTCATATCTTAAATATTGCCATTAGAACAAATACTATACACAAAGTCACCTAATATTTTCATCTTTTATTTATTTTACAACCAAGCTAGGTAACATTATCCTCTACAACATTTTTTTCAAAGATATAATGCTTTTAACGTGACATTCAACTTAACTCTCTCAGTACTTGTAACTATTGTAAGTTTAATCCTTAAATTTGGCATTATTGGGGGCTTATGCACAAGTTATTAATGTATGTCTTACAAAGATTTGTTGAAAAAGTATTAATTAGGTAGAATGCTAGGAGAAATTCAGTACTAAAACAACCAGAGAGTCTCTCCAAAGACAAAAAGAAGCAAAAACTCTCTAAAAGATGATTCTGATTTTACACAGACACCAAACATTACCTATCAGTCAGCAATAAGCAGTTTTATTCATTAGATCTGTGAGAGTAGTCTTTGTTTACTTTTCTCATCAGGGTTGTTTTGGCAAGATCTTTTTTTGAAATTCACATAAGGTTTCACATATTAATAGAAAAGAAACACACGGGATAATAATATTCCTATCGGTTCAGACAAGTTCTTAGCCCTGTCCTGTTTCCCTTCCTGCTGGATTGAGAGTCAGTGTGTAGCAACTGAATCTCCAGTGAGACAGAACTGAAGGAGACATCTACTGTCTTCATTGGTGTATATACATCAGGGTTGCTTTACTTGTTTGCCCTGTGGGTAGAGATTTAATTGTAATGATCACCAATGAACATCAAGAGAAAGAAGAGCATCTTTCATTGCACAGAAACTATCAGTTCCAAAAGTACTTCTTGCAGGTATATCTTTGATCCTGCAGTCAAATCTCACACAGTAAATTTCAAAGTTTCTTGAAAATTAATAACCATGCCTCTCCATAACGAAAAATCAGGGTTAAAACAACAAGAAATTTCTAATTATACAAAAGTGAACCACCAAAAGGGAAAATCCTTCAAATCTATGGCAAAGAGTCAAGACTATTCTTATTGGTTCCATAGTTGACTTCTGAGGAACTCAAGGAAGAAGGAGGTGGGGTCAGTTTTGCTGAACATCATAGCCAAGATATAAAGACATAGAAATATTTTCCAATTATTTTATAAACCTACCCATAGTATAAGCATCTGGTTAGACTTATGGAGAGATAAATTGTCATGCTTAAATTTAGATGAAAAATCCTAAAGACATGCCACAGAATCATTATAACAGTACATCGATATATTTCAAGTAGACATGTAAAATACTTTAATATTCTGCACTGCCTTTTATGAGAGTACAAGTCTGAAGGTAATGTTGCATAATTATATGAATATATAGTTGGGTTTTCATAATTCAGTAGATATTCAAATTATTAACTTAAAATGTTCTTTTCTTTTGTTGTTGTTGTTCTTCTTCTTCTTTTGTTCTTTTCTTCCTTTTTTTTTCTTGGTGCTAGTCCTGAGGCTTGAACTTAGAGCTGGGGCCCTGTCCCAGAGGGTGTTTTGTGTTTTGGGTTTTTTTTTTTGGAACTCTACATACAGAATCTTGCTGGTTAATTGGAGATAAGAGTCTGAAGGATTTGTCTGCCTCAGTTAACTTTGAACTCTGATACTCAGATGTAACCCTACTAAGTATGTAAGGATGCAAGCGTGAACTGCCAGTACCCGGCAAACCCAAAAATTGTAATAAAATTAGAAAAAGATAAAACTATAGATCTTGATATATGAATTCTTCTTTAAAACTCTACATAAAAATCATAAGAAATTCTGAAACCTAAAAGTCCTGGTAATAAAACCATGACAAATATAGGAATGCTAAATCACCACAATTACTTAAAATATCTTTGTAAAATCCAGCCAATGAATAATGTTACCTAAGTACTTGAAAGAAATATATGGAATATAACTTTGTTATGTGATTTTATTCCTTTCACATTCTACTCACTATTGGATTTTTTTTTTTTTTGGAAAGAAGAGTGATTATGATAGGCTTCAGATAAAACAAGAGAAAGTAGTATTTCAATTATATTCAGGAGTTGGGGAAAGGAGAGGCGTATGGTTAAAAAAAAATAGTACAAAGAAAAATTCTTTACAATGGTGGCACAGCTCATACTCGCCTTTTTCAGATCACAGGATGAACACAATATCTACATATCTCACAGGCTCTGCTATTATAAACTGTGGACTTCAGGTAATGGCATGTTAATTTAGGTTCACTGACTGTAACCAGAGTCTCACAGGTGCAGAATGCTTGTCGGTTGTGGATGACAGGACAGGGGATAAATAGAAACACTCTATAATTTTTGCTCAGTTTTACTGTGAGCTTAAAATTTTCTCCTAAATGTAAAAATAAAGTCTCCTTTAATTTAGGGACTCTTTTGAGTGAGTCAAGTAAAGCAGGTATTATAAAGAAATTATCCAAAAGATTACAGATGAGGATATAGTTGTGCCACCAGCACAATCATATTTATTGCTGTACTTTTCACCATAGCCAAGGTATGAAATCAGCCCCCATGCTCCTCAATGAAAGAATAGATCAAGAAAATATGGTGTGTATACACTATGTAAATTTTCCCTTCCATCAGAAACAATGGTATGGTAACATTTGTAAAGAAATGGAAAGATCTGGAAAAATTATGTTAAGAAAATTAAGTCAGGCCTAGAGATACCAAAGAAATATGTTTTCTCTTATTTGTGTAAGCTAGATTTAGCTTATAAACCCATAAATAAATATGGTGGGCAGGATTCAAGTATACACAGATGAACTAACAGAAATATGTTAGATTCAAGGGAGATCTCAAATAGTTTAATTCCTTATGAAGGCAAAGTGAAAGTTCAACAAATAAACATGAGAAAGCAGGTACTTGAAAGGGGTAGGGTAAGGCCAACAGAAAAAAAAAATAGAGGAGAAAAGAGAAAAGGTATAGAATGTAGCCAAGATTTCAGTGTAAATCCTACAAAATTAAGAAGAGTGAAGGGTTGGGTTGGGAGGAATGACTAAGAATGGTGAAAGGTGTAAAATTGATCTAGATGCATGGAATTCATAACCTGCTTTGTGAAATGGCAGCTTCTTTGTATAACCACTTAAAGATTTTTTTATAGTCCTCAGAGGCAGGGTAAAAAAGAAAGAATAGACATCATTGCCTTCATAATAGCATAAAATGAGTAAAATTTGAAAAAGTCATGTGATATAATGCTAAACAGTATTAAAAAGGAAAAGATTTCTCAGAGACAGATTATCAGGTTTAAGTGTTGATCATTCTGCTTACTATCTGTATTACAGAGGGATTGTTATTTAATTTTCTTGCAACTCAGTTTTCTTAATAAAAGGAAGATTATTTTAAATATTAACAGTATTGGATTTTATGAGCATAGTATGAGTTCCTACTTGTAAAGCTTCTATTTGAGCAGTATATAATGCTAGCCTATATCATTATAAATTTACTCTGGTCTTTCATTACTTTGTTGATGGGGAGATGGCAGATGTCAGTCTGAGGGCATTCAGGACCGGGGCTCTGTCCCTGAGCATTTTTGGTCAAGGCTAGTGCTCTACCACTTGAGCCACAGCTGTATTTCCAGATTTTTGGTAGTTAGTTGGAGATGAGAATGCTTTCTTGCCCAGACTGGCTTCAAACCATGATCCTTAGGTCTCAACCTTATGAATAGCTAGGATTACAGGCTTGAGCTAGTAGGGTCCTGGCCACATTACATTTTCAACACGTTTTCACACACAAATATCAAGGAGTGGTCAAGGAGTAGTATAAATACATGCTGAAAAAGTAAACAAAAGACATTTAAATCTTAAAGTATGGGTTGCATATATGTGTATACAATGTTCTAGTAAAGAATGATGCAATATTTTTACAGAAAGATGACCTGGTAAGAGTGAGATTCAGGAACTGAATATAGAAATATATGAAAGAGTTTTGCTAGTTGTTGTTGCACAAATCGATTATTTGCATAAAGAAGTAGCAAATTATCACACATATGGTTATTACAGAATAAACAGCATAATATTATGAACATATGTTATAGTTTTAATATGAGTTGCATCAAGACATCTGCAGTTATCCATAAGATAAATGTATGACAAAGGACAATTATGAGGAAATATTTCCAGCACTTGAATAAAACTGGCTATGTCTACATATCTCAAGGCTCTGTTCATGGGACTGACATTGCAGAGCAATTCTTAATGATACAATGTTAGACACAATAATAACCTTGTACTTTTTTAGGTAATATATTCTAATAAATACTTAATAATTTTTAATTATTACTTAACTCTGTCATAATAATCATTGAGCTGATGCTATAACTAGGTTTTTGTCTGCATTCTATGTTTTAACTGATTCATTAACAATTTAAGAAACACACTATGGGTTTTACTGCCTGCAGACAAAGAAACCAAAGCTAAGACAGTTTGATTAGGCAAGGCTGCAGATAAAGAGTGAAACTGGTGTACCTATCATTTTTGTATGCCCTGATATTTTATTCTAATGCATTAACTATCATGCCATTATATAAAATGGTTTGGAAATAGGTTCCTGTTTATGAAATTATCCTCGGCAGGAAAATGTATAGAACTGGAAAATATCATGTTAAGTGAAATAAGGAAAGTTCAGAAACACAAATATCCTTGCTTAAATAAAGAATCTAAACTCAATAATAAGCATAGGTATATTTTGCTTCCCATGAGCCTCTGCAATTATGCATTATGACTTCTTCATAATTTTACTTCAACGTTAATATTTTAACTACTTCTCAGGATACTGTATTACACGTCATCTATGTTTCATCCTCCCTTGTTTATTTGTTTTACATCATTTTTGTTGTTTTGTCTTTGTTACTAACATTTCCTTACCTTTACTCCCTACTTCTCCCAACTTAAGATTTTTAAATTCAAAATGACATGTCCCACTGGTATCTTTAACTGACTTACTTTAGTTAAAGCACTGAGTGTTATTATTTTATTTATATATGCAATGGCTAATCACATTTGGTAGTCAGGTTCTTGTTTGAAGATGAAATCATAAACTATACTCTAAAGGACAATAAATGCATGAAGTAAAAATTATAATTTATATTTTAATTTATTTACTCAATAAATAGTTACTTAGCTTGCTTTATATGTAAGGGAGATGAGAACTGCAAGGACTGAGCAAAAATATAATTACTTCTACCTAGCAAGAATTAAAAGGTTAAGCACACGATTGTTTACAGTTGTACTGAATGGTCTGGGGAAGTAGAGATAAATGTGACCCACTCACAAGTAAAATGTTAGCTTTGTGAAAATGACCTGTGGTTTTTTTATTATCATTTTTTGATTTAGTTATTTATTTATTGTCAATGTGATATACAGAGAGGTTAAAGTTTGATATGTAAGGCAGTGAATACATTTCTTATCAAACTTGTTACTTCGTGCCTCATTTTTTTCCTACCTCCCCTCCTCCCCAGGTCCCTCCCCCTTTTCTCTTCACCCCCAGAGTTATAGAGTTGGTTTACAGCATAGTGTCTTGTAAGTATTGCTGTTGCATTGGTTTGCATTTTACCCTTTGTCTCTCCATTTTGATGTTCCCCTTCCCTTCCCTAGTTCCCATAAACATATATACAATATCTAGGGTAGCAAAATCAGTTACAGTGACATCAGAAGTAAAATGCTGGGGAAGAAAGACAAAGGCATAATTTCACGCAGAGTGGTTTATCATTGTTGTTGTTATTTTCAATGTACCCTGATCTGTGTTTTTATGGTGGAATTATGAACATAGGAAATCTCATGTTGAAGCTCTAACTTTTAGGGTGTTAGTGGTGACCCTATTTGAAGACACAAGGTCACTACCTTTAATGTTTAAATGTCTTCAACCAACCTACTGTCTTTATATAACAGCAAATTTGAATATAGAGAAACAAGGTTGTATTCATATAGAGGAAATACCATATGAGGGTGAAGTAAGAAGGGGACCATGGCAAAATGATAAAGCAATCTCAAAAGAACCCCCAATTGCCGACATCTCCAAAAATGTGAGAAAGCACTTTTAAAAAAATAATTACTTAAGCCATCCCAGAAAACTAATATGAGCATGTTACTTTTGAACTAAAACTTTTAGCTTCTTACTTTATTTTACATTAATTTCTTATTTTACTTGAATGTGATACTTGACTCATCAACTTACACAGAAAGTGGATGGCCCCCTGCTGTCTTGGAAACCATCCTAGCAGTAGACCAAGCACAAAACAGGAAGATGCCTAGATTACATTTCTATATCTATTGACAGTGAAGTACTCAGTCATTCCTCTTATTAACAAATCAACTGCAGGTACCAGGATGTCCTATGCAGTGCCTGTGTGAACTGTGTTTATTAGGGAAGAGTTTCCTCTGGGGTTCTTGAAATGCAAATTTCAGGAGGGCAGGGTGAATCAAAAGTCACCTGCTTCCCAAAGTTAGCCTGTCACTCTTGAAAATCATTTCTGATCGTCTCTCAAGGGGCATATATAGACAGCTTAATCCCATATTCTTGTCAGCGATCCCATTAATTTGCACACTCCTGATGATAAGCCTAGGGAGACACCACAAGAAGAAATCCTGAGTGACTGTAGCGCCAACAGCATTCAATCTCAGAGCCAGATTTAGCAGGGCTGACATGTTCCCACTGTCAGGTTTTACATTACTTCCTGTTACAAGCGTATTTGGTTTATACATTCTTAATAGTTCATCAAGCACAATTGTCACTGAATGCTGCATAGAGTTAATATACAGCAATTACATATTAGGCAAGCCCTTCACAGTTTTTGATTTGTTTTCACATAAATATGCTGATAGGTCTAAAATCAAAATACTCATGGTGAACTATCAACTGAAAATATAAGGAAAAAAAAACTATTGTTTCAGAGAAGTTCTACAGAGGCAAAACATAGGAATAATAATCAAACCTTATTGTTGGCAATACCGGGGTTTGAACTCAAAGCTTTGCATTTGTTTGGCAGTGGTTTTACGATAGAAACCACACCTCTAGCTCTTGTTTGGCTTTGGTTATATAATTAGAAAAATTCTTTCTTTCACCAACACAGGACTTGATTATGATCTCCCAATTGATATTTTCTGTGTAGATTAGATTATAGGTGTATACCACCACACCTCCATTTTCTATTGAGATGAGTTTCATGAACTTTTGGCCCTAGCTGTCCAGATAATACAACTTGCTCTCACCTCAGCCTCCCAAGTAACCTCTAGGAACTAGCAACAGACACTTAAAAAATTCGAAGAAATGGGGCTGGGAATGTGGCTTAGTAGGAGAGTGCTTGTCTAGCATGCATGAAGCTCCGGGTTCAATTCCTCAGTACCACATAAACAGAAAAGGCTGGAAGCAGTGCTATGGCTCAAGAGGTAGAGTGGTAGCCTTGAGCAAAAAGAAGCCAGGGACAGTGGTCTGAGTTCAAGTCGTGGGACTGGTCAAAAAAATCTCTAAAAAATTAGAAGAAATTAGTTGTGCAAAAGGTTTTAGTGTGATGTCTCTATGCATTGCTATAATGTAATTTTTAAAAACTTCAAGCCTCTGTTACTTTCTCTCATGCCTCTCACTTGCTCCCCTCATTTTAAGATCTTATTTTCACTATTTCACAGTTATTTTCTGTCACATACATATGTCATGGACTCTCCACCTCCTCACTTCTTCATATTCTCCTTTCTCCATCCTCCTTCCTTCTGGCACTCCTCCCACATAGTTCTTCCTTTATGAACATATTATTAGTATGTAGGCTCATGTTGAGAGAAAAATATACATATTTGTTTTCAAGAACTTGGTTTATCTCTATCAACACGAAGAACAATTGAGCAAAGTTCAAAACTTAGTGCTGCACAAGTAAAATAAATAAAATAAAACATTCAGTCCAGCAGGCCTATTGGACTACTTAAGCAAGAGAGACTTCATTTTAATGAGCATGGCAAGTGGATGGGGCAGGTTGGCTCACACCTATGATCCTAGCTACTGAGGAGGCTTGGATCAGGAGGATGCTGATTTGAAGTCAACCTGGATGAAAAGATAACCACTTGATCTCAAGCAACAAATAGCTGGGTGAGGTGGCATGTGATTGTCATTCCAGCTAAACAGGAAGTGCAAATAGGCAGCTCGTAGTCCAGACTAGTCTGGGCAACAAATTAGCTACTACTTAAAAATTAACAAAAACACAACAGTATAGTTCAAGTGTCAAAATTCCTACCTAGGGCTGGGAATATGGCCTAGTGGCAATAAGTGCTTGCTTGCCTGGTATACATGAAGCCCTGGGTTCGATTCCTCAGCACCACATATATAGAAAACAGCCAGAAGTGGCGCTGTGGCTCAAGGGGCAGAGAGCTAGCCTTGAGCAAAAGGAAGCCAGGGACAGTGCTCAGGCCCTGAGTCCAAGGCCCAGCACTGACAAAAAAAAAAAAAAAAATCCTACCTAGCATGTACAAAAAACCTGATTTCAAAACATTAGTACCACCAAAAAAGAAAAGTGTGACAAATAATAAATATAGCAAACAGTGCATAATGACAGAATTGGAAAATGACAACCGCAGGAAATAATGGTGTTCAAATTTAAATTTAGTTAACTTCTTTTCAGCTCTGTTATGCAAGGGCAGCAGAAGTAACAGTAATTAGATGAAAGAGTCATATTTCTCCGTTCATTAATTCTACAAATATGCACTAATACTTTCAAACATTTTTAAATATCATATTATTAACATACACCATGTGAATCTATAGTTCACTGCCAAGGATCTCTTCCTTCACTCTCAAATGAATTGTATCCTTCAATATAACCAAGAAAATAGGAGCTTTTGTCTCTCAGTTGGAATGCTGGCATTGTTTCTGTCTTGCAGGGACCTGCTTGAGAAGTAGACTCAGAACTTCCCAGGATGAAAATACTCCATACAAGGGAGAAAGAGATCAAAGACAGCATCATTTTCTGCCAGTGTTGAACTCCACATAACCTCATGGGCCATTGCAAACAGCATGTTTGAGGTCTGCTGGCATCATTACATAACTACTATAAAATGATATTGAGCAGTAGGTAATTAAACAATAATGAGTTTAGTGAAGAGCTTAATGTGATGTAGTAAATGTGTGGCACTGAGAAAATGAAGGAGACTATTTTCAACTCAGATTCCAACTAGGGAGAGGTTCTCTTGGTCACTAACTATCCTGGACAGTCTCCATGACATGGTCAACAGCTCACAGAGGGCCAGAGGGCTGGCAGATAAATACCAACATCATAAAAACAAGACAGTCTGTATCACATTACAGTATCTATGTGGATACATTCATCTTCTTCTGCCTGTGCTGGACGCAACTAAGGTGACAGAAAGGTTTACTCTCAGAAACTTCTTCATGTAGTCCAGTGGCATTTAATGTGTGCCCCAGGCCATTTCTATTTGAGTTAGCGTCATGATGGTGGACGACAAGGGAAAAACCAAGGAGCTATCACCAGATAGAGTTCTATCTCATCCAAGGTCTATTTCTGGCTCTGAGTATTTCACATTCGACCTAGGAGTTTCTCATGCTGCCTTAATCAATATTAGCTGCTTCACTCACTACAATCAGGAATTAACAGGCACTATGTCACCCCTCCCAAGATCAATCTCCTCCTTTTACTTTGTGCATGTGGATGCAACAGCTTTGTGAAAATGAAGACACCCTTTCGTATAGCTTTTAGCAGGCTGGAATGCACATCTGGAGGCGAACACTGTCTAATTTATTTACTTAAGAGGAGATAATTTAATTTTCTGCGAAATTTAGCCAGAAGTTCTTAGGAAAATTCATCACCAAATCTGTACTTGACATTTATTTTTATGGGAAGATTGTGTGTGCAAATGTGCTACCTTAGTCATCTTAAATTATCAATAGGTACCACTGGAAAAGCATTTCCATTGCCTTTGTGCAGACAAGAAAGTTGAGGATTGACCACATTGAGAATATGTGAAAAATATTGAGAAACTATGAGACTCAGTCTGAAATGTTTCATACCAACAATACAGGCCACAAATTAACACTGATTTATAAGTCCGTTTCCTTTCCAATTTTTGCTATTTTATTAGTAAGCCATAACGGTAATCAGCAATTTAGCATATGTTTTTGTCTGGTGATAATTATCTTTTCTCAGTATTTGCTGAGAACCAGCATTACACTAAGAAATTTCACTGTAATAACACATTTAATTTTCAAAAGATATGCATAAGAACCCAGTCTGTAATTCTAGATACTCTGGAAACAAAAGACGAGAGAATCATAGGTTCAAGGCCAACTGGAACACATTTAATGAGTGCCTATCTAAAGTACTAGTTAAACATGATCTTGAATGACTACAATTACAGCTAAGAAGAAGGTAAGGATAACTAATACTAGAAATTCTATAGCCTATTTGATAATCTGATATAAAATTTACATATTTGCTATATTATTTTAGGCAGTATGACTATCTCTGCTAAAACACATGATTAATACTATCTCGGATCTCGGTCTTTAGATGTTGACCCAAGTCAACAACTTAAAACCTGAGAAAGTAAGGGTACAAAAACACATTTTGAATGACTTGTCTCTTATTTAGATGGAGCGTTAACACCAGAAGGCTTGTTTGCAAGGGTAAATCATAGGAAATCAGGCAATCATGTCCTGACTTAAGGAGTAAAGAGGGGCATCAGCTTTTCTGTAGGTATTTCAACTCCTGTCACACATGGCTCTCCATGTCAATGTCATGCCTGTCCTTAAAGGTTTGCATTTATAATCTTTAATTAGATGTTTGATTAAAGTTGACTTAATTATCATCTATTGTTAAGTACAGTATGAAAGATGGAAGCCCACTGTCTAAATGAGATTGTCTATCTCTAGACCTTGTAAATCTACATATAGCTGAGACTTTCCTTTCAGTGTGTAATAATAATTGCCACCCATCTTTCCTTCCTTCTTTCCGCCCTCTTTCATTCCCTCCCTCCTTCTTTCTTGTTCTCTCTCTCCTCTCCCAATGTCTTTCAACAATGTCTGCAACTTAAGACCTACTTGCTCTACTTTTTAAATTTTCTTTTTCATCTTCAAATAGTTGTACAAAGGAGATGCTATTTAGCACACCCATTTATGTGCACAGTACAATTTCATCAGTCACCTCTTCCATCTCTTTTCCTTCCCATATACCCCACCCACCAGTCATCAAGTCTCCATCTTCCTTTTTTATATACATAATTATTGTGCTCATTCATTGTTCATTTTTCCATACATCCATACTGCTCCCACTAGCCCCTCCACTTCAAAACACATTTAAGGCTTCTTTTTTTTTTTTTTTTTTTGGCCAGACTCAGGGTCTGAGCACTGTCCCTGGCTTCTTTTTGCTCAAGGCTAGCACTCTGCCGCTTGAGCCACAGCGCCATTTCTGGCCATTTTCTGTATATGTGGTGCTGGGGAATTGAACCCAGGGCCTCATGTATACGAGGCAAGCGCTCTTGCCACTAGGCCATATCCCCAGCCCCATTTAAGGCTTCTTGATCTTCATTTTATTGAGCTGTTAACTGTCTAAAAGTCTTTGACTTCTGCATATACTATAGTCAACTTGACCATGTGACTATCCATATGCTCCTACGAGTGTTAAAGCCTATGTTTGCTTTTTTTATTATGTATTCACTGATGTATAAATATCAGAACCTGGCCTTTTTTCTTGCAGTATTTGGGAAGGTTCTCAGTATATGAATTTACTTATATTTATGTTACAACTTGATAAATATTTAAGTATACAAGAGGGCTGGGAATGTTTACTATACACATTTAGAGGTTAAACAAGTGTATGAAGTTACTATAGTTCATCAATCCTTGAGAGATAAGTGTGTAAAATCTACACACTTGGCAGCATTAGAACAAAAGGTCATGCAAAGCCTCTTAGTTTTCAAAGTAGACATCATAAACATTTTAGTGAGTAGATTCTACAAATCTTCACACCTAAAATCCAGACACATAAATTATGTATCGCCTGTATTCGAATCACAGGCCAGGTGAATTTCCTAATAGCTAGCCTCTGTAGGGAAGATTTAATGCTTGTCTCACAACCCACTGACAACTAAGAGGCAAGAGAATTTAAGCATGGGATGAGTCCAAGAGTTAGAATAAGCCTAAGGACTGTGAAGGGTTAAATTTGGCTTATGTAAGTTGTTCTGATTTTTACCTTAGAGTCTACATCCTTCCCACTAAAAACAACAACAACAACAACAACAACAAAAAGTTCTGCATTTGTTTCGCTAAATGCCATCTCGATTGTTTAAATGCTTTGCTAGTTTTGAGTTCTCCAATGTTACAATTAAATCACAGGTTCCAGCCCTGTCATTATCCAAGCAAGAAATGCTTCTATGATCAGGTATTGAAATGTCAATTTACAATTTATAGTTTTTAGAAATAGGCTTTTTAAAAAGCCTAAATACATAAAAGCTATTCAAAAATCTGTTAGCTACCGTTTCTTGTCTGTCTTTACTTTTTGGGGCTTGACAGCATTTTTCAAAGACAATAGAGAAAAGATTATATCAAATGTGAAAAGGAATTTGAAAAGCTCAGACACATACATACTGAAAAAGACAAAACATGAGCTATATCTCTTGGGATATAGTGTCTTTAATGGATCAAAGAAATGTAGGAGGAATCAAGATCAGTTCTTCTAGGCTTGTTTTTTTTATCAACTATTTTTAATGGTACAAATCAATGCAGAAAATTTTCTTTCTGGATAGAATATTAATTTTGTCCTTAAAAGAAATTAAAACTTTAATTTCTTTCTGTTCTTTAATTCCTACAAAACAATTGTTGGCAGAAAATTAGTAAATAAAATTGTAATTCCTACAAATGAACAAAAATTCTCTTATTCCTAAAACTACCTAATTGAATAGGAGTTTATGTAAGCAAGAGCCTACATAAGTGTATTTCTGAAAAAAATTCCAGGACATTTTAATATTGTGGCTACATCTTTTGGACATGGTGGTAATTAATATTGCATTTCCATTTTTGGTGACGGCCCATCTGTTTGTCTGTATTTTAAAGACAATCTGTCTATATTTTAGTGACAGTCTCAATGATTTGTGGATGTTGGCAAAGTATGTGTGGGTAGTATTGAAAAGCTTTTTTTGTGTTTGTGCTGGATTATGTCAGTTGGAGGGGGGAAATACAGGAACTCAATGAAAACTGCCTTCAGCTTGAAATTAAATTGGGAATTAAAAAATGGCCTTTCGGACACTGACCTTTCCACATCCCCAGAAGATTGATGACTGAATGTTTAATGGTACTATTGTGGCACTTAATACCATATAATTCACTCCCACCGTAAGGCAAATCACCTTAAAACTATCTTAAAAAAAGATGACACTGCTCAGAGCACAGGATCAAGACTTCACTGTGACCCCTGAAAAGGGAAAAAATACTTCTCTAGGGGAAAATAGTTCCACTGGGATGTATTGGCACCTGGGCTGCTATTTCTCATTGTATGTGGATCAATTACAATTTGAAAAGAAGTCTAGACATAACTTCCAGCGGCCCAAACATATAAATCTCACTTTTAAATCACTTTCTGGCCTTGAACATGCATGAATTGACCTATTTCATATCATCTGAAAAATTTGTCTTCTCCTTAATAAAATTATGGTACACATATCAATGCTTACATGTACGTGTGAACATCGACATTTTATATTTGAAATCCTTCTTTTTATTTGTTTATTTATTTAATTTTAATTTATATTGTCAAGGTGATGAACAGAGGGCACCAGGTAGGAGTACATTTCTTGTAAAAGTTATTACCTTCTCTCTCATTTTTCTTACATGTTCTCTTCTCCCCAATATCACTTCCCCCTCAAGTTCTACAGTTGGTTTGCTACATATTGTCTTGTAAGTATTGCTGTTGCATTGCTTTGTCTTTTATCCTTTGTCTCACCAATTTGATGTTCCCCTTCCCTTCCCTGATTCAGATAAACATATATACAACACTCAGGGTACCAAAATCAAATAACTGACAACAGGGGCTAAACTATAGGAAGATAAACAAAAGAAAAAATAATTTCACATAGTGCATTAGAAATAACAACAACAATGATAAATGTTATCTACACCCTAAGACTTTTCAGAATATTGTAAATTATTCTGACATGAGAATGGACTCATTCATTGAATTTGCTTAACTAGATGAAATTCCACACATATACAAAATATATTAATTTTTAAAATGAGAAAGGGTTTTCACCTGCTTCAAAGTTTTAGAAGTTAATCCCATTGAAGTTTAGAATGGAGGAGTTTTCAAGCTTTTCTAGTCTTTGTTAAAGAACAGATCATAAATAGAAATTCATTTAGCGCTTTTAAAACTGTTGTGAAATTATATATTAATATATAAATCAAAGCTGAGAGCAAAATGAATATATTCTTTGACAATTTTGATATTTATCGTGGTTATATTAGCTTAATGCATGTGTGACACTAATGTATAAAGTTGATATCATCATAAAACGAAATTATCTCTGAGAAGGTCATTTGCAGAGGTAAATTTGAAATGGTATTTTCCAAATTCGAATGTTTACATATTTTGTTAAAACCAAGCAGATCAATATATAAAATATTCCAAATTTCTCAAAAGCACCTTTGCTTGCTTCCTGGCTTCCTTTCTTTTTCTTTCCTTTTTTCCTTCCTTCCATCCTTCCCTCCTTTTCCCTCCCTCCTTCTTTCCATCCTTCCTTACTTCCTCTCTTCCTCCCTTCTCCCTCCCTTCCTTCCCTCCTCCCTTCCTTCCTTCCTTTCTCTGTTTTCTTTTCTTCCCTCCCTCCCTCCCCCCTCTCCCTTTCTTTCTCTCTTTCTCTCTCCCTTTCTTTCTTCCTTCCTTCCTTCCTTTCTTTCTTTCTTTCTTTCTTTCTTTCTTTCTTTCTTTCTTTCTTTCTTTTCTTTCTTTCTTTCTTTCTTTCTTTCTTTCTTTCTTTCTCTTTTCTCTCTCCTCTCCCTTCCTTCCCCTCCCCTCCCTTTCCTTCCTCTTTCTTTTTTTTCTTTCCTTCCTTCCTTCCTTCCTTCCTTCCTTCCTTCCTTCCTTCCTTCCTTCCTTCCTTCCTTCCTTCCTTCCTTCCTTTTTCTTTCTTTCCTGCTTGCTCACTTCCTTCCTAACTTTGTTCCGTCCTTCCTTTATGTTATTTAATTCTTTTAATATTTGATAACACTGAGGTTTGAATTCAGAGTCTGGGACTGCTTGCTAAGTAGGTGCTCTACCATTTGAACCACACTTTCCATACCTGTTTGTCTAGTTTTTCATGATTGAGGGTTTCCCATTTTTGCCCAGGTCAGCATAGAGCATGAGCCTCATATTTATACTTTGCATCCTACTGTAAAAACAAACACAGATGATCATCTTCAGCTTTTCCCTTTAAGACAGGATCCTGCAAGTTATCTCTGCCTGCCCTTATATTACCATCCTTATCCTCAGAATTACTTGTGTGAGTCATCAGCACTTGGATCAAAATATCTTAAGATACTTCCTGTAAAAGTAGAAGTTACATTCCCACAACAAAACTCCAGTAAGAAATTACATAATGTACATTAATAACTAGCCTACATATACTATAAGAGCATAGAGAATTTTGCATTTGAAAAATCATAATTCTGAATATTCAAGAGTCTCAATAATTCTATAAGTTATATTTGCTTAAAAATTGAAAACTTATATCACTTTGAAACTAGAAATGATTAAATACTAACAGCACAGGGGAACAGTTGCACAAAATTATAGAAAAATTAGATCCATATTTATATCCACATTTAAGTTTGATAACTTCAAGTAATGTTTTTACCCATACCCTTGTTGTTTATAAACTATGACATTTGCTTAGTAGGCTTGGCAAGTTATTTTGGTCCCTCTTTTTAACATAAAATTAAAACAAAGTGGAACAACAATCTTCATGAATAAGCATACTACTCATTTACCAATGCAACCCGGAAAAAAGTAGTGATTCAAAAAATATATGGATGAGTGGACACAAATGCTTGTAGGATCAGGAGATATAAAGAGGAGTTTTCATCCTTTAGCATTCTAGTTTCATGTATGAGCAGCCTAATGGTAGTAGGAAGAATACATAGAGGATATCCATTGCCCGGAACAAGGATTAGCAGCTTTGGTATGGACAAAAACGTTGCTGGTATTACTCAACAGAAAGAAGTTCTTATTCCTCCTTTAATCATAAAGGAGCAAAGAATCTGTTAAAGAAGCTTAAGAAGAAAGACTCATAGGAAGACCTTGTAGAATGTACAACATGGTGTCTTTTATCCCCCCTTTCCCTTCTCTTTCATCATTTAAGATTTATGAAGATATTCTTCATAGAATTAGAAGTCAGGCAACACAAACAAACAAATACTTTTGTTACTTCATAATTTCTGAACATCAGACAATGTGCCTGTTAGAAAATGTAATGATTTAAAAAGGATGTTTTCAGTAGTTTCAATCACCACATGTGAAGTTGTACATGCTCAAATGGATAGAATAATTAAGAATGCTGAATTCTTAAAATATATTTTTACATGAAACATATAAATAAACTTCCAAAATACAACAAGCAATGTTAAATCCAGAAAAAAAAATCTGAATGGTAGGTCAAATGTTAAAGTGATCTTTACCACAAAGTGTGTTTATAATCAGATTCTAAATTGTTTGACTCAAATTTTGCACATAGGAAAACAGGAGTTCATGCATAATACGTTGTGATTTTTCTCAAAGCTATCATATTCACTCGGATATCTAGATGAACTTGTTTTTCAATAATAAAATAGATTTTTTCCTTTTTCCCCATTGATTTCCTTGAGGCAAATGTTAGACTATATTAGGAGTAACAAGTACAATAATTAAAGCTGCTTAAAGCTGGGCAGCAGTGGCACTCAGGCAGCTGAGATTTGATGATTCTAGGTCAAAGTCAGCCCAGGTAGGAAAATCAGTGAGATTCTTTTCTCCAATCAACCACCAAAAAAGAAAAAGAACCCAGGAAGTGTAGCTGTAGCTCAAGTGGTAGAGCCCTAGCCTGGAACAGAGAAGCTAAAGAAAAGGAATTGAGATAAGCAAAGCATATGTTAATTTCATAGGACTGTGTGACATTCCTACAGCATACCAGAGATTAATTTTCTTAAATTGTCTTCCGTATGAAAATTTACCTGTAGCTACTCATTTCTTCAACATAATGCATGCATTAACCAATATCTTTTATATGCAATGAGACTCCTGGCTCTAGAAAATGAATTCCATTTTTGTTGTGAACATTAATCATTTTCTGAGCCTGGACCCAAAAAAATGAATGGTCTACAAGTTGACAGTTGTGACAGAAGAGGCCATGTGCTGAAGCAAGTGATTAATCTGACAATTAAATGAAACCTCAATGCTAGTTCCAGATTTTCATATGAAAAAAGGCTCAAGTTACAGAAAAGAAAGTTTATCAGAGGCTTGACAAGTGGTGTAGGTATTTGGCTATAAACTGTGGTGCCAGCTAAGGCTAGCAGTACCCTTAGCTCATGCAAACAGAAAAGAAGGCCTGAAAACACTTAGAGGGGCTCACGTGAAAACAACAGAACTTTTCAGTTACAGGGAAGATATCCTTTAGGAAATTGCTATAACAAGAAGTACACCAGAGTCACAAAGATGACGGGTATAGAGAACTAATCACCTTATTTAATGATGTTGGCTCTGTGGTTCAAATTTCTTAGGTAAGTTCAGTGTTTTCTCTGAATAATGGGGATTGTTATTTATTTTTGGCTGTTATAATTGTCAACTGTTTTTCTACTAAGTTATAGTGATACTCTATATACACAAATCTATTCATCTCACACAAATTAATGGCCAAATGCTTTTGTTAAAAAGATCTCCTAAGTAAGAGGGGAGTGTCTCAAAACTCATTCCAAAGTGAATAGCACTGGCCTAGTATTGGTATTGCTTAAGCACTCTGAGTAATGCAAAGAAGATTATAAGTCATTCTGACCATAACAATAACTAGGACCTTATTAAAGTACAAAATAACTTGGGATCATATTGGTTTTGGAAGTGTTTAAAAAGTAAAATCTAGGGGCTGGGGATATGGCCTAGTGGCAAAAGTGCTTGCCTCATATACATGAGGCCCTGGGTTCAATTCCCCAGCACCACATATACAGAAAATGGCCAGAAGTGGCGCTGTGGCTCAAGTGGCAGAGTGCTAGCCTTGAGCAAAAAGAAGCCAGGGACAGTGCTCAGGCCCTGAGTCCAAGCCCCAGGACTGGCCAAAAAAAAAAAAAAAAAAAAAAAAAAGTAAAATCTAAATAGCCTATCTAACAAGATGGATCGTCGAGATCCAGATTTCACACTGACTGTAATAAACATTAAAAAAAAAAACAGCCATTATTTTATCTTCTAAATATTGGTCAGATTTAAAAACAGAATCTTTTGTTCATTTCTATAGAAAGCTCAGCAAGACCAAACTTGAGTATTTTGAAAAAAAAACTGGGAAGAAATGAGAATAACATAGGATATGAGGCATTTTTAATTCCTGTGTAATGTATGGGTAATTTCCTACCCAGTGATCATTAAAACTAAATAATTTCTCAATGTCCTTTTATAATCAGTGATACCCTGTTTACCTTCGAATGACATAAGTCCAACAAAGGATGAGGAAATACAGATTGGGTGAGTCTTTTCACCATCACTGGTGTATCTTATAATGCTCTAAAGGCCAGCCTCCTCTCTTGGGACACTGTACGGACAGCCTGTCATTCTGCTTCCTAGCAATGCTGCTTTTCCACACCCCATCCATTTCTTACCCAACTCACTGTTTCTGATGACTCCTGTGTAGCCTACAGTCTGAACTCAAAGGGAGAGCATACAGGATTACTATCACTTTGTGCCTTTTCTGGCCTGGATCAACCACTACATGTTCTCATGGCCTTGGAACTGAGCCCTTACAGCATTAACACAATTGAAATGAATTTACATATGTATCTCATCACTTGCTATGAATTCCATTATGTAGAATCTCAAACTGGCTATCTTAAGTACCTTAAGTATCTTAAGTAAGATACAGAACTACACTTAGGTTAAATATTATTATCAAATAAATTCATATGCAACTATACTTCTAAATAATAGATATTTAGTTAATATGTCTCAAAATTATGGTTCATTCCTGTAACTCTAGCTATTCAGGAAGCTGAGATCTGAGGATCATGCTTTGTAATCATCAGGAGAAAAAAGTCCATGAGATTCTTATCTCCCATTCATTACCAAAAAGCTGGAAGTACAGCTATGCCTCAAGTGTTGGAGCTCTAGCCTTGAGCACAAAAGTTCAGGGACACTACCCAGGCCCTGAGTTTAAACCCTAGAACCAGAAAAGCAATAGCAGCAGCAGCAACAACAACAGTAATAACAACAAAAAGATATATCTCTGAAATAATCTTTAAATTTTATTCTTCCAATTGCTTTGACTTTGTTTATAATAAATGATTGCCCAATGGACAATAGTGTAAATGAGCCCTCTTTAAAATACTGAGCTCAAGTGAAAGATGAAATAACTAAGAATCCTGAATTTTTATTGGATGTCATAAAAACTATTAAAAATCGTATCATTATTAATAGTTGCATTATTTGTTGAGATACTGTATTTGGGTTGATGTATTCTGATATAGATATAAATCATGAGCTTTCCAAAGAGGTAGAAAAGTTTTCATACTATATTTTACAATTAGCTAATGAATATGTTCAAATGTCTAAATATCTCAAAAAGTTTATGCTAGAATTAGATGCTATTTATTATATATTTTGTGATGATAATTCCGATTGAGATACTGCATTTCTGAATACAGAGCCCATTGTAAAATATAATAACATGAAGAGATTATCCAGGCTTGTTAAGTGACTTTTAGAACTTAATATCCTGGAAGCCATAACCTAATCTAGTAAAATGGATTTGATGTTTTAAAAGATATTTCTTCTATATTTTTCTTTCTACTGACCCCAGAATGGCACTTCAAAGGGAATTAAATTACAGTTAAATAGCCACAGTTCAATATTCATTGAATTGATGTTTAGTATAATTTAGAAATCACATGAGTAGATTCATAATATGACAGAGTAGGCTGTCAGGCATTTCATGTAGCTAGTATTCTATCCTATAGAGTAGATATTTAACAAATACTGGGGCAACATCAGTGAATAACAGTGAAAGAATGTTCCATTTGAAGATCATATAAACTTCCTTTGTGCTGAACTAATGAGGAGGTGATTTTTTTCAGCTATGACTTGACAGAGCATGTAAATTCACTGACAACATGAAGCCTCAGAGACGAAAGCAATCAGCAGCTTCAAAGGATGCTGAGGTCCAGAGCTGTAGCATCTCCCTTCAACGAGGGAAGAATTGATGTGCACGCACCACTGGAACTGTGCTGTTCGCCATAAAACAGGTCCCATGGCAGAAATAGTAATATGGTCGTTGCACACCCTGCTGTAATTTAAACTTGCTATTTCTGTTTTCTAGGGAAAATGTGTGAAGATGTGCAGTTTGCTTCAATTTGTTAGCAAATGATGCCCACATTATATTCAGATGAGAACATGTGGGTCCAAATTTACAAGATGCACAAGCTTTGCTACACAAGGATTCCAAGTACCTCAGTATTCTCCTTAGTGAAATGGGATTTATAGCTCTACACATTGCTGAGGGTGTAATTAGATTGTCATTTGTGAATAAACCCAACATGGTTGCTATCATTCAGCACAGAGTTTTCCTGAAATAATAGCTCATGGGCCACATTCCCAAGATGAGATGTCCCCACTTCCTTCAAATTTTTGTAAATAAAATACTTTTAGGTAGAAGTGGAATTCTCATTATTGACTTAAGTTGCAAAATCTACCTGAAGAAAAGTCAGGGGAGGGCAGAAAATCAGCTAGGACAGGTGAGCAGGTAAATACCAAGGGGGATATTATCAAAGAGAGTTTTGTAGTAAATGCAGTAGGGTTTCCCTGGTTCCTATATCAGCCTGAGCATCTTTTCAAGAGTAGAGCAGGAAAGAGAAAGGATACATTTCCTATATTCCTGATGCTAGGATATTAGAGGGCAGTTGGATGTGGCCCATCAGATGCAATGCAGGAGAACCATGATGGGGATGCATTCTGTTTACAAACTGACATATAGAATTGAAACCCCCTTCACACAGCTACTTAAAGGTAATAAGAACAACAATAACAACAGCTACAACAGAAAGGTTGAAAGGAAGATGTGGCCTGACCATATGTGTTTTATTTCCATTTGTTTTTCTTCATCACTATTAACTAAGTTTCCTGTACTACATTATGATTTTTGGAGGTGGACAAAGGTTAGATAAAAGTCTGATGGCTGAAATCAGTCTGGAACAGTTCTGATTTCAGAGATAAGCTTGTTCTCTGACCACTTGTGGCTTCCTAGGTGATGATGAGGATGATGAGGTGTCATGATTGTAGTTCTATGAGTAGTTCCCTTCTAGCCTGTGGCTTCTTACATCAGGAGATGCATTAGCTCCATTGAGTAGCTAATAGCATGGCTTTGTGATTTGTTTTTGACAGCTCAATCTAGGCTCCGCTCTTTTCAACCTTTCAGTTTAAATGGTTCATTATTCAATATTGACCCATATAAATGAAGACCCCAGTAAGATTACATAAAACTATGAGTCAATGGAGGTTTATAGGAAAAAGTAACATCTTGGATCAACTGCCTGATACTAATCATTGGGTTAAGATCCAAAGTATTTTATTTCTAATAACTGTATTTTTCTCTGTGCCAACAAATGAAACACAGAAGAAAAAATTCTGATCATTCACTATTATTTCTGTGTTAGGTAATATATATTGAAAGAAAGGAAACCAAACTACTTTAAAAATGTGGTCACATCTACATGGAACTGAAGCGTCAACAAGAATCTTAAGAGGAAGTATTTGAAAAGTCTAAAAAATTCTTAGAGTACTCCAGGAGCACAGATGGAAGGGCGTAATTAGGTCTGCAGGGACGGAGGAAGGGTACTTCTTAGCATTTTAGTGACTGCCATCTTCTGGGGAAATATTTTTTCAAATGTAATCTGTAAAGTTATTTTTTTATGAAATTTATACTTGCTTAATAAAGGAAATGCTTCACAGCAATACACCTAACAAACTGGGTTAAACCAAACTATGATTTCTCTCCCCTGCTCCTAGAACTTCTCAGAAATAATGGTTAAGGTACCCTGGGTGTCTAAATTGTTCTGAGAAGCTAAGTATTGATGTAGATGTGACAGAAGTAGAACACATGCATTCTTAAAAATTCAGGGAAGTAGCCCTGGTAGTTATAATACCCAACCAAGAGGAAACTCATTGATACCCAGACAGTAGAAGCTCATGCCTATAATTCTAGTGACTCTGGAAGCTGAGATCTGAGGATCACTGTTCAAAGAAAGTCTGAGCAGGAAAGTCCAATTAGCCAGCAAATAGCTGGAAATGTAGGAATGGCTGAAGGGTAGACACTCGTCTTAAGTGGAAAATGCTCAAGGACAGCACCCAGGCCCTGAGCTGGAGCTCCAGGACCAATGAGCAAACAAAAACTCACTGCTATAACTGATGAAATGCTGTGGTAGGAAACTTGAGAAAGCTCTTCATTACAAGGGATTCCTTGGAATTATGTTCTTCATAAAAGTGAGACTGAAGTTCTCAGAGCCATGATTAAGAATAATCACTGGACCCAAGCTGGTAGATGTAAACTGAGGTGATGAGAAGTATGGATACTGAAATCTGACTTTCCCCAAAGAAAAGTTATCACGAACATGGTATGATATGCTATAGGGCAATTTCTAGTACAAGATATGCATCTATCCCACATGCACATAGATACAAAAGAAAAGTAAAAGTGTCTGTATCCTCTCCTCAAAAACAAAATCAAACCAGGCAAGTAGGCATATCAGTAACATTCTCAAAAATACCCCGGGATTAAAGCACACAAGCAATCGCACGACATTTATACATGGGCTCTTTTGATTGACTGTTATTGTTCATATTATTACTCTTCTGTACTCTTAACGATAAAAATGTCTAACTTCATGATTTTAAAAATATTCAACAATAAGAGTTATAATAATTAGAAAATTAAACAACAAGCATACAGAACACTTGTAAATTATACACCAACTGTATTTCAATTTATTCATTTTGAGGTAATAATAGTTGCTTTTATTTGGGGAGCAATATTCAGGATTTAAGGAAGGATTAAATGTTACAAAGATTAACTCTGTTGAGTTCAAGTGTCAATAAACTAGCATTCTGAAAACTATTTTATTATAGGACAGAAAATAAGTTTTCTTTTATTTTTCATACCAGTCTTCGGGCTTGAACTCAGGGACTGGGCACTGTCCCTGAACTTGTTTCTTCCAAGGCTAGTGCTGTACCACATGAGTCACGGCTCCACTTCTAGATTTTTGGTAGCAACTTGGAGATAAGTATCTCACAGACTCTCCTGACTGGGCCAACTTTGAATGGCCATTCTTAGATCTTACCCTTCTGAGTACCTAGGCTAATCAAGATGAGCCATCAGTGCTCAGTTCTTTCTATTAAAAATGTTTTGTTATTATCTTGAGTTGTACAAAGGAGTTTTCATTTAACCAAGCAGTTCTGGAATACAATATATTCTGATCAATGTCACCCGTTTCAACATTCTTACCCATCCTTTACCCCTGATCCCTTCCCTCATTCTTGTCAATTTTGTAGGATATACATTGGATTTTTGTCTACATTTCCTCTCTCTTTTCCTCTTTATCCATTTACCCTTGATCCCACTCAACCACACTCCAGTACCTATTTCCTGGTATTTTTCTTTATATGTGGAAGCTAGATTTACCTTACAGACTCCTAAGTAATTATGTTGGGTGGTATGCAAGTATATACAAATGTATTAACTGAAATATGGCAGCATTGAGGCAGATATCAAATAGCACAATTCCTCAGAAGGCCAAAAATCAAAGATTTTCAAAATGAAGTATATTTTTTTTATTAAAAATGCATTATCTGCTAGGAATTGGAGGGCCATACCTGTAATCCTAGCTACCAATGAGGCTGAGATCTGACCATTGTGTTCAAAGCCAGCCCAAGGAAGAAAAGTCTCTGAGACACTTATTGCCCATAAATGAACCAGTAAAACAGGAAGTAGAGCTACAGAGTGGCAGAGCACTACGAGCCTTGAGCAAAAGAAGCTTGAGAGAGTACCCAGATCCTGAGTTAAAGCCCCAGGATTGGCACTTGTATACACACACACACACACACACACACACACACACACAGAGACACACACACATTATTATCCTCTTAGATTGTGTTCAAACCTCTGAGAAAAATTAATGCTGAGCATATATATATATACAAAGAAATATACACATATGATATATGTATGCATATATATGTGCATATGTATATGTGTCTGTATGTGTTAGTGTGTCACTCCACTCAATCTATTTATGGATGGAGTCCCTATCTTCTATAAAAGTGTCTTCTTATTTGTAACAGTTTGAATATCAGCCCTTCAAAGAGAGTAACCTATTGTGACTTTTTCTGGGAGAAATTTTAATTTAAGTAATGTTATTTCTACTTAGAATAGTTCACCCCACTCCCTAAGCAAATGCACCTCCATAAATCAGAAGATTACTCGTATTGGCAGGAGCCTCTGAAATTTATCTCCTGGAACTCGCCAGACAAATGTTCAACTTTCCCTGAGACAGAATCACTATGTATATTGGAGAACTTACATACAATCAGTCACTCTCTTTCTAGGCCAGTATCTGTAGAAGTACATATCAAAATAAAAGCTCCCCTTTGAATCCAACTAAGTTTAAATCCCAGTGGCGAAATAAGGCTCAAACAGGGAGGGCCAAGATCAAACTGGGGCGAAAGTAATCTCAGGCATCCCTTGTGCTTCCAGTGTAAGTAATCAGGGGATGCCTCTCTGCTGGGAGCAAAGGGGTGGAAGCAAGGGGCCCAATCTTCCCTGCTATCACCCTGGCACCTCTCAGAACTGCTAAGATGCACTTTAAAAATTTCAGGTACATTAGTATTGCTGCAGGGAGTTGAAATGTCTTTTCATACCATCTTAGCAGTTACTTGGCTGTATCACAGGTCACTGTTTTTTTGTATGCTACAGTAAAGCTCTACCTAAATGTGTCAGCCTGGCTGTGAGAAGCTATCATCTATTTGCATGGCTGAAAGAACTCAAAAAGAAAAAAATGAAAACAAACAAAAAACAACTCTTTGTGTTTTATATGCTATACAAGTTCTCTGTGTCCCCAGATTACAGCAACTGTTTTGTTTATCCTTACATAAAACATGTTCATAACAGTGAACGGCATGATGAACTTGGGGTTTTCAATGAAAAATATCAATGAGGGCTGGAGATATGGCCTAGTGGCGAGAGTGCCTGCCTCATATACATGAGGCCCTGGGTTCGATTCCCCAGCATCACATATACAGAAAATGGCCAGAAGTGGCGCTGTGGCTCAAGTGGCAGAGTGCTAGCCTTGAGCAAAAAGAAGCCAGGGACAGTGCTCAGGCCCTGAGTTCACGGCCTAGGACTGGCCAAAAAAAAAAAAAAAAAAGAAAAAGAAAAATATCAATGAAATTTCGCTAAGTAATTTGCTGTGATGTCTTGGCCCTTTCCATGAAGTTCCCTGTATTCTCTAACAATCTTCATCTACATTATTAGATTTGTGAACAAAGACAGGTAGATGTACTAATGACCTTTTCTCTGGCTTTATTTTTTAAAATCTATTATTGTAGAAACTAATGTTATGAAAGGTTACTGTAATATCAAGACTATGAGCAGGTACTTTGCCTTTAGTAGATATTCCATATATGTCCTAATGGTGTATGAATTATCTATGCAAATATATAAATAATTACACAGTAAATTATATACTTTATTATAATAAATTTATGATGTTATTATAATTCATTTCATGTACATTTATGTTATTATACAATTATATAACAATAAGGTTTATTGTAAGCATAATAAATGTAGATTTATTATAATAAATTATGTTATTTTTATGTATGTTTATAGAGATAAATTATATTTAAAAAATCGCATCAAATTTTGCTTTCCTGTTTGTAGCTATCAAGTTCTCCAGTTTTGATAAGTGAAAGGCAATAAAGCCATAGCAATTGGCTCTAAAATTCTTAATATTGAAGTTCATGTTAGTTCATTACAGATTATAAATTGTTATAATTGCAAAAATAAAGCCTGATGTTTTTTCATAATTGACCTACTAAAAATTGTATATAAATAACATATAGTATATACAATACATACACACCCATGTAAAACAGCTGGATGTAGTGGTTCACAAGTACTTGGGGAAGATCTGAGGAGGCTCAAAGTAGTGGTCAGTCTGGACCTATGATAGCTAAAAGTGAAAGATAAAGGATTAACTCAAGTGGTACAGTGTTTGCTTAAAATTCCTAAGACCCTGAGTTCAAGCCACGATATTTGCAAGAACAAAAATTATCGATAAGATTGAAAAAGAAAGTAACATATACTGCAATTCAGTATTCCTTAAAAAAATACTGTAGGACACTTAGTAACACTGGTTAGAAATGGCAGGAATATTGGACCAGGCAAACCCGTAGAAACAGGACTTTGAGGTATTAGATAGAAGGGGACAAATGTATTGAATATTAGTGCTGATGCTTGACTTACTGAAAAAAATCCCAGGACTTCAGAGACTAAAAAGAAATCACAATTTAAGTGTACACTATCATGTCTACGCTTTGGAAAAACTCTTTTTTTTTTTGCACTCAACAAATATGCATTGACCTAAAGGCAGTGATTACCAGATAGCATCTAGACCCACGGGTATTTTAGGGAAAATCTAAGCAGTAGGAAAATATTGTATCCTAAGATTCGTGATTTCATTGAATTTCATTTCTCCTGAACCTATTATGAAACTCTGTTCATTGATAAATCAAAACGTCTGGGCAAAAATATTGAGGACAATTTTGAGAATCTAGGTTTCTAAAATTAAGATAGGAAGTAAAATACTATATATTTTTTCTTATTCTTTTTTATCAAGGAAGGGGAATTAAGACCAAAAAATTGAAGGTTCCATTTAATTTGAAAGTCTATTCATTTAAATGTACATACAAACTCTCTGTATTTGGAAGAAATATATTTATCACCATTCACTACTACCTAGTTTTAGTATGTTTCATCAGGAAATCGCTCCTAATATCAGGTTGACCAGTGATATAATACAAATAAGACCTAGAATTTTAGCCCTTATACTTTGCTCTACACTTAAGCTTAATTTCTTGAGAAAAGTCAGGCATTTGCCATTTCCCTGATTTCAGTGACAGGATGCTTTGCCGAGTAGAGTCAGCAGAGGAAGTGGCAGACTTGAGTTCTGAGTTGTATTTGATCTCTTCTCACCAGCTGTGCATTCTTGACAGACTAAGGAGAGGGAGGAGAAGCTGGAGGAAACGGAGGAGCTGCACCATTCATATTTCATAAGACTTCCCCTGTGAGCCGCAGTTTCCGTCAGAGCTCATGCACACATGTGGTGATCCTCACACCCAATGACCAGGGATACAGAGCCAGGGTCACAATATGCAGCAGGATAAAGTCTTTCAAGCCTGCATTGTACTAGTACTTAAACACAAAACATGTGGTCACTTTTGACCTCAAAAATCCTTGAGACCAGGAGCTGGATCACAAGTGAATTATCTAATATCATTCTGAATCTCATCGGGTGGAAATCTCAATTACTATTTCTAATAGCTGAGTGATAGGGTTGTGAGAAACCAGAGCACAAAGCTGAAATCTGATAACACAGTGAAACTGCGTAAATACCTGGTTGATACTTTCCGACTCTAATGTAATTTCAATGGTTTTCTATTGTAATAGCACGCAGAAGATAATTGAATCATAATTTGTAATATAAGAACTAGAGGAAGGAATGTAAAACAGGTCCTGTCTGAATGAGGATATTAGCAAGAGGAGAGTGAAAGAATAGAAACAGGAAATGTGGTCAAATGACTCTATGTTTAGGTCTGAAAGTAGAACAAAGAAACTTGTTGAGATCCATTTGGGAAGGAGGAATGGGGTAAGAAGGAGGAGTGATGGGGGGGTCAGTCTGAATGATGTATATTGTGCACATATAGGGACATACTGAAAAGAAACCCCCTTGTATAATTAATCCATGTTAATTAAGATGTAGGAGAAAAGAAGAGGGAAAAAAAGTTAAAATTTTTGTAAATAATATTGTAATGAACATGATTGTGCTAGCAGCTTTACTGTGGCCTTGTGTGTGGTCTATTGGAAAATGCCCAGGAGTGGGATTGCTGGGCCATATGGGAGCTTTATGTTGAGTCTTTTGAGGAACCTCTATACTGCTTTCCAGAGTTGTTGAACAAGTTTACACCCTCACCAACAATGGACTAGCGTTTCCTTTTGGCCACATCCCCTCCAGCATTGGTTATCATTAGTTTTCTTGATAATTGCCATTCTAATTGGGGTGAGGTAGGACCTTAATGCTGTTTTGATTTGTGTTTTTGTAATACCAGAGATGGTAAACATTGCTTCATGTGTCTATTTGCCATTGTTGCTTCTTCCTCTGAGAAGTCTCTCTTTAAAGTCTTTTTTTTTTTTTTTTTGGCCAGTCCTGGGCCTTGGACTCAGGGCCTGAGCACTGTCCCTGGCTTCTTCCCGCTCAAGGCTAGCACTCTGCCACTTGAGCCACAGCGCCGCTTCTGGCCATTTTCTGTATATGTGGTGCTGGGGAATCGAACCTAGGGCCTCGTGTATCCGAGGCAAGCACTCTTGCCACTAGGCTATATCCCCAGCCCTCTCTTTAAAGTCTTTAACCCATTTATTAGGTGGGTTGTGGTTTCTTTGAGGGTGTGGTTTGGGGAGGATTAATTTACTGAACTCAAATTATGTTGTTTACCATAGCCAAGATATGTAATAAACCCAGAAACCCCTCAGTGGTCATGCATGGATCAAGAAAAAGGTGGCATATATACATATACATATATATATATGTGTGTGTGTATAAACATATATATGATACTCATTCATCACAAAGTGGAATTCTACTCATCTATCAAAGAAAATGATATTATACCATTTGTAAGAAAATGGAAAGACTTGGAAAAAATTACGTTAAGTGAAGTAAGCCGGAACCAAAGAAATATAGTTTGCATGTTTTCCCTTGTTTGTTATAAATAAATTGTGCCTACAAGTAAACAAAAGAAAAAAGTCACTGGAACATGATAAATTATACAGGTCTCTAAGCATTCACACACAGTGAGACTAAAGAATGACATTCTTAGGAGAAGAAAACAAAGGCACAATACCTATGTACATGTGATCATATAAAATAGTCTATTGAAATGAACTCTGGAAATGAAAACAAGAGATTTTTATTATTTGTTACTGCTTTTGTTTTCTTTCCCTTTTGTCTTGTTTGTTTATCTGTCCTTGAGAGGATAAGGCAGGAGGCACAGAAATGGAGGAACGAAGGGTGAAAAAATGCAACAGTGATATTCACTAGACATTATGTTGAACATGAACAATACAAGTTGTGGGTGAGGACGGGAGGATAAAACTGGATAAGAGTGAGGGAAGGGGTGGCATCTATCCCAAAAGAAATGTACCTAATTCTTTACCTAATTCATATAACTATAACCCCTCTATGGACTCCCTTTATAATAGCAAGAAAAATGCATTAAAAGAGAAATACAATAATTTTTAAAGCTAAAATTTGAGGACTGTACATTATAGCTAACACAAGATAAACTTTAATCCGAACCTTAACTATCACTAAGATTTGAAATAATCAAAATTTATCTAAAAACAATTGATATAAAAGAAAATGTAGTTGAAATGGACACTGATTCACTTGCATGAAATAGAAGTCCAAGCAAACTTGCCACACTGTGGATTTAATTAATAAGAGTCATTCAGCCATTTCTCCTTAATGCTGTCTGGTGTTGTGAATAGTTGAAGGTTATTGCATCATATTAGTGTAATAACTTGTCTTTTTAATGGAATATTAGCCACCACAAATTTTGAGAAGTTGGAACCACAGGATCAAGCGTGCTCATAAATGTTTGTATGTTTCAAAATTAAATTCAGCTCAAATTGTCTTTGTCTAAGGGCAGATATTGTTTGAACAGCTAAAAAAGTAGTGTAGCCTAAAGCATGCATTTAAGTTGACCTTTCTTTCTGACTGCCATAGATTGAAGCCTCCCCCCACCTCCCTAGAAAGTGAGGTCTGGGAATGTGAAGGCAGGAGATGAATTAAGTGATGATATCTCAGTGTCAACACCAATTCAGGGTGTCTGAAGAGAAGGAGCAATAGGTACAAAGAGATAGTTAGGCTATGGTGCCATGAAAAGATGTCCAACATAGAGGGGACTTTGTAGCTCAAATGGTTTCAGAGAAGGACTCTGTGTTCCATAAGGGTGATGTGGCTTCATCTGTCTAAGTGACCAGTTAGAGGTTAGGAACTGCCCTGTGGAATGGAGGTAGCCTTGAAACAAGGCTACCTTCAGTTAAAGCATTCAGAAAGAGGTGGGGGAAAGCCAGCAGTCCCTAGGGAAAAGAAACCCTTACTCCTAATCCTGACACAGAAGCTAGATAGTAGAAGACATCTTCTTCCATGTGGTGCTCTCAAGTATTACGAAACACTCCACTGTATAAATTACTACAACGAGAGGCATTAAAAGATTCTAGGACAAATTCCTCTCTCATGCATCGATGGAACAGAAAATCCATGGGTACACATATAGAATATATTTAAAATACTCCCTCAGTGATTTAAAAAAAATATTTACAGACCAGTAAGTAGTACAGACAAGAGCATTGATATATACAAAGCTGAGAGGCTATCAATGGAAGGAAGGGAATTCATTATAGATATTATACATACATATATATGTATATAGATATATTTTAGTTATAAGAAATTTACTGCAGAAAAACAGGAGAGAGGATCTGCATTAGGATCTGTGGGAGAAAGAGCAGTGAGGACAATTCCACGAGGACATGAGTCACATGAGAATGTTTAAAGAGAGAATGTCATGATAGGAGTTCAGGGAAGACTTTATAAGAAATATTCCTAATATTCACTGAAAGATCATACCTGCTTGTTTATGAATGAATGGGAGAAATGACCTTTTCACTTAAGATATTGTATATAGGCTAAAACCTTTCCCCCACAGTCTACACATTATTATTCGTGCCCCCCCCCCGGAATCTTGCCGCTGGAATTTATTAACAAAATATTTATTTTTGCTAATGGGTTTATTGCATAATTATTGGTTAAAAAAGGAACTTAATTTTAACAGTTAAATCAAAGTGTTTGTTATTGGTCTTTTGGAAGCGCCATTTACCTTAAATACTCTGTGACTTTTTGCAGTGCAAAAGGGAGATTTGGTGTGAGGTTTTCTCACTCCTTTGCCCTCTATATACAGTTCTATAATAATATGCTGAATTTCACACTTTGTCTAAGTATAGGGGCAGTGTTCGTGCTTATATAGGTTATATTTATTTCTTAAGGACTCAATTGATACTGCAAGAGAAATTAGCTTCATTTAACATATTTTTTTCCAGGTCAGAGAAACAAAGGATGAATATTTTCTCTCATGTGTGGAATTTAGATCAAAATTATAAATATATATATGTATATATACATATATGTACACATATATAGAATCAAATATAGAAACAAAGAAACAAACATAGTAACTAAAGCATAGAGAATTCTATTGCTCTAACTCCTTTAAAAAAGA
Organism: Perognathus longimembris pacificus; assembly: GCF_023159225.1. Classification (NCBI taxonomy): domain Eukaryota; kingdom Metazoa; phylum Chordata; class Mammalia; order Rodentia; family Heteromyidae; genus Perognathus; species Perognathus longimembris. The sequence continues at coordinate 22,712,661 of NC_063184.1, forward strand.
AGTACACTTCACAAAAATGAATACCAAGAAACATGTGTTGTTGAGGATGGGAGGAGGTCCAGAAGAGGGGACATAAAAAACAGAGAAGCATGGGCAAATGCAATCATGTGAAAATGGAACCATGCAAACTATGAGAACAGCAGGTAGGGGGAAAGGAGAGATGAAGGAGAATGATGAAAGTGGTGTCATTAATCAAGATGTATTATACTAAATGACATGTTGAATTGACACCTCTGTGTACAACTATTTAAGGCTAATAAAAATAAAGACATGAACAGAAAATACTTTTATTAAAATATAGTACAAATAAAATTCTATAACTCCAAAAATGTGATTCACAAGTATTTTGCTCTGTGTTTTCAACTTCTAAGATCCTTATTGCTAGACATTTTCCATTTCATATTCACCAAATTTACAGGATTGTACAGCAAAGATTTGTGTTACTTTACACAGTGAGATAAACAATGGTGGGCTATTGTTATTCAAACTTTTTTTTCAGTTCCAAAGCTAGAGAACAATGCAGATCCAATTTGAAGACGTTTGTTTATCCCAGAAATGTAATCTTTGTTGGGTACACTGAGAGAAGTTGAGGCTCATGCATTTGAAGAGTTCAAGTAGGGCACAATAATACACAGTTGTAGCTTTAGTCACCTGGGTGTTGAAAGGTGGAGGATAGTAATTTGGGTGATGAGTTATGAAGACACAATCTCAACCAACAGTCACCATATCTTGTCTCATCTCTTAAGAAAACCTCAGTCCAAGACTAGGGCCTAGACCAATAACATGAAATTCTGTCTAAAATGAAAGAAAGCATAAAGGTCTGGGTGTTTTTCCTCACATGGTAGAGGAACAGTCTAGCAAGCAAGTGACCCTGATTTCACATCTAAATACTGCAAAGAAAGAAAAAAGAAGAATTAAAAGCAAGTATTAGTCCTATTGAAGTAATCAGGACTAAGTAACTCAAAAGCTCACACTTTTGTTAGGTTACACTACAATATAGGTGACATAACAAAATATGACATTTGTTTATGTTACCAATCAGCTAAAGAACATTGGTCCAATGATTGAAGACAGACACACAGACAAACAGGTAGACAGGTAGGCCAGCAGACAGGCAAATAAATAAATAATCGAAAACCCTATTTCCCTATATTACTAACTCATTCTAATTCATCTTTATTCCCTGAGATTTTGAGCACATCTTGTTTGTCAAGTCTACAACAACTCATACCCTATTCTCAGCCACCAACTGATTAAAAATCTCAAAACAATTGAAAACAGAGATATCCCCCCAATGCAAGACTTACCATGATACATGTTTATCTAAGTGTTAAACCCATCTTCTTTCTTATTGAACTTTGTAAGAGTCTACAAGGAGTCTCTACTTCCCTTTTGAGAAAACATCCCAAAATGCATTGTGAACACCTGTCAATTCTATTTGATTCTCCTTCCCAAGTCTATTGAGAAATTTCTCCTTTCTCTTAGAAATGTGACCTACTACTCCTTCTAAAATCTTTATTACAAACATCACCAGCAACTACCATTTTCCAAAATCCTATGGCAAATATTTTATATCATCTTACTCAACTTTTCAGCAGCCTTTGATATATTGAGTTCTTCTTCCAAAAAACACAGCTCTTGACGCCCAAGAAGCCAGATAACTCTTTATCCTATTCGCTGCCTGATCCTTAGTAATGGTAGTCCCTGACTTTCTCCTCTGAGCATCAGTGGTCTTTTGACTGAATCTACTGCCCTTTATCCTTCTCTATCATATACTTGTTATACATTTCATTCTTGGGACTGTATATTTTCTGAAAGCAAACTCTCCCTGAATTTCAATTTTTCTCTGTGTCTGTCTTTTCTCTCTCATTCACACACACATATGCACGTATATGTCTGCTTTTATTTGTCACCTTTCTTTGCACAAGACAAAAGAGAAAGCATGCCTTAATATCTGGGATATTTCCTTTTTTCTTAAAATTCCAAAGCAGGTCATCAGGATGCCTATTTCTAAAGGAAATTTAATGTTTTCTTTTTTCCTCCTGACATCAGGTAGAGTTTCATAACTTCTGCAATCATGAAGGATTGGACAATTCAGTGTGCAATTTGTGTGGCTTATGCACACCTGTGCCTTTCATAAGGCTCTTCAATGGTAACCTGAATCACTTTTACAGACATGGAAAAAAATGACAATGTTATTTCCCTGCTTCAGTTTTGCAATGATTTACACTTAATCAAATGCATAATTCCTACATGAGTCTGTGTGAAAACAGGTTGGAAGGCATTTCTCTCTAATAGCTTTTGTTTTATTCACACTGGATTTCTTGGTGTCCTCGAACAAACTCAACTCTTTCCTGATTCAAGCTCTTTGTACATTTTCTCAATCATGTCTGGAGCTTTCAACAACCATCACACAGATCTTCCCATGGCGGCTTCCCTTAGCAAAGTTCTTGTCAAATGTCACTTCTGAAAAGAGTCATGGCCTTACTACTCCATTTCCAGAATTTTACCCAGTTAAATGTACAGACGTATACCCAATATCTGTATTGCTCTCTCTGCCTATGTTTTGGAAACAGTAATTAAATATAAAAGTATCTAAACTACTTATTTGCTTTTTTCTACAATGTGGGCTTATCAGAAACATATCTGCCTGGTTTCTCAGTGTACTGCTTCCTCAGTGATTATATCCCTACACTTGGACCACTGTCTACTCCATAAGTAGATTCTTTCCTTAATTTTAGAGAGGAAGAAAAGAGATATAGACCAAAGATCTCACAGATAGGGGAAATAAAATATGGATAAGTAATACCTGGAAAGTCATTGTGACACTTCCATTTGAAGTCTAGAACACTGGAGACCAGCTAGAACCAACAGCTGCTAACCACCAGGATAGCTTCCTGCAGTTCAGTTTACCTCAGACATAGCCTTTGGCCTTAGGACAGACTATTCTCTGTAGGTTATACCCTTATCAGTTTCAGAATAAAGTAGATTCAGTGTAGATGAAGTGGATGATAGCATAAGGTACACAGACAAGAAAATGTAATCCTCTTTTGGTTTACAATATAAATGAAAGATAAAATGCACATAGAAGAAAAAAAAGTAACTGTTGGAAAAATACTTTGTGAAGAAAAGGCATCATATCTAGGAAATTTCCTTTTTGTTTCATGAATCTCAAACTAAAAACAATTTTATCTCAATTAAAATAGAAAGGTACTTTCTTTTTTTTTTTTTTTGGCCAGTCCTGGGGCTTGGTCTCAGGGCCTGAGCACTGTCCCTGGCTTCTTTTTGCTCAAGGCTAGCACTCTGCCACTTGAGCCACAGCGCCCCTTCTGGCCATTTCCTGTATATGTGGTGCTGGGGAATCGAACCCAGGGCTTCATGTATACGAGGCGAGCACTCTTGCCACTAGGCCATATCCCCAGCCCAGAAAGGAACTTTCTTATGCAAAATGCTCTCTTGAAGGTGGATATGAAAGTGTCACACTGCTAAATATATGGGCTAAGGAAAAGTATTCAAAAGTATTCAACATGTTTCAATCCACCTGAGTAATTGTATAGGATATTCAAGCCTTATCATACGGTTTTTGTTGCTTTGTTTTATTGTCTTTTGGGCCAGTACTGGGGCTTAAACTCAGAGCCTGGGCACTGTCTCTTAATTTTTGCTTATGGAAGACTTGTGTGCTACTAGTTAAGTCACATTTCCTCTTTGAACTTTTTCCTGATTAAATGGAGATAAGAATCTCACAAACTTTCCTGCACAGGCTGGATTCTAACTGCAATCCTCAGATCCCAGCCTCCTGAATAACTGGGATGATAGCATGAGCCTGTGGGGCATGGGTCATACAGATTTTGTATTGTGACAAGACAATGGTTTGTTTCCAGTGCAATAATATACTTAATTTAGAACAACTCAATGAGGTTTGATCCATCATCATTGCTATAATTTTGCATATCAAAGACAAGGTACAAAATATGTACCTCATAGTTTTGTTTTTATATTTTATGGCCAGATCTGGATTTGAACACAAACACTCTGATTTCATTGCCCATGATACCCACCATTGTTTTGTATTTCCATTCATGGTGTATCTGTATAGAATGAAGTCCTGTCTCTTCCTCAAATTGTCTTTGTTCTTGGTACCATGATTCTCAAAGGTAGGCCCCATAGGCTTTTTCAATGTTTTTGGAAGGTTTCAATCTTCTCCAACCTAATAATCAAACCGACTCATGATGTTCTTCCCAAGATAATAGAACAGTACTTTAGTCTTCAGTACTCTCAGGACTGTGAAACGTCCAAGTAGGCCTATTACATTACTTTTTGTAAAACAAACAATTTAATCCCTTCCCTGGGAAAATAGCTGAAGTATTTGTGCATCAAAATAATAATGCTAAGAAAATCTTAATGCATTTCATGATTTCCAGGTTCACTTCTACAGAATTACCAATGATGGTTTATGTAAGGAATATTATTATCATTATCATTTTGATAAATGAGGGAGAATAAACAGAATGTGTTTTTTTTCATAGTGTCATTTATTTTGCTATTACTAGATTCAAGTCACATAAGGGACAGTTTAATAATTAAATTGTTAGTTGTATAACTAAGTTGTATAGGTTGACTTTTAAAAAATCTTTTACAAGTTTGGAGTGGAGATCTGCAAAAAGAAATGTACCCTTTATTTGACTTTTATCTTTAACTGTAACCATACCATATCATCTTTATAATAACAAATTTATTTATTTTTTTTAAATTCCTCCCTATCATGTGTGTTAAGTTCTGGGTTGGGTCCCGAGGAGTATAAAACAAAATGCAAAATGAAACAAAATAAAACTATAAGTCTGTCATGAAATTTTTAGTCTTCTATTTACTTAATCTTGTATCTCTGGTTTTCACATATTTGGTCATTTGGACAGTCTTCATATAATACTTTCTTATACCTTCTTTCTTCAAAGTAAGTAACAGTAACTCCTTCAACTCTACTTTTGAGGTCCCCAGTTTCTTGTCCATTATTCATTTTGGTTGTCATCTCTGAGTTTTCCACATGCCCATTCCATCAATTGTGAAATACAGAAATTGAATAACACATTTATTTTCACTCAAACTGAGACTAATATTTAACAGTGGCAGTCAACATACAGCGAAGACATTCAAATTGTTTTTGTTCATTGCTGTGTTGTAAAAACAAGATGCATAAGTTTTCTGTAAGATCACCTTGGTTATGCAAATTAGTTGCTTTCAGAGTAACTTTTAATCCTTAGTCAATCGTTTCTATTATAGTTATCCACTTGAAATATCAATCACTTTGTAATGACTGTACATCATAGGTCTTAAATTTCCATACATCATAAGAAAGCCCAGGTTTCTTTCTGGATCTTTGCAATCATTTCTTAGGCATCTCTGGCTAGCTCAGAAAATCAGTCTAACAACAAAATCACATAAAAAAAAATTAGTCAAGGACTCATCTAAAGAGTACTTCAACAGACTGTGATGTTCATTAGTTTCAGTTCAGTAGTTTGAGGAGGTATTTCTAATTATTGGCTTAAATAGAGTTATTATTGCATTTTAATAAACCAGTTTGCCATGAAAATCATTAATTTCTACAGATGAATACAGATAATTGATATCAATTTCCTTTCATTTTTCCTCTTTTCACTTCAAACATGTATCCATGTGTGTGTGTGTGTGTGTGTGTGTGTGTGCTTATATATATATGCTCATTATCCATCCAAAGTTTAAGATGCAATTTACAAATTTATTGGTTCAAAACATTGTGATCATAAATGAAACTCATATTGTTGAATTGGAAAATAATGTTTTTTCTTCTCTTTTCCTAGCATATTTTCCAGTTTCCTCAGCAACATATACATACACATACATACATACATACATACACACAGACACAACTACTGACACAGACACATACACATGAGAACTGGATTATTGAAGTTGTTTACACCTTGACTTCCCATAATCTGTATATTTGATGGATGTTTCAGTAAGAAATTATCAAATGTCAAGCCTCCTATCACACAGTACCAATTTAAAATATCTACATTCTATCATTTCGTATTCTGGCCAGTATGACCATTGTGGGGAAAAAGAGACACTCATAGAAATAAATATGCATTACTTATTATTTTCTTCCTAATTTTCATAAAATGTATCTTTATATTATCGGCCATCCTATGAGCTCCTCAATATTATAAGCTTTTTAAGCATCTTTTCCTTGGCTACAATGCTTTGAAAGGTTCATTTAGCATCCTATATAGGAAATGTTCTTGTCATAGACCTCAAATATCCAGAAAAATTGATGGCTCTGCATGGAGAGATATATAAACAAATGTGCCCATGTACTGTGTTTTTCTCATGATATGCATTTTTTTCTCTATATGAAGAAGAGAGAAAAATCAGAAAGAAAGAAATAGGATGGAATAGTGAAAAAATTACATCTTGCTTCAAGGTATTCAAAAGTAGTAAGATGTGGATTTTTCTAGCTATTTAAGCTGTGAAAGACCCTTTCATTATTGGAGGACTTCTTTTACATTGGAAGGCCACATTACAGAACTTAAATATGGATTTATAGTCAACACTCCTCTAGGAAAAGAATATTGTTTCCAGCCAATACCTTATCACTAATCAATGCTGGTAGCTTTGTGTGTGTGCTTACCAATCGTAGAACTGCCGAGTCTGAGATAGATGAATTTACACCTTTGCAAAATTCCCTCCAAGGTCAATGACAGCCCTTAGGACGCTGGCTTATCTGGCTGCCACCCAAATTGTCTATAGCCACTGAAAGCTGACTTCCCCTTCTCCACAGAGGTTATTATAAAGGATATTTCAGGTTAGACTCTTCATGGTCCCAAACATCATGACACAGTTAATCAAAGGCTTGCTTTTAGGCCTTGTCCGCTATCCTTAAAGTACTTTCTAGAAATTTGAAATCATCTTGAACGTCAAAATCCATTATAGTAGAGTATAAGTTTGTATTTGGGAATGTGAAGCTGTTAATGTCTATGTATCAAGACTGACACTGAAGGCTAGGAAAGGGCAGAACAAGTGTCAAGAGAAAATAGGCACAAAATTAAGTCATGGAACATACTTTATATGTAAAAGCATTAAAAAGAAAGTGCTGTGCAAAAAAAAGGAGATCGTTATTGAAGCTTGTCTTCTTTAAAACATGATCTCTCTATAGTTATCCAATATTTAAAATAAGAAGTTCTACAGATTATATATGAATTAGTTTATTGCTGTTGATTTTTTTCTTTCTTCGACTAATTTCTTTCACCATTTTAAGAGTCAAGACTGACACACCTGTTTTGGATTTAAAATACAGTATTTTAGAATATTTAGCATATAATTTTCACTCAAATACAATCTGAAATTTATTTTGATTATTATCCTGTAATTGCTTATTGTTTTGTTCGATGGTGGTATTTAGAAAAATTAATTAACTAATTTCCAAGTTTTCCTTAAGGTCTACACCAGGCTGTGAAAGTCTTAAGCAGACTTCTATTTTTTCATCTATTTATCCCTTATTGCTTTTTTCTTATGTAACTTCAGTTTGTAATTGTTGCCATGTAATACTTTTTACCATGGTAAGGATTTCAAAATGTATTTCAATATATTTCTTCTGCATTTTATTATTTCTTTTTACTTAATCTAATATATGCATAACTTACATACAGTCTATATGTTTGCTTTTCACTTCCTTACAGAGAAATGTGTTTTCCAAGAATCAACAAATGACTTTCAATTTTTCTAATGAAACCAAATAATAGACACACTTTCTTCTAATTAATATGCTGTGAATCTTCAATGAGTACTCAATACTACTTGATGATTTGTATTTGATTTTATGAAGTCTGAAGCTCAGAGTTTTCCAAATTAGAGCCTATCCATATTGACATATATGAACATTTCTTTAAATTATTGGAGCTGTTGAAAATGGGGCATCTCTTTTCTAAAATTCCCCATTGAAGTACTGAGACTTCAACATTCAAGGAACAGTTGGAATGGGAAATTAGGCAGACAATCTTTTAAATATAATGTAATTTGGAGAGAAGTGTTAGAGAATTTTTCCAGATCATAAGGTACAGACTGAACAAAGGTGACATAAGTGATATTCAGGTATTCTCAATAGCCAGGGACTAGAATCACTAATCCCCCTTGAGAACAAATATCTGTCCTAACACCACATCGCACAAATTCTTTGTCACTGAAACTCTCTGAAGATGCTCATTTCACTCGTTGTCCTGATTATTTAGAATTGAACAAATGTTCTCTTTCCTGGATGTCAAATAGTCACAATTGATCCTAATGCCTTAGCTAAAGCAGACAGGAAAATAAGATAAAAAGACAGCCACCAGTGGATAAAACTTGGCCCCCTGCAAGAAGGTTGTGTTTGGAAGGTGTATTCCCAATTGTAAAGATAGGTATTAGATTCAGCGAACCAGGCTGAGTGTCCATGAGGGAAGGGTGACCAAATCCTGTTCTGAAGCTGTCACAGTGTTAGGTTGTGAAGAGCTGGGAAGTGTTCACTAAGAACAATGTCAATTGCTTTTGCAGAATCCATTTCCTTTGCTTTCTAGTTTTGCTTAGAAGGAAACCTTACTCTTTGTACGTAACTTTTCCTCTCCTAAACTCCATCAGATGATTTTGAGTGGCTTACTACATCTGCACACCCAGAGAGGAGAAACCCAATTGACATAGACAGAAGGAAAATCTCAAGATTTGTGAGGAATTGTCTTTTCTCCCTTATGAGGTCATTGTAGGATGATATAACGACTACAGTGTTGCTTGGTATAGAATATTTTCTAACACATAAGAAGAGAGCTAAATTGCTGGTGGAGACTGAGATTGTCCATAGAAACTCTGAACGAAATCTACAGCCTGGAATTCAGAGGGAAACTAGATAAAGCAGGGATGGTAGAGACACTGAAACTATCAAAATTGGAATCTGTGTTATCTTTTAATCTTTTGTTTTTAGTGAATCTTGAATAAGAATTCAATACTTTTAGCAACATGCATGTTGGAGCAGTTGAATGAAGAAATCGGCACAGAGAAGTGGCTGGATAAATGAAGAAGGTCTTTTGACAGAATGGCATGCAATTCCATGCCTTAATTATACATAATGAAAATACTTAAGGGAATATAAAGATCAAGTTGGGATCCATGTGCAAAAAAAAACAAACTTGGGGCTGGGGATATAGCCTAGTGGCAAGAGTGCCTGCCTCGGATACACGAGGCCCTAGGTTCGATTCCCCAGCACCACATATACAGAAAACGGCCAGAAGCGGCGCTGTGGCTCAAGAGGCAGAGTGCTAGCCTTGAGCGGGAAGAAGCCAGGGACAGTGCTCAGGCCCTGAGTCCAAGGCCCAGGACTGGCCAAAAAAAAAACTTGTTCAAGGTGACATTTATATATGAAAGGAATACAAACAAACAATAAACTAAAACAAAAGGAAAAACCACAATGTCTCCCTATCAATATCTCCTAACTACAACATTATATAAACCTCTATATCTAAAGGTTTTATGACTTTGGTGTTGTTTTTAACTACTAATCATAGAATGAACATAACCAACAATATCTTCGGAAACTTGTTTGTTTGTTTGTTTGTTTGGCCAGTCCTGGGCCTTGGACTCAGGGCCTGAGCACTGTCCCTGGCTTCTCTTTGCCCAAGGCTAGCACTCTGCCACTTAAGCCACAGCGCCACTTCTGGCTGTTTCCTATATATGTGGTGCTGAGGAATTGAACCCAGGGCTTCATGTATACGGGTCAAGCACTCTTTCCACTAGGCTATGTTCCCAGCTTAAAACTTGAATTTTTAAATAAAGTGGTGACAATGAATATATTCATAAAGCTACATTCCATGTCTAGTGGGACATACATTTTCTACATTGTAATTCAGATATTTGGAATTGCTCACTAGTTTATTCAAACATGTGTTGATACACAGCATACCACATGCTACTTTATCAGGCAACTTAGAGTGAAATATGGCCAAATTGATGACAATTTTAGGAAAAGAGATAGGGAGAGCATAAATATCTTAGAGTAGAACAAAAGTACTTCAAGTTACTCCCTAACCACTAGATCCACAAATGTAGCCAGATACAGATTTACTACATTCTGTCTTTCTATATTTATGTAACATAGAATACAGAGAAAATTTATTGCTGTGAAGAAGTATGTTCATGATGAGTCAAAAACTGAAGGCATGTGAAAAAGGAAATCCAGAAAAAAGAAATTTCATTCAAATCCTAATAATTTATAATTTTGCATGCAAATCATGTTTCTATACATTTTATCAGAAGGTTTTTCAATTCCATTTTTGCATTAAGATTTTTTTCAGGAGCTGGGAATATGGCCTAGTGGCAAGAGTGCTTGCCTCATATACATGAAGCCCTGGGTTCGATTCCCTAGCACCACATATATAGAAAATGGCCAGAAGTGGCACTGTGGCTCAAGTGGCAGAGTGCTAGCCTTGAGCAAGAAGAAGCCAGGGACAGTGCTCAGGCCCTAAGTCCAAGCACCAGGACTGGCAAAAAAAAATAATAATAATAGAAGAAGAGGAAGAAACAAAATATATTACATGCTGAGAAGCATTCACAAAGTATGATTATAGTAAATTAAAGGAAAATGGGTTTTGAATGTTCACAAGGCAAATAACACCCAAAAGACATATCTTGAAATTAAAAATAAGTATCATCTTATTTTGTCAATTCTCATCTTAGAATCTGTTCATTTTAAAATCAAGAACAATAGTCATGCATAATTGAACATAAGCATGCTGCAAATCTTTAATATTTGGACATGCTGCAAATCTGTAATATTTGGACAATATTATTTTCCTTCATTCTATGTTTTTTTTACATTTTACTCCATAGAATCAAATTTAATCTATTACTGCGACACTTCGAAAATAAGCATGGATATTAACAAGAGAATGTTCTAATTACTGCATAAATTTCCAAAAATGGTGGCAGCTTTAAATGACTCATTTGAAATAACTTTCACCCCAAAGAATGAATGGCTTCAATAATAATTGCTTTGAGGAACCGCTTGGTGCACAGCATTGTATCCCTATAGAACACCAAGTATCTTAGATATTTCAGAATATAGTAGGAGAAATAGGCATAAGTGCACAAGATATAAATGCTAATTTTAAAAATATACAGGGAAACTTGATGAATTGTCAAGTACTTGCTGTATGTTTTAATAAATGTTCATGAAAGTTGAAAGTTGGTATTTGCTGGAGGTTCCATTAATACATTGTCAGAAAGAATATTAGAAAATCCCAAGGCACTTCTGAGGGCAGAGCAGAGATGGGCTACTTGAAGAGGACTTAATAGGGCTGAAATTTATGATGACATTTTTTCATTTAAAATCTTTTTGGAATCACTTAAAGTCTGTATTATCTCTATCTTATCTCTCTTTTTGTCTTCTGTATTGTAAAGAGTCTAAGTACACACAATGAACCTGTACTTGATGAAGTCACTGGCAATCACATTTACATTTCTTGATATTATGTAAAATTATATTTGGTTAGATTCAGGGAATATGTGAGCAGGAGGAAAATAAGTGAATAACATTTTGACTAGAGATATAAATTGGATAAACAGACTTCAATAACTTGAATTCTTCCATTTTATCCAACATTTACTATAACAAATGCCAAAATCCAAGTTTTATGTATACTCATTCTGTTAGTATTGTCTTGCTGAGAGACTCATGAAAAATGAAAGGAAATATTTATGGTCAGTAACCAAGTTTATGATCAGGAGAAATCAGCTGGAATATAACAGGCATCACATCCAACAGCTACAGTTCTCAAGCGGGACTGTAAAAATTATGACAAAAGAAACTTTTTGAATAACTTGAACTTAAACACTAGTTTGTTATGTCTTTCTACTGGGGAGTTTGCATACACAATAACTTTTGATCAGTTTTAATATAATATAAAATACGAATAACTCAGGTATTTTTAATAAGAAAGTAGCAATAATAGAAATAGCTATAAGTCAGTATATGCATCAAAGATAAATCTGGTTACCATTATGTAATGAATGATATTAAAACATATAGTCCTCTTTCTAAATATAATAGAATATATTATCTAGCTATCACTTTGCAAAGTAAGAAAGTTATACTAATAAAATATATATATAGCTGATCATGCAAAATAGCAATAATGAAAAATAAACCATCTGATAGTATACTAGTAAGAAATGACCATTGTTTCTGTTTTCTGTTATTAAATATAAGACTATTCTATGGTGGAGCTATCATGTAGTAAAATTAAGAGCCAATGGAATAAAAGATAAAACAAGGGATAAAAGATAGGCATAAAACAAGGGATAAAACATAGTTCCTACAGCTGCTATGTGGCATATTTTGGATATTAATTTTTCCTATATTTTCTTTATGCCTTCCTATGGAGACATAGTCCTAATTTTTGTTAACATGGAATAAAAAATTTTGTACAAAATATAGCTTTGGTCAGTATGAGAGTTCCTCAGGTTGCTATTTCCTTCTGGTTATTTCCAGAAATAAAAAATGAACACTATTTCTACTTGGGCCTTGTATCCAATAGCGAAGTCAAAGATTATTCATATTACACCCAAGCCTCCAAATCAGTGTAGTGAGATGCTGTGTACGTACATCGAGAATCACGTGGCACCACAATGCTAGCCTTGCAGAGAAGGGATAATGCTATCTTCCACAGAAATCTCTGAAAAAGTAAAGAAAAATGCATAAAGCTTACACATAGATGTGTACAAAGGGGAGATGTGGGTAGAAAGCATCCAAACAGACTGGAAAAAAGAAGCAGAACCAGGGAAGAAAGAAAAGAAAATTAATATGATTCACAGAACGAGTACTAAGTAGCTGATTTCTACAACCTATGTGTTTATACCGAGAAATTCTAAATGTTTAAATTTAGTTGCAGGAAGATCTTATCAAATAATGTAAAAATCCTTTCTTAAAATACATTAATTTTCTGCTGACTGTCAGGAAAAATTGCCTGGTAAATAAACACTGGCTAGAATTTTTTTGAGGTTTTGAAGGTTATTTTTTTTAATTAAAGATACTAGATAATCCTATACTATCTCAGGGTGAATTTATTTTCCCTTTGAATAAAATGATGACTTTTCTTTTTTCATAACATATTACAAAACACTTTAAGGAGATATAAATGAAATTACACACAAACATAGCACTTTATTTTCAAGGTAAAGTTAATGTTAACTTTTATCTATAAGCAATCTCATTCAATTAGTGAGATAAGACTACTAAAAATACTAGGAAGTAGATAATGTGATAGGAAAATAAGTTATTGAAGAGGAAACCTGAAATGAATATGGCTTAAACTAACTGAAAAAAAAAAGCCAAATAGCTCAATATTCAAAATGGTAAATTTAAAGGTAGAAGATGGTAAAAAAAAGACTTAGACCAAAAGGCACTGGGTACATAAATCAACATTTTTTAGTTGCAACCTTCTTATAAAACCATTCAAAGAAAAAATGATGTTGTACCACTACTAAAGAAAGGCAACTGGGCATTGGTGGCTCACACCTGTAACCCTGGCTACTCAGGAGCCTAAGATCAGAGGATTTTGTCCACAGCCATCACAGGCCAAATGTCTCTGTGAGACTTGTTTTTAAAAGAAAGAATAGATCAAAGCCCAAACAAAATCAACACCAGGAAATTGGTACAACCAAGATGAGGGGGTGGGAGGGTGAGAAGAGGAAAAGGGTAGAAGAATGAAGGAGGGAATGGGGGGAGGGGGATGCAGTCAAGAATTCAAAGAAAAGTAAGTGAAGGGGTAGTAGTTCAAAGTGGGGTAACAATGTAGAAGAGGGTGGATGAAGATGAATTGCATTCATAACTTGCTTTGTTATATGGCCCCTCTGTACATCTATTTATAAAGATCATTAGAAAAACAAATGAAAGAAAGACAGAAAGAAAGAAAGAAAGAAAGAAAGAAAGAAAGAAAGAAAGAAAGAAAGAAAGAAAGAAAGAAGAAGAAGAAAGAAAGAAAGACATTACCCAAAGGTGATAAAATTTCAAAAGTCCCAACACCATAGAAACCAAGTTCAAAGTGGACTTCTTTTTGTGTTTTGCTCTATGCTGAAATTTTCTTCAGGTTTTAAAACATATATTAGGATAATAATATCCTTCTCTAATGAGATTATAGATTCCCTTTCAAGGTCAGAATCAAGTCTTAGAAGGTAATTCTTAAAGCTTAATTGCAGTGAGCACTCCTCTACTGAAGCGATCAATTTAACACACTGTTCAGTTCTGGATATTAATAAATACAGCTTCAATGATGAGCTGTAATTTATAACATGAACTTGTATGGGAAGCATATAAATTAAGTTTTCTTTTTTTCACAGCATTAAGCCTTCTCCTTTCTTTTGTTTACTTCTTTTATCTTGAAATGTTATATCTATTATTGACATTTTAATTCTATTATGCTAGACTGAGATAAGAGTAAAACATGATTAACTCGAATTACTGATTTTCTAAGAATGTATCACTTTCATCCACCAAAATCATGTACTGAAATTACAGGGTGGGTTTGGTTTGAGGCACCAACATCCATATATCAGTTGTTTTACTTCAAAACTAAGTGTAATGAATAGATGAAGGACAATTAAGTAAAAATTTAAAAATAAGATGACAGGCAAAGAATTTGCAGAACATCAAAATTAAAGAAGTTTTAAACAACACTAAAAATAATAATAAACCTCTCCTGTTTGTTTAAATGTGATTACAGACAAAACAGTAGGTGGTGTTTTATTCCAAATTACTTGTGTAAAATTTAAGTTCTCTAAAGGCTAAACAAGAGAATTTTTTAAGTTATTTTATTTTATTTTTATTTTTTAAATATTTTTTCTTATTTATTGTCAAAGTGATGTACAGAGAGGTTACAGTTTCATACGTTAGGCATTGGATATATTTCTTGTACTATTTGTTACCTCCTCCCTCATCAGCCCCTTACCCTCCCCTTTCCCTCTCCCCCCATGAGTTGTTCAGTTGGTTTACACCAAACAATTTTGCAAGTATTGCTTTTTTAGCCATTTGTCTTTTTATCCCGTGTCTCTCGATTTTGGTATTCCCTTTCACTTTCCTAGTTCTAATACCAGTATATACAGTTTCCAGTGTATTCAGATGAGATAAAGTGGTAGTGCAGGTACAACCACAGGAAGGGGATACAAGAGGATCATCAACAATAGAAGCTACGGTTTCACATGGCATGTTGAAAGTAATTACAACACTGATATCTCACTCATTTCCATAACATGGAGTTCATTTCACTTAGCATCATCTTATGTGTTCATAAGGGTATAGCTATTGGGCTCTTGTGACTAGCCTAAACCTGTGCTAATTATTCCCTATGAGAGAGACCATAGAGTACAAAACATGAGAATTTCTTTAAGTCTCAAATAATTTGCAAAATCCATACAGTACTTAAGGCAAAATATATGGACTATTACAAAGAATTAAGTGAATAATTATGCTTTGTAATGATATGAGCTGGTGATGTTCAGGGTATATCACTTAGAAATGTAAGACAGTAAAGATAATGAAATGATAATAAATTTAAGGAGCCTGGAAAGAGAAGAGGAAGAAGCAATATCTGATGGCATTTTTTTAAATTTCAAATTTGCTCATCTTTGCCCTTGAAATTTGTTTCGTTCTTCTTCCAAATGCCTCTGTTGCTTGACAATAGATTGCTTTGAATTGCTAAAGGAAGTCAGAGTGCTATATTACTAAGCCAAACTTTTTATCAACACAATAATTCTAGTGAAAGAACCTAAACTGGAGTAGTAAAACAGTCATAATTTCATTAGTACTTTTTCTATCTCAGATTAAAATGAGATGGGAAATATGGGCCAGACAAAACACATTTGTCCATCCTTCATCTAGACAAGAAGCAATGGATAAGAAAGTAAAGGCAGTGCAAGGAGGGAAACAACCAGGAAAAACAGATCTAGGAAATCGCCTGGTTTACGTGAGCACTTGAGGGTGAAGAGTTTTTAAGAGTACTAACTCTGAGACTACTTTGTTTTGCAAAGTTGTCCAAAAGAAAGCTCTCTAAACAAATCTGCATAAGAAAATTGAAGCCAGATAAATAGGCTCATTAAAGATGAAAGACATTAGCTGCCAACTCATAGCTATAGATGATACATTGGCGATGGTATGAGAAAATTTCCTATCTGCCTTCTAAATTTTGTTAGTATCAATTTAGGAATATGAGAACAAGTGGGCATAAAATCTATGAAATATGGACAAATATTTACTTCAAAAACACTGAATACTGAGATTGTTAAAGATCTAATGGATAGATAAGTGTTATGTACTGACTACAAATGAATATAGCTCAGAAAAAGAATGTAAAATGACAGTAGATACACATTGTACTGTCTGTTAGCATATTTACAGATTGGTAAGGATTCATGAAATAAGATTGAATGTAGTATATGACTTTTTAAGGTAACAGAATCAAAGTAAAAGCAATGCAAATCATTATTCACTCTATTATGGGTATGTGTGTACTTGTATTGTTTTTGAAATCTATGTTCAAGAAGCACTTTGACACTTCTAAAATATGTAAAGTAGACAGTATTGTCTCTGACAAATTCACAACACAATCTTATTTTTTTAATGTACAGAAGTCTATCCAAAATATGCTATTAGATATTCACCACCTCGATATGTAGTGGGTAAAACTTGAGCTCACACTTAAGAAGTTGAATTGATTTAATCTTGCTTTTGGTTCTATGGGGGCAAGTGTTCACAGGAATATTTTGTAGGACCTGCAAAGATCTACAAATGACCTGTAGATCTTAAATGATTGCTCTCTACTTGTTAAAACATTTAAGTTGCTGCTGAGGATGTGGATTAGTGTTAGCGTACTTCCCTAGCATACATGAAGCCCTTTGTTGGGTACTTTAGCACTACATAAACAGATAAAGCCTAAAGTCTAAATCATAGAGTGCTAGCCTTGAGCAAAAAGAAGCCAGGGACAGTGTTCAGGCCTTGATTCAAGCCCGAAGACTGGCAAAAAACAGTTGTGTTTTACATAAAGTCTATGCATATGTGAGTATCTCAATCAAATGCATTATTCTCCATCTACCTGGAATATTCTTCCTGCCTTCCTATCCCCACCTTCCTGACAACCTATTTCTGAATAGCCATATCATATTTTTTCACATCTGATGTTAAAAGTACTTTACTGTGTGAAGTTATTTCTTTTTACTTTTGTTTTTTGTTTCCTTTCTTTTATCCCTTCTTCACTTTTTTTTTTTTGTCCCCTGTGTCTTGTATGTATGTTTATCTTATTTGGTGAAGAGTAGGGGAATCACAAAATGGTAAAGGACAAAGGGTAAATCAATGAAATGGTGGCATTCACAAGACAGTATGTTGGAAATGAATTTTACAACTTGTAGTGGGGGGTGAGAGGCAGGGGGATGGGGGAGGGAAAGTGGGAGAAAATGAGGGAGGAGGGAACACTGTTCTACAAGAAATGTACTCATTAGCTTACTTACAATAACCCTTTTGGCATCACCTTTGCAACCAAATAAAAATAAGAATAATCCCTGACCATTTGTGTCTCTGTACTTAATAAAATTTGTCATACATAATTTAGCATTTTTGTTTCGGTATCAGATGATGAAATTATTTAACTCTATAAACTGGGTCAAAGTTAGATAATAGTTATTGTGTAATTCTATTCTCTAGGAATTATTGTGAACAATAGGAGAGAAGAGTAAATATTTATTACGCCTACATAGATAAAACCAAAGTATTTTTCTGTGGGTAGTGACAGATACATTGTGTTCAGTAATAACGTTTAATAGGTCAAAAAATTAATGGGTGAGAATATCCCTTTGACAATTGATGAGTCACAACTCAATACTCCTACTCTTTTTCTTTTGTTTTTTTAAATTCATTCCTTTTCCATTGCTAATATACAGCAACAAATTATACAAACAAATTGTTTTAAACCAACAGAAATTCATTGTGTTATGACTCTATAGGGTAGAAACAAAAAGTAGTTTGATGTAAATAAAATCAGAGTACTTCCAGAACTTCTATTCTTTTAGAGACTCAGGATCAATTAGTTTCTTGCTTGTTCCAAATTCTAGAAGCTTCTTAAATATCTTAAATTATAATACTTTCTATCTCCAAAGCCAGCAATCATAGCATTCTGACCTGCTTCTATTACTTTCTCTCTTATAGGGTTGTACAATTTTAGTCTCTGATCCTACTGGGTTACCACAGATTATAAGAGTTGATGGGAAACAGTAACTTACATGTTGCTCTGAAAAGAAAACAAACAAACAAGCAATAGTGCAACAAGGCTGGTCCACACAGAGCTGCTCGGAAGGTGGTAGATTTTCACATTTGGAGCTAATTGGTAGTCAGAGATGCTGGGAGATCTTTCTCACCTGGTTGTGATCTCTATTTCTTTGAAACAGAGGAGTTGTGAGATAGTAGAACATTTTGATTCTCATCAGGAGCATCACTCTACTTTGGTCACCTTTCAGTTCATGCTTTAGCATTCTAGAAACGTAGAGGCTCTGCAAGCAATCACCTCATTTCTGATGGCACAGTGCCAGCACCAGAGCCTGCAGGATCTGCCACTTCATTTGACTAATTCAAAGCTTCACTATTTGCAATACCTTTGATTGGATGGGTGCTTTCCATTGTATTTGATCATTAGAAAGTATTTTGGAAGCAGGGAGAACAGATGCCAAATTGGTTCTGGCTGTGTCCCTGCAGCCTTGCCTGTGCACTGTCTATTTTATACTAATATCCATGAATCCTCAACCTGAAATACCAATGGCTTTCTAAAATGTATAAATACTTCATTTGATTCCACATCTCTTTTATCCGGGTACTTTGGCCACCTCCCAACGCATCTCCAAGACTAACTAGCTCTGGGTCTATGTGGAGAGAACACAGAATTAAGAGCCCTCTGGGAATAGCTGCACAATGACTGGTCCATAGAAGACCTTGCTAGACCAAGGCTAGTAAAAAGATAACCGAAAGGGCTTGTAAGCACTAATCAGCTACAGCATAAAATCATAAAGTCAGCAGTCCAAAAAACAGAAGAAATACATTCTTTGGTTTTGATATTTTTCATTTGGATAGAAAGCAGAAATCATACCCATCTATAAAATAAATACGTAATGGGAGATAGATTTTACCTTTTCATCTCGCTATTTTTTTCTCTAATCTGACTAAAACACAAGCACATGGCATTCGGGAAAGGACAGAAGAGCAATACATATGCAAAAACACATAAACTTTACATAAAAATAAATTAAATTACATAATAAGGAATAGTTTCAAGAAAATAAAGACATTAATGAGGAACAGCAATGGAGAAAGACAGAGGTGAACAACTAAAGTTTGTGTGTTCCTCTTTATCCAATGTTTACAACTATGGACATATTAGTTCTAGTAGGGGATGTTATCTTAACTGTGTGAAATTTTAAATGTCTGAAGACTGAGTAGTCAAATGTAAATCATTAACAAAGGTGAGACTGAAAAGGGTAATATAATCACTTAGCACTAGGAACAACATAGAGTCTACATGTCACTAGGCTAAGGTCCCAGAAACCCCTGCTTTTGTTGTGCTGTTTTTTTTCTTTATTTTTAATTTTTATTGTCGAGGTGATATACAGGGGGTTACAGTTATATGTGTAAGGTAGTGTTATCTTCTCCCTCATTTGTTGTGCTGTTTCTTACCCAGAAAAAAAAATTTATTTTCCTAACAATTGCTTTCATGGGATTCTCTGAAGGCAAGAACCTAAAATATTTATCACTTTACTCTATCATGAATTATACACATACTGTATGTTCGTCAGAAACTGGAAGCAATGTTAATAAACAAATGCAGTCTACATGCAAAAAGTCTGCAATATTACAACTTCAAATCTATTACAAAATGTAGTTATTATTCTTTAAAATTAATCATAAACACAAATGTGACAAAATTAATGAATGCTAATATTTACATTCAGAATATTCAAGGGGAGGAGGCTTCTGCAATGCCTCAGCTGAATTTATTTGCAAATTTGGAGTGACCAGGACAGAGTAGTGGATTCCACCTGTTTCAGGGTAAATTGAACCCTTTTGGATTAACCAAAGGGCACATTCTATTTCTCCCTTCTTCCCTGTATCTCCCTCTTACTCAAAGAAAGAAGTCTAAATATACTCCAAGAATTTCTAGGACAGTGTCACTTAAAAATTGTAAATAATAGGAGCAATCCCATTTGTCTCTGCATTCTGTTCTCCCAAGCAATTAAATTGTGATGATCCAGTAGTCAAGTTGAATATCACTGTTGTCTGTAAAACTTACCCCAAGGGATTCCATTGCTTACATTATCAATCACTACTCCTGTGGCTTTGGGTCACTTATTTTTACCCAAGATCCTCAGTTCCTGACAAATAAACCTAGGCGCCCATGGTGTTTGTGATTGAGAGTGCTTGTGATTGCTTGGTGCTTGTGGATGGGGAAGTAGTGCATGGATAGAATGTCAAGCAAGAACCCTGAGGAAGACCCCAGCGGCTAATTTTCCAGTAAACATTGCATTAAAAATTTCCCTACCCAACCCCTTTTAAGTACGTAATTTCTGTTTGTTTGTTTTTTTTTAGTTTTCTGAATTTTGATTTTGTATTTCTAAGGAATGACACTATTTGAGATCTCTCTTGAATCTACCATATTTCAGTTAATGCATTTGTTATCACCTACATACCACACAAAATATTTATTTAAAACTGTAATCTCCATCTAGCTTCCTCATATAAGTGAAAACATGCAGCCTTTGTCTCTCTGGGCCTGACATACTTCATTTACCAAACTTTTTCCATGTCTTTCCATTTTTATTTTTTACAAACTGTACAATATCATTCTTTCCGATGAATGAGTAAAGTCCAATTGTGCATGTATACCATATTTTCCTTATCTATTCATCCCTGAGGGGCATCTGAGCTAATTTCATATCTTAGTTATGGAGAGTTGCAATGAACATGGTTGTGTATGTGATTTTATTATATCATGGTTTGTAAATTATTTTGGATAAACACCCAGGAGTGGAATTGCTGGGTCATAGAGTAGGTAGTTCCATGTTTAATTTTATTTTTGAGGAACCTCATGCTACTTTGCCTTTTATTTTTAAAAATGTTGTTCTGAGAGGCAAGATATTTAAATGGAGAATGAAAATATCTGCCTATATTTCATACTTTATTCATCTTCTTTTCCAAAACAACAGAGTATTAAAAAATCAGTTTTCCTGAAGTTAACCTTATTATTCAAGTTCAATAAAAAAAAAGTAGATTCCTACCTGGGAAAATACAAAAATAACACTACAATGCTTTGCAAAAAAAATTCAAAGAGGAAAGTGTGTATACATTTTTTAGAAAAGTTACATTAAATAAAGCTTTCATTAAATGTATTGGCATACCTACACATGTACTTTGAGTGTATCACATTTAAAAAACTGTCCTAGGTTACAACATTCAGAGATGTCAGATTCCTAGGACATAATAAACACAAACAATTGTTTACAACAAAATCTAAAGTGTAGGCTTTCCCAAAATTGGTAGCCTTCCTTATTAAAAAAGAGAGAGAAAAAAATCTTTCTTAAATAAGCTGAAATTGAAGGGTATTATTTACTCTCTGAAATCTATAATGATGAAGAGCTACTAAATTCACTCCAAATTGTACTAAATGTAAGCTGATGATTATATGTTCCTTGAAAATTGGGAATTATTCCGAGTAAAGCCAGGACATCCAATTGTACATCATCTGAAGGCTTCAACTAGTACATAAATTATAATCGCCAAAGTTGGAAATTAGTATTTTATTGACTTGCATGCCACATCTCCAGTGATTTTCTCTGCATTCAATGATTTAAATGCTGTAATTCTTTCCATTTTTGCATAATAAATTAGTATTCAAACCCACCTTTTTACTCAGTACAATTTTTGATAGATGAGCGAGGCTTCTGAATAATTTACTATCTACTGCAAGGATCTGAAATAACAGCTTTGTGCTCTGATTTAACTGATGCTTACTCACTTGTACTAGCCAAAATCCAGGCTCATAGCTACTGGAACCTCAGGATTATACAAACATCAATAAAAAGCAGGGGGACTTTCTCTTCTGTTCTGCTAAAAGACCTCATGTTATTACTACTCTGCGCGTGTTGTATGCCAATTACTGAAATATCCTGGCACCTCTTCTAAAGAAACACCTTTACTAACTCTGCAGGCACTAAGTAAAACTGGCTTTAAATTGAGTACAAGAGTAAATGATTTAGGAAAAAGTTGAAGACATACTGTAAATGTATTATAAAAATGGTAAGGAAATGAAGTTGAGTCCAGTGCCATTATGCTCTATTAACTTTTCTGTGCTTAATTGAAGTCCAAGATGAATACAATAATGCCATTCTTGGAAAGGAAAAGAAATCAATGCAACTTTAGATTACTGTTCAGTAGGTGGTTGTCAAAATAACGTTTCCTATGGAGAGAGAAAGAAAAAAATCAGGCTTGCTTTTGAAATAGTAGTGCTCACAAATGGGGTAGCATTTTTGTATCCTACTTTTTCTATGTAATATTTTCATTATAATCAATAAATAAAATGGAGACTGTGAAATGAAAATATTGCTGAGGAATATATTAACCGTAGTGCTGCAAAATCCCAGAAAAATAAAGAACTGTAAAAGAAAACCCCTTATAGGATATACAAACAGAGGTTCTGTGTGATATCATCCTTTCATTGATCTCAAGGGATTCAAGGGTAATTTAACAAACAACAGTAGAGCTCACAAATACCGTTTATGCTCATCTTAATATGGAAAAAGTAATAACCCATATTACCACTCCTTATTAAGTTTCCATGCTTCACTATTATGATAAGCCCTGAAGAAGTGCATTGTTTTCTTGTTGTATTGTTGTTGATAGTTTGAGGTCTAAATATACAGGATATATATATATGTATATATATATATATATGTGTGTGTGTGTCTGTAAATCCTAATGGTATTAAATGTATTTATAAAGAGACCTATCTATCTATCTATCTATCTATTTATATCAGTCTAACACCTATTATCTATTATTTGTCATCTAGCTATCATCTATGCATGCATAGTCATACCACATATACGCGCATTATATATATATGTATATACATATAATCCATGAAACATACGTGTATGTGTGTTTCCTATATGGTTAATCCTTTTTCTCAATGGTCACTAATCTTCAGTGATTTCAGTATTTTTGGGTTCTATCTTAAGAATGAATAGATGGTAACTCATTATGTTGATACAGTATACTTAGCATGCAAAGTAGACTAACATTTTTTTCTGTGACATATACAGTATGTTAGGATTTGTATCAACTGGCCATGTGATCAAATACGTTTGACAAATGCAACTGCATTCCTTTTTGAAATGTCTGAACTTTTGAACTCCTATTCATTTCAATACACTAAGTAGCCCAAGAAATACTTCAACAACCATCAAAACAAAACCAATGGAAATGCAACTCTTAGCCCACAGAAGTGACGGTAAAACACCTTTTGAGACACCTACTTATCATTCTGACAAAGATAAATCAAAGTCCAAGAATTAAAACTGGAAATAAAGGTGAATTGAAGTAGATAATATTCCCAGAAAAACAGTTGTAAAAGATTCCCGAGTGCATAGACGTCTATTGATCATGCAGATGATACTTTGCTAATGCCTCACAAGACACAGTTTCACTGCAAGGACTGGAACTTTGCCACATGCATGCCCAGGGCCATGTTCTTTGCTTTGTTTTGCTTTGCTTTGTTATTCTAGAAGACAAAGAAAGTGCAGTTCAATCTTTGAGAAGGTAGACTGTAGAATGTTACCATGAAATGATTTTGCTGAGTTTGGCTAAGTTCAGAGTACAACTGTTATGAGGCCAGTGGCTGGTATGCTTGGCAAAGCATGAAGTGACCATCAGTGACCCTTGTCTGTGGTTATTTGTACTCTGTGTAATCTTTGCCACTTGAGTGTAACTAAGAATGTCTCATTCACTCCTATAATAGTGAATGAAGCAGAAGAAATGGCATTTTACTGTCAAAATCAAGTCATACAAAGACTGTGGCTTTTGTCAAGTAATATTCACTACCTTGAACTCATTTATTTAAACTGGGACAACTTGGTTGTCTGGGATCGAAGTAGACCCACAGTGATTGTGAATCTCTTGAATGGTAGTCACAAAGGCGAATGTTTTGGAGCTAAGGGAATAGATGATAAAGAATAATTTTAACATCTTTAACATGTAGGGGAATATTTTGTAACAATAGGTTTGGGTTTTTTGCTTTTTTACAGACATTTAGATGGTCATGGATGCCATGACTAGGGGAGTGGCTCAAGGGACAGAATGTTTACAGATGAAGGTCCCTGAGTTCAAATGCGAGAACTGTTTACCACAACATTTAAAAAACAGAATGAAGAGCCAAAGGAGAAAGCGACAATGCCATCAAGAATCCAAAATATATACTATAAAATTAGTAAGTGAGGAAAGGGGTGGGTTGGCAAGGATGGGTGAGAAGGTTGAAAGAAGTGACATTGATCAAGATTCCTTGTATTCATAAACTGCTTTGTTAAATGGTAAACCCATTGTCAACTACCCTAAGATAATTTTTTTCAAAAAAAAGTGAGAGGAAGGGAAGGAAGGAAGATAAAGGAATAAAGGGAGAAAAGAAGGAAGGGAAGGAAGGAAGGAAGGAAGGAAGGGAGGAAGGGAGGAAGGAGAGAGAGAAAGAAAGAAAGAGAAAGAAAGAAAGAAAGAAAGAAAGAAAGAAAGAAAGAAAGAAAGAAAGAAAGAAAGAAAGAAAGAAAGAAAGAAAGAAAGAAAGAAAGAAAGAGAGAAAGGAAGAGGGAGGGAGGGAGGAAGAGAGGGAGGGAGGGAAGGAGGGAGGGAGGAAAAGAGAACTGTATAAGGAATATCTTAAGAGGTTATTACATAGAGATGGCAGAAATTCTGGCAGAGAGGAGCACAGTTATACACTCATGCACATACATGTGAATCAAAGTTTATTTACCGTATAACTTACAATTCCATTTTATAAGTGGAAAGTAATTTATTTCTATACAAACTTTTTGTATTAAGGTTTATTACTTTACCTTTAACATAACCTTTACAAATATTGATAACTGCATCTACTGTTGTACAAGTAGAGAGAGATTCAGTTTACTTAGTAACTTCAGGCAACAACAAATATCTAAGATATACTACTAGATAGCCAGGTACCTTAAATTGCTATTTTAGATTTAGTGAATGCTTTATTGTACAGAAAATCAAAAAGTGATATTTAGCAAAGACAATGTTAACTCATTCTGCTTTTTCTGTAGAGTCAAATAAATCTCCAGTTGGAGTTATCATCAACATTTTCCCTGAAGAATCACTGGGGAATCAAGCAAAGCACAACTTCATAGAGGGCATCTCAAAAATCAATACTCAGTGATCGTGGACCCAGGCACCAATTGATTTCACTGGAGCAAAATCTATTTTATGATAGGTAGAATTGATTTTTAACCTGAGTCTTTTTTAGCTTAACCAATATGGATTAACTGCTTTAGTAACTTTCTCAAAAGACAGACTACTTGACTCAATCTACTTGTCCCAAATTGCTTCGCGATTAAAAAAATAATAATAATTTGTTTTACCTGGATCCACCATTTAGATTCAAAAGATATGACAGATATAATAGGTGCCCAATATCTTAATTTTTACTTCTATGCAAACAATCATAGCAAAATAAAAGTTTAGTAATTAATGCATTTAATTTCATTCATTTAGCAAACCATTATCATCATGAGTAGAAAGTTTCACTCTTTATAATTCAGGAGAATGGGGTGATTTCCTATAGACAAATGATAAGGAAAAATAACCATCTTCCTAAATTATGTTTATTTAATCAATGGAAATATCATAAGAAAGAAATTCATTTACTGCTGCTTGGGAGGTTAAATTGACAGCAGAATTACAGAATTAATCTAACAGAGAAAGGGATTACGCTTTTCCAAATATATTGTAAAGTAGAACTGAGGTAAGACACAGATACAATGACTTGAAAGTGTTAAGATCTGACCAGTCTTCGTTTTTAAAAACGAGTTTATATGATATATGTAATTGACAAGAGATCTTTTATTGTATATCTTCCTCTCAAACTTGATACCCATTTACTAATCATTTTAGCAGCCAAGGATCTAAACAAAGAGGAAGTATGCGTATATTTTCCTGCCTTCTTAGTATTTCTGTATGCAAGGCTTCCACTAATAATTTCCATTTGTCATACTATTTTCATCATTCTTTCTTTGAAATATTTTGTTAAGTTACTACATGTGCCAGGCATTGTTAGATGTTTAATATGTCGAAAAAAGACATAATTTCTTATATTCTACAGCATCATAAATGTTCCATGTTCCCAATAATATACCAGTATTCCTTAAACAAGTTCTGTCCTTTTGCTTGAATCTGTTTTCTCAAGAATTTTGTTTTACTTACAAAATTGTTATTAACATCGCTCCCCCCCATTCTATTAGGATCTATTTTTACAGAACAAAAACAAAAAAAATGTTAGTTTTCAATTGTACATTCTTAAATCCTCTGTCCAAAAGTCATCTTTCATTCTGGAGAAAATTGGAATAAAAGGAGGAATAAGTTATATTTTCTGAATGGCTACTGCATAATAGGAAGTATACTGGGATAAAGTTATATACCTTTATTTAGGGTTTATCACACCATTACGTCTGTCAGATTGGTCAAGATTACCAGTGTAGGAGCAAATGCTGAGATAAAAGCTGAGGGTCATACTCAAATCTAGCTGACATAACTAAGCTTGGTGCTTTTCTCAGTGTGTATGGGCATGATCCTTATATTACCAAGAGATAGGTTCTGGTCAGTTTACTCATGATGTGCTAAATTATTTAAGGCATAAATGAAAAACTTGTTACTATAATACTATAGTATTTATTTGTCCCAACTTCTCCATAAGACATTTAAGAAAATGAAAGCTCCCCTCTTCAGGTACTGTCAGATAATTGGATCTTGGGAATAATTCCTGACTTGATGCAATTGCTTGACAATTAGTGTGACTAATACATTATCCAAAGTCAAACAGGACAACCAGAATGCTAATTGGAAATGGTAGTGTGTGAACACAGAAGCTTGTTGATGAGTCTAGTTTTGCCATGTTGAGTTTCAGATGTCTTTGTCAGTACAAGTCTCTCTTTTCCAGGTCAAAAGAGAAACTCATTTTGGGGTAGAGCTAATAAAGTGAATGAGAATGAAATTTATATTGAAGATATACAGGAAATAAACATTTGATTTAATTTCAAAATTCTACAATACTTAAAAATTTGAAGTGCTCTATAAATTCATTTTGACCTGTAAGAGTTTTATCACTTTAAGTTTTGCTAAAAATTAACCATATTCTATATTTATCCATAATAATATTTATTAGATAAATTCTATTACGATGTCTGCTTTGAGATTATTCATCTATAATAAAGTAATAACATCTGATAAATTCTGTCACTTAGCACATCTTTCAATGGCTATTTGAAAATACGTAGTGCAGTAACAAAAAGAAAAAGATACTGAGTCTACCTATAGCATAAGAGACATTCATTCCATTAACATAGATATGTTTGCCTCTAATATTTAACTGTCATCAGTAGCTTTTCCTAGGGATATTTCCCATACTATACTCGAATTCAACACACAATCTCTGTATTTCTCCAAAAGCAATAACAAGAGGCATACTTGGTTCATTTCAGCGGAAATATATATGGGGTACAGTATTTTTTTTTATAAATTAGATGTGCATGGATCCACACTACAAAAGGTATAATGTGTCCTTTCTCTGTGAATGAAAGATTTCTCAACATTTCTTGTTTGGGTTCTTATCACTAACAGATCATAAATTGTTTATTAACTCAATAAATTTATTTGATTGGGTCAAGAATTAATATTAATAATGAATATATGCACCAATCCCTATAGATCACAAGGCTGAAATTAATATACCTCTCTATTTCTATTAATTTATTGGCAAAAAGAGGACAGGACACTAAAGCATCAGATATGATAGTCACATTCAGCATAACATAAGGGTATCCTATTGAGTGTGTTAATTCAAATTCAGAAAAACAAATAGCACACATTTCCTGTTACATACACAAGGTAATGGCATGGGACCATTCAGAAGGTCGGGAGAGACAGAATAAAATAGAAAAGACTAATAGGGAGTGAAAGATTTTAATCAAATCCATGTCTGAATGAAAGTAGCATAATGAAACCCAGTAAAAATTGTTTAATATTGAGGATAAGAAGTGGGTAGAAAACATGGGAAAGTAATAAATGAGGAAAACTTCATTGAAATGTGTTATATACTTTTGAAAATATGATGACACATCTTTGTATAATTTATATATTCAAATAAAATATATTGAAACAGATCCATGTCTTCACAACATTAAAGAACTGTATGAAATACTATACAGCCTGCTTTATTTTTAAAACACAAGCATATAGGTTTTACACTCTGGGGAGTCCAATATCTTTGAGAAAGTTAACAATAAGTTGTGTAATTTATACCCCATTCTCATTTCTCCTCAGAATTCCATTACAAACCTTATCCATATTTATCCTATTGCTTAGCAACTTTTCATCAGGCCAAATGGAGGTAGAACAGGAGTTTGACCCAATTTCTCTCTCAGTACCGACTTGGATAGTAAACTATACTTGGCTTTTTCTACAACATGTATAATATAAACCACAAACTATGTTGTACTCATTTTTTTTCACCTAATTCTCTTGCCATGTTTTAGAGTTCCCATTGCCTTCCTCACAGTTATTTTTTATTTTGTGCTTCTCCCAGTTTATATACGTTCTGCTATAAAAACTAAGCCCAGTAGAAGAATGCTTTTTGTCTATAAATATGTAATGGTTCATTACATAACTCTTCCTCTCTTTCTCATTAGTAAATCTGTGAGACTAAAACAAAGACTTCATCTTTCAGAGCTTTCAGCATTTGTGAGCACACCTATCTTCGTCATAAATTTGCTTTGTGCAAAAGATTTTCTTAAAATCACAAGATATTAAACCAAGCAAAGTATTCATTTCTTTGACTTATAAACCCAAAGAGTATATGATGGTCTTTTGCAGAGATTCTTGTCAGTTGTACTTTACCAACCAATGCTTTCTGAGTAAAATAGGATAGAAAACAGCAGCCCTTATTCAAGTTTCTGAAAATTAACATGCTCAGTCAGGCAAAAATTAACCTTAACTGGATAAGCTTTTAAGTTAATAACTGAATACTTTATGCTTTCATCCCCCCTTCTTGTTTTGCAAATTTAAAATTATGCCCTACTTTTCTTTGAAGCCCATTATTATAATGGAAATAAATACTACAGCCTTTAGACATATTCAAATTATTATTATTATTAAGAATGGGCTCTACTGGCAGTCCTACGACTGGTTGGATACCTAGTTAAGTTATGGAGACTCAAGTAATCATTTTGAATATAAAGTCTCTAACAAAGTGTTGCAAGTTGGTTCCCAGCCATTGGGTATAATCATTGTGAGGTGTTTTCATAATGAAGTCTGTCACAGAACTTGATAGTTTCATTCCAGGAAGGGGGCCCAGGTGAAGGAAGGTCATTTGGAGTTTGTTCTTTTCCTGAGCATCTTCCTCAGTCTCTTTACAGCACTAGGTAACATCACAGTATTAAATTAGTGCTAACTGATGAACCTTCTTGCACAAGCTTGAATCTTCTTTTTCCTTTATCACTGAAATAAGAGTATGTTTACTTTGGAATTAAGAAGACATGTAATACACTGAAAATAAGAACAGTCTTCAGATATATTTTATCATTAAAAATTTATTTTGAATACTTATAATCATTTTGATGGTGTGTGTATATATGTGCATGTGTGTGTGTGCATGTGTGTGTGTGCGTGTGTGTGTGTGTGAGTGTGCCAGTCTTGGGGCTTGACCTCAGTGCCTGAGCATTGTCCCTGAGCTTTTCAAGGCTAGAGCACTATCACTTAAGCCATAGCTCCACTTCCAGCTTTTGGATGATTAACTGGAGGTAAGAGTCTCACAAATTTTCCTGCCTGGGCTGGCTTCAAACTGTGATCTCCAGTTCTCAGCCTCCTGATAGCTAGAATTAGGCATGAGCAACCAGGGCCTGGATTCTCGGCAATGCTTATTTAATAGTATTTACAAACAAAGAGGCAGTCTTTCTTGTCACAAACAGGAGGTCACACAGATTTTTAAGGACAGGTCCCCAATCAAAAGTGCAATCTGCAGAAGGCTTGGATCACATCCAACATTTCTTACATTAACAGCCACATGGAAAGTGGCTGCATCCTGGTTGCTCTTCATTACATGAATCATTTTATTATAATGGTCTGTAATTCTATGAGAAACAGCAATTCTGAAATGTTAATGTTTCCTTTTAAAATAAAAAATAGCCACTGAATGCCTCAAAGTACAGATTGATTGGATATTAAAGACCCAAATAGTGATTTTTTTTTAAAGTTTGATGAAAAGACATATTTCTGTCAAGTTTCTGAGCTGCTGGCACAAGATAGATGTTTAAGTGAATGGTACGAAGAAAACTACCTTTTATGTTCTTTTTTTATTTGTCATTATTTGTGTTCAAATGCTGATACATCACGCAACTGTCTTACACACATATGCAATTACCAAACACAGTCTGACACACGCACACATTTTTGCTGTTCATCACCAATATCTCAAAATCGAGTGGCTTATTCAAGCTACTTAAAATGACTTACTGAAAATCTTAAAAGCAAACTATTTCAAATCAACAATATATTAGCATAGCATTCTGAAACCCAACTCAGTCAATACTTTGAAGAAAGTTCATATTCCCCCAATAGTTACAACTTGTTTGTATACTGATCTTTCTAGTTCTGTCTTTAAAGTTTTTAAATACTGGAATATATCATAGGGTGTGTCATACACAGGAAGGTCTTTCAGAACATCTTATAAAATTGTCCTAAGTGAATGACAGAATCAATCTCAAAAAGACACAAGAAAAACACATGCACAACTGAGTTAACTTATTCTTAAAAAATCTTTTTAGTGGGGACAGTAAAATACATTTATGATCTCTAGTCCCTCTTTTCAATATTCACCCATAATTCACAAATATAGACACACATGGAAAATGCAGCATTAAGTAGGACATTCTTTTCTATTTCTACCTCTTTTTTTTTGTTTTTGGCCAGTCATAGGACTTGAACTCGGGGCCTGAGCACTGCCCCTGGCTTCTTTTTGCTCAAGGCTAGCACTCTACCACTTGCATTACTGCACCACTTCTGGCTTTTTCTGTTTATGTGGTGCTGAGGAGTCAAACCCAAGATTTCATGCATGTTAGGCAAACACTCTACTGCTGAGCCACATTCCTAGCCTCTTTTCTATTTCTCTATTTTTTTGTTATTGTATACTTTCAAGTGAACCTTAAGCAGCAGTATCTCCTTTTGTTGAAAATGGAATGGTAATGGAACTGGCTGCTAAGTAAACAAAGCAGTTGTCTTTGAGCAGAGCACTTTATTTCTTGAATCCCAGCAACACTAAACTCCATAGTGTTAATCATCTCAATTAACAGTCACTAATCACTATCGACAGGAGTGGCAGCTACTCAGAGCACTACACATGCTAGGTCTATAATCACAAGCTTCTGATGCACAAATGTGCACTTTTCCTTACAAGATTTCCCTTTTCTTTTTTCCTCTAGTCAAAGTAAGTTTCATTAGTTACTCTGTTACAAAGTACTAAAATGTTTGGTTAAATTAAAGATCAGAAGTTAGGGTGTCAGTTTCTGAAAGCTATTGTAAAGCAATGTAGAGCTGAGAGGAAGAGCTCAGAGGAAATATCCAAAAGATATTTATTATAAATGTGTTATATATATTAGTATATATACAATATCTTCATTTAAAAAAATCAATTAGTTGAATGAAGTTAAACAAATCATCAAGGTCCCAATGGTGTTTTCAATTATGAATCAGTTAGTGAATTAATTATGCTTCATATCACATTACAATGTTTCTGAGAGATACCTGCCACCTTCTTCTGCCTTACAAGCTAATGAACAGAAAGAATCTCTTGCTCATCATTACTGCTTAACATTTCTTAGCATTGCTGTCAAGGTCTTCTGCTGCAGCCTCTTCCTCTTGCCTGTGGAGTAGAGTAAGGTCCTCAGGAGGCAGGAAGAAGCTGAGAGCTTGCCTCACCTTTCCCTGGATAGATCACAAATGTTGTTTGAAAATACTCTCATCATGGAAAAGCGTGTGAGACTTTCCCAGGGTCTTTTCAGATATCCTCAAGGATCAAGGGAAATCGATACCTTTTCTATAGTTCCCCTTTGTCCTGTCCTCTTTTATGCTGTTACATATTAAGGGCTAATTAAATGTTCACCTTGTTCCAGATGCCTACATACCCAAGCCACAATGCACCAGCCTCCCTTGGAAAATCGTCATTGTAAGAGCTAAGTCATGGGACTATTTCCTCACAAAACAGTAGAAAAACTTATTATCTTTCTCCTCATTCCCTCCCTCCTTCCCTCCCTCCCTCCCTCCCTCCCTCCCTCCCTCTCTCTCTCTCTCTCTCTCTCTCTCTTTCTCTCTCTTTCTTTCTTTTTCTTTCTTTCCTCTTTTCTGTTTTCCTGGATATACTTACATTCCTAGATTGATATTATTGTATGAGTTAGAACTGAAAATTATCGTAAAATGTAATAAAATGTAAAATGATCAACTTCCCATGTGGAGAAATGTCCAGGACTCTCAGAATACTTCAAATGTTTACAGGATTACATTTAAACAACAGAAATTGTTTTCTCTGAGGCAATCATGGGAGGTTGACCCCATGTGGATAATGGGGTTTTCTCATGAAAGCAGACCACTGAAGCACTTCCCTAGGTGACTCTGCAGTGTCAGATAAAAGTATGGGCCCTAATGCTGTGTGAAGCAGCAAATGCCATCACTGAGATAGCTGAGCACACATTCTCTTATAATAGATTGTGGAAATGAATGACTGTGAAGGGGACCATACTTCAGTGAGTAGCAAGAGAGTCAGAGAAGTAAAGGTCTTATATTACCAAAGCATTCAGTGTCCCTCAAGCATACGCAATTCAAATTTACCACTCGATGCCTTATTTCATAATTACAACATCTCAAAAGCTTTGAAGACAGAATACATGATTACTATAGCACCAGGCAGCTTTGCATTAATGCACAGTAGGCCAGCTAATGATATCACAGGCGTGTCAAAGGCTCAACACTTACTCTGTCTTGTTCTTTTTCAAAGAGGAAATTGGCTGAAAGAATCAAAGTCTTTGTAGAATGTCAAAGGGCACTGTAGAAGAAAGTAATTGTGAGATCTAATTCATGCAACGATCTTAAAAATCATTATGGGCTTTTTGACGAGTGAAAGAAAATGTGTTGCATTCATTTAACGAACTCAAATGTGGCTTAATCCGCTAATGTGAAAACGCTGAGCCATGACCTACTCACCCATGTTAATGAGTATGTCATTTACATGTTTGCCACGGTAATAGGGAATAAATGGTGGAAGATTCTATAAAGAACTCATTTGATCCTGCCAAGATGTCTAATGACAGAAAACATCTCAAGTAGAAATCCATTAGTTTTTTTTTTCATTTTCTACTAGTTTCCTCATAAATGCAATCCATTCTCAATATTCATTACCTAGATTAAGACAAGCTGAGAAAAAATAGCTGTGTTACTACAATGAAGTAGTCAATGTATTAGGGGTTTAGTAAGTCACCTAGCCCCTCATTTCCAGTAAATTTATCTCAAACACAATTTTTCTGTTGGCGTACCATATGCAAAATAGATAATATAAACATAATTCTATATATACATATATGTAAATGATTGATTGGCCATGGACTAAATGAAGACACAAATTTTTCCCATGTTCATTAACTCTAATCGTATGATTTTATATATAATACTATTAAAATCATAGATGTGAAAACCATCAAAACCTGGACAGAGGAATTTAATTCAAGGGAAAATCCAAATGTCATCAATGAACTATATCTGAATAGTTGTCGTTTCTTATTCCTCAGCAATATGCTGGATCTCAAGGATTTAAAATTTATTTTTTAATATCCATATGAAATTATACATGGTTATTCATATAAAGCTAAATGACATTCATAAGTACTAGTGGAATTCATAACAAACACTTAGGTAGAATCATTTATTATAAAATATTAGACTACCATAGTGTTTTATCATTTTAATGTTTTACTTTAATATATTCTAACGTGTTTTCATAGTGTTTTGTTATTTGTTTTGTATTTTTATTTTAGGTATTATACTAAATAATATGACAAGGTAATAACATAAGCACCAGAAACATTTTCCTTACCTGAAGCTAATAGTTGGCAGATTAATTTATAAGTTAATGATATTCACTCTTCCTGATAGGACACTGTATATTTTGAGGTTTAGTATTTTATAATTTTTGGAGATAGAGGGATGGTTATCACTAGATTTTCCTATTAATATGAACTATAATTGTTTATTTAAATATTAAATTTGATGGTAAAACGGCTAAATTTGAGGCTAAAATGGCTAAACATGAGGGTAAAATTGTTCATGTGAATAAATGCAAAATCTTAAAACTAATAATGGAAATAGCAGTAAGGTTAATAGTGTATTAGGAAAATAGGTCTAAGTTTTACATTGCTTGTTAAATTAAAATATTAACTATATTCCAACGAAATAAATTTAGAGTATAAGAAAATACAAAGGTGAATGTAGACATGGTTATAAATGCAAAATACATGTATCAATTAGCTATAAAAATGACACTGTAAATTTCTTGACCAACTTCTGAATCTTCTGAGACAGAAATATTGTGACCTTTTCAAAATAAGCTCAGATCACACTAACTGTTCTAATTCCTCCGTAATCAGACTAAAAGGCAACTTGCTGAAATTATTTATTGAGGAAAAGTCTTAACAGAATTTCCAAAAAAATTAATTTTCATTTGGCCATTTCCTTTCCACCACAGGAGGCTGGAGAATAATCAAATTCTGTTTTTTCTTTTTTCTTTTTTTTTTCCTAGACTATTTCGTAAAATCTCACAGGAGCAACTTTTGGTGTAAGAAGATATTTTCCCAGCGGCTTGGTACAAACCACATCTTTTGCCTGACTGTTCACAGAGAAGATCATTTGGAATGTACTCCATACACATCTTGACCTAGCCACACACCCTGCAAATTTGGGACAATAACTTCTTCTATGAAGATGATTTCTCTTAATTATCTTTGTAGCTTCAGTTCAGAACAGAGTGGATACTGAAGATTTCAATCAAGTAATTTACAAGAAAAATTAATGATGCTTTCTTTTTCCTTAATAATTAAAGCAAGCTTTATGCATCTTTTCTCATTATTAAGTGATCGAAAGGGCTTGGTGGTTCTAAATGTGAGAGAAAATGGAAAATGATTAAAATGAGAAAAATATTAGTTGTTGATCTATTTCTTTGAAGGATACCACATGTTTCTTTTTGATGTTGTTGTTGTTGTTGTTTGCTCCAGTCCTGGGGCTTGGACTCAGGGCCTGAGCACTGTTCCTGGCTTCTTTTTGCTCTAGGCTAGCACTCTGCCCCTTGAGCTACAGCGCCACTTCTGGCGTTTTCTATACATGTGGTGCTGAGGAATAGAACCCAGGGCTTCATGTATAAGAGGCAAGCACTCTTGCCACTAGGTCATATTCCCAGCCTCTGTCCCTGGGGTTTTTGCACTCAAGGGTAGCACTCTAACACTTTTAGCCACTATCCAACTTTCAGGTTTTCTGGTGGTTAATTGGAGATAAGTCTCATGGACTTTTCTGCCTGGGCTTGCTTTGAACCTCAATCCTGAGGTCTCAGCACTTGAATAGCTAGGATTATTGATGTGAATCACTAGCACACAGCTGATTCAGATATTTTTGTAGCTGATTCTCTACTTAGCTTATCAAGAAATTTATAGACATATACAAATCATTTCCTACAAGGAAGAAATTTCTAAAATAATTTTATGTACTTTAAGTGGGAATTTGTGTCTTCTGTTTTATAATATTATCTCAGTACACAATGTTCCTCTAGAACATAAGTCCTAGGGTAATTTGCACAGTGCATCTTATAGCCCACTCCCTTGAAAGTCCCTCTTTAATTCTTGCATGAACAGTTTTTATTTTTATTTTATTTTATTTTTTATTATTATTATTTTTTTTTTGGCCAGTACTTGGCCTTGGACTCAGGGCCTGAGCACTGTCCCTGGCTTCTTTTTGCTCAAGGTTAGCACTCTGCCACTTGAGCCACAGCACCACTTCTGGCCATTTTCTGTATATGTGGTGCTGGGGAATCTAACCCAGGGCCTCATGTATATGAGGCAAGCACTCTTGCCACTAGGCCATATCCACAGCCTTGCATGAACAGTTTTTAAAAGTAATTCTGTTAGATATGCACATTCCATTAACACTTTCTAAATATTAGTCTGTTTCCCACACTAAAAGGGGAACTCTCTAGAGAAATGAATTATTTCACATTTGTCTCGGTAACCTAGCCTTTAGCAAACTGTCTTGTATAATGAAACATTTAATATGGCAAATGGATTACGTAAAACAAATCCACAATGGTAACTTTACGATTGATTTTTCAGGCCTTCATTTCAAAATTTTGCTGATTTAGAAGTTTGATTTGCCAAGGCATGGTTCTCAGTGTGTCAATCTTTCCAGCCATGGTTGTGTCCACCTTCAATACTGAGTCACATCTACACTTAGTTGTTCAGTTAGCCAGTCTGGTTTTTCCTGTATTTATACAGATTAT
This sequence comes from Perognathus longimembris pacificus, assembly GCF_023159225.1. Lineage (NCBI taxonomy): Eukaryota > Metazoa > Chordata > Mammalia > Rodentia > Heteromyidae > Perognathus > Perognathus longimembris. The sequence goes on from NC_063184.1 coordinate 22,749,599, forward strand.
TTGTTCTTTTTTATTTTCTTTTTCTTTTTCTTATATGAAATGAGACTCACAGATAAACCACATAGCTGATTCTTAAAATAATTCCCTATCAAATACAAACAGATTTTAAAAGGGAACTAATTTTAATAAGAGTAAATTGAAAAAGTATTGCAATTTTCAATCCCATGTATTATAATATGAACCAGGAATATGTTTGTAAATGTGGGAACAACCACTAGGAATACTAGGATTACAAAAAAAAGTTAAAACATATAGAATTGCTATCTGAAAGTCTTGACTGGCAGATTGCCATTATGCCATGACTTTGATAGAATTTCTATCGGAGTCAAGTCACATGTCCTCCAATTTTAGGTTATGCTTATACAAATGGAAAATTTAGCCTTCATTTAAACCACACAAAATGCCTGCTAAAGTATGTTTTAGTCAATGATCAGAATTGGGGTCCAGGTTCCAAAAATAAACCAGATTTCATTACTACTTGTATGTATACTGAAACGTAGAATATTGTAGGCTATTGTCTGGAGGCTGAGCAAGTCTTTTTTTTTTTTTTTTTTTTTTTTTTGCCAGTCCTGGGACTTGGGACTCAGGGCCTGAGCACTGTCCCTGGCTTCTTTCTGCTCAATATTAGCACTCTACCTCTTGAGTTTCAGGGCCATTTCCAGATTTTTCTGTTAATGTGGTACTGATGAATCCATCCCAGGGCTTCCTACATGCTAGGCAAGCACTCTACCATTTAACCACATTCCCAGCACCCTTTGTTTTTCTTTCTCTTTTTCCTTTGGTTTGGGTAGTTCTATGGCCCAGAGTTCAAGGCCTTGTGCATTCCTGGTAGGTACTCTACCACTTTGTTTACACTGCCGACTTTTTTCCTTTTAGTAATTGTTTTTCATTTCTTTATTTGTCAAAGTGCTTTACAAAGGTGTTACAGTTTCATACATAAAGCAGTGCATACATAATTTTGAACACAATCTCAACTTTTTTTCTATGTGCCACTGAGCTGGGTGAAAACAGGTCTTTATGGATTTTCTACTATTTGTATTCACTAACTGTACATAAATCCCTTTGCATAATGATAACCCAAATTTATCCCATGAATTCCTAAAGCTCTTCCAGGGGAAATATCACGTCAGTGGAAGACATCTGAGATAAATATAAATTTCACACAAATGCATAAACATTAAATTTATTTGGTAAGGCCCATCAATGCATGTGATATATGCTGAATTTGGTATGAACTTAGTATGACATGAATAAGCAAAAATTAAAATACACTGTTAGCTGAGATTCTACCATCATTATACACTATTGAACTTTCTTTAAAAGATCCCATCTTTACTAGCCAATAAGTGAGCTCACTGTAAAGTACAGGACCTGAATGCATTCCCAAATGCATATATAATTTAGTCTTTGACCATGGAATCTCAGAGGCCTATGGAAGTTTATTCTGCTCCCCAATTATAAGATGTCCTCCATTTCTCATGGACTTTGGTCTGCAGCCTCACATTTAGAACTCACCAAGACCTTGGTATTTTTGTTACTGCCCCTTTATTTGGGCAGCAGGCCAGCAGGCTGATGGGATGTCCAGACCATCATACTTCATTTGTCACTAACATTTCACTCTAATCATGAAAATGCAGGAGTTCAGGCATCTAGCCTCACATTTTTGATAGACTTCCTGAACAACTAATTGAACTTTCTAAATCCAAGGTCCTAGTCATAGAGATTTTTATTACCTGTATCTCTGCTGTGAAAGTGATCCAGCCAGACAAAGACCATCCAATCAGGTTGTGTAATAACTTACTGACAACATTCTAATACAGACAATAGAGAAATCAACTTTCAGGCAAGTTCTTCCTCAACTGCTACGGCTGGACTGAAAGAAGCTGATTGAAAATCTAATAGCTAAAGGCAGCGGCAGGAAAGAGCTATCTTGAAAAAAAAAAAAAAGCAAATTAAATTCCTCTGGCAACCAGAGGCTAGACTAGGACAATTACAGTGGTATTGACCTTTCATAGCCTGTTCTGTTTGTATTTTATTTTAATGTTGAATTAAACAAAAGTAGTATATATTGGGATATGAATGCTGGAATGAGAAGTTAACCAGAAATTCTAAAAGGGATGATAAGGATTACCAGCCTCTATTCTTTATTTTCATTAACCTTAATTAATTGTAAAATGGGCTTATTGTGATGTTTACAAAGATGCATCAAATGTACTTTGATCTAGTTTACTCCTTAAATACTACTTGTTCTTAAACCTCTGCATTTTCCCCTCTATATTAAGAGGTGTTAACAGGGAAGTGACACTATGCATCAAAGTTATAGAGTGCTATCCTTAAGTGCAAAAGCACAGGGACAGCTCCCAGGCCCTGAGATCATGCTCTACAACTGCCCAAAAAATTAAAAGTGGGTTTCATTATACCCTATTCATATCATATATGTATGCATATATATGAATTTCTATAACAACATGTATGCTTTTAAATAAGGTTATTTCTCCTTTTTGATGCTGACAAAATAACCACAGAAACTAAAAATACAAGTTCCCTCATACAAGTGCCTCATGTTGAGACTGTAAATTCTACTTACAGAAAGTTAGGAGGGAAATCCTTTTTACAGCTTCTATAAAGTAATGGTTAGACATTCAACAACTTGAACTGGAAGCAAAGAAACACAAGCCATGGAAGGTGCTTTGCTTTAGTGTATCAAAGAGATCTCCCTGTTCCTCTGCTATTATCCAAATGTAAGTTATTTTTTAAAGCAGACTTGATTTGTTTATATTGGTTATGTATCTTCAATAATGTCTTATACCTTTCTTTGTAAGTATTTCATGCAAGAATAAAGTATATAATAAATTTCTTTATCAGACACCTGGTATTTAATTGAAATGTCAATAAAACTTAATAGAATAACTGTAAGAAGTATACTACTTATCATCTTCAATATTCCTTGATTAATTTTTCCTTAACGTCTTATAGAATGTTAAACTCAGAGCAGTATGAAATACAAAATACATTTTATTAGAAAATGCTTCCATGTGTCAGACGCATGGTTGTCTATAATTTGCTGTTTGCCCGACTAACCAAAGATGTTATTATCATCTGGTAATATTTCTCAAAAATAAAGGAAAATATATTTAATGAAATATATTTCAGGTACTCTGCACACATTTTACAATGTAAAACTGGGTATACATTATAGCAGCTTTTAGAGGAAATATTAATAACTAGATATTTGAGGCACAATAATGCATAGGTGAATTTGAAAAACACATGTCATATTTATTATAACTTATTCTAAAAGCAGGTAAAATGATGATGGTTGAGGAAAAGAAGGATATGTGAGGAGGACAAAGAAGCATGGGTGGGAACGGAAAGGAAAAGTGTTAAAGTGAAAGAGTGAAAACAAGAAAGAAAGGTACTAAGATTTTAAAAGTGAAGAAACGAGGTCTTACAATGCTTGCCATGTGGAATGTATTGCACACTTTGAAACATTTATAAGGAAAATATTTCTTTGTCTACTAAAACCACTATCAATCATTTTCATTACTATAATTTTCAAAGACAAGGATTATAAAAATAAATTCTTTTTTTTTGGAAAGTCTATTATATAAAATGGGACAAGCCATGGTTCTCATTTTAGCCAAGCAAAATAAAACCATGAAAATATTTAAGGAACTAACTCATAACTGCCATGGAAGTTATAAACTTTCTATAATGATGTCTTTAACTCATTCAGTCTCAAAACACTTCAAAGCACATAACTTTTCTTTAGTTCCAGAAATATCTATGAAGTAAAAGCTAGGCCTTCAGATTCTAAGCATCTAACTCTAAATACTCAGGACACTGAAGTTTTTATTGTTCTTTCTATTTCTCTCCAAATAAAGAAGTAGATTTTTGTTTTTAAAGAAGCATGCTAGATGGTTAATTTTAGAAAATTATTTGTTTGAAGCCATTTAAAAGAATACAGCCTTAATACATTCTGTAAGAATAGCTGCTAATTATCTACTAACTGAAAAAAAGACTGCCCAAAGTAATCTTTGTATATTATGTGTATCATGAGCCCCTTGTAAAGATTAAATGAAATATTTTTTTTTCTCTTTATAAATCACAAGGCTGATGGACTCACAAAGGGACCAGGATTATACAACTCTTAAGCACAGGGCTGCTATATCAACCAATCCCCCATTTTCCAGAGCTTATTTTCATTCAGTGGCCACAAAGACATTAAAAGATCCCCTTAAAAGCATTTCCTTCATCTTACACTGAATCATCTCTAAGAACCTAATAGTCCACATTCCTTCAGGCTTCTTCAAAGTCAGTGTTTTCTAGCATTAACTATTTTATGTTCCTTCCCTTTGAAATCCTTTCAATTTCCAGTACCTTGCTCTCTGTGGTCCCCTAAATATACCCTTTGATTTGCACTAGTAGATTCTATTTACACATGCCGTCTTCCCAACTACTGTCAACACAAAGGAAATATACACCTTTCCCATCGTTCAGATTCCAGTTAATGAGATTCCATTTAATTGTTTTCCTCTGTGTGATATTTATCATCCGGCCTCCATGCGTTTGTAGTTCCTTCTACCTCCATGGCACTGCAAGGCAGCCATCCTTGCTAAACTTTATTTTATTCACTTCCCGCAATACTTTCAAAGTGGGGAAAGCACAGCAATGGCAATTTAAAAAGTCTCCAAATAGTTGGGGAAAACTTAAGCAAGCTTAATGGTTGCAGGTCAGTTGAGAAACCACCCACTGGAGAGTGTTAAAGAACTGGAAGATGAATTCTCACCGCAATTACTATTTTATAGATAAGCACTTGTGGGAAAGTAGGTGAATTTTAGATGACTAGGAAGGCCAGCTCGGCAACAGTTTTTAAAGGGTACATAAAAGAGTACTTGGGAATTACAAGCTAGTGACCTACCTAGAATACCAGAAAAGGTTCTAAGCTGATTCGTTGTTAACAATTCATTTACGGGGCCAGGCACCTGTAATCCTAGCTACTCTGGAGGCTCCGATCTGCAGATCACAGTTCAAATCCAACTCGGCAGGAAACTCTGAGAGACTCTTCTCTCCAATTAACCACCAGGAAACCAGAAGTGATGCTGTGGCTCAAAGTGATAGAGCATTAGCCTTGAGCACAAAAGCTCAAGGACAGTGCCCAAGTCTTGAGGTGAAACCCCATGACTGACAAAGAAAAATCATTTACACCATCCTCTTTGTTGAATAACAATAAAGAATCATTATAAAAAATAAAAATATAGAATATTCAGACAAAATATGTCATAGTCCTAAAGTTCCTATGACAGTGCCAAATCATTAAGATAGGGAAAATATTGCTTAACTACATTAACAACTTTCTCTAGATTGTTTTTTAATGTGTACTTATCTCTTTCTTTCTCTCTGTATGTATATATGTATATACACATATGTGTATATATGTATATATGTGTGTGTATATATACACATACACACATTCCGACAGATTTATTTCCTCTTTTCATAGGAAATCTTAACTTTACAGATTATAAGTAGAGTACTTCTAAAATGAACAAAAACTGCATAGTACCAATATAGGCAAATATTCGCATTATGCAACTTTGTTGATTTTTCAAAGGTTATTTATCGTTGGTATAGCTCAACTGTCATTATTGTCCAGTAAGAATAAAATAATTAGGGAGTTCAATGATATTTGTACTGCCTATGCTTTGTTTTGAAATTGCAATAATATCAGCACCTACAAGGACATACTTGTTACTTCATCTACACATTTGTCAGCATTTAACCAGTTGTTAAGGTTGAAGATGATATTCTTCGTCCCATGTAGGGTAATAAAATACATTAGAGTTATATTATTCACTAGATAAAAGCAGAAACTTAAACATGAATTATCTCAGCTAAGCCACAGAACAGCTCTAAGAGATTCTCATTTTACAGATGATAAAATTTCAGAAAAAAGAAGTTAATTAACTTCTCAGAACTTAAATCTGGTCAGTGCTAAAGAGTTTGTCCTCAGTGGGGTTTCTCACACAGTAGTTTTTGTTCAAGCTCTTCTATTTGGAATATGACATACTCTTTCAAACTGACTACTTCCTATTAAATGCAGATTAGGCTTCATCTACCTGAAAGAAATATTCCATAGACATACAAGTTGTATTTAGGCTTGGCAAGTAACCCCTGGTTTACTTTATAGAATACATCTCTTCCACTCCACAGGATTTCTTGATAGTTGTTTGCCTGGGTTAATATTTCCTTTGTAACAGGTATTGTTCTTATTAAAATTGGTACATGGTATGCAAACTCATTGCTTAGAAGTTTATTAATCTGCCAGTAAATAGAAGACAGAAACCAAAACATTACTTCTTTGGCAGTGGGAAGGAAAATTCTGTCTCAAAATACATGTTAAATGCATTTTTCCTTAGGATTTAGCTACGCAAAAGATGACTTTCTTGTGTTCATTCCATTCCAAAGTTGCCTTAGTAAAATGCTACAGATCTCTGGTAGTGTCAGTGGTTTTCCAAAAAACAAGGAGAGTGGTATGAAAGCACACAACTCATTATTTCAACACATTATTGTCAAAGGATAGAGTATAGAATACTAAGACTTGATGGACCAGATCTGCTTCTAAGGAAAAGATCTTCCTTAAAACTATTGGATCCTGAGGACAATTTCTAACACTGCTTATATTGGACCCATGGGAGTATCCATCGAGAGAGAGAGAGAGAGAGAGAGAGAGAGAGAGAGAGAGAGAGAGAGAGAGAGAGAGAGAGAGAGAGAGAGAGAGTGTGTGTGTGCCAGTACTGGGACTTGGACACTAGGCCTTTTAGTCTCACTTTCTAACTTGGTTTTTCCACTTACTGCTGATTTTATACCCCTTGAGCCACAACTCTACAACCAGCTCTTTGCTGATGAGTTGGAGATATTTGGGGGACTTGAGTGCACCCACTGATTCTAAACCATGATCCTCTGCCTCTTGAATAGCTAGGATTATAGGTGTGAGCTCCTGGATACCAGCTCATACTTTCCTTTACAATAAGAGATCTAGTAGTCACTCTAATCTTCACACCATCTTATTACCAAAAGAGGTCCAGTTGTAAAGTTAAAATAATTTTCTCTGGTTATCTTAAATGCCACGACAAAAAGAAATTCTTGTTCTAGTAGCTATATTTTCATTTTATATTTCAGTATATTTGCCCAAGTGGACTAGTGGCACTCTGGGCCTCTTGAGTTAATATGGAAAATTTAAATCAGATATCTACTACTTTTCTTTGTGTTTTATTTTTAAATTTTTGTTGTTTTTAAGTATTTTTTAAAGAAGATGCTGTTCAACCTGTCAGCACAGTCAAGGTATTCAATGCATAGCCTGTGAAACTAACAAAATTGAGGGGAGGGCTGAGGTGAAGGGTTGTAGAACACAGCAAAAGATGTAATACTCATACTTATAAAACATTTCTTTTTTTTCCAAGTAAAATGATGGATTTATTGGGGAAGTAAAAAGTATATTGACTGGCCAGGGCCGCAGCCCAGACTCAGGAGCTGGGAATGCACACCAAAACATTTCTTTAAAAAAGGATAGAATTATTCCAATCTAATCAGATGACAAAGATGGTGTTGTGAATATTTTCTCAGGTTTGTGGAAGAAAGACAGCAACCAAATCAGAAGTCATTCTCTTAAACAGTTGGGTAAAGATTAGAAGATCTATACTAACTATTTGTGTATCCACCCAGAAAGCAGAATTAAAACTTAAGGCTGTTATCTAGCTGCACAACAACATCAAAAGTATCTTTAAGATGATGAGAATTTAACTAACGAGAGCATTGAAATATATAGTAGAAAAAACATTGGTCATTAAGAATTCTTTTCTTTGAGAACGATATACCATTTAATGATTATTACTTTGCCCAATCAATGTCCAAATTCCACTCATTTAATCACATCTGAGCAGTTAAGCCTGACACAGAGGTTAGAAGAGGGCAAATGTAATACATCTCACTCTGTTCCCCAAATTGAGCTCTTAATTGCCTTGAGGTAGCCAGTAGGTAAACATACTGGGATGTTTAAAATGAATGTCATTAGAGTATTATCTGTTGATATGTCCTCTCAATGAGGAATGATTCCAACTGGTTAGACTTAATACTGACTAGCATCATGTGGGCTAAATATATCATCACAAAGACTACACAGAAATTTGTTTAAAAAGTTGGAAAATATTAATAGAGCTGATAATTCCTTTTTTATATAGGATATTTGGGAGTGTTTACTAACCATGAGTTACTGACTGTTTTATAAAGTGCACTGTGGCCATCATCAACATCATAAGGAAAAAATAGTGGATTTCACTATGGAAACCAGGTTGAGAGAGAAAAAATGTGAGAGTCCAAATGAAGCATTCAAAATGGGTATTTCTAACAAAGGATGGTCACTTGATTTTAGTCATTTTATCCTTATTCTGGGTTCAGTTTTAGTTAACATAATGTTGGATTGGTTTCCAATTTTCAATTCATCTCTGAAGAGAAACAAATGTTTGTGATAACTAGGAAAATAATTTGAATGTGATTATCTTAGTAGTTTCTCAGTAATCCCATGCTACTTCTTATTTTAAACATATTCTTACAAAGACCCATTTTTTAGACTTCTATGTGTTCATTGTCCTTATTTACCAGCTCCTACATTAGAACTATCATAATGAACTATGATAGTCCTTTTAAAAAAAAAAACAATTGTGAGAACTGCATGAGACGAGAAGTACAGGGAAAGAGGAATCAAAAAGATGGAGTATTGTCAATCTCCTTTCAATGTTGAAAGAATGCAAATGCACTCTAGCTATATTGTGGTTCAAAAGCTCACTTACAGTGGCTTTTCAGTGACTTTAACAGGAATCATTATCCCCATTTTAGAAAGGGCAGTTAGAAAGAAAGAGGTTTGAAACTGTTTTTATGATAAATTCCTTTTCTACTTGGCTTCTTGTTTGCTGCCTCAGTGTATATATGGATGTGTGTATGTGTATGCATGCCTGTGTGTATATATGTGTATATGTGTGTGTTATGTGCTTATGAACCATCCAAAGTCATTCGCACTGAAATTCAGCCAGAGATTTCATTTGTTTTGGCCCCTGAATACTATGCCTGTCACATATGGAGAGTCAAGAGTATTAGGCAGCATTCAGAGGCAAAGAAAAGCAAAAGAAATAGTCATCCAGATTATTCCACTTAAGTGCATTCATTCACAATTCCTTTTCCTTTATTTCCCAGGGCTGAAGATTGGATTCTACCAAGTGAGCCACAGCTTAACTTCTGGCTTTTTGGTGGTTAACTGGAGATACGTCCCACAGCCTTTTAGTAGTTGTTTTTGTTTTGCATTGTTTTATGCTAGGCTTACTTTGAATGAAGATGCTCAGATCTCAGCCTGTTGAGAAGCTAGGAATATAGTCATGAGAAACTCAAGCTCAGCTACTACCCCTGTTAACTCTGTTTTTAAATAGTAGTTCTTTTCTAAACAATGGATATCTATATATTTATCTATATATCTATCTATCCACCTACCTACTAGTATTGTACCGATTATGACTATTACCAAAGACCTGAAAGTAATGAATGTGAAGTGAGTCTAGCAAAAAGAACAGCTAGGATTTGGAGAATGATGGAAAGGGTAACTCTAATCAAGGAACACTGGACATTCAGATAGACATAGTAAATTGGAACCCCCTTGTACAATCTTTGCAAGTTCAGAAAATACAAGACAATAAAATACATAGAAATCAAACCCATCTAGTCTATGTTATTTTCCCCATTTATTTCACATTATCTCAGTCTATTTTTTAACTTTCTCTTGATATACCTCATTGTGTATCTTGTTTTTGGTGCAGAATCTGATATCATCCCCCAACTAACCTTGCCACTGGCCTCAAAAACTTTCATCCAGTTGAATCTAATCTTTTTATTTCCCTTGCCTTACCTAATTCTGTGATCGTCATATTGATTTTTCTGTCAAATTTTTTTTTTTACACATCCACTTTTCTCACAGTGTGCTCTAATTTAGTCTGATATCAAACTATGGAAGTTTCACACTTAATATCTGGGCTCACATGCTTAGGCCATGCTCTTATTCCTTGCCAAGTTTCTTTGATACTCAAAGGAGAAGGTTCAAATTCTATGGTGGTTTTTGGGGGCCTTTTACAGTTACAAAGCAACAAGGGATTCATTCTGTAATCTCATTTAGATTTTCTGTACAAACCTTTAACTCTGACCAATTCCGTAAAGGCTTTCAGTGTGGGCCCCTGTGCTTTAGCCTTACTTAGACTGTGCTTAGATAAAGGTCTGGTCTTACTTCACTTCCTTGATTCTTCACATAGTTCTGCAAAGTCTACTGCCTCCCCCAACTCTCCTGATCATGAAGGCAACAAGGCCACTACATTTTCTTACTTAAGGTAGAGACACACTGAAGCAGAAACTCAAGTTGAGGTGGCTGGCAAAGGAAGCAAGCTTAATACTCTTGTAATGTGAATACATATTTTCATCAAATATTTAAAGCTGTGGCTGGGTGCTGGTGGTTCACCCCTGTAATCCTAGCTACTCAAGAGGCTGAGACCGGTAGGGCATGGTTCAAAGCCAGGCCAGGCACAAAGCCCCTGTGACTATGATCTCCAGTTAACCTCCAGAAAAATCTGAAACAGAGCTGTGTCTCCAAGTGGAAGAGTGTTAGCTTTGAGCAAAATAGTTCAGGAACAGTGCCCACAACCAGTTCAAGCCCCATAACCAACCAACAAACCAACAAATAAATAATAAATACTGAGTGACTGAATGAATAAAGCTAATTAAAGCCTCATGCTACTATAAATATATATTCACAAAATAGGGCATATACATAATCACTGAAATTCGTCCACCAAGAATCATGAGAGTAAAGGTAGCAAGCATCGAAGAAGGCAAACATTCTAAATGCTAACATGTAAACCACCTCAAATTCCTTCTGTCTATCCTGGAGTGTGACATCCATGAGAATAGCATCAACATATTCCAGGAATGATTTTGTATTTGTACACCCTGTAAAGTGGCAAAGAAGAGTCTCAGATTCACAGGAGTCAAGTGAAGAGAACATACTCATTATAGTTACAGAATATTTAATTTTGGAAACAATTTTACCATCCTGAAATCATACATTTAGATACTGTCTTTCTAATCTCTTGAAGTACCATGGAAAATTGATTAATTTGATTTGATTTAATGAGCATTCCCAGAGGTGTTTATAGCAATATGGCTCTGGGCATTGGGTTCAAAATAGGTGAGCTTGGCATACATGAGAGGTTTATTGTTTTTTAAGGATAAAACATAAATGTTCAAAAATCTTCCAAATCGGGCAAGTCTATTGCTGTTAACAGAGTCAAGTGTAAACAGTGGTGGCTATGATTATTATCACACACGTGGAAAAGAGAGTGAAACAAAAAGTCACAGGTCTTCTATCTTAGTCTAAGATAGTAATGTTTATTTTCAGATAAAAGTTATTTTCGTTTTGCCCACCTATAAATCATGATGTATACAATAATTAGGTAGAGTCACTAAGTCTAACTTTACTACTCTTAAAAGTATATTTTGTCAGTTTTTAAGGTGTGCATAAATTAATCAGATAAAATATTAATTTACTTCATTTTAATTCCTCAGAAGAATCAGTAATTTTCTAAGGTTTGATGGTACTCACTTTTTCTTTGTGTTTCTTTGTGTTTATTTTACTGAAGGAAGAATATAACAGGCAAAGAAATTATATGAAAAGGGTAGGAATAAATGTATCTGATCTCTGAACCCCATTTTAACTTTTATACTTAAAATTATCTGATTAAAAATATGAAAATGCCAAATAGGAACACATTTAGTCAGGTAAGCTAAGCATTAATTAGATTTAGTCATTTGCTAAAACGTAGATTAAGTGTTCAATGATTGCCTGAATGTAGGGCAGAGTTGAGAGAAATTTGCAGAGTTTTCTAGATTCATGAAATACAGCTGAAGAACCACTTCAGAATTAAAACCAGACCCAATTAAAACAAGTTATTCACAAATCTCACACATTAGGTAACAGTTTGAATTTGTGAACAGGATTGCACTAACAATATGTCATCTCCACAAAGAGAAAGTTACAGAATGAGGGCCCACACCATGGAGACAGGCTGTGTGGGTTAATTCCAGTCAAATCACTGCACAGATAGGTGACATGGAACAAGGAAAGAAATTTGAGGATCTTGTCCCAGATGGCAACAGAAACTGGAATCTTTTCTCTTCTGCCTTTTTTTGGTTTGGGAGATCAGATTCAGAACAAACTTTGGCCTAAAAAATTGCTGGAAGCTTCTGGAAACTTCTGGTAGGATTTTCCCCCCATTCTGTCTAACCTATGTTTTCTTGTTACTCTGTTTTCTGTCATTTAAAGTATTGGGGATGGGCAGCACGGACTGTAATATTGGCATGTGATGTTTGCTAGACAACCTACCAATTGAATCATACTCCACTCCCCAACTCACTTTTTACTTCACTTTGTTTTCTTTAGATAGGATTGCATGCTTTTTCCATTGCAGGCCTTGCAACAGAATTTGTTATGGAGTTGGGATTTGAGGCATGTGTCACCATACTCAGTTTGTTATGTGAAATGGGGTCTCACTGAGCATTTGCCCAGTTTATTAAGAAGGAAGCAGGTTGTTTTTTTCTGCATCTTTTGTGGCAAAAGAAAAGTTATCTTCTGTCCATACCCCAAGTTCTGCATAGAATTTCTAAAGCCCTGTGGGGCTATTTAGGGAATGATTGTTTCATGTAACAGAAGAACTTCAAGGGATATAGAAGATTTTCTGATGATTATGTAGCTATTGTATAATTTATTCTATTGGTGATTATCTCGTTCTTATCTGAAGGAAAACAATTAAGTAAAGCCAGACATAAATGTAACAAGACAGAGAAAACACTGTTCTCCATAGTCCAAATAACTCAAATCATGGATCAATGATACCCAACAACACAAACTTGTCAAAGCATGGACTTAAAAAATATCCATTTATCAAAGTCATGATCTAGATAAACTTATCAAAGTATGGATTAAAAAAAATACATAAGTTAAATTCAAGATCTACATTTCTAAGTATAAAATTCTTGGAAAGGATGACAAAGAATGCATGCCATACATATTACTTAGATATTAAATAACACATTTTAGCATGAATAATGAAACATTTAAAATCATTTTATGTTATCAAAAAATTATATTCCCCAGTGATTAGAATTTGTAGCCAAACTGGACAGGAATACAAATGTGAATAGCTTTATTTCTCTTAAAATATACCTTGCTGAATGCTTTAGTTAATGGTTATTTTACAATTGTAGAAAAGTGACTGATGGGAGCCAGTTTTAGTAACTCTCAGAATCAGAAAATTTAATTTGGTAGGAGCAAGGTTTGTTGTCATGGTAACATAGCCCAAAAGATTGTCTATGCTATGATATACGATAGTTCACATGTTTGATAATATCAGAGCTATAGAATACTATCTCAATAACAAAAGATAATTAATTCTTCTTTTTTGTCAGTTTTGAGGCTTGAACTTAGGGCCTGGATGCTATCCCCGAGCTCTTCAGGCTCAAGGCTAGTACTCTACCACTTTTTAAAAAATTAAATTATTTATTGTCAAAGTGCATACATTTCTTACCCAACTCATGATGCTCTACCACTTTGAACCACAGCTCCCTTCCTATTTTTGAGTGAATAATTAGAGATAAGAGTCTCATGGGAACTTTTCTGCCCTGGCTGGCTTAGAACTACAATCCTCAGATTTCAGCCTCTTAAGTAGCTAGGATTACAGGTGTGAGCCATCAGGAGACACTTAATTTTATATACAAGGAAATGAAACAATACTCACTGGGATGTACAGGAAGAATAATACTATTATTTAGTTTATTTTTTCCATGCTCCATCAAAACATAATCCTGACTCTTTGATGCTATGTTGAGATAAGACCATGGTAATGCAATTCCTCTAAGGAGCTAATTTAAATTTAAGTCATTTGAGGTTAATAAATGCTTGAATTTGAGCAGGAAAGAAATGTCTTCCAGCTAGAAAAATGGGTTAGAAAGTTAATCTCAATGCTCAAGCTTAATTTTTAAATGGTGAATAAATAGACCTCATCAAGATTCAAAAGAAATTTGATAGAGACATTTAGAGTTTAAGGATTTTTGGATAGAATATGAATATTTTTTTCTAGTTGCTTATCCCTACATTTTTCAGGGTGTGTGTGCTATTCCTGGGTCTTGACATCATGGCTTCCCACTCTTGGTTGGTTGCTTTTGCTCAAGACTGGTGCCTTACCACTACAGTCACATTTCCACTTCCATATTTCTGGGTTTTAGGAATAGCCACACTTGGTCACAGTCAAATGACCCCAAAATGAGCCAGACTGTCTTCTACAACTTAGAAATTATATCTTAACCTTTCTTTCTAACCAGTTCCCAGTTCAGTAAAATGTTTGCCCAGTATTGAGGACCACTGATCTTCCGAGCAAGGCAGAAGGCACTTGGCTTCCTGCAAAGGCACCATGCCAGGGATGCCATAATGGCCAGGGTCTCAAGAAGAGTGTCGAGGCATGAACAGGAGAACAGTGACTTGGGCCCCAACCCCTGACCCTTCTCCCAATGTTAGCTTAAAGGCTTATATTCTATTATACCAAAATGAGGTCTGCTTTGTATTAGAGAAGAAATGTATTTAGTCATCAGTCGCTATGTAAAAACTTTGTTGTCTTTCCTACTATGTATTGCTGAATAATAATAATAATAATAATAATAATAATAATAATAATAAAAACTGCCCTGGAGGTGAACTAGGGGCTGCTGACTTGTGAGACAGAGGGCCTCCTCCTAACCCCTTTGATTCTTAAGATTGTCTTTGTGCCTCTGTTTCTTTCTCACACCACACTGTCACCTTTCTACCTTTCTAGGTGTGTAATCATTCTGCAAGGCTGAAGAAGGAGGCCCAGAAAAGACTGATGATAAATACAGGTAGATTTTTATAAATAATGTAGAATTGTAGTCAGAAAACTCAATTTTAACTATTATTTTCACTATTCCATCTAACAATTTCTCTAGTAAACTAGGTAAGCTTTAGCAAAATAAATTAGATTCTTTATAAATAAAAACAAGTAGTCATTGCAAAGGGACCTAAGTAATGAAAGGATAAAATTTTGGGGTAGGTGGTATGACTTGGCCCTTACTGCTCTAGAAAAAGGCCTGCAGGTAAAAAAAAAAAAAGTAGGCAATACAGGGATTGAGTATATTTTTCACAATTCAGCAGTTAGATACATAACCATGTTTTAATCTCGGTATGTTTTGAGAATCTTAGTGGTGATCATGAAGTTGAAGACATTCACATTACATGCTGTATTTTTAAGACACTAAGCCATGGGCTTGGTAGCTTATGCCTGTAATTCTAGCTAACCAGGAGGCTGAGACCTGAAGGATTGTGTTTCCATGTCAGCCCACATAGAAAAGTCTTTTGAGACTTCATCTCCAAAATAGCCAATGAAAATCCAGGTTGGTATGAGACCTTCAGTTCAATCAAATCCCAATACTAACAAAATCAAGAAAGAAAAAGAGGGCTGGGAATATGGCCTAGTGGTAAAGTGCTTGCCTCATATACATGAAGCCCTGGGTTCGATTCCTCAGTACCACATATATAGAAAAGGCTGGGAGTAGCACTGTGGCTCAAGTGGTAGAGTGCTAGCCTTGAGGAAAAAGAAGTCAGGGACAGTGCTCAGGCCCTGAGTTCAATTCCCAGGACTGGCATAAAACAAAATCAAAACACAAAAGAAAGAAAAAGACTATTGTAGTATTCCAGATAAAATAGCAAAGAATATGAACAGAAAGATATTTTTTTGTTTCCCTTCCCATATATATTAATGAAATACGTGGGATTTGTTATGTTATACACATCTAAAACTCTTGTGACAACCACAGATGTTATGCTGCCATTGTTTCTCTGGCTTTGTGCTAGGTCTCCTTCTTCATAGAGAAAACTGCTTTAGAAATACCATTGGGGATACATAGCACTGTGATATGTCGTGTTTGCAGACATTAGTAGTTAGTTCCTGGCTCATAGTTTTAACTAGCTTCTGTTCATGACAAATTTTCCTCTAAACACAGGTAATTGGAACTGCCATCTGTCTGCCATAATACAATTTCAACATTGTAATTCAACGAGTGAAGGCTTACATTCAAGAGATTCCTAACTTAATGTCCTGCCTCTGAAAGAGGAGGTAAGAGGAGAGAGGGTGAACCAGGAGGGAAGATAAAATGTCACATCCTCCTTTGCATAAATTAGTTTAAACTGCACTGTGATTTCCACTGTATTGAGATTACATTTGGTAAATAAAAGATTTACAAGATACAAATGAAATTTAACTCTTTCATTCCCTAGACACATCTGACAAAATAATAAAATCATTCTAGGCTTTTAATGGAGTCTCTCTCTGAAAACAGAAGTGAAAATTTAAATTACCATGCAAAATATTACAGTTTTACTTGTCAGTATAATCATACAAATTTTTTTCTATATTTTATAGTTTACATATTAATATACTTCATTTGTTTTATAACATCAACTTATCTTAGGAATAACAATTTTTAAAAAATTAATTTTGCTCTCTAACTGCATTGTACTCTAAAACCATTTTGTGCTAATGTTTCCATATCCTAACTACTTTTTATCTCTTTGATCATTCTTTTAAGGGAATGAATACAATTTTTTTTTGAATGATGACATTACTTAATCTGTTTTCAAGAATTTTTTGGAATAGTTTCCATCTTTATATAGTATATCTATTTTTCCCATTCTTATATAAAGCCTTTAATCAATAAAAGGCACTGGCAAATATATAGTGAAATTTAGATATTCTTAATCATTATTTAATGATAATATTGAGTCACTCCTTCATCCTCTTTTTCATTCTCTTCTCATATTTTTGTATTTTAGATATCAGTCCTCACAGTAATATATTCTGTAGAGTGAGGTTGCTCAGGTTTTCAAAAGATAGTACCACTTACTGTGATAACAATTCTTCTTGATAAGTATCTGTCTGGTTTCGCATTTCATGCTAATGTCTAGCCAATGGTTTTTCCGATACTCTTGCATTTGTTGATCAAAAATGCTTGATAAAAGCATACAAAATGTTCATTCTGAACTACAATAACTTACAGAAAATAAAATGCTAGAGAATGAAACATGGCAAGTTAATACTTTTCGTATCAGTTATTATTCCTATGGCAGGAAGGAAGAGGTGCTACAATAATATGAAATTTATAAATAATCAGTGAAAAATCACTGTTATATACTCATATAGGTTTTGACCAATGCATAAATTCACATATCTACAACCCCAAACTTGATTTAAAAAACAAAACAAAACAGTATTGTCAATTCAAATATACTACCATATGCTGTGCAAAAGTTACCAGCCATTACCTTCTATCCCAAGCAAGGACAACCACTGATTTGTGTTCTCTCCCATAAAATTTGCTTTTTCTCTATTACCACATAAGTTGACTTATGCAATAGGGAGTTTCTGTGGTCTGCAGTAGATCTTTTTAATAATGTATACTGGGAATGACATTTTTATTTGAAACTCTCCTTCTTTAAGTGTCCCATCACCTTCTCTCCAGGGTCATCTAGAACATCTCTGAGCACTGCAGTATTACATCTTCTAGCATCTTTTGCTTAGTCTTGACAAACAGGTATTTCATCAGGTGATTAATATACTTAACTATATTGTTCCTTCAGAAATCCACTAATCTTTAGAAATATACAGCACAATTAGATGTGTGTGTGTGCATACAGTATGATTTTAATTCTGTGTCTCCTTCTTCCTCACAAGTCCTCTAGTCACACCAACTGAGAAAAATCTCTCTCATTTTACTAACTAGGATTTAATCTGAACCTTATTGTACAATATAATATTTTAAATTTTGTTATTTATCTGCACTCATTTCTCTTATTACTCAGTCAAGTTTGAAGTCTGAGTAGTAATTTGACAAATATTTTGCTCCTAGAGCTCAAAGAAAAATAATATCTGTGAAGATATACTTGTTAAATAAGTGAGTGTTAAAACTAAAGTGTTAGAGTTTGTAATGTTAAATAGCTGTATTTTTTATTTATAACATATTTTAACTTCATGTTAATATTCACCCCTTGCTTTACAGATGAATGTTGGATGTGAATTATGCAGTGTCTATTATTTAAGTCATATCAGATGTGGTCAGTAACATCTATGCTACATAACATTCCTAAACTATTCTCTGTTTATTTACAGTCTGATGCACATTAATAGCCATACATTGTCATTTTTGTAGGATATTCTAACCCCACACTTCCTTAGGTAGACAAACTGGACACGTTTCCTCAAAGCCAAGAAAGGTGAAAGGAGTCAGTTGGGTAAATAGAAAATACAGCAATCCAACTATTCTCAATGGAAAATAGATCTACTTTGAAAATGTAGAACTTTCAGTCATTATGTAGACAGGTCATTTCTTCCACAGTCAATTTAATATGGAGAGATTTTTCTAACGCTTGCAATTAAAGATCAGAAGAAAGGAATCAATTATATTTCTAGCCTTTACCACTCTATTTTACTTATCTTCTATTAGTGGTATTAATGACTGACATTGCTGTAAGTAACTTCATTATGAGGCTATTTTTCCCAAGTTGAATGATGAGAGCTTTGACATACTATTCAGAGGCAATTAAAAGATCTAAATAAACTGAGTATAGTATAAAATGCAAATTGCATGCTAGATTATAAAAGTGAAACCAATAAGTGGAGAAAGACTTACATTAATGAAAATGCTTGTCTCCCTTAAGGATATCTTCTAAATCAGGTGATAGGGATTAAGTAATTGTAATTTAAAATTAATGTGAACACCAGCAATGGTATAGTTGTGTATCAGGTAACAAATATTGAGCTAGGTATTTTTAGCTTATAGAGGTGGACAGAGGGGGGAAGAAATCTGACTGATAGCGAAGATTGCAAGAAAGAAAAAAAAAACACTTTTCTGCTACCAGTTCTATGAAGACATAACATCCCATGGGAACAATGGTGCACGGTGAGTATTTGGCTATAATCTATTGTAATACTATTTATATGGGCTTTAAAACTGATAATCCAAAACCAGTACAACTTACAGATGATGTTCTGCTCAAATCAGCTCATCAGCTTTAAATTTTAAAGCTTGAAGGAAGATGTATGCAAGGATGTCTATTCTTCTTTTAAAAATAACTATTGTTAAGGTGATATACAGAGGGGTTACAGTTACATATGTCAGGTAGGGACTATATTTCTTGTCATATTTGTTACTCCCTCCTTTATGTTTATCTCACCTTCACTCCACTCAGCCCCCTTACCTCAAGTTATACAGTTAATTTCCAACTTATTGTCTTGTGAGTGTCACTATTGTATTGGCTCACCCTTTATCCTTTGTCTCACCATATTGATGTTCCCCTTCCATTCCCTAATTCAGATAAATGTATTTATGTCTACTCTTCTTATAGCAAGGAAGGATATAGTTTTCTCTATAGAATGTAGGAATGACTTTCCATTTCCTTATCAATGAGGCAATGCCATTCTTTCTGATGGAAGCATAGAATTCCATTGTGTATATATGCCACCTTTTCCCAATCCATGCATCTACTGAGGATCATCTGGGTTGGTTCCATATTTTAGAGGTAGTATGTAATGCTACAATTAACCAGATTGGGCTTGTAGATTTAGTAAGGCCTTGTTTATGATCCTTTAGGTAAATGCCCAGTGTTGGGGACAGCTGTGCCTTTAAGAGGCCACAGCTGGCTTTAGCCTTTAACAGGAAGAGAAGCCCCAGCCCCTGGGGCGAGCATGTGTCAGCCCTTGGGGGATTGTGATCCCCGCCCACAGAGGACGTTTAATGACATCACCTGATGGGCAGCCCGGCTTAGCCAATGGCCAGTCCCCCTCCTTTCCCGCCATTACTGCTATATAAACCCCCCTCCCAATTAAATCCTTGGAGACCCATTCAACCATCCAACCGTCTCCCCGATATCTTTGTCCTGCAGCTCCTGACACATTATGGGGGTCTGAGGAAGGGATTTCGGCATCCCACTTCAGCCTAGAGCAGTCTGGTAAAGACACGCCTTACTCCTTCTGCCGGTATAGGGGGAAGGGCGGAGCTTCTTCCATAGAATTGAGGTTCAGGCATTTCCCCGGGAGATGGGGGGAAGGGGTCCTCAGAGGCGCCAACATATGGCGCCCAATGTAGGGCTTGAACACACGGCCGGGAATTTCGGGCTTCAGCGACCCCCACAGGCTGCTCTAAGTACATAGTTTTCAGGAGTGGGACGTGTCCTCCAAATGGGGGGGCAAACGCATAAAGAGCAGGTGGGCTCACGGGGCCTTGCAAGTCCCGAGACATGCAGGGGAACACTGGGATGGCTGCGCAGGCTCTTGCCCGCCTGGCATTTCTGGGTCCCAATCTGTGAATGGGTTGCAGGCCAGGCTTGGAGTGCAGTCTGGGCTCCACACAGCCTGGATTTGCGAGCAATGGTGTGTGCTGGGGCCCGCGTGGCCTCGGGTGGCACTGGGCGTCTAGTGCGGAAGTCTTTGGGCAGCCAAGCATGGCAGGGCAGAAGCGCAGTTCCACCGCCACACTGTTCTGCCGCTTGGGAAACCGTGGCATGGTGGCGGCATATCTTCTGGGAGAAAACTGCTTTTGGGCCAAGCTGCGGGTCTCACAGCAGCTGGGCGGGGCCCCAGAGCGGTCTGTGAAAGGACCCCTGCTGTGTCCGCCTGTCATTTGCAGGCTTGCGGCTACCAACTGATGCTGCCGGAACACAGCAGGCAGCCTGGCACCGGAGAGCGGCAGTAAAGCAGCAAGGTTAAGGGGAGCGTGGCCCGGCGGCCGGGCTCTGGGAGCAGGCAGTGGAGGTGGGAGTGCAAAGGAAGCGTCCTCGGGCTGGGGTTGGTCTTGCTCCGCGTGCCCTGGGCTGGGTGCCCCCGCTAGGGTTCATGAGCAGTAGCGAGTGCCTGACTCTGGAGATATGGTGGCAGCAGCAGCTTTCATACAGCTGCAGGCGGGGTTAAAACCAGGGGCCCTTGATTATGTCGCCCCCTTTCAGCAGGAAGTAGCTACAGAAGAAGAGACCTCCACCCATACTCCCTGCCTGTTGCCCGCCGGTGTCATAATTAAAGGATTAATTAAGGATATCTTTCTTGAGTGTTTCATGGCGCAATGTTTTGCCTTGGCAATACTGCCCACAGCGTCACACAAAAATTAAAGAAATTTTGCACCGTGTTTCTTCCTTGCCTTTCACCCTGCTGTTAGGGAGCCCCATTAGAGGGAAATAGGATCTGAGGGTTTGACAAGCAACCTCAATGTTTCATGATAAAAAATGGTTTAAAAAAAAAGGTAAGCGCAAAGGTTTAGCGCCTTTGCCTCAATGTTTACAAAAGAAGGAATGTTTTACTAATCACATGTGTTTAAGTCACCAGTGGTGGACTACCAGAGATGCCAGAACCTAAGCCTACTTCTACCTCAACACCAAAAGAGGAATGTCTGCACTTGGCGTGAAGACCAGCTTCTCTGAACAAAGTCAGACGGATGGCCACTTTACCTACCCCTTATATATCTTATGTCAACATTTTGCCTTATGCCTACATATGCCATATGTTTGCAACATCCCCCGCTAATTTAAAGAAAAAAAAAAAGGAGCAGATGTTGGGGACAGCTGTGCCTTTAAGAGGCCACCACAGCTGGCTTTAGCCTTTAACAGGAAGAGAAGCCCCAGCGCCTGGGGCGAGCACCTGTAGGCCCTTGGGGGATTGTGATCCCCGCCCACAGAGGAAGTTTCATGACATGACCTGATGGGCATCCCAGTCAGCCAATCAGTCAGTCACCCCAAGTCCTTCCCCTTCCGCCTTTATCTCATAATAAATCCTTCTTCTCCCTGCCCTCTGCGGCGGAGACCCATTCAACCATCCAACCGTTTCCCCGATATCTTTGTCCTGTGGCTCCTGACACATTATGGGGGGCCGAGGAAGGGATTTCAGCATCCCACTTCAGCCTAGAGCAGTCCGGTAAGGACACGCCTTACTCCTTCTGCCGGTATGAGGGGTAGGGCGGCGTTTCTTTCATAATTGAGGTTCAGGCATTTCCCTGGGAGATAAGGGGGCAGGGGTCCTCAGAGGCCCCAACAGCCCAAAGTGGGGTTGCTGTGTCATAGGGGAACTCTAAGTTTAGTCTTTTAAGGAACCTCCATATTGCATTCCAGAGTGGTTGAAGAAGTTTACATCCCCACCAAAAACGGACTAGCGTTTCCTTTTGGCCACATCCCTGCCAGCAACTGTTGTTATTAATTTACTTACTGTGGTAAGGTGGAATCTCAATGATGTTTTTATTTGCATTTCTTTATAGGCAGAGATATTGAGTATTTCTTCATATATCTATTGACTGTTCTTATTTCCTCTTCAGAAAACTCTCTCATTAAATCTTTAGCCCACTTGTTAATTGGACAGCTGTTTCTTTGAGGATTTGTTTTAGGGAGACATAATTTTTTTGAGTTCTAAGTATATTTTAGATATGAGGCCTCTATCTATTGTATGGCTAGTGAAGAGCTTCTCCCAATCTGTAGGCTTTCTGTTTATCTTGCAAGCTATGTCCTTTGTTGTGCAGAAGCTCTGCAGTTTAATGCATTCCCATTTGTCCAAACATTATTAGATTTGTTGTGTTTGTTTCTTTACTAAGAAAGTGTTGACCTGTGCCAAGGAGCCCTAGTGTTTCTCCTATATACAGTAGAATTTTATCCTTCTATCAGAAAGAATGGCATTGCCCCATTCATAAGGAAATGGAAAGACTTGGAAAAAGCCATGCTAAATGAACTGAGCCAGACCCAAAGAAACAAAGGCTCCATGGTTTCTCTCATTTGTAATAGTTAGTATATGTCTAGGATAGTCCTAGCAGAGGATCACAATAGTTCAATAGCTAAATACATATGATGATATAAGATGATGCTAAGTGAAATCAACTCCAAGATATGGAAAAAGAGGTTTTTTTCATTACTGTTGCTATTTTTAATGGACTATGTGAAGTTTTCTTTTTTTGTTGTTGTTTTGTGTTGTTTTCTTTCCTATGGTTTATACTCTGTTGTCACTGTATTTGATTTTGGTACCCTTGGTATTGTATATATGTTTATCTGAATTAGGGAATGGATGGGGAACATCAATATGGTGAGACAAAGGATAAAGGATGAACCAAAGCAGCAGAATACTCACAAGACAATATGGTGGAAATTAACTGCACAACTCAGGGAGGTGGGAGGCGGGCCTTCGGGAGAGGGAAGCTGGGAGAAAAATGAGAGAAGGGGTAAAAGTATGACAAGAAAGAAGAGACAACTAACTATAGACAAGTGCATGCAGAAAAACAAAGAAAGAAGAGACAAAAGGTAAAGGGTGAACCAATGCAACAGCAATAATTAGAAAACGATATGCTGTAAACCAACTATACATCGCAGGAGGGAGTGGGGAGGGACCAGGGGAGGGGGGAAGGTGGGACACACACAAAGGAGGAGGTAACAAGTTTGATAAGAAATGTGCTCATTTCCTTACATATGCAAATGTAACCCCTCTCTGTACATCACATTGACAATAAAATAAAATTTAAAAAATAAAAATAAAAGTAATAGATATACCCCCCTCACCCCTCAACAAAAAGGCAGGAAAGAGGTCTAACAGTAGATAACTAGGAATTGAGTTGGCCTTTGACTTTGGAAACATTGGTTCTAGCTAAATTTGTTTAGCTGACTTCCAGGACCCACAACATTTCTATGAAAAGTCATTTCATTTACTAAATATGCTACTGATAATATGAGCTATTGAAGAAAAGTACAAATAGATTTGCTCAGTGCCAAGTGTATATAAAACTGTAGTTTATAAAAAAGTAAGTGCAATGTCCACAAGTGCAATAAAATAAGTTATGCTTGTATTATGTTTGGGATTCCTGACACAGGTATTAAAGAGACTGGTAGTATAGACTTTAGAGTTGAGTTACTGGCACATAGCAATGAATGAATATCACATATAAGGTTCAGGTTGTTAGCCTTAAAATTGACTATCAAAACTTTACCCAACATTTATTTCTCCCTGGCAATAACAAAATAAGATGTAATAAAGTAGTATCATGTAAACAATTCCTTACTGAGTATTCCTAAGCACAAATAAAGTCTATAATAATAAAAAATAGTATAAACTAGTAAATAACTTGTTAAATATTCATCAATAAGTAGGAAAATCAAGACAAAAATGAGATGAAATAAATGTCATGAGAACATATTAGATAATAGATTCTTCACATTAAATTTGTTTAAAAAATGTTTCAGAAGATAGTGCAGGGTCCTAAAAATGGAATTAAGCCTGTGACCCTTGTTTTCTGCTTTAATGATCAGTTTGCTAAGTGCTACCTAATGACAACATAACAGTATGCAAAGCATTTAATAAATGTAAAATGAATTGTGTTTCAAATAACAGTCTAATTGAAAATTCCATTAACGAAGAATATTGCCATAGTGGTAGATTATAGATTAATCAAAGGCTATTAAAACTCTCTCCTGTGGTGCTAATGATTTATTGTTCTTCCTTTATAAAGCCGACTGAAATTGTTTGTTGTGCACAATGTTTTACAATAGCCAGAATGAAGCAAACATTTTCATAAGTTCTGAAACAACCAGTCTCTTCACCAGCTATGAAAATATTTCTTTTCCTTTGCCAGTCAAGCCAAATACAAGGAGAAATGGCTCAATGTCTCAGTTACCTCTGGAGATTTTTTTTTCTGGAACTTCTCTCTAGCTGATTAGAATGCAATTAGTCATAATTTTTAAATGAAATTCAGTTATTTAACAATATGTAAAGATGGCTGGGGCAACATTTCTGGGTTTGACACTGAAATGGACAATGGAGAAAATGATAGTCTTATTGTCCGGTAACCAGCGGAAAGGTCATTTTCATTCATGAAATTCTACAGGAATGGACACTATTTGTTTCACCTCTTGTTCCTACATTGCATAGGTGGGTAATGGGTTTTGATTTGCAAAGCTGGCAGCTGTTCCTAAGCTTCATTTGGTTTATGGCCCTATACATTCACTCCAGAATCACTTGTTACATGTTGGTTTGCTCCGTCAGCTACTGTCTCCCAGCATGCCAAAGATATGTCATGCTGTTGAAGCTTTTTATCAGCAAGTGCGTTTTAAAAGATAGCTTTGCCTGCAGTTACCTGCTTTCCATCTCTGTAGGATTCCTATTCGGGTAACCCAATATGCTGGCAGCAACTACCTTGCTAAAGCTTTACAATATACAATACTTTCCATTTGATGCACTGGTTACAGTCTAGGGGCCTGCGTAGTTGGTTTCCTTCCCTACTGAGTAATGATTAATAGAATGTGTACAGTATTACTGGAGTGGTATCTTTAATTCATTACAGTATCTTTGATAAATTAAATGTCATTCTTCCAATCTTGTAACATGAAAAACAATAGAAATTTAAAAGATCATCAAATAAACGTTTCCTAATTACATTTTCAAGCATAGAAAATGCTTTAAATGATATGAATTCCTATAATATCCCTGTCCCTCCAAATGACATTAGGGAAGTAAAGTATCATGACGGAGATTTTCACTCTCCTTTCATGATATACTTAATACTATCCAAGTATACAATCATGCTGAAATCTGTTCTCAGTAACACAACTCTGTCTATTTGTATTTGGACACCACCATGGCTACCTTTTTATAATCACCATCACCAAGCATACTGACTATTTTAATTTAATTACAAATGCCACCTGGATAGAGAACTAAAATGTTTATACATAAGCAAGTAGAGTAGATGTAGCCAAAACAAAAGCTATTTAGTTTTCTAGAACAGGAAAGCTGATTTTGTAAAGAGACAGATATTTCTCCAAGAAAGACGTTAGTCACACTAGAGGTGTCCAGTCTCTGTCTGTACCAAGGTTGATCAACTAGCAGTAGGACGATGCTTCTGAGCTGTTTGCACTTCCATTTTGTGAAGGAAACATGAACTGAGATTATTGACCTGAAATCTACCTATGTCATTGACAAAAGTTGGTCAGGAAGGTAAAAGTTAGATAAAAAAAAAAAATATATATATATATATGTTAGTTATTATATATAATATATACATTATATATTAGTTATATCTATATATATGTGAGTATATGAAAAGATAGAGTAATACATATATAACACACATAATAACTAAAGTCTGGTATGATATGAGCAGGGGAGGACTCCATGATATCACTCATGTGAATAACTAACTACGGTTTAACAAAATGAATACCAGGAAGCTGAAATAGTTGTCAGCAGGGGTGAGGTCAAGGCAAGGAGGGGAGATAACAGAGAAAGTTATGGGGGGTGCTGGGAATATTGCCTAGTGGCAAGAGAGCTTGCCTCATATACATGAAGCCCTGGTATCGATTCCCCAGCACCATATATATAGAAAACGGCCAGAAGTGGCGCTGTGGCTCAAGTGGCAGAATGCTAGCCTTGAGCAAAAAGAAGCCAGGGACAGTGCTCAGGCCCTGAGTCAAAGCCCAGGACTGGCAAAAAAATAAAATAAAAAAATAAAATAAATGAAAGAAGAAGAAGAAAGTCATGGGGAAATGCAGTCATAATATTCAATATGAAAATGAAACTAGGAAAACTGAGTCAATGTAATCTTAACTCAGTGAAAAACAAAACCAGGAAAGTTGAGGGAATGAGTGGGGTTGGGAGAGATGGGGACACAACAATAAAAGGGGCACCATTGGTTGAGAGGCATTGTCAAACTGGTGTGTTGAATTGAAATCCATTTTTACATCTACTTATATAGATAGATTAAAGAGAGAGAAAAGTTGATTGAAATATAGATGGAAATCTAATAAACTTCAGGAGAAGGAAGATCCTAAAAGGGGCAGTGACTGGTTAAATATGATGAAAAAATGGATGTATTGTCTAAATTTTTTACATTTAAATTTATTAAGAAATAAAAGATCAGCTACTAAAAAATACATGACTTATAAAAAGTACGGATAGAAATTTCAACACATGATTACTTTTCAGCTTAGTTTGAGCCTTATTATAAATCACATTCAGTAGAGATAGTAGCATTATGTAAAGAGAATAAAAAACAATCTCACCTCAGCATGGAGCAGATTGAATGACCTCATGGGTCTTTTCTATGTTTAAGTTTTATGACCAACTATTATCTAAGAAAGCTTTTGATTTCAAGAGAAGATCAAGGAAGAAGAAGAAGAAAAAGTACGGAAGTTAGTTTCACCTAAAAATAATAAAGTTAAAAATAATACTACATCAATCTCATATTTAAGAGCTAGGATCATACTCAATTAATTTTAATTACATTGCTTCATTAGTTTGATTTTCCTTGACTCTATGGAACCTGAACTTATGTATTCTATAGAGGAATATAGAGAGATTCCACCATAACAAATGGCTTCACTTAAGTTTCATTGCTGGTCAGATTTAATGAACTGGAAATGAGAGGAGAGCATTCTTTCTTTTCAGTTTGGTCTACCTGTAGTCTTGCATGATATAGGTCCCCTGTTTTAGAAGCTGGAGGAATTTATGCAGCCAAATTTCATAGTCACCAAATGAGTGGTATTAATTCTTGAAATTTAACACTTGGAACTAAATATTTTAACTATATTTTGCTTGATTAAAACATAAACCCGGGGCTGGGAATATGGCCTTATATCCATGAAGCCCTGGGTTTGATTCCTCGGCACCACATATATACAAAAAAGCCAGAAGTGGCGCTGTGGCTCAAGAGGTAGAGTGCTAGCCTTGAGCAAAAAGAAGCCAGGGACAGTGCTCAGGCCCTGAGACTAAGCCCCAGGACTGGCGGGGAAAAAAAGAGACACATTCCAAAGAAGAGTCTGTGAAACATAACCTTTTTCTCCAATTACTGTGAAAATCTAATCCACTGTAGTATTACAGATATCTGATTCGGGAGAACAATGGAAGGGGTGCTAATGATCAAGAAGAATTGTACTCAAGAAGAATTTGTAAAACTTCTGAAAATAATAATTAAATTATACATAAAAAAGACCAAAAAAACCCCACCATAAACCCCTGGATATTGTACATATGTGCACTGAAACTAGGGAAGGAAAGGGGGGAATACCAAAATCAAGAGACAGCAGATAAAAACACAAAACACTGCAACAGCAATACTTACAAACTATATGGTGCAAACCAACTGTACAATTCATGGGGGGAGAGGGAAATGGGGAGGAGTCAGGGGAAAAACGAGGGAGGAGGTAACAAGTTGGATAAGAAATGTACTTATTGCCTTACATATGAAACTGTAACCCCACTGTGCATCACTTTGAAAATAAAGTAAGGAAAAAAGTAGTAACAGTTATCCCAAAATTGACTGCTGTATTTTAAAAATATCCAACTGTATATTTATATAAACAAAATATCGGATCAAAAAAAGAAATGTACTCACTGCCTTATGTATGAAATTGTAACCCCTATGTACATCACTTTTCCAATAAAGAAATGAAAAATAAATAAACAAAATAATAAACCAGAGCATTAAATGATCAAATGTATTATAAAGAGGGCAGTGGGGTTCGTTTCAATAAAGAATTTAAACCTTTCATTCTGACCATGATTTATAAAAAATATTATGCCTCAAGTGAATGCTTATTCTAAGGTTATCTCAGACATTGAATTGAATGTAATTAGTTTTATTTATGAATAAATATATATACTTGGACTAAAGTAGTACTGAATAGCATGTACTGGGGACATTGCTAACCTTATATACTCTGTATATGAGTGCCACAAGTTTCCTCCCTTTCCATTCCTCTTCTCCTCCCCTCTTTTCCCCTTCCTCAACCCCTTTTCCATTCCACCCCCACTTTTTTTTCTTTTTCAATGCTGGCGATTGATTGAACTTAATTTTCATACATTCTAGTTAAACATTCTACCCCTTGAATCCCTTCAATGCCTCCTTCAACCCATTCTTTTCTTTTCCTTTCCTTTCTTTTCTTTTTAAGGCAACTCTCACTGCTTTTGCCCAGGTTGGTCTCCAATTCACTATTTTCCTGATTGTACTGATGGAGTAGTCAGGATTTTAAATGAACCTCCACATACACAGCTCACTTCCTTACACTTGCTCTGGAATGGATATTAAATGCACACTTCTAATCAGAAATACAACAAATTAAATAATAACTCAAAGTCAAATGAACAAAGTTTGCAATGAGAACCATATGGGAAAGTACTATATCAGTATTCATCTGATTTTGGTTTGTAAATATGCATTGTTTTGTACACAATTTAAGAGACTGATGAATTAGAAAAACACATTGTATTTTAGATATCTAAGAAAAAAAAGGTATAATCTTATTACATCAATTGCTGAAAGGGACAGAGACTGAACTGTCAAATAATAATGTTTATTTTAATAATATTGAAGTTAAAATGGTATAAATGCAAATTGACATCTTATAACGTTAGGATGTTAAGTGTAATTCCCATGGTAACCACAAAGAAAATAGTTATAGAATCTACAAAAGACAAAATGAGGAGGATTTTTTTTTAAAATCTCACAAAAAATCACCAAAATTCAAAAAAATAAGGACAAAATGTAGGAAATAGAAAATAAAAACATTCAAAAACATAATTTAGAACACTTTACAGCAATTACTTTAAACATAAGTATATTAAACTCTCCAACTAAAAAAACAGTGACTAGCAGAATAGATTTTTAAATGATCAAGCAATATGCTATCTGTGAGATTTTAGATCCAAAGACACTAGTAGACTAACTGAAAGACTGCTAAAGGAATGTTTCATGTAAATTGTAACCAATGGAGAACAGAGGTCACTGGACTAGAATCAAACAAAATAGACTTTAAGAACAAGAACAAGAGATGTCAAATATTACTAAAAATTCAATAAAGCAAGAAGATGTAATAATGATATAAATATTCACATGCCTAAAAACAGACTATCATTATCTATGAAGAGAAATGTGGATAGAATTGCAAGGGTAAGGAATTTCACAATAATAGTTGGAGCAGTTGGACCATAAGCTTAATAATTGAATGAAAAGTCAGATAGCAAAGGAAAGAAGGAAATATTTCAAACATTAGCAAACTCCCTGGGCTCAGTACATACATTACACAGAAAACAGTGTACCCCACAATATGAGATTCCTCTCAACTATACCCACTGCATTCCAGGGGAACCTAAGTTATCTTATAAATTAAATCTCAGTAGATACAGTAAGATTATTTTCAGAAAACATCAATTATTTGATATACACACAGCAGAAAGAATACCCTTCATTCTGAGAGTAGATACTCGACTTACTATTCCTTGCTAACTTCCCTCTTTAAGATTTTAGGACCATGTTATCTTAGCTTTCTATAACTTAATATGATCTTCATCCATTTGCATGGTTAATCCAAATTCTAACGTCCATTTGACTGCCCAATATTTACTAACACCCTGCTTCTTATTAGACAAGATGATATTAATAAATATTACGGTTAATTTGCCTGGAACTAGGTGAAGTTACAACTGTCATTTCATATTATTATCCATCGAAAGATTGGTATTTTCTTTAAGTCTAAAGTCAGTCAACTTGTATTAAGATGGAGTAGTTTGTCTGTGCAATCAATGTGACATGGCCTGACAAGCTACATATACTCCAGCATATAAGCTGTATGTTGATAATTGATCTCACTATGCTGATGGCCATGGCATGATTGTTTTGAAGATGCTCATGCTCAGTTTCACTCTCCAGTGAATCTAAAATACTATGTGAATTCTTTTGTTACTCAATATCTTTTAACTACAGTAGATGTGCATATTGAAAAGTTTCTTCATGCTATATTATTTTTCTATTTGGCAGGACTGGAATTTGGACTCAAAGCCTGTGTACATTAAAATGATGGTACCATTTCCACATGACTTTGGTTGAGTAGCTTAAGTTTTTCCATCATTACAGGATTGTCACTCAATAATAATGTTACCCAGATAACAAATTAAAATTATTGATTATTGGCTAATCAATAAGGTTAAATTTGAGTTAGACAGACAAATGAACATGAATACATAATAGATAAAATGGCTTGCCTCATTCAGAGTATGCACATTGCATTTATGTCATTGATATTTACACATGGAAAATTAGACACTCATTATTATGCCCAAACCTGCATTTGAGATGACAATGATAGTAGTTATTCCCCACTGGAATTTAAGATGAAGTAGTTGTATTTAAGAACAATGTGGTCATTTTTCCAGGTTGGTTAGTTATTCACATGAAAATATGTAGGTCCTCAAAAATGTAGAGCTTAAAGCTTTGAACACAATTATATTGATTGTAAGCCCAATGAGTCTCTTAAAGAGCATGATTTTTTTAAGGTTATAATTTCTTAGAAGTTGTGTCAAATTTCAACGTTTCCTTTGAGCACCTCTGTTGCAAGTGTTATATGCCTTACATTATCAGGAAACATAAAAGAAGAGGTTTTTTAAAAAAAAAAAAATGTGTTCCATTCTCTCTTTCTGCCGGTGTTGCTAGTTAAGAGAATTACGCCCCCACGCTGTCACGTTAGCTGATCATGATACATTCTCTGCCCACAGTTATTTCTAAACTTCATCTACTTGCCAAACTCATAATAGTTGAAATGGAGACAGCACTGTCTCAGAAGTGATAAATGAAAATAATTAGTAACCTCTGAAAACTTTAGCACAAGTGGTTTCAATAATAGCTATTATTTCTAATAATAAAATGGCTAATTTGAATGTATAGGTTTGTCATAATGAAAAGATTAAAATTATTGTTCTCCAAAGAAATACAACAATGAATCAGCCTTTAAGTGGTATGTGTGTTTATTTAAATAATGAGAAAAGCCTCATTCATCACAAGAAGGCCAAGAGTTTTCCTAGGTAGATGGTGGAAAATTGATGTATTTGTATATAAACGGAAGTCTGTCTAAAGTGTGTATAGAAAAACATAATGAAGGAACTGCCTTATAAAGCAGAAGGGAAAAGACTTCATTATAGATATGGTTGTTCCTATGGTTTATAAGTATCAAAATCAGTTATCTTCATAAGGGACAGGCTTTAGGAAGCATAGTTACTCCTTAGTGAAGAACTAAGGACATACAAAGAGCCATGTTCATTTATTCATATATATTCCTCCTGGCTCCTGGCTGATTCATGTAATCAAAGCCAAGGCAAAAGTGAATTCTCCCCTCCCCATCACCTGCCTAGCTTTTGAAACGGAAGTGGCCCTTTGTAACCTCATATAGCTGAGTGACTTATTTGTTATAGCCAGAGTCACTATGATAGTGTTATAAAACTCCAGTGTCTGTTTCTCTGTCTCAGATTCTTTCTAAGAGAATAGGTGACCAGCTGCTGGTAGAATAATTTATGAGACAATATCATACTTTAAAGCTAATCCTTCCACACATTTTTATGATTGGTGCAATAATATATTTTATGTATATGTATTTAGATAAAGATATTTTAAGTGTCTGCCTGTATGTATATACACAGGCCACTACTGAAGGCTGGAATCAAGTTGCGTGCACAATCATGTCTCCGGCAGTACTAGTCACCGTGGCTCAGTTATGGATTCAATCAAGGTTTCTATGATCGTGTGGATAGATAGAAAATGTGGTATATATAATAAACAAGGGGAATCATACTTATTATCCCTATCAGGATTCAAATTGCTTATGACTGTGTAAGTGAACTTAACAGATTTCATTACATCCTAGCTGAAGAAACTGTGCTAACAGAAGAAAATAGTGGTCTTCCCCTGTCTGTGAACAAAACTGGAACGGGGAGGTTGGGAATGCAGATGTGTGAAGGAACAAGTCTCTCCCCATGCTCAAAGTCCATAGCAATGGTGGTAAAATAGTAATCATTTACTGTTCACACTGTACCCAATGGGTGACCCTTGTAAATGTCTCACCTATTTTCCCTGAGATATTCTATATTTTCTACTGCTAATTTCTTTCTAAGTATGGAAAAACAGAAAAATAAAACTTAAATAATAGATATGGGTATTCTGTCAATTCTTAAAAATAATATGGTATAATGATTATGTATATATTGGTTTCATGCAAGATTATGAAAATGAGTCAGTATTCAGAGTGAAATTGTCCTTGAGCAGTCTGTCTGAATTGTTCTAAATTCCAGATTTGCCAAGCTGAAGACCAGTTTGTGTTGATACACAATGGAACTGATGTAATTAGAACCACATGGAACTTTGGCTAAACAGCCAACTGGCTTCCTGCATTATATCTTTAGCCAGCATCCCTTTCCCGCATGCTCTTGTCTATCCATCAGCAAGCCCTGTTGGAGTTGCCAATGGTGTTTCTAAAAACAAGTTGATGCAATTGCTAAATTTCAGCTATTCCATGAAGGTCATTTTGAAAAGTAATAATATACTTTCTGACACAAAATTTTGCAATGTTGTCTCATTTTTTTCTTATAATATGCAATGTTTACATATGTAACATTACTATTCAATTTATATCCTATGATCTTTCTGCTAGATTCATTTTTGTTCCCATCGCTACATGAGTATTTAATCTGTTAGGCAAGAGGAAATCTCACGAGAAAACAATATACACAACATTAGTGGGTGTTGGGGATTCATGCTGCCCTTCCCCCAGCCCTGGGCAGTGTGGGAGGGAGCCCCTCCCACCTTCCGGCTTTAACAGGAAGAGAAGCCCCCAGCCCTTGGGGCAAACACGTGTTTGCCATCATGGCAGGGACTTCTACAGAGACCCAGCTCTTGGGGGGCTGTAGCCCCCGCCCACAGAGGAAGTTTCATGACATCACCTGATGGGCAGCCCAGCTCAGCTAATCAGTTAGTCACCCCAAGTCCCTCCCCTTCCGCCTTTGTCACCATAATAAATTCTTCTGCCCACCCTATGGGATGCTGAGGCACATGGACCATCGAATTGCCTCCCAAATGTCTCTCTCTCTCCGCTGCTGTTCCACACATAAGGGGACCAGGGAGGGGGGCCTCGGCATTTCTCCTTAACTTAGCGCAATCCATTAGAACACGCTTTGCCTTCTGCTGGCAGAGGGACAAAGCCGAGTCTTCTTTCATAGTTTAGAATTCAAGCACCTCCCCTGGAGAAGTGGGGAGAGGGGTCCCAGAGAGACCCCGACAAGTGGGTACAAAATGACTCGAAGTACACTGATTCTTTATTACGTTTTATTTTTTGAGACCAAAATAGCTTTCCTAATGGAAAAATTTTGTGAAGAAATACATACCCAATCACGTAGTTCTAAATTAAAAATCTACTGGTTTGGTGATACTGGGCTTTTATTTCATGGCCACATACTTGCTCAGCTGGAGTTCTGCCATTTAAGCTCCACTAAAACTCCACATCTCCATCCATGGTTTTTGTGAAGTAGAGACTGATGAAATTTTCTGCTTGGGTTGGCCTCAAAACACGATCTTCCAAATCTTATCCTCCTGAATTACTAGACTTATTGTAAGCACTGGTATCGATGAGTGAGCATACTTGTTGTTCTGAGCTTAAGAGAGCCATTGTAATTACTTCAGTTCCCTTTGCTTCCTTTCCAGGCCTAGGAACTTTGGTAGTCTTGTATAACATGGGGGGGGGGGGGGAGGAGGGGGAGGAAGCGGAGGAGGAGGAGGAGGAGGAGCAGCCAATGCCTGTCTTTTCCCTGTCACCAGGTCCTCTCACCAAAGAAAATTGTGAACACTAATTAAAGTGATTTGCTCAGCTCCTCCAAACACAAATGCTGCTGGAGCAAATCTAATGGGACTTCAGTGCTGCCTTCATCAGTGTGGCTAACATAAGTCCTAAACCTGGCTTCACTCAGCTGATACGTTGAGCAGTCCAGACACACTTGCCTTCTCTGAGCACCAAAAACTGTAGGGCCAATGTTTGCTATTCCAGAGATGTGTATTTTCATGAAGTGAAATATTTTATGAAGACAGAAGTATTCATCACTCATTTCTACAATATCATATACCAACCTAATGGAAATAGGGGAGGCCCTCTTTAGGTTCTGATTTAAATAAAGGATGAATCTCTTCTGAATAGTCATCATAACTTCATGTAGCCCATGCTCACTGCATTGATCCTCAAGGACCTTATGAATGTTTCCAACAACACAACTGACTCTACATGGAGGAAGTTCCAGTCTGGTTTTAGTATTTTGTGATTTTATAATCACAATAGATGCTGAATCATCTATTTACATAAATGTGTTGGGGCAAATAAATGATTGGCCTAAATATTAACTCACTCCTTAGTCATCCACAGAGAAAATGACTTACAGAGTTAGGATCCGTGAATTCTTTCACCACAGGAATCCATGAGTCGACTTGATGATACGCATCTACAAGTAACTTCAATTCGTCACAGCAAGCACAGATATTGAGATACAAATTTCAACTAATTATAAGCTGAAGACAAGGAAAATGTTCTGAATAACAATGACAAAGACTCCTTCTGATAAAGCTAAATATCTTCCTTTTCTCAAGATAAAATAGTACAACGTGACCAACTAGGAACAAAACAAAGCATCCCTTATTGATTCTTTTATTTTTCTCTCCAATATGGATGGAGTAACTCTAGAATAGTGAATGTCTGATATTAAATGTTTTCCCTTTTCAAACTGTAATATAGTAAGATGAATAGCCAGTACAACAGAAGCATGTGAAGCAAAATATATTGTTTTTGAGGGTCATGGTTTTGAACTCAAGTTAGAATTTACTAGGCATACAACTACACCTGTTAGAATAAAGAACATTTTTCCAGCAACCGCCTATCATGTTTTTTCTAGTTTTTTTTTTTCAGTTAGAATCCTACTTATTATTTTTCTTTTTTGTCATGGCTAACCTTGAGATGCTGTTCTCTGAATTATGTCTCCTGGTTAGCTGAGATTACAGGTATGTTCCACATACCTAGCTTCATTGTTGAGAAAAGAGAGTCTTCTAAGTGTTCACTCTGTTTTAGACAACCCTCCATGGAGATCTCCAACTCTCAAGTTCCTGGGGATTTCTAGAGGGAGCTACTATGTCCTGTCAACAAAATATATTTTCAAGAGCATTACAGGTCTATTGAAGATTACTTACTGCAGCAATTTTATGTCTTGAGTACATTTATATTTGGGTGGAGTAGAAAAAAGAAAGGTAAATGTTAATCAAAAGAAAACTCACAATACCAAATCCAGTTTGTGTTTCAGAAGCAACAAGAAAATAAATGTAACTGTATAGATTGAAAGGAAAGAAAAAGTAAAGTGAGAGGCCAGATTCTAGGAAGTCACACACACAAATCAATACAATAAGCACCTAAGAAAATCGTTCACATAGAACATAGTGTACTGGTCTGTAAGTGAAACAGGAAAGTGATTTGCTGGGAGCTTCTTCACCAGCTACTCATCAAATGGCCTATAATGATTTTTCCTCTCAAAAGTATAAGTCTTAATTAAAAGGAGGCTTTATTTCTTGTTGCATGATCTGAATGTATTATTAGCTGATTACACCTCATTTCTTCATCTATAATGGATAGAAATTCAGTACTGTAAAGAGATACATTGCTGGCTTATATAAAAAATAAATGCCATACAGATATTTCCTTCTGTAGCTGTCCTTGCTCTATCCTCCCACAGGTACAGTATATTTGAGGAAAAAGAACTTTACCTTTGGGGAACTTTGGTGGGTTTTTTTTATCTTATCTATACCATCCTGTAAAAAAATAATTACTCTGATGACCAAAACCAGGTGCAAAACACAAGTTAAGTCCTCCAACTAATCTTTTTTCTCAGGAAATAGCACATTTCTCGGGTTGTAGCATGAGATTTATTGATTTTCTTTGCATGGGAGAACTCACAGGAAATTGCCTTCCATAGAGGATGACAGAGTAATAGTATGTTTAGAGTGATATGTGGTATTAGAACTACTTTGTATGATTCGATTGTGATGATTTAAAATTTTAGGACATTTTCAAACAATTCCATAATTGTTAACCATATGTTATTATATAAACCAATTTCATTAAGTTTCCTTTTCTTGTCATTCTGTGAAATAAGTAATCAAAGGTTTTCATGGTGGCAGAGGTATAAATTTGCCAGCTTGTATTGTTCTCAGTTACCTACAGAAATTCAGTGAGTTTGTCGTACTTTCCACACACTAAATAATGCCATATGTAGTAAACAGTGGTTGGTAGTTTTCAGCAATTTGAAGCAATATCAAGTATGAACTTCATGAAGAGATTTTTTTGTCATTACCTAGGAAATAGAAGTTAAAACTGTAATGAATCATTACTGTATACCTGCAGAATGGTTAGTGCCAAAAGATGAGATTCCAAGAGCGAGTGAGAATGGTGGTTAAATGGAACTCCATGCAGAACTGCTATGATTCTGAGTTCATGCTAGGCAATTCTCTCTTTTCCTCCATCCAACCTTGCCTCCGTTCCCCAAACACATGGCTTCAGCACCTCTGAATGGTTAAAGGCTGAGAGAGAATTCATGATTCACATCAAGATGGTGAGGTTGTGTTCAAATTGCTCAGATCAGGGCTGGGAATATAGCCTAGTGGCAAGAGTGCCTCCTACACTTGAAGCTCTCGGTTTGATTCCCCAGCACCACATATATGGAAAATGGCCAGAAGGGGCGCTGTGGCTCAGGTGGCAGAGTGCTAGCCTTGAGCGGGAAGAAGCCAGGGGCGGTGCTCAGGCCCTGAGTCCAAGGCCCAGGACTGGCCAAAAAAAAAAAAAAAATTCCTCAGATCATAGCAGAGCCAGAATTAGTCAACATGACTTGAGTACCGTCTTGAGTGCTGGATGATCTCTAGCTGCATTAACATCTCATTTTCTCACATGTCCATTACACATTTCCACAGTTACTCACTATGGGACAGTTCACAGTTCCCATGGTAAACTCAGAACTGGAAGCTCATGTTGGAAGAGGAAGAGAAAAATTCTTCAAGACTACAGGGGTAACGTCAAGGACAACCCATAAATATTTACTCAGTCAATCCATCTGTCCTGGGCGCCTGGCGTCTGTATGGTGAGAGGCCTTCTGCCATTGATTTCTGTCCTTTTTACTCCCATTACTTGAGTTCCCACTTGAGCTTTTTCACTCACTTCTTTCTACATGATCTTTAAGGTTTGAGTCCTTCCATACCAGCGGTAAAGCTAACCATCTTGTCATCTCCATAACTGAAATAACAGATCATTTCTGCTCTTAGATGAAACTGAAATTTTAAGGAGGAATATATCAGATATACTGAAATATTACTGTCTGCCTGTGCAATTCGTTTTTTACAAGTGAAACTGCTACATTGACCCAAGACCTTAAAGGAAGTGAAAAATGGAACCTCTACACATAGACGCCTTTTCTCAGCACTGTATTTAGACTGAAACCATCCTCCATAATCAATATATTTCTTATTCTACATGTCACATTTATAATTATTTGTTAGCTACCTACTGTTATGAAAGACAGGGTAACCCTCTAAAACACTTTTGGGTCTGCAGAACATGGAAAAGTCTTGGATCAATACTTGATGCTCTATGTTTACTCAATAAACTATTTAATAAATCATAAATGTGGAGAGCAGCTTATTAAACAGAAACCTTTCAATAGCACACTTAACACTGAGTTCATCAGTTTTATTTGTGTTAATTAAGCACAGCTAATGAACTAATTCTTATTTATTCGCATAGAGGCAATTTTCATTGCCAAATCAGTGAACAGTTCATAAAAACAGAAAATCACTAAGTTGCACCAAGGAATCTATGGGAGGGGGGACAAAGAATTGCACTTCTGTAGGTGAGTCCTTCACACAAACTAAACATCACTATTGTTCTTTTAACAAGCATTAGAAGCATACTGCTACTGAAGATTACATCAGTGCTTTTCATCTGTAGCTAACCTTTTATTTTTCTATGCAGATACTTGGGAGGTGACACAAAGAAACAGGTTTGCAAAAATCTCATCTACAAAAATAAGACCATAAGAACTCAGTCTGCAAGGAAAATGAAGGCTCAGACCTTCTGTCATATATGTCTTCAAGATAAAACACTGAGATTAATTCATCAAGCTAGGCACAATGGTTCCAGCCTGTCAACCCCACCACTCCAGATTAAGCATAAAGCTCATGAGACTCCTGATAAATAAAGAAAAATCTGGGTATGCCTATCTGCCAACGTATGTGGGAAGCACAAATAAGAGGATCATGATCAAGCCTGCTTATACACAAATGGGACACTCTATTCAAGAACTAATAAAAGCAGAAATGACTGCGGGCAACCTCAAGTGGTAGAACTCCTTTCAGTGATCTGAGTTCAAAGCCAGAATAGGAAAAAAAAAAAAAACATGAAAAAAAACCCATAACATTGTTATTGAAAATTGTATTTTCCAAGGAGTAATAATAAGAGAGAATAAACAATGAGAATGAAATCAATTAGATTTTATATTTCATTATATATTACATATTTCATTGTAACTCACATACCAATTTATTTCAGAAACGAAATATGAATTTTTAGGACAAATGAAGATGAAATAAATGTAGTTTTGCCATAACCTTTTATTTCTTAAGTCTTGTATCACCTCTGATCTGGCAACTATAATAGGTTTGAGGATATTGAGTTAAATCAGTTAACATAAATAGAACTTGGTCACAATCCTTCACCTATGAAATGCTCAACAATTTCCATCCATTTATAAAAATCCTCTTACACAAACCATGTGTCTTCAAAAATAAGAAAAATTTGATATTTATAAGACAGGTAAGATGAAATTATTTCTAAAATTCTTTTTGTCCAACTGGCTTTTAGATCCATACCTACATTTATCTTAATAACATCTCTGTCTTAACATTGTCACACACTTATTTCTGTCCAGTCCTGTCTTTGCCCCTTTACACTCTACCCAGTCACATCAATTACTGTTAACGTTGTATCTTGTTAGACTTTAATTTTCTAGCCTGATTGAATATAACTTTAATAATGAGAGATATTATTTGTCAATCTTCAACATTAATAGCAGTCCCTGATACATGCTAATGGCTTCACAAATATTTGTTTATTATTAAGCCGTTCCTAATAATACCCGTCCTATTAGTGAAGTAATGAAAGATGTGTGAAAATATTCCAAGAAATACACAAATTTGTCAAAAGAAGATATTGGGCCCAATAGTGTAATTAAAGTCATGAGGATAATAATGCAGAAAGATTTTTGATTATTCTCAGCTTTGAGGCATGCACAAACACACACAGTAATAATTAGTCACCTCATTTGCTAAACACATTTCAAAGAAATCATCAAAAATGTACAGTACTTTATCTATAATCAAAGTATTAAACTAGACATATTTCTCTCGGTCTCTACTGGTATTACGGGACTTCTATTTGAAGGACAACCACAAATATAGAGTTTAAATAACTGTAAAGCTATATAAAGTAAAATAATTATTTCTACAAAAATTTGAAAATAGAAAAATTCTCTCAACAATTGGCAACACATTTTATAAAATTATTTTTAAGAGTACAAAATTGAGGGAAATGTTCTGTTCATTTTATCATATAAAGGTACCTACTATTTGTAAAAGAATACGACATTTCAAATCAAACACACAAAACAAATGAACACTGGGCCTTTCTTGTCTAATTTGACTAAACTAATACATGAGAAATATTTTATGGTATCTTCTCCAGAGAGAAACAAAGTGAAGACATCTGTGCTAATTTTGTCAAATAAAGTGGGTTCCCATGCTTATGTGTGGTCTTGATAAAACCATCTTATTTTTGTGTTGATTTTATTTTCTTCCTAATCCTGTTTTTTTTTTTCTTTTTGAGTTCTGAAACAGTTGGTGCCTTTGTGTGTTTCTTCCTAGGTGAGTATTTCTACCCCGCCCTCTATGTCTGTGCCACCTGAAAAGGAAATGATTTGGTAATATTTGAATTCAATATGAATTCTTCAAGTGCAAAAGGGCACATGTCAATTACCTGGAGTGCTATGCAAATCCACTACTGTGTGGCAGATATATCTTTGAATTTCGCAGTTACTAAATGGCTAATACAAAAATCTCTTGGCTTGGAATTTATCAAAAGTTTTCAAACTGGATCTCTCTGCTTGTACAGTTTAGAGTACTATCAAGGAAGTATTTCAATATCATTGTCACAGTCAATTTGAAGCCAAAACATAGAAATGATAAACCAATACTTTGAAATTTGTTTGTTTATATTATTAACTAGAAGAAAACATCACATACCCAAAATACAGTACATATACATCAAGTATATATATGTTAGATATAATTACATGATTATAATATGTAAAAATATTAAGATACTAGGGATATTCTTCAAACATATACTTTGAAGTTTCTTAAGAATTATAATCATATTTTAGATACTCTCTTTTGG
Source organism: Perognathus longimembris pacificus (assembly GCF_023159225.1). Taxonomy (NCBI): domain Eukaryota; kingdom Metazoa; phylum Chordata; class Mammalia; order Rodentia; family Heteromyidae; genus Perognathus; species Perognathus longimembris. The sequence goes on from NC_063184.1 coordinate 22,791,096, forward strand.
TTAGGCAATAAAAATGTACTGTATATAAATTCTCTTGAGAAAGTAGCAATTATTGACATAGCCTAAAATTAAAGGATAGCTAGAAAATTATGACAGAAATTTCATTATTGTCTGGATTACATATGGCGTATAAAATCATAAAATATAATTATCATAAACATAAAAAGTTAACTCAATAGGAAAAGTAAAATGAATTGCACATAGTTTCAAATATGACTGGAAAACCTGTTTGTGGTGATCGTAAACAATTCAACAACAAAGAAATTTTTGGAGATCAGGAAATTGATTCACGATGAACACTATATTTCTAGAAGATTGAAACAACAGCATCAAAACAGTCCTAGGAATCAAAACAGTCCAGGGAAATTCTTAGAATTTGCTATTTCTACAGGCTGGAGGATGCTTTAAAACCCATACTTAATTTTTTAGCCCAAAATTTGTCTTAAGAGTAAATATAAGAATAATAAATCTTCCATTCAGATATTCAAAATTGAGTAGACATTTAAAGATGTATTTCAGAGGACTCTTCATTTGTTCGATATTATCTGATGTAGTTCAAGGACTATTTGATTACTATGTAATTATTTTCACAAAATAAATTGGGTTATTTGCAAGGTCTTGCTAAGCATTGAATAAATATAAACATCGCAGCCAAACAATATTTCAGTCTTGCTAAGTACCTTTCATACATGAAAACATGTGTATCTTGTAAGCTGTAGTCTTAGTCTTATTTATTTATTTATTTATTTATTTATTTATTTATTTATTTATTTATTTATTTATTTTTGGCCAGTCCTGTGGCTTGGACTCAGGGACTGAGTACTGTCCCTGGCTTCTTTTTTTTTGTTTTTGTTCAAGACTAGCACTCTACCACTTGAGCCACAGCGTCACTTCTGGCTGTTTTCTGTATATGTGGTGTTGAGAAATTGAACCCAGGGCTTCATGTATACTAGACAAGCACTCTTGCCACTAGGCCATATCCTCAGCCCATTTTAGTCTTATTTTACAATGAAGGCACTGAATATTATACAACCAGGCTAAGGTCACCAGACAATCAAATTTGAATCTTCTGGGTCAGAAATAATCCTCTGATTCTTCTAAATAGCCTTAGTTCAGAAAATAATAAAATGTGAGCTGGTCCTGGGGTTTGAACTCAGGACATGGGTGCTATCCCTGAGCTTCGTTGCTCAAGCCTAGCATTCTGTCTCTTGAGCCATATTTCTATTTTGGCTTATTAGGTATTTGGTTAGAGGTAAGAGTCTCAGTATTTCCTGCCAGGGCTGGCTTCAAACCAAGATCCTCAGATATCAACCTCCTGAGTGTTGGGATTACTGGAATGAGCCACCAGCACCCGGAATATCACAGGATGATTTCTGGAGGAAAATGTAATTTAAAAGAACAGAAAAAAAAGTAAATGTAAAATACAAACATCCACTATAACAAAATTTGCTATGTACTTTTTCTCCTATGTTAACTGCATAGTTTTCAGTGTAGTTATTTAATACTATTATGTAAGAGAAAATAACAGTAATAATTTCACATTTATATAATATGAAATTATTGTGAATTTGAAAATAAGGTTTCTATTTTAAATTTTGTAAAAAGAATCTAAAATACAAATAAATAATTGTGACAGTAAAAAGATTAAGTTGTTATTACCATGCTGGTCTAAGGAACATGTGTTTGATACTTGAGAAATTATTATAAGTTTCTTAACTCATCTATACACTTTTCCAAATTTCCCTTGTTTTTTCCCCCCTCTTAATTTCAACAAGGTATAAGAAAGCATAAGGCAAGAGAAGTGGAAACGTTAACGCAGTCAGGTAATATTCAGGCTCTCCTTGTCCAATTGTGATGTGCGAAGTCAAATTTTCACCTGCCTTGGGATCCATCCACGTTGTCAGGGGAGAGTAGAAACAGCATTTACACACTTTACAGGGCTGCATTCGCAACCGAGAATGCAATCTCTGACGTGGCGTCCCCACTTCACACTGTGCCGAAGTCAGACACTCTGGAAACCTTGCAATGTACAACTCAATAGAATAATTTAAAGATTCAAAGGCCAAAATCATTCTCTTTCCTACACTAGCCAGTAACAGCCGTGTGACCCTGTAAAACATATCACTGGGGACCAGAAGGGTAGATACAAAGCTAAAGCATCTAAAATAAAAGAACCTGGAGGGGTTATGTTTATGTTCTTTCCTTGAATGCAACTTCATGACTATGAACATAATCTGCGTGTGTGCGTGTGTGTGTGTGTGTGTGCGTGTGTGTGTGTGTGTGTGTGCGTGTGTGTGTGTGTATGTTCCTGAAATGCACTGGCTTTCAACACGCTGATAATGTACACATTATACAGGCAGCTCCAGCCTTTGGCAGAAAAGCCAAAAGACGTCTCAACTGTGTCACCCTGAGACAGGGGAATGAACAGAGTGCTCCTCAGAGTTCTGTCTTGGAACTCTGCCACCACATGATAGCAGCTGGGGATTGATAACTCTTCTATGAAATAGTAATTCAGGAGGGCGGAGGCAGGCTCTCAAACACAGGATTCTAACAGACAACTCTGGTAGAAGCCAATCTGAGATCATCCTTCACCTATGCAATCATCCCACAATCCATTATTTAGAAAAGAGCCATGGAAGACACTCCCATGTACAATTCATGATCTGTCAGGCTCCATGTTTTAACATCATTTCCTAATCACCAACTCATTCTTATCCACCCATGGCTTTCAGAATAAAGAAGGCCTCCATCAAAGACTCCAAAATGATGCACTATTAAAATTCTTGTGCACACATCATCTTGATAAATTGATGCTCACAGGAAAGAGCCAGATGCAAACAAAAAACAAAACCTTGGTTTTTAAAGAAAATGACTTTTGTATGGATTAATTGCAAGTACCACTTATGCACTTGAAATTACTGATATGAAACATCACATTCAATAATTGCAATATGTTTCAAAAGTATTATTTGTGGTGAAGATTCTGAAATGTTCCATAGGAAAAAAGTCTGTTATGATGCTCTTTTTTCATAAGAATTTCTTCTTTTGTACAGTGAGAGTCTTTATCCTTTTTCAAGGCACTATTTCCTAAAGACATATTATGAACTCGTCTGAAAGGTGTTTTTTTTTAATATGCTGTTTCACAGAACAATTAAAATGAAGCAGAACAATGTAAATGTATAAACCACAAACCTGTAAACAAAAGCCAAAACATCAAGAAAAAATAAACAAAATCCCTATATTTATAGAATGCTTAAATTAGCAAATATCAAGCAAAAATCCTTCTGTCCTTGTTTGCCTCCATAGGAAAGATGAAACCTATTTAACCAACTTTCTAATACTGATGTCAGCTGTTCACTAAGGTGTCTTTAAAACAAACTAGCTCCAACCTCCATCCAAGATAATAAGACAATAAAGGACTGGAATGACAAGAAGAGCGATGCTTACTCACATTCTGCTTCCTCAAACGCTAAGTATGCTGGTGCCTGAAGATCTTTACCACTGTTTCTTTCTATGTCTGGAAACTTTGGCTCAGACACCAAGCCCATATTGTAGTTCACACACAATTATTCATTCTCATCCAGACCCCGATTTCCCTACATCACAAAATCACCCTGCACTTGGCATTCCTAGCAGCTCCTGGCACAGTGTCTGTGGGTCAGAACTGAGATCTGGCAATGGAGTGTGAGGAAAGATTCTTCAATGCAGCTGCCAACACTTTTGTCTGACCCAGTGAATCAACTGAAATCTCTCAATTTCTCCCCGAAGACAAGCACATGAATTAAAATCAATTTTAGATACGGTTTATATGGAAATGCAAGACTGACGATGTTTCGCTATGATCAGAAATGACTGTAAAAGTCTGTGAGTGTGTGTCTGTGTGTGTATAGTTCACATTTTGTTGCTTGACTAGCCTGTAAAATATGTCTTTTCCATTTAGATATTTTCTTAAGTCCATGAATAAAAGACACTACAACATAGCTCCTGACCAGTAATGTTCCGGGTGTTCTCTACTCTGAGAATTGGTATTTATCCAAGTATGGCTTAGCATACAATCCACACTGCTAGGATGCCTCTAGGTGTTTCTTCTTGGATGAGTGTTTTTACTGCTCCTTCCATGTCTGGAAAGGAGATGCATTTGTAATACTGGAATAAAACATGGGTTTTTTTCAAGTGCAAAAGTGCCACTTACTTGGAGGGCTAAGAAAATACACTACTGCATGGCAGATACATCTCTAGATGTGTTACAAGTGCCCTAGGAACAATAGCATCATGATGTTTCAGCTCCTCCACGATTCTGTTATCCATCACCTTGGAAAACATTAAAAATGCAAATTAAAAAATTTGTATGGGATGAATAAAACATGAATTCCTTGTCCTTTACACCACTGTGGATGAGGGTTAAAGTGGAGGGAGGAAAGGTGGCCTCATGCTTTGCTATTTTTGTTCACCACTTTTCAACTTTTGTGCATTTGCCCAGCTTTGTGGTGAATTCATTAAACAGGATGCCAAATTCCTCAGCTGCAAGAAGATAAATTAGTAGAATACATATGATATGGTAAAATATTAGGACAATAATTTTGGCTAGGTTCAGGATAAACCAGTGCTTTTGTTTCAGCTTTGCATAGATAATAGTTATACACTAAAATTGGACTTAAGGACATGCCAATTATTGGAAAATGTAAATATACCTAGACATAAACTGTAACCCAAAATGAATAAACTATCCAAATCATCAAATTTATTAGTAATATTTATTTGATACTATCAGAATTTTTCTTAATATACTATTGATAACGGAGTAGTTTTTGGTGTCACAATACTTGATTTCTTATTTCCCTCATAAATAATGGCTGGCTCAACAGTAGTGGGAAACCCAAGACACAGAAAAACATGACTTAATTAAGGAATTCATTACATGTAGTTTAACACAAAAATTTCTGACATCTAAAATAATGAAAACATCCCGCACTTCCCAAACTTTTCTTTATCTTTTTCCCTCCTTTTATTTTGCCTTGCATGTGTTCAAGGAGTCTCGCTGTCACTTTCAGAGATTAGTCCCCAATTTTACATGTATTTCCCCAATGCTATTGAAAGTATCCAATTACTTAGCTCCTGGGTTTGGTGTTTCACGTTTTCAGATCTGCTTCAACTCTGGTTCATCATGCTGTATCTTCGTGTTATATGATTTTGCTTTTTCAATAGATTGAATTCATTTTCCGATAGTATAGAACAGGAATATCTTGGCAACTGTTATATGAACTAAATGTGTTTGTGAGATATCTTAATCATTTCCAGGTAGAATTTGAAATCATGGTTTTGGAATTTCTGAGGTATGAAGAAGCTCTGAAAGGAGCCAAACCTCAAAAGTAGAAATGGCTTGAATAGAAAAAGCAAATAGATAACTTGGTTCCCCTTTAAGATCCTTAGAAGATTGAAATTAGGCAGAGTCTTCGGTGATGCCTAGGTAAAAATAATTTAGGAAATATGTATAATATAATTTAAGAATATTTTCTAGATTTTTAAAAAACTTTTCCTAATTTTCTTTTTAAAATTTTTATTGTAAAGGTGATGTACAGAGGGGTACAGTTACTTAAGTCAGGTATTGAGTACATTTCTTTTTGAACACTGTTACCCTCTCTCTCATTTTCTCTGTTTTTTCCACCCAATCCTGTCCCCCCAAATAATATAGTTCATTTCCAATATAGTGTCTAGTGAGTGTCACTGCTGAATTAGTTCACTCTGTCCCACCATTTCTGTGCTCCCCCTTCCCCTCCCCAATTGAGATAAATTTGCATACAAGACAAAAGATACAAGATACCTTCTTGTGATTGTATCTACACTATCTCTGTAATCTTATCTGAGAGTATAGGAAACTGTGTATACTGGTATTAGAATTAGGAAATTGAAAGAGAATACCAAAATTGAGAGACAAAGAGTAAAATAAGAGAAACAACAACAAAAGCAATACTTGCAAAACTGTTTGGTGTAAGTGAACTGAACACCTCAGGGAGGGAAAGGGGGAGGGGGAGGGGGTATGAGGGAGGAGGTAAGTAACAAACACTACAAGAAATGTATCCAATGCCTAACGTATGAAACTGTAACCTCTCTGTACATCAGTTTTATAATAAAAACTTTAAAAAAAAAAAGACAAAAGATACAGAAGTCAAAAACAGTGACAAAAGGGGGAAAACAAGGAGGAAAGGGAGGAGAAAGTGCTGGTGGAGCAGGAGTTAGAGGAGGAGAAGGAGGAAGAGGAGGAGGAGGAAGAGGAGGGGGGGAGAAGGGGGAGGATAACAGAACCGCAAAAAGTAAAATAAAAAATTGCCTGTTACCATTTCTTGGAGTTCTTTTTAATAAGCATCATTTTATATGACCATACATACATAGCTAGATTTTGTACTGTGTTCTTTCCATCTCATTATTACTAGTGTCTAATGCCATCAGAGGAAATACTTCACAAGAGTAAACTGCTCAACAATGAATCCTCCGAATATTTCCTCTGTGCTAAGAGTGAAAATGAGACACAGTTTACTCTGTGTGGAACTGGAGATCTGAGTTCAAATGCAGGCAACACAGGGAAACCAGGCCAGCAGGAAGCAAAAAATGCCATGCAAAGAATTCCCAAGGCAGCACATCAGACCAAGGAACACTTCCAAAGCTAGAAAAGAATTAGTGAAGGAAAAGGAGACTGGATGCCCGTAGCTCACTGGTCAAATCCTAACTACTCCAGAGGAGGAAACCCAGCGGACTGTGGTTTAAGGACAGACATGATTTAAAAACTGTTCAAGTGAATCCATCTCAGCTAAGAGCCAGCTGCTAGTCACCAATCATCTCAGCTGTGTGGGAGGCTGAAATTGGAAGGACTATGGTTTGGCACAATCACCCAAGCCAAAAATGACAAACAGACAGAGAGAGAGACACAAACACAGAATGAGAGATGGATGGTTGGATAGGTAGCCATAGGTAGGTAGGTAGGTATAAAGGTTTATAGATAGATAGATAGATAGATAGATAGATAGATAGATAGATAGATAGATAGATAGATAGACAGATAGATAGAGTTATGAGATCCAATCTCCTAAATTACAAGATCCAATCTCCAGAGCAAAGCATGGCATTCATGCCATGAAATAATCATCCCAACTAAAAGTGAACATATAAAGAGAAGGAAGATAGTGTAGGTCTGCCTGGAGAAAAACTAAAAACAATCTCAAAAATAACTAGAGGAAGAAGCGTTGGTGTTGTGGCTCAAGTAGTAGAGTAAGTACGCAATGACCTAAATTCAAACACCAATACTGCATTCCTCTTCACCCGTCCAAGAAACAAAAGGAAATCACAGGGGGTTCTCACTGCAGGATGAGAAGGTTTGCACAGGAAAAACAAAGAAGAAAAGAAGAAGAGAAAGAAGAGTATTGCTCTTGCAGAAGGAAATAAAATTCCTTATGAGTATAGAAAATGAGCTAATGATTTTTTAGAAACTCTAAGCGGATCATTTTAAGAGCAGCCCAGAATGCAAATTGCGAGGCAGTGAACGGATGGACTGAAGCCTGAGCTGTGGGAGCATCAGGACAGCCATGTTTGAAAGGCTCTGCCCACTCCAAACACACATAAACAGAGCAGCAGAAAACGGCTAACTATGGATCAGCCATGCTTCTTACAGCCTTCCTCACTAAAATGACAGATGTCCGGAATCAAGTTTTCACAGTGTGAGCTTGGACAACATTACAACTTTGGAAATGTTTCCAGCACCAATGAAACACCATTCGATCACGACACTACAATCATCTGAGTGCAGAAATGATTCTAACACCACTGCCCAAATGGATTCCTACCAGCATGAGAGTCAACCTTAGGAAATATATAATATAGCCATTGTGCTGATTGTGATTGAGTATCTGCTTCCTTAGTCATCCTCAGGTTTTTCCAAAAAAAGAAAAAAAAAGAACAATAAGAAAATATACATTTCAAAATAATAAGCAACTGTGATTAACATTTTAAAAAGCCGAATTTATTGACATATCTAGAACATATTTGCCCCAAATACACATGGCTAGGCTTATGTCCTTTCCTATTTATCGATTTCTTTATCTGTCATTACAAACCTGTAACAGGTTTCCTAGCTATTTGAGGAAAAGAAATTGTGTCTGACAGCAAAATGCATGTTCTATCCAATTCCATTTTCCCCTTTGCTTTTGACACTTTTGGGAAAATCTGAGTGTTTAATTGAATACCTAGGAGGGTTGCAAGTGATCATACTGAAGTAGGTCAGAGGGGAGAATTGACCGATCCATTTAAGATGACAGACATAAAGGATGATGTTTGATAGGCTCATATACATTAAACATCCTGAGATAGAGCCCTACACAACAGTATTAATGTATTTGATATTTCAAGACAGTAGCTCTTAAAATGCCCAGACTCTTTAGCATCTCCCAAGAAAAGAAACTTTTCCCAATGGTTGATAAAGGACACTTTAAGATCAAAAAGTGATTTTGGTCTGTTGTCTAATTTTATATTGAGTAGCATACACATATATTATGGATGGCTTATGAATGTCTATCTTTTTTTGTATCTTGATTATATCTGTTATTTCTTCCCCATCCTCCCTTGCTGCTTTTGGTATTCTACAGCTTTACTCTGTCACTGTGCTTAGTGTGGTGTGTGTGTGTGTGTGTGTGTGTGTGTGTGTGTGTGTGTGTGTATGAGAATTGTTAAATGCTTTGGTTACAACTTTACGCATTTTATAGCTCCTCAAATATTTTGGAACAATGCTAACCAGAGTCCATTTTAAATCTATTCTGATTTCTCTTTTGCACATTGTACTAACCACATTAAGGAATTGCTCTTACATGGGAGTTTTCACATAACCATGAAATATCAGGTGGCACCAAATCTAAAATCAAGGTTGAGATGGATTTCCCTTTACTTCTTTATTCATTTGTCTTTTAAAAATAGTTTTCTTATTTAACCATCATAATCTTTAATACAATCTTTTATAGCCTGGGAACAGCCATCCCAATGCCACCGTGGGTCCAGAGATTGTTACTTACAATATGAAAATATAAAGCTGTCAATGACATGCTATATGCTTAACTTTTTTTTCCGGTTCTTTTCTCTATTAAAATAAATGTATTGGGTCTATTCATAACCTGATAATAAATATCCCTGACCAAGTGATATCTTTTGCGCTGACCATGTTACCAGCTGTCAGAGGATTAGCCCCCTAGACTCAATGGAATTGCTGAATCTGGCATTCTCTTGAAAACTCGTTTTTCAATTATGCATTATGTTTAATGTGCTTTGCTCAAATTCACCTCCTCTATTACATTCTTATCCAGATCTTCATGTTTTTCCTTTACCTTTTTACAAATTTAATGAGAATTATTTTTCTATTTTCATACATGCATGTCAAGAACTTTAATCATCATACTCAAGCCCCACCCCAAACCTTAACTAACACCCTCCTCCTTTCTGCCCATCACCCACTATTCACCAGTCTGTTTCATATTCACTTCTTTTATCTTTAAGGCCTAGATTCCACATATGAGAGAAATATTGAATGTGGTCATTTCAAATCTGGCTTACATCTGTTAATATGATAATCTTCAGTTACATCTATTTTCCTATAAAGAGTATAGTATTGCCCAAGAGGTTCTTTCAAAAAGTAAAAATACAAGTACAATAGGGTCCTGCTCTTCCACACTTAGGCATATTTTCCAAGGACTTCCAAGTTTGCATACAATAGAGACGTCTGCACACTCCAATTCCTAACCACATTAGCCACAATAACCAAACCTACCAAAAGTTTACCTTGCAACAGAAATTAGTGTTCCTATAAAATATTCCAGGCTATCCTAAGGCTCAGTGTGTACCTAACTTCCTTGTAAATGTTCCATAATTATATGGATATATACATATAATTATTTATATACATTCATCTATACACACATATATATGATCTATATCGTTTATATGTTCTATACTTCTATACTTATTAATCCCTATGGCAGAATCTGAGGCAGGCAGTATTACTGTTCCCATTTCACAGATGAGAAATTCAGAGAGAAAATTTTGTTAAGTTTACTAAGTGAGTAAGGGATAGAAGTGGTTGTTTAGTACAAGCATTCTCGCAATAGAGGCTATCGGTTAAAAACAGCATAAGCATTAGTTTGAATGAACTCAGAATACCATTTTCTCAGTTCCAATTAAAACATCCTTATTTAGGGGTGGCAGTCTGGATACTCTTATTCTAGCTTCTTACTTTACTGATTACCTACTTGGTGTCTAGTGACTCATTTTGTCAAGATTCATTTTCTCTGGAAACAAAAATCAGTGTTGTAAACTCAATTAATCTCTCTGGATCTTCCAGCCCTAAGATTTAGTGATGACACAGTCTTACTTAATAATGTTTCTCAGGTATCATGAAATTGGAAACGAGGCTTTTAAATGAAAAATTAACAGGAAAAACTAAATTAAGGAGAAATTAAAACACTCAAATATTTTAAGATTTAATAATCTGAGGATTTTTGATGACTGTCACTTTTTTCTCCTGAATTTTAGCAGTAATATGAGTAAATTGTTATTCTATAAAAGCATACTACAGAAATCTAAGTAAGCTTTAAAAAGGTCAGTGCCTTTGGAAATCTATGTTACTAAAGTCAAAACAGAAGCAGAAGAATTCGTATCAAGCCTTTATCAAACTGTATTCATCTTAGCATAAACTCCCTTTAACCTTTCAGTCAATAAATATGTCACCAAATCCATTCAGTTTATTAAAAATCTCACACAACATAAATTTCTCAATGTGACCAAAATTCTGTAACTGAAGGAGATACTACATTCTATCTTTGAAAACAAAAGAAAAATAGTTTAATAATCTTCACATTATTTGACGATTTGCCAACTGGTCACAATGTATTTATTTAAAACACAATTTTACTGAGAAAAACAGTAAGAAAATTTTCAAATTACTTGTTATCTCAGCTAGTGTTTGATGGATCATGTTGGTAGTTGCAATTTATTGAGAGGCCGTAAACAAGAGGATCATAGTTTGAGGTTAGCTTTGTAAACTGTTAAGAAGACTCCATCTTAACCAGTAAGTCAGTAATAACCTTGTAAGCTTATAATTTCACCTATAAAAATAAAGAGGTAAGATGATCAAAGTCTCTAGCCCAGGGACAAAGCAAGATCCTATTTACAAAAACAAAGCAGACAGAACACAATATTCCAAGCTAACATGGAGGCTGAGACTAGGTAGCATAACTAAGCCACGCCAAACTGAGGAGGAAATTCCCTGAGATTCTGCATCCACGGGTGCTGTGCTGGATGCCATTTCTGCTATTCTACTGATGGATAGTAGAAAAAATAATCTAAACTATGATGTGCAGTGTATAATTCCATTATCAATGGTATTTAATGTAATAAATTCTAGGAAGTAGCTTTAATAGACAGGATTAATATATGTTTGTGAGTGCTAAGCATACAGATGGTAAATTAGCAATCTCTGGACATGACAGTCAATAACTATAAAGTTAAAGAAGTGCCAAGATGCCTCGATAAAGGCTGTGCAGTATTGTGAATAGTAATATGCTTCTTTATAGATGGAAAGCCATGCAGAAGCAACTTGAAAGTTTTGCAATATTGTTCTGCTAATTATAGGAGAGAAACATTTATAAAAATAGTTATTATGTAATAGTAGCTATTACTATCATAGATTGCAGGGGATTTAACTCACATCATCACAGTATTATTAATAGGGTCCCCAAATCATGCTTGGCTGGTATTGCATCCTCCTCTTCCTCTAGTAACTGGGGTTATGGATATGAACCACTGTGCATAAGCATTTATTGTTATTATTAATAATAACTGTTATTTTGTCAGTTCAGCATAGGTTTATTTCTTTTTCCCTAAATTTCACAAGTCAGAAACAGGAAGACATGATCACCTTTCACAGGTGTCAGTTAGTAGAATTAATGAGTACAGGTTATTGTCACTGGTTACTGTCACATGCCACCATGTTGTATACATTCTGGTAATTTTTATATTAAGAATTTATAAAAAAGACTTAGTCTCAGATAATAACCTCAAGATCAGTCATGCCTATTTTTATTGCCTGTTTCCCACTGAAAGCCTAAGGATCACGAGTAGTCAACATAAGCAGTCTCAAAGAAAGATTGTTCCTGAACTCAGATTCATCCCCCTGAGCCCAAGGGGTCCATGCCTCTGTGGAATCTGGGAAATTTGCAGTTAGGAACCATGATACAGATAAGCATAAAATGAATCAGAACTGGAATATTGCCATAATCATGTGTGGCTTAAGTGTATTTTTTAGTATTAAGCAAAAATAGAAGTCAGATTATGTGAATTTATTTTTGCAATGTTCATTTCCATAGGTTGTGAAGGATTTTTAAGCCTAGAAAGAATAAAAACCAGGATGAAAATATGTTCAAACATTGGGTTGTACAACTCTGATCAAACCTTTCTTTTATTAAGTGTTAACGGCCCTTTAATATTTTTACATAGCTTGTTTGTAAAAAAAATTGACCAAAATTATAATCTCTAAAAATAGGTTAGAACATTCAAGTTATATTTCATACAGTACTTTTGAATAATACATTCATGGAAAAATATATTCCCACTCAATGGTGCTGCCTCTCCCATAAGCTGAAATATGTGGATTTTAGAAGTGGCATTACTTTTACTATGGTAATTTCTCCAGGATAATCAGAGCAGAAGGGAGAAAATCTTGCTTACATAAGCAAAATCAAGCTCTCCCAGCAATTTTTGCATAAACATGTGCCAGAACTGTCTCTGACTACTAAGTGTACACCACATCATCCATGCCAATTTCTTCAAAGGAGGAATGATCACAGATCGTTTTCTTCATATTTCCAGGAATGTTCCCAAGTTTATATAGTTTTCTTGCATTAATAACTAAGTACATGATAAATTTCAGGGATTGCTTTTCTTAGCCAGGCCAAGGAGAGAGTGATTTTTTTGAAGAGGTTTTTTTTTTTTTTACAAAGTAATCTATTCCTCCTTTGCACCCTATTTATCCTACTGTTGCCTGGCTCACACTGAAGATAAGCAAGCCGTATTTCCATATTATTTATTTATGGCACAGAATATGTTTAGCAATGGCAAACATATGAACAAAATAAAACAGTTCATTCAATTAAATACTAATTAAATATCCTGCATCAGTATCATAAAATCATTACTTAAGGATAGCTTTTTCTCACTTGAAATATAGTCTTAGCTCTTCAAAACTATACTTGTTTGTCATAAATCACGTTAAAGTTTATTTAAATATTAATGTGAATAACAATTTTTACCTCCATAGCAGTGCTGAATCGTATTAAGTCAGACGAATGAAACCATTGTTTGTTTGTTTTTTAATACACAGACGCTCAGTGGCAGTTTACATGGGTTTGGTGCTGACAAGAGAAGACCCAAAGCATATAATCCAACACCCATTGCATCTCATCAAAAATCTACAAACTCATTTTGGTATGTTTTAACCCCAGTTTACAGCTACAAACATTTTACAAAGAGAATTTGCTTCACAGCCTGAGCCAGAAGCAAATGCTATTGTTTGTTGGTTTTCTCAAAAGATAATTCCATAGATTTCTAAATTGATGTGATTTCCACCTCAGTGCTAGATCATAAGGATGATCTCTCCAGAACACAGGGCTAAATAGTGAATTATATAAATCACCATAAAATAAATGAAGTTTCCTAAAACTCATTAAGAAATTTTTTAAAGAGATTAGTGGATTCATGTTCTCTGTGAACAAATTCACTCTGGAAAATATCACAAGGGGTTAACAAAAAAAGAGCATTACTGCAAAATTTTCAAACCAGTTAGGTTTTTCTCATTTGGTAATACTCATTTCTGCAGAAATGTCATCAAATATCCTAAAAGTACTCACATTTGGACTTCATAGACACAAGGGCCATGTAGAAATAGGATCTATTCCAAGAGAAATTGGCGTTCCATTCACTCAAGACTTTCACAAGTTTTACACCCCAAAATTTGGAAAATAATGTTGAATTATGAAAATTAGCAAAACAATATTTGGGCTAAAACACATGTCCTTCAATACGTTGACAGCTATCTAATAATATTGTGAAGAAGACCCTATGAAACATGTCTCAAAAAGTCTCTTGGAAATTACTTCGATGAAATCTTAGCTTCATTCATTTGTAGATTCAGAAATATTTAAAATATAATTAATTGAGTCTCTTCAGCAGTACTTCTAAATCTTTTCTTAATCTTCCCTGCCCTACACCTTCTTCAAGTGCTGTCTACATTACAGAAAAGATCAATCCAACTCCGCATGACTTTTTTCAATTACCTATCTCTGGATCAACAAACATGATTATTGAAGTAGCTCTGTTGTTCAATGCTTCCTGCTTTTGCAGTTCAAGCTCTTCCTCTTTCGTTCCTTTCTGAACAAAATGCCATTGTAATCTCTCTTTTTCTTCTCTGTATTTTCCTACTTAATTAAAAGTATCCCCAAGTGTTCCATATTACAATGAATTCTAGCTGTTTTATTATTCCTCACCATACTTTAAGAAAAGGTTCTACATATTATATTCAAATTTTCCAATCCCTCAATTTCACTGCTTGTTCATAAGTTTCCATTAACACTAATACCCCTTTAATTGCACCTAATTTAATCAGTGGGCCTTTATGTCAACAAAATGGACAACAATAGAGGCAAGTAACATCCCATGGCAGGTTAAACAAACACTCCTTTATAACAGATTCTTCTCATCAAGACACTGGCCATTATGGATACTTCTTTCAATATTACATTACCTTTTTCTTTGTATCTTTTCCCCCCACCAAAGGAAAGTATTTTTCAATGATATCACCAAGGCTTTATCCCTTGTAATACCAATTGTTGTCTCACCTATAAAACTCTTAACATACAATTTGAACTTTTGGAATGACTTTACAGAAAATGCAGAGATAAATATGGAAGATACAAGCACAGTTCGTATTTTATAGATAGGACCCACATTTCCCAGAAAATGCAAGTGAAAATAAACAAATGGAACTACAACTCAAAAGTTTCTGCTCAGCAAAAGTAACAATGACCAAAAGCAAGAGGGAGCTCATAGAATAAGGACCAGTCTTTGTCAAATAAACAAACTGAAGAGAAAACAAATAAATAACCCATTTAATAAATGGGTGAATGAAATGGATACACAACTCTTGTACAAATAGTTCACAGATCAATGAAGAAATACTCAACATCTTTGACCATAAAAGAAGTGCAAAAAGGGAACTACACCAAGATTCCACTGCACCTTAGATGTCAATATTCAAGAAAACAATAACAAACAAGTTCCAGTGAGTGGATGGGGATAAAGAAACCCTCATCCAGTGTTGGTAGGATTGTAAACTAGTACAAGCACTAGGGAAAACAATGTTTCCTCAAAAACAAAAATTAGAATCTCTTTATGACCTTACCATACAATTATTGGGTATATACACAAATAGTAGGTCACAATGAAACATTCATATATCTTAAATGAAAGTTTTAAAATATTTTGTGTTAAATTATTAATTATCTCACATAATGAAAGAACTTTCATTAAGTGAAAAATAATCATAGGCTAAGGATAAAAAGGAAGCATAATCAGTATATCATTACTCCTTACCTCTTTCTGTACAATTCAGGATATAATTTGTGTTTCTCTGTCACAATTCAGTGCCATGCCACTCTGGGTTAGAGCACAAAATGCCAAACAGGTAGTTAAAAATCCTTTGAGAGTACTATTTAAAGCATATGCACAACACATTTTCTATTATAAAGCTTGTGAGCTTATCTCCTCCTTTAATGTAGAAAGCAATTATTCTGCTGATGTAGAATAATAATATTTAAAATATCACTTGCTCTTAAAACAGAGTGAATACATTGTGCCTGTGAAGTCGAATCTTTGGAGCCCAAATCTTTTTATTACTATGGTCACTTTCTCAAAAAAATGTTTTACAAAGACATTATCGTATATATAAAGGTTGATTTATTTATTAATAACTTATGAGTGTTTAATTTCATTTGCTGACTCATGATTCTGTCCATGTTGAAATCATTGAATTGCTGCTTCTTTGGAAAGTGGCAACCTTCGTGGTGGGAGAAGATATAAATGGTGATATAAAAGTGAGCACAGGTTTAGGCAAGTCACAGCAAAGGATCACAGGAGCCCAATAGCTATACCATTATGAACACATAAGATGATGCTAAGTGAAATGAACTCCATGTTATGGAAACGATTGTTATGTCACAATTGTAAGTACTTTCAATGTGCCATATGTAACTGTAGCCTCTATTACTGATGATCTTCTTGTATCACCTTCCTGTGGTTGTACCTACACTATCACTGTGTCTTATCTGAGTACACTGAAAACTGGGTATACTGGTATTAGAACTAGGAAATTGAAAGGGAATACCAAAATCGAGAGACACGGGGTAAAATAAGACAAACAACTAAAAAAGCAATACTTGCAAAACTGTTTGGTGTAAATGAACTGAACAACTCATGCGAGGGAAGGGTAAGGGGGAGGGGGAGGGGAGAATGTGGGATGATGTAACAAACAGTACAAGAAATGTATCCAACACCTAATGTATGAAACTGTAACCTCTCTGTAATTCAGTTTGACAATAAAAAAATATATATTAAAAAAAAGTGAATGGGGGAAGTGTTGCTGTAGCTCAAGTGATAGCGCACTAACCTTGAACACAAAGTTCAGGGACAGTGACTAGGCCCTAAGTTCAGGCCCCACAACACACACACACACACACACACACACACACACACACAGAAAGGAAGGAAGGGAGAGAGGGAGGGAGAGTGGGAGGGAGGGTGGGAAGGAGGAAAAGAAAGACCGAAAGAAAGTGAATTTGTCTCTGTTGGCAAGACGTATCTTCTGTGCACATCACCAGCACCCTTACCTGTTGGTCACAAAGCTGTACTTGCGACTAGACCAGCTTATTCCTTCTGTCTTTCAGAGCAGGAGTGCATGGCTTCAAATTTTCTCCCTTTAGTCCTTCCTTCATTTCATCTTCAACTCCGCATCATGAATTGTAATACATCTCTTTTTCCATTGAATTCTGTAGTACATTCCTCCTTCATGGACAACATACATATCGCCTGTAATCATATTCTTTCTGAGTGTACATTCCATCTTCATTAGTAGTTTTAATCTCTATGACTTCTAAATTCTTTAATTCTATCTCAGTATCTATGGAAATGGAGATTAATGTTGACTGAACTACTAAAGAATCACCTTGGAACACCAGTAATGCTGTGTGTGTGTGTGTGTGTGTGTGTGTGTGTGTGTGTGTGTGTGTGTGTGTCAGTACTGGAGCTTGACAGGACTTCGTGCTCAAGTGTTTTTGTTGTTATTTTAACCAAGGCTAGCTCTCTTACACTTGAGCAACACCTCCTCTTACATCTTTACGCTGCTTAAGTGAAAACAAGAATCTCACAGTCTTTCTTTTCTTCCTAGAATGGCTTCGAACCATGATCCATAGCTTTCAGCTTCCTGAGTAGCTAGGATTACAGGGATGAGCCAGCAGCACCTAGCACCTTTTCTACTTTTCCTGCTCTACTGCCTGGTGGTGTTTGTCCCTTTATTGTTCATTAGTAATAATAAAACATGACCCTGGGAAATAAGAGATTAAAAAAAAACAGCGCTATTGTAACTGAATATTACTAGATTATCAAGGCCGCAATAAATAATACAGAACATAAAGCTATCAGGAAACAGAAGTTGTGGGGTATACAATTTTACTAAAGTCATTTATGGCTTTCTCTTCACCTCTGTGACTTAGTAAGCAGCACTGCTACAAGGAACAGAATAAAGGAGATACGGGAAATTTTCTAATTAATTTTCAAATGGAAAATTAAAAAGTCAAGAGTTTGTGGACAAATGATTCATCAACTTCCATAGACAATGTAGAAGTGCTTTGTAAAAAGAGACATTTTAATACATAACTGGAGCACTGACATTCACAAAGTTCATTCTACCTGTCATATTAACATGAGTAAAAATAATTGTGTCCCCTTGAAGAACACAATGCTGTATTCAAACAGATGGTGGAAAGCCTATAGAAGATTAACTCTCTGTTCCTAATCAGTACTAATATTTCTGATGCTCAAGGATTCTGCCACTCAGCATTTTTAATGGCAAGCCAATCTTTGCAGCAGGGCTAAAATATCCATACACATAAGGATATCATCTTCAAATAGAAATGTAAGGTTTGTGTGAGTCATTCAAAGTTTTATGATGGAAGGCATATATTAAATTGAAATAATACATGCCAAGAGAGAATGCTTCTTGATTGTGTTGGAGAAGTCATCAAATCACTGTGTGAATAATATTAGTTAAATAACGGTACCAGCCGAAACCCCAAGAAGAATTAGTGACAAATCACACTGAAGCACGGTAGAGTCACAGGAGATTTCAAATAGTATAAAATCTTAGAAAGTCTACATCAGAGTTCAACATCGTACTTTGAAGCAGGTACTTGAAAGGGGTGGGATAAGGTCAAAGGGAAAAAGGCACATGAATGAAGAGGAGAAATGGAGGGAAATGTGGATAAGAATCTAATGTATACCCTATAAAATTAAGAAGAGTGGAAGGGGTGGGTAGGAGGATGATTGAGAATGTTGATAGGGGTGATCAGGATATAGTTTATTCATAAACTTCTTTTGTTAGATGGCAGATACTT
Organism: Perognathus longimembris pacificus; assembly: GCF_023159225.1. NCBI lineage: Eukaryota > Metazoa > Chordata > Mammalia > Rodentia > Heteromyidae > Perognathus > Perognathus longimembris. The sequence goes on from NC_063184.1 coordinate 22,809,845, forward strand.
TGTACAACTAAGAATACTAGTAGTAATAATAAATAATGTAATTTGAGAAGGCCTTTTGCTCTTTTTTTTTTTTTTAAAGAAAGTTATACAGTTGTGGGCGGGGTGTGAAGAGAGATAGTCCATGGATATTGAGCTAGGAGTTGTCAACAGCCCTTGGAGGAAAGGATAAAGAGGAAGAGAAGGAGTGAAGTTCACAAGGAGTAAAAGTAGACCACCCTGTCTTGAAATAAACATTCCTTGGTTTGAGACACAGAAGATGGAGAACAAACACCTTGATGCTCTCTCCTTCCCACTTCATAGGCCAGGACACCCATATGCAGATGTAATCAGAAGCCCTTGTTCGAGGCCCCATTGGGAAGGCTCTAAGAATAACAAATTACCATTACCTTGCTGGACCACAATTTCTTTATCTGTGAAATGCTAATAAGAATAGTACCTACCTTTTAAACCAGTGTTCAATTCGAAAATGTGAGGGTTTAGAGGGAGCCTTCCCCCAGGTCAAAGGACATGGGAAGTTACAAATGACTTAATGTGAGCTTATATAATTGGGCTTTTCAAATGAAACTCTTGTCAGAGTGCCCAGAAATTACAAACACAGTAGCTCTAAAATGAGTTTTCTCTCATAAGGTTCAATATGAAAGTATCTCTATACATTGCTGCGTATTAAAAGACTTGGACAATAGAGCCAACTTCATTCTTTCATTTGTTCTATGTGTGTGTATTCTCCCCTCTTGGAAGAAAAACATGTACAGGAAAAGGCCAAATATTTTCAAGCCTACATTTAAAATTAGGCTTTGAGAGGTTAATTCAAAACTAACCAAGTTCTTAATAATGAAGCCATTATACCCCAGATCCCAGGACCACTAAGTTTTCCTTTAAAACCTACTTAATTTGCAAAGGAAGCAAGAGAGACTGAAGATGATCTGGGTTATGAATCATAAGCACACTTACTACAGCCAGCAACTAACAACCTTGATGGTGGAGAAAGGAATCTGTCAGGGAACAGAGTACAAACATAGGTCTTAAAAAGATAATCTTGTTTCTCAAACACTGAAAACTATGTCTCCAAAGAATTTTCCTATTGCCAATAACCTTGGAATGATATTGTCTTCTATCTTTCCCTGGCAAAGTGGACCTATTCAGAAAAATAAAAATAATTTTAAAAGTATTTTACTTTCTAAAGTAACATGATATGATGCATATCTGCAATTCTAGCTTCTCAAGGAGGCTAAGGTTTGGGCAGTAAAGTCTACAAATTGGTGTCCCTAATTCACTAACAAAATTCCAGACTGGAGGCATGGCCCGAGTCATTATTTTCCAGCTGAGCAAGAAAACAGAGCAAGAGCTCTGAGGCCCTGAGTTATAATTTTGATTATTAGTAGTGATTCATTTCCTGCCAGGAGGCCTCCTTTAAGAATTTCCAAAGGAAGAAAATGAGGAATAATGATGCAATCTGTGTTTTTTTTTTTTTTTTTTTTTTGGCCAGTCCTGGGCCTTGGACTCAGGGCCTGAGCACTGTCCCTGGCTTCTTCCCGCTCAAGGCTAGCACTCTGCCACTTGAGCCACAGTGCCGCTTCTGGCCGTTTTCTGTATATGTGGTGCTGGGGAATCGAACCTAGGGCCTCGTGTATCCGAGGCAGGCACTCTTGCCACTAGGCTATATCCCCAGCCCCAATCTGTGTTTTACATGGCCCCTTGACATGAATTTTGAGTAACCTAAGGGTTAATTTAAAGTATAGGCATATATATTATCTTTTGACATATAGCCATACATGTATATAAGTTACATATATATGTAATTTTATAACATTTCCTTTTCCATTTTGATAGACAAAAGAAATAAAGATTTTACATTATGTTTTGAAAACTGAATCAATATTACAAAGAAGATGCTCACATAGCCACCATAAACACATAAACATACATCATATGTTCAAGAGGAATGTAAAATAACATTTTCTAATATAGAATCTATGTATATTAAAATATAATATAATTAAATATGGAGACAAGAACAAAAAATGTAAAACTAATCAGAAAAATGAAACTAGCAATTCCAAATAGTAAAGCTTATTGAAGAAATAACTGCAAAAGAATAACGGCAGGATTTGCGAGCAAGCTGAATGTGTTGTGTCAACTTTTATTCATTGATCTGTAAAAAAAAATAACGCTTGTTATTATTTATTTTCTTTCATCAGGCCCTCTACACCTTGCTTTGCTATATGAATGATTTCAAATGAGCACCTGAACTTACTCTGTTTGACATTGTTATAGTTTGGAACGAAACCTTAGCATAAAAGTTCAGGTGTTGAAGGAGTTGTTCCCCATAGAGCTGTATTCAAATATTTTGATTTTGGAAGGTGATTCATTCATGAAGTCTCTGACCTCATCAACTGAATAGCTCACTGACAGATTTAAAATTCCATGTCATTATTGGGAGGCGGAAGGGACTTAGGATTTGGTGCTGAATTGGAGAAAGTGAGGATGCGTGCTCTAGAATGATGTATCTTGTCCTATGCCTCTTCCTATTTCTTTGCTACCATAAGGTGATCTGCCTTCTTTCAATATTTTTTCTACCATGATATATTACTTCATGTCAGACCCTAAAGCAACCAGGCCACACAAACATGAAGAGAAACTACAGGAACCGTGAGCCAAAATAAATCTTTCCTCTTAAAAACATTTTTTGCAGGCATTCTGCACAGTGACAGAAAGTGGACTCACACACTTATTATGTAAGTACAAAAATATGTTTGGAATTCAAAGTAAAACCATTAAAATATTCTCTGCATTAGGGTTGTTTTATACTTCAATTTGCATAACAGCTTCCCTGCGAGCACCTTCCACTTTGGACTATATTTATCATACATAATAGACACTTTTAAGTATTATACATTTGAAAAATGCAGCATAAGGAAAAAAGAAATGAGTTTAGCCAATCTCAGTACCATATCATTACCAAGAATGAAAGGAGTAAATATGTTTGGAAATAAGATGAGAATTTCTCAGAAAAAAATATGGCATAATGTCACATTATTGAAAAAAATAGCATTGACAATTCAAATCAAACCAATGACCAAGCTTTTAGAGTTAAAATTTGCCCATGTATAGAGAGAGTGCAAATGTGCAAAGCTCAGAGTGATAACCTTTTAAACCATCATGTCAGAAATAAACTCAAATAGCAGAGTTGATGCATCTCTCAAATCATAAAGCTTTCCTTGAATTCATTTACATGTTTGACCTTCATATATATTACTCTTCTACAACATTATGCTTCTCTACAACTGAATCCCATTTAGTTATGACTCAGTGCCTTATTTACTTCCCTGATTGTATTCAGCCTACACAAATCATCAGAAAGCTTTAATTTGGTCTCCATGGGCTTTCTGTACTTCCCAGAAATGGTAACAAGGTATTTTAAATCCTCCTAATGCTAAGTAGCATGTTGCAACATCAGTTATTTTCCAAATGAATTTCACTAGAAATATGATTCTCATCTTCCTGTGCTAACTAGCAGAACTAGTCTGGGAAAGGGGATGGGGACTTGGTAGAAAGGCAGAAACATTTCATTCTGTAATGTTTTCACAACCAAAACATTCATAATCTTGATGAGGAAAGATCCAGCTGGGCAAAATTATGACTAGGTAGTGACTAGGTAGATTATAAGGGTAGAGTCAGAGGTATCCATGGAAACCACCAGGAAAAGTAGAGGATGTTTGAAAGGATGCATGGGTACAATGCTGTTAAGCCATTATCTACTCCTCTATTATTAAAATGGTTTCTGATTAGTAGACACACAAGCCTACCATAATTACAACCACGCATAATCATTACACAATAATCACATAATCACAGTAACCCCATTGAGTGAATATTTGTCTACATTTTACAAATGGTGAGTCAGTCACAAGGGATGTTCAAAACCCACAGATAGATGAATGACATCAAACTAAAGCCTTCTGGGCTAAACGAGAAGTAGACATCATGAATTCCTATAATACTTATAGAGGGCCAAGGATTAAATGATGGTTGCATGCATAGAGCTTTATAAGGACACAGTGTCAGAACATGAAGAAGGAGATATGCACATACAGTCAGAGTCCAACCTAAGATCACAGAATGTTGATGAAGATAAACAGGCAAGATTACGGGGTAGCCAATGAGAAGCACTGCTATGTGCAGAGTAATTAGATCAAGACTGAACTCTTACGGGGCCTCTGAAAGTGCTTGCATTTTCTTGTTCTTTTTCTATGTTATTTTGGCATCTTATATTTTCTATTTTTAAGGTGAATATTCCAATGATAATTCTTTGGAGAATTCCAAGACATTTCAACAAAAATGTTATACCACAGTCCAGAAGGCTACACATAGTATGATTGCTGTAAAATTTACATAATACTAAGAAAATACATGTAAAATATAAAATACAAATACAAAAATACAAGAAACCAAGTTATTCTCTGTACTCAAGCAGGCCAACTGGATCAGGAGAAACTTAGCAATAATACTGACACTTTTTGAAATCGTAAGCCACCCTTGGTTTGTCAATATGAATGCCAAATATTTTTTAGGATTTCTCAATAGACTTTCATTGCAACTGCAGAGTATAGGTAAGCAGAGCTGTTGTTGTTGTTGTCACTGTTATTATTATTTTGTGTGTGTGCTAGCACATAGGCTCAGGGCCTGGGACGTGTCCCTGAGCTTTTGTGCTCAAAGCAAGTACACATTTAAGCCACCACGCCACTTCTGTTTTTGTTTTGTTTTGTTTTAGTAGCTTATTGAAGATAAGAGTCTCACAAACTTTCCTGCCCAGGCTGGCTTTGAACCACAATCTTCAGATCTCAGCCCCCTGAGTAAATACAGGCATGAGCCACTGGTGCTCAGCTGAAAAAGAAGATTTTAGTCCAATAAACCCTATATTAGCAATGACATTAAGATACATAGGTGACTCTTTCACCAAGTCACAACAAAAAGAACAATAATGGATGGAGATATCCTACCATAATCATGTACTCTATGGACAGATTAAGAAACAGAAGAATAAATGGTTGCTATTATGAACAATACTTCAGCAACAATAAAAGAATAAATGTTTACTGCCCTTAAACTCAGCTTGCATAAATGGTGAGACAAAGGACAAAGGGTGAATCAATGCAACAGTGATATTCACAAGACAATGTGTTGAAAATTAACTCTAAGGGGGAAGGGGCTATGGAGGTGGGAGAAAAAATGGGGGGGGTAACAACAATGACAAAAAATGTACTCACTACCTTACGTATGTAACTATAACCCTTCTGTACATCACCTTGACAATACTATTAATTTTTTTAAAGCTGATAATGAATTTTCTTAATAAATCAAGACCCAGGGTAGCATATATTGCTAAAATGTATAGTTTATGATTTAATTTACATAATAGTATATAACTGTAGATAGTGAGGTAAGAGCTCTCAAAGGGAAATGACTATAAAATGAAAAAATCGTGAGCTATACACATCTGAATTTCAGTCCAATCTCAGTACTGGTGACCTGTTACCTTAAGAGTATGGTATTAAATGAAACAAGAATAACATTATAATATTGCCAAAAATGCAGGATAATTAAACTATGGAACTTGCATCTACATCAATATTTAAAGATGAGTGTTTCCCATTTCTGTTTGAAAAGTACATTTTTGAAAGGTAGATCACCTTGTTCCTTTTGACTATTAGCATACGTTAAAGTCTAAATTACATATTGAAGGGAATAGTATGTCTTTTTATGCTTTAAACTCCATGAGATTCCTCAAGTATATTTTAATACTTTCCATAACTTACTGTGAGTTCTTGACCTCCTTTATTATCTTCTATTGTAGCTGGCCTAACCTTGGAATAACGTAAGACATTTAATCAGTACTTGGGAGGATTAGACTGAGTATTCTCCAAGTTTGATTGCAAATACCTTTTACTTTAATTCCCTTAATGGGCAATTCTCCAATGGCAGAGGTGAGTGAAATATTTAAGGTAATATGTAAAGATGTTGAATCTTATAGATATACATTTGTTTACACTTTAATGCCACACTGATGAAGAGTACTGCAGATTACAGAGTAGGAACATGTGGATTTCAGACGATATGAGTTGGTCGTTGGAATGTGGCTGGTAGGGACAAAAAGTGACTGAAGTGTTGGCAGGAAATGGAGGGGAAACTGGCTGGGCTAAACTTCCCAGCCCCTAAGTGATCATGGACCATGCCATTGTCAAGGAGGTATCCAGTATCCTACCTCATATCCGGGTATTTGGAGACTGCAGGCTAACTGCATTATTTATTCTCTCCACACTTCATATATGGACATGAGCAAGAGCTGTGCTCTGCCTTGAGGTTAAGCCCTGGGATTCAAAGCAAAAATGGCTTTGACTCTTGAGAGGGGAAAGAGCAATGCAAGTGGCTTTGAATCTCTGGAAGAGGAATGAAAAACAGGATAAATAAACGAATGAGAAGAAGTATAGGTGCATAATCTTTAGTGTTTCTTTTAAATGTCTAATCCAACTAACTGAAGTTTAGTGTATTGCCAAGTGATTCAGAATAGTAGGTGGGATTGGAGTTGTCAAAACTGGTCAGAGAAACACAAGTTCATGAACAATATAACTTTGCAGCCTTAAGGTATAATAGTTGCAACAACTAAAGGAGTTTAGAATTAATAGGGTTTTGTCACAATAAAATGTCCATTTAAAGCACAGGGAAATGGAAATTATGAGACTAAGCATAAGAAAAAGGATCAAATTGTGCCGACACACAAATCATTCTTTTACATTTACATTCGCTTTGAATCCAAATACTTTCAAAGAATTGGATGTCATTTTTTAAATGATGCTGACATCATTGATGGTTAACTATATGGTTCAAAGTGGTTAACAGCATTTAAAAGAAGTTTTATAGGGGCTGGGGATATAGCCTAGTGGCAAGAGTGCCTGCCTCGGATACACGAGGCCCTAGGTTCGATTCCCCAGCACCACATATACAGAAAACGACCAGAAGCGGCGCTGTGGCTCAAGTGGCAGAGTGCTAGCCTTGAGCGGGAAGAAGCCAGGGACAGTGCTCAGGCCCTGAGTCCAAGGCCCAGGACTGGCCAAAAAAAAAAAAAAGAAGTTTTATAAAAGTTTTACATTTTATTTCGTATAAAATAATTGGTACTAATTAGTAACTATATAACTCATGACTTACACTGTAGGTATTTTTTTTCTTATGGGAACGCTTATTTCAAAATGTTTTAGCTCAATGTTACCACTTATGACAATTGCATAATGTTTTATATCCTTCTTGGCAAGAATCATAAGGATATAAGAATGACACTGCATTATTTCTACATTTACCTTCCAAGGTAACTTTTTGCAACTGTGTTCCTTAACTCTCCTGACTTGGTTTTCTCACAGTCTCGTCTTTCATGACCAAAACTTGCTGTTCTCATCCACAAGCTGACAAAGTAAGATATTTGCTTCTACTTTTGACAGATTCTTCTGTGAATTTCATACCATGCAATTTTATATCTGTGATCTGTACAGTACTTAGATTCACAGAGAATTATTCTATATAAGAAGAGTAGAAGGGAAATCTAACAAGAGCTCTCTGGGCCAGGTCCATTAAACTAGCACAAGGTCTTTTCTGAGTTCTGGTGATAATAATAAATTATTTGGGTTGCAGTGAATAGGTGTATGAAGTAGCAGAACATAACAAAGGTGCCATATATTTTTAAAAATTTATTTCAAATTCAGTCACGGGAAAGCTAGGAGTAATTTCAAAAAATGAGAATACTCCTCTATGGATGAATTAGATAATGAACATTTGGATAAGGTTTAAAACCTATGAGTGTATTCTAAAGTGTCATAAAACTGAAGAGATTAAAGTGATTTTAAAAATACATCACATATGTCTTGAATTCTCCATTTTTTACAGCTGAGGAAATCCAAGATGGAAAAAACCAGAGCAATATATACTATTCAACTGGGTATAGCATCCCGATTACAATGTTTCTACAATTATAGGTTCTGAGTATAAAGAATACATATCAAATACATATCAAAATATATCAGTCTGCTATATTTTAAAATTCCCCTCAGTACTTGCGAAATTCCTAGAATACAGTTATGTATGTCTGAGTATACACCTTTATACGAAGACTAGAATAAATTATCTCTCTCTCTGTGCATATGTGTGTATAGTTAGATACTAGATATAGCAAGAAAAAGTAGACTGTGAGGGTATTGGATAGCATAAGTTTTCTGTTCCATATATAATTGCCTAATAACCACACAAGAACTTACAAGAATTTTCAACCTCTCTGAGTCTCAATTGGTCATCTATATCCCGGAAATATTCCAGAGTTACATTATTACATACAAATCTCAATAGATGGTGATGTTTTCAAAAGTAGCCCCTGTATTTTTTTCTTTAGTAGGATGTTGTTTTCATTTAATTGGAAAAGCCATCTCTCAACTACCAAAGCAACTGTCAAAAAGAAAATGTCTCCAAAAAAATATGTTCAGTTAAATGATGAAAACTTTCATCTTCTCTTCAATATTCTAAACTGTGGAACAAAAGAATATTAGGGAATTATCTACAAATGAACTGAAATGTATAGAAAGGTAACTTTATAAAGGCAGGTAGTTTGTTATCATATTACTTATAACAAATATATTTCAAACACTCATTTATCTAAAGATCTAGTATAGATGTGACAATAAAAATACAGTCAAAAATTAATTGATCATTAGAGTGTGGACTATTTGTGTTTTTTATAACATATTTTGTCCTAGAAACTCACTTTTAGGAGAATAATAACTGACTAAAATGCAGTGTAACCAAAGCTACCAAAGATGATTTTAATACCAAGTCTGTCTGCGAATTAAATAGGCTGCTTAATGGTACGATCCTTTCTCTTTTAGTAAGAAACAAAGACAACAGAAAAACAAAGAAAAATAAATTTCTTTAAACTAACTAGCTCTTAACAGGACTGACTGGAAGAAATTCTAACAAAATTTATCTGGAACTTCAGACATGCGTGATAATTCTGTTCAAGTATTAGAAGTTCAAAATCAGACAGACAGACAGATAGATGAGAGAACCCCAAATCATGAATAACTGTAAGTTATTAAGAAATGTTAGTAGATCAGAAATCAGGATTATATCATTAAATTTTTGTCTCTGCTCAAGAGAAAAATATGTTAATATTTAAATTATAGTTTTTAATAGCATTAAAGATGTGATCATAAAAATGGTTGTCTTTGATGACACATTTTATCCTTAATTACTTCTTCATAACATTTAAGAGAGTAGTATCTCTGAATTATTTCTTGTTCTCTTTTAACTTGTATATTTTGCCCTCTATTTTGCAAACTGACAAGAGGTCTTGAGATGGCTGTTTTTACTACTAAAATGAATTTGAAGCCTCTCTAATAGGGAGGGGGGAGACAGATCATCTCCAAAGCTGCTTAGAACTGATTTCAGGTTCATTACTCAGAGCAGAAGACAGTCAAAATAACTGGCAACTAGCAAACCCAGCAAACTATCAAACTTTCCTTCTGTTTGACAAATACCTACTGGTATCTACCTGGGAAATATTTCCTGTCTCCATATGATTCCAATATCACCATTTCTTTCAAGCCCTTATAATTCTTTTGATAGACATTTTTGTTTCTTGAAGTTAACCAGCAGCAGAATGGTTACACAAACCAATATGCAAAAGGATATCCCTGGATTATTTCAAAATCTGTCTTTACTTTTCAAATTTAGTCAAGAAAGGCTAGAAGGACATATTTATTCTGAATTCTTTTCTATGTATTGCTATCATTTCTTTATATGCTAATGCTTTTTCCAGTCAAGATATATTTTTAAAAATAGTATTTTTTAACTGAAACTGACATATAGTTCCTCAGAAGATAGTAACAAAAACAAATTGGTCCTCAAGATTTCCTGTTATTACTCTGGTCATTAAATCTACAGATTAAAAAGAGATAAAGAGAATTTTAAAAATGAGTAACATGAATTCTAATTGGTATATTCAGAAATTACCATGTATCTTTGTTTGCTGGTGTCTTAGCCTGTGATCCTAGCTAGTCAGGAGGCTGAGAGATGAGATTTGTAGTTTGAAGCCAGCCAGGGCAAGAAAGTCTGTGAGACTATTATCTCCAATTAACTAACAAAAGCTGGAAGTGGAGCTGTGTTTCAACATGGTTGAGCACTAGCCTTCAACAAAAAACTCAAGGACAGCACCTGGGACTAAGTTCAAGACCCAGGACAAGCATACACAAAATAATTATCATATGTCTTCCTCAAATTTTAATTAAGTTACAGGTGATTCTATGAATTTTAACTTTTGACAGCTTTTAAGTATTTTCATGCAAATATGTATTTATATAAAGCCTCAATTTCTCAGGATAATTTTAAGTGTAAATACTTGAATGTTTATTTCAATGTGACTTTTGTATTGACAGTTTCTAAATTTAAAAACATATCATTGTATTCTATATTTTATTGTTGTAAAGTTACCTTTTCATTAAAAATTTTTCTTCATCCATTATACATTACTTCCTCTAGCCAATTAAGAATTAAAAACACCTTTATCTTACCATTCCTCGTCTTCATATACTAACAGAAGCAAACACAAATTTCAACAGCAATAAGATCTCTGGATCAAGTACAAATCTCAGTGAAAGTTACCTGAATATTAAACAGACATAATAGTAGATGAAAAGGAAACCCTTTTCAAAAAATTAGTTTTCTTTACCTTTGCTCTTCCATGTTTGTCTTTCCTGCCAATCTTACTACATCTGATGTAGTTTGTCTTCCTATTCTTTTGCCAAATGCTACTTAAAATTTAATTGTGAAAACTGTTCATGTGTGTAAGTAAATTTGGGATTCTTTGTATTTTGTATAAATGTATAGTCACAATAAAATATAGAGCAAGTAGTTTAATAGTCTGGGTTGCTGTAACAGAATGCCTTATACCAGGTGACTTACAACCAACCGAAACATATTGTTCACCATCCTGAAGGGGGAGAAAGCCAGGATCAAGACACAGCAGATTCCTTGCCTAGTGAGGTTTCCCTTTATTTTCTGCTCCATAGACAGAGTTCTTTGTGTGTTCTCTGAATGGGCAAAGGAATGGAGCTCCTTTAGTAAGGACATGAATCCCATCAAGCACATGAAGTTCTTATGACCTATTATCTTCTGAAAGTCCAACCTCTTAGCACCACCATCATGAAAACGAGAATTCAACACAGAAATGTGAGAACACCAAAATTCAAAAGCTACAATGCAGAAACAATCAATGCTTTACAGAAGGAGCTTAACATTCCCTTACAGGAATAGCATCAAAAATATAACCCAAAGGTTAAATCTTCATTAATAGGAGATCATTCATAGGCAAGCATTTCATGATAGTAAAATTATTCAGTAGAGTAAAAATAATCCATATTACCTCCTATCAATTAAAACTTTTAATTCATTCAAGTAAACCGAGTGTAGAGGAACATACTTTAATTACTTTGAAAGCTATAGAGGGTAAAACACACACACACACACACACACACACACACACACACACACACACATAAAATTTATAGCCTAGGTCAGTATGTTAGGATCTCAGTACAAAATCTTTGATTTGTATGTAATGCTGAAAGTTATTCCTTTTGGCAATACATTTGTCATGAATACACCTGAAATGTAATCGCAGCCTGAAACAACACTCATGGCGGCAGTTAACCCAGAGAAATCCAAAGTCAAACCTCAGCGAGAAAAATCATATTTTAAAGGAATGCTTCATTTATATTGAAGTCATGTCCTAAAGGTTTTCATCGTAAACATTTCAGTCCACCTTGTCATCATATTTCAATTAAAACAATAGCTTTCTGCTTTATGTCCTTGCAGAAAGAGAAGACAGCTTATAAAGACTTGCAGAAGAAAACTTTCAAAGGAAAGTAGCACCCAATTAGAAGCAACAATACAAACAATGACATCCACCTTTCATTTCATTCCAGTGCTTCTAATTTCATTGCCATTGAAACTGGACAACTGCCAAAATAAGCAAACAGCATACTGAGGGAATCTTACCTTCTTGAACTGCCTGGAAAGGGTTGTTGCCATCAACAAATGTCACCGAAAATGTGATTTTTTCAGTCTGTAAGATTTCCTCATTCTGATTAAGGTCACCAACTGCTGTGCGAAACACCTCATCATCCTTTTTAGCAGATTCATCAAAAATTGCTCCTAGAAAGAAGTGAGTGTTGGCATTAGACAAGAACATAAACACTCTGCAGTGCCCTGTGGAAAAGAGATCTGCATATTAAAAAATAACTTACATTTTCACATAAAACATACATGTTATGGAAACACAGCTTAGTGGAAGTCCATTATACCCTGAGGATAATAACAGAGTTACTTCTTTAAAAGGAGATGATAAACAGCACTTGTACATGTTCCAAGGGAAAGTTAGATTGGGCAATGTAATGAATTCTGAAGGACTTTGTACAAAAGGCACAGTGAATAATACATTGGAAATCTTTTACTATATTCTCAGATTTCATTGAAAGCATTTTCCCCCTCTGAGTGATAGGACATAAATTAAGGAACATGTCAGAGGGCCCATTACAAAACTGAGAGAAGTCAGATTTTCTCTTAGGATCTGAATTCTGTTGGCTTATTTCCTTCTTTTCTCTTTTCTTCTATCTTTTAATGAGCAAGATTTTCATTTCTTTTATAATAGTTAATTATTTTAGATGGAAAATTTAGAGCCATACAAATCTAAGTGCTGGGACTAGCTGTGGCACTTTTCAGGGCCATAAAAAAAAAATGGCCATGAGCAATGTGACTGGCTTTTTTCTGAGAATGTCCTCATCCAGGCACAATGGTTATACGCATCACTTCTAAAAGCAAAGTGCTCAAAGCCAAATCCTGATGTGGGCACTTGTTAAACATAGAACCTTGAGAAAAATATTCAGATCTTAAGATTCGCATTCACCCTCTGTATAACTGAATGGAAATAATATGTAGATATGCAGGTGTTTGCAGCATTCAGATAATAATATTTAGATGGAAGTTATCTGTAAATGCTGGTATCTTCTTCCTTTTAAAATAGAATTCCTGAAGTCAGAACATTGGTAAGCTTACAAGACATTACATTAAATGAAGTCAGCTAGATGCAGAAGAAAAATACTCTCTCATTTCATATACATATACAGTCTAAGAAGCCAGACTCAGAAGCAGTGAGCACAACATTGCTAGGAGGAATCTATGTGTATGTTTGGGAGAACTTGGAAATGTATGACAAATGGGACACACTGGCAGTTGATAGGATGAATCAATCTAAAGACCTAATGTCCAGTAATATTAAAACTACAGTGAATGAAAATCAGAAACCATGAATGTAACTATATAAAGTGATGATTATATTAATTTACTTGTCTCTAGGAATCATCTGCTTATGTTTATAAATAAAAAAGCAAAATCAAAGATCATAAAATATATGATAAAATAATTAATAAATACTCTCAAATGGTCCTTGACATTTTCATTTATTTTTAATGATAGAGTATGTCATTGATTTTTTTTTTAAATACCAGGTCATATTGCTCTCGTTAGCTATATTATACCAGTAGGGACACAAAAAATTATAGAACTTAACATCTGTGCAAGAAACACATCATCATAATAGTCAGAATGTTGGGAGTGTCCCAATGCCCTTGCTGTGAGTCATTGCACCCATGATGAATGAAAATTTTTAATGTGAATCATGTATATGTATATACATGCAGCACATACATATACACATATATATCTTTTGCACAAATACATACATATGTGTAAATGCAGACCCTTCATACAGTTCCCTTTATTTAACATATTTCACTCCTTAGCCTTCTAGTCAAATGGATGTGCAAATATCAAATGTATATGAAATGCGTGAGTTGAAACATAATTTAACAGGCATGAAGCTATGTCTCGTTCCAATAAATTATTGCTGGTTACTCTCAAACTCTAAGAAACATAGGAGAGACATCACTTTCTTATTGTAACTCACTTACATTTGCATGGTATTCATACTTGAACATGTAAACTCTAATATTGCCTTCTATTTCTTGTTTTGAATAGCTGTACATTGTACCTGTGTATTGCAAAAATGTTACTAATTTCAAGTTGGCATAAGATACTTATTATATAGTAAACAGTGGATGAAGATTTTTTACAACTGTTACAAAATAGATGAAATAAAATACTTCAATTTTTGACCTAGCCTGTCTTTCTGAAACAGATAGGACTATATATGCTTTTGAGACAGGATTTTGTACAACCATTTTGACAATGGGAAATTTATCTTGCTGATTGAAGCCATTTTCATGCAGACTCATTTAAATATGGGATAATTCTTGTACAAATATAGATTAATGATTACATTAAAATTCAATACTCTCAGATGCTGATATACAAGTTTATCACCTTGCTAGGAGACATGATATAAATTCTCTATAAGTAGGATTGAAGTAAACAATTCATTTTAGACGAGATAACTAAAAATCTTTCCAAACAGAGGGAATGTGTGTTTATACAGAGATGCTTCAACTTGTCATGGATTCTAAATGAGACTTTTCCAAACAGGAATTTCTAATCAACCTTATTTTATAGCAGCTGATGTTACTGACTTCTGAAGATCGGGGAATCTATTTTTAATGAGAGTCTTTTCCTATTAACTGACAGAGCACTTAATATTGCCCTACACATTAAATCTGACTTCATAAATAAATAGCAGAACCCTGAAGAAATGATAGCAAATTAATCAATTCAATGCTGAAGTAAGATATACCAGAAAAAAATAGTTCAAAAGAAGATGTTTGTTTTTCTGCTAACAGTAAAATGTGGACAGAGGAAACACTTCATCATACTGCAAACACCCAAACTGAAGAATAGGAAACCTTCGTCAACATTTTAAATCCCAGTTATTTACTTATTCCTTCACTTCGGCTATGCTATCTCATCTTAAATTTGGCTTTGTTCCAGAAGGATATGCAGCATTCCACATGACACAAAAAAGAACTTGATGTGTTTCCCATGAAGAATCCTAAAAAATGAGGTCCTTAAATCCAAGCACTTCCAGCCCTCACAGCCGTGATATCACATTGCATTACTACACATGAATTAACCAGTGTAACCCAATATGCAAGAGTGTAGATTTGCTTTTCATATGACTTGTCAACTGCAAAATGTCATAGCTGTATGACTTATGTGATATCACAGCCCCTTGTTCCTTCCCAGGCATTGTCATTCACGTGGCTCTACATCCAGCTAATGTACAATCTTGAATTTGGAGGCAAATTGGACTTACCAAACTGAAATGACCCTTCTGTACACACATATAGCCACAGACATAAATGGACATACATCAACAGATTATCCTGGACATATGCTTCCCTTTGCTCAAGCTGGAAGGAATAATGACTACTTGGTAAAACAGAAAAACAATACGTTTGAAGAGTTATTGAGCCTTTTTGTAGTTAGCTATTTTCATTATTAGAGGTTGATATTGTTACTTGCAGTGAGGAGGAAATGTTTCTAATCCTTAGAACAAAGATGGCGCCGCAGGTGGGTGGATTGATGGGTTTTCAAATGAAAGTTTCCATGTTTACTTATCTTCTTATAACTAAGGAAATCTCATAACTCCTTGGGTTTGTAGTACATATGGGACCACTCCATAAAGTTCTACTCCATAAAATTCCACTCCATTAAATTCTGACGAATTTAAGTGGCAAATTAGAAACATGTGAAGAAATATCAAACTGAAGAAAAAGTCATGAAATTATAATGTGTAATATGCTTAAAACTATGTTGATGTCTTAATGTAGAATTGTGGCAAGGTGTGATGCATAAAAGCCCTAATATAATATACTCATGGGATATGATAAACTGCTGTATAAATCAAAGATTAATAGGTGGTGAAAAGATATAGTACATCTACTTATTTAACAAAACCAAATCATATTTTAAAAGACATATTTAAAGATACCTAAGATACTTGAAGACTTAGAACTGGGCACCTTTGCTTGGATCAAGTTTGTAGTACAAGCTAAAATCTGGAAGATTAGTGGTTCAAAATTAGCCCATGCAGAAAAACATAAAATACTCAATCTATAATTCCCCATCAAATTGTTGTACTAAAAGGCCTGTTCAAATGGTGTAGCACTAGCTGTAGTAACTTGCAAATGCATTTGAATGCATGTGAATTTAGCAGAGTTAATATTATAACTCCAAAAGAACTAAGTCATTCAGTAAGTACTAGCTATATCCTTTATTTAGAATCTTTTTTTGTGTGTGATGAACTTAATAGGCAATCAGGGAAATTCACAAAGGGAATTTCATTCCTGCCAATGGCCTTTTTTTCTCAGGCCTATTTTCCAACAACACTGAAATTCACCTTTTATTTGGAATTTCTGCATAACTGTCCACATTGCTGTTTGTAAAACTTCTAGAAATTTGTGGAGACCAGGAATTTCAGGATGCTTAAACAGACTTTTGAAAAAGATAAATTGTGTTCTCCTTGTAGAAAATCATCATTCTTTCACATGAGAAGTGATCCTTTCAGAAGAATGTATGCCTTTAATCTGTTGGGTTGGTAAGTTAGAACTCAAGTCCAGTACTTCTAGTAAGAATTATTTGTTACTTGTCCAAGTTCAATGGTATCCATTTTTCTTCTCTTATTAAAGGAGTAGTGCTTAAAACTATATTATTGTCTCTCTTTTCCTATTGAAATTGTGAAGAAGTCCGAAGCTTTGATGCTGTGTTGCAGTCCCTTTTTCATTACAGATCTATAGAAACAATGTCCAGGCCATTAGAACAAAGGTAAGTGTCATGATATGCAAGAACAACTGGTATGCTATAATACCCCATAAATATGACACAGACATTCAAACCCTTCCAAATATAATACCATGCATTAAGAAAATAATAAGGTACCACTTGAAAAGTCTGTTCAGGAGAAGAGCTGCAGATATTTTTAGAAATGGAACAGATTTAATATTTTGCCTCCTGTAACAATTCAGTCTATCTGATTAATACTGCCTAATCTTCAATTTCAAAGAAGTATGGAACTGGCATACATCACTAAAGATAAAATCTTATGTCAAAGAAATATGTGTATTGAAATCAAGGAGAATATTCTCTCTTAGACGAGTTAAACGTAGTGTAAACACAGATAATGTAGTTTGGGCTTTCTCCTATATATCTGATTTTAGGCAAATGGCTAGAATTTAATCTTTTGCGAGATGAAGAAGAACATTTTGTTAATTTCAATTTATTTAGGTTAGGTGCTGAAATTAAGCACTTTAACACTCCTTTTGTTTCTAAAGTCCATACATCCTATAATATATCTCAGGTAGGAAGAAAGAAACTTCCTGATATAAGTTGCAAACTCCGTGGTTTTATCACATCTGCTTATGTCTGTGATTTTATCATCATTTACTTCATGAGCATGTTTAAAAAGCACAAATGAAGATTCCTACCTGATATTATCTAAATCAAGGATGGAGTACAGGATTCTAACACTGATACCAGAAGAAAACTAGCTTGTTTTGCCAGCCACAAAGCAAAATCAAAGACTTAAAAACATGCACAGGAGAAAAGACAATCTCTTCAACAAATAACACAGGTAAAGCTGGTTATCTACATACAGGAAAATGAATTCAGAGCCTGTCACCTTGTAAGAAAATCAACTTCAAATGGATTAAAAATCTAAGTGAAAGTTCTGAAATAAAGGAACTATTAAGGAGAACAGGGAATGTTGTGGAACATATAGGTTTACAGTCCTTGAATAGGACAACTTGGGGTGCTTAGTAAATAAGAGCAATAATTGAAGACAGTAACTGTATCAAATAAAAAGTGTCTTCACAGCCAGAAGAATAATTACTAAAACCAAGAGACAACACACAGAATAGGAGAAAATCTTCAACAGATGAATAGTCATATTGGACAAGGAATTGAAACACAACAATAACCATCAGTGAAAGAACACATGGGTTAATGGATGGAACTGAAAACTCAGAAGTAATACAAGTGGCTAATATATACAAGAAGAACTGTTCAATCTCTTTAATCATAAAGGACATGGAAATAAAAATTATACTAGGGTTCCTTCTTATCTCAGTCAGAAAGGAAAATAAGTAAAATAAATATTGTGAAAGATATGGGAAAAAGGGACCCTCATAAACACTGTTACTTGGGTTATAAACTAGTGCAACCAATATGAAAGTTTGCTACAAAATTAAAAAAATACAAGTATCTTATGATCTTCCCATTCTATAGTTAGTCATATATCTGAAGGAGCACAAATTAAAAAAGAGAAATATTGAATACTACTGTTTATGAAAACTCCATTCACAATAGAAGACCTGTGGAATCATATGAGGTTCCTAAATATGATGAATGGATAAAGAAAATATGGTACATATATACCCTAGAATATAACTTGTCCATGAAATTGTATCATTACAGGAAACTGAATGGAGTTGGAGGGCATTATATTGAGGAGGTCAAGCCAAGCTCAAAAAGCTAAACATCATGTGTTCTTACTGACATGTGTAATCTAGAAATAAAAGCCATATACAACATATATTGATGTACATACAATATAGTTAACATGTAAGTATATACAGATATGCCCATTAATATACATATGGGTATATATAAACATACATATACATATATGCATAAATTCATGTTTTATATAAATATTGTATACTTACATGTACATGTATATATGTATGCATCTACACATATGTATGTATATATCTGTGGAGAGAGTGGGAAAGAACCTAATTGTAACTGTAGGACTATTTAGGGAATGATGAAAGTGGAGAGAAGAAAAGGGAATGCTTAGAGATAGATAATATTGGAATTCAATTTGTACATGTACAATGTACATGTACATGGCATAAGATACCATGTAGATGGCATAAGATCTCACTGAGAGATCTTCTACAATCATGGGGTATGGGGATTGGAGTAAGCAAACAACAGAGGACATCAGTTTGAGTAAAGTATAATGCTATGTATACATTCATGACATACCATAGTAAAAGCCCTTTGCACATTATGTTTCTAATGTATACATATAATATATATACATTCTAATATAAACATTTCTAATATATGTTGGAAAGGAAAAAAACTAAAACAGACTTCTGTGGTATAGGAACTCAGGTGAGGAAAAAATAAACAATTAAGAAAATAAAAGAAGGTAATTTGATTTAGGAGGCACATAGGGCTTGAGGTAAATCAAACAATGAAACCTGTTCAAAAGCAAGGTAGTGTGAGTGACAGTGACAGAGGGTTGAGTTTGACTGGAGTATTCTGCCTGCACATATGAAATATGGACAATGAGATCTCCTCTGTACAACTGATAGATGATCATGAAAATGAACTACAAAAGCAAAAGCAAGAATATTTTTTTCAGAAAACAGGACCAATTAGGTGAATAATTAGGTGAAGCGCTTTGTAGAAATATCAGTATCCTTGTCAGATATTTCTAAGTACGAAATACTTTGTGGATCTGCTGGACAGTGGATGCCTGGCTACAAAGGGTTAAAGAGCCAAAGAGAGCTGAGGCAGAAGAGGGTTTTCCAATTATTTTCTAAGAATTAGCCTGACCTAAAGATTCTGGTTATCAATCCCTCATTAGGGCACAAACTCTAAAAGGAAAAAAAGGCACAACTACTGTTTGATTAGTTTTTAAATTATTTTGAGTCCCCTGAATATCTGCACAGTCTGTCCTATGGTAGCTCTTTGACATTTCTTTGTTGAAGTCTAGTGGCAGGTCCAGACTGCTCAGATAACTGAATGAGGGACAGAGAATATAAGAATGAAGCCTCCCTCCCTAGACAAACTGACACCAAATCTCATATATGCCCATCTCAGATTTCATTGTAAGATATTTCCCCATCATTCCTAGCCAGGTTGATCAAAAGCAATATGAAAAGAAACAGGATGCTTGCCATCTCCAGTTCAAAGAGGGTTGGAAATGGGGCATGCTCTTTGTGCCATTTGCTGTTTGTATTTAGGTGAATTCTGTGTCACCTATGGACAAGGAATACAACACTGCAAGAATCTTGTATCTCAATGTGGTGGTATTTTGAGAAGGTCTGTTGATACATTAACCTAATACACTTTCCAATGTAGACATAGTGTCAAAATACAAGGACCTTCCTATCACAGCTATTCAATTTAGTGTTTCGCAAAGAATAACCTTTGGAGCAGCAGCATTACCTAAGAAGTAGAACAAGGACTCAATCTGTGTGCGGCCAGCTCTCCAAATCATTCTGCCCCATAAAGGAGAGCCCTTTTTGAGTTTGAAACCGAACTGGTTTTCTTTGCCCTGTGTGCTTTACCCATGGAAAGGATAATGAACCACAGACTGATTCACTTAGTCTGAATTCAGATTGTTAAGTCATTTAATCGTATTGATGTTTCTTAAGGCTTTTATCCAGTTATGGTACACTCATGTTTCAAAGGGAGAGCTATTAAAGGAGAAGTTAAAGATCTGACATGCCTGGAGAGTGATCATCATCTATTGATAGACTTAGAATTCATTAAGATCTTCCCTGAGATTAGTTCCTGCTCATTGTGAGGGAGCCTTGAGTTATTTTTCTCTCTCTACTTATTTTTCCTCCACCTGTTTTCAGCCTTATCACCCAAGGTACTTTCTCCCATCCTGTAAAGACTGGCCTAGACATCTCACCTTCATGTAGGAAGGGTGACAGACCTCCCCCTCATTCCATAAGGGAAACAAGATATAATCAGTTCTTAATAAAAACTGAAAGTCTATAGAATTACAAGTGAGGGTTTTATGTCTTTTCTAAGTAATAATTCAGCAATAATATTAAGTCTATGTGTGTTTTAATGTGTACCATTGTGTGTGTGTGTGTGTTGGTTTGTATGTGTGCAAGCATGCATGTTGGTATTGGGCTTGAACCAAGAGCTTGAGGCCATGCCTTAGCTTTTGTACTGAAGGATTCCTAGATTTTTTTTTTTTGCCAGTCCTGGGCCTTGAACTTAGGGCCTGAGCACTTAGGGCCTGGCTTCTTTTTGCTCAAGGGTAGCACTCTGCCACTTGAGCCACAGCACCACTTGTGGCTGTTTTCTATATATGTGGTGCTGGGGGATTGAACCCTGGGCTTCATGTATATGAGGCAAGCACTCTTGCCACTAGGCCCTATTCCCAACCCTGAAGGCTTCTATTCTACCAGTTGAGCCATAGTTCTACTTCTGGCTTTTTGCCTGTTATTTCTTTTGGATTTATCTGTGCAGGCTGGCTTTGAACCATAATCCTCATATTTCAGCTTCCTGAGTAGCAATATTACATGGCCCAGTATAGAATCTTATATGAGGATACATCTTACTACAATGAATCTATTTTTATCCAATTTTGCTAGGGGTTTCGAAGGGCAAAAATCACCCGTTATTGTAAAAATGTAGGGCAGATACAATAATATTCCCTCTCAGTCTAAAATACTTCTCACAATATATTTTCAAAAGAACAAAAACAAAACCTTACACTGCAAATTCTGTAAAGATGACAAAATAATAAGGGCTTTTCATTCCTTCTACCAAAATCAAATATGCAAGACCTTCAGAATAGTAGAAGTAGTATGACTGTGAGGAACTAAGAAATACCTTCTACAATGGAGAGAGACAAAAGGATGCTCTGTAAGGTAGCTAGTGGGTCAGGACTACCTAGAAATCATCTCAGCACACCTGCAGCAACAGAGCCCTCACAGGGGATTGTAGAGCTTGTGGCACCCCATACTTCATGAAGAAGACAAGTCCCAACCTTAGAAATTTGCCACAGACAACCAGTTACCCTAAATTGCTGTTTTTCCTATTTGAATTTGCAGTCTCAGGCTCGGGAGAGTGATCCAAGTGCTATAGAACTTCCCTCGCATACCAAAATCTCCAATTTAGTTATTAGTATCATGAAAATAAACTATGATAAAATACCAGGGTGCTGGTGGCTCACACTTGTCATTCTAGCTTCTCAGGAAGCCGAGATCTGAGGACCACAGTTCAAAGCCAGCCCAGGCATAGATATCTGTGAGACTTGCATCACCAATGAACTGCCCAAAATGAAAAAGCACATTTGTGGCTCAAGCAGTAAATCACTAGTCTTGAACAAAATCAGCTCAGAGACAATGCCTAGGCAATGCTTAAGCCCCGAGTTCAAGCACAAAGAGTGGTGTGCACACATGCACGTGAGTGCAAGCATATCCACACACGCACACACACACAACTAAAAAAAAACTAGAGTCTCTGTCTCCATTATCTTTCTTTGTTTTTTTTTCCATTATTTCATTTCATCATCTCATAGATTCCACATATTGGGTATATATTGTTTATTTCTGTCCAAAATACATTTTTTACAGGCAGGGGGTTTTCTTTGTTCTATTTACCCCTGAATCATCATTGAAAAGCTCTTACTAGCAATAAATATTGAATAAGTAGATATATTATTAGTGTAATGACTTGTAACAAACATTTAAATTATGAATAGTAAGATTGGAATCAAGGTACTTGTAACCTAATACAAGTTCTACTATTTTTGATATACTGTCTCTGGGACTTGTATGCCTGGGCTAGCTTCAAACCATGACCCTCCAGATCTCAGCCTCTGGAGTGGACAGGGTTATAGGCAGGTCACTGGTCCTCAGATCAAATACAGCTTTAACAGAGTACCAAAATTTTGAAAAGAACATTTTGAGGTGCTTTACTCAAGATTTCCATATTCTTGCCAGGCGCTAGTGGCTCACACCTATAATCCTAGCCACTCAGGAGGCTGAGATCTGAGGATTTCAGTTCAAAGCCAGACAGGGCAGGATAGTCCCTGAGACTCTTAGCTCCAATTAACCAACAGAAAACTGGAAGTGGCACTGTGGCTCAAGTGGTAGAATGCTAGCCTTGAGCTAAAGCCCCAGGACCAAAAAGAAAAAAGATTACCATAATCTTTATTTTTTTCTAATTCACTTGAGCAAATCCTTAGCAATTTCCAAAGGCCTTTTCAGAACATAAGAAAGCATAAAGCCAGATAAATAATTAAGTTCATTAATACTAAATAGATTTTCAGATAATCTCTGAATCTAAACAAGCATTTATTCTGTGAAAGTTACAAATATCACCTTAGTATCTTGTAATGATAAACTTGGAAATCTACCAGATTATATAATGAATGAAAAGAGTTCTCTAATTTGGAAGAAAAGCTAAAGTATACATATATCATTTAGACATAATAGAAAACAGTAGAGTCTACAATTTATTTATTTATTTTTTTTTTTTGGCCAGTCCTAGGCCATGAACTCAGGGCCTGAGCACTGTCCTTGGCTTCTTTTTTGCTCAAGGCTAGCACTCTGCCACTTGAGCCACAGCGCCACTTCTGGCCATTTTCTGTATATGTGGTGCTGAGGAATCGAACCCAGGGCCTCATGTATACTAGGCAAGCAATCTTGCCAGTAGGCCATATTCCCAGCCCTGAGTCTACAATTTAAGAAAAATACATGAATACCATTTGAAGCTGAGTAAGTTTGATGGAATGATGCAGGAACGCAAGGCTTATTAGCTTTCTAAATATCAACTGGAGATGTTTGATCCCAATCACTTACTTGGTTGTCGTCCTAGGCTGCTCCTAGATGAATATGACCGTATGACTTTTGCCTAGCACCTTTGTTTCTTTGCAAATAAACCAGTGAAGTGGTAAATGCAGACATCTTGTGGTGAGTACTGGGTGTGTGAGTGGATGCATACATGGGTACAAGTACTGGGGTTGAACTTGGGGCCTGGGCACTATTCCTTACCTTTTTCACTAATTCCTGATGATATCACTTGGAAACAGCTCCTCTTCTGGCTTTTGATGATTAATTGGAAATAAGAGTCTAACCAACTTTCTTGCCAAGGGATGGCTTTGAGCCTCAGTCCTCGGATCTCAGCTTCCTGAGTAGCTAAGATAATAGGTATGAGCCACCAGCACCAGACAATCATCATTAACGCTGGAGTAATGAAATATTTTTGTACTCAGACTGAATAAAAGATTCGGACAGTAATTAAATGGGAAGCATAAGGTTAGTCACAAAGAAATAATCTCCCCAGGCTGTGCAGTGCCTCAGTGACATGGTTAGAAGTTCACAGCATGGAAATCACCCACAAATAACCACAAGCCCTGAACTACTGGCGATCTTTGAAAGAAACTCTGAGGTGTCCAGAAATGGATTGTCAAGATCCTCTGCTTTGTGCTCACATAGGATTTCTTCCAAACATTTGTTTCTAATACGAAGAAAACAGTATCTGCCCTGCTCTTTTACCGAGTTTACATTAGTGATCAATCTGTAGTCATAGTGCCCTGTCTTTACTTATTTCAAAGAAAATCTCTTAATGTGCAGTAAGGAGTATGGAGAACGAAGGGAATTTCTCCATGTGTTTGCAAAACGGAGAAACTTCCGGTAGCTTTCTTGCCACTGTGAAGGAGGTCTGCCAGCTGTTGACAGGAGGATGAATAGAAGCAGTCAGGCTTCACATGAATCCTGTTGTCCCAAACTATGTTCATTGGATATGCTGTCAACTGATTTTCTGGGTCCTCCTTTTCTGTTGTTGGCAAACTTTGTTTTTTCCTCCAAATGCAATTAGAGAGTTACGTGCTCTGTATAATAATGACTTTGTGGCATCATTTTCCATCTTTATAAAACAGACATCTCCATATGGAATTGAAGAGAAATATACACTTTAGGTATTTTTTCCTAAGTAGGGAAATCAAAATCTCTTATTGCAATTACATTACTGAAACAGGATGGGGTTTAAGATACCGATTAATTTGTCAAGAGGACAAGAAGCCTTATTGTTTCCATAGATGCTTAACTTTGGCACTGGCATTGTGTAGGGCAAGAAAACCCAGCTCATACCTCAATTTGGGCTTTGTAAAGTCTATCACAAGGAAGCCTGTTACATTATGTCAAATTCTTAACCTTGTTAGGTAACTACATTGGGTGCTAGTAATACACACCAACTCAGATGACATGATTAAGAAAGTTGTTGTATAATTATAAGAATAGGTAGATAGGTATGTAGATAAACAGACGGCTACATGATAGAGAGGTAGAGATAGGTAGGAAGATAAGAAGACAGATTCTCTGTCTCTGTCTCTGTCTGTCTCTCTGTCTCTCTGTCTTGGTCTCTGTTTCTCTATGTCTGTCTATCTATCTATCTATCTATCTATCTATCTATCTATCTATCTATCTATCTATCTATCTATCTATCTATCTATCTATCTCTCCTAGTCCCTAAGCTTGAAATCAGGGCCTTGGCACTGTCCCTAAGCTTCTTTTACTCAAGGCTAGCAGCACTCTACCACTTGAGCCACAGCGCTATTTGTGGCTTTTTCTGTTTATGTGCTACTGAGGAATCAAACCCAGGGCTTTGTGCATGCTAGGCAAACACTCTACCACCAAGCCACAATCCCAGCCCTAAGTCTTTTTATCTTTTAAGAAAAACATTTTCTTTGTAGTACTACTTGACCTTGAATGTCATTCTGCTATTTCTACCCCAGAACATGGGAATTACAGGGTGCATAGCCATGCTTGGCTTAATTTTCCTTATAAAGACAAAACAAAAACCAGAAAGAAAACCAAACAACAATAACAAAAAAGTTAGATCTCATTTTCAATGGATCTCCAAACCACCTGTCACTAAGAAGTTAATAATCCTCTAATAATTATAGGAAGGTAATAAATAACATAATTGTATATTTAAAACAGTTGCAGAAAAGTAGTAAATTGAATAATTGTATATTTAAAGATTAACATGAACAAATTAGAACAATTGAAAAAACACTGTCCTTTTCAACATAATTTGTAGTACAAACTAAGGAACAAGAGCTAACCAGGTACAAAAAGTAATCATTCCAAAGACATTAATTTTATGATGACTTGCCCAGTACATTTTTGGACAGAAAATGTATTCTGATACAAAGTATGGTTTCAAGTTTTATGAATAATTCTATTAACTACTAAGTTTATTAAGGGCATATTTTAGACCTAAAAGAAAATAATATAGTTAAGTCTTGTAAGTGTAAAATACATACTTTATAAACAAACACCTTGGGGCTGGGAATATGGCCTAGTGTCAAGAGAGCTCGCCTCGTATACATGAAGCCCTGGATTCAATTCTCCAGCACCACATATCTAGAAAACGGCCAGAAGTGGCGCTGTGGCTCAAGTGGCAGAGTGCTAGCCTTGAGCAAAAAGGAAGCCAGGGACAGTGCTCAGGCCCTGAGTCCAAGCCCCAGGACTGGCCAAAAATAAATAAATAAATAAAAATAAAAATAAACACCTTCAAATGGCCTGACGTCATTGTATAAACCACCATGCACATTGCTTTTAAGAATCTGAATTTAAAATATGTTAGCTTAACAAATTTAATTATCTCTTTGCCTTGTGAAAGTTGATTTTTCACATCTTAAATTTATTTTCAACCGTTGATCAAAGATTGAACCTTTCTCCTATCTAAACAAATGTACTGCTTCAATTATACTCAGGAAGACATATTTACTATTTTGCACATGTTAAGAGCCTATTACTATGCAAGAGCCAAACAATCAAGAGATATTTTTAAAAATCTAGAGCTGAATCACATTATAATACTAACTGTACAAGCATAGCTCTGAGTATAATTCCCAACACAATGACCTAGAGACTGAACTGATCTCACATTCATCCCAAGTTGTCTTCTTTCTCATTTCTTATCAAGGGCGACAACTGTGTCTAAATGTCTCCAAGTATCAAAATATTAATTAAATGTTATGGAAATTCAAAGTGCCTCCAAGTTCATAGATAGATTAAAGAATCGTATGTAGAAAAAGGGCTGTGAGCTAGTTGTGAAGTATAAATAAATTTACCATAGGAAAGGGGCAGAAGACTCATAAGTTGAAAAAAAATCAAGTGAAGAGGTTTTCCATTGTGGTTATTTTCAATATACTCTGTGTAATTATTTCTTTTTTCTTTTGTTTTTCTTTCAAATGGTTTATCCCCTGTTGTCACTGAATTTGATTTTGGTATCCTGGTTGTTGTATATATATTTGCCTTGATTAGGGAAGGGAAAGGAAAAGGGAACATCAAAATGGAGAGACAAAGGGTGAACCAATGCAACAGTGATACTCACAAGACAATATGTTGGAAATTAACTGTAAAACTTGGGGGGAGTTTGGAGGAAGAAAGTTGGGAGGAAAATGAGGAGGGGGTAGCAAGTTTGACAAGAAACGTACTCTTCAGGTATGTAACTGTAACTCGTCTGTACATCACCTTGACAGTAAAATTAAATTTAAAAAATGATCTGTTTTAGGAAATAGGTCTGCTTAGCCTCATATGCATAAAGAAACACATAGCCATGTATTGAAACAACACATTCTGTAAATAGGGACAGCCTTATTTGTCAATTTAAAAAGTAAAAAAGTCATGTAATTGGAAAATACAGATAAACACTGATTGAAAGTTATTTCATTTTTCTGAAGACTATGCTTCCTGAAAAGGTGTAAGAGACTGAGAGAAAGTAATAGAAAAAAAACAGCTTTGAATAATTTGACAAATTATTCTTTGGAATTTATATAATTTTAAATATATCTTAAAAGAATATGAGTTGACTTGGTGGATCCATGAGTTATGTATTAAGATCTGGTAAAGAAAGGGCTTTATAATAATGACACCATATTTTGAATAGTCAGGAATGAACAAAAAGAAAGACTCATTCAAATTTATTTGTTCCTGCATATGACTATTTTGGAATTTGAATAGTGTGGCTGGTGGATTATATTGTGGGAGTGAGTATAAGAATTAGAATCATATATAATTCTCTCTTGCTATGTTTTGTAAAGCAAAATCATAGCATTTACACAAAAATTACACCTACTATTATTAGAGATGGTAGAAATTTTCTCCTATTGTAATCATAAAACCAATTTTCTAGTTCAAGGGCTCTTCAGTTTATGTAGTATTCATACCTTCCTGAGGATGAAAAAGTTAATAAACCCACCAACTCTTAAAAGGCACTACAAACAAATAATGGAAGGGAAAACCTTTTCTCGTTCCTGGAATGAAGACATCACCCCATTTTCTTTGCAGCCTTTCATTTCCAGAAATTTCCAAGTGATTAACAGGACCACAAAATCCTAACCACCTTACTTTTGTAAATGATGAAACTAAGATGGGTGAGCCTGTTGATGAGATTAAATCTTAATGCTTTACAAAATCCCTTTTATATAACTTAGTCTACTGTGAGTTCACAAACTTTTTGGCAATATTCAAAATGATGTAAAGTATTGCACCAACTTTACATTGTCTGTGCCAGAGAAAATATGGCAGTTTTGGTAATCATAAACCTACAGTATCTACAATCAGTAAACATATAACCATAAACTCATTGCATAGGAAAATTTAACAAGAGAAGTAAATTTCTCCCCAATAATAGTTGTTATCATTATGGTGTTGTGATCGGTAAGGTATACAATATCTATCTATCTATCTGTCTATCCACTAGCCTATACTTCCATCCATCCACTCCATCCATCCTTTATCATTTGTCTACCTGGTTTAAATATGGTATCTCTATCTATTATGTACATGTATATACACACGTACTATATTTAGTACCTTTATCTATATACTGGAGTGTTGTGTTGTAAGTTTCAAAATAGAATTTGTTGCTTGGAGAACCAAGATTCAACTCCAGGTCAGACTCTAAAATCCAAGTTCTTATTCTCTCATTGCTCAGCTGGTTTTTTTTTTGTTTTGTTTTGTTTTGTTTGGCCAGTCCTGGGCCTTGGCCTCAGGGGCTGAGCACTGTCCCTGGCTTCTTTTTGCTCAAGGCTAGCAACTCTGCCACTTGAGCCACAGCGCCACTTCTGGCCATTTTCTGTGTATGTGGTGCTGGGGAATCGAACCCACACGCCTCATGTATATGAGGCAGGCACTCTTGCCACTAGGCCATATCCCCAGCCCTCAGCTGGTTTTTTTATCTGGTCCAAACTGGTCAAGAAAATAACGCTGGGCACTGGTGGCTCTCACCTGTAATTCTAGGTACTAATGAGGCTGAGATCTGAAAATCATGGCGGGGAATCTGTGATATTGTTATCCGTAATTAACCACAAAAAAAAGCTGTAAGTAGAGAGGTGGCTCAAGTAGCAATGCACTAGCCTTGAACCAAACACCTTAGGGACAATGCTTAGGCCCTGAGTTCAAGCCCTAAGAACAACACACATCACACAAACATATACACACACACAAACACACACATACACACACAAACACACACATACACACACACCAACACACACATACACACACACACCTGATAAATGAGAACAGACCATAGGGATTGCTTTGAATATAAATTGAAAAATATTAATATTAAAATTAAGTGTTCATAACTATTGTGTAATGAAATACAGATCACTGAAAAAAAATATGGCCATTACAGGCAAAGAGCACAAGTTTTTAATTATACACTACTTTTTGGTATGGTATTGTCATTAAAAATTATTAGAGTACCACAATATCATTTATATGTCACTGTGTGTCCATAAACTTAGGGGAAGTCTGAGTAATTCCATATAGAGCCCAGAGAACAGAACATAAAACCAAAACTTCTGCAATAGCCTCAGTCTAAATACACTCAAGTTGTACTCGCCAAGGAGGAGATTTCCTGTTGTTACAGAGGAGAGAACGCATAAATGAGGCCCTTCAGGCAGGAATGGCTCATTAGCCTAATTATGAGACAGGGTTTCCAAAACAAGAAGAATTGCCTTTGCAACCTACAATCTATGGAGAAACAAAAAGCGTATATTCACATAAAATGATGATACCCATTTGTGGACTCGAATGCCTATGTAAACGTTCACCATTTGTGTTAAGGTGTAACTCAGAAGCAAATCTTCCTCATGGTATGAATTTATAAGAATTTTTAATTATAAAACAAGTGTAGTCATGGCATTATGGAATACGATGATCTTATATGCATTAGCGGTTCTAGGGCCAATAACTCCAGTTATTGTATTTGAAATTATTAGGGATGAATACACTCTTGATATTATATAAAACAACTCCCAAACCATGGACTTATGATTGTGGCTAATTAGAATAGGAATTCAAAATTGGAACTACAGTAAAAAAAATTAATTATATTCAATGTATTGAATTGCTCTCTCTATACATTATTTGGGTGGCCTGGATATTTTATTATGTTTTTAAAACCATATTTTATTGTTATTGTAAAGGAGATGTACAGGGGGGTTACAGCTACATAAGTCAGGTAAATGAGTTCAGTTCTTTTTTGGACAATATCACCCCTTCACTCGCTCTCTTCCAGTTTTTTCCTCCCATCCCCACCCACAAGTTTTGTAGTTTCTTTATAACATGGTATCTAATGAGTACCCCTGCTGCATTTCTCGCCTTTTGTCCCACTTTTCTGTGTCCCCTCTCCCAAAGACAAACTAATAAACAAGACAAAAGGAACAGACAATTAAAACAGCAACTACAACAACAAAATCTCTTTCCACACCCCAGATGGCACACCAAAAAATATAAACACACTATGAAGTTTGCTAAGACTGAGCTCGTCTGTCTCAGCCCCAGAATGTACAAGATTGCGTTAAATATTTCAAAATGCACACAACGTATTGTTCTGCCTTCAGGAAGAAAATAAACTGAGCTGTCCAAAACAATTGAACTATAGGAGTTCTGGGACAAGAAAACATAGAAGAAGTATATTAACCTATTTGAGTCACCTACTCTATTATGGAATAGTTCCCATTTGAGTATGAAAACAAAAGCTTAAGGGGACTGTGTAAATATCTATTAAAACACCAAGATATGGCTCAAACACAAGTCTCTCTGGCCCCGAAACTTTTGAAAACATTTATTTCTCTAGCATTGCATTTTACATAATGGTAACACAAAAGTATGCTGATATAACATCTATTATAATATTACATAATAATGTTAATTCATTATACTTAATTATATTAATAATATTAATTTAATAATATTAAACTAAGCAAAATAGGAATCAATTCCAGCTAGGGTTTGACTGGCATAAGTAATGATGAAGACAAACTATTCCTTGGTTCTATCATAAAGAGAAGTGCTTATGAGTTATGTTAAAATCTGCAGAAAGGCTAATGCTGAAGTGAATATGGAGAAGGTTTTAAGCCCCAATAAATTGATGAAAGGTTTCTTTTCTGAAGAGATAAAAAGCCAGTCATTGGGGTCTTGGGAATATGGCCTAGTGGCAAGAGTGCTTGACTCATATACATGAAGCCCTAGCGTTCGATTCCTCAGCACCACATATATAGAAAAGGCCAGAAGTGGCACTATGGCTCAAGTTGGCAGAGTGCTAGCCTTGAGCCAAAAGAAGGCAGGGATAGTGCTCAGTCCTTCAGTTCAAGCCCCAGGACTGCCCCCCCCAAAAAAAGCCAGTCATTGTCTGATCTTTTGTGGTCTTCCACCAGAAGTACATCTGCAAACAGATGCTCTAAAGACAATATTAGTTCCTATAATAGATTCATTATTTCTACCAATCTTACCACAAATATTTATTAAATGTGCTTTGCCTACAAATCTCAGTGATGGATGCTGACAATGGAATAGCCTTATGAAAGGTAAAATCTGGTAGCTCACAGATGAATGACATCATGGTAAAAAATAAAAGAAAAGAAAAGAAAAGAAAAAGGCAGTGTCTAAAACTATTTATGACCATATCACAACAGACCAAAAATAACCCCCATCTAGAGACACGAAACGCATTGGAAACAGTGCTTGGCTCACCAGGAAAGCCTTCTTTTAGAGGAGGATGAATTCAAGCAGGTACTTGAAGAACAAATTGGTGATTAGAACAAGGCTTTGTTTGGGACTTGCCCCCCAGCCACTGTGGCTTGTTTTTCAGGTAGAATTTACATGTTTTTGCTCAGGGCTATTCCCTCATCATAAGAGTCCTAAATCAGCCTTCCAAGGAGATGACATTACAGGCACACGAAACCACATTCAGCTTTGAAATAGGGCCTCCCTAAATTTTTGCCTATTCTAGTCTCAAACCTTGATCCTCACTTCTTCACTCAAGAAGTATCTGGAATTACAGAAGTGAGCCATTGTGCCCGGATAATACAAAGGAATAATAATTTTTAAAAATTCAGGTGAGGTCAATACATTTTGCATCTTTTATAAAAATAGTGCTCCTTGCACTTACTAGAGGGAAAACTACTGGAAATTCTCTTTATAAAGTCTACTAAAGTTAGAATAAGAAATTTAGAATTTTTAAGAATAATAAAAAGGAAATATTTACAATTTTCTTATGTTACTTTTATCTCCATGGTAACAAATCACATAGACATGGTTTTCTAACTGACCTTTCATTTGCTCTTGCAACTTCCCATTCAGTGAGTGTGTCTATGTCACAACATTACAAGAAATGCTGGGCTTTCACAAAATGACTTTTGTAAAGTTCTACTGTTTCTTATAAGAACAATGGTGCACAGTGTTAAGCACTTCAGATAGGGGCTGCTCAAATATAGGGAATTCTACTGGTCTCAAACAGAATGAAGAAAGACTGAGTTTGTGTTTTTTTTAACCTTTGTTTTAGATTTGAAGTGACAAAATACGGGCCACTAAGGTAAATGCCACTAAAACTGACTGTTTCCTGGTGCTGTGACTCTATCTAAAATATCGCCTGTATATTTTCAAGGGTGGCAAAACGTCAAGGTTTCTTAAGTATACTAACAAATGTATGTACTTACAGTAATATTTACAATTTGTTTTTTTTCAGCTGATGTGCACTTTTTACCATTAATCATGAGGCCTATGTTCACCTATACACAAGACTAATGTTAAAACTAATGGATGTGGGGCTGGGGATATAGCCTAGTGGCAAGAGTGCCTGCCTCGGATACAGGAGGCCCTAGGTTCGATTCCCCAGCACCACATATACAGAAAACGGCCAGAAGCGGCGCTGTGGCTCAAGTGGCAGAGTGCTAGCCTTGAGCGGGAAGAAGCCAGGGACAGTGCTCAGGCCCTGAGTCCAAGGCCCAGGACTGGCCACCAAAAAAAAAAAAAAAAAAAAAACTAATGGATGTGATTCTATAACTTTCTGATAACCTGAAAATACTTCTTTCTGTTGAGCAGAAACATAGATAATTACGTTTTGATTCATAGTTTATACACCAATCATAGAATTGAAACAATAGGCAAATGTAAGTTATTTGGCTGTATCAAATGTCATTTGAGGGGGGAAAAGATGTTTTTCAATGTACACCAAAAAGCTAAATTAAGTTAAATGCGTTGGTTGTTCAGTCCACACATTTCTATTTCATTAATATTGCTAATTTCCTGCGTCCAAGTGGGAAGAGTAGGTGTAGGTGTCATTAACTTGCTTAAGAAAACCACATAAAATCATCATTTTTAAACGAATTTAATAATTTGAAAGTATAAAACATTTTATTTTAGATACAAATATTTTGTATTCTTCAGTGTTTAAAGTCGTATTTATTTCCAACCTATCTACCTTCATGGTAATTAAAACGAAATATTTTAATATAAAAAGTCATAAAAGCAATGCATGATTCTGTTAACTTTTCTTTGTGACACTATATGTTCAGAATGCCTCACAATTTTGTAAGCAAAAACAAAGAATGGGGTAGAAGGCTGAATTCTATAACTCCCATATTTTTCCTATGAGTTTCTCCTTACAATATTGACATCATGCATCGTTTACAGTGGTGTGGAACAAACTATATTTTATGAAAGAAAAGGAATATCAAAATTTAGAGACAAAGGATCAAAAGACAAACAACTTCAAAAGCAATACTTGCAAAACCATTTGGTGTAAACCAACTGAACAACTCCTGGGGGAAGAGGGAAATGGTAGAGGGGGAGGGGGGAATGCGGGAGGAAGTAACAAACAGTACAAGAAATGTAATCAAGGCCTAAAATATGAAACTGTAACCTCTCTGTACATCAATTTGACAATAAAATTAAAATAAAAAAACTAGAATGTGAAATTGCATCTATCCATCTGTCTAATTTTATATGAATATGAAGAGGCATATAGGCATTACATTTTTGTGTTTCTTTCCTCAGAGTATCCCCTTTTGGTCTCATTGGCTGTGAGTATCTAGAATGCTGTATAATTTATCTTTATCATCCGGATTCCTTGTATTTGTGTACTGAAACTCCTTCTCATTGACTGTGCATTGACTGTTAGTTCACATCTCATGAGCACAATGTGCAAAAGTTGTCTCCTCAATAGGCTCACACCCTC
The DNA here is from genome assembly GCF_023159225.1 of Perognathus longimembris pacificus. Taxonomy (NCBI): domain Eukaryota; kingdom Metazoa; phylum Chordata; class Mammalia; order Rodentia; family Heteromyidae; genus Perognathus; species Perognathus longimembris. The sequence goes on from NC_063184.1 coordinate 22,844,195, forward strand.
AGGTTGTCAGCTAGGATGGACGCTATCTATGGAGTAATGAGGACTTGAAACTTGCAAGCACCAGATAAGTAAGCTAAGAATTGAATCCTCACCAACTCAACCTCACAGATGATTGCATTTCTTCTTGACAACTAGAATACAACCTGCAGCTATCTCTCAGCTAGTATCATCCAGAAAAAGCACCACTCACATTCCTCAGACTGATTCCTGATTCAGAATTTACAGAAAATTAAGTATTTGTAACACAATGTAAATAAGCTTAGATTATCTTTTACTACAAATGAAATTATTATCCATACTTATTACTATTATTACTGTTATTTTGGCAGTAATAATGTTTGAAAATAGGGCCTCATGCTTCGTGCTTACTAAGCAAGCAGTCTACCACTACACCATACCTCCAGATCTCTTAGCACTGATGTTCTTTTATTTCATGCTTATTTTTTATTTTCTTGGCTAGTCCTGGGCCTTGAACTCTAGGCCTGGGCTCTGTCTCTAAGCTCCTTTTGTTTAAAACTTGAGGTAGAGTACTATTATCCACCTTTTTTTTCCTCTTTTTTTGTGATTAATTGGAGATAAGATTGACAAGCTCCTTTCTGCCCTGGCTGGCTTCAAATTGCAATCCTCAGCTCTCAGCCTCCTGAGTAGTTAGGATTACAGTCACCAGCCACCCCAGAGATCCAGCTTCTGTTTTCTTTTTGAGCAGGAATGTTGTTTCTTGTTAGTTCACGTGCCTGGAGCACAATGTGGACCTTGTAAAGCCACCCACTGTATCAGAGATGACAGATCCACACCTTTGACCACCCTCTTTCAATTGTGAGAAAGTCCTGAGGATTTCTGTGCCTAGGTTGGCTTGGAAACACAATCCTCTTATTCTCAATCTCCCAAACAACTGAAGTCATGTAGATTAGAAGAATATATCTTTGTTGTTCCTGAAAATCATCTGCTCCAGAGTACAGAACTCAAGGTAGCAGCCTCTTAACAACTGAGGGGAAAATGACAAGGGTGAGATACAAACTTTTAGAAGGAAAAAATGGAGTGAAAGTAATGAAAAGCTTCATGGAACTGAGGAGCATCTGGGGTCCAATATGCAACATCACACACATGAAATTTGCAGTTAGCCCCATGTACAACATGGTCTTGGAAGCCAAAGCTGGGAAGACAGGAAATGGAGAAAGCTGTCTTTTACTTCTTCACAGATGAGAAGATAAGAAGCCTGGGAGAAGTTGCCAAAATACAATTAAGTCAATTCCATCCCAATATTTTATGAAGTTTTTCTCTATTTTTCTTCAGGATCCAACTCCTAGAAGATACGCTGGGTGCTAGCTGCCTTCCCACTTCGCACCCTTTCCCTCCATTTCTCAGCAATATGGTTTCCAGCTTTCACACTATGGAAATGGGTTTTCGCTCTTCTCAATACTTTTCAAGGGAGGCTTCCTCCCATCCCAAATGTTACTTGAGATTTCTGGAGCCTTGAATTTTGAAATGATCTCTCTACTTTGTTTGTCTTCCTTAATTTTTAAACAATTTGCAATGGTCTAAATGATCCTCTTCTATCCTGGTACTTAATGTCTTAAATCATGTCTTAATTCGAACAAGATTCATATTCTGTCACAGTGTAATCTTCCTGCTTATTCCAGGGTGTGTTTCTCTCTAAATTTACTCATTCAGAAACAATTTTAATTTTCTTGGGGGTACTAAAGGCATGCACATTCCTCAATTTTGCCCTTAAAATCCTCTATCCTTAATATTTCAAGGAACTTTTGTTTCCAAATTCCTCCCCCTTTCAACTCTCACCTATGAATTCTGCCCTCAAAAACTGTCCTCCTCTTTCCACTGTTAAAAGTATCTTCTGCTTTGTTTACTATGTAATTTATTCAACAACAACAACTTAATGTTAATTGCCATTCTGAATCTCTGTATTGTGTTTTCCGCTGAAGTGTCACTAGAGGTTGACCCTCACATCAAGATACACTGCCCAGTATACAGTTCTAGAATATTACTTGCATCATGGTATCGACCTCAGTGATGGAATTTTTAATTATCAGCTCTTTCTGGTCTCCTGTATTAATACTGTAGTTTTCTTCTCCTAGTCTCTCCTCTCCCCCACCTCTCTTTCTCTCTCCCTCTTTCTTTCTCTCTCCCTTCTTCTCCCACTTCTCTCTCCATATATACACATATATTACACACACAGACATATACCCACACCTAGGTGATTTTACTTCTTTGTAGAAGGGGGATTGGTACTGAGATTTGAACTCAGGGCCTTGTATTTGCTGAGCAGATGTTCTAAAAGTGGAGCCAAAACTGTAGTCCTCAAATCACTCCTGTAATCCATCCCCTGCCCTAATTAGCATAAGTTTATTGGAACGGCTCTACAAGCATGTCACAGATCATCTGCTTGTGATCAGGTAAAGAATCGCTTTCTTTGGTACTCATTCTACTTTGCTACTTAGTGTTAACAAATCTTTTCTGTGCTTTATTGGTGTCTGGGCTCTCACCATCTTCTAACCATCTCACATCTTAGTATATCTTTACATGTGTTATTCAGAGCTCTGAAACTCCCAAATTTTCAGCATCCTTCTATTATTAACCCTTTTCCCTATATGACTGAAACACTGGGGCTCTTTTCAGCTCCTTTATTAAGTGCTTGATATTATCAATGATGGCATTATTTATGACATCATACTAGTGCCTTATGATTTACCTGTTCATTTTTTATAACATCTACACCTATGCCTGTACATTGCATGCATGCCCCTAACAATTGTTCATTGCCTGGATGAATAAATTAATTGGCAAAAGTAACAGGTATGCCCAGGGCTGAAACACAATTTGTCACTGAGAGAAGAAGGCAAGCATCATTATTTGAATTTTGTTAAGTGATAAAATTAGTTGCTTTACGGTAAGGCTATAGATTCCTAAAGGATATGAGATGGAAAAGATTCCTCAAGGGACAACAATGAGAGTGTTGCATTTCTGTTGCATTAAAAATAAACTTGTATATGTTTGTACGTGTGTGCCTCACTACAGGCAAGTGTGTGCACAGATGTATGTGCATCTATGTCTTCAAGTGGACACTTTGCTTTTATTTCAAGGCTGTTATTTGCTGGAATCATAGGTAATCATTTAATCTCCTTGGATATTATATACTCCTGAAATTAATCTATCATCTATCCATCCCAGTTCCCAGAGGAGAAAAACTCTTCCCTGGGAAACTTTAAGGTGAAAAACAATATAAATATGGTCTTATAAGGCCTTATTTCCTGTGATTCTCAGTTAACTCATCTGTTGAAAATACACATTTTTTTGTGGAAGTGTATTATTTTTATAACTGGTTTACTGAACTGGTATTTCAATAAAAGTTTTGAGATTCTGGGATTGGATGTTTAGAATTTAACTGACTAGAATTAAACTCTGATTTTCTTACACTTTTCATACCTATCAGACACATTCCTGTTCCATATGTATATTGATTATATCACCATAATAAATTTGTTTAAGTAGAAGAATATTTAATGTGGATGGAACAGAAAGATCTACCCTAAGAATAGCTTAAGTGAACTGGACCTCTGGGGCTATTTCCAGTCTTTCTTGATTTATGCATGGGACTATACAATTGATTCTTCCTTTTATTTCATGGTCATGACAAAGACAAGTCTATTCATTAGTATCTTCTCAGAGCTACAGAGTGCTGGGGAATTGGGAAAGTGCCCTTAATTAGAGAGACTGAAAGAACAAGAATCTCAGGGCACATTCCTCATAGCCCTCAGACAGAAAGCCCTACTAAATTGGTCTGGATATTTTTAGAATAAGTAATCATAAATAAATATGAGTTACATTTATACTCATAGGAAAACCAGATCATACTGAAGCTTTTAAACTAAAATGTGTTGCCTCTAAATCTATTCAATTCTCTGACGAAGAAATTCAGTTAACATTTAATGGTAGGTGTTTAATGAACATCTGTGGACCTGTAACTTAAAAGAATACGTTGACAGCTTTTAATATAAGATCATAAACCAAATATGTTTTACAAATGCTCCCTTTTTGTAATGGGAAATTATACATTACTTCCCCAGATGGCAGTTACATATTTCATAAATACTCTTGATACACAAAATATACTCTATATGTCCATATTTGCACTTGTCTAAACTTTGTCAAAAATTTAAAAACTAGGTTCCAAGAATTTGATCATAATCATAATGATCTGGAAGTATACACTTTCTCATGTCATCCATCTTAGTGCCTGGGGGAAAAAAATCACTGTTTCTCAGTATTCTGTATTGTGTATAGTAATGTTTCATGCTGGTGGTTCAGGTGAAATATAAAAGTTTAACTCTCCCATTGCAGGACATGGTGGCTCCTTAGAAATCTATCGGTTTTTTCCCCCACAATATTGCATTTTAAATGCAATAACATCAAATTCTGACTTTTTTTTAATGTAAGACCTTTCACGTCTGCACACTTCCACCAAGAAATTAACCCTCACAACAACTGAGCCTTGCCGTGACAGTGCCAGGCCCTTGAAATTCCAAAAACATGAGAGAATAAAAACTCTCTTCATAAGATGTAACTTGCCTCAGGTATTTCATTACAGCAAGGAAAGGCTAATACAGCATATTACAATTACATATCATCTTTGTTAATACTCACAAGAGTATCTCCTAAAATATTGCCACTTCATAGCAAACCATTAAAATCTGTAGTTTTCTTTTGAGACAGGATACATATTATTATTATCCATAGTCACTCTGCCCTGCAATAGAACATCAGAACCAAGTTCTCTGATCTGTCTGTGTAACTTGCCTCAACTTCTCCCGCCCCTCCCTTTCTCAGGCTGTAGATTATATGAGGGAGCATTTGGGGCTGAGGGAAGAGCTGGCAGTCTCTACTACCTAATCATCTAACATTAGGTCTTCCTACATTCCAAAATCGGAGCTCCCACAATTACCCAATTTGATTTAATCAGACACACTGATTGTTATGTGGGGAGCCCAGAGTCAAGCTGAAGAAGATGAGAGACAACTGCACAAGGCAGATACAACCTTGGCTTACAGTAGAGGAACACTTCATTCAAACCACAGTTGTTACAACTGGTACGTCGTGATTTTGTCTCTTCCATATTTTTCTTCCTCTAATGCTTATTCATAAATTAAATTCAGTATATTTATCATGCAAGATAGTCTTTCTTTCCTCTGCATCATTCTGGATTTCTCCACTTTCCTTCTTTAGGAGCTTAGGTATCATCCGTTCTTTGTTACAATTTTTGAAGTGTGATTATTTTTATTTCATCCTTTATTCACAACAGTAGATTAGCTCAGATAAATCTCTTTATGCTCATTGTCTGAAACCATATCTTTCTAATTTTTTCTTTTTCTGCTATTTGGAATTTTGAATTATAATCATACAGTTGTTTCCAGAGGTTTTTCACTCACTTTTACATCCTCAACTAAAGTTTCACTACCTAAAGCACTAAAGCTCGTTGTGAAAATTCAACATTTAAGGGGCATTGACATTTGAGATAAGGAATGAACCAGCAAAGAAAAAAAAAGTTCCCTTCATAGTCTTTGCACATGACTCCAGGTAACATGGAAGTTAAATGCTGTGTTTTCTACTTTTGGTAAAAACAAAATTCATTTTTTTCTCTCTCTCTTGATCTGTCAGTTTTTACATACGTAAACTAAAATTGGTAGAGAATCATTTGCATTTCATGTAAGGCCTCTTTTGTTTATTTGCTACAGAAAAATTAAAACTAAAGCATTTTCAAAACTCACTAAGCTACTGTCATCCATGTTTTAAAATGTACTCAAAGTATGCTGAGAATGTGCTGTGAACCCATTGCTTGAACTTGCTGTTCAATAAATAAATATTCATTCCTAGAACTAGTTTAATTCTACATTTGAATGTGACTTTTCAGAAAGGCAGAATTATGCATTATTTTATTTCTTTTTTCTTTCATTTTTTAAGCTTATATTTGGCATTACTGGGGTTTGAATTCTACCTTGCTAAGTGGGCAATACTGTACTTGAATACATGTCCAGCTCTTTTTTGTTTTAGCTATTTTGCATAAATTCTCTTTTTTTTTTTTTGCTCAGGAAAAGCTACAGATTGTGATCTTTCTACCTCTGCCTTCCATTTAGCTATCATAATAGACATGCACCATCATGATGGTTGAAATGAATTTGACATTTTTCCTCCAGTGGAGCCTCAGACCATAATCACTTTTATCTGTATCTTTCAAGTAGATGGGATTACAGATGTAACCTAACATACCTGGTTCTCATTCCATCTTCCTTAATAACTACTACATCTTTTTATCTATATCTATTCTGTCCATATGTATCTACCCTACCTATATCTATCTACTTGAAATAAATCTATCCAATCTATATCTATCAAGTAGATAGATATGGACATTTAGGTAGATTGAGAGAGTTTTAGTCCTGAGGCTTGAACTGTGGGACTGACCGCTGTCCCCATGCACTTCAGCTCAAAGCCAGTGCTCTACCACTTGAGCCACAGCACCATTTCCTGTTTTCTGGTGGTTATTTGGAGATAAGAGTCTGGGCTAGTTTTGAATTATGATCTTCAGACCTCAACCTTCTGAGTAGCTAGGATTACTGGTGTGAGCCACTGGTGCCTGGCTAAGAATTTAATTTAACAGAGTAACATTGGTAGACATAGGAGAGAGGAAGAGAGAGAGAGATTTCTTGCTTCCCACAGTAAATATTGTATGATTTAAAATTTTCCAGTGAATAATAGGTACCATTTTCTCCATTTCACACATGAGATATTCATTTAACAATTACATCAAATGAGGTGCTATATGACAGAGGCTAAATGTTTAGGTAGCAGAAATGCAGGTACAAAGTTACACAGTGTTAACTTCTGAAAGAACAAATCTCCACTGAAGCTGGAGTATGACTCCGAAGCACTGTCTTGACAGTTTGCCTTCTCACCTCTCTGGATCTCATAGCTCAAATGCCCAGAACAAACCCTGACCTTTGGCAAAAGGATTTGTGGAACGCAGGTCTTACCTTTTATGATATTGCTGGAAGCATGTCTGTTGAACATTTCCACAATAGGTTCCAGTTGTGAAAACTGGTCACACAAACTGTTCTCACAGCCAAAACTTCAATGACTGTATTGGTATTTGATATTGAACACACACACACACACACACACACACACACATATAATACACATATTACATATATTGTAAACATACATAATATATATTGTGTATATACATGTATATACATACTGTCAGTCATGTGACTTGAACTCAGTGTCTGGGTGCTGTCCATGAGCTTTTCTGTTCAAGTCTAGTGTTCTTCCACTTTGGAGAGGGAGGGCTTCGAATGTATGAAATTAATAATGCTCACAGGAATGGGGTAATTAGGTTAAAGTTTAATACCATTTTGCTCAAAGACTATCTATTGAGATTTCCTTACAATAAAGGTACATAAAAGTGAAATAACGGAGAATATTATGAGCCATGTTTCCTATACTTACGTTAGCACATACTCAGACTCTCAGCAGTCCTTGAAAGAGGACTTTCCGGGAGGAAGAATTTGAGCTGGCTCTCATCAATTGAGCCAAAAGGCCACTAAGAATAAGTAGAATGCATTCTAAAGACTCTCAAACTTATGGAAATGGAAGAAAATACTAGACTGCCAAATCTTTAAATTCTGGAACCTGGGACTTTCATTTCCATTAGCCACTTGAGAATATAATCAATCGAGTGTAGAAAAATATTTAGGCAATTTTTTTCTCATTGTAAATGCCAAGCAAATATCAAAAAATATCAACCTGGAGTTTTAGAATTTAACCTGAATTTTCTGGACTATGTTTTAAAGTATATGCTAATCTCATTTTGCTCTTAGATATTATCTTGAAGAGAGAAAACTGGACTGACAGTTAGAGTGGTCTTGCTTCTGTGGACATTGCTGTGATATTCATAAGCAGTGGTCCATGGGGATTAAAGTGATTTCTTTCTCTCTCTGTGCTGTCCTAAACATCTAGCAATAACTCTCATTTCCTCTGCAATATGAATCAACAACATATTTTTTTCCAACTCGCATAAGCTGACCCAGGTGCTCAAAAGGAAAACAGATTTTCATTTTATTCTTTTGCAGTTTGACCGTGTTGGTGAAGGTTGAAGCAAACAAACTCAGCTTGAATATGCAATTGCCACACCAGGTTGAGTATTAAGATGACTTGAGTCTAGGTGATAGGATAAATGGACCAACGCAAATCAAAGCTTTCCAAAGGCATGACACTCAGAGCTAATTTGAAGTGTGAAATTCAGGATATACTTCTAAGGCACCATAAAATGTTCTAGAAGTCCAAATGAGGCAGCACAGTTTCTGGGTCTGTACCTGATAAATCTTGTGACACCAAACATTAAGAATGCAGCATGATTTGAATGAAGGTATATTGTTCTGAATCCAGTAGAGCTTGATTCAATGTTTCTTTCAAAAGTTAGAAGCACACATGGGTGTCTTTTTTAAATTATGGTTATGGAAAGAAAACAAAAACTTGAAATTTTAACATAAGCTGGAGCTGTGGTTCTGATGATTTCTTTATGAGTCATTTTACCTTTTTGTGTTATATTTTCTGCACTGTAAAATAAAGAAGGAAGTTTCCCTGGTTTGCCATACTCTGTTAAAATGTAGTTCACAAGCAATGGAAACACCTATATTAACTGCCCATTTATATCTATTTAACTTTTATCTATCTACCTATCTATGTTTCTGTATATATATTATACAATAGTTATATTTTACATATATATTATATCACATGTATTACATAATATAGATTATGTAATGCATTGAAGATAGTATTATAAAGAAACAGGTTTTAATATCAACAGAAAATTATTTTGTTTCCTCTCATTTCTATACTAATATAAAATAATCTGTCACTAAGGATTTTAGAAAAAAAAATTGTTTCCAGTGCAAATTCTTTTAATAGGAAGATTCCATTCCCAAGTCAATTCATTCAGCATTTATTGAATATGCCATGTTCTGTTTGCTGGTTTGGGGAATAATTTAATTGTCCTTATTTTATAAGGTAATACAAACATAAAAAATACTCTTGAAAAATACTTTAAAAATAACTACAAGATTTGAAAAAGCAGATAAAGCCTATGTGTGGGTACTAGAAAGGAGACATTTATTAAACCTAATAGGTCTGTTCTAAGCATGGTGATATGAATAGTTAATTTGATCACAAGCCTTTGAATTTTTCAGTACAAAATGTTTCATTCAAATTCATGTTGTTTAGATGAGGTTGGTTTTGCGTGAAATGTCCTTGGCAAAGTTAAATATATGGTGGACTCTCTTGTGCTCTCAGCTCTCCTTCCTTATTAGCCAAGAGACCCTGGGCAATTTCCCAATGTGCAAAATGGAGGTTCTAATGTTCTTTGGTGCTGAGTGTAGAGAGGATTGGAAACAGCAGGTCATTGTGCTTGGTACGCAGAAGCTACATTATATGAGAAGGCTCATTCAACTTTCTTTGGAGATTTCCATCTCTTTTTCCTTTGTAATATCTGACATTATACCTTGAACTTTTTAATTTTCCACAAGTGTTTGTTGGAAATGTGGCTTCTAAAGGTAATGAGCCTCACATGCAAGGTCTATTTATTTTAAAGTTGCACAATAACACATATATCTTCACAATACAGATGACATGATTAATCCAAAAAGGATGTATTAGGTATGCATTAAAATAACAAAATCTTATGAACACATAAGATGATGCTAAGTGAAATGAACTCCATGTTATGGAAACGATTGTTATATCACAGTTGTAATTACTTTCAACATACCATGTGTATCTGTAGCATCTATTATAGATGATGTTCTTGTATCACCTTCCTGTGGTTGTACCTACACTATCTCTGTAACATTATCTGAGTATATTGGAAACCATGTATACTGGTATTAGAACTAGGAAATTGAAAGGGAATAACAAAATTGAGAGACTCAGGGTAAAAAAAGAAAAACAACTACAAAAGCAATACTTGCAAAGCTGTTTGGTCTAAGTGAATGGAACACCTCATGGGGGGAAAGGGAAAAGAGGTGGGGGGAGGGGGTATGAGGGATGAGGTAACAAACAGTACAAGTAATGTATCCAATGCCTAATGTATAAAACTATAACCTCTCTGTACATCAGTTTGATGATAAAAATTTGAAAAAAATAAAATAAAATAACAAAATCGATATACATTTCCACATAGTATATATAGTTACTTAACACTTGTTATTTATTTATTGATTTAATATTAATATCTAAACATTGCCATTGTATCATTAATTTTATTTTCTCACCATCTTTCCCAATAGGCCTATGAATCTATCATTCCTGGGAAAATTCCAGAAAATTCCAGATACAAAGGCTTTATATATTTAAGGCAAGACATATATTCAGAACTGATATATTTTACTATTAGGTAACTTTCACTCTAGCTCAATTTTTATACATAATTTATGAAAAGAACCTATGCATACATATTGAAACTACTTTTGCACCTATTATTTAGCTTAGAACAGCTGTCAGTTAATGGTTATGTCCATTCTGAAATGTGTTGCCAAAAATGCCCAAGAGGGACCATGTGCCAGTAGTGTATTTCTGCAATCACTGCTGTATAATAAGAGAAGATAGGAGGATTAGGGTTCAAGTTCAGCCAGGAAAATATAGAGAACTCCATTCTCAAAAATAAGTAGCAGTGTGAACAGTGCATAATCTCAGATACTCAGGAAATGAAGTTAGGAGGAGTATGGTTCAAGGCCAGCCAATGGAGAAAAAGAAGAGAAAATAACTAAGAAACACAGAATACTACTTTTAAAAAATTGAGGTTGTAGCTCAAGTGGTAGAGTAAGAACTTGCCTATTGAATATTGTAGTTCATTGGTCTTAGAGAATATATCCCACAGAAGTATTATCATTATCTCAAGATTTTTTACAATGAAATAAAAGGGCATGCAGAGCTATTTTAAATAGATTGCCACAATATTAACATTACTGCAAATTGCCATCTAAAATGTAAGGAAAATGACATGATTGATTGAACAAGTTTTCCTCAAAGTTAAAAATGTGCATCTGTAAAGAACAGCAAGATTTTCAGACTACAGTTTGAAGAATTAAGAGTCATGGCAATTTAGTACTGAAGCTAGCACACAAAATGTACACACATCCTATTTGAAATGGCATTGTAAATTAAATAGTGATGTATGACATAAAAAGCACTTAATTTAAAAAAAATTCAGAAAACTTGCGCACTTATTATTTCTCTTAATTGACCTTTATGCTATTATATGCTACTGCTATCTTACATTCTCTTTAGTTCAGATTAAACCACATAGAGAAGCAAATCTGTTTTAATGGGAAATAATTTTAGTCTGAAACTGGTGGCTCTTGCTTATATTCCTAGTTAGTTAACAAGGCTGAGATCAGAGGATCATGGTTCAAAGCCAACCTGGGCAGGAAAGTCCATGAGACTCTTATCTCCAATTAACTACCAGAAAAATGGAAGTGGTGCTGTGGCTCAAAGTGGCAGAGTGTTACCCTTGAAACAAAGAGCTTAGAGTAAGTTCCCAGGCTCTGACTTCAAGCCCTACAACAGACAAAATAAAATAAGCTAATAATTTTGAAGGAAAAATAATACATTTGGGTAAGGTTCTGAGAACAGTTATTTAAATCCTCATTCTCATTGAAAATTGCCTGAATCATTAGCTAAAAACCATATACTTTAGTTCTTACATTTTAAGGAACATTATTATTTTTTCTAGTAATCTACAAGATCCCTTTGATGTATTATTACTAAATAGAATCTTTGTTATATATGCAATGTACATAAATAGAAAAACTGGAACCATGAAGTGTCTATGAAAATACTTACACAACACAAGCTTGTAACATGTAAACATATAAAAGAACATTTGAAATGGATAACCTAAGGAATATGTGATCAGTAGTATCAGGAAAAGATTATAGCTATCTTTAAAATGTATGATTTTATGTGAATACATACTGTATTACTTTTGGAGCACAGTAATGACAGAGCAAACAAAAAGTTATGGTTTATAAGTTTCTGGACGAAAATACTGATCAACTTCCATTTAAAATGAAAACTGAATAAATGCTATCCTGGACCTAAATCATTAATCCTGTTGTGTTATCTATATTCAGTAGTAAATCTTTTTATTTTTATATATTTAAGTGTTTGTACAAAGGAGTTGCCATTTAACAAAGCAGTATATAAATTAAGAGTGTTCTACTTTAGGATATTTCAAAGTTCTTATCACCCATATTTCTTAAACTTCTTAAACTTTGTATCCCATTTGAATACTCGTTATATCAAAGACTTCATTCAAAACCTTACAATCATTAATGTATTCAATTACCATATAATTTTGCCAGCCTTCCTATGGCAGGATGCAGAAGAGAAGTGTGAGATCTATAAATTTTCAGACTGTGTAGAGTAACAGCTATTTATAGAATTTTTAGTATGGCAAATGCTTGGTCTACATTATATAAACTTCAAAACAGCTTCCATAAGACAAGGTTTAACATTTTCTTTGTGTAACAATAGGTTTAATTTTCTTCCAAAGGGCAATAATTAACTAACTGCATCTCCTCTGTTTTCCTTCAATGCATCTAGGAAGAGCTTTGAACACACCGTTCATCCATGCTCATTGCTAAGCCATAATATAAAACACATCTCGGGTGAAAAAGAGTCAGCTCAGATTCTCCATTTATCAGACAGTGAAGAAGTTTTGGAAACTTAAAACTAACAAATATCCAAATCTTGGATTGCAGTAATGGTTAGGATTTTTCAATGAAAAACCCTACAAGATTAGGTCAAAATGATAAGTCAGTATCTCCAAAGCTATTCCTGAAAAATTAATTAAATTATTATTAATGCTGAAAATGGAAAGAAATATGCTTAAATCTAAATAAGAAATAAACAAAAATAAGGTAAAATCTGAATTATTCAATTGGAAAAGAGAGAAGAATTTTCTAAAAGACATGGAAAGGCTTTGCAAATCATTTAATAAAGTGTAAAGTATGAAATATTATATTGTCTTACACAATACTCTTTATTACTGCTAATTTCCTTTGTAGCCATTCTTAAATTAATATATACATGATATATATATATATATACACATAATCACATGCAAGCCTATACACGAGACAGAAAGAGAGAAGCATGATTGAGAGCGTGACTAGAGACTGAGACACAGCTTCAAAGAATGATATTAAGAGACAGGTAGAGGGAGGGAGAGAGAGACACAGAGAGATATGAACAGACAGAGAGAGACAGACAGAGAGAGAGAGAGAGGCAGAGACAGAGATAGACACAGAGAGAGAATGAGAATCCTCAAGTTGTTTGCATCCAGGGAAGGTCTCTGGAAAGGAGAAGCATTGGTTTTGCAAAACAAAGCATGAGTACTGCTCAACAGATAAATAACACCTAAAATTAATTCTAGAACAAGCAATTTTAAGTATAATTACATATATAACATAACATATTTGTTGTGGGAAAGACTTTAGGTGAAGAATTATGGGGAAATATATTTGCTTGAAATCCAAATACTTCCTCCTTTCACTAGTTACCAAAAATCATGTTTTTTGTTCTTTGACAAAAGCTATAGTTTAAATAGTTGAAATGGTACAATCCACAACATAAATTCATTTTACTATTGTAATTAAAGAGATATTTCCAGGGGAGTTCACATGTGGTATAATAGTATTTACCAAAATGTTTCTATGCTCCTCATGAAAATAAAAACATAAAACAAACCTGTTGTTCCTTTTGAGGAGTAATTACTTCTTAGTTTATGTTGAAGATAAGCCTAGCAGCTTGGCTACCAGCTACTAAATTAAACAGCTAATCTGACAAAATTTCATCTTGACAAAATGAATTCCTTGCCTTCAAACATAATGAATGAAGAATGGTAAATTTAATTGTCAAAACACAAATTATCAATTATTTAAAAATAGAACATTACCATTAGGTGGCAAAAATTAAGTACTGTACAGTTGAAGGAGGCGTAGGAATTCATGCCTCGTTGAACCTACAGGGTCTATTTCTAGAAGGAAAGCTGTGCGTCTTTTCGCGGGTATTCACAAATGCACTGTGCTTTTGGTAAGTGCATCTCCAATGTGTTATGTTATATAAAGCACTGGGCTGATTTAGGCATGGCAGCCACTCATCTGCAGTATTCATATGGAAACAAACAGCAAAGAAGAAAAAAAATGGGTTTAATTTTGAAAATGGCATCTTAGCAGCTGCAGATCAGACTTAGTCATTCTTGAGGACATTTACCAAGAACTGTGAGCTTGGGAACAACAGCCTGGTGAGAAAGAGGCATGGGTGGGGAAAACCTGAATGGAAAAGGATTCTTTTGAGAGAAAGTAACTACAATGGCAAAAATCTTCAAATGGAAATTCATGCTTATCCACATTTATATTGTGGTTAAGATGGATAGATACATCTGAGGCATAAATGAAAGTAACAATATAGGGAAGTAAGCAAGCATTAAAATAATTCAATTATAAAAAATATTTTGTGTAAATTAATATTTTTATTTATTTTCATTCTCCAATGTGTTTTGGAAACTGAGAATAGCAGAAAATTAGCAGCCTATAGAACATTACCTTTATTCTTTCTGCATTGATGTAGTACTATAGGACACATATAAAGATGTTGAAGATGGCCTCATTACCAGTTGCTTTAATAGTTGTGGAGTTTACTTGGTACACTTACCGGCAAGAGATTTCTTTAAGATTGTCTTTTGGTCATTTTCTTGTGACCATAATGCTGAATCTTTGCCTTTTATTATTTTCCAAACAAAGTTAATCAGATGCTTAGAGTGAGAAAATGTACACAGCCTACATACCACATTGATTTCTAACTACAGCTTTAATAGATGCCTGGTTGTGGAATTATGTAATGTGTTTCCTAATATCTCCAAAATGGTAAAGAAATCTATATCTAGCATGCTTTCTATGACTGTAAGCACACTAGAAATTACAGCACTCCAAGGAAGAAGATCATAGCACAATAATTTGTTTACAAGATAGTTGAAATATTTTGGAAAGATGGATTAGAAACAGTCTTATATCACATTAAATACTAAGGTTCCATTTTTCTAATTTTATGTAAATAAATGCATCATAGATATTTGCCTATGTAGTACAAGTATCTGCTCCATACTTTAAAATAGTTACCAATAAATTTTGTGTAACAAGTGAAGAAAATTTAGTGTAATTTATAATTACTACTGGCTTATTGAAATGAGTTCTCAAAATGGTTGGGAATTCACTATAATACACAAGTCTAAAGGAAAACATGGGTTTTTCAAAGAAGAGAGACTCCAAGCTTAATAATAATAAGAGAATTGAACTGAAGCTTATAATTGTGCCTTATATTTTATTAAAGGTTTTCATTGGAATGGATCAAGATATGAAGTAGGAGGGGCTGGGAATATGGCCTAGTGGCAAGAGTGCTTGCCTCGTATACATGAAGCCCAGGGTTCGATTCCCCAGTACCACATATATAGAACACAGGCAGAAGTGGCGCTGTGGCTCAAGTGGCAGAGTGCTATCCTTGAGCAAAAAGAAGCCAGGGACAGTGCTCAGTCCCTGAGTCCAAGGCCCAGGACTGGCAAATAAATAAATAAATAAAATAGAAAAAAAAAGATATGAAGTAGGTTCAGCTGTTGTAATGCTTGCTTTTTGTGAATTAATTTGCTCTTTCTAAAATTCCTTCCGTTAAGGGCTCCTATTGTACAAGCCTTTGATGGCTGTAACTATGGAATCTTGCTTCAGTGCTGTACTGAGCACCTGTAATGTTGTACCTTTTTTGTGTGTTTTTTTTTGTCTTTTGAGCACATTAATTTGCTTATTGGTGCTGCTGCTGGTAATGATTGTTGTTGTTTTTCATTTGTCTCAATAGTACTCATAAATTACTAATTTGATATATAAAGTCTTTCTAAATTATACTCATTTTATATAAGTTTATTCATATGTACCCCAGTGTTTCCTAATATAACCTATTGCAAGGTATTACTCTTCACTCTATTATGAAATTTACTATTGTTATATACTTAAATACAACAGTTGATGATAAACTATCACCTACATCTACTCTCTGAAAATACATTGAAATGACAGCTTTTCTAGTTCTTTCCTAAGTCCTACCTTTGCTGAAATTAATTCTTACAAAGAAACTTTCCTCACATAAAATTTACTTACACAGAAAAGTTACTAGGGAGGTTTGATCTTTTACTAAATCATTATATTCCCTTTTTTCTCTTTCACCTTTCTACTTATTGTTCCAGCACATTCTACACATTTCTGATATACAGTCCCAAACTCGAAGCAACAAATGTCTTCTTTTACTCCTCCTTCATACTCTTGAAATCAGGGCCAAGGCTGATCTCTCTGTGTATCTGTTCACTCACCCCTGATCCTCCACACCACAGAAGGGTTGACCCATCATTTATCATCAATGATTACCAAATTGAGGTCTAAAACTCTTCCCTTCTAACTCAACCTCCACCATAGCTGCTGATGTGGTGCTCCAAAGCAAAAACAACAACAACCAAAAAGGTCAGCATCATTTAGCATTTTAAAATGCTTCATAATCTCAAGTTAAATCCAGGCAGGGAAGGGAAACCCTCAAGGATGATCTTTGTTTAGTTCTTCACAATTGGTTTCCTGGATACTGTGCCTACCTTACTTTCTATGAGTCCCTGGTGAGTTTACTAATTCGTAGTTACACTAATCCACACGTGTGATCCTTTCTCCCCTTTGCGTCTGCTTTTGAAATCAATGTTCACCCTTTTGACTCAACTTCAATCAGTACTACCCTCCCTATCCCACATATAAAGAGGCATTTCTGATCTATGTGTTTCCTGTCCTGCAGCCTTTGGCTGACTGTGATTGCACATATTATACGGCTGGATGATTTGTGTATATGTCTTTCTCTCTCACTGGATAGCAAGCCCTTCAAAAGCAAGGGGATTCTCATGACTGACAAATCAAGGCTCTAGGGCAATCCTTTCTGTAATATGATCAGCAGATGAAAATGATGAGTTATGACTGGACTTGTGAGGTATATTGTGCTTGTTTTCTTTACCTGTACATTAAGCAGGCCCCCTTGGGCCAAGCCTTGATTTCTGGCTTTATTCTTTTTACTCTCACCCAGGGAATATTTGTCCAGTCTGAATTTCATACCTGTTTTATAGAACTTCTTGCCTTCTATTGCCTACAGTGGAGTTTAGCTTAGAGGATCTACAAACTATGGTGATTTACTTACAATAACACAAAAGATGTTTTACCAAGCCCACATATGTTCTGATCATTCCCACTTCTTTATACTTCTTGCTCTTTCTGTAAAATATCCTCTTCCTTTCGACAATGTATTGTTTTGTAGTGGTGGCTTGAGACTAAAAGAAGGAGCTTTAACGGAAATGCTCAGAGTTCCTCAAAATATCCAGATTCCTTCTCTCCATTAAGTCTGTAAAAGTTGAGTGTAGACTTTTTTTTTCAATGTACTCCTTTATCTGTCTTACCCTGTATGTATGTGTATATTAAGAAATCACAACACTCCAAGAATACTCTCAAATATTTTTCCCTAAGGCAAACTAAGAAAGTTGGTAAACATAGCACAAGCTTTAAATGATTATAAGTGAAAGTTAATGTAATAGTTTTAATGATCTGGAAATATATTGTTCATGTTAAGTTCCAATTTAAAATTTAATTGTCCTTATTTTAAAAAGAAAATAGTTAAACATTGAACCAAAAAAATACAAATGCTAATTTTCATGCAATAATTGCTTAACTGACATAACTATGATGCATAATTAATATATAAATATAGATAATCCAACTAACATAGTATTAAAGGGTCAAGGGAAGGCTTCTGGTGAATTTATTTGTAACATTACCTTTTACAAGTTTACAAAACAATCAGTCTATTAATTGCCTACAAAGGGATCATAAACCATTTGCCTGCTTATTTTAAGTAATTGTTAAGATGAGGTCATCTCATTGTCTTTTTCCTGTGTTTCACAAAATAGTGTCAATTTAGCCAGTTCCCTTCTCATATTTTTCACATAGTACAAATCAATGATTGAAATAATGGAACAAAAGTTTATTGTTTAATCTTTAGCATTACAAATGTCTCTTATTTATAGTGAAATACAGGCAAAAGATTAATAATGGACCACTGTAACCAGACTCCTACGCCAAAGGCTATGATGAATACATATATTACTAGAAACTAATAATACAGCATATTCACATCCAGTGAAAAAAATGTTTTCAGAATACTATTATTTAGTGTATACAAATTTGTGAGTTGCTGCTATATAATTTAATTGTTATACTCTTCCATTCCCCATAAACCTTTCAGAGAAATATACTCAAATTGATACACGTTTTGTAGTGTTGTCTCATATATACTACTAAAGGATATTCAGAGACTTGAATTTTTTCCCTATTATCTTAGCTACAGTGATTCTGGCATTGACGATATCATCAAGAATGGTCTCCATTGTACATGTATTTAAAAATATTCATTTGATGCTTTAGCTATTTTAGTGTGTTGGAGGAAGCCATTCTCTATTAGAATTTGTGATACCGTATCTTCCTCTTCTTGCAATCTCTTCATTTATTGTTAAAATACATTTAGTTCAGCTAAACCCTCCTGAGTTTCACATGTTTGTACGACATACTAATCATCTTGTAATTGTGTTTGTAAAATATCCGCCAAAATCACTAAATTATAGCTTTGATGATTTCAAATTTACTTTACAAATGTGATAGAAATCACTTATTAAATTATTTCTTTCCTCAGTTCACTTTTCTGCAGTATTAATGTGATCAGAAGCATTAATAGTCCATTCTTTCATATTTGCTAGGGGTGGTGAAGGCTGACTGTTCTCTTATTGTATTATTGTGTGGAGAATGATATAAGAATGATAGATAGCAACTGTATTCCAATGTACAATGTCATTTTTCAATGCAGCTGTTATACTGTTCATGTTTTTCCCCATTGAGTGAAAATCCTTTTCACTCAAGGTGGTCAAATATCCCTGCAGAAACACTCGAAAAAGTAACAGATGGACTTCTAAATTTTAAACCATTTCTAGACCCCCCCCCAAAAAAAACAACACACATACCCACAGAGAGAACAGAGAAAATTAAGTAAGTGTATAATCAAGATTTTTAGATTTAGGCCCTATGTACCTGTTAGGTAAAAGTCTAGACATCTGAAAATCACAAGTCTATATTGTTATTAGTACAGTACATGTTGTAAAACATGAAGAGACTGTATCTGAAAGACAGCCATGTTTCTTTTGATCACACACACAAACACACACTCACACAAATACACATTAACAGAGGCTATTTAAAGTATTAAAAAGATTTCCAACACTATCGCAATAGCCTTGAAGTTGCAGGTGTTATCAATAAATACAAAGAAAGAATACCCTATCATGAGTGAAGGTATACACAAGTGAATGCATGAATGAAGCAAACCTTCAGCACTCCAAGGGCATTTTGTTGTAAAGAAGAACCATTGAGTTGAGACTCTGGCTTGAAACTGGTCTGTGCTATGCAATTGATTTGTGTTTTATAATGAAAAGATGAACAAGACTCAGGAGGGCAGCAAATGAGTCTGTATTAACCCCCAAAACAATATGGTAAGAAATGAAGGAAATCTTCAGTGGATGTAACTAACCCTGACTTGCACACCATTTACATTGCGCTGAGTATCTTCCTAAAGAATTTGTTATTTCTCTGTCATGGTGCTTATTATTGTATTTTTTGAACAGTAAAACAAACAAACAAAAAAAAACAAACCTGGACACAATCAAGGGCAACCAAATCAAGTAAAGAATTCAGACAGCATGCCTAAGGAGGCGAAATGGAGATGGAACAAGGTATTGGGAGTTAAAGACTTAAACTGTAAGAAAGCTGAATGGGAACAAGAGCAGTGGTACTGTTACGCAGTTATCAGTGGCATCTACCACCATGATTGATGCACAGAGGCACAGACATGTCACCACATCAAGGAGCTTCATGACTAAAAAGGTGTGCTGCTTGGAAGTGAGGTTGAACGGAGCTTAAATATAGAACACAGCTGTCAAACCACACAAGCTCCCTTCCAATTTGATATCATTAAAATGATTTTCTTGAACTGATTGTAATGTAAAATGATAAGAATGCAGTTACTAGAAGGCCTAGGTCAACTCTGGGTCAAAGAGAAAAGTTGCTGACTTTCTGCTGTGAAAAATGCTTCATTTTAATGATCTTGTCATAATCAGGCTTTTGCTTCTTATAAGTAATTGATGAACTGCTTAGTAGACTATTCCTAGAATTGTAAAGTTATGTAATAAAGAATACATAATACAATGTGAATGACAGCATAAACTAAAAGGTGAAAAGTTATAAGAAAATCAGTATCTTAGTACCAAATGCAATTTAACAGCATAAAATGTACCCGTCTTTTTTTTTTAAGGCTACATGATTTTTGTAGCATATACCAAGTATTTTATCTACATGGCTTTCAAATAAAATATGTGAATTTTAAAGACAGAAACATGACAACTACAAGACTTTTTAGACATTTCTGTTCACATGCACGTGAGCAGACCATCATCTTCTAATAGGAACGTAATGTAACTTTAAGGAAGGCAACATTTTTGAGGCTCTCAGTACTTCCTGACAATAGCCTGATTGAATATCCTATTTTTTTTAAATCTACTTTCTATGTAAAACATGATCATCCTGACAAATGAAGTCAAAAACTTGATAGCACGTGCCAGCATAATTTTCCTTCCTTCAAAGTCAGAAAATGAAGATATCATCAGCACAAAAAGTGGCCTTCTTTCTTTTGTGGGGGGAGCTTGTTGATCATAGGCCATACCTAGTCATAATACTTGACATGTAATGGACATTAGCATATATGTTTTGCATACATGACAATATCAGCTAGTTATACAATATGTCATTAATAACACTTGTACAATACACAATGTCAATTTTAAGCAGAAGGAATAAGAACACTGGGAAATTAGCTGAAAAAATCTAGTCATGCAGGAATAATACCCATTGTTAGTAAAACTACTGCAACTCTTTATTAGGTGAATTTTACATTTAATATAATTGACAAGATCTGAGATGGTTCTGAACTGAAACTCTGCCTTTTTGTAAATGTTAAAATAAAGAAGTATGTTTATTCAACCTAACCTTTTCTCTACCACCAATGAAGTAAACAACAAAACTGAACAAAATGAAACAATCATCATATGTTTTGTTGTTTATGCTAGACATGCTTGAAACTGGAGGATTGCTTTCAGGAGAAAAGGTATGTAGAACTACAGTGAGATAATGTGTTAGGGATTGATAGGAAGGTCATTTAGAAGGTGAAGTACATGTGCAAACAGAAATAATAATTAACGAAACAATAATGAAGAAAACAATTTTAACACAGGTCAGCAACATGTCTTTATTCTTACAGTGGAATTAGAATTAAAAATGATAAATTGCAAATAAATCAGAAAGCATAGTAATATCAAACATGCTAATACAGTTATCTACTGACTGTGGTAACAGCACTATTTCCACCAGTTCCATATTCCTGTGTATCTTAGGTTTAGTGGGGGACTGTTAATCAAAGTTATTATTGGAGACAGTTGTAATGGAGTTGGAGAAAGAAATACTTTACATTTGTACTGAACCCCAACCTCTATTTCTATAAGTTAGAAAGAAGAAAAGCTGGAAGGCCAATTTAGAACAAGGCTGGGAGCATGGGATGACTAATTGAAAAAAATCTGTCAGGGTTTGTTATTCACCACGATTCAGGCACAGCTGAGCTTTACAAATAATAGAGGCAAGAGAGCAAGGAACAGTTTTTCAATGAACGCAATGTGCAAATGACCACTGGGCCTGTCCTGTCCTTTCGGTCACATAGTCTCTGTGATAGCAATTGATACAGAAGTGCCATTTTGTTCATACAAAGATCTATGAATTTTTCCCTTTGTATTGTTAATATTAAAGACTTGTAGAAAGGAGTTACAATTCCATATGCTAGGTAATAAATACAGTGTTTCTTGGACACTCATTTTATCCTTCGAAAGGAGTTACAATTCCATATGCTAGGTAATAAATACAATGTTTCTTTGACACTATCATTCTATCCTTCGAATGTCTTCAATTTTCTCATCCTGTCCCTGCCCATAATATGTATTGGATAGCATGTACTGAATATATAGTATATATTCATAACCATGACTGCATTTGTTCAACCTTCACCTCTCCATGTCTCTGTCTCCTTCTTTCCTCTTCTAAATGAACACAAAAATGAAAAACAACAAACCAACACATACATAAACACCACCACCACCATCACCACCAACAACATTAAAACATGTTTCCATTTCCTGCACTAGTTTTGGCAAGTACTATTTTAGATGTTCAGAGCAGGTATACCTTTGTGTTCCTCCCCTAAGGGTATTAACCTTTTGGCTGCTTGTTTATATGTAAATATATAGAGCCCTAAATAAGTTGTCATTTCTGTTTGTGTTTTAGGTCTAGCTTCCACATCTGAGAGGAAGCATTTGGTTTGTGTCTCTGAGCTTGGCTTACCTCACTTAACATGATTTGTTCTCATGAATTGGTCATAATATGGCCATTCTTCATTGTGGAAAACAGGTGAAGTGAACTGGTATACTTCATATAGCAGCTGTGGTAAGTCTACTTACATTGGACTGTTTTTAGTAGAGTTAGATTTCCACAGTACCCCCAAAAAAGTACTGTTTATTTTTCTTTCAAAATTCAAAGAAAATATAAAAAAATTAAAAATGGAATACTATATTTAAATTACCTAAGTCAGTACATAGCTCCTAGAATTATTATGTAAGAATATGTTTGCACTGCTAATAACAAATCTAATTAGCATATGCATATTGCACATGATTCTCTCACAGTATAAGTCATAAAGAGTAAGTATAAGAGCCTCAGAATATCATCACATGCATAAAACAATATGGATACAAAATAGCTGGCTATGCGAAATTTTAGGCTTTTGTGGATAATAATTTTCATTTGGTGCATACAGACCATTTAGCAGAGACACTGCAATCCTGCTCATGTTTTTACTAGCTAGCATCCCAATGGGAAACACATTTAAAGGTCCATTAATACCCCCTAGGTGGGCTGGGAATATGGCCCATTGGTAAAGTGCTTGCCTTGTATAAATGAAGCCCTGGGTTCAAGTCCTCAGCACCACCTATAGAGAAAAATCCATATAGAGAAAGAAGTGGTGCTGTGGCTCAAGTGGTAGCGAGCTAGCCTTGAGCAGGAAGAAGCCAGGGACAGTGCTCAAGCCCTGAGTTCAAGCCCCAGGACTGGCAAAAAAAAAAAAGAAGAAGAAGAAAGAAAAATGTACTCCCTACTTCAACGATTCAGTTGAAATTATTGAAATGATCAGAATATTTGGTTGTCTGATATCAACTTTAAATTTCTTAGTATTTAATTCTGTTTCAAAAAGTAAACATCCAAGTCCTTAACCCGCATTATATTTCCTACAGAACCTCACACAAACACAAAATAAATCCATATTTTATAACATTTATATTTATGAAAAATAGTTCTCCATTGGAATCTATCATTCATTTACTTATTTCTCCACTGATAAACAGAATAAGCAGTTGTCGAGTATTTCCCAGAATGCCATTTGCTCTGTGTAGAAGCGGGGACGAAGCAGTGAAGCAAACCAGGCAGGAGAAAAAATCTACAGTGCTGTAAAAAGGCAGATTTTAGTCCAGTAATGACACAAAATATGACATCCCAACAGCTGTAAGTACTAAGTCCAGTACTTATGACACATTACACTGGGCTGCTCAGTGGTAAGGGCCTGGCACAGGACATAGGCCTCATTTTGAAATTAATGATTCATCTACTGGCAATGAAGAGTTCTTCGCCAGCAAAGATTGCCATGCTTGCCATATACTGCAACAAGAACCTGTGATACTCCTGAAACTCAAAATTTCCCCCTGTAAGTGAGAATAAGGTTCATAGAATGAAACAGTACTCAGTGTTCAGCAGGAACCAAACCTGGCCAATAGTGTTCTTTAACTAGGCAATACCTGAACAAGGTCAAGATCCAGTCAACTGGTATAGAACTGTAATTCTCTGTATTTAATTGTAAAGTTGGAGACTAATAACTGATGTGGGGAAAAAATGGAGCAACTGGTGAATTAAAAAAGAACCACATTTTAGCCAGGTGCTGGTGGCTCATGCCTGTAATTCTAGCTGTTTAGGAGCTGAGGCCTGAGGATAGAGGTTCAAAGCACTGTAGTCAGCACAGCTCATGGACTCCAATGTGGTCCTGCAGATTCATCTAGATAACTCCTCCTCCTGTCCACATGCATGTCCAATGGACATCCCAAATCAACTGAGTCTGGGAATAAGCTCCTCCATTCTCCACTGTCTCCTTGGTCTCAGTAAATGCCAAACCCAATCTTCTAGTTATCCATGTGGTTTTCTTTCCCTCACATGCCACATTTAACATATCAATATGATCCTATAGATTTTAACCCCCAAATCCACCTCAGGCACCCTAGCTCCTGACATTGGCTGTTACCACTGAGAATCTAAATTGTTCCAGTAGCTCTTTTGAGAATTTCTGCCCTTAAGTGTTTGTCCATTCAATACTGCCTTCTTTTTAACACAGGAGCCAGGTAAAGGCTAGGTCACAGTATGCTTGCTGTAAATATCTTTCTGCCACCTCAGGTTTTTCAGAATAAAAAGTCAAAATCCTTACAAAATGTCCACTCAGTGTTCAAGATTCTGGTTTTAGTGACCTCTTAAACTCATCTTGTATGTTGCCATTTCCTTTGTAATCTGGCCACATTGCTCTGGCCTGCCATGTTCCCAAACATTTGTAGAGCATGCTACTACTATAGGACCACTGTGTTCCCATCTTGAGAGCTGGGACCCCACGGTGTTTAAATACTAAAGTGCTCCAGTCCTATGCAGGCTTTAACCAGACAAATGCCTTTCGACTACTGTGTGTGTTTGTAATGCTTACCTCTTCATCTCAATCACCATGCTAGGCAGCACTTGTGACAATCTACTATACCATGCATACCTTTAGCCTCTAAATTATTCCATTCCATTATAAGCTCATGGTTTCCATGACAACAAGCATTTCTATCTTTTTTTATTTATTAATGTATCCTGCTGGCCTCAGTGAATTAAGTAGACTTTAAGAAATCAGAAAGGACAAGCATGCCAATAATTTGCTGATTACAATCCAGGAATGATTATTTTTTATTTTGGTTACTTTTAGTAAGTCCTCCTTTTCTTTTGCTTTGTTTCTTTCTTTCTTTCTTCCTTTGTGTGTGTGTGTGTGTGTGTGTGTGTGTGTGTGTGTGTGTGTGTGTGTGTGTGTGTATGTATGTGTCCAAAGGCTTGAACTCAAGGCCTGGGCTACATTCCTGACCTTTTGAGCTCAGGGCTAGTGTTCTATTACTTAAGACACAGTTCCATTTCCAGATTTTTGGTGGTTAATCTGGAAATAAGAGTCTCATGGGCCTGCCTTCATGGGATGTATTTGAACCACAATGCTCAGATCTCAGCAGCCTGAGTAGCTAGAATTACATGGGCTTCCAGGACCTAGCTAAGGCCTGCTTCCTTTAAACACCAAAATAAACATACAAAGGGCAAGCCTTGAGTTGTCCCTCCCTGAATTCCTATTCTGAGATGCAAAGGAAACTAATGGGTTTTGTTTTATTCCAAATTTTTGTAACTATTTTTGGAAAAGCAATACTAATTAGAATACTGTCTGTGGAAAAAATAATTAATCTTTATTCTTTTTCCTATGTGTAACCTCAGAATGAATTCATCTGTGATTTCTACTTAACACACTTTCAAAATATATCTTGACTTCACCCATGTATCATCACAGCTTCTACCATGGTATAAAACACAGTTATTTCAGCTGGCCATTTAGTAGCCACTTCACTGTCTGCCCATCTTTCCTCTACTCTGCACCATTCAGAGTAAATTTCAGAAATCAGAAGACTGTCATTCCTGGCTCCAAAACTTCCCAAGTTCTTCCACTCAACTTTCCAAGAAATGCAATCGACAACCCCAACTCCCTCATATTATGTTCTACCTTTCTCTGCATTCTTCTTCAGGCACTCTGATTTCCTTGTAGTTCCTCTTCAGGGAGCATCCAGTACTAGCTCAGGATGCTCTTCCTCCATAGCTTCGCCCGTTCATATCTATGCAGGCCTCAGTGGACTATTAATTCTTAGTGAGGCTTCCAGGGCCCCTTTTAAAAAAATGATTACTTGTTTATTGTCAAAATGATGTACAGAGGGGTTACAGTTTCATATATAAAGCAATGAGTACATTTCTTGTTCAACTCGTTACCTTCTTGCCCTTAGCTGATAGTGATCCTTAGCTCTAGTCATTTTTAGCACATAGCATCCCTCGGTTTATTTCACAGCCTTCCTCATTATGAGAAACTGCATTATTCATTTGTTTTCTTATCTCCCACTATGTCCAATCCAGGCTATAAGTGTTTACTGCTATATGTTGAAGAACTGGAATAGAAAAGTGGTGGGTACCAGAGACTCAATAAATATTTGTTGATTGAACAAGTAAATGCAATATGGTAAGTGCTATCAAAAAAGCACTTATTCAATAATAGATACTGTATTCCTATTATGTATGAGGCAGAGACTGTACTTAGAAAAAGAAGGAGTCATAAATACGATCCTTGGGCAAAGTATAGTCCACATTGAGCATCAGACACATATACAACTGCTTGTAAATATGGTAACATGTGTTAAACTGTTTAAAACGGCATTGAAAAAGAATGAAATAATATTTCTGCCTGAGACAGGAATGATTAACAAGAGAAGTGGCCTTTTGTATTTAGACACTGAAGGAATTAACAACTTAGCAGAGAGAGGCAGGCTAGGGTTCTGGGAAAAACAGATGGAATACAATCCAAGGAGCAGACCTATGAAAAGGTTTGCTGAAAGCATGGTATGAATCCTGGATGAATAGACAACCTACTGTGACAATGTAAAGAGAGTGACTTAAGATGAGGTTGGGAAAGTTGCAATCACATTTCAAGAAGTCTATTTGCTCTTTACCTCAAAACAACAGAGACTTAAAAATGCTTTGAAGAAGCTACTGTGTCAAGTAAAAGAAGGAACCAGAGTTAATTTTTTTATCTTCTTTTTTTTAAAATTTTTATTGTCAAACTGATGTACAAAGAGATTACAGTTTCATACGTTAGGCATTGGATACATTTCTTGTACTGTTTATTACCTCCTCCCTCATTCCCCCCTCCCTCTCCCTCTTTTCCTTCCCCCCCTCCATGAGTTGTTCAGTTCATTTATACCAAACAGTTTTGCAAGTATTGCTTTTGGAGTCGTTTGTCTTTTATACCCTGTGTATCTCGATTTTGGTATTCCCTTTCAGTTTCCTAGCTCTAATACCAGTATACACGGTTTCCAATGTACTCAGATAAGATACAGAGACAGTGTAGGTACACCACAGCAAGGGGATACAAGAAGATCATCAGAGTTAATTTTTTAAGTATTATATTAAATAGGTCACTGTTAAGGCAATATTAGTGAGGACAATACTGAGAACTCTTAAAGATGAACCTAAAAGGCAATGCTCAGTAATGAAACATGGTTGGGGAATGAGAAATCAAGGAGGAAGATGATTTGTGAACGTCTATATTCAGATCAAGAATAGAGTAATCCCCTTCACACACACACACACACACACACACACACACACACACACACACAAGCTCGCGCACACACATGGAATAAAAGTTAGAAATACGACCAAGCAGTAGAAAAAATTGACACTGCTCCTTGTCAGTAGCAGTGGAGTAGGTAGAAATCCTCATGTTCTAAAATGTTACATGACTTGAGTCTGCGATGGTTTCAAATATCCAGGTATATGTTACCCAGGTGTAGGAGATTTGAGATTCTGTTCTGTATGTGCAAAGAATCACACAGAGAGTAAATACATGACTGTCTTCAAAGTTGTCACAACTAAAAGAATACACATGAGCCCATCCAAAGTGCTACCTTCAGACATGTTCTGACAGAACAGAATTGTCCAATGCTGAGGCAAAAATATAATCCATAGTAGATGATGTTCATCTATAAACCGAATGTAAGGAAATAAAGTAGACCAACCTTCCAAGGAAATTCCCAAATACATGCAGGTAGCTTCAGCCCATAATGGATGAACACATAATCGAATATAAAGAAATAGAGAAAGTGGACCATCCTACCAAGGCAAATAGCTTGAGTGGGCATAAGGATGTTGGGGGCAAACATTCACCATGAAGTGTGGGATGCTGATAGAAAAGTACACCAACAAAATAACAAAGCAAAACAAAGAAAAGACATGTAGGAAAATGATGAAGGCTTTATTTATCATGAAACCAAGTTTAGGTTGGCACATCCTTCTGCCGGCTGGGAAAACTCCATTTCAGCTGAGCTTTTACTACGTGAATTCTTGATATTTCATTATGTGGTGGAAGCAGAGAAAGCAAAAGAAGCTAAAATTGCTTTTACCACAACTCATTCCCTTGAGAAGAGCATTAATTATACTATGAGAGTACAGCCCTGAAAAACTAAGTATTCCCATTCATCCTACCAACAAGGCCACATTGGGAATGGGGATTTCAAAACATAAACCTTGGGGACTCACTCAAATCATAGCATCAGTCATGCTAATCTCCCCAGGTTTTGTTCTAGTCATATCATGAATAAGAACATGAAGACACTTTGCACACCAATATATTTCCTCCAAAAATTTGAATATATACTACTTTATACTCCCTAAAGGTTTTTTTTCATTCCACATACAATAATGTTCCTCAGCAAAACAAGAAGAAAAGGTCAAAATATTATTGCACTGAACATGGTAGTAGGTCAGTGTAACACTAACTGCAATAACCAAATCATGGAATGTGCACAGATGGTCTAAACCTGATGAATGGATTGTGAAAATGGGGTTCATATAATTAATCGAGCATGATTGTGCCATAGAAAGGAATGATATTACATTGTTTCCAGGGAAATACACAGAACTGCCAATGATTATGTTAGGCAAAGTAAGTCAGGTTCTGAAGGACCAAGGTTGTAGGTTTTCTTAGATGTAGATGTTAAAACATAAACATATTATATAAATACATGCATACATATGAATGGAAGAGAAAGAGAGCACATTTGTAATTGCAGGACTGTTTATGGGAATGGTTGGAAAAGCAAAACCAGAGAATATTAGAAAATAAACATCATCACAATATTATATCAACACACGAAGATAGCAAAAAAAAAAAATATCCACTGCCAGCCATTGAAAACCTGGGGGGGGGGGGGGAATGAATGTAAGCAAGAGCATCAATCTCATTAAACTATTGTATATGTCGGTGTCCCACATCCCACCAAACAATTAATGTACACTCCAAAACTTACTCACTAGAATGTAGGTAACATTAGGAGAGAGGAGAGTAGAGAGGTACAGAAGGTAGATGGGAACCCTTATGTACCCATGTGAAAACTGAAGAATGATGCTAAGGGAGATTGATTTGGGGCAGGGAAGAATGATGGAGATCATCAAGAATGATGCTTGATCAAAGTATAGTGTATATTTCTATAAACATATCAACGTACAACTCTTCATACAACCAATTGATAATAAAAATGTGGAAGAAATATTATTACACACAGATAATGAATGAAGAGGATGTTAGAAAATCATTTTTGGTACTCTAACAAGAAAGAAAAAAATGATTTGTCACACAATCAACAAAACCGATTGCTTTGCTTCTAGTAATGAGAACTTTAGTGCAATATAATTGCCTATTATTATTTATTGTGATTTTTTTGCTTGCACAAGTAAAATGCTGCAGTTACCACAAAAATAGCTTACTTATTTCATGTTTCTTTAAAATTTTATCACACACAATCTGTTTATAAGGGCCAAGACAGTTTTTAATTGGTCACATGTCCATTGTGCTAAAAAGTCATAGTATCCACCAAGATTAACTGTTATTCTACTTTCTGACTAGCAAAGAGTTCAACTCTTGAATCATATACTAGTTAGAATTCTTCGAGCAGGCTTAGGCATCAGGGCAGTAGTCTAAAGCGGATTTTCCATTTTTATACTGCATTACATATTTCTTCATGTTCCTTGAATCTTGGCTCTACATAATTCTAAAATTCTGGTAACACTATACTAAATTGCTCGAATTGCTGATGATAGAGATCAAAGTGTCTCTTTAATTTTAAAACTGCATAAGAATTGAGTATATATGTATATATATATACACACATATCTATATATGTATATGTATTCTTATTTCCTTAGCCAAAATGCAAATGCAGAAGAATTATCATTCCAATTTTATATCATGTTTCATTTAATATTGATTCAAGTAACTTTATTGCTCTATACAATGAATGTCAGTCTCTATAATTCTTTATCTCAGAGACATGAAAAGCAGCTTCTGAAAATTCCTGGAACATATTGACTTTTCTAACTGTCTTCTGTGAACAATACTCATTCAGATGGATGGATGGGTGTTAAGGTCCTCTGTGGAGAATGAGAAGAATGCATGGCAGTAGAAGAAGCTTTCATTCACTTCTTAGTGTGAGATACCAGATCTCCATTCCAGATTCCCTCTCCCCACACCAGCTAGGACTTGAACTTTGCCACTCCTCACCTTAACATCTACAAAGATGAATTTAGGCCGCACTTCCATTTTGACTAGCTCTTGTCACTTCAGATGTTTTCTTTCCTACTTTCCTTCCTATCTGCCCTACTGTTCACCAGAACAAAGAGTATGCATAATATTCAATGCACATATATATTCTCTCTGTCTCTCTGTCTCTATTTCATCTCTGTCTCTGTCTGTCTGTCTCTCTCTCTCTCTCTCTCTCACACACACACACACATACACATACACTAGTTTCAAGGATAAGACTTGGCACAAAATAGATGTTTCTACATGTCCGATTTGGGGAGGGGACAGGAAGAAGGGATGAATGAAAGGATAGAAATAAGGGTAAGTGCAGTTTATGGCTCCTAAAAAGACTTGTTTCCTCTGCAGTAATTTGCCTTTTATTTACCAGTATTCTTAAGTATTGAATGTGCATCATTTAAAAGCATGAATCCCTGTGTAACATAGTATAAGTAGAAAGTGAGTGAGTCTTTTTTTTTTCAAATTTTTATTATCAAACTGATGTACAGAGAGGTTACAGTTTCATACGTTAGGCATTTTACTTTCCTATGAATAACACCTCCACTCTTTTCTGCTAACTCTCCATTGTCAATCATTTTAACCTTGTTCTTTCTACTGATTCTACTCTTCTCCACATTTCCACGTCACTGAAACTAAACCAAAACCACCGCCCCCCTCACCAATACATTTTACTCTATTCTCTTTACTACCTCCAACTTACCCTCCTGACCTACTGCCTGGACCTCCAGTTTCCTTTGACTCCTAGTTATTGGATAGAGGGTATCCCAGCTTAATCTAAGTGAATCAAAGGGGTTCATAGAGAAAGCCAGTCCTAAAAGAACTTAATATAAAAACAAGAACTGCTTATAGGGTTGTAACAGCAAATAAGTAACTACTGATTACAGGGCCCAGGATCGGTTGCTATATTGAAATTGTATTCTTTAGGAACACCAAATTTAATTTTATAGACAGGTATACAGGGTATCTGTATATAACTGGGAACTTGTAAAATTTACACAACAGTGCTTGGTAAGGGCTGCTTTGGGTCTTAAACGGTGCTCATAGGTGCTTGTAGATTGGCATTCCCAGTCCAAATGGACAGAAGGAACACAAGAAAGATCGCAAACAAAGAAGTCTTATCCCCCACTCAAAACAAGCAGGAAGCAGAGCAGTCAATCAAAGACATAGAAGAGAACCCCCAAAATGCTCTACAAAGTCTACTAATAAACATGATAAATGAAAAGTTTGAATCTCTTCAGTCAATTATTCTAGAGCGTGAGGAGGCAAAGCAACAATTAATGGAGAATTTCATGGCATCCACAAAAAGAAAGATAAATGAACTTCAAGAGTCAAATGAAAAGATAGCTAACCAGCTTAAAGATTTAAGAGACAAGACTCAACACCAAAGTAATGAAGTCAATGAAGTAAAGAAGTCCATACAAGACCTAAGAAATGACATGGAAATCATCAGGAAAGACCAGTCAGAAGGAAAAGAGATTAGAAATCAAGTAGCTAGCTTACAGTCCCGACTGAAGCAGAGGAGCGAATTTCAGGAGCTGAAGATTCCTTAGATTCTATGGAGAAAGATCAAAAATCAATACAAATCCAGTCCAATCAACAAAACAGATCGCTACAGGAGAGTGAGTCTTTTACCTAAGCTCACAAACTGAGTGTTCCAAGGATCCTAAAAATGCACCTGCTGAGGAGACCCCATCTGCAAAACCAGAATGATGCTAGCCCTATTTTAGGAGGCCATTCTAAAGCAACTCTGGTTTATGCAGCAGCAAAGCTCTGAACTCCTTGTTTTCTAGATTATTGATAAATTTTTCCTTGATGCCATCATATCAACAGCATGCATTTTTTCATTACTCAACAGTTTAATAACAAGTTTCTGTCAATAGATGGACCTCATTAAGTTTTATCTACTCACATGCAGAGGTAGCATAATGTACCCTCCAAGCCCTGCCATAAATATCACATGAAATCCTGCTTACAATGGACTCACTGATAAATACCTATCTTTCTAAAACTGAAATGCTTTGTTTTTCTACTTCGATGACAAAGTCCAGCCAATAAAGAATAAAAACAAGACAATATTTTATTTTAATGATCTATTGGATGCCAGCCAGAATTATTTCAAGAATTCAGGTTTTCACCAGGAGACTTTGTCAAACCTCCTGCCAAATACTCCAGGTTACAAAAACCAGCATCAATCAAGAGAATTGTGCTTTTTTTTTCTTTAAATTTTATTTTTTTTTGTCAAAGTGATGTACACAAGAGTAACAGTTTCATGTGTAAGTCAGTGAGTACATTTCTTATCCAAGAGGCTAAAGAAAATCATTAGCTCCCCAGGGTTAATAGAGTCCAAATGGAACAATGGAGCATGTTGGGAGGAAGGGTGTGAGGGAGAGCAACAGAGGTAATGAATTAGATCATTTATCCTTTATATATGTGGGCATGTCCAAAGACAACCCTTTGTATAATTATTTGGTGCTTTTAAAAAGTTGAGAGAAATATGTTATAAAAAATATACCAAAGTAAAATATTCCTGTGAACCTCCTGTGTCAGGGGATAATTATATCATTTAATAGATTGAAAAACTCAAAAGGCAATTGAAAGATTGACTTCTGAACCCAAACCCAATATCATTCCTGTAGAGTCCATTGCTTTTATCTTATTGTTCTGCACTTTCTCCTCACCCCTACCCCTCAGGTAACTTTGGTAGCACAGTCTTGGTATGATCCCCCTCCCCTATCACACAAAGGCCCCTAGGAAGTTATTTTTATTTATCACCCACAGAAAAAAAAATCTAAGAGAATTTCTCTCTTAGAATCACATCTCCTGGAAGAGATCTGTCAAAAGTCACTCAAGTTCTCATCACCATGAATTTTGCTTCCATTATTTCATACGCAAAGTGTATCATTTTCTCCTCCATTCCAGCCTCTCAAGATTTACCTTATTCATTATTATTGTTTATATAGTTAGAATACTTTCCTAAACAGCAAAAGCCTCACATGATTTTTTTCCTTCCTGAGATTATGATTTGCATAATTCACATGACAATCACATACTAAATGTTTCTGATCCAGAACTGACATAGGGATCTTTTGTAACTATTTTCACTCTTTTATTTCTTCTTATTAAGTAGACTATGGTTGTGTTGTCTTGAACGTAGGGGCAAGGAGGGTGGTTTGCACTCTTGAATGTACACAGTTATTGGCCATGCTTTCTATTGCAAAAATAAAATATTCATGATGGCTTGTAATAGACTTGTTAACAGAGTGAACCTTGGGTATTTTAAACAATTTAGACTTTCCTTTAGGTTTATCTTAGCATTCATACGGCAGCATTCACCGTGTGAACACATGCAATGCTATGTGCATTCAAAGGAAAAGACACCAGGCTTCCCTGAGAATGGACATCAAAAAACATTTCCTGGAGATGTTGGCATTTAACAGACCCGTGAGGGATGCATTGGACTGAGAAAATATGGTATGATGGTATTGGAAGGAAGCTTATGTCACATAAAAGTTATTCGTGGGACTGAGGGACTCTAAATTCTATCCTAACTTGACTTGGCCTTTCTCTGAGATGGTGTCACTTCCCGTGCCAATAACGTCATAATCTTACCTGTTTAATAAGTTGTTTCTAAAATGAACTAGGCAAATTTACTTTATACAAGATTCAGCTAACAGAAACTGTATGTTATTTTATGTCATAGTCACTGAATTCAAATACATTTTTTCAAATAAATTTTAATTCAATTAGTCTAATTGTACAGTGAATAGGGTACACTTCATGTTTATTGCCATATAGTTTAGTCATCTGCTATATGACATGTGCACAATTAGTACAAGGACTTCTGGATTTCTAAAGGAGAAAGTGTTTAACTAAAACTATTGTACTTACTTCTACATTTCAAAGAGATCATTTAAAACCATGGATAATAATCTAAGGCTTACACCCAAACCTTTGCTCTTGGACATCATGTGATGTTACCTTATTGCTAATATTTACGAAATGATACTCCTATGTATGTTTAATTAATTCTCCCAAAGTCTATGTGGATAATACATATCTTTGTATCAAAATTGAATTCACCATGACAATACTTATTTAACCACTATATCTTTGATATTCCAAATTGTCTCCTCTCTCCCCCTCTTTTTCTCTCTCCCTCTCCCTCTCACTCTCTCCCTCTCCCTCTCTTCTCCTCCTCTTCTCTTCCTTTTCTTGCCAGAACTAGGGCTTAAAGAGAGAGCCTATGCATCATCATTTAGCTTTTTGACTCAAGGCTGGCACTCTATCACTTGAGGCACCACTCAACTTTTTGGTGGTTAATTGGAGATAAGAGTGTAATGGACATTTTCTGCCCAGGCTGGCTTTGATCCATGATCCTCAGATCTCAGCCTCCTGAGTAGCTAGGATTACAGGCAGGAGCCACCAGTGCCTCAGTCCACACTAGTTTCATGAGTAAGGCATTTTTAAAATATGACATATAAATAAGTCAGTGTGTATTGTATTTAATGAAACTGTCTTGAAATGTAAATATATCTTTGTTCTGTACTAACTCTTTCTATACTTACCCATTAAGTTTTATGTGGCCTTTTCTAGAACAGAAATCAAGTGTAGTTTCCACACTAATTTATGTTTTAGACTCAAATAATTTGGAATGCTTTAACAATAGCTTTCACGATGCTAAATCTGAGCAAATACATCAGTTTGTATGTGACTTTTTCAATGACTCCAAGCATACAATGTCATTCCTTCAAACAAATTCACAAATTTGAAATAGAACTTTAAAATATAATACAAATAGTTTTAGAAAAGTTTAGTCTCTATTTCATTTCGTGATCATAGTCTTATCATCTTGTTCTTCACTAAAGTTGTTTTTGTTAAACTTTGTTCAAATAAACATTAATTTCTTTTTGCAGTAGATTCTAAAAGCAATACAAAACACTAGGTGTATACTAGTTAAATTAAGACAAAGAAGGTAATAAAATTGGATTATGATTCAAGAATAAAAGTTTTAGAGGTAAATCCATAAAAAAAAGTTTCATACCTACATCTGAAGGCTTTTAGATAGTTGCCAATGTCTTATGATATTTTCCTCTATCTTCATTGTCACAGTAATCACAGATATGTAAATACATACATACATGCATACATACATGCTATATTTTTGAGAACCATGTTTTTACAACATAGGAAGAAACTTTAAATACAATTGAGAACACGGACCATTCTGCTGGAACTCAAACTTGGAGTGCAAGGTAGTACGTGCAATTTTGCCGAACTGGGCGATCAGCAGATGATATAAGATGTGAGTGAAGACAAATGGCAGGGCGTGATCATATACAAAGTGACAGTACTGTAGAGCAAGTATGAACGAGCTTGCAGGCTTGTAGCACTAGAGAGAAGTCACAGGGAGATGGTGGTTGTATGTCAGAAGGCTGGGTCTCTGTCTCCCTACTTTCTTAACATACCTCTTGGACCAAATTTCTTTTATGAGCACATAAAAAGCAAAGTCTTCCCCTGACTGGTAATATCATCTGAAGACTATCTTGACACAATGCCTGAGACATTCCCAAAAGTTTCCAACAAACATGGAATTGAATTGCTGGTAGAATAAACTCATCAGAACCACCACCCATATCCCAGATGCTCCGGCCAGCACGCACACAATACTTCACAGTCCCCTATTCATCATTACAACCACTGACACACATTATGACCAACAGAACTAAATTTCTGAAAGAAAATCATTAGGAATTCCTCAAAACATTTCTGCTGGCTTTCCATATTAGTTAAATTCAATTGACCAACATCCTTCTTGGGAAGAAGAATCTTCAGGTGACATAAAGCCAAGTATGTTTAAGATTACCACTGGTATTAGTAGCAATATTATGTAATAACCCTCCCCAATGAAGGAAAGAGCATCAAACCAGTAAAGATAGGGGACATAGTACAAAATAAGAACAAACAAAGACTGTAAGGGAATTTCAGTGTTCTGATGGGCTAAAAGGAATATGCTTTCAAAAAGATTATTGACCCAAAATTGTGATTGATTTGATGGCTCTGGAGTAGTTACGACACCAGGTGTGGATAACTATTTCCTGAAACTCCTGGTGCTGGAAGCATCCTGGCTTTTTAGATGAAATAAATCAGAACTCGCAGGATTCCACCTGGTTCTTAGTGAAAAGAGACTTCATGCCTGGGGGGTACTTCATCAAAATCAGACAGACGTGCCCACCAATTTCAATGTTCCAATTACTAGGTAGGAAAAAAAAAATGACAGCCACTATCAGGATTAAAAATGCAAAGAAAGAGAACTCAGGTGACACCTCTGAGTAAAAGAAGACAAAAGATAATTAGGAAGATTTCATTTAAGTCCATTTAAACAGAAGGGATTTCAAAACTTAATTCTCAAATATGTTTGTGAGTTTCATGAAGTATTTTTAGCATACAAATTGATAAATGCCTCACCTTTTAACAACTTCATTGTTTTATTGGAAGCTCAAATAGAACAACATAAACAAGCCCAAGGTCTCTTCTGCCTAAGCTTTTGACCTATGATTCTCAGATCTCAGCCTCCTCGATTAGCTAGGATTACAGACATGAACCACCAACACCTGGCCTGCTTGGAATTTTATTGTACAAAATAATGTTTCTTGAAATGGAAGGGACTGTGAAGTAAAAGCAATTAATCAACTTTAAGAAAAATTGAGTGATTAAAACTTAGAAATAAGTGGAGAAAGTAACTTAAATGGCTTGGATACAGTTCTGATGAAAAATTGGATGATGGACAGGAAGTAAATCACTCTAAGAAATTTTACCACACTGCACACCTCCTAGTCATGGGAGAACCACATAATGTAGCGCAGAAGGAAGTATCTGACTACAGGGGAGAGGGGAGAGGGAGGAGGGAGAGACAGGAAGGGAGGAAAAGAGAGATCCATAAAATGCATCTTATTTCTTCAAACTAGGCATTTGTTTGTCAGAAATATAAACAGATAAAGACCGACCCTAGGTTTCAGGAGTCTATGTCTATTTCCTAGCCCCTCAATTTCAAGAGTCTAATTTTCCAACCTAAGCAGGCCACAAATTTGGACAATGGTATTGTCATAGTTCTGTTCATTTACTCTCTGAAAACTAAATAAGTTATTGACTCATAATCTACAAGTTATTCAAGTCTTATATATATTTGTAAATACTAATTTTGTAAGTCACACTATATATACTATGAGACAAAGATTATGTAAGAATGATAAATGTTGGATTTTGTTTCTAACTAATCTGTATTACAAAGACAAAGATAAGTTACTAATATATTAACCCTTGCAAACTCCAAAACACACACCTACTCACATACACACACAAACACACACACACACACACACATGCACTTTTTTTTAAAAAATCATAGTGTTTTCAGGTAGTTAAAGCTGGTGTTGAACAACATCTAGCTTTTTGTTTTATGGAGTTTCTTTCAGATTTTTCCAACCTGAATAAGCTAAACAGAGTATACACAGATGGTAAAACCTTATGCTATCCTAGTCTGAAAAGATTAGCTTCATTAAAATGAAAATTAGCTACCACCTGCTAAATATATTTTGGCACCTACTAAGTGGAATTCCCAAGGGGTGGGGACTAGCAAAGCATTTTTAAGCCTTCAAATTATTTTGAAGCATTAAAGTGGACAACAAAGACTCAAAAAATTTTCCCCTACATGCTAAAAACCACAATCCTATCTCTCTCCAATTATTGATTTTACTTATAAAAGGAGATTAAAATTAAGCAATGAACGAAGACCTAAATGAGGGCAAGACTAATGTGAAAAATACCATATTAAGTATTTGCTCCTCCATGAACCAATTTGCAGGAACTGAAGACAAATGTCTGTAAAGCTAAAAAAAGTAAAACCCTTACAACTTGTAAAAGAGAATGGAAATAAAAATTATACCTAGATGATGTTTTAAGCATGTATATACAATTGAGGAGTGATCACACAGTAAGTGTGTCAGTCAATCTGTATTGCACTGATAATTAAAAGCATCCCAATATACACTCAAACCTCTGTGTATGTGTGTGTGTATTGATTTACTGATGAAAGGGCTTGGACTCAGGGCCCCACACTCTCAGCTAGGCTTTCTCACCCAAGGCTGGCTGACACTCCCCCATGTGAGTCACATCTCCATCTCTGGCTTTGTGTTGGTTATTGCAGATACCAGTCTCATACAACTTTCTGTCAAGACTGGCTTCAAACCAATATCCTCAGATCTCAGCCTCTCAAGGTTTAAAACCAAAGAATAGGTTCTTTTCATTGGAAATTTTTTGTGCTAAATAATATTGTTTGAAATACAAGAAATTGTGTATGAAGTGAAATCAATTAATCACCTTCAAGAAATACTGAGTTTTAGTAAAACGTAGATGAAAGTGGAAAAGGGGACCTAAACAAGCTTGGATACAATAATGTTCAATGCTCAATGTCCACTCATAGTATTCCTCATATTGAGTTGAATACTGTGTGGGATAAGAAATCTGAAACCTAACTCCAATAATTTTGTTTAGCAGAGATGAGCATATTTGATTAAACTGCAAAAGTGAGAATCAGAAAGGGACTGTGCACCTTTCTGTCCAGAAAGAACAGAAGGAATGACAAATTTAAACTTCTCTTTCAGTCTATTGCTTGGATTTCCTTTGTAGTTGTAGGAATGATTCTCTAACTTTCACTTGAAATCAGATGCATGAAATATACTTGCTTAAGGCAAAGTCTGATAAGCCTTCACTCAGAACTTTTTTGACTATTCATTTGTACAAGATCTAAGAAAGTTTGACAGCCTGATATTTTTTCCTCATATTTCAGTAGATTGAAATCTTCAAAGGTAGAAAATAGTATAGCAGGTAGAAGGGTCATGACTGACCAGCAGTTGTGATCACTCAAAAGCAAAATATCTGGTGCATAGATTCAAAAACTGTGCCAGTCATTAGGAAATTAAAATTATGTGCCTTGTGGAAAAACAAAGGAAATGATGGGATACAATTTGAGCTTCCATTTTAAAATGCTTAATATCAAATTAAAGCATAAAGAGCTTTATCTGGGAAATATGCATGCAATGAAAAATAATGTTCATTTAAGCAATAGTATAGTTTCTCCCCTATCTTGAGGAAACAAAAATTTTCATTTCATATTTATTAACTTAAAAAATCTCTATTAAACTAGTCACTATAATTATGACAGGTACATCATCACAAAGATATCATCTCTCAGATTACTTGTACCTGACATGGAGGGAATTATTGCCATTTGTTCTGTATCTCCCCAAGAAGCCAAGATGTGTTCTAGTGGTATTCCTTTGCTATGCCCTACCCATCCATCGCAAGGTTCTTAGGGCAAATAATAACCATTCTAAACAATGATCTCAGCTTTCCATATGTCAAGACACAGTGTAATGTCACAATTATATTCCACTAATTTTAACATATTTCAATATAACTAATAATTGACTAATCAACACAATCCTCAGCCAGATTCCTTTGGTCTACTCCTGTACTTTGATCTCATTCAGCCTTGCCTACTTTACATTCAGGTTGCTTAATAACTTCACACATTGGACCCTTAAAGCTTCAATCTTAAATCTCTGTAACTGGAAAATTATCATCCTCTCTACCTTCAATTTCTCATTTACTCAATATCATTTTTACTCCACCTATTTGTATATCAGAGTTCTTTTTGCCCTTTCCTCTTTGGCTTAGTGGTAAGATATGTTGCTGTGATGTATATGAACTTTTTCCTCACAGAACCTAGGGAGATATTCTAGATAGCACATTCTTCCCAGTAACCAATAGAGGCTCAGATTTAAAGTAAACCTAATGGAAAAGAGTAAATGTGCACAGGAAACATGAAATGTATTCCAAATATTTTTATGGCTTAAGAAACTGAAGCAAGAAGCAGTTTCTTTGATCTAGACAATCTCTCATGGGAAGAATTCTGGCCTTGCTTGACTGGGAACACATTCCAAGATGCAATTGATTCCACCCTAATGCTCTTGCTACTCCACCACTCCAAAAGTAGTTTTTAAATACTCTTCACATACTGTATATGGGAAAACAGTTCAGTAGTTGTTATTTACTTGTGCCTTTCAACCTTAACATTTTGTTTTTGCCTCATTCTAAATATATAATATTTAGTTACAAAGTCACTGCCTTGTTTTGTGACCTCAAAGAGTACCAGTGAAGAAAACAGGAATGTTAAATATAGTGTATATGCCAATATATAAATAGCCTTTTTCCTACTAAAATTAAAAAATTACTAATATGATCAAAAATGAAACGCAAAACATAAAAATGTAAATACACATACTTCAATTCGTATATAAGAAAGATTTTTTTTTCCTATACTGGGCTTACAAATGTCAGAAAAGAACATGAGCAGAACAAATTAGTTCTTGGTATCTTGGTAAGGTAGAGCATATATTCTTTTGAGTTTTAAGAAGTCTAAACAGAATAAAAAAATGATAACATCCACTGGTGTTTGTAATTATTAATATTATCAAATATACTATGATTGCCTCCAAATGTTTCATGTGTCAAAAACCACATTTAAATTTCTGTGTGTACCTTCTGTGAATTAATTCTAGTTATGTGATTACCTGATTAACCCTTTGTACATGTAACATGTTTTTAATCAATTTATTTCTTTTGGAATATTAGTCAACCTATCCTGTCACTGAACAAATAAAAAAATCTGCTTAAAATAGCATTTTATGAAAGGAGTTTAACTTTAACAAACCAAACAAAGTCAATAAAATCATTTCCTCCAAAAGAAAAAGCTCAATGAGGCATGGAAATAAAAAGTATGAGAAAATTTCTTATTATTAGTCATAATATGTTTTAAAGAATTTTCAATCTTATGGAGGCTATAACACAGTGATTTTTTGGCTCTGCGACAGAAATGGTAATAAACAAATAAAGATGAAATTCCTTATATATTTACCTAAGTAGCAATTGTACAAGGAAGTAACTTATTCCCTTGATCTCCATTTCAGTGTGTTCAGACCATCTTAAATCTCAGATGTAACTTGTAAACATAGGATTAATCAGTATATGTAATGATTTAAAAAATCATTTTGGAAAAATGTTTAATTGGGTGTTTCATGTAGATTTTTCTCATTAACTGCTACACAGAATAATCTGAATGTGAGGGTCAGAATTAAAAAGAAAAGATGAAACTAGGTATTGGGGTACATCCTTGTAAGACATAGGCAAGGGAATTATGATTTTAAGGTTACATCAGAGTACATATTAACACCTAGCAAAAATAAAGAAGAAAGATAGAGAGGGAAGGAAGACGAGGAACAGAGTAAGGGAAAGGGAGGGAGGGGTGAGAGGCAAGGAAGGGAGGGAAGGAGGGATGGAGGGAGGGAGGGAGGGAAAACTGTAAAGTGGGAAAGAAAGAAGTCTAACTGAAATCTAAATTCTATTTAATGACTAAATATGTCAGCCATGTCAAACACTTCTTGAGCTTCCTTCCATCACTTAATTCTTCTTTCTCTCTCTCCTCTTCTTTTTCTCACTTCATCTCTTTCATTCGAAACTATGATCATTACATATAATTCCTGACTAATATCTCACATATATGATACATATCATGTATATACATATATCCTATGTATATGCCCACCTCAGAATAATACCTGCCAAAAATTTAATAAATATCATTTTGTTAAAAACATTAGCTCACATTATTTTACCTTCTTTTTACCTTACACTTCTTTAATAGAAACTATAGAAGCTATGGTTTAAATCATAACCATCTGTAATCACAGTGAAATCACAAAATGTTGAAAAAGAATTGTTTCTGCTACACGCACACACACATAAAGAAATTTCTCTGTAAGAAGGAATACACATTTCCTATTTTCTAATCAAATATTTAAAGGCCCAGAATATTTATATCAGTAAGCACTAAAATAGAAATATAGTTGAAAATGTGTTACTTCAAACAAAGAATTTCAAGGTGAAAGGTTATGCAAAGAAAAAAGAAATCTTTGGATAGCTGGATCTGTTGTTGGAAATAAAACATAAAAATATGGTAAACAAATTCCAACTATGTATATAGGTAGCATATAGATGTCAACAAACCACTTACAGCCATAAATCATTATGTGACTGATTTCAAATGTCAATGGAGAGAAAGCAAAGTTAACCTTAAACTTTTGACAGAAAATCACTTCTTTGTTGCTATGGACTCTCTCCTTCTCCTCTTCCCCTCCCTCTCTCTCTAAGACACAGTGCATGGGCACTGTCCCTGAGCATTTGTGCTCAAGATTAGCACTCTACCACTTTAGCCACAGCTCCATTTCCAAGAAGAAGCATAGCATATTGTCGAATTTGTTTAATCAAGGTGTAATTAATGCAAGATGTATGTGTGTGTATACAGTAGGCCTTGCTTTCAGAGAGAACATTTCTGTCAAGAAATGTACTAATATTCTCAGCCACTTGGTGACTGTTTTCAGTAAAAGTGATTTGGAAAATATTTCTTGGTCTAAAATGTCAGGAAAAAAAAACATGCAATCATACCCAAGACCTAGAATCTGTGTAAAAATTGTTTATTGCCCAGTAAGTAAATAAGAAAATGAAATATAAAAAGGATGATACTAGCAGAGTAATTTCCATTGCCATTTTTATTCCATTATAATACAATCCTAGGTTTTATTGTTAGATAGGATATTGGATTTTACATTTCAGTTGCATAGATTCATTTTTGATTAATAATGCAAAATAGGCATATTCACTGGCATATTAAATATTTTTTGTTTTACTCCCAGATAAAGACTGATAATCCTAGGTGAATACAAATGGCATAAAGGTCACCAACACTTTTCTTAGTAACTTGGGCAACTCTTTCCTATGAAGGTGAAGTCAAACTCACACTGAGATAGAATTGTCCCAAGGACAGATTTCATATATGGATTTCCAAATCAGGATCACATTTTTTCCCAAGGTAATGAAAATGTTACAAAATTATTCAACAGTCAACTGTAGTCAATAATAGAAGGGAGCAATGGAAACCAATGGAAATTAACAATCCAGAATCTAAATCCTCTTGGATATATAATAATAATACTCTGTCCACATATGTAGGCATTTGTTTATTTCCTACCCAAGTTAATAAAAACCTGATGATAATCATGCAAACAAGATCAGATCAGAGTGCTGTGTAATGCATATAAAATGAGCAGAAATAAGCATATAAGAGAACTGATGTTCTAATTAATCAGGAGCCACCAATGAAAATAGCCATAATTTGTCCTCCTAACTCTATCCATAAGCACTTATTATAATGAATGCTAGTTAACTGTCATTCATCCTTTCCAACT
Organism: Perognathus longimembris pacificus; assembly: GCF_023159225.1. Taxonomy (NCBI): domain Eukaryota; kingdom Metazoa; phylum Chordata; class Mammalia; order Rodentia; family Heteromyidae; genus Perognathus; species Perognathus longimembris. The sequence goes on from NC_063184.1 coordinate 22,888,411, forward strand.
CACACTCCTTGAATGAAATTTCAAAACCAGGGGAAACTACAAACAGAAAGTATACACTACTTTATTTGCTTTCTCATTACCTCAGACTAGACAGAGAACATAGAGTCCCAAACTTTATTGTCATGATCTATGGTTAAAACTGTAGTAGAGGAAAAGAATTATTAATTTCAAGATGAAATTTTTCTCAAAAAAATCAGAGTCAGATGAAGTAAGTGTCATAGTGATCCAAGTAAATGAAGTTACTAGAGAAATGATTGCATTCATTGGAATAGTTTTTCAAATAAATTAGCAGGTCCTAAAAGCCAAAGACTTTTATGAATTTGAAATGATTTTAATGAATGAAGGAATATCTTTCACAGGTTCAGAAAGTTGCTTTCAATAATGAATAAATGAACACATATCATTTTTTTAATGTTTCATCAATGAAAATCCATTCTTCTAATGATATTGTTTTATTGCTTTGATTAGGACATGAAAATTTTTCTTGCTTTACATCCACCAAAAAAGATCTGATATTTTTGACAAAGCTCCTTTTGAATGTTTTTATATTTTTAACATTTATTGTTTGCTCGTTGTTTAATTAATTTATATATTTATTGTCAAAATGATGTATAGAGAGGTTACAGTTTTATACATAAGGCAGTGCATACATTTCTTATCCAACTGTTACCTCCTCCCTCAATCCCTCAACCCCCTGCCTTCCTCCCTCCCAATTTCTCTCCCCCCATGAGTTGTACAGTTGGTTTACAGCATATAAAGCTAAGCACTGGCTTATTTTTTCCTAACTGCTCAGAAGGTTGGAGTCTATAGTTCCAGGTTTGAAGCCAATCAGGGCAGATGAATTTGCAAGGCTCCATTTCCAACCACCAATAAAAAAAATTGAATTAGAGGCCTGGTTCAACTGGTACAGAGCCAGCCCTTAGTGAAAAAGTCAAGTTAAAGCATAAAGTCTTGAGTTCAAAGCTTCAGTACTGGTACACACACACACTTACACACATACACATACACATACACATACACATACACATACACATACACATACACATACACATACTCACACACACTGAGACTTTAACAAGTCTTCTGCCTAAGAGTCTGCTTTTACTACATATGAGATAATCATTTATATATTAAATAATAGTTAAGATGTGGATACTATTTTCACTAACAAATTTATAACAATTACTTCTATAGAGTTTTCAAATCAAAGTGCTGTATATTTTTTAGAGTATAGAATGCTAGAGTGCAATATAAATCTTCTCAAATGCCCATTTTTATTGTCACTTTTTATAGTAATACCAAAAGAAATAACTGTATTACTTGTCATTTAAGTTCGCCAATTGCAAAAGATGGTTTTGTTGTTGTTATTGTTGTTGTTGTTGATTGGTCATGGGGCTTGAACTCAGGGCCTGGGTGCTGTTCCTGAGCTTTTCCAGTCAATGCTAGTATTCTGCCACTTTGAGGCACAGTATTTTCTGGCAGTTAATTGGAGATAAGGGCCTCATGGAGACTTTTCTGCCTAGTAGGCTTCAAATAGCCACCCTCAGTTCTCAACCTCCTGACAAGCTAGGATTACAGGCATGAGCCACTGGATCCTGGCCTATAATAGTATTGATGGTCCCATAATGGTCTGACACTGACCTCCAAGACACAGTGCTTTATATCAATTACCTAAGAAAATCCTCCCATTACTATGAAAAAAAAATGTTACTGTGTGTGTAGTATCAATTGAGTAGGTCTTCCACTATCCTGTTTGGGCCGTGATATCAAATAAGTATATAGTTTTCTGAATCATCCTGAGTGAATTTTCCTAACAATGTCTATTCCCCAGAGAAACCAAAGCACTCTGGATCTGTGATCTGTGTTAATCATAAAAGAGCTCTCAGCCCTGGAACTGGCAGACTGCTTCCTACAAGTACTTTGTCCTAAGCCCACAATTATCTATTTTTTCTTTCTAAATATCAAGAAGAAATTAAGAATGTGGCCCAATTATTCATAAGAATTAGGTACCAAATTATGGTAAATTATTGTAACACTATAGAAAATATACAATCAAGTAATAAATGCATATCAAATATTTTGCTACCAAAAGATAAAATTTCATCCAAAAGCTCATAAAATACAGGTGAGAAAATTAACCTGACTTTAGACTCAAAGAACTTAGAGAAACTGAAATAGAAAAAGGAACAACACAGAACAAGACAAAACAGACCATATAAGAGCTTTACTGTGGTACCAAATGCTGTACTGTATAGGAAGTTGGGCTCTCAAATGGGATCAGTAAGTGTGGGGAGAAATATCTGAAGAGAGAATCATGATAGATTTGAGGGCTAAACATGTTAGTCAGTGGTAGAACATTCATCTGGCATGCACAGAGTCAAGGGTTCGAACGCAGAGCCACAAAATATATTAGACAAGTTGCCCAAAGCCCAAAATTGAAAAACAAACCACTAATAACTTATTGAGATACACCAAATGTAAAAAAAGAGAAAATATAAGGATTACAGAGCCAACTTGTTATCACATAAGAAAAAGAAATGTAATAATGATTTATACATGTTTGAAATACATACATGAAGGTATCGTCCATCCCAGAGTTCTATATTCAATGAAAACAAAGATGAGAAATACCAATGTGAGATTTGTAGTATTAATGATTTAAGAAAAAAGAAAAAACCTCAAGCTAAGGAGTAGATAAGATGGAAATTCCTATCTATGCAATGCAAAATAATAAGAATTAGAACAATGAAAATAAATACAAGAGTAAAATGCATTACATTGTTAAAATTCAAAAGCAAGAAATAACTTGTTAATTTCAAATTCCATCTAAGTTTCCTTTTGGAGGAACAAAATGAGCTTGGATTTAACAATTGGAAACTCAAATTAAACCTCCTGCTTGAATGAAGGAAATAAATAAAACGAGAAAGGAATTGAACCAAACAGAAATAAGAAAAGAAAAACCGGATTTAACTAAGGTTATTAATAAAGATTAGTAAAATAACTATATTTCTAGCTAAATGGTTTTTTAAGTTAAAAACTACAAGATACAAATCCCAAATATCAATAGTACAAGAAACAAAGATCACAACAGAATATAACTTTATGAATCATTTCTGAAAAGACTGTTTGCTGGCTTTTGGAAACAGTCTCATTTAAAAAAAACAAAAAGCTGGCCTAAAATGGGTGATTCTCTTGAAAATTTGGAACCTGATATTGAAGGATCATGTCTTCAAGCAAGACACAACAGAAACACCCACAACATTTCCAAAATGGTCCATCTATTCATCTGTAGAAACTCAATGTTGAGAAAGAATGATTCAATAAGAATGGAAGTCAACTATGACAGGAAACTCCAATAGAGCACTCCCCTTTGTGACATTCTTCAGTCCTAGCCCGGCTACTGTACCTTCACAGAACCCACATATGACCTTCACTACTCTACCCAGACACTAGGAAAGGAAATCATAATTTTCATATTTTCCAGACTGGTCATTTCAGTTTGGTTTTCTCAGGCAGAAATCCGATGGCTATTTTCAGTTTGGGCTTGGCATCTCTGACCCAAGAATTTACTCTAGCTTTGATTAGACCAGGAATATTTATTTAGAACGACGGGTTAGGGGCTTTTTCAACATAAATTCTGATGAAGCCTAAATGAAACAAGTAGATGAACCATGCCTATATATCTTGAAAAAAATCCATTTAATTGGAATCCGTGTAAAAAAATTACTTGACTAAGAATAGATGTAAACTGGGACTTGGGCTGGCTACATGAGTCAGGCGGCAAGCCTGTGTGAGATATGTATAGGTATTATGTCAAAGCATTTCTATGTATGGATACAATCCCACATGGGAGCACTTTTATCCCTAATTTCTCTTCAGATTCATATTGGAAACTAAAATCAAAGTTCAAAAAGGATATGAAGGGGGCTGGGAATGTGGCTTAGTTGGCAGAGTGCTTGCCTGGTATTCACCATGCACATGAAGCCCAGGGTTCGATTCCTTCAGCACCCCACAAACAGAAAAGGCCAGAGGTGGCACTGTGGCACAAGTGGTAGAGAGCTAGCCTTGAGCAAAAAGGAAGTCAGGAATAGTGTTCAGGCCCTGAGTTCAAACCCCATGATTGGAAGAATCAAAAAGAGGAATAGAAATATAGAAGTTGTGATATAATATTAGTAAAGTTAAATTATAATGTAATATTGAAGTCATAATAAAAATGGCAAATATTCTTTACCTTTACGATTCTCATGTTGTGCATGTCTAGATCTTTTCAGCAAGAGAAGGCTCCATGATAAGACAGAACTTGAGCAGCCGTCATCCTCAAGATAGGATTTGATGATGAATAAACTTTTTATTCTGACCTGAATTTATCTCTTGACTTAAGAAATGCACATTTTAAATTAGAAGTTACTGTGTTATGGAAAAGACTTAGCATTTAACTAAATTGTTAGCAGTTAACTAAATCACATCAAGTTATATTCTTACTACCCTCTGAGTAATTTAACAGTATCGTTCTTGACCAGGAAGAAGGTACATGAATTTGAGTATTTATTCTATATCAGTTAGAATTTAGATAAGTTTCCTATCACCATTCTGTGAAACAACTACTTATTCCTGAGTAATTAGAAGATAGCATACCTATCTTTGGTGCAAGTTAAAATAGTATTGTATCTCTTCTGGAAAGTTTAGGGTAGTATAGATAGTATAAAACTATAGGATAACATGAGACTACATAGAAGAGGCAAAAATAGAATTTTGTACATGTACATGAAATGAAAGGTGAGGAATAGTTCTCTCTAAATTTCTGAGTTAATTAATCATTACATTTTGTGTATTTGTCAGTACCTGCTGCACTAATTATGTCTCCCATGTTTCTCTTGTTAATGCCTTCAACTTATCCTGCTTACTTCTGAAATGCATCCTTTGATAGCAAATTGATTCCAGTACTAGGATGAAATCATGTTACCACTTTTGTCAGAATATAAAGTATGGATATTTCAAAGAACTAGAGAAAAAATCAGTGTTAAAGAAAGATTAAGTATGGAGAAATCTGACAATTCCATAATTGCTAATGCTGTGTAGAAAGGGACCATCCTTAACAGGAGAACCCTATGTATAAGTGGAAAATAAAAGGGAAAAAATAAGAAAAACTGAATAAAAGGGAAAAGGGATCGTAATGGGTGGCGTGATATTCACTCCAAAGAATATGCCCACATTATTATCCCTAGCTAGATAATCTTACCTTACTTAGTAAACCAGAAGAGAGATGAGACTGTCAATGGTTACCCAAGTGGAATGAATTGTCCTTAAAAGAGAAGAAAAGACAGGGCACTGAAGGAAGAAGAAACTGTTAAGTAATCATTTCTTGACAAAGAAACTAAAGTATTGCCACTGAAGTATTACAGAGAACACGAAACTATAGCATTGAATGAGATACAATAATACTTGAAATGTTATTTTAATTAATTTTATGAAGTTATTGCATTTTCTTAAAGTCTATGCAATCAATAAATATTTCATTGTATATTTCAAGGACCTATGTTTCTCTTTAAATAAATAACTTGTCTTAGCATGTATGCATTCAATGTGTGTATATATCTGTATCTATTTATACATACACTCTAGTATATGTTCACATGAAGTTTTTGTTTGTTTGTTTGTTTTCCAGTCCTGGGGCTTGGACTCAGGGTCTGAGCAGTGCCTTTGACTTCTTTTTGCTCAAGGCTAGGACTCTACCACTTGAGCCACAGCACCACTTCCACCTTTTTCTGTTTATGTGGTGCTGAGGAATCGAACCCAGGGCTTCATGCATGCTAGGCAAGCATTCTACTGCTAAGCCATATTCCCAGCTTTCACATGAATTTTAATCGACTCACTTTTATTTTAAAATGTTTCTTTCAAAAATACAATTCACAAAATGGTAATACATATTGAAACAGAGTATAGCCTGAGGTATTTATTATACCTAAGGAACAGCAAAAACAATATGTATGTGTTCATCTGCCCTAGAGGTTTAGAGTGATAAATGGTGAGCAGGATGCACGGATTCACATATTAAAGGTATTCATCTATAAACCAACACAATCAAACATACTGTCTCTGGTTCAGTAAGCACAGAAACAGTATTTGCAAAACCTAGAGTGAACCATGACAGCAATATGCCAAAAACTGGGTCACAGGAAACTATACCTTTATGCTTGAAAGATGTTTCTGTCCATTTATTCAAAATAAAATGACCTGGTTTTAGATTCATATTACAACTCCCTAGGCAGTGATACTTAGATAAGGTTAAACACAGAGACCTTATCTATCTTTGCATATGAAGAAAAAAAATCACTGCTGTATTAGCAAAACAAAACAATCAGAGTTTCAAAAGCTCTTGAACTGCTAATCATAATAAAATAAATTCTCCCATGTCTAAAAGAATAAGTTACATTGTGTATATTAAAGAATACTGATACACAAGCAGGAACACACAAAGGAGAGATGGAGGAGGAAACAGGAAGAATTTAGCCATCTAGTTTCTGCTAGTTTTTCTTACAAACATAGCAACTTTCTCTTAAAAAATTAGAAAATATGAAAATGTTAACAACTTAAAAACTAGCTGCTTATTTTCTTTTTTTTTCTAGAGTATTCCATTCTATTTTATTGTATTTTGTAAAAGAAAAGAATCAGTTACTATCCAACTTTAGTCTATCATGGAACACACATAATCACATCAATGTCTCTTGTTTCTGGGACAAAAAACCAGCTCCTTCCATTACCTTGATGTTATGATTTCCATTTCACTATCGGCTTCATTAGAGCGCATATATGTACTAAGTAACTTTTCTGGTGTTAACTAAATGCTTTTGACTGTGTCATTATGTCATCATATCCTACATCACACCACAGGCCCTAGAATACTGATAAGTCAGAAGTCCCTAGAGAAACTGTAAGCCAAGTGTCTGAAGATGGCTTTATAGTTGCCTTAGAAAATTATGATTCCCATCAAAGTATGATACATTTGAGGGGCTTTGTCCCTGAATAAACATTCACTTGCAGATACATATTTATTTACTGAATTACTTACAGTGCGTATAAGCCCCCATCTTTCTATTCATAAAACTGTAGTTGCCATATGTAACCAAAGGACTTTATGTGCATCTTCTTTTCTATAAGGAACTAACCACACTGTATTAATTCAAGCAATATATGAATGATGGTGATTTTCAAAGTAGAAAATGTTTTCAAGAATAAAATGCCCCTAGTCTTCTCCATTTGAATAAATGGTGCTGCAGGGAAAGGTGCTTTAGCACAAAAAAGCACTGGGAATCATGGGAAATAAAAGAAGGTGGTTTCTGCCTGAAATCATAGTTTCTTTGATGCCAGTATAGATTGAAACCCCTACCTGTACCCTTTGAGTAACTGTATTCACTCTTCTGGAGTAACTCTTTCATATGGGCCTTTTCTCAGATGGTTTACCAATCTCTCCTGATAGATTTCAACCTTCAATATTGAGCAAACTTTGATGTGTAATCACTTAGTAAATGTTTAGTAAGTAAAAAATAAACTATCACCTAAGAAAATGACAATTATATATAACTGCTACCATCCATGTTTCATGGAAAACTAAACTAAATAAAATAAAATAATTGAGCTATAGAAATCAGAAATTATATCAATTATCTTAATGAGGTCAATTTGGTTTTAACATGCTATATTGTTTTGGTCACAACATCTATTACAGAAAGGATGTTAATACGTAAATACAACCAAAAACAAAACACTGTAAAAGGCTTGGCTTTCAAAGCTTCTCCTTATTAGGCAAATCTATCAGGAGCTTCACATGGGTTGCTGATCTTACGAAGAATAAGTGAGAAATTAGCGTGAATGTCTAATCCCTAAATTTTGCAAATTAGGTGTTTAGGTAGAAAATATTTCTATTAATGGGTAACCATTGCAAATTCGACTGGCCACTTTTCAGTAAAGAGAGATTTTTTATATCATTCAAATGCACAGAATGTATTGAAGAAAAGTCCTTCAGGCCCTGTTAGCCATGAAGTTTATGACGTATTTCATCACTTTCCTTTATTTCATAACCTCATCCTGAAAAATAACCTGATTTATGTTAAGTGCTAAGATTATGTGCAAATATATGTACATATATACATATGGGAATGACAGACTTTATTATTTTTTTCATGTCCAAGAGCTGAAAAGTTTTAGTAGAGACATATCTGTAAGGAGAAAGGAGCACGAGTTCATCACCCATTCCATGTACGGACTGACTTAGGTGAATCAAAATTAACTTCTACACATACTTTATTTTGACTCCATTTAAGTTGATATGCCTTTTCCTATGAAGGCAAACATATTCCTTGAAAATATCAGCTGAAGATTCATATCAATCTTGAATACATAGGCTACTTGTGTAATATTCCTAGCATGTATCTGATTATCAATGTAGTATTGTGGAATACAGTTTACAGTCAATGAATGATTACATTAATATTCATTATGCCATCACTCCTATTAGGATTTTCTTATTTAAGTCAGATGGAGATGCAGTCTTGACTTGAGAATATGGATGAAGCCTGTATGCTCTTAATGCATATAAAGGCAATACAGGTTTTGTTTTTTGCTATGCATATATATCCATTGAGTATATCCATATGTACATCTGAAGGCACAGAGCTGAATGACTCAAATATAATCCCAGTCTTCACATCCCTTACAATTTAGTGGATATGCAGAAATAAAGCAATGGAAAATGTGAGAAGTGCTATAAAAGCTGCACAGCTGACATGTAAAGAGTTCTTGGAAGAGAAGACAGTTACTTTCCATATGAATAACAGAAAGCCTTGTGGAGTCCAAGCCATTTAAATTCAAATTTAAACAACAGTGGAATTGAGGTGATCCAAAAAAGTAAACAGAAGAGAAGATAAGCAGGAAGAATAAGGATCAGAAACCCAAAGGAAGGAAAGGTTAGATTGTATAAAGACTTACAGTTGTAAAGAAAGTGGAAAATAAACCTAGAAAGACAAGTCAATGTCAAAAGGAAGTAATTATATTCCAGAACAAATTTTGAAGGGAACCATGCTAAAATGTCACATAAAATATGTTACTAAAAACAAATAATGAATGGGCGCCATTCAGGGAGCTGAAAATTTAGGGTCATGATTTGAAGCCAGCCTGGGCAGGAAAATCTGTGATATTCTTAACTCCAATCTACCATAAAGTAAAAAAATGAAGCTGTGGCTCAAGGGATACAGCACTTGGCTTGAGCAAAAAAGTTCAGGGACAGCTCCATGGATTTGAGTTCAAACCCCAGTACTGGTACAAAATAAAATAAAATAAAATAAAATAGTATATACTTCAGATAGAAATGCAATCTAGAAACAGTGTGACTTCTTATGGGGCCAAAAGGCCAAGATAAGGATAGTTAGAAATGGAAATTGGATTTCTTATTAATGTGTACAACTTTACATATTTCTGTGATTGACATTTTGCTTGCTGAGCATGTAAGGCCTAAGAGTTAGGATATGATATGGAATCCAAAGGTAACTAACAAGGAAGAACTTTTGGTTTAGAGTCCCATCCAAAAATTTTAATTCTCATGATCTAAGCTGACATTGAGATCTTTGATTTCTTTCTCCTGAGTCTTGCCTCCTCTATCCCATCTAGAGTATTTAGAGGACACTAATGCTGTAGAATTGAATTTAATAGAAAGAAGAGAAAAATCTCCTATCACCAAGCTCTACTTCACTCTCATTCACCAGGTCTTACGTTTCAAACAGATTTCAAACTGTTCTATGACCATTCAAGATCTTTTCAATGCAGAATGGAATCTGAATATCAAACTTCTCATGAGAGTGCATTTTTCCATTCTTATGAAGCCACTGATGGGATTATGGGGGAAAATGACTCTCAATACACACTGTAAAATATGTCATATGAACCTGTAATGTGAGCTTATTTTTGATTATTTGTAATTTTTCCCTACTCATCTCCAAATATGCTAGAGGGATAATTTTTTTCTGGGAAAGCTGCCAAAAATGTTCATGTTATTACTTCCATTGAGGTGTACCTTTAGCACTTTAGAAAGAAAACTTTTAAATGCAAGGTAAGTTGGAAACTTTCAAGAACAACTAAACTTTGACATGACTTCACTAGAGGATATAATCAATGTAGTAAAAAGACACAACTTTTCTTTCAAAATTATTCACAGGCAAATTTTTAATGCACATGAGATTGCTAATTTATCATTTGTTTAAAAGTTAGAAATCAATATGGTATAATCTATAAGACCACAGGAAAAAAAATTAATCATACAATTTATTATCCAGGCCTGAAGACCATTCATCTGCACAAGCATAACTAGGTTCACCTGATGTTGGCTTTTGGTGACTTATCTAAGGAGATTTTTAGGAATCCCTCTGTTCTCACCAGCCTTGCTTCTGTCCTAGTGAGTGCTGAGCAGGGTCTCGGCTGTCATGGTCTCATTCTTGGAAGGCATGCTCCCTCCTATTTCAGGATGCTCCTACTTTCTCCTCCAAATGTTTCCTCTGCTTTCTTCTTCTTTAGATTTATGTTCCAATATCACTCCCTCAAGGCTATCTCCTCAAGAATAACATTAAATCTATTGGCCTAGTATGCTATAGTTCTTTCTCAACATTTTCTAGTTTCAGTCAAATAATTGAGTCCCTGATAGAATGCATGAAGAGAATGCATGAAGAGCATATGAGTATTTTGTTCATTGGTTGGTGGTGGTGGTTGCCAGTACCAGGGTTTGAACTCTGGACCTTGTTTTTCACTTGGCTTTCTTGCTCATGACTAACACTCTTTCATTAGAGAAACCACTCCAGTCCAGCACACTATTAATTAATCGGAGATAAGAGTCTTAGGGACTTTTGAGTCTAGGCCAACTTTCAATCAGTGCCTTCCAGATACTAGTATAGCTTGGATTGCAGGCTTGAGCCACCAGTATCTGACTGGTATATAATAATATTAGAAAACAAGATTTTCCTTAAGACTGATAATACTGGAAAATATCTATAGTTCATCTAGCACTGAGTAGGATTTTATCCATCAACGTGAGTGAATCTGATTTCAATGCATGAATTTTCACTATGGCTTAAAATGATGTAAACAAGAATAGAGGTAATAATTTCACACAAATTATAGTGCCCTAGTAAAAGAATTTTCTAGTTCTGCTGAGTATTACTAAGAAACAATTTCTTTCAAAACTTGCTTTAATTAATAAACAGTTTAAGTAATACAATAAAAATATGCCACTAATTTTCATTGCTTAACCAAGAGAAGTTATAAAAATTGATCTCTAGAAAGACATTAGAATCTCAATCAGATTAGGCAAAAAAGAAATATGCTATCCAAAATGTAGAAAGTCAATTATTTAGAAAGAACTTATTTTCCCCAAGCAATACTCCAGTACAATTTTTGTGAGTTCTTTGAAGGATGCCTACAAAAAAAGTCTGGATTGAATACTGCTCCTGAGTCCCTGTAGAGATGTAGTTTTATTGTGAATGTTCTGTGTGCAAATGTGGCAGCAGTGTTTCTAAACATATTACACTTTCCAAAGCATTTTCCAAAGACTCAATTGAACAGATTTTAGTGATGGTTATGTTTCACTCTACCAAAAACAATTACGTTTATATGAGGAATCAGAGCTGAAGTTCATAATCTTGAAAAGCATCAGAAAAACTTACAAGTTCCTGGCCAAATTTATCCTTGTGTTTCATGCTTTATTTCACCCACCTAGGGAATACAGTGTCTATTTCTGGCTGAGCAAATATGATTAGAGCTGGAAGTCAAATGACCATTACATAAGAAAATAAATGTAATTATTTTTGTCATAAAAATGATATATGAAAAATATATAATGTAAAATAACAATCTCAAAAATACTTGGAGAATAAATATGCCAGTCTTATTATTCATACAATAAATAGTAGAAGGCGGTCCTGAATGGCTGATTGTTTTTGTTGGGACTGTAGTATGCGTGCTGGGTTAGTACACAAGGATTAAAACTCAAATCAATTTTGCAGTGTTGTCTTTGAATACCATTGCTATTTCTTTAAATAATAAAAGTCAGTATTCTTAATTTTAAGGTCATTATTTAACTGAGTAATGAACTATACAAAGGAGTTCCTATGCATAGCATGCATATATAAATATATATATATATATACACAGACACACATATATATGTATCCTACTTATAGCATATATACATATATATTTGTATCCTACTTATAAAAGAAGGTAAACAAAAACTTGAAAAATGAATCTGTAAGTAAACACACTGCATGGTATACAAGTGTTTACAAAAAATTAGCAGATGTATAACAGACTCTGTGGACACAGCCCAAACAGTACAATCATGTAGAAAGACTAGGGTAAAGCCCAACCAAAGAAAGCCCAACACCAGGAAATAGGTACATGCAAAAACGGGGATGGGGCCAAACAGGAGAGAGATAGACAAATGAAGGGAGGAGAAAGTAAAGAATGCAGTCAATAATTCATTGTATATATCACAAAAATGAATAAAAGGCAAGGGGTGGATCAAAGGGGCTGAGAATGTTAAAGAGGTGACATTGATCAAGATGCAATGTATTCATAAACTTGTACTTTATTTGGTACCTCCTTTATACAACTACATAAAGATAATAAAAAGTTCAGAAATGGGATTAAAAGAGAAGGGAATGATCTCACTCTGGATGGTTACAAAGTCTAGGTAATTTTCTCCCACAATGCCCACACAGGACTAAATGACATATGTCTTTACACAGGATGCAGAATGGAACTAAATGGAACTTTGAACATGGAAGGGAAAGAAACAAATTATGACTTGGCAAACACAATATCCATGATATTCGCATAATGAATAGATTGAAGCACTGGTTTTAACTGATTCGCATATATCTATGTATATATGCATGCACACACATGCATTATTAAGACGTATGAGTATTTAAGACCCCTTGGTGTCCACGAAAATGTTCTGAAATTTCCTGTGGCAGGAACTATAACTAACATCCAGGGCAGATGATGTGGTCTAGAATGCATAAATATGTTCTTGCTGAGCCTATCCCATGGATTTTCCACAGCTCAGGATTAATAGGACTGGTCCATTATTGAAAAATGTAAAAGTACTATGACATGCAACTTGGGTATATAATTCCTCTGTTTCCTTGCTCAGTATTTCCTAGAACTACTCTGTATCTATGATTCTCCTTCTCTCCCTTTCCTTAGTAGGAATCAGATATGCATCCCCCTTTGATGGCATTTCCTAGTTACTTCCCTCTTCTTCTCCTGTAAGCATTTGCCCAATGAATCTTTTACATGGTTAATTCTGACACATCATTTGCTTGGAAGGTTACACGATCATATATGTGAACACACACATAAATATGTACCAGTATTCATAAGTGAGATACAGAAAATAGATGACAGACTAATACACGAATGTTTATAGAGTGATATTTATATAACATATGAAAAATATACTTATGTGTATGTGATTTTATAATCTATCCATGAATGAGCAAGTGGTGATTTACAAAATATAGAATGACTAAATACACATACACATATGATTACACTCAAACATCTGTTATTATGAGCTATATTTTGACTCTTCTATTTAACCTGATATTGATCACTTCATAAATGTTTGTACTACTCACCAACAGAAAAAGAACAGTGAATGAATGGACAATTAAATGAATGCATAGTTATTCTGCAAGCACTAGAAAAAAACTCACATTCATAAAAATACAGAGATTACAGCTGAGTAGGCAGAATCACAAGAAAGCCTAATCCTGGGTTTGCATTACTGAGTCATCACTTGCATTACTGAGTCATCACTGGCTATAAAAAATATTTATATCCAAACACATCTTGTGGGCAAAAATTTCCACAATCACTCTAAGACAAATGGTGAGGTTTTTCTGATGATTTTTCTGTGAATATATTCTCATACTCTAGGATTATTCTGTGAAAATATTCTATCCTAATTTTTAAATTTCCTCATCCAGGAACATTCTGAGTCAACAACAAGAATCATTATTCAAGCCCAATATAAAAGTTGAACACTAAATTGAAGCATTCACTAATATACCTCCATAAGACTCATTTCATTTGTATCTACCTCTATTAAGAACTTGTTAAATTTGGTTATTTTACTATAATTTATTATGAGAACCCCTCAAAACATCCATCAAAACAGTTGGGAGTAACTACACCTTATTACAATTCTATTACACTTTTTCATAGGATATATAAATGATGCATATACTTGACATTGATACATGCCACAAAGCCATAGAGGTACTGATATAAAATCATTTTCTTAATTTTCTTTTTTTTTTTTTTTGAGATAGTGACTCTGGGTCACCTTTCCCTTCCTTTTAACCTTAAGGTGGATCCTTGTAACGAGAGAATGAATTTACACAAATGTTGTTTTAATGAACATCATTACTATTGAAACGTACCTTCTCTCGTGTTCTACCTGGAATGAAAACAGCCAGATTCGCTAACCCTCCAATTACCAGTGGGAGATCGATGCCACTGCTCATTTGTTACTGGCTGCATCATGAGGCTGGTCTCCTCGATCTCAGTCCATCCCTACATTTCTCATCAATCGAAACTTAAGACTACAGAATGCCACGGGCTAAACCTACATGAATTATGATGTTTGGGAACTACAAAAGTATATTGCAAAAATGAGTGCTGAGTATTTGTTTGTTACACCATATTTCCTTACAGAAGTTATTTCATTATATAGAAGCAGATAACTTGTATAGGACTTTACATTCATATATTTACATTTTAATATAGTTTTTTTTAAATTTTATAGCAACAGTTTGCACAGAAAAAGCATATTGACAGAATGAAATAAGAAAATGATCCTATTTATGAGCAATTCTCTGAGGAAAGTGACATTAAGAAAGCATTGAGAAAGCGATGATGCCCACTGAGAAGAAAAATCAAGGAAACCAAAATGATCTCATACAGTAATATCTCAACCTTCATACCCCACCTCAAACAAGAGCACTTTAAAATAAAACACACCAAAAAAAAATGAAAGTTGAAAAGACAGAGAAGTGAGCAAAACCAGAGAAAGGGAACACAACTCAGCAAGCAGTGAAAATCAATGAAGTAAAACTGGTCTGTCTCTGAAAATGAACGAGGTGAAAATGGACCATTTTTGCCTTCATTGATTTTCACTGCTCACTGAATTGTGTTCATCTGTTCCTTTGAAGTTGTATCATTTTCTTTCAATTTCTTTTCAATTCCTAAGCAAGCCTTTGGCAGTCCTAAAGGTATTATGAGGGCATGTGTAATGACTTCCCATACTGTCTTTCAGGCAATCCACCTTTCCATTCTAACATTATGAATTCCATACCTATTATATTACAGCCATAAAGAGAATCATAGCAGAAGGTCAAAGGGTCAGACATTACTAGAAAATGACACTGGTGGAATCTTTTTGAAAAAAAATTATTCTGAGAGCTGGGTGCCACTTGGCTCATGTCTATAATTATAGCTACTCAAGAGGTAGAGAACTGAGGATTGAAGTTCAAAGCCAGCTAAGACACAAAAGTTTGTGACATCTCCAATTAACTACCAAAAAGACATTAAGTAGAGGTGTGGCTCAAGTTGTGAAATGCCAGCCTGAGTCAAATAGCTTCAGCAGGGTACCCAGACCTTGAGTTCAATTACAAGGAAGGAAGGAAGGAAAGAAGGAAGGAAAGAAGGAAGGAAGGAAGGAAGGAAGGAAGGAAGGAAGGAAGGAAGGAAGGAAGGAAGGAAGGAAGGAAGGACAGAAGGAAGGAAGGAAGGAAGGAAGGAAAGAAGGAAGGGAGGGAGGGAGGGAGGGAGGGAGGAAGGGAGGGAGGGAGGGAGGGAGGGAGGGAGGGAGGGAGGGGGAAGAAAGGAGGAAAGGAGAAAAGAAGAAAGAGAGACAGAGAAAGAGAAAGGAAGGAAAGGAAGGAAGGAAGGAAGGAAGGAAGGAAGGAAGGAAGGAAGGAAGGAAGGAAGGAAGGAAGGAAGGAAGGGGGTTTCTGAAAGTAATCTTTTCAATTTTTGTAATGAAAACTAATCAAATACATCACAGTTGAAAACAAAGTTGAAGTTATTTTTAAATGGGAAGTAGTAAATGGATAAGATACAAAATGATGGAAGATTAAAAACTCAAAATCAGAATGAATTATATTGTGAATGCTCTTACCTTAAGCCAAAATTCTAATTTTTATTTTTCTAGATTATTTTGGTTTTTTTCTAGATGTTGTTTTTCAAACTATATTATATATTAGTGTAACATTTTCTCAAATAGTAAACCAAACATCCTCTAAAAGTCAATTATTGTATGAGAAATCAACCTGTTTAAATTTAATAATAAATATTAATGTTAATTTTTGCTAAAATAATATCAACACATTGATTTTATAGATTGTGTTTATCATGCTTGTCATCTTTGGGCTGGATATTTCAAGTGACATGACCATTTGGACATGTGTCTGTGTGTCTGTGTGTCTGTGTCTGCATGTGTGCATGTGTGCTGGCCCTGGGTCTTGAAGTCAGGGCGGGAACTTCTTTGCTCAATGTTGATGTCTACCACTTGAGTCACAGATCTACTGCCAGCTTCTTAGTGGTTAATTGGTAATAAGAGTCTCATGGACTTTCCCAGCCCAGCTGGCTTCGACCTGCATTACTCAGCTTTCAGCCTCCCTAGAGTCATGCATCACTGTCACCCAGCCTTTCATGTATTTTTAACAAGAAGTTCTCTAGTCTTAATGTCTTTGTCTAGCATGTCCCAACATCTAGGATGAAATATTAACCCTTACAATAATACTAGGAGGTGGGAATCTGGAGAGCTGATTACTCAGAAACTGGAGCTTTCCTGATGGGATAAGAACACTGATAAGGAAATATGAGAGAAGTACATTGTCCTTCCACCAGCTAAGAACACAGCAAGATGTCTACGAACCAGGTGGCAGGGTCTCCTGACCACACTCCCAGTCTGCTGGTGCTTTGATCTAGGACTTTCCAGCCTCCAGAACAATGAGACATAGTTTTCTGTTTTTTTTTTTTTTTGTTTGTTTGTTTGTTTCGTAAGCTTCTTGGTTAAGAGTATTTCTTAGAGCAGTCCAAGAGACTGAGGCAAAAATAAATATACAATAAATAAGGGGCTGGGGATATGGCCTAGTGGCAAGAGAGCTTGCCTTGTATACATGAGGCCCTGGGTTCGATTCCCCAGCACCACATATACAGAAAATGGACAGAAGTGGCGCTGTGGCTCAAGTGGCAGAGTGCTAGCCTTGAGCAAAAGGAAGCCAGGGACAGTGCTCAGGCCCTGAGTCCAAGGCCCAGGACTGGCCTAAATAAATAAATAAATAAATAAATAAATAAATAAATAAATAAATAAATAAATAGATAAATAAGTGCTCTGAAAGCCAGCTACTTACAAAGCAAAGATGGGGAAAGATCAGCCCAGTGTTAACTCCAACTTGGTTTTGAGAATTAACTGTAAAGGGATTTGAGTATGATTGGGAAGAGCGCATGACACCCCTACCACCGATTTCCATGCACGCAGACGCACAATCTGCCCTCAGACCATCTGCCAACACTTTGGCTTGGGGAGTGTCATCATAGCCCTTTCTAAAGATAATCTTATTTTACTGTTTCCCTCTGAGGTGTCTTAACCCTTTATTTCACGGGACTGGTTTTCCTTCACTAGCAGAAATGAGCCTGTTCTAAAGGCTTGAAGCAACATATCTATAAATACAAAATGCAATATTTTTAAAGGTCATTTCTACAAACTCAGTATGTTTATATTCATGCTTTCTATCCACAGTTGCCTTGAAATGTTTAATAAATAAACATTTAATTAATAAATCATTATTAAATAGTTAATAAAATAATTAATAGAAGCATTCATTAAACAATGGCGTTTATGTTAAATTTAAATATGTAAAACAATTTAAATATGATAATTATAAGGAAAGTAGGAACATAGAGAATCTTCCAACTTTAATTAAGATGATCTAATTGTTTCTTGATCCTAATTGAGCTAGCTGATGTTGGATTTGTTTTTCTGTTTTTTTTGCCAATCCTGGGGCTTGAACTCAGGGTCTGAGCACTGTCCCAGGCTTCTTTTTGTTCAAGGCTAACACTCTACCACTTGAGTCACAGGGCCATTTCTGGCCTTTTCTGTTTATGTGATGCTGAGTAAAAGCCCCATTCCTATCCCCTGATGTTGTTTTAAAAGCCAACAAAAGTCAGCCATGATTCTGCACTCCATCTTCTGAATCGGATCTTAAACAAAGGGACAACGTGGGAGTACATCCAATCCTCAGAGTGACTTCAAAAGTTACTGGGTTAAACGTGAGATTCCTCTACTCTTATCATCCAAGGAGGTGTTGCTATTTAGTGCGTTTTATGCAAGTGACTCACCACTCTACTCAGGGTGTTCCAAGGAGCAGCCAAAACACCTGGCAGTTATCTGTGCATTTTGCCTGAGTCAAAGGAATGAATGCACAAGATGTGGCTGGGCTATAGCCCTTCTATTGAAATTAAGGCTCCAAGCTCAGTAGGTCATGGGGGCAGCTCAGCATTCTCTCTAATGGTGGATACATCAGTTTTTTAACTACTGAAATCTGTTTAATACTTCCTTCCTTCCTCGGTTCTTTTCTTCCTTCCCTCCCTCTCTCCCTCTCTTTCCTTCCTCCCTTCCTTCCCTGTCCTTCCTTCCCTCCTTTCCTTCTTTCCTTCCTTCCTTCCTTCCTCCCTTCCTCCCTCCCTCCCTCCCTCTTTCCTTTAATTCTTTCTTTCTTTTTGATTTTTTTTTGCAAAAAAAAATAGTTATAGCCAGGATTTCATTGTGTTACATACACCATACTGCATCCTTAGATCAAATTCATCCTTTCTGCATTGCTCTTTCTTAACCTCTCCTCTCCTTTTTAAGAGCTTTATGTTGGTTTTATTGTGCTATTATCACACATATGTTTCATCTACTTCTGTAATATCCATTCATCATCACTCTTTCCTCCCCATTTTTTGCAACCTGATTTTCACCCCTTCACAGTCCTCAAAGCAATCATTGAGGAGACCTGTGAGAGAACCACTCTGAAGTCAGAGAAATAGAGAATACAAAAGAGAATTATAAAGTCAGTAGTTAAACAGAGATATACTTGGCACATCAACCCTCTTCTTATACCTAAGGCACTGAAATAGTTATACGTAAGAGAGAAACACAGATGAGAATATTTCTCTCCTCCAGCCCATGGCTCTTTCTCTCCATTCCAAGCTGTCCATGGTGTCAAATTTAAGGCCACACCAAGGAGAAAGGAGGAAATAAAATTCTACACAAATGGGAAATTAGAAATTTAGCTGAAATTTAGGAGAAAATAATAGATTGCAATTGTTTTCAATCATTATCAAAGCTATTAAAGAATAGAAAATGACTGCTGGAGCACAGCTGAACATCGTAATTGGCAGATAATTCAAAGTTCTACCCTGACCAAAGTAAGATTCCTCAGTAAATATGGTATATTTATGCGACCTACCTAAGATCTAATTCCCATTTTGGGGGAAGTAATAACCACAGATATAATTATAAGACTTTTTTTTCATGTGGCTTGTTCCTATAGCATTACTGTTTTGTGTTTTTTTAATAATGTACTGGTTTTACGTTTTGTTGGATTAAGGATATCACCTTATATTTATGCTTGATATAGTTATTATAGGGTTTGTCCCATTGTTCCTTTTTAATTAAAAAATATCATTTTATATCTCTTCAGATCAACTGTGAGGTCAATATTTTCATGTGATTAAATGTTTGAAGATAAATTTCAAGCAAGACTCTCTAAGCTTCCAATAAAAAGTTTTCTTTGCTTTTATATACTGATGCAGTACTTGAAGTGTAACAGCAAAGGTTGTGGGAGTGGCTCATCCCTCCAGCAATGAGTGGGGGCCTTGTAAGTAAAACCCTGGATTTCTAGGGCACAAAAGCCTGAAGTTCAAGTAACCTCAATGCTATTTATAGCTTTGGCTACTCATCAAAAAACAAAGTACCAAATCATATCCTAATACTTAAAACAAGGGAGATGTAAAATTGTGAAATATTTCAAAAAGGGTCTAGCATACAAGGAGCAGTGTACAAATATTACCCACGTTTACTAGATGTTGTTATAGTTCTGTCTATAAAAAGATGTGTAAACTATAAATTTTAATAATTTTAAATATTCTAAAACAATTCTGATCTTATAATTACTTTAATATCGTCCACCCTAAGCTACAGAAAAGCCTAGTATTTCAAATAAAGCATGTGAACCAAGCAGAAGAAAAATTGCCACGAGTAAGGAAAGATCAAAGGAAGGCTCAAAGGCACTGAAATTAATACAAGTCATTTTAATATGCAATAAAACATCTGGTCTATTTTTTTTATCCTTACATTTGACTCTAAAAGTAAAAGCAATAGTTTGCCTTGAACGCAAAGCAATTCAATTTTCACAAGATGACAAGACATGGAGATGCAATTAGGGGAAAAGAGGGAGAACAAATTACTGTTTTGATGTCTGACTAAGACACTAAGCATTCCTGAAAACAAAGTACTAAGTCCTATGAGAATGGTTGCTCCTTCTTCCTGCACCTGTGGAAGCCATATTTTTCTGCCTCACCCTGGGTCATCACGAATGCAACTCATCTCTAACTTCTGTCATCTGTATCTTATTTCTCTTTTACTTTCTATTTTATCCAGAACTACTTGGAGCTCAACACTCAATGAGACACTTAGATTAAAACAACTTCCATACCTGCTAAGGAATTGATGAAAGACCCAAGGGGTATTTGCCAATACCTCCTCAACCCTGTCAATCTTTGCAACATGAAGTCGATATTCCAGGGAAGAAGCAAGCAGAATAAGCAGTGCACACTGGTTTAAAGTATAAAAAGTAACTTTTATATGTAAACAATGCATAGGTAAGTCTAACGGAAAGATATCATCATCTTGAATATGAATTTGTCTTTTTTATTATATCCAGACATCTCAGGATTAAAGTAAGGATGATAATTTTGAATCCTTGAATTTCATTTCCAAGTGATCAACAACTGCAATTATGATTCCACTTTAAATATTTGAGCTCTCTAGAGTACTATGTGAATTTAAAGGTACAAAACGTTACAGTACAGAGTGTACTTTATCACATGGAATTTTTCAGATTTTGAAGGAGTTGTGTAAGCATTCCTAATGCACATATCCCAAACCCCAACTCTTTCAAAAATCCATAATGTTGGGAACACTGTAGAAATGATCAATCTGCAGTAATTGATAGAATATCCAATAGAAAATAGAGTTGAATGCAGAGAAACCTATCTAACGCTATAAAAATAGATTGTTAATTCCTTTATTAAATAAATACGTATTTTCTCCCAACACATTAAATAATATCAACTTGTCATTTTCATTCTATTTATTTGGCACTTTCAAGTGGAGTTAAAATGTCATCCCAATAAGACTTAACCCTCCTAATTCTGTCCAGTCTCATTTAAATCCATAACACATATTCACCCCACTTTAATTATCATACACATTTTTGGCTCTGAATTGTTACTGACCAATTTCTTTGCATGCATGAGGCAGGGAGTTACAACTTCAAATGCCTTGTTAACTTACATTTGCTGATAAGTTTAGCAGGGATAGAGTTTGCTAGAGATAGAAGGCTCCCCAAATTCACCAATACACCATATTACTTGGACCCATGAGTCAATGTCTCTATTTTGCTCTACATACTCTTCTGAAATTGCTAAACTACGCCTTGCTATGATCCTAGCAGTTAGACAAGAAAGAATCCATAAGATTGGGTATGGTGGCTCAAGTCTGTAATTCTAGCTATGTGGGAGGAAGGGGTCAGGGAATCCCCATTTGAAACCAGCTTGGTCAGGAAAGTTGTGAGAATCTTAATCCAACCTTGGGCGCTCGTGTGTGTGTGTGTGTGTGTGTGTGTGTGTGTGTGTGTGTGTGTGCTCATGCGCGTGCTAGCTCTCACTCACACAAATAGGGAAAGCACCCAGACTCTCAGTTCAAGCCTCAGTACCAAAGTAACAGAAAAAAAGGAAGGAAGGAAGGAAGGAAGGAAGGAAGGAAGGAAGGAAGGAAGGAAGGAAGGAAGGAAGGAAGGAAGGAAGGAAGGACTATGAAGGAAAAAGGATTTATCTTTTAAAATTTAGCTGCTAAGACAAAGACTAATCCACGACTAGCCTATTAACTGCAGTATCAATACAAGATATTACTGGCATTAATCTAGGTTCCATCTGGAGATTTTATTCTTATTGCTTTCCCTCTTGCTTTTTCTCTCTTAACCTTTCCTGAATAATTAATTGTTAAATAATTAGAAGCGACTTTATGTAGAGATTAAAAAATCACTGAATCCATACATTAAAATACTATACTAACAATAATGAAAGTCAAAGTCATTATGAAAAGGCCAAAAATATCAATCGTGGTTTTACTTATCATCTCTGATATTCATTTCTTTCATCTCTAAAGTAAAGAATACCTACAAATACCTACAAATGTGTTCTTATTTATAAATAGGAAAATGAGTACAATATACTACAAAATACAATATAAGCAAAAATATTCATTTATTTTTTGCTACCATCATGGGAAAAATAGGTAAAATATTACCAGTGGTCTAGGAGAAAATAAAATGATCATACATTCATATCCCTCTTTTCTTCACTTGATAAAACTTAGGAACTCTAACAAACATGGTTTTCAAAGGAAATGTCAGAAGTCAGAGGAAAACAAAACAACAAAAATTAAAGATGATTTTCTTGCAATGCCTCCAGTAAAATGCTTAGAAACTTAGAAAATAAATGTCACTCAAAATGCCAGAACAATTCTCTTTTAGGAGCATAATCAGATATTTAAAATAAAATGAGGATCCTAATCTCCAAGGAAGCAGAAAGCACACAGATTTCCTAGCAATGACTGAAATTCGATAAGCCTTGAAATTCTTGCCCATTTTTCCATTTAGGTCAAAACACATAAAACAAATTTGCATTCATTAAAATAAGAAAGTCTGAAAAACTAAGTGATATACTACAAAATCCTTACTTTGGAAGACTCATTATATTCTCTTAGTTAAACTCAATAATCAAATGAAACTAAGATTATTTTGGTCTAGTAGTTGTATTTGTTACCCTTTTTAGATGTTGGTAAAATGCTCTGTTACCATTCTTAAAATTAATCTCCCCTATAATGGTCTCTTTACTACAGTTTCTTAAAATTGGAATTTTCCTGATTCAATTATATTATAAATATAAGACAAATTTAGAGACCATTCAGTCTTCAGATTATTTTTATCCTTCCATGTGAAATTGGCATTTTAAAGCATATAACAGCATACATATGCACGTGCAAACATACACACACATTACATCTGCAAAATGTGCTTTGATTTAGTATGCAATTCAACAAATCTGTGTACATTACCAATCTTTCCTTTTGTACTATTATAGCACCACTTCACCCAATCCAGTCATTTCTTCATACATAAATCAAAATACTTTTTGTTATTTTGTGAAGAATAAAATTGATTAATACAGTATAGTATAATTACTATGAGACAGTCCCACACATTCGAAGACATTAAGAAGACAGAATTAGCATTAGAGAAAAGATCATGAAATACAAGGAAAAAAAATGTGATGGGGTCTGAAAGCTATATTATTCCAAGGTCTATTTGCATATTTATGACATTATTCACAATCCATACAAAATTATCAATGCAAGCAGACAGCTGCAGGCTGCCAAAGAGAAGCAAATGAGAAATATACCTGTCTGTCCTACCATAGATCGAATATTATGGATTATTTTCTCTTGCTACTATGTCTCCCAAAATACACCCTTTGAACCCTCATAAAAACCAATGATCCAGGAAATATCAAGTGCAGGTATGAAAGTGCACACAAAAGGTTTTGAGAGAAGATAAATTTTCATTCAATGACTATCACTCCCTAGCTAATACATATTTTTACATAATTGTGTTTTTGTATTCATGTTTGACATTTTCTGACACTCTTGTTAATTAAGCAGAAGTTATATCTGATTAATGTAGTATAAGCTGTTTCCATACTATAAATAATGCAGTGATTAATTACTATATCTAAAGCAGCCACCTTTTAGTATACATCAAAGATAAATTTTCTTGGTTGAATTTGCTGTTGTCTATTTAATAATCATATTCCAGGGGGAAAATTCATCATATTTCTTTTCTACTGAATATTATACTTAAACTATTTGATTCAAGATATTTCTTTTGCTTAGTAGTCAAGAAAATTCATCTCGTAATTATTATAATAATCTCAAACATTTTGCTGAATTCAGCACAACTGTACTTTTAACTGCCTTACTAAAATATTTAATAACAATTTAAAACTCAATTTTACCACTTAAGTATAATTTAGATAGTAATGGGAGTTATGTTTTATTTGCATTCATTACATTCTTTTATTCCTAGTAAATACTTAATAATAGTCATTAGATCTTCTCTCTATAAGCTACTTTTGAGCTACTGCTTGGTAGCAGGAGTAGAAAGTATAGCTTTTTTATCTTTAGAACTGTTGCTATAAATTGACAATTTGGGTTGAAATAATAAAAATCAGAGTATGATCTTGTATTTTATTTCAATTCACAAGAACACATTATTGCCCCAAAGAAATAGTAAGAAGCTATGATTGTGAAGCTAACTCCCACATTGCTGTTGAGACTTTTCCATTTCATTAAGCTGTCACTTTTCTATTTTAATAATTGCATACAAATTCTCAACTACTACATTTTTCTTGGGATTTCCTATCAGGACTCAAAAAGAAGTACTTCCAGTTTATCATTCTGTATCATCATGGTCTCATCTTCAACACCAAAAATATTTCCTCACTGGGAAGAGTGGAACAAATTTATAATCCCAGTACCGAGGAGGCTAAGACAAAATGACCAACAGGATGAGAGCATGTATTAATGAAAACAAAAACAAACACCAAAATTTTAGGACTTAATTTGAAAGGTAGATTTTCTTCATCATCTTCCCTGTTCTACAGAAAACAATCCCAAAGAATATACAACATTGTTGTCCCCTGCAACCTGGTACTATCATAAGAAGAAAGGGGTAGAGGTCCCTTGCAGAGAGAATAACACTGAACTCTTTCCTCTCCAAGCATCCTCAATTTCTGGTTGGAAAGAATTTGATGGAAGATAACTTGAAGTCAATGAAGCTTGTCTTTGATCAAGACAGACCACTGGAGAATGATGAACTTCTATCAAACTGCTTAGGACCCTGCAGAACTGATTGTATTGCAGCTGCTTCAATAATGGTATGTCATAAATAACACCCATGTCCCCTGACATACTGAACGGTATCTTCTTGCACAATTGAAACTAAGTGGATTCTACTCTACATCAAGTGCAAAGGTGGGGGGAGGGGAGCAGGGAGAGAAACACAGCCTTCCCTAGATCCCCCACCGCAATTTTTTTCTGTCCATTTTCATTTCTATTTTCAATTTATGAATACCAGAAATCTTCCCCTGTAATTTCTTTAATTAATTGTGCTCATCTTTTTTTTCTCCTGCAAATTACCAGCTCATCTTTTTCAAAATCTCTAGTCACTACATGTGAACTAACATTTCACTGTGTAATTTATCTCTCTTGATTCACTCTTACTCCAAAATATTCTGTAGCTATTTGTTCCTTCAGTGTTGGTTTTATTATTGAAAGTCTTTTGGAGATAGGCACAGTGGGATCTGTGTGTAATCCCAGCTACAAGAGAAGCAGAGATAGCACAATCACACTCTGAGTCAGGTCAAGGCAAAAGTTCAAAATAAACTAAAAGCAGAACAGTGGTCACATGGCTCAGTGGTGAAAATACCTGCATAGCAATCATGAGGCTATTCAGTGATCCTCTAAAAATTATCTCAAAACTCCTTTTTAAAAAAAGCATAATAACATCAATAAGATTATGTATAAGAACCATTTATCCTCTCTGTATAAGTATGGGCCACCAGAATAAAACCTCTTCTGTTTTTAAACTCTGCACAGTCTTCCTCAATAGATTATAACACCTCTTCCAATGACCACTCTACATTTTTTTTAAAAGACTGTGCATGTGTGGAAATACAATGTGGATACAGACAAACATTGTGAGATCAACTGTCTACCTGCACTGCCTCGCAATGCCTCTCCTACACTCATGACTCCTCTATTCATCCTCTCCACAAATTCCATCAAAACTCATGAACTTAGCCACATCTTCAACTCTGTTTTCTCTGACAACTGAAGCTCATCAGCAAACCCTGTGGTTGCTCCACTGTACCAGTGGAATAGACTCAATGTCTAACCCTTGCTACTCACTAAACCATTGCCAGGCTGAGCTACCAACACCTTTTCCACAGCCACCAGCAATCAACTCTGTCTCACGTTTCTATTACAGATTCTATATAGTCTAGTCTCTGCACAGATACCAAATTACCTTTGTAGCTTGCCTTGTTTTATTTTGTCTCTCTGGGCCCATCTTTGCTAGGTAACTATTCTACCACTTAGCCACATGCCATATGCCCAGACTTATTTTTACTTTGTGTGTGTGTGTGTGTGTGTGTGTGTGTGTGTGTGTGTGTGCGTGCCCTCTCCTCCAAGATAGGTTCTTATCTTTCTGAGGGGCTGAATTTCTCCTACCTATGCCTCCCACCTAGCTGGCCACTATGGACATCTTATTTTTGTTTGTTTGTTTGCAGTGAGGTTTTCTTTCAAAGGCTCTTATGCAGGGTAACTTCAGAACATCATTCTCCTTATTTCAGCTTTCTGAGTAGCTTGGATTCCAAGTGTGTACCACCATACCACAGCCAGAGCTATTTTTTTAATGTAAAGTTGATTATTTTTCAGCTCCTTTAAAGCCTTCTAGTGACATTCAATGAATATTCAGAATCATTACATGCCTATAATGTCCTTTATGAACAGGTTCCAGGCAAGGTCTCTAACCTCAGCCCCTAAATTCTCCATAATGTTCCTGTTACTTGAGACACACTGTTCTTGCTCCCTTGGTGGGGGCAGGGAAGGGGCACTCAGCTCTTCCTGCAACCTACCTGCTAATTCCTTTGTTCTAGGCATTCAAGCTGCAATGTCCTAGATGACCAACAGGTTCAACTGTTACCTTACTGAAGTCTCTGGTCCTTACTTTTGAATCATTGCATGGCTTTTCTTCATTTACCATATGAAAAGGAATCCCTCTCCCCTACTCAGGCCTCCTGCTAATGCTGTCCCCAAACACAATTCTCCACTTCTACTCTGCCTATTTCTTTTATATGCTCTTGCCACTTTCTGAGAGCAAATAAAATATAGCTACCCTATTTTGTTTTTAAAAATGCTAATAACTGTTGTTCAAGAATAGCCAAACTCCTGTTCTATGTTGAAGATTAGATGGTATAATCACATATTCATCCAATTCTTTGATTCTGTGCATATTAAGCAGCTGCTAGAAATATTCTAGCACCTTAGTAAGCACTATTATCTTAAACGTTTCTGGTGACACTTCCCAGGTATGTAAGACATATATAGGGCTGGGAATGTAGTTACTCGTAGAGTGCTTGCCTAGCATGCATGAAGCCCTGGGTTCGACTCCTTCACACCATATAAACAGGAAAAGCCAGAGCTGGCTCAAGTGGTAGAGTGTTGGCCTTGAGTAATTAGCAGCTAGGGATGGTGGTCAGACCATGAGTTCAATCCCAGGACTAGCAAAAATACACACACACACAGACATACACACAGACATACACACACACACACACACACACACACACACACACACGTATAAGTGAATCTGCCCTGTAGTTTATATTGCAGCTTACCATTGCCTCTCCCCTAACAAGGCCACAGGAGGAAATAGTCACAACTGGGTTTGCAGTCATTACAGAACCCTCAGAAAGGAAATGAATTTTCCAGTTGGGTGCCTTCTGTGCAACTGATTTTACTTTTTAAGGAAGAGCTAAAATCTCTTCAATGCAGACACTGCTATTAACCCCAAGAATAAACCAGACTCCAAGATGCTATATTTGAACCAATTCACACTTAAAATCTCGTGATACTTTATAACAAAAACCTCAAGGAGATGATAAAACGCCCTCTTTATATTTGTAGACAAGTAAGGGTGTGAAATACTAGTCATTTAAATTATCAAAGTAGGTCTATGTTTACAGTTTTAGAATATCTTTTCTAATTATTCCTCCTATTGAAATATAACTAATCATTATATTGAGTTTCCTAAAATGACCTGAACACAGCTTTTATTCTCCAGTTTGAAGCTGCTATAAATAAATGCTGGTTCTTACAGACCAGCATTTCCTCTACTCTGCTTCCAGAATAACATTTTAAATCCCTAACATATCCAGGTACCAGCCCACTATGCCTATATCTGTCTGTCCTGACCTCTGGCCTTGACGACCCTATATGTATACAAATATCTTCACTTATCAGATTCTGTCCACAAGCTATTTTGGAGTACCCTCATCTTACTTATTTACAAAACCTAGTCTGTTCCAACCTGTGTGCATGCATCCATGATGTATGATGTATATAGCTCTCAGAGAATTTTTATAGCCTTTCTAAGGCCTATGTTAGTTAAATTTAGACATAGGGTATGTAAAGCCAAGTTTAGAAAGTGTTATCTAGGAGTATGTCTCCATTGCTTATTATTTTCCTTTCATCAGAAGGGAAATTTATTTTTGTAAGCTTTCACATTGTCAATACAAACGTGTAGCAGATTATTTTTGTCCCTTCCTTGAGCATTTGCTGTAGAACTTAATGAATTCTATATGCATGAGATAATTGTACATAATTTGTAAGCAATGAAATACTGAATTGTTGATTATATTGACTGTTTCTGGTCATACCAATGAGGATTAAAATAAGACTCAATGTAAAAGTTTAAATCTGTTTTTTATTTATAAAAAGTTGTGAAGAGCTTGACATTATGGATTAAGAATGATTCATTCAACACATTATGCTCTTTCTCAAAAAAAAATTAAGACCAAGTAAACAAACAGCAAGCATGTTCTCACTATTCTAACAAATCTACAATCCTGGATATCCAGATAATCAGAGAGGGCACTATTTCTTTGAAACACTGAACCAACATCTACTTTTATAGCACAACAATCAAGCCCTAAGAGCTTGCATTAGTGTTTTATTTTCACTGTAAAATGCATAGCTGAGTTACTGTTGGATACCACTCCATGCTTTACAAACAGCAGTTGTGTCTGACTCAGTCAATGGTTAACAATGAAATTCAGTGCTAGACTACACCCCTAATAGTTATGCAACCTGAAGAAAGCATTCCGGGCAGCATCTACTAAGTATGCTACAGAGTTCTGTCAAGATATCCCCAAGCAACACCAAGGAATTTCCAGCCAGCAGTGATTTCAAGACTAATTGTCCACGTGCAAAATTCTGCCTTCCGTTAGCATCTCTGATAGCTTATTACCACAATGGACACTATCAGCCTTGTGATGAGCCCTCTTCTTTCTGTCTCTTTCCCAGACACAGCTTAGTGCTGTATCCTTTCATTATCTGAACAACAACTTCATTTCTTTGGGTCTTCTGTTTCTTTTATTTATATAGTGTTCCTTCTGAAAAACCTTCAGATGTGCATTGGTGCCTTGCTTTCATTGGAAGGTTCCTGACAGCCACTGGAGAAAATCAGATCCATTTGCTGATATGTAGCCCACATGCTCAATGCATTTTGCCCAAGTGTTGACCCATAAGTGAGAGTTGACTATCCATCTGTGTTGTGTCTACTCAGCTTTTTATTTCTCACCAAAGAAGCAGTTACTCTTAACTTGATCATCCCAATCTGAACTTGAACCAGCCTTCCTTTCCCATTAAGTCCTACCTCAGACAAAAATGTTGCATTTCATTCCCACACTTCACAATGCGGGGGGTATTTTCAAAGTAATCATGGTTTTCAGGCTACACACGTATTTACGACCTGCCCTACTTCTCTTCCACTAGTCTCAAGTCAAAGCCATTTCCTTCACCTAGTAAATGATCTATTTATTCCCATTTTTGTTATATATTTTCAGTCACTCTCGATAGCTGTGCATTGTAACCTTATTCTAACCCTTTTTTTTTTTAGTCTAAATTGAACATTCTTTAAGTTGTTGCTATATTTTAAAATGTCCTCTGACAACCTGGTGGCCTCCTCTAGCACAATCCAGCACATTTTTTTTTCTCCACAATCTACAGACATTATTTATCTTTTCTGAAATCCATTTAGCGTGCAAAGCACTAAAATATTAACTTTTCTCCACATTACTGCACTGGAACCTCAATCACCTTCATAAGTAGTTTCTCCAGGTATATTTATTTAATCATGGTAACAACTGTAGTTTCTATGACCCTTCCTCATTCATTTCCAGGATACATTCTCTCCCACTTTCCTGTTGTCTTCTTCAGGTCATTTTTTTTTTTAGAATACTTCCTAATCATGTTCCATAAATTCATTAGAGATAAAATATATAAGGTGCAGCTATGGTTGTATTTTTTGTTCATATTTTATTACATTGGTTCTTTTTAGTTTTTCTATGTCTGGTTTTTGCAACCCCACTATTGGTCTGGTAAATGTATGAGTAACAGGGTTCTGCTCCACCCAGAATAGCAACAATTCTCAGCCTAGCTTGCGCTGTGTCTCAAGTGTTAGAGAGCAAGCTTTGGGATGCACAGGGAGAGAGCCTAGACCTAGAGTTCAAGTCCTAGGACTGGCAAAAAAAAATAGATTCAAAAATCTTTTACATGAACATATATGTGGTTAAACTCTCCTAGTTGCAAATATGAAATATCATTATTTTAGAAAACAGTACTACAAAGGCAAAAAAAAAAGAATGTCCTTTGCCTCTTAATCACTCTAAAAACCAGCTCACATTTCACCTGATATACATTGTTTAATCAACAGTCCACTTTATTTAAAACCATTTACAATCAATAAAAGTAGAAAACATACTACATTATGCGTAGAAAGATGAATAAAACCATGTGCACAGGGCTCCTATCAAGGAATTCATCAAATTTTAGCACAATGAAAAGTATCAAATGTAAAAACACATGTCTCTAATACAAAGAGAAAATGGAGAAGTTCACAAGTAATACAAAGCAATGGTTCCTGGATTGTCAACAGAAAAATTCTGCCAGCAATGACCTCTGATGTGGGTCTGAAGGTCACCTAAGATTTGTTTCAGGGAACAAAGGAAAAGAGGACATTTATTACGATCAATTGAATACAAGTGCAGAGGGGAAAAAAAAAGGCTTGAAATGCCAGGGTGTATCTGGTGACCTCTAAGTAACTCAGTGCCACCTGCCTTGTAAGTGCTGTAGGGTTCATGGATGGACTGACTCAAGCAGCATTGTAATAAAAAATCCTTAGTTAATAAAGCTTAAGAATAATACATTAACATGAAGATAGAGAACAATAAGATGTGATTCATTCACATAAAAATTTTATTGAAGTCAGGTGCCAGTGGGTCACACTTGTAATCCTAGCTACTCAGGAGGCTGAGAGCTGAGGATTGTCGTTCTAAGCCAGCCTAGACATGAAAGTCAGTGAGAATTCAGTTAATCACAGAAATAGCCAGATGTGCCACTGTGGCTAAAGTGGTAGAGAGTAAGCCATAAGCAAAAAAAGCAGCTCAGGAACAGTGCCTAGGCCCAGACATCAAGCCCCAAGACTGGCAAAAACAAAAAGCAAAACAAAACAATATATACGTAAATATATACATATGTATATATATATTCAAAAATCTTTTACATGAATGAAAATGTTGGTGGCTAAAGAAGAGTTAGAAATATAAAATGACATCATCATTTTAGAAAACAGTACTACTAAGACAAAAGAAAACAACAAAATAGATGTTGTCCTTTGTGTTTTTCTTTGCTTCTTACTCAGGATCAGGAGAGTCAACAAAGCAATGGTGAAGAATTTTTGTAACTTACATTGCAAGGAAATAACTTGATTTTTATACCCTTTTAAAATACACCATAAATCAACTGATATGTTTCTTGTTTCCCCAATTTGGAAGCAGCTTCTGTTACAATATTGAACTGTAAATAAGACTTCTATGTTTTCTGTTTTTGTTTTTTGTTTTTCTCAAAGAAATCTGAGTTTGACTGAGGGTTGCTTTTAAGAGTGATGGACACATGTAAACACAAATACATACAAAGTGAGGTTATTATATATTTGACATAAAAATAAGAAACATTCATAATTAACTTTAGATAATAGGTAGACCTTGCAGTTGGAAATGATGTTTGGATATGAGAGAAACTTATTATATATAAAATGCCTCATTATAAAGATGCTTGAAATAGCATAAAATACAATGTAACAGATGAAAATTTTCAAGAGAGAACTATTAAAATAAATGAGGAACTCTGTGGTAGGAAATGAGAGACAATGCTAAGGATAA
Source organism: Perognathus longimembris pacificus (assembly GCF_023159225.1). NCBI lineage: Eukaryota > Metazoa > Chordata > Mammalia > Rodentia > Heteromyidae > Perognathus > Perognathus longimembris. Next base: position 22,920,916 of record NC_063184.1, read on the forward strand.
AGTGACACATGTAGTTCACATAGTGCACATTTCTTCCTTGACTGCAGACAGGCCTCTATTTTTTTCTCAGCTTTTTTTGGTAGTTAATGAGAGCCAGAAAAATCCATAACCCAAATGCATGTCTAAAGTAAATAATGCAGCAAGGTTCACAAGCCTACGTTTCATAATATTTCCCCAGCAAAACCCTCAAGGCCTATTTTGTAAGAATAATTTGAGGTGAAGTATGGTGTCAAATGAAAAGAGTTCAAGTATATGATTTTCTCTGGGAATGGCTGCGTCAATAATAATTATTTTACTCTCTAAAGAAACCGCCAGACCAATTCTGGTATTAATAATAGATAGGCACTCACTATATACCAGAATTGGTGCTGAGAAGACATAAATTGACTTCTTCATAACAATCTTGAGAAGTATGTACTACAGATCTGGAAACTCTCACCTCTAATTCTGAAACCCACATACAAAGTAGAAATCATATGCTTCTTTTACAGTTGTTCCATATTTTGCTTTTTTTTTTCAATAAGATTGGTGCAAAAAGCGCTTTTGGTGGACAAGAGTGGTGTAAACATTTGTAGCCCTCACTTCTTCCACTGAGAGAGAATGAGGTACTTTGCAAAAATGACAGGATATTTCTAAGACCAGCTCAGGTGGGTACACATTTCCTATTAACCCCCTAAACTCCCCAGTTTCTGAATTCAGAATTTATCTACTCTCAGGAGTTTCAGATAAAGGATATTTCTCAATGCATGAGACCAAGAATGACAGAAAGGACGAAGATCACATATCAAAAATGTACTTGTGGTAGGATATGAATTCAGTATAACTGCAGATAACACACAAATAGTGTGCACATGCCCAAGTCAGTGCTAAGAAAGAAACTCATTGTTGTCCTACTCCAGCAGGTCTATTCCTTCTACATAGGTTGTGTCTCTAGTAGAAGAGCAGTCCTTTGAACTGTTAAAAACCAGATGCATTTTTTTTTTTTGGCTTCTAAATCCTACAATGGTATTTGAGGAACTTATTGCAAACCAAAGGTACATACAATCAATGTTTTTAGATACATGAATTGTAATCGTCAGCTTCGTTTTAAGTAGATATTGACACACAAGGAGTCTAAAACAGAGTGCTGAGCATGGCTAGCTGTCATGGATAGTTATGTATATCGCTATGGTTTAATGTCAGCAAAGGCTGCACAACATTCCATTTTTCCTGTGAAGGGAGAAGTGTAATGAGGATATGTGCTCATTGGAAGTCGAGTTCACCTCATTACACAAAGAAGCTGCCGAGTGTGCTAGGGCAAATAAAAGACACTGTTCAAGGTGCTGTGCTCCGGTCCTCTCACTAGCAAAGTTTAATGGCACTGTGAAGCATATGGCCGCAATTACTGGAGTTTGGAAAAAGGCTAAAGAGCCACATCAGGCTTGGATCTAACATTTATGTTGTTAATAAAATGAACCTATGGAGTTTTAGGAACTACAGACTCAGCTCCAAGCTTCAGCCATATTAGAAGTGTTAAGGGCAGAGAAAAAAGCCAAGGCAGTGCCCAAGGGCAAGGTGATACTTAGATAAAGAACAGCAGGGATTTAATGGGACCACATCTTCTAAAACAAGCTATGTGGATAGCAGCCAGAACTTCCTTCTTTCCCTTGTGTCTCTACCTGAGAAAACCTGACTATCGAGGAAGGAGTTTTGGACTGACATAAATAAATGACTGGATTCATTTCATATCACATATATTTTAGAGAATATGCTCATTGTGTGTGCTTCACTTTATTCCAAGCAGTTACTGTATGCATCTGGATGTATTTGTATGTGCTGTACACTTGTCACATATGCGTGACTACATATGTTTAAAATTCTAGTTTCAGAAGTATTCTCTAGACTAATTTGAGGAAATAAATGTCTCACTGGGTGCAGTGACTTGTGCCTGTCATCCTAGCTGTTGGGGGAGACAAAGACTGCAAAGATCAGGGTTTGAGGTCAGCGGGGGGGGGGGGGGGGAAGGGGGGGGGATATTGTCATCCAGCCATATGGGACCTAAAGAGCAGAATCCTGAGTCAGGCTTACCTGGACATAAACAGGAAGTTTATTCCAAAAACATAACTACAGCAACATGAGCCAGGGGAAGGGCTCAAATAGTATAGAGGAACTGCCAAGAACATGGGAACCCAGAGTTCAAACCCAAATACTACCAAAAGATAAGAGAAAATAACTGAAGTGCCCAAGTGGCAGCTTCCAAATTCATGGATAGCAGCAATACGGTGATATTGTTGTAGGGTGTACAGCTGACTCCATCTTGACTAGGGAAACATGGTAGGAAATGTTGTGGGGGAGTAGAGCTGCCTCCATCTTATTAGGTAAACCTGACCCCAAAATTCTGCTTCTGTAAATGGTTTGCTTGACTTGTTTGTTGTTTGCTCTACCCCTGCATCAATCACCTACATCTGTGCTACGCTTTTACCTTTATAAATCCCAATTTGAGGCCTGCTCAGGGTCACGGTGGCAGCTCAAGTCTGCACTGTGTCTCTGGCCAGTCAGCCTGCTCTTTTTTACGGTCGCAGTTTCAGCTCCTGAGTCTGTGCTGTGTCCCTGGCCGGTCACTTTGTTTTTTGCTTCCCCGATAAATCCATCTTTTTTCTTGAGACTGTCTCTGAGTGGTGGACTCTTGGAGGGACGTGGACTCCCCTCCCTCGGACCCTGTAACACTATTACTGAGATGTTGAAATTGAGTGACATAACGGGTGTGAATGTCATAAGCATTTCTAAATGAGGTATGTTATCCCTCGAGTGTTTTCTTGCTGTCTCTAATCAACCTTGAGGTCTGGAGAGATTGTCTCCCAACTGTGTGACACTTCCTGCTGTAACTGTGGAATCGTCTCAGCTGAAAACCAAGAGTTCACAGAGGTCTGACAGGCCATTAAGTCCCTTCTGCCGACCACCAACCTCTCCCACCAAATCCTAAAGTGAATTTCTTGAGTTTTGTTTGTATCTATCTACCTGGGACCAGTAATAAAGATGATCTCGTTCCCCTAGCACAAACAATGGCTTTCCCAGTCTGACACATTTCCCAAGGTAAGCATAAAACCCAAAGTGCTGGCTTTCTGCTTCCTTCTCGGCCCCATCCTCTCTCATATCCTCTCCCAGCCTCCTTGTTAACTCAAATCTAAGGCAGCAAAATGTAACTGACAATAGTCAGGCTCCGGTGGCTCTAGCCTGTAATCCTAGCACTAAAGAGGCTAAAATCTGAGGATCATGGTTCCAAAGCGCCCAGGCAGAAAAGTCCCCTGGAGACTCTTAATTTCCAATTAATTCAAAACCCGGAAGTGGTACTGTGACTCCAAGTGGTAAAGCCATTCGGCCAGAGAACTGCTTGTGTCTGATATTTATATTTTTCTTCATCTGTGGATTGACAAAATTTCAACTGAGTTTATGGCAGTGGGGTGAGAAGGTCAAGTGAAAAACTTCAATATCCACTTGAAGAAAGTGTGTGTGTGTGTGTGTGCGCGCGCACATATGTATGTGCAGACTTTGTGTTTAACCACACAAAATCCAGTGCTAGATGATTAACATATGCATGCACAGACACACACATACAACACTTTCTACTCCTTCCATCAACCTCTAGAAATATTTCATCCTTCTGACCATAAGGATAAATACACTTTGCTCAGATGAGTTATGAAGGAATTCGTAGCACTGCCTTGCTCTCATTCAAATCAGTTTCCGACATGGCTCTACCAGTTAGCAGGCCCCTTCCAGCCACTGAGCTGCTATTGCCAAGAGTTACAACCAAGAGCAGACATCCTTGGCTGTGCAAAAGTAGAACCTGCTTGTCTTCTTTTCAAAATTACAAAAGAAAACCCAGCATTGTCACAGCAATAACTAAGTTATATATGATATCTACACTATGGTGATGATCATTTCTATTAATGGTAGTAATTTGCATGAAAATTATGAAAGAACTTCAAGACTACATCAAACTTTTGGTCAAGTTAAAAGGATCACACTGAAGGCACAATCTTAGTCTCTATTTACTTTTCTTAATTACAGGCCTTAAATTCTAAGCATAAATTCGAAAGTTACATGGCCAGTGAATTATGAAAGATTGGTATTCTCTTTCTCCTTTTACCCAAAAGAGACTGTTATACTGGAAAGATACCAGGTAGCACTCACCCTATGAAAGAAATTCTGACTCCTCCTCTAGGTTTAATGTTCATTTGCACATTTGCACATAATAGTCCCATGCTGCCTGCTCTAGACCAGAGCATGAAGAGTGTCTAGCTGGTAAGGCTACATTAAGGACTGCTGGACATTAACCCTTGATTACATTTGATGTTTGAGAATTATATACATTAGAATTATTCTAGCATCACTTGCCACAGTCAAGAAATATTTAAATATCTTCCAATACCTAGTCATTTTAAGAAAATTTTATTTTCTAGAAAGTAATCATCAAAATTCGAAGTTACTTATATAGTTGTTAGTTCAGTTTTTCTCCTCTAAGAGAATATCAGTCTAAAGACTATTCTAAACACCAGTGAAATGTGCCCTTTAAGAGTAAACGTTAGTTAGGTACCAGTGCCTCAGTTTGTAATCCTAGCTACTAAGCAGGCTGAGATCTGAGGGTTGTGGCTCAAAGCTAGCCTGGGAATGCCCTGAAAGTCTTACTTCCAATGGAGCACCAAAAAACCTGGAAGTAGAACTGTGGCTCAAGTGGTAAGGGTGCTACTCCTGAGTTTAATCCTCTGTACTATAACCAAGAAAACAAAAGAGGATAAACTTTATGAATTTATATCATTCTGTATGTTATTAAAATGCTAATTGAGACAAGTTCTAGCTGCAATATTTATAGTAACTACATCTCTGATTATGCATTTATTCATTTTCAGTTTCAATTTCTACTATTATAAATTGAATCATTAAGAGATCTTTAAAAATATCCTCTAGCTCTGAAATGTTAATCACAATAAAAATACTGTATCCTTTGTCTAATTGAAAAAATATGCAAATATACAGGTACACATATATAGACTTATACAATATCCCACGCATATCACATATATTCATATGTATAGTATGCCTACCCAATTAGTAGCTTTCATTCTAATTAACTTATATTGTAAAATATAGCACTAAAATTGATTAATTTATGTCTTTATAGACTTTCTTAATTAGCAGCTGATAAAAGACTTGTTTTTGCTTGAGAATACAATTGAATTTTTACTCAGTATGATCATATGAAGAAACTCATATTAGTGATGAGAATCTTTTCTGTGTGATGGAAGGTTGAACAGGCAATAGTCGTTTTCTAGATTAAAGGCTCCATCACTATTTAAGAAATAGAAAGGTTGCAATTCGAGGAGGCCTGTGGGAAGATGGGCGAGTGTCGTCATGGGATGAAGAGGTCTACATGGGAAGGGCCAAGGACAATGAGAGGGTATAAAGAGTTAACTTGCTTGGCTTCACAATCCTGAAGACAGCATTGCTTCCTCAGGGTTGCTATGATGAAACAGTATTCTGTGAGTGCACAGGATGTAGAAAGTTGAACTAAATCACAGAGTTCTCAGTGACATACCCTGAAGGCCCTCTCCTTACACTGTGTTTACTTATTTTCCATCTTTTCATGAAAGTGTAATGTAGATAGCTCGCAGAAACAGGCTGAGAAGTAGCTTTGTGTCTGACTAAACCAGATGAAACCAGCCTTAAATGTCAAAAAGTACATATGAACAAAGACTCCATGAAAGAAACAAACTGTTAAGTTTAATGCACAGTATGAGAATATCTGATTCTCTTATCACCAACCACACACATTTCTAAATGAATGTTTGTTCATTTTACATATGGCATTATGGGTACAATGTCCCTTGTCCAAATCCACCTATTATTTTTTCTTATCCTTTTTACTTTTTTCAATTAGACTTCATATTTAAGGATGTGAGGCAAGGATGGTCAGCAATGTGACTATTAAATGGAGTCTATTTCTTTCTTTCTATTTTTTTGAGTAATATGGTAAAAATCTAGAAAATACTAGTTATACATTCATACATTGTAGATGAAATTTCTTCCATGTTCTCCAACTATGCAATTTCAACTCTGAACTCCCCATGAATGAAAACTAGTTGTACTTACATAAAGACAATCCCAGAATCTTTATACATACACAAAGAAATACAAACATGTCTTCTAGCTCAAGTTCTAGCATTATTCTCAGTGTTGTATGTTTTACAATGGGATTCATTCCAATGAGTTAATATTTGAGTTTTATCCTATGATTTAGAAAAACAAATACAAAGTAGAATTATTTTATTTAAACTGTTGAAAGGTCAACAGTCCTACACTGGAAGTTTTATTTAGAATTCAAGATTGTTTCTAAAACATTGCCAAACCATTTCTTAGCTTTTCTGCTCCTCAAAACTCTGCTTTTGATGCTAGGGAGTGGGTGGCAACTCACAATCATAAGAGCTAATAATTGCATAACAATTATTCATGCATTGACTATGAATAACAATTACCATGTATATTCCTCCTTTCACATTGACATGGTAGCTTTATTGTTGACTACAGGTTTATATATGCATCTTAGACCATAAACAGCTTCTCTCTCCTGGGGTCAAGTGTGTGATGTTCTTCACTGTATCATGCTTCAGCTTCTCTTATTGTGTCTTTCCCACGGTAGAATTTTTAATTGGCTTCTTGAAGATGATTGTGTATGTTGAAAGTTAAGATATTCTTAGGGGTTGACAAAGATCATTCGAGTCTATGTATACAACACTTACTACACACTCAGCACCCAGAAGTAATCATTAAAGCTTATGTCATAGCACTGATGTTTTTCTTTTCCTTTGTACCATGAGTAGGAACTGAGGCTAGGCCCTAAGTGCTGTTTCTTAGCAATTTCCACTTATAGCTTGCACTCAACCAATTGAGCCACACTTACACTTTCGGATTCTTACTTAGTTAATTGGAGATACAAGTCTCATGGATTTTGCTTCCTTGGCTGGTTGAGAACTGGGATCCTGAGACCTCAGTCTCCTGGTAACCACTGCAGGTATCAAATATTGTTTTGCAAATGCAGCATGCAAGACATTCTGGTACTCATATTTAATGAAAATGCTGTGCAGCAAAGCTCTCTATTATATTTTTGGCACTTTTGTTCTGTTTTCAATAATAAAATTTAATAATTCCTAACAACTAAAGCAATATTACTCTTGAAAAAAAAAAGAACAAGTTAAAGTAACACAAATTTGCTCCCAAATATTTCAGTAATAACAAATCTAAACACTTTCGGAAATGTATCAAACTATTTAAGCACAAATCTTATAAAGGTGTCATAGCTTAATAACTGAAACTAATAATATTTCCTATAATTCCATTCTCTACCTCATAAAAATTCTTCACATAAAAAGGTATGCATATATTAAAAGAAATCTATTGAAACTTCAATACACATTTCCAATAGGCCCTTTTCCATTGTCAAGCTTATTTTAATTTTATGAAATATGGTGTTCTGTAAATATAAATAATCAACAACTTCCAGAAAACAGCAATAATCATATGAAACCGTAACTGTACAGGTGGTTGTAAACAAGGACAATGCATTTAAAATTAGGATTCAGTAAATGTTACCTATCTATTCCTATTCTTAGCTAGTATGTGTTGGTATGTAGCCAAAAAATAAGGCTATGTTTCATTAAAGGAGAAGTCAAGAGAGTTTGCTGTCAGCAAGTGTTAGAAGTCCTTCATTTGTGTATTGGTTCTGCTCAATAAATATTTGGCAGAACTAGTACCATTCAGCTTACCTAAATATCTTTTAAGCACAGAAAAATATTCAAATGCTTGCATTTCTTCACGTAAGAATAAAGTATTTATTCAACATCTGTCTTTTCTATTAATCTAAAAGATCTAAGGTAGTAGGAATCCCATCATTTATCTTATTCTGACTCATCCATAGCATAACCTTAATTATATTTTTGTTTTTACATGTATTTTAATATGTACAGCAATAAAAATTATGGGCACATTTACGATCATGATGGAAATAAACAACATCCATAAGAGTGATTTGTTTTATTCTCTTTTGCACAAGAGTAAATTTAAGAAATTTTTTTCTTTAGTGTTTGCTTATTTGATTTGGAACTTGTGATAGTTTTGTAATTTTAATAACTTGTGATATTCTCTGTTCTATCAAAATGTATCACTCCTTCAATCAGGTATAGATTATTTTATTAGCACTGAGAAAAGTAATATCAGAGATTAGTTTATACTAAGAATTAAGGAAACAGTAAGCTATGTGGAAGAAGTCTAAGAATAACATCAGAGAAATTCAAAATAGAGAAATTATACTTCCAAAAGAATCTAGATTTTATAAAATTACATGGCTATTCTAAGGAGCTTATGTAGAAAGAAGTGCACTAATTTACATAAACAATTTTATTTCAATTAAGGATTGCAAATGGTAACCATTTTCAAGTCAAAATAAATGTTTGTTGAGAGTACATATAATTACAGAAAACAGTAATAATCCTTTCAAGTTGAACTCCAGGAAAGCTGAATACACTTAAAAATAAAATCCTACTATTCAGTGCAGAGATATGAAAGTTTATTTTTAATCAGGCTTCAGCCTTACTTGCTTTACTTTTCCATATGACACCATTTTCTGCCCATGTCCAGAATATTTATATTCTTCCAGATTGACATTCCTTAGGGAGCATTATGTATATTATAATCAGTGAACTACAGAAACCCAAACCAGCCACAGACTAATCAGGAGGCTTAGTCTCTGGGGAAAATTATCTTTCTAGAATTTTCACATAATGAATGATAACTTCTTGGCATTACTCTCTTATAATAATCACTAGTATTTTATAACATTATGGCATTTTATGTATTCATCAATGTAGACCTACTGTTTAACAATATAACCATAATATTATTGTAAATAATAATTCCTTTTTGGGGGGACAAACTCAAGTGAAAATAATACTAATGAAATTATTGAGAAAGTATATTATTATGAAAATCTAGAACATCTGTTGATTATTAATATTATACAAATAAAAGATCATAGCTAGTGTTCTTCACCTAAACAAAACTATGAGTTTTCTAATGAGGCAGATGAAGTAAAATCCTCCTGGTATTCCTGATGACTCTCACTAATGTTTATACACCAAGACTTGATTTCAAATAGTTTCCTAATATTTAAAAATCATAGAAAGCAAAAGAATTACCCTTTGGTTTCTTTTAGAGGAAAGTAGTATTCACCAACTGGTATAACTGTAATACTAACTAGCAAAGTGGCAAAACACTGGTGTGACTGAAATGTATGTAATGAGAAGGCATTCCATTAGATCAATGGATTTCAATATCATAATTCTGTAAGGAAGAATATCCTGCCAGCTATATTCTTAATCGTATTGACTCAGACAACTTTCAGCCAGTCAATTTTGGCCCTTTCTAGATTGAGTAAAGGACGGGGGCCTGAAATCCTCAGTTCTCATAAGGCAAGGGAAGACTAGCTAAGTAAAGTTATCAAGATTCTATTAGAGCCAGATGCTGGTAGCTCATGCCTGTAACATTAGCTACTCAGGATGCTGAGATGTGATGATCTAAGTTTAAAGCCAGCCCAGGCAACAAAGTCTCTGAGATTCTAATCTCCAATCAAGCTCCAAAGTGCTGTAAGTGGAACTGTGGCTCAAGTGGTAGAGTGTTAGCATGGACCACAAAAACCTCATGAAAAGCACTTAGGACTGGTGCACACGCACACATACGCACAGACAAGATTCTATTAGAAAAAAAAATCTAAGAGCAAAAGGACAGGAGTCAAGGGTCAACTGATAAAGTTCTGGCCTAGCAATTGGAAGTATCTGAGGATCCATTCCTAGTATCTCACAAAAGAAATTTTCAGTTTTCTGACAGGACTATTTCATATGAGGCCATCGTCTCTCTGGGAGATAGATAAATTTCCAATTATGAATACAATTATATAATCAAATGTGTTTTCCCATCAGATATGTTCAGAATCTGGTGAGTATATGAATCAAATGTCAAGTGTTAGTGCCCTTTGAGAAAGTAAAAATCTAAATACCACTGAAAACTTGAAGATACCGACTTGATGAAGCTTTGCAAAATGTGACTAATTCAGGGCATCAACACTTCATTGTTTTCTGTTAAAAGCTATAAATACAAAAAGATACCGAGACATATGTGTGCCTTTGCAAAGAAGCCCTAACAGGAGAAATGAATAAAAATGTTCCTCATTTTGTCAAGAAGATATCCACTTGTTTGTGGTCTTTTGAATAGATACCCAAAAGTGGGGCTGCTGGGTCATAGAGTAGCTCTATGTTTAGCCTTCTGAGGAATCTCCATACTGCTTTCCAGAGTGGTTGAACCAGTTTACATTCCCACCAACAATGAAGTAGGGTTCTCTTTTGGCCACATCCCCTCCAAAATTTGTTATTGTTAGTTTTCTTTATATAGGACATTCTTACTGGGGTGAGATGGAATCTCAATGTTTTTTTTTTTTGATTTGCAAGAACACACTAAAGCCACCAGCACAACTAATGTTCATCGCAGCACAATTTGTCATAGCTAAAATATGAAACCAACCCAGATGCCTCTCAGTAGACGAATGGATCAGGAAAATGTGGTACATATACACAATGGAATTCTATGTTTCTATCAGAAAGAATGACATTGCCCCCATTAGTAAGGAAATGGAAGGACAGCAGAGGATCACAAGAGCCCAATAGCCATGCCTTTATGAATGCATAATATGATGGTAAGTGAAATGAACTCCATGCTATGGAAATGACTGTTATATCACTGCTGTAATTACTTTCAACATGCGATGTGAAACTGTAGCTTCTATTGTTGATGATCCTCTTGTATCCCTTCCTCGTGGTTGTACCTGCACTATCTCTGTATCTTATCTGAGTAGATTGGAAACTGTGTATACTGGTATTAGGACTAGGAAAGTAAAAGGGAATACTAAAATCAAGAGACACAGGATAAAAAAACAAACGACTACAAAAGCAATACTTGCAAAACTGTTAGGTGTAAATCAACTGAACAGTTGGGGAGATAGGGAAAGGGGGAGGTAGGGGGGAATGAGGGAGGAGGTAACAAACAGTACAAGAAATGTATCCAATGCCTAACGTATGAAACTGTAACCTCTCTGTACATCAGTTTGACAATAAAAATTTAAAAAAGAAGATATCCACAATAGAGAAAGTTTCGTGTTTGTCTCCAATTCCCTCAAATTTAAATAGAGTCACTTCTTGGGAAATGACCACAAATAAAAATCAAGAACAATATGATCTAACCAGTTTTCTTCCAGAAATTAAATGAAATAATCAAATAAAGAATTACATGTAGGGCTGGGAATGTGGTCTAGTGCTAGAGGGTTCATACTTCCTTCTATGTTGTGTGTGTATGTTAAAATTTCATGTATATAAATGTGTATATGTGTGTATCGGTGTAAGAAAATATCAGCATATGATTAGTAGTGGAAGGAAATTATAGATTAATGAGAAGATGTTTACACGTAAGGTATTAGTTCCTGCAATAAAATGTCCAGCAAATATTTTGGAAATTGATTTTATAAGGATTTTTCCTGGTATCTGTTTTAGTAGCTTAACACTGGCTTTTCAAGATCTGACACTTACATAAAAAGGATGATCTTATAGGAAATCATATGCTATACTTAATACAAACCACCAGCTTGTTTGTTCTGGTCCTGTTACATGTTTTTTCTTATATCTAAAACAGAACTGGTCTTTGAAGCAAATGCACAAATGCCATTTAAAATATCAGAACTGTTTACGATTTCTGCCTCTCCTAATGGCTCTAGCTTCTTCAGTGATTTTAAAATTTTAATGGAAAATATTATCTAGTTTGATTCTTCTGTCTTATCCTTTAACTGAGCTGTATCTCAAAAACTTGGATGTAATTACACACCGCATTTCAAACCAATGAGGCTTGAAAGGGGATGGATGCAGCTGACATTAAAAGGATATAGAACTATGGCATTGCTGGTTTGTCACATACTATGCAAATAGAAGCATCAGTCAAAAGAGCTAAAGTACCAGCACCCAGAATGACAGCACTTTTTGATGGTTTGTTGACATTTATGAGGTGGAAACAAAGTAATGGTCCGAATGCATGCAACTACACTGGTCACTAGTGGCCTAACACTGTTTTCTGAACTATGAGGAACACAGACCCCAGGAGAGGCACACATTCATGAAGTCTCCCCCCTCATCCCATCAGTTAAAAGCTGATGTGTAGTGAGGCATATTTTTCAACCCAGCAACCTCACAAATGATGGAGGTGTAGGCTAGCCTGAGCAATAAGTAGGCTCTTATCACAAAGATAACCACAGCACAAAGACTGTTTCAAGTGGCAAAGCACTTCCGTAGACTGTGAAAAACCTGGATTCAAGTCCAAGTACAGCTAAAAAGGTTAAATAAAAAAGAGCAAAACAGCTGGACATTTTATCAATGATAAGACACAATCATCTAGACATCATTTTTAAAACCTGATTTAGAAAACCAGCATTAAATTCATTGGAGATACAGAGAAAGTTAATACTGAAGTCATACTGGTTAAATCTAATACTTGATACTTCCAATTTTGTATTTTATTTTGATATTTTTTATTAGTTATTTTAACTCTGATAACATCCATCTAGCAATATTGATTGGTTTGGGGAAAACATAAAGTGATTATAAACATAAACATATTTTGAACTTTCCTAACATATTGCTAAAGTTATTCCTCAATCATTCAATAATATTTAGTAATTCATGCTGTTAGAATAATTATCAGAAGCCACAATTAAAATATTATATGGTATTGCCTGTTTAACTGGACATAATTACTATTTGCTTCATTTGGATTTCCAATACCTGCCATCCTGATATTGATATTAATTTTTAAATATACAGTATACACTGATATGAATAAAAATTTGTTCTGTGAGTAGAAAAAGTATTGTCCAAACTCCCAAGAAGGATAAATCTGTTAGATCATATGATGTGACTCTCCAGTGTTCCAATGTATGTACCAGAGAAAGAAAAATACATAGATGAGTATATTAAGCACTATGTTTAAACCAAATGTGACCCCCTAAATCACCATTTTAGTAACAAAACAAGATGAGATGGGAGAATACTTAGGAAAAAAGCATTCATTATTTCAAAGGTACCTTGTTTTCCTTTAACTGTATTTAGTGTGACCAGGTATTGATATGTGTCATTATCACAAGAACATCTAGTTTAGAGAATATTACATAAATGTTTATTTTCTAATTTCCCTACCTCCTGAAGTCATGAGAAAGACTTACTGAGCCATCTAGAATGAAAACATTATCATATGTGCTAGTCATCTCACATTTAAGAGCAGTATTACTTTAAAACACCAAAAATAAAAGCACAAAGAAAGCTGGGGTGATAATAGGCTTAGCCTAAATAACAAAAGCTTATCAAGGTCAAACCATGGAAACCTTCAAGATCAAGATCAACCTGAGTCTGAATGGCAGTTACCAGTGATATATTTTCACAAGCCACAATGAAGTCTCAGACCAAAACCAAACAAACCAACCAAAAAAAAAAATATCTGTGGTTTATTTCAAAATTAGACTTAAAGACAAAGACAAGATGACAGAGATCTGTCATATCCTCAGGGAGGGTCATTTTTCAAAATGGTTCTTCTAGGATCGATTTTCTTAGTAGATGCCAGTGAAGGCAACTGCACAAAAGCAGGGAAAACCCTGCAAAGGCAGAGAGTGCTGTCTTTGATAACAAAGCTGCCTGTGGCTACTCAAACTTCCTATTATGTTTCAACCCTTCAAGAGAAATAAGAAAAGCTTGGCAAAGGGGTCACACCTAGAGACCAAGGTAGTTTGAAGATCAAAACTGGGTAGAGAGAAGACATTATATTCCTTAAGGACAAAACTTTTTTTTATCTACAAAAGCCTGAAATTCACAGCCTTCTCTTGATACTATTTTATAACATTACTCTTTAGTACATGAAAGATGGAAGAAATATGATTTCCCTCCCGCCCCCCTAGTTGGTTGGTTGATATTTGCTTTTTGTAGAGGAGGGGGAGGAACAAAGAACATGGAAATGTTTTCAGATGTTAAATGATCATTGCACAGCTCAATATTTATTAAGGTAAACCATTCCTAGTGCTTCTTTCTGGAGGCTGTATTTCTATATTCAATTGACCAGACAATTCATGTTGCTGATAGATCTTCAGAAAATCGTGTTTTGACCCTCATTTGCTGAACGTTGTTGTACTGATAATCTGTCTTCTTTCAAACAATTTTCTTTATCAGTATACACATATGGTAACTTCTGTTTCACTGGTTTATTGTTGAAAAGCGATGAGATGAACATACAAGAGTCAGCAGCCCAGGAAGGTTCATAATATACACTCTTAATGCTGGCCTCCCTTCCCCTTCTAGACTTGAGTTCAGAATCTGAATGTACCCCCTATACTAACTCAAATCTGTCCTCCTCTGTCTGTGCTTTGCTCTCCATTGATGTGTTTTTAAACAGCACTTGCAAACTTAATGTGAGGTGTCATTTGAGAAACTTCATATAAATCATTTGCCCCAAGTTTCCAGTTTTTCTAATTAATAATTATTTCACTTGTATAGAATATACACTAGGTATGATAAAGAGTGATTCCCAGATTCTTATCCAAAATATTATTGAAACTTAGAATACATTTCTTTTCAGGAATAGATCTCTTTGACTAAACACTAGACATTTGCCTTCTAATTAATGCCACTCCAGAAGTCAGGGTTATCTGAGCATTATCTTGTATCACTTATAATCCTGTCTGCTCTTTGTCACCAGCCAGTAGTTTTTCTTCCTGTTAAGAGGGACTTTAAAATAGAGCTTCACAAATTGGAAAGACAGATACAGAGCACTCTTCTTTCTTTCTTTGCCTTTTCTAAATAGAGTGTAGCTAAGAGAAATTCCAGGAATAAAACGTGTATGTACCTACTTGAAAACCTATCATATGACCTGTGCACTTGATTAAAATGGAAACAGATTCTATTAGATCCTGTGAAACCCTCTCACTTCCCAACTGAGGCCAGCAGAATTTTCACGAAGAGTTCACAAGGGATTCCTTCTCTTCAGAGATAATAATTACCTGGATATTTGTGAAGGAAATCAGACTCCTATTACACACAGTCAGATTTCCTATCAGATTGAGATCAAATAATTTAAAACCACATTTTATAAAGTCTGAAAAACTAGAATTCTTTTAATGTCCCTTTCCCAGACCTTTGCTGTCCATCATTAGTAGAATAAGATCAAGTATAGTCAGGTCAAATAAACCATAATTTCAAGGAAAGGATTAAGACACTGG
This sequence comes from Perognathus longimembris pacificus, assembly GCF_023159225.1. NCBI lineage: Eukaryota > Metazoa > Chordata > Mammalia > Rodentia > Heteromyidae > Perognathus > Perognathus longimembris. The sequence continues at coordinate 22,936,298 of NC_063184.1, forward strand.
TGGCTAATATGTAGGACTCTACATTTATTTCACTCAAAGTATTTTATTAAACATTAAGTTAAGAGTTTCTTTTATGTTCCTTTCCTCCAGTGTCAGGATTTGAACTAAGAGTCTTATTCTTGGTCTCAGAGCCTCCCATTGGCTAAGTTTGCTCACTCAGCTGGGCCACTAATTAGTTGAGTCTTGCCTCTAGCCTTGCTTTTCTTGCTGGTTATTGTGCAACCAAAATCTCATAGAGAGGAGAAGTAGGAATTGAATTAAATCTCTGTATATGAAATGAGTTTCATAACGAGTGGGGAGTTTTCAATATGCAGTATGTGTTGCCAGAGCATATGGGTAGATTACTCAGCTGGGTAGAGATTCAGAGTGCAATACAGGATCGAAGTAATAGGACCTCAGAGTCATGGATCGAGAGCAGGTATTGCTGAAGTGGTGCCTTGCGTGCTATCAGGATTCAGACTACACCTTCACCCTTCCTCAGGACAAGGAATAACACTGATTTTCAACAAACCCACTCTTGAGTCAGTATGGAAGGCAGAAGCATGGTGTACTAACTAGCAGCTGATGGAGGAGACATCTAGGAATACTATTGTAGTTTACTATTAGTAAGCTATATACATATATAATATTTTATATATAAGACTATATATAATTATATAATAATGTATATGACTTCAGGAAAATACTGAATTACATGAAAATTACTATGAGCATAGAGCTTAGGTAAAGAAGTCAAAGCTTCTTTCTAATGCTCAAAACAGCCAGTTACTTTAAATGGTCAAAAACTTTCCCCATCTATATACGACAACCCTTTGCCTTTTCCTGACAGCAATATCAGCAATTGCCCTCAGCAAAATGATTTAAAGAAAATTGATCTCTGTTAGACTTCTCTGGCAGAAGATGTTCAAACAATCCTTTCAGGTATGAGGTTGGGCTGCTAGAAGCGGCATGATAATTCTTCTAACAAAAAACAACAACCAGGGCTGGGAATATGGCCTAGTGGCAAGAGTGCCTAATATACATGAAGCCCTGGGTTCGATTCCCCAGCACCACATGTATAGAAAATGGCCAGAAGTGGCGCTGTGGCTCAAGTGATAGAGTGCTAAGAGCAAAAAGAAGCCCAGGACAGTGCTCAGGCCCTGAGTCCAAGGCCCAGGACTGGCAAAAACAACAACAACAAAAAAAAAATAAAATAAAAACAAGTTTTAAGATCCAATTAAATGATCTTTCTTCTTTTACTCTTTTTAGGTCCTATTTAGTTTTAGTTTCAGAGTCCTAAACTCAACACTCCAGTTGAACTAAACTAGAGGTTGAATTAGAAAATCTGAAAATTATACACTTTGTATATGAATTGGAGTTAATTTGCACAATGAAGAGGAATATTGAACTTTTGAAGACATAGGAGAGAAATTTTATGTATAGTACAGTCTTGAAAATAACTAACAGAAAATTTAAGAAAGGACTTTTTTCCTCAGTAAAGTCTTTAAAATAGATAATCTCTAAATAACCCCTCTTTACCTCTTTCCCTATCCCTCTTCCGCTCTTTGCTGTTGAGCTGATCCTTTCTCTGTCTTTGGTGCTTCTCATGGGGCTTAAACTCGGGGCCAGCACATGGTCCCCCAGATATTTTTGCTCAAGGCTAGAGCTCTACCATTTGAGCCATGGCTTTACTTCCGGCTTTTTTGTTTTTGTTTCTGAAGTTTATTAGAGATAAGAATCGTACAGAGTTTCCTGCCAGGGCTAGTTTTGAACTTCAGTCCTCAAATCTCAGCCTCCTGAGTAGCTAGGAATACAGGTGTGAGTCCTTGGTGTCCCATTACCATCTTTTTATCCCAGTGGTTACTTTATCATTAGGTAAACATTTATAAATAGTACACACTAATAGTGTTATTGTTAATATTATTATCAATATTGGAATTAGTGTTATGAATCGTAATACTAATTACTATTATTAGCAATCATAATATTACAATCCTTATATTACTTTTAGAATAAAATTGGTATTAATATTAGCAGAGGTGGTTCTACATGGCCTCTGTTAATACATCTTGCCTTATGTTTCTGCTTCTAGGCACAGGTACCACAATACAGCTTAGTACCCAGGTAGGCTGATCAAATACTGGAAGCAGCCTGGAAAGGCCAATGTAAGGAATTCTAACTAAGAGACATAATAAACAGTGACATCAACTTTCATCCAGAGGTGAATATTAAGCTGGGTGCCCATGGCTTAACCCTCTAATCTTCAAGAGTCTGACACTTGAGAATCTCGGGTACAAGCCAGCCTGGGCAGGAAAGTCTGTGAGATTCTAATCTCCTATGAACTAGAAATAACAACAACAACAACAACAACAACAACATAAGTGAAGGTATAGCTCAAGGGATAGAGGGAAAACGAAGGGTAAGTACTAATACCCTGAATTCAAAGTCCAGTACAAACACACGCATATACAGGTACACAAAACAATGACATGGTGGAGGAACTCTTTTCATTTTGTACATAAGTTATCTACTCTTCTGTAATACAGAAATGTTTTCATTATTTTGGATTTCATAGCACTTTTATAAAAGACCAAGTAATACACAAAAGAATACGTAAGAAAGAAAAATCAACATCAGAATTCATCATTTTAGATTCATTTAGATGTCATCCCCAAGTCTCTATAACATTTCTTCCTTCCAAACTGAGGTAACTTTAGAACAACTGAAGCTATCTAACTTTGAGCATCTAAATGTGTATATATCTCATTTATATTATGTCTCTGAAATCACATGAAATTGGCACAGAATTCTCTTAGTGGTGTAAACAGTTTAGAGTTAACAGTGGTATTCTTTGATATTGATTTTCTTAACCAAAAATATCCATCCTATTAAGCTAACTCTTTGTATATAACACTGATAAATAGATATAAACAAGTAAGTATGATCTATTTCATCTTCTCATCCATATCAAACTAATCATAGACATAGATAGAGTGCATTAATTTTACAACAAAGGTCTATATAGGGGACCACATAAACTGATTAAATTTATTGATCCACCAAATGATTTATATTTCTTCCCAGGTGCCTAGTCATGATGTTTGGTATAAATAAAACACAATTCAATAAATATATAGTGTGGTAACAGTAGGTATTTTTCACATTTATTTTCTGGTAAATAATTTTTGTATGTATCTTGTTTGTCAGAATGAAGCACTACAAAATTTATTCCCAGTTACGGTTCTATGGAACTTTTAACATCAGATAATGGCTTCATTAAAAAAAATATATGCAACTATCATTTGCTACTTTATGCAATTACCTGACTTTCCACCTAAAAGATTTTTCCTCTTGCTTGCAATGTTCTGAACACAAAGCTACTTTCACAAATTAATTTCCTTTTATTTCAATAATATATCTTTGTCACTACTTTGCCAGCACAGGAAATGGAAAATGTTGACAGCTAAATTTTTAGTAGTCATATATTAAGGCTTAAAAATTAATATTACAGTTTGAATTTTCCCTTAAGGAATTTAGTGTAGCATACATGGTGCATAGCACTTTGATGATCGTATTAGAATTCCCAAGGCATCAATAAACCAAATGTGAACAGAGAGTAAGTATTCATGGAAAAGTCTAGCTCATAATTCTGCAGGAAGTACAATAAAGCCTGGAAATGATAAATGTGCTTCCTAATCACTTGGAAATGCTCTAAAACAACAACAAAGTATTTAGACACTGCTATTCTGAAAGCAGTACTATTCTCTTCATGGAGTCCTACCTGCCAGGTAGCATTGACTGGGATATGATAGAACAGTCTGCCACCCAAAGGTGAAGTTTAATCGTCAGAACACAGAGAAAGCCTCCACTGTCTATGATAATGGGAGGGCAATGCAGGCTTTGTCTACTGAAGGATTTAATTCAAGGGCAAAGCATTACACACAGGTGTGTGAACAAGTTAAATATGTCATTGTATGTAACTGCAAATACAACTCTCCTGATTGGAAACAAAAATGTTTTGAAAGATAGTATTTGCTAAAGAAAAAGTGTATTCCATTCGATTTATTCCTATTAAATTTATAGAAATGTAACCATCTAGCAAACCATCTAGTCTTTTACAAATCGAGTGATGTTCATTGTGATTTAAGAATGCAACTGAAAATCTACCTTTTCCAACAAGGGCTTCTATTGTATGAACCCCACTCTTATTTTACAGATTGCACATCTTGACAATAGGAGTTTTATAGTATACACAGTTTGTGGAATTTTAAAAGGAGATCTTCTTTCTACTTTCTACTGTATAGCTGCATCTTCAGGTTTTATAATACCTCATGGTAGTCTATATTGCTCAAACAAAGTTATCTAATACAAAAGTCTATTAACTAAATAGTTTCAAACTATCCAAATTCCAAGCAATGTTCACAATCAAATACTATCTATTTATGGGCACTACTCGATATTATTTAGTCTCAGGGTCAGAAATGGGCAAGTTTTTGATTTGCATCTATAAACGTTTTATTTTTAAGTAGTGTACAAGTCTTGTACATCCTAAAAGTGTATGTAAAAAATCCAATAATAAATATAGACATTTGGTGTGGGAAAGATGGTGTGATACTAGAAATCACTGAATAATCTATAGCACATTTGATCTTGCCTGTTTCTCAGCAGATATATTTCCATATCTAAGAAATGAAAATTCCATAAGTGAGTCACCTAACATGCTTCTGAGAGATTGGGCATCCCCAACCTTCTGATCCATGAACCTTCCCTTGAACTACTTCAAGGTCTTTATTGAAGTGTCTAGAGTGCTTTTGGAGGCTCACACTCTCCACAGCATGTGAAACCTCAGAGCTTGCCACTTTCACACAATGTAAACAACCTAGAGATGGACTTGTGTAAAGCGTCTCCCTGTCTGTCAGGGAAGTCTTCCTGATGGGTGTCAGTGGCTTATGTCTGTAAACTCAGCTGTTTCTGAGAAGACCCAGCCCCATCATGGATGGAGACAAGTCCAGGCAAACATCTCACAACTCATCTGAACAAACATCAGGGCATGGAGGAATTCCAGCTACATAAGAGAACAGAGAACTAGAGTTGCACCCTAGCCCAGTCCAGGTTAAAAAATGTTCAACCGAACCCCATCTCAAGATGAGGTTTCCACAGCTAAGGCAAAATCTTAAAGACACTGTAATGTGTTATATTTAGGAGAAAAGAGTGGATCATAAATTGCATGAACTTTAATAGTGAAAAAAGAGTGGAATCAATCAAAGTGTGTAATGTATAATAAATAAGGAAAGTTTTACACATATATATTTTATATTCATATTTTAATATATATGTATGTGCACATGAGTGTATGTATTTGTGTGTGAGTGTGGATGTGGGTATATCATTTGTAGATCAAAATTGATCTCAATGGTATATTTTGACAACATCTATCTTATATCATTGGGACTAATATATGTCTGAATTATTTAGTTTAGTATTTATAAGAGAATTATAATAGTAGAAAATAAAATGTTATTTCCAGAAATGGCAAGATGTTCATATCTATTTCTATCATGTCCAAAATATTTGGTATTTGAACAGTTAACACTATTAACTTCCTAGAAATATTCAGCAATGATATACTATTTGATACGTGTGTGAATATGCTACATTGTAAATTCACAGCATAAAATATTTACAATGGTTGTACAATCCTAAATTTGAACACTGTCTTAATAAGCAGTATATCTGCACACAAATGTGTACAAAGAATGGATCTTTTAAATTTTATTTTGAATGCATTTTCAGCATACTTAAGGGATACTCTGAAGTTTTCATGAACCTTTCTTCTAGGGCTGGCTACAAAGGATTCTTTCTGCTCTCCTCTGCCCCATTTACTAGGATCAGAGATGTGAGTCGTCAGTGTCTGGCACTATGCCTTTAATTTTAATAGCACTTATCCATCTGGGTTCCTTTGTATGTACAGATTTACTAATTCTAAACTAAATTCCCATAGATGAAATGTCAGATAATGAAAGCAAGCATCAAAAGACATTGTCCAGTTCTACTGATGGCTCCATGCAATGAATACACTGTAAAAGCCCATCGTAGCCTTGGTTGAAAACCTTCCTTCCAGCTCGCCTCCAGGAATCTGCTGAGGCATGGCAGCTACCCAATCAGCATTGCCTGGCTCACGGTGGCTCATGAGTGCTATGACATTTCCACTGAGATAAGTATCTTTGGTTATTTTTCAGCTCCTCTTTATAAGGCAGTATCATCTCCTTAGAAGAACATGTTATGCTGTAGGCTCCATCTAGTCACTTAGCAAAAATCTAAAAAAAAAAAAAGGTATATCAAATTCCAGATTTCTAATATCAATTCAATTTCATTGTAACTATACATATACCACAAAGTCTAATATGTGGAAACATCTATTCCATTTTTCACATGAATGGGAGGCTCCCTGACATACAGGTATTTGAAAATGTAATATGCCAATTCGCAGTCTGTGGACACATGATCTTCATTTTCTTTATCATTTCCTTTGGTCATCTAAGAATACAATTAAATACCATACTAAATAGCCACCACCAAAACTAAAACCACAAGGTAAATTTAAAACCACATGCATGAGAGAAATGAGTCTTTACAGAAGCTGATGAAAGAGCCAGTCCTCACTTCAGATTTTAGAAGCAATTCATTGGTGTGCTAGAATTAAAATTAACCTCACTGCCCTTCCTTACAGTGATGGTGAAATCCCTGAAAAAGAATGCATTAGAATAAAGAAGCTTAGCCATATGGTAAAAATGTGACCTTCTTTAACTGATGGGAATATATCACCAAGAAAACAGCATGATAAACTCTTGGATTATTGGCATTGCAAAAACAATCACCCCTTTCATGACAGAAGTGACACAGAAGAATCACAGGATTGCTGATCTTTTTACAAGAGATCCATTAAAAAAAAACTCAGTGTGTAAGAATTATACAACTATTACAGGAGAAAAATGTATAGATATCCTGTCCTTCTCTCTATATAAGAAATGTGCTAGAAGGAAGAGAGGTAAATTGGTTAAGAGAATTTTTCTTGAACCAGATATCTGTCTTTGGGTAGACTCTTGACTTAGCCACTCCATATACTGAATAACCATAGGTAGGTTTATTATTTGTGCCTTATGTTTTCTCATCCATATATAAAGGTAACAATAATTACACATCTCATTAGGTTGTTGCTAAGATTAAATTGCACTTTACAAACAAAGCACTTAGAAGAGTGGCTGGCATCACAAAGACTCAGGACGCACTAGAGAAACTAATATGTCAATATGATAGGTAAAAATGGTTAGAAGAGAAAGGAGCCTACAAGGGTTAACAAGTGTTAACAATTTTAACACTTTCTACTTTTGACAGTGTAAAACATGTCATGAAGCAATGATTGAAGCTATATGGATTAAGTGTGCCATTATATATGGTATTTAGTAATACAATTGTCCTTCAGTATACTCAGAGGACTGGTTTCAAGATTCTCTGAAAATACCCAAATCACTAGATTCTCTACTTCCTAGTGAAAATGGTATAACCTAAGGACTCTCTCCTTCCTTCCTTCATTCGTTCCCTCTTTCCCTCCTTCCTTCCTGCCTGCCTGCTTTCTTTCCTTCCTTCCTCCTTTTGGCAATATTAGTAATTAAATTTAGGTTCCTCCACTTGCTAGGCAAGTACTCTGCTGCTTGAGGCATACTCTTACCTCTTCCTATATGCTTTAATTGATGTCTGTACTACCTACAATATCTAGAAAATGGTAAATTCTTTTTTTTTTAATTTTTATTGTCAAACTGATGTACAGAGAAGTTACAGTTTCATATGTTAGGCATTGGATACATTTCTTGTACTGTTTGTTACCTCCTCCCTCATTCCCCCCTCTTCCCTCTCCTTTTCCCTTCCCCCCCACACCCGAGTTGTTCAGTTGATTTACACCAAACAGTTTGGCAAGTATTCCTTTTGTAGTCATTTGTCTTTTTATCCTGTGTCTCTTGATTTTGGTATTCCCTTTCAGTTTCTTAGTGAAAATGGTAAATTCTATGGGGAAAATAATGCCAAGAAAAACAATTGTGCAGCGGAGACTCCATCATAGGCCTAACCATGTTTTCAAGGCACCATTGGTTGAATCAGTGGATGGAGAGCCCACAGATTAGAAATTTGAGGATACAGCGAGCTGGTGGTATAACTCAATTGGGAACTAAAGGAATGAATATAAGGGGATGGGATTCCAACGAATAGAATTTGTGATAAGCAAGAAATCCTTGCTCCAGAAATGCATATTTTGACCCACGTTATAAGTTTTATATCATCCCAAACTAAACAATAGAATTTAGTTAAGTTAATGTTTATTTTTTGAAAATTCTATATGTTTTGGCCCAGAATAAGCAGCAAACACATATACAGGCAACATAAACCAAAAATGTATGCCTAAAATACTTGAGAAAGTAGACCAAAGATGAAATCCAATCGAGTTCTGCAAAGTGAAGACAGGCAAGTAGAGAGACGTTGTATTCTGAATGCTTGGTGCCATTTAATCTTTACAAGATGTCTAAATGATGAATTTTTATAGTTGTGAACCTGGGGCTAAACAAAGCTAAAGAACGTTTCCATTTGTCAAACAAGAAATTATTTATTTCTAAGAATAAACACGCTAAGAGAGTAGAATGCTTTTTACACTTATTATATATGGCAATAGATGTATATTTTCTCTGAAAATGTTTACTCGTCCAATGATGTGATTACACGCCCAAATCCTGGAAATATACTGAATACTTACAAGGACATACTGTCTTTAGAACACAAAGCTAAGTGTTAAAAAAAAAAAAAAGTGAATTGTGTCTCAACTATCATTGTAGTCCCTGCTTTGCTTATACTCCCAAATCAAGTGCTCATTGCATCACAGTAAAGATGAGTATTTTCAAACCTATACTTTAGATGTTGAATACTTGAGACTTTGAATTCTCAGGATTCAGTTGTTGTTAACCTATATGAAGAGTCTGTTTACCATGCACAACATTTATTCCTCACAAGCACTAAGTATAGTAGGATTATTAATTGTACTCTGGCACCTATGGAGTAAACCGTAGGGACTGTTCCAAAGGCAATTTGAAGCTGGTATATAATTAAAGACACTGAGTAAGGAAAATGTGAGTTGATGGTCATAAGCCTGTTAAAGGAGTACTAGCCACCATCCCATCTTCTCCAGCAGTGATAACCAGTGAAGGAATAAATACCAGCACCCAGGAGGCCTATTCAATGACAAATCATGTTAACTCCAATGTATTTTTGCTGGGATCTTGTCTGTTAGTCTTCCCCCTCATCCCGGATTTGTTTTTATTGGTCAGAATAAATAATGAACACATGTTACAAGTAATCATTCTTTTCCATTTGTAAAATGATAAATTATAAAATGTCCACCATATGTCTCAACTAGGATGAGATCTATTCATTGTAATATAATTTGTATAATAATATAGATATTTGATTTTTAATTTTTTTTCTTTTAGAAAAGCTATTATTTCATAGCTACGAGACAAATTCAATATATAAAAATCGCTTTTGCTTTTTTCATTATTATTGGAGACTATCGGAGTGCAATAACAATTTTGGGCTTCATATATTTTGCAAAGAAATTACACAAAATTCAACTCATATCAACATGGTCATCCAGAGAGCTACAGGTACCACCTTCACCCCACTTCATGGATTCTGACCTAAGAAAAATGGAGAGAACTGTGAGTTAACTTAAGATCTTAAGTATTAGATTAAAATGGTAAGTTCTAGGGGCTGGGGATATAGCCTAGTGGCAAGAGTGCCTGCCTCGGATACACGAGGCCCTAGGTTCGATTCCCCAGCACCACATATACAGAAAACGGCCAGAAGCGGCGCTGTGGCTCAAGTGGCAGAGTGCTAGCCTTGAGCGGGAAGAAGCCAGGGACAGTGCTCAGGCCCTGAGTCCAAGGCCCAGGACTGGCCAAAAAAACAAAAACAAACAAACAAAAAAAAAGGTAAGTTCTTGGAAAATAATAATCATATAGATATGCAAGTAATCCAAATATTTGATTTCAAATTAAATTTATTTTATATATTCATGTTTTATTCTCAGAAGATAATTAAAATTAGTTAAAAATTCACATAAATGAGTTGTAGAATCATTTCATTTCTTGTACAGAAATTGAAAAAATCAATTTTCCAAACGAAAGGTAAATGGAAGCACAAAAGTATAAATTTTATAATTAAAAACATGTCAATGAAAAAATAATAATATATAGAGAATAATGAAAATAGAAAACTACATGTTTGTAAATGAGATTAATGTATATAAGATAAATCACAAACATTACCATATTACAAGGGAAGTGATATAGCAATGTCTACTTATGTTGAGGGACATACTTGACCAATTCTTCCTCATCTTGATATTACATTAGATAGCTGAACTACTGTCAAATTTGATAAAGAAAAAAAATTGACAAGCAATCAGACCTCTGGTAAAGTTTCAATAGTTTCAGCTTTGAAAAGAGTATATAAAACTAATATTCTTGTGTACACTAAATGAGTGAATTGGAAATATATATGTATAGGATAATATTTTATTAAAAAAGCAGTTTTGAGGTAAAGAATACAGTAAATATAGATACTTAGATATACAGAATCATTTGAACAGTAGGAAAACAAAGCTAAATAAAGTCTTAAGTTTTATTACATCTGCAAGATACCAGTTGGTAAGTTCTCATACAAATAGTGCTGAAAGGGTTTTAACTACAGCAGAACACTACTTTTTTACATGAACACAGATGTATATCACATATTCGGTTCACAAGTTTGTCTCCCAGAACTAGGGCTGGAATTCGGTAGTAGAATGTTTGCTCAGCATGCATGAGGACGTGGGTTCATTCCTCAACAATGCAAAGGAGCAAGTGAAAGTCAATGATTAATACTTTAATATGTCTCATCTTTCGGTAAAAATTAATTTGATCTTCAAGGCTAGGGGTGTTTACCTGCAGTCTTCTTAAATTTTCAGTTTTAATTAAATACCTTACCATGGCCTTTGGCAAGCTGTTCATATTTTCTAGGAACCTTTTCTAATATCCAAGGGAATATATATATATATATATATATATATGGATATGTCTATTTATTTATTTATTTATTTACTAAATGCTAAAATCTCTTCTAACTCCAAAAAAATACATGGTTTGATACATGAAAAGCAAGGATTTACTAGCTATACTTTGACATCTAAATAAAGGATTAAGGGACTGGGAATATGGCCTAGTAGCAAGAATGCTTGCCTTGTAGACATGAAGCTCTAGATTCTAGCACCACATATAGAAAAGGCCAGAAGTGGCACTGTGGCTCAAGTTGGCAGAGTGCTAACCTTGAGCAATAAGAAGCCAGGGACAGTGCTCAGGCCCTGAGTTCAAGCCCCAGGACTGGCAAAATAAATGCATAAATAAATAAAGGATTAATGCTCTCAATAATAGTGTTATGAAATTCTAATAAGTATGTTTTGAAACTGTGGGTAAAATTAGATTATTCTTAATTCAAAATATTACTTTAATAGTTCTTAAATGCCCTAAATCTAATGTAAGTCTAATGTGACTTACAGCTTTTAAACATGCACATGGCTTCTTAGAATCATGGATTTTACTGTTCCTTCTACAGTAGAGGGAAATAGATACCAAGAAATTTAAACAGTTTGCTCCAAGTTGTAAGATGTCAGAAGAGCTCAGAGAAGGTTCTAGTAGCTTTTGATTATAGTTCCAATGTTCTTCGATTTTCACCCCAGTAAATCACTTTTCGGTTGTATTTTCCTAAACTTGGCTGCTTTCATGGTTAATTTGTTAAACATAGTTGAGGTTTTGATTTTGTTTTAATGAAAAAGAGCATTGTAGTCAACAGAAATTAGCTTTCTTTCAGGAGAAAGTTCAAAAGTGTCTATTGATTGCATTACTGTTAGCCACTACAAAAGAAAAGGTTCCCCCATCTGTAATTCCTTTAAAAGAATATAAAAGCTAATATTTTATCTTAATAATCCCCACTTATAAAAGACATTGCAGCTAAAATATAGAACATTACTTATATTATTATTTTTTATATTTTAACGAGATATTTTAAATAGAGGTAAAGATTAAGGGCTAGAACTCATTTGAAAGATTGTCTTTGTTCACGACATCATATTGCAAAAATAATATCTCACGGGGCCACTTAAAAGAAGTCCAGCTGAATCAAAGGATGTCCTGCTTCAATTGAATTTGGGCAAGAATGGTAAAGTTGAAGAGATATTAAAGCCTTGCAAATAGGAAGTGCAATCTTCCTTCAAAGAAAGTGATCTTTGGGATGGATTTTCTAGTAGGAAGTAACTCTCCTCAGGAACTTATAACACACCTATCTCTCTCTCTCTCTCTCTCTCTCTCTCTCTCTCTCTCTCAAGATAAAAATAAAAAAACTCAGAGGCAAAGAGAGCACTAACCATCAATAACTGCAGAGAAGAACCTAGGCGCTGCTTAGGCCATGTGCTCTGAAAACAACCACTATCAGAGGCAAGTGCTAGTGAGTGTAGGATATCTATGGAAGTCAGCTGAGGAAAGGCTTCTACTGAAAGCCTTAGGATAAAGCAACAATCCAAAATCCAAAATTCACTAGTATTAAATGGAAGTGAGGTTCCTTAAGACTAAAATGAATGTTGAGGTTTACATGTAACACACAGAGGTAAAAGCCCCATAAAGTAGAATTAACTGTGTTAGGCACATACTTCAAGTTAAATTCCTTAGAATAAAGAGGAATCTTACAGGTTCCATGAAACCTGTTAGTTTCTTACAATGTTGAGTTATTATTCTCACTACAGAGTGTAGGTTTACTGGCTTTGTAAATTAATATTTTGTCGTCATAAATTAATAATTATATGTAATACATTAATATCTATCTCTATATATAGAACATCAAAAGTATAAGCAGAGATCATTAGCTGATCATTAACTCGAGCTACTCCATCATCTCCAAAATAGTTGAGTGATGAACAGAGAAAAAGGTATTGAAACTGATTCTTCTTAGTATACAAGGTGATTTCTTTTAGTTCCTTCTTGCTTATGTATAGCAAATATTTAAGGCAAAAGAAAATGAAGTGAAACATGGGTAAATCAGTAATGTTTTCATTCTCATAACATAAAAAATCTGGGTAATAGTTAACTCTCATTTTGGTAGAAGACATCAAAACTTTCAAAGTGATACTAACTCTAATCACAAATCCCAATGCACAAAAGCATTTTCATTTCTGTGACTTTGTCCAAAGCTGGAGTTACACTTGAACTTCTGCAGTTCGATGAAGATGAATCTATTGTTAGAGATTTTTAAGCATCAGAATTCAAACACAAAATAAAATGGTACAAACTTAAGCTTAAAAAGCATATCAACTTTGAGAGTTCCTTGAATAGCATCCTTTTTGTTCACAATCTATAGATTCCATTAAAGTGTTAAAGGCAAACATTCTGTTTTTATTTTCCTAATTGCATTTAGCGCTCTAGTAAAGGAATGTACACTTTCTACCACTGGCCATGCTTCATATGAGCAGCTATATTACTCTATTATACATCTTCTTGCCCACTTATTTATCCTAGAGTGACTGTTAATTAAAATAAGTCTGCCTCCTGGTATACCAACATTTTTCATTGCATCCATTCTGTTAGATGCAGAACTACATTTCTGAACCTACCAAAAGCTTTATTCTTAGTTCAGTATGTGATGCTTTATTTATGGAAAACCAACACATGGCATGTTCTTGACCTTTGATTCCTCCTATCAAGAGGCCCTACTAAGTATATGCTTATACAACAGCTCCAAGTTAAGATTTAGGCTACTTCCATTCTAGGGTTCGAGTTGTTCTCAAAAGCCACTTGCTTCATATATTATGTACAGCAAACAATTCCTCATTCACTTGTCCGGCATTCATCGGGTATTCATGGCATACATCATAACAATAAGCCAGGCAGCTTATTACATTCTGTTCAAACCTTGAATGAGACACTAGATGTGTGATTTTGATTTGTGACTTTTTAAAATTCTTCCACTTCCTCATTTGTAAAGTAGAGAACAAAATCATACCCATTCACCTCAGAGTGTTTCTGTCTTCCAAGTGGGTGTTAGTAATATGGAGCTCTGGGAATTATAACTGCCACATAAGCATTTCATAAATTTTAGTTACAGTCAACATGACTGATAGGTATTAGGAATGGGGATGGGCATAGCTTTTTAAAAATGTCAAAGTCTCTACGTTGTGGAATTTACTGTCCAGTGATGGAGAAAGATATTAATAGAATATAGATGAGATCTACTTGGAAAACAATCATATCACATCAGAAAATTATTTGAACATGAAATACCTAGTTAACAGTTTATACTACAATGTATTAAAGAAAAGAAGCCCTTATCTGCGGGAGGCTGACCTAACACTATTAATGATGCTTTCATGCTTTAGGAGTTGGGCTGATACTCACAGCTGGGCCCCATGCTCTCTTATTGAACATAAGCAAATTCTCAGAATGTCATTATTAGATAAAGCTACCCAGTGGCAATGATGGATGAAAATAAAAGTAAGCCAATCTAAAAATATTTGTACACACACACACACACACACACACACACACACACAACACAAAAAACGAATACTGCCCAAATTCAAGAGAGACTTCACCTCTCCTACTTTGGCTGTTGCCAGTCACTGCTTATTGGTTGGCAAGTTCTACTTTGAATAGCAGTCAAGGTGACTAGGCCCTGAATTACTCCTCTTCCTGACAGAATGTGATTTAGACAAAGCTCCACTGCTCTGAACCTGACACTAAATTACCTCAGCAAAGTCTCTGTCGTGTAAGTGTTGAAAAACTCTCTCATTGAAGCACGCACAACTGCACATTTTTGCATATTCCCTGGTAACAATGTGCTGATAAACTAAACTTGCTTCAGGGAAAAAAAATGTGTATTTCTCAACAGCAGGACAAGTGTGCATATTTTTGCATTTTTCAATGAGAAGAGCAATTATCACAAGAAAATTCCTGACAAGTTTGAGATTCTGTATTAATCTTTAAATTGATATATAAATTCTTCTGAACTCTTGTACGTAAGTGGAAAGTAACTATGCTATAGGAGCAGAAAAGTTGTCTTTAAGTCCATATCAAGTAGCTCAGTGTAATATCTGTTTTTGAAATCAAAAGACTTTGCTACAAAATATAGCTCTATATTTTATATCCAATACAAATCTATCATCAAATATTTTATATTGCTATCATGATCAAAATGTTTCTTACTGATATTCCTTTTGTATGAATGAAGGTTGCCTTTGTTTGAAGACAGTACAAAAATATATTTTCTGCATCCTGAAATGAAATTATTTCATTTGCTTTGTGAAATTAGACGGATGTACAGATGGGTGCCCGTGACTCGGGCCTATTATCCTAGCTAATCAGGAGGCTGAGATCTGAGGATCCAGTTTCAAAGACAGCCCGAGCAGGAAAGCCCTTGAGATACATGTCCAATTAACCACTAAAAAGCTACCAGTAGAGCAGTGACTGAAGTGAATGAGTGCTAGCCTTGAGTGTAAAAGGTCAGGAATAGCACCCCAGCCCTGAGTGCAAGCCCCAGGACGCACCCACACACAGAAACAAGCAGACAAATTAGATGGGTGAAAAATGTTTCCCCTAGTCTTATTGACTAGATAAGGTGGTACGAATGAATCTACATCTTTCTAGGATCGTAAACACAACCCAACATCTGAGATGCCCTTAACATTTGTTAGAGCATATGCTCTGAATAAATTACTGCTTGACATGTATTAGCTAAATAGATGCTGAGCTTCCTCATCGTGGGCTAGAAGAACTTCTGAACATGACCCCGAGGCTCCCACGTGGTGTAGGTACACGGGTGCACTTGCACTGTTTAAATCAATTAAATCAGCCTTGTAAACAAGCAGCTGACTTTTGTCTCAGAGCATCTGACTGAGATTTGGGGGAAATAGAATTAGAAATATTGAAGGGGTAAGTGGCTTAAAGTCCTTATTATCATAGCATTTAACAAACGGGTTGGTGTGATCTCACAGAATCACCTTTCGGGATTTTTCAATAGCTAGAAACTAACACCTTGAAAATAAAATCAATGATTAGTCAGCCATTAGGGGAAATCTCAGTGAAGAGACTAATTTATGAGGTGAAAATTCCTTTATAATAATGGAGAATCTATTATTAGTTCTGTAGGTCATTAAAGGTAACTTTGCAACCATAAAATATATCTCTATTGTCATTTGCTTTATTTTCTAACATCATCAGTTCATTGCTTCAATTAGTAAAAAGCTATTAAAATGCTAGTAATTATGGCAAAATTTTAGGGTCATTATATGAGACATTTAATCTGTAGAAGTGAAATAAGCACGCACATGGGTTTTTGAAAGCAGGACACATAAAAATCTTGTGCATTTTATTTTATTTTTTTTTACACTTTATGCACTCAATTGAAACATGCCTTTAAAACTCCTATAAATCTGTACCTACATAAGTGTCAGTTCCATTGAATGATCAAAAGCTTAGCAATTGTTCACATTATATGTGCTTTGATTTTTCATTCAGGTCACACTTAACACCTTATACTTTGTCTGACTCAGTCTTTGGTATGGAATCATTAAGCCAAAAACTCTGGATAGCATGAGACCTCAGAAGTCATCTAAAATAGCTCCAATGAAATGTAATAATTTCTTACACAATGCATCTTTGCAGGTTTATAATTAGATTAGAAACTCCTTCTATGAGCTTAGATTTCCCATAACTTAAGTAACCTTAAAAATTGATCCATGGTGAAGATAAAAATGAGCTGTAGGCAAGTAATAAAATAAAATAAAAGGGGATAATATGATTCATGGCGCTGTGCATTTATTAAAACTTTAAATATACTGTTATTGTGTTGTTGGGCTTTGAAGTGCCAGTAATACAGCATGAGTCATTACACAGAATCACCAGAAAAAGCCGCTATTGTTTTAAAAACAAAAGAAGATCCATAAAGGTGTCTGTTATAAATTTCTCCAACCCCTATACATGTTGCCCCTTACCTACCCACCTGACAGATCCTTCCACGTCAACCATAGTCTCAGGTCCCAAAGGACAAGTTCAATACCCAGAGCACTAAGCTGCTAGCCTACTGCTTTGGGAGAAATGACTGTCACTCCATTATAATATGCTGGAGCACTGCAGCTAGAAGACACACTTCCCTGGTCACCTGATACTACATATACTCTCAGGCTTATACACCTAATTCATCCGAAAGCTACCCACAATTCCAATCTTCTTCGTGCTCCAGTGCTTTCTACTTCTGAATCTTCTTATTCACCATTGCAGTTTCCAGGCAATTATCTTTTCCCTCCTCGTACCAAATTCAACATGGCTTATCGGGTTTGCTATCATGGTGCTAGGGGCCAAGCTGGCTCAAGCAGAGTTTGGTCACTAGCTCCCTTCTACCATATTCTCTACAAAGCAGATTTAATTTTCACTTATCATGTCATTTATGTGCTTCAATACTTACATAACTTTGAAATACACTAACAGGAAAAAAAAAACACAAGACTTCATCCTATCTTATATTCCCCTAACTGATCAGAGATATGAATCTCACTAGTCACATCTTGGGCTTCTGCACAGTGCCTGCTATACGCAGTTACACTGGATGATCTTGAAGCATCGCCGAATACCCACGCTTTGTTAAGCTCTGGTTAAGTCCTCAAGGAATTCTTATCCATCCTGAGGATGGTTGATGATCCTTGAGCTGAAATCAGGTGACTACCACATCCATCGAATGGCATCTCAAGGTACAAAATGGACTAATGCACATATAAGCAGATAAGCCCATGGTTCTCATAGTAGTAAATATTCGTCTCATTTTTTTTTCTGCTAAGTAAAACATCTGGGTGCTGCCTGCTATCTAGCTCCTCTTTACTTGATGGATCACATTTCCTACTTCTACTCTCCCATCCTCTTAACATCAGCTATTCTGGCCTTTCCTGTCAATCTGCAAATACACCAACATGCCTATGAGCAGAGGGCTTTGCAGGTGTTGTACTCCTATCCACAGGATGGTTGCCACCAGATATCCTCAAAAACCTTTAAAGTATTCCATATCACCACATTACTATCACCTACAAATATACAAATATGCATATATACATATATATAATTTTTCCATCACTGAATAACACTAGCAGTTCGTGTTTCCTTTTCTACTGTGAGATTCTCATGTTTCCAGCAATGTGCCAAATATAGGTTTGCATACAATATGAATCCCTGAGTGAATAAAATAATTCTATTCTTGAATAAATACAATCTATCACATGAATTTATTAGCTGACTAATGTGGAATAAAAGTCTGACCCTGCATTGTACTGTTTTATAAAGCTGTTTTAGATTTTAGATTTTTATAAGTCTAGCAAGCATGGTCACCATTTTTCCTCTTTAGAATGATACATAATACTTCATTCCTGCCTAAGGCAAGAGAAGATAATCTTGTTGGATTATCAGGGCTAACATCTGCCCAATGTAGGATTGCCATTTTCTTTACAGAACAACCCTTTCTCCTATCAGTCCACTACCTAATTCAGGCTGGCTGAGCCCATTCTGGGATGCTATAAAAGACTATATTTGACTTAACTATACCTGTTATTTCATCATAAGTTAACCAGATTTTTCTTCAACTGTTCTTTTTTATCTATTTCAGATATAAGTAATATCTAGTATAAGCTTTATTTGAATTTAAATAATTATTTTTCTTAAACTATGATCATTTGGGATAACACAAAAGATAATGTACCTGTGAAAAATGTCTCACAAAAGTAAAAAATAGTTCAATATAACCCCACATATAAAAATTAATTTAAAAACTAAGTTAAAATGTGCGATTTGATGTTTTCAAACAGATGATGAAACTCCAGCTAGATTTCTTCAGTATCATAATTTATATACGAAATACTGTACATACATTATTTAATTTTGAATTAGGGTAGAACAAAATCTTTGACCTTACATGTTACGTGCATACTGTTGAATGATAAATGCAAACCTGGGTAATGTACCAAAATTAATATTTACCACACAGAGTTTTTATGAGAATTAGACAATAATAAATACAGCAGCACAATAACATTCCAGAAATGTTAACCAAATTCCTATCCTCATGATTATCATGTTATTTTTCCTAAATGGCTATTAAATGTTTCAAGTCTTGTTTTTTTCTTAAGTTCAGTCCATTAGTAATAAAAATATCGACTTTATGATATATACCTTTGGTAGAAATAATTTACCTTTTTGTTGGTCTAAAATTTCTCAATGAAATGTTATAAAATATGTAATAAGATACTCAACAAAGTAAAGGATGATAATAAAAAGGGAAACAAGACATGTACACAGAGCAGAATCAATTTACTCAGCAAAAACATTATGCTACAAATACGGTACAATATTTTCCAAAAAAAAAGTTTATAAATGTCATTTTGGAATAAGCCGGCCCATGGTCTAAAGCACATGAAAATAAAACATTCCATTATTTTTGTAATCCACTTTGTTTTCGGCAAGAAATCACCCTTTCTAATTTGATGGCCCACTTTATTCACCAAATTTGGCATTTCCTAACTTTTGTTACTGGCAAAAACAGAATGGACTCTTTAGGTTTGGAGATTTACCACTGGTGAGATTAATTCAGAGTATACCCCACAAAATCCAAAGCTAACGCCAACCAACCCGTGTTAGCAGTGGCAACCCCAGCACATGGCTTGGCTTTTAAGATGAGTTATGACAGGGACATTGCTCACGAGAACAGAGCAGTTTGAGGACATTATGTGATCAATCTCATTTTCTAAGTGTCTCACCTCATATGTTTTTATGTGGGATTTAATGAGAAATAGAAAGACTTGGATTTTTGTCTTCCCATCCCATTTCCAGGGTACTCTGCATGGGTGGCAGAATGCTACAGCACTGCCTAGCATTTTAACCCCTGTCACTCCTCTAATTAAGTGAGCTGATGAGCCTAGAGTGGAAAGAAGCTGATGATTTAAAAGGCAGATGCTCGCGATATATAGCGCATTGCCACTGCAAATTCAGGACTGCATATGGGAGCCAGGCACCCAGATTTTAAGGATTATGATTTCTGGAGTCTCTCTTGCTCAAACCAGGACACTGGCAATAAAAGAGTTTTGAAACCTGAAAAAACATTCCAACGTATTGGCAGACTTCTTTGCCTTGACTAGTATTATTTCCAACTTTCCCCCATATACACCTGCCTTTTTTTGGCTGTCCAGGTAGACATGGCTGAAAGAATCCTATTTTCTAGAAATGGCAATGGCAGGTGCCATCTTTTGAATTTGAACACCTGGGCCATAAATTTATACAATAAATACAGCAATCTAAGCTTAAATCAGCTTCAAATACATTCTAATGCTTCACTGCATAGTTATGACTTATCCTTTTCTGATATCATAATATATAGCATCATAAATTTTCTCCTCTAATTATTTTAATTTCACGAAAGGACGAATTGGCATAAGTCTATTTTTTTATTTCAGTCATTGCTCTGTCCATATTGAGTTTAGAAAAAAAAACAAATGTGGAATGACTTCTGTGTGAAAGTATTGGGTATTTTTTAAAGTATAAATATGAAGTCAGATCTGTGAATTTAATTTTGCCATTTACTAAGCCACTTGAACGCACTAAACATTGTTGACTTAGCTGCATATAGATGGAATGATAAGGCTTTCCAGCCAACAGTGATAGCCAATGTTAAAAACATCATAGACATACATTTCTTAGGCTTTAGACACTCCATCAATGAGTGACCCCTTTCTTGAATCTAGAAATTTACCATCCAGTAGTACAATTTAAAATGGAACAAAACATCTAATAGATTTAGATATGTATGCATTATCTATAAATAAAGCATCTGTTGGATACAGTAGCTCACATCTCTAGTCTCATTGACTTGGGAAATAGAAATCTGGAGGATCAGAGTTTGAGACTAGACTGAACAGGAAGTTACAGACCCCATAGCAATCAAAAAGCAAGAAATGAGGATGCAACCAACTCGGAAGAGCAATAAGAAGAAAACTGTTCCAAGTCTGCCCGCAACCAGAAGTGTGAGGCCTTGTTTGCTGAAAAATAACTAAAGCAAAAATAAATAAACAACTTTTTGAAAAGGGGAATGAAATGTTCACCATGTATGTGTGAGCCCTTGAGTTCAAACCCCAATAACACCATCAGCATAATTAAAGCAATCCATAGTCATATAAAATGGATAAAATCCATTGAAGTTTCCATTGCAGATGACTTTCAATCAGGATTAGGTAGATGTCAACAACCTGGACTGCATGAAATACCGTGAGGTACTGAGACTCAGTGTGAGAGTCCATTCCTGTCTCTCTACACATGATTGCTGTATATCTACCTATAAAACTACTGGTCTTTCAAGATTCTATTCCAACATCACTCATGTAGGCAAGCCAAGCTGGAGGGTTGTAAAAAAAAAAGACAATACCTTTATTCTCACATTTCTCCAGTTGTATGAAATGTGTTTATAGGTATGCAGCTGTTACCATCAGATTGTACATTTTTTCATATATGAGTCACAGTCTATTTTTCTATTCCAGCACCTAGAATGTAGCCCTCAGTAATGGTTAGATGTTATTTATATGTCTGTATTTTTATTCAAATTTATGAATACATAAATGAGTAAAGACAGTACCTTGGTTAGATCCAAGAACCATGAAAAAAATTTTATAGAGAAAACATTGTATCAGTAGAGAAGTGCCAGCAGAAAGACAAATGCACAGAGACTACAAGTTTTCTTAGAATAGTATAATGTTATAAAGGGAACTAGAATCTGAAGAAAGTTGCAGAACAGTATAAGTATAAATCTAGAAAAAAAATATTGTTTCGAAATAACACTAAGGAAAAACCAGGCTAATTAAATCTTTCTTCTTTTCTCCCTGTCCTGTTTTAAAACACTTGCTGTGTTCATAGAATTTCTTTCCCATCTCTAGAGGCAGATTAGGCTTCACACACCAAACCATTAAAGGTAGTTTACAAAGAAATACAATTCAGATGGATGAGAATTCTTTGCTCCATAAGGGATTTAGAATCGTAGGGGTGTTCCTTCGGTAGGCTCCTATAAAGATTTTCTTTTTCTTTTTCCCCAGAAATAGTCAATATCAAAGGTCACACATTTAAAAAGTCACTTGCAATTAGAAGCCTAAGGGAAAATGCCTAGGAGAAAATGTGTTGGCAACCTCTCAAAGCCTTTCAGTAAGTTGGCAACTATAGAAACCAGGCTGGCCTCCCAAGCAGGCAGAGCAGGTGTGTTATGTCAAGAATGGGAGAAAATTCCCTCTCCCTGGACATCACCTGAACCTGCCTCTCAGTGGTGTGTCTGAACTTGAGGACTGGAGAGAGATTCAGTTTAAAGAGTTTAATGTTTGTGCTCTACTGAAATGCACAAACCTCTGAGGGGTAAGAGAAAAGGAGCAAAAAAATACAGGATTCGTGACTACAAACTGCCACAAATTATGGTGAACTTTTCATCATTAGTACACACTCACCATTGAACCTGTGAAATAACTCGAATTATGGGATATATAGAAGAAAATATCAAGTTTGGGTGTTAAGTAATTTGTAAAAGTTATGCAGTCAGGTACTTGGGGTTACATTCTATTCTACATTATATATACTCAGGTAGGTGGACAAACATATAGCTACATATATCTTTTAAATAATGGAATTAATTTGTCTCATTATTTTAACATCTTTGTCCTGTTTGACAGAGACATAAAGTGACAGGTAATAATAAAGGAAAAAGAGAATAATAAAATGTAAACAGGAAGTCATTGGCACAGCTTTATTCCTTTCAGAAGAATTCAAATGTAACCATGTTCAAAATTATCTAACTTGAGACTGGGAATATGGCTTAGGTTTTGCCTAGCATGCATGAAGCCCTGGGTTCCATTCCTCAGCACCACATAAACAGAAAAGGCCAGAAGTGGCGCTGTGGCTCAAATGGTACAGTGCTAGCCTTGAGCAAAAAGAAGCTCAGGGATAGTTCCCAGGCTCTGAGTCGAAGCCCCAAGAAGGGCTATCTAATCTATCTATCTATCTATCTATCTATCTATCTATCTATCTATCTATCTTCTAACTTATTAGGTATCAATTAAATGCTACTAATATACACTTTGAGTGTCCAATTTATTTTTTTCCCAAGGTCCTTTTTTAATCCCTCTTTCTTGGAAAATGTACATTGAAATATCTCTTACACTGTGAAATGGCATTTTTATATTCATATCAAATTATTCCTTTGACTATTATTTCTCTACAACTATGCAATGGAGGTGGTCAAGTGGTTTTACGATTGTTTATAATCATTTTTTTCTCCAAATTTATCTTATCAAACATACATATATATATATACACAAACATATATATATATGTCAGATCCAGAAGAGTTGTATTATACAAATTTATTGGCTATATATAAATGAGTATATATATGTAAATGTATATATACCTATGTTTATATTTTAGAATATTTGCTCCAGAGATTTTTAACAGAAAGAACAAGAGTCACGGACATGCTTTTGATGGATCTTGATTTATGTAAGGAATATCACCACAATGAAAGAGATACACATAACACAAGTTCAACTTATTCAATGATCATTAATACAATAATCATTAGAATCATTTTATTGTATGAAAGGAAGTTACTAAGACAATGGCATATTCTTTTCTTTGGCAATGAGTAAAAAATGCTTTGAATACAAGTAATGTAGTACAAAAGTTAAGAAGAGAAAAATTCAGATTATTCATATTTTAAATGTAATTTATGCACTTGTTTGTCTTACTGACATTTTCTTTGTTGCCAGGAGCAATCCATTATTTGTATGCTTACTGGAAGCTTAAACATAACTTTAAAAACCATAAAGATTTCAAATATTCATGGTCTCATTTATCAAGAATGATTGGAAATTTCACTATTAATGTCACAGCAATGTATCTATAGCCAATTAACCATGTTCTTCAGCACTTAAGAATTTCCTGAACTAAAATTCCTTTCAATTTAAGAATTTTAAACCTGAGATGTTGATTTTATCAACACAAACATTCTCAAATAGAGGCATGGTGCACACTGTAAATCATGTCTCGGGCTGCCAGCATTATTCTAACCTTTCACATACAACTCAAGTAGACGGCTGCCTTGCAGCATATAGAGAACATAGGAGTTTTGTGGACTTGGTGAATGTATTCATATGAACCATAATGATTGAGCCGTTGCCTTGTTAAAAATAAGCACATAGTATTCCAGTCTTGTTTAGCTCATATTTGCTTACAGAGTAATGATTTCACTATGCTACAACCACTACCAAATTGTATGACCCATACACAAATATTTCCTCTTGCTCATCATGTAAGCCTGTGCTTTGGTTGGCTTTTTGTTCAATTCTTTTAGCTTCATTTTACCAGTGCATTAGTTACCATAGAAACAATGTGCCTGAAGGATGAAAGGCATAGTGACATAGCAGACAGTAGTAGACAACATATTTTATATATACATAGATATTGGAAGGTTTGTTTATCCATTTGTCCTCCGGTATGCATGAGATTTTTGGTTCCAAAATGTACATATGTATGAATCCAAAAATAACATATTGTACCTATAACAAAACTTACATTCAAACAATCTAAATGAGTGGCAAAACATAGAAAAATATGACAGGTGGTAGTTGTGACCACATATATAACATTGTGATACAGTGTAGTCTGTTATGATTATCTGTCTTCACCAAATGATTTGACATAGAATCAGAGAACACAGAGTGGGGAGGGTTTCTTTGAGGGACGAGAAGTGATTTGTGATTAAGATGGGAATAGATGCACGTGCTGTTTGGTCATGTTGTTTCTGAAGCTTAGTATGGCTAAGAGTGGGTCCTATTTAAATTCTTACACTATGTACTTTTACTTGTTGGCTTTACCTTGCCTACATTTGCAATCCCAAGATTTAAAAAAAATGTTCTCCCTGCACATTATAACTAATATCTTTAATTACACATCTACTGCAATGAAACAGTAATAATACAACTACCACTACTTTTGTTAAATTTAAAAACATCTCAGGGGCTGGGAATATGGCCTAGTGGTAATGTGCTCGCCTCGTATACATGAAGCCCCGGGTTTGATTCCTCAGCACCACATATACAGAATAGGCTAGAAGTGGTGATGTGGCTCAAGTGGTAGAGTGCTAGCCTTGAGCAACAAGAGGCCAGGGACAGTGCTCAGAGTTCAAGCTCCAGGACTGGCAAAAAAAAAAATCTCTCCTCTCAGCATGAAATGTTTAATAATGGCAGATACAAATTTCCCATAACAGTCTTGAAACTTATTAACCATACATTTTCTTATTATCCAGGAGTTTTTGCAAAAAGATTTATACTACCTCTTCTTTATTAAAATTAACAATCTATTATTATGGGTACTTTTCCTTAATGCTCAGATATTTGTTTACAGATATGTAGTACACATTTGTAGAGAAATATGTGATTAGTAGTGGATTGTGCCCTTTAAAAACTAGTTCTATTGTCTTGGCAACTGCTCCTCTTGACACTCCTTAAAACTAACAAGTTAGCTATTTTGTGACAGCATAGATGTCAGAAGCCAATTTTAGTTTTTGTGTTTGGAAATTCCTTGACACAAATATCACTGAGAAACAAGTAATTATATTACTATCTCTTATTATCTAGATTTTCAAATTATGCTTTACGGTACTGTTTTCTGAAATCTACTTTGAAACTTGACATCCATTTAGGAAAGTTAAGTCTAATCACATTCCTTTATCTGGAGCATGCTTATAATCCAGCAAACAATGAGGTTTATTAATAGACCTTTTCTGTCTTTTATTACAATTCTTGTTGGACACTCAAAACGAAGCTACTTAATGACTGCTACTTTCCCAAATGTTCAATTAATACATCTTGTATGTTCAGAATACTCTCCTATCTCCACAAATTTAAGAACAACAAAGTCTGTAATTAATCTTGTAATTAGTATCTTCAAACTCTAATTTGAAACCTATGCTACTAAATTTCTCTCTAATCATAGTTTATTTAATTTCAACCAGATAACATTTACTTGTTATCCTTGTCACATTTAGCGTCTGGGAACTCTGTTTTGAGAGGCAACAGATTATACATCATTTCTTAATTCCTGAAATGTACTTCAGTTATATCTCTATAATTAGGACATTTGTAATTCAGAACAATGAACTTCCAGATCAGTATTTATATATCCTAAGCCTTTCTCCTTTTCTTTATATCTAGACCAGTAAGGATAAATCACTTTTTTATTTACGAGGAGGGGAGAATTATCTTTTGGTTATGAAAGAGACAACTCTTAAATAAATTAAATCAAATTAGTTTATAGGTATTTGAATTTTGTTTCCCTAACAGTATGTACATTTAGTACTATTTTGTGATTTATCATCTGAAATAAACATTAATTCTATACCTCTGCCAAGGAAATTTGAAAATCATTAGAATTTTTTTAAATAATCTATAGATAAACCAAGATAAAGAGAAGAAAATGTGTAGCACTGAAACTTCCAGAAGTGCCTGGCTTAAAGAACTAAACCTGCTCCTTCCAATTATACAGTATTTGAATATGTATTTTGTAGTGGCAATTTCAATGACACTGGCTGATATATGGAAAGTATTTTCATAAGTTGTTTCAAAATACAGAAAAGCATAAGCACTGGCTTTTATAATCACTGAAGCTCAACTGTCTCATCCTCCAGGTTGTCATACCCAAGTTTCACTTGGATCAAAATTTGGCGCAAATATTTTTCTGAAATACCAAAGGACTATTAAAAAAAACCTTTATTACAGAGAAATTTTAGAAAATAATCATTTAAAAAATAAAAGTCTCACTATGAAATTAATGGCTCTATACCTAGAATCAATTTACTCAAACTATAGCTACATAATCAATTCAAATATTTCTCAAAATATTTTCTCTATTTTAAAGGTAAGAAAGAAGTGAGTTCTCTCAAAAATAACAGTGGCTCCCACACCACAAGATGGAAGCGTGTTTTCTTGCACACCTATAAACACGAATGCGCACGCGCAGAGGCTGCTGGGCCACGCCCCTACAGGCCTTCCATTTGCTGGGCATGATGATCTCATCTTCCTACAGACCCACACAAGCTCTGACACCTTCTGTCCAGCCATCTATTTCCCGACGTACAGTGCATTTCTGCTTTGACTACAATTTTGAGGGGATACAGTGTTGACAAACTAGTAGCAGTATGGACAACCTGCCCTTCCTCAGAAATGTGAAACTGGATGTGAGTCATCCCACTGGAATACTTAAGTGAACTTAAAGCAGTTGGCTGTGACCATTTTCTCCTTATTAGTCGGAAGACAGATGAACATACCTGCAATAAACGAAACCCTCAGGCTAGGAGGAGCACACAAACTGATGAGTGGATAGACAGTGGACAAATGAAAACAACTGAAACATCCAGGGTAGGAGATTAGATAAACAGTTAGAGAGATAGGTAGGTAGGTAGATAGATAGACACATACATACATACACAGATACACAAACATACATACATATGTACATATAACCATTAATTGCAACTAAAATAATATTAAATCATTCACAGTTGACTGAAAAAATATTTACATTAGTATGACAAGAATTTTTTTAAGAGTAAGAATTCTGTCAGGTGGCAGTGATTCCCACTTGTAATCCTAAGTACTCAGAAGGAAGAGATCTAAGGATCGCAGTTCAAAGCTAGCCCAGATAGAAAAGCCCATGGAACATTTAAATCTCCAATTACTACCCACAAAGCTGGGGCTGAAGGGGCTGAGCATCAGCCCTGAGCGAAAAAGCTCAAGGACAATTCCTATTACCTGAGTTCAAACCCCAGTACCCCTCCCTTGCAAATAATAATATTAATTAATAATAGTAATATTAACGATATAGAATAGTTCTTAAATTCTGTTTGCTAAAGTAGTCAGATGAAATGGGAAAAAAGACATATGTTTATTTAGCAGAATGTCGAAACTATCCATCATGTTGTATTTCATTGTATTTCACGTACGATGTTTTTGACTTCTATGTGCTCAAATTGTAACATAAACTACATATAATGTAGGAGGTTTTGTTACTAACAAGAGAATACAACTTTGATTTCTTAGACTTGTGTCATTATACAAGGTAAAGAAGGCAGCACAATTGAAACCAGACCCCTCATCTTTATAAGTGATCTAGAGGTAAAGATTTAAGTCAATAAATCAAAGGCCAGAATGAAAACCCAGTGAAGAAATAGCAGAGCTTCCACAAGTAGAAGTTAACACATACGGCAAGAAGCTCCCTATCAGTTGTAGGAATTCTGAAAATAATATCGGGTACATCCACAGGCATATATTAAACCCAAATTCTTATTTACCCAGTAAGGCAGCCAACATGTCTGAAAATAGAAACTTACTATGCTTCGAATAAGTCAGGAACAATGCGATTTATAATCAAGCAATTTCCATTTGTATGAAAAGACTAATGCAGAAAAAAGGTATTAAGTATAAATTAAAAAGTCTTTCCTTGTGAAATTTCAGAGTTGTAAACATTATAGTTACAGCTAAGAAAACAACTTTTCCTTCAATATTGTTGAAATGTGTATTGCATTTATAAATAGCATGTAAGCGTATCAAGAACAAAAGTGTGCATAAGTGTAAACCTGCAGAGATGGATTAATTTTGAGCTTGTCTGTCTCATTTGGTTAAAAAGAATATCACCCACCATACCTGAAACACACAAAAAAGAAAATGAAAGTGCTCCCAAAAATGAAAAGAAATAACTAGAAAGAGCAAAGCATGTAAGAAGACAAATCTGACAATCTGATCAACTAAGATGGCGCATTGGGGATTTCTAAATACAGTAAAGAAATACATCAGTTTTTTTCTGTAAATACAGCTACTGGGTTCATATTACAGGCGTCAATGTAGATGTCCTGCTGTATAGTGCCAGGTCCTGTATTCACCAGGTCCTGTATGCATATTAATGAGAATATTTATCAAATAACTACCACAGCATATAGATCCTGTTCAAGCACAGTGGACACAGGGGCAAATATCCCTATCTGTGTATGTGTGGCAGTCTCATTCCCAGGACAGAATAGTAGTGACTTCACAATGTTGGGAAACAGCTGTCACTTTTCAAGCATTTTAAGGCATCTATCAATGAACAGATTGCCTGAAAATCTGTATGCTTTTCTTTTACAGTAAAAAATCAATGTGCTTACTTTATTATGTCACTGAAAAACTCCTTTTCCCAAAATCGTTGGGGAGGAAATCTATGAATCAACACTCACACGTGGTTCTTAGATTGATTTATCAGATTTTGTTGAATAAATTTTCTTTCAAGAAGGTCCTTGTATTGATATTTATTGAGGATGAGTAAATCTGCTCAAAATTTTAGCACACTAATGTATCTAACCACTTGTGCTTAAGCAATGCATTGATGACCAAGCTCTTTAAACATATGCTTCCTCAGCCTTCAGTCTCATTTCCTCCAATAAACCTTTCCGGCTGGAGTGACCACAAACCCTGCATTCATGGCCTCATGTGTTAAAAATATTTTCCACCTAAATACATGTTCTCTTGGGAATTTAAACTATATTTATACACTGCTCATCTTGTGTAATTTAACCTTCTAAGATCTTTTATTCCTAAGTTTTATTATAATTGCTTTAACAAAGGTATGTGTGTATATATACACATACATATTTTATGCAACAAAAATATACACATTTTGCTGTGTTTTTGTCTCTCCAAGTGAAAAACTCTAAAAGTGTAGTGGTTTAATCTGTTTCACTCATTTCTAAATTCCCACTGTGTAATATAGCACATATAAAATATTTAATAAATGAATGAATAAGTATATATTACTGTCATAAAATGTAGCCTTACAAAATACAGTGACAACTGATATCTCTGAAATTGTGACACAAATTTCAGTTTTAAATCATTCCCTAAATATTCTGTTATCCATAAGTTTCTGATAGAAAGAAGAATCAGAATTCCCAAGTTTTTATCTTTTTAGGAAATGTATGAACACAAACATGCACATGCCTTATTTGACAGTAAATGATCACCAAATTATTTCTTGGAAAATTATCTACATACTGGCATTTTGCTATACAGACTGGCAAGAAGTATTCTCTAGGTTATCCAGAAAAGGATATATAGAGACAGATACACATATAGTTGCCCATAACTTGCCTATGGTGAACAATTTAGTAATGAACATAGTTGTCAAAGTTTTTTACTGTATCCTGACTTGTA
Organism: Perognathus longimembris pacificus; assembly: GCF_023159225.1. Lineage (NCBI taxonomy): Eukaryota > Metazoa > Chordata > Mammalia > Rodentia > Heteromyidae > Perognathus > Perognathus longimembris. The sequence continues at coordinate 22,966,698 of NC_063184.1, forward strand.
ATCTTATGGATAAATGCCCACGAATAGCATCACTGGATCATATGCTAGTTTACATTTCGTTTTTTGACACATATCCAAACTGCCTTCCACCATGTTTATAACAATTTACATTCCTACCAACAATATCGCCCAAGTCTTTTTTTTTTGGGGGGGGGGGGGGCCAGTCCTGGGCCTTGGACTCAGGGCCTGAGCACCATCCCTGGCTTCTTCCCGCTCAAGGCTAGCCCCCTGCCACCTGAGCCACAGCGCCCCTTCTGGCCGTTTTCCATATATGTGGTGCTGGGGAATCAAACCCAGAGCTTCATGTGTAGGAGGAAAGCACTCTTGCCACTAGGCCATATTCCCAGCCCTCACTCAATTCTTGATATAGTAAAATTGACTCAAGTTACAAATGTGATTCCCCCCTGACCCCAGGGCCTTTGGCCCTTTTCTCAGAAGAATCCAGAGAATCTGAACTCTTTCTGATAGCCTTTAAAGTCAAACATCATTATAATCTACAGGATACAGGTTTTGGTTTTTGTTGTTGTTGTTTTTGCCAGTCCTGGGGCTTGGACTCAGGGCCTGAGCACTGTCCCTGGCTTCTTTTCGCTCAAGGCTAGCACTCTGCCACTTAAGCCACAGCACCACTTCTAGCATTTCCTATATATGTGGTGCTGAGGAATCAAACCCAGGGCTTCATGTATACAAGGCAAGGACTCTATCACTAGGCCATATTCCCAGCCCTACAGGATATAGTTTTAAAATATTCTTCAATAATGTGATTCAGAGGGAGTTCGAACAGCTGACCCACATTTCAATGTAACTGAAAGAATGATCAGCTATGGTCAAGGAGTGGGTATGTAGGACAGCTTGCTGAGAATGCAGGCTATGAAAATAGTTGAAGCACTTCTAGATTCATTAGTGGCATCATTTTTCAGTGAACTTGTGGAGCATAAGGGGAGAAACATCTGGAAAAATAATTGAATTTTTAAGAAATTTTGTGAATTACCATCTCTTCCTGTGCAGGAATCTCAACTAGCAAGTGAGCCACTGGAGACAGCATACATTGTCTTATAGAGGCCTCGGTTTCAATAGTGACATAATTTAGCTGTGACAGAAGCAATGACAGCTAGGAACTGAAAAGTATTAAGGGGCCCATGTGTCTTTACCACAGGAAGTGAAATAGAATCAGAGCAAATGTATAAGCCATCTAATGCACAGAGAGCAAAGGGAAAGCCTAGCATTGAAACCATTGTTTATGACAGTGTAATTTGTTAACCTCTCTGTTCATATCCAATTATCACAAATAAATACAGAAAGTGGACTTAAGTAATCCCTCTGTAAGCTTAAATAGATGAAGACTGGATTTGATTTATATCCACATCTGGTAGCACAAATTCCAAAAAAAGACAAGTTCCCCATTGAACTCCCTATATAACTAACGGATAACATGTAGAACTGTGCTAGTCACAGTGAACTAGACAAGGCAACAACACAGGTTTTTCAGGATTTGAAAATATGGTAAATAATTACAATGTAATATGCTAAGTAAAATTTACAGTGCTATATAGTATGAAGAGAGTACTATACAAAGAGTTCCTTTGTTTGGAGGAAATTAGAAGCACTTCTTAAATGATCTATTTCTTTGAATTGAAACATAAGATATCAGTAGATGTTCTTTAAATAAAACTACAAGTAAGCAATACAATGAAGTTGAAGACACCCAAACATTAATAACCAGATAAGAATTCTACATATACAGTTTTCAAATCAGAAAATGTAGAGGGTTAACAAATCGATCCATTTAAATGTATGTGCTTATGCACATGGATAGAAGAGGCAGGAAGGTTGACAGAAACAAAGGGAGAGACAGAGAAGACAGAGGGGAGCAAATATAGATCATAATGTCTCACAATTTTTATGAGAATAATCTGATGCTACAATTTTATAAATAGCTCATCACTTTAAATGTTCATTTAAAATACCGATTGGAAGTGTTTTGTCTATTTTATGGAGATGGCATATAAAGAACTTTGATTCAAACATTCAATAAAGAGCCAGGGACTGCTGTTCTTAACTGAGTTTACATGTGCTGAGCCTTCAGCTATGTGCTTTCCACATGAGCCCAACAAAAATGAGCTTTGTGTCTTGGACTCTTCTCTTTGCAATTTCAATGTTTATGCTTATTGGTATGGCAAGAAACCAGCTAAGCAGTTCACGTAGAAAACTTTGGCAAGAAAGAACACTGCTTCTATTGAGAATTTATTCAACTTTCCTTTTCTTCTTATAATTACCTTGTACCGTTTGGATCATAGGATCTATAAGTAAAATAGCAATAATAATGTAAAGGAAGTATTTTGGAGACTTGGCATAATATTGGGGTTAAGGCAATAATTCATAAGTCCTATAGCCTGGTTTGAAATTTCCCTGTGACCTAGTTAACAACCTGGTTTCTGACCTCCTTTGCTGATATTTCAGTTCTAGAGTTCTGCCTTCATTGCAATGAGTTAATAAGAGGATCCTAGTAATCTATGTAATACAATCAACTTCATGCTGGAAAGGTATAGTCAGCCAATCAATGGTACAACTATCACTAAATGAATATAAAAAATGGCACCACCATGAGGAGCTTCGTCCTTCTGTATCCTAGCATAGCTAATGAATACACAATGGGAATAATGGTTAAATAAAAAGGAAGGAAGGAAGGAAAGGAAGGAAGGAAGGAAGGAAGGAAGGAAGGAAGGAAGGAAGGAAGGAAGGAAGGAAGGAGAGTATATCTACTCTATGTCCATGCTTCTTAAAATCTTCTCAAGTTATCCCTTTCCTGTATCTCAAAACAAAATGAGAAGTGATAAAATTTTATCTACATGACAGATGAAGCAGCATAATTGATCAGTTGTTCAAATCTGCTTAAAGTTTTCTATATCAACAAATGAAAAATGGAATATAGTAAGATGCCAAATATGTAAATGCTACACATATACTCAACCTATCCTCCTGACACATGGTAATGACCACAGAATTGCAATGATTCAACTAAAATTATGCTGTCTCATAGAACAATTGTGCCAGGTATTTCATAGGAAGGTATAAATCTCCATAAATGTCTCTATGGCAATAGGAAGCAATTAGAATATTTCACACTTACTGATTAATATTTTGGATTTATATTGCACCTTTCATCTAAAAGGCTCAAAAAGGCTCTATAAACATTAACTCATTAACTTTCCAATTGCTTCATCTCCCATGAGGTAACAAGGTAACCAACATCATTTTACAAATGAGGAAAATTAGGCAGAATACCCAAGTATTATATTCATAATTTGGGAATCATGGTGTACTTTATGAAGCTTTTCAAGATTTTATGTATCACATAAATATTTGTACTATTTCTCTGGAATGTCATTTAAAACACACATACAACTTTTGTAGTATATAACAAAATAAAAATAAATTTTGAGAATTTTATACAATTTTTATATGTTTAGATATCTCTTAGGATATGCACTTAATGCATAAAATCTGAGAGAGAGTTTATTTTTTGTAGGTATATGCTTGTTTTCATATATTGTAACTTCAGGGAAAAAATCTCCAATAATTTTGTGCTTAACAAATCAACATGAGTCCCAACTGTGTATAGTAGTGGTAAATATGTTTATGTTTATAGATCTTCAGACTTTTCAAATTATCCCAATATTGTATAAATATGATAGACGTGTTAAGTGAACATTCTTCATTTAATGATGTGGTGAGTGTGTGTGTGTGTGCGTGTGTGTGTGTGTGTGTGTGTGTGTGTATGCCAGTTCTGGGACTTGAACTGAGGGTTTGAGCACCATCCCTGAGCTTAGTCTGTTCAAGGCTAGCACTCTACCACTTGAGCCACAGTTCTACTTCCAGATTATTTAGTAGTCTATTGGAGACAAAAGTCTCCTGGCTTTTCCTGCTTGAACTGACTTCAAACAGTGATCCTCAGATTGCAGCCTACTACTAGAATTACAGACATGAGCCACCAGCACCTGATTTAATATGCATTTTTCATCACAATTTATAACTGAATTTCTTCATGGCATGGGTCTAACCCACTTTTATAATCATGTCTTCAAATGCTTATGAATCTTCATTTCATTTATCACACTCTAGTTTCCTCCAAAGCTAGCTTAGCAATTTCTTTATTGTGTTTCTTCTCCTCTGAACATGCTCTTCCCCATGGGCCATAGCAAACTTCTTCCATGTTCTGAGACCTAAGATCTCTGGGAAAATGACTCCATGCAGCTCTCTTCACTCTTCTCCATACCCAATGCTGTTCCTGCTTCTTCTAGGTTTCCTTCTCAGACCAATCACTGCAGGCTCACGCCTGTGTGTTTTACACACACACATACACACACACACACACACACACACACACACACAGTCCATTAACAACTTATTGCTCAAGAAGAAGGATGAATAGATCTGAGAACCCAGGTCTCTTCTTTCTATTTGCAACCGCTGCCATGATGTTGCTTTCTTATACAAACTAAACAGAGACTTTCTTTTCAAGCATGTCTCTCCTTGCTTCTACCTCCATTTTCTTATACCCTGAAGTTTTCCTTGGTATTAGTCCTAATAAATCCCTTGAAAAAGAATGTTCTGCCATGGTGTCTTCTTCTGTGACATATAAATTTTAGAAACTTCAATAAATCCTTGAATTCACTGTAACAGTGAATTCACTGTAACAGACAAACTAAATGATAGAGACATGACTCTGGCAAGATAGATAGATTCTCCAACTTTGTGGGGGGCAGAGTAGCATCAGTCACCCAAAAAGGAAGTATCATATGCTTAATATCTTTGAGTTTCCACTGGAGTCACTGCTATGAAGGAAGCACACAGTTCAAAGGAAAAGTGTAGCTCCATCTCTAAATCGAAAAAGGACTTCAGTAAGAAAACTGCATTTGGTTAGAACAGGGAGGCATTAGAGAATACAAGAAACTTTTCAATAACAGCAACAAAGTCAATTGGAAAAAAAGAGCCTCATGTATTTGAACAACAGAAAGAGACAAGTGGTAAAAAGAGAAAAGGCTTGTGAAGAGGTGTCTAAAATTCTACATCCTTATAGTAAAGTATTTTGGTCATCATAGGAACATGGTACCCCGTGTATGTATTCAAATTCCTCTGAAGAGACTGACTGCTTTAGTAAGAGCAAAGGAGACAAGCATTCTTCCACTAGGCCATATTCCCAGGGTGCTAGAAACCAGGAGAAAGTCAAAGAAGGGGTGACAAAATAGAAATGTATGAATCACCTTAATTGTGAAATAGTAATAACCCTCTGTACAACACCTTAATCGCAATAAAATTAAATCAGTTTTTTTAAAAAAGAGCAAAGGACACAGGTATTCAAGTTATGGGGTTATTAAAGCATCTGATATGAGATGATGGGCATCTGACCTACGGAGATAGATGGGGATGGAGAATTGAGAACATAAGAAGGAGAAACTGTGGGACTTGTTTGGGGTTCATGATTAAGGACGCTTCAGGCCTTGCTTTACAGGCCTGGTTTTCCTAACTGCAAAATTTGCTGCCACTCTCTGAGGCAGACATGAGAAAGAACTGCATGGCTGAGGGGTTTAGGAAAGAATATTCAAATAGATTAAGTGATTTTTATGACATATACAAAGAATTCCAAAGTATGTATGGATATAGAACTTCAAATCACTCTGAGTACAATATACATATTATATACATACATATATGCATACTGTATACAATATACTATATATAATATGCATAGTATATAATATATTAAGCAACATATATTTATATATATACATACAGTATACATATAAAAACATGAGTGAGTACATGTACAATGTAGGAATTACCACAAATGGTTGTATCTTTGTGTTCACATGTCATAACAAACAAAGTCTATATATCACATTAGCCATGTCAAATCAAGACTAGTAGGATCATGAGGTAATTTAATTCATTTTGTGCTTTTCTGGATGTGGCATTTCTTTTCTGTGCACATATATGAATTTTGTCCTCAGAAAATGAGTTTAAAAAAAATCGATCTTTCTTCAATGTACCGGTGCAGCTCCCTGAAGCTGCTCAATTATAGCCTTCTGCATGCATTAGAGGAAGCAGTTCTTGGAAGCAATCACTCAGAGTACATCTCTAACATAATTTCTCTATCCAAACTTGGCATTTGATTTTTCATGACCACTCAAGTCTAGACAACCATTCCTCTAGGTATCTCATCTTTCCCTTCCTTGTAGAAAACATTTCCCAGTGATCAGATGCCTTTTAAAATGCAAATAACCTTTTAATTATATATCTGGAAAAAAAAACAACACTTCAAAATCAACACTCAGAAATCCATTGATTTCCTCGGCAAGTATGATTCCTTTGTTTTCATCCTAGAAATCAGATGAGATGAAAGAACTCTCTCTTATCAGACTTCCCTAATGTCAGACTGAAAACAGATGATAGCGAAAAATTATTTATGACAGTTTCTTTACATGCTAGGCAGAGCTCTTGTTACTTTGTAGAGTAGCTCGCTTAATAACACCTATGAGTAAAAACTGATTAGTACATTTTGGGGGAGAGATGGTTTGTAGTTGATAAGGCTGAGTGTTGTGAACTTCATACTAAACCTTCACAATAAAGTACTCTCAAACTTTAAAGGGTGTGGCTTGGTGTTTATTCAGAAGCTGAAATGTGACCTTTTTTTCTCTAGAGTCCCTTCAAACAAGAAGACAAAATGCTACAAGGAATGTGACCCCCTTCTAGCACTGTAATCACCACCTCCAAAGGTCATGAAGCAGAGATTTATTGGTTGCCTATTTTATCAGTGGGAATGCTCAATGTGGACTAAATAGGAAAACCCTAACTCAAACTTAAAGCTGGAAATTATTGGCTCACATAATTAAACCTCTGGAAACAGGGCAGGCTCTGGGCACAATTTGATGCAGTGGTTCAGAGTACCATCAAGTGTTGGCTCTGTTTCTTTGTGATTCTCTCAACTCAGCTTTTGTGTGCGTGTGGTGTGTTGGCTTTGTCTCTAAGCTATCAGCCAAAATACTTACAGTGTACAGGTCTCTAATCCCAACATAGTTAGCTCACAGTAAATGGGAGAACCTTTATTCACATTTCTAAGCTCTATGTATGAGTCTTAAGATTCTTTAATTAGGCCATCATAGGCCATAGGTCAACCTCTCACCAATTATCATCTGCAAGAGGATTCAAAGGGATTTTTGCCTCAGCCTGGGTCTCACACTTTACTCCTTTACTCACACTTCATCCATAGACACCCACAGTGAAATCAGGAGACATGGGTAAGGTAAGTGTTCAGGAAATTCAGAGCAAGCGTTCTGACACATGCTGTGTATTAGACTTACACATTCAATCTCGAGTGCAAATGACAACCAGAAACTCAATGAAATAAAACTACCTCTATGGTAAAACTTACTTCCCTCAACCTCAGACTGTCAATCAGTCAAATCAATTGGACATGTACCTGTCTTCCACCTGGATCCCATCATAAAGTTCCTCCCTACAAATCCTATCACTTGACTCTAAGAATCCTGAGATGACATGCCTCCTAGTTTAAGTCACCATTGCCTAGGACATGGTGAGGCCCTAACAGCAGAGCTGTGGGGAGCAAGCATCCCTGTCATACTGGGAGAGTGGTTGAGGAGCTGGACCTGGCATCAAAAATACAACCTCTAGCATGACTTCTGATTACCACACCTTGACAGATTAAATTAGCAGCACCATTGCACAAGGTGATTCCTAGTAGGTAAATAATCACACTTTGTGTGCTTTCCTGCAATAATCGTCTACTATTCCACCACTGCTTGTCTCACTGTAGAGATAGTAACATAGTTGCTGGTCCTCAGAAATGTCATTGCAGTCTGTGTGTGTGTGTGTGTGTGTGTGTGTGTGTGTTTGTGTGTCTCTCCTCACACCTGCTACTTCCATAATCATTCTAGTTGCCTTTCCCTTCCTCACTCTCTCCTCTTGCTTCTCTGTCCTACCCTTTTCTGCCTGCAAGGATCTGTCAAGTTAGCCAGTTCATGTTAGTCTCTGCTCTACAATCGCTCCTCAGAATGTCTCCCCTTGAGCACCTTTTCTTAATTCGTACCCTCCTTTAGTTTCAACGCCCTTATCATGCTATTTCACTTGTCTTTCTCTTCATAGGTTTTCATAATTTCATCAAATCCTTACTGCATATCTCCCACCATGAAACTGAAATTCAAGAAGACAAGAGTTTGGGTTGTTTCTCCTGTATTTTTTTTTAGTTATCATGAAACTTAGCATGAAAGAGGATTTGATCTATGTAGATATATTCCACAAAAAAAAATGTGATTCATATTGTGCGATCTCATATATATGATTGTACTTTGCAACTATCCTCTGAGCTTCCCAACAACTGTACTGAGAAGATAGTTTGAAATTTATAGACAAATGAAGTACACAACACAGTAGTAATCATAAACAAGAATTTTCATCTTTCAGAATACCAACAGAGTACTCAGTCAATGAGTACCAACAATATGGTGAGTGAAGAGGGAAGAATTCAAACACGTTTGAATCACACGGGAGCAGTTCAGCCTGCCTGATGAAGCATGACCCAAAGGGTCATACACAAACATCACCTTCATTTTTCTTTCACTTTCTCACAAACTCTGAAATTTATAGGGAGAGGACTTAGAAAGAAGTCAGAAAGCACAAATCTGTACTATAGAATGAAAAGCCTCAGATAAAAGCGGTTATTTTCTCCTCTACTCTTATCCTTAGCTAGTTGTGATTATTACTGATGGCATGTTGGCTACTTAGGGTTAATAATCCTGAGTGGTGAAAGCTGGATATGAAACACAGAACTATTATTCAGTAGGACTAGCACACAAAGCAATACTCTCCCCATGATTAGGTGCCTTGAGAGAGTGAACTTTTTAAAAATAATAAAAACAGTCATTTATTCTAGCTTCAAGCCCTTCTCCTCTTTACTGTTTAAAATACAAATGAGTAAATAATTTGTCACCAGGACATAAAGTAGAAATATGAAAATGAAAAATTAACACCAAATAAAACTCTTTCTAATAGAGATGAACTAACTTCCAACTACAGCAGAAACATATTCCTGAAAAATTCATTCTACAGGCACTTTTGCTTGTGATATTTATTCTGAAATCCTAGCAAAACAACAACAAAAAGCCTTTTTCAAGTTCCTTAGGTTACCGAAGGATTTTTCATTTTCCTATGATCTTAGTGACCATTAGCATAAAATTGCTTTTCCAAACAAAATTCAAACTTACACATAAGAGGAAAAAGACCAATAGAATTCTCTAGAAAATTTAGCATTCAATTCATTCAACCAGAGAGATACTACAATTTGATATGGTTGTCTGAGAATGCTTCAAAGGTTAATACGGATACTAAACTCAGGAGAAATATATTATCGTCATTTTCCTAATCAACAAGAGAGAATCATGGTGTGATCTCTTCTGAATGGTGACTTTCAACCATTCCGGCTAGCATTAAAAAATGTTTCATTCACCAAATCTCCCCACTGAGAGGATAAAGTCACGTGATAGGCTGACATTAGCCCCCCTGACCTATGCATCAGTCTCCCATACCTTTCCCTGCATGATAACTGCAGAGAGCATTTCACATGGTTGAGGATGAAGCCCTGGTCCTCAGCCAGCACAGACCTGGACCACATGCAGCTGTTAAGCATCCTAAAGGTTATTCTCCCTCTTGAATTTGTGTATTATTTGCTTTTGTTATTATTTGACATTTCCCTCTGTCTCTTTCTTTCTATGGTCTGTCTCTCAGCAGGAGGAGTCTGTATCACTTTACACATTGACATACAAGCACACTGAAAATATATTGGTAGGAGTAACCTTTTCCTTTCCTACTGAATAGTGCCTCCAAATATAAATAAGAAGTCCCATAAATAAAGCACTATATCCATCTCTTCCCACTTAATATATATTCTTTTTTTTCTTATTTATTGTCAAAGTGATGTACAGAGAGGTTACAGTTTCATACATTAGGCTTTGGGTACATTTCTTGTACTGTTTGTTACCTCCTCCCTCATTCCCCCCTTCCCCCTCCCCTTTTCCCTCTCCCTCCATGAGTTGTTCAGTTGGTTACACCAAAGGTTTTGCAAATATTGCTATTGGAGTCGTTTGTCTTTTTATCCTTTGTCTCTTGATTTTGTTATTCCCTTTCACTTCCTTAGTTCTAATACCAGTATATACAGTATCCAGTGTACACAGATGAGACACAGTGATAGTGCAGGTACAACCACAGGAAGGGATACAAGAGGATCATCAAAAATAGAAGTTACAGTTTCACATGGCATGTTAGAAGTAATTACAACAGTGATATAACACTCATTTCCATAACATGGAGTTCATTTCACTTAGCATCATCTTATGTGTTCATAAGGGCATGGCTATTAGGTCCTCTGCTGTGACTAGCCTAATCCTGTGCTAATTATTCCCTATGAGGGAGACCATAGAGTCTTTGGGTCTGGCTCACTTCACTTAGTACAATATTTTGCAAGTCTTTCCATTTCCTTATGAATAGGGCAATGCCATTCTTTCTGATAGAGGCATAAAATCCCATTGTGTATACGTACCACATTTTCCTGATCCATTCATGTACTGAGGGGCATCTGGGTTGGTTCCATATTTTAGCTATGACTAATTGTGCTGCGATGAACATTGTTGTGCTGGTGGCTTTAGTGTGTTCTTGTTTGTGGTCTTTTGGGTAGATGCCCAAAAGTGGGGCTGCTGGGTCATAGGGGAGCTCTATGGTTTGCCTTCTGAGGAATCTCCATACCACTTTCCAGAGTGTCTGAACCAGTTTACATTCCCACCAACAATGAAATAGGAGTCCCTTTGGCCACATCCCCTCCTTCATTTATTATTGTTAATTTTCTTGATAAAAGACATTCTTACTGGGGTGATGTGGAAACTCAGAGTTGTTTTGATTTGCATTTCTTCTATGGCCAGTGATGTAGAGCACTTTTTCATATGTCTCTTGGCCATTCTCATTTCCTCATCAGAGAAGTCTCTTTTTAAGTCTGTTGCCCATTTGTTGAGGGGGCTGTCGGTTCTTTGTGGTTTTGTTTTGGAGGAATTTAATTTTTTTTAGTTCTGTATATATTTTAGATATGAGGCCTTTGTCCATTGTATGGCCAGTAAAGATCTTTTCCCAATCTGTGGGCTTTCTGTTTATCTTGCGAGCTATGTCCTTTGTCCTGCAGAAGCTCTGCAGTTTGGGATTCCAGCAAACACTCCTGAATATAATTAAGGCAGCCTATGTCAAACCAACAGCAAGCATAATTCTAAATGGTGAAAAGCTAAAGCTATTCCCTTTAAAATCAGGAGCCAGACAGGGATGTCTGCTCTCTCCCCTGCTCTTCAACATAGTACTAGAATTCCTAGCCAAGGCAATTAGGCAAGAAGAAAACATAAAGGGGATCCAAATAGGAAAAGATGAAGTTAAACTTTCTCTCTTCGCACATGACATGATCTATACCTAAAGAAGCCCATAGACTCTACTCCCAAGCTACTAGAGCTAATCCAAAACTTTGGCAAAGTTGCAGGATATAAAATAAACCCTCAAAAATCAACGGCCTTTCTATATGCTAATGACCTGAAGACCTAGGCCGAAATCAGGAAAGCAACTCCTTTTGCAATAGCCGCAAAAGTCATAAAATACCTAGGAATAACCTTAACCAAAGAAGTGAAAGACCTCTATGATGAGAACTTTAAAAACATGAAAAACGAAATTAAGGCAGAACTAAGGAAACGGAAAAACCTCCCATGCTCCTGGATTGGGAGGATTAATAGAGTCAAAATGGCAATATTGCAAAGGCTATCTACACGTTCAATGCAATACCCATTAATATCCCAACACCATTTTTTAATGAAATAGAGGAAGCAATGCAGAAATTAATATGGAACAATAAAAAACCAAAAATAGCAAAAAACAATCCTAAGCAGAAAGAACAGTGCTGGAGGAATTACAATACCAAACTTCAAGATGTATTATTATAAAATTGTAGTATTAAAAACAGCTTGGTATTGCCACCTTAACAAGCCTGAAGACCAATGGAACAGAATTGAAGATCCAGATATGAACCCACAGAACTATGCCTACTTAATCTTTGATAAAGGAGCTAAAAAAATAGGATGGAAGAAAGATAGCCTCTTTAACAAATGGTACTGGCAAAACTGGTTCAACACCTGCAACAAACTAAAACTAGATCCTTCTATATCACCCTGCACCAAAATCAATTCCAAATGGATCAAAACCTTGAAATCAAAACAGACACCCTGAAAACACTAAAAAGAAGGAGTAGGAGAAACACATGGGCTCCTTGGCACAGGACGAAACTTCCTTAACAAACACCCAGAAATGCTACAAATCAAGGAAAGGATGAACAAATGGGACTGCATCAAACTGCAGAGCTTAATATATATTCTTTTAGTCATTATAATATCATTCTTGTTTGTGTCTAGTCTTCACTGTGAGAAAAGATTAAACTGCATGCTCCGAAATAATGCTTTGATGTCTAAAAACTTAAAATAAAGAACAATTTCAGGAAGGAATGCATTAGAACATGTAGTCTAAACATTCCATTTGATTATATGTCAAATGAAATAATCAGTTTTGATGATTCATTTCTAACTTATTTAAACAATAAGGGAAGAATATCGATCAATTTCTATTGCGTGTGTAGAATGCTCCTAGACTAAAATGAAGATCTTGTAAATGTCCTTAACATGAAGCCTAAGGAACATGACTAATTAAGCAATCACACCTTTCCATGGAACACATAAAACAAGGAAAAGGTATGACACATAGCCAGATGAATCCCATCCTCTTTAAAATAAGAAGCAGGATGTAGAGTGGCAATGTGTACAGCACCACCTAGATAATCAGGGACCCAGTCATCCTGGAAAGGACCGAAATTCAGAAAGCGCTCTCAAAGAGACTACATCTACATTTGTCAGAGTGGCAATGTTGGGGAGTAAGTGCATGGGATTCATGGAAAAGATACAAACCCAGTGAAAACTGTACCAGAACTGGCACAGAAAGAAGAAGGAGAAGAGGAGGAGGGGAGGGAAGGAGGAAGGGAGGGGAAGAGGAGGAGGAAGAGGAGGCAGAGGAAGTAAGGAAGAAAGAGAGAGAAAAACAAAAAGAAAGAAAGAAAGAAAGGAGGGAGCGAAGGAAAGAAGGAAGGGAGGGAGAAAGGGAGGGAGGGAGGAAGGAAGGAAGGAAAGAAAGAGAAGAAAAGAAGAGCAAAGAAGAAAGTTCACATGAAAAGAAATTAACTACAGAAAGCAGGACTTATGAGTATATTTTATAACATTGCTAAACTTTGTCTTGTCTTCAGAGTGAAAAACAATCCATGCACTAGCTTTCTTAGGGTTCTTGTTTCACCTTTTGTGAAGCATTCTCTAGAAGGGGGTTCACATCACTGGCTAGCAGGCTGTGAATGCTTAAGGAAGTCATTGGATTGTCTTTAACAGATGACCATGCTTGTAAAGTTTTATATCATTCTCATAGCAGACAATAGGTTTCATCACTTTTCAGTCCATCCTTTTATTATCTTCTATACAATAATCATGTATGCTTTCATAGAGAAATGAAGTATGACTAGGGGGGAGATTATTTTCCTTTGTTACTTTTGTGTTAACTGTGTTCAAGGTATACGGAGTAATTCAATGATTTCTTTCAATGTAGTGAAAGCATCTTAGCTATAATCTATTTTCAGTAGCAATGCTAAATATACAATACAGTAAAAGTCTTGATTTGCCTTTGAATGCTCCAATGATTTAGTGACCTTTAATCCATTTCTTTAAAACCTGTGGAGCTACCACTGCTGATTAAAACCACATTAATAACTTAATTCTGGACGACAAGCCTACTTTAAGTGAGAAACAGAACAATCTGTAAACCATTGCTAGTATGTAAAATTGCCAGGAGAATTAAGTGCGTACTACATCACTATGAGTTCTCTCTTTAACCTTTTTTAAAAAATGAAAACACACGTATCTGCTGCAGAATTTTCTACATAAACATAAGAGAGTGGAAAATGCATTTCAGTACAGCATATAAAAGTGCTTTAGAAGCCAGAGGTGGCAGTGATAATTTTGGACAAATTAGAATTTTATTGTAGTATAGGAAAATATGAAGGGATTGTTACCGTGTTAACTATATTAAAAATGAAAAGGAAGAATTGTTTGAAAAACTTAATAAAGAATTATGCCTTAAATGGTTTTAGGTTGCAGAAAGATTATTGGTTGATAAGTAATGGGAAAAAAAACTTCTTTTATATTAAAGATTTGAAGTAAAGCATGATGATGTGTACACAGGAAGCCGGAAAGTTGTTTTAGATGTTTTCTGTCATGCTAAACAAAGAGCAAATCTCTTTGAGCTTGAAAATGAGAATAGAAATAAACCATATATTCAGAGCCAGTTTTCCCCTTCACTTGACATAATTACAAAAATCAATTAGCTATAGCCTCAAGATATTTGGCAAATGTGCACAGAACATTCAGAAAGAAAGCATACAATTATTTAATAAAACCTGTTATATTTATTACATTTTAGGAAAAGACAGAGAAAATAAGGGCAAGAGAAACTAGTGCTGAGTGAAAACTCACTTATGCCAGTCATACAGTCCACTGTTTTAATTTAATTTATTTAATGCACTTTATCTCTTCCCAATAAATGGTTACATTTACATTTTTCATAAGAACATACTAATATTAATACATTAAATTTATCCTAAGTCTTGAAGTTCCAAAATTATGGCAAATACAGTTATTATTTCCATAAGGTGACCACCAAAACTTTGGGATTTATAACACATAATGAGCTAATAATGGGATATGTGCATAAGAATACATGATTTACATGCATATAGATTAACAGAAATTAAAGAAAGAATGAAATCTGGCATGGAAAAGGAAATGCAAATTTATTTCTTTTGTACAGTTGTATTTTTGAATACATTTTTTAAAAATATAGTTTGATTATTTTGAATGTGGATTTCCATCAATATTGTTAATATTAAAAATGCTACTTGAATGACTGTTTTAAACTATTAGAAATTATCTCATATGCATTCAGAATAAATGATTTATATAATGAACCTTACAGTATGCTTTACCATTACAAACCTTCAACATATAAGCGCTATCCACACTCACATTTGTATTTAAACAATATTTACATTTAAACAAATCATAATTTTTAAGAATTTGTGAAATGAAAATATATCTATAAATTTAATATTGCTTTAAGGTTTCGTATGGTGATGCAAAAGATGCATCTGTGAGTGTGTAAGTGTGTGTGTGTGTGTAAAACAGTTCATCATTTAGAGTAAGTACATCCAAAATGAAAGAATCCATTATGGGTTGTACAAGAATACAATTATGCTGTCTTCATAAATAAACCATTATATGACAAAGGTGCCTTTAAAAGTTGAAAGTATTTTGAGCAATGAAGCTGTATACTGACAGTTTTTGATAACATAATTGACTTTAGCTAATATCATAAGCTTTTTTTAACTCTAAATTGAGAGGTGAAAGAAGAGATTGGACAGAAAGACGAGGCAAGGAAAGTGGAGAGTTTGAAGAAGGAGGAGACTTGGGAACTATAGAAGAAAGAAGAGGCTTTGGTTCTAGGGGAGATCATCCTGGGCTGTGAATTCTGACAGAAGCTGAGGGCTAGTAGCTAGCAACTGTAATCTCAGCTACTCAACAAGGTAAGATCCTTAAGGTTTGAAGCAAACCCAGGAAATAGCCTGAAAGACTTACTAAACAGAAAATATACTGGACTGGAAATGAGGCTCAAGTGGTTAAGCAGGAAAAATCTGAGCAGGATTATGAGGCGCTGCATTCAAGTTGAAGAAGAGGCACAGATAACAAATTCTGATCTGAGCCTAGAAGACTATGAACCCCAGAAATTACAGGAACAGCTCCAAAATTTGGGTCTGCTCCTCTGATGTCATAGTTAGTAAATTTCAGAG
Source organism: Perognathus longimembris pacificus (assembly GCF_023159225.1). Taxonomy (NCBI): domain Eukaryota; kingdom Metazoa; phylum Chordata; class Mammalia; order Rodentia; family Heteromyidae; genus Perognathus; species Perognathus longimembris. The sequence goes on from NC_063184.1 coordinate 22,982,719, forward strand.
GAAATGATTACTCTATGCTAAAGCGATAGAGTAGAGCACAGGTAAAATGGATCCTATATTAATGAAAACAATTATCCAATTCTATATAATTGGGCTATTTCGATCTCTTGGCCAATCACACACATTAATACTGCTTCACTGATGTGAATGTAATTACCTTGCTTAGCAAAAATTATATTTAATGGACTATTCAGATAGTTCCCAACCAACCATAGAACACTCAAGATATTTAACCTCTCAATTTGCTCAGGGCCCTAGACTGTAGACAATCTCCAAAGATCACTCCGTCTGTGAGGGTCCACGGATGTCGAATTTCTCATGAAATGTGACACAAGGAGGAAGACCCAGTCAAGCCTAAATCTCACTTTGGATGAAAAAAGAAAGAATATTGTCATCTTTTTTGGTGCTCCAGAATCCAGTTCTATGCTTGGCTAACACCCAAAGCAAAATGACTGGCAAGAAACTGATGCACTCAGAATAAAGCAGAAAAAAAGAGTACAGTGTATGGGAATTAAGCAAGCAAGAGATAAACAAGAGAGAAGGGTAAGAGGCCAATGTAGGTTAGCACCTAACCATCTCCTGGAGTGAAAGCTGAGAAATGAGAAGGAGCGAATCTAATAATCTAACGAAGTTCCAATGAAATGTTTTAGAAGTCAAGTTCATAGAGGTTGAATTTATTAGATAAGAGGTGCCATGAAAAAATAATTTAGAATTACAGAACCATCTTTTGCACTTATCCCCATGCAAAATAAGTTTAATACACACTTGCAAAGCTTTATAACTGCTCAATTCATCTTCCTATTTGGAGTCAGTGCTTCTTCATAATTGAATTAGGCTAGAAAAACTTTTGGTTGCTTAACTACTTCTTCTCCACAGGCTCAGCATAAAACAATCCTAAATCTTTGTTTGGAACTACCCTGCATTTCTTTAAGACTGTTCACTCCTTATGAGAACATTTAACCATCAGTTCAAAAGATACAGTAACTATGGTTAGATGCCAACTGATGAATCTGCTAATATGCAATCAGTTCTGCTAGGACCTGTGGTCTCATAGCAGACACGGAGAATGGATCAGCAAAACAAAGAGAACAATTTCCAGGCACTAATTTCTGAGATGTTTTTCAGCATTTAAATATATATGTTTGAAGTTATGTTTTTCTCTTTTGTTGACTAGGAAGAAAGGGGCAAATAAAATATCCTAGTAATTAAAAATAAAACAATGCAAACTCAAAACTTCTGTCCTTTTATTTACCCTCTTAAAAGACTTAGAAAATGAGGAGTAGCAATCTCCTGGCAACTGAAAGAGAATAAGCCTGGGAATTTTTGAGCACATGCCAACAGGCAAGCTATTTGTTTGCCAATGGGTAAGACTTGGAAATTGGGGTGCCACTTGCTATCACCAGCCCTCGGGTCAGTTCTAGTTTGTCTCTTTCACACTAAGAGCAATCTCAATACTTCCCCTTTGATTCTCAATGGAATTCTGGTTGGAATGATACATTACAAGATAATCCTATTTCAAATAAAACCTGAGTAACTGGTGTGGCTATGGATTCAGAACTTATTATCACTACTAATTAATACCTTAAGAAATATTTCATACACATATGGAAACTGCAACGCATTTAAGGGAATAGGCACAATAACTAATATGTCACTGAAGATACATCCAAGTCATTGTTAATAAGGAATTTCAGCTTGAATGAACATGTGGTAAAAAAAAAAAAAGCCATAATTGTGCATCTGAATCAAAACTTTGGGATAAAAACAGGAACCCCCTATTTGATCACAGTAAACCCCATGCACTTTCTAATAGAAACCCCAATGCTCCTGTCAACACCTAGACTGCAAATTCAATCTCCTGAAGTTGTATTATTTACATAAAATCCATATTATACATTTTACTCTGTTTATCCTTATAAGCAATGACATAGAGAGGATACAGTCAAGGTCTACTTGAGACATTAGAAGTTGCATTAGTTATCCAAGGATTTCACAGCGAGAAAGTGGCAAAATGACCAAAGTAATTGGAAGATGCTTTTGACTAGGCCTGTGAATTAACTAAAAAGCTGGGCACCAAGCCCCTACTGTGCATCTGCGCTCTATCAGAGAAACCTGTTTTCCATCTGTGGCTCGCTGTCAGGGGATCAAGAGCAAAATAAAAGAGTGAGATGACAAGCTTAAATTCTAATCATCACATACCAAAATGGTGTTCCCTGTATTTTTATATGGTTAAAAATAAACAAGCTGAAGTGTTCAACATTTGCAACAAATTTAAAAAAAAAAAGACATAAAGAGGTAGAAAGCAGATGGACATATCTAGAACCCTTCTTATTTCCACAGGAGATTTATACACAGGAGCACACAGCACCCCTGCTTTCACATCCTTCCGGCTCCACAGAAGTGGTTAGGAATGTCAGTTAGCTGAAGATACAGGTCATTAGTTTCGAAGGCAGAAAAGAGTCTTAATGTCCCAACGAGGACCCCGTAGTAAGCCTAAATGCACCCTGTCCCATTTCAGGCTTCATCTTCCATCCTTGGAGCCAAACTTTCCTTTTCTGTAATTAATTATGTGCAAACACAGTATGTAACAAAAGCACACAAATTCTCAAAACATGCTGTACTTAAGCACTCAATGCTATTAATTTACATAAGGAGACTGTATTTCTAATAGGAAATAAGAAAAGCAATCACATACAAAAAATGAAAATGATTATGTTTCTATTGTACACGTAATAATTCAAGACTCTGTCCAAAAGTATTCTCTTTGTAAGGCTCATTTTACTACAAATAGTAATCAAATCAACAGTGCCTGCCTCTTAATATTAGTCTGAAGCATTAATTCTTAAAAATCACACACATAAAGAAACAGGACTAAGAGTATATTCTAAAAAGCCATGTTATCCATAATTAATAACTCAAATAGGTTCCCAAAGAAAAGTAAAACAACCATAAAGCTCTAATATTGCAGAATGGGTGCTGTCTAAATATACACCATTCAAAACTTTGGATCTAAGGAAAACCTTAGGAAAGGACAAGAGAAATCATTATCCTTGCTTAGTTCAAAAAGGGATTGTTCAATAAATGGAATGATTTTCCTTTCTCCAGCTGAGGTAGGAAAGGAAATATTGGGACATGACATCGCATAGTTACACCGAAAGCATTTTGAGTTCTTAATACTGAACTCCCATTTTTCTCCTCCCCAAATCCTTCTTCCTACTAAGTTTCATGGGTAAATGACACTATTGTCTCCGAGCAACATCTACAAGCCTGCCTGCTCTCCAACATAATGCTAATTTCTTCTTTGCCCTCACTTCTATAGAGGGACAGAGTCAACAAATGCAATACTCCACCCTCTCTGGCCAGCAAATTCTCCTCTCCATTCCCATAAGTCTTCATGACAGACTTTCATTAACATACCTGATTAATATACAGTGCTTCTATACCAGGATACCGGATGAAGATCCTGTAACACAATCCAAACATGTCTTAGCCTACACAAGACAAAGAATTCCACTGTGTTTTCTAGAGATATTCTTCTAGCCTCTTATCTAATCATGTCCCTCTACTGTACCTTCATATGCGGTCTATTTGTTTGTTTGTTTTTAAGAAGTGGAGCTTGTTTGTTGTTGCTACTTCCTTGTCTGGCTATTTTAGAACTTCATAGCTTTGACCAAGTAAACACATTTTTCTACACTTGATCTTCACCAAAAGATTGAAAATGGATTATGTTTTCCCCTATGAAAGTCAGTTTATAAAACAGATAGACATACTTCTCACTTTTTTCCATTCAAAATGAAAGTGCTTACTAGATTATCATGGTTTTGAAAGAGGATGGTTATTACTTAATATACAGTCCACAAAAATATAAAACAGAGGACAAAACTGATAGGGCAGCATTCCAACTGTTCATCTCTCACATTTACAAAATATTTTAGAATGCATTTGACATATTTATAAACACAATGGCTCTTCATCCGCTAAATAACCTACACAAGGTGAAGGATATTTTATTGTTTTCAATTAAAATTGAAAAACTAATAGTTTAAAATCAGACATAGCCTTAAAGTAATCTATGTAATATTTTATACCTATCAATGGTCTTCTAGTGACTGTGCTCATTCTTAGAATTGAAAGATCAGTAACTACTGGCTATAACTTCTCCAACATTATTCTCCCTCTTACAGGTTTGTGTATGTGTGTCTATGTGTGTGTCTGTGTGTGTGTATGTGTGTCCGTGTGTGTGTGTGTGTTTTGGTCCTGTAGCTTGAATTCAGGGCCTGGGCATTGTCCCTGAGCTCCTTTTGCTCAAGGCTAGCACTCTACCACTTGAGCCACAGCGCCACTTCTGGCCATTTTCTATATATGTGGTGTGGGGTATCGACCCAGGGCTTCATGTATATGAGGCAAGCACTCTTGCCACTATATTCCCAGCCCCATGCATCTCCATTTTTATTCAGGGTGAAGAAAACTTAACATAGGATATTAAAAATCAATTAGGTTGCCTTGTTCCTGTGGTTCACACCTGTAATCCTAGCTGCTCAGGAGGCTGAGATCTGAAGATTACAGTTCGAGGCCAGCCCTGGCAAGAAAGTTCGTGAGACTCTTATCTACAATTAACTACACCAAAAAAAGCCAGAAGTGGCTCTGTGGCTCAAGTGGTAGAGCACTAGCCTTGAGCACAAAAAGGCTCAGGGACTGTGCTCAGACACTGAGTTCAAGCCCCAGAACATTCAAAAACAAACAAACAAAAAAAAAAACTAGTTAGGTAGATTATGGTCATTATTAGTTCCCATATACTCAGAATAAGATTAATGAAACTCCCCATTGGTTAAGAAAATGGGGTCTTTAGTAGGTATATGTATTTCTAATAATAATTAATAAAAGAATTATTCATATTTTCTCATTCAATGCTGAGCTAGAAGGCATTCCTATTTGTGTAACCTATACTTAAAATGGACATGTGATAGATAATATATACATAAAATGCACTGTACATGTAAACAGATGTCCAGTCATGCACATGCTATCCACGCTACTCAGGAGGCTGAGGCCAGAGGATTTTTGAGTTGGGGGACAGCCATATGATTTTCTTTTTTAATGAGGGCAAATCAAATTCATATTATTCAGAATATAGCATCAGCATAGGCTTACTAAAAATAGACAACATATACACCTGTATTTGTTGTACATTTACCAGTAGGAATGTCATCCTTAGAACCATCAACACATGATTGTCTAAAGATGATGAGGAGTATGGCTGAAATCTGTACTTTTCCTTTAAAACTTCACTATCGCTAGGGCCCAGGGAACTGAGCTAAGCACCAGGGCAGTGGCTGACAGCATCATTACCCCTGAAGAACATTCTCTGCCCTCCAATCATATTCTTCACTCTGCTCCCAGTCTTTGTCATTCAGTAAGTTCCTCTTTGGCTGCCCGGATGCTTCAGTCATGAGCTCAGCCGCCAAGAGAAAATTCCATCTTCAGAGTCTGGGCAATATTTTGAGAAAATAAAACTGTTTCTTCCCAGCAAGCCTGTGCATATGAGCATTCAGGGGCTGATTTTCCGGTTTATGGATTATCTAAAACCCTTTTCTCCTTTTCCCTTGCTTTTGGCCATTTCACTGCTCATTAGCATTTGCCTCTGAAGGGTGGACAGGAAACATAAAAAAAATAAAATAAAGAATCAGAGTGTGTTTGTTATTTATTAACTGATGGTCAACCACAAGAAAACTCCTCTGGAGAAAAACAGAAATATTGGCCCTATAGTATCTGAATGATCTATGATTGTCAATTTTAGGCACCTGCCTAGCTAGAGCTCAGAGCTCAGGATAAATTTACTTTCTTAACATACTACTCTACTTGTGGAAACAAATTTACTGTGATACATCCCCTCTAAACTCTTATAATATACAGGAAGCACAGATTATTACTATAAAAGAGTTGTGCATTATATGGCTTCAGAAATGAGAGGGGAAAAGGAGATAATAGTTAAATTTTTCTGCACAAAAGAAACCATGCTGAAAGCAAAAGCGAATCTATGGACATTACATTTAGGAAAGATCTCACTCATTTTTATGAGGCTACACAATTCTTAGATGTTGAAGACTTCGCCTCTGTTAATCAAAACTTAGCTTAACTAAGGACATCTATGGTGGTGAATAAAACAAAAAGAGGCCAATGGTAAGCCTTTTCCCTAAGCTCTGACTCTGGAATGACCCACTCACAGTACACCTTAGCTACCCGAAGGTGAATGATTAACCATCAAAAAGCTCAACAAAGTAATTTCAGTATAAGTTAAAATCATCTGTAAGATATAACCTTCTCACCTGCAATGTACGTGTTTTCTTTCTTAAATATATGTATCTTATGTATCTCAGGGTACCCTAAACACCACATTGGTGAAATGATCCCTACCTCCAGCATCATGGTCACTTTATTAGGAATCCTGAATGCTTCTAGCTTCAGTTTCATAATATCACAATATTTTCTCAAAGGAAGATACATCTAAAATTTGTTTTTTGTTTGGTCTTCAGCCTGGTTGCGGGGAGCGGGGGTGGGGAGGAATGCACATGCATGCCAGTATTGGAGATTAAACTCAGGGTCTGGGTGCTCTCCTTTAGCTTTTTGCTCAAGACTGACACTCTACCTTTCGAACCACAGCTCAATTGGAGATTAAGAGTCTGATGGACTTTCTTGCCAAAGCTGTCTTTGAACCCCAAACTCCAGAACTCAGCCTCCTGAGTAGTTAGAATTGTAGGTATAATCTGCTGGCACCTGCTGTCTTAGCTTTTTTTTTTTAAGTAGTTGTTAAAAGTTCTCAAAGACTAAGAAAACCTATCTTATTTGAATCCTCTGGTTAGACATTATAGGTCTAAATATTTAGACTTTATAGGTCTAACTAAACATTACCTTAAATATCCTGTTTTCACATGACCATGTATAGAAAATACAATACAAGGGTATATATGTCATGATTTCTCAGCTTGAAAAAAATGACTATTACATCAAATATTCCAATTTCACCATGACTATGCTAAGAAGGATCAGAAGAGCAATTTCAGGCAAGTCTATGCATGAGGCATTACCCATAGAAATGTAAGATGAAACATGGGAAAGCAATCTTGGTTAACAAGTAATAAAGTAGGTTCTCATAGAGGCCAGGACTGCTTTAGTCTATGTGGCGAGAGCTACAGGTACAGGGTATGTAGGAGGAGAAAATTCAGAGGTCTCTTGTTATTACCATTTACAGAAACATCCAAGAGGAGCTGGGCTTTCACTAGCAGGCTAATGACTGCCACTGCACCAACAAAATTTTGTATGCTGTCAGATTGTCGAGATTCTCAGAGGAGCCAGATTTCAACTCCTTTAAACTACGCACAAGAGAACAACAAGACAGGCAACAAGACAGGCAGGCTCACAAGTCGTATTTCAGCTTCCTAAATATCACCTGGTCCTAGGTTTTCAAGGTAAGACTCCCTCTAAAATGGGCTGCCAATGAGCACCTTTTAATTTCATCATGACTAAGAACATTAATCACTTCAGCCATTTTAGGTGTTCATTCCAATTAAGGATGGGAAGGCAATCTGCTTAGCAATTAAACAAAATGACTGGATCTCACCCTTCTAAGAAGATATGGACCAATAAGTTCGAAATAACTTCCAGTGTGCTAATTATTTTCCATGGCATCCACCATTTCACGGTTGTTTACTTTTTCCTAGGTAGCCATGATCGCAACTCACAAGACTCTGGTCCTCTTACTGCTCAGGTATTTCACGTTTCACGGCAATTAATAGATGTACCCAAGCAGAAAGGACCATGCGACATTCACATTACATTACACTGTTTCCAGGAGGGAATATTTATTTATTTACTATTTATTTACTTATTTATTTATTTATCAGTGCCAGTTCAGGCCTTAAAGTCAGGACCTGGGCATTGTTCTTGAACTTTTTTTTCCTCAAAGCTAGAGCTTTAACCCTTGAGCTAGCTACAGCTCCTCTTGCACATCTTTTGTGAATAATTGGAGGTCTTATGCTCAGCACCTGAGAGTTGTCCCTCTTTGAGGTGACTTTATTTCTCATCTTGTTTTATTTTATTTTACTTTTTCATAACTAGTACTCTACCATATGAGCCACAGCTCTACTTCTCTTTTTGTGTGTGTGTGTGTGTATGTGTGTGTGTGATTAATTGGCAATCAGCAACTCACAAGTCTTCATGCCGAGCTGATTTGCAACCACAATCCTCAGATCTCAGACTCCTGAGTAGTTAAGATTGCAGGGGTGAACATGGGATACAGAATTTTTACTCCTCTATAAAACGTGCCCAGGTCGCCATAGTCCCACTTTTAGTTAGGAGTAACACATTTCCACCTATTGCTCAGACAAGTTCCATGGCAGCCTCTTTATTTCCCCTGCACTCCTCCCACCTGACCAGTCCATTGAAAAGTTCTGTTTCTGCTAGCTTCAAATTATATATACAGTCTGACAATCACTCTTCTACTTCAGTTCACAATTCAATTCCCTACTGTCAAACTCTATTTCCACTCCATCTAGTCTACCAAGGAAGAGGGTAATCTTTCTACAACACAGGCTACTTCATATCATGCACTTGACCTCAACTCATATATACTCAAATGGTCTAAAATACCTCACATGATCTGGAAGTCCCTACAGGAGCTTCTCTAGTTGCATGTCAGACTTTATTTCTTTCCCACATTTGCTTCCTCCTTAAACTACTTTCCATTTGGCTCTCATGGTGTCCCTTTAACAAATTAAGAAGATTCTTAGCATTTTCTTACATGGCCATTATACTTGTACAGCTATTTGCCAAAAATCCTTCAGCTGTCATCTATATACCTCCTGCTTTACCTTTAAATCAAGTCTCTCTCCCAACGATTGCCCCCTCAGAGAGCTTTGTAATGTCGCAAACAACAAATTTCACCCCCCACTAGTGTCTTGTTTTGCTTCATAGCATTTGTCACAATGCAATACTGCATATATTTTCTCATTCATCTAGTAGTGCCTCACTTGAGAATATAAAATTCGTAAGTACAAAGACATGCTTACTTCTTCAACATTTTAGTTCTTGGACCTGAAGACGGGACTACACGCAGAGTAGGCTTAGCACAAATGTTTGCTGGATGAAAGCTATGCTTCATACTGGTAGTGATGTGTACTCTACCTTCTAGGCTCAGAAATACTCACATCTGCAAAGATAAATGATTCAGAAAATGAAGCAAAATGTCTTAAGATTACTTAAGAAAAATAAGATATAGAGAGCATTAAAGTAAGCTTATTTTAAACCTAATACTTTGAAGACTTTTGTAATGAGGAGACGTACACAAATTGCTATCATACTAAGATGGATTACTTGGTTTCTGATGAGGAAAAATATGTGTTAGGAAGAGATGCAATTACAGAGTGATGCAGAATATTTAACACAGAGATGTAAGCCCTGGGATGTTCACTGTCAACTTCTTTCCAGCTATGCAGGGAGAGGTGAACTTGAAATTCACTTACAGAATATGAAGAAAGAACTGGGAAAGGAGATTCAGTTGGACCCTATAGCTATGCGGAATAGCTACAATTCCAGTGAAGTCAGCAAAGAAAACATGATGCTTCAGTTCACATTGATGGCAATTTGTTGAACCATAAAGTAAAATCAGAAAAAAACTTAGAGCAGGAATAAAAAATAACACACACAAATAAACCTTTGAATGGATTTATCTTTATCTTCTCTATATTTTGAAAGAGATATCAAGTTTGTGTTAATTAGGTATGCTTTTTGTTTGTGAATTCTACAGGTTAAAGTAGAGGAGGTGATACTCAGAATAAACAGTAGCTACTGGCTTAATATAGAAGTTACAGTGTATGCACCTCCTTAGTATTGTTAAGCAAACAAAAGCCAAAAATGTGAAAGAAAACAAAAGGAAAATATACCTAGCTCTATTAAAGATTAATAAGTTCCTAAATTGAAAGATTGGAGTTTTCTATTTCTCTTTCAATAATATCTTCCTTATGTAATTCACTCTGAAACTATCAAGTGTTGTTACATAGTTCATATCTGTCTCTCTCAATTCATTTTCCATACTCCTCAGTTGAATAACTTTTTTTTTTTTAAAAAGTGCCAGTCCTGGGGCTTGAACTCAGGGCCTGGGCACTGTCCCAGAGTTTCTTATGCCCAAGATTAGTACTCTACCACTGAGCCAAAAATCCATTTCTGGTATTTTCTGAGTAGTTTATTAGAGCTAAGAGTCTTATGGATTTCCCTGCCTGGGCTGGCTTCGAACCATGATCCTTACATCTCAATTTCCAGAGTAGATAAATGGCAAGAGCCACCAGCACCAAGGTTTTTTTTGTTTGTTTGTTTTTTGTTTTTAATGTGTTTGCACAATTTTTGGCTTTAAATGAATAGGAGCCTAAATCTTGGCTTTAAACTTACAAAATTATTATTAAAGAGATGACTAAACTCTGCAATGTTGCTCTAGAATTGAACTCAAGAGTATCTTTCTAGTTACGTTTTTCTGTTTTTCACATTCTTCCGAAACTGGTGTTGATAACTAAGGACTAAAGCTCATCAAAATGAGTAACTAAATATCAGAGATATCATTAATGATCTGAGAACTAATATCGTTATTTTCTCTATCTTTAAATATCCATGTGAACACTTACTTTTACTTACTTTCATAATGTGTCATCCCATCTAAGAATTAATTAATTCATGTAAGCACAGGGCAACACTGGACAACTTAGGTTCATTTAACCTAACACTGAATTTTCTACCTTTGTCATTATTCCCAATGCCGGAACTGAATTGTCCATTAGGAAGTTAAACTTAAGCCTCTGTTGTTCAGAGAATGAAATATGCTAGGAGACAGTACTCAAAAAAAGAAACTTAAAGCATTAGAGAAGGACAAGTTATGGAGAATAGATACTAGTTTTACAAAGCTAATCTCTGGTAGTGTTGTTGTCTTTGGGGTTTGGGTTTTGTGTAGAAGACTGATACAGTACTTAAAACTAAACAGCTATCTGGGTCAACATTATTTGAATTCATATATACTCATCAACAAAAGTCAACAGGTGACATAATTGTATTTGAATTGTAGCAGTATTTGAATTTTATCTGTTGTTCTACTTTACTCATACTCATTCTACTTTACTCATACAGTGGATGAATGTTCCAAGGTATACCCCAAAATCACTTGGGGAATCCAGGTGTCCCACAGACAAGCAGAGTGCTATGCTGCCACCCAGTTAACTATCCAACTACTATATTCACTCATGGCTTTTTGTACCAATGAAGTATGTTTATCTCCTTTCTGGTTTTGGTTTTTTTTTTTCCATTGACAATATCTAATACCTTAAGTATCAGACAGATATACATCTGTCTCATTTTCTACTTGTGGAAAACATCAACTTGCTGGGCCTCGAAATGCAATCTACTTGAGAGGCATCAGGTATTAACGGATCCTAGAATAAAATTCATGTAAGGAACAAAGATGATGTTTATTTTCCTGATTTGAAATTGGGAAAAAAAGTCCTGTATCATAGTATGACAATCTTCATGAAATTATATATTCCTGGGAATTTATAAAAAAAGAATTTGATGTGGGTTCTTAAGTAAGACTACAAAGGAACTGCTCAGAATGCAGTGACACCTAATGGCAAAGTTATCTTTATAGGCCATAAATGTGTTTTGTAATAAACATTACACAGATAGCATTAGGGTCTCAGTTTTGTTACTGAGTAATAGGGTATCTCTAATTGTAAATATGATTACAATTACAAACAGTTATTCATTTTACTTTTACTCATATTTTAATTAAAATATATGAGATAATCAGTATATGTATACTTCAACCAGAGTAGAAAGTGTACTATTAGTCCTGTCATAATTTGTTCAATGAATAACATTATCTAACTTAATACTCCCCTAAACTGTGCTTCAAATAGGTGAATTAATGATGCAGGAAAAATGATACAGGAAATATGTCTTAATATAGTTTAGAAGTTTATACTACTTATTCAGAAATTAGGGAGCAAATAGCAGCTGTCAGAAAATGCTAAAATATTACTGTGATATTTAAGGAAACCAATCCCCAATGATGGGAGAGGGGAGGGAAAGAGAGGATATCAGTGTTGATTCTGTCTAATCAGAGTAAATCATGTCAAGGGCTGAACAGGTAACACTTTAGTAGGCCACCCAGGACACATGATGAGAACCATAAAACAGACCTCAGATGAAAGGCAAGGAAAACTGATACTTGAAATTTACCATCTGCTATCATTTCTTCATGTGTGGGCACATTCTATTCACTTTAGTCAGAACATTCTCCTGATGAAAACATTCTGTGAATTGTCTTAGTTTCATCCTATATTCTGTGAATGGTCCTGGGCGTCTCATCACGTCAGAGTTGATGATAATGATCGGGAAAGATAAAACAGCATCATCTGCTGATGAGAAAGCATGAGGAAATGTTGCTTTTCTGCTCCCTGTTGACATAAGGTATTTTACTATGACTGATAACAGCCAAAATATGTCAGTGATTTGTGTACTATATGAATGAGTACACTGCTTCAATGTTCCCTGGTAGGGATGCAGAATTGAGAATAGCTCATTTACAATCAGTTCTGTGAGCACAGGACCCAGATAAAGAAATGAGCATATATTAAACTGTTAAAAACAGGAGATTCTCCATATTAGATATGAAGCCAAACACAAACTGTGCAGTTGACTGGAAATGCCACCTAATCTCTGCTTAATTAAAGCAGCACTCTAAACTCCTGTTGTGTTTAGGGAGTAGAGTGTAGGACGACTGATGTATGAAGAAAATAGCAGTCAGCGTAGCTAATCTCCAAGACTTGGGAGCTTTCTAGCTACATAAATCAGAGAGACTTCTGAATAGCCTCATAAAACACCGTGTCATTGCCATTCCGCTCACGACTTTTTGGTGCTTCCTACGGCATGCCGATCATTAGGAAACTTCTAAGCAATCAAGTAATGTGGGCCTGATGAAATTGCTCAATCAATGCACAGGCTCAAAGTAGAAGCATAATTCAAAACTGCATAGTTTTTATATGGCAAAAGACTTTCCTTTCATCACAGCAGAGAAGAGCACAATGAAAGCAATTCATTTCCAAACACCCTAGGTAGGTGTCTGTGTGTATGCCTATGCATTAGGCAAATAAATATATGGGACTGTTAAGTAGCTCTAACATATGATTTATCAGAGACTCAATGGAATTACAGCATTAGGCATGTTTGAGTGCAATAAGTACATTCTCATTTCAATGATCATGGCTACTCTTTATAAGAAATTCATGTTTAATGGAACATATTAGAGTTTAAATTATTTCATTGACTTTATTGAACTACCTGCATGAAGTTCAAAACAAAGAGAATTCAAGAAGGAAGAGGGGAATTTTCATATAGTCAACCCGGTTCAACCGAAAGGACTAGATATTGAAAGATTCTATTATATCAGTGTCCTTTTATCTTTCCTCTCTGCCTGAAGTAGCTGGGAGAGTCCAGCTACTATCTGCCGATCAGTTCACAGGAGCCTGGGAAAACCTTCCATGTTTGCATCTCCCCTTCTATCTCCAGAGTTGAAATATTCCTTTTTCCCTAGTGTCTACCCCTTTTATCCCTTTAGACCTGAACTAATACATCTCCTCATAATCCTATTTCTCACATGATTTAAATGCCAGCACTTTTGAAGGTATTCTTTTTTTCCTCCTCCTTCAACCAGTAAGTACACTGACCCAATGCATCTCAACTAGTACTTTACCATTTTAATACAGGCATTCAATTTTAATGCACCGCCCATTTGCTCAGAATAGGGGCTGGTGGAGGGAAAGGGGTTGCATTTAACCTCTTAAGTACACACCAAGGACCCATGTGCAACATATCAGAAAACGTTGGGAGGTTTTGAAACAATTTGTTAGTGCCCCTTCAATCTTAGGTAGTCGATAAAAGAAACTAATTCCCTTGTCTCGTGCTAATTGCATTCAAGCCTGATTAATTGGCTGAGAAGGAACTATTTCTTTTACTAGGATATATACACAGTATATCCTGCTGGAGTTTTAAAGAATCGGTAATTTGTACATAGCTCCATCTTTGAAATCTTGTTATAAATAAGTAAGACATCTCACATCGTTAGGCAACAGTAGGCAACAGCAGAAAGAAAAAAAAATACAACAGTTGTGCTCTATTTTGAAACAAATGCCCAGTCTGCCTTGCAGAATTGTACGCGCCTAGTAAGGGGAGGCATGAGCTGTAGGTGTTTGTAAATAGTGTATTTATCATGTAAACCACAGAAGAAGCAGAAAACACACACACACACACACACACACACACACACACACACAAATACGCATTTCTCTACAAGGCTTTCCTCCTGAGAGATGAGAAGCAGACTGCAGCAGCTCCTAATCACGACATGAGCACAAAGGTAGGTGATTATACACCTGCATGCCTCACCCAAGTCACTTCCAACCAGACATAAATGCATGCCATTTCTGTGGGAGGAACACACGGTTCCTTTCCCAGCTCTTATCAGAACAGCACTGCGCCCCTCCAGGAGATCATCATTCCTCTCGGAAAAGTTCCGAAGCTGCAGGCACCTTGAGCCCCCAGGCAAACCGGCACCCAGCCGGCTAGCTAGCCAACGCTTAATTTCCTTAATGCACTGGGGCAAGGCTTTCTGAATCTTGACCTCATTACTCCTTGCACAGAGACATGCCTGGCTCCATTGATAGAGAGTGGCAGACATGTTTACAAAAATAACAGGGGAGACCAAGAGAGGGAGACCCAGAGAGAGAGAGACCCCCGCCCACTTCGGGGGGAGGGAGGGGAGGGGTGAGGGTCTGTCCATGGTGCGCAGACACCTCACACCAGAGGCACAATCGCCACCTGCAGCCGATTCCCTTGGCAGGTGTAAGTGTGCGTGTGCATCTGCGTGAGTGTGTATGTGTGTGTGGAGTGTGTTGAGCGGTGGGCAGGCAAGGGGACAGACAGAAAAGCGAGAAGTAACCCATCTTTTACCTCGATTTGAACCCCACGCCTTAGAGAGAAGATAAAAGTCCTGTGCACACCCCTCCTCGAATAAAATGCACCCCCCTCCCCCCCCGTATCCACCCCGCAAAGGGCGCCTCCTTGCAACCCAGCCAGGGAAGCAAGCAAGCGCGCCTGGGGAGGTGAGATTTCCCAAAGGGAAATGGTCGCAGGAAGGCCGGCGAGGCTGCCAGCCGCGTCCCTGCTCGGCTCTCCGGGATTAGCGAGTGACAAGAGTTGGAGGCCGGCGCTCCAGCGCTGTGCATGATAATGACGCGCAGCCCCCGCCCGGCCCCGCGCGCCCGCCCGCCCGCCCGCCCGCGCGCGCGCCCAGCCCCGCGCCCACCGCCTTGCGTCCCGGGCCCGTCTGCTAGGTGGGGTCAGGAGCCGCCTCTCAAAGCCCACAGGCTCGTCCTTCCCCGGGGAACAGCGACCCACCAACCAACCAACCCGGCCGTAGCCTGGACGCCTGCACTCCCTGCCTGGCGCGGCGAGTCTGGAGTTGGCCGCGCGGGGAAGCGAGGCGAGCAGAGCGGGGGGAGTCGCGAGTCGCCCCCGGAGCCGCTCCCCCCCCCCCAGCCCCACCAAGACAGGCCTGTTCCCCAGACGCCCCCCCCACCCCCACGCCGGGGCCCCTGCGGGCTGCCTCCGCGTCCTCCGAGCCCCGTCTCCAGCCCCTGCCGCCACCGTCCAGGCGACGCCGCGCGAGGACCCCGCAGAGGCAGCCGCCGGGGGAGGCTGGGGGCGCCGCGGAGCCCGTCACCAGCGCTCCACGCTGCGGCGGGCTCAGCCAGCTCACGTTGCAAAACCACCTGTTCGAGCCGAAACAGAGCTCACCCCTCCCCACCCCACCACCCCCAAATCAAACCGCCCCCCAGCCCCGGCCCACTCTTAACGCCTCGCGAGCGACATTTCCCCTGAGCCCCTCTCCGCCCCCCAAAGATAACCATTTTTTGATAGAGCTCCTGTACATTCGAGGGGGGGGGGGTATATGGGAGGGAGGGAGGACCCATTAAACTTCCTTTCGACCCCTAAAATCAATTCACCGGACTCAGAGGTCAAACCGAGACCCTCGACCAAGCAGGCGAGACCCCCCCCCCACCTCCCGCAGCCCGATTCCCACACCCCCCCCCAAAAAAAAATCCAGGGTTCACCAGCAAAAAGCGGCAGAGGGAAGGTTCCAGCCTTCGCCTCCTTCCAGAAAACCGAGCAAGTGCGAGGGCCGGGCCCGGGAAGGGGCCTGGGGCGCAGGCCCCCCCGCCCCCCCGCACCCCCACCCCAGCAGGCCGCCCTGATCAGGGCAGAGGGCGAGCATCGCAAGGACCGAAGCCATAAAATAGCATTTCACAAATAAATAAATAAAGTCTCGACGAGCCGCCACCATCCACCACCACCACCACCACCCCCCTTCTTACCGATGTGGATGATCGAATCCGCATTCGCCGAGTCCCAGGTTCGAGTCCACCAGACGGA
Organism: Perognathus longimembris pacificus; assembly: GCF_023159225.1. Lineage (NCBI taxonomy): Eukaryota > Metazoa > Chordata > Mammalia > Rodentia > Heteromyidae > Perognathus > Perognathus longimembris. Next base: position 22,999,243 of record NC_063184.1, read on the forward strand.
CAAAACCAAGAGCCAAGGGAAAACTTCCATCTCCTGGGTGGCACCTCGCTGCTGACGACGGGTCTGCGGGCTTTGTAGGCTCTCCCTCCGATCTATTTTGGAAAGCCAGTCCAAAGAGTTTGGGGGGTCACGGTGGAGTTGAGCGCCGCGCGCCGGGGTTCGGGCTTTCTCTCGCAATCCCCGGCTCCCGAGCGAAGCCCGTTCGTTCTTCCTCCTCCTCCTCCGTCGCCTTCGCGGCGGCGGCGTCTCGGAATGCGGGCCCGGGGAAAGCGCGCCAGAGCCCGGCGGAAAGCGAGCTTCCTTCCCGACGCCGTGTCACTTGGAGGGGAATTTTGGCATCGCCAGAGTTGTTTGCAGTTTGGGTTTAAAAAAGAAAAAAAAAAAAGAAGAAGAAGAAGGAAAATTGTATCCAGCCTGGTTGTGGTCCGGGGCAGGGGTGGGGAGGGGAGAGGCGGGCGCTCAGGCCGTCCCCACCGCCACGCGGGGGGCCGCAGGTCTCCAGTCCCAGCGCCGCCGCAACTTCCAACACACACACCCCCCCACCCCCTGCACGCCGGATGTGCCCCCTCCCCGCCCCGCCCCTCCCCCAGGCCCCCACCCCCACCCGCCCCTTACAGCCCCGCAGAGCAAAAAAAAAAAAAAAAAGAAAAAAATCACGGTCTTCCCGTGCCCAAAAATCTAAGTGCAAAAAATAAAAGGGAGATTGGGAGATTCCAAGCGGAACGGGCAGATTCCAGCGGGGAGGAGGGGAAGGGGGGAGAGGGGGAAGAAGCCCTCTCCAAGAAGAGGTGGAGGGGGGGGAGAGAAAGTGAACTTCAAGGTAATGCAGATCGTGCTGCGGAGAAGCCCCCGTGTGTGCGCGCGCGGCGGGGAGCGTGGCCGCTCGTCCGGGGCGCGGGCGGGCGGGCGGGCGGGCGGGCGCGGTGGCGGGGGAGTTGCGCCCGGGCGCGAGCCGCCGGCGGCGGGGGCCAGGCCGGCCCCGGGCTGCAGGATGCTCAGGAAGCCGATCGCCGCCGGGCGGGATGCGGGGAGCACCGAGCCAGCCTGCCAGCGTCAGAACCACCGAGCCCCAGGTTGCCTGGGAATGGATCACCTAGGAGAAGGAGCGAGCCCGCGAGAGAGCGGTGCTGTCAGGCAGAGAGGAGTGGGGGGGGGGGGGGGAGAAAGAGAGAGAGGGGGGGAGACCGAGAGAGAGAGAGACAGAGAGAGAGAGAGAGAGAGAGAGCTTCTCTCTAATAACCACCTCCTCCCCCTATCTGCAATACAAGGGAGAAACAAAATAGTGCTCTCATTTCCCTTGGAATCTTCAAAAAAGGCAGGACTGTGAGAAGAGACATAAGCGCTTTTTTTTCCTCTTCTTTTTTCCTTTTGCCTTTTATTTATTTATTTTCCCTTTTACGTGGTTAAAAGCAACCTAGAAAAACCACCCCACTTATTTAACCTTGCTCTTCACCAACAGGTATCAGACTTTTTTTTTTTTCTTCCTTAGTCTTTGCCTGGACTGAGTCACATTGGTTGAGAATAAATTAGGGACACCTGGGCACATAGGGAAAAGGAGACCTAGAAAGCTTTTAATGAGATTTCGATTATAAAGTTATAAAAAGGAGGGAGCGTGCTAATTACCTCCTATACCGTGGTTTTTTAGGAGGCTCTCATGTGTATTTTATTAAGTCAATGCGAATACAGGAAAAAAATCCAAAAGTCTATAGATTGTAATCTTCTATTAGAATAAAGATCTTGATGTGAAATATAGGATACATACATAAAATAGAAAAGGGTTCAGTAAAACATGTAGTCTAACTCTTGGCTCAAATTTAGGCTATGTACTTCCAAGTGGGAGTGAGGGTTATCTGCCCCAGGAACATAAAATAATGAAAGTCAGCTTGCCAGTTTCCAGTGAAGGGACTTTTGTGCAGGATTGTTCTTTATCATTAAAAAAAAAAAAATCAACCTGACCTGATGTCTTGTAATGATTAAGTGATACCATTCTCACCTTATTTCAACCGAATGATTAGCTGGGCTCAAGTGTCTTCATGGTTTACTTTTCACTGCAAACCTTTGAGAATGCCCTCCACTAGCGTTCAGAGCCCATCCTTTATTCTAACTTGAGACATCACTTTTCTTCTTACTCCTGCACTTGAGCCCTTCTGCTTTAGGCTGATGAGTTAGGTCATTCTTCGTGCAAACACAAATGTACATTATCACCTGTGAAGAATGCTGTCCTCCATTCATCTGGCTCATGTTTAACCAGATAATCTAGAAAATGTTGACTGTCCTGTAGTTACTCATGCTCACCCTCTCCTCAGGGGCTAGTGCAAATTCCTATTGTGCAGGGAGTTGTATCCGTCCTTTCACCTGGAATGAGTCCTCCCATCTTCTATGATCTCCTCTTGTATTAGAGCTAGACCAGACTAACCATGGCAGAGGCGCTTGTTGTTCAGTGCAGGCTTTCACAGAGCCGCGTTGTTGGCTGTTGCCAAATCTGTAACCAAGGAGGACTTCCAAGAACCCATCACCCATGCTGTTTATTTTTTTTCCTGCTCCATTTTCATCATTTGTTTATCATTTTCCCCAGTTAGTATATATGGACTCCATATTGATTGTGTTTGTGTCGTTATCATGTCATTCTCCTCTTTTAAATTTTTATTTATTTATTGCCAGTCCTGGGGCTTGAACTCAGGGCCTGAGCACTGTCCCTGGCTTCTTTTTGCTCAAAGCTAGCACTCTACCTCTTGAGCCACAGTGCCACTTCTGGCTTTTTCTGTTTCTGTGGTGCTGAGGAATGGAACCCAGGGCTTCATGCATGGTAGGCAAGTACTCTACTACTAAGCCACATTCCCAGCCCTATCATTCTACTCTTTAAAGGGTTCTAATGTGCTTTTATGAATTGTGCTTCATTGATGCAGATAATGAATTGAATGAATAAATATATTTGGTCACAGCTTGCTTTTACCATATTATTTACAAGAACGTTTTAAAAATCCTAATGACTCACCATGCATTCCATGAAGAAATAACCATTCAACATGGAAAAAACATCACAGTGGCACCTCAAAGACGTAGGTGCAACTTCAAAACAACAGTTAGCTCGATCCTATCTTCATACAGGTTGCTCCTGCGGGTCGCTAAATTCACCCAAATTCCTATCCTCTGCTCTTTCCTCAACCTGTTTTCATGTGCTATAAACAAGTTGTTCTCATTCCTCCTTAATCCTCCAGTTCTCTGTTTTTTTTTTTTCATGATTGATTTCAGTTTGCAATCACTTGGGAGCCTTGGACTGGAGACCACATAGGACTCATTTAATCAGAATTCTGGATTTAGGGTCCTAGGCTATCAGCTGCATGTTATGAACATTCTATAGTTGACTCCAACATGTAGCTATAGTTCAGAACCATGGATTAATACAGAGAAACTTAAGAAACTCTGAATGACTCACTAGTTATATTTTTCAAGTAGGTAGTTTATTAAAGGCTATCCATTGATCTTATTAAGGTTGCCTCATTTTAATTCAAAGATTATCCTGTAGAAATATTTGATTCAACCCTTGGGAAAGTCTTTATGCATTAAATTTTTATAATAGATGTTTGACATTTAAAATAAAAACATGATTCTTAGTTTTATTCTTCAAAGTAAATACTTCATTGAGACATGAGTAATGATATGAACATCAATTTTTTTTTAAGTGTTAGCTAATCTGCACATCTTTAATGTATAAAATAGAATGGATTTTCTTTCACGGACAAACAGAATTTCAGAGAGATATTAATTGCATTTGGGGGAAATTTAAGTACAGATTCCTTCAGCTAATATGATTATAGAAAGATAACAAAGTAATAATAACAACCTTAAGAACATATTATATTAATCTTTCATTTTCACTTAAGAAAAAGCTAAGAATGTTTATTATTAAAACAACAGCAAGTTAACCTGCATTCAATTACAATTTGCATAATTATATCTCAAAGATGTAAGAATTTGACTGGGTTTAAATATCTATACATTTTTAAGACATAGTTGAAGATCAGTGAGAAAAAGTTACCTTTCAAAATAAAGATACAGAACAACAAAGGTGTGTCAGGTACTTTTATCATTTTGATTCTCCAAAATTACATCATCAACATGTTACATGTTGTGAGCAATGTAGAGATTCTGAGTACATTACATCATTACCATAAATGCAAAATGAAAACTATAAGAATGTAATGACTGCCTATCTACAGAGATATAACAATTTTGGAAAGTGGCTGTTCAGGTATTGAATGACATTTTTGAGGAGTGCCATAAATTCTCTTTAGTTGAGAGTTCCAAAGAGTAGATCATAGTAGTTGAGAGCTAAGTGGAAATTTAGGCAGTCTCTTATTCTATGTCTCATGTTTCTAGAGGATAATGGAGAAATTGAATCCCAGAAACAGAACTGATTTTGTTGGAATATTTGAATTTTTAGAAAGCTGGTTTTGTTTTGTTTTATTGTACTTTATATGTTTTTTAAAAATAATGATTTATTGTCAAAGTGATGTACAGAGGAGTTACAGTTTCACACATAGGGCCATGGGTACATTTCTTGTGCTATCTGTTACCTCCTCCCTCATTCCTCCCTCCCCCTCTACCCTTTTCCCTCTCCCCCCATGAGTTGTTCAGTTGGTTTACACCAAATGGTTTTGCAAGTATTGCTTTTGGAGTCGTTTGTCTTTTTATCCATTATCTCTCATTTTTGAGATTCCCTTTCATTTCCCTAGTTCTAATACCAATTTATATACAGTATATACAGTATCCAGGGTACTAAGATGAGATACATTGATAGGAAGGGGATACAAGAGGATCATTAACAAAAGAAGCTACAATTTCACATAGCATGTTGAAAGCAATTACAACAGTGATATAACACTCGTTTCCATAACATGGAGTTCATTTCACTTAGCATCATCTTATGAGTTCATAAGGGCATGGCTATTAGATCTTGTGATCCTCTACTGTGACTAGCCTAAACCTGTGCTAATTATTCCCTATGAGGGAGACCACAGAGTCCATGTTTCTTTGGGTCTGGCTCACTTCACTTAGTATAATTTTTTCCAAGTCCTTCCATTTCCTTACGAATGGGGCAACGTCATTCTTTCTGATAGAGGCATAAAATTCCATTGTGTATATGCACCACATTTTCCTGATCCATTCGTCTACTGAGGGGCATCTGGGTTGGTTCCATATTTTAGCAATGACAAATTCAAGAAATCATATTGCTTTGTGACATTCACATTGGTTGTATTTTGATGTTATTCTTTCAAGGTCAACTTTGTTCTCCTTAGTCAAGCCATTGTTTCTGTGACATTAATACACATACTGTATTTTTCTCCTTCCTTCCTTCCATCTATTCTTCCTTCTTTCCTTCTAAATTAAGTTCTCAGTCTTTTTTTTTCTTTTCAAAACTTTAAGTCTTTTGGACTTCCCTATGACAGACTATTACTCTTCTATTTCATTGAAATATAAATTCTAACCAAATTCTGGAATCGGATTGATAAATACCAAGCCCATCAATTGTGAAGGTTCATTAAAATGAAAACATTGAATAGCAATACTGTTTCCCTATCTACACATGAATCATGATATTTAAATTTTAGGAGCTTGGACTGGGTTATACATGTTTTGATTGTCTTGTTTTTTCTATACATTGATATAGAATAATGTAAGAATACTGATAATCATAAAGCAATTACCTGATGGAAATCAACTACAACTTGTAACCCTCCAAGGGCACTTTCTTGAGATTGGCCCCTCACTACATTATATCCTGTCCCCACAAGATGGCAGCCATGCTTGAAGTAGATTTTATTGACTTACTTTTTGAATGTCTCAATACTACTTACCATAGTTTTGATTAAGTCATACTGATCAAGTAGGTCTATTAAGCAAGGTTTGTCTTTTAAGAGACTTGTTTAGGTTAGATACATTTCCAAAGTTATGTTCTTTTTTTTTTACCTTCTAAAAGTTTCACAAACTAATAGTTTTCTCCTCTGAGACTCTTCTTTACATCTTGGCCTTAGTTAAGAATCAATACCATCAAAAAAATTATAGTAATATAGAGCTCACTTCGGTGTTGAAAGGTAATTAGAACAGCAGAATAATCTTTTGTAATTCAAATTTGTAAATACTAAAAATTTCAACCTGAGGATAATTTGGCTAATGTGCCTTTTAAATGTCTTTCTGTCATATATGTATATATGTATATATATATCTCCAGTCCTGGGGCTTGAACTGAGGGCCTGAACTCTATAGCTGGCTTCCTTTTGCTCAAGGTTAGCACTCTACCACTTGAGCCACAGTGTCCACTTCCAACTTTTTCTGTGTTAGTAGTGCTGAGAATCGAACCTAGAGCTTCATACATGCTAGGCAAGCACTCTACCACTAGGCCACATTCTCACCCCCTTCTTTCATATTTTCATGTCATGAATTTGACTTTTCCATGGAAAAGTAAACATTAGTTAAACTAAATTGTCTGTTGTGTGACTGTTCTTTGGGTGTTTGACACCAGGTGAGTGACATAATAATTGGGTCAGCAGCAAAAAGAATTCACAGGAACAACATCAATGAATATCAATGATCATGTTAATTTCTAAGAAAAGAAATCAAATCTCAGCTTCTCATAAGCAACTCTTTTAACTGGGAAGTAACTAAAACATACAGCTTTAGCTACACCAGTGTCTATCAACTAGCGTTATGAAGTTGTCTCCAGAAAATAAACTGAGAATTGTAATTGAAAATATATTGTATTTTAGACTCTTGACATATTTACTATTACTTTCATTTTTGACACATATATGTGAATTTGTAGAAATTTGTGAATTTGTAGAAGATTTCAAAGATATCATAAGACCTTATAATTATTTCATTTCTTAGTCAGCTATAGAGATAATTCATAATGACGTAAGTACAATTAATTCAAACTGGAAGTGAAGCGTTGAATGTTCAAAATGGAATGACCCAATTAATAAATTCAAAAGTTAAAGTCAAAATTTCAAATATGAAGGGATAGCATTCACAAAGCATGACACAACATAATCCTAATTCACTCCAAAACAACTGGGATATGAAAGTATTCTAGCCATAGAAAAATCTCACCCATTTATCAAGCCCATGCCTTAAAACACAGGTGGATGCTAGCTGCTAGGTCTAAAGTTGATCAAATATGATTTCAAAGATATTTTTTGGAAGATGTCAATAAAAGTTATCTCAGTAACAGCAGACAAGACTGAATCTCTCCTTAAATTGATCACCACCTATTCCTAGCATCACATCTGTGACTTCAACATAATGCAGGGGGAAGATGCTGAACTCGAGGTTAGAACTGGTAGAATTTATTTAATGTAAAATGATTAACAGTGTAAGAATCCTTCTAGCCTCTTTATTTTGCTGTTGTCTTGCACTTTTTGTAATCTAGGGAGAATTGAACCATGAGGGATTAGACAGAGCACTGAAATTGTGAAAGAAGACAATACTTTGAATGTTTAAATGATTTTAGAAACTTGGAAGTTAGCATTTCCCACTTTGGACTTTGGTAGTGTTTTGAATGTGGGTGGTGATGACCAGATGTCCACATGTTTTTTGTTGCCTCTTGCGCTGATTGAGAAATGATGGAAGTTTTCATGGACAGAGAGCTTCATGGGATAAGAGAAGGGCTCTGTGGGACCTCATCAGCTTCCTCTTCACCTTGGAGTTCTGGCTCACTAGATGTGTGGTTTGCCCCAGAACAACTGAATTATCATGTGTTGTCCTTTCAGGAACCCACAACAATGAGGTGGCATGCTAGTGGACTAGGAACTCTAGAACTTTGACATGAAAGAGAAAATGCCCCCCCCCAATATATGTTAGTTGCATGAGACATTTTCTTATACTCTCTTATATGGTATTAAGAAATGCTTTCTTCTGGAAAAAAATCAAAACAATAAGGTATGGTGGGTACATGTCCAAAGTCTTCAATATCTTTCAAAGATCTCCAAAAGTGCTGGATATTTCAAAGTGCTAGGTAGATTAAAAAGGGAAAATCATGTAAGAAGCAATTCATTAACTCAGATTCCACTTAGAATAGCCAACATTTATTCAACTACCAATTTCTCTTTCAATAGGACATGATGAGTTTAGTTGGTTAATGTTAAAAATCCATTTTCTAAATTCCAAAATTATCCAGGTTGTAGATGTTTTTAAAACATTTAAAAAAAAAAACAGCTTTTGCTTTTCTTTCCATCTTCTGTTTACAGACCTTTGTGTAAAGCAGATTGCAAATCAGTAGGCTAGTATGTATCTGGGTAAAGATTGTGTTTTGTGCTGTAATGGGAATTTTCAGTTTTGAACTTTTATTTTCATTCAACAATAAACATGTTTTCTTTTTGGAAGGACTTACAGATTTCTGCCTTTTCTTAGAATATAGGAAGCTGAAGTACAACATTATTGTAATCCTTACCAACAAAAAAAAAATACTGGTATGCTTTAGAAAGGAATAAGTTTCCTTGAATCCATCAAAGGACTGAGAGATGAAAACAATTAAATAAACTTAGTTACAAAGACTGGCAACCCCCCCTCCCCCAGTGAAAGAGTTTATACAACACAGGGGAAGAAGGGATTTCCAATTGAAGAAAGAATTGGCCAAAGTTCTAAAGAAGGGCTGAAAATTTAACATGGTGTGTGAGAGTTTGGAATACCCAATAGAAAATACACCACGGACTTTCACTCAATTACAGACCCTTCCATGGATCTTCTCTACTGACTCATGAAGGCAGAAAAGATGATTGCTAGAGCTGAAGGCATGATGGAGGTGGAATAGCCTCACTTTCACTTGACCTTTCTCTGCAGGAAGAAAAAAGCTTCAAGCTGTTATGGGAAACATCCAGGACCCAGGCTAAAATCCAAAGCTTTGTGTAAAAGCAAAACGCATCAGCTTCCAGCAAAGGTTAACAAACAACCCTCCTTCCTTACCAGAACCAGAGACCATCACTGTTTGCAGGAGAATGCCAGAAACAAAGTTGTGCAAACAGTGCAGCTAGGGGAAACATTTATTTCTCCTGTTGAAGCAGGGCTAGGAGTCCTCCCGTGGCTGTCATGTATACGCAGGAAAGAATGTAAACAAGATTAACATTCCTTATTCCCAGGTGTATCCCTGCCTCTTAGGAATCAAAAATACACCCCCCCCCCCCAATATGACTTAGTATTGAGTAACACGGAAGAGCAGTGTACCACTTTGGGGGAGGAAATGGTGGGAAACCTTGCTTTGTCATAGTCAGGTGACTAATTCTTGAAGAGAAGCTGACTGTGTTGAAGAAAAACTTAGGAAATGTCTCACTGTTCTAGTCTTCTTTCTTTTTTTTTAACGCTCCTTAATTTTTTAAATTTATTTATTAATTAAACACAAAATTTTTGACAAGGTGTTGTGCAAAAAGGGTACGGTTACATAGTAGGGCAGTGTGTACATTTCTTGTGATATCTTACATCCTGTTTTTCTTTCCCTTCCCTAGGTCAGGTAGACATATAACAATACACAATGTACCAAGAATATATACAGTAGCCATGTGGCCTACGCCCAAGAAAATTTGCCTAGGGCTTTAAATGTAATGTCGATATGAGACAATATGTCGACAGTAGTCTTATATGAACGTACATACATAGCTTTTGAGCTATTGTATTCCACTGAGAGATCAATTTTTGACCTTTATATGTTGAGTAGTTGTTTGGTTTTAGTTACATAATGTTGGGTCGCTGCCCCAATCCTGTGGGAAATACCATTTGACAAGCAGTTTTTGGTTTCACAGACCTGGTCTCTACTGTCTCTCCCTCACCCTTTCTTAACAGTCATATATCAGGGAGATCATGCCCCTTTGATTTTCTGTGTTCTAGGCTTGTCTCGCTCCACATTATTTGTTCAAGTTCTGACCATTTCCCTGTGAATAACAATATTTCACCATTCCTAATCGCTATGTAGTATTCTATTGTGTATAGGTACCATATTTTTTGGATCCATTCATCTGTGGAGGGGCATCTGGGTTGTTTCCATATTTTGGCTATTGTGAATTGTGCAGCGATAAACATGGAAGTACAAATGTCTTTTTGATATCTTGGGACCTGCTGTTCAGGATAGATGCCTAGGAGTGGTATGGCTAGGTCATATGGTAGGTGCCAATAAATGGTTCAGGTAACTCTTCGCTGAAGGAATTTTAAAAGTTTGTGGTAATGATGGTAACAAATAAAAACAACACTTGGGCTTGGTGTAACTCAGCGCTAATCTCAGAACTCTGGATTATGAGAAGGAGGGCCATAATTTTGAGGCCAGTCTGGGCAACATAGAGAATTCCAGAACAGTCTAAAATAGTAAGACCTGTCTTAATACTATTTGATCAGTCTTTTTTTTTTTTTTTTCGGCCAGTCCTGGGGCTTGGACTCAGGGCCTGAGCACTGTCCCTGGGTTCTTTTTGCTCAAGGCTAGCACTCTGCCACTTGAGCCACAGCGCCCCTTCTGGCCATTTCCTGTATATGTGGTGCTGGGGAATTGAACCCAGGGCCTCATGTATACGAGGCAAGCACTCTTGCCACTAGGCCATATCCCTAGCCATTAGATCAGTCTTATTACTTATTACTTATCACTGCCTCAGCCTGTCTTACAGAAAGATCTTGTCACACAACCAACTAAACAACTAAAAATATCAGTAAATCCAGATATCTACTACTCTAAGAGAAAAATAAGTTGTGTTGACTAAAATTGATCCAGAATGAAATAGAATGATTAAAATGATAGTATTTGATATAATTTATAGAACAAGAACACCACAAAAGGAGAGAGTATATGAAAATATAACATATAAGATGGTTGTGCACAGTGAAATGGCACACTACCATTTCTAGGTATGTTATCATAATGTAAATCTGATACTATGCATGTTATTTACCAAAGGAAACCAAATACATTATTTGAGTACATAGACAATTAAAAATTCCCAGCTGGGAGCCAGTGGCTTATGCCTTACTCCTAGCTACTCAAGAAAATGAAATGGCGCTGTGGCTCAAAGTGGTAGAGTACTAGCCTTGTGTAAACAAACTCAGGGGCAGCTTCCAGCCCTGAGTTCAAGTCCCATGACTGACAAAAAAAAAAAAAAAAGAAAAAGAAAAAGAAGACGAATACAATAAAGAAGTCTCTGGCTACGATTATTCAAAATAGTACAGAAAAGACTAGCAAAAGCATTCAAGAAAATTATACAATGATAATCTGAATTGGAAAGTAAACTATAAAACTGTCATATATTTGAAGCTTCATTAAAATTAAGAGGAAAACTTAGTGATATTATATTTGGGGAAAATGTTTACAAAACAATTGGATTTACATTCTGTGTTCTAACTTCAAAATGATATGAGGAAATAGAGGACAAAGTATAACAAAATTCAGCACCTATTGTAAGAAATATCACTAATAGGAATAAAGGACTTTTACTAAATAAACAGCATTAAAATAACCTTTAAGTAACATCATATTTAAATAGTAATAAATAAATGTTATGACAATAAAATAACATAAAAGTTATACAGATTGAAATAGAAGAATAGAATTGTGTTTGAAGATGATGTGACTATTGATAAAAACTTAGTTGGAAGTCTGTTCCAACAACAACAACAAAATCCCAAATACTGGAACTGCAAAGTGAATAAAACGATGTGTGGGTAAATTGTGAGTGCATAAAAGTGAAAAGTCCTTCTAAATATCAATATTTAACACAAGAACTTTGAAATTAGAATCATAATACCATTTCTGTCATGATTGAAAATCATAGGTAGAACTATATTTATATCCATATCTATATCTATCTATCTATCTATATCTATATCTATATATCAGAGTTAAATGAGAAATTTCATAAAATCCTGATGGAAGAAATAAAGAAACATCTAAATGGAAAGATACTCAGGTTCATGCATAATGTAGTAACATGGAATATGCTGCTTCTTCTCCTTGATATTCATGAATATTAAATATTGATATTCATGATATTAAATGAAATCGCAACTAAGCCACCTCAAGTAACCCTATGAACATTGACAAAGTCATTCTAAATTTCATATAGAAAAACAAAAGACACCAACAGTAGTTACTTAACTGTCAAGTTAAATACACCATCAAGGGTATAGTACTGGCAAAGGAACAGACAAAGAAATTTTTGTAACAGAATAGAAAACCTACAAGTAGACTAATATAAATATAGTCAACTTATTTTTGGCAAAGCTGCAAAACCAATACATGGCACAAAGACAGTCTTTTCAACAAATGAAAACACAAACAGGAACATAGGCATAAGCCTTTTTACCTTTCATACCTCAAGCAGATGTTAGAGCTCCATGTAAATCACAGAACTATCATACTCCTGCATAATAACATAGGAGCTAATGAAGATGATTTTCCATAGGTTGATGACCTTTTATATTTAACTGCACAGACATAATTCATGAAAACTCTGCTTGATGAACTGGAGTTTATGAAAACTACAAACTTCTGCTTTACACAAAAGATACTTTTCAGAGGATAAGGAGACAATCCCCAGACTGGAGGAAGTTCTACATGACAAAACTGACCAAGGACTGTAATGCAAAGTCTGCAAAAGTTACCCAACATCAACAATAAAAGAAACATCATGTTTTGTGGTATTAAAGGGAAGTTACTTAGCCACTCGCAAGTTTAGCAATCTCTTATAAAAATAACATGTAATTTCCATTAGATATAATAATTCTATTCCTTTATATTTATCCCCCCAAATTAAAACTGCATGTGCAGAAGTAGATCTGTATATAATTATTTACAGAAACTTCATGCGTAATTGATCCGGCCTAAAATGCATTCAAATATCCAAATATCTATTCGACACAGAGAAACTGTCTGACATCCACTTAAGACATAACCCAGGGCTGGGAATATAGCCTAGTGGCAAGAGTGCTTGACTCGTCTACATGTAGCCCTGGGTTCGATTCCCCAGCACCTCATATATAGAAAATGGCCAGAAGTGGCGCTGTGGCTCAAGTGGCAGAGTGCTAGCCTTGAGCAAAGAGAAGCCAGGGACAGTGCTCAGGCCCTGAGTCCAAGGCCCAGGATTGGCAAAAAAAAAAAAAAAAGACATAACCCAGACACAGAAATGAATAAACTTAATATGGTGATCATATTTGTGACTGAATCTTGCATATACAAAGCATATACGAAGCATATACAAAGAGAAGTTAAACATACAATGTTGTAAGCTGCATGATCTACTGACACCATGGAAAAGAAAACTATGGGAGGAGAAATTAGATCAGTGCTTGAGAGAGATTGAAGTGATGGATTATCTATCAAAGGGTAGAGAAGAATCTTCACCAGTAAAGGTAAAGTTCATAATGGGGCAGTTATAGATTTGTAGATATTTGCAAAATCCCCTCACACACTACGAAGTAAGTGGGAGTACATCTACATACCAGTTATAGTTAAGTTAATCTAATGTTGCATGCAAAAAAAGTGTATGAAAACTCTTACCCTATTCTTTCCAGTAATATTCCCCAAACCAGAGAGTAGTGAAAACATGAAGTCACTTCAGGTGAGCTGGTATATTGCAAGATTGCTCATAGTGTATATTTGACTGAGTTTTGTCTTTCATTAATTCTGACTGATACACCTTTCATATTTGAACAGTCAATTTAATCTAATTTTCTACTTTTAATTTAGCAGAAAGGACACTTTTTTCCAAGCTATTGAAATCTGAATATTTAAAACAATTACTATGCTCAATGCAAAGGCAAAGCAAAAGAAATTTGGCATTTAACAATACAACTCTAAAAAATCTCTTCATTAGTTAAATAGGCTTTAAAATGGTTGCAAATGTTCCATTTTAATGTACATTTCTTTTTATAGATTAGCCTTGGCTCCCAGAGTGATCAGAATGAAAGTTGATTGTGAGTTCTTCTGACTTCATTTGTCTCCAGATCATTCGTTGTCGACACACATTTTGAAATAAAAAGCATTACCAATCATTTCAGTCCTATTTAATTAAGTGTTGCACTAAAATAGCATTTTACACTCAGTTCCTCATTACTAAATATGACAACGACTTGTTTTCTGAAACAGCCACCACCTGGCAATGATTTATTACATGTTGATTATCACTGAATACATGTATGTATTCGATTACGATCCCGTGTTCATCTCCTCGAAGCTCATCCATAAATTGCTTTCCATGCTTCAACTATAAAATTCTCAGGCCCTCAAAGTAGTTGATGAATATAAATGCTATCTCTCACCTGCCTGACCATCATACTTTCATGCATGGTAAAGCATTTCCTTTCCCAGAACTTGGATCTGTATTTTTACCATGACAAACAGCATTGTTACAGTTGGCATTTTCCTTATTGCACACTATTTCTATCATAAATTAAGATATCATCATTAGTTGTGATGAAATGATGATGAGGAAACAACCAACTAACATGATAAATTATTTGTAATCATTCGAAAATAAATCTAATAAGGAAAATTTGTATATATAATCATCATAGTAATGGAGTGATCTTTTTCTTGGAAGAGTTACATTTTTAAACTAACATTCTCAAACACACAGAAAAAAGTCCCTATTATTTTATAAAATCATTTATTTTACTGACATATTGGTGCCTCTAGAATACACTAAATTTATGTTTTAAATAGATGTTTAAAAAACACTTCAGATTTTAAAAAATCTTTGAAAATGATATCCCATATATGATCTTTATGTCTACCCTGCTCTTAAATTTTTTTCTGCTGTAATAATCAAATCGGTTTTGTTCAGTATTAAATGATTTCAAAGTGAGATTGATATTAAACCAGGAAGAAATATTCTGTAATATTTGGAGATGTGTATATGTATTTCACATATTGTATCTTATTTTTGTATTTGTACACTTACCAACAATTGCTAACAAAAGCTATAGAAAGATATCAGAATAGCCCAGGATATTTTTGGCAAAAGTGAGAACATTCACAGTTTAGATGGATACTCAGGGTAAATTGTTTCAATACACAAAGAGATTAACGATGAGACGCACATTTTTCTGCTCTCCCTCCCAATTAAAGCTGAGTTGTGTTGTTTAGGTGTTCCTTACCATATACGAACAGCATCATTTACACATATTACTAGAAAGAACAGCAAAATGTATTTAAATACAATTGATTTATAAAGTAGGCCTTTCAGAAATACAAGATTAAGTAATCGATAAGATGATAAATAATTAAATTGTTGGCGATAGGTTATTGTAAAGCATTAAGACATAATGGTGAATATCTAAATGTAAGTAAGTTAATTTGGGTTGAAAGTATGATTCATGTAAGGCTCAAGGAGCAGTGACACAAAGTCACTGTGACACAAAGTCACAAAAAGAAGTAATTTTGATGAAAATTTGAAATATCTTCAACACCTAGATTACTGAAATATTTTAAAACCTGTAGGTATTTTTAATGGTACTTATCTATTTTTTTTCTTTTTGTTTAAAATCAATATTCAAATACAGGCTTGCACCAAGGTCTCAATTTCATGATAAAAGTAATTTGGAGCCATTCCTTTACCAAAAGAACAATGTATTTCCATCTATTTTGGTTGAGTCTGAGATTTCTATTCCTGCCTACCATTTAGAAGATAAGGCCATAAAAAAGATTTGGAGAAGACACTATTATATATTAAAAGCTAGATGTTTGTATTCTACTTTAACTGATAGGATAATCTGAGACTGGGTGCCCACACATACTGCTCTCTCTCTTTCTCTCTCTCTCTCTCTCTCTCTCTCTCTCTCCCTTTTTTTTCTCTCTCTCACACACACAGTGTATAAAGTATTTCCTTTTCTTAAAATTCTGTTTTCTCTTTAACTTAATAGCTTTTAGTGGTCCCCTTTCACATTTTAATAAGATTTTCAACCTGAAATTTTGTTTTTGAAAAATAAGTCATGATGATACTTAAATAGTTTTGAAGACACTGGAAACCTACTCTAAGGAACAAATTAAAGTGAATGTTGAAGCTGGAATTTTTATGAGATACTAGCTTCTTATTGTGTTATGCAGATATTGTGATCACAGCCGTTTCTTTTCTTTAACATAAGAATATTTTCTTATTAATGTTGTTCAAAGCAAAGATTAGTGTTAATTCATTTAAATACTTGAAACATCATTATTAATTTAAAATGGAAATCTATACAAAATATTAAGCTAATTATTTTAGTTTAATTAAATTTATGCTAAAATAGCCTTAGATTTTCCTTTTTATTTGTAATTTTAGATATTAAAAAGCTTTATTGAATCTACTCAACTCAATAAACACTGAATTCTAGTTTGAAATTTATAGGAGTATTTTTATGTTGTTAAGCACTAATACCAGGAACTTCAAGAATTGAAATCAAATATTATTTAAAACTGAGTATGTTGTCAGAATAATAATAATACCATAAATATAAATACTAATACAAAAATAAAAACCATAAAATTTTATTGTATTATATAATATTATAAACCATAAACTTTTATTAATGCTATAATGGTGGGTATGATAGATGCAAACTCTGCATATCAAAATGAGTTAAATCCTGACATAATTCATTGCATTACCTCCCCAATTGCTTCTAAGTCACAGACATTTATAGCATGAGGTGCTATTTGAACATCATTACTTAAGACATTCATATGTATTTCTGAAACTTGAGCACTCTTTTAAATAAAAGCAGAGTTTTTCTGTCCCATTTTATTGTAGCAGCATTGTTTCTCCCATATGAATGCTGTGTATTATGCCTCATTATCCTGCAATAGCTGTAAGCACAATCAATTGTGGCAGGCATTTGCCCTCTCAACACTCACCCTAAAACCTTCCTTTCAGGGAGTGGTTCCAGTCAACTCAAGACCCTTCTTCTACAATGGAATGTAATCCTCCCACTTAGCCAACACCTGTCAAAAATGGCAAATCAGGTTAGGATGTTAAGGTTGAAAACAGAACAGGACTTCATCTACACAACTGATGTGAGAGGAGTTAGTTGTCAACATAAATGGTAACAGATATGGAAAAGGGTATACAGAAGTATGACAAAAGAAAATGCTCTCCATTTCTCTCCAGACTAAAAGTGCTAAAACAACAACAATAATAGTAAGAGAGAAAAGGTAGGGTTAATCTTTACATCACGTGTGAGTCAATTTGAGATAAATGTCATGAAATCCTCTGATCAGTTTTACTTGGTCTGTCATCTTTGAAAAGAAGACTCGGGTTCAGAGGAACATCAGTAATCAAATATTTAGGAAAAAGGCTTTGTATTATCAACGTAACTGAACATTGAACTTCAGGGCAACAACAAGAGACAAATTAATCTGGAAAGGGAAATAAACAAGAGTATTGTCTGCAGGGAAAGCAGAAAAGACATTCTAATGTATTGGGCATTAAGACTTTCATATATCTGGGTTTTGTAACATCTACAATGGATCTGAAAATCCCATGGCTAAAAATGTGATAAATTAAATATTGGAAATTTCTTTCTAAAACCTGGAACAGGGCAACTATAATCCCAGAGGTTAAGACTCAGCATTTTCTCAGTCTGGGATAATGCTAACTGCAGCCTAAGGAAATGAAGATCACACAGCTTGGGAAAGAAAGGAGAGAAAAAAAAGAGTTTCTCTTCACAGACAAAACAATATTTATGTACCACACTCTAAGGAATCAGTGACAAGAAGTACAGAATATAAGCTATGTTAAAGGTGGTTTGCAAGTCCCAGGAGTCAACAACAATTTTCAGAAATCATCTGTATTTCTCGTATAATAGAAACCATACAAATTCTAGTATAAAATAGAAGATATTAAAGAAAAAAATGAGGGGTGTGATGATGTGCATTTTTTGACATTGAAGGAGGTTGTGCACGAGGCCTTCACTCCTTGCTCCCTTCCTTCCTGACTAGAAGATGAGTGATTGTGTTCTGTGTGTGGCTCTTCTATAATGTTGACAACATAAGGGATTGTGCAACCCCCGTGCCTGCTTTAGTAAATGTGTCATAGTGGAAGGGAGGCTGAGATTTCTGGAGCTAGATTATAAAAGCTCTATGTGTTTGTACCTAGCTGTCTTGGAATGCTTGTAGCGGAAACCTAATTACTCTGTTAAAGAAATCCAAACTGTCTGTGAAGCGGTCAAGTTGGGGAGGAATTAAGTCTTCTGTCCACAAGCTGAGATACATTTTCAGATGACAGCATCAACATGTTAGGTAGGTGAGTAAGTTATTGTCCATGTGTCTAATATTTTAGTCAAGCTGTCCCAAGTTTTATTACTTGCAGCAAACTGAGTCATTCTCAGTGAATGAATTCTCAATTGCTGGTTTGTGAAGAAGAAGAAGGAAGAAGAAGAAAATAGTGCTTTTGTTAGTCATTGATGTCTTTTGAGTTGGGACTTTTCCACAGCAGTACTACCTGGAAAATGTTCTGAAACATGATATAGAGTATTAGAATAATTAAAATGATCAAACCTGTGGCTTTGTTATTGAAAGATAGATTGAAAATGGGTGCAAGCAGAGAGAGAAACGGAAGGGGAGACATGGTTCAAAAAATGGTATTGGTTTGGGAATGTCGCTTAGCGGTGGAGGGCTTGCATAGCATGCATGAAGTCCTGGGTTTGATTCCTCAGTACCACAAAAACAGAAAGAGCTGGAAGTGGTGCTGGGGCTCAAGTGGTACATCACTAGCCTTGAGCAAAAAGAGGCACAGGAATGGTGCCTAGGCCCTGAGTTCAAGCCCTAGGTCTGGCAAAAAAAAAAGAATGGTACTCATTACTCGTTACTTGATTTATGTCATGGTAGCCTCTTTGTATATCAACGCTACAATAACAATAAAAATAATAACACATCGAAAGTGACTCCAAGAGTATTCGGAAGGGAGTAAAGAGATTAAGAAACACTAAGAACAGGAAGGGATAGTTACTAGAAACTGGAGAAGAGAATCTCTTATTAATGACTCACTTTTGGCAGCACTATTGTATTTGATAATGTTGATAATGGGGATGATATATCCTAAGGATATTTCCAAGAATAATATTGAAGTTGCTGCCTGGATTCTAACTTTCTATGACAAAATGTGGTAGATGGAAGAAAATTAAGAAAATAAATGCCAAATCCATAGAAGCCAGGACTTTCAGTGTATCAAAATAAACAAGTTATCTCTTCCTAGCCTTTGAAGATGGCAGATAATGATCCCATTAAATGTATTAGGCTCAGGTGAAATCCAGATTTTTTTTTCTCTAAGGTAATTAACAGTGTGGTTTCAATGTCATAGGGAATCTAAGGCAGAGTAAAGCTCTACCTAGAAGAAAATTATTGGCTTTCCTTTTGTCTCACTGAGTACACCAATGCTTTAGAAACCCACAGTATTCTTTTTTTTTTGAAGAAGAAGAAGAATTACAACAAGTAATAAAGAAAGGAAGATAGGTAATATACCACTTACAATATTGCCTTTAAACTTCATGTTTTTGAACAGGAGGTGGTCTGAGAATGCTGTGTAGTTGCAAACATGGCCCATTTGCTATTGAAAGGCTAGATGGCTCAGAAGGCAGAAGCCAGAGCTTAAAGAGCGCCAGGAGCTAAGGAGAATAACAAATAGGGATATGGATGAACTTTAAGGAAATGGTAGCATATGCATGGCTAGACTGGAAAATGAATGTAGTGCTGTGGGCAAAGTTAATACCGTGTTTTCCAGCCCTTCCTTTTTGACTGGGAGAGATGATAACAGTTATGCTGTTGTATTTCTTTGTCTTTGTTCATTCATTCCTGTTGAAAGGCATATTTCTTATGCAGTTATACTAAAGTGGAAGGATAGGAAAGAAGTGAGTTGAAAGAGAGAGGGAGGGAAGAGAGAGATGGAGGGAGAGAAAGGGAGGAAAAGGAAGGGGAAAGAAGAAAGAAGGAGAAGGAGACAAGGTACACATAATTGAATTGTTGGTGAGGTATAAGATCAAAGGGGATAAGCTTATATTATTCTTGTAACTTCTCTGTAATTTTCAAAATAATATTTAAAAGAAATACACATTAAGATGGGTAGTGAAACATTATGAAATTCATTCCCACTTTCATTTTCTCTCGAATCTCTCATTCATAAATCAAATAAATCCTAGTTCTTCACATTTCATTCAAGCAGCAACAACAAAATCAATTCATTGGATTCAGTATTCAACAAAAAAAAAATGCATATGATGTTACATTGCACATCTTCTTCCAGGGAAAACAGATAAGTCAGAGATCAAAAGCAGGGATCTAGACTTAGCCCTATCCTTTCCTCCACCTTTCACTACAACCTAGGCCCATGAAGGATTAAATATTTGTGTCTCTGTTTTCTTATTTATGACATGCCAACAATGCTGATAAATTAAACTTTTTCATTGATAACTGCAACTCTTTGGTAAATAAAGAATTCTTTACAGCTCTATTGCTCCATGATTATCATCATTTTATTAACTAGCTTTATTCCCTTGAGAATAAAGTTACCTTATGAGAGTTTAGGTTCTTCCTAGAACAAATTGGTCTCCTCACTACAGAATTGCATTTCATGAGTCAAAAAGATTCTTTTCTGCCCAAACTAAAGCACATTCAAAGAGAAATGCAACAGAACTATCATTTATATAGAAAATGCTTTTGTATACTTCACTCAAATAAAAATAATTTATGTAGAGAAGGAATGTAAAAATAATCTGGTTAATTGTTATTTCCAAAGTCTTGCTACACAGGTATCATGCTGTCTGTTACCAAAACTCTAAGCAGATTTTATCTAGTTTTGTGTATGAGTGTATTATATAAGCAAAATTTTAAAGAGATGTGATAAATAGCAAAAAAATGACCTTAAACTGAAATATAATTTGTTATGATTAATGTATTTATCCTTCCTGCCTACCCCTTTTTCCTTTTCTGTCTTCACATTGTCAATATTTAAAACACACAAAAGAAACGCATTAACCTTGATGAGAGCTTTAGATGCAATTATCACTTTTTCTTTTTTCACTGTCAAAAACCCAAAGATATTACATCTATTTCTTTACTATTGGTTCTCCACGGTACCCTCTGTATTCTTGCTTCTGTGTCACAGAAACTACTATGAATTTTGTATTATATGTAGGCTTTCTTTGACATTTTTACCTTCACTCTTGAGCCTTGAGAACCTTAAATATAGAATTTGAATTAAGGCTTGAAGCAGTTTTCTTTGACTTCAGCAAGCTTCAGAATAGCTTAGGGAGTTAATTAAAATGGTTCAGTTATGAAATGCTAGTCCCAGAAATTCTGATTTACTTGTATCTGGATAGAGCTATGGACATACAATTTTTACAATAATCTCAAATGGTTCAGGAACACTGACGTCTGCTTTTTGCAAAGGTGTTGTCTTAAGGGAATTGATTATAATAGAAGGGAAACCAGATCCTCTCTATCTCATAAATAAATAATTTCATTAGGAACATAAAAAATAACCAGCTCTTTTGCTGGCATTTATTTTACTCACATTGATTGGCTAAGCCCATTGCTCACTTCTCAATGGTTGCCCAGTTTTTGAAAGGAATCTTGAATCACAATGTGCTCCTCTTATTTAGACATCTTTCTCATTCAAAATTTGCACTCTAGTACTTACAGAGAATGAAGAAAAATCTGTATTTCCTTTCTTTTTCCATCTATCTCCTCATCCAGAGATCCTGAGATTCCCATTGGCTTTTTAAACATTTCATGTAAATTAATTTAGTTTGCATACATCTCATAGCAATACCAAATTCTACATCTTCAATTTTTCTATTCAGTCTCTTATCCTAGGTCACCAGTAGCGGAGTTCACCTTTCCTTTTACAGTATCAGTGACTGGCTGTGAGTGTTTTATATAGGCTAGAAGAAGAGAGAGAGAGAGAGTGTGTGTGTGTGTGTGAGAGAGAGAGAGACAGAGAGAGAGACAGAGACAGAGACAGAGAGACAGACAGAGACAGAGAGAATATGTAGACAAAATCCTGAGATCACACAGAGCTAAAGGATCCATTAAGAGGAATTCAGGAACAGGAGAGGAAGAAATATTCCCATAATGCCTTGACAAGAATTTGAACAATAGTGGGGTTGGACATTCAGGATCCCAAACTCTTAAAAAAAAATCAAGCCTAAACAACACCAAGGATCAATAGTTTTAGCAAAGAGAATGAAAACTGGAACAATTGGAACTCAATCGCTAGAGGATGATCGAGAATTAATTTTAAAAGTCACGTTGAGATTACGCGCAGTGTAGAATTTGTATCAAACGAAAAGAGAAGAGGCTATTTCTCTGAACTGTGATTCTTTCGTTCCTGCACTGGTGTGTTTTACAATTATCATCGCCAGTCTCCTCCACGTCAGACAATTTCCAATGGAGACAGGCTATCACAGTGATCAAAAGAGTTCCCGCTCCTAAGAAACTGAAACTCTGCAGAAGAAATGAGCCAAGCCTAAGTCATCAGATTAATTTCGTTGCAGAATTCTAAAGAGCATAAAAGAAAGGAAGTTGTAAGGAACGTGGGCTGAGAAGAGAAGGCACAGGGTATGTTAGACAGTATACTCGAGGAAGGCTTCTTATACATCGGGTGTGTTACGATGGTTTGAACCAGGGGGTTGAAGATTTGAAGGTAGTTGATGTGAGGCAAAAAGACCAAGGGAAGAGAGCGGAAAGACACAGAGATGAAGGAAGGTGGAAGGTCACAGTGAATTTAATACAAGCTGACTGTTGTGGGCAAACACTGGTGGAGGAGATCAGGAAAGTGACAGTAAGTAATGGCATCAAATGCTTAGCAGATGGAACAAGCCACACTTTTAAATTTCATATCAAAAAAACAATAGGAAGCTATTCAAGTTGTTCAAGTAAAAAGTAAATATATATTTCTAAATGTATACATTTATATAATACATATTTATATAACATAAACATGACACAATATATAAATATATGATGTAATATAATATATACATGTATTTATATAAATGTATATATTTGTAATATATAAATATGTATAGTTCTAAAGATGGCTAGATTCTCCACTGAAAAGAAACTACATAACTACATAAGAAACTACATAAATAGAGGATGTAATATATACAAACCAGTTAGAAAACTATTGTAAATGTATGGGGGAAGGAAATATGGCTTGAATTTGAGTATTAGCATATCAAAAGGAGAGCACATCAATAAATCAGAAAGCTACATATATATATATATTGCATTCTCATATTTATTCCACTGTATGCAAGACCATACAATGTTATTTGAAAAGCAAGGACACAGGAGGAAAAGAATGAGAATATGATGGAAGAAGTGGAATTGTTTATCAAGCACTATGCAAATACAGGGAAATATCACAATTAAATCCTCTTATATTATTCAGGAACAATAATTCAAATCTGGGAAGCTGAACTTTACAGTCTGTTCTCTTGCAATCAATGTTGATATTATTTGCAACAACACTTACGTAAACATGATTTCAAAGCAATCTAGATCTCAATCAGTACCTAGAGTAGATGATGAATAGCAGAGTTTTCAATTATGTAAAGTGATCTGTATCATTTCTAGGAAATGACAGAAAATACTTACATATTTTTAAACA
Organism: Perognathus longimembris pacificus; assembly: GCF_023159225.1. Lineage (NCBI taxonomy): Eukaryota > Metazoa > Chordata > Mammalia > Rodentia > Heteromyidae > Perognathus > Perognathus longimembris. The sequence continues at coordinate 23,022,852 of NC_063184.1, forward strand.
TAATGGGGAAAGTATTCCGATAGTTACACAAAATCATACAGAGACATACCCATAACTAGTCAAAGTAATAAGAAACAATAAAGGAAAATGCATTGTTTAGCATGTTACCACTGTTTTATATGAACGTATGTGATATTTTCCCATTTGTATTTCCATATTTCCTAACTTCTTCTAATTAACCAACAATAATTTACTATAAACAGTAGCTTCATAGAAGATCACAGAGATGTTTTTGTTTTTCCACTTAAAGTAAGATTTAAGAAAGCCACATTTTAGGAAGACAGTTCAAAATCTAAGCAAGGTATAACTTAGATTCCCTTTGCAAGTTTACAGGTTTTGTACAGCGAATGAGAATATATTAAAAACCACTGGGACTTAAGATGGCACATGAGTTCTGTAAACACATTTACAAAAATCAATGTTGGCATAATATGTTTTTATGATTACCTCTAAAAATCATCATAATGGTCATTACTGCTTTGAAATAATAGGTTATTTATAACCTCATTGATTCAAAATTCACGTTTCACCTTGAAAACCATTAGCAGAACATTTTTTTACTTATGAAAATTTGAGAGTCAAATATGAGCATCGATTCTATCAGATACAATTTATATTAGTTGGTATGCAGAAGTAAATGTACAAAACTAGTGACTGGAAGAAAGCTGGGTGCTGTCTTCACCTGAAATCTATTCAGTTCAAATCTATCTAATTAATTGAGCAATTACAAAGAATCCTGATCTGCCCCAGTAGCATGTAACAGGCTTCTATTTAAGATCCATGTATTGAATTAACCAAATATGTTATTGTGATAAGAGATATGCTTGAACAAAGTAAACACACTTTGTATAAAGAAGATTGGGTCAATAAAGGAGTTTCTTAAAGCATCTCAATATTGCTGTAGACCCTCAAACTTACCACTTCCTTGTGTTCTAATGACATATTCTGTACTAGGTTTTATTTGATTGGGAATGTTTATAAATGAAAAGTTTTGTTTTGTGATTAGTTAACTAGTTTCTTTTGCTTTTGATTTTATTGGTAACATTTATCTATGTTGCCTGTAGCAGTGACTCATTCATTTTCATTGCTGAATACTACTCTACTATATAAACAAACTGCAATTAGCTTAATTAGTTCTCATTATTCTTGTTACACTGCAGAAGTCTGCCACGACAATGCTCATTAACCATGCTAATGTCGACATTCTTGTATCCTCTCTAATTTTTCAAAAATTCTCCGGTATAAGACAGGGATGAACATTGTTTTGGGACTAGATAGGTGTTCTTTATTGCTAACATCCTTTTTTTATTTTTTTCAGAAGTCAACTGTAATCAAATGTGATAGTGCACTCTTTGAATGAATTTAGTTATTGTATAATTAAGAAATCTAGAAAACAAATGAGGAAATCTTTTTCCTCTATGAAGATATGAATGGAAAATACCACTCCAATAAATATGAACATTTTTATAGATATAAGTAAAATGGTTGCTTCCATGGATTTTCAAGACAAAGAGCCAGTGGAAAATATTATTGTGCTGATTAATAAAGCTCAATTTGGATGGTAGTATAGCTGCATATAGTCTGTGAGAACTGTTCTATAAAATTCGGTATTTGTGACCTGGGAAGGAAGTTATATAAAGTCAAGCTCCCACCCATATACAAACAGAATTGGTCTACAAGGTACATAAAACATTAATTTTTCCTCATCCAAGACCAAGCACACAGCAAAGCAAAATATATGCTACCTATAAAATACCTAGTTCCAAGCCATAATTTAAAGACAGGTTTACTATTTCCACCTAAATTCTGAATTCAATGGAATATTAAGTATCTGTTTTGGGATTAGGAAGGCAGGAAGGAATCCTCAATCAACAAAAAAGTGTAACCCAACTAATTTATTTGGGAAAAAATGAATACAGTAATATCTACAAAAAGCTGAAGAAATTTAAACTTCCTCTTTGGATGCAGAATTGTTCTCTCTCTCTCTGTCTCTGTCTCTGTCTCTGTCTCTCTCTCTTCTGCAACATCCCTCCTCCTGCCATGTAAACCTAGTCTTTTTTTGTGAGTGTATTGTGGGCCTTGAGCTCAGGACCTGGGTGCTGTCCTTAAGCCTCATTGTGCTCAAGGCTAGTGCTCTACCACTCGAGCCACAGTACCACTTCTGTTTCTTTGAGTGGTTAATTGGAAATAAGTGTCTCACAGGGACTTTTCTGCCTTGGCTAGCTTCAAACTTCAATCTCAGGCTGAGTAGCTAGGTTTACAGGAGAGAACCACCAGTACCAGGCAAACATGGTCTTTAATAATGAGGAGTGTGTGTGTGTGTGTGTGTGTGTGTGTGTCTGTGTGTCTGTGTGTCTGTGTGTCTGTGTGTCTGTGTGTGTACATCTTTCATCAATGCACATCATTCATTATGACCAAGCCAGGTGCTGGTGCTGGATGTACCCTGACTCCTCCCCTTTGTGGAGCTTTCATTCTAGTGTATAAACAGAATACTTAAATTTTGCTTCTCCTGAATCAACAATTAAATTATATGAGGATGCTAATACTTTGAAATCTGCACTGAGGCAGATTGGTTTACTTTGAATCTGTAATTTTTTAAATGTAAGTCAACTAGTTAATTTTTAACACACCTTGCTTCTAAAAATAAAAAAAGGACAGAACAGGTTAAAATCTTACATGCAGGAGAGGACTGAATTTGAAATGGTGTTATGTACCATTTGGTAGAAATACATTTGGAGATGGCTTACCAGGTTTGAAGGCTCAGGTCTTCCAAAAATAACAACCTAATGCTTTTGACTTCTGTGTAAAGTCAAGTTTAAGATACCGTTGGTGAAAGTAATAATATCATTTTTATATATGATTTGCAGATACAAAAAAGTCCTTTTTCCAGATTGATGCTTGTTGCTCTCTGTGCCATCTGCTAATAAGGAAATAAAACTCTAAAAGGTAAAATATCCATGGTTACTTGTGACATAGATTATTCCTGTCACTGCCAGGGTAGATCTATGGCATACCTGTATTGGTATTAATATTTTAATAAAGTATTTTTGGAAAATAAATCTACCATTTTCTTCCCATGCTACAGTTTTTTGATTTTTGTCTTTCAAACTCCCATACCAAGTTAGGGGCAATCCTATCTGTGAAGAAAGAGAACAGTGCTTTTAAAACGCAGAAATAATCCTGGTATGCTCAAGATGAATTTGGAAGTTGATTATACAGATGCAAAAATCTACCTGTAATAAAATATAGTCAAATACTTTTATGTCTTTAATCATATTATGTAAGTTCTCTTTTTATAGGTAGTAACCTTCAAGTTGCATGAAAAGGTCTTTGCTACAAACACAGTCCTTTTCTTATGCTTTACATGGATTTGCAAAGAAATGTATTATTGTGGTATGACTTGGAGTACTGTTTCAATATAGAACACTGAAATACATTATCTATAGGATCTATGATTTATGATCTATGAGGTTCAGGCTGGCCAGTCTTTCATTTTTTATCTCATACTCATATTGTTCTTTATAATGTATAATATAGAATCAAAAATGTCTTCCTAAGCCTCAGAGAATATTGTCTTAAGCTGTGTTTTTCTCTAGCTCAGTATGTCTAGAAATATTGCAGTTTCAAACAGCCACTCAGTCATGAGCAAGATGCTGTTGAAATGTAACTATTTTAATGTTTGACTGTCTTGGATCTTATTTTGCTAGATTTCCCTGAAGTGAGTGGGTTACATCTGTGTAAGATTTCTTAGATGGCATAAATTTATACTCGTGCTTTGGGAACTCTGCCTACTTTAACAAGGCAACTCAGCTAGCCTTGCAGAAGTACTGCATAGAGATTTGTATCTTCTTTGAATATTCATTTCATATAGCTGCTGATTCTTAAGAATGTGCATTCATATGATTTTTGCGAATGCTGTGCCCACAAAAGAATCTTTCTTTCTCCAACTGCAGTAGCAATGCTGTCTTTAACAGAACAAAATTAAAGGATATAAATCAACATTTTTCATAGTCTCATCAATACAGTTGCATAAATATTAAATTCTGATAAATTCCAAGAGCAATTAATGAGAAACAATTGAATCATTATTTTTCAGCATAGAAATTTTAATGAAAATGATATAAATCCTACCTTGTTACAAGGGGAGAAGAGTCAGCAGCATATTTGAACTTTTATTTCAGTAGCACTGAAATAGTAGCCTTGTGCTTTCAAATAAACAATTTACCATTTCAGCTACATAAGTAGTCCTTTTGGTTTAACTTTTTGCCTGGGCAAAAACCAAGAGACCAACTTTTTGGACTGGCCTTAGACTGCAGTCTTCCTACATTTGTCTCCTTGGAATACAGGTATGGCTTCCTAGAGTGTGAACTTTTATACTTTGGAAACTGTGATTTTGTATTTCTCTGAAATGAAACTGACATTTTAATGCAAGCCCCTTGTGTAGTTTCTTATACTGGCTACTAACTCTGTTATCTAGCAATGGTGTCTTCTGGATAAAACAAACTGTAAATAGTATTTGCTTTCATGTCACGACTCACAGAGCATTTCCTGTCACACTAATTTACTTTAAAAAATAACTCAACATCACCTGATGGGAGTCTTTAATCAATTATACAATCTTGTAATTATGACGCATAGTGTATAATAAGGAGAAATATTATCACTCTTTCACAGTGTTCTACACTGAATTGACTATTGATTATGTTTGATGAAATGTAAAATTCTGAATTTAGAGTATAGATGTTCATTGAAATTCCCAGCGTCATCAGACTGTGATTTCCCTTTCCAGAAAAATCCAGCAAAACGTAGAAGGAATTTGAGGCCATTTTGCCAAGGGATACAGATTTCGGTTACTCAATGAGAAATCCGATCAAGAGCTCCCTTCTATGATGTGTTGGCTATCATTGATGACTTATCAATTGTATATGGTGAAAAATGGTGACTGAGTGAAAGTAAAATTCTCACTACAAAAATGTTAAATATAGAGAATAATACATGTTGTCAGTTAAGTAGATTTTATCATCCCACAGTGCTTGTATAGTTAATAACAGCTGGGATAAATTTATGCAATTCTATCTTTCAATTAAAAACAGCAACAGCAAACAAAATGAAATTAGCTGCCTCCTTTATTATCACCAACACATCTTACAACAAGTCACTGATGCTCCATGTGGTAGCACACATCTGTCATCCCAGCTACTCAAGAGGTAGAGGAGGTCTTTGTAGTTTGAGGTCAATAGTGAGAAGAATTGTCATATTCTTTCCTTCACCTCAGATTACATATCTATCTTCTTTTTCACATATGAATAACTGAATAAAAAAATCTCATGAAAATAATACATTTTACTAATTTATTCCTTTTATAATTTCCACCCAGGTCCATAAACACATTTCAACATATATTTTATTATATATTATATATTATATGTATAATATATAATATATAATATAATGTATAATATATGTATAATATTATATATATATGTATTTTAAGTCAAGAACCAATCCTGGTACTCATGGCTCAGGCCTGTAATCCTAGCTACTCAGAAGGCTGAGATCTGAGGATCCAGGTTCAAAGCCAGCGCGGGCAGAAAAGTCTCCAAGTAGCCATTCAAAACTTGTAAGTGGAGCTGTGGCTCAAAGTGGTAGAGCTCTAACCTTGAGGCAAAAGTGATCAGCAGAACCCAGGCCCTGATTTCAAGCCCCACGACCAACAAAAACAAAGCAAAACAAACAAACAAACAAAAAACCCTTAAGAAGCAGGCTTACTTGTTCTGTGAATCTCTGTTTTAATAGGAAAAATAGATGAAAATGCTTTTGTTTGGTGTGTGTGTGTACATAAGGGTTCATGTATGCCTAGGTTTTCCACAACTACCAAAATCAGTATTACATTATGAATGAAAAAGAACAGTACAATTTTCCAACTATAATAAATAAATGCCCAGAGAATGGAGCTGCTTTCTCAATATGTTGATTTTTCTCTGGTGCTGTACTATTAGGGAAATCCATCTCTTTCTCTGAATAAAGGTTGAACTTAATATTCTAATCATTTCTGTATCTCTGTAATGTTTATTTCTGCTGTAGAATTTATAAACTTTTTATTATTCACTCATGTTTATGCTTAATATGATATTTATTTTTTATTTTTATTTTTGCAGATCACAGTTTTTGAAATATTTAGGGTTAAGCAATACAGATTTGGGGTTAGGCCATATAGGTGAACCCAAAGGAGGTCCAAAGGTTAAAAAAAAGAGAGTTCCATGAAAAATATGTCTTTGTGAATTTGACAAAGCTTGATGGAATAGAATTTTCCAGTTTTGGGCTTAGGAAAAAATGGAGAAATAAAATTATGCTCAAGGGAAGTTATAAAAGATGTCACTCTACTAATTTGGCAATAAGAAATAAGTGATGGGAAATTGTTCTGCTGAGAACAGTTTCAACACAAAGAATACTCTTAAATGGGGAGAAGACAGTATGCATAGAAAAGCTGAAATATGTTGTAGCAAATTGTATTTTCAGTTGCAAGTCAAGTTCAATAAATTTTTTACACATAGAGAAATTGGATTAAACTGTAGGAATGTAAGCAAAAAACAAAGAAATGTCCTTGACAGTGTTGAGATTAATGGCCATGTGGGTGGAATAGCTGGTAGAAGTAGTTAAATGGAGAAAAAAGTAGGTGAGGCATAGATACAGATTAGCTGTAAAACAGAAAAACCTTTTTTTCTATTCTCAGCCTCTGAGTACTATTATTCCAAATTTAAGTGGATTAGGCAGACATAATTGATTTAAGACCTGAAGCATAAATCTACTCTTGCCTTCTCTCTGAATGGCTCACGGGTTTAGATGTAAAGCCTGCGAAAGCTTAGGGAATGAAATACAAATTAAACTATTAGAATTACATAGAATTTACTACAAATGCAATATAGTTATGTATCCAACAAGTACTTTCTAGTTCTTTCCTAATACTTTTTAGTTTTCATGAACTATGCTAGAGCTTAATTATTTTTAGTTATTGATATTTTGACTTGTTTCAAACATTATTACAACCAAAATGTCTACAGTTATGTGAAAAAACTAATCATTTATGAGTTACAGATTTGCATTGAAAACTATTTCTTTTTACTTTATTTTAGGTATATTATGTATATTATCAAGAAAGTAAAACACACACGTATTTTCTGTATAACTATACAGATGTGTTAGTACTAAGAATTTGAAGACCTTGTCAAAATTTGAACTTATTCTTCTGGTTTCATAATCTAGAACATAAGAAAGAGTAAATACTCTGAGAAGATTTCATGTCATTTTCTTGTGTCATTTGACCTCATTACATTTAAGAAGATAATGTCAAATGAGAATTAAACTTCAAATGTCCAAAAGCAAACATATGTAACCAACATGATTATGAGATTTTAATCTTGAGTTTGGCAAGTTTTTGATTATTCACATACATACTGTCTCTCGACATTAGAAAGTAATATTTAAAAGATTTAGGAAATACTAAGTGAGAAAACTGCAGGTTCTGGCAGTTAGTGATCAGATAGCCCCTTTTGGAATATTTTGACAGCTCTAAAATGGAAATGGTTGTGTTTCATAGCTTTGATTCTCTGCAAGAAACAGACAGTTAAGCAGCTGAAGAAATAGTTGAACAATTCTACCTGCGTCCACTTCATTTCTCACAAATAATGCTTGAAATGGAAGACATGGATAAGTAAAAAAGAAATCAAATTGTATGTTTTTTTTTCATTTGTAAAGGCTTGGAAATTAGGAGGTAAATGATGTCTTGAAATTGTAGGTCTGATTTGGGAGAAAAATTTCAGGGAAGAGGTATTACTGGCATATACAATAAAATCATCTTGGTATGAAACTATCCTTCACTTTTCTTAACCTAGCAGAATTTCATGATAAGCACTAAAGAAATGGAAAAAAGTTGACTTCTTTTTGCAACTTTTTTTTCCTTACTTTTAATGACTGCCTCAGTGGAGCAAATGAACATCCTAGAAGCTAGATGATAATTAGAAGTTGTTGCTTATATTCTCTATCAGCCATTTCAAAAACAAAAAACAAAACAAAAATAGTTCTGAGTTACTACGGAGACCTTTGACATAAGTTAAAACCTTACTAGAGTTCAACGTTCAACCCCAAGTAGTAAAGTACCAAAGATATTTTCTTATACTTTAGCCACTTAACAACATTGAGTTAATTAAATGGCTCTGTGGGTCACAGCTGATTGGCTTGTCTCTGTCTACTGATTCCAGAGATTTAAGGCATGAGCAGAATAGCAGTCACTTAAATGATTTTGTTCGTTTTGCTCTAATATCAAAGTATAGTTTGCAGATATTTAAAATCGGACTCTCAAGTAAACGCATAATGATTGCTTTTCATAGATTTTCTTCACCGCATTACTTAATGAATCAGTAAGGTGTAAAATAGGATTCAAAGAAGAATTGGGAGAACAAAGTCTATATTCCACAGAATTAAAAGCTGTTCAATGGGATGATTTCCTACAATGCAATAAACCTATATAAAACCTTTGGGGTAGCATTTAGCTGCAAAAGAACTCTCTAGTGGAGAAGTGCTATAAGTTAGCATGCAATTTCCTAGAGTCGTGGTTCTTACTTTCGTAGTCAATGACAAGGTGAAGTAAAACAAGATTTTTCTTGGGAAAATTAAACATCTTTTGTGTAATTCTATTTTAAAAAGACCCACCAGTATGATAATGACACTGTATGCTGAAATCTCTTGTGTCATTTCTAACTTTTAGATAATTTATCACACCAATTCCTTAAAGAAAGTCTAAAAGTTGATTAACAAAAAAGAAAGAAAGAAAAATTATCCAAGGGCAGTAGGCTGGTACTTTTAATCCCAGGCACCCAGGAAATGGGGATAAGGCGTATCAAGGTTCAATGCTAGCCTGTGCAAAATGTTATTGAGAAATCATCTGAAACAGTAGCATATGGTTGTTAATTCAGTTATCAAAAGGTATGTAAAAATACAATTTCAGTACAGGCTGACTGGGCATAAGTAATTACTCATAAAATAACTAAGAGCAAAACGGCTGGAGGATGTGGTTCAAGTGAACTGTAAGGTCTTGAGTTCCAAGAAACGATTCTCATTTTTGCATGCTTCTGAATGTGCATTTTCATGGGAATATGGGAGAAAAAAAAACCAAAATGCTTTAAATATTTGCACTTGAAAGAAATATTGTTGGAGCGAATTCCTCTGTGAAACCTCAGCACCTGGTTCAGAAGTGGCAGGATTACAAATTTTGTGCTTAAATATTGTTTTTCCTAATTTAAACAAAACTCTCAAAAATGAAAGAAAAAATATTGAGATATTTATTTAAATGGTGCATGAGTTCATTAACCCACTGTCTCCTCTCATAACGGCTACCTTTCTTTTTCTTTGCCTGAAGTTCATAATATTGTTGAATAATTTAATGATACTGTATTTAGGGAAGCTGAGTTTGGGCCAAAGCCTAAGAAAAAGAATCACATGTCATCTAAGTCATGAATGATAGTTCCACTTCGTTTCATTCATGATTGCTTCCAGGATGGGCAATATGATATGAGATTGGATTGTTTGTGAAATGCTATGAGAGGAAATATCATTTAGGTCTTTTTCATAGCTCTGGGGTCTTTGTTTTTTTTTTTTTTTTTTTTTTTTTTGGTCAGTCCTGGGCCTTGGACTCAGGGCCTGAGCACTGTCCCTGGCTTCTTCCCGCTCAAGGCTAGCACTCTGCCACTTGAGCCACAGCCGCTTCTGGCCGTTTTCTGTATATGTGGTTCTGGGGAATCGAACCTAGGGCCTCGTGTATCCGAGGCAGGCACTCTTGCCACTAGGCTATATCCCCAGCCCGTCTTTGTTTTTTTTTAAAGCAATATATTCACCATGACACACACTAAAGAGCATCTGAACAAAAGCTAATTTCCTCAGGACAGTAAAAAAAAAAAAAAAAAAAAAAAAAAAAGAAGCTATAAAGGTCTGTGTTCTTAATTGCCTGATTTTATGTTAAGATAATAATCTTCCCTGCTTATGTAAATTATTCTATTGTGGGACACTGTCAACATTCACATTAATATGCCAAGAATTAAAATAATACTACTTGTTTATAGATTATAAGTGAGACAATTGATATTTAATAAAAGAAATACAACATAAAATGTTGGACATCATTTAGATTTTGCTAGCTTATTTAAACACAAGCAAGATTCAGGCCAGGAATACTGAATGAAAGTCTCACAAAGCATAATGTCACTGTATAGATTTTCCATCATTTAATCTGGGCAAACCATGCCAGTAAATCTCATTTATTATTTAATTAACTCTTGGCATATTATTCTTCTTGCATGAATTAGATTAATAATCACCGCTTTACTGGTGTTTGTTGCATGTTTTTCCTCTATGCCGTTAAAAAAGTTGACACTTGGCCTCTTTTACTTCTTTATTTCTCTTTGTTAATGGAGACTTGACCTTGACTTCTACTTTTAAGGCAACATTTCTTTTTCTTTTTATTGGTACTGGTCATAATTTTAGTTGCCGGAGGAAACTGCATAACTGGAAATGTGAAAGTATAGAAACTGAGTAAACCATGGAGCCTGGAATTAAGGTGCCCTTAGGAATGGATGACAATGCATATGACTTGGTGTAAATTCTTAAAGCTTATGTGATAGGACTGTAACATGATTTTCTAAAGCAAAAGGGTTGTTTATGCTCTTCCATTCATGTGTCTTCAGAATGTTTTATCATTGCCATTGTCATCATGATGTCAACTGTTTAAATGATTTCCAAAACTGCAGTTTGTCTAAGTATACTAAAACTATGATTTCTTCTTAAATATCCATTTTATTATTTAAGTAATCAGTTCAGACTTTTTATTTACACTTTTTCCATTATGTAAAACATTTTCTTATTCATAGTAGGTGGTAACTATAGAAACATTAGCTTTGAATATTTTGTTTGTTGGAAATGATAAAAATAATATATTAATGTAGACTAATTCTCTAAGTACCACTGGGAGGGGGCTGGGTGGTTTGTTATTTTAGAGGTGTTTAATTTCTAATTGAGGAAAACACAGAGATGGGAAGTTGTAATACATTTTATCTGCATGTATCTTCTTGTTAACTGTGATGAAATAGAATAGCAAGACAGATGTAATTATTTAAATGTATGATCATAAATCATTTGGAACAGAGGAGCAGAGCAGCCTCCAGTAGGCTAAGTAAGTATCAAATGAGGGATTATTCATATTTGGGAGTGATTCATTTTAACAAGAAAATAAATTGGGAGTAACTCCTGGGACAAACAGGGTCATCTGCTCAGCAGTGGAAGAATCCAGTATTCTCTAAGGAGGAAGCTTGAAGACCTATTCCTCCAAAAGGAAAATTTCTTGAGACACCACCTCAGGCATGTTTTGTAACCCTAGATTTTTTTTTGCTAATTTGACACCCAGTAATTAATTCGTTTTGTCCCCTTTAAGATTTCTACACAGATAGTTAACTAAGAGTTATTCTTCATTAACATTGTTAATTGGACTTAAGGATAATTTGCAGGAATGATGGGATTCTACAAAAGTCATATCTTAGTTATAAAGAAAATTTAACTCTTCACTCCGTAATTTTGTAAGCAGTAATAACCATTTTCCAAAATAAACTGTAGGATGGATCTTATTCTGTTTTTGTGTGGGGAATTTTGTAAAGGAAGGCAGGAAATAAAGGCGATTTCCTTAATAGAGATTAGGTATTCATATGTGAAACAACTTATATGTGTGAGGTAGGGAGGCAAAGAGACTGAGGTATGAAACAATATCTTTTGGGTCAATTGGTAGAACTGGGTCATCACATCTGAGACCATTTATTCTTTTTTTTTTTTTTTTTTTACCAGTCCTGGGGCTTGGACTCAGGGCCTGAGCACTGTCCCTGGCTTCATTTTGCTCAAGGCTAGCACTCTGCCACTTGAGCCACAGCGCCACTTCTGACCGTTTTCTGTCTGTGTGGTGCTGGGGAATTGAACCCAGGGCTTCATGTATATGAGGTAAGCACTCTTGCCACTGGGCCATATTCCCAGCCCCTGAGAACATTTATCCTACCAAGTGCATTGGAAAAGGACTCCTGCCAGAAATTGCCAGCTAATAGAACTTTTTACCTTCCTTAAGCATGTATATATTCTTTACTCATCCTATTTACTGTATACTGTTCTTTTTGATATGCTAAGGCAAACAAAAATGTCTTCCTTTTTTGAAAAGGAAATCAGGGCCTTTTGTTTGAACATTGGTCACACTTAAAGATTCTTTGTCAAGAAGTACAATGTACAGATAGAATAAGTTTTCATTTAACTCACCAAACTCAAGAAACATTGTTACAATGCCATTGATATCAGAGGGATACAAATGTGTTTGTGTGCGTCTGTGTGTGCACAAGTGCTTCTGTCTGTGTGTGTGTGTGTGTGTAAAAGAGAGGCAATAGTCCTAATCTATTCTTTTCTACTTGTTGGGTAATATTCTTGTCTGCAACCATTGCACACTATTTTTAATGAGTGTTCCTTCCATTTTCTTTTTCTAAGGAGTTGGATTAATTACATATTCCCTGCAGCAACGGTATGGCAATACTTAGGAGTCCAGCAACAACAATCCAGGGCACTCTAGCTCCTACTATAATAGAAGCAGCTGGAAGGAAGACATGAAATAGAAGAATTCCATTGAGTGTCTGTGAAGAGTTTGTGTCGTCTGGGCATGTGTGTTCTTGTGCTGCAAGTGTGGGTGAATCTTTAAGGCAATGGTAGGTTGCAATCAAGTAGTTTAGGATAGGGTAAGATATATGATAGCAATATTTACTATTGCTTACTGAATTTCACCAACAATATCTGGGTCATTTTGAATTAAAAAAAAATTAAACAGCTTGGTGTCAGGTTGAATTTTCAGTGCCAATTAAATTCTTTGTGTGCTAGAAGTAAAATCAACTTCCTTGGAGAGCTCTTGATAACTTTTGTGTAAAAATAATTCCTAGGGTGGAATGAATGACCTTGCCCTGCAATTGGGGTGATATGTACTGTTTGACAAAAAGAGGATGTTCAAGATAAGAAAAAGTGTTTTTTCCAAAGGCACAGAAAGCAAAATTACATGTTTGATTGAAGTAGAGAGCTTATAAAGGCAACATAAGCATTAAAAGTGAGCTTTGGGGCAATTGTACAGTACTTCATAGAAAGTGAAATCTACAGGAGCATCCCATGTTCCTAGACTTGTTGGAACATGGAGTGACTGATTTAACTGGAAGCAATTTGTTCAGTGGAAAAGATAAGAAAGTCCAAAAAGTAGTAGGACCAATATCAAGTGGTAGCTGTGGTGAATGGAGTTCTGACCTGTAAACTTTATCATTCAATGCCTTTTGGACAGGAAGTCCTCTTTTGATACTTAGGTTCCATCATCTGTAAAGTAAAAAGGAAATACTATCATATGAGTTCTGGCATTCTGTATGATTTCTATAATATTGAGAGTGCAACTTGTAAAAGGCATAGATTTTAATTTGAGCAGTATATATAGTATAGCAATGGAAAATAAAAATAGAAAATTAAAAGCAAAAGCAAGAAAGCAACTAGTATTATAAAAACAAATAAAATACTGCAAAAATAACTCATTTGCAATATAACCATACAACTGAGTTACCATATGTTTTCATCATTCACAGGATGTTACAAAGAAAAGACATAATACTAAATTATTGTAATTACTAAATACATTTCTATTTTTGCCTTTGCTCCTTTTCTTTCTATTCTTCTTTTATAATACCATCTTTTTCTCAATATTTGTCTGATCTAAAAACCAATTTTGGGAAAATCTAAAAGTTTGCCTTTGGGCTACAAGTAGTAATACAGGAGAATTTTCAGAAGTTTATAAGAAGTAAAAAGAGAGGAAAAGAAAGCAAACAAACAAACCTAACATCCTCACCTGGGACTTTCCAGCAATATAAAACAACTTTATAAAATATAAAATTATTTATAAAAGTTACAGGATGTTCTTATGAGTATTATATATAATCTTTCTTTTTTTATTATCAAACTGAATTACAGAGAGGTTACAGTTTCATACATTAGGCATTGGATACATTTCTTGTACTGTTTGTTACCTCCTCCCTCATTCCCCCCTCTCCCCTCCCCCTTTCTCTTCCCCCTTGCCATGAGTTGTTCAGTTCATTTACACCGAACAGTTTTGCAAGTATTGCTTTTGTAATTGTTTGTCTTTCTTTTTTTTTTCCTGTGTCTCTCGATTTTGGTATTCGCTTCCAATCTTTCTATACTTCCTTTTTTTCAAATGAATTTTTTGTTATTCGAAATTTGCCCAGCTTATAGATGAGTATAGGCTTCTGTATAACAGTTATTTTTTTTGTTTTGTTTTGTTTTTGCCAGTCCTGGGCCTTGGACTCAGGGCCTGAGCACTGTCCCTGGCTTCTCTTTGCTCAAGGCTAGCACTCTGCCACTTGAGCCACAGCGCCACTTCTGGCCATTTTCTATATATGTGGTGCTGGGGAATCGAACCCAGGGTTTCATGTATACGAGTCAGGCACTCTTGCCACTAGGCCATATTCCCAGCCTGTATAACAGTTTTAAATGGACATTGAGCCAAGGAAAACACCTATCTTTTACATATGTGCAACATCTATTATACTTTAGAATATTTCTTGGGAAGTGATAAAAGATCATAAATGAATTGAATTTGCTCTGTAGAAGAAAGAATACAGAAGCAAGTAAGTAACACATGTTTAAAGAAAGTTTAAAGATTATTATTAAGACCTCAAATGTATGGGAAGTGGCACTGTGGCTCAAGTGGTAGAGTGCTAGTCTTGAGCTGAAGAGCTCAGGGACAGTGCCCAGGCCCACAGTTCAAGCCCCATGACCAACCAGAAAAAAAAAAAAACTTAATTCGATGTATATTTTACACTTGACAAGTGAGCAATTATAAACAGGATCCCTCATGGATAAAAGGAAGGTTTTCCTCCCATTTCTGCCATAAGAAGAAACCCCACTGACAGCAAAGTGTTCTTCTAAGATAATAGCCTTAGAAATGAGTACTGCTTCTTTAATATATATTTTGACCAATTAAACTGTCTATTTTAAGAGAGACACAAACTTAAAAATACCTGGAATCATTAAAGCTCTTTTCTAGTGTAGAATACCAATTTCGTGTTTAATGCAAAAAAAACTATAATTTGTTTTTTTCTTTTTCATTCTCTGTGTTTCTGTCTTCAACTGCTTTTATCTGGCCATGTCAGAATAGTTCTTTTCTGTCTTGTAGTCACAATATTTTGTAAAATTGTGGAATCAGGTGTTATTCTGGCCTTTTTTCATTAATACTTTTTGAGTTTATGGTGTGACTCTAGCACTATAGAAATACAGAATGACAAGGATGGGAGGCAGCATAAAGAACACTGTAAAGACAAAATTGGATCCAACAAGATTTTTTGTGGATAAAAGTGGAAAAGCAGAAATTAAACATAATCAAAGTTTTTTTTTTTTTTTTTTTTTTTTTTTTTTTGGCCAGTCCTGGGCCTTGGAATCAGGGCCTGAGCACTGTCCCTGGCTTCTTCCCGCTCAAGGCTAGCACTCTGCCACTTGAGCCACAGTGCCGCTTCTGGCCGTTTTCTGTATATGTGGTGCTGGGGAATCGAACCTAGGGCCTCGCAGGCACTCTTGCCACTAGGCTATATCCCCAGCCCCATAATCAAAGTTTATGGTATATTAGTCCAGGGGCAACAGATGAAAATGAGGTATGGGAATACAATGTTCTTCAAAAAGAAATGTACTCATGACCTTACCTATGTAACTGTAACCACTTTTCTATATCACCTTTACAATATAATTTAAAAAATAAAAATAATGTGAAGCAAATTGCACACACACAAGGTTTAGACCAAAAAAGATCTGCTGACAGAAAATTTAATTGGATATAGGCACCACAAGAAAGTACTTATGTGTGTAGAAAATCAAAACCAAAAGACCATGACAAAAACGATATAATCTAGAAACATTTAAGCAGGAATAAAAGTACACAAAGGAGCTCCTCAATTTCCTTACTTTCTTTTAGTTTACTTGACTTGTTATTCTTTCCATCTTTTTAAGAAATTCCAAATGATGTTGCTCATTTCAAAAGACACTTGTAATGACTATAACTAAACCATACTTTTCAGTGTTACATTAAATTAATGTGATACAGAAACTCTCATTGCACTTTAGTTGTCAATATATTGGATAGTCATTCAATACTCCAGACCTGCACAGCTATCTCTATAATGAAAAGCAAATATTTTTTTTGTTTTAATACAATTCCCTGTAGTTATAAGATTCCCACGGTATGTACAGTGTTAGATTTTGTATGGCTGAATCTTGTGTCATTCCTCAATTTAGACAATGGTAGTTGGCCAAAATATCCTCTCCTGCTTTCCTTTTATCTTTTCAATTTAAATATTTCAAATTAATGGAATTTCACATCTTTTTCTGAGAGTAAGGAGAATATTATTGAAATATTGCTGGGCATTACATGAGATTGGAGTTACAGTAATTAGACATCTTTATGATATTAATTCTTATGATTCTTAAACACAGGAGGCTTTTCGAACTTTCGGTGTATTTTTCAGCTTTTTTTCTTAGTGCTTTATTGATATATTGTATTAGTTTCTAGCAATATGATGGGATTATTTCCTAAGTATTTCTTGAGGCTATTGTGAGTGAAGTGGACTTCCTAAATTCTTTCTAAGAATGCTTGGTTTTGATACATTTAAAAGTTACTCACTTCGTATATCTGATATCTAATTTTACTCCATTATGATTCAGAGAATTAACTTTGAGCAAAAAAAATGTTAAATTATAAAACTATTTTTTGTGGATCTGTGTGTTGAGCTCAGGTCTTCACGCTTGTTAGGGATGTGAGTTACCACTTGCTAAGCTTTTCAGCCTTTTATTTTTATTTTTTATTGTGGTCTCAATAAATTTACTGAATTGGTTCAGACTTGCAAACCTCTTGATGCTTTCTCTTATGTACCTGAAATTATAAGCACACAACACCATGCCTCCCTAAATATAAGGTCTTGTATTATAGTGCAAATAGTCTTGTAAAGTTAAGTCTCAAAGTGGCAAGTATTATGTACCTTATATATTTATGTATGCATGTATTTATTTTTGCCAGTTCTGGGGTTTGATTCAGAGCCTGGGCATTTTCCTTGAGCTTCTTTTTCTCAAGGCTAGCACTCTACGAATAGAGCCATAGCATCACAACTGGCTTTTCTGTTGATGTGGTCTTGAGTATCCAAACCTAGGGCTTCATGCATGCTAGGCAAACACTACCAATAAGACAACTTCCTTGCACTACTTTATTTATTTTTATACACAAGTATGTCAAGCATTATCAGTCTTCACAAATTGACATACTAGACCAAATATTGTTTGCAGAAGGTGGTCTATTCTGGCTCTTGTGGCATGTTTAATAGTGCCCCTGGCCTCTATTCTTTGTCCAGGTGTTAAAAATAGAAATATATCCAGACATTGCCCTCTGTCCCTTGGGTCATAAATTCATCCATCTTGAGTGCTACTGAGATATGTATCATCAAAACAAATCAATGAAATAATAACAGACATATCTCAATGGGAAATTTGGAAAATGAATTGTGAATAAACACTATTCCAAAGAAGATTTTCATGTGCACAAAAGACTTAACATATTAAAATATTCTTACTATCATCATTCATTCAGAAATTGCAAATTTAAATCATAATATGATATGTCGGGACTGCCAAGTATAACTAATTACACACAATAACAAGCAAAAAAAGTGGAAAGTCTTGCAGAACAGCTGGAGGGTCTTGTAAACTACTGGCAGGAATTTTGATTTGTAGCATTACCTCTGAAAAGTGGCAGTATGTACTAAAGCTGAGCATATCATACCTTGTCACACATCAGACTTTCCTTAAGTATTTTTCCTCAGATAGCAGTATAAATGTGACTTGGACTCAAGTACAGATGCATTTATAGTAGTATCACCACTCAAAACAGCCTCAATCGATAGGAATAATTTATTGTTGCACACACTTAAAGATGGAATGCCTATGTATTCTAGTAGAAATGCTCCAACTACTGCTGTTTTCAATCTTAAAATTACCATGTGAGGCAGATGTATCAGACTTTATACATAGTGTATAACATTTTAAAACCAAGTTGCTCACTCTAAGGTGAGGGACATTACCTTTAGAAAAAAAGGAAGAATTGCCTGGGGTGGATGACACTAGGCAGATCCTTGATTGGATTAGTAAATATATTGGCAATGGTTACTATGGTATGTTTACTTTTGAACTGGATATATCTATCAATCCATAAATAGATATATCCACTATATATAATGAGATATCCATGATATATCTATATATGTATATATCCATAGATATATCTAGATATCTAGAAATACAGTTTACTTTTTGCTAAAGCTAAATTGAACATTCTGAATCTCATAATGCAAGAAGGAATTCCATCTTTACATAATAAATTAAACACAACTGTTGTGTTTAACCTGAATTACTCCTAAAATAGCTTTTAAGACAATATATAATACCTTTAATTGAGTTAGTACCTAATATTGAAAAGAGGAATACTGTAATCGAATATGACTATTGAAGAAATAATAGTTTAGAGGTGGTATCTGATGTACACAGGTGATTAATTGGCTCCCAAAAGTAAAAAGAACATGAAATTCTTTGTCTTTCTTATATGGAAGTGAAAGTTCTAGCAAGTGTGTGAATATAACTGCATTATAGATAAACTTAAAATTATCAAATTCTCACTGCAAAGGAAAATTCAGCTACTTTGAAATGGAAATGATTATTGAAATGTCCTTTTGAAATCAAAGTTAAAAGAAAATCCTTCATTAGCTTAACTAATTAGCAGCTCCTCCCTTTAGGAATGTATTTGATGGTTCCTTTAAACTTCAATGTCATCCTTTTAAGGTGACATAACTGATAATATACAAACAATTTATCACAGATTAGCATTTGTGATAGCAATCAGCACCCAAAAGAGCAAACTACGAACTTTGGCATACATGTAAGAAGTTGTGTCTTTTGGAAGAAATGCCTACATTAAAAAAAATCTGCCATTTCTATAGCTGTTTGCATTTTAAGCACATTTGTTCATGTTAACTTCCATATTTGGAGACCAGGATTATTTGCTCTGGTGCTTTTTTTTAAAGAACAAGATCAGCAGATGAATGATTACATTTTAAAGATGTTTCTCATAAGTGGCTTCTGACAGAACCTATTTAAGCAGTTGAGCTATATATTTCAACTTTAAGATTTTAACTTTCCTCCAGTGCATTATCAGTTTCTATATTTTTCTGTTTGTTTGTTTTGTGCTAACTGGGGCTTGAATGAGAAAATCCAGTCTGGTTCCTTAGCCTTTTCATTCAATGCTGGTGTTTTACCACTTGGGTCAAACATCCACCTCCAGCTTTTATGCGATTAATTGGAGGTAACAGACTTGTGTTTTTCTTTTTCCTTTGGTCTGGATTGGCTCTGGACTGTGATCCTCAGATTTCAGCCTCTTGATGGCTAAGATTGAAAGTTTGATCCATAGATGTCTGACTCATTTCAATTTTTTAATGACATAGCAGCAAGCTAATATTTAGTGTATCTTTGTAAAAGATTACTGATTTATTCACTGACAACACACTTCTTTGTACATATTGTCATTCAATATGTACATGATCAAAATAACTTATGCAGTGGAAATGCTATCTAGTAAATGAGTCAATCAAAAACAAGCAGAATTCATTTCTTAGAGGTATGAAATGAGGGGACCCGTGTGCAACATTACCAAAGGGCTGCAAGAAATAAGAAATTTTTAAATTGGCAGTATGCAGAGGCAAAAAAGGTATGTATAAAAAATCTGAGTGAAATCATAGAGTTTATGTTTCTTTGGGTCTGGCTCACTTCACTCAGTATGATTTTTTTTCCCCCAAGTCTTTCCATTTCCTCATGAATGGGGCTAAGCCATTCTTTCTAATAGATGCGTAGAATTGTCTTGTGGATATGCACCACATTTTCTTGATCCATTCATCTATTCAGGGGTGTCTGGGTTGGTTCCATATTTTAGTGATAGTAAATTGTGCTGCGATAAACATAGTTGTGCTGGTGGCTTTAGTGTGGTCTTGCTTGTGATCCTTTGGGTAGATGCCCAAAAGCAGGGTTGCTGGGTGATAGGGGAGCTCTATCTTTAGCCTTTTGAGGAACCTCCACACTGCTTTCTAGAATAGTTGAACAAGTTTACACTCCCACCAACAGTGCAGTAGGGTTCCCTTTTGGTCACATCCCCACCAACATCTGTTGTTAATTTTCTTGAAACTGGACATTCTTACTGGGTGAGGTGGAATCTCAATGTTGTTTTGATTTGTATTCCTTTTATGGTCAGTGATGCTGAGCACTTTTTCATGTGCCTTTGGCCATTCTCATTCCCTCTTCAGAGAAGTCTCTCTTTAAGTCTTTAGCCCATTTATTGAGGGGGCAGTTGTCGCAGAGGAGCACAATTGTTCAATAACAATGTACATATAAGATGATACTGAGAGAAATCAACTACAAGACTTAGAAATTAGTGGCTTATCTTTGTTGTTATTTCTGATGTTCCCTACAGATTTATGCCTTTTTCTTTTGTCTTTCTTCCCCATGGTTTTACCCCTGATGTCAGTGTAACTGACTTTGCTACACTGGATATTGTATGTATGTTTATCGGAACTAGGGAAGAGGAACACCAAAATGGAAAGATGAAGGGTAAAAGGTGAATCAATGCAACAGCAATATTTACAAGAAAATATGCTGTAAACCAACTGTACAACTCAGGGGAGGGTGGGAGGGAACCAGGAAGGGGGGAAGGTGGGAGAAAAATGATGGTGGAGGTAAAGAGTTAGATGAGAAATATACTCATTGCCTTACATATGTAACTGTAACCCCTCTGCACTTTACTTTGATAATACAAAAAATAAAAATAAAACAAAATAGAATCAAATATTTATTCTACAAAATTACAAGTAGTATGGGCAGGGGTGGATAGGGAGGGATAGGTGAGAATGTTGAAAGGGATGACATTGATCAACATATATTGTATTCATAAACTGCTTTGTTAATTGGTAACACCTTGCACAACTACTAAAAATATTTAAAAATTAATTAAAGAAGGGGAAAAGAGAGAGAGAGAAATTGCCTGAGGCTAACGATTCGTAAAATCACCTCTTTATATCTGGGGTTATGAAAACCACTTCCCTTTGCCCTATGATGCCACAAAGTTCATGGAATCCATCATTTATTGTTCTAATTTGTTATGTGGTTGTGTAGGGCCAGGCACAATGATAGTGCTGTTGTGTCACAAAGACAGAGGTACATTGTAGCCCTCAATGAACTAATAATCTCCAGGTGGGAACAAACAGGAAATGTCTTAAGTGTACTGTTTAATATAACAGCTGTTCTAATCTTGATTTTTGAAAATAACATTGGAACCCAGGATATTCAATTTATGGCTAAGTTGTGGAGATGTGTGTGTCTTAACAAGTAACTAGTGTTAGAGCAATGTGTGTAGAACAAGTGTAAATCCACACACAGAAGACAGAAGAGGCTGTACTACACAGAGCATCTTCTACACTGACACAACTAGGAAGATTACAAGTTATGAAATGATTACAAGTGGCTAATGATGATCTTGTGCTCTCAAGTTAATAGAAGTTGAAGATGAGCCGGTTCCTCCAGATTATTTCCATGGTACATAGAGGTAATGTAAAAGGATGGAAAGTGCTTCCTGGATGAAAGGAAATACTAAAATTTGGAAAGGGGAGTTAGATCAGAATTATGCTTGAGGAAAACAAGCAGAGGCAAAAATGGAAAAAAAAAAAGTGTTGTAGAGTAAGATGGAACCCAACTGCTTAGATAAGTTAAACTCTATGGCATGAAGATACAGCATCTTAAAGGATTTCTAAACTGGCTACAGTATTAAAATGATAATCCTTCATCTCAAGATCAGTAAGAGCTTTAAGACTTAATGATAATGGTAAGATAATGGCAAGCACTGATATACACTTAAGGCGATACACTGTGGCAAATAAGAACATTTATTCTAGTTTATATGTACACCTAGAGCTCTCAGTTTCTATTTTTTTGTGAATGCCACATGAGCTAAGCTTTCCATGCTTAGAATTTTATGTGAAAAAATGTGACATAGGGTTATGTCTTTCTCCCATGTGGCTGATTTGAAGAACAAACAGGTCCTGGCATGTGAAGTGTTTAGAAAATTGCCTAGCACATGGAGCTCAGCAATTGTAGTTTTTAATTATTGCCATAGAATAATAATTTGCCACTGAAGACACATTTGATTCACCTGGCAGTGTCCATAGATATTTTATTTGGGGTTCTTACAACTGGGAGTGGTGGGCCTGCCTACTATATTCCAGCAGGTAGAAGCCAGGGATACTGCTAAACAACATAAACTAGACAGGCTAGCCTGCTACATCAAAGAATTATCTAGCTTAAAGTATTGTTATTGCCAAGATTGTGATGAAACTCTTATAGGGTAGGCATATATATATGCATATATATATATATGCATAAGTACACACACACACACACACACACACACACACACACACACACACATATATCTTCCTGAATTACTTAAGTAGGATTTTGGTTAGTCAGCTAGGAAATAAGAGGCTGACTCTTTGAATAAATTGGTATTGATCAAGATGCATTGTACTCATAAACTGACATGTTGAATTGAAAACCCTTTGTGAAACCACTTAAAGCTAATGTAAAGAAAAAACCCACAATTTTAAAATTGGGCAAAACCATGAAAGAATTCCAACATGTTGATAACTCAATCATATGTGATATGCAAATACCTTTTTTTTTAATTCAATTGTTGTAAGCTCAAGGAATCACACAGAGATATAGAGACCTTTGGAGCTTCCTTCCCTCAAAATCAAAAACAAAGTAGCAATTAGGATGCAAACATAACTTCTATCCATATACGG
The DNA here is from genome assembly GCF_023159225.1 of Perognathus longimembris pacificus. NCBI lineage: Eukaryota > Metazoa > Chordata > Mammalia > Rodentia > Heteromyidae > Perognathus > Perognathus longimembris. Next base: position 23,045,894 of record NC_063184.1, read on the forward strand.
AGTTATTACCTCTAAATCCTTCTTAGAATCTCTCTTTGGATACTGTACTTGTCTTCAAAAATCTTATCAGAACCACTTGCCTTTGTCAGTTGAGTGGATATGTTGGACAGAGGACCAGGTGACATGAGAACTCAAATTATAAGAGAATCTTAGAACTAAGCCATCCCATCCATCCGTTCTCAATTATGGACAGAAACAATGTCAAATCTGTTGGTGTGCAGCTTATACCTTAAAGGATAACTTACTTTTATGTTGTTACCAGAAACTTCAGTATATAAGGTAGATTCCCTTGCTGTTCCTGCTTATAATCCTCCATAAACTTTTATTATTAGATCAGGCAGTTTTTGTACTTATCTTAGATAACAGTATCCCTGAACAAAGACTAAGCATTCTAGTTTGCAGGCTGAAAATCTGAATTTCCTGTTCAATCAGAAGAAACTAATTTTTGAATAAAGTATTTCTAAGAGGTTGATTCATGTCCACCAAGAAGGATATATTAGGGCTGGGGATATAGCCTAGTGGCAAGAGTGCCTGCCTCGGATACACGAGGCCCTAGGTTCGATTCCCCAGCACCACATATACAGAAAACGGCCAGAAGCGGCGCTGTGGCTCAAGTGGCAGAGTGTTAGCCTTGAGCGGGAAGAAGCCAGGGACAGTGCTCAGGCCCTGAGTCCAAGGCCCAGGACTGGCCAAAAAAAAAAAAAAAAAAGAAGGATATATTAAAAAATTGATTGCTGGTATAGCAAAATGTGACATTACATAGGGTGTTTACAAAGTAATGCTGTTTATTTTTTAAATTTTATTGTCAAAATGATGTACAGAGAGGTTACAGTTTCATACATTAGGCCTTGGGTACATTTCTTGTACTGTTTGTTACCTCCTCCCTCATTCCCCCCTCCCCCTTCCCCCTTTCCCTCTCCTCCACGTGTTGTTCAGTTGGTTTACACCAAATGGTTTTGCAATTATTGCTTTTGTAGTCGTTTATCTTTTTATCCTTTGTCTCTTGATTTTGATATTCCCTTTCACTTCCCTCGTTCTAATACCAGTATATACAGTATCCAGTGTATTCAGATGAGATACAGTGATAGCGTGTGTACAGCCACAGGAAGGGATAAAAGAGGATCAGCAACAAAAGAAGCTGTGGTTTCACAGGGTGTGTTGAATGTAATTACAACAGTGATATAACACTTGTTTTCATAACATGGAGTGCATTTCACTTAGCATCATCTTATGCTGTTTAAATGATGTAAATTAAGATGAATTCTAACTCAGTATAATTTCTAACCCACTATAACTTCTCTCCTTATAAAAAGTTATAATTCGGACAAAGACAGACTTGCATACAGGGAAGAAAACGTGAAGGCATGCACAATGCTAGTGCAGAGTGTCACAGAGATGAAGATACATTGTAGCCTTCAATGAACTAATGTTACCATTATCTTACATCACCACAGAAATGCAGCTACAAGCCCATGGAATGACAAACGGAGACCAGGTAATAGAAAACATAAGAAGGTGGGAATGTAGCCCTGATGAAACCTTGGTTTCAGACTTCTAGGCTTCAGTATTATCACACAATATGTTCCTTTCTAAAGCCCCCAGTTTGGGAGTAATTTGTGACTGTAGTCCTAGGAAATCAATACAGTTCTCTTCCCTCAGTTTCCAAGACCATTGAATCAATAAGCTTGAAATTATGAGGATGGGGATCATTCCATGCAGATCTATAAATGTGACCAGTTGTAGTGTTTAGGAAGTAAAGGGAAATAAATAAAATTAGCCTCTCTCTCTCACTGGCTTTCTCAATGGCAAGAGGTCTCTATTGCTCCGTTGTCCATGCAGACCTAGGTTCAAGTGATTGTCTTATCTCATCTCCTAAGTAGTTGGGAATACAAGTATAAAACACTGGAGTACACTGAAATTTTCTTTGGAGAAATCAATAAGCTACATGGAGGCTGGCATCTGTTATCATCCATTAGAAGAACTTCACAGGCTGTAAGAATACCTGAGCATGGGAGAAGCTCCATACTTCCTTTACAAAATGGAAAAGAATACATGCTAAGTTACAAGGGATGAAATTAGAGAACAACAAAACAAAACTAAAAATACAAAATAGTGGATTAAACAAATTCAGTTACAAACAAAATTCAGGTAGACCAGTTGGTGGACCATGTGTCATGGTATTTTTTTCTAATGCATGAAAACAAGAATAACAAACAGATCGCATGCAAATAAAATCCAATGGTGGAAATAGGGATGTTGGAGATTTCATACATGCTGGCTCCTAACATCCTGGTAAAGTAGAGAGACAGTGATCTGCCAAGAATAAGTGGGCAGGCAGGATGGGAGTATAGGGCTTTAAAAATATGGGCAAGGTTTAGAACAGTCACTAAGGGAAATAAAGATGGTTGTTGATTGGTATTAAGTAAAAGAATTGCCAAACAGAATAGAGAGGCCAGCTGAGGTTGAAAATTAAATTTGTAATGGAGATAATCAGCTCAGTTATGTGATTCCACCACCCACGCCCCCAACAGCATTTGGCAACCTGGGGGACAAAGCAGAGAAAATGGATGCTCAGGTTGTAGGCCAGTAAGACAGGTGATCACGCAGATGGTCAAGGGAGTGATGGATGAGATGGTGCTAGAGATAGTATACTTAACATGATGGATCATGGGGTCTAGTGTGTAAGTAGAGAATGTCTGCCAGAAGGGACTGCCAGGAAAAAACAAAGAGGGATTGAGTGACCAGATGTTTCTATGGAGTGAGGTTGTGGCTTTATTGGGAGTGAGATATGGGTAGAGGAGGAGGAGATAGTGATTAAGGTAGGATGGAGAATTTCAGTGTTCTAGTTTCTTAAGTGCAGCATTCATCGTTATCAACAAACTAAATGTGAAAATGAGCACACAGTCTCCTATTTCTAGGTCAGAGATTCTATTCCTATCCCTCGTCTTTTTGAAGGGATACAGAAGCGATGTATATGATCTGGGTTAGGAAACAGAATAGTTTATTAAATGGACTTTAATATTAGTGGAAAATGGTTCCCAACTTCTTTCTCCTCCTGATCACAAGGAGAAAAATGTAATTCCCTCCATCTGTTATCCAACTTTCCTTCCTCTGCCAGAAATTTCAGCCTTCTAAAAACCTGATTGTCCCTTGGGGTTGCTTTTCTAGTGAATTTGAGTTTGTAGCATATCTGTAAATTGTTAAAGAGAGTCTGTTTTTTCTTCCCTAAGAAACTCTATAGTCTACCTCCTACCTGTGAATGTTTTCACATAGTTTTCTCAGACTAACTTCACTTCTTAATATACATTTTTTTGGTTCCTACAGTTTTTTTTACTTTTTCTTTTTCCTGGTCCTGAGGCTTGAACTCTAGTTCTGGCCTTGTCCCTGAGCTCTTTACATTCAAGGCTAGCACTTGACTACTTAAGCCACAGTACCACTTCTGGCTTTTTCTGTGATTAATTGGAGATAAGAATCTCATGAACTTACCTGCCCGGGTGGCAATCCTCAGAGAGCTCAGCCTCCTGAGTAGGATTACAAGTGTGATCCACTAGTGCCAAATGGTTCCTATAGTTTTGATTCTGTTTTATCCTAGACATCATCTCAAGTAAATAATATCTTTCTACAAATGAGCAAACTTCCTAATTCTGTAATCAATGGGCCAATAAACAAGAAAATTAAAAAAAAATTGTTAGAAAATTCTTCAAAACATACTTTAGCAAAACTTAGAGGCATTTGTCCTATCACATAGTATTATACCTGCAAAAATAATTAAGATGATTGAACAATGCTAATTTTATTTCTTTAAGCATACAATCCTATAATAGTACTGAAAGTTTGAGAACTCATTTTCACAAGGGTAAGAGGTTAGTAGCAGCCAATGGTGGTAGAAACTTAGACCTCACAGTATTGAAACAATCATCTAGTGGCTGGCTGCATTTGTGTAATAAACTCATTACGCAGTGGTGGCTAATGTCAGAGACAGTTAAATTCAATCTGCATGTCTCAGCTAATGATATAACACTGGAAAAAAGAAAGAGAGTTAATTGCCCAGTTGAATTGGGCTGCAACTTCTCCTTTCATCTTCTTTATATTTCTGTTCTGCAAAATTTAGGAAGTATTTAGGCTAATCTGAGAAAAAACCCAAATGGGTACAGAAAGGATTCAAACAATGGAGAAAAGGATATGTGAAATTGGAATGAAACTGGTATTAGAACTAGGGAAGGGAAAGGAAATCTCAAAATCAAGAGACAAAGGATAAAAAGACAAATGACTCCAAAAGCAATACTTACAAAACCATTTGGTGTAAACCAACTGAACAACTCATGGGGGAAAGGGAAAGGGGGAGAGAGAAGAGGGGAAATGAGGGAGGAGGTAACAAATTGTACAAGAAATGACCCACTACCTTAGGTATGAAACTGTAAGCCCTCTATACATCCCGTTGACAATAAATAAGTAACTATTATTTTTTATAAAGCTAACATTATACTCTAGAAAAGTGAAAAAAAAATGAAGTGAGACATGGTCTCGATCTATAAATACTAACCTCCTGGGTACTGACATAATGAAAGAAGGGAATTATTCATAGTCTCTGAAGACACAAGGACAAAGAGCAATGAACCTAACAGAAAGGAAATGTGGGTTAGATATTAGGAACACAGCATGAAAGGTGGCCTGTTCTTGATAGGACATTGTGAATCAATCCTTTTTGCCCTATAACACAGTAACTGTCTCAGAGATTAAACAGTTCTCCAATAAATACAGGTTCCTTTACTTAATTGATAAATTTCTTCAAAGATCCACTTCAAATTGAAAATGAACCAGGAAGACAGTTTTTACGTGTAATAAAAAAAAAGGCAGAAACAAATCACCCAAATAAATGGGGAAAAGGCACTATCGTGAGAACTAAGTTAATCTTTTGCTCACATTCAGAACATATCATTTGTTTACATGATCCACTAAGATGTGAAAACTGAACACCCCACACTAGAAAGAAGTTCAAAGAAAATCACTGAATGGTGTCATGTGTCATTTGAACTAGATAAGACATTACAACATTCAGGTTGCTTAGTAAAGGGAAACAGTTTGGAAAAAAATATCTGAGGAAGACTGAAGAGTTGGAGGGTAGTAATAGCAAGGTCTGCAAAGAAGACTTAACTTGAACTTGAATCCAATCTCTAACACTCACTATATGACCTTGGCACTTCCTACCACCCAGTTTCCCATCTGCAAAATAAATAAATAGCAATCAGATAATGAATGAATGAATTAAAGAGCGTCTGATAATGAATGTATGGGAAGAGCTTTATGTAGTTGTGGTTCATGAATTGTTATCATTGGAATGAATCATTGGAACAGTATGTGGAATGAGTGGAATACAAGGGCTGAAAGATGTGTAGTCAGCTAGCAGAACAAACTCCCTGTTTTTCTTGACTCTTTCCATTTCCTTTTTCCTTAGCCATTCATTTGCATTCTGGGGGGCAAATCTAATTGTTAAGTGAGGGCCATTTGTGTGGCACAAAATCTCTCAATGGCAAGCCATCAGAATCTGTATCAATATCATTACACTAAGTAAAGCAAAATAAAAAGTATTTCACTCACAAGAATGGGCTTTTGATAGTCACATTTAATTTGGTAATCTATAGCATTGTGTTTTCTGTATACGAGGCGAGCACTCTTTTTTTTGTTTTGTTTTGTTTTTTTGGCCAGTCCTGGGTTTGGACTCAGGGCCTGAGCACTGTCCCTGGCTTGTTTTTGCTCAAGGCTAGCATTCTGCCACTTGAGCCACAGCGCCACTTCTGGCCATTTTCTGTATATGTGGTGCTGGAATTGAACCTAGGACCTCCTGTATACGAGGCGAGCACTCTTGCCACTAGGCCATATCCCCAGCCCAAGCATTGTGTTTTCTGTTAAGAACAATATAAATGTCACTAGTCAGTGAATTAGTGAGTAACTTAAATCTTAAAATAAGAGGTGAAAAGACACAGAGGATGCAGAATTATTTTCTTAAAATAGAGGATAATAGACTTGATTTCCTATACAAGTGGAAGATACTAGATTAAATACCACATACCTGGAAATTGTAACTGCAATTTGTGCCTGAGAAGAGAGTCAAGTCTTCTCTTGATCTGCACTGTTTTCCTAATTCAGTCGTAAGCCATTTACCTTTCTGTAGTCACCACCTTATCCTTCAGACTTACCAAAAATGGGCCCCGTGATCTGATGGATTAAAAAAGATAATTGCTTAAAAATACTCTGAGAAAAGAATTCCAGGTCTAAAATATTGGTCTATCATCACATATGGAAGACTGTTTAAATTTATCCTTTGAATAAATATCCATTTAAACTCTTGGCATTGCACAGAGCTTTATTTTTTTAAAGATGTTTCTTGATATATCTATTGATGTAAAAAAGTTGAAGAATTATGTAAATAAAGTAACAAAATAATCTACATATATTTTTCTTTATGGCTCAGGAAGATGTTTAGGATAGGTAGAAGTACTACAAATTAGAAGACAAAAATTAGGCTCAATTGTTTCTCAAAAACAGCACTTATACACTAGTACTATTCTTTTTTCTCTGTATCACATGAATTATCTCTAAATTCTGGGTTCATGCTATTCTACCCCCTTCATTCATCTATTACCTGAGACTACACATGCATGTCACTGCATCTAGCTTAATACTGTATATTTACTGCAAGAGAAATGTATGTAATTACCAGATAGAAAGATATCTTGTAAAATGAGAGAATCAAAGAACTACACTATGAAATGATCATGGAACATGATATTCTAGACTGGGCACCTAAACAGTTAATACATAAAGATATGTTTTGAGTTAAACAATAAAATACAACATCGATATAAAATATTGGATAAGAACTGAATAATGAGTAAGGCATGTGTTTTCTGGAGACCTGGGAACCCTTACATATGAGACTCATAATTCTCATAATAGTTCTGTGAGACTCATAGAGCTATTTGGAAGCTCCCTGTTACATTAAATTAATGAATTCTGCAAGTGTACTTATAGCTCTGAAATTTCACCTCTTGAAAAATATCCTAGAGGCTTATAATGGGATTGTAACAATATTATAATGGGACAGTCTTGAACACTATGTCACAACTTACTATAGTTGGCCACTGTATGATGCAGTACTGTGTAGTTGTGTATTTCAGATGGTCAAATGTACAACCTCCTTGCTGTGTAGGAAGAAGGAAAAATGACTGGCAAAAGCAATATCATAAAACTCCTGTACAAAAATAGAGAATAGTAGAGAAAATAACATAATAAATGGGTTTGATATTGATATGCAGGCATAAAATATTTCTATATAGTGAATACCTTTACATGAACACAATTTATTAATAGAAAAGGAAGATTATTTCATGGGAAGTAGGGGACAGAAATAGAGAAAAAGAAGGAAGGGGGAAGGACAATTGTTCAATATATAGTTTAATTCTAATTGATGTACTGTTGGGGTCTCTAGCCCCCCGCGCTCTCCTGACGTGCAAGAGAGATGGGGAAACACACCCTGACTGGGCGAGCCAAAAAAAGGAGAGGGTTGATGGACCGCCCGCACCCAGCCCTCCCTTACTGGAGGACAAACAGACAGGTCCGGGAGCTTAAGTCAGTGTGAAAGTCTCCTTTATTGAGGTAGATCCTTCTATTAAATAAGGCACAGGAGCCAATCAGGTTAAAGATCAGCAGGAAGGGGAGGGGTGTATGTGCACCTATCTAGGGACTGTGAGGGGAGACCTGAGCTGTCTGTCAAGGGTGGAAGGCTGAGGGACTAACCCTAAGAGGTGGCATAATTTTACATCACAGCCCACAGGCCCATCTCCGGGTTCACCATCAGCTAGCATCCAACAAAGCAAGTAACATTTAGTAGGGAAAGGGTAGGGTTGGATACCCCTGAACGAGGAGGTAGGGCTGGGCAACTGGAAGGAAGGGAGGCTGGCTGCCTCCATTGTTGCCCACAATTGCTGATACACGCAGGCAGGTTTCCCATATTTCCAGGAAGGATCAGGAAAAAATCCACCATGGTCTTTTCATTCCTAGAGAACAGACAAGGAATCATACCTCAAGAGGGGGTGCTCTTGGGTAGTTATTCTGCTGAACAATATTTTAGGTCTCTAGCAGGTACCCAAATTGGGGTTGGTTTCCCAATCGGGAAAACACATCCAAAGCCCCTTCCCACACTAATAAGTGGATCAGGACCTCACCATGATCCAGTAAGGGGGTCCTTCCACCTTTAAATAAGGTGTCTGATTTGATCAATGCCTCTGAAAAGCCATCAGAGGTTGGTCTTTTTTTTTTTTGGCCAGTCCTGGGCTTGGACTCAGGGCCTGAGCACTGTCCCTGGCTTCTTTTTGCTCTAGGCTAGTACTCTGCCACTTGAGCCACAGTGCCACCTGTGGCCTTTTCTATATATGTGGTGCTGAGGAATCGAACCCAGGGCTTCATGTATGGGAGGCAAGCACTCTTGCCACTAGGCCACATTCCCAGCCCAGAGAGGTTGGTCTTTGGAAAAATTTAAAATATTTAATGTAAGCATGGTTGTTCTTAACTGGTTGTGGGGGTTGCTTCCCCCTTTTTGTTTTATTAATTGGTCGTTTAGGGTCTTATAATGCCTCTCGATTATAGCTTGACCGATGACACTAGAGTTGGTAACAAATTGACTACATACAAATTTTCAGAAAACAGGTTCAGTGGTTTTTGAACATAGGTTAGTGCCAGGACAACTGCATATAGCTCCTTAAACTGTGCAGACCCTGTAACTGGCTCAAAGTAGTGGGTGCCCTCTTCTCTATTGGCAGGGGAGGAGGTGGAGTATATCACCGCCGCAGATCCTGCTTTTCCCCCATCAGTAAAAACATTTAGGGCTTTAATAAGGGGTTTGGTAGAGAAAAGTATGGGGGGAGTCCACTGTAACCTAGAAAATGAGGTTACAAATCTTGAAGTGCCATAATGGCAGTCCAACTTCCCCATGATACCCTCCAAGGCATTAGACCCAATTATGGTTTCTTTTGACCCACTCAAAATCTGTTAGCTGGTAGGGAATTATTAGCACATCAGGATCCTGCCCATAATGTCTAAGGGAAGTATCCCTGCCCTTAATTACCAGGTCAGCTAGCTGGTCTAGCTGGGAGTAGGCCCTGGGAGCCCCTCCTACTGAAGCATGTACCCATTGGAGAGGCTCGCCTGACTGAGTAATGGCGGCTGACGAAAGCTCTGAGCCGGGTAGGATCCAAAGACAAAGGGGGCATTGGGGCCTATAGCGAGCCAATGTGCTGTATTTAAGTCCGTCTGAAATTTTTGAAATATTACTTGATGTGATGGAGTTATTGTAATAAAATCAGTGGGGGCTTTATCCCTTAAGGAGTCAAAGAGCCAAAGTAGATCTTTTGTAGGCAGGTGAAGCCAAGGCCTTAACCTCACCTAACAGTTTTGTAGCTCCACCAATGTATAGGTGCCATCAAATCAAATCATATCATATCATTTAACCTTACCGGCAGGTGTTAGAGAGCACAAATGAATAACAATCAAGAAAGCAAAGGGTCAGGGCAATGTAAAAGTCTCGACTTCAGCGGATCAGAAGTGGCTGTGTCTTCCATCCAGAATCAGCAGGCATCCTTAGTAATGTGTGATGGAGGCAGGCAGGAGAGATAAGTTGGATCTGGGTGAGGCTGTAGTGGCATCTCAGAGTCCCCTGGACAGATTGTGACACCTCCTGCTGGGTTGACTGCAAATTTCTACGCAAGACTGGTTAAAGACATTTGAAATCTCCTAGTATTCCCTGGTTGCTTACTGTGAGTACTATGGCTTTTGTAGGCTGGTGCCCTACTGGTTTAAGCAGGGTGACAACTTTAAACAGATTTTAGAAGGCTTTGCTTGGGCCTTTAACCATCTTCCTAGTCACAAAATCCACACAGACCAAAGGTCAACCAAGTCTACTCTCTGCAGCAGTCATGACAGTTTCTGAGACATGGAGGGAGAAGACACCAATGCTACTCCAATGCAACCCTGTGGCAATCAAATACTCTGATGCTTTTAACCTTGGAGTAAGTCTCAGTTGTACCTTTGTCATGATAGGCATGCTATAAGCCCAACTCTAAGAGAGAGAGAGAGAGAAAGAGACAGAGACAGAGAGACAGAGAGAGAGTAAGGAATCACTAGTAGTGAAACCAGGCAGTTTGGGAGCAGACTGTGGAGGCAGCTTCCTGTAGCCACGGACTGCCACAGTCCATGCAGCTAGCACACATGTCGACCTGCATCCTATAAAGGAAAATATCAATCCTGGGTCTGGAGTCTCCAGATCCCTGCCCAGCCACCAGGAATTCGGCACTCCCATTACCTGGGGCGTGGGTGGGAGGTGCTTGCTAAAACCCATTCTATTGTCCACCACGGGGTCAATGCTAGAGAAAATTTAGGATTTAGCCAACAGCTATCAGAATTCAACAAAACCTCCAAACTTAGCAAACATCAATAACAAGAACAGAAAACCTTTCTTTGTGTCTTTCAAGGCAAATGTTAAGCAAATAAGCCCTCTCCTCCTGGGCAGCAGGGGGCTGTCTCCCTTCCATTCAAGACATTCCTCAGCAAATGCTTCCCAGGCCGAGTTGCTCTTTAAGGTCACCTCAGAAGCTGGAGGAGTGAGAGTCTTAAAAGGGCCTTTACTGTCCCCAGGTGTTCCTTTACCACATGGGGTCCTGGGGAGAAACAGGCCTTGTGGGGGGATAGGATTGGGTAGACCCCAAGAGGGGGATCTTCTCCCAAGTTAATTTCCCTCTTCCTCACCACTTGTTCTGCGCGGTCGCAAGTAGTCCAGTTGAAAAGGTTGGCAGCTGCCAGCCAGGGCGCAGCGAGCGTCAAAGTCTCCCAGAGCTTTTCGGCTTGGCGGTTTGAGATCTCTAAACCTAAGCTTATAAGCATGAATCTCAGAGCTTTAAGCGCCAGATCCTCAGGCTGAGTTTGAGATTGCTCCATCTTTTCAGGGCTACCCCCACCAAGGAACCCGCTTCGCTTGGCCCGCCGATAGTTTCACTTCATCTTCCTTGTTGCCCCACGTTGGGCTCCATTGTCGGGGTCTCTAGCCCCCCCCCCGCCCCATGCTCTCCTGACCTTTGGGAAAGATGGGGAAACACGCCCCGACTGGGCGAGCCAAGAAAAGGAGATGGTCAATGGACCACCCGCACCCAGCCCTCCCTTACCTGGAGGACAAACAGACACGCCTGGGGGTTTAAGTCAGTGCAAAAGTCTCGTTTATTGAGGTAGATCCTTCTATTAAATAAGGCACAGGAGCCAATCAGGTCAAAGATCGGCAGGAAGGGGAGGGGTGTATGTGCACCTATCTAGGGACTGTGAGCTGTCCGTCAAGGGTGGAGGGCCGAGGGGCCAACCTTAAGAGGCACCCTAATTTTACATCACAGCCCACATGACCACCTCCAGATTCACCATCAGGCGCCATCTTGGCCACATGTGGTCCTAAGGCTGGGAGGCGGGCCCAGCTAGAACCGCCTTTCCGGGTTCCTGTAATAGCCACGTAGCCCCAGGGCTGGGAAACAGGCGGGGCCAGCTAATTGCCTCTTTCTGATGTAACATGCCCCGGCATGTCCCACATTATATGATGTAGTATTGTGCTGTCAATAAGACGACAGGAACATTGGAACCTGGAAAGTGCTAAAATGAGTTAGAAACTTTAAAAGTATGGCAAACACTCTTTAGATAGCTCCTAATGACACCACTTCTCTGAAGACTGCCACCACTTTCTCCTATCACTTTCCATTCACTGGAGTGGTGTTCTAGGAGCTAAGCTGCACCAAGTACATAGTTTTTGTTAGGTTTTTAAAGTAGGTAACCGGTAAAGGAGAACACCACGCGGTATTCAGGCAGGAAAGAAAGTTTATTACTGAACTGCTGGCCTGTGGCCAAGATGATCCATGGCCGAGAGAAGGGAGAGAGAGAGAGACCCCCACCAAGCCCTGCTTTATATCTAGGGCAGGGGCAAGGGCTGTGGCCAGGTGAATTAGGATGTGACCTCAGGGAAAGGGGAGGTAACTGCCTCCAGGTCTGCAGGTTACCCAGCTAACTGGGTGGAGATTTAATGAGGTGGTGGCATCTGCATGTAGCCCTCAGGGAGAGGATCTAACATTCCAGCTTTTTAATAGTAATGAAAAAGGACGACGACTCTCTCTGGCTGCTTCCTGCTGGCAAGGGGCGTCGGCATTAGGGGTAAAAGGCAGAAATGTGGCCTCTCCTGGAGAAGGCGAGCAGCAGGGTCCCTTGGTGTTAGATGCCAGTCCTTGAATGAAGCCTGGAAGAAGTCTCATGAGGCAGGGGCTGGACAAAAAACATATTAAGGCAAAAGGAAGAGTTTAGGGCACAAAATTAAAAATTGGATTACATGGACAGTTCTTATACTCAGGCATGGACATCAGATGGACAAGCTACTATCTCTTGATCCCCCGGCTCTGATTAATTTTGAAAGGAGGAGACAAAGTGACTCCATTTAGGATGTGACATAATTCTCCTCTTATTCCTCTCCATGATCCTTGTTCCCTGAACTGGCTGAGTCCCAGGGATCTAGGTGCTTGTTGCTGGGATGGCTTGCCCCCGTTGGCATTCACTGGGTTTGAACTCAGGGCCTGGGCCCTGTCCCTGAGCACTTCTGCTCGAGGCTAGTACTCTGCCACTTGAGCTCCACTTCCAGCATTTGGCTGGATAGAGATCAGTCTCTTCAGCCATGCTTCCAGCCTGGCTCTTCGCTGCTAAGTTGGGAGATGGAGTTTGAGAGAGATTTTCTGTCCTGGCTGACTTTGAACTGCAATCCAAGGGAGTCTTTGCCACAAAAGCCCTTTTTGATTTCCAATTAAAACAACAAGGAGACCAAGGGGACTAGAGCTTACCTGTACCTTGTCAAGAACTGACCAAATACTTGCCAGAATTCTGCAATGACAAAACTCAGTAGATGTGATGAGTTTTAGCACAGATATATAGCTAGATGGACATACTAACAAATGACATTTACACAGACATACACACTGTGCACATAGGTTTTACAGCATGCAAAAATGAATTTCACCAGTAGACTCTTTTGGAATTCCAATAGTAAATGACATTTTTGTCCAATATTTAGAACCACGTGGTCGGTTAGAAAAACAATTTTGCTAGCAAACAACAATTTTCAGATTATAAAATGGAGAAACCATATTTTGATAAACTCTAGTGGGATGCCATGTTGTGGGGGGTGGCAGGAGGACACAAACACACTAATAGAGAACACGTGGCATGGCATAATGGCGCCTGAGCTGATCCCTGTTAAACCCAATATCCACCACGTGGTCAATGCTGGAGAAAAGAACTTTTAGATCTTTGCCGACAAAGCACATTGGTGGTCAAGCCTCAGTTTCGAAGCTCTGTGAAAAGAGGCAGCTTTGTGAGCAAGGCACACAACGATGGTACGACTTGGGAATTTTATAAAGTAAGCAAGTAAGCAGGAAGATGAGAGAGAGAGGGAGAAAAAGGAAGAGAGAGGAAAAGAGAAAGAGAGAGAGAGCCTGAATATAAGTGACTTCTAACCATTTACCATTGCAGTGGCAAAAACTGTATCTGAGCGAGTATTTCGAGCAGGCCTCATTGCACTGTCAAGAGGCATGCTAGCAGTGTCCCGGCTCGGGTGTGACTGTGATGCACAACCCAAAAAGCACGGGAGGGAGGCGCCTGGTGAGTGAATGAGCTTACCGGGCAGAAGCGGCAGAAGCGGCGGATGGAGCGGCAGAGAACCCGAGCAGCAGCAGTTTCACTCACCAGGGTAGACAAGTGGTGTGGAGGTGGATGTGGATGTGGATGTGGAGGCCAGCAATGATATTAGTGAAAAGTGCCGCGTGGCTACTCGCAGCAGTTCGGTTCGCGGAAAAAGGGCCATCAGGACTGGAGATACTCCCAGAAAAAGAAGAAAAATAGAAGGGAATTCCGCCTGTCCTGACTCTTATGCCCTTCCCGAGTCACGGCACCATATATGTTAGGTTTTTAAAGTAGGTAACCGGTAAAGGAGAACACCACGCGGTATTCAGGCAGGAAAGAAAGTTTATTACCGAACTGCTGGCCTGTGGCCAAGATGATCCATGGCCGAGAAAAGGGAGAGAGAGAGAGAGACCCCCACCCAGCCCTGCTTTATATCTAGGGCAGGGGCAAGGGCTGTGGCCAGGTGAATTAGGATGTGACCTCAGGGAAAGGGGAGGTAACTGCCTCCAGGTCTGCAGGTTACCCAGCTAACTGGGTGGAGATTTAATGAGGTGGGGGCATCTGCATGTAGCCCTCAGGGAGAGGACCTAACATTCCAGCCTTTTAATAGTAATGAAAAAGGATGAAGACTCTCTCTGGCTGCTTCCTGCTGGCAAGGGGCGTCGGCATTAGGGGTAAAAGGCAGAAATGTGTGGTCCCTCCTGAAGGCGAGCAGCAGGTGTCCCTTGGTGGTAGATCCTTAGGTAAAGTCTCCAAGATCTGCATGTAGCCCTCAGGGAGAGGACCTTACAGTTTGTACCTTCCATGCCTTGGAATCTGAGAGCCAGTGAGACCATGTCTACTTGCTCAGGAACAAAAAAGACGTGACCAAGAAAATTCATAGTTTATCCTGTTCATTACTTTCCAAGCATTGTGCTATTAGAATAAATAATTCCAGGTTTGGGCTATATAGCATTGTATAATATTTTAAAGTGTCTATATCATTTAATATTTTCAACTACAAAATTTGGGACAGAGTAAGGGTGAAGAGGACAGAAGAACAAAGTGTTTCTTTGGATCTTTGTCCTGGTAGGCCTGGATCATATTCTCACATGCAAATGCTCACATTTGAATCTCTTGTTCTCCAGTCTTGTCTGACTATGGGGACTTACACATTCAACTCTTTTCAAGGCAGGTTTTCGAAGCACACAATCATTTATGTAAGTGACAAAAATAAATCAAAATGCCTGCCTTAGAGGGGAAAAATGTCAGGAAGAATTGCTGGCACATACAACTGAAAGTCTAGGAGTAGCTTTGGATTGAAGAATCGCTTGTTGAATCTGAAATCCTCTCACAAGCAGGGAAATTCTGTTTTACCTGAAGGCTGACTTCCTATGAATTTATCTCTTGAGGAGAATGGGCTGACAAAGATAGCCAGACTAATGGCATCATGGCATTGCAATACAGTACAGATGTTGTAATTGCATCTTTTCTAATTATTCTAATATCTCCCAATAAGCAGATATGTCAGGTGGTTGTTACTGAACCAACTGCAGTGTTTGCATAGTGCTAGATTGGGTTTAGAGCTAATCCTGAACCATAGTGAGAGACAGCTATCAGATAAACTTTTTTTTTTTTTTTTTTGCCAGTCCTGGGGCTCGGACTCTGGGCCTGAGCACTGTCCCTGGCTTCTTTTTGCTCAAGGCTAGCACTCTGCCACTTGAGCCACAGCGCCACTTCTGGCCATTTTCTGTATATGTGGTGCTGGGGAATCGAATCCAGGGACTCATGTATACGAGGCAAGCTCTCTTGCCACTAGGCCATATCCCCAGCCCTCAGATAAACTTTGACATCAGGGAATAGAATGGAATCTTTTCTATGGAAATAAGAATGTGCTATCTGAAAAAGGAAATCAATGAATGTTGGACAGAAACCTTGCTAATTAAATGAATCATGTTTGTCTTTCTCATAATGTAGCATCATACATTCACGTTGAGATTATGAAATTTCTTCCTCAGTCACCAAAGGAAGAAATAAAACTGGGATCATAAAAAGTTGGATTATATAAATATGTCACAAAAATATTCCATGACCTGTTATATGAGTAGCTCTTAGAGGGGAGGAAGAAAAACAAAATAATCTCAAAGATAGTGTTGGCAGTCTTTTTTGGTATCTCTGGTGATTACAAAGGAGAAAAGTAACATTTTAAAATGTTCTCCAACCTTTGGCCTCCTCAGCTGCTGCTCTTTTTATACTGAATATTTAAATATCCTTGCAGAAAATAAGGATTAACTTCTTTTCTCTCTGGATTCTTCTTTTTCAGCTGGATTTTGAAAATATGCATGATTAGACTCTAGCCCTACAATCTTCAAAATATTCCTCATTATGTTTGGTACTATGATACTTCAATGTATCAGAAATCTTTCTGTAAGCAAGGAATGAAAATTCTTGATTCTTTCAATACAGTGCATAGTTTGAATTTATGTGTTGTAATTTTTTTTGTTTGTTTTTTTTTTGTCAGTCCTGGGGCTTGGACTCAGGGCCTGAGCACTGTCCCTGGCTTCTTTTTGCTCAAGATTAACACGCTATCACTTGAGTCACAACACCACTTCTGTCCTTTCCTGTTTATGTGGTATTGAGGAATCGAACCCAGGGCTTTATGTATGCAAGGTAAGGACTCTATCGCTAAGCCCCTATGTTGTAATTTTTTAAATGATAAAAAGAAAACCTCTTATTTTGCTGAATTTTAACCTTGCCTGGCTAAGTAATCACATTATTTGAATTCTCCTTTGAATCTACCTTATTTCATTTAATACATTTTTGACATACACTTGCAAACCACCCAATATATTTAGTTTATATTCTAAATCTAGCTTTCACGTACAAGTGAAAATATGCATCCTTTGTCTCTCTAGGCTTGGTTTACTCCACTTAACACATTTTTTCCCCAGCATTTCTTTACAAAAAGGTACAATATCATTCTTTGAAATGAATGAGTAGAATTCCATTGTGTATATATATACCATATTTTATTGATCCATTCTTCCATTCAGTTGGCATTGTGGTGCAATAAACACCAGGAAGCAGGCCTTTGAAAGCAGTAGAATGGAGTCAAGGGTAAAGGGATAAACAAATAAAGAGGAGAAGAGAGAATGCAGTTAACAACCCAACATATATCCTACAAAATTAAGAAGAGCGAGGGAAGGAATGGATAGAGGACAGATGTGTGAGAATGTTGAACTGGCTGACATTGATCAAGATATATTGTATTGATAAACCGCTTTGCTAAATGGTAACTCATTGGTACAACTACTTATTTTTATTTAAATGTTCTTAGTTTAAAACCCTTAGCATGAAATCTACCCTCGGAATACTTTTAAGTGTATAATAGTCTTGTAAAATATCCTCTATATTTTACAACAGAACTCTAGATCTCACTCTTCTTTAGCTGAAATCTTACTACTGTTGAACATTGGCGGAAATTAATTGTTAGGCATTGTACATTTTAAACATGGAAATGCAAAAAAAAAATAAGTGCAATGGAAATGACAACCTCAGAGATTTTTTAAGATTAATGTCATGTTAGATTGAAACATGTTTAACTTACATTGCTTAGATATTTTGGTTTGTTTAATAAATAATTTCTACTATTGTTAATATTTAAGTACAGTTTGGATACCTGTTAATTTTGCATTTGTTTGAGACCTGATGAATTTTCTTTAAAGAATTGTGCCATAGCTTAAAAAACAACTTAGTCACTATTTATTTTGCAATTTATATACTAATGATTTCATTTTTTTCTGCAGGTTATAACTGCTTTGCACCAAAGGTCATCTATATTTTTTCTGCAATTTTAAGATGTAAAGGATAATGCTATTGTTCCATGGGTTTCGTCCCACTTCCAACCCCTTTACTTCCTACTTTTCATTGATTTTTGAAATTCCTGGGATTAAACTCAACTCCACAACGATTCCAAATTATCTCTTGTAAAAAGTCTCACATTTTTACTTGGGGGCAGCCACAAACCAAGATTTTCATATCTATATTGCACACAAAATTGAGATTAGAAAGCAAACCTCACTACCTAATTTGTTCACTGAAATGGAGTCACCCAAACTTTTCACCATGTGGCCTTGAATCATGAGCCTTCATCTCTGGCATTCGAGAAGCTAGGATTAAAAGCAGATTCCACCACATCTGACTTTTCTTCCCTTAAAAATAACAAAGTTTTAGAATAAACTTGTGCTGATAGGACAAGGTGCTTTTAAAATTCCCACAGGTATGTAGATAGATAGATAGATAGATAGATAGATAGATAGATAGATAGGTAGGCAGGTAGGAGGTAGGTAAGTATAGATAGATAGATACACATATACACAGATAGATAGATAGATAGATACATAGATATACAGATAGAGAAATTAATGAATAAAGTCTGGTTTGTTTCAGATTGTTGCAACAACAAAACATTGAAAGTAACATTCAAATTGCTCTGGAAATTTGAAGAAAAATAACAGAGGGCAATGCTACCATTTTCACATACTAACCTCTTCTTTCTTTATGTGCACATCCTGGGGTGAGAAAAATGCCAAATTACATAGGAAACATAATATGCACCTGCACATGTAGATAAGAGAAAATTTCATTTCCAGAAGAAATACACTTATAAGTGAGCATGTGTAAACAAACATTATATTGGTCTTTTTATAATTATATCGCATAGGTAGTTTACTATCATTTCCAAACATCACATTGTTGACTCATCTGCCTACTGGGTAGCAACTCTTTTTCCTGCAAACAGGTTCTGCGATTCTAATTGCAATCTATGTGGTAAAGAAAAAAGTGGTGTGGTCCTATAGAAATCCTCACAAGCATCATTTGAGGTAGGAGGAGGTTTATTTCCTCTTTGCACTTGGCAGTTTGCTTGTTGTATCTATTTTATTTTATCCACTGTACTACATTTGCTTCATAGGAGAATATCCTCATATGTACTTTTAATTTGCTTTTGCAATATGTAGTCTATTTCAGAAAAAAAAATAATCTAAATCCCAATCTTATTTCCTACAACACACAGTAGTGTTTCGTATCTGATGCATGTATATTTCACCATGACTTCTCTACCGGTAAATGTAGACCTTGAATTCCTTTATTATTCAGATGAACTCTTGTTTGGCAGTTTAACACATCTTCACTGAACTGAATTAAATAAAAACAGTTAATATATTAAAGATACTTCTTGAAGGCCATACACTAACATTAGGGTAATTAAATAATATGTTTTCCTCTGTGCGCGTGTATGTGTTTCAGTACTGTGGCTTGTATTCAGGGCCTCGTTCTTGCACATTCTTTTCCCACTCAAAGCCGGTGCTATACTATTTCAATCTCCCCTCCATTTTTGACTTTTTGGTTGGTTAGTGGAGATTAAATTCTAATGGACTTTTCTGTTTGGGTTAGCTTTGAACCATGACCTTCATAACTCCACATCCTGAGTAGCTAGGATTACAGGTGTCTCTCTACCTGTGTTGTTTGTAACTATGTAATGGGGTCAATTCCCTGTACCCTGTTAGCAGTATTACAAAATGTAAAAAATGGAGACTAAGCTTGCAACTTTTCATACCTCTAACCCAAAATTTTTATGGTTTTATTTGCTTTGATGAATTCAGAGTATTTAAAAAATTTAGTATTTCTATGTAGTTATACATAAGAGTTGCCATTCAACAGAGCAGTTCATGAATACAAATCTTGATCAGTGTCACCCCTTTCCACATTTTCATTTATCTCCTAGACACCTTCCCTCTATTTTCTTAGTTTTATAGTATATACACTGAAATTTTTTAACTTCATTCTTTCTTTTTTCTTAATCATTCATATAGCCTTTGCCCCACTTGACCCCTTTAGGTACCTGTATCTTGGTGTTTCTTATTTATTTATTTATTTGAAATGAATGACTCTTTCTTATTAAGTGAATCTAGGTATAAAATGTGATTTGTAAATTTCATAAAATGAAGTTTGGTTTTTGTTTCTTTTGGAGTTATTTACATTTCTTTGCTTTTTTTTTCTTTTGCCTCTTTCGCTTTTATCCTTCAGAATATTGCTCCTCTAAGTTATAACTGTGTAAACCTTAAGTGTATAAATAGAGTGTTCACCTCATATTTACAAATCTTTATTTTTGTTTTGCTGGTATTAGTTTTGAAGTTAGGACCTTGTGCTTATTTGTTCTTTTGCTGGCTATCTGGAGACAAGTTCCTGTAAATTCTGCCTGAACTAGTTTTGCATTGTGGTCTTTTAGATCTCATCCTCCTGAGTAGCTAAGATTATAAGTGTGAGCCATTGTCATCCAGCTAAACTATAACATAAATTCAAACAAATAGTTACTCATAACTATATTGTGCATACATGGACATCAGGTTTGTTTATTTATTTTTTCTTACATGTCTTCTATTTATAAAGCCTGACTTGGAGCAGATCAATTTTGTGTGGACTGTGTAGATTATCCCTAAAAGAGATTCAAAACATCGTCTTATGATCTAGAGACAGATGCGGTTGTTAATTTATTAGCACTTTGATGTGCAGCCTGAATCAAAGTAAATTCCGTGTGAAGAAAGATCCTTTTATTCAGTAGATTTCATGTAAACTTAACATCGATGTGTTGACTTGGCAATTGCCAAAATAATAAAACATGAATTTGGATGTTTTATACTCAGTTCATCATCTCTCATCCCACAACTTTGTCTTTATTTTTCTGATTAGCAACCCACAACCATTTTCAAAGCCCCACCAAAAGTGTTCCCTTTGTAGATTTCTACTTAGAATCAGCTTCATAGTAGATCTGTAAAACTTCCTTCTCTGACTACCACAGCCCCTAGTACCAATTCCATCACAGACAAATATCAATCCTTTATTTTTTCAAATGACAAAATACATTTTAAAAAGCACACTTCAGTGCAATAATTACAGCTATGATCTAGAATTTATAAAAGTGAAATATAAGTAACCCTTAAAATAAGTAATAAGTAATCCTTAAAATAAGTAATCCTTAAAACAAATGAATAGTAATTAAACTCACCATTATGAAAAATTCTATAGGTACGTTTTACACATACATCAACAGGAAATATTGGCAGAAAGAGAAATAAGAATTAGGAAAATGAGCAGATTTACACATTTTTCTATTATTTTTGCTGATATTTCAGCTATTATATACATAATATTTGTGCTTTGTATTGAAAATTCTTGCCATCAGCTTAGTAAATTGTATTTTAATATCCTTTATGCTGAGCGAGAATAAAGGAAGTGGTGACATTGACCAAGAAGCATGTATCCATAACCTGACTTATGGACCTGTAACTCCTTTATTTCTGTATTTAAATTTAATTTTATTGTCAAGGTGATGTACAAAGGGGTTATGTTACCTACTTAAGGTAGTAAGTACATTTCTTGTCAAACACTGTCAACTTCCCTCATTTTTCTCCTACTTTCCCTTGCTCTCCAGTCCCCCTCATCCAAGTTGTAAAGATCATTCCCAATGTATTGCCTTCTGAGTATCAGTGTTGTATTGTTTCACCCTTTGTCCTTTGTCTCAACATTTTGTTGTTCCCCTTCCCTTCCCTAATTCAGATAAGCATATATATTCAATACACTGGGTAGCAAAATCAAATACAGTGACAGTGGAATAAACTATAGGGGAAATGAATGAACGAAGAGCACAATAGCTCAATAGCTATGTATATATGCCCATACAAGATGATGCTAAGCAAAATGAACTATAAGATATGGAAACAAGATGCTTACTTTGCGTGTTTGTTTTTTAATGTAATGTGTGAAGCTATGTAACTCCTTTTAAAAATGACTGTATAAGAAAAAGAAAAAATAAATAAAAAAGATTAGTGCACTAATTTCAGGCACTGTGTGCAGATGGACTTGACTCTCAGTAGTATAGTGATCAGATATTGGTTCACTACAAGAATAAGGTCATAGACTCAAGAAATTGAGATGTATAGTATTTTCTAAGGAATTACAACATTTTAATCCATGTTTTCATGTTTGAGTAATTGTAATATATGTATTGACTTCAGAAAATATTCTTCATAAATATGAAAGCCTGTTTCTATCATTTACACCTTGTTTTACTTCTGAGAATATTTAAACATTAAATTTAGTACCTACATTCATTTTATATAGATTTACTGTTAAATAATATGATGTTCATCTCCAAATTTAGAGGGAAGCTTACAAATAAAGTTTAAGAATAGTTCAGTTAAGCATACAATAAAAATATTACATATTGTATGTTTAATTGTTTAAGAACATAAACAGTAAGAATGCAAACTGATCCTTGATGTCCATTTCTGAGCTATCTACAAACAATGAAATGTGAGTTAGAAAGAGTTTTCAGATCATCGAAATAGAAAATAGAAAAGGAAATACACCAGGTTTTAAATACATAGTATTGTAGCTATGCAATGCATTTTTTTAAAGAAATATGTTGCTGCATAGGTCAGCTCAGAGATGTGTGCTTGACACTGACTTCTCCCATTCGTCTTGTGGAAAACCTGCTGATTGTACTTCAGCATTCACAAACATATTATCGCCATCCAGAAAAGCATCTTTGCAAAGCAGGTCAGCAATTTCCCCTAAGGAAAGATATCATGAAAGCATTTCTTTTAAAATCTTATTTTAGGTTCTATTTTGACATAACTGTCCTACCAACTTTCAATCAAAGTTCTATTTTTTGTTGTTCTTAAACTGCTGGTTTTAGTCTGACATATATACTGGTACAATGTATGTTTTTCAACTATTGAATAGAAGGAGAAAACATTATGTGATCTCTCAAACTTTACACAATTTCAGAGGTCTTACTATTTGAATAGGCTAATTAATAGAGGAAGAAATTACAGAAACCAGTAATAATTATAATTTAAATATTTGCTTTCCAGGTTTCAAAGATGAGATGATACTTCTGAAGGAGCTCTCATGTAAATTCATGACAAACACAGAAATGCTAGATAATAGCATTAATTTGTAACAATTAAACATGAGGATATATGTATACATACATATATGTATGTATATATATATATATATATATATATATATATATCAATTAGTCCACTAAACACAGACGAATCCTCAACAGTCAGCTAAGATTCCAGTTTGATGATTTGAATTGAGGAAACATTTGAACTACTGCTGGAGAAAAGAGCAGCTAAGGTTGGAAAGAGGGAAAAGGCATGTCATCCAGCAAGGGTAAATAATTATAAAGAATGATTGTTCATGTTCTCCAAAGTGTTGAAGATCATTCATGTGTATAATTTGGCTAGGCTTGATGACTCCAAATATCAATGTGTCATGGGCTAAAATGTAGTTTTTCCTTAAGACCATATGGCAAAGGAAATTCTAGACTGATAAGGTAAAATGAATGATGCTAAGCTAAACTCAATCAAGGACTGAGAGTCCAAACTACTTTTGAAATGTGTAATGGAAGACAAGATATTGAAGGAAATAGCATAACAACTTCCCAGAATGGATGATCTTGATCACAACAGAAATACAAGGCTACAAAACAGAGTGAGAAATTAAAGCAAGATGCCAGTTTTATAACTGGAGACAGGATCTGAAAAATAATTCCTACACAAATTTGTAAGGCTCAAAGCTAATGAAAAGACATTAATAAATATTACTTTAAAAATCTCTTTAGTTATAACATTATTAGATTTAATACATGTATCTTCTCTTAACAATAATTGCCTATTTAAGTACTTTTTACTACATGACATGTTATTTTAGCTATATGAATATTGTAAAAGTAGTAACGTAATTGTCACTTTTTAATTATTCATTCATATGCCTGTTACTGCAATAAGTACCATATAACATTATTGCATTTAATAAATATCTTGAGCCATTTTGCTTCCTGCTATACAGAAGTAAACTAAATAAAATTTAATACTTGAGTAAGAAATAAAATGGAATTTCATGAAGAAAATTCATATATTTGTTTTTTTTTGTCTAATACTCTAGCATTTGTGATTTAAGTAGCATTTGCTCAATGGATATTCATCAAGAAAGAACAAAGACATCTTCATAATGATAGTAATGAAAATTACTGGCATGGATTGAGTGGGTAGTAAGGGTCACATGTTCTTTAATTGATTTAAAGCTATTATCTCATTTATCATCCCCATAAGTTAATATTTTTTATTTAAAAAGGAAAAAAAGGCATGGCATTTTCCCACGTGCTTGTAGTAATTGTACTAGTGAGAATACAATTTCCTGTGCTTGTGCATAACACAGAAAGGCAGATAATAGGAGCTCAGGGAATGAGGCAGATCTTTCAGTTTGTTTTTCAATTTGTACAAAACCTAGGCATAAAAAGAGACTGATAGACATATTACCATTAGAGCTAAAGAAGTACAAGATAATTTACACTGTAATTCAATAATGTAAAGGAGACATTTTAAAGGAAAGTTTCATGAAGATATCAGATTCTGAAATAGGTATTCAGTGATTTTAAAAAAGGGAAGGAAAAACTCACAGTAAACTACCTTCCAGTTTGGGAACATACACTGTTTTGCTCCCGTCCCTTTTTTCCTGCACAACAATTGTGTGGTATCAGTGATCCTGATTCTTCATAAAGGTTTCCTCATTCTGTAAAGGTTTCAGGTACACACACACACACACACACACACACACACACACACACACACACACACTAAATATAATAGAGCCTTATTTGTATTTATAAATATTTAACATGTATCACAAATTCTGCTTTAAATTTAACTTGAATTTTAGTGATTTGAAGTCTTAAGGAAAATTGGTGTAGTTTAAAGATGGCTAATGGTAGGCAGATTTTTCTTGGTGGGTTTGAAATGATCAAAAAATTTAGGAGCCAAGCACTGGTGCCTCATGCCTGTAATCCTATCCACTCAAGAGGCTGGGATCTGAGGATCTTGGTTTGAAGCCAGCCCTGTCAGGAAAGTCTATGAGACTGTTACCTCCAATACATGGCTCAGAAAAAGCCGGAAGTGGTGCTGGCTCAAGTGGTAGAGCACTAGCCTTGACTGAAAGAACCACAGGGACAGTGAGTGCCCAGGTCCAGAGTTCAAGCCCCAAGACCAGAGAAAAAAATCAAATTAGGATGGTCATGATGGTTCAGTATTATAATCCTGGCTACTCTTGTGGAAATTATTCGAATATTTGGGATTTGGGACTGCCTGGGATTAATGTCTCCTAAACATTAAAATGGGTTTGGAGACCTGTGTCTATTATCCTAAATATATGGTTAGCATGCATAAGAGGATCACCATGTGTGTGGACCTGGGCATAATTGTGAGGCTCTATTTCAAAAATAACTTCAGGGAAAAAAAAAAGGGTGGGGACGGGGGGAGAGATGAATGTCTCAACAGGCTAAACGCCAGCCCCACAAGCACAAAGCCCTGGATTCAAACTCCAGCTACACAAAATAGAAAATCAAAACCACATACAGGTACTAATATTATTTTGTTTCAGCAGAAAAACGCAACAACAAAAAGTAACAAAGGCTAGAGAGGCTGTGGAGAAAAAGGAATTCGTATACTTGATGGAATACAAGCATTGAGGTTCCTTAAAAATCCCAAATAGACCTAGTTTCAAACCGGCTATCCTGCTTCTGTCTATTTATAATTCAGAAAATCAGCATGTGAAAAATATCAGGTGTATCCACTTTTACCAATGCCTTTGCACAGTCTCTAAGATGAGTTCATCCTACTTTCCAATCAACAGATACACAGAGTGTAAGAAAAACAGAGTGCATATACACACAGAGTACTTTTGAGCCATTAAAAAAAAAAAGGAATGAAATCCTTTTATTTGAAACAAAGTAGATAGAACTGCCATTTTGTTAAGCCAACACAGAAAGAAAAGTACAAGCTGTTCTTTCCTATGTGGAAACGAAAACAATATTCACCAGAAAGCAGAATGAAGGTGACTAATAGGTGGGAGAGACCAATTCAAAAAAAAGGGGGGTGATGTGGACACTGCTTTACTTACATGGCAACCCCAAATGAACTCTGCCATGTACAATATTTACAATTAATAAATACTAATAAAGACACAATAGAGCTAGACTTGAATGAGGATGGGAAGCTAATGGGTAATGGAGGGAGATTTACTAGAACGTGGCTAGGACAGGCTGTCAGATAGTTTTATTGGTCATCCAGGAAATCTTGACTCTTCTGCATTGATAGTAGAGCTAAATATTGAGTTCCAGGATAATTCCTCAGTCCACTTGTGAAGGAATTCAACCATAACAAGCTGAAAATACTGTCACATAAAATAAGCAATTAAGATTGTTCATCGTGGATTTCTTTTGCTTTTTAATTGAAGATTTTTTACTATTTGGGTCAAAGTAGAACATTTAAAACATAAAATTAGTGTTATATACTAATGAAATACTTCTTGTTAAAGTTGGCCAGAATTCTTGGCAAAAGAATTATTTTCATATGGTTATTAGGAAAAAGAGAGAAAAATCCAAAATATCCACTTAAATATCTGAACCAAGTGTGCAACTACTTAAATTTTCACTTACATATAGATTAAACTTCTGCATGTATCTTCTTGTAAAATGTGTAATTTTAAGCATATTAAAATTTTATTGGAAATATGAATCTTCACTGATAAAAGTAATTTGCTTACTCTCTCCCATTGTGACATAATAAATGTGTTAATATATCTTTGGCCTTAAAATAATTCACTCATAAGTTAAAAGTAGCTTATTATAAGCTAAAAATGAGGAAAGAGTATAAAATGAGTGAGGCATAAGTACAAAGAAAAATGAGATCTCATAACTGTAAAGAGGAAGAAGATACAGTACAAAGCTGGAAACATATTTTCAGATGAATATTTGCCTTTAGTGGTTAGAGTACAGTAGAATGCCTAACATGAACAAAATATGAAATATAAATAAAGGAAAAGAA
The DNA here is from genome assembly GCF_023159225.1 of Perognathus longimembris pacificus. Classification (NCBI taxonomy): domain Eukaryota; kingdom Metazoa; phylum Chordata; class Mammalia; order Rodentia; family Heteromyidae; genus Perognathus; species Perognathus longimembris. The sequence goes on from NC_063184.1 coordinate 23,072,575, forward strand.
TGGAAACAAAACAACACCACGTAACTAAATAGAAAGTATTTTTAGTTCAGATTTTTTACATGGATATTGGCATATATTTTCTAAATAATGCAAGTCATACATATTAGAAAACTCAAAAGAAGAAAATTGCATTAAAATAAAACTGGTATTGTGAAACACTCATTTTTATATATGATTTAGTTATATCAATATAAATTTCATATATTTCCTAGAATCTGAGTATATCCATTATAAATGAAAATTCAATGCTTAAAATGCATTGTGATATCAGGAATTTCCATCTGACTAGGAAAAAAAAATGAAAAGCTACCCTTCATAGTTGGTGGGAATCTCCATGTGTTTATTTCTTTCTTTGATGAGAAAGTAAAATTTGAAACCTTCTTGTACTTTGTAGCCAGGGGTGTACCTTCTAGTCACAGAATAATCAAGCTTATTGCGCTTGCTGGAGAATGTACAGACACAAATAAGAAATCCTCCCATTTAATCAAGCTTTGGTTTTTAATCAATTGGGGAATAAGAACACAAACTCCTTTATTTGCTGTTCCGTGCCTTTAAATAGTCTAGAGGGAGAAAATCATCAAAGTGTATTCTGTAAATGTGGAATTAACAAGGCAAAACTAAAGGCACTTAGGTTTGCATCATAAATCTCATCACTAGTGACTCAATTTTCTAGATTGAGTCTGGTTTTCTGGTTGTCTGGTTAGTTAACCTTTCTTCATTTCCCACTTGGAAAATATTGGCTCACTTTTGGCAACCTGTGTCATGACAATCAAATGAAACCTTAACTTAGTTTGGTTTAACAAAATGAATAATTTGGTAGAAACTGTTCACACACACACATTTAGAATCCCATTTGACATTTCACTTTAAGGGAAATCTGAGTATTTGTCAGTTTTGTCTACAGAGATGTCTACTTTTCTATGTAAAAATGAAATGATTGTGGAAAAAAATTACACTACTTTGAGACATAAGAATTTTGGGGAAATACTCATAAAGCAGATTTTCTTTGTAAGATGTCACTTTTCAAAAAGCATCAAAACCTCTGTTTTTTCTTATTTTTACTAAAATAAGAGTGAATAATAGCACGTCGGTAATTTGCAAAATTTCTGCATTTATGTAGTTACACTTATGTAATTTTACTTGTTTTTTCATGCAATTAACTTTTATGTTCTGAAATGTTTTAACTATGATGGTTGTAAATATCAGATATTAACTGTCAACTGGAAGTAATATTTAATGGATATTAAGTGGGATTTCCTATTATGTGACAAAAATGTTGGTTACATTTTACATTTGAATTAGTATTTGAGAGACAGAAAAACACTCACAGCTTGCATTCCCATAAATTTCATCATAAGATAAATTTGCTTGCTAATATCATTACCCTGAATACTATAGTTTCATAGAATTAAGGATATTCTATGTATTGCACAAAAATGAATGATTAAAAGTCATTTTATAAAATATATTATCATATCTATTACAAGACCAACAGCAACAGGACAGTGATTCATTCTGCAAGTAAACAATTCTTTATATGATATAAGCACAATCATATTTGAGAAAAATCTCATGAAGCTGCCTCTGATTTAGCTTTTTTGGATGTACCTGGAATATGGGTATTTGGCAGGATTGATTTTTGATCTGCCTATTTGATTATGCCAAATGGCATTGAGATGATCAGCATTATAGGCATGGCACCATATATTTGGCCGATATTAACTTCTTTCTAAAGCTAAATTTGTGTACCTTTAGTATCACATCTCCTTTATTAAAAACTTAGAATAGCTATGAAACTCTTTGCCTCTATTGAACAGTCAATGGAGAGATAGATATAAAGTTAATAACTCTGCAGAAATAAAATCTTGTCCACTTAAAATAGAATTATTTCAAATTCTTTGTTTTTCTTGCAGGAAGCACTATTGGCTCGCAGGCAGTTGTTTTTCTTGATGGCTTTCTTTTCCTGGAGATTGGATAGATATAGTCTCCAAGCAAACATGGACCAGAGTCTCTGAAATTGTGATCAGGCTGATTTTCTCTCTCCCGATTGTTTTTCTCAGATATCTGTCAAAGCAGCAGATGAAAATGGACAAACATTTCATGCAAATGAAGAATATAATATGTTGTTATCACACATTCATATTATTATTATCACAAAGAAAGCAAATCAATATAACTACAACTTTACATAGATACATTTTTGATGTGGTATATACCTTTGAGATGTACTCCTGACAAATGTTAAATGAACAAAAATCTTATATTAACTCTAATATGTAGTTCTAATCACTCAGTATATGTCAGATTTTCATGATTTATTCATCCTGGTTAAGTAAAACTTTTAAATGGGGAGATGATAAGGCAAAGACCCAATGTTATGTGTTGGGTTACCATGTTATTAAATAAAGTCATCTATATTAATTCTTAATTCAGAGTCTGGCTTATGGAGAACTGTCAAGTCATATTACTTACTTTTATGAATAATTTTGAAACTTAACACTACGGAAAAATACAAAAATTTATTGTGACCTGAGTACTCAGTCCACTTATGTTTATATAATGACATGGATTGAAATTTATAAAGTGCCAAAGTTCATTTTCTTTGTATTTAGTCTTGGAAATAGAGAAGTTTGAAAGCACTGACTTCAAGTTCAATTGTCTAGTCAGAGCTGAGTCCAGAGGAGGGGGAGGCGTACTACGCCCTCACCTGGCAGAAGGTGGAAAGACAAGAGACTTGAATGTTGCTTGCAAATCTTTTTACAAAATCCTTAATTTCATTACTGGGGGAGAATCTCCTGTGTTGTAATCACCTATATATTCTGTAACAATTGTCATCAAAAAGAACACAATCAAATCCTGGAAGGCAGAACACTTCTCATTGTTTTTGCTACTATACTTATAGAATAATTATATCATCCAACATTAAACTATGCCTACACAGCACTAATAGCTTTCTGATTACAAACTCAGGCTGCTTTCAGGTTAAAAGGATTGATCCAGTTCATTGCTTGTTTTTGGAGGGTTGCACTTCTTCCTTCCTTCCTCCCTTCCTTCCTTCCTCCCTCCCTCCCTCCCTCCCTTCCTTCCTTCCTTCCTTCCTTCCTTCCTTCCTTCCTTCCTTCCTTCCTTCCTTCCTTCCTTCCTCCCTCCCTCCCTCCCTCCCTCCCTCCTTCCCTCCCTCCCTCCCCCCCTCCCTCCCTCCCGCCTGCCTTCCTTTCCTCCTTTCCTTTCCTTATTTTCTTCCTCTTTTGAGACAGGGTCTTGCTATGTATGCAGCTCAGTCTGGCCAAGATCATGCTGCCTCAGCTTTATTCTCAAATGTTGCAGGTGTATGCTTCTGCACGTCTCTCAAATGTTTTGCTATTTGCCAATAGTTTTATTCATCTTATCTTATTATTTAATAGGGGAGTTTATATGTTTCCAAATGCTATGAGGAGGACGACTGCTCATCTACCCTACCCTGTGTTCTCCATCCACTATTATTAAAAATCCGACTTTTGTGCAAGAAGTTTTACATCCTCAGTGTAATAATAACACCACAGGGTGAAGACTTTCAGGGAGGGATAAGTCCATGGGAAGGAAAGTGCCAAAAAGCAGGGGTTTCAAGACATTCCCATAAAAAGAACAATGCCCGAGACTGAGAGTGAGTGCTTCATTTCTTTTCATTTTCCTACTTTCTTTATGAAGATAAGTGAAACTTTACATCCATACATGAGACGATTCATTTAATCTCCCCCTTTCCCCCACACTCCAACTGCATCTCTCGTGGGGCGTTTTTTTCCTTTCACAGTATTTTTGTTGTTGTTGTTGTTGTTGTTTAGGTCAGCTTTCTCTCCATTATCACTTTGGATATTGGAAGGCCATGTCTGTGTATACAGAGAACCATGTATTAAATAAGAGGAGTTCCTAACATGAGGGAAGAGAAAGCCATTTACACCCTGGAAAAGGAGAGACAAGGATGGATGCAGGAATGTTACATATCAGGAAGGACTCTTTTGAGTTTTACACAAGTCACACACTCACATAGAAATGGTGATGAAAAGAAAGCTGGTATCTTAATCTTAGTCCATTAGGCATGGAATATACTTGGAGTTTCTACAGCCTATACCTGGCAGGTGAGTGAGACATTGTACAGGAAAACTCAGCTGTCCACGAGTTCAGGGATAGTACATAGAAGACAGCACAATGGTGAAGGAAAGATTTACCAAGCACATCTTTCTTTAGAGCTGACTGCTCATGTCAGTAGTCAAGAGTTTGAATGAGTGTTATAGACCAACCTCCCATGTTCTGTGATACAAATAATTGAAATAAATGAGGCTTGAATGCAAGAAGAGTTATATTATATATATATATATATATATATATATATATATATATATATATATTCTTTTTGGTGCTGGTCTTGGGCTTAAACTCAGGGCCTGGGCCCTGTCTTTGAGATTTTTGTGCTCAAGGCTAGTGCTCTACCACTTGAGTCACAGCTCTACTTACAGCTTTTTGGTGGTTAATTGCAGGTAAGTCTCTCACAGACTGTTAGGGTGGACTTCAAACCCTGATCCTTAGATCTCAGCCTTTTAGTAGTTTATGATTCCAGGTGTGAGCCACTGGAACACAGCTAGAATATATATAACACCAAGTAAAATTACATGAATGTTTTGTCAATATAAATATAACTGACAGATGGAAGTAAGTAAAGCAGAAGCACAGAAAGTAAATGGGTTTTCTTTCTAAATTAAAAAAAAATAGGATAAAGATGTCTCTAAATATTTGCCCAAATGACTGGAATGTCCATTGAATCTAAAGCAATATAAATTTATTTGATATGAATGGAGAGTTGTGAAAATACAATTAATATATGTTTGGGAAAGAAGTGGAATGAAAAATGTTAAATTACTGACTCACGACATGCTAATGTTTCATCGGCATTTTCATTTTTATCTCATTGTTTTCTATTCAATATCTCCATTTACACTTCTCCCTCCATCTCATTGTTATTTTTCTGGATTTTTAGATTTCTTTTCAAAGAGCCCACTTCTTTTGTTCTCCTGTACCTAGAGAGAAAAGCAAAGGTAAAAATGTTTTGGACAAATTACATGAAAATTAGTGGCCGTACTTGTTTGGAAGCTTGAGGTTGTTGTTTTTAAAAAAAAATTCCCATTGAAAGAAACAATACCATGATTTCAACAATGTTTTGGAACAAAAAAATACACATTTTATTGGTAGTTTTTCAAGAGACTAGTTACTGCTTCAAATATGTCCTAAAGGAAAATGCATGAAGTATAAGAGGCACAAAAATGTAGTTCTGGTTTGTATGTCTCCCCAAGTCCCATCCAATCAGCAGTGGGAAATAGCACAAACTGCAGGGATGAGGTCTCCCAGTGGTTGATTGACAGCTCGGGCTAGATGAGCAGGATTCATGAGCAAGGTCATGCCTCCACAGGAAGGTTACAAAACCTTGCTGGCTCTGCTGGCTCTGTACTAGAGACCCTTATTTATCAAGATGAGGAGGTTATGACAGTAGAGTCTCCGTGTAAGTATTTTTAGCTGCATACAACAATTTGCTAGGATCCAAGTAAGATATTGTAAGTCTGCTCTTTCTTTCTTTCTCTTCTTTCTTTCTTTCTTTCTTTCTTTCTTTCTTTCTTTCTTTCTTTCTTTCTTTCTTTCTTTCTTTCTTTCTTCCTTCCTTCCTTCCTTCCTCCCTCCCTCTCTTCCTCCCTCTCTCCCTCCCTCCCTCCTTTCTTCTGTCTGAAGCTACGTGTGCTGAGTTAAGGGTCTAAGTAGGATGTGAACCTCTCCCTAGAATGAAGTTTTTTTTTTGTTACAGCAAGTGAAATTTACATTGTCTACAATAGCAAAAAAATAAGGAGACACAAAAGGATGAGTCAGCAAGAGCTGGAGCTGGTAGATGCCCACAATTTCATTTTCATTGAAATATGAGATGGTTTATTGGTACCAGGAAAAAAAAAAACAATTGGCTCTCAACCTCACTATGATGTAAGAAATATGAGCACAGCCATAAAATGTAGGTGTCCCTAATTATTTAAGTAAGATGTAATTTACTTTACATGATTTTAGTCTCCAAATTCAGAATTTAAGTAGCCTTCTTTTTAAATAATCAAGAAACTTATTAATAACAAATATGAACAGTGAGTAATGCATTATTTACTGGTATCATTTTATCTGCATATACATATCTATGCATCTATATGTAACAATAATATGCTACCATCTCATAAAAGAATACCAGTTCTCTGTTAAACAAATCACAAAAACCTGCCATTTACGTTAAAATAGTTTTTTACATAAATTACCTGAATCTTCAATCTACCTTGTATTTCCTAAAACTTACTGGATTTTTTATTCAATGTTGAGGACTTGTGAGATAATGACATCAAATTGAGAATCTAATAAACATTATATGTTTGACAGAAGATAATAACTTAACTCTTTCCTATAAGGACAAGGACTCCTTAAAGTCTTTAATTTTTGACTGTTATCAAAATGATTTGGTTTTGCTTTTTACGAATATGACCTTTAAATTTTCCCACTGGAAACTGGGGCAGAGGGACTGGTTGTTGTCTTAGGGCAGCCTAATCAAAAGAAATGAAAGCTATCTTAAAACTGTCACTTTTAAAAATGTTTTGCTTAGGATCAAATGTGAGTGAGTATTTGTTTGAAATCAGATTACTTTTCCCCCCTCTCTCTCTCAACCATACAATCATCTAGCCACAGCAGGGAGAAACTAAGGAGCTATCTATCTTCCCTTCTCTCTCATTTTGCTCTCATCTTGGGAGCACAGCAGATAATACTGCAATTACAGGCTGGAGGAAAGTGAGTCCTCCGATACCAACCTCCGCCCCGCAGCTTCTTTGATATCAGTTCATGCACTACAAGTGAGGGTAGGCCCTCTTAAAAAGATTAAATGTCAGTCAGTAGAGGAACTTTCAACTTGCACATAATCAGGGACAGTAAATCGCACACAAAGTAGCTCTCGTCGCTTTATTTTATTTTCACCCAAACGCCTTGCATGTTTTAGAGAAATTGCATTATGACAGTGCTGAAGTAAATATTCTCCATAGTCTCTGTCCTCTGTTTAAAAAATCTAGCAAATCTGAAGCAGTTATATCCTCCTGAACTCCACAGAAAAGTGGCAGTCAAGGTCTAATCTCTGGGACAAAGAGGCAAGAAAATACATCAGCAGACAGTAAATGGAGCTATTGGTTTGAATTCTGACACCTGTCCCTCAAGCCATTGGTGAAGAATTCTCTTGGAATTTTAGAGGTAGAAATTCTTTCAAATTCGTTCTGTGAAGCCACTATTCCCCAGAGACTAAAGTCAGAGCATGACAAGGCAGAAAAAAAAAAAAGGGCAGGCCTAGTCCATTATGATCATAGATACAAAATCCTCAGCAAAATGCTGATTTCAACAGCACCCTGAACAGAATATGGAAATAATTAAGCGAGGTTTCTCTTGGCCTCTAAGATGCCCACATAGTTTGTGCAATAAAAGGCTGAGCTGGAGGTGGACATTTGACTTCTTTTAGACTCTTAAATTCTTTAACTAATCCCAGCTCTGTTCTCACCTCAGTGGTAAGTGGTTGGTGGTTGCACATCTCACCCATTAGAGGTTAATTAGAAATAGAAACCAAGCATGATGGTATAGCTCATCATAATCGATGTGCAAGCTTCAGTGCCAACCACAGCAGGGCAGGGTTGAGGTTATCCTCCAATTCTGGACAGAGGCATCAGACCCAGGTGAATGGACAAAATACACCTTGCTCGTAATTAAAATTCCTTTTATTATCATCAATAGGAAGAACTCAAAAACAAAAGTCCTGAGTGTGTGTTGATTTAAAAGGTATGAAAATAGAGCAAACATTGGTGTTTATTTTGAAGGCTAATTGCGGTTTGTAGATGATTATTCTGTAACATATAAAGTAGAAACTAAAGCACAAGTCCAAGTAAGATTCAATCTAAACCTGGAAAAATCACTTGAATCCTAAATTTTTATGCATCCTGAATATCAAGCTTGAGATGTTACTTCATAAGTTAGAAGTAATGAGTAAAATGATTTTTGCTACTTAAATGTGTTTTTTGATATCCATTTTTTATTAAGTAGCTATAGGTTTCAATTCCAGAAGTCAGGTTCTGAGTACTATCCATCTTGATCAATGATGCCTTCCACCATGGTTTGTTTTATTTACTTCTTTTTTCATTTCTATTTTGTCAAAGTAATATACAGAGGGGTTACAGTTTCATATGTAAGGTAGTGCATACATTTCTTATCACTTTCTTTGAATTTAAAAGTTAGAACGTTAAAAATCATTGAAGATAGCCTGAATTGATCAAATAAAAGATAACTCATTGTTTTTCAGTTGGGGGAGCAAGTTATTTAGCATGGTCTCTTAATGCAACTTAATAAACTCCTATGCTTGCAAGAACAAACATTTTAGGCCTTTGGAATTTGTTGGGTACACTGGTTCCTGTTTCACATAAGTTCTAATCCTCAAAGACAAAGTTTTAAAAGATCAAAGTATTTCTAGGTCACAGTAACAAGGGAAAAGAAGCAAATCTTCCGAAGATTTTAGGTCAGCATGAGGCAGACTGAAGCCTTGTCTGCCCAAAGAGATTTATTCACTTAGGTAGGAGAGCTGACAGGGCGACCTGACTCAAATCAATCTTTATGTCAGATCTGTTCCATTACAGTAATGAAACATTAAAATAATATACTACAAGCTACTGTATATGACTTCTCACCTTTGCATTATTATCCAAGATTAAATTGTAATTAGCATCCTCCTCCTACTTATGCTTAAGTCTCTTTTCTAATGGCTTCTTTGACCAGTCTGATCTTTTGCTGCCACACAATTTTCATATTTGTTGTTTAGTCAGCAGATTCGTAACTTTTGAGTGTCCCTGCTCAGCTTGCAACTGTCATTAGTGAGTGACTTTTGTTCTGATAAGGATGAGGTCATAAAGTTATGACCTCATAAAGGGTGCATAAACGTATGACAGAAAGGAGCTCATGTTTTCTCATTGAAATTCCACAGAAGGTATTTTAGGGCATTAGAAAAATGTACCCCAATTTTTGGTGTCTATTCCATAGTTATAACATATCTGATTTAATTTTAGAATTTCTATATTATTTTTCAATTGGAAATACACTTTCAGGGTTAGAAACATCTTAACTTCTCAAAATTGTGATGCAATTTTAATGTTAATGGTAATTCAACTTTCTAAATGATACTATTCTATGTAGCTTGTTGTTCTCACCTATTTTTTACCCTCAATTTTTTTTTCTTTTCTACTTTACGTAATCAAGACCACATTTATATTAGATAAGGCTTCCCTGGCAATGTATTAATAGCCTCTAATAACAACTGTGTAAGAATTTTAATAGGATCTTTTTTTTTTTTCCCCCAGTCGTAGGGCTTGGACTCAGAGCCTGGCTTCTTTTGGCTCAAGGCTAGCACGCTGCTACTTGAGCCACAGCGCCACCTCTGGCCTTTTTGAAATATATGTGGTGCTGAGGAATCTCACCCAGGGCTTCTTGTATAGGAGGCAAGCATTCTTGCCACTAGTCCCAGCCCTAGTATGATGTTTTATGTAAATAGAATTTTCAGATTATCTTTAAGGGTGGTGGGTGTAGCTCAATGTTGATGACCCCAGCATGAATGAGAACTGACTTCTATCATTAGCACAGTAAAGGAAACACACACACACACACACACACACATACACACACACTTCTGAATGTATTGAATCAGTTTCTGTTCTTAAGTCTTCGTATTACACATGGAGTCTGATGGACAATTTGTCATTACCTTACCAATTCATTCACAAATGACAGAAATATTAAACAAATTACTCAATGCTGTTGATGCTCCTCATAGTGTTGAGGGCTCAGAACTTTGATTGAATCAACAGAGCCCCAGCTAATTAGGGAATTATTAAGGGAAATTAGTATAATTTTAAATTTCAAATCAGTGTTGAGAGTTTCAAAGTAAACACAGTTGCACATCTTGGATCTGTTGCTTTTTGAACTCAAATTAAAATGATAATTAAATTGGTTAATAATGAACAATAACTTTCTCCACACAGATATATAAAGGTAGAAAGATTAGGCAATCATGAAATCCAAACTTTTTTCTTTTACCCATCCTCCTATGATGACTGAAGGGTCCCAAATCTAACTAAAGACAATTTCCCTGGTCAGACAAGAACACTATAGTAATAAATTCTTCCCACATGAGATGGCATATCACAGCATTGAATATAATGTGTGTAAACCATTTTGAATATTTTCTTACAATTATACAGAGTAACACTCCACATTTATTGTGCAATCTGAATTAGTGATGGTATAATAATTAATAGCAAAATGTCAAACATTTAGGTAATGATTTCGTAGGCTACATAGCTCTCATGTAATTTACTAGAGCAAAAAGATTTTGAACATCATTTCCTTTATTTATGTATTCAATGTTACCTGGATTTTCTGAAATATTTAATTGCACATTCCACCTCACAATAGGGGAAAAGGCCACTACATTTATGTGTGATATTTTGAAACACATTTTTCCGTGTATAGTTTTACAGACTATACATGTCAAGATCCTTTAGAGAGGGTCTTAATGTGTGGCCCAAGAGGACCTTGAACACTTACCGCTCCATAATAAGAGCTGAGATTAGAGAAACGTCTGTGTGGGAAGGCATTAATCAAGATACGTTGGATTCATAAGCTGACATAGGGAGCAGAAACTCCTTTGCACAAACTAATAACAATAAAATATTTTTAAAATGCAAATTTATAAAAAATGTTGGGAATATGTATATGTATATGTATGTATGTATGTATGTATCTATCTATCTATCTATCTATCTTTTCCAAACAGATATCAATCACTATTTCAAGAATAATAAAAATTTCCTCACTGATTTGAGATGTCATTTTCACTACATAATTCCTGCTCATAGACACCTATTCTCTAGACTGTCCATTGATGGATTTTTCCACTGGCCACTTTAGCAGCTTGCTTTCCATTAATAAAAATTTATGATAAAATCTTTTTCCATTCTCTTTTCCCTTTTTATTTTCCCTGGCCGTGGCACACATTAATACCTAAGATGAATATTTGAACCAGTACATTAAGTTATAAAATCATAGACACGTAAACAAACCAAGAACGAATTTTGGATATATTTTCATTTATTTTACCTATTAATTAGAAAGAAATGATATCTTTACAGTATTGAATCTTTCCTTCCAAGGTCACGACAACCAACTTATTGACTCTGGACATCTTTTATGTTATTATGTATTTTTTTAGCTGATTTGATATTTTGTTCAAGCATACATAAGAAATAGAGTGTACCATGTATATAAAACTGATTCTAGGAAAAAGCTTATGTCAGAATGACCTAGAACATTGGTTGTCCATTTCTGTAAACAGCACAAATGGAAACATCTGTACATTCGAATGCTTGTATAAACCTTTATTATCACAAAGAACAGTTTGTTGTTTTTCGGTTTTGTTCAGAGATTATAGGTAGAGGAATTTTAGCGTCTTCTCTCAAATGAGTAAGAACATTACTAACGTTTAAGTAAACATGGATACAGGTAATGGATTTTCTAGATTCAAAAATTAAAAAATTTCTGTGGCAACATTCTTAGATTTTTCTTATTGATGAAATTTGTTTGAATATTTTCAATCATAAAGTGTTATGTTTTTTTCAAGTTAAAAGTTCCCACTTGCAACTTAAGCATTTCTAAGTTAAAATTTCCCAATGTTTCCTCAGTTTTTAAGAATAAAAAAAGCCTTTCTCCAGAGCCCATTGCCAAGACTGTGTTGCCCAAATACCTGTTTAAGGTTTGAAGATAAAACTCCACTCCTACCTGGAAGGTTTTGATGGGGCATAGAGGTACTGATGGTCACACACAGTAGTGGTTGTGAAACAAAATAGATATGGGAAATGAACTCCATGTTTTAATAAAGTATAAAGGCCTTTTCCAGTTAAAAATTGTACTTTCTTTTTAAAAGTTGACTTACATAAAATTATTAAGTATATTGTATGATCTCATGGTCAATGTGTTTATGCCAAAATAATTCCTCCAAAATATATTTGGCAAACAACAACGATCCAACAAAACCAGAAACCAGAGATAACATTTTGGAGTAATTATTCACTATTTTATTATATAAAAGGTTAAGTGGGTATTTTATATGTTTTAGTAGTTTTTTCAATTAAAATATTTGGCGAATATTTTCCCAAGGACAATAAAAATGCTCAGCTTGATCTTTCTATGTCATATTGAATTCCTTTACCTACTGTTATAATGAACCTCCTCATTATATGTGTTTTGGTAGATTTTTCAAAATTTAGTTCTAGTACACAATGTTGAAGAAACAATGTGTTTATATCTTTAACATCAGTTTCTGAGTAAGTGCATCACCACAAGATTAGCAGGTGAAAACAAAATGCTGAATAACAAAGGATATGGGAAATATAGGAATCCCTGGTATAAGTAAATAGAGGGCAAAATAAAAAGATGACTTAGAAATCAATTACATTTTAGTGTGAAAATCGAGTGACCATTTAAAATAGTTTACTGAATTATTAAAATAAATTTAAAATGAAATGGAAATATTTGTTGAAGAATCCGTGAGATATAATAAATAGTGAAATCAAAATTGTAAGGTGTGTTTGGGAATGGAATTAAAGAGATTTTAGTGAGCAAAGATTTTATACAAATAAGATCAGAGAAATTATAATTAGATAAAATAAAGTTGACTATAAGCTAGAAGGGTATGGAGAGTATATTGACAGGTGGAAAGGACTTAAACACACACGGACACACACACACACACACACACACACCTCTAAATGGCTAAAAAGACAGGAAAGAGGGAGATGTATGGAATATATTTGTAGATGTATGGCATAAACTTGTAGAGTCCACTGTACAAATCTCTGGAATGATCACAGTCAAGCCTCCTTATACTGTACATGTATGTTAATTCTAATTAAATTAGATTTAAAAAGACAACAGAGACCACGATATTATGATAAAATGGTCCATACAGCAAGAATTCATTCATATACGCAGTATCAGGGGACTGAAATACAAAGCAATATTACTAGCCCTGATGAACCACATTATAACTATAACAGGGGGCTTTAAGGTACAGTCGCATATGTAGTCAAATCATTGAGAATAAATATCAACAAAGAAACATCATCTCTAAGCTATACTCTAACCAAACAGGCCTATGAGATACAGCATAGATAAAGCACATTTCATCCAAGAGCTGCTTTCTATTGCTTATTCTCAACTTCACATGGGAAGTTCCCCAGGATTAACAAGTTTAATTACAATGATTTCATGAGTAGCTTTTTTTGACAAGGGTGATGTAATTCTGTCTCTAATCAGTATTTAAAGAGCAAAATATGTAACTTCAAAGACAGATAACTTCCACATAATGCCTTCAAATCTACATTGCTCATTTACGGATAAGGTTCCATAAATGTCACATGTATCAATGTGAACTTGATTAATTTCAACTTTAAGTAGTTTCTTCTGGTTATTGTATAGGCCATGACTTACTCATGTGTTATGGTGTGTGTGTGTTTCTCTGTGTGTGTGAAAATTGGATTTGTTTTTTGTTAAAAGCACTAATGTCTCTGAATATGACAGAAGAAAATATATGAGGCTAACTTTCCTATTAATTACAAATGTAATCTAAATGTAAATTAATTTAAAAAATTGTGCCATTAATAGAGAAAAATCAAAGCAGTCAGATATGAGTGGGCATAAGTTCAGCAGAAGAAAAGAATGCCTTGATATGAAATCCACATATTTTTTCATTTTGTGCATTAGTTCAGTCACTATACTTGACTTGATTGTCAACACAAAGCAGCCTTCCTAGCCTCTGTGTAGCCTATGTGACTCTTTGGACAAAAAAAAAAAAATCACAAATTAACACCAACAAGACATCCACCACAATCTCAGGAGTTGAAATCTTAGAAAACTATGGTAAAAAAGAGGACACATTTCCTGCAATTCTAATGTCTTCCACTTGTCCTTCAGAGTTCTGCTGGCGAAGTGGAATACCTCAAAGCTTTCATGCTTTCTCTTGCATCTACTCTGCAGCCCACAGATGAGGGAATAACTTTAATTTCCAATATGATTACTCTTTTCAAGCTGTAGCCACTGTAGATAGTACTTTATTGGATAAATCTAGGCGAAATCTAGACTGCTCTTGAAGCCATTAAGAACACCCCTAATTGATGATAGGCAGAGTATCAACAACAATGGGAGTTTGGAAGAAGATTCTAGACTTCAAGGGGGACTTTTGAGGAGCAGATGACTTCAGAGGTGGTAGTTGAGAAGTAACTGCATGGGAGGGCGAAACAGCAAAATCCCAGCATTGTTGTGATTTCATGATAAAACTTTGATAGGTGAGGAGTTTCTGACTGGTAAATCAAAGGAAGTATTTTTTTGGAGATAAAATTTCTTTCTTGTCAAAATGCTGAGCATTGTTGTGATTACACGCAAGTTTATAATGTTACATACACTACTTAGTCGATTAAGCAGTGGCTAGATTTGAGAAGATGGACTCCAGTTTTGGAAGAATTCTACTGTGGCTACAATGGATACAATGCAGTATGGTATAAAACGTACATATAATTCATGAAAGGAATAGTTAATTGATAATGTCCAACTCCAATGTCTTATTTAAAGAAATGGTTATAGCCTCCCTTAACTATCGCCAGACAGTATGACTCAATAAAGGTTTAGAATTAATTTAAAACAATGACATATTTTTAAATTAATGGACATAATATCATACTATATTTATGTAAGCATATATATGAAAATAGAAAAATCATATTTCTTATTTCACTGTAACATATCTTGTGGTAGTCTCAGATTGAACCCAAATATTTATCTGAAATATGATGGTATTTATATATGTATATATGTGCACATGTCTGTCTTTCAGACCCCAGTGATGATCATTAAAATACAAAGTTAAATAATAAGTGGCAAAAATAGGCAGAGATAGAAGTTTCTGTTCGATGTGAATGGTATTTTCAAAAAATGAGAAAGACAATTCACAGTAAAAATTCTTGAAAGTGCAAGATAACTAGCTTTTCACTAGCGGAGGTAGATTTATTGATCTTCTAGGATGATAATAATCATGTCTCTTGCTTGGATAAATTTAGTATCAGGGTTTTCATTAGTTTGGACTTCACTGATTTAAGGTCTGTATATTTACATATGTGCTCTTTCATCTCTATATACCTATGTTTTTCTTTCAATTGTTTATTTGTTTTTACATACATACAATTACATTTATTCATATTTATTTAAAACTCAAGCTCTTTTTTCAATTATGTGTAAATTATTTTGCAGGTTATCAAAGGTTCTGGTATGTATTAGCTTTTAGAAAATATTTAACCAAATACTGTGGTGTCTTTTGAAATATTCTTCTTTGTTAATGGACTTATAATGTCCCTTTCTCCTACCCAAATTTTGTTTGTAAGGATGATGTCATTTAAACCGATTTCATTTCTTTTCACATAGTAAGTCATTATGCCCTGTTAGTAATACCGAATATTTCCATTGAAATGCTGAAAATTCAATTTCCATTGAATTTCTTCATGAACTTTAATTCTCACTGACATCATCTAAAGGCCCTCAGTATTTTATATTCTAACTGATTACCATAACGGTAAAATAAAACATTCCTTCCTTTTTGATGCCAATTCTCAGCTAAAAAATTTAACTTTTTCTAGATCATTAATTAGCCTGGCCTTTCAAAATCCTTCAAGGGATTGTGTGATTTTTTTTTTAACTATCCTCTTGGAGAAATGTTCATGTGTCATTTGGGTTTCTGCAAATCTTTTGAAGCAGTAGCTTTTACAAGTTTCTTCCAGACCAAAAAATGGTTACCGTGTCATATAGAACCCAATGATGATCATTAAAGTACCAAGTTCAATAATAAACTGTAAAAATATGCACAGAGAGAAGTTGCTGTTCTGTGTGGATGAGTAATGTCAAAAGTGAGAAAGATAATTTACAGTAAAAAGTCTTCAAAGAGGAAGATTGCTTGCTTTTCTCTAGCAGAGCCAGATTTGTTGATCTTCTCGGATGATAATGATAATTTTTCACCCTTGGAAAAGTTTAGTATTGGGGTTTTCATTAGTTTGAACTTTCCCGGTTTAAGGTTTTTCTCCTGAGGTACAAACACCGTACCATCAAAAACAAGAACAAACAAACAAACCCCCCTGAGTCATCTTACACTACTTCCTGGAATCTGAACACAAACAGGAAAAACAACAACAAATAAACATGAAATTACACTGCTTGCTCTGTCATGAGTAAGAAATTTCCTTATTTCCAAACCTCTGAACGTTGACCTTTTTCCAGTATCCAGAAGACACTGTTAACTTGAGGCTGTCTTCAGTTGGATGTAAGCTACCTAATTACAGATTCTCAATGTAGAGAGTCAGAGAGGCCAGTTTTTTTGATACTACTCATCTAATACCACTTTACCAGTGGAATTTGATATTGTACTTTACAATTGAACTTCCAAAACAACATTTTAGTTAACATCATCCAGTTCACCGTTATGTTTTATAAGATGAGGAAAAAACACATAATTCTTAGTAGTCTATCCATGGATTAGTTATTTAACTAATGAATTCATAACCCATATTTTGACCTGTTCTTCATCTTGTTTTGTAACCGCAACTCACATGCTGTCAGTTTACCCAATACTCATTAATCCTATGATCTAAATCTGGGAAACTGTTATCATCAGAAAACTATAGGTTATCAAAAGAAAGTTAACAAATAACACAGGATAGGCAAAATTATGTAATACTATTCAATTACTGTCTATGTGACTTTGGACAAGTGACTTAAATGGGTATCATTTTTAACTACAAAACAGGAATAAAATATGAATCCTTGGGAATTTTATGACTATAAAATGAGACAGATAATCTATGTAATTTGGCATTATTACTGTGTTGTATATTTTCAACACATAATAGCCTTCTTTCCAGACTGCCTACTCACTTATTAAATATAGAAAAGTTCAGAACAGTTATATTTTAACTGAAAAATAGGAATCTTATAAAATTTGGCATCTCTTAGAATCTCTCCCCTTTTTCCCCTCTTCTCTACGCTCTTCAGAAATATTAGCAAGCAGGATAAAATGCTGACCTCAAAGATATTTTACTTTAAGCAAGCTGAATATAAAGTTAGTGGCAATAATTCTTGGAAAAGCACATTTAGAACCTCCCTATGATCTGTACAACTGTAATATAAATGTTTTCCAATGAATGATTTCCTGTTTTAATACATCATTTGTACTTATCCCAGGTCAGTTCAGGAGAGTTTACATTATAGTTAGCTTAAAATGTTCCCTGGGAAATAGCTTGTATTATATCAGTAATTCTTTATGTGCCAGTGCTATTAGGTTCAATTACTTAAGGACAAGTGAATTAATATGAGAGCCAACAATAGTTACTTATTTAACATTATATCTTAATGATGTTGAAGCGTTAACATTGGCTAGAGAAAGTGATGCCATGAAACTAGTATACATTAATTGCAAAACTACATTGTAATCTCATCCCAAATCAAATAGTCAAGGGCATAATTCAAACTCAATGTCCTATAGCATCAACGAAAGGCACCACAATGAAATTTAAAAGTTATTGAAGTTTCACTGGGCTAGAGTAGCCCACATTTGTGTTCTTAGGCACTCAGGAGACTTACCTGTGAGGATCAGTATTTGAATCCAGCAAAGACAGGAAAGTCTGTGAGACTCTTATCTCCAATTAATCACCAAAGATTAGATATTGAGCTGTGGCTCAAGGAAGAGTGCTTTATTTGAGCTTAAATAGCTCAGGGAGAGCACCCAGGAAACACACACACACACACACACACACACACACACACACACACACACACACCTTATGAAGCTTATTTTAAAGAGAAACAGAAGTCAAAAACCAACCAACAGAGAACTCCCCTGAGATTTGAAGAAGAAAACAGTTGCTTGCTATATTTAAACTGACTTAATTACGTAAAATAATGAGATTTACAAACTGGGCTTATTATTCACTTATTATCTTGTCTATTTATCCACTAACTAAGTGTCATTGGTTACTGTATATTTTGAATGCATTCTCTAACAACTTGTTTTTCACACACATACACACATGCACACACAATTTTTTTTTTTTTTTTTGGCCAGTCCTGGGCTTTGAACTCAGGGACTGAGCACCGTCCCTGGCTTGTTTTTGCTCAAGGCCAGCATTCTGCCACTTGAGCCACAGCGCCACTTCTGGCCATTTTCTGTATATGTGGTGCTGGGGAATCGAACCCAGGACCTCCTGTATATGAGGCGAGCACTCTTGCCACTAGGCCATATCCCCAGCCCCACAATTTTTTTTTTTAAAGTACAACTTAATCCCACTACAGAAAACACAGCTTTAAAAGAAGGGAAGGCTTCATTGTTAAATTACTATACATTTTCTAAACAAATTTGATTTACTGATGAGAATCTTGATTTTTTTAAATAAATAATATTTTGCCCTAAATCATACGCTTTAAAATTTAATCTTTTGAAAACCTATCACTTGACTTCAACCCTTCAGAAATGAACTATCATATTTGCTACAAAATATCTTCAACCTTGGCTGTTTAGAACAGTAATAGAAAGATAGTTTTCCTTGTATGTATAGTCACACTAATGGTGTGAGTGGACACTGTATTTGAGATAGTATTTTTTTAATGCTATTTAATGTTCAATTTTTTTGTCTATGATTATCATTTACTTTATTTTCCTTTCCTATGTTTTCCAGGAATTTAAATACCTGAAAATTTGGATCATCTGACTTGAAAGTGTAAATCTAATCCTGTTTTCTTTTGTCTTTAAAGATTCAATTTTTACTCTGTCATCTTAAAGTTCTATCAATTTTAACATTATTTTGTAGATGTTGTTTAAAATATCCAAATTGAACTAATTAAGTCAATTACAAATATATTTGTCAAAAATGGTATATATTACAACCTTATATAAATTTATAAGAATGTCTGTGACTTTAACAGTGAATCAGGCCTTTGAGTCTAAAAAAAACATATTTATTGGAATGTTATTTTGTATACATATTTTACTTCACATATTAGAGTACCTAAGTACTTTTAAAAATATATTTATGATCTTTAAATAATAGTGCAAGAGTTAATCAACAAAGCTATTTATGGGTGGAATGCATCACAAACACTGTCAAAATCCATGATTTCTTTTTCAAATGAATGTGTCTTCAAGTACACTAATATATTCATACTTTTTTACTTTTTTCTGACTGACAATTTAAGGTGTTAAAGCTCGTATTTTCCTTTGATTTCTTCTTTTTTTTTTTTTTTGCTATTTGCTTACAATTAGGCTTTTGTGATTTCTGAGGACAGATCAATTATGGGGTGATGTGTGGTTTCTCTTCCAATTTAAAATGAGTCAGTTGAGAGAACTTAATGTAATTTTATACTTCAAACAATGGTTTGTGCACGTGAAGGGGGAAAAAAACCATTGTGCTAATTTTTCCCTGATAATACATTTAGGGAAGCTTTTCTTTTCCCTCCCTGAAACACAATAACAAATTTCACTGTTTTTATGAATTTTTTTTTGAAAATCACTCTTTTTATTTCATTTCTTTGCTGAAAATGAATGCTTAAGCACTTGCTATTTTCTCCAGCAGTAGATCATGAGCCCCTGTTGCACATCTCGGTACAGAGCAAAAGGAAAGAGCTCTTCAAACATGCAATTTTGATTCGCCAATTATGTGCTGACGTCTCTTGCCTCTTTGCTCTTCTATATATTTGAAACTGTTCAGAATTCGTAGTAAGAGATAATTCTGCAAAGTAGTTTGGTGAAGACTCCCTACACTCATTCTCACTGCTAAAAACTTCACTTTGCTTCTTTATTCACTGGTTTCCATTCATATTTGTCTTCCAATAACAATCAAAATCTTTGATATTTTATGGTATCTACTTGTATCTTCATTATAACAAGCCTGTGCCTTTGAAATCATTTTATTAGCATCTTCATAGTATCACTGGACAACAGTAGATAAATGTATGTATCTAATTTTGGTTAACTTGATGTGTGTGTGTGTGTGTGTGTGTGTGTGTGTGTGTGTTAGAATTATACTTAGAATCAAAAGTTAAAAATACTTGAATTTAATGTTTACTTGAGCCAAATATCAATTATTTGACCTTGACAGGTACCCAATAGCTTATAATTTGATTTAACACATGAGGGCATAATATATGTTAATATCACACATGAACCACCTTGAATAAGCTTTGAAATGTCGTACTGTTAAGTTTAATTTATTATGTGTCCTCACTGAGTAAAATGACTCTCATAATCTCATTCCATGAAAACATTACATGGTATAAATTTTAATCTTTTTTCATTCATATTAATGAAGTAGTCCCATAGATTCATCTTGATAATTCACACAACATATTATAAGATAATCTCCCTCTTTTCATTAAGCTCCTTCACTTGTTGTATTACATAATTCTTAAGTGTAAAATGACTTCATTGTTTTAACTGGAATGTTTTCCATTTGAGAACCAAGGAAAATGTTCACTTATTCTTTTATTATGAGAATAATTTGAGCCCGGGGAAAAAATTAGCCCTTAAGACTCTCTCTCCAAAGTAGCAAAACTATCAAAACGCTATTGTGAAGGTATGACTCAAATGGTGGAGTCCCAGCTGAGCATACAAACAAAGCAAGTATGAGGCCCTGAGTTCAAGCCCATTACTGTCCTCCTCCCAAGTAACGAAGAAAATCAAGGAAAGGAATAACTGGGTAACTTAGAATTATGTGCATGTAGTTAAACTAGAACTATGTCTCCTCAAATTTGTTTTCTATGTGGTTTCTAGTTAGTATTACCCACAAGAGAATTCTCTAAACACCGTGGAGGTAACAGCAGAATATCATATGTGTGGACTTGGAAAGTTAATGTACAAAGGCTCTGGTCTGTTGGGTTGCATTATTCGGTCTTGACCAGGGAGTGGGTCTGTTGTTCCTGCATTATCAACCATTATCTTTCAGTTTCTCTATGTACCAGACCTAGTGGATTAGCAGTTCCATAGTTAGGTTTGTTAAATTCTTTCTCATGAGAAGTTGATTTCTGGGGAGGAGGGGAGGGTTACCATGTAGATTTAGTTTGTCCCTGGAGGGGGATGTGTCCCTGTACATTTCCAGAGTTTCCTGTTTGTCATTTCTTTCCCTTCTCCATACCCATCTATTTCTTCTTGGCTCTGTGCTCTGAACAATTCTAAACCAGAATCAATGACCGTTAATAGACTGTTTAACTTGCTGTTTTCATTGACCAACCTCAACACCCTGTAAATCTTCACTGCAACCACATCATGACACATAGCTCAACTTCTCTGATTGAAACAAAACTGATTAAGAAATAGAGTAAGATGCACACATCAAGTAGATAAGATGAAGAGCATTGTGCCTCTTTGGAAGTGAAAGTTGAACATGACCAAGATATTGAACACAGAAATGAAAAAAAAGTGAGAATATAAAAGGGATGTAAAGGAAGTGGCACATCTTCTTAGTGGTAGCTGAAAGATAGTGAAAGAGACTAGAGTTATCTGACTAAGCCACAAAAGAATGAACGTTGTATGTGCTAAATGATTAAACAAATCTGTACATGGATTCCTGTCTTTCAATGAAAGAGACAACAGCTACGTGTACTTGTATAAAATCAGTATGTTATGTGAAGAATTAAAGCTAACTGTTTAACATATCCAATGTTTGAAATAACATAAAGTTAAGCACCAGACGACTTTTTAAAAAGTGTAGACAGGGTAGATTTATCCAATGGTGAATAGAGATAAAACATTAACACATTTCAAGAAACGGACTGAGGTGTACAGTAGATATTGTGTTTAAAGACCTTAAGGGTCAAAAGTGATAGTGCTCAATGTTGCATGGCAGCTCTTCAATACTTCTTGAATCCTTTCACTTCTGTCCTCTCCATTGTAATTCAGTTTACCCACCATCACTTCTCAGGTAGACTGTGCCTATGGCTTTCTTGACTTTGCTATTTTTCTCATTTTCAATCTATGCTTTATAAGGCATCTATAGATAGCTTTAGACAATACAAATCTGGCCACGTGCCATTGGGCCATGCCCTATAAACATAGGAAACTGAAGCCTGGATGAATGAGGCTCCAAACTAGTCTAGAAGAATCTGTCTCCAATTGAGTAGCAGTTATTCCCCCCGTTCACTCACTCTGATGACTGAGCTCAAGGGATATTGTACTGGCTTCACAGTCTTCTAAACTAGGTTCTGTTCCATTGGTCTAAAATATCCTAGGAAATAGATGTGTTTTTTTTTTAACCTTATGATACTGATCACATGAAGATGAAGATATAGTCTTATTTTATTTTCAGATACCTTTTTATTCAAAACAGTAATTGAATTGGAAATGTGCTCGATAGCACAGATCTCTTTATCATGGTATTTTTAAATAAACAAAGATTTAATGTAAGTAAAAACACCTACTTTTCTTTTTAAGCATATGTATCTATACATGCATATATATATGTGTTAATAATTTGTATCAGGTATTAAATGAAAACATATGACATTCTATATTTTGCCAGTTACATAGCAAAAACAAAAACATCAAAATGAGAAAAATATTTTGGGAATGAAGTTATCAATGTATTCGATAAGAATGAACAATATTACAGCCCAAAGTTATATCATAATGCTTTTTGTAGGTTCTCATTTATACTGTTTTTAAAAAACCTTTCATGAACTCCATAAGATTGATGGGGAGAAGGGATAGTGGGAGAAAAATGAGGGGGAGGGTAACAATGTTCAACAAGAAATGTACTCAATACTTTACTTATATAACTGTAATTCTTCTGTACATCACCCTTACAACAAAATAAAAGTAAGTTATAAAATAATTGATATAAGTTATTATAGTCTATATCTCTATATTATAATTATTTAAGAGATTGTAGCTCATTAACAAAATTAAATGAATATGAAATATAGTATTGCCAATATCATTAGGCTAAAGTATGAAAAATGCATTCTTTTTTTTTTTTTTTTATTTGGCCAGTCCTGGGGCTTGGACTCAGGGTCTGAGCACTGTCCCTGGCTTCTTTTTGCTCAAGGCTAGCTAGCACTCTGCCATTTGAGCCACAGCGCCAACTCTGGCCGTTTTCTGTATATGTGGTGCTGGGGAATTGAACCCAGGGCTTCATGTATATGAAGCAAGCACTCTTGCCACTAGGCCATATCCCCAGCCCCGAAAAATGCATTCTTAAGCATAACAGCTTTAATTTAATTGGCTATGTTTTCCTGTGAATATTTATTAACATTGTTGTATTCCATAATCCAATGCTTTTCAATAATCTTAGATCACAATTCAATTTCTTATGGAAAATACATCTAACACCTTCCATTATAATTGTTTCTGCCACACCACCTCAATTCAGAGACGATGTGAATGTTGAAGGATGGTAATGCACTTTCTGAATAACAATACTTTACATTTCAATTAAAATTTCTATGATTGCCACATTATAGAAACCAATATATTGTTATTGACAATTGTGAAACTTTTACACTCTTGTTGGTAAGTTAACAGTTGACAAGCCAAGCAAATGGAACTGTTTTTAAAAGTTCGACATTAAAACAGTAGCAAAATTATCCTTTCCAATGAAAATGTACCATAGAATGTCCTTAAAATTAAATGGTAGATATTTTGGTAATTATTTACTATTGTGTTTCTTGCATTCAAAATGAATAGTTGATAAAAACTTCATATAGGGCAATCCTCCTGATTCTCCTTCCTAAAAAAATTATCACCTCGTTAATTAGTATTTTTGTTTAGGTGGTGATTCAGTGCAGTGAATTTACAAAACAGAACAGTAGATAGGGTTGTGCAACTTTTAATTATGACCCACACACAGGAAATAATTAAAAAAACTTTTATTTATCTGCCAGTGTAGAGAATTTGAGACACCTAATTGATGGGTATGTACACTCATTAGATGGATCTGATAAGTATTTTTATTGATCAAGAAGGTTGTGATTTAGGAAATGCGTTAATAACAGTGATTCCCCTGTGAATTGTAATTAACTATGATTATTCTGTAAGGGCCATGACATAGTTGTGGCATCATATATATTCCTTGTTCAGTTGTTTGTTTAAATTACATTTTTAAACAACTACCACTTGGGAAACACCATTTTAAATTCTGGAAATATAGTGGTGAGAAAATCTTAGAAATTTTTTTATAACATACTTCTAATATACCACTGTAAAAATTTAAAGGCTGAAGAAAACTGTAGAAAGAGTGAAAGAATTAAATGTAGAAATAAAGAAATAGACTTTTTTCTTTGCCAATCCCGGGGCTTGAACTCAGGGCCCGAGCACTGTCCCTGGCTTTTTTGCTCAAAGCTAGCACTCTTCCACTTGAGCCACAGCACCACTTCAGGCCTTTTCTGTCTATGTAGTGCTGAGGAATTGAAGTTATGGCTTCATGCATGTTAGGCAAGCACTCTACCACTAAGCCACATTCCCAGCCCTTGAAGTAGACTATTTAAAGGATTAGATATGATGCATAAGCAGAACATTAGCTGGTCATTTTACATACATTAAACTTACACTGTAGTAATCCTTCAAATATTTGTGGGAAATTATGTGAAGTTTACATATTCATCTTGACATACTTTTAATCATAGACATATAGAGTACTTGGTATATTAAGATAAATTAATAATGGCTCACATCATCACAGTTAAAAGGTAGTCATTTAATAGGCTTATATATAAGCCGAAATTTAAATGAAATCTGATTCAGTTAAGTTTGGTATTCAAAGTATTCATAATCCTGACAATATCTTCAGAAAACTCAAGTCACTGTCTTGATATAATATAAAATCTATGTCCTTTATAGAGCAGTGTCTTATAAATGGCACTGAGAGAAGATAAAACAATTCCTAAATTACTCCTATATTTTAATAAAGACCTAGAATGAAAATCACAAACTCTTTTACTCTAAAATAATAACTTACAGAAACTTATTTGTTGATAGATTTATAAAAGAGGGTTGGATCCAAATTTCCCTTATCAAAGAATGACTCAGATTAAAATAACTGTCCATAAACTCATTTTTTTCTTCAGTCCCTATTATAGAAGAAAATTCTTGAGTGCTGCAGTTTTGTTCGATTGTTTTAAGAATTCAAATAGATTTTATTAGAAATGGCAGCCTCAGAAGAAAGAGAAAAGAGCACAGGACCAATAGCTCTGATATATTAACTTTTCTAGAAGACGTAGTTTAACAGGAGTCCACACGTGCTCACACATATACATACACAGACAAATTTTAAAACAATCACGCCATAACTGTTGACTTAAGCACATCCTAGATGCAAAAATTGTATTTAGTAGCCACACACATATTGGTCAGTTATTTCTAGCAATTTCAAAAGTAGAATAAGTTGCTCCCAATGCTGTTGCTTTAGGAATTAAGGCTTCATTCACTTGGAAGGTGCAGCCAGAGTCCATGCTAGGAGAAGTGCTAGGAGTCAGTCGTGATTACGGCCATTGCCACAACCATCAGGCTTTTATCTTGCATCAAGTCAATCATTTGAGGTACAGACTAATGGGTACACACCAAATGACACATAAAACAATTACGCTAACTCAGAGTGGACTCTTAGACAAATTATTCTCCCTCAGCCCCCGTTTTCTTTCTCAAAGTAGTCCTGTTAGCTGGAATTTTCTCTACAGGGCAAGAAACATCTAGTTTTTTACATTCTTAAGCAAATCACAAACCTCCAGCAGAAGTATCCCGGTTTCTCTATGTATATTCCATCCCTCCCCTGTGAATTGTCAGCACAATTGTTCACACTTTCCTCACAATGGGCAAAGGCTCAAGTTAGTCTAAATGAACACAAACTCTCGAAAGAATCTCCAAAATTTCCTTGTCATACAAATGGCAAAAAGACCAAACAGCTTACAAGAACTTCCAAATGGCACAAAAAGAGATTCTCTGCAATAAGGAAAAAAGAAGGGAGGAAAAAGTAGGCACAAGGTGCACTAATTGGTGGTGGTGGGGTTCAGGAAGGGACTGGGGACTTACCAAGATCAGAAGTCTGGGTACCTAGAGGGCACATATTTATTTCTCTGCCTCACCAGATGCTACAAAGCAGCTGATGCTGGCCAAAATGAAACATAAATAAAGGTCTCCAGTAAAAGTGATTCTGGTATCTTGAGGAAACCAATTCAATCATTCCCTTCCATTCAAGGTTTGCTGGTTGGTTATGGGTAAGGCCTACGGGCACATTTTCTCCCTTGGATAACCAAAGCTTAAAGCTGAGCTTTAGGATCAGCCATGGGACTCTACACTTCAGGTGTGGCCACTTGTCTCTGTAAGCAAAATAAAGAGAGGTGGTAAAGGGCAGAGCAAGGGAAACTTATCAAGTGGTTGGGAATATTTTGCAAAGATAGCACCTTTTAGTTCCTCTTTAGCCATATTCCTAGAAATATAGTTTGATTAAAGTTTTCTATAAATCAGAAGTTCGGTTGGACAGGAAATTTGAGATCATTGCCTTACTCAGACACAATTACCAAACCCTATAAATGAAATTATTAGCATGTTAACTCAAGAAAAACTTTGAGCACTAAATAATTTTTATGACTTTCAAGATAAAAGAGAGGATAAAAAGTATAATGTATTCATTTGTTTAAATCCATGCCATAGAGAATTTTTTGTTTGATACAATCTCATAACCCAGAATTATGATTTTATTCTGTCTTGCTATTTCATTTTCCTTCATTTAAAATGATAATTTCACAATGTAGTTACTATTTATATGTGAGTGAAAATGAAAACACTGTAGTTTTAAATTTTTGACTTTTAATTTATATTTGTTGTTATTTTAGAGTTGATATACAGAGGGGTAACAGTTACATGCATCAGATAATGAGCTCAGTTTCCCTGTCTATCACTCTCTCCCAACTTTTCCCTCCCATTCCCACCCTCAAGATATCCAGTTCATTTTCTACATAGTGTCTAGTGATCACCAGTGAGGTATTTGTTCAGCCTGTTCCACTTTATATTTGCCTTCCCTTCCTCTCCCAAATACAAGTAAACTAACAAACAAGACAAAAGGAAAAGAAAACCAAAACAACAACAATTGCAACGAAATATGTCTCTTGTTTCCTTTTCTTCGAGTTCATTTCATAAAATATTATTTTACATGATCATGTGTGCATAGCTATTGAGCCTTTGTCTACCACTCCTATGCATATCCTCCTTTGGCCTCAGTCTGTGAATGACTAGAGCCTTGTATAATTTATCATGTCCCAGTGTGTAGGCATAAATATAGATATATATTTCTTTTCTGTTAAAATTTTTCATCTTAATGACTTGTTTGCACTGACAGAAAATGTGTATCTATCATCAGTATGAAATAGTGGAAACAAAAATGTTCATAGTGACAGTTTCATGTGGTGTTTCAAATAAAAAAGTGTCATATTACTAATTACCAATGAAAGCTAATTTAAACAGTTCTTTCCAAGGCATACTTACAAGACTTCCTAAAAAATTTTAAAGATGATAGCAACACGTTTTGGCAACAATAAAGGAAAATTTGAAAACTTCATTTTTAGTAGAAAGGCAAAAATGGATTGCTCCTTTGGAAAATGTTTGGAGGATTATAAGAAGAAAAAAAAAAAACCATGCATCATTCTATGAGCTAGCAATCTATTCCTAGGTACTCATCATGTAGAAACTAAAATGTGTTTGCAAAAATATTTGCATCTTATTATTTATATCAGTTTCATATACAAGAATCGGAAATTAGAAACAGCTGTCTGCTAATGGCTCACATCTGTAATATTTTTACTCTGGATGCTGAGATCTAAGGATACCAGTTCAAAGTCAGCCTGGGCATAAAAGTCTATGCGACCATAGAGTCCATGTTTCTTTGGGTCTGGCTCACTTCACTTAGTATAATTTTTTCCAGGTCCTTCCATTTCCTTACAAATGGGGCAATGTCATTCTTTCTGATAGAGGCATAAAATTCCATTGTGTATATGTACCACATTTTCCTGATCCATTCGTCTACAGAGGGGCATCTGGGTTGGTTCCAGATTCTAGCTATGACAAATTGCGCTGCGATGAACATTGTTGTACTGGTGGCTTTACTGTGATTTTGTTTGTGGTCTTTTGGATAGATACCCAAAAGTGAGGCTGCTGGGTCAGAGGGGAGTTCTATATTTAGCCTTCTGAGGAATCTCCATACTGCTTGCCAGAGGGGCTGAACCAGTTTACATTCCCACCAACAATGAAGTAGGGTTCCCTTTTGGCCACATCCCCTCCAACAATTGTTATTGTTAGTTTTCTTGATATATGACATTCTTACTGGGGTGAGATGGAATCTCAATGTTGTTTTGATTTGCATTTCCTTTATGGCCAGTGATGTAGAGCACTTTTTCATATGTCTCTTGGCCATTCTCATTTCCTCATCAGAGAAGTCTCTTTGTAAGTCTTCAGCCCACTTGATGAGGGGGCTATTGGTTCTTTGCAGTTTTGTTTTGGAGGAAGGTAATTTTTTTAGTTCTGCATACATTTTAGATATGAGGCCTTTGTCTGTTGAATGTCTGGTAAAGCTCTTCTCCCAGTCTGTGGGCTTTCTGTTTATCTTGCGAGCTATGTCCTTTGCCATGCAGAATCTCTGCAGTTGATGCAGTCCCATTTGTCCAACCTTTCTTTGATTTGTAGCCTTTCTGGGTCTTTGTTAAGGAAGTTCTGTCCTGCGCCAAGGAGCCCAAGTGTTTCTCCTACTCCTCCCTTTAGTGTTTTCAGGGTTTGGGGGAATAATTAGTACAGGTTTAGGCAAGTCACAGCAGAGAATCACAAGAGTCCAATAGCTATACCCTTATGAACAAAATGAACTCCATGTTATGGAAACGATTGTTATATCACAGTTGTAACTACTTTCAATGTCCCATGCGTATCTGTAGCTTCTATTATTGATGATGTTCTTGTATCACCTTCCTGTGGTTGTACCTACACTATCTCTGTAATCTTATCTGAGTATATTGGAAACCATGTATACTGGTATTAGAACTAGGAAATTGAAAGGGAATACCAAAATTGAGAGACACGGGGTAAAAAAAGAAAAACAACTACAAAAGCAATACTTGCAAAACTGTTTGGTGTAAGTGAACTGAACACCTCATGGGGGGAAAGGGAAAGGGGGAGGAGGGAGGGCATATGCGGGACAAGGTAACAAACAGTACAAGTAATGTATTCAATGCCTAACATATGAAACGGTAACCTCTCTGTACATTAGTTTGATAATAAAAATTTGAAAAAAAAAGTCTATGTGACTTTCATATTCAATTAATCAGAAAAAAATCAACAACATAGAAGTGGAGATGCTTCAAGTGGCAGAGCATCAATCTTGAATGGAAAAGGCAAGCTGAAGTATGAGTCCCTCAATTCAAGCCTCAGTACTCACAAAACAACAGCAAAATGATAGACGGAACAGATGTTAATAAGAAAATGAGAAAAATAACGGCGAAGAGCATAGTCTTTCAGTGGTGCATTCAAAGAAACTAAGAGAAGAAAATCTATTGCACTACTGATAGGTCAAAAAATATCATACAAGGGGCCGGGGATATGGCCTAGTGGCAAGAGAGCTTGCCTGGTATACATGAGGCCCTGGGTTCGATTCCCCAGCACCACATATACAGAAAATGGCCAGAAGTGGCACTGTGGCTCAAGTGGCAGAGTGCTAGCCTTGAGCAAAAGGAAGCCAGGGACAATGCTCAGGCCCTGAGTCCAAGGCCCAGGACTGGCCAAAACAAACAAACAAACAAAAATATCATACAAGCAATAGGAGGAAGATAGGCAAGAACAGGTTTCCACTTATGTGAAACTCCAGAAAACATAGGTTAATTCTCTGGTGAAATTACAGATTATTGCTTTTATAGGATTTGGTTTGTGAAGAAGATTGACTAGATTAACCATGAACTAGGTTATTACTGATACACACACACACACACACACACACACACATATATATATATATATACACATACTCCCATATATGTACATTTGAAACCTTATTAACATAGCACTTATGGTTTGTGCATTGTATTATATATGTCTTTCATATAAAGGTCAAAAAGGCCTTCTAATAAATATTAGAGTATAGTTAATTATATGCATCTGAAATATGTAAGAGAGTATATCAATATCTACAGTTTATTTCAATAAGCATAAAATAAAAACAAATGGAGAGATTAATAAATAGTACACTATGCAATAAAAAATGTTACTAAAAAGAAGTGCAAAATGTGGCTTATTTTCATACTTGAAACATGAATGTCTTCTAATGTAAATATTTTGTTTTGAAGTAATTGAGAGGCATTAAAAAACCTTGTCTTAATGTTTGTCATACAAAAAGAAAAAAAAAAGAATAGTTAATGACCCTCGTCTAGATGAGTTTTTGAAAAGTAATCAGGAGAGCTATAGTATTTGCAACATTACAGGAGCAATTAGATCTTAGTCTTTATCTCTGCATTTCTGTGTCCCAAGGGTAACTTCAGTTCTGAATTCTAACTCCATAGAGTATGATTGCTTCTGCTTCAATTATTTGAATGGTCTACATCACATGTTCACTGTGATGGTGAATATTAATTGCCAAATTGACTGAATCAAGAAATACCTTGGGGATGTGTCTGCAAGAACCTGTCCAGAGACAATTAGGTTATGAGAGCATTGGCCTAATCAATGGGTTCATCCCTTGAAGGATTTATACTATCATGGCATTATTGGGAGGAAGCCTAGTTGGAAGGAGCCTAGTTGGGTGAAGTCAATACTGGACACAGGCTCTTATAGCTTGCCCTGGTTTCTTACTGTTAATCTCTGTTTCTTCTCCATCATGAGGAATCTCCCTGCACATGCTGCTTTTTTATTTCCACAGATATTACTACTAATTCAGATTATTTTGAATATTTATTATGCATTTTTCCATTATATTTTTGGGAGGAGCAGAAATATTAGGGTTTGAGTTTAGAATCTAATATATACTAACAGAAGCTTCACACTGGAATCAGGACCCTGGGAATTTTTTGACTGGCTGATTGATCGATTGATTGATATTTTAGACAGTTTCAAGTTTTTCCAGGAACTAACCTCAGACCATGAGTTTTTCTGCGCATGTCAGACCATCACTGGAACCACAGACCAATGTCATCACACTGAGAGATTGATAAAGAACCTGTCTATTACATTGTTTTTTGCCTGTGCTTGTTTGTCTCAAACTCCAACCCTCCCAGTTTCTACCATTAAGTAGCTGGGATTACAGAAATGTGACACCGCATCTAGGTTGATATTTTTTTCTTAATTTTGATTGAAGGAATGTCATTGCTTATATTAAAGTTATTGACAACATGAGCATATGCTTAGTGTTGCTTTTTTGTCTAATGAAGATTTATATTACACTAAGGAAAAAAAGTAGTCAAAGCTAATACTGAACTGATTACAAGAGGGTGTTTTTTTTGCTGCTTTTGTCTGTTTTGTTTTTCTTTTCTGTTATTGCTATAGCCTTTATTGAGCATCATGAATGAAAATCTGAGATGATTAACAGGCAACAACATGTCAGTCAGATTTCAGCTCTGAGAAACTGCAGTGAGCTTCCTATGTGCCATCATATTGAGCCAGACACTTGAAAATGACAAATATCTCAAGGGAAAAAATGATACTGTTTCCTGGACTTATAGCTTGTCATTTTCTTCTTTTCTCCAAGCTCTTATTTCCTGAGAGAACATGGAGCCTTTATAAGTCTTCAGCAACCTAAAATTGATTTTAAAAACATTGTACTCACTGTTTTGATGCTTGTGACATTACTTCAGCATCTTCAGAAACTAAAGTGATCAATTTGATATGTTTGTAGCAATCCTAATAAATGTAAGCCCTCTTTGAAAGCTTTATTCACTGACTCCAGAACATAGCAAAGCAAATAGGAATTTCAAATCTATTCTTACATTTTTTATTCTGTAAATAGTATTATATTGTGCACATCTATTACATTCAGAAAAATAGTTCTCTTGTTATAATTATTCTTGCTCTATTAAAATAAGAGGGTATTCCTAAAGTTGTCATGTTAATGCTCATCTTTTTATCTTAAAATCAAATTACATCAAGTTATATAAAATTTATTAAATTTGATCTTTGAACTTAAGCAGAATTGCTAAATAGGTTTCTGCTTTATTTCTCAAATTTGAGTCCAAAAGGGAAAAAGCTTCCACAGCAGAAACATTCACTTTTTACCCAGAATAAGAATGTTAGAAGGGAAGCTTCTTTCAAGTTTCATACAGGAAAAAAATTGAAAATAAAGGCCAAATCTCCACAGTTTCGTTGGGAAGCATTTATAGCAGGTAATTACAACAGTGAGTATTCCAGTCATATAAATACAGAAAGATCTTAGCTGATCAAGAATGAGAGTGAGCATATTCTTAGGCATTTGAATTACGAGAGCACTGAATCTATAATTTAGTTTACCAAACTGGTGAGTTATGAACCATTGTCAATGTACTCATGAAAAAACCAACAGGTGAATTTTTTTTATTTAGTATACTGAAACTCATAAACCCAAAGATGAGGACTGAATACTGAATACAAAAACATGACATATATTCTCTCAAACCACAGAGTCTGTACCAAGGCAAACATGTGCCCAAGTGCGAACATGTTAACCACACGGGGGGGAAGAATTTTTCTTTGCTTTAGTATATGTTATTTCATATTTTCAAATTGGTGTGTAAGGGCATTACAGTTTATCATGACCATTTACAGGTACAATGAATCTTTATTATGTACCTCTTCTATCATTTTCCTCTTCAACCTATCACTCTCTCTACAAGACTCATTGTTTTCTAGTCCCCTTTTAATTTATGTACATTGAGTCTATGAATGCATTTCTCCCCCCTTCCTCTCTTAACTCATCCAATCCTCCCATGATCAGAGACAACATTTTAACACCATGGAGAATAGCATCACAAAAAGATTCTCTAGCTGGGGATATGGCCTAGTGGCAAGAGTGCTTGCCTCATATACATGAAGCCCTGGGTTCAATATAGAAAACGGCCACAAGGAGTGCTGTGGCTCAAGTGGTAGCCTTAAGCCAAAAGAAGCTAGGGACAGTGCTCCGGCTCTGAGTCCAAGGCCCAGGACTGGGAAGAAAAAAAAAAAAAAAATCCTCTAAGAGTTTTAAATGGAAAAAAAGACTACTTTTTTCCCCTGTCGGTCTTACTCTGAACTTATACTTCAGTTTTTGTTTATCAAGAAAAATCCAATTAGAGATTTTAGAGTTTATGGGTATTTATATGATTCTTCCATTTTATAAGACATTTCAAATGGTTTTCTTGCAAGCTTATCATCTAAAGTTTATGTTCCAATTCAAGAAACACCGTTCTATAAAAACAAAAGATCAAAAGATGATTGCTCAGGCTGTAGTTTCAACTGAAGCTAGAGTGTGAAATATCTTTCAGAACAATTTCAAATATCTAAAAAAAAAAAACTTACTAAGATGATGTAGAATAGTACACTATCTAAGGATTAAGATATATTACTTTAATAAATATAATGAATGTATCTTCTGAGAAATATGATTTTTGTTTGTTTTATTCTATTTAATCTCTATATAAATCCCTAATAGCTATGAATATTTGGGTTTGTTGTGTTGTTTCTATTCATGTATACATCAGTAATGTTTAAGTTTGTACATATGTGCGTATATAAACTCAAGCATCATTCTTTTAGTATGGAGACATTAAATTTCCTTTATTTTATCTTTATTAAATATACAGTGGACTCTCATTATAATTATTGCACTCTGGAATCAAACACTGGAATTTTTTACTCCTATCTCATTGTAACTTACTACCCTTTAATAAAGCTTTCTCAAAAATCTCCTCCCTAAGCTCTTTCATCACTGGTAACCCCTTTTGATTCCACTTTCAACTGCTACTTCAATGTGTGTGTGTGTGTGGGTGGGTGGGTGGGTGGGTGGGTTGGTGGGTGTACGTGTGCTTATGCCATTCCTGAGACTTGAACCCATGGCCTGTATGCTTTTCCTGAATGTTTTTCTTCAAGGCTACCACTTAGGCTACAACTTCACTTCTAACATTGGTGGTTTATTGGGGAAAAGACTCGCATCAACTTTTCTGCCTGCGCTGGCTTCAAATTGTGATCCCTAAGTCCCATATTACATGCATGAGACACTTGTCCAGCTCATTCCAAATTCTTGCACTCCACATATTAGAATGATCATGAATTACTTCTTTCTCTGTGCTTATTTGATTTTACATAGTCATGTAAGCATAGGAAATGGCTCTTTGAATAGATTGCATAGTCTCTGACTAGCATAGGAACAAAGAGAAAGAACTGACAAATGGGATTCCAGTAAGTTGTAAAGTTTCAGCTGCCAAGTATCAATGACTACACCTGTGACCCCAGCTACTCAGAAGGCTGAGAAAGGAGGAGTGAGGTTTGAAGTCAGCCCAGACAGAAAAGTCCATGAGACTCTTATTTTAACAAAAGTGAAAGTGTGGTTCAATTGATAGAGCCCTAGCATTGAGCAACAAAGCTCAACGACAGCTCCCAGGCCCTGAGTTCAAGCTACAAACCCAACATCAAACAGAGAGAGAGAGAGAGAGAGAGAGAGAGAGAGAGAGAGAGAGAGAGAGACAGAGACAGAGACAGAGACAGAGACAGAGAGACAGAGAGATAGAAAGACAGGGAGAGACAGAGAGACAGACACAGAGACAGAGAGACAGAGACTATTTTCCAGCTCAAAGGAATAGCCTAGAAAATGAAACTATTTTGATTTGTTCATTAGACATGGAAGTAATATCCAGAATATATGCAGAACTCAAAAATTAAACATAGGGAAAAATAATCCATTTAACACATGGGCAAATGGACATCTCTTAATTATGATGAATGGCCTCAGGCACCAGGTTGAAGAGAATGGCATAAAGAAATATTTGGCTTCTTTCAATATCCAAGAAAAGCAAATAAAAAAGACAAGAATTTTTCATCTCACCTCAGCCTGAATTGTTACAATCAAGAAAATAATATAACAATGTCAGTGAAGATACTGGAGGAAAACATCCTTGGTGTAAAGGTATATTAGTGTAGCCACTATAGAAGCCAACTTGAAAGTTTCTCAGAAAAAAAGAATTATTGTATGGTTCTTTTTTAATGAAAACGGGGAATTTAGCTGAAGGAATGCAAGTAAGTAATCACACAGTAGACATACCTGCTTCATGCTTATTGGAAAAATAGTCACAACTGTTAAGCAGTGAAATCCTTCAGCCTCAGGTGTGTGTGTTGGGGAGGAGGGGAATCCATGAACCAAAGAGTGAACACTGAAATTATCACTCAAGTATACACAATGGGGTATTGTTGTGTCAATTGCAGGAAAATAGAAGAAACTGAAAATCATTTTATCAAGTGATGTAAGCCAGACTTTTTTCTCACATATTGAAACCAGAACTACAAAATGGAAATCTATATGGTTGTTACTTGGAATCCATCTGAACAGAAAAGAACATGAGACTTTATTTCCAATGAACATGAAAAATAGCTGGGCTGGAGGCATATCTTCAGTGGTAGAGTGTCAGCTGTGAGCAAAACAGCTGAACGAGCTTGAGGCCCCAATACAGAAGAGGCAAAAGAAAATGGAAAAGCAACAAAAATATCTAGAAATGAATTTACATACATTATATATTTGCATATATGGAAGTACCACATTAATACTCCTTTACACATTTAATATATGCTAATTAAAGTTGAAATGGTATTTTTAATTTTAAAAATGCACCTATCTCACTACTGGGTATGGGTAATTTCTTTTGGGACCTTGTTAAATTTTCCTGGTGTTCTTTGAGAAGGCCTTAGAGGATAACTGTACACCATGGATCATGACAGCCTTTCCAAGTAGGTGTAGTATCTGTGGTACTTCTGTCACAGTGGTCTTTGCATTACCACTTGAGGGTATTGGGGAGATGTTAACTCAGATATATAGAGAAAAGCACCCAAGTGCTCTGCATTGATTGCTTGCACGACCTGAATTGCAATGGAGTGTGTCAACAAACAGGCATATCTGCCTGGCTGCCCATCTGACTCAGATTAGGATCTCCAGCAAGAATACCATGGCAGAAGGAAGATCTACGTCAGTCGCCATAAATTCAAACACAGGGACTTCGTGTGGGAGGAAGCTTGAAGGAAAAGAAGAGAGGGAAATGTTTCTTTTGCAAAAAAATATTCTACGTACTCAGATTCATACAGAAATCGTAGGCTTAAAATCAAAGTGTCATGTAAAATATCTTTTCTATAATGAAAAGCTACATTCTTGAACTATTGATAGCTATTTGCCTGGCTTCTCTCACTGGCATTTTTTCTTCTTTGTTAACTTTTATTTTTATTAAAACATACTAGTTGTACAAGGGATACAAGGGACTTCTTTTGTGATGATTTTATACATTCATGCAATGCACTTATCAAATCTCCTTCTTATCTTTCCTCACCACTTTTTAAACTAATTAAAAATGCATTTTTCTATTGTCATATAGGTATAGAGGTACAAAAATGACTTGGACAATAATCAACTTCTTGTACCATCTCTGTTTTTATGCACAAGCTACAGTTACTGACCTTCCCTCAGAGTCTCTTTTAAATTCTTATCATTCACTTTTCTTAGCATTCATTCATTGTAGAAGGGTTTTAGTACAGTATTTCACAGATACATATATTATGTTTTATTTGGATTTAACTCCCTCCCTTTCTCTTTTTCTCCCTTTATAAGGGCAAGATTATGTTATAAAAGAATCCTATCTATAACATGCAAGACTTTGATGCATTCATATCTAAAGTGAACATTGCCTTCCCTTGCTGGAGCTAGACATACTCAAGAGTGTAGGGAAAATGGAAAACTCCAGTGTCCATAACACTTAGCGGAGTCAGATCTACTCTGACTAGATGTGTGACAATCACTTCAATGTAAGATTTCCTGCCTTGCCTCTCTGTGACCATCTACTGCTTTTCTGAAGAAAACTCCATATCTGATTCTTTATCAACTGGGCTATTTTATTCTTCTTCTTAAAACCACATATAACATTATACTAGAATGATGTCTGGCTTAAGAGCTTTACAAAAATCTCTAGGGTAACTATTCCTGGGGAAAAAGGAAAGACTTCAATGACATTTTCATAAATCTGTTTTTTTTTTTTCACTAGGCAGGCTTCTGTAAGTAAAGAGACTCTGTGGAGACAAAACATCACTAGAATTGACAGGGCAAACACTTTAATATACTTGTGGGAGGAATGATGGTTTGGAAGTAGGCTGGCATTGTGCTCCCACATTGACAGAACTAAAATAACACTGTGCTTCTGTAAGCATTAGGGACTCACAAGCTAAGTAGTTTTTGTCCACTTCCTTATGGGAATCCCTTCTTGTGGTGGACGTGTTTATGAATCACCATTCCTGGCAGAGCTGTGATATCTGTTGCAAATTTAAATTTCACTCATTTACTATTCACATAAGCCCAGTTTCAAATCTAAACATGAGACCAATTCATAAGAAAGTGCTTAGTTAGTGATATATAGCTACTGAATATTTTGAATATACAGAAATGTCTGTGGTTAAGATAAAGAAAGATGTAATAGTGTTTATTAATTATGGCACCAATGATAGCACCTTGGTTCTAAGCTAACAAACTTCTTGGGATTTAGGATGTATTACTGATGGACAAGTTGGTTACTTGGATCTGTCTGGAAAGAATACTTTCTTGCAACCTTATCAAGGACATCAAGCTGTCTGTATTGCTTTGGCTTCTTTGGAGAAAATGAACCCCTAGTTCATTTCCAACATAGTGTCTAGTGAGTATCACTGCTGGATTAGTTAATGGCGGGGGTGGGGGGGATGGGGAGAGTGGGCAGGGAGGGAAAAAAACAACTGGAAGAATATGAGGAAGGGAGTGGCACTGTTCAAAAGAAATGTACTCAACACCTGACTTGTGCATCACCTTTGCAATAAATATTTAAAAAGAAAAGAAAATTAACCCATAGTGGTTGGAGCCTCGGAAATCCCAAGATCAGCCCCTAGCAAATTGAACACCCAAACACGAGAATGGTTGGTGCCATTACAGTATGAGTTCAAGTCTGAAGGTAGGAGAAAACCAATGTTCTGTTTCAAAAATGGCCAGAGAGAAAGAATTATCTACAGCCATTTATGAAGTACTTACCATTATACTATAAATAGTTTTATGTGGTCTGCTTTTATGTAACTGTCAATGCAATAGCTTTATTTACACCAGAACTACCATTAATGTGCAATGCGTTACATTATGATATCACAATGGCTCAATAAGCAATAAGAAGCTCTTAGCTCCCGTGTTGAGAGGTCATGTAGTACATGTGGTCAGTCATCATCTGAGAGGATTGAAGAAGTGCAAATGGCCCGTAAAAAATGAATTAACTCATAATTTCCAAGGTAGCTTGTTAGGCTCTTGTCTGTAAATATGTGTATTTTTATTAATATCACAGGACATCAACATCCTTGCACCAGCAAGTATTCTTCTTGCTCCTTCCCTTTCTTAGAAGACATCCTTGTATCTTCTAAACTTTAGAATAAATATAGTTAACCTGAGCCAGGCATAAGTGTCTCATGTCTCCCATTCTAGCTACTCAGGAAACAGTGAGAAGTTGTATCTCTATTTAAAGTTAGACAGGGCCAAATGTTTATGAGACTTCAACAGAAAAAGCTGAGTATAATGGAACCTAGCTACAAATCAAGAGGTATAAACAGGATGACAGTACAGGCTGGGCCTAACAAAAAGTGAGCATTATCTTAAAAGTAACCAAGGTTAAAAAAAAAAAAAAGAAGAAGAGGGTGGGGTCAGGCAAGAGGTTGGTAGAGACATACATCAAGCAATAGAGTACCAGCCTGGCAACCAGGAAGCCTTGAGTTCAAATCCTATTTCATCCAAAATAAACCCCAACTTCTAACCAGAAGTACAATGGTGTGTAGGCAGGGAATATGAAGATTCAGTTTGGCTTTTCCAATAATTCAATGTGAAACTTTGAGGAAAATATCTTCTCTTTGGGACAAAGCTTCCTAAATTATTAAGTGAGGGCACTCACCATCTGATCCCCTAAGTCCCTTCCACTCACGCCGAGCCATTTATCTCTCTCAAGGTATATATTTAGCTGATCACATTGACTTTTGCTCACTGTCATAGAAGCTGAACACAAGCCATCAATCATAGGGACAGTCACAGTCTGCTTTTCTTTTTCTTTTATTGCCATCTTTAGAAGTAGATCAGCTCAAATGCTTAGAGGGGGAGAACGAAGACAAAGGTGGCTGGAGATCTTCACCCATGAACACTGAAAGGTGAACCCTATTGAAATTAAGCGGGAGAAACAAGATGAAGGGGTAATGACAACAAACATAAATTCCAGTAGGATACATTGTATCCATGTATGAAAATTTCAGGGTAAACTCTTTGTAAGCTAAGTACATACTAATAAAAATGTACACAAAAAGCTAACTTGGGGGTAAAATGATCCAATACGAGCACAGTAAAACTATCTGATTCTTTTACATATATTTGCAACAATTCTCTTCTTAGTCAATGGCAAATACAGGTCTTTGTTTCCTTAATCTCTGGAGAGTTTAGATGAATTGAATAGTTGAAATGCATATGAATGACATTGAGGTTGAAAAATATTTCCTAAACTTACAAGTGGTTGCTAATATCAATGAAATATATCATGCTACACCTGCTCACCTAATCCTTGCAAATATTATAGTAAATCTTTAGTAAATTTCACCAGCCTATAAGCAAATAAGACAAAATTTTGTTTCTTAAGGCCTTTGGGCATAGCCTTGAAATATCTCGTAAACTTTTGAACATATTCTTTCAATAGACATAATTTGTTAGCTTCTATGATTCAAATCAAACCATTTTCACAAAAATTAATTTGTAATATTAAGAGCTCAGTACCAAATTACTCCAAGAACACTTATAATGGCAAAATAAGAAAGCTCTCACATAGGATTGTATTGGAGTACTGCTAATTTTAATAATTTTGAATTGAAATGAATTGTCTCATGTGCTTATGGAGACGTGCTCATTTGTAAAGCAGCGTTATCTCAAAAACCCTCAAGTAGATCTGTGTGAGCATAGTCACAAACAAAGACAGCTGCAATATTTCCCTATGAACTTTGTGCCACATCATCTTTAAAGATAAAGTCTCAAGGTGTGTTTTCTTATTCTGTTCATGATATTATTCAATCTTTTTAACTTTATCTATATGCTCACCAACCCATCAATGGTTCTGGGCCAGGTGCATTATGATATCTGCCCTCAAGGTTTTAATCTATTTTGAGAAATGATAGCAAGGAACATTCACAGTTGCTAGTAAAAGTAGCTACTTGTGATATAGATGACCTTATGTGAGTTAAATGAGAAAATAAATGAAAAGGCATTTTGAATATCAGTTGTTAATTAGGAAACTCGATCATTCTTAGAACAACATTTTACACACACACACACACACACACACACACACACACACACACGGTTAAAACACTTACTACAAAGATTGTTATAGAACTGGATCATATGCAGTTTGGAACATCCCTAGCAAACTGCCTTGGTTTCAAACTTAATAAATTTATTTTTATTTTCATGATGATGTACAGAGGAGTTATAGTTACATAAGTAAGGTAGTAAGTACATTTCTTATCAAACTCGTTTCCTTCTCCCTCATTTCTCCCCACCTTCCTTCTTCCCCAACACCCCTCCGAGTTGTACAGTTGGTTTACAACATGTTGTCTTATAAATATTGCTTTTCATAATTTCATGGGCAGCTAGACTTGAGGTAAAAGACAAGGTGCTTTATGACAATAATAATAAACAAATAAAAGTACATAATATGCAAATAAGTAAATAATAACCAAAGAAGGAAAATATATAGAATATATTTGGAAATTGCATCACTAGGTTTAGTTAAAGATTAAGTAATTCATTAATATATAAGATAATAATGTATGTTGGGTTTATATTTTGTGCATTTTAAAGCATTTATGAACTTTCAAAGCCAAGGGTGAACTTTCACTCAACATTTTGAACAAGATAAGATATAAATGTGCATTTACTATTCAAATATTAAAGTATTGACAAGAATAAGGGATACACTGCTGTAGGTTGGGGCATGTTTTAGAAAGCTTTTATAGTAGTTTGAGAAAAATACATTTAGAAAATTTCTAAAGGGAATGGAATGAAAGAAATGCCATGTAGAATTATAATGTATAAAAATGCTTTGCTGTGAATTTCTAACAAACGTAAAATTTATTTTAAGACTATTATTCAGAAGAAATTCTAGGTCCCTCAAATAGACATAGTTGCTGGCTTATAACTTGGGAAGATAATGAAATTAAGTTTGTTTATATCTGATTTCCGCATACTTTTTATTTCTGCTCCTGTCCTTACTCTTACTGATCCCTCTACTCTTGATCCCAGAATTCTAAGAAAACAGTAGCTTGTTTTACCTTACTTTTGGGACAAGGTTGAGAGTGGAGATGTATACATCATGCAACTTTGGTTAGCCCACTTTCTCTTTCCAGTAATTTGAAACCACATTGAATTTAATATGAATTCAAATTCTGGTGAATTTGCGCACAGGAGCCAGAGTTCCTGATAAAGGGGGGAGTGGAGGCAGAGGCAGAGACAGAGAAAAAGAGAGAGAAAGAGAGAGAGTGCGCAAGAGACAGACAGACAGAAACAGAGACAGAGACAGACAGAGACAGAGACAGAAACAGAGACAGAATGAATCAGAATAAGGCAGGCTGGGAGAGGAAAAAGAAATACCCAGTAAGAGGAAATTCTAGATGGTTAGTAAATCGAAGACTAATTTAGTTTCTGAACTCTCAACTCTCAGTCTGAACTTTATAGGGCTTGCTTTCACTCCTATTTTATATGACATATTTCCATGCCTTTGACCTTTCCTTTTTTGCTTTTATGGTAAATTTGCTTATATAAAACTAAATCCTCTACAATCTCTGCAATAAATGATAAACCCATGGCTCATTCAAAAAGACGTTTAAATTTTATTGAGGGTGATTGCAGAGGAGTCCTGATGACTCTGCTAGTGCAAGGCAACCCTCTAGTTCCAAGACATCCTAGGCAGTAGTCCTTGAGATACTTATCTCCCACTAATCAGAGAAAAAACTAGATGTGGTGCTATGGCTCATGATTGGTAGAGTGCTAGTCTTGAGCAAATGATCACAGACCGAGGCCCAGAGTTTAAGCCTCAGGACCAGACCCCACCAAAAAACAAACTTGTAGAGAGGAATTGGCTTTCCAGTGGCATCGTGAGTGTCTTGAGGATTGAGCATACTGCAGAGTCCACAATTTCTATGCTGCCACTAACTGTGCATGAGCTCAAACACCCCTAGACTTCTCACACAGCTAACTTTACCACATCTCAGAGGTGAATACTACAGTCTTCAAATTACTTGAATTATTTTCTACGTGGTCTATAAAAGTATTGGTAATATGTACTTTATATGTCAAGATATATCAAAAGGAATCCGATTCCAGTCTCCATGCTTTTTAAACTTAACAGAATTGAATTTTTTTCATTTATTAATTTGCATTTTTGTTGTAGTTACATTCAAAACTCAAGATGGGTTACCAAACTGAGAAATTAAGAGGTATCTATATTAATAATAGCACCTTAAGAGTAAGCAATTATTTTATTTTTTCTTACAGTCTTGTTCAGAAAGCAGATATATGAGCATAATGTCAAGGATTATTTTAGAGGATACGCATGATCTAAGTGAAGAACTCTATCTTCGAATGCCTAGCCTAGGAAAGAATAAGCAGAGAGACACTCTGAAGTGTTGCCTGAAATCTTTTGTGCTAGCATTTCAACGTCTGGAGCATTTGGCACAATGAAAGAACCGAAAGAGAAATTCTTCAACTCTCTCCTTACTAGATGGATTTACTAAGTAAGTAAGTACGTAAGTAAGTAAATAAATAAATAAATAAAGGGTTATTAAGACTACTAAAAAATGCTTCATTATATGTATTTGTCTATCATTTTCCCTCTGAAACATCAGGTTAACCAAAAGCAATCATAAGTACTCCCACTCCAAAGTTGTTGATATTAGGCTAGAAAGAAACCAATCACTTGACATGCAGGAGGCAGAGCTGGCATGGGATCCCTTGTGTTCTTGACCACTCTTTGCTTTTGCCTTGTGTACTTTCAGCTTCCCCCTTCAAGCTACCAGCTGTGGCTACAGAGTTGGCCTCTGGCAGGCTGCTACTGAGATGCCAAGCTCTTGAATAGATTTTCTAGTAGCAGACTTGGGCGCTGTGATGGCCGTCCATGAAAATGGCTTCTGGTTCTCTGGCTTCTTGGCAAGTTCTTTGATTCATCTGATATTTGGCAATGTAACTCTCCACTTGACTAAGAAGTCTCTGAATCTGTCGAATGCATTAGTCCGTCTGAACATTTATTTGACTGTCCGCCCCTTCTCTCTATGTCTGAAGGTTAAAGTTTTCCAAAATCTATGTTTAATGTCATGAAGGGATAAATAAAAACTGGTTCTGCACATTTGAGCTGTATTGACTTGAAGGATGATATTAATCCTTAGCCCTGGGGCCAGACCCTCATTGATTCCAGCTTCTTTCTAATGAAAGGTTTGTGAGATTGTGCTGGCTACATCTTGGCAGAGAATTTTTTCCTTACCTTATACAATGGCAAGTTACCAACAGTTGGCCAAGATATAAGATGCTGTCTTTTATTTCTTTTTCCTTAAGAGTGAAACCAGTAAATCATTTCCCTTTAAATATTCTCCATTATAAGTAGAGTTGCTGAATGCATTTTTGGAAATATCTGATTTCAGGACAAATTGGAGTTGTCCTTCTACGCAGAGTCGTGAGTTCTGATGGGCTTTAAAAATCCCATATTGTGCCTATGGATTCACATTCATTTGAAAATATAGTATAGTTAGACAGCCCTCACTTTACAATTGCATCACAGGATTTTTACTCTAGTGAGTTTAGAGAGAATTTTACATTCTAGAGAAAATTTTTCATTTTAAAACAATTACTCAATGATTCTCTTTAATGTTATATGGACTCAACCAAGGTCAGATGATACAGGGAGGACGGTGGCTGGTAAATAGTGGGTTTGGCTTCTCAGACCCACAAATTTATTTCTTATTTTAAAAAAAAAAGTAAATGGTAGCAGAGTTGTTTATCTATATGCTGTATATGATATACATACCAATAGCTAATTGAAATACCTCTTGTAATTATGTTTTATTTTAATGGTATTATTCAGTCTTCTGAATGGCTTTTGTGATTCTCCTTTAAGTCTTACTGTGACACAATTTACTATAGAGGAAAATGCATGTTATTTTTTTTTTTACTACAAATGTAATCAGTCCATGAAGTATTTATAATGTGATTATTACATGAAGTTCATTTTGAGGAACA
Organism: Perognathus longimembris pacificus; assembly: GCF_023159225.1. NCBI lineage: Eukaryota > Metazoa > Chordata > Mammalia > Rodentia > Heteromyidae > Perognathus > Perognathus longimembris. Next base: position 23,117,250 of record NC_063184.1, read on the forward strand.
CAAATAGTTTTGAGTTTGATGTAAAATGAATCTGCCATTATGTATTTCTGTCAATAGATTTTATACTGTTTTCATGTACTGGATTACAGTTTTATCATTTACACTCTGTGTGTGAAGTTTTACAAAAAATTTAGTGTTAAAACTCACAGTAATCACGTGTGCTCTCATACTTTGTCAATAAAATTTTTAACTCAATAAAAATGCTTAGGTGATGTGTATGGTAGTTAATCAAGCTAATGTCCAGTAAGATGGAGACAATTACATGATCATGGGTATCACATATATGCACACATATACACTGAGCTTTTAGGTACCAAAAAGTGTACAAGCAAAAATGTATCAGTTCTTTCATGTATTTGGTAAAGTCTTGAAACATTATTTCATCTAAAACAATTTAGAACTTTGCCATCATAAATTGGCTAAAATTTGGCAACAAGATGAGATGCAGTTTCTTTTCCTAATGTTTCAAGTTGTAAAAAGACAGACGGATTGCTGGACTGCTAACTCCATTCATGCAGTACACACCACCTTCATTTGTTGAGTAGCTGGGAACTGATTGAGCAGATCTTTGTTACGATCAATACATTTGAATGCTAAGTGAGTCTGTATCTTCCAAGCAAACATATCAGAGCCAAGTAATAAATACCACTACTATGATTTCTAGACCATTAAGTAGCCCTCATGTGGGCCACTAATTGCCTAAGGTCATTGACTTAGAAAACTCATAGATTTGTGCCAGAATTTTCATAGAGAAATGACCTAAAAGCCTTTAGGGTAAAGGCAAACATTATAGTAGGATATCAAATAGCTATTATGGTATGGAGCTATTTATTATTAGAAATGTAAGTGAAAACTTAGCATATCTTAGGTGAAGGTAATTGATGCCAAAGAGGCATTAGAGAAATATAAACTGGCATTTTCTTCTGCTGCAGTGGATTCTGGGAGCAGAAGCAGTAGGTGCATGACAGCTCTAAATCTGCTGTGCAGCACGGCCGTTATTGCTTCCAATTTAGCATCCAAGTCACTTAGGCAGACAAAGTGATTCCTCCATTTGCACCTCATAGCCACAAGCAGCAGTCACCTTTAGGGAAATCTTCCATACACTGCTTGCTTTTCTATGCCCATCCATCAAGCAAATGAGCAATCTATTTCTGCCATGGTACACTGCCAGTTCAATGAATCCCTAGACATCCACCACTGTCAATTTGAACATCAGCAAACAAATCCACAAATAGATCCAATTTGTCTGATTTTGTAGGGGGCTTTCTCAAGTAGTGTCCAGAGTACTTGTTTAGTTGGTCATGGGGAAGGCACTTTATTCTATAGGGACTATAGTATTGGTAATTTAGCACATAGCATATCCTCCAAGGATTTATGAGACAACCTAGAGCAATTTGATGGAGCATTTATAACTGCATATTTGGGAGTGTTGCAATTTAGTTAAGAAAAGGTTAAAGTTACAGGTAGGTTGCAAAGAATTATGCTTAATCTGAAGTTTACCTTATGAATGTTAGGTAGCCCAGAAGGTTGTCTTGAAAATATCAAAATACAACACATCAGAGATAAAGTGAGATTGTAGTGCCACATCAGATATCTATGTATGTACGTATTTATTATAACAAAATATTTGACAGATTAACTGAAAAAAATAATGCATGCATAGTTTACAAACAATATATGCATACATTTTTATAAAAAAGAATAAAAGCAAGAAAGAGAAAGCAGAGATATAACTAAAGCAATATATAGAGTCATAAATTGTAAGCTAGATAATGATTTAAATTGACAGTTTTAGAACACTTGTGTCTGTTTAAAATCCTTTGTTGGAGCCAGGTGCCAGTGGTTCACTCCTATAATCCTAGCTCCTCAGGAGGCTGAGATCGGAAAACAGTGGTTTGAAGCCACCCCAGCCAGGACAATCTGGGAAAATCTTATCTCCAATTAATCATAGAATAAAGCTAGAATTGGCACTGTGGTTCAAGTGATAGAGCCATAGCCTTGAGCAAAAAGAGTCCAGGCCCAGAGTTCAAGCCCCAGGACTGGCGAAAAAAAATCACTGTGATTATTTGTTGATTACTTGCCATGCATAACTTCCCAGTTACATAGAGCATCACATTTTGAAATCATAAAAATGTTGTCATATAATATTATATCTTTTGCAGCAATTTTCCAAAACTAGAAAAAAAGAATGTTTTTTGTTGAAGAAGGATACTTTCTTAGGAATCATAAAATTGGAAATGAGGTCTCAATAGTTGCTTCTTAAACTTATTGTAGACTTATATGTACTTACAGAATTTTTAAAAAATTAAGGTGAAAAATAAAGACCTATACTAAAGTTGTTCATCCAGCATGTGGACAATATTTTGTTTTCCAGACAAATTATTTTTATTTAAATTTTTTGAGTTTAATTTCCACCTAATTAACAGATACTATATACAGATACTATATATTATTCATTTTTATGTCAGAAATTATTTCTATACAGGGGTGTATATAAACAGTCTGGGAAATAACACAGAATGATTGTGCTTTATTACTAATCGTACTTATTTTATGGTATTATTAGTGATATATTTGTTGATATTAAATTTTACTAATTTTATTCTAATTTCTAGGCATTTCTGGCCAATGGAATTGGCTTTTAGTTAAAGTTCTAATACTAATTCCAATAATTAGGGAAGTTACTTATGTAATATGGTGACTAATAAGTATGACACAAGGTTTTTAGGAGAAATAGGTTTAGAGGTAGACATGGCATAGGTCAAATTTTTAGATGCAAATTCTAAAGAGATTTGTTACTATTATCTTTCATACAAATGAAAGGAGCATATACATTTAATTATCATAGAGAATATGGAGCATGTGATAATACTTTTCTGTGTAGTCTGCTGAGTAGCCATTTAAGGTAGATTATTAGTACACTATGGAAAACGTCTTTCAAAGGCAGAAGACACAAGATTATTCAGTATATAAAATTGTCATAAGCATGCATGCATAAAATTTAAATTATTCTGAAAGAAGACAGAACACCTACAACACTGAAGATGGTTTTTAAATGATAGTACTCTTTTTTTGACAACATATACTAAATTGTATTTATTTTTTGTTGTTGATCAAGGGGCTTGAATGCAGGGCCGGGGTACTTAAATTATTCAAAATATTTCCCCCTTTGCGTTTAATCAAATGGAGGCCTTTGCATGCATGTGATTGGGAAGGCTCAAGAAGTCCCAGTGAAAATCACCATCACCTGCCAAGAATTCACTGCAAAGCTGAAACTATAGTCATGTAGAAGCCTGGTGGAAATTGGAAGTGTGGTATTTTGTTTCATTGTTTGGAAATAAGATCTTGCTATGTAGCTCAAGCTGAATTTGAACTCCATTTTTGGCTCCACATGCCATGTGCTGAGATTACAGTGTGTATGGTTTACAGCATGGGGATTACAAGTATGGTGTTCTTGAGGAGCAAGATATTTAGAAACTTGGAGAGAGTGAGGGAAGAGGTTACATTGTCTGAAAAGTAATGTACTCTCTTTAAAATAAAACACAACAAAGAAAGAAGAGAAATGTAGGATGGCAATGTGGCTTAATGTTAGAGTGCTTGCCTAGCATGCATGAAGCCTTGGGTTTGATTCCTAAGCACTACATAAACTTAAAAAGCCAGAAGTGGTTTGTGGCTCAAGTGGTAGAGCAGTAGCTTGAGCACAAAGAGGCTCAGGGACAGAGTCCAGGCCCTGAGTTCAAGCCCCAGGATGGGCAAAAATAAAAAAGAAAGAAAGAAAGAAATATACTCTTTTCTTGATTTATGTAATGTAATCCTTCTGTATATCACCTTCAAAATAACAATAAAAAGGCATTTATTTAGTCTGGCTGGTAGGAAGCAGGGTGTAGAAGCCACCATAACATCCCAACAAGGAAACAGGCCAGATGTTGTCTAGTTCTCTTTGTTTCTATCTGCACCAGATTCTCCACTCTTACAAATGAGAAAGGCTGTGCAACCACAGTACTCTTTAATATGATCATATGTATGTAGAAATAGAACATTGGAAAACAATTGATTGTAGGGAGCCAACAGCGAAGTTCATCCTGACTTCTGGCTATGCTCTCAAGGACGTGCAAGGACATGGCTTAGTCGATATAGGGAACCAACAGCAGTCATCCTGACCTCTGGCTATGTTATCTCAAGGACATGCAAGGACAGGGCTTACTTGGAGGACAGCACTAATCGGGAGATGTTTTATTATGTCCACAAGAGTCTGTTTTATGTAAACCACTCAACCTTATCTTGTTTTACTGCCCCATGTCATTTACCAACTTCAGGGCCTTCCTGTTTTCTTAAACCTTAGTTAATCCTATGCCATTCTCTGTTTCCTAAACTGTATATAAGTTGGAAGTTAAGAATAAATGGGGCTGCAATCTTGAGTGACAGTCTAGAGCTGCAGACCTCCCGAACCCCATCTTTTGTCTCTTGTCTTTTTTCTCTTGTCTTGTATTTTTCTTTTACTTTAATCGTCGCCCCCTCAATCAAGATTCCCTTTCGCTGCCGGCTGGCTCCAGCAATTGATAACATCACAAAACCCCAAGATATTTTCCAGAAATTGATAGAACACAGAGATATTTGAAATGATAAGGGATTACTTCTTTAAAAAATAGTAATTTTTTTTTTTACAACTCTGGGAGCTTGAACTCAGAGCCTGGGCTCAGTCCCTGAGCTTCTTTTGCTCAAGGCTAGTGTTCTACTACTTGAGGCACAGTACCACTTCTGGCTTTTTCTGTTTATGGGATTCTGAAGTATTGAGGCCAGGGTTTCATGCATGGTAGGCAAGCATTCTACCACTAAGCCACATTCCCAGCCCCTAAACATGTAATTTTTAAAATGTAAGCCTTAGGTTTCTCACTACTTTCTCTTTCAATCAGAAATATACAGTTCAGTTCAGTGACTCAAACCTAAACCTTTATGGGAAGTAGCAGATAACAATCAAAACTGCCATGTTCAAAATACAACCAGAGAATCGACAAATAGGAATAATAAACAATACCCCACAGTGCAAAGCTTCACATGAAATTTTGGAAAGAGCCAAGATTAATACAAAATAGAGCCAAACACAAGAAATGTAGATGACAGAACACAATTATGGCATTTCAAGACAAAAATGTAGGAATTTCTTTTGCAGTAAAGTTCTTGAAATAGCACCCTCATCCTCAGACTTCTTTTAGGTCCTATAAAAATATAATGAGTAGAAATTGAGGAACATCTATAAACCTCTCTAGTGGATGCATGAAAGTAAAAGTGCATTAAATAGACCTCAGAAGGAAGTGGAACGTTACTAGAATTCACATTTGATGGCTAAGTTTACACAAAGTGCTGTATGACAGCCCCTCTGCTCTTTAAACAGACTGCTTTGAGTGGTATTTTAAATATACTAACCTTATTTCTTTGAGGAGGTAGAGGTTCTAGGCATCTCAGGAGAATGTGCACTTAGAAAAGAAAGCCTCTCACTTTTGACTCCAAGCCTTACTCACTAAAATACTCAAGGGTCTTTTTACCTTATACCTGTGTATCCAACTCTGTTCCTAGACACTGGTAGTGTTGAAGTCATATTAGCCTCGTAGTGCTAATGCTACAGTAATTATCTAGAGTTAAAACAAAATATATTCTACTGCATCGATATTTATGATTTTTATGAGAATGTATATGACTGAATAGTAGATTTTCATAAGAATAGGTTGGGAAACATTTGAACCTATTTTCTGAAAGAACTAAAAGACAAAAATGTTGAAATGTGTAACCTTTTATTGAAGAAATCTTAAGAGCCCAAAATTCATCGAAGAGTACCTGAAAGTAAGATTTTGAAGGTGATACTTTCTTCTTTAAAAGCTTATAAAACAGCATTATTATTTTAGTTTATAATGCAGCTGTAGGTTTTTCATTTTTGTTTTTCCAGTCCTGGTGCTGGAACTCAGGGCCTGGGCACTGCCCCAAGCTTCTTTTGCTTAAGGTTAACACTACCACGTGAGCCACAGCACCACTTCTGTTTTTTTGGTGTGTGTGTGTGTGTGTGTGTGTGTGTGTGTGTGTGTGTGTGTGTTACTGAGGAACAGAACCCAGTGCTTCATGCATGCTATACATGCACTCTACCACTAAGCCACATTTCCAGCCCGGCTGTAGTTTTTAATAAAAGCAACTATCTGGCATATAAGTTCATTGTTGAAAGCTTTACCAAACAAATGCCCAGTATTGTTGTTTTTTTTTTAAAGCTCATGCTTCATTAGAACTCAAATCAAACACTTTACTTCTTCTACATATTTTAATTGATTCTATTTACACCCTTAAAAAATCACACCTCTATGAGAGTCACTTAAGCTACTAAAAATGAGAGATTTATTTTCAAAAGTGCTCTTCCAAAATATGTGCTCAGAAAATCTGGAGATGTGCAGAATGAAGTGATTATTAAGTAAGTGACTGTTTCAATGATTAATACCTAGATTATAAATATACCTATTAACACCAAGGGCTAATTATTCATCTCAGTGACTTCAAATCTCTTGAAAATCATATCAGTGAAATAAATGTTAATTGCTGTTACTCTAGTTATGGAACATATGCCAATGAAATTGTGGATTTAAGTTTAGTTTTTCCTCGTGGGATATTATAGCTATATTCAAAGTACTAAAAGCGAAAACATAAAACCTAGTGTTACCATGAATTATTCTCTTTTTTCTTTTTCCCTTTCTATCTCTCCCTCTCCTTACACTCTGCTTTCCTCCCTCTTTCCATCTCTTCTATTCTTCCCTCCTTATTCCTCTCTCTCCCCTTATTTTTTTTTTAAATTTTTATTTTCTTAAAGCATTTGTACAAAGCATTTCTCATTTATTCAACAGAGCAGTTTATAAATACAATGATTCTTGATCAATGCCATTCTCCCTTCTGTTATTAGAGATTTGTCTGAAAACTTTATAAGGGAAATATTGTGGCATGTTTGTCAATGTATGTTCGTGAGCCAAACAAGATTAATGGACATTACAAAGGCGATTACATAGGGACACTTACTTTGAATCTAATACATTTGAAGCCACCGGTAGCTTTGCTGTCACCCTGTGAAGTACAGTGTCTATATTCTTAGCTAGCTGTCAAGGACAAACAAGCTATTTTGGATTGTGAAGCAGTAGTAAAAGAATTGGAGTAAGACACTTTTCAAGCATATATAATAGAGGAGACTTGTATAAGACTCAAGAGGATACAGAAAATTTCTCTCTGCGACCAGTGAATAATCCAATGCCTTTTCAGTCATGTTTCATTGTTAGTTGAAAGGCATTGGGAAGAATGTGCAATGACTGTAAATATTAACTTCTGAGAAAGAAGATCAACATGAAAGAAAGGCATTGTTGTCACAGGAAATGTTTCAGAGGGAACATGTTCCCAGACCAGTTCATGACAGAACTAACCGAATCAGTGGTGAAACCCACTGTGGTGAACTAAGAGTTGAATGGCTTTTTGGAGAAGGTAGATCACAATGGATGTGTATATGAACAGGATACCTTGTCCGAGGTCCGTTTCTTCCTGTCTACAATGAAGGGAGGGCATTTCCCCCACTCTGATGCTCTGCACCCCCTGCATAGGACCCAAAGCACCCAAGCCAAGTAACCAGGAGTTGAAATCCTGTGAAACTAGAAGCCCATATGAATTCTTTTCCTCCCTAAGCTATTTTCTCAGCTATGTTGACACAAAAAAGACTGATATATCATTTCAAAGATTTTTAGCATATTTCCCTGAGTTCTTTGAGGGAGAATTAAAATTAAAATTCCAAATTTCCTAGGACTTCTATATTTAGGAATTGCAGGAACCCCCCATGGAGTTGTAGCAGAAGGTAAATGAGCTCTTTTGTTATTTTAAATTCTCTTTATATTTTGACTTCTTTTTAAGAATGAAGGGTATGCTTTGTTTCTTAAATCTTGTCCATGAAAGGAAGGCAACATTGTAGGAGGAGGAATTCTGGGAGGAAGGAAGGGGCCCATGAACAATGCTATGCAATGAATGTTTGTTTTCCTTTTAGTAGCAGGGTCTTCTGGGAGATGAAGGCTTTGCTCTCAAGAATGGATTCCATGCTCTTAGGTATTTATTTTAAGTGCAAGTAATTCACAACTTTTGTTATGTGTGCTTACTGTAAAAACAACACTCTTGCATGCTGGACTTCAATGGACAGTAAATCTGCCCCTGCACTGGTCTGGGATTACCAGTCTTCTACTTTCATAAATAATTTTATGGCTTTTTTGTTATGTACCATCAATGAATGGTATTTTCTTGTAGCAGCTCAAATAGAGTAATACAGATAATCTTAATACTGCAGTAACCTGTTCTCTTATAAACCATGAAAAGTTAAATTTAACGTCGGTATGCACAATCACAGAAATTCAGGAGCCTTGTTGGAACTTACTGTTAGGCAATCTTTTTTTTCGTCTTATTATCTTATAGAAAGCTCACTCATCAAAAAGTTGAATTAACTAGGTACCTGAGATATATTATTTTGAATGCAGATATGAATGTCATATGGGTTCATCAAAACAAAATTTCTCAGATCTTTTAGTAATTCATTTCAGAAGACATGCTTTCCAGACAGGGATATATTTTCCCTTTATTAAAACGTCTTAAGTACTTTATCAATCATTCTGGCTTAGAGAAGGCTAAATGCATAAAGTCTAGTGTATTTCCAACTCTCATTGTCTTAAATTTGGAAACAGATGAATTGTTTTCCCTTGCAGGGCACAGCAAGTTGAATTCTTGTTCTCAGTAGGTATATTGGATAGAACTCTCTATAAAAGGAAGGGTTCTCCTCACTCACTTCTTCTATTTGGGAACTCATCCTTAGTTGTAAGAAGGCCAATATATATTGGTATCCAAGTAATCAAATCTAATCACTTGTGAAGTAGAGACGAATCACTATCAAAAATTGTCTGGGTTAAACTGCATAAGCCAAGATAGTCCTAGGGAAAACAGAAGGAATACTTACCTAATTGGAGAGGATAATACACAACTTCTCTCCTAAAACTGTACAACTCTACAAAAGAATGAGGATGATTTATTTCCATTTAGGAAAATCAAAAGATGTATTTTTTTCTCTTGTATATGCAGCTAGAACATATTTCTTATTTATGTATGTAACTCAAGCCAATGTTTTGAGATAGAGTTATAGGTTTTATTAGTACAGCTGACTTATTGAGAACTTTGAGTCCTTCTCCACATTCTTTAGTGTTTCTTAGTATCTGACATGACCATTTCTGCTGGAATGACTTTGGAAACCATGTTTTGTCAAGCACAGCTTATTGCAGTCTGGTACTGAAGAAAAGTGTGGAGAATGGTCCTAGCTCATATCTTACAAATCACCTAAGTAAGAAAAACAAACAAACAAAAAACCCCAGACATCAAACCTCTCATGGATTGAAATGTATTTCCCCAAAATGATAGGATGAAATTCTAATCCCCAGTATCCCCTAATATTACTTATTTAAAATATTTTAGTTGTAATTAGTTAAGTAGCAGAAATGAACTGAATACTGTAGTTATTCTAATATGAACACCGTACTTATGAAAAGTGGAAATTTGGGTACAGACACATACAGAGATTGCAAATGTGGTGAAACACAGAGCAAAAACAAGCACAACATGAGAATTTGGAGGAAGAGATTAGGATGATATTGTTACTAAATAAGAAAAGCTGTCATGGTCTTTTTCTTTTGAGGGGTAGGTCTATTCAGTAAAATAGTTAGCATCACTTCTAACAGAAGAGTAGGCCACAGTCTGACCCAGAGGAATTTAAAAAGAAAGTATTCATGAAATATGATGGTCTAGAAACAGAAATAACAATGAGTGGGACAAGATCAATTCCACGGTTTCACAGTTAGAACATTTCTACTTTCTTATGTATGTGTTTTATTTCTTATGTATGTGTTTTATGTATGTGTATTTTATTTTATGTATGTGTTTTATTTCCAAGCAATAATTTGTAATTCATTGTGTTCTTTCCTAACCAAATAACCTTGTCAATCAGGGAGTTATTAATCAATCTGTATAACTGGATAGCAATCCTGCATGTGAAAAGTCACACTTAGGAATCATCTATACTTACAGATAGAAATTAAATCTAATTACTTTGAAATGTCTTTCCTGTCTCAAACAATAGAAACCCAAGCTTTAAGCAAGTTCAAAAAAGGAAGAAAGAGAGAGAAAGAGAGAGAGAGAGAGAAAGGAAGGAAGGAAGGAAGGAAGAAAGAAAGAAAGAAAGGAAGGAAAGAAGAAAGAAATAAAGAAAGAAAGAAAGAAAGAAAGAAAGAAAGAAAGAAAGAAAGAAAGAAAGAAAGAAAGAAAGGGAAGGAAGGAAGGAAGGAAGGAAGAAAGAAAATGGTCAGTAAACTTCTCCTATCCACTCTAATTGCAGGAACGGCTTCCTCTTCAACCTCAAATGTTAATAAATATACTCTGAAAGTGAGGCCCATGTCTTAAGAAGTACTCAAAGTTTAATACTTTATAATGTTCATTGTATAATCTGTGTATTCAGAAAGACAAATATCTCAAATGCATCTGGGTAGCAATTCATGAACAACATAGACACTTGGAACAAGTAACCTGTGAAGAGTTCATGATAAAAAACCAACGTGGCTAGAATGTATATATGTCTTGTAGTATGAAAAAGACTCTAACACTTAAGAATGTATTTAAGAAAGGATTCAAAAGTACAAAAGTACCAACACATCAGGGCCTCACTTAGCATTCCACTCAATACAAAAATGTCAACCATAAGGACATATTGACACATATCAACAGTCAGTAACACATGTTTAGTTACCAGTCGAAGTCTAACAAATGCATCTGCCATGTAGTTACATCAAAGGAATCAATAGCAGCAGCAATCACAACTCATCCTTGGGAGAAAGAGGATCTCATTTGATCGTCGTGTAGGAACTGTGTAAAGAGCAGTTAATATGTCACATGGAGAAGCACAGCGCATGGTGCCACATTTGGAAATGCCAGCATGGGATGGCCGACAGCAAATGCTCATCCGCTCACCCAGCTCCCTGCAGAGAAACATGCTTTATCCACAGGTGATAGAATAAACACAGATGCAGCAAGATGAGTCACTAGAGGGAAACAAAAACCTAAATTGAAGGTAAATGAAGCTTTGTGTATGTGCATGACAAGACATCCATTGAGTAAAACTAATTTTATAACTGTGCCAGAATGGTTGTCTTATATGTTAGAAATAGAGAACAGGAGGGGAGGAGAATTGTCACATAATATAATAGCAGATCTTGAAATATTCTAAAACAGAGAATGCATTGTATATTTGCAATATATATATAAACACATACACAACATATATACCATATATATGCTATATATACATAAATATATACCATATATGTATATATCTCTATGTATACATGTATATAGAATTCACCCATTCATCTAACGTGGTAAAATATTAGCATATAAAAGAGTAAAGAAATACAGAAAAAAATTAGACTATTTTAAATGAGTAAAATTTTGGTGGGAAATGAAACTAGAGCCTTTAAAATTCATCAGAATTTGCTTCTTTCTTAATGCAAATGTAACACTGTCATTAAAGAGTTAGTTTTTACAATTACATTTTTGTGAAAATATTATGTATTTATTTCTTTAAAACAACTGCTAGATTTCTCTGTTGCAATCAGTTATTCGTAAGAAGAAACACAATTTCTTCATTATACATAACAGAGCTTTATGTAATGATTAAAAACAAAAAAATTAGGAAACTTACATTGTTATTTAAATCTCATGCAATGTCTGCATATGGTCTACACATTTATGATCTAGGATACACATCTACACATCTAGGATAAGATTAGCATATACTTTGCAAGGAAGAGGGTTAAGGTGCTGGACAAATATTCTAGTATCTACAGCATTTTCCACTTAAGTGTTAAATTCTGTCATAGGACAGAAGGGGAATATTTATTCCTCCTTATGAATTAAATTTATAATTGTTATCAGATGTGAACTTTCCTTTGCTGCTTTGTCTCTCTAATCCCAAAGTATTGTTGAATGAGTTTAAGTCTTGCAAATTCTGTTTCCAACTATGTCAATACTATCAAGTGACCTTGGAAGGGATTTTGGCTCTCACATAATAGATCTTGGTAGAAAGCCATTTGGCCATAACTCGAGCTCAGGGTCATCCTGTCCTGTCCATTTGCCATGAACAGACTGCTCAGTGGAGCCATTGTCAGTTATATCCCCAAGTGTTTAGCTGCCATGAAGACAGAAGAAAAATGGAAATTTATCTTTCTACTCTTTTTTCCTTCAGAGACAAATCTGCATTTATTTTATTTGCTTAAATATCTACAAGTTAAAGAAGCAAGTTCAATCAGTGAAGCAAACTAAATTGATGCTTTGCTAAAATTACTGACCCAAAAGGGAGACTTTACTGGATTTTTTTTAAGGAATGAAAATGAATTTGCTAGAAGTTTCAGTTATTCTTACGAACTGAGAGAAATTCAAGATCTGTAGGAGAGAGAACTGTGATATATTTTGACCTTACATATGTTACAAAGAATCTTTAATTCCAGCAAGAAACATACAAGTCCTAAATTGTGCATCGGAGGCTCATTCATTATTGCTCAATCCCCCCCCCCGCCCCCATCCCTTGTCCTTTGGACTTCTTTCCCAGTGACTTCACAATCAACACTACAGAAATGAGAGTATTCAAAGACTGTTTTACCAGCCTGCATAAAGTGCATTGTTTATTTCACACCATTCCCAGGAGTTCTGAATGAATGCTGTTTTCTGAAATGCCTTACTTTTCTAATTCTTACTATCACTCTCTTAAATTATCCTGTTGAATCTTACATTATCCTGTTGAAGTTCCCTTCCTTAACTAGATAAATGCTGTTTAATTTTTTTGTAGATTCTATATGGAAAAGGAACAAACAAACATATTTTTACCACTAAGGCGCTCACTAGTGTTTTTGCCACTTAACAACCTTTAGTTTTCTGTGTAAGTCCAGTTCATTGTATTCCATTATTTCTCAGCAATAACAGATATCAGAGAAAATTCATATCTAATATCATTTTCCTTCCTGATTTTTGTTGTTACTGTCTACTCGGAGAAGTAGGCCCTTATTCCTGTTGACTCAATTATTTGTAGTAAGATAATAATAACTTATGAGATACTTAATACAAATATTGGTTATGGTAAATCCACCTCAAATAAAACAAAAGTAGGCTACTTTAGACATTCGTAGGGTCAATACATAACATCTTTTCTTTAGTTTAAGATAAAAAATAGTAATTATTTTCAATCCTCAAGTCAGTAGTTTTAAAATCCAATAGGAAATTAACTAATAATAATAACATTATTTTTACTATTGTTGAGATTTGGCAAAGTGGACCTGAACTCTGATAATAAATGTTTAACATAACTTGCCCTTTTTGTATCAAAGTTTCCTGGCATATATTTGCTCAGGATGAAGAGCAAGTGAACACATTGAGGGTGACTCTCCCACTTCTAGGTTTCCAAGTTCTAGTTCCCTGAGTTCTAGGTTCTAGAATGACAGAGATTCTAGAGGGTGTTCTGCAAGGTAGTAACTGAGGTTACTTCACAAGGGAATTTGTCAGCTTGCCCTGGCAAGGTAATTTGGGATGCAGCAGTGGCGGTGTTCAACAACAATTGCACTCATTTCCTTACGTAAATGTAACCCCTCTGTACATCACCTTACAATAAAAAAGAAATAAAATTTCTAAAGGAAAATAAATGCTAACAAAGAGCTTATCCAACGTATAATAGATAAGATTAAAGGAAGAAAACTTGTGTTTCCATTAAATGTGTGTGTGTATATATATATATATACACATACATACACACGAATATACATATATATATTTATATATACACACAAACATATATATATATATTTGTTGCATACTCTGTTTAATTTAGAAGGTCCCCCACCTTTTACAAGCCCAGCTAGTCTCTTGTTTGTTAGCTATGTTTAAAAATACATTAGAAGTTAAAATCTAATTTTTCTATTTCAATATCACATTCATTGACCACTTTGTGTCTGTCAGAATGATGTCCAGTGTTCAGATGCATTTGCTTTCAGTATATGCATCTGCCTTTATCTCCATATTATAAAGCTTGTGGAAATTTAAATGGATCCACATCTGAGAATGTTAATATGCTACCCCTTCATCAAAGGAGGCACACTGAGCTAGTGGAACTTAACAAAACATGAGTTTTCACAACATATTTACATAGAATTTTCTTAATTTTATCACTGAGGAGCCTCATTTAAATAACTATGCAGAAAGTATTAGGCACTCAGAAATTTCTCTCTCTTAATGGCATAGTCACAATGCAAGCAGTGATGGCTGCTTTTCAGAAATACAGGCAAATTCCTTCTCTCTATGTCATTATAAGTTTTATGGGCTATATTTTAGAAAAGTAAAAGATGTTTCTCCGTAACTATGGATTTGACAGTTTTGAGCTTTAAAATAATTTAATGACCTCATAATCTGTCTAGGACAAAGTGGAATATATCAATTTGTAGGAGAAGAAAAGGTGGAATAAAGTACCTAATAAGCTAAATAGAGAAGAAAACAAGCTGTTAGAGGGAACAATTACTTTGCTATGTTGTTTTCTCTACCCAGTTGTTTGATGCCAGCTAACCCTGTTAGCATCACAAAAGGGTTTGTGGGCAGGAATACCAATGAACTCCAGGTACCTCACCTAGGGAAGCATAGTGCTGCTAAATATTCACTTACTTTACCTTCTCCAGAGCACCAAGTGAGCAAGAGCTGATTCTGGCTGGGCTTATTCTCATGGCTTCACAGTTCAAAATGCCACCACTAACTGAGCTAGATACCACTTCCCTCTCTCAAAGAGCACTGGGCGTGCAGAAAAAGTCCTTTGCATCAATACAAACACATCCCACAGATGATGGTCAGTGCTGGGTCCCATTCTGTTGAATTTGAATTCAGCGCTTGGACTCTATAAAATGCTATTGTAGTATAAACCAGGATATTTCTCCATAGCTTTACCTTTACTGCTTCAATCACTCAAACATGTTTAAGTGGCAAAGCACACATTTCATCAAGAAACAGAGTTTTAGCATGGAACTCTAGTAAAGAGGCCTCCTCAGCAACAGCAGCCCTCTAAAACATCCCCAGAAAATACTAGAGAGAATCAGATAGCATGTAGCATAGTGGTTTTCAACTCTTGTTTTTCAGGAAAATAAATTCCTAATGCATAAATTCTTTTGAGGCTAATATGAAAGGAGATGGCAGGTGATACACTCCTAATTTTTTTTTAGAAGTTTTAAATAAAAACCCTGGGAGAGAAAATATAGCCTTAGACACAGTTGCTACCCCAACCCCTTCTCCCACCCAGTGATTTATTGGCTCTCTCTAGTCATTCTTTTTTTTTTTTTGCCAGTCCTGGGGCTTGAACTCAGGGCTTGAGCACTGTCCCTGGCTTCTCTTTGCTCAAGGCTAGCACTCTGCCACTTGAGCCACAGCGCCACTTCTGGCCATTTTCTATATATGAGGTGCTGGGGAATTGAATCCAGGGCTTTATGTATACAAGTCAAGCACTCTTGCCACTAGGCCATATTCCCAGCCCTCTCTCTAGTCATTCTTTTTAAGTATTATTCTACTGTGTTGTGTGATTCTATCTGTGAGTGTGGGCTGGGAGCAGGGCAGGAAGGAGAGAAAGAAGCTGTGTATGCATGTGATTTAAAAAGATATTTCCTATAGTTAATAAAACTATCCTTGAAATTAGACAGGGAAGAGATCATTGATTGAAGAATTCCTTTGCACTTGGATAAAGTAGTTCAGTTCAATAAAGCACTTAAAAATAAAAAGAAAGTTTCCTCTGACTTTCTTGTGATTTAATATATGAATCTGAGGTTACTCTTAATCTCTTCAAGGGGGAGGCATCCGTTTGTTAAGAAATATTGGAATGCAGAAATGGTACAGATACAGACTACTTTGCCTAGCATGTGTGAGGCCTTGATCCCAGGGGAAAAATAGCATTGCAGAGTTCTAGTAAGGACTCACTAATTGGAGCCTTTAGCTTCATTAGATCTTACCCTCCACTGTAGACATTGGAGAAAGGAGAGGTAAAATGTAAGCAATATTTGTGAAGCAGAATTGTACACAACAGAACAATAAAAGAAAGATAGTTGACGAATAGAAGTGGAAGCAGAAGGCAACAATTTTCAGGGATTGAAGGATTTGGAAAACAAATTTTGCACACTCTATGTATAGTCAAGGTAGCGAGAACAACATTTAAGTACAAAGCCTCAAAGGCAGCAATGTGCTTGCAGGTGTTTCAGGAGCAGGCAAAAGACATTGCTGCAGTGAGCAAAGGTGAAATGTGCAGACGAAGGGCCAGAAATAGTGACGCGCTGAGATAGGTAGTTATTTAAGGAATATGAACAGCAGAAACACATGAACTGGCTTACCAGTTTAAAAGGTTGCTGTGTTGTTCTTTTCAAAGTAGCTTGTAAGGAGCATGGAGAGAAAAAGGAAGAAATACTAAGAACCATGAGTTATTAATTCAGATGAGAGATGATGCTGAATGGAAAGAGTGCTGGTGGTAGAGGTGATTAGGTATGATGGGATTTTTGTCATATTTGATTGTGACTAAGAGGATTTTAAATGAATTATATAGGAAATGGAAGCAATGAGTTATGAGAAAGGGTGATAGTGTCAAGATCTTATACCTACCAGCCATGCAAGGTTAAAAAAAAAAAAAAAGTATTGTTGGAATCACTAAACCACTGAAATGAAAATGCCCTTCTAATTTATTTATAATTATTATTGATTGTCAAAGATGACTTTTTTAATAATTGTTTGTCTTTATCTTTTAATCTGATTTGGATTAAATTTTCTCTTTGTACATTTTCCTGTCATATTAAATGTCCTTTTATGCATTTTGGTATATTTTTCATAGTCCAGTTTATTCACTTGTACCTTCAACATTATGGTCCACCTCCGATTTAATTCCAATGGGCATGATTCAATCTCCTGGAAAACAGAAGCTCAAAATAAGAAGTTACTTAACCAGGATCAAAGGAAAGATTTTTCTTGAAAATAGACATTTTAGCACATAAACAAACTAAGTGATTATTCAAAATTGATATTGTGTCATTGCACAAGTGTGAATTTAAGGATGATATAGTCTATAAAGGTCAAATCAGTTGAATGGCTAGGTATGGGTTAAAAATAGAAATTGGTGATGTTCAATTTATGAGCATTATAATTTTTATAGCTGTCTCGTGAGGCAAAAAGTAGGGACAGTTGTTTATTACTTACATCCAGACTAATCTTGAGACTATGGACAATCACCTGGAAAATTAATAGCACCAGCACACAATGTTATAAGTTGGGATAAGCACATATATTGCAAAAAGAATTATGGTGTGTTTTTTGTAGATAAAGTTTTTTCATGGTGTTTGCTGCACAGTTTTTAATATCCTTGCTATCATGTAAAGTACTTTAGGGGTAGATATCAAAATGTAATAAAAATAGTCTAGGAAAATGTTGAAATACATGTAAGAAATTAATCTGTATGGAGATTTATTTAGCTTAAGTCTCTGCTTCCAATCAATATTTTAAAATCACCTTTACTTAACTGCAGAAATTACTTTCTCAACTTACTATCATTGATATGGGTGGATTAAGTACAAGTGTATATGACGGTTGTAATACTGCAGTATAAAAAGGGCAAATTTATAAAATGCAAAGGTAATCATTGAATTCAAAACAGGACCATTATATCTGACCATTCTCACAAAACTAGCTTTTTAAAATAGTGACTGAAATACATTACTTTGGGCTGGGAATATGGCCTAGTGGTAAAGTGCTCACCTCGTATACCTGAAGCCCTGGGTTTGATTCCTCAGCACTACATATATAGAAAAAATCCAGAAGTGGCGCTGTGGCTCAAGTGGTAGAGTGCTAGTAGCCTTGAGCAAAAAGAAGCCAGGGACAATGCTCAGGCCTCGAGTTTAAGCCCCAGGACTGGCAATAAACAAAACCAAACAAAACGAAATACATGACTTTGATAGAAAAAACAATCATTTTTGGAAATTCCCCAAATTTGATTCTGAGCTTAGCTTGATAAAAAGAAAGCAAAGTATAGTTTAAAGTGAATATTGGTGCAAAAGTACTCCAATGCTTTTAAGTAGCCTGGGAACTTGCAGGACATGAATGATATTAAGAAGACAAAAGGTAGGCAAGAAGCATTCTGTAAAGCCAAGCTCAATCTACCTTTGTAGATCAATCAGAAACAAAGCCCTTGCAGCACCTCTGCCAAAATTAATTTCTGTCTAGGCAGGTGTTGCTCTCCACCGCTTTAATGATGCACTGTTTAATGGAGACTTGGAATTATATGAGGGTGAAGCAAAATTACCCAGCGTTTCTACCAAGCATTTAAAACTTAAGCATTCTATTGCCACATTAAAGTGAATCGACTAATGGGGTGTTAGCTAGAGATCAAAGTAGAAATTGATGCAGACTCATAAAGACAGTAAGACACAGGGGCACTTCATTTATCTGGTTTTTGTCTTCTAAGTGAATGAATTAGTCAGATAAGTTACACTGGCTAGGTTTTAAGTTCCACAGCTGCTTTCTGTTTTATCCACTCAGATATCATTCTAAAGTGAATTGCATGTTTTGTTGTCCTATGAAACAAGAGGTAAGGCACCTACTATTTGATCACCTAGAGTCAGGAGATAAACATAAAGAAAAATAAGTATGGTCTTCCAATATATAGCACTCAAAAATAGGCTACTGCACACACTAAGTACAAATAAGTGACTCTTTTTTCTCCTCTTAATTTGCCTATAATTGGAGATAAAATATATATCTGCGATATCACTTTGAGCATTGACATGTTAAAATAGATGGCACATAGCATATTGTAGCTATTCAAAATTATGATCATTATATTAATGACATGCTGACATGGAGCTCCGTAAAGAAGGTGCCAAAGTGGGAGAAAAGACCTATAATGAATGGTCCATATGTGAAGAAGGACAGTAGTGATTATTTCCTTCTCTTCAATACAGGGAAAAAGTAACATTGATCTTACTTCAGAAAAATGAATCTCCTCAGTGTAAAGCTAAGAGGAAATTTAAAGGCATAAATTATTTTATAAAGATTTTCCTTAACAAATATAAATCATAATAACAAACAAAATGTCTTCATTTAGCTAAAGTACATATTTTTTAACTTTCATTTCTTTCAGCCCAAATTTCCACCAAAAAAAATGCATGAATGTTGTAGATGTGAGTCCATTTTGTTGCATGATATGTGTGTGCAATAAACTGGTATATTTCCATGTGTTAATTTTGTTAATCTAGGCTTTTTACAAATTATAACACCAACTAAACAGGACTGAAGCTTGTGACTCAAATGGTAGAAAATATGCATAATAGACACAACACAATGACTTCAATCCATTCTGCTTTACAAAACAAACAACAACAAAAACAAAAAAAAACCACAAAGAAATAATGACACAAAATATCAATTCCCTTTAGTACTTGCACAGCAACTTTGCTTTATGTATATGCGTATATACATATATGTGTACATCTCTCTATATATTTATTGAAAAAAAGATATATATATCAAATTTCTAAATAGTGAAGAAAAAGTCAAGTTTTGCCTAATGCAAATGGAGATTAGAGAAGCATGGAGTGAAAACAAATGACCATTTGGAGAAAAGAAAAATGAACCTCCTGATTGTACGTAAAATTTTATTTTGTGTTTTGTGTTGCATGATTTTGAAAAGAAGTTAGAAAAATTTGGATGAGTCTTATTAGGCTGCTAAATCCATGGAGGGCAAAGTTAATGACATTTTAAGTTTTCATAATTACTTTATAATTATCTTCTCAATGAAGCACAAATTAGTCAAGTTGTAGGCTAGTTTGATGAAAAGGGTTGAAACAGTTTTTAAATGATCAATATAATAAATATGTTGAAAAATCGACTTACAATTTCATATTTAGACGCTTTTAAAATGTAACCAAAGTGATATGCTTATTTTATTAAAAGAAGTGACCAAATCACTTTCACTCGTTGTCCTAAGGGGGGTTATATCTTTAAAAGCCCGTTCATTGTTCATTGTGAGTGAAGAGTGCTTACACTGTGCTACAGAAAATGTGTCCTTTCAAAAATAGTCACCCATGGGCAAGCATATTGTGAAAGACCTCATTGGAATAAGAACACGTTAACATGAGAAACTAATAGCATGAATCGTTTAAAATCAATTCAAGGACCTATCTCTGGAGCACATACAGACATGCATTCCCTCTAGCACATTCGCCTTTGCTGTAGTAGCAGAAGTACAATGAAGCATAGAATTGTGAGTATAGTGGGTGCGTTTGTCAGCAGTCTGTAACTGGGGCCTGGTTTGGTGCATTTCCTACTACAGCTTTTTCTTGTGTCCTCAAAGCATCACTTTGGGTCTTTAATTTTACCAGGTGTGCACCCCCCCCCCCCCACACACACACTACCTGGATTCTTAAGGCCTTCATATAAAAGTACATTTATCTACCAGTGGCTTGAAGATCATTGTGCCTGGGAATATTATCTGGACATCTCTTATTCTGTTATCCTGATGACTCACGCTGAACCATTATTCTAAGTATCTTTAAAGTGATACACATTTCATTTTCTCAGAATGTTTATTAATGTATCTTTGAGTTTCTTGTTTGTTAGTATGGATTTTTTTTTCTAGAAATTTCTCTTGAAATGCCTGGTTCAGAAGTTTGAAAACTTTAGAAGGATTATTGTTTTCAAGTATTTCTTTAACTATGCATTCTCTTTCTTTTCCTTCTGAATTTCAACTGCATTTACCACATAATTTGACATTATACCAAAGCTCGTTTTTGCCCTTTCTGTTTTTCTTTTTAATTTTTCTTGTCAATATGTTTTAGATATGAGGGCTAGATAGATA
The DNA here is from genome assembly GCF_023159225.1 of Perognathus longimembris pacificus. Lineage (NCBI taxonomy): Eukaryota > Metazoa > Chordata > Mammalia > Rodentia > Heteromyidae > Perognathus > Perognathus longimembris. The sequence continues at coordinate 23,138,242 of NC_063184.1, forward strand.
GAGAGATAGATAGTTAGAGATAGATACATAGAGATATAGGTCTTTTTCTGTTAACTTTTTTTCATGGTTCTATTATTGAGAACATCAAAAGGTGTTTTTAGTAGTTGAAGGTGTTTTTAGTGGTCGAGTGCTAAGAAATGAGCAAAAGTTTCAGTCTCTGGGGCTGGGGATATGGCCTAGTGGCAAGAGTGCTTGCCTCTTATACATGAGGCCCTGGGTTCAATTCCCCAGCACCACATATACAGAAAATGGCCAGAAGGGGCGCTGTGGCTCAGGTGGCAGAGTGCTAACCTTGAGCAAAAAGAAGCCAGGGACAGTGCTCAGGCCCTGAGTCCAAGCCCCAGGACTGGCCAAAAAAAAAAAAAAGTTTCAGTCTCAGTCTCAGACCCCCCCCCCAAAAAAAAAAAAAGGTATTTTTGGTTTCTCTTGCTGTAGTTTTTATTTCCTAGTATATATGTTCAGTTATATCTTAGAGGCTTCACCTTCATACAGAAATTATCTGTCTGATTGATACCTTTATTTTATTTTATAACATACTAGCCATGGGTAGTTAAAAGACTCTAAGTAGGCTAATATCAATGTCTGTGTCATATCTGTATGAGATCTGGTATTTTTTTTAAATATTTGTTACCTTTGTTATATTTTCTTTTTTGAAACTTGGATTTGTTATTGTATTAGATAATATTCCTCTTAAGTAATTTCTGTTCTTGGCTTCACCCATGGTTTTTTTTCTACTTTATTTCAGAAAAAGCACATATTTTACTGCCATCAAAGCTATACAAATTTTGTAATATTGTTAAAAGCTTATTAGTATGGTATGAAAAGGAGAGGAGCAAATGTTCAGACTATCAGCTGTAACACAAAAAGCTATGCTTTGGGACTATGACTCAAAGGTTTCTATTTTTCCTTATGAAATTGTCCTTGGTTGTGCTAGAGTGTTGTATCTTATTTATTGATTTACATATATGACATTTAACCATCCTTGCATTCCAGAGATAAATCCCACTTGAAAATAATATATATGTAGTAATTCCTCCCTGATGTTTCAGCATTCAATATTGAGGAAAATAAATATTTTTCTGTGGCTTATGCTATTTATGAAGTTTATGTGCATAGATGAAATGTGAGTATTTTAAAAGTAAGACTACATAAAAAATCAAGTTAACTCTGATAATTGATAACATCATTAAAACATATGAAACCATATCTGACTTAGGAAAGAACTAGCATTGTTGCTTGGTGGTTAAATACATATTTGGTATGCTTGAGTCCCATTAAGCAAACAAGAATATAAATAAATAAATAAATAAATAAACAAATGAATATTTTAAATTAAGTAGGAAAAACAGGTCAGAATTATTTCCTTCCTGTTAGCTCTGCAAACAGGGGTTTAGGTAAACGAATTTGAAATGTGTCTTCATGTCTTTACAGTCTCTCTCTGCTTCCTAATCACAATAAAGACACGTCCTGTTATGTGTTCCCAGCCATTATTATGTTTTGCACAAGTAGCAAGGAACTGTAGATTTAACTTTCTGAAAATGATAAACCAAAATTAATCATTGTCTCTTTAAGTTGTTTTCCTCAGGTATTTTCAGGGCATCACAATTTTTTAATTGATTTATTTATTGTCAAAGTGATGTACAGAGGTGTACATAGGTAAGGTAGCGAGTACATTTCTTATTAAACTTGTAACCTCCTCTCTCATTTTTCTCCTACTTTGACCCCTTCCCAAAGGGCCCCTGCCCCAAGTTGTACAGTTGGTTTACGGGATATAGTTTTGTAAGTACTGCTGTTGCATTGTTCACCTTTTACCATTTCTCTTTCCATTTGCATGTTCTCCTTCCTTTCTCTATATCACAATTTTTGCTGATATGTATGAAAACCTATTGGATAATCAGGGCTGGATATTGGATCTAGGATATTAAACATGTGATTTCTACTTTATAATACTGACATAGATTCTCATATATCCAGAGTTGCACACTTTAACTGGGTCAATCATTTAGTATATTAATAAAGTCTCAAATTTAAAGAATTATTTCCCTATGTTAGCAGTAGAGGATCAGTATCTCATCAGAAGCAGGATTTGAATTAATTTGAAAGATTAGTATAAGATGCCTGCTTTCGTATTTCTAGCCTTAATTTTCTAATAAAGAATTTTATAGTCAAAGGATAAGGAAAAGAAATATGCTATTTTCAGAAAGAGAAAATCTTTAGAACTGACCTGAGTTCATGATTTCCCAAGAACCAGTTAAAGAATAAGCTCTACAAAATGTTGACTAAATAATAATAATGGAATTCAGAAAATAGAAGATAAAAAGAAGCTTTTAGGTAAAGTTGAGGCTTGAAAACAAATTCCATGATCATTGATAAGAAGCCCCTTTGAACAATGCCCACTTAGCCTAGCTGCTTTAGAATTGTAGGTAATTTATTCTGAGCATAAGTCTCTAAGTAGAAAATGTAAGCAAAATGTGTGTGTGTGTGTGTGTGTGTGTGTGTGTGTGTGAACACATACACCTTTACATAGGAAGGAGTTACATTTTCTCATTGGCAATTTGTGAAAAATGTGACATGAAACAACACACACTCCCTCCCTGACTTAAATGTTCCAATAATACTGAAATTTATAAAGCCATTGAAATTTCTGAATTGCATATTAAATCATCAGATACACCAATATTTACCCTGAATAAATGTTTTTGTGCATTTACAACTTTTATATTCAGAAGGAATGATGCAGGTAAGTATTAAGTATGGGTATAAAATATGGAGGAGGAATCTAAATTGAATTCTTACAGCTGTGGAAATGTTATATTCAGTATTCAAACATGAGAGAACAATGACATCAAATGTATGTTAGCCATATGCAGAAACATATGAAGCAAAAATATATTGAAGGGATGTGTTCATTTCTTTTTTCCTGTGATTGATCACTAAGGAAAATGAATTAAAATATTTGAAAATATACAGAAAATATTTAAATTTTATTTTTTTTTTATCAAAAGAGAGTGGTAAGGAGATGCAAAAAAAACAAAAACAAAAAAAAACCCCACAAAACACAAACAAAAAAAAAACCCACAAATGAATAGCCAGATCTGCTCCTAGTCACACTTTCTATTCCCAGCAAGGAATAAAGAAAGAATAAAAATCCCCACAGAGATGTATTTGGTTATGGAAATCAAATTATTTATCATTTTTTTTCAATAATCAGATGATCACTTAATGATCATTTGAAGATAATGCCTGATTCTTCCTTAAGAATAAGCATTATCTTTCTTGACTACTTCACTGATCAGAGCAAGGTTGTAACCTCAAATCTAACCCTATTTCCATGCTTTGTACTGATATTTTCCATGAATAAGTTGTATTGAGTACTTTACAAAAAGAAAATGAACATGAATAATAGTGTTACACATAGGGATATAATAGTTTGTGTGCATAATTCTATCATTATTACATTATGCAGTTTTTTACTTGAAGCCAAAGGACTACATTTTGTAGTATTCCTAACCCACACATTTAAGTACTTTAGGTGATGTTTTTCCACATACACATTTTTTAGGATGCAAGATGGGAGCAAACTTCCGAAGTGTCAATTACAGTAATGCTTTTTACATAATAGGTGTAATGTAAGGGTTAGGAAAACTACTATGTTTCCCTTGCCAGAGCAACACAAGAGCACTCAAATTCTGTGCATATGACCTATGAGAGAGGGAAGAAAAACAAACACATTATTCCTATTCTAATCACATCAGAACATAATACAATGTCTAATAAGCCATGTTCCAAACAATTCGGTTTCTGAAATCTGACAGTGATACTTCCCAGACTTATTCATAAATATTGTGAATATAGAGGATAACATTAACATGCATGGTGCAAAGATAGTTTGGGAAAGAATTTGGGCACCATTATCAGAATAATAGTGGATAAAGTTCTAGTAAATGCAATCTCTCCAAAAACATAATATGCATAGTATGTTTCTTCTGGTAATATTCTGTCTGTATAACAGGGCAGAGGTTCTTAACTTGAGATCCAGGAAATTTTGATGGCTTATGGGGGATTTGAGGTGCACATACAAAAGCCTACACATTCTGAGAGGGAAAATCTATGCATGTACATATATGTACATGTACTTCTATCAAATTCATATGCTGCACAAACGTCTAAATAAAAATTTTATTTTAAATTACAAATGCAAGAACAAACCATAGTAATCAACAGTACAGGTGACTGTGTCACTAGGAGAAAACACAGATCATTATATTATAAAACATTTATTAAAGATATTTTGAAATATAAGGTTTGCTTGTTAGTACTTCAAAATTGTTGCAGCTATTAGGCATATTTCTAGAGTTTCTTATACACTAAGAAGAAAAGCTTCATTTGAATTACATTTCAATGTAATTGGCTTTTATTTAAGTCTATGTACTATTCATTAAAAAAATTGAAAGGAAGCCCAAACGCTTCACTTAATATGACTCTTGGAATCAATATCACTAAAAAAAAAAAAAATAAAAGGATCTCTGAGCGTGTCATGGTGATATTTTCTGAAAATTTCAACTACTTGCCAAATAGCAGAAAGATTGTGATTTCAAAGGCAGTTCTTCAACAAAGGTTGCAAAATTTATCTCAAAAAATGGCTAGGGATGTATCTCAAGTGAGAAACTACTTGCTCCATGATCATGAAGCCCCGAGTTCAATCTCCAGTTACAAAAAAGAAAAAGAAATAAAGGAACAAAAGAATGAACCAATGCAGCAGTGGTATTCACTAAGATACTATATTGAAAAAGAACTACATAACTTGAATTTGGGGAGGGGAAAGAAATATTGAGAGAGAGGGGGGGGAAAGGGTGACATTGTTCAAAAAGAAATGTACTCTTTATCTGACATATAATTGTAACCCCTCTGTACCAAAAAATAAAAAATTCACAAATAAACGCAAAAAGGAAGAGTAAAAGGAACGAAAAGGGAACTGTCAGGTTAAATTTTGAGACAAATTTTTTTCTTTTTGTGGCTATTTTAGAATGTAAGGAAGCAAAATGCTATGAGAAAGGCGATTGTAGCTTTCTTTTCTGCCTTTTAGATAGATAGGAAGATATCTGGAACCTTGTACAAATGTTCTAAAGCATGTTCAGGTCTAGTGTAGGAAGCCCTGAAAAGCCAGAAGGTGTTTTAAGTTCCTTAAGGTATTCCACTGTGGCCTGGGGTTGTTGAAAAGGAAAAGGATTGAATCCCTGGGTTTTTGAAGATAATACAGCATGATTCCACGTGTGGTTGAGGGCATTCTGAAATGGTCAGCTTGTGACTTAGCAGTCCATTTTCACGTCATTGATTTTTCACTGGTGATTGAATTGAACTTGCCGCTTCATCAGAAATCGCCTTTAGCACCTAATCTTTGGTCAATTTTCTTTTGGTTTGTTTTTTTTTTCCTTCTAAATCATACCATATTAATCATTGTTGACACTTAATACCAAATGACACTCTTAAGAGAGGGAAGGACATAGCGATTCAACATCTTCTAACTTAGTTGCTCAATAACAAATTAGTTGCCATTCAAAAACAAGTCAATACTTGCTGTTTTTGCTTGATTACAAGGCATTCTTAACCACAAGTTTTGCTTTTTAGCAAAGCAAAGAATAGTGGAAAGACAAAAATATCATGTACAGGGTAAAGAGTGTTCTGATTCTGTGCTGAGTTTTTTACCAAGTGAAAAACAACCTGAAATATTTGCTGGGTTTGCAGTCCAGATATTATTGCTGCAAAAAAATTATCCAGAAGGCCAGACCATACAACTTTGGAGGCATGTTTAGGAGTTATTTGTGAGTATAACTTAATGACGCTCTGAATCACTTGAAAGATTTGTGTTAATATTTAGAAACTTGACCTTTCTTCCCATTAAAAATTGGAAGCCAAAAATAAAAAAAGACTGAGCATATTTTCTGCATATTTTTTACGAAGATCTTATAAAGAGAAGTATACTACCATTGGTAAACAGATTGAAGTTACATGATACTTGGGGAAATGTTTCAATAAATTAAGAAACAGTTGTATACTATATAAATTTTCCTCTTGGTATTTATGATAATGCTTTTTATTGCCAGGATTCTGTAAAACAGAAATCCAATTTTATACCCTGCCTAGAATGAGCATGCATATAGTAATTACTGGAATTGAAGAAATAGTGAGTGATGTTTTCATATTAATTTACTTTTTAAACTTACTTCAAGGGTTAATGTCTGGAGATAGCTCTTGGGAAAATATTTGAATAATGTTTTTCATATTATTATTTCACACTTTCACTGAGAAAAGTCTCTGTCTCCAAATTTATTCACACTTAAAATATTAACAATTTCTATATAGGGTCTTCTCTGTCTTTTGCTTCAATTTTCATATTCTAAGATTACTCCAGTTGTTTCTCTGTGGTTTTCAATTATTTCTATTCATATTTAAGCCATTTGGCTGCTTTGTGTTAACTCTTCATTTTTATTGAATTGACTGTCAATATTTCATTCCATTCATTCACTCTGGAATTTCTTGCTATAGGAAACATTAAAAAAGTCTTTGAAAAATGGAAGTGGCTCTATGGCTCAAGAGTTAGAGTGCTAGCCCAAAGCCGAATCGCTCAGGGACAGCATCCAGGCCTAGTGTTCAAGCCCTATGCCTGGCGGAAAAAAAAAAAAATCTTTGAAAAAATCATGTTTTCATGGGTAAGAGATAATAATATTTCAACAGGTTTGAATTTGACTTGAAAAAAGGTATACTGTATATCCGTAGCTAAACCTTTCTTGCTTGCAATTTTTTTTTATCACTGAGTTTTATGTGCTTCTCTAATCACTCAATATGATTAAGTTTTAAATTTACCATGTTATAAAAATGTACTAATATGTATTAAATCTTTGGAATTATTTGGCTTGAGATTATATGGCCGCTTTTACACCTATTTTCCATTTAATATTATTAAACCACTTTTACTTCTGTGTCTATAAAATAGAAACACTGTGTTGATCAAAGAAAGAAAGAGGGAAAGTGTACATTGAGAAAGTGAAGCAACAGTCTTCATCTACCAGTAAGAAGAGAAGGCTTGTAGGTAGGGATGTCAGGGGGAAATTACAGGAGAATAAAGGAAGAGTGACATTGTCTAAGAAGCATTGTACTTAAAACGTGGCTTATGGAATTGAAACCCCTTTGTACAAGTACTTACTAATAACAATTTTTAAGAAAGAGAGTAGAGCATCATATGGACAGGCATTTATTGGAAGCTGTGATCACCATGTACCGGCTCATGGAAATGAATACTCAGTAGAACATCTAATCCCTGTTGTGAAGTTGAGATATCCTTTGTCTACAATATTGCATCTTTTCTGCTCAGTGGGCTATCCACAAACTATGTAGTTGTAAAACATTTAGATATTTTCAAGAAATCACTGAGAACTTGATAGTTATTGTTTTTGTTTCCTGAAAATATCTCTCAAGGAAGATAATCAACAGGATTATCTCTGATGTTTCTAAGAGGCACCATGATATTGAACTGAACTTAGAAATCATCAACAGTGAGTCAGCGGAACTTTCTTCCCAATAGAAATGATGGGTGGCTTTTATGCTTAATAGTAATATTATGGAACTATTGTGGTCTCTAAACTGTTGACTTCCTCCCTTGAACGCATGAAAATGTAGTTCACACTTTCCTGTGAGACTGAGAAATCAGTTTCGTTGATAGCAAGACAAAGTACCAATGTTCTTAAACTTCAATGCTTTATCTTAGATGATAACATTGAGATCAAGGAAAGTCCTCCATACTTTCACTCGGTGTCCTCTGGTACAGTGACAAGAATAACCCTGTGCTTGAAAAAAGATTCTAATCAGCAGGACTGCCAAGATACTCGTAGAATGCAGTATATTAATTTCCCTAGGGAAGTCTATAAATAAAGTCAGGGAACTTGAAATGAGGGGGCGGTCCTACGTACATGTACTGGAGACTGAGAATCACCAGGTTTTAGAACTAGAGTCAATATTTGATTCACAGGCTACTTATGTCAAGTCCTGTTGGGGAAATATTTCTGTCAGGAATAAATTTAACCAGATGCCTTAAATACTTTCAGAAGAATGGGGAAGCACAGATGAGAGAAAGTTCATGGTATCAAGGCATTTATGCTTCCGACATTTCAGAACAGCAGCACGGCTCATTTCAGCTACCCATACACATTCAGTGCATAGGAAAACATAAGGAAGGCTGACTTACCTTGCTTTTAACTATGTTACTTGTTCCTGTTGATTGTCATGAGTGGTACAAAACAATTCCGACTTCTCTATCTCTAGTCACTTCTTTTACCAGAATGTAAGCATGAACTCAGCAAGGAAGTCTGGAAAATGTGATTTTTGCTTTCTTGCCCCAGAGATCCAGAGACAGCACAGAGATTTGAATTCAATGCTGAGCACAAGCAGCACAGTTAATAGTATGGGATTTACTTCTTTTGTTCTGTGCATTAAGAAATTGAGATGATTGCTAGGATGCAACTTCCTAGTAGATCCCCTCTACAATCTAATTCTCTAACACCCCAACTATCCATACTGTCAATCACCCAAATCATCTTATTCACACTGAGTTTTGAGACATGAAAAAGTAAACGGGAAATAAAAATCTGGGAACTAAAACTTAACCTTATACATTACTGCATGTTCTCACAAATATATTCCTGAGAATTTCATGTTAACTATAGGACATAATATGCTGACCTGATTCATAGCAGCAGAAAAATTGCTTTACAAAAATGAGAAAGATAACTAAACATTGGCTTTGACATGAAATCCCAAAATGACAATTTTGTGAGAATAATTTTTCTTGTTTAGTCTGCAAATTGTGATTCTTTCTAGCACAAAGAAACAAGAAGTCTTCCATGGGTATTTAATGATACTGTGGCTACAACATTTACAAAAATACCCCTCTCCTTTATTTTGATGGTACATGATGATATGCTTTAATTATTGTACTTACAATGAAAATTATAATCATCATAGTAATAACATTATGAACAGCATGTTGTAGTGGACATGTCTGACACGGAGAGATAGGGCTCATCATTCTCAAAACTCATTCAACTTTAAAAATTCCTGAACCTCTAATCATCTTATCTGATTTAGGAAAAAGAAGCAGACCACAACCAGTTAAATTCTCTTAATATTCACGCTTCTTCAGATGAGCTAGATCTGGCCTGAAAGAACTATGTCTCCAAGGAAACTTAACCTTATTCTCTTTCTAAATCTAAAAATACTTTCTTCTAGTTACCTCGCTTACTCTCACAGGCTTCTTGTGATTTTATAGCAACTGGTGGAAAATTTAACAAAAGCATTGAAATTAAAAAAAACAAAACAACTTTCTTTCTCTAAAGTCCCTAATTCCTAATACTGGCTGAACTTTCTGCAGGTTTGCTTTTCTTTCTTTCTTTTTTTCCATTTTAACCCTTGTCTTCATGTCAACAACACCACTCACCTGATTATTTCTTATTCTGCCTGTGCTAGCCTGCAATCAGAAGCATTCTTCTTTGATCTGCTCTGCATTCCAGCCCCTTTTGGGTCAATGCCACCTTGGTAACATACACTTGCTTTCCCCAAACTCATTCTACCTGAGTGGAGCAGGAAAACCTTTTTAAAAAAAAAATTAGGGCGAAGCTACAGAACTGATAACCTGACAGAGCAATTACAGTAAAACTCCATTATAGAGCACTTTACTATTTCACAGATCTGATTATATTTTGGGTCAAACTGCAACCATGGTGTGTACAATTGTGCATCCCTCTCAATATGCGATGAAAGGAGCCGACAGGGGAGGTGCTGCCGTATCGTCTGACATCAGCATTGTTATAGCACACTTTTATAGCATTGATTCATGTTGTGAGACAGAAAAAAAAATGACTTTCTATGCAATTTTCAAGGACAAGTGCAAACCAAGGTTGGCAGAAAAAGCAATATAAAGCATCACTTTGTCTCATAATAGAACTAGGTAGCAGTCCGTATCATCATAGTTGTATTGCAGATTAATTTACTGTCGTCAAGTGTTTCATAAATGAATTTGTGTGGGAGATGGGATAAGAAGATATTCAAGGACTGGGAATATGGCTTAGTGTAGAGTGTTCGCCTTGCATGCTTGAAGGCCTGGGTTCGATTCCTCTGCACCACATAAAAAGTAAAAGCCACAAGTGGTGCTGTGGCTCAAGTGGTAGAGTGCTAGCCTTGAGCAAAAAGGACGGCAGGGACAGTGCTCAGGCCCTGAGTCCAAGCCCAATGACTGGCATAAAATAAAATAAAATGAAAAGGTATATTTGATTTGAGTGGGAATATTTATGCACTTCAATGACTAGAGAAGATGTCTCTGATATGCTCATGATAATACACTCCTCTGGCTCCCACACAGCTTGGTGATAGCTTATGGTCAATGTACTGATGTACACAGGTATACATGTACACATTTTCATACTGTGTGCATCTCCTAGCATCAGGATTGACTTTTCCATTGAGTGTGTTGTAAAAGTCCACCTGCCTTGCAGGGAAAAATGTAATTTACTTTTTAAAGAAAAGACAGATTTATAGGCCAATGAGATATCTTAATATGGAATAGTAAAGTAGGAGTGTGTATCAAAACATTTCTTAGTTTCTTCATGGTGGCAGGGGCCGAAAGCAGTCATGACATGCATAGTCATATATAGCTCTTCAGTTTCTTCATGGTTTCCTGCTTGGACATAGGTAGGTGTAGTACAAAGCACAGGGGAGTTAATGGCTCCTCTGTATACATTGGAGAGTAATTTTAGGGGACAATTTTATGATTTTCTTGAAAAGGCAAAACCCTTCATTTTTCCTCTATTGCATGGTTATAAACAGGATACACCACAATTCTGTACAATTTTTGCATCCATTCCTTTCATTCTAGTGTCAGTTTCTTACATTTCAGGGGAATTCTTTTTCACAAATGTGATTTCTCAACTAAAAACAGATTTATTAAGGTATGATGTACATAAGATATGTCAGTTTCAAAATATATAAGCCTTTTAGAATACTCAATGGTGCACACTTGTGAACACTGGGCAATATTCTATGTTTAAGACACTGAACTCACATTAGTAGTTATTTTGCCTTTTTTTTTTTTTTTACTGCAGCTTATGTGACTACCACTTTGCTCCTTTTTGGCATGGGTTTTTCTATTGGGGTCACTTTATAAAATGTGACCATATAATAGTTTGCCTTTGGAATAAGTTTCTATTATTTTTCATAATATTTAAAAAATTCGACAGTGTAAGTCAGAATATTGTTCTTTTGTTTCCTAGCCAAATATTATTCTATTGTATGTATACATTTGTATGTATACATTATCTTTGCCTGTTCATCCATCAGCTGATAGAGGATGGGTGGCTTTTGTGTTTTTTTTTTTTTTTTTTTTTTTTTTGGCCAGTCCTGGGCCTTGGACTCAGGGCCTAAGCACTGTCCCTGGCTTCTTCCTACTCAAGGCTAGCACTCTGCCACTTGAGCCACAGCGCCGCTTCTGGCCGTTTTCTGTATATGTGGTGCTGGGGAATCGAACCTAGGGCCTCGTGTATCCGAGGCAGGCACTCTTGCCACTAGGCTATATCCCCAGCCCGGCTTTTGTGTTTTTGGCTATTAAGTAAAATGGTGCTAGGGACAATTAAGAAGATGTTTTTGTGTACAGAAGCTCCCAAATGTGGATAGATATTTTCACTCCATTTTATTTTCCCTAGGAGAGGAAGGGCTATGTCATGTGGTTTCTTTATATTTTACCTTTTGAGAGCCTCCAAAACTGTTTTCAGAAGTTTTTTTTTTTCCACATTTTTACACTTTCATCAGTAATTTGGAGTCTTCTGAGTTCTCAAATCCTATGTGACACTTGTTATTATCTTTCTTTTACTATAGTCATACTTCTAGGTATGATATGCTGCTATCTTGTGGATTTGCTTAGAACTTTCCTAACAATGAAGAACATTTGGTGGCTTTCAATGCACTTATTAGCCATATGTATTTTTCTTTGGAGAATAGTTCTATATAAATGACTTGTCAATTTTTTTTTTTTTTTTTTTTTTGCCAGTTCTGGGGCTGGATTCAGGGCCTGAGCACTGTCCCTGACTTCTTTTTGCTAAAGGCTAGCACTCTGCCACTTGAGACACAGCACCACCTCTGGCCATTTTCTATATATATGGTGCTGAGGAATCAAACTCAGGGCTTCATGTATACGAGGCGAGCACTCTTGCCACTAGGCCGTATTCCCAGTCTTTAATTCATTTAATTTCTAAGAATCCTCTAGATATCCTGCATTCAAAAATCTTGTAAGACACAATAAAAAAACATTCTCTCTCTCTCTCTCTCTCTGAGGTCTTTCTCAATTTTGAAGACAATAAATTTGTATTTAATTCATATGTAATTCCTTCACTGCTCATCAAGGTGAAGTTTAAGGTTTTTCTTGAAATCTTGGACAATCCTTTGGAAAAAAAACCTGATGTGAGCCGGACACAGCTGCTCAGGAGGCAGAGATCAGGGTCCATTGTGAGGAGAATACAGATATAAAAGCACCAGGTCCTGGTCTATGACACTGGTGCACACACAAAGAACAGTTCAGCCTTGCCACACATCGTTAATTGGGGCATTTTCTATCACACCTTGTATTACAGACACACTGAATTATAGACACACTGATGACAACTTCAAAGACCTACAGCAGAGATGTTCTCATTTTTTTCCCAAGTAATTTAGTTTGGGATCACTTCTAAGATGAAGTTGAACTGTCAGGTTTGCAACTGTTGATAGAGTAGAAAATGAAAAGCATTTACTGCTCATAGTCATCATCAAAATGAACTACCAAATAAATTGTATACTATATCAATAGAAATACCAGATGTACCATGCCCAACGTCAAGGAAACCAGCAATGTCATTTCTCCTTCAGTGTTCTTGGAACAGATTGTCAAGAGGCACTGATGACTGAGATTTCTCCATTTTCTTCTGCTGTCTATAATTTCATTGTTTTCATATTAATGAACTTTATTTTATGATTTTATCTCATGCCTTTGATACATAAAGAAGCCATTGCCAATGATTTCCTCTAAATATATTATTTTTAAGTCAATTCTTATATGTAAGTCTAAGGCTCATTTTGTGCTTGTGTTTGTAAATGGTAGTAAGTATGAATCCAATTCGGCCAGCCTCATTTTCTAATATTTGGTCATCTTGTCAACATCCAATGGATAACACAGTAGCTACCATTATAGATTTTCAGTTTTGTTTCATCAGCCTATTTGTCCCTAATAGTACCCCTATAAGATATCTTGGTCAAAGTAGGCTTCTAGAAAATTTGAACTCAGAAAGCATTAATCCTTCAGAATAAATCTTTTATTATGATTGCTCTTTCTATTGTATGTTGCTTATATATTGGTATGAAATATAGAAAATATTAGTGTCTGCAATAGGGGTGTGTAATTTTGAGTAGGATTACATTTTTTAATCTGTGAATGCATTTAGGTAATATTGCTTCAAAATACTATCCTTAACCCCATAAAATACAATGTCTGGGGGCTGGGGATATAGCCTAGTGGCAAGAGTGCCTGCCTCGGATACACGAGGCCCTAGGTTCGATTCCCCAGCACCACATATACAGAAAACGGCCAGAAGCGGCGCTGTGGCTCAAGTGGCAGAGTGCTAGCCTTGAGCGGGAAGAAGCCAGGGACAGTGCTCAGGCCCTGAGTCCAAGGCCCAGGACTGGCCAAAAAAAAAAAAAAAAAAAAAAAAAAAAAAAAAATACAATGTCTGTACTTTTTCAGGTTTTTTCTTGATTTCCTTGACCATGTTTTGCAGTTTTAGTTTTAGTTTGACTTTGATCTTTACAAAGATGGTATCACAAAGCAGACAGGATAAAAATATGATATGACAATTGTGAAAGGGAGATTTTCCTTTGGCTAGAGTTTTGATATTATTATTGACATATTATATCTGTAATATAATTTTTGCTTTACAACATTTTGTAAAGTATATTTATTGTTTCATGCAGAAAATGATATTTATTTTGTTAAGTTTATTGTCATTTGTGAATTTCTTAAATGCCTTGAATCAGAAAGTTCACTATTATAGCAAGATTCTGTGCTTGTACTGGAGTGTGCTTTCTTTACTGGCAGTTTACACTTGTCCCTTAGCTTTGTTTTCCTCCTAGTTGAAGTCTTAAGATCACAGTAGAGCAGTTGGCCTCCTTTCATAGGTAGCATGTATGCAACCTTGGACATAGGAACTATCGTATTCATCTCCAGGAATGTGTTAGATCTTCCAATGACTTTTGTAACTCAGCCCCTTTTCCTTTGTTTATTTGGTCTATTCTCAGTCCCATTTATTATGATTACTTCAGGAAAGTGAGATTTGAAAAATCACCAGTGAATGTTTCAAAGTCCAGCATAAGAGCAATTTCCCCAGGAAAAGCTCTGAGTGTAATGAAATAAAGACAATTTTCTGAGAACTGAGCTCTTGGGGAATAATTCAAACAGGTAAGTGATGAGTTCTCTTGTGTGAAACTTTATAGGGATTTCCAAACCTATTCCTCTCTCCACTGCAGCTTCTAGGCTGCTGAGTTCCAAAGCACCCTTTAGCTTGGTTGATGTTTTCCAAGGCTACTTTGCCATTAAGGTTAAGGAAATGGTCAGAGGTGATGGGCATTATAACATCTCAAACCTCGGTCTTCTTATTCAGAGCTATTCTTCTTTCCTTGAATAATGTTTTTAGTAATCAACTGTGTATGAGTTCATTTTTAGAGTTCTGCAAAGGTGGAGTTTGACATTTTCAACAAGCATTCTTGTGTTTTATTTTTAATGGAGAAGCAGCTATTTAGAGACAAGTGTTCGTTTTATCTCCCTGATGGTCTTCTCCAAATATTTTTCAAGCTACCTATATAAATGCTTGCATCAGATAATGGGTGCTCCAGGTTTTACAAATATAAGTATCTAAAGAAATAATAGCACAAATCAAATAGGCCTGATTCTCCTGGCATATAAAATTCAAAGATGAACTGATTGTGTTTCTAACAGGAAGTCCTTAATTTTACTTCTCTTTTGGAATTAGATGTATATAGAATTTGTGAAAAGAAAATGAATGACATATTTTTTTAGACAGAATTGTACCTTACATTTCTTTCCAGAGCAAGGATTGTTCAGAACATTTAGTCATCATTTTAGTTCTGTTATCCTCGATTAAAAAAAAAACACATATTGGCTGTGTTAAGCAAATGCTCGTTGTAGCTCAATGCTTGTGTGTATATAAGCCAATGTTCAACAATGAAGATTACACATTTTCTTAATATAACTTCTAAATTATAGAAAGTCCAGATGCTCTGCTTATAAAATGCCTGCACCTAAACATTATCTGCTTAAATTATATCCAGGAAAAAGGGCTTATATACTCTCAATAAAAACAAACATTTACAATATCCCATAAGGAAATTGTAATGTTACATAACACATACACACATCACTGTATCTATGTCTCTATGTGTATATATATATATATATATATATATATATATTATTCTATTTCTTATCCAAAATTAGAAAAAGAGTTCTACATGGTTTATGAAGGGTAAAAATTGTTTCATTTAATCTATTTATAGAGTAAAAAATAATTAACTGAATATTTGGGGACCACTGTTACCATCCAGTTTTACATAATGATAAACCTAGGTGTTGCCATTCCTAGGGAATGAATGACTATAGAATGAATTCTTAGCCTCATCTTTTTTTCTTATGTGTTTACCCATTTATGTAATTTATATATTTATTGAACCACAACTTCACTACTTTATTCCTACTACATGGCAATTTCAAGATCTTTAAAGGGAAAAGTCCATCCATATTCTATCCATGTTAAAAAATGCTAACTATTTTTTCCAATTTCTCAGAAGGCTAAACATAGAGCTCCCCTAGACCCAGCAGCCCCACTTTTGGGCATCTACCCTAAAGACCACAAACAAGAACACACTAAAGCCACCAGCACAACAATGTTCATAGCAGCACAATTTGTTACAGCTAAAATATGGAACCAACCCAGAGGCCCCTCAGTAGACGAATGGATCAGGAAAATGTGGTACATATTCACAATGGAATTTTATGCCTCTATCAGAAAGAATGACATTGCCCCATTCATAAGGAAATGGGAGGACTTGGAAAAAATTATACTAAGTGAAGTGAGGCATACCCAAAGAAACATGTACTCTATGGCCTCCCTCAGGGAATAATTAGCACAGGTTTAGGCTAGTCACAGCAGAGGATCACAAGAACCTAATAGCTATGTCCTTATGAATTCATAAGATGATGCTAAGTGAAATGAACTCCATGTTATGGAAACGACTGTTATATCACTGTTGTAATTACTTTGAACATGCCATGTGAAACCGTAGCTACTATTGTTGATGATCCTCTTGTATCCCCTTCCTGTGGTTGTACCCGCACTATCACTGTATGTCATCTGAGTACACTGGATACTGTATACATTGGTATTAGAACTAGGGAAGTGAAAGGGAATATCAAAATCGAGGGACAAAGGATAAAAAGACAAACGACTCCAAAAGCAATACTTGCAAACCATTTGGTATAAACCAACTGAACAACTCATAGGAGGAGAGGGAAAGGGGGAGGGGGGATGGGGGATGAGGGAGGAGTTAACACACAGTACAAGAAATGTACCCAAGGCCTAACATATGAAACTGAAACCTCTCTGTACATCACTTTGACAATAAATAAGAAAAACAATAAAGACCAAAAAAAGTCATCTAAGGGGTTTCAATTCAACTGTTCATTTTTCATCACATTTGCTACAAGAGAAAGCATGTATAAAAGAGAAACTATATTATAGTGTGATATACTATGTGCTTCACATTGAATGCATAAAAGTTTTCTTGTAGTAAGTTATTGATATTATTTTGATTTCAAAAATATATCAGGTGGTCCTAATTAAGAAGTATATTTGTGCTCGATAACTTTCAGATGTCAATTTATAGAACAGGGAGAGTTTGATTGATTTTTGTTTTATTTCAGAGATTCTGAATCTTACACTGTCATATACAGATGCCATCTAAGACTCGATTTTCTTTTAGTGCTGGAGTTCAAACCAAGGGTGCCATACTTGCTGAGTAGGCATTCTACCACTTCAGCCATTCCTTTCACCCTTTTTGCTTTCTCATTTGTTTTTGAATAACGGCTGATGTTTTTGCCTGCACTGTCCTGGACAGTGGTCACTTAACTTACTGAATTATATTCAAGAGCCACCATATCAAGCTTACTGTTGACATAGAATTCTTGCTTAGATTGGCCTTGAGCCAACAATCTTTCTAATCTCCACCTCCCAAACCTCCCAAGTAAGAAGTGGCTACACTTACAGGGATGAGCAAATGAACTGAAAAGTAACTATGTTCTTTAAAAAGTCTTGGAAACAAGTGGGTTGTCTTTGTTGTTGTTATTTCCAATGTACCATAAGAAATTTTGCCTTTTTCTTTTGTCTTTCTTCCATATGGTTTTACCCCTGATGTCACTGTAACTGACTTTGGTACACTGGGTATTGTATGTCAGTTTATTGGAACAAGTATAGGGAAACACCAAAATGGAGAGTCAAAGGATAAAAGGCCAACCAATGAAACAGCAATACTTACATGACAATATGTTGTAAACCAACTGTACAACTCGGGGGGAGTGGTGGGAGAAGGGAACCAGGGAGTGAGGGAGGTGGGAAAAAAACGAAGGAGGAGGTAACAAGTAAGATAAGAAATATACTCACTGCCTGACATGTAACTGTAACCCCTCCGTACATTACTTTGACAATAATTGTTTTTAAATTCACTTGTAATCTTTTTCATCTCTAGACAGGGTTTTAATCATATCACATATAAGTCAAGATGATACAAAGTGCAGTGTCTGTACTTATAATCTCACCTAAACAGGAGGTATGACTCAGAAGGAATTGGTTGTGGGACAGCTGGATCAAAAATTTATTTGAGCCTCATCTCAACAAATAAGCTGGGCATGGTCATATTTGTCTATGTTCCCATCTATGCAGAAGGCGTTGATAGGGAAATTAGCAATTTAGCAGGTCAAAAAAAACCAACAACAACAAAAAATGAGATCTTACCTGAGAAGTAACTAAAGGTAATAAAAAGGGCTCAAGGTGTGGCTCAAGTGGTAGAGCACCTGATGAATAATCTTGAGGCTCTGAGTTAAGCAGACCTCATGCTGACTTCATATACAGCCAATAAAAACCCAGAGGTCTATAGGACTGAGGTTTAGCTGTACAAAGGTAAGTTGTATGTTTGTGTCGTACCTTCATGTGCGTTCCTTCTATCTGCCTAGCTTCACATGGCTATCCCATTCATCAATCGAGGTCAATCACATTGCACATTGGCTTTCTCTTAAGTGAGAGTCTATCCAAGGAAATCTGTCTCTTCTTATCTCAGTAAACATTAACATTGACACTAAATTTCATAACTCTTCCTTGAAGCCTAGAATAAGCACATATTAGTATAGTTACTGGCACAGCATTGTGATCAGTTAGGTACATGAAAAATTTGAAATCTATTCCTTAAGAGGAAACTCATTTTTTCCAAAGTAATATAATTGTTATTAAAACAATGATGAGAAAGAAGTTTCAGATAGCAGTTATTACAAGAGCACGTGTCAAGTCAGAATGCCATTTAATGTTTCCACCTCAGGTCTATTTGTGGAATTATGTTTTTCTTTTTTATTTCCAGTTTTGTTGTTGCCTCGCTTGTATAGATTTAGCACAGGAACACACATTGTTTATGAAAAAATTTAAAGTCTCTATTCTGTCAATCTTGGAATATTCTCAATAATCTAATTATGTTCTTTTGACATTTAGTGTGGTGAAAGTCCTTATCTTACATTTTGCACACACCAGTGAGCCTTCATTTGAAAAAAAAAAAAAACTATTCATAATGGTTCTGGGTATTGAATATTGTGAAAAACTCAATGATTATAGCCTTATTTCAAATGACATAAAATTATGTTTACTTATTCATTCTACAAAGATAGAGATGTACCATTTTTCACAGTAAGAATTTTGTTATTTTGTTTTAAAGGAGATACTATAGCCTTGTTTAATTCCATTATTTTTACCTGAACGTTATATTTATTTTAAATATTTCTCTAAGTGATTTACACTTGTGTCATATTGCAGATAGTCTACATCTGCTTTTATTCATATTTTAATTTGTATTGTTGTTGGTAATAATATTTACTATTCATATATAGTGTATATGTTCATATATAGTATACACACAGACATACACACTTCCTACTATGCTTTGATGGTTGTGATACCCCTAACATTATATTTAAAAATCTTTACCCTCAGCATTTCAACGTGATATGCTAATACATGGGATACCTGAGATACTAATTAGTCTAAGATGGTAGAAACACCACAAATTTTATTGGTGTCTTCCTAACTATAACTAAGGAAACACCCACTTCTTTATCAAGTGGAAGATAATTCTGTTGTTTATAAATTCCTCAGTGTACAGGGTTTTGCTGTAACATCCAGAATAGTCTAAAACATTATTTTATGAATATTTTAAAGTTATTTTTTGATAATTGCTTGTTACTCTCTTGGGATTTTGAGTTAGTTGCTGCAGTTTTTTTCAGATTCTCTTCTGATGTTTTATTTTTATTTTAGTTTTGTTTTATTGTAAGGGTGAGGTCAGAGAGGTTACATTGCTTGTAGGACATTGTTACCCTCTCCCTTGTTTTCTCCTGTTTCCTCTCCCCCCAAATTTCCACTCCCCAAAGTTGTAAACTTCATTCCCAACAAAGTGTCTTGTGAGTATCTCTGTTGCAGTGGTTCACCTTTTGCCTTTTTCTCACCATTTTGTTATTTCCCTTCTCTTCCCAAAGTCAGATGAACATATATACAAGGCATGGGGTACCAAAATCAAAAAGGGTGACAACCAAAAGAGAAAAAAAGAAAGAAAAAAGAAACGACTTCAAACAATACTTTAAGAAACAAAAACACAAACAAAGAAACAAAAGAAAACTTCTGGGTTCCATATCTTGGAGTTTATTCGATTAGCACCATCTTATGTGGTCATATGTACAGAGTTATTGAGCTGTTGTGATGCTCAGCTAGGACTCTCCTAGACGTACGCTAATTATTACCAACAAGGGAATGGCCATACCATTCTGAATGTGCCTGATCTCGTCTGATGTTTTATTTTTTTATCCTTTTGGATTGGCTAAAACTTGTAATGCAAAGTAAAATAGGAGTGAATGGAAAAGTAACTATTTTCTCCTTCCACTCTCACTATTAGGTGAGCTATTCAGAGAGATTTTTTAATAGAGAGTATTTGGGATTTAGGGATGTTATTTTCCATTACTATTTCGCTCCGTCCATTTTCATAAATGCTTTCCCTATATATTGAATTAATTTTGTGACTCTCCCCTTAAGCAGTTAATGTGGTGAAACACATAAGAGTTTTTCTGACAGTGGACCATTCTACTAAGGCTGTATAAAGTAGTGAAATTACCAATCTCCAGAGTCACATTTATATCATTTAAATCTTGTTTAATTTGTTATTTAGCATTAGAAAATGCTTTTCTCATATATAGGTAACTCAGTGACCAAAACAGTTATTTTTGAAAACAAAATATTTTTGGAATCAATATATATGCAAAACACTTAAAATAATGCCTACGAAAAAGCATAGATAGTATGGAATAGATAGTGATTGGAATACATATATTAGTAAATATTCACAGAATATGTTTCTAAATATAAGTATAAATATGTATTTATTAGAGAAAAGGAAATTCACATTGTAGAACTGTCTAGAGCACAAGAGGTAGCAAGTATTATTTTAAAATTATCTTCCTAGAATGATGCAATTTGAACTTAATAATTATGATTTAAATATACTGCCACATTTTATTTCTTTGTTTTGTTTAGAAATTTTGTCTGTTTGAATAAGTAAAATTTGTAAACAATTGTTATTTTTAGCCTTTTCTTTTTGAATAGCATGTGCATCAAAATCACTCTAGCCTCATAAATGTATATGATATTTACTTCATTTTCTATACTCTCTAACAGTGTATGTATCCTTTGATAAACATAAATTGTTATCCCTTTTAACACTATTTGGTTAATAACAACATCCACTTTGTTGCAAAGTAAAACAAAATTAGTACCTTAATGAAATAAGTACCTTTTTTGGAAAGAAAAGAAATTATTAAAAGCCTTAGGAGTTGGTAGTAAATGCTGAGACTTTTTTCTGAGATCAGAAATTACATAAATGTCAGAGATTGTCATATGTCAAAATTAGAACAGCTCCGAGGCCTGTGTTCTTAGTTTCAGAACTTCCATATGGATGAAACTTCAGGTACACATAGTTTGAAGGGTTTGGGATCTTTTCTTGGCTCTCTTTGCTTCTTTGTAAGTTTTGCGTATCTGGCTTACAAAAGCCAAGTATCTGGCTTCTTCCAAAATAACTGTGGCCCATGTGTCCTTTCTTAGGATTTGCCACCACTATTCTAAGGCATATCCTCAGGATAGGACTTGAAAAGGCATTATGTTCTCAGGCAGCCTGGCAGTATGAGCAAATATCCAAGGGTACATGCTTTCTCAATAATCCCTTACGTGCTCTATCATCCCACCTGTGAGGAAGTGAAGCGATGCTCGTGCCTGTCTTTGAGAGATAGGATGGCCTTGGTAAATTAAATGAGTACATTGATTAAAAAAAAGAAAATAACAGGTACACTCCAGCAAACTCCCAAGTAAGAGTCCATGGTGAAAAAGAAGGCTTCTATGAGAAAAATCTAAAGGCTTCTTGTCTTTGTGACTGGTGGGAAAATGGTGCTAAATTCCTGACTGAGACCTGAGCTGAAAAATCATGTTTATCAACTAATTTGTGCTCACATGGGAAATAAAATGAGAAGGATCCTGGGACTTCATACTTTGGAATCTGCACTTAGGTCTCTAGGGAGAGATATAACTTGTCTTCAGCTTTATAACTCAACATTGCCCTACCTCAGGGAGGGCTGGGAGATTGGGCGGTATGCCGTTGCAGTACAGCAGGTACTAATGTCCAGATTTTATCCCTGAATGAATTCAAGGCCATTGCCAACCAAGAGTACTCTCATCTCTTTACCCGAAGGCTCCTTTTATTCCTTGGCTTCATTTCTTCTGGATATTGTGAAGACGTCTTTACACAGGAAATGACTCAGAATATCAGGACAATTAACCGTCCTTGAGAGCATGCTTATGCCACAATTAAATGCATCTGTATAAAATCCCAGCATTATTTTCCATGGTGTGCAGGGCATGCTTTTACAGAGTTCTTAATGTGGAATTCCTGTTTTTATAAATGTAATTATCTGAACATAGAGCATTTTCAAAGCAATATCTAGGTGTCTTTTTCCATTGAGAACTGTGGTGACAGTTAATAAATACCAAACCCTTTAGGACAATTAGGATGAGGAATACAATGCTGGCAAATGCAAACATCAAAAAACTATAAGCTCATAAGCAAAAAATCTGATGTTAACTCTCATAATGTAAGATAGATATTATTCACTTCTTTGTTCACCCTGATTTATATATCTTAGTCTCTTAGTACAAGGATTAAAGTAGATATTATATCTCATTGGAAAAAAGCCTTTATAACCCTGTTTACTGTAAGCTATCCTCAGAGAAATCAGCTACTGTTGGGTAAAGAGACTACTTCATGAGCTGACTATGTTAAATACAGGTTTAATCAGATTCTGATATGAGAAAAGAATACATCTTATTAAAGTTCTCAAGTGAAAACACAAACTAATGGAATTCCAGAAATCCTGGCCTGTTCTTACAAAATGAGCCTAATGTATACTCATGCGGTTATTTCTGTATCCTAGAATATATGTATGGGGTTATTATATCAAATAAGTACATATTACAGAATGCCTGTGTTTGAGACTAGCCCAAGCAAAAGTCCCAGAATTTATCAATATCACAGACCAAGCTGATAAAATAAATAAATAAATAAATGAATAAATTCATCAACAGGAACTCAAAATGGGCCGATGTGATCATTTCTATAATATTTCAGCTTACATACTTGTCTACTTCTGTGTGGGGGATAAAGGTACACAGGAATTTCTTGTCCAAGCATGAAGCTACTTTTTCTTATCAAAATGATTTAAATGAATAGATAATATTTAAATTGATTGATGCCAAGTTATTATTTTGATGAGCTATGCTAATATATGACCTCCTCATCAAGAAGTCCCCAGGGAACATGGTACATATATGTGAAGTAGGCAGGCAAAGCCTGTGAAAATTCAAAATGTTTCCACAAATGTAATTCACGGGTCATGTATTGAAGAATAGAACAATTTATTACAGCAACTATGAAGTTCTTCAAAAATAAAACCAAACAAACAAATAAACAAAAAACAAACTGCCAAATAATACTCCTAAACAACTCTGGACATATGCTCAAAATTATATTAGTCAGCATTCAATAAAAATTCCTGAAATTTTATTTTGTTGTTGTACAATTCATAGTAGCCAGGTCATAGACTCAGTCTAGGTGTCTGTCAACAAATAAATACATCAAGAAAACAGGAGTAAGTATAGGTATGTATTCAATAAATTGTTATTCAGCCATGAGATAGAACAAAATTTGACATGCTTAGTGATACCATTCACATTTGTTCAATGGAGGTTTTTTGTAGTTGCATATAATTATCTGTTCATTTGTACAATCAAAATAATGTGCCTTTAAATACTTTAGCTAGTTAGCAAGATAGTAGGTTCAGCATACTAACAAGCTAAGCAATCCATCAACACCTTAAGGCAATTTATGTATTAAAAAAAAAAAGCCAACCAACCAACCGAAACAAACCCAACAAAAACAAAATGAAAAAACTGTCTTTTTGGTCAGAACCGTAATTGAGATTTCACCACAGTTAAGAAGAAAACAAAATCTGGATTGGCCTTGTAGAATGAACTTATGAAAAAGAGGAAAAAAATCAACATATTGATCAAATAGATGATTGGACAGGCATCAGTACAGTGAAAGAGTGAGTCAAAAATTTTGGTTCAGGGCTGGGAATATGGCCTAGTGGCAAGAGTGCTTGCCTCCTACACATGAAGCTTTTGGTTAGATTCCCCAGCACCACATATATGGAAAACGGCCAGAAGGGGCACTGTGGCTCAGGTGGCAGAGTGCTAGCCTTGAGCAAGAAGAGGCCAGGGACAGTGCTCAGGCCCTGAGTCCAAGCCCCAGGACTGGCCAAAAAAATAAAAAAAAATTGTGGTTCAATGGTGGCTCATGCCTGTAATCCCAGCACCTCGGGAGGCTGAGCTCTGAGGATAGTGATTGAAAGCCAGCCTGGGCAGGGAAGCCAATGAGGCTCATATCTGCAATTAATCAACAGAAAACCGAAAGTGGCACCAAGGCTGAAAATAATAAAGCACTACCCTTGAGTAAAAGGGCTCAGGGACAGTACTCAGGCCCTGAGTTCAAGCCCCATGAACAACAACAACAGAAATGTGGCTGGAACAGTATGCATTTTTTCGAATAGTAAAATGCTCAGAGTTCAAACATTTCACCAGAATTTCTAAATTTTTGTTCTACCCATGCTTAGCATCTTGGTATTATTGCCTTTGAGTTGTCTTAGAGGCATGTCTGTGAAATATTCTACTTTTTCTTCTGTATTTCAGAAGAAAAATATTGAGAGAAAGCAACAAAGGGATATTTCTTTATAAGATATGATGTTTTATTGGTAACCACAGTCTCAGGAAAACTGTGTATTAATATTATACTAGTCAAAAATGTTTTAAAAGCTCATCCTTGAAAACGGTTTGGTCATTTGGAATATTAGTTTTCTACTTTTAGGCATACCTAAAATCCTACTGTGATTTAAATGAGTTAAACTTGATCAGCTTTGTTTAAAATAGTTTCTTAACAAATGAGAAAGGGATTAAGCATATAATAATTGTCTGTTCTTTTCTTTCTTTTTTTTGGGGGGGTGCCAATATTGGGGCTCAAATTCAGAGCAATGTCCTTGAGTTTTTGTGCTCAAGCCTAGCGTTCTATAACTTGAACACAATTCCACTTGCAGACTTTCTTTTGCATTTATAACTATTGGAGGTAAGAGTCTCACAGACTTTTGACTCCAACTGGCTTCGAACTGAGATCCTCAGATTTCATTCTACTGAGTAGCTAGTATTAGAGGCATGAGCCACTGATTCCCAACAAAGCTGTTTAGATTATAGAAACAAAGTGTCCCTTTTTCTACACCATATATTGTACCTTTATTGAGTTTTTAAGCAGGATAAAAAAGTGATTTACCCACAGAAATAAATTTGTTTATCATTTCAGCATTAGACTTCATTTGTAGCTTAATAATATTTTACTGTAGGATTGTTATCAAATACTAGAGTTATACATTTGAGGCACATTTATTTTTCAAAAAAGCCATCTAGTTTCAAAAAGTTAAGCTCAAGGTCTTTCTGTTTTCATTTCTATTTATAAAAACAGTCTCTCCATGACTAACTCATCACAACTGTGAAGGACAATTTATTCTCAAGATTAGGGAGACCAACCTAAATGGAAGGTATGTTGTAGTCACAATACTTTCAAGGCTAGATTATTAAACTATACTGTCTATTTACAAAGTAAGGTATTAGAATAAATAGATATCCTTACCACTTGTCAGAGTGATTTTTATTATTCAGAAGCTAAAATAATGTGAAATATGTAGTTTATATATATATATGTATATGGTCCCAATTTGAGCATTGAAATTATCGTGTAAATACAGTGATATGCCTTTGACAGGTGTTCTTACAAAGATTGTAGGTGGAGTGAATTATTTTTAAAGTTGGCTAGCTTTCAGAGTTTGCTTTCTTTGTAAGACACATGTAATTTGCATGATGTTAATATAAACAAATCAATTTCAATTTGTATGATTTTTGCTTCATGTGAAAATTTGTGAATCTGATTGAATTGTCTAAACAAATCTGCACACCCCTCTAACTTCTTGTGTGTTTGAACATTTATATTTAGAATTCTCAAGTATACCTAGGGAGAAACAAATATACCACAGAAACATCTGTTCTTCTTGGCAAACCACACCATGCTTTTTCACTTTTGCAAGGTCAAGAAAAATAGCTCGGAAAAATACTTGTTAATATGTATTTTTCATCAGCTTTTTTTTTTTTTGCCAGTGTTGGAGCTTGGGACTTAGGGCCTGAACACGGTACCAGGCTTCCTTTTGCTCAAGGCTAGCACTCTACCACTTGAGCCAAGCACCACTTCTGGCTTTTTTAAATATATGTGGTGCTGAGGAATCGAACCCAGGATTTCATGTATATGAGGCAAGTACTCTACCACTAGGCCATATTCCCAGCCCTAATATGTATTTTTAAAGAGACCTTACTCTAAATAATGAGATTTAACTTTTTATACTATAATCACACACTTATGTACACATGAACATACATTCACAAGATTAGAAAAAACCCACAAAAATGCAAAGAACTCATAGAAATATTTTCCCCCTATTTTGATAGGTTTTCCTTTATTTAAAGACTTACTGATCTCTTGGTTGACTTACCCTGTTCAGCTTCGTGCTATTCCATCTCTCCCCTCTTCGGTTTACCTTCAGAGATTATAAGCATGCAAGAAAGTTCTTATAATAGAAGCAAATTGTCTTTGAGGCTGGATTATCTTGTTCTCCCCAGTGAGCTAAGTTCAAAGTTGTAAAACTTCCTAACTTTTCAATACCTTTTCACACACCTAGATGTTGATTTACTGTTTAGAAATGTGGTCTAAGAGTCACAGGTGAATTTGATGTGGTTCCTGTTAGTTCTGCCTGGGCAAAGCCTCCAGCACAAAATTTTCAGTCTGAACAGCCTTCCATCAGGGGTTGCCTTAGGGATAAAAGTAATCATTTTAAAATCTTTCCTCCTATGTAATTTCCCCCTTCAAAAATTTCAAATCCTTCAAAGCCTGTGGGACCAATTAATTTTTTGAAGTTTCATGGTAGACCAAGTCAAGATAAAACCTTTAACATTATTATTTACTTTACATTGAATACTTCTAATGTACTATTGTCTTTTGCTTGATAGAAATAAAATTGTTGCCAACTTTGCTGGAAAATCATAAAGGTCTTGCTAATGAGAAGTGGCTTTGAAAGACAGGCATGAATATGAAGTTAATTATGTTTTGAAAAAGGACCGTGAATTGCTGGATATAAACTTCCAGGTGTAAGGATGAATGATCCAATGTGGATCTAAAAGTTATGGTGTTGAGCAACTAAAAGAAGGTATACCAACTTTATGGTCAGAATGACCTGGGACTGTGGTTAAAGAAATTGGTTAAGAAAGAGAATGCTTTCACTGTGGACAAAATTGAGGTAGCTTTTGTAAATCACTCGATGAGAAAATTTCCACCTAAATACTGGGTAAATGATAGTTTATGAGTTTAGAGTCCAAATTTCTCAACCTCTGATTGTTCTGTATAAAATTTGGCACTTCCATGATTAAGCTTAATTCAAATGTTTGATCTGTCTACTAGGTAATTAAAATTTTTTTCAGAAGGTGATTTATTTGGATAATTAACATAGGTGAAGTTGACAGTCCATGTGTAGAAATGAGATATATCTACTTGGGTCATAATGGTGTGATTTTGATGTTTTCTAACAAGAATTTTTCTTTTCGGGTAATTGGTGATGGATTGATAAAGGTCACTTGCTTCATCTTTCCTCACGACCTTTTCAAGGAAAGACTGCAGTTTCATATTGGTGTCACTTTGATTACTCTAATGAAAGGTATTTTGAGGACACTAGTACAATATGGTTCAAACACAGATTCTGCTAAGTTGACTGGCATGTTCTATTAGTTCTGTTAAGAACTAATTGAGGTAGAGTGCCAGTGACTCACACCTGTAGTTTTACCTCCTTATAAGGCTGAGATCAGAGGATGTGGTTTGAAGCCAGTCAGTACAAAAACGTCCATGTGACTCATTTTCCACTAAGAACGGAAAAGCTGGAAGTGGAGCTGTGGCTCAATCAACCAAGAACATAAAAGATAGGAAACAATACCCAGGCTCTAAGTTCAAGCACAGGAATAGCACAGTTGAGCATGTGAATGTGTGTATTGTGTGTGTGTGTGTGCACGTACACACACACACACACACACCCCTCCACACCCCTAATTGCCTAGAAGAGAAGAGGCAATTTATATTCAAGCTCTCACAGTTAGAGAACTCTTGTCACTAAGGTGTTGCGATCTTGATTGAAGAAATAGTATAAGTTCTTAATAACTATTGAAATTCCTCAAGAAAACAAAAATAACAGCTTCCATTTTAACTTCAGTGTTTGTCTGGAACTCCACTGTGAGACTCAGAAACCAAACTCTTTCTTCATTTCTTTCTGAACCTACTGGCACCAACTTTAGTGTCAGAGTTGATAAAGTGAGGCAAAAAAAATCATGAAAGGTAATTCTGACTCTTTACATAGTTTTAAAAACAATTTATAACAAAAATTAAATAATATTTATATTCCTGGTATCTCAAACCTGGAAAAAGACCTGAATATCCACTAACAGATGAATATGTATACAAAACATGTTGGTAATCAGCAATAAAGATATGGAAGCTATTGACAAGCAATGAAACATATTTCAACTTGAAATTAATTACTTTGAATGAGACATGCTGCTCCTCAAATTCATGTTGCATGATATCATTGATGTAAATCTTATAAAGTTCTAGTATTTTCTTTGCATATGCAAAACCTTGTTTTTGATCCCTAGAGATATATCAGAACATGTAACCCACAATCTGATTTTAAAGAAAGACAAAATATGATATACGTTTGCATATTAGTGGCAGAATATTTACTGTTTGCCTTCTCAAAAATGTAAAAATTATATTACCACATCCATCTATAACTTAAAACGTACTTCATATTTATAAGTATATCCAGCCTGCAGCAGAGAAGCCTTGAAAGTCAAATCATCTGAAAAATAATGTTGATATTTAACAATTTTTCCAGATCTTCCATCTTTGATGGTATCATCGTAAAGTATTTTAGAGCTTTTAAAATGCTTTAATGCTTCACATAAAGTTTTGGCAAGTTCTTCTGAGCAGTAGATAAAAGACACATAAAGGAGACTATGTTGAGATAGTGAAATTATGGAAGAAGAGTTTGAGCTCTTTGAAGATTGAAATGGATGGGAAAGAATGGGAATATTCTCTTAAGTATATTCCCCAGTCAAAAGCAGTCAGTCACTTGAAAATGTATGCATGAAAGCCTGTGTGTTTTCTTGTGTTCACAGCATCTGCTAAGCCACTGGCTGAAGCAAGCGAGCATTGTTGTTTCCATAATGATGATTATTGAATATGGGGAAGACCATAAGGCAAGGTATTGGATCAATGAACAGGTACACACAGGAGACATATTTTAAAGATTATTTTCTGTGTAACATACAAACAATTTATAGATTTTTAGTTGCAGAGGAATTGTTCAGCATCTAGTAATACCCAGCATGTAAAAAAAATCATAACAACATATGGTTGTCAAAAGCTGTGATT
Organism: Perognathus longimembris pacificus; assembly: GCF_023159225.1. Classification (NCBI taxonomy): domain Eukaryota; kingdom Metazoa; phylum Chordata; class Mammalia; order Rodentia; family Heteromyidae; genus Perognathus; species Perognathus longimembris. The sequence goes on from NC_063184.1 coordinate 23,167,855, forward strand.
TAAAGTAGAAAAAGAAGTAAAACGAAAGGAGGAAACAAATGAGTAGGTGATATACTGCTGTTTTATGATTATAGTGATGTTGATATATTTGCTATAGTTTTTCTCCAAAATTTAACTCTGCCATAGTTAGACCTGAGTTTCTGATTTTGTGTAGTGACTTGAAAATGTATTCTCTTTAAATTTTTGAAATGGTCATGCAAGGTTTTGATATGTGGCAAATTGTTCAATGCTTAACTCAAATATATGTCTCCTCAATTACTTCTCATTTCTTTCTAGTGAAATTATTAACATCTTTTCTTTTTCTAGATACAGAAGAGATTATTATTATCAAGTAATCAATGAGGCACATTTCTTTTTGTCAGTAATGGGACTTGAACTCAGGGCCTGGATGCTGTCCCTGAGCAGTTTTTGCACAGGCTAGTACTCCACCACTTTGAACCAAAGCCCCAATTCTGGTTTTCTGGTGGTTAATTGGAGTTGAGAGTCTCATGGACTTTACTAACAATGATGGCCTTGAACCATGATCCTCAGCTCTCAGCCTCCTGAGTACCTAGGATTACAGGCGTGAGCCACCGGAGGCCAGCTTAATATGGCACATTCTAAATACTGACCTTACACTAAAATAGGAAATAAAGAACATAAAACTGCATATATACCCTAAAATATAAACAATTAATAGGAGAAATGAAATAGAAAGCAAAGTTACCAAAATAATTGAGTAATAAGCAACTTTTAAGGGATTCACAGACTTTTGTGTCTCAATTATAATGATTTTACCTTTGAATTGCATATCAGTATCAGGGGAAAATATCTTTAGCCCATAAAAATAATACTAGGAAATAATGTTAGCATTTTTTAAGAATAATATAGCTGTTTTCTCTTAGCTATTTAAGCAATATCTGCTTAGGCCACTGTTCACATTGTTCCTTCTATAAGCTGATTATGTAGTAGACACTCTATTAATGTGTCTGCTTCTGTTCCTGTTTCTTTCCCATGGTTTAACAACATGGCCTTTCTTTGATAATCAGCGCAGTGATGTGATCTCTCTTTTTCAGAGCTGTCTACTTCTTCTGTTTTGCTCTAGATTCCTGTTTCATTTACACCAATATAATATATTGTCATACATGATTCATCATTTTCATTCACTTCCAAATGGCATGGGCTAGGATTTTCTGTCCTGAGCCCATGATCAACATTTTGTGCAAATACAAACTCATTTCTGCTTTTTGCAATGACATATTAGTTAACAGATGAATCAATAGGCTTTAAGTACGATTGATTCAATTTGTGATTATTTATAGAACTGTATGCACTTGATCTGTGTACTTTTTTGTGTATCCTATACTTTAATTTCAAATCTTATTAAATGACATACAAGCATAAAATAGGATCAATCAAATAATCAAGAAAAGGTTCTTGGGAATTGAATATTAATAGCAAAAATCAATAGAACATTTTACATTCTTTAGGTTAAGAAAGCTCCACTGAAGTATAACAAAAAATAAATCTGTAGAGGGCTGGGAATATGGCCTAGTGGCAAGAGTGCTTGCCTCGTATACATGAGGCCCTGGGTTCGATTCCTCAGCACCACATATACAGAAAATGGCCAGAAGTGGCGCTGTGGCTCAAGTGGCAGAGTGCTAGCCTTGAGCAAAAAAGAAGCCAGGGACAGTGCTCAGGCCCTGAGTTCACGGCCTAGGACTGGCAAAAAATAAATAAATAAATAAATAAATAAATAAAAATAAATCTGTAGAAAGATAGAAGGCAAATATTAAGAAAATCAAAAGATGAGGCTAGAAAACTAGAGGTTTTCTAGTGGTCCAGTACCAACACTAGAGGTACTGGAAATGGAGAAGAGAAATTTGAGATTATCAAATGAATAACAATGTATAAGTACAAAAATTTAAGAACATCAGTCTATAGATTTAAGGATCTTGACAGTTAATAAAATTGAAGCTTAAAGTAGGATGAAAACTATGTGAGTCTGTTCTGTTACTATGGTTATATTCATCATTTTTATATCTACCTACTTTTTCAGTTATGAATTTAGACTCCTCTAAAGAAAGAGATGAACAAGAATATGTATGGTTCTTAAGAGTAATAGGGCCAGATTGGTTGAAAAGCATTATAACTGTGTGGAAATGTATTAATAAACAACCTCCCTAATGTGAGCTAATACTTAAAAAAATTAATGCTAACTGTCAAACAAAAACCCGCCACCAAGCTAGGAAAAGATAGAGTGATATTAATCAAGACAAACTACAGATTTCAGACTAATTCAGCATACTTTCCTTGCTAGTAAAAGTAATAGAAGGAGCTGTTATACTTTGAAAATAAGGAGAGTTAAAAATTCAGTAAGCAAACCTGAAAGCAAAAAAGATATAGATAAAACTAGGGTAGGTGAAAAGAAATGGCTAAAGATACTAATAAGCTATCCTGAGTTGATAATGCACTCACAGGGAAGGTAAGGGAGACATTATACTGAAGGTTCAGTATGATGATGGAGACAGACACAGAAGGAAAGGTATTTACATTGACCTGATACAGATGACGATGTTTTATGCACCTGGCACAAAAGTGTCATGTCAAAATCAAATTTCCTTAAACAAGGATGCTCATCAGTAATTAAGCAAAGCCACAATATCTAAAGTATCTGTGAGGAAACAACTAAATTTGCATTATATAACCAAACTAGTAAATTAATTCTATTGTTTATTTGTAAAGCTTAACCATAGTAGAGAAACTCTTCTATAGTTCTTATTTTACCTCTTTATCTCTTACAAAATCTTACTTCCCTGGGCCTTCTCCTCCATTCCAGAAAATAGTATCTGTGGTGTCCTTAGTGTGCAAGATTATTATAAGCCAGACAGGTCAGCAATCTGTGGCACATCAATAGTTTGTTCCACTTGCAAACACTGAACATTTGAATAGCAGAAGACTTCTTGCTGGTTCATCTTGTATATATTATATCATGACCAATATATTTTCATTGTCCTTTTTCGTTTTGCTCCATGTCTAAATGGTAGCACATTCAAGATCAACACCATTTAACCTTCTTCTAACTTAAGGTTGTAAATTTGAGTATGATTGCATTATTGAGACTTGTTCTTTGGTATAATAGTTTGAGCTCAGGATCTTGATATTACTAGGCAATTAGTCAGTACTGAGATTTTTCCACATTACCCTGTTCCTCTGATCTTCGCATTCACACATTGCATCTCTATGACCAATAGATATTGACAACTGAATACAAGCCAAACTAACAAGCAAATCTTATTCCCCCAAACTGCTCATCAATAACCTTGTTCTACTTCTTAGATTCCCTTCATTCTCTTTATCATTGAAGACAGTGTTCAATGCAACTTTTCATGGTTGGTCAATGGTACTATGTTAAAGGTAGGTGTGCACAGCCAGGTCACTCTAGTTTTGGTAATTTACTCTACATTTCAAAAGTGCTGGAAGTAAGCAAATGGTGTCACCTACCCATGATGGACATTTGAGGTGATCGGTCTGCTTATCTTGCGTTGCACATTACCTAATGTATACACAGATTGAAATATCACATGGAAGCACATACGGAATTTTTCTATAGGTAAACAGATGGGGTGATTTGCAAGCAGTTACAAATGAACCAAGTGAAATATAATGGAATCTTTGGAGACTCAAATAGCATAATTCTTTCGAAAGACTAAGTCAAAGCCCAAGAAAGTAAGCACCAGGAAATGAGTGCTAGCAAGAAGTGTTATGGGGCAAAGGGGAGAGGGGTAGTCTACAGAAGTGGGGAGTGGGGAGAATGCAGTCCAGATTTCTTTGTATCTGCCACAAAATTAAGAAGGGGGATAAAAATGTTGAAGGGGATGACATTATCATGATGTATTTGCATACACAAACTGCTTTGTTACATGGCAAAAAAAACCCACCCAATACATGTCCTACAAAATTAAGAAAAGTGAGGGAAGAGGTAGTTTGGGAAGGATGGTGAGCATACGGACAGAGGTGTCATTGATTAAGACACACCATGTTCATAAACTGCTTTGTTCAATGGCAATTCCTTTCTACAAGTACTTAAAGATAATGAGAATATTTTTAAAAGCCATATTATCAAAAGGCCAATTAAAAATAACATAAATGTTTATTATGTGTATTTAGCTAAAATTAAATAATATGCAGATAAGGTCTAAAATTTCCAGCATCTTCTCGGGACATAAATGTGGCTTTAACTCTGCCTCATCTCGCCTCATCTCTCCTTTCTTTATTCATTGAGCTCTACTGCTAATTTTCTTCCCAGATTATATCTACATTCTGTATCCAGTGTCTGTTATTCCTCTGTAATGTTATCAGAGGTAAATATTCCCTGTGTTATACTGTGTCCTATCTACATTTACTTTTTTCTCATGAGATTTGTCAGTTTTTCATGTTAGCATCACAGGTCATCATCCCTACTTTATTCTCAACTGAAAATGTGAAAGATGAAAGTAGAATTGTGGCTCAAGTGGTACAGAGCTCTCACCTTGGGAAAAATAGCTCAAGGACAGCACTCAGGCCCTGAGTTCAAGTCCTAGGACCTGCACAAAAATATGTAATGGGTCCAAAGACAATTTCTGTATTGATATGTCCCAAGTGATTTGAATTATCAATAAATACTTGTCTGCCTCCCTCCATTTTGGCTGCTGCAATAACATTACTTGTCTACGTACCCATTTTTAATTTACAGTGGTCACATCAGATATGTTATAGAACGTGTTTTGTTGTTGCATGCAATTATCTAAGTGAAATATTAAACAAAATTTATGACATATTGCATAGAGATATTTTGTCAGCAGTGGATATTTGGTTGACATCTTTAATGCAAATTTGACAAGAAACCATGGGAAAACATTGATGGAGCCAGATTAATCAATGTTTCAAAGGTGATGAAAGTAGCCAAGTGACAGTTGTAGAGAGAAACTGAATTTTTCATTGTATGTGTTATCTATAAGATAAAAAAGTCAGACAATATGTGTAGGATGCTGGAGGAGAATTCTATGGCAAAGGGGGTAGTGGAATTCAACTCTATTGGAATTTCATTCTCTAAGGAAATATGTATCAAAACATTTCAATGCAACTGAATGAGTGTCCTGAGGCTTCTTAAGTTGTTTCTTGAAAATGGGCCTTCAACTATAGCTGCTTGTGTGCAAATCTTTCAATATAATTACTTTTACTTACTAAGATCCATGCATTCAATGACATAAACTGGGAAAAAAGAGGAATAATTTAAATAATAGATTATTGTAGAAATAAGGTAAAGAAAACATTGTGTGTGTGTTTGTGTGTGTATGTGTGGTGTGCGTGTGTGCATGCGTATAAATTAGAAGTACTCTTAAGTAGCTAGAGTCATAGCAGCGGTAGTATTTAAATGGAATGAAAGAAAAAAAACATTTTTCTTTCTGGGACAGTTAGGTACATTGAGAAGTCAAATTCAATTATGTTCCACGACTTGCTCCTTGCAAAACGATTTCAGGGTATTTTGTGTTTTAATAATGCCTGGCAAAGGGAGGAATATGGAAGAACTTGCTAATGTAATGTTTGACACAGTTTGCATCTTCAAATTACTCACACAATCTGATGAGCCTAGGTGTTTATCTGTCAGATGTTAGGACTGAAACAAGTTTACCGTGTATACTATTTGTAGAGGATTCAATTACTTCTTACAGTGGTGAAATGCAAAATTTCTACAATTATGGTATGGGGAATTCAGATTAATTTCATATAGAAATGTCTCAGTGAAACAGAATACTCAGTAGATACATTATGTTTCTAAATTGATAATACTTGTTTTTATAAATGTCATGCAATTTAATTTTACTGGCTCAATTCTTCAAGTGGAAGATAATGGTAAAGACAACAATTTTCTGAATTAGCCTACATTTTAAATTAATTGAATGTCTTTGCATAAATACTAAGAAAGAAATTCCTGTACAGTATCACTGGAAGTGTAATCGACAGTGTTAGTGACTGAAATATATTTCAGGAAGGTCTATGTGAAATAGATTTAGGCCATGATGGATTAAACAATGTTCAACTGTTTGCATTTCAATAAAGCCTTTAAGTGCTGTTAATATAATTTTGAATACCCAAGAGAGAATTGAAACAGTAGGAGGAAATTTTGAAATATATTTGATCAAGTATCCACAAGATTGATATTTTAAAAGAAATAGAAAATTCTCTTAATAGTCATATGTGCGGCAAAGTGCATATCAGAGAGTTATAACATTTTTAATATATCATGAGAGTCTTCTGAGGTTTTTAAAACAGAGAATGCTATTTGGGGATTAACAATACACTGTTGCATCCATCCAATTCAACTAAATACCCTACAAACAACACTCTGGCATTTGATAAGCCTGATTTTGTTCAGTCTTATTAAAAGAAAAAGTCCTTTTTGAAATCTTAAGTCATATGCATATCATATTAAAAATATGATACTTGCTCAAGACTTTCATAAGGAAAAGAATACTGTAGGTGCTCTATTCCACATATCATTTCACAAAACAATTTAGTCCCGTAAGGTGGACCGATCCCTCATATACAGAAATAGACAAGAAAAAGTGAGAAAGAAATTTCCCTCAGCAGAGTCATGAGCACTGAACAGGATGAATAATTGAGTCTTCCATAGCTGTGAGGCCCCCCAGGATTGATCTCTAGTGCTGTGCAGGTAGATTACTGGCTCAGATGAGTAACTGGTATATTTTTTTCTGTTATCTCCTGCTTAGTATGAAAATGTTTCCTATAGTTAGTCTATTTCAGTTTTACCATATTTTATTGAAAGAGGAACAGGTAGCAAGAGGAAACTGGCTTTTTTGGTTTTAGAATTTTATTTCCCTTAAAGAAATTATGATTGAAATGTCACATATTATGTATATACTTGTTGTACAATGACTGCATTTCCCTGAGTCATTGACCATCTGCTATCGGTTAGGGAGAAACTTGGAGGCTTTCTACAATTTTAGGTGTATCTAAGTCCCTTCCTGTGGGTGGTTGGGTGGTTGTATGAATGTCAGTCAGTATGACAACAGGAAATGATGCAATCTGGGATGTAATGGGTTTTCAATAATATCCCTGGATTGACTACTCGGATCCTTTATTTAAGGGATAAAAGAAGCCATTTCTTGCTTACACCACCACTTTGCTTTGTGAAGTATGGCCCAGTTAGAAAATGCTATTTGTACAACATGCTAGGTATATAGATGAAGTAACAAGTCAAAAGCCTTCAATGAACTGTGGCACATAAGTGTCTCATGGTTTAATTATTGCCATGCTTTGCTTTCTGTCCATTGTACATGCTGTGTGTGTGTGTGTGTGTGTGTGTTGTGTGTGTGTGTGTGTGTGTGTGTGCATGTGCATGAACATGCGTGCTGGTCCTTGGTGCCATCCCTTAACCTTTTATCAAGGCTAGTGCTTTGCCATTTGAGCCACACCTCCAATCGGGCTTTTTTTCCATTTTTTTTAAGGAAGATGATTTTTGAGAGATAAGTTTCTCACTGACTCTGATAACTCTTATATTATTACTATTATAATGCAATATAGGAATATGAGATAATATTTACATAGTTAAATATCCTAAATTTAGTTTTGTTGCATATCAAATAGTAGGTAGCATAGGTCTTTATCTTATTAAGATTTGTTTTACTGATTTGTTATTTTAAATATCTAGCAACTTAGATTGGAATATACTTTTCTTTTTTTTTTTTTTTTTTTTTGGCCAGTCCTGGGCCTTGGACTCAGGGCCTGAGCACTGTCCCTGGCTTCTTCCCGCTCAAGGCTAGCCACTCTGCCACTTGAGCCACAGCGCCGCTTCTGGCCGTTTTCTGTATATGTGGTGCTGGGGAATCGAACCTAGGGCCTCATGTATCCGAGGCAGGCACTCTTGCCACTAGGCTATATCCCCAGCCCCTGGAATATACTTTTCATTCCTATTTCTAAAAATTGTTGTGACTATGCTTGGCGTTTAGATATGATTTTGCTATTAATGCAGCACAATCTTTGTTGGAAGAATTGTTGAGATGAGATGAAGCTATTGACCTTTTACTAGTCTCTGATGACTTCAAGTTTTTGGTAAACAAAATAAACAATTCTGAAAATCGATGACAGCTTCTGGAATGTCGTAATTCCTCTTAAACTAATGTGTGGGAACGAGCAACTTATGGGTCTCTTTCCAGATGGTGACCTTTAGTTTCAGGCTTCCTGGATTCATGCTGTTTGAACTGCTGAGGATTGCTGTCTCACAGATGGTTGGGAGACCCCATTGCAGGCTTAACAGACAATCTAACTTTATTGATCACAGTTCCTAGATCTGATTGACACCACCTATTCATCCTTCCAGTCACATGTATTGGTTCCATTACTACTCTGTTCCAGAGCTGTTATTTGTCACTAAATGGCCAATTATATAGTTTCCATGATCACATTGAAAATTCCAGTTCATTGTGGAGGACACACCATAGTATCAAATGAAAAGAATAAATAACATCATAGTGATGACGACAGAAAGCAGGAAGTTCTGGAAATGAATTACATGACACAGAGAATGAAACTGGAATCATATTTCTGCAGTTGATTCAGAATTGACAGCCTTGTGCATTTCTGAGTAAGGTACATTTCAGCAGACATTGCATAGCAAGTAAATAATGGCAAAGTTATATTAAGGAGTAAGCACATATAAACTGCTTGAGACAGACTGTGCAATGATAAGTTCGAGCAAATTATGTTCATGACTATCTTTCAGCGTCAGAATCTAATAGAAATAGTTTCAAATACATTGAAAGAACATCTCAGCTACTTCTACAACATAGAAATAGTGATCAACCTTATAGTCTTTTTTTTTTTTTTTTTTTTTTTTGCCAGTCCTGGGCCTTGGACTCAGGGCCTGAGCACTGTCCCTGGCTTGTTTTTGCTCAAGGCTAGCACTCTGCCACTTGAGTCACAGCGCCACTTCTGGCCATTTTCTGTATATGTGGTGCTGGGGAATCGAACCCAGGGCTTCATGTATACGAGGCAAGCACTCTTGCCACTAGGCTATATCCCCAGCCCCATATAGTCTTTTATGAGCCAAGCCTTTTATGAATATAGAAGTGTACAAAATAACATGTGTATATGTGCTGCTTGCTAAATTTGTTTTTTACCCTTTTACTTAGATTTTTTTATAGAACATTTCACACATTGCAAATATTGAGCCTTTACCTGGAGAAAAAAATGTAAAGAGTATAAATTGATTTTCTGACACTTCTTTTCAATACCTTAAAAATTATAAATTAATTCGAAGTAAAGTACTATTTTAAAATTTTTGTAAAAAATAATATTATCCAAATAGGAAGAAACGATTTATTTGTTCAGTCTTTCTGTGTTTTCACTGGGCCCATGTTTTCCATAACATATTTAAACAATGTTTCATTCATTGCTGTATATAATCCATGAGAACATGGATGCATAGGTTTAAATTGGCCCCAATGGAACTAATAATACAGTCATTGGGGAATATGCTACCAAAAAACTGAAAAGTAGTTCTTTATGTATAGCTATGATTTTAGGCAACTTTTTGTGCCTAGCATGCTGACACATAGATGATTTGATATAATTGAAAATAACTTTAGTTAGTAATTTCAATACACACATAGAAGAAATACTTGAAATTTTTGCCCAAGCATAAAATATGCATATAGACAAATACCTAAAAATACAGAGCAAAAACAAATATACACAATGCCCCCAATTTGCTGACACAGATACAAAATATAAACACTGCTTTAGATATGTGAATATGCATTTGCTATTTTAGTTATCTCAATCTTCATTAAATAAAACATACTCCAATAAGATTTTCATCCTATCTCACAGGTTAATTGGAATAATTATATTCAAGTATGTAATTATATATGATAAAATTATATAAACTATTGTATATAATATTTAATAATTATGTATATATAGTTGAAAATAATAAAATATTTTAGAGAAACTCTTCTAAGTGTGAAAGTGTCCGTATTCATGTTGGGATCTGTTGTCAGTGTTCTTAACTTTCTCAATGTATAATTGTGCTTCACTAATAGAAATAGCTTTGTCTTCCCATAGAAATTAATGATTTTTCAAATCAGAACAGAAAGAAATTTAAAAACCAAAACAAGCAAAAGAAAACTCTCAGGCTTAGTGCTGCAGCAATGGTTTCTGCCAGATGTTTTCTGGTTAAGGTCTAAAGCAATCAAATGCGCAATTCAGAATACTAATGCCTTCCTGTGGAAATTTCATTGAGTTCTACAGAGAAAAATGCCTGTCTGTTTCAATGATTAGAAGTAGGGCCTGTAACTAACATCTCATTTCATACAGAAGTGTATATCATATCAACTAGATTGAGAATTAAATAGTGTAATGAAATTCTAGTATATTGTTTAGAAAAGAAATACATTACAAGTGGGAAACCAGTACCTTTCTTTTTAAATTAATTGCCCTATTAAATATGTATGTCACAACTCAGGAAAAGTAGCTAATAATATTACCAGAAACAGATAAGCAAAGAAGATTATCTATGCCCCAGACTCATGCAGAGTTGAGAATTTCATTATGCCCAAACTGTGTCCATCAGAGACATTTGATATGACTAATATTTATAGTGAATTAAGGTGAAAATTACTTTTGTAAGAACAGTACTATTTAATTTCCAAAGTGAACATTTGTTAGATAAAATTTCTTTGGATCTAATTGTTCTGTCAGTGAATTCGCAAAAGAATGCACCAATTATAATGGTTAAAAAGGAAGTTATGGAAATATGTTTTCTCTTTCTTAAAGAACAAAAGTCAAATTCTCCTGAGTGCTTTTAGAAATCGCTACTATGCATACCAAAAATGCATTGTACCTGCGTTTACTTCATATACATAGACTGAATTTAATTAACATATTCAAATGCAAATGAAAAATAATTAATGGGAATCATGAGTACGTAAGTTAAGAAACTCCTTATGAGAAAATAGAAGCAAATAATGTTTACACTGATACATTTCTGTATTTTCATGTTAGTATATCAGTATCAATAGTGGTTGTCATAAGCCTTTTTGCATAGCTCTCTGCATTGTTGACAAAGGCCAACAAGGCAGTGGTAGTCTGGAATCTTGGCTCAGTTTGGAATTAACAAGGTTTTTTCACTTTTATGTCCAGTGCCTAAACTGCAATGATTTGGTATCTTGTTTACTAGCTGGGTAAGTAGACCTCTTCAAAATTGGATTAACCCAGGCACTCATGATTCAGGCCTATGATCCTAGCTAGTCAAGAGAGTGAGATCTGTGGGTCACAATTCAAAGCCTAGGCAGGAAAGTTCATGAGATATTTATCTCTAATAAAATACTCAGAAAAAATGGAAAGTGCTACTGTGGCTTAAGTGGAAGAGTGTTAGCCTTGAGCAAAAGAAGCTTAAGTTCAGTACCCAGGCCTTGAGTTCAAGCCTCAGGACTGGCGATAGATCGATAGATAGATGATAGAATATATCTGATATGTCATATATATGTATGATTATAATTAAAAGAGTGAAAGCTGTCAAATGTTACAAAGAGCAGACTATAAACCATCTGCCATGTGTTATTTGTTAAGGCATGTGAGAAAGCCAGCTCACTGTTAGAAGGATGGTTAACGGGCATCAAGTCTTGAAGAAGGAAGTAACTCTAACTCAAGAGACTAAGAATGAGGGAACTGCGGCGACCACATTTGGATGGAAGTCATCTATTATGCAGAACGGGGCATATTTGGACACTAACAAATCACACCCCCAATCATCTGACAGAGAACACATACCCTAGCTTTCACTCCACACAAAATGAACAGAAACGGAGTTCGGAATTCCCAGCACTGCTGCCACCAAGGGCTGATTATGGTCCCAATCAAAACTAAACTTGGTCAAGACTATAGAAACGGTAAATCAAAAGTAAAGTTCAGAGAATTAGAAGGACAGGAAAATTGACATTGTTGTGATTGAAATGGAAGTGAAAGACTTGCAGAACCAAGAAAATACCGTGGGGTTCGCTTTGCATACATCTGGAAATAAGTAAATTCCCTTTCACATAGCGTCATCTGTCCCCTCATTCTCTCCCATTCCCTCTCCCATCTCCACCTAGAAGTTCCATTTTATCAAAGTGCAGTGCAGCCAGTGAGCTCCACTGCTGCATTTTTCACCCTCCCTCCACCCTCCCATGGGTGTGGAGGTGAATACACCGTATATAAAGTAAAGAATACAGAGTCAAGAAAAAGAAGAAGGAAAGAAGAAAAAGAAGAAGAAGGGGAAGGGAAACGGGAAGGGGAAGGGGAAGAAGGAGGAGAAGGAGAAGAAGGAGAAGAAGGGAAAGAAGAGGAAGGAGGAGGAGGAGGAGGGGGAGGAGGGGGAGGGAGAGGGGGAAGGGAGGGGAGGGGGAGGGGAGGGGGAGGTAAACTGGAGTTGGTTTACTGGCTCCAATTGATGAAATCATTTGGCCATTTTACTGATGAATTTGAAAAAAATCAACAATTGCAATAACATATGTTAAAAGACTTATTTAGTTTATAGCTGTGAAAAAACATAAATGATAAGATGAGTTTCTTCATTTTTTCAAATTATATAAATGAGAGCACTGTATCATGGAGAGATTATTTGTTGAAAATCGTATAGGCAAATGAATTTTATATGTGGGGATAAGATGTAGGGCAAATTCTCACTTCTTTTTCCAAGCAAGGCAATTCCATTTTTGAGAAACTTATTAAATATTTGAAATAGTATTTAGCCGAAATCCTCACGTCTACAATATCTAATCTTTGATCCTGATTTGTGTCTTAGAACTACACACTCGACATCTAATTATACACCAGGATGCACTGTAAAAATGCATTTTTTATCTTAAGTAAAACTTACTAATCTGGGTGGCTTGGTAGTGTTATTCCATCCTTTCTGGGCATCAAGTGCTGAATTTTCACAAGGCTTGCAGAAAGCTAACTTCTACTTTCCTTTGCATTAATTCTTAACTAAAATCATTAGGTCTTGTTGAAAATATGCTGATAACTAATAACCATGTGAACATTTTGCTTGTGGAATTGAGTTTATGTATGTATTTTCATAACAATATATATTTTAAGATATGATAGACAAACAAAATTGATCCAAAGTAATTCAAGAGGAAACTAGACATGACTAAATCATATATAATACTTCAAGAGAACCCATAGGCATCTTACCTAAAAGCAGCAGTCAGATGATGTCAGATCCTGGTCAAAAATACAGTTTTTCTTTATGTCCTCTCTTGTACATTTGCCCATGCTGCTATTATTACCATCATTATTAGTATCATCATCATCATCATCATCATTATTTTAATATGTGAGTTTTTGAGGAAATTACTCTGGATAGTCACAGTATTCATTTTTTTTGTGTGTAAGCATTCTATCAAAACTCTCATGAGAATACTATGAAAGTTTTGTCATTAGTTTCATTTCCCTTGTGAGATTATCTTCCATTGTCAATCATCCATGTGAATATATTCATTCTGCAGATCAATTTTAAAGTATCTTATTTAAAAGAAAATTCAAAGGTTGTTTATGTGACAAAAGTATATTGATTTTTTGTCTTTCCAAGAAGGATATCATTTTAGTATGTAAGATGCAAAAATTATATTTTAAACACACCTTTATGACATTTTTCCAGAGTAATTATTTTTAGTGGGTGGGGAGAAAAGAATGCTACTAGAAATATGAGTTTTTTGTAATTTCTTACATTCAATTTTACATTCACGATTACATTCCCATGTTAGGTAGATAGAGTAGGAAAATTTACTTAACCAATACATTTTGCATATGGAGTATTTGGATCATTGCAAATAACTCTTGTTTCGACGTGTTGATTCCCTTCGAATGCTCAGCAATACGAATCTCAGCACTGTGTGTTCTCCTCATGGGAATACAAGAGAATTGATGACATTAAAAATACATAATTAGAGATACTCAAGGGATCCACAGCTTATTGTTGCTTACATTAATATGATTTTTTTGCATTAAAACTTCTAGCTTCCCTGTTGCCAAAAATATTTGGAAAATTGTATTTAAAACTTGCCTGCCTTAGTTCATACTGGAGAGAAATCAAGAATCTGGAAGTTTGGTGAGGTTAGTAGCATCAATTCTGGTGAGACTTTCTCATTGATGTTCAATGTGCTGAAATATTTGGGAGGCCCTGGAGACACCTTGTTGATCTTGGAGCCTGGTGCAGCGGCAGCATCCGTGAATGTCTCTGTTCATTTGTAACATGCTCCAGCCAGAAAATTAAACTGCAAGATGAAGTTCGTGCTTCAGTGATCCATATTGCTGACATATTCAGCCCTCCAACATGGTGCATTTCTAACCTCTTCATTTGAAACACTCCAGGGAAGCCGGTCAAAGAATAAAAATGGCCTATAAAATAGCAGACTGCCTTTTTGAATGGAACCAACAGGGTTCTGTGGTGATTTTCTTCACCCTCTGCTCGTTGCCTCAACACTTCCCAAAACAGGAGAGATCTTTCTTCTCATTTTCAAAGCATCACATAAGATGAACCTGAGTTCCTTCAAATAGCACCAGAGTCCGTACTCCTGTATCTGAATCTGGAATAGCACTGAACCAAATGGGCACAAAATTCCTAGAATCCAACACATCAGAACTTTCTATTAAAAGGCATGGAAGGAAAATGATAACAAAGAGGTCCTCACCCACTAAACCAAGTGCAACAGAAAGACAGTGTTGAAACCAAGTGCAATAGAAAGACTGAGTTGAGTCGTTTGTCCATAGAAAACTGTCTACTTTTGAAGTAATTCTAAAGTAGGAAGTTTTTGTATTTATAAAATTATAGCCTTGGTAAATATGTGAAGCTCTATATGATATTATATACCTGATATGATGTACTGGTGCAAAATATTACCCAGTTTTAATCACTTGAAACCCAATAATATAAAATAGTTTACATTAAATATGTTAATTTTAAAGGTTAACTATCATCTGTGTACGTGTGTGAACATGTTTTACTCACGATATTAACAGAAAGTGAATGTCCTTCCTTATTTTATTATAATATTGAAATATTTTTTGAATTTATTTTGGAGAAAACTGCATATGCACCGTGAGATTAAGTTAATAAAAAGGCTGAGTTTTCATGGTGTATCACCAAATTATATATGTTATCCAATACCAAACTTTACTAATAATGACAAGGGCAAAAGGATCCAGCATAGAATCAATTTCAGTTGTATTTTTTCTTGAAGAGACTCGACCCATTAAATGTAAAAAATACAAAAATATACCTTTTTAAAATCCCCTTACAGTTTGGCTTTAGATTCACGTATTGTAGGAAGAAAGATTGTTTATAAACATGTTGATTTCTCCTCTATCTCTAGTTCAGATAGAAGAATATATTTTGCCTCATTTTTGTCCATACAGTCATACATCCGTAAATCAATACATCCAGGCTTGCTTATAAGTATGCTAGACAGTCTATGCATATCCTGCTTTAAAAACTGCAAGCATTTAGATGGGGTCCCCCATATGCTGTGCTTGCAAATGATATTAGAATGTTAACAAGAAGCCCTGGACAAGATCTTCCCATGTGGAAAGGCATAATCAGAGGTGAAATTAACCAATGCATGTACAAGAGATAATATAATAAAATAGCGGTTTTAGAAAGTTACAATGCTTAGGTTTCAATTACACCATAGTCTGTCGACATAAAGCACATATATTATATGATGTAAAATTAAGCTATATGTTCTCATAACAGCTAAAACACGTCTGACATGTTGCTTCTATGCTGTATCATTGCATAATAAATATGTGTCACATTAGGAAATAAGAAGGGCAAATACTGAAATGCTACCAGCATGAAAGGAAAAGTTATGAAAACACTATGAAATGTCAGTTAACATCTCAAAAAAATGCATTGTTCACTGAACTGCTAGTTAGACCAACTTCCTGTTTGTTATCAGAGAGTCGCTGAATTTGACTATAATGTAAACTTCAAAGGATAGACATTTCTCTAAGAAATAATACACAAAGTAAGCATGCCTAGACTGTTTTTATATGTATGTTTTCATAATGATAATGTACAATGGGAAGCGTACAGTGAAGACTGAGTGTGTTTGAAGAAGGTAATTGGTACCGGAATTAGTGTTGTGGAGTCCAACAGGCAATGAGACAATCAGATTAGAACAAATTTAAAAGATTTTATTGAGCAAGAAAATACTACGCACCAGAACTGCAGGTCAGGATCTCAAGGTGCAGTCCTGGGCCATCTCAGAAGCCTGCTTACATAAAACCCCAAAACTACGGGAAATTTCCCATTAGCTTAAGTATAGGGGCTTGTAACTATAGGGGCTTATTGCTTCTGAGAGGTGTCAGTCACAACAAATAGGTCAGTATGTCTTGATCTTCATTGGAACTCATCTAACAACCAGGTGACAAAACAGGATGAACTCTGCAGGAGGGGTTTACAAGTGTGATCAATACAGAGTAAAACAAGTTCAAAGCAAGTTGGGTAAATACAACTACATAACTTTACAGCAGGGGCCAGCTTCCGAAAAGTTTTACACGGAACACTACAGGACAGTATTAGCAATACTTTCTTGTTGAAAGCTAGCATAGCAACAGATTAATTATCTTCATCACTTCATTAAAATACAACATTCAAGTAACATGACTTTAGATAGTGAAGGATCTTGATAATTTGAAGAATTTAGGTTTTTGTTTTGATTTTGGCCAGTCCTGGGGCTTGAACTCAGGGCCTAAGCACTGTCCCTGGCTTCTTTTTGCTCAAGGCTAGCACTCTGCCACTTGAGCCACAGCGCCACTTCCGGTTTTTTTCTATATATGAGGTGCTGAGGAATCGAACCCAGGGCTTCATGTATATGAGGCAAGCACTTTACCACCAGGCCTTATTCTCAGCCCAGGAATTTAGTTTTAATATAATCTAAGTTAGAGCATGATACGTGTATTCTTTATTAGGGACTTATCAGATAGAACTGGTGTCTTACAATTTTAAAAAGGAAGATTTATCCTTGGAGAAATAAATGGCAACTGATACTAGAAAGAAGAGTTTGCTTTAGGAAATAAATCTAAGGTAAAAGGAGGAGCCCTGGACAAATCTGAGATTGTGGTTTAACAGAGCAGAAGAGAAGCTCAAGACAATGATAACGGCAAATCTCTGGTTTCTAATGCTCTCATCAAAAAAGCAGAAGCAACCTGTGGTTGATCAGTAATGCTAGGATGGTTATAGTAAAGAACTGCTCCTTAGGGAAATATATATGGAAAATAGGATACTCAATAAAACTAGGGGCGACAGCCTCTAAAGCTGTTCCTGTAGCTATGGGGCTAAAGTCACACTTTGAGATACAAAGAAATATACAGGCTTCTGTAATGAGGAGAAGATTTACCTGCAGGAATGAACAGTGAGGTCAGTGAGCATAATATTTGAGGGGTGAGGACAAGAAATGAGGTCTGAAAAAGGAAGATACTTCAGGCCACTAAGTTTGAATGGGGCCTACAGTGTTCCAAGTCTAGGTGACTCAAAATGATGCAGGCTTTAGTACCATGACTTGAGTATTCAGAAATCCAGATCTGTGAGTTGAAGACCAGAGAGGCTGCACTGAAGTCACATCAGAGAGTACTACTCTCAAAGAAACACAAAGGGAATTGAAAAGACAGAGAGGGAGAATGCTTGTATCTAAAGGAAATCCAAAGTTACAGCTTCTAAAGAAAAGAACCATGAAACCTAAAATGAAGGGAAAAATTGTTCACTGTTCTTACAATGTACCAATATCTTTGTTATTGTTTGTTATAGAATTACACCTCGAAAGATTTATTTGCTCCAATTTCCAGAGAGCAAAGACATAATAAACAATTATTGCTTCTTTGTATTTACATTAAATTTATGAATTAGGGACTATGACATGGTAGTGATCAAAACATGAAATATGACACTTGAATAGACATATCCAAAGATGTATGAGTGTAAAATCAAGTTAATAAACACAGAATACTACATGCAAAACAAGACCCACTACCACTCATCCTGTGCAATGACAATTCAAGCGCATCAAGGACCTTCATGTAAAACCTGAATGTTTGAACATAAAAGAATAATGAAGGGCTGGGAATATGGCCTAGTGGCAAGAGTGCTTGCCTCATATACATGAAGCCCTGGGTTCGATTCCCAAGCACTACATATATAGAAAACGGCCAGAAATGGCTCTGTGGCTGCTCAGGCCCTGAGTTGTAGGCCCAGGACTGGACAAAAAATTAAAAATAAATAAATAAAAATTACAGAAATTATAAAAAAAAGAATAATGAAAATCCCAGGTTTATTAGCATTTTAATGACTTCCTGAGTAGAGTGCCAATAGATCAACCAATAGGAGCAAGGATTGACAAATGGGTTTGCATCAAATTAAAAACAAAATGAAACAAACAAACAAAAAAAAAACAACTTTATAGAAAGGAGTCAGTCACTATATTGAAAACATAACCTACAGATTGAGAAAAGATCTATACTTTTGAGAAGAGATGCTTATACAGCCAGAATGTATGGACAGCTCAGAAAGCTAAAATCCTACGGAATAAGCAAACAAACAAAAACCAAAAACTGCTAATAAATGGTCAGACAAACTTCAACAGATATGCCTTGAAGGTCACAGTACAATTTTTAATATTATGTAGATACGTACATAGGAATATATTTACACACAAGTAAATTCATTCGTGTGTTCTTTTTTATCTTAAAATATTCCTTTCTATGAGGATATAAATATTTCAACAAAAAGGAGACTGAATCATCTGGTGCAAAAGATTTATGTGGAAATCTAAAAGGTGAACTCATGTATCAGAGATACACAGGCATTTCTTTGTAGGAGACAAAACTACACAGTATACGTGTTGTTTAATGACAGGTTTACCTGCTATGAAGAATGCTTCTGGCAACGAATAAGTTGGTGAATGTAATCATACTTTTCCTTACTGAGTTCATTCTGTAGGGCTCCACTGTTGCTTAAATATACTCTTGAAGTAATGTGGCACAAGCTTTCTATTTACAGTGTTAGTATAGTTTGAAAGTTCTTCTTCAATATATTGGAGACAAACATCAGAATTAAAAGATTCTCTGAAGCCAAAAATTTCAGTATGGCACATGAGTAGCCACAAATGGATTAATATCTCACATTTTCTTAGTAGCAACTAATCTCTTGGCCACCAAACTAAGAAGCATTCAATAGTTTGAACTAGGGAACTAGGGATGGTAGGTCGAATTTGTATTCTTACTACTTGGGCTCAAATGAGAAATCTATAAATTGCTAACTATGTTATCTTCAGTAAATTGCTTAGAAAGTTTGAACCTATTAATTATGTATCAAATTTTAGATCCTATTCACATTTAATAATACTTGTAAGCAGGTCAGTCCCACAAGATTTATGTGAAGATAAATTCATTTTTCGTCCTCAGTATTTATCTTAATGATTGCCATATAGATATATATCCAATAAAATTTAGTTTAAAAGATTATTATAGAACATTTCCTCACACCATCATTTGAGTTATCTATTTCATGAAAATGCAAGTGTATCTGACTCACAGTTTTAGTATTGGTTTTCAAAGAATATCTGGAAATGAAATGTATTCAATTTTATGTATGAATTAATAGAACAAAAGCAGTAACTGAACTCTATCCTCATATGTGCAATTCACATTTTGGGATGCCATGAGTATATTATACAGATTTACACATCTTAATATATTATCTCTATGTATTTTTCTTTATTCTGGATGGACCAAAGAAAGTCAAGAACATACTGTAACTGAGGATTAAGATAGATACATGTTGCAAACAAACACAAATGTTAAGATGCTGAAAAGGAATTCTACTTCACTCAGCCTTCTAAGTAAGTGAATACTAAAGGAATGCACAAAAATATGAGCTAAAATATGCATTAGAATAGAACTCTGTGTATTCAGAAAACTTCATTTAATTCCTAATATATTCATTTATTTTATTTAATTCCTTATATATAGTAGTGAGGATTTGAAATTCACATATTATTTTTGATATTCATAGTTAAATGTCAAAAATACTTAACATAATTAATCATATTTGCAAGATGATCTTCCAATTTGTGTGTATTTATATAAAAAGGTTAAAATGATCTCAATTAGTCTTCTGGTTGACATTTTTGCATTACTTTGGCAAGATAATTAATTTTCAATACATTTCCTGGGGAACACTTGTTAAGGTATAGTAAGTGCAACAAATACATTGGCTGTATTATTCTCTAATAACTTGAATTATTAATGTATTTATCCCAGAAACAGATTTTGGAAGTTAATTAAAATGTTTGATGAGGTAGTACATGGGAAAGCATTTACTGTGATCACAGATGTAAGACACATAAACAAAAGCTTACAAGAAAAAAGGAAACATATATTCATATATGCATATATACATACATACTACATACATACATACATACATACATACATACATACATACATATGTTGTGGTAATTTTCTTAAAAACTAATGCCTTCATGGTCCCAAATAAAGGTTTATTTTTTGTAAGCTCCATTTTCGTTTCTAATCTTGTTGTGCATAAGCAGTCACAGTATGGATTTCATCACAAACACTGCACGGGTATTCCTACAAATGTGCTATAGTCTGATAATACATTTGGTAACTTATGTCACCCCATGAGCAGAATGTACTAGAGATGTGACTTAATTACTTTTTATCTCCATTACTCTTTTCTCAATATGTTCAACCATAACATTTAAACATCAGCCTTACTGTTATCTTAGCTTCCTTTTTGAACTAAAACTATTTATGATCTGGTTCTCAACAGGGTCTTATGCCATTAATATCTCCGAATACTGAGAATGTGCTCTGAACAGAAAAATTACTATAAATAAATGTTTGCAGAAATTTATGTTGTTTAGGTTGATTTACAGTGTATTTTTTTTTACAGTTAACACCAAAGTGTGAGTTAGTCTCCACAAAAAAGTTAAAATGTATAAATAGAAAGCATTCTGAAAATGTTTGTTCAGTGAATATTTATTATACAGATTAAAAAACTTCACATTATACAGGGGGATTTAAAATTTAGAACATTTCCTGGGTTAAGGAACCGAGGTTGTGAGGGAAAGGGATAGCTACTATAGAGGTTTACAAGTTTGTTATGTTTAGTTTTAAAAATAATATGTGGGTTTCAATATGATAGTCCCCTTGATTACTATCATAAAATAAATTACCACCATGCCATATGAAACCATACCTTTTGTATTTTTTATGTATTTTTCTTGTCTGTTTGTTTGTTTGATTGTTTTGTTTAGTTTTATTTCTCTTGTATTCCCTGCCTGTGGTTGTACCCCTGCCACTACTATATCTCACCCGAATACCCTGGGTACTGTTTATATGGGCATTAGAACTTGGGAAGGGAGAGGGAATATCAAAATTGACAGACAAAGGACAAAAAGACAATCCATTCCAAAAGCAACACTTACAAAACCATTTAGTATAAATCAACTGCACAATTCCTGAGGGGAGAGGGAAAGGGGGATGGGGGAGGTGGGAGGAAAAAGGAGGGAGAAGGTAAGAAGTTGAACAAGAAATGTACTCACTGCCTTACATATGAATCTGTATCACGCTTCGACAATGAAGAAAAATGTTTAATAAAAAAAAAAACGTTTGTACCTAAGAAAAACCTACATATCTACCTATCATCTATCTATAGCCTTTCTATCAATTGTTTATACTTTATCTATCGATCTACCTACTTATCATCTACCTATCCATCCATCTATCATCTATCTATCTACATATCTATCTACCTATAGTTAATGTATTATATCTTACTAGAGTCACTTTATGACAAATTAAAGCAGGATCATTATGCCCCCTTTAAAAATAATATACACATTAGTTTAACCTATTATGTTAAATTAAACTTCTCATACAGATTGATTGTTTGAAGTAGTAGTAATCACATTTATAGTGATGCACTTTGAAGTTGGGGTTTTATTCATTTTTTACATTTTATTGTCATTGTAGAGGTTATATCCAGGAGGTTTACAGTCATACAAGTCATGTAATGAGTACAATTTTCTTTTGTTTGCCTCTTTCCTTGTTCTCTCCCAGTTTTTATCTCCCATCTCTACCTGCAAGATGCACAGTTCAATTTCCACAGGGTCTAGTGAGTACCACTGTTGTATTCTGTTATGTTTGTTCATTTTTTGTTCTGTCTTTTCCTGTGCCCCCATTACCTCCAAAATACAAACAACACACAAAATGAAAAGAAAACAAAAGCAGCAACAACAGCAACTAAAAGAAATATCTTGTTTCCTTTTCTTGCAGTTTATTTCATGAAATATTGTTTTATATGATCATATACACATCGCCACTGAGCCTTTGTCATTCACTCATATGTATATCGTCCTTTGGCCTCAGTGTGTGAATGTTTAGGGAACTATATCATTTATCAACACTAGTGTGTGTGTGTGTGTGTGTTTATGTGTATGTATGTGTATGTGTATGTATGTGTATGTGTGTGTGTGTGTGTGCATATATATGTTGTGTTTTTTTCCACCACTAATGCTTATATAAGCTTTGTGGTGAGAAGTAAGCACAAAGTGAAGCAATCATCACTGAAAATAAATCACGAATAAGAACACTGAGAGGACCAGGCCAAGTAAAGCATTATCTGGAAGACATTGGCAACTCAAAGCCAATCCTTAGGTTTGGTCATCCCTACTGTAATCCCAGCTACTCTGTGGGACAAAGTAGAGGGATCATAGTTGAAGGCCAGCACAAGCAAAATTACTATGATACTTTCTCTGGAAAGAATAAATAAAAACCATGCCTAAAGACTAGTGAGAGAAATAGGCAAGAATGCAGACTTGGGGAGCACAAACTCCAAAGGAAAATATAATGGCAGTTCCTGTTTTTTCTTATGTTTCTGCCATTTGTCCCTCCAGATTGAATAAAAAAGCTAACAATACAACACCACCATCAATAGGCACCGATCCTGTTTTATTATTTTCTTCCCATTTTAAAATAAAAGACTCCAACAGAGAGCTGTTTTTGCAGGCAAAAAAGAGAATAGTTTAACAAAATTAAGAACGTATTTATTCCATTGCAGCCAAGAACTATCATAGAAATGTTTACTCACCAGGTCAAGAAAAGTTGAAAGTTGAATGCAAGATGCCAATCTCCTTTCAGTGTAAGACTGTGCTTCCACCTCTGCTGGAGTGAGATGGGAGATGTACTAGCATGGAAACAGGACATGCATCTCCTCCCGATGAACATGAAGCACCAGCTATCTCCTGGTCTATAAGTCCATCTTTTAGTTAGCAGTATCAATGAACTCTTTCCCATCCCCAGACAAAGCTTGCGAGTGAAGACTTGTATCCTCAGCCAGTAAAAATGAGTCCCATCACCCTCTGTCTTATCAGGTCCTAGGGGAGAATCAATGAATTACTCCTTCTCCTCTGTAGAGGGCATCTAGAGAGGATCCTGGGTCTCTGTCCTACCTCAAGTCACCAAGAATGGGGAGTTTTAGTTCTCAATGGAGGCTCAGTGGAAATTCTGAGCCTCTGTCTACCTTCAGACCTAACAAAGCAAAACCTCCTATACTACGTTGTAGGGAAATGTTAGTGGAGGCTAGTGAAAAGAGAAAGATTAAACATAACATGGAGTCTTACAATAAATGCTTAAATATTCAGGATTCAGTTTGAAGTGTAAAAAAGTCAACATTCCAAGAAACAGGAATATTTCTAATTAAGGAAAATAGGAGACAATCGTGCGAACACATTTGGTGTTAAAATTCTGTGACAAAGGTTTTGAAGTACTCAAATTGATTCAAGGAGAAATTATTTTGAAAAGCTTACAAGCAGATGAACTGGTCTCACAGACATAATCATTCTCAAATGGAAATATTAGAACTGAAAATAAAGCTCAGTACTTGGACTGAACACGACAATGGCCAGCACCCGGGCAATGAACAGGAAGACCTATTGAAATTGCTTGATTTTAACCACAGTGAGAGCTACTGAATAGGGATAATATTAATAAAAAAATAAAGACTTCAACCAGGAATCTAACACATATGATATCAGGTTTCAGAAAGAGAGAAGACAACAGGGTCCATAAAGCTTCTCTAGACACAGAAATGATGACGGAGGCCTCCCAAATTTGTCAAAAAGAAAACCAAACCTAAATATTCTTTGGAGTAAACTCCAGGGAGTATAAACACATACACAAAAATCAGTACTGAGACACATAGTAGTTAAACTTCTAAAAACTAAATATAGCCAAAAAAGGAAAAATGAACTAAATAAGATAAAAAATGATATTATTCCTATGCATGACCCTAATTTGAAACAGAAGTTTTTTTCATCAGAATCATGGTGACCAGAACAAAGTATCCTACATTTTGTAAGCACTGAAAGAAAAGAACCATTTTGTCAGAAATCTTATATCTAGTGAAAACAGCAGTCAGGAGTGAAGAAGAAATTGAAGGTTTCTCTAATTGAAATGAGGTGAGAAGGAAAGGAAACAAGAACCAACAGAAACTGGGAGAGAACACAGTGAACATTCTCCTATTCAATGGCTAACCCCCCAAATACTGACATCAGCAAATGCTGGAGCAAAGGATCTCTCATGTATTGATAGGTATAATGAGCCACCGCTAAGAACCACATTGTAATTTCTTACAAAGTTAAATTTAGTTTTAACATTTTATCCAGAAATTTCCTTCCCAACATTTACCAATATTTATTGAAAGTAATCAAACTGTCCATACTCTCCTGTCCTCAATGGGTAAACTGATAAATACCATGACATGTGATATATGGCATATTATTCACAGATAAAACATAATTCATCCAGCCATGGAAAACACCAAAGGAAAAGTAAATGCATGATGTTAATGAAAGAAGAAGCTTAACAGAAATTGTGGTTTGAGGTTTCTATGGTTTAAATGAATATTTTACAAAGTAAGCATTTGATCACTCTTGGAAATGCGTTCAGCGTTATTGAGTTCATTTTTTTAAATGGATATGAAAATGAAGGGGATGCCTTAGATCATACAACTTGGTGGAAATTACCGAGAAATTTATTTTACCAACCTTGCAGCAAAACTGTCTAGGAACTGATAACCCAAGGTCAAGATTCCTACTTCCCGGGAAAGTAAACACTGAATCTTTTTGAAATATTTTGACAGGAAAACAATTGTTTCTGTCTGAAAGAACATGAGTCTGGAATGTGTGCATTAGAGTGCTCATGTCAGAATTCAGAATGAGTGGTGACATTTGCCTTTAACTCAAGTAGTCCGGTGCTGACAGTTCAAAGCATTGTTATTGGTATATCCACATTATAGTCTGCTAAGCCTCTCCTTTTTAGCACTTTTGAGATGATGTGTCAGGACAAAATGTTTTTCGTCAATCTATTTTGAAGGATGAACCACTTTCCTCAAGATTCATTGAAATTTGACTCATCATCTAAAATTCAAGTTTTTCAACTTCACATTTAAAAGGAAATGTGCAAATGATTTTCCATACTTGAGAAAGGAATTTTCAAAACATCAGAGAAATTTTTGTAGAGTCAGAACCTGATAAAAATGCTTTGCCCAGTGTAGGTCTTCCATAAATATTCATTGGATTGAACTGAATTTACTTACCTGTTTCATTTAGCACTAAATTTGGTTGTGCTTATAAATTTTAAAAATGACGTTAAATTTATGTGACCCAATAACTAAGAACAAAGATAAAAGGGGCATCATTTGGGGGAGAGGAGTATTTATCATTCCTACTATGGGAAAATTGAGTGAGAAATGTAGAAATGTTCCCACTGTTCTTCCTAGGAAAAAAGAAGGTATCACAAAGCGCAGAATGTACAGAACCAGAGAAATAAAGAGCAACTAAAATTAATCATAACACAGATTGACAAAACTGAGGAAGTATAACATAGGTTTTAAAAAAAGTTATCTTTCTTACTTTTCAGTAAAACAGATTTGTCCTTGATTAAGATCTTTTTTCAGCATACTGGCTCAGATAAACGAATAGGTATGTGGCAATCAATGCTATTTTTATACCAAATAAGACATTATTTGGAACAAATAAAGGCAAGTCAAAGTGTTCACAAAGATTCAGTAGCATAAAATAGAAGTAGAAGTGAATTTGCTTTGGATCTACAAGAAGTTCATCATGTACATTGTGAGCTTTAATGAGTCTAAATTTGATAAATATCAATAAATATAATAATTTGAGTATTTTAATAAACTATTATAATCGAGGGCAATTTCACATGACTATGTTATGATATAGCCATAATCTGTAAATTTTTCATTTATGTCAATATATTCTACTATACAAAGTAGACTATGATAATTTAGGTCATATTTTTGAATATACATAGGTTATTTGCTCATTTGTGATTTATCTGCAATGGAATAAAAAAAGCTAATGCTGAAAGTAGTTTTTCACCCAAAGACACACAAAATCATATGGAAATTATCAAATCTTTTGAAAGAGTTGATTTGAAATTAATTATTTAATATATTTTTACCTTACAAACATTTCAGAGACAAGATCACTGCGTTTTTTGAAAATTGACTCTCTAGAACAAGCTGCAATAGTAGCAAGTAGAGACAATTCTCAATGATCACAGCAGCTCAATAGCTATGTACATGTGATCATATAAGATGATCCTAAGTGAAATGAACTCCAGGATACAGAAACAAGAACTTTTTTATTTTTGTTATTTTTAGTGCACGATGGAATTTTTTCCTTTTTCTTTCAGGTAATTTATCCCCTGTTGTTACTGTATTTGATTTCGGTACTCTGTGTATTGTATATATGTTTGTCTGAATTAGAGAAAGGAAAGGGAACATCAAGATGATGAGACAAAGGAGAAAGGGTGAACCAGTGCAAAATCGATACTCACAAGACAATATGATGCACAACGGGAAAGTGGGAAAAAATGAGGGAGGGGGTAACAAATATAACAAGAAATGTTCTCACTATCTTACATATGTAACTGTAACCCCTCTGTACATTACCTTGAAAATAAAATAAAATTTTAAAATAAAAAGAAAACAACAATTTAAGCTTCTGCTTCTGAAGTTTTGCTGTTTTTCTGTTATCCAAAACAAATTCTGTGACTAAGCTGAGAATCAATGTGAGAGACAACTAGTTAAGGCAGAGAAACAAGAAGATATGGACAAGCTGTACCCATCTCAAAGTAATTGTATACATTTAAGTAGTTGGTATTACTCCTACAAACACACATGGCAACAAAGGATGTTGCAAATGACTAGACTGTTGTAAGAAAGTGAGAACCTGGCTTTGAATACAGAGTGAAATTAACAATAAAAAAATACAGCCAACATTACTGGATATTATCCAGAGCTGCTATACAAACTGATGTTTCCCTTTAAAAATTGTTTTCATCTCCATTTTGGCCCCAGTGTAAACGTTCATAACCTATTAAGGGCCTGAGTGATTTGAAGTACAAATGGATCCAGCAGGCTAGAAAGGAAGTGCCAAGGGGGCAAGAAATAATAGCCAGATGACCAGACATAACATTTAGGAAGAACTAATCCACGATTTCTGAAAAATCTGCAAATATTTAAAAAATTTGCTTCAGAATAAACTGGAGCATCTGCCCCCAAAATGATCAAACAATTAATAATGGCACAAAAAATCCTTTTTATCTTGGAGAAAAAACATTTACTTCAATCCAAGATCTTTGCTCAGCAGAGCACGGCTTAGCACAGTAGACCACAGACCAAACACCACAATTGCTCGTTAAAGTTTAATAGTTCAGACATTTTTGAATTTTTAATTATGTAATTTCTTTATGTATCATCTGTGTAATGGAGATATTAATATTGACATACTAGGATAATTGCAAAAAATACATAATGAATATTTTATGATATTAGAAGACTGAAAAATGCCACCTACCTTCTGTTCCACTGCTATTCAATTGGCACAATTTTAAGAAATCATGCATTTTCAATGTGATCCTGGAATAAAAGTGTCTCAGTAGAAAAGGCCATTAAAGACATAGAGATTTTAATGTGGATTTTACTAAACTTTATGCAAAACCAGTCTATATAGTGTGCCAAATTTACAAGGCCCAATATTTTACCAGAAAATGAGAATTCCGAACAAATAACAAATTTATTAAAATAAAATCTCAGCTGATTGTGTTGTGATAATTGTACATTCAAACTCACAAATAAGTTACTTCAAATGTTTTCTTTTTTCTAAAATTACATACCTCTAGTTAAAATGTCTGATAGATACTTAATAGTACTTCTTTAGCTCAGGGCCTTGTGCTTTCTCGCCTTATTTGCTTGACTAGTGCTCTCCACTTGAACCACATTTACCACCCTACTTTTTGCTTGTTATTTTACCATTGGAATCTCACAGATATTTCTGACCAGGATGGCTTCAAATCATGATCCTCCACAAATATCTCAACTGAGTAGTCAAGATTACAGGTGTGAGCCTCTTGTGCCTGACTATATTTTGTACTTTCTATTGAAGAGAAAATGTTGATAATGTTTTCTGGGTGAATCTCTTGACAGAAATATTTATTGTATATTTGCAAACAGTGATAGACTTTGAATAAAATAGATTCTTGGAAATATTGGGTGAGGAGGTATATGTTTTCTCCTTATTTTATATTACTTAAAGTCAATTCTTCATGAATAAGTTGCATTGTACAGTGTTTTCTTTTTAACTTTTTGTCAGTCCTATGGCTTGAACTCGGGGTCTGGGCTCTGTCCCAAGGCTAGTAGTACCCTATCACTTGAGCCACAGTGCTACTTCTGGCTTTTTTGTGTTCATGTGGTACTGAGGAATTGAACACAGGGCTTCATGAATGCTTGGCAAGTACTTTAGCAAAAAGTCACTTTCTCAGACCTATACAGTCTTTTCATGGCACTAAAATACCAACTCAAAAAATTCTAAAGGAACGTGTAGGAAGTAATATGTTCTTATACTCATTTGCTGTGAGAAAATTAAGCTGCATTACATAGTTTGCCCAAAGTAACACAATTTTCACACATCCACATAAAAAGATTGACTTTCAGGCTATTTATAAAAGTAGTATTTAGCTTAAAATTGATTGGTTTATTTATAAGAGTATATTCTAACCCATGTACTACGTTGTTCTTTTGTCCACAGAAATAAAAAGCTTCTGTTAGAAACAAAATATTCAGAATATTGAACTGATTTCTTTTTTCTTTTCTTTCTGTTTCTGGCCTTTATATAGTCCTTGATTTTTAAATAATTTTTGATAAGTACAATAACTTTTTTCTTCAAATTTTGCAGTTTTTCTATCTGTTGCCTATCATTATGTTGGTTGGCAATGCTTCTCTACTCCTGACTGCAGAGTACTGATACTCACGAAACAAAAAATGTGTTTTAATGATTTAGCCAGATCCCATTTCTCAATTATCAGCATGAGCCTATTTTTAATATCAATGAAAATAATTAAACCATTGTATCATCTCTAGTCTTCCAGGCAGCAGATACAAGCATATGGTTCACTTTGTAAATATTTATCTGAAAAAATCTTTGTGTAGGGTCTAGAAGAAAAAGAGCAGCACCCGAGAAGGAGGGTGAGCCAGCGGCTGCAATGTGGATCTGTCTGACACTTGAAGGAGGAAGGTTGAATAAGGAAGAGCCTCTGACTGGAGTGCAGCTTGGAGCGTCTCAGTAAGGCCTGCAGGGGCTCACAGGGCAAAAGCAACTTGGAATAGCAGACTAGCCTGGAGACGGGATGGCTCAGCTCATGGAAACCCTCAATGCAAGTCACTCCAGACAGGGAGAGCAAATCCTTGTCATGAGTTCTGTGGCAAATCCAAATGGCTGAACGGGTGAGGATCTGAGCTCCCTTAACTCCTTACAGCAAGATTCTTCTACAGGAGGTCAAAGCAGTGTAAAACTGTGCTGGACACAAGCATTAATTCTACCAAGATGTCCTACTGTTATTTCAGTTTTCTCTGGAAGTAGAGCTGTGGCTCAAAGTGGTAGAGCACCAGCCTGCAGGGAAAAAGCCCAGGGACAGTGCCCATGACCTGAGTCCAAGCCCTAGGACTGACAAAAAGAAATAATTCAGTTGTCTTCTCTGAATAACAAGAAAAAATTAAATCACTATCTTAAGGAGTAGTGAGCAGATAAAATGGAAAAACATAATTTCGTGTGTTTTGAAATACAGAAGAGAGATTACGTGAATACTGTTAGTACATAGATACCATCTCTTGTGACAATATCTCATACACAGATTTTTCAAAGTTGAGAGTAAGTTTGAGTTTTAGAAAATTATAATCATGTGCCAATATTTAAAGGCATATTTAATAAAAACCAAAATATTAAAATATATTCTGTAATCTATGATTAAAATTTGTGATTGATTTCTATTAGTTCAAAATAGCTTGTACTTTTTAATTGCCAGTTCTTAACACACATTCAATAATTCCTTAATATATAATCAGCCTTGACTCTTTAAGGAGCAATGTGCATATAAGAAAGCACAATAGGAGTTAAAATTCTCATTAACACTATCATCAAGAGTACTTATAGGGCACAATCACACATGAATGTACATTGATTATTGATAATAAGGAAATAGACAAATGCATAGGTACAGCTTTTTCATCTATTTAAGAATATTTAATTGACACTGATGGACTGTAGTAACCATACACAATAGCTTTGTGTGTCTGTATTTCTGTTATTCTTCTAGTTAGGAAATTTCAGAAGATGCCTTTGAAGATGTTAATGTTTTAACACACCCCTAAACAGGAGAGGTATTGAAAATCCATCAAGAAAATGATGATTTAATTCTAATAGCATAATGTTAAATCTATAAAGGCATCTAAATTAATTGCCACCTTCTTTTCTCCCATTTCAAGCATCCTCTTACTGTTTGAATAAAACATTTTCCTTGGCTGCTCACTTGTTTCCTGGCTCCATAAGTTCTTTGGAGTGTCAGATTGGTACCAAATCACATTTCTTACCTAGAGACATGAGCAGTGGATGGCATAGTTCATTGTTGTAGTGAATGGAAGATAGTTTAACAATGTGTATGTTCGCTGCAACAAAATTAACCAAAACTGATGCCCTGATTGGAAACTAATGGCTACTTATCATGCTCAGTTCTGCTTCACCTACATGAACTATTTTGGCTTGGTATCACGAAAGCTTAATATGATCAATCATTCAAGTGACATGCCAAAAATTACAAGTATGAAAAGAAGATACTTATTCATTATTCTTCTCTTAAGAAGTGCTCTTGTGGGCTCATTTCCAAAGAGATGAAAGCTCTCAACCAATGAATAGTAAATTTTAAATGTAGGTACTAGTATATTTTTGATAGATTAATTAAAAGAGTTATCAAAAACTTTTAAGGGGAGTAAGCATCACTAGGCTTGAACCCAGGGCCAGGATTTAGGACAAACTGTGTGTGTGTGTGTGTGTGTGTGTGTAATGGGGCTTGAACCCACAGCCTGGGCAATGTCCCTTAACTCTTTCACTCAAGATCAGCACTCTACAACTTGAGCCATAATGCCACTTCATCTCTTTGCTGGTTGATTGGAGATAAATCTCATGGACTTTCCTCGCTTCAACCCATGATCATCAGCTCTCAGCCTCCTGAGTAGCTTGAATTACAAACAAAGTCACCATCTAACAGTTTTAAAGTCAGTAAGATGCCCATATCCAATGGATATTCTGTTGCTACAGGTTTATTGAAACTTAGGATGTACAAAAGTTGTTTAAAATGTTTAACCTGTTAGAAATTTACAATGTAGAACATTGCATAAACAACAACAATGATAAACCGCTTATTTCCATTACTTAGAGTTCCTTTTGCTTGGCCTCATCTTATGTGATCATATGTACAGAGCTACTGAGCTATTGTGATCATCTGCTAGGAATATCCTAGACATATACTAATTATTACCAATGAGGGAAACCATAGAGTCTATGTTGCTTTTATGCCTTTTTCTTTTGATGTAACTGTAACTGTTTTTGGTACCCTGGGTATTACATATATGTTTATTGGAACTGAGAAGGGAAGAGGAACATCAAAATGGAGAGACAAAGGGTAAAAGGGGAGCCAATGCAACAGCAGTACTTACAAGATACATACTGTAAACCAACTGAAAAACTCGGGGTGGGTGACTGGGGAGGAGGGAAGGTGTGAGAAAAATGAGAGAGGAGATAATTTTGATAAGAAACATGCTGCCCTATGCATGAAACTGTAACCCCACTGCATATCACTTTGACAATAAATAAACAAACAAAATAAATTTACGGTGTAAATATAACGAAACATTCATCAGGATGAAAGTAACAGTGAACAAGGAAAACTCATGGAGAGGTTGTCATGATATGTTGGTGTAAAGGGCAAGAATGAGGATTGCAGAGAAACAGAGCTCTCCACCAAAGGTGATATCACACAAGAGTAAATCCAAATCAGTACTAGAATGAAAGTAATTGAATTTGTCAAATCTATATTTGCTAAAGGTAACTGTCTAAAACTGGGTCCTGATAGGTTGCATGTAATATTTTTAATTTGTCAAACACTTGTTTCTAACCAGCTACAGAACTACAACAGCAATGTTTCCCCCCTTCCAGTTAAATATTCACATCAGAACTGAATTTGATGCCTGATGAATTGTCATGTGAAATATGTTTTCAAGAACACATGTTCTTCATGTTTAGTGCAACCTTTAAAATTCAGAATATATAACATACCTTCCTGGGTTTCTAAAAACTAAACAAAAGATAGAACACAAATCAATATATACTGGTAGTAGAACTAGGGAAGGGAAAGGGAATAGCAAAATCGAGAGATAAAGGATACAAAGACAAACAACTCCAAAAGCAATACTTGCAAAACCATTTGGTGTAGACCAACAACAGCTCATGGGGGGCTGGGGCTGGGAATATGGCCTAGTGGCAAGAGTGCTTGCCTCGTGTACATGAGGCCCTGGGTTCCATTCCCCAGCACCACATATATAGAAAACAGCCAGAAGTGGTGCTGTGGCTCAAGTGGCAGAGTGCTAGCCTTGAGCAAAAAGAAGCCAGGGACAGTGCTCAGGCCCTGAGTCCAAGGCCCAGGACTGGCAAAAAAAAAAATAAATAAATAAATAAACAACTCATGGGGGGAAAAGTAAAGGGGGAGGGGAAGGGAGAAAATGAGGGAGGAGGTAACAAATTGTACAAGAAATGTACCCACTGCCTTAGGTATGAAACTGTAACCCCTCTGTACATCACTTTGACAATAAATAAGTAATTTTTCAGAAAAAAATTCAAATACAAAATTTGAACATTGGTATAAAAAAAGCTTTCTTTTAGAGGATTAAAATATACTCAATCTGAATTATTTTATTCCAAATACAAATTACGTAAAGCATGTGGCTGTTTGATCTAACTGAAATAATTTAGTAAGCTGTTATTTACGATGTTCTTCTTTAGACTTTATAAACTAACACAAAATATTTTGGTGGGGTTGAGTTGTTTAGACAAATGGGGTTTGTAGTGAGTGGTGGTGTTTCTTTGTACACATTTTCACATTTTAGAGTCAGAAAAATTAAACATAAATACAACAGAAGCCTTCCACAGAATTGAGGGGATTACGGTTTTATCATCATAGCTTTTAGAACTTAACCCAGGCCCCTGAAGAGAAGGTTACAACTGACATGAAATAGAGTTAAGTGCTTGCTCCAAAGATATATGATCCTGGAAACAGTTTTTGAGTGAGTTTTTATACAGTGTCCCTTTATAACCGATACTAACCTTCATGATTATGACTGCCATAGTTTTGGAGAGCTAAAATACTGTGGAATAGGAGCTGATCGATAATACACTACAGGCAGAAGAAAATGTGAGGGTAGCAATTTTTCTACTCCTTTCTTCCAGACAGATTGCTTCATAGGTGTGGTAGTTACAGAGGAAAATGATAAAAAAAAAATAAAGATTGCAGAATGGAATGCAATGTCTATTATGATATGCAGATATTTCTAGTTGGGATTTTGCTCTTCTCTTATATTCTGCAGTTTTATCAACTTAATCACCAAAACACAGGCTGCAGTTAAAGCACACCACACAAATAGATTGTTCTGTTCTCCTTAAATAACTTCTCTCAGTCTGACTTCTGCTGACCTAAGGTTAAAATGAAGAGACCATTCAGAAATAAAGAAAGCCTTACTCCCATAGTGTGTTTTTACTGAATAAATACCTATGAATTGTCCCTGTCTTTACTAAGGGATCCCTTGACAATTACAAAACAGAAGTATACCATTCAGAAAGGCTTGAACCCTTTGATAATGGTGGAATAGTTTCTTTAACCAAGTCTGGGTTGATTTGGAGAAATACATCAGAGTTCAGCCTTTAGAAAACTGTTGAAAGAAAGGTACTAGTGTCTCACACCTGTAAACTTAGCTTCTCAGAAGGTTGAAACAAACCAAGACAGAAATGTCCTTGGGACTATCTTCTCCAATAAACCAGCAAAAGTTAGAAATAGAGGCATGGGTCAAGTAGTAGAAAACCAGTCTTGAGAGAGAGAAAACAAACAGTTAAGAACATGATAGCGTGAAGTCAAGTCACAATACCAGTAAATGCACATTCACATACAACACACACATACACACACACACACACACACACACACACACACAAACACACATGAGAAAGTTACTGGGAAAACCAGGATAGCTGGCAAAGAATTAATCACATTCATTTACCCAAGAATGATATTGTTTCATAGGAACTGGCAATAATGATGTGAATAATGACTTAAATGTTACATATATTGCACATATGTATATTATACATATCTGAGTTATATTATATTTTTGGATATTTGAAAATAAATATTTTACTTAATAAA
Organism: Perognathus longimembris pacificus; assembly: GCF_023159225.1. Lineage (NCBI taxonomy): Eukaryota > Metazoa > Chordata > Mammalia > Rodentia > Heteromyidae > Perognathus > Perognathus longimembris. The sequence goes on from NC_063184.1 coordinate 23,202,796, forward strand.
TATTTTCTGCCATGTATGTAATTGACATTTTTCTGAGTATATAGTACAGGTAAACATCCACATTAATTTTAGCAGGTAATTTTTTTCTTAAATAACCTTAATAATTGTGAGTTCTAGTATTTGACTTCATAAGTGAAGGTATACATATGAAGACACATAATAGTTTATTCAAGGTTATAATATGTGACAGAGCCAATAGTCTTTCTTTAAATTCAAATTTAGGAAAATGTGTTTGTTTCTAAAGCTATAATATCAATGTACTTAAGTGAAGAAAAACACATACAAGCATTCTCAAACAGTGAACAATATTCATAAAAAACCTGTTAACAATGTCGAGAAAATAGCATAAAAGCCACAATAACAGTTGCAAAATTTCATCATAGTGTTATGCACTCACATAAATTTATCACAAGAACTGTTCCCTAATAACCATTAAATAAGGTGCTCCACAAAATGTACTCCCCAGAAAATTGATTTGGTGACTCCTATTTTAGAAGAGAGATTTTCTTTTATTATTGTGTCTTAGTTTGCATTATTTCAACTGAAGCAGGTGTAGTAAGATTAATAATATAAAATAAATAAAAATATTTCACACTACCTTAGTCCCTTCCTCTTCCTCCTTTATTTCATTTCCCACTTATATTCTCATCTTTTTGATTGAAAATATTAAATTCCTTACAGGCAAAACAGTGACAAAAATTAAAACATGGAAGACATAGAGGAAAGCAAGTCAGAAGTTTATATGTTAACTTATGTATGTGAATATGAGATATCAAAAGTATTATAGCTCTAACAGCAAGTACAGCAACACATTTACATAAATGGCACAATTAACAAAAGTCTACTTATATTGAATGTGGAATTTAAGTATGAACATCAAAGAAAACCATTAGGAACTTTTTTTAGCCCTATAATTATACTTGTCGATTAAACACCACTTAATTGCACTTTAATTGCATTTATTTGTACACATTATAGTATAAAATTATGCTACAGTTCGCAAAGTGTTGTGCTGGAAAGGTCTCAGGGTTTTGTGAAAAATTATCATGCCCAGTGTAATGAAACTTACTTTAAATTTTAATATTCCTCTCATTTTTAGTTTATTTATTTAAAAAGTTTTTGCCAGCTTCACTGTTCTTTAACAAGGAGGAAAGAATGATTTTAGTTTAATATTAGAACTTTTAATCCAGTCAGTTGGCCCCATAGTATAATGGTGAAAGATAAAGTTCAAGTAAAGCGACCTCCCCACTCCTTCACTCTTCCTCATCTCTCACCATTCTCAACAAGCTTCATTGCACACGTGCACCTAAAGTTTTCTACCCACTTTCATCTTCCCTCATCCTCTCTATTTTCTCTTCCCCCTTCCACTAGTACAGGGCTGGGTAGGACCTGGTTTACATCATTCCCATCTATTTTTAAAATTATATATATATATATATATATATATATATATATATATATATATTATCAAAACGAATTACAGAGAGGTTACAGTTTCATACATTAGACATTGGATACATTTCTTGTACTGTTTGTTACCTCATCCCTCATTCCCCCTCCCCCTCCCTCTTTCCTTTCCCCCTCCCCACCATGAGTTGTTCAGTTGTTCAGTTCATTTTCACCAAACAGTTTGTAAACATTGCTTTTGTAGTTGTTTGTCTTTTTTTTACCCTGTGTCTCTCGATTTTGGTATTCCCTTCCAATTTCCTGGTTCTAATCCCATCTATTTTTTAAGCTTACATTATCTGTTCAAAGCCGTTTCACTGTGGTATGCCTGCACACCCATATACGTTACTTTGACCAGATAAACACTTGCTCATTCTCTACCAAAAGTATGTTTCACATTGCTGTCTTCATTCCCAGATGTAATATCGCTCATTATTCTTCACCTCATCACATTCTCTTTCTCCCAATCCCCCATCTCAACTATCTGGGATGCTATAACTCCAGTTCAGAAAGAGGATTACAGCCCAAGGCTGGAGCTGGCAAAAATAATCTATCCGAAAAATAATCTAACAAGCAGCTGGAGGTCGGATTCAAACGATAGAAAACCTACCTAGGAGGCGTGAGACCTGAGTTCAAACCTCATAATCACACATCAAAAACATAAAGGATAGTATAGTTGAATGGTCAATCAGTATGTATTCAGTATTTTATGCTTATAAGGTTATCATTGAAGGATGCCCTGTCATTCTGCTGTCATTCATTCTGCTGTCTACTCATCTTTACTCAACATCTGTCCCAATTTATCTTGATTACCAAGGTGTCTTTACACCTTGCACTCTTTACATTATGCTCCTCAATGGTGATGGATGCTAGAAAGTGAAAGGTGAAAGTAACTCTAACTCTGAGAGGAAAATGGAATAATACCAAATAAGGGTGCACTTACTATTTAAGCAGAATGAATGTTTATTCACTCATGAGTTATTTCTGATGAGAATTAGTTACCAATTTTGTTGTGTACTAAGTGGCATAAATTACATGCAATAATTGTTCAGAGCCCTACTTTGCAACTTCCTTTGGGAAATAACACTTCTTTAAAACAGTAAAACTATTGTGAACAGCTAAACAGTGTAGTTTTCTCCAGAGGATGTTAATGTTTTAAAAAATATCCAACCTATATTAAAATAATTTCCACGACAGAAAAAATATTGTCAGTTCCTTGTTTGCCATTGAAAATTTGGATAGTCTGCCTCTTAAATCTGCTAGGCAAACATGGATTTCTACAATAACCCTAGTCTTAGCACAATACAGCATTTGCTTAGCCATCTGTTATATTTACATAGCCAGAGTCCCGGCTGCTCCCTGGGGCTCTACAACTTAATCAAGCACTCTATTTACACAGTCATGTATTCCCAGAGAGCTGCCTTTGATGATGAAGTTTACATTGCTGTATCTATCAATTAGTTCTAGCTTTTTGCCAATGAGTAATGAAACTGGATAGGTAGGCCAGACAGAAAAGTCTTAAAATTCTTTGAACTGCCTTAGGAGATCTTTCTATTATTATTATTAGTGCTAGAATCAACTGGTTCTTGTAGTAATGTTATTTTTGTCACTCAGAGAACAATTTGTGGCTCTGATGCTCATATGAAACAGTAGTATCCCAAAGCAAATGAGCTGCGTTTTCGGAGAGAATTTGAAACAAATAAAAAGCCTAAACAAGTTGGTTTGCTTTTAATTGTCAAGAGTGATTTTAATATCTTCACTCATAAAATATTGATTCGCATAAAAAGAAACCATTGTCGTCCAAGTTCTAATTAAAGCAACTGCTAAACTTAGGGTCATCTGTAGTTATATATCCTCACCTACATTTGGTAGGAGGGTGTTTTAATTTAAAATATTGTGTCATAATAGATAAATAGTGATCCTTTTCAGTTTTCAGTTGCTTAATAGAATATGACCTGGAGTACATTTTCATATTTGTTTGTCAGTGTGGAGAGCAGTATTCTGCATTTTAGGACCTGAGCTCAGTCATTTGAAAATGGGTTTTATAAGTCAGTGAGATGATTGAAATGAGACAGAACTTCTGACATTATAGATCTGGGCTGATTTCTGCTATGTGATGAAGGTCTGTAGGTAAACTTGGATAAGCAGGGGGCTAGATAGTCTACTTTCCCATGGCCAAGTGTTTTCTCCTAAGAACTATGTTGGTTTATGCACATCACATATTCTTAATATTCTGAAGCACTGATACTTGGGAACTCCACAACTGAGTTAGGTATCCAGTAAAACTCTTGAATCAACAAACCTTTCTGCTGAAAGATTTTCCAGTGGGTCATTTGTTCCAGATAGGATAAATACTTAAATCTACTGAGATCTTCAAAGACAAACAAAACATATCCTTTGAAAAATTAGAAAATGGCAATGCATCCGTCACAAAATGGCAATATTTTGATAATGAATATTCATAAAATGTTAATATTTTGATAATAGAGAAGAAAATTTCTCTGGGAGCCCTTGTTCTCTTTCTTTTCGTCATCTGAAAGAAAACAGGGATACATATAAGGAAAGTTTAAAGGGGGAAATAGATGAAATGAGAGCCAGGAACAAAAATTAAAATATCCTTTCCTTGATAAGTGAACAATTGCTTCACAGGACTTATGCACATAAAAGTTAGTGACCCTGACTCAAATCCACAAAACCTGGATTTTTGTTTTGCACCAGAGCTCTATAGGGCTAGAATATTATTATCTCAATTTTATAAATAGCTGTCTCAATTTTCACCAACTGTCAGAAAATGAGATATGCCTCTTTCCTTTTACATTTATGGAAAGTTGAAATTCCTGAGGGAATGAATTACTCAAGATAGTTAAAGATAGTAAGACAAGGAGTAATGGCCTGAAACATGAAGAGAGGATGCTTAAGCTAGATAAGATGAAGAAATTCTTCATCTTGAGGTCAATGAGGCAATCAAACAGTTCCCAGGGAGGTAGTCTTCATACCATTACTAAACACTGTTCAGACTCAAGGGAAAATTAAGATCTGCTCTAGAGGGAACAGAAAAAATCGTATTTTATGCACAAAATAAACTATAATAGGTAAGTCTGGATGCAGCTTTTGAATTATGCAAAAATGCAAAAAATGTTAATTTGATTAGGGTTGAAGTAAAACTGTTAAAACTCAATGATACAGTACAAAGTACTTAGTTGAAAAACATTTACTGAGTGCTTATCATGGGCCAGGAACTTTTCTGGGTTTAATATACACTTCGAGCATCAGAAATATATGTATGGATCATTTGTTTCTAATAAAATGTATTTATAAATTGAAGTTAGTGACTTCAAACAGCACATGTAGTTTAAATACACTAAATTATTCACCCTCTTAGCATCACACAATGTATACTTTTGCTTTATGCATGTGGCTTTCTGAAAATGACGCAGTAAAGGTCTCAATATCTTTTAATCCTGCAAATCAAAATCACTTCATCTACCCCCTATTGTTTCATTATGCTAGTCAGCAGAGACAATTACCAGTTCATGTTTTATTTGTAAAGATTCATTTCTTTATCCCACAATAATTAATGTAAAAACCTATATTTTAAAATCTACATGACCAAAGTCATATGAGCAGGCTTTCTTTCATAGATTACATTTCATAATTCAAAGCAAAATTTGAGGTAAATTTCATACAAAAAACACTATTATTATTGAAATCACGTAATGTTGGCTGAAGTTGGTACATGTATATGACTTGAAATGATCCCTATAATAATCACTCCAAGATAATTAATGTATCCATTACCACCCAAAATATTCTTTTGTGCTTCTTTCCTCTCTCATTCTCCCTAACCACTATTCATATCTAGGGGAAGATTAACTTGCTTTTCCACATCATAGATTAGCATGTATATTGTAAAATTACATAAGTGGAATAATAATGTAAATTTTTTTCCTGTCTGCCTATGTTTGATGAGCATTTGAGAGTCTTCCCTAAACTGATTGCATTTACTTTGGGAGAAATATCTTGGAGTATCATAACCTAAAGTCAAAGTTTTAAGAAACTGCCAAATTGTTTTGATTATTAGATCACTTTATCTTTTTATCAGGTGTGAAACAATTTCTCCAGGACATTCTTTATATAAAGCATTTTACATGGCATGTATAGTATCTCACTGTGTTTTTTTTTTCCTGTCATGACTAATGATGTTTGTTTGTAATCTATACATCACCTTCAAGAAGTACTGCTTCAAATATTTTGCTTGTATTTTAAGGCTAGGGGTTATTCTATATTAATTAAATGTGTTTTCACTTATTTTGTGTCCTTCTTAGAGTATCACTGTTTAGTTTTGTATCAGGTCTAACTTTTTTTTATTGCCTAGATCATGTTTATGTTGTCTAAAAGTATTTCCCATTTCAAAGTATACAGATTTTGTCGTACATATTTTTTTCTTGCAATTTTTTTTTATAGCTATGGGTTAGAAAGGAGTCTCTCATTTTTTTTTCTTCTCAGGCTAAACTTGCAACAGTATATTCCCAAGAAAAGTCTCTATCAGAGCTGGGATTATAGATGTGAGCCACAGGCTTCCAGAATACTGCAAGCTTTAACATAAACACTGGCTCATTTTGAAATAGTTTTTATATATAAAAACATGTGGATTTTGTTCAATTGCCTATTGCATATGATTTCTAATTATTCTGGCAACTATTATTGGAATGGCCAGGTTTCTTCATATTATTGTCTTTTATTTTTCCTAAAATAAATTTATTATGTATGCATGGAATTCTGTACCAATTACATTCTATTGTTAAGTAAGATTTTGAGTTACAAAACACAAGGTGCAATATGAAAATACTTTTGTAGTAAAAGTAATTTATTTAAAGTTCTCAAAGTATTAAGGATACATTTAATGCCTAAATAGGGATAGATTTTCAGAATTATGATTTATATGTACTATTTTTATGTTCTCTATGCACTTGTGCTTTAAAAATTATACAACGACCATATGCAGGATGGGTTTCTAAGAAAAGCTGACTTTGAGCAGATTAGTATGTAATAGATTTACTAGGGAGTGCTCTGGGTATTAATGCTTTTAAAGAAGGTTGAAGAATTGAGCAAAGGCAGGAATTAACCTGTGATTCAATCTCAAACAAAACAGCCACCATGCAGGTTTTGAAATGGAATATCCTATTTGCCCCAACTTTGCTATGGATTATTTTCTGCAAGTAAAAACTTGAAAGCATGCTTTAAATATAACCAGGCAAAGAACTCTATTGTGAAATATATGAGTAATAGTTATAAGTGCCCTGAGTTTAAAGTTTAAAGAGAAATCACTTTGAAATACCTATTACACAACCAAAAGAACGAATAAAATAAAGGTGTAATGACATTCTCAATTCAAATATAAAAATATTAAGATTATGGGAATTATGAAATAATACAAATAGTAATATATAATTGAATATAAAGTAAGTTAAATGCAGTACTTATAGAGAATCTGAACATTGGACTTGACTTGGAGAAGAATACAGGAACTTGAAGATAAATTAATAGATATATGCAGTCTGAAGAAAAGAAAGAAACAAAAAAATAACCCTGAAGCAACCTCAGAGAAATGTCAGATGGAATTAAGCAAAGTATGTACAGGTTCATGAGAGAAGAGAAAATGATGGAGCAAGAAAATATTTTTAATTATGGTAATGTCTCATCTAAAAGGCTGAGACTATACAAAAATGATATATTGATATGTGAGGAAGCCTGAATAGAATTAAAAAATATCCAAAAGTGGATACATACTGTATGATTGTCATTACTATGAAACATCTCAATCAATATCCCCTTAGAGATCCAAAATTGATTGTTCTCATGAGCAACTTTCAGGGGAAGATTAAAGAGAAAGACCCCTAATGATTGTGGGGGTCTATTTTTTGTTTGATATTTAATGTTGTCAGTAGACTATAAAGTTTTAATTGCTAACTTTCAACTTTTAGTGGCTTTTATAGTGGACAAATTATTTCTGAAGAAAAGAAGAAAGGAAGGACTGTTGAATGTTTGGGGGAAAATGATGACATATGACATTAGCTTTGCCGTTGTGTGAGATGAAATACTTGATTTGAAAAAAATGTAACAAAGAATTTATTTGATTTACCTTTCTGCAAGCTTTCATTGGAAGTGCTTGTCTTTTGTTTGTTCTGAATCAACAGTGAGGCAGACCATCCTTGTGTTGGGAACATGCAGCAGAAGCCTCTACTCTCTTGGTAGAAAAATCACTGCGGAGAAGTGTCAGGGACCAAACCCACCCTCAGATAAATGCATTTAGTCACCTACTTCCACCAGCCATAAAGAAGTGAGATACTAGACTGGGCATATGGCCTAGTGGCAAGTGTGCTTGCCTCCTACACATGAAGCTCTCGGTTCGTTTCCCCAGCACCACATATATGGAAAACGGCCAGAAGGGGCGCTGTGGCTCAGGTGGCAGAGTGCTGGCCTTGAGCGGGAAGAAGCCAGGGATGGTGCTCAGGCCCTGAGTCCAAGGCCCAGGACTGGTCAAAAAAAAAAAAAAAAAAAAAAAAGTGAGATACTGGGCCGGGAATATGGCCTAGAGGTAAAGTGCTCACCTCGTATACATGAAGCCCTGGGTTCGATTCCTCAGCACCACATATAGAGAAAAAAGCCAGAAGAGGCACTGTGACTCAAGAGGTAGAGTGCTAGCCTTGAGTAAAGAGAAGCCAGGGACAGTGCTCAGGCCCTGAGTCCACGCCCCAGGACTGGCAACAAAAACAAAACAAATAAAGAAAGAAGTGAGATACTTCATATAAACCAACAGCTACCGTCAGCCCACAAGATACTCATTACTATCTCAAAATGCAAATCTGTTTCATCCACCTCTGCCTCTGAGAGTCACAGTAGTCTTATAGTTTCAAAAGCCAAATCCAAAATCTCTTCTGGGACTCAACAAACACTCTTAGCTGCAACCCTGATAAAATGAAATGTCATTTACTTCCAATGTTCAATTGTACAAATAAAGTATTATCATAGCAAATAACAAGAACAAGGCAACAGTATGGAAAGATCAGATCAAAGCAGAATAAGAATCCATTAGGACAACTATTACACTCAAAAGCTGACATGCAGCATTCAGGATATGGAGAACCATTATGTGAGATCCAATGGGCTTGGGGGTACCCTGCATCTTTTGATTTGTGGTTGTAGCCCTTAAGCCATCTCTCTTTGACTGGCTTCTCTTACTTTAGGTCTTTCTATAACAAACATTCCAGATGCCTGACAACTTCTAATGCTACATTCTTCAGTGCAGGATGGAGACCTGCCAAATTTTTACTCTAAATCTTCATGCATCACCCTCTAAGAGAATGCATGCAGGGTCTTGGATTCGGTCACACATTGTCTAGCCTCCTTCAAAGGCTTCTCCTTTGAAATTAAGATTGAAGCCTGCATGACCTTGGAAACCCTTGTGTACTCTATGCGTGAAAACACATGAGGATGACGTCCAGGTCAGCGGCCAACATGAGCAATATTTGGGTCCCTTCCATAACAGACTTATTTGTTTCTGGATTCCAAGGCTGATGACCATAATGAATAGAATCCTTGGAAAACATCTTCGCTGGTGGCTCTGATATTCTATCCTAGGCAAACTTTTTCATTTTTCAAATTAAATTTCATTGACAAGGTGATGTACAGAGGGGTTAAAATTACATAATATGGTAGTGAGTGCATTTCTTGTCATATTTGTTACACCCTCCCTCATTTTTCCTTCCCTTCTCTAGTTCAGATAAGCATATATACAATGTCCAGTGTTCCAAAATTATATACAGTAACCTGAGGGGGGTATGCCAAAGAAATTCATCAAGTACATTAAACATAATGCCAACAATAAAATCTTCCTTTTTCCATCTCTTCGAGTTCATTTTGTTTAGCCTCATCTTATATAATCATATGTTCATAGCTGTTGAGCTACTGTGATCCTCTGATAGGTCTATAATATACCATTTAATGTTTATTTAGTACTCGTTTGGTTTTAGAGACATGATGTAAAATCACTGACTAAAACATGTGGAAATACCATTTGAAAAGATGTTTGTTATTTTACAGACACAATCACTACTGTTCTCCCTCCCCACAACAACCACTTATCAGGGAGACCATGTATCTTGGCTCTCTGTGTTCTAGGTTTGTCTTGCTCAACATCACTTATTCAAGATCTGACTATTTTGCTGTGAAAGCTATTATTGTATAATTTCCATTCACTGTGTAGAATTCCATTGTGTACATGTACCACAATTTTTGGATCCATTCATCTGCAGTGGAGCATCTGGGTTGTTTCCCTATTTTGGCTTTTGTGAATTGTGCAGCAATAAACATGGATGTACAGGTGTCTTTGTGGTATCTTGGATCCTGTTGTTCAGGATAGATACCTAGGAGTGGTATGGCTGGGTCATAGGTTATGTCTATGCTGAGTTTTTGAGGAACCTCCTTACTATTCTCCATAGTGGTTGTACTAGTTTACACTCCCACCAACATTGGATAAGGGTGCCTCTTTCTCTAGGAAAAGTTTTTCAACTGTATTTAGTCCTTTATACTCCAGAGATTGTAGCAGTTGAGGAGAAGGAGAATAGCTGAAGATGCCAATTTAATTAAAGTACATAATATATGGAGTATTTAGCATATAGTATATATGGTATTTGATAGAGGATCTCCTTTGAAGAATTAACATTCACATTATCAAATGAAGGAATAAGCATAGCAAAAGGTAGCTTATTGGGAACGTGTGCTAGTGGGAATGGAAAGGGAGATGTGGAAGATGGAGGAGAGTGGATATGGTCAAAGTATTTATATAGCCAGGTGAAAATTAAAACAATACAGGTGATTAGATTGATTTTGAAAGTGGGAAGAAATGTTGAAGGAAAGTGATGAATGGGTTGAATTTGAAAAGGTACCATTTTATGCATATATGAGCAGATTAAAATGAAAGTCCTTTGCACAAAGTATTGATGCTAATCAATACATAAATAAATAAATGAATAACAGAATGAGTCATTGAAGATATAAAAAAATTATAAGATATTTCACATTGAAAGATATGTAAATGGAATAAAGTAAATGTGGGATGCAATAAGTACTGTCAGAAAAAGAACATCTCAAAATTGTTGGCTTCACTTAATACCTTAAATACACATATCCATTAATAAAAATTAGCAGAGGAGGAAACATAATAAATAAGAGAATAAATAGGGCTGGGAATATGGCCTAGTGGCAAGAGTGCTTGCCTCGTATACATGAAGCCCTGGATCCAATTTCCCAGCACCACATATATAGAAAATGGCCAGAGGTGGCTCTGAGGCTCAAGTGGCAGAGTGCTAGCCTTGAGCAAAAAAAAAAAAAAAAAGAAGCCAGGGACAGTGCTCAGGCTCTGAGTCCAAGGCCCAGGACTGGCAAAAAAAAAAAAAAAAAAAAAAAAAAAAAAAGAATAAATAGATCTAATAAATCTATTAAGTTCAATTTTAAAATAGAGAAATATTGGGGAAACTAAAAATTTCATCTTTGGGATTTATAAATTTGGATATTTTATAAGACTAAAAATGAATGTCAATTACAAATAACATGAGACAGTTTACATCACTACAGGCTTTTCAGCTAGAAAGATAATGAAGGAATAGTATGAACTACTTTAATATAATAAATTTCCAAACATCAAATAAAAAATTCCTACAAAGTAGTACTGTACCCTCTAAACAAGATAACCTCAATAGCTTAACATCTATCAAGACATTAAATTTGTAGTAAAAATGATTCCTCCCAAAATGTCCCAGACCTGATGTCTTCTCTGTTGAATTTTACAAAATATTCCAGGAAAAGATAATACTAATTTTAGAAAAACATTTCCTGAAAATTAGAGAGGAGAGACAATGTTGTAATTAATTCAATGGGATTAACATTAGCCTTTTGTGACAAATGAAGTAAAACACATTAGGCAAAGAAAACCACAGAACAATATACCTTAGAAGTACAAATGGAAAAATTGAGGAGGAAAATTTTACCAAATTAAATATAATGATAATCGAAATAATAATAAATTATAATGTAATGGGGTCTATCCAAAAAAGTAGCAAGACATGTTGATTTTCTATTACAAATTAACCAATGCAATTCATGATACTAATGACCGTGAAAAAAGCAAAAAAAAGAAAGACGCAATGTAGTGATTTGTGTCAACTCAAGAAAATTACATGACAGAATCGAGGATGCTTCTTGATAAAAGAATTATTAAGTCTTTTTAAAAAAACTGTATGTATTGTAAAGGTGATGGACAAAGGAGTTACTGTTAGTCAGGCAATGAGTAGATGTCTTTTGAACAGTCTCCTCTTCCATCATTTTCTCCCAGTTTTTCCCTCCCGATCTCCTTCTCCTACAAGTTGTACAGTTAATTTTCAACATAGTGTCGAGTGAGTATCACTGCTGCGTTTGTTCACCTGCGTTTTCTCATCCTTTCTGTGTACCCCTTTCTTTACCAGTCCCAGAAAGATAAACTTACTTACAAAACAAAAGGTACAGAAATAAAAAACAGCGACAAAGGAGGAAAAACAAAACAAAACAACAAAAAAACTTTGGTTTCATTTTTTCGGAGTTCATGTTGATAAACATCAATTTATACGCACATACCTATCAAGCCTTTGTGATCCTCTCCTAAGAATATCCTTCTTTATTCTGTGTGAATGATTAGACTGCTGTTTAATTAATCATGTCCAGATGTAATTATTTGTCTTTTACTATCCATTGAGTTTACTTGTATATAAACATTTGTTACAAATGAGAGAAACAATGCAGCCTCTTTTGCTTCAGGCCTGGCTTACTTCTCTTTTTTTTTTTTTGGCCAGTCCTGGGCCTTGGACTCAGGGCCTGAGCACTGTCCCTGGCTTCTTCCCGCTCAAGGCTAGCACTCTGCCACTTGAGCCACAGCGCCGCTTCTGGCCGTTTTCTGTATATGTGGTGCTTGGGAATCGAACCTAGGGCCTCGTGTATCCGAGGCAGGCACTCTTGCCACTAGGCTATATCCCCAGCCCCAGGCTTACTTCTCTTGATGTATTTTCCCCCAAGTCTTTCTATTTCCTTCTGAATGGGGCAATGCCATTCTTTGTGATGGGAGCATAGAATTCCATTGCCTATATATACCACATTTTCTTCATCCATTTGTTAATTGAGAGGCATCTTGATTGAGTCCATATCTTGGCTATGCTAAACAATGCCGCATTGACTTTAGCATAACCTGGTTTATGATTAATAGTATACGCCCAGGAGTGGGATTGCAGGGTCGAAGGGGAGCTCTAGGTTTAGCCTTTTGAGGAACCTCCATACTGCTTTCCAGAGCTGTTGAAGAAGTTTACATAACAACAGTGTGGTAGTGGTCACTTTCGCCTACATTTAAGTAAATAGTTTATTAGGAAAGTATTTCCTGATGAGCTACAAAAAGTTAACTGGAATAAGCACCAAGAAATGGGGAATTTTGCCAAGGGGAGAGTAGATGACAAATGAAGAAGAGGAGTGAGGGACCAGAATTCAATGCATACACTACAAAATTAAAAGAAGTATGGGAAACTGCGCATTAGTAGAGGTGCCTGAGAATGTTTGAAAGGGGTGGCATGGATCAAATTGCATGATAAACTGCTTTGTTAAGCAGCAGCTCCTTTGTGCAACTACTTAAGGAAAATATTTAATTTTTTAAAAAGAAAAGAAAAAAATCAAAGAAATCCCATATCTAACTTTCAAAAATTGGTTATTATAAGTCACTGTGACAGAGAAAATGCAAACCTCTCTAGCAGTATAATAATGTAATCTGTTTTTATAGATATCTCATCAGAGGTATTCTATTACAACTGCCCCTAACATACTAAGACAGAATATTAATAACCGTTGCTTGTATACTTGATGAAAATGGGGATAATTTAGGAGAGTTGACTAGAACAAAGCTGGATTACTATGAATGTGGCATAAAGGGAGATGCAAAGGTGGGCTGAGAAGGACACATAGAGAAAGTTTAAGAATTCTAAGATTGCATAAGCATTTTTAATCAGAATTATGGCAGAAATGTGGGAAAAGGCCATCCTGATGGAGCCTGAGATAATGAAGGAGGCCCAAGTTGTTAACAGATCATTGGTCCTTGTTATATGATTGCAAAGAACTAAGCAGAATTTGGTCCCTATTCAAAGACTCTGGATAATAAGTCAGTTTTGCTAGACTGTTCCATGGAAGAAATTTCTATGTAAAATATTTAAAGTGCTAATAAAAGCCCATCTCTAGATAACTAACTTTTATCACCTACGGTGGCATGTGAGTACAGAGGAATTTAAAGATGGAATTTATAATCCAATGGGAAGCAGGGCTGAAAAATGTGGACGATAGTCTCGCTATTTGAAATGGGAAATGGTATCTTTAGAAGGGCAAGCTAAGTGGGTGATCCACAGAACATTCACTGATGACATAACTACAGCAATACGGAGTGGTGTTTTCCATCAGCGCCATGGCACAGTAACACTAAATGAATATCAGAGACGTTGGAATGAAGGTTGGACCTATAGGCAATTTTTTTTTGGTAGAGTCGCAGGAAGAGCCTCAACCTTCGCTTTATAGTGTTACTCAAATTTCTCTTCTCTGTACAGGAATCCTTGCTTGCCTCCATCATAGCTCAACGTTGATACCTCACCAGAGACTAATCCATGAGCCATGGGGGCCACTGCGTGGTGGCACATGCGCTGATGTACATATTGTCAAGCTATGGGGCCACGGAGATCTTAGAGACTTAGGCCGAGGCCCATCACAAGGGCAGCGAGCCTGAAGAGTTCCCACGGTAGAACAAGGCCCAATGAAAGTATGTGGGGTCAGAGCTAGCACTGAGAGTCCCTACTATAGTGTTCCAGGCAGAACTATCCGTGAGGCAACTTCAGAGACCACAGAATTCCAACATGATTCCCCACTACCCCGTTACTGTCAGGGGAGCTTTTTAGGAACAGCATTCTGACACATCAGGATGGAGGAGTTGCACACAACTGAGCCACAGGGTGACATCTTTGTGGTTCAATTTCCTATGCCTGCATGCCCATTCATACTCAATGAATGAAGATTGTCCTTCCACTTGAAAACTTCCCACTGGGCTTTTGACTTAAGCTGAATGACTTTCTCTTTGCCTACCTGCCTTGAGAATTGAGATGGATTCCCGTGTAGTTCTCCCACCATTTTACTTGGAAGTAAGTATTTACTCATTTTACAGGTTCACCATTATTTATGTGAGGATGAACTACATCTTAAATCTCACCCACATCTGATTAAATGAGATTTAGAAATTTAGACTTTTAGGTTGATACTGGAACAAGTTTAAACTCTGGTGCATTGGGGGTGACATTAAGGTATGTGGTTGACATAAAAATGGACATTTTGATGGCCTTTGCTGGATGCCATAATGTGAATGTGTCCTCAAGGCTCGAGATCTCCAATGTAGCAATGTTGAGAAGAGGGACATTTAAGAAATCATTAAGTCACAAAAGCTCCGATGGAACAGCTTAATACTGTTGCTGCAATACTGGGTTTATATCAAATGAAGTTCAGTCCCCTCTTGCCTGCTCTAGATCTCTTGCTCATCTGTTTGCTATCCTGGAATGACAAATTGAAGGGCTTCTGGAAGTGTAGAACACTGGTTGACTGTATTGTTTACATAAAATGAGATTCCTTTAAAGCCTTTTTTTTCCACAAGACTAGGGTTTGAACTCAGGGTCTTGCAGTCTTGGTTAACAGTGTTCGCTCTCCCACTTGAACCACATCCGCACTTCTGGCTTTTTGCTATAAACAAGAGTCTCAGATTTGTCAAACTGTCTTCAAACCAGGAATTTCAGATTTCGGTTTCCGAAGTAGCTAATATTATGAATGGGAACCACCAGCTCTAGATTTGCTGTCTTGAATATTGAATTTAATATTATTAAAGCTCAGTATAGTTGTATGTCAATGAGTGAGGAACTGAAGGAAGTAGACGTGATAGGATGGAATAAGTCTGAGTTCGAATCTTATTACAATGTTCTTAAAATAATGATTATAAATGATGATAAGCCTAACATTTGTGACTTAACAAAAGGCAAAGGAAGGTATTATCTTAGAAACACTGGAAATTATCTGGTTTGATTAATTGTGAGAAAACAAAAATATACAAAATACTTTTGATCAGAATTTAATATATTTATCTCAAGTACATTCCAGTATGCACATTTGCTGGCATGCTTGATGACTACTACATACAGTAATAAGATAGAATTTTAAATGAAACTCAAAATTAGAAGAATGCTAAAATGGATGTGCTTTTGCAAATACAACTTATTTCTCCCAATCCCCAAATTTCCTATCTTTCATCAAGGGCTGAGGTTTTATCTCAAATGTACCAGCACACAAAATTAAAAGAGAACAAACAACAATAACAACAAAACAAACATGTGTTGGATGGTGTGTTATCAGCCTGTGGCACTACTGGGATACAAGTCTTCTTGGGATGAAGTTACATTGTTGGCAGAGTGTTCTCTTGAATGAGATATAAAGAGTGTAAGTCCATCCTCCCTATTTTCATTTCCCACATGCCAGGAACTAAACAAGAGCTCCTCTATGGTATTCTGCCCTATCACAGGGCAGACAGAATATGGTCAAGCTGCAAAGAAATCAAACTTTCTTCCTTTTAAATTGATTTATCTCAGTGATTGTTATAGTATGGAAAGAAGATTTGTGTAACAGGCACTAGATTGCTCTAAACATTGTATAGTGATTGCGGTTACCAGACAAGAACAAAAGGAAGAATTTAGAGTCCATTTAGAGGCAACATTTTTCTCTCCATGATTTTTTTAGATGTACTCATGAAAAAAAAGAAATATAAATGAAACAAAAAGCCACCACCACTACAGCCAATCATCTTACTACCATTAAAGCATACCATCTGTGGTATAACACTGAAAATAGAGCAGAGAATATAGATAGAGCAATCAATTATCATTGACTGACAGTACTACAGAAAGATCTTAGGTTTCCAATTACTTGTGATGGGACATATCTGTACTTTTAACAATTTCAAATGACTTCTTTTTTCATACAGACTTAGCTTTAGAAGGTTAGTACTCATTTCTTCTATTTTGTTACTTAAAGTTAAAACATTTTAGAGAAAGTAATATCCTGCTTGTTCATCACATTTAATCCAAGTATTGCTGGAGTGCACATAATAAAACCTTTATATTGAAAATATAAACAAGTGGTCCAATAACTAAATAATTTGAAAAAAAAAACTAATTTAATTCCATTCAGTTCTCCGAGATTTTAAAATCTGGGTCTTGATAAGGTCAAAAATAAAAAATGTAGTATTTACGGAAACCTATGTATTTGTAACCTCAATAAAGTTAGGAGGGTTACATTGTACTCACATCTAATGCAATGTATCATATATATGTTTGTACATACATATATATAATGAAATATATATATGACATTGGATTCATTTTTTACCTCTTAGAAAATGTTATTTCTACAAATACTAATATCTCATAAATTAATATTTATTATTGTCCTGTACTTAGTAAACTAAATAGTATATTATAAAAATATTAATTCTGTAATGAGAATTTAATTTAGCTCAAATTTCAGTTATAAATAAACCATTAAGAATTATTTTGTGGCTTAATGCTCTACCAAACATATAATGTTATTGAATCATAATAATTGTTTTTATTGAGGTTAACAATAAGGCTTTGGAAATGTCAATTTCTAAGAGACTGAAGTTAATACTTCCAATAATTTTTGAGAATTAATATAAAATATATATAATTCTCAATACTAATTTGGTAAAGAAATCCTTTATTACATAAAGAACAATATGAAGTTCAAATCAATGATGTAATCAAAGATTCTCTCCAACAATAATTCTAGACTGACTCATTAATAGATAAAAGTTACTCCACTTTTTCTTAATTACTTGTTGAATATTTACTTGTTAATGAAAAGGTACAGGACAGGACTAGATAAAAATTCTTGTCAATACTGCTAAATTTATCTATTTTCCATGTTCAAAAAAGTTCAATGATTACAATTGTGATCATGGATTCCACAATATCACCAACATTTTTTCTCTGACTCTATTAAAATCATCTCATAAAAATTGACATCTAAAAAAGAAATCATTAACAGAGAAACATAAATTTAAGGTGAAAATGTTTATAATTAACTATGATAAAGAATTTATAGCTGATTCTTAAAATATTATTACAGGTTTTTTTAAATCTATGTCAGTTAAAGACCACTCTTTGAGATATTCATTTTTTTTTTTTTTTTTTTTGGCCAGTCCTGGGCCTTGGACTCAGGGCCTGAGCACTGTCCCTGGCTTCCTTTTGCTCAAGGCTAGCACTCTGCCACTTGAGCCACAGCGCCACTTCTGGCCGTTTTCTGTATATGTGGTGCTGGGGAATCGAACCCAGGGCCTCATGTATACGAGGCAGGCTCTCTTGCCACTAGGCCATATCCCCAGCCCCGAGATATTCATTTTTTAATTAGCCTAGTTTGTTGCATGCTCTATAGCTAGAGACTACTGGCTATAGACTGGAAGTGGCAGGATATAGGGAAAAAACAAGACCTTGATAATGTACTGATACACTCTAGTAAGTTCTGGGGCTCAGGTTGTAGTAATGGGGTTGTTGAATACAAAGCAAATAATAGCCCCTGTCCAGATGAGTCATATGAGATAGGAATCTCTTCATTATCAGTCTAGCATTTGTTAGCAAGTTGTTGAAAACTCTCCTCAGAGTAAAAAGCACATTCTATACTTTTTTTGGTTTCCCATGGGAAATATCCAATTCTGAAAAATGTTTACTTATTCATTCCAGATACATAACAAAATTTCTTAAAGATTGTGTGTCTGTGCTTTAAAATTTTACTTTCTAAGCCATAGCATTTAAGTCCAGAAAAATTTCTCGAAAATAAAAACTTTGTACATAAATATATATAAATATATTTATAAACGTATATTGGTATACATATTTCTGTGTGCATATGTCTGTACATACATATACATTTCTATATATATTAACTTTGCATTTGGCCATATATATTTGCAAGTGTATCAAACTCTCATACCTTGTATCAAATTTTATATATTGCAAAAAATGACATCATTGCATGCTATTATTAATCTCATATGATATTAATTTTAAGAACTAGGCATTTAGTACCTGAAATACTCCTCAAACTTCTTTTAGATTTTAGTTTTGTCGTGGGTTGAATAGTGTCCAAAATGCATTTGTCCTGAGAATTTCAGGATGCAAGCTTATATGGAGACTAAATCTTCGCAGATATAAGAGTTATGATCAGGTCCTGATGCACCCCAGTGGGACTGAAATAGAATGATGGTGTGCTTACGAAGAAGGTCATTGGCCGGAATGGAGTAGACATGTGAGGAGAATGACCAGTGATGACCAGGAGAGGACAGATACACCCTCATGGCGAATATCTTCTGATTACAGAGATTCGGTGAATATTGTGATTCTTCTCAACTCACCAACGTTTTGATTCTGAAATTCTCACTTCCAGGCCCCTGAAAACCTAAATTCTGTTTTTTCAACACATCTTATTTCATGTTGTTGTGTGTAGTTACATGTTCATGTTGGAAATTTAATGGACAACTCAGTAAAAAAAACCCACCAACATTTTCCGTTTAATTTTTATGTTAAAAAACATCTTACAAAGAGAGAGAATGAAGGAAGTTGTTAATGAATCATTTTACTCATTACCTGATTTGTGGAATAGTGACTGCTTTGTGCAACTCCTTAATTATAACAATTTAAAAAAATGAACAAAGGACTCATTTTAATTCAACACAAAGTTTTTATTTATTTAAGCTCATATGTTAAGCCAACACAGTATTCTACTTTCAATTCCATCATGAAATTGTTCTCGTAACATATACCGATCATTCTTTTCTGTGTCTAGCTAAGTACGATTAAACTCTAAGTGATAGTTATTTTCCTTAAATGCAGAAGAGATAATACCTCTTTATTCATAGTTAGTATTAGAGTAGTCGCAAAAAACTTTCAAGATCAAATGCAAGTATGAAAATCCACAAAATTACCATGAAGATATCAACTAAAAAAGATTGGAAATTAATGGACTTTGGGATTCAGAGAACAATGCAGAAGACATACACACAAAAGCTTGGAAATACCATTAAAAAAGAGACACCTATTTTTAAAAACACTCAGCTTGAATTGAATGAGCAGATCCACAGATTAGAAGAATTATTTTGAAGCAGAAGAATAAAATATGTTCTAAGCTTGTGGATAGAGAAAATCAAAAGCTTTGAAAGCAGATAGTATTTTCAAATAATGGCTTTGTTTTAAATGAGGAGAATGACAACGAAGGCATTGCTTAGATTCTTTGTTTACCGAGGTACTAATTTCACACGTGCCAAATATAGAACCTTTTCTCCTAGCAAGGAAGCATGTAAATGTCAGAGAACATACCACAGAATATGTGACATATGAAGAAAAATTACTGTTTCTAATTTAAGAAAAAAAATGATGGTAGTGTCTATAAATCGAACACCAGTATGTTTGAAACAGTGGATAATATTAAGGCAGTCATTAAAAATTCCACCCAAAATACATCTTGATTTTAAAATACAAATTAAATACTGAAGTATATTAAACATGTCAAACTTTGTAATTCATAGCAGTCTTTTAACTGGTCCACTTAGGTCAAACCAGATAGTATTTGAAAAAAGTTGTCATCTCCATAGCATAGATGATAAAAATGGTGTTAGATGACCCAATTTAATCTCAGATGTAGGAACACTGAGTTGAACATGAAACCTTGAGTTGAAAGCCTGTTATTAATTTTCTTCCTTTAGGTCCACTACCAACTGAAGAATGTTTTCGTATTATATTCTCTTGGAAAGTTTGTTAGCATTTTTTTTTTTTTTTTTTTTTTTTTTGCCGAGAAGGCCGTTTCTGAGGCTTTCACAATGCCCATCATTAGGGCACAGATCTGACTGTGGATCTCAATGAATATTATAGACTATCTCTATATGTCTATATTTATATGTACAAACAGTATGACTGCTTATGGAACCAAGTCTTTAAATATTGAAAACTCTTTCCTTACCTCCATCAATATGAGAGAATACAAAGAAACAAATTGTTTCTCTAAAATTTTGCCCTGTTTACTATTTTGGTTATACTTTTATTGAAAAGGTAGTTTATTGTTTTGCCTTATGGAAAGAGTCTTTTCTTTTCTGTCTATCCAAATGTATGCAAACTTTTAATTAAACATGGGCACTCCAAATTCTAAGCACACGCACATAGCCCAACACATACGTACATTCTTCTTTCTAGGATTTAACTACCGCTTTCAATTAATGCAATAGAAAACTACTGATACAATAAAACTGTTGAACAATAAAGAAAAAGAACAAAGCTTCAACATTCCCTAAATCAACACATATTTTGAAAGTGGTATGTTTAGTGAAAAACAAGATATAGTATTGGATAAAATACTGTACTATAAGATTTTTATTTCATGAAATATGTGATAAGTGTATGTCTTCTTATTTCTATCATCTACTTGTGATCAATATTTCTTCTTCATAATATGGTCTTTGGTATCAGAAAAGTTGGGTGTTGAAGAAGATTCAAGTGCTTTCAGTAGCATGTGACTAATTAAACTTATTAAACCACCTCAGTTACTTATCTTTATGGATAAGGAAACCTAATTAGTTCTTGAGACATTAATAGTAATATGATACAATATGTCTAAGAGAAAAAACATAAACTGGTATGTACTGTGGATGTTAATTACAGATAATTTTTCACATGCTGATAACAACAGGAGAGTGAAATAATGTGTTCACCTTAGCAAACGATATCTGATGTAAAGTTGAGATAGTTGATATATTTCTAAAAAATTCATAAGGAAAAATATGTCTAAAAAGTAGCTGTTCTTCCAGAAAAGAAATCAGCTTTCCCCATTACCAATATATCCACCCAGATAGTGACATTAATATTTTCTTCCCCGATGCAAAAGCATTTATAAACTAGTTTCACACAATTGTGAAGATGCTATCCATAGCACAAGGGACTACCTACTTTCTCCATTAAACCTATTGTTGTGGAGGTGTGGCCATAAAGTGCTCTTTAAAAGGACTACCATTGTTTGTGTGGCAATTATTTTATAAGAACTATTTTATAAGCTTTGTATTAGCATATATTAATGCATAAGTTATAGAAGGAGTTTCATCATAAAACACATGCATGTAATGTTCTGTATCAACTTCATTCCATCACTGTCCATGTTTCCTCCTCCATGCTTAAAATGCTTTCTACTGGTTTCATTGCATTTTTCATACATGCATAAACTACTCTGACCATATTCACCCTCATTCACCTCTCTGCAGTCATCTTGCTATCTCCTGAAGAAAAATATTTCATCTGAGTAATAGAAGATATAAAACCCAGTGGAGCAAGTCCTTCAATTCATTGAGGGAGAATTCAAATGAGAATTTCTTTACAAACTGCTAGTTAATTCAGAGCCTAATAAAGATATTTTAAGTCTGGCAAGAACTCAAAAAATTAAAAGGGCTATCAAAGGAAAATATGAGAATGAATAACCAAGAAGGAAAGTATGAGCTCCCGGAGAATCCACTGAGATTCAAAGATAACTGACCTACAATCAGTTAATACTCTAACTTTTAAAGGATCAAAGAGGGCTTTAGGCAATTAATGAGTAAACAGGTTAAATACCAAAACAATTTTTAAAAATTGTATGGATTGTATAAAATGTTTCACTTGAAACAAATTGCCTTAGTATGAGGTTTAAAATTCAATTTTATGAAATAAAAATTCTCTATATTTTGTGATTTAAAATGATTACTTCAATTTAGTAGCATAATCAAGGGCATACCCCTTTGCAAGAAGACTATGTATGCCTCAAACACCTTATAAACTGAGAAGATGCTTTAGTTAAAGTCATACCTATTCCTTGGAAGTCAGGTTCAATATATTTTCCTTTTTCATATTCCTAGCAATTCTAGTTTGAGGAATGACCAAATACTTAAAGGTACGTTGATTCTCCCTCCTAGAGTAGCTGAATTCCAGATTAAATATGCTAGACAATTTTATTTACAACAGTAAAGTAAATGGCTGAAAAATATACAAGAATAAAAAGACGGCATATTCTTGTTATAGCCAGGACACATAGGAATGAAGGGCACCTTGGGAGAATTGAGAAATGTAGCATAGTCATCATTCCTGCTGTAAAGTAGGATGATATTGATCAGAGCAATCAGGGCCTAAGGTTGCTGTAAGAACCAAGCTAGCTTGCCATGAAATTCTTTTGATGAGAAAATATAATTACTCATTTATAATGGTATGTTATCTCCCCTTCAATATTCCCAAGAGAGTATAGGAAGGAACTTTTTAAATGTCTTCCAATCAACATGCAAATAATCTTTTATTAAGAATGGTGATTTCTTTCAATGCAAGTGACTATGATCATGGTAGCAAAGTTGTGTGTCAAGCAGTCTGGCTACCAATGAATTTTGTATCAGTTATAGCTACAAATAGCAATGGGCTAATTTTGAAATGGCTGGAAGGGACGATCCTAAAAAGTTACAAATATTAAATTAGGATTTTGGAGAACTTATACACTGTGAATAAAATTTATTTTGCACACACTACAAAAACAGAAATATTGTTTTGCATACAAGTGCATAGTTAAAAGTCAATGACTTCCTGTTGATTAAGCCAGTCATTGCTGGATAATTTAAGAGAAGTCTTTTTTTTTGTTGATATTCGTTTGTTTTTTGGCCAGTCCTGGGTCCTGGACTGAAGGGGGAGCACTCTCCCTGGCTTCATTTTGCTCAAGGCTAGCACTCTGCCACTTGAGCCACAGTGCCACTTTTGGCATTTTCTATATATGCAGTGCTGAGGAATCGAACCCAGGGCTTCATGTATATGAGGCAAGAACTCTTGCCACTAGGCCATATTCCTAGCCCCAATTTAAGAGAAGTCTTTAGAAATTACTTTTGACATTTTTGTATCTTCAAATTGTGCTTGTTACATACTGAACCTCAAGTATCTAATATCAATGACATAAAGATGTACTACTTACACGACAAATTAGTGAGAACAATTCATATGCTGAGACAACATTATGATTACAAAAATCTGAGCCCACAAATCTTACTGAAAAATAAAATGCAATATATTGTTGCAGGTTTTTGTGAAGATCAATAAATAGTTGGATGAACTAGAAAGACAGCATACAGAGTAACTTGTATAGTTCAAACAAAGGTAGACTTGAATGATGTATTAAGATTCAAATCCTAAAATAATTAGAAAACCCTGAATATATTGAAAAAGCATATGAAATACATTTCAAGTTAAATTCTCCACAGATTAGAAGCTAATGCAAAATATTATTAGGAGACATAGTTTTAAATTAAAGAAATGTTTCCGAATGACTAAAGGCATAGTTTCAAAATTATTTTCAGTGCTAATCCAGTAACACTGGTTCTGAATAAATATAGAACTAGGGACAATGTAAGATTTTTAAGTTCTTAATCATTTGAAGAAACTTCAATTGCAGTGGATATGAATATGATTTCCCCTGTAGAACACTGGAGTCTGATGTAAGTCCACAAGGGAAAAGAAAGGAAATGACACAGGGAAAAATAATAATAGGAAGTGTTCTTTGGAGAGCTCAACAATATATTGCAGCTGGTATGGAGATTTCAGATATGCCTCACAAATATTCTGTAAACAAAATTTCGTATTGTTAGTCTCAAAGTATACAAAATTGTCAAAATAACATAATTTTAATCAGTTAGAGGAAAAATTGTGTTGGAAAAATGTTCACATCTGTTAGAAATGTAGAAAAGAATGGGCTTACCAGATACTATGTAAGCTATTTTGTGAAACTTGCATATGACTTGGGGAAAATGCCAAAACCCAATTTCAAAGAAAGATAATAAGTCTCTGAGTAGTTGAAATGCACTAGATAACCTGGAAATAGATGTAGTCTTACTGATACAGGCAAAAATGTAAAATGTGAGGAGATGGATTTGGATTTAGACTATATGTGAGAATTTAAATTCCAAATATTTTTTCTGGGTAGCGAGATATATGTTTATATATAGTATTTTCAAAATATGCAGATATACATCTTGATCCCTAATTAATACCATACAATGTAAATGTAAGTCATTTCCTTATTCTTAAATATTTCTTCCCAGATATTAAAAGCATTAGATCTCAAAATACTTCTAATATGACTAGCTGTGCAGTTTCTATAGAGATTTCAAAGTGAATTATTTTATATTTTCTTTATGAAAATATCTTTTCAATGAGATGCAATTTGTGGCATAACTATTAATTATAATGTCTACATAATAGTTTGTCAAGCCTGATGTAATATAATTACTGTATTTCTACTGCTTCATATCTGTTTATCTCTCTTATCTGTTATAAATTACTTTCCAGTCAAGCTCATAGTGGACAAGTCTGTATACTTTATAGGTTTTGGTTGTGAAAATACAGAATCAGAAATAGAATAATTGAGTGAACGGTTGTATTCTCTACTTTAAACCAACCACATTATTTCACTTCAGGTGTTAGTTAATAGTGTTAGGATTTTGTCTAAAGCATAAGTTCCAGGTAAGAATGAATTCACTCTCAACATTGCACAGATGATTAGATAGTTGTTTTAATTTGATTCTAAAATTATTTATCAATTACCTAATTTGTGTCTGACCCTCTTGGAATTATTAATGACTTTAGATTAAAATGGAAATATCTATATTAAAAATAAATTTCATTATGATTAAAGATTTAAGAGAGAATTTTTAAAGACCTGTCAATGAATAGGAGGAGCTACACTAGCAAGATAATTAATTTAACCTAAGAAAAAGCATGATGTCTGATAAATTTAGTGGCAAGATCAGATAGAAAAGCCTTGTCTATCTCTACTCTCATTTACTAAATTATACATTTACCAATCCCAGGTCATTTCACAGAGTCTAAAAGCTTTTTAGACTAGGCTAAGTATTTTGTATATATATTTTTTGTACTTTTTTTTCTTCTGAGCCCTTCATCTTTAATAACACATTCATTAGTGGTTCAAACTTCAATCCTTTAGGTTTGATACAGTGCCAGCAATATAGATGTTACTCATAAAATATATATTAAGAAAGTAATGTTATTTTCAGGAATAGAAAATAAAATCTATACTAGCTTTTTAAAAAAGTTTATATGAATGTTTATTAGTGGAGCCATATCTCCAACAGGAAAGAGAGCAATATGGCAACTGCACCTTAATTCAGGTGGTAGCTTGCCTGAAATTCTTTTTTTTTTTTTTTTAATGTCAAACTGGTATACAGGGCGGTTACAGTTTCATACATTAGGCACTGGAAACATTTCTTGTACTGTTTGTTACCTCCTCCCTCATTCCCCCCTTCCCCTGTCCCCCTTTCCCTTCCCCCCCCCCATGAGCTGTTCAGTAGATTTACACTAAAGTGTTTTGCAAGTATTGCTTTTGTAATCGTTTGTCTTTTTTACCCTGTGTCTCTCGATTTTGGTATTTCCTTTCAGTTTCCTAGTTCTAATACCAGTACACACGGTTTCCAATGTACTCAGATAAGATACAGAGATAGTGAAGGTACGACCACAGGAAGGGCATACAAGAGGATCATCAATAATACAAGCTACAGTTTCACAACGCTTGTTGAAAGTAATTACAACAGTGATATAACAGTCGTTACCTGTATTAGCTTAAAGGGTCACAAAGGAGCTTCACAAAGGAGTTAAAAATCCCTGAAGAATTGATAGATTCTATAGAATGGAAAGGATTTCAAGCAGGGAAACAACATATATTGAAAAATGCTATTAAAACTTTTTGTAGCTTTGTGTTCAATTTATACTAAGGAGTAATTTTCTTCTAGCAATGTTAATCATCTTGGTAAAAGTAGTGAATGTAAGTCAAGTTGAGTTATAATGATTCAATCCAGAAGTTCACTATTTTTGAAAGGTTGGAGATTTTAAGAGGGGTGTTAGATCAGGTTTTGTGTTTCATAGTTGTATATGCTTTGTATTTTCAGTATTTTTCACTTCACAATGAAGTGAAACCAGCGTAGGTTCATTCATGTTCACCTATTGAATAGGTGATCAAATGGGTGTGCCAGTTACACATATCAGCACAATGAAATAGGATACAACCTCCATGGGGACTCACAACTCTACAGAGAAAGATCTGGTCCATTCCATCACTCACCACTGATGGTCAACCCTACCTGAATTACACGCTGCAAAGTGAATAAAACCTGGAGGGCTAAACAGAGGCCAGAAAGCCTTTCTCTTGTCTTCCAGTCTCCTACCCAAGGCAAAGTTTAGGAGTGAGTAAATTGAGCAGTCAGCGTTGACCCACTACACCCTTAGGTTTAAAGCCTACGGAATATATATGGAAAAAACTATTCATACATCACCCTGAACACAGACACTTAGGCAGATAGTGCCAACTCCCTAGAAGAGTGGGTCACAGGTGCCCTTCATAGGGCAAGGGCATGACTCAGGGAAGCAGCTGGATTTAGGCAAGTTTATCCTGACCTCCAGCAGAGCCTCCATTCCCTGAGGAACCACAGGCCATACATGCTCTTCTATGTGAAAGGAACTGCTCTTGTCACCTGGAACCACTTCCTGTGGCTCAAAGCCTTATCTTGTCGCTGAGCAAAGCAGCATTCTCCAGCCAGACAGGAATTATGGGAAATCCTGAACACAGAAGGCATCGGAGAGGAAACACAAGAGAATAAACCACAGACGGAACATGGAGGGCCCACATTTATAAGAAGCATCTTTTATACTGACAAGTGACCACTGACCTCTTCAACAAAGGAGTATCGGCTTACTGATTTTTCTTAAATGTAGGATGCTGCATCTTACATACATTTTATTATAAATTTCATTCAATGATGACATTTGCATTTATAATTCTCTTTTTTCCCCTAAATTCAGATATGTGTCTGTTAACACTAGCAGGCACTTTTGTGTGTGTGTGTGTGTGTGTGTGTGTGTGTGTGTGTTTGCCAGTCCTGGGCCTTGAACTCAGGGCCTGAGCACTGTCCCTGGCTTCTCTTTGCTCAAGGCTAGCACTCTGCCACTTGAGCCACAGCGCCACTTCTGGCCATTTTCTATATATGTGGTGCTGGGGAATCGAACCCAGGGCTTCATGTATACGAGTCAGGCACTCTTGCCACTAGGCCATGATCCCAGCCCCACTTTTGTGTTTTATCTCATTGTATCTTCATGAAAATCAAGTATAGATTCAAATGATGGCCCACCTGATCTCAGCAGTGGATAACTTTGTCTCCGGTTTGACCAACTTGTGTCCCTATCATGTTTGGTCGTTGTGCAAGATACAGTCTGAGTCTGGTTTTGAGTGTTCTGCGTATTATCCTTAAACAATTTTAAAACATAATTAAAAGGGAAAACAAGCAATTAAGGGGGGAAAACATTATTTTTGACACATGGCAGTCTCATTTTTAGTACAAAACATTTATCTCTAATTAGATGTTATCTAGAGAATAAATTGCCATTTCTTAGTTTTTACCTGCTCTCATATTTTGTTCTCTTCTAAAAATTCCTGCATTTTAAAATATCTCTTTAGTCACACATCTTTTTTATTTATTTTCTGCATAATATACAGGGACTTTTGTGCCAATTCTCTCAAAATCACTTGAAACACAATGTTTTCATTCTGAATATGAAAGCAAAATATTGACCCATACAAAATAAGTATGAAATGTTTGGGGGGAGGAGAGAGGGTGGGAGAAAAATGAGGAAGGAGGTAACAAGTTTGACAAGAAATATAATCACTACCTTACATATGAAATTGTAAACCATCAGTACATCACCTTGACAACAAAAATTTAGAAAATTATTCTATCAATTGTAATGACTGAAGTTCAAATGTATCATATTTCAAAATATGATGACTTTCAAAACTGAAGCTAGTTATCCCATTAGTATTGATTAAAAATAGGTATTTGTCAGACAATAGAAGGTTTTGAAGACTACTGTCTTATCAGGAGATTGCAATGATAAAGAACTTAGTGATGTTTTATTATTTTCTATTTCATGTATATTAAGAAGTTTGTGTATTTTGAAAATGAAGTATTGGTAATAAAAAAACATCTTAATATGCCAATAACATTTTAAAAATATTATTATTTTCCTTATAAATATTGAAATAATTACAAATAAATACCATTAATTATATTTATCATTGTAGATAATTTCTATGAATATACTCTACTTTAGTCTCTTTTACCTCTGTATCAGAGTAAATCAACTATTAAGTATTTGCTCTAAATATTACAGCAAATTAGAAATTGGTTAGGAAGCTTCTTATTACCTAGCTTACTTCTATAGTCTAGTGTTATGCAGTATGTTATCTAAAGCAATATAAATTCCAAGATTAAAAAGGACAGATGAAATGACCTAAGAATTATTAGCTTCAGATATTAAAGTGTGAAAAAACCATTTCTCATCTGTTTTATATTTTTCACAAATTCTATGCAAATAATTTTAGCACAACTGTGAGCAACCTGGAGTAGTTAGAATGACCCACAAATGCCATCTAATGAAAGGAGAAAGTCAGATAACTAAGAGAAAAAATCATGATATAGGTTTTGTAAATTTAGTGGAATAAAATGCTAATTTATCCTGGAAAAAATTATTCAGTTCAGCAAGAAGATCTTATTGTTCCTTTAAGCAACAGTGTTTACAAGTTTATTTAACAGAATAATTTGAGAGCTAAAAGCATAGCAATTTAAAAATGATCCAGTGTTCTTGGATACCAAGTTACAGTATTTTATAATCACCCCTGATATTTTTAATCAGTAGCAAAAAAGTAAAAGACAACATCAAATTTTAAGAATTGTAACAAAGAAGGCTTTGATTTCAGCAATTTCAGAAGGGGTATAAATGTTGGAAATCAAGTATCACATTTGTTGCTTATTATTAATAAGGAACACATAAGAAAAGACCATGCTTAGAAGCTAATGAGTTTTGAAATATTTACAGAAGGCTCAATATATTTTCCCATAGGAGTCATAATCTTTCGTTGTGATGAGGGCATGGATATCAAATGTACTAAATAGGTGATATACCAGAATAATAGATAATGAGCTAATGATAGAATATATTCTATTATAATTTGAAAAGTTTCTGGACAAAGATGGAAAGAATGATACATAGCCACTTGTGTGATTTGTTGACAAAAGAGTGGCCAGCCATCCTGGGACCAAAGTCTGTACCAAGGAGTGGCCTCAGAATTGTTGAAACAGACTGTCATTAAAAGCCAGGATAAATTACCATAGACATATAAAAAGATAGGAATATAATTATAACGGTTTTAAGGGACATAATTATATGCCAACTATGAAGGCCACTAAATATGAATTAGTTAAGAGAATCATTACAATACAGAATACAGAGGTATAATCTTCAGGATTTAAAAAATTTATGAGTTCATTTTCTTACATTCACAAATGTCTTTACATCACATTCTAGTTGTTTTCATCCCAAGTAGCTGTCAGATGTTGTTTTGGGGAATGGCGAAACTGTTATGAATGAACACAGTAAGTAAATCTAGCCTAAAGCCTGATGCCCTTTAAAGAGAAATGTGTTTCTCTCCAAACTGCATTTGTTGTCATTCGTGATCAAAGGGCTTAAATTGCTTGTTCTGACAATCTATGTATGCCTCTTGGAATTTCAAGTATTACTTTTTGGTAAATAATGCGTTCTTACAGAATATAGAGTAGTAGCACTCTTATAGTTGGTGATGTGTTTTCCCATGTTTTTATCTGGTGCTCAGGGTCTTGGAAGTATGTTAAATATGATTGGATCACAGGATCAGAAACACAGGAGACATCTCATAGTCACACTTACATGTCTGTTAATTGCACCATTTTCTGGTCAGATTTAAAGTCTCCCAAGCTCAGTCGAGTCCCTAGCTTTTCCCTTCTATCTCTGTGTCCTAAAGATGTATAACTCCTCCAAATACAAGTCTCTGCATTGTTCAGATTTGTGCTTTATTTTTAGTTGTAAAACCTATTTTCAAACTAATTTCTTCAAGACTGGCTTTCAATTTAGAATATATTTTATTTTATAGTAAAATATTTTGGTACCATTGGTGACATAAATTAAGTGTAAGTATGTCTCATGCAGTGGTTCAGGAAATGTTCAAATCTTTTCATCTGTGTGTGCCTTTGTAGACTTGGGTAAAAATGGAAGTAAGTCATTACTTCTTACTCAACTTCTTCAGTCATAATTCTGGCTCAATATGGTGGTCAAATTCTGAACCAGGAAGTATTTGACCAAGTGTTTAGGGCAGGTATTGATTATGGTACTCTCAAAATGAGCCCTTAGCACACCATAGCTTGACAGACACTATGCTGTTCCTGGATAATTTGAGGAGAAAGAAGAGAGTCCTTGATGGAAAAATTACTTAAGAAAACACATCAGTGCTACACAATTTGAAATGTTAAGGCACTACCTGTAATTGTATAAAGGCTACCAAAAATATTTTCATATAAAAATAAAATAAAATATTTTACCCATAAGATAGAGTTGAGAGGCTTATCACTGCCATGTTATTGTATTCTACGGCCTTCATCCATGTGGCTCTATTCATTGTCTAACCTGTAGATTCACATATACAAACAAAACTCTCTTTCTCCATTGCAATGGACAATGAAATAGATGAAATTAAATGTAGAAAGCATATGACCTGTAAATGTTCTACTATATGCTTATGAGGGCACATTAAACATATGAATCTCCTGAACAAATATACACATTAAAATATATAACATGAGAACTGAGCAGCATTTTATCAACTCTGAAATGATATGTGCTATAATATAAATATGCAGTATGTAATTTTATATTTTATAAAATTTTATAACCTAAGATATATGTATCAAAATATGTAATTTAAATCAGCCCAAATTAATAACCCCATGAAAACAATAGTAAATATTCAATGAATACCCAATGAAAAGGTATTTTTGCCTTAATTCCCTGGTGATTACACAATTGGCATGTACATATTCTTAGATTGCTTTTATATTCAGACACAAATGAAATGTAGACTGAATTCAGGACTTTTGTTCTTTATGACTCCTGTGAGATAGAAATTTTCATTTAGAGTTTGCCTGAATCATAGTAATGGACAAATCTCTAGTGTAAAAGAAGTACTAAAGGAAATATAAAATTTCATTCTCTATCATTTGAATATGATGATTTATAGGTGGTAGATCACAGACAAAGCAAGAAAAGTATGTCCTAGCATCAAGAAAAATGAAATGCTACTTTAATTCATACATGCTGCCCAGAATTTTTAGTTTTCCTAGAAATTGTACTAATCCCAGGTCATAAAGCAGTAATTTTCACTCACTGCAAATTCTGGTAACAGTTCTTGCTAGCAAGAGAAAGAAATAGCCCTGATCTATTTAGACACTAAAATTGTACTAACTGGAAAGAATTCCTTCTGAGGTAGTTATTATTTCTCATAGAAGTGCTGGTACTTCCGGTTAATATGTGAATCACAGAAAAGAATATATCACTTTGGCTCGTTCTGAATTTACTAAAGTTAACATTAAGGGACTGATATCAAATGTTTAATTATGAGGTTTTCTGGCATGTATTCAAATGATCTTAGAGGTAAAAATAACCAGGAGAATGAGAGTTTAATATTATGTTGGCTAACATTTGTTTTTATTGGGAGACACTTTTCAGAGCCTTCCCTTTTGCCAAAAAATACAGAGTATGCTGTATGAAAAGATTGTACTCCATAAAAAATAATAGCTACCCACACAAAGAGATTTTATGTTCACTAAACTTTAGCTATGAAAGTCACAGAAATATTGGCTGTTATATCCCTATTTTTATAGGAGAGGTTAAGCTCATCTTAATCATTTTTAAAAAATTTTTACTTTCCCACCAACCTAGACAGAGTTAAGCAGAGTTAGGCTCCTATTTGTTTAAGAAAGACACTAGTACAATCTCAAATTTTATCAGTGTAGTTTCATGTATAGGCCTCCGTGAGTTTTAACTTCAAGGAAATAAAACTTAAGTGAAAAATCCTTACAAAATGAGAAAAATAATTATCAGAATAAAAGGAACAGAAGGAAACTTTTGAGGTGATAAATGTGTTTATAGCCTTGATAATGATGGCTGCTATTGACTCCCACATTCACTGTATATATATCAAAATATATATTAAATATATATATTAAATATGCACAACATTTTCCTTGTCCAGTGTACATCAGAAAAGTGGTTTTAAGAATAAAAGTTTATATGCCAGTACTATGCAAATTAATAGATGTACATTTGAAAAAACTAAAATTCCATTTGATTCTGTGATAGAAGGTTTGTTCTTTATTATTATGTTATTTTTTTTACATATTACACACACTAAAAGTTGTTTCCTTTGTATGTTAAAGTGTGTGTTTATAATACATCTTTTCAGATCTTTCCCTATCAATTGTTGTGAGGAGTGGATGGTGTTAAGTTTTACAGCAAAGAGATGAAAGAACAGAACGTGTACAGTGACTATTTTCAACTTAGTAACAATTAAAAGAATTTATGAAAATTTTTTTTATAAAACTAACCAATGTATTAAAAGTATCAATCTAGAGGAACTGTTAAAGCACTTCCTTTTAAAAATGTTACCATAAGCTAGAGAGAAAAATCTGTTGACATAGATATAACCTTGATATGAAAGACTTTCTTATTATTAAAGTAAAATATTGATTCAAAGGACGATGCCTATAGTTTGCACCTGTAATCCTAGCTATTTAGGAGGCTGAGATCTGGAGAATTATAGCTGGACTGTCATAGTCATTAAAAATCTGTGACATTCCTGCAACATTCTAGGGGTGGAGTTTCAGCCAAGGAAGTAAGCAAGCGGCTCTGAGTTCACCATTCAAAACAGACAACAGTAGTAGGGTTCCCTTTTGGCCACATATGCTCCAGCATTTATAAGTGTTAGTTTTCCTGTTAGTGGACATTCTTACTGGGGTGAGTTGCAATCTCAGTGGTGTTTTGATTTCATTGCATTTATGGCCAGTGATGTAGAGCACTTCTTCATGTGTCTCTTGGCCATTCTCCTTTCCTCTTCAGAGAAGTAAAATAAAACAAACAAACAAACAACAACAAAAAAGACAAAAAAAAAAGACACAGGAGTGTGTGCGCATTTGCACACGCACACACACACACACACACACACACACACAGAAAGACTATAAAAAATAGAAACAAATAAATGACCACAATGGCTTGGAATCTTCGGCCTGTATAAGTAAAAATAATATTGAATTTGAATTAAATTCCCTTTTCTTAATCCAGGAGCAATGCCTTTAATATGAAGCACTAACCTTTCCATTTAGTAAAATAAATACGCATTTCTAATATTCTGCTTCATTATATATAAGTACTCTCACAACCTGGTTCTCTTAGCATTCCTAATGTTGGAGAACTTGTTCTAATGAAGATGCTAGATGAAAAGCACGGTTGGACATTACATTTTGCTTCCAATGATCAGAGCGGATTTCTTTTTAATAGTACATTCTTCTGTTAATTTTAATTTCATTCTAGTTGAACACAAATTGGTGTGAAGACTAAGCAGATGGTTGTCACAGAGGAACACAAACAAAATTTATGGGAAATTTTCCAGACTCCTAGAAAAAAAGAATTAGTCACCAAACTTACTTTTTTTGTTCCTATTATGCACAAAACTCTTCATACAACATATGAAAAATAATTCCCTTAAAACCAAACAATTTATAAAACACTCAACTGAATGGCTATTATGATTCTTTGTATTTAGTAAACGTCAATGAAGGGCATTTGTTCAGCTCTTACCCTTTGCCTCACCATTTTGATGTTCCCTTTCCCATCCCTAATTCAGATAAACATATGTACAATACCCAGGGTACCAAAATCAAATACAGGTACAACAGGGCCTAAATACAGGGAAGATAAACAGCAGAAAAAAGAAATAATTTCATGGAGTACGTTAAAAATAACAAACACAGCCTTGAGTGTTGTATATATGTTTATCTGAGCTAGGGAAGGGAAGGGAAAATCAAAATGGTGAGACAAAGAGTAAAAGGCAAACCAGTGCAACAGCAATATCTATAAGACAATATATTGTAAACTAACAACTCGTGGGTGGGGGGAGAATTGGGGAGGTGGGAGAAAAATAAATGAGGGAGGAGGTAACATGTTTGACAAGAAGTGTACTCACTGCCTTATGTATGTAACTGCAACATCTCCGTACATCAACTTGACAATAAAAATTTTTAAATGCTAAAAGAAAAACCCCCCAAAATAATAAACTGCTTGTTCCATATCTTGGAGATCATTTTACTTAGCATCATCTTATGTAATCATATGTACATAACTATTGTGATCATATGCTAGGACTATCCTAGACATATACTAATTTTTTATTGTCAAAGTGATGTACAGAGGGGTTGCAGTTACATGTGTAGGGCAGTAAGTGCATTGATTGTCAAATTTGTTACTTCCCCTCTCATTTCTCTCCCACATTCCCTCCTTCCCAATCCCTCCCCCAAGTTGTACAGTGGGTTTATAGCATATTGTTTTGTAAGCATTGCTATTGCATTGGTTCGCCATTTACCTATTGTCTCACTCCAGTAAGAATGGCCATTATAAAGAATGCTAATAACAACAGATGCTGGAGGGGTTGTGGCCAAAAGGGAACCCTACAACACTGTTGTGGGAGTGTAAACTTGTTCAACCACTCTGAAAAGCAGTATGGAGTTTCCTCAAGCAACTAAACATAGATCTCCCCTATGACCCAGCAACCCTACTTTTGGGCATTTACCCAAAGGTTCATAAGCAAGACTATATATACTAAGGCTACCAGCACAGCCATATTCATTGCAGAACCATTTATCATAACTAAAATATGTAACTAACTCAGATGCTCCTCAGTAGATGAATGGATCAAGAAATTGTGGTATATATACACAATGGAATTCTATGCTTCAGAAAAAATGACATTGCCCCATTCATAAGGAAATGGAAAGACTTGAAAAAAAATCATACTAAGTGAAGTGTGCTAGACCTAAAGTAACATAGACTATGGTTTCTCTCACTTGTAATAATTAGTATGTGTCTAGGATTGTCTTAGCAGATGATCAAAATAGCTCAATAGCTATGGACATATGATCACATAAGATGATGGTAGTAACCAAAATGAACTCAAAATTAGTAAATAAGTGGTTTATCATTGTTGCTGTCATTTTCAACATACACACACATATATGTTATGAAGAAGCAAATTCTTGAGGGAAACATGGGATTATGCATTAAATAAATTTATCTGAACAATGATGACGAACAATTTTTCTAAATTGCATAACTGATGTGAAAGCTTTTAAGAATATATTATCCAAAATAATTTTCAGCCAGCTACCATTAGTTCACACCTGTAATCTTAGCTACTCAGGAGACTGAGACCTGAGGATTACAGTATTAAGCTATTAATGACAGAAAATTTCTGGAACCAAAAGACTGCCTAAAATTAATTAATATAATACCAAATAACATTGGTGCTTCAAGAGGTAGAGGGTCGGCCATGAGAAAGAAATCCCAAGAAGATCACAGGGCACTGAATTAAAACCCTTGACAATAAAGAAGGAAAAGAGATTTGCATTTCTCTTATGGCCAATGATGTAGAGCACTTTTTCATATGTCTCTTGGCCATTCTCATTTCCTCATCAGAGAAGTCTCTTTCTAAGTCTTCAGCACACTTGTTGAGAGGACTATTGGTTATTGGCAGTTTTGTTTTGGAAGAATGTGATTTTTTTTTTGCTTCTGCATATATTTTAGATATGAGGCCTTTGTCTGTTGTATGGCCAGTAAAGATCTTTTCCCAATCTGTGGGCTTTCTGCTTATCTTGTGAGCTATGTCCTTTGCCCTGCAGAAGCTCTGCTGTTTGATGCAGTCCCACTTGTCCATCCTTTGTTTGATTTGTCGCATTTCTGGGTCTTTGTAAAGGAAATTCCGTCCTGTGCCAAGGGGCCCAAGTGTTTCTCCTACTCCTTCCTTTAGTGTTTTCAGGGTATCTATTTCAATTTTGACGTCTTTGATCCATTTGGAATTGATTTTGGTGCAGGGTGATATATAAGGATCTAGTTTTAGTTTGTTGCATGTGTTGAACCAGTTTTGCCAGCACCATTTGTTAAAGAGGCTGTCTTTTTTCCATTCTATTTTTTTAGCTCCTTTATCAAAGATTAACCACAGTAAGAAATGTCCTATATCAAGAAAACTAACAATGACAAATGTTGGAGGGGATGTAGCCAAAAGGGAACCCTACTTCATTGTTGGTGGGAATGTAAACTGGTTCAGCCACTCTGGAAAGTGGCATGGAGATTCATCAGAAGGCTAAGCATAGAGCTCTCCTATGACCCAGCAGCCCCACTTTTGGGCATATACCCTAAAGACCACAAACAAGAACACACTAAAGCCACCAGCACAACAATGTTCATTGCAGCCCAATTTATCATAGCTAGAATTTGGAACCAACCCAGATGCCCCTCAGTAGACGAATGGATCAGGAAAATGTGATACATATACACAATGGAATTTTATGCCTTTATCAGAAAGAATGACATTGCCCCATTCGTAAGGAAATGGAAGGACTTGGAAAAAATTATGCTAAGTGAAGTGAGCCAGACCCAAAGAAACATGGACGCTATGGTCTCCCTCATAGGGAATAATTAGCACAGGTTTAGGCTAGTCACAGCAGAGGGTCACAACAGCCCAATAGCTATACCCTTATGACCACATAAGATGATGCTAAGTGAAATGAACTCCATGTTATGGAAACGACTGTTATATCACTGTTGTATTTACTTTCACCATGCGATGTGAAACCGTAGCTTCTATTGTTGATGATCCTCTTGTATCCCCTTCCTGTGGTCATACCTTCACTATCTCTGTATCTTATCTGAGTACATTGGAAACCGTGTATACTGGTATCAGACCTAGGAAAGTGAAAGGGAATATCAAAATCGAGAGACACAGGGTAAAAAAGACAAACGATTAAAAAGCAATACTTGCAAAACTGTTTAGCTTAAATCTACTGAACAACTCGGGGGAAAATGGAACGGGGGAGGGGGGAGGGGGAATGAAGAAGGAGGTAACAAACAGTACAAGAAATGTATCCAATGCCTAACATATGAAACTATAACCACTCTGTGTATCAGTTTGATGATAAAAATTAAAAAAAAAGAACCACGCTGAAAAAAAAAAAGACGGAAGAGAGAGAGGAAAAACAAAAAAGCAACACCTTGAACTAGCCAAAAAAGATTGTATCCATATTTTAGAAACGTTATTTTATTGATTGTCCTCTATTGATACCCTTATAAAATGTTCAGGCTATATTTCTTATTGTTGCTTCTCAATTTATGAAAATCTTTGCAGGACTGGTTTGTGTAGTAGAATGTCTAACAAGTTTGGGATCTTTCCTAACACTCAAACAACAGACAAACAAGATGTATGAGAAGCAACATATTTATATAACCTTATAATTAGTGAAAGATTGAATGG
The DNA here is from genome assembly GCF_023159225.1 of Perognathus longimembris pacificus. Lineage (NCBI taxonomy): Eukaryota > Metazoa > Chordata > Mammalia > Rodentia > Heteromyidae > Perognathus > Perognathus longimembris. The sequence goes on from NC_063184.1 coordinate 23,240,950, forward strand.
ATAGTCTTGAAACATTGAGGAATGTATCTCATTGTTTCAATATAGCACAATGTGAATTTCTATTTTAAAACAGGATAACTCCCGATAAAGAAATGTGAATAATTGGAGCAGTTGGTAATTTAGAAGTAAATCCTTTGTTTATAAACATCCTGTTAGTCTTCACTCAGCAAAAACTAAAAGAGTTCAATATCACTGACAGAGAGAGAAGACTCCAGAATTGATTTGAAAATTTACACTTGGTTTCCCCCGGAGCCCTTGCCAAATTGTGGGTACCTTGCTAGAAGACAGACAGATAAGTCATCCGAACTTTTGGCATGATTTCAGAATAGAAACATAATACTGGAGACATTGAGAGTGACCATTATGGCAAAATTTTCTCTTGGTGTTCATCTTTTCCATAGAGACAGAAAGTATTGGGTTTCAATGCCATTCTAGAGACAGCCTTGCGCTTGGCATAGGCTACATTTGGCACATCTTTTCAGAATCTGTTCTAAGACTGAGTATGTAAGCATCCCTTGACAAAGGAGAAAGGCCTTAGTTTTGGCCTAAATCCCATCTGGAAACTTCATACCTTTATTGTTAACTTAGAAAAGTATCACAAACTTTATGGTCTCCACAGCAGGAATTTATTACCTTCTTCCTCTGGAAATTCAAATTTTCCAATTAAGGTGACTCGAGGATGGGTTTCTTCTGAGGACCATGACAGAAACTGTCCTGTATCTCGCTTAGCTTCTTCTGATTTTTCTGCCATCTGGTGTTTCTTGGCTTATAAATGCATAACCTGGCATCTGGGTTCATATTCATACAGTATTTTACCCATTTCCAACTGTCTTTGTGTATGAATGTCCCCTTATTTTGAGGGCATTTGTCATACTGGATTACAGATTACCCTAATGCCCTTATTTTAGCTTGATTGGCTTTGTAAGACCATATTTCAAAGAAGGTCAAATAGTGTGGTCTATTGCTAAGTGGGGGTTCTATATTTGAAAAACATGTTTTACCCTAGAACAAGGTCTCAGGTTTCAGGGAATCTAAAAGTCTTTCTGACCATCTCCATTCTACATATGGATGCTGACCCTATTATCATTTGATTGATAGAACTGGATTAGTATGAGTAATTCTTTTCAGTGTCTATTATAATATTATTATTTTTTATGCTCCAGAGTTTATTCATTTTATTCTGCCTACTTATTCTTCCTTCTTTTGTAGAAGGTTTCCTTGAAATTTCAAAAAATATAATAAGTATCATTCTGAACACTGAATGTTTTCATTTTCCTTTTTCACAATCATGCTCTCTACATTTAGAAATATTTTAGTCATTTCTCCTTAACTCTTTCATTTCTCCCATTCTCTATAATTTTTGGCAGATTCTTGCATGTCATTAAGTAGTGTTTAGATAGCTTTCCTGTCTGTGAATTTGTTCCAATATTTTCTGTTTTGCTTGTAGCTTTGCAAATTTTTGTCTCTTAACTCAATATTCTCTCTTTACTCTGTTAAAACCATAATTTAGTCATTATCATACTTATCAGTTTTAATTATAGCCTTCTTTTTTAAATCTAACTCCTATTTAATTCAAAACCCACAGAATTTTTTATTTTTACTTATAAAAATTGAATTCTAAAAGCCCTCTTTTACAGATATCATACTATCTTAAATTTCTTAACTATGTTTTTCCTGTTTTACAATTTTGAGTTTACAAGGTATCGTTTCTCCTAATGAATTTTATAATTTCATATGACCTGAGAATTTGTGTGTGAACAGGTTCTTTTCCATTAAAAATATCTTATCAATAAGATCATCCCCAGGTCCGTAGCATTCATACCTCAAAATGTCTGTGGCCACAGTTTCATGTCAGAACATGGTGCTACATATAGTATGTAATGTGTTCCCTTGGCTTTTTCTAAGGATATAAGTGGCTTCTGCCATTTTGAGGCATTCCCCAAAGGTCTGTATATTAAAGACTCCTTAGTGTTGCCCTATTGGAAGACAGTAGACCCTTTAGTAGGTAGCGCCTAGCACAGATTTGAGGAAATTTAGCTATCTGAGACCATGCCACTGCAAAGGGTTGGAGAACCCTGATCTGTTCTCCTCTCTCTTTTCGACAAGGATGCAGGAAAGCTTTTTGCCATTCATGGCCATTAAGTTATGGGTTATCTTACAACAGACCCTAAAGCATCAACTTCCAAAGCTGTAAGCCAAAATAACCCTTTCTCTTTAAGAAGTTCATCTTTATTTAGTACTCGTTACAATAAGATAAATAACTAACGCAGCCACAATAATTTTTTCTATTTCCTGAATCCTCAAAACACTCCCATTTTAGCATCCTATGTATCTAAGATCCTATGTATCTAAGCCTACGCCAATGGCACTTACCAGGACCTGTGCCTTTTGTACCTACTTAGATAGAAGTTGAGATTTTTTAAATGTATGTCTCTTGAAATTTTCATATATGTTTTTATTTTCATTTTATTTTCTTGTATGTTTGTTATTTTGTCTCTCCTGTTTGAGGAGGTGTAGAGTTACTGCTGCCATCTTGACTTGAAATTCCCATGATCTTTACTGAGTAAGAAAGGCACTCATTAAACTGGATGTCAGGCTTGTAATCCTAGCTACTTAATAAACTGAGTTCTGAGGATTGTGACTTGAAGCCAGCCCAGGCAGGAGTGGGACTTATCTGCAATCAACTTCTCAAAAAAACCTAGAATTGGTGCTGTGGCTCAAGTGGTAGAGCTCAGGGACAGCACCCACACCTGGGACTGGCAAAAAGAAAAAAAAAAAAAAAGGCACTCATTTGTCACTATGCAAGCCTAGGGATTTACTTTTATAAAGCTGGAAATGTTAATTGCAGCCTTCCTATTCATCCAAGGATAACATATAACAGATTATAGAAAGCAGGTTTTAAATATATTCCCTGGTATGATTGCTTAAATCTCAGCAATATTTCAGATTTCAGAATGGCTGTCATATTTTTCCTGTTAGACTAGACAAGAGATTGCTCATTTCTTCTTCCCAGGAAGACAGTGTGGTTGTGAAGGCAAACAGAGAACACTAATGTCCAAGCAGACATGGTACACATGAACGCGTTTCTTCTTTCTCTAGGTCACCTGTTCCGATGCATCACCACAGGCATCCTAAAAACTCTTCCCATGATTAATGAGTCACTTGGCATGAACAAACATGTCTTACTCACTGTTTCAGAATCAAACTCCTAAGACACTATTCTTAGATTTGACCATTGAAAAGTTCACACTTCAGAAATCCCACTGCAAGAACTTGAGTTTTTGCTAATGATATCATAAATTGACAGCAATACTAGTTTCAAAAAATGTCTTAATGTCCTCCATCCTTGAGTTATACCTCAAATTGTTACATAATTTAAGTTGCATGAAATGTAAGTGAAGTATACATGTGTATATATTTAAATATATTTATGTGTATATATTTATATATATTTACATATTTATGTGTATATATTTATATATATATCAGCTCTGTAATCATAGAACTATCATACAACATTTTTTCTTAAAACTAAATTTTACTCAGGAAACTTTAAAGAAATACTCCTAAAATTACATCATGGAAAATCAATGGCACTGTCTGCCAAGGTAATCAGAAATGTCAGGTTTAATTTTAACATGCTTGAAGCATTTATTTAACCATCTGCCTACCTCTCTTAGCAATATATAAAAGAAAAGAAATTATGTGGATATCAGTGAATCACGCAAGATAAAAACAGAACTTCAGAAAAAATTTATTTTATTATTTCAAAAATATACTCCAGTCTATCTATGTACTAAATAACGGGAAAACAGAGCTGTAAGAACTTCTAAGCAGTAAATATATTACTATTGATTTTAAGCCCTGGTACAGAATCATTGTTTAAATAAGTATCACATAATTTGTTTAAATTTTGCTCTTATAAATATGTTATATCTAATTCATTGATTCTGGAAGTAGAATAATTAAAATAACCCCAAGTCATAAACTAGGTCAAATCTCCCCATTCTACATAAAGGCAGATAGTTTGGAACTTGAACTCACGGCCAGAGCATTGTCCCTGAGGCTCTTTTTGCTCAAGGCTAGAGCTCTACCATTTGAGCCACAGTGCCACTTGCACTTTTTGAATGGTTAATCAGAGATATGAAACTCATGGGGACTTTTCTACCTGGGCTGGCTTTGAAACAGAATTTTAAGATTTCAACTTTATGAGTAGCTAGGATTTCAGGTGTGAACCACTGGCATCTAGTGTAGAAACTCTCACTTGTGTAAAACATACAATTCTGTGTGAAAAAAATATTCTCAGCATTTTGAAATGCTGTGAGAGTTCCCATCATTTATTTAACTTTTGTGTATATTTTAAATTATTAGTCACATCATTTTCAATCAATATTTCCTACCTTGGTTGTTTTCTATTATAGCAACCCCACATCTTTGCTCTCTGTATTAATTTGTTTAGTTTCCCATTCTCACTGACAATGTAGAATAGCAAACCTATATAACCACATTCCTGGTCACATTGCTTTGCCTATTTCAAATGACTGTGGAAAAACCAATTCATAATACACATACAAAATATTACCCATGTTGAATTATTGGGGATAGTTTCTCTATGGAAACTGTATTCAGAGGCTTGACATGGGACCTTTAAGACTGACCTATTGATTACCTGTAGTAACTGTGGTTGCCTTTAGTAAACCAAGAGCTCTTTGTGTCATAAACAGGTTCTTACAGTTTGTCGTAACATCAGATTGGACTCAATAGCTCCCACAGCTTAATTTTTTTCAATAAATTGAAGTATTTTATTACACTACAACCATTTGATATGCCAAAAATGTGAATATTGTTTAAACTTGATAGCCCAAACAAAAATTAAAACAAAAAGCTAAACTATAACCTTAAGTTATAAGAAAAAAGTTGAACTATTCTCGTGTAGTCTGAAAGTCAGTCTCCTTAAAATGTGACAGTCACAGAAAGCATTTATGGATAAGAGGGAATCCAACAAATGGAAACTAATAAAAGATAGTCCAGCTATCTACCTTTCCTAATGTCTCTAAAATGTCTTCAGGGCCTTTACTGCTTCATGGCAGGCCAAAAATCGCCACAAGCTTTTAAGATCTCAGACCCATCAGACCCAGCAGGATAAAAAAGTGTGTGTTCTACTGGTGCTTTTAGTCATGTTTTTGGACAACACTTCTAGGTCAACTATTGCTTGAGTTAAAGAAAATGAGAGAAAGAAAGGAAATGACTCATCTCAACAATGTTAGACACAAAACTACCAAATCAGAAAACACTTTGATTGTTCAACTATTTATGGTGACTTTGTGAGTCTAAAAAGTTATCAAATCACTAAAGATAATGGAGTTATGTAACAGTTGAAAGAAATTCTCCCTCTTCCTCATTCCACAATAACAGTGAATAAAATTTTATAGGCAGATCCATTAATTTCTTGTTCTCATTCTAGTCAGATATATGATTTTAAAGTTTTAGAAATAGTCATTTTAAGTGGTAGCTATCATTTCTCACAAGTAGTTCTATTCTAAGTGATGGCTCAGTAAGTTTCTTTTTAAAGATTTCCAGTTTGGTTGAATATGGGTAATACAATCATTTTACCTTGCCATAGTTTATTCTGTTATACAAAGGGCCTGGTTTTCAGTCAATCAATACTTAATATTAACTGGGTGGCCTTTACGTACTTTTTCCTTTGCCAAACTCAATGTGAAATTCAGTCAAGCTGATGTCCTATTCTCTGCCTTCTACAAATAAATTGACGAAAGATTAGGCTGAGTAAGTTGAGACCTCAGATTCTTTGACCATATGGTCCTGAAAATCTCTAGTTCCTTTAGAATTAATGGTGCCTTTCTCCTTTGCTTCACAGATGAACTAGATCAAAACCCCAGTCTCTTCCCTCTGTTGATTCTCAAAGGTTTAGGGGGCTGGAAAGGGTGAGAGGTACTACCTGATGCCATATGTGTGTGCATATAAATGTATATATGCCATAAATAACATCACATGTATTTCATATCATACATACATGTCATATATGACAACATAGATAATATACCTATGATATCTATCTATCTATCTATCTATCTATCTATCTATCTATCTATCTATCTATCTATCTATCTCATTTACCTAAGGCATTTTATATCACTATATAGACAGGTCTCCTCATCTTAGCAGTGCACATTAACAGAAATGATTTCTAAGTCACAAGATCTTTTCAGCACTACTATTTCAACTACATTAGAACCCTGAAACACTGTTCTATATGTTTTATGTTAATTAAACATCTAAATAACACAGGGAAGGAACTTCCTTCATCAATGGAAGAAATTAGCAGGAAGGCTGTGCCCATTAAAAAAAAGCTATGCAAAAAAATTAAAATTAAAGAAAAGCTTTGCAGACATTGCTTCCATTTCTCTTAGAGGCTTATTAATGATAACAACAGAAGTATTTGTTTACAACTGAAATATGAGGAGCATAATGAAATGCGTTCCCAAGGATGCAATCAGTCAGGAAACATCTTGCACGACAACTCCCTATGGGGTTCTCTGACACGGCTGTGGGTCCTCTTGATTTCTCTGATGTCTAGAAACAAAATGTAATCTGTTTAGGAGGCATCCCTTGATTCACAGACGAGTGTTGATCTAACTACACTGGCTCAACAGTTCCTTACCATTGCTGTTCTGCTGTTATATTTAGGCAAGGAACTTCATTTATTTGAATGTTGTTTGAAATGATTCTCCTTAGTATGACAAGGGGATATGAGTAAAAAGAAGGCCTTCAAAACTGACAATATAACCAAAAGAAAGTGGGTTTTTTTTTAGAATTTTTAAGAGAAACTTTTTATAAGCCTTATAGTTTGAGCATGTTTAAAACTATTTATTTTCAAAATAAATTAGTGTGGTAAAGATAACTGCAAAAAGTTTCTACAATATTTTCAACTCTGACACAAAGCTCTCCAAATTTCATGCAATGTGTTATATCCCAGGACAAAACAGGCTTGGAAGATGTGCCTGTAATACTACCTATTCCAGAGGATGAGATCTAACAATTTCATCTCAAAGCCAGACCAAGCAAGGAAATCCATGAGATTTTTATCTTTAATTAACCAACAAAGAGCTGCTCAAGTGATAGAACCTTAAGCAGAAAAGCTCAAGAACACTGCCCAGGCCCTAAATACAAGTTTGAGGAACAACAACAACCACAACCACAACCACAAACGTTATTGATTGGCTTTTACAGAGAGACATTTTCTATCATCAGGTTAGCCAAAAAAAAAGTGCAAAACTTTAAATTTTTTCTTGGGTGCCAAGGCTTATGCTTGTTTTTCTAGCGACCAAAGAGGCTGAGATCTGAGATTCAAAGCCAGTGCAGTCTGAAAGCTCCACAAAACTCATGTCCAATTAGCCACCAAAAAACAAAGAAAAAACCAAAGCTTCATTGGAGCTATTACTCAAGTGGTAGAGGAACAGGCATATGCAGAAAGGCAGAGTGAGAGCACGAGGCCCTCAGTTTCAACACTAGTATACACACACACACACACACACACACACAGAGGCACACACATACACATACACCACCAAAACCAAAACCAGAACTTAAAACAATAAAACAAACAAAACTCACAGGGCTAACGACAAAAGTTGAGATCCGACACTGGTAGGCTGAGGTTAGCATGCTGCTGTTAGCTTAATGGCTAGTGCAACTATATGTTAGCACTGGCCATACTGGAGGCTTACTAGCTCTAGGAGTTGAGTCAGCTCACAGGAAGAAGAGTGAACAACCTCCTAGTCACTCTAGAACCAGATTCTGCAAATAACTTACATCAGCTTTGGAAAAGAGAAAGCACAGTGCCAGCACTGTGTTTTTTTGTTTGTTTGAACATTTTCAAATCATTGAAGATCCCATCTGAGTCAGCCCTGACTTTTCCCCACACTGGGTTATGCCTAATGCTGCTAACTTTTTGACAATGGCCTTGCTACGGTAGATAATTAATGCAATGATATTCTGAGCTGACCCTTTGATTATTCCTAGAAATTATGATAGGTAAAAAGCAATCATCAGAAGTGTCAACATTTTGTTTAATTTCCTCAGGATTGAATTAATGAGCATTTTTCTAGTGTCACTAGATCATAACTATGAGGATATTCAGCTTCAATAGTCATGCTAAGGTAGGTCAGCAATATGTTAATGGTGGCTATCCAATATTAGGCTTCATCTTTTCTTAGTTGTTATTGTCTTGCCAAGCGTCAAACATTTAGCCTCATTCATGTGAGACAAAACATCTATCTTTGGTCTCATGCATAGCCTTAATGTTTACAGACTCAAATGAACAGAATTCGGTTTGGAAGTTTAGATATTACAATTTTGTAACTGTCCTCAACCTTGTCTCTAAACTCAGAAAAGTAAGGTGGCCGTTAAAATTTAAAATATTTTAATGTAAAATTGTAATATAAAAATACTTTCATATAAAATCCTAGTGATATATATTGTTTATGTACTCTAACACACATACAAACATATGTAATATAAATATATCTAATTTAATAATACTTTAGTTTTTCTAGAGTAAGAAAATAATTTGAGCTATGTTCACTGAATAGTGCTTTGAAATATGTGTTCATACAATTCTAACATTACTTCTGTGCTGCCCTTAAACTCTTTTGAGAATTAAGTTAAAATTATAAATTAAGTAGAGTGAAAAGAATTTTGCTTTGAAAGAAATAATCTCTTCTGTTTGTGAAAATTTTAATCTATTTCCTATCCTTTCAGTTTTCTCTTCAAAGTTTCCTTATCCTTTGTTTCTTAGATTTGGTTCTCTTTATTATTAAATAAATTAATGAAATAATAGCTCAGAAAATTTAGTAAGATGCTTATCACCTTTGAAATCATTACTATAGAATTTGGAGGCTATTAAAGTCCATTTAAGTCTTTGTATCTCATTGGATTGATATGACTTAAAAGACTTTGAATGATCAAATCCAATATTTAGTTCTTTGTCTTTTATAATTAGTGCATAAAAGTTTATTTCATTTTTTGTACTCTCATTCAAACCAAGGCCTGATAATAATTTGAAGAAATGGCTACTTATGCAAGATAATTTGAGGAATATTTTATGTCTCCTAATAAATATTTCCATTTCTCCTATAATCTCCACACAATTCCTTTGTCAAGCAGTGTTTGATTTGGGGAGACATAAAATACCATTCATTTACTCAGTCATCCATTTATACATACTCTCAATAAACATTTACTGACCAGTTGCATAGATTATTACTGAGCAAGTGTTAGTGGACAAGTATTATTTGCTACATTTGTCCTCCATTTAAAGATTACATAATAATTCCAATAATATATATGTATATATAGTCTAACAAAAAGGAAGAAATAGCATGAACCTTGACCCAAACAAGAGATTTTTCTTAAGAAGTGAAATATAAGAAGTCTGAAGATCAATCTGTCTTTTTGCTAAATGAAGCAAAAATTATTGCATTTGTTCCCTTAACATTTCTTAAGGAAATCTCAGACCACAGCAGGACACAATTGTATGTGTAAAAAATTGAGGGGCTTGGATATGTGCTATCAGGTGAACTGTGAGCAACAGGGATCTTGGTACCTTCAGAAATACATCTTTAAGGCTATTCAGTCTGTGTGGCTTTAAGGTAGATTGAATTTCAGGCTAGGAGAAATCAGCACTTTTGCAGTATTTAAAGGTACCTATCTATGTTAAGAAGTTTAAAGACTGTATCCTTACATTTAGCAATGTCTTTTTGTACCTATTTAGATTCTTACCATAGTTGCTAAAATGATTTAAACCAGAAGTTTTCAATCTGCAGGAAAACTTTCGAAGTCACATGTATTTACTCTCTAAACAGGAAAATTATTTCTATTGCTTTCCAGGCATATTTAATCATGTCTGTAGTAATTTATTTAGTAAACAACATGTAGCTTATATTGAAATTATCTTGCCCTAGATAGAAACTATAACATATGAAGCGATTATATATTTTAAATATCTACAGGCACTTGAAAGTAAATAAAAGGGACAAAATAAAGATGAGATAAAATATAGAAAAGGATCTTTAAATGAACAAAAACTGGCATTTATACAGCTCTTTGTCTAAGAGACTTCTTTTAACTCAGGACTCAGAATAGATACAACACACACACACAAAAGCAAAATTATTATTGATTAGAAGATAGAGCATAGAAATTAATGTTGCCTGGGTAGCTGAGATGGGGAAAATGTGCTAAAAAAGATAGTTACAAAAAGAGTAATCACAAATAACTTACTATAAATTTCAGTTAAAGACTCAATTGTTCCATGTGACATAAACTTGCCACATTCTTACTTTCTCTATCATATTTCTCTTCTAATAACTTTTCTTATTTGCCTTTTAAATATTTAGTTGAGTGGTAAATTTGATATTTTACACAAAACTTTTCAACAGGGTCTGTTGTTTACTTTATTTGGTTGTCCAACAGAATTTCAATTCTTGTCCACTGTTGGGAGAAATGAAGAATAGACCTAATGAAGTTAGTTACTTTCTGTAACAAATCTTAATACTTTCCAGAGGATAAGAGAAAAGTCTCTACCATGTATGCTCCACAACTTCCAGGATATACAAATTTGATATATAGAAAACATAAAATTAAAGCAAAAAAGAATAAACTTGTCTTGAACAAAGAGAATCTTATAGTTACTGACTTTCAGGAATCAAAATTTTATGATTAATTTGTGAACATTAACTCAACTGTTGTAAGGCTCACCAGAATAGATAACATCATCTAAGCTAATGAATAGCCACTTGTTATTCATCATTTAAATCCACATAAATTGAATAGAGTTGTTTGATATATATATATATATATATATATATATATATATATCTTGGTACATATACATTTTTGATCATGGAAATATAATTTCTGTTGGTTCTCATTGCATTTTGCTGGATCCACTGAAAGAGATGAGTTAATATTTATAATTGAAGCCATGTTGACATTTCTCAGTTTTGTGAGTTTTATCTTGCCTCTCTCCCCAGGATGGTCACATCAGTTGATTGCATCTCAGCTAATATAAAATGAGCATCTGGTTTCTGCCCATGTGGCTCTGCACTATGATTTCTTGCAATATATACCTGATTGTAGGATTCTGCTTCAGGTGGTATGTGAGTAATTACTCTGTGTGTATCACATTGTTCTATAGTTCTCCAGAATGGGTGAACTAATCTACCATCTTTAGGGAAAACACATAGTTCTCTTAAACTCATGTATAAACACTAGTACTTGTCATTTTTCAACTTTCCTTTTTTTCCTATCTAATGTATATGAAGTTCAATATAGATCCATATGTAGATCTATAGTTATAGGTTTGCTTCGCAATGAATTTGAGTATCTCTTATAACCATGTTGAACCCAATATTTAAACTTTACTTTGTTTCTGACATAGTTGATTTTTAATAGTTGATCTATAAAAGCATCACATGTTCTCAGTTTTAGACATTCAACATATCTTCTGCCAGTAGATCACCTATGCTGCAGTGTCATTTGCAGTTTGCTCTGCTGAATATAAAACTTCAATTTTTATGGAATTGAAATCAAGTTTATGTTGCCCTATTATTTATTTGTCAAATTTAACATTTGAACTTACTTCCCATTCTGCGTCACTAAAATATTCTCCTAAATTTTATTTTACTAGCTTCTGAAGTTTATCTTTCTCATTTTCCTTTAATCCATCAGAAGTTTATTTTTCGTTCTAGTTTTCTCTTAAAGCTAACATATACTGAAGGCAATCTGTTCTATTCTAAGTTTAATTTCTAATTTGTATTTCAAGTCACAAAGATACAAATTGTCTTCTAAAAGCTTATATCAGTCCCTCTTTTCCTAGAACCTTTAGAGTGACTTATCATTCAATAATTGTCTACAGCACATCCTGTTGGGTAAGAGAAATTTATGACAAAGTAACTCCATTCCATGTGAATAAAGTGGTATAAGCTAGTTCTCTTGTATAGTTTTGTTTGTTTATTTGTTAAATTTTTATTGTCAAACAGAGGTACACTTTCATACATTAGGCATTGGATACATTTCTTGTACTGTTTGTTACCTCCTCCATAATTGCCCCCTCCCCCTTCCCCTTTTCCTTTCCCCCCATGAGTTGTTCAGTTCATTTATACCAAACAGTTTTGCAAGTATTGCTTTTATCGTCGTTTGTCTTTTCTACCTTGTGTCTCTCGATTTTGGTATTCATTTTTACTTTCCTAGTTCTAATACCAATATACACGTTTCCAGTATACTCAGATAAGGTACACAGAGAGTGCAGGTACAACCATAAGAGGTGAATACAAGAGAATCATCAATAATAGAAGCTACAGTTTCACATCGCATGTTGATAGTAATTACAACAGTTTCCATAACATGGAGTTCATTTCACTTAGCATCATCTTATGTGGTCATAAGGGTATAGCTATTGGGCTGTTGTGACCCTCTGCTGTGACTAGCCTAAACCTGTACTAATTATCCCTATGAGGGAGACCATAGCGTCCATGTTTCTTTGGGTCTGGCTCACTTCACTTAGCATAATTTTTTCCAAGTCCTTCCATTTCCTTACGAATGGGGCAATGTCATTCTTTCTGATAGAGGCATAAAATTTCATTGTGTTTATGTGCCACATTTTCCTGATCCATTCGTCTACTGAGGGGCATCTGGGTTGGTTCCAAATTCTAGCTATGACAAATTGTGCTGCGATGAACATTGTTGTGCTGGTGGCATTAGTGTGTTGTTGTTTGTGGTCTTTAGGGTAGATGCCCAAAAGTGGGGCTGCGGGGTCATAGGGGAGCTCTATGTTTAGCCTTCTGAGGAATCTCCATACCGCTTGCCAGAGTGGCTGAACCAGTTTACATTCCCACCAACAATGAAGTAGGGTTCCCTTTTGTCCACATCCCCTCCAACATTTGTCATTGTTAGTTTTCTTGATATAGGACATTCTTACTGGGGTGATGGAATCTCAGTGTTGTTTTGATTTGCATTTCTTTTATGGCCAGTGATGTAGAGCACTTTTTCATATGTCTCTTGACCATTCTCATTCCCTCATCAGAGAAGTCTCGTTTTAAGTCTTCAGCACACTTGTTGAGAAGGCTATTCGTTCTTTGGGGTTTTGTTTAGAAAGAATGCAATTTTTTTAGTTCTGCATATATTTTACATATGAGGCCTTTGTCTGTTGAATGGCCGGTAAAGATCTTCTCCCAGTCTGTGGGCTTTCTGTTTATCTTGCCAGCTATGTCCTTTGCCCTGCAGTGGCACTCCAGTTTGATGCAGTCCCATTTGTCCATCCTTTCTTTGATTTGTTGCATTTCTGGGTCTTTGTTAAGGAAGTTCCATCCTGTGCCAAGGAGCCCAAGTGTTTCTCCTACTCTTCCTTTAGAGTTTTCAGGATATCTGTTTTGATTTCGAGGTCTCTGATCCATTTGGAATTGATTTTGGTGCAGGGTGATATATAAGGATCTAGTTTTAGTTTGTTGTATGTGTTGAACCAGTTTTGCCAGCACCATTTGTTAAAGAGGCTATCTTTCTTCCAAACTATTGTTTTAGCTCCTTTATCAAAGATTAAGTAGGCACAGTTCTGTGGGTTCATTTCTGGGTCTTCAATTCTGTTCCATGGGTCTTCAGGCTGGTTCCGGTGCCAGTACCAAGCTGTATTTATTACTACAGCTTTATAATACAGCTTGAAGTTGAGTATTGTAATTCCTCCAGCACTGTTCTTTTTGCTTAGGATTGTTTTTTGCTATTCTAGGTCTTTTATTGTTCCATATGAATTTCTGGATTTCTTCCTCTATTTCATTAAAAAATGGTGTTGGGATATTAATGGGTATTGCATTGAATTTGTAGATAGCCTTTGGCAATATTGCCATTTTGATTATATTAATCCTCCCAATCTAGGAGCATGGGAGGTTTTCCCATTTCCTTAGTTCTGTCTTATCTTCATTTTTCATGTTTTTAAAGTTCTCATCATAGAGGTCTTTCACTTCTTTGGTTAAGGTAATTCCTAGGTATTTTATGTTTTTTTGAGGCTATTGCAAAAAGTGTTGCTTTCCTGATTTCAGCCTCGGACTTTGGGTCATTAGCAAATAAAAATGCCAGTGATTTTTGAGAGTTTATTTTATATCCTGCAACTTTGCCAAAGTTTTGTATCAGCTCTAGTAGCTTGGGTGTAGAGTCTATGGGATTCTTTAGGTATAGGATCATGTCATCTGCGAAGAGAGAAAGTTTAACTTCATCTTTTCCTATTTGGATCCCCTTTATATTTTCTTCTTGCCTAATTGCTCTGGCTAGGAATTCTAGTACTATGTTGAAGGGCAAGGGAGAGAGAGGCCATCCCTATCTTGCTCCTGATTTTAAAGGGAATGGCTTTAGTTTTTCACCATTTAGAGTTATGCTTGCTGTTGGTTTGTCATAAACTGCCTTGATTATATTCAGGAGAGTTCTCTGGAATCCCAGTTTTTCCAGGACTTTTAGCATAAATGGGTGCTGGATTTTATCGAATGCCTTTTCCACATCCAGGGATATAACAATGTGGTTCTTTAGCTTGTTCCGGTTGATGTGGTGGATTACATTAATTGACTTGTGTATATTGAACCAACTTTGCATGCCTGGGATGAATTCAGTTTGACCATGGTGTATGATTTTTTTGATCACCTGTTGAAGTCAATTGGCCAGAGTTTTGTTGAGAATTTTTGCATCTATGTTCATCAGGGAAACCGGTCTATAGTTCTCCTTCCGTGATGAGTCCCTGCCTGGTTTTGTGATGAGGGTTATACTGGCTTCATAGAATGAGTCTGGTAGTGAACTTTCTCTTTCAATTTCATTGAAGAGTATGAGAAATATTGGTGTGAGTTCTGTTTTGAAGGCCTTGTAGAATTCTGCAAAAAAGGTTTGCAAAATAGTCCCTTATTGTGTTCTGAATTTCAGTTGTTTCTATGGAGATATTTCATCTCTGATCTTGTTTATTAAGGTTTGCTTCTTCCATGTTTTGGTCAGGTTTGCTAGGGGTCTGTCTATCTTGTTAATTTTTTCAAAGAACCAACTCTTTGTTTTGTTGATTCTTTCGATGGTTTTTCTTGTCTCTAATTCATTTAATTCTGATTTGATTTTAATTGCTTGCTTCCGTCGATTGACTTGGCTTATTGTTCTCTTTCGATGAGATTAGGGTTCTTCCTTAAGTTGTTGAGTTGCTGTTTCTCCAGTTCGTTGATTTGGGCACTCAGAGATATAAATTTCCCTCTGAGTACTCCCTTTGCTGTGCCCCAAAGGAGCTGGTACTGTGTGTACTCATCTTGGTTGGATTCCATAAACATTTGAATTTCTGTCCTAATTTCTTCAATGACCCACTGATGGTTCAGCAGTGTGTTGTTTAGTCTCCATGTATTGTAGAATTTTCTGTGGTGGCTGTTTGAGTTGAGCTCTAATTTTATTCCCTGAGAAAATGCAGGGAATGGTTTTGATACTTCTGAATTTGTACAGATTTCCTTTGTGCCCTATGATGTGATCTATTTTGGAGAATGTTTCATGTGCTGCTGAAAAGAATGTGTATTCTGTTGTTGCTGGATGGAATATTCTGTAGATGTTGGTTAAATGTAGTTGGTCTATGCAGTTGTTTAGTTCTGTGATTTCTTTTTTCAGTTTTTGACATATTGATCTGTCCAGAGGTGATAGTGGAGTGTTAAAGTCCTCAACTATCAATGTGTTTGGGTCTCTGTGCGTTGTTCGAGTCAGTAGTGTTTGTTTGATGAAGTTAGGTGCTCCTGTATTTGGTGTGTAGATATTTAGGATGGTTATATCCTCCTGTAGGAGAGATCCCTTTATTAGGATATAGTAACCTTCTTTATCTCTTCTTACCGTTTTTAATTTGAAGTCAATTTTATCTGATACTAGGATTGCAACACCAGCCTGCTTATGGGGGCCATTTGCTTGATAGATTTGATTCAAGCCTTTCACTTTTAGAAGATGTTTACTTTTGCTGGACAGATGTGTCTCTTGGAGACATCAGAAAGATGGATCTTGATTTTTGATCTAACTTATGAGCCTATGTCTTTTGATTGGAGAATTAAGTCCATTAATGTTGAGAGTTAGGATTCAGAGATGATCGTTTGTTCCTTTCATTATAGCTGTCTTGTTTAAAGGTGTGTCTTCCCATTTCTTGATCTAATATTCTGGTTTACTATTTAGGGTTCATTTCTCTGTCTGTATTGGGGTCTTTGAGGACTTTCGTAAAGCTGGTTTGGTTGAGATACATTGTTTCAGTTTTTCCTTACTATGGAAGACTTTTATTTGACCTTCGGCTATGAATGAGAGTTTAGCTGGGTACAGTATTCTTGGTTGGTAGTTATTTTTATTTAGGGTTTGGCATACCTCATTCCAGGCTCTCCTTGCTTTCATGGTCTCTGCTGAGAAGTCTGGGGAAATTGATTGCTTTTCCTTTATATGTGATTGTTTTCTTCTCCCTAACAGCTTTAAGGATTTGTTCCTTGGACTCTATTGATTCTGTTTTGATCACAATGTGTCGGTGGGATGTCCTGCTCTGGTCTGGTCGGTTTGGGGTCCTAAATGCTTCTTGTATCTGTATAGGTATATCCTGGATATTTGGGAAGGTCTCGGCTAATATTCTGTTAAATAGGTTGCCTATTCCATTAACTTCTTTCTCCAAGTTTTCCTCAATACCTATTAGCCTTAAATTGAGTTTCCTGATGGTGTCTTGGAGCTCCTGGAGTGATCAGTTTTGTCGATTGGATTGGGTTTGTATTGTTTTTTGATCTGTCTCCATAGATTCTAGGGAATCTCCAGCTCCTGAGATTCTATCCTCTGCTTCAGCTAGTCGGGACTGTAGGCGATCTACTTGATTTCAAATCTTTTTTCCTTCTGACTGGTCTTTCCTGATGATTTCCATGCAATCCCTTAGGTCTTGCATGGACTTCTTTATTTCATTAATTTGGTTTTGAGTGCTGTCTCTCAAATCTTTTACCTGGGTAGCTATCTTTTCATTTGAGTCTTGAATTTCATTTATCTTTCTATTTGTTGAGGCCATGAAATCGTCTATTACTTTATGGAAGGATTGCTGTATTGATTCAAACTTTTCATTTATCATGTTTATCAGCAGACTTTGTAGAGCATTTTGAGGGTTCTCTTCTATGTCTTTGATTGACTGCTCTGCTTCCTGCTTATTTTGAGTGGGAGATAAGACTCCATTGTTTGCCATCTTTCTTGTGTTCCTTCTGCCCTTTTGGATTGGGAATGCCAATCTACAAGCACCTGTGAGCACCATTTAAGACCCAAGGCAGACCTTACCAAGCACTGTTGTGTAAATCTTAGAAGTTCACAATTATATACAGATACCTTGTATACCTGTATATAAAATTAGATTTGGTGTTCCTAAAGAATACAATTTCAGTATGACAACCAATCCTGAGCCCTGTATTCAGTAGTTACTTATTTACTGTTATGACCATATGAGCAATTCTTGTTCTTATATTAAGTTCTTTCTGGACTGGCTTTCTCTATGAACCCCTTTGCTTCACTAGGATTAAGCAGGGATACCCTCTATCCAATAACCGGGAGTCATTGGAATCTGGATGTCCTGGAAGTAAGTCAGGAGGGTTAGTTATAGGTAGTAAAGAGAATAGAGTAAAATATATGGGGGGGTGGTGATGATTTTGGTTTAGTTTCAGTGACGTGGAAATGTGGAGAAGAGTAGAAACAGTAGAAAGAACAAGGTCAAAATAATAGACAGTGGAGAGTTAGCTGAAAAGAGTGGGGGTGTTATTCATAGAAAAGTAATTTTTAAAGAAAGAGAATGTAAATAGAGAAATAAAGAAAAAATACTGGAAGACAGATGCACAAAACAGAGAAAAATTATTTTTTTTAAAAAAAAGGAATAAAACCAGAAAAAAGAACACCCCCCCCAAAAAAAAAATAAAAACAACTTGATAAAACAAACGGGTAAAACTGGAAAGCAAAAAACCAACGTTGCTTCAGATATGAAAAAGAGAAAAAAAAAAGCTTAGCGAATGTTTGAAAAAAAAAAAAGGAGTCTTCCTTGTTCGGGTGGGCTTTCTACAGTTTCTGGTTTCCTTGCAATGACCTGCAGTCTATTTTGCTGCTTGGCTGATTTGACTTGCTTTCAGTTTGCAGTGGGTGGATCTGTTCTGACCCACCCCCCGTTAGTGAAATCCTGGGGCTCTGTGGTTCACACAGCTTGCAGATAAGGCTTGGTCGTCCACTGTAGATGGGGCACATGAACAGTCTCGGGAACCGTTGCTCCTCTCATCTGCTCTGGGGTGGCTGCCTTTAACACCTGGCTTTGAATAGGCTGTGGACTCAGCAGGGCGGGGTGCACCTGGCCTAGTTTACCTGCTGAGAGACACTTGCCTGGGAGAGGTTCTTCCCTCCGGGGCAGGGCGGCTTCCTGGGCAGAGCTGGCTATGGGACTCAGCTCTGTTTGGGGCTGGGAATTGGGCTTACTCTGTGATGGGACCTTTTATCTGTCTCGGGAACTGTTTGTTCTCCCATCTGGTTGCTCTGTGCTGCTGGCAGCTGCTTGTCGCTTTTGCTTTTAATTAATTAATTAATTAATTTTGGCCAGTCCTGGGCTTAGACTCAGGGCCTGAGCACTGTCCCTGGCTTCTTCTTGCTCAAGGCTAGCACTCTGCCACTTGAGCCACAGCACCCCTTCTGGCAATTTTCTGTATATGTGGTGCTGGGGAATCGAACCCAGGGCCTCATGTATATGAGGCAAGCACTCTTGCTACTAGGCCATATCCCCAGCCCTTTTGCTTTTAATTTAGAAAATTCCAGTGGGCAGGGTGGGGTACCTCTGGCAAGAGCTGCAGCCCAGGACATGCCTCCCTCCTGGGCAGGGGTCCTTCTCCTGGGCGGAGCTGGCTCTCACTGATTGGTCCCTCTTGCCCTTTTCAAAGATGGCTCCTTTGTCCTCGCTTTCCCCAGGCCTGCTTTAGTTCCAATCTGGTCTGACCCTACGCCAGTATCAAAGATGGCTCTTTGCTCTGGCAGTGGGGGAAGGGCCACATTCCAGATGCTGCTCTATGGGCAGGACTGAAAATGTCTTTCCTGGGGTACTCACACTTTCTCTGCGATTTCAGTCCGTCCATGTTCAGCCTGTAATCCGAGTGTGTTTACCGCTGTCTGGAGGATTTCTTCCTGTGCTTTACCTGCCCAGAGTGCAGGGCGCCGTGCCAGCGCCTGCACTGGCATGGTGGCGGGTCGCTGCCTGGAGCACAAATCTGTGTTTTCATGCCAGCAAAGTCGATTTTTCCTTCCTGGCCAGAATCGCTGTACTGTTATAACTTACTTGGGCAGTCTTTCTAGGAGTAAAAGTGTCTCTGGAGTGGGAAAACTGCGATGTCAGAGGGAGCTCAGCTAGGGCTCTGCTGCTCCTCTGCCGTCTTCCCTGGGCTCCCTAGTTTTGTTTTTTTATTACTTTTGGCTTCAGGTTACAAGCAGGAGATCAAAACTTAAACATTTAATAATAATGCAGAATATAACGTAAACAAAACAAAGAGAAATAAATACATAAGAAAATCCTATTTAAAGTCATGAAGCAATTATATCAATCCACCTTTCCTTCTTGAGGGTTCTGTCTCTTCTCTCCTGTATAACATTATTTTGTATAAAACAACTAGCACATGCACACCTACACACAGAAAAAAATATAGAAGCATGTTATGTCCACAAACACATTTAAAGTACTTCAACAGAAGTTATGAAAGAACTGTATTTATTAATAAATATATTGCCTGTATTATTGAAGCTGAAAGTCATTTTATTGATGCCATTGAATTCCAAGTATTCTTTTTATCTCTATATTAAAATAATATAGGTTTAAGACTATTCCAGTTTGTTTGAAATAACAATAAACAAAATGACTGAATGATGGAGATGGAGTGGTGGAAGAATGTTAGTGCTTAGATCCTGGTGCTAATGCACTGTGCAGACCACAATGCTTTAGAAATAAGGCTCAGAAAACAAAAAGAGAATAAGAAAGAAAGATCACACACTTGGATTTAGCCTTCCATAAGTTTTTCTCTGAATGGCAGTTGGAATCTACACTGTAGACAGTACTCAAAACAATGATAGTTTAGAAACCTAACTAGAGAGTAGCATTTATTTCTATTTTTAATTACTTTGGGGAATAGATATGATATAAGCAGATAGGTGTGACCATGTTAACACAAACAAACCAGCAAAATCTGTAATATGTTGCCCATAAGAGAAAGAAAATTCAAAATTGTTAAAGTTGTACCCCAATATGTACAGTGTCCTAATTTTCTAATAACAGTCTCAAAGTGAGATTGATTTTTCATGAAATTCTGTCTTAATATTTGCCTTGGTAGACTTTTTAAAAAATGAAATTAATGTCTTCTATTGATTTAAAGGAATGGCAAAAATGGCAGGGGTAATGTTTTCCTATGTAGTATATAAAGTTGTTCAACATCCTTTTGAACCTCCTTAAATTTGGGGTCCTGGAATAATTGCTACACTTTCAGAATTGTACAGAAAATTGTGCATTACCAAAGTGAGCTAGGGATTGAGAAGTTTCTGGCTTCATAAGAATTCTATCACTGTCGGGGTCAAGTGGGAGAAATGAATATTCTGTGCCTTCCTCTTTCCACGTAGATCAAAGGTGTACGAAGCTGCATGAAATTCAAGCATCAACTCAGACACATCATTGACTCATCAGCTTTCTATTGACCAAAATCACGCGGGCAAATCTAAGGAAAAAGGCACTATAGTCTACTGTCTTAGTGAGAAGAGAGTAAAAAAGGCATTCTGAATTCTTCATTGAAGAAAATTTTATAGCTAGAATTCAATCTGTAATGCAAGATAAGAAAAGCATAATATGGCTCTCTCTCCCTTCTCTCCGGCCATGGATCATCTTGGCCACAGGCCAGCAGTTCAGTAATAAACTTTCTTTCCTGCCTGAATACCGCGTGGCGTTCTCCTTTACCGGCTACCTACTTTAAAAACATAACATATATGGTGCCATGACTCGGATGGGGCTTAAGAGTCAGGACAGGCAGAATTCCCATCTATTTTTCTTTTTCTGGGAGTATCCCCAGTCCTGACAGCCCTTTTTCCGCGAACCAAACTGCTGCGAATCGCCACGCGGCACTTTTCACTAATACCATTGCTGGCCTCCACACCCACCTCCACCTCCACACCACTTGTCTACCCTGGTGAGTGAAACTGCTTCTGCTCCAGTTCTCTGCCGCTCCATCCGCCACTTCTGCCACTTCTGACGGCAAGCTCTCATCCACTCACCAGGCGCCTCCCTCCCGTGCTTTTTGGGTTTTGCATCACAGTCACAACCAAGCCGGGACACTGCTAGCATGCCTCTTGACAGTGCAATGAGGCCTGCTCGAAATATTCAAACAGTACAGTTTTTGCCACGGCAATGGTAAATGGTCAGAAGTCACTTATATTCAGGCTCTCTTTCTCTCTTTTCCTCTCTCTTCCTTTTTCTCCCTCTCTCTCTGCCCGCTTACTTGCTTACTTTATAAAACTCCAACTCGTACCATCCTGATAACGTGCCTTGCTCAAAAAGCTGCCTCTTTTCACAGACCTCCAATACTGAGGCTCGACCACCAATGTGCTTTGTCAGCCAGGATATCTAAAAGTTCTTTTCTCTAGCATTGACCACGTGGTGGATATTGGGTTTAACAGGCATCAGCACAGGTGCCATTATGGCATGCCACGTGTTCTCTTATTAGTGTGTTTGTGTCCTCTTGCCACCCCCCTCAACATGGCATCCCACTGGAGTTTATCAAAATATGGTTTCTCCATTTTATAATCTGAAAATTGTTGTTTGCTAGCAAAATTGTTTTTCTAACCTACCATGTGGTTCTAAAATATTGGGGAAAAAATAGTCATTTACTATTGGAATTCCGAAAGAGTCTACCGCTGAAATTCATTTTTGCATGCTGTAAAACCTATGTGCACAGTGTGTATGTGTGTTCCAAATGTGTATGTCTGTGTAAACATCATTTGTTAGTGAAATATTAGAAAAGGGAATTGAAGAAACAGTGTAGGAAGAAGATGGTATGGGTATGTCTTAAATTCATACAAAACAAAGATTGTTAAATTGGTGTACAATTGTTGGCTGTGACTTAAACACTGATGTAAAAACCAGTATGCCATTCTTTATATGTCCATATAGCTATATATCTGTGCTAAAACTCATCACATCTACTGAGTTTTGTCATTGCAGAATTCTGGCAAGTATTTGGTCAATTCTTGACAAGGTACAGGTCTCCCTTGGTCTCCTTGTTGTTTTAATTGGAAATAAAAAAGGGCGTTTGTGGCAGACTCCTTGGATTGCAGTTCGAAGCCAGCCCGGGTAGAAAATCTCTCTAGAACTCCATCTCCCAACTAACCAGCGAAGAACCAGGCTGGAAGCATAGCTGAAGAGACTGATCTCTTACCAGCCAAATGCTGGAAGTGGAGCTGTGGCTCAAGTGGTAGAGTGCTAGCCTCGAGCAGAAGAGCTCAGGGACAGTGCCCAGGCCCTGAGTTCAAACCCTGTGAATGCCAAAGGGGGCAAGCCATCCCAGCAACAAGCACTTAGACCCCTGGGACTCAGCCAGTTCAGGGAACAAGGATCATGGAGAGGAGTAAGAGGAGAATGATGTCACATTCTAAATGGAGTCACTTTGTCTCGCCCTTTCAAAATTAATCAGAGCCGGGGGATCAAGAGATAGTAGCTTGTCCATCTAATGTCCATACCTGAGTATGAGTGCTGGCCAAGTCACCCAATTTTTAATTTTGTGCCCTAAGCCCTTCCTTTTGCCTTAATATTTTTTTTTGTCCAGCCCCTGCCTCATGAGACTTCTTCCAGGCTTCATTCAAGGACAGGCATCTACCATCAAGGGACCCTGCTGCTCACCTTCTCCAGGAGGTGCCACATTTCTGCCTTTTACCCCTAATGCCAATGCCCCTTGCCAGCAGGAAGCAGCCAGAGAGAGTCTTCACCCTTTTTCATAACTATTAAAAGGCTGGAATGTTAGGTCCTCTCCCTGAAGGCTCCATGTAGCTGCCTCCACCTCATTAAGTCTCCACCCAGTTACCTGGGCAACCTGCAGACCTGGAGGCAGTTACCTCCCCTTTCCCTGAGGTCACATCCTAATCCACCTGGCCACAACCCTTGCCCCTGCCCTAGATATAAGGCAGGGCTGGGTGGGGGCCGCTCTCTCTCTCTCTCCCTTCTCTCCGGCCATGGATCATCTTGGCCACAGGCTAGCAGTTCGGTAATAAACTTTCTTTCCTGCCTGAAAAAAAAAAAAAAGAAAGAAAAGTATAATATGTGGACCTATAGCATTTTCCTAGCATTGGTGGTAATGCTAAAAAGGAGTCTGTCCAAAAGCCAAAAATGTAGGCAGAATTTAAGACTAGTCAATTTTCCTACAGAGTGAGTAAAACTATCAATCTTCTGTAATGCATTAGTGTATATACTTAGCTTGGTTGTATGGCTACAGGTGTGGAAGGAATGTGATTGGAGGGTTGGAGGTGACTAGAAAGCTTGCTTAATGAGCAGGGAACGTGAAGGAATCTGTGTCTGGAAGCTCACAGGTGAATGCGAAAATGTCTAAAGGAATTAGTTGTGTTCTTTTCTATCCTTCCCAGTATACAAAGTGTGCTCAGGCAGAAAGAATTCATAGTAACATTGGAGGATATTTATGTTTGAGGCTTGCAAGATTCTTTCATCATTAAGGTAGATCTTAATAATAACAAAAAGCCATTATTTAATCTTTCAATTAACAGCTCAGACCACATTAGTAACCCGATTCAGCACCATGCGGTGAGAAGATTAGGATCTCATCTAATGATATTAAATGGACAGAGAAACAAAAGAGTTAATATTGGTGGGGGGATTTATCCATAATATCAGAGTATACTGAAGTTTGTACTATAAACAAATTGGAGCTTGGACAGGTAAACATTATTTCTATGTCCAATGTTACAACCTATAACAACAACATCAAAATCAATCCATAATACAAAGGATTAAGAAACAATAAATGAATTTTAGGTTACCCTGTCAGAAATTAATAAAAACATTGAATGAGGCAAAATGCATAGAACTTGTGAAGATTTAAAGGTTGTGCTTAGAAACTCTGATGTCATCCTTTCCTGGAAACCAAGGCTGTGAGTGCAATCCATATTTGATCTTCATTCCTATTTTCTGCGAGAGTATTATTTTATATACCATAGACCAATGGTGCACAATGAAATATTATTTCATAGATTGTAGGACACTGTGGGAATATCAACAGTTGTGTGAAGGTGGCAGACAAGATTCTTGAGTCTGCTCTGAGGGAAAGAGGAAGAATGTAAAGAAAATATTTGCCTAAGGCTAGTTAGCAATAGCCTATCATTGTAATTATTGCTGGAAATTTCAGCACTAGAAGAAGGTGTTTATGTAGTTATTAGACAGTTGTTGACAGTAGGGACTAGCCTTATCAATATTGAATCCTACAGTACCTTCAGCACAGCCTGAAGATCTCTTTGTATCTCGAGTTTTGAATGTTCTTAGCTGATAGCAGTTAGGTATATTCATTAATTACTGAAGTCAGAAGAAAGAGAGAACTTTAGGTCATACATTTTGCTAGCACAGGTCCTGGCAGTGGTTGAATCATCTGAAGCTCACTAGTTCAGGATTCATCAATTTCAGTGTCATGAGATATTATTTGCCTTTGAGTTGGGCAGAGGGAAAGTATATTGGTGTTCTGAAAAGTTTCCTGGAACCTGAACATCTGTGGGTCCAGCAAATATGTAAACACCTTATTTTCGGTATTATGTCTTTTTCTAGTGTAATCACAACCATAATGTGCTCTATTATTTGCAGTTGAACCGTCTTTACTGTAGACTCCAAATGAAAACTTAATTAATTTGACCTAAACAAAAAGATTTAATTCCAACAAGGTCAATTTCTTGACTTAAAATAAATTAGATCCATCGTAAATTGTTTTATGAGGTAGCTACATTCTGAGAAATGCACCATTAAGCCATGTTTCATTGTTCAAATATCAGTACCAACTGCATAGAAAAAGCTGGAATTGATGCTGTTGCTCAAGTGGTAGAGTGGTAGCTTTGAGCAAAAAGAAACCAGTGACAGGGCTCAGGCCCTGAGTTCAAGCCCCAAGACTGGCAAAAAAAAAAAAAAAGAGAGAGAGAAAGAAAGAGCGAGAGAGAGACAGAGACAGAGACAGAGACAGAGACAGAGAAAGTAAGAGAGAAAGAAAGACAAAGAAAGAAAGACAAAGAAAGAACACACATATACATGACATTGGAAATGTTTCAAAATGGATAATATTTTTTAAGTAGCTCTCATAAAAATATAATTTTATAAATTAGTGATCATATGCTTATACTTCTACTCTGCTCTGGTCTGTGTACATCAATTGATCACTTCCTGTCTACTATTTTTCACTTGCTAGTCACACTTTCTTAGCACTTTAATTAGATATTTAAGGCAACTTTCTTTGGTTTCTCCTTCTTTAAGAAAACTCCCAGAATTGTATTATAAATCTCTTATTGAGTGCTTATACATACATAAACACATCTATCTATCATCTATCTATAACATCAAAGTAATTTACATATTTTATTATTACCTGTTTGTATGCTCTATTTCTTCTTTATAAACAGTTGTTTCATCTCAATTCAAACTTATTTCTTATAAAATCTCCAATTATTAAAATCATTGCTGTTGTATAGACATGAAAAGTGAGTATGGCTGGCAAGGTTACACAATTAATAAACAGAACAACTAAGATAAAGCCAACTAACTGAAGGCTCACCATTTTAAGTATCTGATAATAAATTACCTCCCCCACACATTCCATATGGCTACCTTGAAGAAAATACTGTGATCAAGGAAATATTTCAGGAGCTACAGCTTAGAGACCAGTATTCCCAACTGTACTTTTCCTTTAATGTATCTAAAATTTTAACACCAATAAAATAGACATCCTTTATTATATGTTCACATGCACTATACTTGAGAGAATTATTTTTTGTATTAGCGTACCACCAGAGGAAACAAGAAAATGCTTTGTTAAATCAAAGATAGACTTTGTGAGTATTGTAATATCCTTAACATACATTTCTTACAACTTAGAGATTTCCCTGATGGTTTATTTTAATCAAAAGATAAAGTTTTAGTACTCCATGAGGACTTACTCAGATATACTCTTGCAACTTTAAGAGTTAGAAGTCACACTTACTATATGTTATTTAATCATTGAACATGCACTGATTCTCAGTGAAGAAGGAATAGTTGACACTTGTTTTGAATTGTAAATAAGCATATATGTAGATCACATCCCCAGTAGGGCCATGAAATAAATCATGTTTTGTTATTTTTCCTGTCGAGTGCACAGGTTTTGTCATCTTTGCCCTTGTGCAAGTGCTAGCAAAAGTAGATATCAATTTTTAAACAAGTCATTGCATCTAGGCACCCATCTGCAGGAAATATATAAATAAGGAGGGCAAATGTGATCTATGTTTCATTGACAATCACTTTTATTCTTCAAATCTAACTTTAAGCCTAGACCCAATCTATCTCTAATCACATAACTTTAAAATAAGATCCTTAAAAATAATAGTGACTGATACAAATGGAGGGAGGTATGGGTGTTTGAACTCAGGACTTTGTGTTTCACTCTACCACTTCTAGGCACACCTTCATCCCTTTTTGCTTTTATTATTTTTTGAAGAGGGTCTCACATGTATTCCTATTCCAATCCTACTTATAATTCCTACTTAGCTGGGATGAGAGATGCTTGCCACAACACCACACCATGCTTTTTATTAGGTGAGATTAGATCTTGCAAACTTTTGGCCCAGACTGACCTGAAAAAAACAGTCCTCTCAACTTTAGCCTCTCAAATGGCTAGCGTTACAGGTGGCTCTTCCTTGATCTATTATAGTAGTTCACAATTTACCTTCCTTTTTCCATCCTCAATGTTTAAATAGTTTATTACCGTTTTGATACTCAATAGCATATATTGTTGCATAATTTTGACTATATAATAATGTAGCTATTGAGCAAAACAATTCACATTGCTTATATTTCCTCCTTCCTTTCTGGTGTGTCTTTTTTTTTTTTTTTTACATTTTTGAATCAATAATTTCCTACCAGAAATTTCCTCCAAATGTTCACCAACTCAGTAACTATTGTTGCTTGCAAAAAAGAACAGAATTACAAGCATGAAAAAGTCTGGGAATTCTGTTTATTTTTATTTTTTCCTAGATATATTACTACTGCAAACTTTCCACTTAGGAAGTTCTAAAGAGGAATGTGGGAGGTGTTGTTTGAAAACTTGAATGCCAGAAATATCCCATTCTACCCATTTGAGTTTAGCATTCATGTAGAATTCTCTTTTAAAACAACCATTATTGTTGAGGATAATTATTTTTTCTAGATCCTACATCATTATTGAGAGGTAGTTTATTTTTTTCTACTTGTTTTGCAGTCCAGTTTTGCTTGCCCAATTTTTTGATGCTTTGTCTCCGGGCATTTTTCACCTTACATGAAAAATTAAATGTGAGGCATAGCACTGGTGATGGTTCAAATATTGTTCAAAGTTCTGCGGTCATGGCTAGCAATTATTAATGGATGAGCCACATCGACAGAGATACAGCAAAATGGCCTTTTCTTTGGAAGACTATTCCCATGTCCTTTCTTTAGACGTGAACAGTTTCATAGAAAATAGTCCTCTATTCTCCTCTTTCAGATTCACTTCTTAGCGAGGGAGAATGTGGTCCTACCCTTACAACTTCTACCACTCTGAGGAGTGAATAAGACTTTACTTATTGTTACAGACACCTGTGGGGTCATAAGACTCATTTTTGTTTGGTCCATAGCTACTGTTGTTGGATTACTTTGTCTTCTGAAAATATTTGCTACTTGTGAGACACTAATATTTCTTTTCAGTATTTCATTATACCTAATTTAGCTATACTGCTTTATACTGATTAAAAAAAAACTTTTTTTTCTAGTGAGATGACCATATTTTTTATTTTATATTCTGATAACATGAAATCTAATATTTTTAGATATGCATATTTTGGACCATTCTTGCTTTCCAGCCTATCCCACATGATCACAGTAGCAGAGCAATTACTATGCTGTCCAGCTCAATTTTCTCTAGTATTTTTAGATAATTTTTGTGGAATTTTCATCAGTGATATTTGTCTACACAGTTCTTAACATAATTTTTTGACTTTCTATACTGCTAATGCTGCTCTGATAAAAGGAATTTGGAACTACTTGTCCTCGTAAGTAGTTGAAAGGCCTTGGGATTGGATTGGAATTTATTTTTTCCTCAAATGTTTGACGGAAGTTAACAGTGAACTCCTGTAGTTTTGGGATTTCCTTTGATGAGAAAACTTTTATCTCTTGTTAATCTTATCTTTTTTTTCTTGAAATTTTTATTATCAAACTGATGTACAGAAAGGTTACAGTTTCATACGTTAGGCACTGGATACATTTCTTGTACAGTTTGTTACCTTGTCCCTCATACCCCCCTCCCTCCTCTCCCTTTCCCTCCCACCCCCACGGAGGTGTTCAGTTCACTTACACCAAACAGTTTTGCAAGTATTGCTTTTGTAGTTGTTTGTCTTTATTACATAATTTCAAATTTCTAGTTCTTTCTAGCTCTTAGGTTGTATATGCCCATGAATTTGTGTATTTCTTCTAGGTTATCTACTTAATTAGTGGTGCATAGTTGTTTGTAGCACTTTGGATTTATTATCAGTCATAGCAGCTCCTTCATTTGTTATTCTGATTCTTTTTTTTTCTTCTTCTCTTAGTCTAGCTACAGATTAGGACTGGTTGATTTTGTTTCTCCTTTCAAAAACCTAACTTAATTTTACTAAACTATTTTTTAACTTCTCTTTGGCTCCCTATTACTACATCCCTTTCACAGGCAATTTTCTGTTTTGTTTTCTGTTGTTATTGTCCTGATTTCTTCCCTCTCCCCGCCCCGCCCCCCCACCCCTTTGGCCAGGACCAATCTTACCATATGTAATGGAGCCAATTGGCCCAAGACCGAAGTTTGTGAAAACATGAACAAAAATAAATCCATTGTCTCTACCTTGACTCTTTTGGGTATCTGTCACCTTGCAGTCATCTGGCTGTGACTGGCTTATTCACTGACCACTCTGGGTGCATTCTCTGTATTCCTAACTCTCCTCTGCTCCAACAACCTATATTTCTCCTGTCACAATAAGTCTACAAATTGTAAAGAATAGTGATCTAGCCACTGAACACACACACACACACACACACACACACACACACACACACACACGTCAAGTTTAGGGAAGTTGGTATAATCAGCAGGTTAGCCTTAAAAAATGGTGAAGAACACCTCCTATATAAATGAGGTAGACTCACGTGGTACAGAAAGGCAAAGCTTCTTGTTTCCTCCCTGTTTTTCTTGGCTCCTAAAGCCAGACCGTCAGACCGTAATATAACAAGGAGTTCATAAACTTGTTGTGACGGGGATGGCACAATCTGTTCACCGTTATTCTAAATCTAGGGAAAAGTAATTCTACAATGAAAGTGAGATAATTTAGGTCACATTTGAATTTCTGATTAGTATGCACAATTTAATGATTATGTTTGGTCTTCTCGATTGGACAAAATTATAACAGCAATATTTCTTAATTTGAACTGCTTTCAGGCCAATATTATGTAAAATTTAACTAGGAAAACACAATATTCTCAAAGGTCCTAGTCAACGAGGCTACAAGCTTATTTAAATCCCTTGGTATTGGAGATTAGGATTAAATTGAAGAGGTCCAACTTGCATGTGAATGTATCAATGTTCCTCTTTGGCATGTATAAAGTGTATAACATCAACAAATTTTACCTTTATGCTATTCTTAAGAGAAAGTTGCTGTAGGGCTCTTGGTGTTTAATTTTTAGATAGCTTGGGAGAAAATAGACAATATTTTTCAAGAAATTTTCAAGAGAATAAATTTTTATCACCTAGGTTATATTTTAAAACATAATAATAGGTACAGCCTTGAATTTTATTTTTCATGGTATCTATTAGTGTAGGGAATGTAAAAATTTTACTATTAAAAACAGTTTTAAGCTTGAATTGTGAATATGTGAGTTCATGCCTTCAGATACCAACAATTACAAAGCTAATTCTGTGAAATGTTACTCTGCCTTGATAAATTATTTAATCAGTTCTAACTTTTAAATGAGCTTACATTCAAAATGTTTCAGAAATAATTTCACATTTTCCTATAAAACTTCCCAAGTCATGTAAAAGTGATTCTCCCTGAAGTCCAATAGAAATGACAAATAATGCTGAAGAACAGGTTTTTCTGAAAGCCACTCAGGAGTCTTATATCATGCATTCGTTCTATGTGGCTCTGCAAAATACTCCACAAGCCATATTTTCAAGTGTCTGGAATGTTTTTATTAGCATTTACAACTGTCCCTTTAAAGTATGAAAATATTAAAATTAATTGGGAGGAGTAATGCATATGGGATCTATTATAGGGCATTTCTCGTGACTGAGTCTTTGATTCCTTTCCTTATTCTATTTAGATGTTGCCACAAGCCTGGGATATTATTATTAATGGTATGTTTTCCCTTTTTCACGGATCTCTGCCTTCGTTTCTTCTGATTTCTTCTATGTTCCATTCTGTATGTATACTGGGCTTAAGTAATTTGGCCATTAATAATTTTCTCTTGGGGGGGGGCGAGTTTGGGGAGGTAATTGGGATTTGTGCTCAGGGCCTTGCAGTCTCTAGGTAACATTTATTATGTCTGCCACATTCTTGGCACATCCTTTTTATTTTTTAAATAGTGCTTTTATGTTGTCAGAAGGTCATTGCCCATGGCCTCGTGCTCCTACCTCTTCCTTCTACATGACTTCATTTATAAGAATATGCCACAATGCACATATTATTGTTTCATGGAGGATCTCACTATTTTATTATTAGTAGTTATTATTGTTATTTTCCCTACGTGGCCTTGCACAGTGACCATTCAGTCTTTACCTTCCTGAAATAAATATTTTATTTACATTAATAATTGCTTAATATTTTTGAGTGTTTTCATGGGGTATGAGGTGGTTCATTTTGTCTTTCTTTCCCAGTGAGAGATGAAGTAAATATTTACATTACATTTTCTGTCTTTTTTATTACTTGATATTTTATGCTTATAAAAGAAAGCTGATATTATGTTTTCCTCTATTCCATCTACCTCAAAAGCTTAGACATGGTCTAGCTACTTTCTAAAATTTTATGGAATATGATGTCATTAGGAGATATGGTATGTTAATAATAAGAAGTCATACTAATGAGACAAGGCAGACTTTCTTACATATGTCACTACTAGCATTGTGCCAGACAATTCTGTGCTGATGCATCTGTCTATGTACTGGCAGATTGAGTTGCCTTGCTTGTCTCTAATTCTAAAATGACTCTTACATTCTAAAATTTACAACAGGATTTGGTAGATAGGTGCTATTATCTTATTCTTTCCCTGTCCTCGTTCACACAATTCAGTAAAATTTCCAGCTATTAGCAATGGAAGGAAAAAGCCAAAATTACCCTGAATAAGAATTACTGGCTTAGGAAAGGGGAAGGGAAGAAAGCATGGAGGAATGAAGAAATCAAGGAAGGAGTTCAAGTAATTACCACATATTCCTTTAAGTTGATGGGAATTTGTAATTTGTCTCTCTTAGGCACTATACAAAATTACCCAGGACCCAGTGACTGAAACAATATGACTCTGATCAGGCAGAGGTGATCTTAGTGCTTATGGATGCATTGTTTGGGAGATGAATCGGGTTTTTGATTGGTAAACCATCATCTCTCTGTTTTGTTGTTGCACAGTGAAGAGCAGGAAACGTGAAAATAAGTTTTCTTTCCTTCTTACAAGGATAATCTCATTCAGGAAGATTCTATCTTCATGACCTAATTATCTCCTAACAGTCCTATCGCTTAATACTATTGGAGTCATATTAAGGCTTGAATTTTAACATACAAATTTGAGTGGAAGGGACAAAAAACCTCACTGCATTGTATGGTCTTAATGATTATGAATTTAAACAAGCAACCCCGTGTCAGGTTTATTCACTGAACCTTTTTGTGACTGCAGAAAGATTCTACCTGTGATTACTAGCTTTGGAAATGGAATATGTCTGGAAGCTTGTCATAGATTTAAGCTTACAAGCTGGAAAAGGCAAGAAAAGTGAGATGATGTGAAGCTTTCCAAAAGGAATATGGCTGTGCTTGGCATCTTTGTTTTATCCTAGTGTGGTCCATTTCTTGTTCTAGCTACAAAATTTTGGGAAATAATTAAATCATAAGATATTTGGCCTCTCGAGTGTATTAATTCATTGATTTAAAGAAACTTGCTCAGCTTCTTAAACCAATCTTGACTCATTATCTTCTGATGTAGTCCAAATGCACATACTATTCTTCAAAAACTTCAGCACATTGTAGCTGATGACACAATTCCAGTCCTGTTCACTATAGAGGGCTCATTCCATTTCCTTCACACTGTATTTGCTGCTCGAGAATTATATCACAATGCAATGGAAAAGCAGATATTGGCCAACTTTATTGGTGAAAAATTCACTTCTTTACTTTATTTAAATATTGACACCTCAGTATTATTTCATCTACCTGATTACTGTAGCTTTACCAAGTGAATGTTAAAACTGTAACCAGAAATTGAAAGAGACCCTCCCTCATTCTGGTTCAGAGTAAGAGATAAGTCCTGTTTAAAATGCTTACTGTGCTGAGGAAAGACTCTAAATTCATTTCTAAATGCAGTGTCAAAATGCCTGTTTGGCTTTAGTATGTTTGTACTACAATACAAATTTCACAAGTATTGTGAATCATTTCACATTTTCAGAATAAATTATATTGGTTAGTATATTTCTTTTTGTGTGTGGAATCTGCTCATTGTAAAGAGAAACAATCAACTTTAGGCTGACTTATCTTGTGTTCACAGTGGCAATCCTAACAGTCAACCTTCTCTTTTAAACTTTGTCCCATGTAATTGGATTAGTGTCATTCTATCATGCATTTAAATATCAAATTAATCCAGTCCATGTGCTAACAGGGGTTCATTTACTGCTCTTCTTTTTAATAAAGTATCAATTGTCACTATATTATCAGTGACAGGATGGCATCATTGTCTATTTTACATATATTTAAAATATTTGTAATATCAATGTAATAAATTAATAACTAAATATAATAATTAAATGATTGACTTAATTAAGTACATTAATCATATATACCCATAGCTTCCCTAATACATTCTATTTAAAAATATGTGACTCTTACTTATCTGAGCCTATATTAATTCTTAAGTATGATTATATCAGTTTTAGATTTTATAGTTTAAAAAAACATGTATTTTATGGTGACTTTTGAGACACGTGCTTTTATTTTAAACTAATTCTGTCTCATAACCTTAAGATTTGGAATGATCTTTAAAGATTTTATTAATACTTTTGTTGGATTAGTGTAAATTTAAAAGGTTTTGAAATGTTTCCTTTCATTGGTATGCACATTGACCAGCAAAGACTAAATATATGTTTACTAAATTCATAGCTAGTGGTTGCTGGATACCTATCCAGGCTGCATCACCTGTTCTTAGGTACTGGTAGGTCAAATCACAGTAGGTATGTGACTAAGTCTTGCTTTCTTTTGGAGGGCCAAAATATCAGTCATGTACATCAATGTTTGCCCCCACTGAAATATGCCCTAGAAGTGTTTCCTGTGTGCTTCATTGATCAAGGTGATGTTGGAAATGCCCTATAGAAGAGGATGGAGCTATAATTATTATTTCTCTCTGATGCAGATGTTACAGCTAAAAGAAAAGCATATACGGAATCATCTAGAGGATCATCCACACATGTGCGTGCGTATATAAAACAAGTTTGTGTGGTGACCATTCTAGAGGAATGGGGTAAGACGAAATGCTAGATGGTGAGCGGTACTAAGAAGCATAGCACTGGAATGAAGATGGCATAGTGAAGCTCACTGAAAGCTGTTGAATCACATGGGTAGTGGGCATGGAGAAAGCCATAGTCAGTCTGATCAAGGCACACTGCACATATGCGTGGACATGATAAAATGAAATCCTATTGTACAGCCGATCAATAGTAATAATACTTTTTTAAATAAAGAAAACTTGATCACCATTGACTCACATGTGTAATCCTAAAATATTCAGGATGCTAAGATCTAAAAACTGTAGTTCAGAGTCAGTCTGGACAAGAAAGTAATAATAAGAGATCAAGCTGAATAAAAGACTATATAAACATGGGATTTTACCCATTTAAGCCACAGCTTCACTTCCAACATTTAATGCTTAGCTGGAAATAAATCACATGGGCTTTCCTACCCAGTCTGTCTTAGAACTATAATCCTAAGACCTCATCTTCCCGATTACAGGTGTGAGCCACCAGCATTCATCTACAAATATAAATTATATTACTATATAGTAGGGTATGTCTGCATTCATATGTACTTACATATGAATACTTGTGCTAAGCCTAATTCTGTAGGCTTTAATCAAATATAAATTGAGAATAAATCCAAATAGCAATAGTCAAGTATAATAATTACTAATAAGAATGTGTCAGGAAGTAGAGAACTGTTTGCAATCATATAATTCTTTTAAAGTACTTTTTTGTATTTGAGCATTATCACATTTCTGGAATGAAAGTTCAGAGGCAGGTTAGGACTTCTATTTGATAAAATTCACACGGCAGAATGACATCTTTAGAAGAAACTAAAAGCCACAGAAGGAGGAGCAGATTCCTTTCTGTGGGAGATGACTTAGATGTGCATGTTTTTGTGTGCACACCTGAGCTTTGCAGTCTGAGAATGGAGTTCCGTGTGATACAGGATTTCCTTCCTCTTTCAGAACTGCAAGGACTCTCCATTGCAAAGTGCATCTTTATTTTCAAGGCTGAGTCCCAGAAGATCCATTCTGAAAGCTTTTAAGGCTGCTACTGACTCTGTTGGGATGACCTGGAGAAGCAATTCATCTTCAGTGACTCAGGGTTACCAAAAAAGAACTCCCAGGGAATCATGGGAAAGAAGCCTCAGAAAAATCCCTTGTAGACTAGAATTTATGGACAAGTTCGGTTCAGTCATTGTCAGCTGTGGAAGAGTTGGTAATGTTTTGAGCTGACTTAAAACAGTTCCACTATTCCCACCCTATATACTGAGTATCCTGAATTAAGATGTATGAAGTTCTTCGTGTTTAATGTCAAATTATATTTAGTGTATGTATTTGGTTGCTTTGCCCATTGTATTGTAGAAATGAATGATGAAAATGACAATCGTCAAAGCCAAGGCCAAATCTGAATCTTGTAATGCATCTTTTACTCGGGTTTATATAGCGGAGTTACCATGGAAACTAGTGAAAGAGCTAAATTACTTGTTGGTTCTGTATATGCCTTGTCTACTCTTCTGATATTGCAAAGTGTAAGTCAAAGACTAAACAGGTAGGCTTTTACATCTTCATCTGCCTTTCAGTAAAGCATATTTCTCAGTCTATTCTAAAATTAGAAGGACATATCTTGAAAAAATTAAAATGGGTTTTTTATTATACCATTCTTTTCATTGACCTGAGTCCATGATTTCATTATTATCACACAATTGGTAAATCAGGGAGATGCAGAGAGTAGAATTTATTTTCGACTATCCCCTTTGTGCTAGCTGATACAGTAATGGCTACAGGGTAGAGCATTCAAACCTAAATGCTCACCATGAATGGATACAAGATAGTCTCCAGCAATGACACCTACTACCTGATATTAAGAAAAATATGGTAAAGAAAATGTGATTTTAAAAAATATTTAGTTTGATCACAGTCATTCACATGCAAGGGCACAGAAATCAGCATTAATAATAACCTGCATTGAGATGGTACAGGGAAAGATTGGAAGAACAATCTGCAGAGGACAAAGAAAAATTTTCTTTTAATGAGAACCCATATGGTCAAGTGGTGCTAAACTCCGTGGCACAAAGTTGATTTTGTAAGACAGACTGAAAGTTCTAGAAATGCATCACTCTAACACAAAAGATTCAAGAGTCTAATTAGAAAATTCGGTGTCTAATTATGAAAAATTTTTAACTGGGTACAGCAATTGTTTCTGGGGGTCGTTATCTTGGGTGAGAGGGGTTTATCATGGAGGATTCATGCTTTCTCATTTTCCCATGCATTTGTCCTGTGGGAATCTCTGTACAGATGCCTTCTCAGTTTGAAAAGTGCTATCTCTAGAGAGGGAAAACTAACCATGCTAAGAAAGGATTATCCCAGGAGAGAAAGTGCTATAAGGGAGAAGAAAACTATGGGGAATTAGCATACACCTCAGGGTAGAGACACACAGGAAATCTAATACAGGAAGAGAAGATAAGGGAAAGGATTTTGGATAAGTGCTATGCATTATATAAAAACACACAGTATTTGTTTCTGCTTCCATTTAAAGTGATGGGCTGGATTAATGTATAGTCACTTTCCTGTTCAATGCATCATGCTGTGTTGAATAGACAAGTCACACAGTCAGATTTAGTGGATTAAACCCACAACATATATTTTTGAAGATTTTAGATGTGTAATTAAATTGCCAAGGTCTCTTGGGGGAACATAGGAATAGGATTAGGAATAGAATGTAAATTGGGAGGAAAGACAAGTGACACGTGCATGGAAATGATATTTTTCTATCTATGACACATATGGTATACAGCTTTCTCTTAAAAATTAAATTCATCCAATTTCAATGGCATAATTAATGTTAAAAAATAAATAAAGCTCAATGGAATCATTATATCCTGCATTCTCACCTGTGAAGAATAAATATGGTACCAGAGGGAATGAGAACACTCTCATGAATTGAATGAAATGGGGGCAAGGGAACGGTAGAGCGACATTTAATCTTCAGGACAAGATCACAAGAAGATGAGTCCTGTGCTATTTGAGGAGACTCTAGAGACTTAGGGATGCCAAAAGGAAAAAAGTCCTAGAATATTTATACATTGGCCTATCTTCTTTCTCTTTGATGTTCTTATCTATGCTCAGGCTATTTGCTGTTTTATACTACAAAAATTATATTTACTGCCACACATGCTTTGCTTTGTTCCAAGACGAGAAAAGGTTTGAGAGGACTTTATATTCTACCTGTATGTCTGACCCAAGGTTCCTGCGTGCACATAAATCCAGCTATGTTCTCTATAGTCCGAGGAGGAAACAACTGAACCATAGGTGAATTTGCTCTCTAATATGTTCTAGTATGTTGAGTGCTTGCTGAGCTTTCTACCTGTAGAACTATTTCAATCTGGAGAAAATAGCTTTTGTTTACATTTTAATCTGGCACAAAAGTAGCAGGTGGATTTGGTGGCTTTGAGTTTAACTTGAAACACTTGCAAATATAGCTCAACAAGATATTATTTCATGTCTTTATGAGTAACTAATGAAGACAATATATTGATAGCAATAAAGGTTCAATGAAGTTGATACACAGAGAGCTTAGTGTTCCTGTTTGAATTTCATCTGAGTTCTATCCTTGAGATTGTAATATTGGGACTAAAGGGAAAATGATTATTTTCATTAATAATAATTGAATTTAGATTCCTTCACAGTTTTCCTCATATGTTACAGTGACAACATAGTAGAAAGTAGTCAACAAACAGAAAGTATTAGGGTTGGAGTAAGAACAAGGCTCTTTTGTGAAGTATGAATCAATTTCTGCCTACTATCATCTTAAAAATGCATTCTAAAATACTAAAAAGACAAAGTCAAAATATCATATTGCACTAGTGAAAGATGGCATACTATAAACACCATAGTGTACATGGGCAAAATGGTTTAGTAACCTAGAAAAATTAATTCTCTCAGCATGTCATGGTAGTTTTCTAACTGGTAAATTAGAACATAAGTAAAAATGGCTAATGGTGTCTTCATCAAACCTCCCCAGAAAACAGATACAACATGGTATGTGACACTGAATTGCTTGAAGACATAGTTTCAGAGCAGAAAGACTGATTTCCTCCCATCTGGGTCAGGACCAAAAAAATTTTGATATTTACCAATTTGATTCTTATCTATACTGAGAATCCTTGTATGTCAAATAAAGGCAAGAAAGAAGAACAAAACATGTAGATCTTTAAGGAAGAAATGAAATTCTAGTATTTCTGTAAACATGGTTATTTCGAATACACATACACTGGTATATACAAGAACACTATTAGAAGATATAGGTAAATTTAGTAGTTGCAGTATAAAGAAGCTAGTGTAATAACAAAACTATCATTTTATTTTTATTTTTTTCTTATTTATTGTCAAAGTGATGTACAGAGAGGTTACAGTTTCATATGTTAGGCCTTGGGTACATTTCTTGTACTTTGTTACAAGTAGCTTTGAACAACTATGCATTCAGATTTTTTAAATTAAATATTAGATTTTTTACATCTTGGCTTATGTTCACACTGCATTCCAAATGATCTCACCCTTTTTACCACTCTCCTTTTCCACTTCCCTACAAAAATAACATCTGTAAGAAGCTTCATAGATCTATTTCTGTAGTAAGAATCTATTTCACCAGTATTCAATTGAATTCAATTATAAAATCCCATTGACAGTAAGGTCAGAACTCATAAGAATCTTAGAAATACGTTTAAACATGTGAAAAAATTGGCTTTTTAAAAAAATAGGAAACAAGTAAAGGAACTAAAGGAGACCAAAATATGTGTAAGCTAATTTTATATATCAGAGACTCAAAGTTGTAGTGTATTCATTGTCTCCTAATGGAATATTATGCTGAGAAACAAGAAGTACGCAGAAATAACCCATAGTATATGTAAAATATAACCTTAAAACACTGAAATGCTTGGAGATATGATATTACACAAAAAATTAAATGCCTTCAGCACAATATAATTTATGTCATTTAAATATATACACATATAAATTTTATTAGCTATAAATTATAACAGAAAATAAACCATCATGTTATGCTTACAGGAAAAACAGGGCTAGTCATTACTCTTTCTTTTGTAAGTAAAACTTAATTGAAACCATCCTTACTGAGCTCATCCATTCATGATTCTCCTTTCACAATGAAAGGGCAGAGCCAAATCTGAGTCATGAAAATTCAGTAGAGTCTGCATCACCCACAGAAGTGAAAATATTTCTTGGTCCTTTGCAGACCAAGTTTGCAAACCTTTTGTCTAGCTTGTGTGATGATGAAAAGTAAATCCTGAAACACAGTGACTCAGAACATAACAGAAATATTTTTTGTTTTTCTTTTAATTTTTTTCTAAATAATTTTACTGTATGTAGCTTGACAATGGAGGGCTAGAAAAAATAAAAAAAGAGCATTTCTCTTGCAGCCAGAACAGGTGAATAGGTGTTGCTATCCTACTCAGTAGACAAATTCACCTTCATTACCATCATTGCCTTCACCTCCAGGACCTCAAATACATTTCTTCCCATGGAATATTGAAGCAGTAGAAGCCAAGATGAAATGCTTCCTTTATGTCAGTGAGGTGAATGTTTTTGCATATAGTATTTAAATTCTCATTTCCTGGGAAAGAATTGAATTTTATGCCTATCTAGCTCTAAATATGAATGTGTATGTATGTATATGTATGTGTATTACAGATATATGTATACATATCTGCATATAGGTATACATAGATGGATACATTGATATGCATATATATCCACACATGCCTATACATACATATAGATTATGCCAAAGCTACAGATGTACTGTTTTGTTAGCTAAAGGGCCAATTGTTCAAATAGGGAGAGATTTTATCCCTACGATAAACTTATTGAACATTTTAGAATATATTCCTACACAGGAAAAGCAAGTAGGATTAGAATCTAGGGTTGGAAAGGAAAATGATAAAATAGTCATAAGGAAAACTGGGAATCAAACCCTTCCTGCATTTGTATAATCAACACCCAGGAAGTGTCAACAACTATGTTTCAAACCTCATCACCAGGAGTCACACGGCCATCTTCAATGAGCAGTAGAGTTCTGTGCTCCACGCTGAAGGTTAAGAGTCTAGGATGATTTAAAACTTACTCTTAGTGTGGCAGATTGAACCTTTCTTTAAGGATATTTTCTCCCTTTGAGCAGTTGTATGTCTCTATAGGGAAACTTTAAAACTGGCAAGTTAGTACCTCTATGTGTGAACATGCTGTGTTTTCTCCTATTTAAGTAATTATCTTCCCAAGTTTCCATTTCTTTTACCATTAAAGGAACATTACTTCCTTAACCATGTCTATTTTACTGCCAAGCCTAATATTGTCCTGTTGTGACAACCCAACACGTACTAAACAGAGAAAGAAACCCTCTCTTAGAAACAACCAATACAGTGGATCAATCCACGGAGAGCTTAAATAAAGAGAAAAGATGAAGCGATATTAAATTTACATTTCATTTCTAAAACATAGAGATACTGTAATGCAAATATACATGTTAACTCCAACCCTTCTTTGATAATTTTGTACTCTCTCAGCAAACTGGAGGATTGTCTTCTTGCAGTATAGACATACATGCATTGTAAAAATATGGAGTGAATTTACGTTCTTTGGATTCAAACAAAAGTCTTCAGAACTTACCTCTGTTCATGGGTCCAACAATACTCAGATCTTATTTTGATAAATACTTTGTTGATTTTTTCTGAGACTCATAATAAAACAAGAATAATAATTTATGCATTTTTGGTTTTATAGTTAATAGATCTTTATACAATAGTTTTATCTTTTCCTAAAGCTCACATTTAGTAAATGGGTTAAATATATCTACATTTTTTGATGACACACCTTGTATGAAACTATGAAACTCCTCCTTGTTTTTCTTTGGCATGGGCCACGTGAACTCAGGGCCTTAGCTTTTCCCCTGAACTTCTTTGTGTTCAAGGCTAGTACTCCACCACTTGAGCCACAGCACCATTTCCAATTTCTGAGTGATTAATTGGAAATAAGAGTCTCACAGACTTACTCCTGCCCGGGTTGGCTTTGAATAGTGAGCCTCAGATCTCAGCCTCCTAGGATTACTAGCTAGGATTACAGGCATGGAACTTCCTCTTAAATTTGTCTCGATCTTTTCCCTTCATCTGTCAATTCAACATTTGGTGAATGCACTACTTCTCCTCCTGAGAATAAGATACTAGAGCTGAGGTTATTATAAAGGTTGTTTGGTACTTAAGTGGTTTTAGATAAATAGCATTATTTGACTTCCGATTCACATAGGATCATGTGTTAAGAATCAGAAGATGCTTGTTTTTTACTTTTCAATGTCCTGTATAAACAATACAATAAAAACAGATTATGTTTGGTGAAAATTACATTTACATTTGTTTCATATTACTAGTTATACATTTTTCTTGTTCAGTAATTGAAATATATTGAACTCTACTGGAAGGACAGTAATTAAACATTCACATGCCTTACATCCAATTCATGTATTGAAGCCCTAAGGCCTGATGTGGCTGTATTTGTAGATGAGGCCTGGCAGAAAGTGATTAAGGTTAATTTAGATTGGAAGATTGGAATCATGTTTTTGAGGTGGTTGACAGCCATCGTGGAAGGGTCACATGATAATTCTTCATTTTTTCTTTCTGTGGGCTTGTAGTTGGAGAGAAACCCTGTGAGGAGGCAGAGAGGAGTTGGCTGTCTCAGGACCAATCAGAGGGACCGCACCAGACACTAAACTGTATAGAGCTGTGACAGTCGCCTTCTAGACTCTGGTTTTCTCATATAACTCTCTGTCTATTTCCCATTGCTTTAACAAAGTATCTGAAGTTAGGCAATATTTAATTTTTAAAAATTGTTATTGTCAGGGTGATGTACAGAGGGATTACAGTTACATACTTACATATGTAAGGTAGTGAGTACATTTCTTGTCAAACTTGTTACCTCCTCCCTCATTTTCCCACCTTCATTCCTCTCCACTTCTTGTCCCCCCCAAGTTGTACAGTTAGTTTACAACCTATTGTCTTGTAAATATTGAGTTTACCTTTTACCCTTTGTCTCACCATTTTGATGTTCCCATTCCCTTTCCTAATTCAGACAAACATATCTACAATAACCAGGGCACCAAAATCAAACACGGTGACAACAGGGGCTAATCCAAAGGGGAGATAAAAGAGAACAAAGAAATAACTTAGCATAGACTATTAAAAATAACAACAAGAAATTTTATTTAACTTACAGCATGAGAGGTTCAAAATCATGACCTTGGCGTTGGCTTGGCTCTGCATTGAGAAAGACCTCATTGCAGGTAGTATGAGGGCAGTGGTATGACAGAATGGCACATAGCATAGGATGCTAGAATTCAGAGAAAAACCAAACACCTCCTCTCATGGTAACTAATTGAGGTCCAAACTAAAACTCCATTAATCCCCTTTGAAGACAATCACCCCAAATATTACCTCATGACTACTAGACTACGCCACATAAAGATTCCATCATATTTTAACTTCAACACATGAAAGACAGAACTTGAGCCACATGAACAGATAGGGGAATGTACACAAATCATACCTCAGCCATAGTAGTTACCATTCTGTGGTGTTTTGCTATAATTGCCAAAGCAGAGATTAATACAGAAACATTGTACTGTGGTACTTCCAGAAAATCTAATTCTGCTCAGTTGATTCTTAGACAGATTATGAATCTTCTTAATGTCATCTCAAAGTATGAGGGAAATGAAAAATATTTCTCTCCAACATGATAAATGGCCTTTCATTTTCAATATACTAAATTAGATTTACTATGGCAAAGCTTGAACCTGAGACAAGATATTTTCTGAGCTTTAGAACACGATAGATAAGCGTTTAGAAAATTTCTCAGTTATGCTCATGACTTCATAGGTAAGAGGGGGAAATCAATGAGAAATCTGGAGACGTTCACATGGCCTGGTTAGTGCAAATGTGTACTTAGATCATAATTCCTGCCATTCTTGTCATGCATGCTGATTTGGGGCCATGTATGTTGATTAGGTCTAAATTATATCCTGAAACACTTTTCCTGATGTTTTTCCAAGTTCCCTGTTCAATATTTATTTCCACATTATTAATTTCTTTTTGTAATGTTTTAAATTTAAATTTTATAGCAAAGGTGATAGACAGGGGGGTTACAGTTACATAAGTCAGATAATAAATACATTTCTTTTTGAACAGTGTTATCTCTTCCTTCATTTCTTCCACTTTTTCTCCTCCTGACCCCCTCCCCTCCATGTTACAAAGTGTATTTCCAACATGGTTTCTGGTGAGTAATGCTATTATTTTCATCCTAATTTGAATAACAGTACTGAACTGTTCCTTGCTTTCCCCGATATCTTCACAATATGCCACTATGTACAAGGCACAGACTTTATAATCTTGGAGTTTAACATTTGCTGCTAGTGCATTACTTCTGTGACTTAGACACTTTCAGAGTTCCTTATAATTTGAAAACTGAATAGCCTGATGGTCTTGTCTCTGAAGTTACATCTTAACTTGGTACATCACTACTAGTTTTCTAATTTCATCCCACGATGGAGCTGTAGTTCTCATCCGGTGGCAATCTCACCTTCTGCCTCACAAATTTAATGGGGCAGTATTCAGGGGCCATATTTAGCAATCATGACAAGATGGGAGAATACTTGTGGTATCCTGTTCATAGAACACAACTATGTAGCTAGCTGCAGGCCATTCACAGAATGGGTGCTCCCATTAAAAATATACTTTGTTTAACCATTGTAATTGCTAGTAGTGATACATTTATGAAACTCTCCAGTAGCTTTGATTGTAGCATTGGCCTTACTTTTTCTAGCCTCTTTTCCTCTATACTTGGTAAGTTACATATTCTCAGTGTTGAATGGAAATATTTTATGATGGTGGGTGGAAAATCAACGCATTGAGGTTATTCTGTCTTTTTCAACTGAAGA
The DNA here is from genome assembly GCF_023159225.1 of Perognathus longimembris pacificus. NCBI lineage: Eukaryota > Metazoa > Chordata > Mammalia > Rodentia > Heteromyidae > Perognathus > Perognathus longimembris. The sequence goes on from NC_063184.1 coordinate 23,284,974, forward strand.
TCAGACATTTTTATGTTGGATTTCTTTGGTACTCATTGCGTTCTATATTCACAGAGAAAGGTCCAGCTATTGTGTACCTAACTTTAATTTTTAATATATTCTAAACACTTAGCAATCTCACAGAATTTTAAATGCTTTTTTTGCCTATACTCCAAGGTCTTCATTCTGCTAGGAAATATGTATGAAATTCTCATAGCCTTATGAAAAACAGATTCATTCACACACTACTATTAATGGAAAAATAATTCAATTTAATTAATTTGGGATAGTAATTAGAGTTGATAATTGAGTTAAAGAGGTTTTATATTTGATAATTAGCTAAATATGCTTTGGTCATACCGTAGCTTATGCATAAAATGAAGGGATATCTTTCTTCATTTTTAAATGAAAACAGTCAACAGTCAACTTGCTTGCTCCATTCTAGCTACAAACCTATTTCACAGCATTTGAAATTCATGGTAGAACCACCTGGATATTTTACCCTAATTAATGCAATCTGTCTTTTCTCCTTTTATTAACATTTGCTTTAGGTGCTGAGAGGTATAAAAAGGGGAAAGTGAATAAGGATGATTTTTTTAAATTTGTACTTTAAAAACAGGTGACTCTTTATGAATGTCCATTCAGTAAAAATTTACTTGATGAAAAATGGGGGATGGACTAATGTGTTTCTTCACCATGAAATCCATGTACTGTTTTATGCAGCTATAAAATACATGACTGCATCCCCTAACATACATGGATGACAACACATCCGCATTGAACCCCACTTAATCCAAATGGTTAATCAGCCCATTTGGGAAAGCATTGGGGAAAGCAAATTAACCTTTGGCTTTTTTTTGTTTTCAGAGTGGTATCTGGTGTCTGTAGCTGAATCCTACTCTAAGGGCTTGAAATGCACTTTATAGTGGACTGCTGGTTGTTAAGAGGCGCCCTGATTTTATTCAAACCATTTCTTCTTGTTTAATTCAAGGAAAATTGATTACTTCAAAGTCTGAGCAGAGCCTGTCAATCTGCATTAATTAGCTTATGGAGGAAAGTTTGTATCTCCAAAGGAAGAAAGGAAAGCGCAGTTGAACCATGTGGAAAGAAATACATGGATTATTCTCTAAAAAGTATAATTAGATTCCTGAAGACCGGGTTGGTTGGTTTGCTTAAAAGCGTGAAGATTTGTGCACAGATTATTTTACAACTCACCGCCATGTGAAGTGCTAGGATAAGATTTTCTTTACTGGACACTGGAAATGCCAGTGGACAGGTGGGTGACACTGGGTGGTCATGGAAGCATAACTGTTACTAAAGTAACAGTGTCAGCCTGAGATCTGAATTTTCATGTATCTCATGCACATGTCACTGACCTTCTCATCCTCAGATTGAAACAAACTTAAACACTCCATTCAATTTGAGGCCCCTTTCAATCTAAGTTTCAAAACCCTTCATAGCCAAAGGGGCACAGCACACCCAAAACTCATAAAGCTTATGAAATGCATGGAATCTTGTGTTTTACAAACAACTAATAACTGAGTTCTTTCTCAACTAATGTTGCTTTAAGAGTAATACACATAATGCCTTCGAAGTGTGTTAGCAGAGTTTTAAACGTAAAATAATGCCGGGCCACTAGTTAAGCTTTACTTTTTAATGTTATTTCATTTACATGCCATTGCAGAACTAATCTCATTTGGGGTATCTGTGTTAACATGTATTGGGTTCTGTATTTTTTTTAAACATTCATTTGTTTCTGATAATTTGACTTGCCCTAAGCACCTGACCAGAACTTTTCCTGATAAAATTATCACCATTTACAGAAGGTGAACTTTCTTTCCCTCAAAACTACTAGTGAAGGACTGAGTATTTTACCCAAGAAACTTTGTCCAAGAGTTTGTAACAAACAAGATATTTCTTTTCAAATGCAATCAGGTATAAAGATATTATGCAATGCAATAGGAAGTAATTTCCTATTTTTTCAATAGGATATTTTGGGGTTCATTTGGTAGCTACATGATATTTACATATTAACAATGATTTTGGGCTGGTGATATGGCCTAGTGGTAAAGTGCTTGCCTCTTGAAGTCTTGGGTTCAATTCCCCAGCACCACATATACAGAAAATGGCCAGAAGTGGCACTGTGGCTCAAGTGACAGAGTGCTAGCCTCAAGCAAAAAGAAGCCAGGGACAATGTTCAGGCCCCGAGTCCAAGCCTGACTGGCAAAAACAACAACAACAACAAAAAAAAAAAACAACCCACAAAACAAAACAAAAAAAAACAATAATTTAAATATCCTTCCCCCAGCATAGTTTCATTCTTCTTGTCTGAGTAAAGCTACATAGTGTATATACTTGTTATTCATTCTTCATTCAGCTCCTAGGCTGACTCAGTGATTTGACTATTAGTCATGACCATATATAATATATGTTCTTAAAAAGGGTATTTTTGAGGAAAGAAATTTAAATTTTGAGTATATACTCAGTCACTCAGTTTTTCTTTCTTTCTTTTTTTTTTAAGTGTTGCCCTTGAATCAGCAAAGTCTTATAAGGAATGAAAATAGTAATAAACCAACTTACCCTGGTGATGTGCTTTGGCTAGTATCCAATGAACAAGAGGTAGGTATTACATTGACAATTTTTCAGTATAACATTTTGAATATGTGAACCTATTTAGAGGCTTTTTAAATACTGGGGAAATCATTGCTTCCTATTAAAACCACCTACTAATATACAAATATTTTGTAAGATTTACATAAAGTTACTATTTTGTTAGAATCTAACAGACAAGTTAAGAATGTATTATTCTTCAGAAGTTGGTTTTGAAAACCACACATTTAAACACAGGATTGATTTACTGCATCTCTAACTAGATAACCAGAACAATTTACATTCTCTTTATTTTTTTATTTTATTTTATTTTTTCAGTCCTGGAGCTTGAACTCAAGGCTTGAGTGCTGTCCTTGAGCCTGGGTATTCAAAGTTAGAGCTCTATTACTTAAACCACAGTGCCACCTCTGGCTTTTTCTGAGTAGTTTTTTGGAGATACGTACCTCATGAACTCTTTGAACCATAATCCTCAGAGCTCAGCCTCCTGATGGCTAAGATTACAGACCTGAGGTACTGAGGTCTGGCCATTTTCTTCAATTTTTAAATTAAGTCTCCATAATCTTTAATTTTTTTATATTCTTTTTACTTCTTATGTACTTCCCAAGATTAATACTATAAAGTTTTAATTGAAATGAATATAAACTTCATATGCATGGAAAATAATTAAAAACAAAACATAAACTTTATATTAGAGATGAATGATAACATTTCCTGAGCATATACGTGTGTGTGTGTGTGCGTATGCACATGCACCAATGTGTGTATCATATACATGACTGGCATAGTTTGTGTTTATTTAAATGTAACTTGACATATATATCCATGGGAAATACTTTCATGTTTCTGAGGTAAGGGTGACATATTTTGTAACATGCTATGTGCTCTGCCTTTGCCAGATACCTCTCACTTGTTAAAAACAAGATTCTAGGCTCTTGTTTCCTTTTCAAATTAACCCCAAATGTAGTATAGCAGTTTATTTCTATCAGTTACACTTAGAGGAAAAGTAGGTTCCAGAAGACTTAAACGTTGGCATACATATTTCACATATTTACATGCTCCCATCTCAATTTTCTTGTACTGGAAACTTTACAGTTGTTGTGAATTATAATATTCTGTCATTTTAAAATACTGAACTTGTACCTTTTAAAATAGAAATTGGGGCTGGGGATATAGCCTAGTGGCAAGAGTGCCTGCCTCGGATACACGAGGCCCTAGGTTCGATTCCCCAGCACCACATATACAGAAAACGGCCAGAAGCGGCGCTGTGGCTCAAGTGGCAGAGTGCTACTAGCCTTGAGCGGGAAGAAGCCAGGGACAGTGCTCAGGCCCTGAGTCCAAGCCCCAGGACTGGCCAAAAAAAAAATAAATAAATAAAATAAAATAGAAATTGAAACTGAAATTATTCAAACTATCCTCAAGCTCAAAATATCACAACTTTTTCAGTAGTTTCTTTGCCTAAATTCACATAACTTATTTTGCTTTTAAGATACAGTGTAATTTGGGAGACTTTAAAATCTGAAATAAATAAGGCTTATGACAAATATATTTTATTTGCTGTTTTTGAAGATCAACCATACCAGCACACAATACAATGGATTCTACATATCTATATTTACATTTCTTATCTGACTTATATATACCTCTTTATTGCCCACTGAGTAACATGAACTATTACTTAACATTATGCACTAATTTTAGAATATCTACATCTTTTTTATTAACTGTAAGTTAAAAGTCAATATACTAACAATGTATGTTTTATCCAATATTTTTGGAGAAAAAGTACAAATTCAAAAGGAAATTTGTTGTATATGATGCCTCATGTATATAATTCTAACTATTATGGAAGTTGAGATGAAAAGGATTTTTGTTTCAAGTCACTCCTGGACATAAAAGATTGGCTTGATTTAGATGCCTAATTTCTCAACTATATCAGAAACATAAGTAGGAGTATAATATGATAGTTCAATCTTGGCATGCAAGACTATTTAAAAAGAAAGTACACACAATTAAAAGAAACAATGGTAGCTGGAGTTATTGCCTAAATGGTAGAATTCAGTGAGTCTTTTGTGCATACTAGAAACCTAAACATAAACACTGTAATATATAATTTTTAAGAACAATGGAATTTAATAAATAAAATGATTTATATGTTTATATTTACTTGTTGTGGGATAATACATTTTTTCCAGCAATTATATACGAGGTTACACTTAAATTATAGATACCACTTCTTAGTTGTGAAAAGACATATACAGGCTTAATTTATGAAACATGTTTTCTTCATTGACTTTAGAGCAATTGTCTTTAAAGTGTAAACATTTTGTACGTATTTCTAGGTTTCTTGTTTTGTTATAAACAGTTTTGTTTTACTATCATCTTTTTAAATAGACATTGTATTTTAAGCAATGTAAAATTTTCAGGAAAAAGTACCAAGTCTCGACCTACAACCTATACTTCCCTATCTGTTTAAATTTTCCAATTACTAACATCTTGTATTGACATGTTACATTTGTTCCGATTGATTAGTTAAAATTTCCAGATCATTTCTACTTATAATTGGTAGCTCACATTGGGATTCATTCTTTAGTTGACATTTTTCATGTCTGGGCAAGTGTATAAGGATTATGGACTATTACCACAGCATCATATAATGGCCATATGTAAAATTGTGACTAGTGAGAAGAAAGGATAGGTTTAATTTTCCTTAGAAAATGCCATAGATTCTCTTCATTCATCCCTCTGTCCTTCTTCCTAAACTCATGTTCCTTCGATTGTCTTCATCATTAGGTTTTCCCCAATGTTTCACAGTTGCAATCATACAGCAATTATACTATTTCATGTTGGTCTCTTTTATATAACAGTATGTATTTAAGGTCCTTGCACGCTCATTTTCATTCCACTGTAGCATTCAGGTGTGCCATATTATATTTATCCAATAACCCACTGGAAGATACCCTGTGTGCTCCCAACTTTTGACAATGAGAAATGAAACTATCATGCGCAGGGATTTTTACAGATGTTAAGTTTCAAACCCGTTTGACTACATAACAAGGAGCATAAATGTTAGTGACTGTGGTCAGAATATGTTTAATTTGATAAGAGCCAATAAAATTGCTTCTAATGTGGCTGCAGCGTTTTGCATGCCCATCAGCAAGCAGTAACCATTCCTGCACTTCCATTGTCCCAGCACTTGGCAGAGAAATTCTAGTTTCCATCCCTCCCTTGCCTGTCGCTTTGCACTCTTTATGTTACCTCTAGGCCCCTCTGCATATTTTTTTGCCCTCCCTAGCCTTCATACTGCATTCTATTAATGACTTCTTCAATTCACCAAATGACATTTTTTATTGGAAATTTGTCCTAGAGTTGCTATTTGTCTACAAAATTATAAATATTATATGAGTAAATTCATATATATAACATATATACATATACACACACACACACACACACACACACACATATGACTAAACCTGATATTTAGTGTCTGATACCACTGTCGGCAAAGGGAAATCTGCTGCTTTTAAAATTTAAATCTCAAATAAATACATATAACCTCATCAACTGTGCATCAAATTAAAATGTGAGAGAGGGATAAAGAGAAAGATTCCCCTCTTTCCCTTCTGGCTCCAGGCTCTTGGGGGCAGGTGGTGGTTCAGACATGGCCAAGTCCAAGACCTACCACGTACAACCAGTATCAGTAATGGCACACAGATGGAATCAGGAAACCCAGATAACAAAGATACGGATCTCTAAAGAAGGTGGACCCCAAGTTCCTGAAGAACATTCGTTTTGCTAAGAAGCACAAGGAGAAGGTTTTAACAAGATGCATGAGAACAATGCCAAGGCATTTGCAGGCTGAGGCCATCAAGTGCCTGGTGAAGCCAAAAGTACTGAGCAACAATGCAAACTCTATGAACAGCCAACCCTCAGGCTGCAGTGCCTCGCCTACATTGCCCACCCCAAGCTCAGGAAGTGCATTCATACCTACACTGCCACGGGTAGCAGGCTCGCTGTGTCAGGGAACAGGGCCCAGGCCAAGGCACAAGCCAAGGCCCAGGCTTCAGCTACCACTCCAGCTCAGGTGCAGGCCGCAGTCCCTATGGATACCCAGGCTGCAGCCCCTAAGATTTCCCAGCTTCTAAACGTGCCCAGGGTCCTGTAAAGGTCCCACAATGAAGACCTGTGTCTGCCAGCGTGAGACAGTGGACTGCTGTGGCTCCCTGGCCACTGTCTGCAAGGGGGGTGGGGGGACATGGCCTGTGTGGTTTCTACCAATAAGCCTGGTACGGTGTGTGTGTGTGTGTGTGTGTGTGTGTGTGTGTGTGTGTGTGTGTGTGTGAGAGAGAGAGAGAGAGAGAGAGAGAGAGAGAGAGAGAGAAATATTCCTGAAAAGAGATGCCATTACCACTCCACAAAACAAAACAGATAGTGTAGTACTCTATATTTAGCTAAGAGTTTACAAAATAGGCAGAGCTCAGTCTTACTCATTTAATCATGAAATGATTTCCTCAATAATTAATTTGACTCCTATTCTAGGCCAAGTACTGCCCAGAGAACTGAAATAAAGAAAATCAAAGATGCTTAAAAAAATATTACTTTCTTTTTAGAATTCAATGGTGAAGTTTGTAATTTTTAAAAGAAGTCTTATGCTTGATTTTTGTAATGTAAAATATTACTTGAGATTGTCATCCCAAACCACAGGAGAATTCCTTTATCGAGGCATTTTCCCTCTCAAACGGCATTTGTCAGTGTGCATTTATTACCTAGCAACCAAACCATAAAAGAAGGAAAAAAAAAACCCTAATGTTAGATGTTAGATTGATAGAGTTTTTCGGCAGCTGTAGAATAAAATACTTTTTTTATGATGAAACCCACAGAAATTTCCTCCACAACAACAAAGGATATAAGACTTATTGTACCACCTCGCTCACTTCAGGAAAACACATTTTAGATTTCAAGGGATTCCTGATTGATATTTTTTGAAATACCAAAATCACCACACTAGTAAATGATAGCCTACAGACTCAAATCATTTTTTCATCCATGGAATGGCAGGCCAATGTAGAATAAACTTTCCTGTGACAGTGACTCTATCTCCTTTGGCATCAAATGGTAACATCATTTCTGATCCTGGGAGAAGACTCATAAAAAATGTTAGTGAGAGACACTTAGCCTGGGTAGTGCTTTCCATTTAACTTTCCTTGAAAATGTCTACATTTTGGGGAAACCACGACACATGTTTCTAACAAAGAATGCCATCCTAAAGGCTGCCTCTTGGCATCAAACAGTTGACTTTCACCTTGATAAGCAATGAGTTCAGCAGTCAAGACTTCTGATATTCAAAGCCCTGATGGCTAAGTTTAGATCAAAATCCTATGACCTTGCTTTGTGACCTTTATTGGGCTGGTGACCACTAGCCATTGAAAGTGCTATGTGAGTCAGCACGCTCATTTATTTTGAAGAAACAGATTCAGTCATCTCCTTTGGTTGTTTCCCATTAAACTTGGATGATTCATGAATAGCCTATGGAGTGCATATCCACCAGAGATTAGCTATTATTATGGGGATTTGTTGATCATTGTGAAAGGTCAGAAAAGGAATTGAGATCTTGATCTTCCCTGACTAGTATTGCATTTACAACCTATCCATTTCTCATACCATTGCTGAGAGCTGCGGTTGAAGCGCTTTCTGCAGATCCTCACCTCTAGCTCTCACAGTCATGAGGTGACCTTCTGCTTTACTGAAATCAAACAGTTGAAGTTTCCTCAAAGGCAATTATTCAAGGCCTTTATTTCTTTTTCTATTTAAAAATGCCTCTGGGATATTCTGTAGCTACAATGCTAACGCTCCTGTTGATGTTGCAGAAAACAGCATTCATATCCTTTTTTAAAAAAACCAATATTATTATTTTTGTCTAGAAAAGGTTGTACAAGGAGGTTACAACTTAACATGCCTTTAAGTGTTCAGTGAAGTTTGAAGAGTCACTCTTCTCTCATCCTCCTGCATCCTACATAGATAGACCTTCTCTCACTAAGCACACTTTGAGGATTAAGTCCCTAAATTACTTTTTCACAGATATGATACATGATACTACAAATACTGTGATTGTGTATCGAATATTATCCCCTTCTCATTATTTTCCACATTCAAAACATGTTTCCACTTCCAGGTGATTGATTGTGCTTGACTGTCTGATCTTTGTTCAAAGTGTTTACAACATGGAGTGTCAGTCTTGCATGGCCTGTACTTTAGACAGGTTGGCCAGGATTATATATTTGTGCCTCTATTTATGTCTAGCTTGGAGGTTCTTTTTGAGCCTATGAACATTCACCCTTTTGTCTTTCTAAGCTGGAATTATTTCACTCAGTATGATATTTACCAGAATTGTTCATTTTAAATTTTAAAAACTTTTTCTGATGGTTGAATAAAATTCAATTCCACATATCTATATATCTATATCTATTTATCTCTACATAGGCAGATCTATTTACCCATATCTATCTATCCATCTCTCTTGCTGTCTATCATCTAGCTAGCTAGCTTAAATTCTCTTATTTTCTTGACTCATTTGTCTTAGAGTATCTGGGTTCATTCAATATCTTGGCTATTGAACATCAATTTTCCTTGTGTTTTCATTTGGGTTGATGATTTCAAATGTCCTCCCTCCTCCAAGTTTAAGAGGTATTAATTTTCCTCTTAACAACTCTACAGCCTATAATTGTCACCCAGATCATTCACTGCAATGAGAGTAATTGTACATCCAGAGCTGTAGGACAATGCTACTTTGTAGATTGATGAGTATGGCTTCTAGTATCTCCTTTTTCAAATGTTCAACTTCACGTAAGTTGCTGGGTATTCCCATTGTGGTCTACAAGCGCACGACTTTTGTCCTTTGCCTCCCAAACTGGCAATGTGAACGTACAATTTTTTTTCTTCATGCTAGTAGCTGTCAGGACTTCTATTCTCTGTCTTTTAAACAACTTCTCACCTTCTTCTCAATCCTAAATATACATATTGCAAAGTTGGTAGTCACTCTTTTTTCTTTCCTCTCTCTTTTGTTTCCTTATCCAATCTCATATTATTTCATTTTCTACTGTTAACTTCATATGCATGTCTGTTTTCAAATGCCCTACTGAATCTCATCCCTGCTATTTCATATCCTGCCTGGGTGCCATCATCTTGTGCATGTTCTGCTTGGTTTTCAAAGTGGAATAATTAGATAAACTGCTACCTGACCTCTGCAGTCTTCCTTCCTTAATTCACCCAAATTGTCTACATCATCTGGGGATCCGATTATTTTGACTTCTGGCATTTCATTTAAAATAAGCAAAGTGCAATGCAGATATCTTTCTACCTTCCCCAAACTTCCTTCCTCCCTCCTCACACTTGAACACTGCCTCTTCTGTCATATTCCACCCATGCACTTCATTGCATTTCTAACATGCTTTGGGAAAAGAATTCAGAGTGACAGTAAAGCCGGTGATGGCGGATGCACACATTATTTGGCTATAAAGCTTAATGTCTTTCAAATGTTGACAAGTAAAATCATCCTCTGTATGTTAGTGGAGCTCTGTCACATTGGAAATTCCAAATTCTACTGCTTTATCCCTGGCAATGAGAAGAATTCTATTTGGATATATAACTATCTTTTTATCTAGTATAAAGGAAATGCTTAGGAATTCTGCCATGTAAGATATATACCAGAGAGCTAATAGCTTGACACTGCTATGTGTGAATTAATTGAAATGAAAGGCACTGATAGGAAAAGTTATATCCGAGACCTGTTTTCAGTTTGAGGGTAGCAGAAATAGTAAAGATACAAAGGTCTTTAGTCATAGAATTTTGACAGTTACTACCTAGTTCAGCCAACCTGGATATAAATTCCTAAAAAGGAAAAAAATTTACATAGGAGGTTTCCAAGGTGTTGAAGCTAATATTGGTATTTATCAAATCTCTGTAAAATTATTGCTTTGGTTTGCCACTTGCTCTTTTAATACTTAGATGGAGGCTAAGGAAAGTACAATGACTAGTAGATACTGATGAGCAAATATATAATTAAGGTAAATTTGTTTTATTTCATTATTTTCCATTTATGCTAGTCACTACTTGGAATAAGAAAAAGCATTTTTAAACCTTAGTGTGATTCAAACTTGTCATAATCTGAGTGTCAAATATCAAAAATGTCAGTTCACTTGTGTCAAATCACAACCAAGTTCTTGTTCATTTTATTTTGTTCAATGATGCATTCATTCACTAAGCATCTATATGTGCCAGATTGTGTAAAGAAGCAAATAAAATCATTGGCTTCATGCACATTAATTAAGGAGATTTGCAGCTGTAATGTTTTATGAGCATTGGTCATTAATCAATTACCAGGCACAATCTGGAGTCTTAATAATGTCATTATATATGACAGAAGATGATAGATTCTTAACTAGCCAAATTTTTCTCTTTTTATTTAAGAAAATATTTGAACTATTTTCTAGTTTCAGGTATGTATATTCATAAATGTTCTGCAGGGAAAAAGAATCATATATATATATGGAGAGAGAGAGAGAGAGAAAGCAAAATTTATTATGAGACATTGGTTCTGTGTTTATAGAATCTTGGAAATTCCAGGATTTGCTGTCCAAATGCTTAAGACCTAGCAATCTCAATAGCATAATTCAGTCTAGATATTTGAGAAAGGAATGATCATCTTGATGGTAGGAGAAGATGAAATGTCCCTTTCAATCATTGAAACTGAAAAGTAAGAAAGTTTCATTATTCCTTTACCATGTACATGTTAGTTCTTGAATGGATTATCTGAGAAAACTATCAACCATACTAAACTTATTTAGTTAAATTTTAATTTCATCAAGCAATATCCTTACAGATACATCTGGAAATAATGCTTGATCTGAATACCACAGGTCAATCAAAGTGAAATATAAAATTAACTATCATGGTGGGGTAGCCATAGAGTAAGTTCTAGATGGTGAGCAAAATCATGTGCATCACTTTATAAGCTGATTCATTGTAATCTCCCTTGTGCAATGCTGACTCCATACTCATTTTTTCCTGCCAGGCTGCAGCCAGTAGTATAAGATATTGAAATCACTGCTCTGGAACGTACAGCTCCGATGTCAGGAAAGGCGAGTCTCTCAATCAGCCCTGGGTGTGAAGACACCTATGCTTCTGGGCTACTATTCTGTTCTTCACTTGAGCAAGTAACAAATGAGTAGATCTTTGAATTTATTTGTGAAAGAGGTCAGTGCTCTTTCATTTCTAAGTTCTCTTAACTCCTGCGTAAGAAATATGATAAAAATTCCAAACTATTAACAACCATGCATGAGAAAGGCTGTACTGAAGAAAAATTAAATCTTTTCTTATAGTTATGTTGAATGGCAAGTGTTAGGAAGTTTTTTTTTTTGTTTGTTTTTTTTTTGTTTTTTTTTTTTTTTGCCAGTCCTGGGCCTTGGACTCAGGGCCTGAGCACTGTCCCTGGCTTCTTTTTGCTCAAGGCTAGCACTCTACCACTTGAGCCATAGCGCCACTTGTGGCCGTTTTCTATATATGTGGTGCTTGGGAATTGAACCCAGGGCTTCATGTATACGAGGTAAGTGTTCTTGCCACTAGGCCATATCCCCAGCCCCTAGTGTTAGAAAGATTATGACAATTTAGGCTGAATTGAAGAACAAGATGAATACATGTGATCTACTGTAGGAAATAAGGGAAGACATGAAGATCCAAATTTGAAGCCTAAGGGAAAGGTTTGAGGAAGTATCATGAGGATGTTCCTGGATATCTAGAATGACAGCTTGAGAAAAGGGAGTTTGAGCTCAATTTCCCAATTTGTTCAGAGTTTAAATGAGAACCTAACAGTATACAGACAATCTCTAAACATCTAATAAGTGAATGTATTAAATATTAATACTTAGAGCCTCTTAATGCAACAATTAGGATATCCTTATGAGCTAAAAGCATACCCTCATATGACAATTAATGTCAGAGCTCTACCATTTCTGGTGACTATGTTTAAGCATGCACAATACTGTTTATGTAACTAGCCATCAAGAAATTCTAAAGGATATACCACAGTATAGCATTTGTTTCTCATGTTTAAGCAATCAATGTATTCGTATATTTTTATAATACTGGCAGGTGGAGGAGCAAATTATGATTGTTGATAGAGAGGAAAGTGGGAGTAGAGGAAATGAATTGGGAAGAGAGGATGGTAGACAGCACCTTCAAAACATATCTATGTAGAGAAGACCATATCTCCTGCTTATTTGACATTGCTTATTCATTACCTGGGGTTTGAGAAAGGTTTTTGATGTGTGTAATTCCATGATGTACCTGTATCCCTTCAATTAGGAATGATTGAAAAATAGTTCTGTTTTAGCCTTATGTATGCTAGGCCTTTGTGGTAATGACAGAGAGCAGGCAATATATCTTCAGTGTCTTTAAAGGAATTTTAGTTCTCTCTTGCCGGGAGAGTAGGTCCCTAGAGAGCCATCTTGGTCTGATGTAATTCATGCGTAATTGTAGGTGAAGGGTAGAGGTGGGCATTGAACTAGCAAAGGGGAGGGGGCGAGCTGGCCTCTCACATCAATTCTCCCTCATAATACTTACAAGCATTCTCTTTGCAGATAAGCAAGGTTTCTTGGAGAAAGTGAAAAATAAATATGACAAGAAATGTTCTCACTACCTTAATGTACATAACTGTAACCCCTTTGTACATCACCTTGACAATAAAATTAAATTTAAAAACTTGAACCAGCAATTAAGAGCAAGTAATAGATATATGACAACTAAGAGTGCTTTTATTAAGAAAGTATTGGATTTTAAAATCAAACAAACAGGTTTTGTTGTATGCAGATACTGGAGTTTGAATTCAAAGCCTCATGCTCACTTAGCTGTTGCTCTACCACTTGAGCCACACCTCCAGCCTGGCATTTTGGTAGTGTTTTTTTTTTTTAATTGGTTTTTTTATCTTAAATTTGGGGCCTGAACATGGTCCTTGAGCTTTTATGCTCAAAGCCAGTGCTCTACTCCTGGAACCATATTTCCACTTAACCTCTTTCTGGTGGTTATTTGGAGAATAGACTATCATGGACTTTCCTGGATTAGAATCTAAATCCTCCGATCTCAGGCTCTAAGTTGCTAGGATCACAGGTGTGAGCCATCAAACCACTAGTGCCTGCTTTTGTAGTTATTGTTAAAGGAGGAAGTTAACTGTTCAGTGTTCAGTGTTGTTCAGTGTTGACTGAATGTGAGTCAGTCTCATGTGTAAGCAGAATTATAGCCAGGAGCCACCATTGCCCACCTGACCTTGAATCCCTTGAAATCCTATTGTTCTCAAAGGTAAAATAGTAATAGCTCTCCTGGACTTGAAATAAGGATTAAATAAGGAAACAAATGTAAAGATTTTATGAAGTACCTATTTATATTGAGCATTACTCAAGTTATTAAGCCTTATTAAGAATCCAATTCAGGGGCTGGGGATATAGCCTAGTGGCAAGAGTGCCTGCCTCGGATACACAAGGCCCTAGGTTCGATTCCCCAGCACCACATATACAGAAAACGGCCAGAAGCGGCGCTGTGGCTCAAGTGGCAGAGTGCTAGCCTTGAGTGGGAAGAAGCCAGGGACAGTGCTCAGGCCCTGAGTCCAAGGCCCAGGACTGGCAAAAAAAAAAAAAAAGAATCCAATTCAGGCTATTGATTAATGTTCTACAATTATGTGACTAAATTATACACACATATATGTGTACATATAAGTATACATACATATATATCCTTAACTATGCACAATATTATTTTATCTTCACATCCTAAGTTCAAAGCAGATGATTTAGTAGATGGTAACTGATCTATCTATCTATCTATTTATCTATCTATCTATCATCTATCTATCTACCTATCTATCTCTACATACATTTATATATAGGATACATAAATTTATAAACAAATCTGTTGAGTCACGTAGTGAAATCAATGGAATAAAGTTAACAGAATGTTTGATTTGGAATGCTGAACTAGTCCTCAGTTTTATAAAAAGAAATTTCTTTAAAGCATAAATAATTCTTCTGGGTTATCACAATCTCATTATTTTTAAATCCTATAGTCAATTTTTATTTACCTGCCCCCAAGCATGGATTATAAGGGTTTTAAACATCAGCGTTTTTAATGGAAAATTTAGAATTGATCAGTACTAATCAAAGCTTTAAGACTTCCACACATGCATTGAAAGAAAGCTTTATAAGAGGTAATTTGTAAAACTGCTGTCTCGTTGAGGACTTATTGCAGACATAGAATTGAAACTCCCTTCCTTTAAAATATAATATAATATAATAATATAGCAAAGCAAAGACTTTGGACATTGATATTTATTGCTGTTTTTAGATAACATATTTGTCAATGATGTGGCATTTTTCTGGCCTTGCCAAACTCATGGGCCAATTTCATTTGTTCATCCCTATAGTATATTACAGGCTTCAATGTGTTTGTTGTTGTTATTATTTATAGTACTTGGGCTTGGCATTTTTCATTAGCTTTTTTCATCAAAGTTAACACTCTACCAATTGGCCACAGCTCTATGTCTCACTTTTTGCTTGTTAACTGGAGATAAAGACAAAGAGATTTGTCTGCTCATGCTGGCTTTGAATTGTGATCCTCAGATCTCAGGCTCCTGAGTAGCCACGAGTACAGGCATGAGCCACTTACTATTAGCTTCAATTAATATGCTTTTGACATTTCAGCAAGCATTCTCATAAGTTTTCTTTCAAGAGTCATTAAAACAGCTCATCACCAAAAATAATTTGTGGGGGTGAAGTGGAGTACAAGTCACAGTGCTTTATGTTCAGTGTGCATATACAAAGAGGCCACATTTTTAATGAAATAGGTTCAAGAGAAACAATATTATATTGGAAGTAATCACATACCAGAAATTTTATTTGGGTTCAAAATTTTATTCTGTGAATATTTTTAATCCCCATACATATATGTATCAATCTCTCAGAGCATTCGTTCAAATGGTGAAAACTCCATTTAGTAAAAGCACTGTCCTTCCTGGGAAGTTAAGAGTTAAATAAGAAACAGAGGTATGGTTCAAGTGATAGAAATTCAGACTTGAATGATAAAGCTAAACAGTAACCTGATAGGAGGGGTGAGAGTGATCAACTCTCATTGTACTCATAAATTTCTTTGTTGAATGGCACCCCCTTTATTCATGTATTTAAAATAGTATATTTTTTAAAAGGAAAAAAAAAACTGGGAGTTTGTGGCTTATTCCTGTAATCCTAGATACTCAGGAGGCCGAGATCTAAGGATTGTGGTTCAAAGCCAGTCTAGACAGGAAAGTCCATGAGAATCATCTCCAATTAGCCCCCAGAAAAACGAAATGGTGCTGTGGCTCAAAGTGGTAGAGCACTAGCCTTCAGTGAAAAACTTCAGGGACAACACCCAGTTCAAGCCCTATGATTGGCCAAAAAAAAAAAAAAAAAAAAAGTATCAGAGGCCCTCAGTGCAAGTACCCAGTATGCGTGCACACACACACACACACACACACACACACACACACACACACACACACACACACACACACACACCCTAATAAGAGTTACAAAAGAGGGCTGGGGATATAGCCTAGTGGCAAGAGTGCCTGCCTCAGATACACGAGGCCCTAGGTTCGATTCCCCAGCACCACATATACAGAAAATGGCCAGAAGCGGCGCTGTGGCTCAAGTGGCAGAGTGCTAGCCTTGAGCGGGAAGAAGCCAGGGACAGTGCTCAGGCCCTGAGTCCAAGCCCCAGGACTGGCCAAAAAAAACAAAACAAAACAAAGAGTTACAAAAGAAATCCCACCACTAAATTTGAAATTTTTAGTATTCAAAGTTATTTTCCATTCATTATCTTTCTCATTGTTTTTAGAATTTAGGTAATAAAGCCTAGGAAACATTGTTATAAATATTAACAACCTCAGAGTCACCTAACTTAGAACCCATAATATAAAGGGGTTTGTTATCCTCAAAATGAGGTCTGATATTCAAAATTTCTTGCATTCCTGAAAATGAAGATTATTAGAAAAAGAGAATTTGGAGATGATTTATGTAAATGTGACTGAGCAGAAAATAGAATACATATTTATTTAGATGTTCAGGGCAATTACATTTGTAGTGCACATTTAATTTCAACTCTTTCTAAATATTCAAGAGAATTTAAATTATCTTATTTATTGTCTCTGGATACACATATCCAAAATATTTCTGAAAAAATCTTGTTAAATATAAGGTTGCAGACCTATCCATTTTAATGGTATCACTCTAAATTCCCTCAGAATTGAAGAGGAAAATGAGCTAGTCAGATAACTAGCATATGATTTTATCTGTATAATATTTTCCTTTTTTGATAATTTATTGACCATTACCCTTTAAAAATATATAACAGGAACTCATTTCTTATTGTTTTTCCAAATTGTCCTCAAGCAAAGAAACTCAGATTTTTCTCAAAAGTCATCATGAAATAGAAGAGCATTCTATTCAGGGTTTGGTATTTATTGATCTAAAAAGTAATACTTTTCTATAAATACTTTTGAACCAATTCATTCTACATTTGGACACACTTCATATTTTCTTTCCTATGCATAGCAATGAAATTTTAATAGAGGCAGCATATGTTTGCTTGAACCCTTCTGCCTCCTTCAAATAGAACATGCTCTGGAGTTAGTAATGATTTAAATGAAATGGGAGGATACTAGGGGATCTAGATCACTTGAAGTCTGTGCTTTGTAGCATTGCAAAGTTACCCATAAGCTCCCCTCTCCCAATCTATAAGACTCCCCTTGCAAGCCTGATGAGAAATGCATTGCAGTGGTAGAGACCTAATGTGTACCCTTCAAATCTTGTGATGTGAAGGCTTAAAGACACGGCCCCTGCATTAGTTTTAGGAAGAGTCGAGTCTCAGAACATGCCAAGGGTGGCAATGGCAGATGCATATGCTGTAGTATCTTGTCAAAGGAGCCAAGAGGCAGACAGAGTTTCGTGGCTCCTTTAGAGTCTCTCCAAGGGCAGGCTATGACACTCTGAGTACCGTACTTATGCTCAACTCATAAAGGGGCTACAGCTGCATCACAAACCACCATGTTATGTTCCAGTTTTCCAGTTCCCTAAAAATTTGGAAGGTGCAGTTAAATAACAACAATACTATCATACCGTTATGGATTACTGACCTACATGAAAGTAATTCACACTTTATAGTTAAGTATCTTTTCTCTTTTTTACTTTTGTGGGAAATTGTCCAGTCTTCAATATAGACAACTACTCTTCATTTTTTTTCCATAGATAGTTTTGGACTTTTGTCTTGGGTCAAAGTTTACAATTATGAGATTAGCGTTGTGGTATGGAATTATAAGGCTATGCTCAATATTCCAAATTACCAATTGTTATGGGCTATACTTTCTTGACATTGAGGAAGATGATTGTAATCAGTGATATGGAGAAACAAGATTCATCACCCAATAACCCATTCCTTCTGTGTCTTTAAATTGCTAATTGCTAAGAAAATTTCTTTCTTTTTTTTCTTTGTCAACTGTGGGGCTTGAATTCTGGGCTGGGTGCTGTCTCTGAGCTCCTCAACTGAAGGCTAGTGCTCTACCACTTGAACTAAAGCACCATTTTCAGTTTTCTTGTTGTTAATTGGAGATCAGAGTCTCATGGCTTTCCTGCCTGGCTGGATTTGAACTATGATCCTCAGATCTCAGCCTCCTGAATAGCGTGAGCCACTAGCGGCCAACTGCTAAGAAAGTTTCTATGAAGTCTAGTGAAATGAGACAGGATTCTGAAGTACACAGTAATAACAAAGAGAAACATATTAATTCTTCTTGAGGAGCTAGATGGATAAGTATTATCTCTACTGAACACACAGAGAAAGAAGTCAAACCAAAATATGAACTTTGCTTTCAAGAAGAGTTCACCATGGAAATAATAGTAGTTGGGAATTGATGCAAAGAGGAAGATGTGAGTCAAGAATGTGGGTTAATCATGAAAAGCTTTGTAAACCTTTTAAGTGAGGTAACAATGTGTGCCTACTACTCTTTAGCATCAACTGCCAGCCTACTTCATGACTTATCTACCCATGAATAAACAACAAAGCTAACTGGGAAAATTAGGACTCAATGGTTATTACCCTGGGCCAGTTAATGACAGGTACACTTATTTCTTTAACATCATGTGACAGTTTCATGGTTTCCATTGGGAAAAACTAGGCATGCTGGAAGGAATCAGATATCATTTGGAAAATAGTCCCTGGGTCTATAATGACTATGTATATAAAATAACCTGGAGGGAAAAAAATCACTGAGTTCATAGAAAGACAAGTCTCATATTCACATGGATTACAAAAGTGCGAATCATTTATTTCAGGTAGAAACAGTTTTTCTTCAAGGAATGTCTCAAGTTCTTTAAAACACATTCTGCATTCAGAAGAGTCTGATTTGCCACAGAAGTTTTACATGTTACTTAGGCACAGCTACACATGTACATGCACAGAAGAAGGAGAAAGGAAAGCAGACCATTGCTTCATTAGAAAAACAAGCAATTTTCCCCTGGTGTCATGTCTTTGGATATGTATCGCCTTGGAGAAATGTATAAATCATTTTTATACATGGAGCTGTCTTAGAAAACTAGAGATTTTAGTACAAAGAAATCAATTCACTGAAAGAATGCCCACATGCCATTGTTAAGACTTCAGATATTTACACAAGAGGAACTTACAAATAACCTCTGGATTACAGTTACGGTTTGACAGTAACACAGTGGGCTTAAACATTCTCCAGGCCTGAGTTATACTGAGTATTACAAATAATATTATAACAATGCTTCAAATACTGATACAAAACAGCTTTAAGATGATAGTTCCAAAAAATACCCCTCCTTTTAAAATTGAACTGTTAAATCCAGGTTTACTTTTTGAATGTTTCAGCTTTTAAAAAAGGCTTTTCAAGAAAATACTAGCACTTAAAACATCTCTTAAATGTCTATTAAATGACAGAATTTCTTAAATAGATTATTTCTTACAAAGTATAATTCAAATGTCTATCTTCCAGGAAAACAAAATTATAAAATCCAAAAGTTCAAATCAAAGACCTTATTTGTGATACATAGTTCGTATACATCCTAGGGAGGAAAAAAACTTGATTATTTTTTCATGCTTTTTAATTTATAGATTAAAAAAACTGTAGTAATGCATACCAATTTTTGGTACACACCAAGATGAATTTCACAATCGATAAGCATAATTTTCTATCTTTCTATAATTTCTTAAATGTTTTCCAGCTCAAAATATGTATCTGTATGAATATTACAGCCTCTAAAGTAATGGTAGTGATTTTAGACAGTGGCCTCATTAGATTAAGCAAATAACAATGTGAATTATTCTTTTTCTTTTTTGGCTGTATTGCAAACAGAAAAGAAGAAAATATTTGGCAAATGTTTGTCTGGATGCACATGTCTTCATTTGCAAAAGGAAGATTGCAAGTACTATATAGTGACTATATTCATTACTACCAGTTGTAATCCGTGTTTGGAAATTCATCAGGTAAAGCTGAAAGAGGGGAAATCTAGTGTATCATTTCCAAAGCAGAAAGCCCAAACTTTTTTTTTTAATTAGGAGCTGCTGCTCACCTATTATTTTAAGTTAAGCAGGTTGGTCAGATGCCATGTTCACACTGCTATTTCAATTTCTCTTTATTCATCTCATCTGAGCATGCTGATAGATTTTTGTCTGTTAGATAGTGTCCAGGAAGCAGATCATGCAGTACTTATGGTAGTCTCAATTCGCACACATTATCTCTAATATGTATATCATTACCTGATCTAGTCTTTGTATAAGAAAACAGGAGCCTTGACATATCAGTGTCTTTTAACATCATTTATGTATGGATTTATGACTTCCATTGGATTTTTCTCTATTTCTAATTAAGCATGAATTCATTTTGTTTAGATTTATTGATCTATGTCATGTGTTTTAAAGTATACAATATAGCAGGCCTTCCTTGCCAAAGACAATCATTTGCCAACAAATGAACTTTGAATATTCCCATTACATAGTTATGTTTTTTTCCTATGGTAAAACTGCTGAAATTCCCATATATTTTACATTTAGTTCTAAGTATAGATGTCTGCATAGTCTGTGTATTTTATATAGGATTCAAAATAAAAAACAAACAAACAATACTGACCTTTTCTTGCACATAAAGTTACATAGTTGTATGGGCTGTTTTACGTAAAGTAAAATTAGATGTATGTAAGAAATTAAACAAGATGTAAAAATATAAAGAAAGTGAAGTAAAAGAATAGATTTTTTAAAAATATTAAATCCCTGAAAACAAGTTTTTAAAAGCACTGGTGTTTCTATGCTTAAGAAGCATAGTATGTCATGATTTAGGAATCATTTGTTTTTTAAAAAACTCAGACGAACTTCCTTCCTAGCATGTTATATTGTAGTATTTCTGTGTCAATAGCAAAGACGAAAAGCAAACGTTTGAGTAGATCAAAGCTGTCATTCCCTTGTTGGTTAGCAATTACTCTGTCTGAAATCCTTTATGAGCTAGTATAAACTGAACATTTAAAAGATAAAAGAAAAGGCCTTCCTTCTCTTAACAGTGTTTCAAGCTTGGATGTATGTAATAGAGAGACAGACACATCTCCAGGTTACATGCACACAAGCTTCATTCCTCTATTAAATATGCCCCCCAACAGACGATTTTAACATTGTTTTTCTCCTTCTATTAACTATGCCATTTAAAGTTCTTTACAATCCCTTCACCTTTGGGTTTCTCATACCAATTTTATACAGTAACACCATCGACAGAGTTAAACACAGTGCTATTTGATATTACCTTCCAAAACTTCAATGCCTATCAATAATGGATAAAGACAAAAGATAAATAACTTATGAACTATATAAGCCAGCAAGGTGGTCCCACTTAAGATATATATATAGAGAGAGTAATAATTTTTTCAAGGCAATTCAACCTATTTCAACTAACATGCTCTAACCCTCTTTCTTAAAATAAATAACTTTGAAAAAGCTCAGAAGTCTTTGCTGATGACTAAAATCAGGAGGAAGGAAAAACTACATGAACATGGGTATGAACTATGCACAATAGTCAGGAACCATCTCTTTTTTGACTCAGTAATCGGTTTCCTCACCCATCCTGCTGGCCTAGAGTCTGGAGCTCAGTGGAGTGTAAACTGTGATGGAGAAAAACATTCTTCCTGCTGTACATGTGTAAGGAGATGGGCCCTCGGGGTGGCTGGCCAAATCTGCCGGTAAAGGTCGAATGTTGGGGGACCAGCGGAGCCTGGTCCTTTGGTTTCTCTGAGAATGTGGAGAACCCTTCTGGCTTTGCTGCTGGCTTGAGACTGTTTGAGCTCTGTCCAAGAGTGGCCCGTACGTTCTGTGTGACCTCAGCTGGCAGGGTCTCATAAGTTCCCCTCGAATGTTTGATCACTTCTGCTAGTTCCTTTTCCTTCAAGAAATTACTGAAATACAGACTTGAGAGTTGGCAGGCCGTTTTGCAGGGGCTGGGCTGCTCAGTGGTGGGGTATCTAAAACGGTCCTCGGTGGGAGTATGCGCTGCTTTTCTGTCCTTTGTGTTGAGACTTTGGCTCACAGTTCGATTTCGGTATGTAGCCTAAGGTAAGAGAGAGAAAGGAAGAGATGACTTTACAAGCACAGCCATAGCATACGAGGACTGTCGACAGGGTTCAATGCTTTAGAGTGTAAACCTTTAATTTTTCAACCAGGTTTAGAAAACCATCATCAGAATTCTCCTCAAGAAGCATTTACCCAGGAAAATACTTCTAGCAGGTCAATAGGCAACACACTCTAAAAGGCATTTTGAACTTAGCTTATCTAATTTCCTGAATTGAATTCTATAGGTTTATATGAATATATATGTATATATATGTATGATTTTAACATTGCTCTGTTTTTCTTCTTCTATTAACTATGTTATTTAAAGATATTTATATGTACATATGCCTATATATTATTATAACAGGTATGGAATGTTAGTACATGAGCCCACTATTGTCTTGGTTGAGAATTTGATATTTACTTAAGTATATACTTAGATAATAGGATTAACAGTTCCCTGATTTGTATTGCCTAAGTGAAGATTTACAAGAGATTAAAAAACGACTAAAGTCATATTCAAAAACCAAAGAGACCAATAGAATACTTAGAAGAAATTTTAATGTGTGATTTAGAAAGATATTTGAATGCAAGTGATAGATCAAATTTATGTTCACATGTGTATACCATCTTTCTACTCACCAAAAGCTTATACTCTAATGATTAAAAATAAGATTACGGGCTGGGGATATGGCCTAGTGGCAAGAGTGCTTGCCTCGTATTCATGAGGCCCTGGGTTCGATTCCCCAGCACCACATATACAGAAAACGGCCAGAAGTGGCGCTGTGGCTCAAGTGGCAGAGTGATAGCCTTGAGCAAAAAAGAAGCCAGGGACAGTGCTCAGGCCCTGAGTTCAAGGCCCAGGACTGGCCAAAAAAAAAAAAAATAATAAGATTACGTTCACAGAATTAAGCTGCAGGTAAGGCAAGACTATAAACTGGAATGCAAAGTCAGTCTACTGAATAGACTGTTTGGCTTAGAAAAATATATTATGGGAGAAACTGAAACTAGCTTGTTTGGGGAGGGGTGTTAGGAAGAATAAAGAAGAACATGCTTTGAGCTAATGGTTTATGCGTGTAATCCTGTCTACTCAGTAGTCTGGGATATGAGGATCTCAGTTCAAAACCAACCTGGACAGGTAAGCTTGTGAGACTCTTATTTCCAATTAACTAACAACATCCACAACACAAAGACTGAAGTGGACCTATGGCTCAAATGGGTAAAGTTCTACCTTTTAGCAAAAATGGTCAGGGATAGTGCCTAAGCCCTGAGTTCAAGCCCCATGTTACTGGCAAATAAAAGGAACAAAGGGAGGAAAGAAGAAAGGAAGGAAGGAAGGGAGGAAAGAAGGAAGGAAGGAAGGAAGGAAGGAAGGAAGGAAGGAAGGAAGGAAGGAGAGGGGGAGGGAGGGAGGGAGGAAGAGAAGAAAGGAGAGATAGAAAGGAAAGAAAGGATGGAAGGAAGGAAGGGAAGGGAGAAAAGAAGAAAGGAACAATGAAAAGATGATACTTTTGCTACAAAGAACAGGAAGTGAACAGAAAGTGGGGTCAATAAAAAGCCATGTGGAAAGGGTGTGAGCTGGTACAATACTGTATTGACATAGTCAAAACAAATTTCTGACACAGTGAAATGTTATACTGTTTAAGTATCCATGGAATACCAGATCCTTAATCATAATCTCTACAGAGAGACCCATTTGCTACATAGTCATCATCCCTTTGTTGTATAGTTTACATCACAGCCAGCCCAAACCAAGGAAAACAGAGAGTTAACTATGAAACATTCTACCTAGGGTTAATATTCTCCTTTCTACAAAGCCTCACTTTCCCCTTAATTACCAAGCATTACATTTTCCTCTTTCCCTCACATCTTTTAAAATCTTGAGGTTCTACTGCCAGACACAGCTCCAAGTCATCCATCTTTCTTTTCACCCACCCTGATTTCTTGATTCAATTGCCTGGCACATATTAATCATCAAATACTAAGTGAAAACTATGGTCTGTTCAGTGTTGTCTTACATTGAATGGGTTCAAATTAAAGAATTTGGCTCCTCATACTTTTTACTTTTAAAGTTATACTGATATTGAAAAATATAGTCATTCCTTTTTTCTTTTAATGTGTTCTTATTTGCAGCAGGCTAATGTAATGCCTAATAATTTTCCATTTAAAGTAAGATTTACAGTCACAATAGTGAGATATGTAACCTGGTGTTGTGTAGCAGGCACTGTATTTGAGAGGTGATTCAGTTACTTTTTTGGCAGTAAGAAAAAGTATTTTGAGTCATAGGGGAGCTAAACATAGACTAAACATTAAGGCTAAACATAGAGCTCCCCTAATGACCCAGCAGCCCCACTTTTGGGCATCTACCCAAAAGACCACAAACAAGAACACACTAAAGCCACCAGCACAAGAATGTTCATTGCAGCACAATTTGTCATATCTAGAATATGGAACCAACCCAGATGCCCCTCCGTAGACGAATGGATCAGGAAAATGTGGTACATAAACACAACGGAATTTTATGCCTCTATCAGAAAGAATGGCATTGCCCCATTTGTAAGGAATTGGAAGGACTTGGAAAAAATTATACTAAGTGAAGTGAGCTGGACCCAAAGAAACATGGACTCTATGGTCTCCCTCATAGGGAATAATTAGCACAGGTTTAGGCTAGTCAAAGCAGAGGATCACAAGAGCCTAATAGCTATACCCTTATGGTCTCATAAAATGATGCTAAGTGAAATGAACTCCATGTTATGGAAATGACTGTCATATCACTGTTGTAATTACTTTCAACTTGTGATGTGAAACCGTAGCTTCTATTATTGATGACCCTCTTGTATTCCCTTCCTGTGGATGTACCTGCACTATCTCTGTATCTTATCTGAGTACACTGGAAACCGTGTATACTGGTATTAGAAGTAGGAAACTGAAAGGGAATACCAAAATCGAGAGACACAGAGTAAAAAGACAAATGACTACAAAAGCAATACTTGCAAAATTGTTTGGTGTAAATCAACTGAACAATTCATGGGGGGAAAGGGAAAGGGGGAGGGGGGAGGGGGAATGAGGGAGGAGGTAACAAACAGTACAATAAATGTATCCAATGCCTAACGTATGAAACTGTAACCTCTTTGTACATCCGTTTGACAATAAAAATTAAAAAAAGAAAAAGTATTTTGATTCAATTTTTACTTGTTCAGGATCTCTTCCCAGCCTCCTTTTATTATCTTTGGCTCTTTACAATGATCTGGTTTGTTGAATTTTAAATGTGTGCTTTGTTTTGTTTTCCATCATTGTGATATGATGCAAGATGATTATTACATGGGTGAAGCAGTTACTACCTTCAGCTATGGACCTTTAGCTAACTCTGATCTTAATAATGCCAATCAAAGGATAGACATTGTCATGCATTCTGTTAGGAAGACTTGTGAGACAAAATGAGAGAAAGGCAACAATGGTAACTTCATAATGATAATATCAGGGGTGATGTTTCTGTTTACAGCTCATAGTATTTTTATGGGTCACATCATTAATTTATACATTTGTGGGGGATCAATGGGTTGTGTTGATATAGGTATACAGTGTCAAATAAGTAAATCAAACTGATCAACATATCTGTCACCTCTCTTGCTTATATTTCACTGGACTTTATTTTTACTTCAGTTATGGCACAGGTTACCTAGGAAAATAGACAAGGTAGATAGAGATTGCAATTCCATAACTATAGCATTACATTTTTGGAAATAAATTAATTCTTTTCCTTATATGATCATTTTAGCCCTCTTGGATATTGCATTTCATATGGATATAAATTTTAATAGACAGATGTTAAAAAAGATCACACCATTCAAATCCCTCAGCCAGCCATAGTGCTCTTTCTGTAGTACAATACCTATATAAAGCATGTAGATCTAACATAAAAGAAAGTTAAGACTTTAAATATTTAAACAAAACAATGTACTTAAACCCGTTGTTACCAATTTTTCAGTCTCATGTGCTTTCAATATATTTGACATTTTAAAACTTTTATTTCATTCACCATTAACAGCAGGGCTCATGGACAATGGGGAAGATGGTTATGTATAGGTGTAGTATGGATTTGAAGTCAGATGTCTATGTATTAATGAACTCAGGTGATAAACACTTACTGAATATAAAATGAGGGCAAAGTACTACCTACATACATGATATCAAACACTTTACACACACAGAGAGATACACAAACACATACAAAACTGGATCTGGCTTTCAAGACTCCTAAATAATAACTTGAACATAGTTGCTGTACATGTGTTCTTGATAACAATAACAAGAGTAATCACAAAAATTATATAAAACGAGCAATAGACCATGAAATTACCCTGATGGGTGCTCATTTCATCCCGAAGAATCTAAGACTTTGAATAAACCTATCTCAAACTGAAAGTAATTTTCTTTTTAATATTCTAGCAATTTAATATTTATTATGGTAGTTTGGTTCCTGAACGTGCAGACTCTTTGACCCATAATTATAACAAGCTTATTGGGAAATATGTTATTGCCTGCCTCAACAGAAGAATGCCAAATGAAGAGGCTGGTGAAAACAGAGGTTATGTCTAAAGCAATTAACCTATCTGAACTGATGAGCCAGGCCAGTCTGAATTTGGGATGGATCTTTGTAGCTATTTCTACTTTGGGCAAGTGTTTGAAGTCTTCTAGCAATATCTCAAGGCAGTATTTTATAATGGTAGGCTGTGAGAAGTGCTACATCCTTGTCTGAGCAGTCTTTTAAGACAATTAAGGGCTATCATTTGCAACATTTCCAGCAATTATGTAATGAAAGTTTGAATCTTGAAAGTGTACATCAGATTCAAGCAGAGGGAGGGAGAGCTAGGAAGCCATTCTCTGCATCTATCACCTTAATTATTCTATTTTTACATTTAATATATCATGGGGCAAGTTGGCTTAATGGAAAGAATAATGAACCTTGAGCCAAAATGTCTTCTCTCTTGGCTAGGCCACTAAGGAATTATATGACTTTAGACAATTTTTTATACAAACACACACACATACTTGGATACATGTGATATATAATCATATATATTTATAATATATAAACATACTTTTATCATATATACTTTACCACCCCCGGCTGCAGGTTCAGAGCATATTAAATAAGATGAGTGAAATAGACCAACATAACATATAACTCAAAGAAACCATAATAATTATTGATTTGTCTTTCAATGCTAAAACCCCATTAAAAGAATTTGTCTTGTTGTACATGCTTTGTGTCGATATAGGAATGATTTTCTTGATTCAAAACTCAATACACACACATATGTACGTATATACAATATTAAATTGTGTGTTTGGAATTAATTGCTTTGACCAAGGGGGAAATAATAACTTCATTATCATAATGTTAATTGATTTTAATTCCTTATAAAGCTCTAGAGATCACATCACTGAAATGAGTTCTCAATGCATATGCTTAACCACATTCACCTCAAGGAGCTGAATGAATTTTCCACTAACACATTATTATGTTAGCTTTTGATAATTTAACTATGAAACACCTAGACTTTTTACATATCCACACTATTAAAAGAAAATAAAATGATGAAAAATAAAATCTTAGTGATCAGTCAGCCCAGTGTACACATTATAACACACTTAGTTATTTGTTTCATTAGATAGAATTGTCTTCCTCTAATTTCTGTACTGAAATACAGCCTGCATTTCAGGAAATGTAAGATCTCATTGACTTTGAAACAGTCAAGTAAAACATATGATACAGACAAAGTAAATAAGCCATGTGTGGTCTCTTAGTAAGAATCCTTTTCTCTCTATCTGTCTCTCTCTCTCTCTCTCTCTGCAATTTGCCTTTAGTAGCTATGCCTTTGCTAAACAATCGTTTTGTGTTTATCTTCGTGATCCCTTTCACTGCACATAGGTATATTTCCACTTCTGATTTCTTAAAACACTTGGTTTGTACTTTAGGAGAGCACAAAGAATTGAAACTATTCTAATTATATTACTTCACTAACATTAAAGTTATACCTCATTTCTCCTCCCTTGATTTGTTTTTCATATCTTATGAGTTCTGTGTGAGGTTAAAATGTAAAGACATGGTAAGATTTAAAAACTATTATGTGATTATTTGATCTGTGGGAAGGAAAGGGAATAGCAGACACAGCAGATCAAAAGATGAACTATTGCAACATTGATACTCACTTGACACTGTGTTGGATATGAACTTTACAGCTTGGAGTGAGCCCCCTACTCACCACCTTTTCAATAAAGACAATAAAATAAAAATAAAAACTACTATGCGAACACTCAACAGGTAAATGATAGCATGTTTCTCAAAGAAAGAAAGCACAATATATAGCATGGGGCCACTTCTCCAAGAAAGAATCTACTACAATGATTCATAATTGAAATATCTTATCCACTACTAGAATGTTCATTCCATTGATAACTTCTCCTTATTTATGTGTTTATTAATCAAAGCTACTTAAGGCTTAAACTACCAAACACTTGGCATGTATATAGCGTGTTATTTTTGGAAAGCAGGTGGGAGTGGCTTTTTTGAGGATATGTGTCAATCTTGCAGGGTTGTCTGCAACCTGAGTCTTCTCTACTTGTACCTTCCCCAACCAAGCCGCAACACATGTTTAACTACTACATACACACAGAAGAAACAAGAATCTTTTCATAACCCTGAAAGCAAGATGACATTGTTCTACCATTTACATTAGATATCAAAGAAACATCGAAAATTCTCTTTAAAGGACATTTTGGCAGTATTATAGAGACTCAGTCAAACAAGTTATACTATAAAATGGAACTCCTAAAACTTTATTTTCCCCACTATGTACCTATGACAGATGGAGACATTCTCTTTTTACCAAACACGGAGCTATAAAAAGACTCTCATTAAAATATCTTAAACTCAATAATGAGTTTTAATATCAGTGACATTTGCCACTACACTATAACTACAAATGCACGTTTTTATTTTTAAAATTCAAATGAAAATGGTCAGAATATAATCTTGGTTTATATTAAAATTTTGGTGATTTAGTAGAAGTAGAGTAGTTGAAAACAGTAACAGAATAAATAACTGACCCACTTGACACTAGCTGATTAGTATGATGATTGATGGGGCATCATAGCTCACTTTACCAGTTCAGACATTAAATGGTAAAGATTCAATATGATGCAGTACAATATAAATGAAATAGTCAAACAAGCTGTGATACCCAAGATGATTTAATTTACCACAAATACATGAAATTATGATGCTAAATGTCACATAGAAAAATTTACAATGATAACAAGAAGTCATAGGCATATATTGCTAGATGTAATTGCATTTATGAAAATTATTTAAATAGTTGGGCATGGCAGTACGTGCTTTTAATCCCAGCAATTTAGTAGACTGAAGCCGAAGAATCAGGAGTGAAAGACCAGCACAGACATCATCTCTCCAAAAAAGAAAAGTACTCTGAATAAGATAATTTTATAATACATTGTGTTCACCTGATACAATTATTATCATTCCTGGAGTAAAATATTAAAACCCATATCTCCCATACATCTATATATGCATTCACTTTCTGCAACATATACTTGGTTATTGCTTTAAATTATTCTGCGATCATATAATCTGTATATAATTTAGAGTATGTTGAAATTTATTTTGTTTACAAATAATTTTCCATTAGGGCTTCAGGGTTCAAATGAGTTTATTTGGCAAACCCTCATTCCATGCTCTGACCAAGGCTTTTATATCAATTCATATATCAGAAATGGGCAATGGGGTGCTATAAAGAATTATAAATAAATGACTTTAAAAAGAAAATGCTGTTTAGAATTTGACACCGCATGGATAGTCAAAACTACAATTTTCTCATCTCAGTCACCACCATTAAAGATTTAGGGTAGAAAAGCCAGATTTAGTAAAAATAGCAGACTGTCCCTTTTCCTCCAGCATTGTGCAATATCATCTCTCCAGCAGTTCCCATAAACCAGGGAAACTTTCTGACGAAGTTTCTGGGCACCAGTGCTGCCACCGCAGGAATCCTCAGCTGTGAAATCTGTTCTCTGTGATAAAGAAGAATTTTGTTAAAGGTCTAGGACACGCTCTACCCCAGAGAGATGATATATAGAAGTAGTTACTGCTTTGCAAGCAGGAAACCCCTGTAATAAGTTCAAGTAATACCAAAAAGTACCCTTCACAGGTGCTGAAAAGTAAGACCCGTTTCATTTCAATTGCACCTATTACCAAGAGGTGAGGGCTGCAGAAAATGGTCCGGACTGAAAGGACTTGTTCAGCTCCACCTCATTCTGCAAATCCTACAGAAGATACTAAATGCGCTGGGAGAGCACGGAGGACTCAGCCAGAGATAGAGGATGTGCTTGAAATAAACAAGGTGAATGCTAATAAGGTTGGCCGAAGACATGGCTGTCAGCAGAGAAAGATCATACAATCTCCCTCTCTTGACAACAGAAGTGAAAATACGAACCAGTGCCCCTACAAGTCCCTCAGCTTATGAGTGACTGCATCTGGCTGGAATAATAGTCACTAGAATAACCGTTGACTGTCATCGTGTTAATACAACAACAAAGAAAGCCCAAAAGCATCAGTCATTATAGACATTTTCCTACATTCACAGAACATGATCATACACTATTGTTTTCTCATTTCAATTTTAATCTTTTAAGGGTCCAGTTACATTCAAGTGAAAAGCAAGAAAAAAATAAATCACCTTTTTGGTTACCCATCCAATGACATTGTCTTCAGTTTCTATATTGTTTTTCAGAAGCATTCAAAGTTGAATATGGAACAGATATCTTTTAAGAATTCAGGGGACATATTAGGGGCAGTGATAAACAACAAGAACAGAATTTGTCAATTGATGGTTCGGTGGCTTAATACTATTTTAAAAATCATTCAGAAATTTACAACATCAAAATAATTTACATATATACAAAATATGTATGTAAATAATAAGTATGAAGGATGGTTAGGGATTTGTGATGAAGTAGTACACATTTTCCTACCTGACCTGATTTTCTGAAATATTTCTATATAGTAGAAATAATAAAGAAACAACAAGAAGTGATTTGGGTATGAAAAGTGATGGTCAGGATATCATTACCTACAAGTTTAAAGTAATTTTTAAGGAAGACTGGAATTTCAACAATGCATTCTTAAACTGTATAGAGTTGAGTTTTTGAGATAAGAGCTTTCTTTAATAATAGCAATTTTTAAAATAACCAACCTTTTTTTTTCCTACTTAGGATGAGTTTATGGGTGTTTGAAACACTTACTATACAATGTAAAAAGAAATTCTAAAGCTATTTTTTTTCTTTTGAAAACTTGCTTTATCAAAGCAAATCATTTTCTTTACAAACTCATAGTAACCTCAAAAAGTCTGCCTAAGAAAGAGAAAACAGATGGGCCAACAGCTTCAAGGTTAGTCATCCTTAAAATGATCTGAAATTGATTTTTAAATAGAAAAAAAGATCAACAAAGCCTAAAATATAATGAGAGGCAGATGAAACTTACGAGTTGCTAAGATCTAAAAAATTATTGTCAATTATATTCTTTTACTATTGTCATTATTGAAATTTTATTAAATTTGAGATATTAACTTCTTGTTCACTGGAAGTATGGATAGTTTCACTTTGGGTTTAATAATAATTGGAGTTGCAATAGTAGCTATAAAGTGATTATGTTTTAATTCTTTGATTTTATGACATATAGTACCTTGGCCTGGATTGTAATTTTTAATGACAGATTCCTAACCAATTCCTGGTTTTCCATACACATGTGTGAACACACAATGATGAAATTTATTGATTTTTTTTAGAATAGAGGAAGAGCAATGAAGAGATGAAACTGACAGTAAATTGTAAGCAAAGATGGACATATCGAATGGAACCACTTTGAACAACTAACACATGCCAACAAAAAGTTTTAAAAAGTTACCCATAGGAATGTTTAAAGTTAGAAGCCATCCTCTTTCATTTCAGTGCAAGGCATTTGTGGTGTGTTTGATGTACTATACACATGGGCCAAATGGTTTCTAATAGTTTAGACACATCAGATATTACACTATATTTTAGTAATACTATAATATACTTATGGACTTATATCTGCTATATGTATGAAATAAAATAGATTGATTGATAAATAGAAAATTTCTAAAAGTAGCAAACAGCAGGTACTTTTTGTTGAATCATTGAAATTGAAAGTAAAAGAGTCAGCATGTGGCAGTAAAATCTCCATGCGTCTTGCACTCACCTTTGCTCGTTGGGTTACAATTTGCTCTAATTGAGAAGATGCGCTACTAAATGTTGTTGGCTTAAGATGGACTCACCAGCATTCCTTTGAGTACACTGGTGAGAAGCAGGCATTATCCCTCACTGACTACACAGGTTTGGTTTGCATTTCACTGGACGTTATCCATGTTGGATATTTGAATTACGTGGCTGAGGATAAGTCCATATCACAGCCACAGAGGCAGTAGCTTACACTTTAAAGTGAATACAGATTGATCAATCTCATAGGTAGTTATTAGTTCCCTCCAAACCAACTTGATAGACACAATGTGTACTGTGCAGAATACTTTGAGCAATCTTCCCCACTCAAAAAGTAAAATCCACTACGGAACAATGTCCAAGGAATGTCAAAAATCTATTGCTCATTTTCAGAGAAGAGTTAGCACATGTCCCATTCTAACCTTGTGACAATTCAGATTCTCTTTGCTTCTTTCTCCCCTGACTACTTATTCCTTCATCCACTCACCCATGTAGTGTATCGTGAAATACACTTACCCTAAATGTGAAGGAAGATTCTAATGAGTGAGACATATAGTCCCATCCTCAAAAACTCGGCTTTTGTTTAAGAAATTGAAGTATAATAAGTGAAAATACACACAAAAAAGTAAATTCAGTAAACTACTAAACAATCTGGCCATGTCTCAAATCAAGGTCAGACTAATGAAGAATGAGCTATACAACATAATTTTTCAGCATGAACGGAGCTCCCAGAATAATTACTTTTGGTTGTTCTAATTTCTCACCTCCCTCTTTTTTCTCATCCCACTATGGTTTGGTTGTTATTTCTCCAAAAACTTTGTCAGCTGTTAAATTTGCCAATTTACACTTTGATTTGCATTAAGCAAACATGTAATTGAAATTAACTCCTCCTGTCTTAAAAACCACCACTTCTTGGTACTTGTGACATCTTATCCCCTTGATTTAGTAGGAGACAGAAACTAGGGAAGCAACTCTGCCTAGACAGTAACTGGGTCAATGAATCAGTGGTGTTGAAGTTGAGAAACAGTGCCACAATTTAAAACTCCAATTCCCACAAACATTTTTTTGAATTTTCTCAAGAACTCAAATTTGGAACATTTTTTCCTTGACTCTGACAGTGTGTATAACTGGAGATCTAATTTACTAATTCAGGTTAAATCATCGTGTTGGCCTACTCCATTTGTTGCCATGTCAACTGCTTATCCTGCAGCCCCTCTGTTTGGTGCCCATCAGCCTCCAGCATCGACAATGATCCAACACACCATGTCACTTCGCGGCTGTCAGTAATTGCTCTTCATTTCCCTCTGTTAAGAAGCACTCTTCCTTATTGATTTTGGGTTACACATGAAGCATCATTACGATTTTCTCCCCAACAATCTGAATGTGTACCTATTGATCAGCTGATACTGCCCTTCTGGCAAAAGACAGCAAAGACACACAGCAAGAAAGACATGCATAGAAAGTAAATTTCTGATGCAGGGAGGAGGCAGGCATCACTGCTTGCTTATCTAATATCACTAGTGATGGGAACAGATTGAAAGGAGCAAATTAGAAGGACTTGCCATTCTTTTTTCCATTGATTCACTTCTTATTAGTTAATGTCAATAAAATTAGGAGACAGGATGTATTTAAAGAGAAATACTCAAAACGACTTTGTGATTCCACCCCACCCTAGTAAGAATGGCCATTATCAAGAAAACTAAGAACAACCAATGCTGGTGGGGATATGGCCAAAAAGAAACTCTACCACACTGTTGGTGGGAGTGTAAACTTGATCAACCACTCTGGAAAGCAATGTGGAGGTTCCTCAAAAGACCAAACATAGAGCTCCCCCTATGACCCATCAAAACCACTTTTTGTCATTTACCTAAAGAATTACAAGCAAGATCACACTGAAGCTACCAGCACAACTATTTTCATCACAGCACAATTTACCATTGCTAAAATAAGGAACCAACCCAGATGCCCCTCAGTAGATGAATGGATCAGGAAAATGTGGTACATAGCCACAATGGAATTCTCTGCTTCTATCAGAAAAAATGACATGGCCCCATTTGTGAGGAAATGGAAAGGCTTGGAAAAAATCATTCTAAGTGAAGTGTGCTAAACCCAAAGGAACATGGACTCTGGCTTCCCTCATTGGAAATAATTAGTACTTGTCTAGGATAGTCCTAGTAGAAGATCAAAAAAGCTCTATAGCTATGTATATATGATCACATAAGATGATGCTAAGAGAAATGAAATCGAAGTTTTAGAAATAAGTGGTTTATCTTTATTGTTATTTTCAAAGTACCATATAAAATTACATCTTTTCCTTTTGTCTTTCTTTCCCATAGTTTTTATCCCCAATGTCACTGCAACTGATTTTGATACCCTGAGTATTATATGTACGTTCATCTGAACTAGGGAAAGGGAACACCAAAATGGAGAGACAGAGGATAAAAGGTGAACCAATGCAATGTCAATACTTAGAAGACAATATGCTGTAAACCAACTGTACAACTTAGGGAGAGAAAGGGAACTGAGGAAGGGGGAAGTTGGGGGGGAAATGAGGGAGGAGGTAACAAGTATATTCACTGCTTATGTATGAAAATGTCACTCCTCTGTACATTATTTGACAATAAAAAATAAATATTGTTTTAAAAGAGAAATACTTTTTGCTTTTACACTGTTGTCTAAAACGTCTGTTTGTACACTCCTCTGTACTGAAGAGCAATTCTCTCTTGATAACGTAAAATTTTAGGTGATGAAGGATACTAATAATTTATTCTCAGTTATTGCTCTCTATTCTCACTTCACCTATGTAAATGTGGTAAGTGCTTCACCATCTCTGAACTATGTTTTATTCCATTGTAGAATGAGGATGTGTGGTTGTCACAAAGGGATGATGGCATAATGGATGAAAATATGTAAGGAAAGCAAAGCCACACATGTCTAGTGGTAAGGATGTGTGAGCACTGGATCTGGAATGTCACCCAAAGGCCAGTGTGTTAAATCCTTGATTACTCAGTTTGACATTATTGGGAAGGAATAGAAAATTGAAGATATGGCACTTAGTAGGAGACAGTATAGTCATTAGCATGTGTTCTTGAAGGAGTTGAGAGCCCAGCTACTTCTCTCTCTTTCTTTCTTTGGCACAAAGTATGGGAGCCAAGACTTGAACAGTTTGATTTATGATGCAACCCTACCATGAAGTGATGGCTTGCCACAGGTTCAAAGTAATGCCCCAATTGTACAGTTAATTTCTGATATATTGTCTTATGAGTATGTCAGAAATTAACTTTACAATTCTGGGGGTGGTGATTGGAGAGGAGGAAAAGTGGAAGAGAAATGAAGGGGGAGGTAATAAGTTTGACAAGAGAAGTACTCCCTACCTTACATATGTAACTGTAACTTGTCTGTACATCACCATGACAAGGCAATTAATTTTAAAACAAAAAACAGAAATGGTGGGACAAATGGTAGACAAGTACAGCAATGATACTCATTAGACACTATACTGAAAATGAACTATACAACTTGTGGGTGGTAACAGGAGGGAAAAACTGGGAGAGAACAAAGGAAGGGGTGACACTCACCAAAAAGAATTGTACTTTTTACCAGATTTATATAACTAACTGTAACCCTCTGTACATTTTACAATAATACAGACAATTTTTAAACCACACACAAAAAAAATAATGCACCAATTGGTCCTGGACAGAAATATAAAGAGGTGAGCCAAAAGCAAACCTTTCTATTTTATAAGTAAATTATCTCATGTGTTCAGTTGCAGTAATGGAAAGCTAAAGTTGTAGACTTGTGAAACTATTATTGCAAAAGCAAATATAGAAAGGTAACAACACTGTTGACTACACAGTTGACAGTGAAATGCAAGTTTCTAGTCCCTGAATTCCTGACATGAAGTACTAGACCTTGGTTTTGCTATGATCCCATGGCTGGATAGTCTCATAATTCGTTATTTTTAGTATCAGGCTAAGGAAACTGATGCAAAATGCTCCAGACCTTCCTTTGTTTCTTTAAACCATCCAATGTAATTTATATATCAGTTTTCCAGCCACAACATCAGACATTATCAGACTTTCTTTAGCCCCTCCCTTCCATGCATGCAAAATGATTCAACCAAATTCCACTGGCTTGGTGATTAAAGAAGCAAGCTAAACATGGTACGTAAGGAGATGGGCATAGTGGTTGTTACAAAGCAAATGTGGGCATACTGTTTACTGTCTTCAGCTGGTGTTTATTGTCTCGACATTGTAAGTCATGTCATTTCTTAGGTATACCATTCTCAAAAATACAAAAGTTTAAGTGCACAGTAATATATGGGATATCATAGAAATTTCACCTTGCTCTGAAGAAAAATGAACTGAATCACTGCTACCCTCAAGTTGACAGCTGTCTTCCTTTATCAGAAGCTGTTCATTATTTCCCCTCTCAGCAGTGTACCTCCAGTACATTCAATGGAAGTTATTATTTTATTCCTCATCACTGTATCCATATTTGGCCTTGGAACTGATGACAGTACACTGGAGTTAAAGGTTCATTCTTTCTTTAAAATGGAGAATTCGGAAACATAAATTATTTTTTCTTGACGTTTATTATAGGTTAAATCTCAAAAAATGCTGTTATAATTCACAAAGGCAAAGTGAAAGTCACTTCTGAAATTCAGCTTTCTCATGACCATGACATTAGTTTATCATGGTTAAGTCTGTGCATGCTCTATTTCTTCATGTTCATACTTATGGTGATATTGGCCATTGTGGAAAAGGCATTTCAATTTTTCTGTCATTTAGCAAGGTCACTTAAGGTGAATGAAATTGGAAATCATTTAACTGCCCCAGGTTTACTGGGTAGCTCTCTACTATACCATGGTGGTTTATACCCTTTTCCCAGAAGCCATTCTGTCTTTACTAACACATTTATGAGAAAGCGTTTTTCCTGAAAATACACCATCATTTTACAGTTCATGTTCATTTTATTTTTTATTATCTTTAAGTAGTTGTACACAACAGGTGTCCTATAACAAAGCAGTTTCAGAATGCAATACATCTTTATCACTGTCACCCCTTTTAACATTCTGAACCCTCTTCAACGATAAGGGGAGCCACCTTTCCCCTTACTTTTTTTTTTTTTTTTTGGCCAGTCCTGGGCCTTGGACTCAGGGCCTGAGCACTGTCCCTGGCTTCTTCCCGCTCAAGGCTAGCACTCTGCCACTTGAGCCACAGCGCCGCTTCTGGCCGTTTTCTGTATATGTGGTGCTGGGGAATCAAACCTAGGGCCTGGTGTATCCGAGGCAGGCACTCTTGCCACTAGGCTATATCCCCAGCCCCTCCCCTTACTTTGTTAACTCTGTGGTTTCTATAATGACTGCCTTCTCTCTTGTCTTCCCCTCCTCTTTTGTCTACCATTCTCCCCTTGGCTACACCCCTAACCTGGATGTACCCATTTCCTGGTGTTCATTTGGTTGGGCTCTGACCTAGTCATTCTAAAAGGTTATGCTATTTGAACTCTTCATTGAATCTATTATACCTCAGCTAATTGACTTGAAACCATTTATTTGTAACCATTTGTTTTAATCACTTATTTCTAATACTAAAATAAAATATTTGCCTCTTTCTTATATCTTCATTACACAGTTCCCATTTGATTTCATGATTTATCAAAGGAGAAGATTCATATTTTATTTTAAATATGCGAAGCTCTGAAGGAAAGGATGCTGAAAGTATAAAATATACCAAAGTGCATACGCAGACTAGGAAACAATTTAGGAATATTTTCCTAATCTGATTGTAGCCATGATAGTTCTTATTCAAATAACAGAGATTAATGGAGACAAAGATGAATTGCAATGTACACCTGGTATCAGCAGTAGAGTACATTTCTTCTCCATATGTAACACATTTGCATATCAGATATATACCACATATACCTGCAGATTGTCTTTAAGTCTCTACTAGTATTACTATTAAATGCCAATTTTTATATTGTCTTTAAGTCTGTACTATTACTCTACATAATTACTGCTAGCTATAGAATAATCATTTTTTCTTTATGTATTGGGATAGATAATATGAAGAAATAAGAAATATTTTCAAAACTTATTGGATATAATATTTGGGGCTATATTAACCTCATTTTAACTCTGTTATTTTTCTCTCGTAACACTAATGCTTATCATGATTCAATTGACAGGATTTCTAAATGAAGTTTATAAGATAGTCTAAGAAGCAGGCTTGCTTTCCATTTCTTGATTTCAGTGGTTTTCCCATTCGTTGGTTTGAGAATCACCTAAAATGTAAGTTAAAATGAAAGCCTTTAACGCTTGGAAAATTGTAGTCATCCAATGCGATTTCCAGGCGTTCGTTCTGCATTTCAAAGTTATCTTTCCACATTTGGAAGCATTCATTTGGTAAATACTTTTTTGTTTTTGTGACTTATATAGTCCTAGATTTATAAAAAACAAAACCAAAAACGACGTTAACAATAATAAATGTGAAGAGATGGAGACGACTTTGCTTGCAAACTGACAGGGGCCACTGTAGCTTCGTGGATATTGCCCTAACACACGAGGTCCTGAGTTCAGGAACAGAACCTTTATTATGCATGGCAAAGCCGCCAGCAGAAGCTTTATGTGGGTGTCAGGTCTGCCTGCTCCAATGTCTTGGCGTCCATAAGGAGAAGCCCAGGTGCTGAGGCCCACCCACCAAGTGGCTTTGCATCATAGTTGAGGAGTCACAGCCTTTCCAAGAGCACTCCCTCCCCCCAAGTTCTTCCTAATTTCCAGTGAAAGTGATGTTTGAGACATCAGAATATCCAAGAGCTTTGGTGCTGTTGCTTTTTGGTTTTCTCCATCTGTTTTAAAAATTAAAACTATAACAATCAAAATCCAGAGTTTCCAAATTGTATGAACGCCATACCAGAGAAAATACGAATTGCTGTGTAAGTCATTTCACATTTTACTCATGATAGAGAAAGAAAAAGCAATGCATTCTGATAGCAACAGATTCTGCAGGCTCAACAATTAGAGAGGGAGTCATTTAGTATTTTCAGTGAAATGCAATGTGCAAATATTCTCAAGTGTCACTTTAAAAAAATGTCAGACCGCCAGGCACTGGTGGCTCACCCCTGTTATCCTAATTGGGAGGCTGAGTTATGAGGATTGTGGTTCAAAGCCAGTGGAGGCAGAAAAGTCCCTGTGACAGTGAGACTCTTATCTGCAATTAACCACTCAAAAACTGGAAGTAGTGCTGTGTCTCAAAGTGGCAGAGCACTAGCCTTGAAAAAGAAAGAAAGAAAGAAAGAAAGAAAGGAAGGAAGGAAGGAAGGAAAGAAGGAAGAAAGAAAGAAAGAAAGAAAGAAAGAAAGAAAGAAAGAAAGAAAGAAAGAAAGAAAGAAAGAAGGAAAGAAAGAAAAGCTCAGGGACAGTGCCATGCTCCAAGTTCAAGGCTCACAACCACCACCACCACCATCAACAACAACAACAAAAACTAAAAAAACCCAAAAAATTCAGATCACAATTCACTGAAGATGCTTCTTCAGGGCTCCTCTAAGGTCTTTAATGATTGCTAGGATATGCTATATTTCTTGTGGTTAGTTCAATTTAATAATCTCCCTGATTTAATAGTATTCATTAGAATTAATATGTCCCTAGATGATAAAATATAATATAACAAAGTGAATTGTGGCTTCAGAAGCCCTTTATCTTTGTCTTGTTGAAAAAGTTATTGAATTTCAAATAAAATCTCTTCTCAAAGTTATTTTAACGTTATTTAAACTCCGTGGTTGTTATCTGAGACTCTCTGGAAACACAGATCTTTTCATTTCTTTCTAAGTACTTTCAAATATCAAACTTGTGCCTCCAACATCGAACCAGCAATATGGCCACAGTGACTGGGCGCTCACCAAGAGGAGACCCATAGCTGACTGAAACCCAGCTAAACAGATAGTCTGGCGAGACTCACATTTTTAGAGAAGGTATAAAAAAATCCTTAAATAAATATCAGCTTGTTATAGACCTTGTAAAATACTTTCTGATTCTCTGAAAGTGTATTGTGCAATTTTTCTAGTAAGATTCCAATCAAAATAGCTAAATGATTGCATTGTATTAGTTTTATTGAAATACATTTTAAAAAATTAAAAAGGATTGTGTGCTAGGGGTTAAATGGGATACTTTATAGATAAATGATCACCATAATCAAGGTCACAAAGTCACCTTTTTTTCAAGTATGAGGAAAAGTACCTGTATCTGTTATCTTAGCATACCTGCAAGGAATTATATTTAACCATGCTGTACATCAGGACTCCAGAATGTGAGCATCTTACAGCTTATGTACCTTATCTCCACACTTCACTAATCTCTGGTAAGTGCTATTCTACCCTCTGTGTTTATGAAGTTGTCATTTTTAGGTTGAAATTATTAGAGTGACTTTTTAAAGTGGAATTATAAAATATTTGTTTTTCTATGTCTATAGTATTTCACTTAGTACAATGTCATCAAATGCAATCTGTAATATTACAAAGAGCAGCACTAGCTTTCTTACAAGAGTACTATTTTAAACTGGGTGCCAGGAGTTTATGCTCATAATTCTAGCTACACAGGAAGCTGAGGTCTGAGGATCATGGTTCAAAACCAATTCAAGTATAAAAGTCTGTGAGACTATTATCTCCATTTAATCGTCAAAAAAAACAGAAGTAGAACTATGGCTCACATGGTAGAGCACTAATCTTGAACAAAAATGTCTAAGGATATCACCCTGAATTCAAGTCCCAGGATTGGTACAAGAAAGTAAATATTCTAATTCATGCAAGCATGATAGAGAGTAGATAGATAGGCCTGTATGGCAATAGATAGGTAGGTAGATAGATAGGTAGATAAATAGATGATTGATAGGTGGGTGGGTGGGGGTAGGTAGATAAATAAATTCCCTTTGTGCAAATGTCTAGGTTATTGTAATTAATATTACCATGAACACTGAAATGAATATATCTTTTACTGGCAGTATCTTTATTTCCTTGTGTATTTATTAAGAAATACTTTGTCTGGATCATGTGGTATCTCTTATTTTCATATTTTGAGAAACCTCTATTCTATATTCCACAGTAGCTGTACCAATTTAAAATCTCCAGAAGTGTCTAGAGCTCTCTGTGTCTCCACATTTACACCAACATCTATTGTTTGTTTGATAATTGTCATTTTTCACAAGAACAGGGTGATAACTCATTTGCGATTTTGGTTTTCATTTTCCTAATGATTAATGATGTTGAGCATTTTGATTCCCTATAGGTATTCTTTTGTTTATGAAATGACTATTCAAACATATTAACTACTTTAATAGAAATATTAACAATACTTCAGAGAAGAAATAGCAATGTATTTTCAACAGGTCAGGGAGAGAGGTCTAAAACCCATTATACAGTGTATCCTATGAAATCTTCTTGGCTGTGACAAAAATTTGAGGAATCTGATAGAAAACTACTGGAATTATGACCAAAGGCTTAGAATCAAACAAGAGACTATAAGGCTGGTTTGAATAACACCAGGTATACAAAGTTATAGCAAGAAGTGAGAAAATAAGAGTGTGGTAAATGAAGTTTCCTGATGAGATAGGAAAATAAGAAGCAAGGATGATGTTAGTCATGAATTTAGTGCATGGGTTTTAGGGGTTCACCAAGAGATCTAGCCAATACAACCGTTAGTTAGAAAAGAAGAAAGAAAATTTGACTCTCTTATGATATTTTAAAAACCTTATAGGTGTGTAAAAAGCGCCAGTCATACACAATTCGATGCTGTCCCTTTCAAATTAAAGAAGATGAAAATGATTTGCATCGTACAGTAAGACTACATTAGCCACTGAAATGCTAATACTGATGCAGCTTTTGCTGGAGTGAATTTTTGATTGTGAACTATCCAGAGTTGACTTTTTACTTGAGAAATCCACTCAGGAGCATAACTTACAATATTTTCATGAATCATTTCTTCTTTTTTAATTTAATCTTATTCTTTCTGGGTTTCTTCCCATAGAAAAACCAACAATTGTTCCTTAAGCATATGTATGATAGTTAACAGAACAACTAAATACTTGTAATTCTTCAGCACTTTCATTGTCTTGAATTATCGCTCAATTTTTTATCTCCATGTGAGAAATGTTATGGAAATAAATTCAGTTTTAGGTTGGTATACTTCTAGTTTTCTACTTTTACAAAGCGGTTGAAGAGAAATTAAAGGCCTTAAAGAACACAATCGGTAAACTTCATAAGTTACAAAGTGTAATTTAAAACATGTGCATTGAAATATCTGATAGACTGTAATTGTCAGTTTTTCTTTCTTCAAAGAAGGCATATGAATAACAGGAACCACTTTTGAAATAATTTTTATGTAGAAGCAAATTGCTTCCTCTTTATTAGTCATCTCTGAGGATGATATTTAACAAGTTCTGTATTTAAATAAAAAGAATATTTTGGAAGTGAATTAATAATATTTAGATTGGATTAAACTCAGTAAGTTTTCAATCCTCGGAGTGTGCATATTATTTAAAAATGTGTTTTTAATTGAAAATGTGCTCTAGACTAGCACTTTATATTTCATAATAATGTGTCATCATTTTGAAGTCATTAAATTTGATTCAAAAATACCTGTGAATGCAGTACTGCTAAAATTTCAATACAATAAATACTAAAATTTGTAGCCTTCACAGAATTTTTTCTTCAGTTTATCTAAAATTTTTAGTGTCTTTCTGAAAACTATTGTTGGAGAGAATTCTAATGTAGATTGTACTTCAAAGGCTTAAGCCCTATTTTTTTATTAAAATATTTTTAGAGTTTCACATCACTATGTATTGTCCACTTATTTTTATAGGCTTTATTTTGTAATGATACAGTGTGTGTTCATATACTGTATGAAGTAACTGTAAGGTAAGTGATCAAAGACTTATTCATAAGAACCATGAAATATAACACTTCATTACTTTGAAGGAGATGTTCTGATTTATTGAGATCTATTCTCGGAAATATTGATGGATTTGTAGCCTCTATGAAATGAC
The DNA here is from genome assembly GCF_023159225.1 of Perognathus longimembris pacificus. NCBI lineage: Eukaryota > Metazoa > Chordata > Mammalia > Rodentia > Heteromyidae > Perognathus > Perognathus longimembris. Next base: position 23,328,596 of record NC_063184.1, read on the forward strand.
AAGACACTGTATAGTTGGTAACAACTGGGCTTCAACTTACTGATAGGCATATTGACATGCGAAAAACAAAATAAACTTGTTATTAGACTTTTTTCTGGAGTAGCACCTTGGCTGTAGAATATATTTCACTATGTAAATATGGCTGCATTAAAACATGTCAGAGATTCTCTTCTCCTATGCAGTATTGGCTGTCTTTATTTCCCCAAATGTCAGATATGATCAGAATTAATTATGAAGGAAGCAAAATGCATTGCATTAAGCCCATTGTGAAAATGCTTACTACATAGAATAAACATTATTCAATTTCTGTTTTCAAGAAACTTGTATTGGGGGCTGGGGATATGGCCTAGTAGCAAGAGTGCTTGCCTCGTATACATGAGGCCATATACATGAGGCCCTGGGTTCGATTCCCCAGCACCACATATACAGAAAATGGCCAGAAGTGGCGCTGTGGCTCAAGTGGCAGAGTGCTAGCCTTGAGCAAGAAGAAGCCAGGGACAGTGCTCAGGCCCTGAGTCCAAGGCCCAGGACTGGCAAAAAAAAAAAAAAAGAAACTTGTATTGTACTCAGGTATTCAGAATGTAATTTATCACAGAAAGATGGTGTTCCAGAAGCAAGAAATACACACTGGCACACATAATTACACTATATATAAATGATACAATATATAACTGATATATCATACGTGATATGACTATATCAATATAATATTCAACATCTTTATAAATATATAGTAAAATAAATATAAAATATTTAATATATAAACGAATAATAGTATATAAAATATAATATATGATACGATATGTGAAAAAATAAACTCTTTAATTGTAGACCTTAAATTTCCACATTTTTGTGTGAAGAGTAGATGGAGATTTCAATAGCTGTGTGCTTTCTGCTCCTGCACTGAATATGTCAGTCAAGTTCTGAACTCTGGTCTCCCTAAAAACACTAAATCAACTTCCTGTAAGATTTTATAAGTAAGGTAATGAAATTACAGAGCGTTCCAGTTACTATATTTATGCTTTTGACAAAGAATGAATACCCTCTCCAAGTAGGATAAATTTGATTCAAGACTCCCTTCACATTAACTAGGTCTTCTTTAGCCCTATTTAGGTAGACAATTCTAGAAATAAAGGCCTTTAGCATGGCCCAGCTTGCCTCTGGATGCTTAGAATGTAAATTTGGCACAGGACAGCAGATGCTGTTTTTACAAGAGGTGGAGCACAGAAAGAAGATAAACTCTTCTTCATTATGGAAGGCAAACAACAGCTTGAAGTGGAATACTCTGAAAACAATGCTATTTAATACAGACTCCAGAAAAAAAGTTACATAAGATCTACTTTAAGAATCTTTAAGGGCAGCATTACAATAATCTTATTTTAAGGAAATGAAAGATTTCACAATTTTGAAAATTTTATATACTATAAAAAAGGTCTCAGGGAAAAGAATTAACTTTTAACCGTCCTAAAAATTTCCAATAATAAGCATTAACCACAAGGTTTTGGAACACATGAAAGAGAGGCGACCTCAGATAAAATGTGATTGACGCTAATTAACTCTGTTTTCTAGTGATTTGAGCATCCTCAGTTCAGTAAGATTCTCACTGAAATTACCAGATTCTTTATATACATGAGACCTAGTTTATCCAAGTCCTGAATGTGGTAAAATTACTCTAATGGGGTCAGATAAAATGAGACATGGAATTATAAATGAACAACTGAACAAACATGGCCATAAAGTTAAGTATACTAGACAGTTAAATTATACCCCTGCCTACCCCACGGAAAATAAAAGATCTGTCAGGATACTATATTCAACAAAATTCAAGTTTTGAGATTTTATGAATAGATAAATGATAGCTATAAACAAATGGAAAATCACTGAATAACATAAATAATCATTTCATTGCATGTCTAGAATTTAAATCCCATTTTTAATTTGCTTTTTAAAAAAATTTCAGGCATTTGTTATTGTTAGTTTTCCTTATAATGAACATTCTTACTGGGGTGAGGTGGAATCTCAATGTTGTTTTGATTTGCATTTCTTTTATGGCCAGTGATGTAGAGCACTTCTTCATGTGCCTCTTGGCCATTCGCGTTTCATCTACAAAGGAGTCTCTTTTTAGGCCTTTAGCTCATTTGTTGAGGGGGCTGTTGGTTCTTTGAAGTTTTGTTTTGGAGGAACTCAATTTTTTTAGTTCTGAATTTTATGCCTCTATCAGAAAGAATGACATTGCCCCATTCGTAAGGAAATGGTAGGACTTGGAAAAAATTATACTAAGTGAAGTGAGCCAGACCCAAAGAAACATGGACTCTGTGGTCTCCCTGCAGGGAATAATTAGCACAAGTTTAGGGTACTCACAGCAGAGGATCACAAGAGCCTAATACCTATGCCCTTATGAACACATAAGATGATGTTAAGTGCAATGAACTCCATGTTATGGAAACGAGTGTTATATCACTGTTGTAATTACTTTCAACATGCAATGTGAAACCGTAGTTTTTGTTGATGATTCTCTTATATCCCTTACCTGTGGATGCCCCCAAGCTACCACTGTATCTCATCTGAGTACCCTGGTTACTATATATACTGGTATTAGAACTAGGGAAGGGAAAGGGAATCTCAAAATCAAGAGACAAAGGATAAAAAGACAAACAACTTCAAAAGCAATACTTACAAAACCATTTGGTGTAAACCAAATGAACAACTCATGGGAGGAGATGGGAAGGAGGAGGGGGAAGGGGAGGAAATGAGGGAGGAGGCAACAAACAGTACAAGAAAAGTACCGACTGCCTTACATATGAAACTGTAACCCCTCTGTACATCACTTTGACAATAAATAATTATTCAAAAAAATTTTAGGCAAAAGAAATATCCATTTTATCTACGATATCTGAGACACCATTCTGGTTTGTTAAGAGGACCAAGCTTTGTAAATTTCCTTAAGGCAACTAAGATTGCCCTTACCAATATTTAGAATTTGATTTTCCTATGTCTCAATGTTCTGTGGGAAATATAAATTCATAAACATGAAGCCATCCAAAATCATGACCTGTAGTCCCATGGATTCAGACATAAAAATGGCATGTTGACTTAGTAAACTTTTTAAGCCTGTGAATCAAGTCCAGTGCTAGAAGATTCAAAAAACATCAGAGGGAAAAACGTGTGTCCAATCACATAAAAGAAGACCTACTGAATGATATCAGGGTTTGATCTACTCCACAATATCAGAGCACTGCTGACAAATGTGAGTGTAATTGCATTGGCTTTGCTTTTCTTAGGAAAACTGGAGGATGGTTAATTTGAGCCAATTTTGGAAGAGAAGAAAATATAAGATTTTTGAATGCTTTCTATATTGTCTTAAAAATTAAAAAGGAAATTTTTCTTTCAAAATGGTGCCCAACACTTAATCTCTTTGCAATTGTCCTCTTCGAGAGTACCCAAAGGATTTTGAGCAAAGAATGTGTTACCCCGTCTTTCAAGGACCATTCTACAAATATTGACAGGGTACACATCTAAATTTTGTTAGTTTAAACAAGATAGCATAGGACATGCCCAAGGGGACAAGTGATACGTAAATACACCAAAGTGACCCAAATAACAGGAAACAGCATAGAGGTGACATTCATTTTGCTCTCAGAATGAATATCTAAACAGACCTGTGACTAGAGACAAGAAGGATACCCCGAATTAAAGTAGCAACTGTAAAGTCCACCCTGGGAGGGAGCCATGTAAATGTCCCTGTCTAAAGTCTCCTCCCATTACCTGTGTTACCTAGGTAACCTGCCTACCTGGAGACAACCACTTCCCATCACCTGGCCACACCTCCCTGCCCTTAAGGCAGGACCAGGCAGGGGTCACCCCTTCTTTCAGTCATTGCATTATCTTGGCCATGGGCCAGCAGTTCAAACTTTTCTCTCCTGCCTGAATACCGCATGACCTTCTCCTTTACTGGCTACCTACTTTAATGAATCTTACAATAACCTAAGAGTAGTAATAAAAATAACTAAAAATTGCTATTTGATAAGATGGATCCAAAACGACAATAAATTGTCTACTTTGGGGCTGGGAATATGGCCTAGTGGCAAGAGTGCTTGCCTCACATACATGAAGCCCTGGGTTCGATTCCCCAGCACCACATATATAGAAAACGACCAGAAGTGGCAGTGTGGCTCAAGTGGCAGAGTGCTAGCCTTGAGCAAAAAGAAGCCAGGGACAGTGCTCAGGCCCTGAGTCCAAGCCCCAGGACTGGCCAAAATTAAAAAAAAAAAAATTGTCTACTTTGAGAAATCATTTCAGCTTCCATTTCCTTCTAAAGTGGCTAAAAACAAAATGAAATTTCACCTTTTGTATTTGGGGCAGATAATAATATTCTTGAAATAAGACAGCTTTTAAAAGCACAAATCAGAAAATTTCTTACTATATTATCAGCTTTCAAAAGCAATAAAATAAGCTGGTTAGTGGTGGCTCATGCCTTTAATCCCAGCAAGCAAGGAGCCTGAGATCTGAGGATGGTAGTTTGAAGCTTACATAGGCAGAAAAGCCCATGAGACTCTTATCACTAGTTAACCAGCAAAAAGATGGATGCAGAGGAGTGACTCGAGTGGTAGCTTAAGGCTATGATTTCAAGCTCCCAATAGTAGCAAGGAAGCACGTGTGTGTGTGTATACACAAGCACACACAGACAGAGATGTGTAACAAAACGGCTGAGTTTTGATTCAAGAGTATGGAAGGAGGCCCTAGCAAGTGTGTAATTCCTGGAAATATTATGTAAAAAAAATTCTTGGAATTGTAGAGAAAAAGGTTAATTGCTAGTACAAAAATGCATCTTAACGACAGCAATGGTTCTGGGGCTGTAGTGCAGCCTTGAACAATATTCTCAGGGCTTAGCCCTTTGTGCACAGTGAGGCACACAGCCAAGAAGTGGTTTTCTGCATGTCATTTAACATCCTCCAACATTCTAAAAACGTAGGCAAACTTCTTGTTTAGTGAAGCCTCCAAGAAAGAATAGAAAATACTTCTTTCAAAGGATGAAAATATTTATAAAGAATTCTTCATAAAGTTATGATAGATTCAGGAGTTTGTCTTTATAGCTTTGTCTTTGCTATCTGGGTAATTCCAACAATATGAGAATTACGGTACAGAAAATGTGGAATGACAGTAAAGATCCTTGTGATCGCTTTACCATCCAAAGAAAGCATCAACAACTTAAGGTAACATATAATAAATACCATGCATTCAAACTAATTAGCTCAACAATTCTGACCTATTTTCCATGCATGTTATTTCACATAAAAAATTCTTCAGTATTTAGAATCTGTCATCAACTTGGATATAGTAACACTAATGTGTATTGTAATTCCTCTAGTTGCTCTTAGCATATTTCATCAAGTAATTATGAATATATATACTCTATGGTTAAATTTAATTACACACAACTGATTCTTTTATATTAGTTCTATTGTCTCTGAAGGCTCTGGTCTAAATTTCTACTATGGAGTTTAAGTTTATCAGTAACATACCTGCTACTAGTACAACCTTGGATGAATTTATTAGGTATATATTTATTATGGATGGACTAGGTTATCCAATAGAAATTTCACAAACAATTTGGATAATATGCATTAGTAAATCAAAGTAGTTAAAATCTTAAAGGATTTACTTTCATTAAACTTCTCAAAGTATATAAAACAATCACTATCATTACTAAATATTTGGGATTGGCTTTCATTTCTCTCAAAATATTAAATTTTAATGACTGACAACATTGTGTTTTTCATGGTAAATCATATATTTCCTATGTGCAGGAAAAGCATTTCATTATTTAACTTATTTACACTTTTTCTTTATTGGAGCTAAATATCTACACATCAAATTCTTGCTATTGAATGGGTTAATTGAGGTAGGATCATTTCATGTGAGTGTGATGAATACAATATTTATATATCTCAGCTTTAACTTTCTTCACCTGAATAATATATCACACATCCTTAGGGATGTTGTAAGGATTAATGAGTTTGAAAAGTACATTGACCTTTCTGATGAAACATGTTGTATAATACAAAATGCTATTTTACTGTGATCCAAATAATATACACTTCAAGAAATTATATGTGTGTGTGTAGATTAAACTATGAGGATTCATAACACAGATGTATTCCCAATAGAATTAGTCCATGAAATAAGGTTTTGTCTTAGTTTACAAAGCTTATTCTTCCCCTAAATAGCTCTTTTTTATTGTTAATCTATGTCATTTATTAAAAACATCTATGTCATTTGTTTAAAATACATACCATGGGGCTGGGAATATGGCCTAGTGGTAGAGTGTTTGCCTCATATACATGAAGCCCTGGGTTTGATCCCCCAGTACCACATACATAGAAAATGGCCAGAAGTGGCGCTGTGGCTCAAGTGGCAGAGTGCTAGCCTTGAGCAAAAAGAAGCCAGGGACAGTGCTCAGGCCCTGAGTCCAAGGCCCAGGACTGGCCAAAAAAAAAGAAAAAAAAAAAAAGAGAGAGAAGTGTTAGAACTATAAGTAAAGAATTGAAATACCAAAGAACAACTAAAGCAATTGGCATGTTTATTCTGGAAAAGACAAAAATGAAAAAAAAAATCAATTCTAAGTGTAACTTAATCTCATTTTTCTTTTAGACAGAAGGTAGTGATTGGCTACCTCTTCCCTGTGAGACAGAGGCTAAGTGCAATATGACCAATTTAAAATTAGGAGAAAATGTCATGACAATGAAAGTTGATAACTTACCAGAATAGACTGACCTAAGACTTATTTGACTTCACTTTTAAAAAAATGGCAGCTACCTAGAATCAGAGTAATGCAATTGCTTATTTTTAATTTGACTCCACAATGGTTTCCCCGGAGAAACCACGATGGAATGCACAATTCAGATGGCATTGATTGGTGCGGGGCCAGAGTGAGCTGTTCGTGCGCAGCCAGGAGGATTAAGAAACCTACTGCTTAGGGCAGGAAACCCTTTCTTATGTGGCCCAGAACTTTTATTCTCCAAGGCTTAGAGACAGTAAGAGTTCCCGCAGTTTCTCCCCTTGGGAAGGGCCTTTGTTACTGACATTTGTTGTTCATTTGCTTTGATTTTTACCTTGAATGAAAGGTTTTATTTTGAACTGCTTTGCAACACCCTGATTCATGACTGAGGCTTGCAATGGTGGAAAGCCAATTTGTGAAGGATGATTAAGAAAAAGCTTTGGGTTTGTTTGTTGTTGTTGTTGTTGTTTTAGCTCATCTGTAAAATTGAGGAGAGCATGTCCTTTCTTGTTTTCAATTATTCTACACTTAAAATTAAGGTTGAAAAGAATTAATTTAGATAGTTTATGAGGTGCATCTTCCTTCTCATCCTGCACGTCAGTGAAAGCCATTCACAGGGGAAGAATTCCTCTCATTAGAGTAAACAAAACAATTCCAACATTTGCTAAAGTCTATCATGCTCCCTACATGATTGAATTGGAGCCGCACTAATTAATATGCCTGATGTGAGGACGCCCAGTCCCTTCAAGAACAGTTATTTTTAAAGCTAATCAGCATCTATCAGAATATAATCAATTCAGCTAAACATAACCTAACTGTGAATTAATGCTTCCTCTCATGCTTGCATCCAAAAGGAAAATTAAAAGAATGTAGAACCAAGGAACATCCTGCCTTCCTTATATGAGCATAGATACTTGTTCACTAAATTGATCTATGATTATTTTTTCAATTTTATAAGTACAAAATAAGTAAGTCATCAAGCCTTATGCAGCATTCTCACAAATAGGTTGGTTTATTTTGACAAGGCCTAACATTTTTTATTCCCTTTTTTTCATCTAAGTGATTATTTACATATAGACTATAATGCAATTATACATCATAAAATTGTCAAAAGAAGGCCTGTGTGATATTCATACAGGTATTAACTTTTGTTGATAATTTTGTTTAATATTTTTTGTTTGAGGGCATAAATGTGTTTTAACTATTGATTAAATATAAAATTATTCATTAAATATAAAAATATTTAAAGGTGGACATTTTTAAGGAAGAAAGGAAGGTGGGAGGAAGGGAAAGGAAGGCATGGAAAGGGAAGGGAATAGAAGGGAAGGGAGGGAAAAGAAAGAGAGGGAAAGGAAAGCAAAGGTAGGCAAAGGGAAAAGGGAGGAAAGAAGGAAGGAAAGCCCTTAGCAACAATTTTTGGAACTTGTCACTTCTGTTATCAAAACACTTAGCATGTTTGAATTTTACTTTGGGTTTCCCAACCTATTTACAATTTCTGATTTATAATTAATCACTATCCATTATAATTTCTTTTGTATGACAACATAGCAGTACACCAATTCAGAAAATGGTCGCACTGGAGTATGACATGCTTGGTTAGTACAATTCACAAGTCTTTTAAAAAGTATGCACAATATAACATGGGACTGCATTTATAAGTAGTGAACATGGTAAAGACATCTGATGTGTGAAACATTTTATATATTCTCCTACATATAATATGCACAATAAAGGTTTATTGCATAATTTCAGAATCTACAAAGACATACTTCTTATATAACATAGTTTTCCTTAAATATATTTTCAATTTTAAAACTATATTTTCTTTTAAAAAGAGAAATACAACTTCCAACTGATAGTGATACTTTTATGTAATCATAGCACGAAATTACTACAAAATAATCTGCCAGAGGAATGCAAGTAAATACAGTTCTGTCATAGTCACACTAACTGAATTTTTTGCTAAGGAATTTTTCTGTGTACTTATGTAAAACATACTTTTAGACAGGCATGGTGATACAAAACTGTATTTCCACATACCAAAACAGCTGTAGCAATTGGATACTGAATTGGAGGCCAGCCTGTCTGATTATCACAGGAAGACCTAATCTCAAAACAAAACAAAATACCCCACAAAACCAAAAGAAATACAAAGGAAACCAGCAACAACAAAATCCGTAACAACAGAAAACAAAGGGCTGGTTTTGTAGCCACTGTTAGGGCTGATTGAACATGTACAAGGCTCCCTTTTCAATCCTGATGAATCTTTTCCTCTCATACTCATATAAAAATACAGACACATGGATACATACAAACACACATAGAAACACATAAACACACAGAAAACACATATACACACACTTTTCCTACTATCAACTAATTCTGGTTTGCTCCGATGAATTCCTTCTCAATTAGAGAATGATTACTTTTCTAAATTTTTAACATAGCATGACTTTTTTATCTTAAAGTACCAAATACATGTTTCACAAAAGGAAATTAATATTTTCCTGATTTGGAGAAAAGTGTTGAACAAAAATTACAAATTCTTCACAGCAATTCCATTTTTTTTTTTTCATTCTGAAGCATGATCACACAGGTAGGTCATCTGTAAGTGAGGGAATATTGTCACCATTCAATATCTAAGAATTAGCTTGTTTGGGAAATTAGTAAAGCACTTCCATATAATTTTTAATTTTGTAATGACATACTATTACAATTTGCCTGATATGATAGGAACTAAGTTTAAATTAAATACAAGAGCTAAGTAAAGAATGTTGAACAATCCCTTCAACTGACTGCATTGAAATTTAATTAAAGAATAAGTGAAGATTTAGTCAGCATAGAAATAGCTATTATTTTTGTTATACAATATAACTTTGGACAAATTGATTAATATGATTTTTGTAGCACTACTTCGTAGTAAAATAATTTTTCATGTAAAATTTAAAATCCAGGAAATATCAATCACAAACAAATAGATATCTACATATGATTATAATTAAGCCCACTGAATTTTTTATAGGGAAAACATGCAAAGTATTAAAAAACTGATATTATATAAAAAGGCCAAGAACAGAGGTACCATCAGAAAATGGATAAGAACTGACAATTGATTGGTTTATTGTTTGTCACTCTTATTGTCTGTAATAATATAGCAGACTTTGATTGGCTTTATTAAACTGTCAATAAAATTTAAAATTATGTATTAGCTATTAGTCTAAAATAAAATTTAATTTCTAGTACCAGTTGTGCATTTCTAAATTAATATTATTTTCATATTATTGAATTACATAACTAATTTAAATATGGTGTTAAATCATTGGCTAATAACTGAGTGTTGACATGTCCTTTGTTTTGTTTATAACTGACTAGATTTTTAGTAACACAATGAAGTGGATCATGTAAATTTTCTGTTTCCTTATGCAAATAAATTATACTAACACCATACTCCATGTCTAAGAATCTGCGTATATTTTGAAATTAAAAATATATTATTGGGGCTGGGGAAATAGCCTAGTGGCAAGAGTGCCTGCCTCGGATACACGAGGCCCTAGGTTCGATTCCCCAGCACCACATATACAGAGAAAACGGCCAGAAGCGGTGCTGTGGCTCACGTGGCAGAGTGCTAGCCTTGAGCAAAAAGAAGCCAGGGACAGTGCTCAGGCCCTGAGTCCAAGGCCCAGGACTGGCCAAAAAAACAAAAAAAAACAAAAAAAATATATTATTGCTTAACTGGGTGTAATGGTGGTTCATGCCTGTCAGTCCAGCTAAGTAATATGCTGAGATGGGGAAGCCCACACTTCCAGAAAACAGAGGGATGGTGTGTGCGAGATGGGGGAGGGATAAAGTTAGTGAGGCTACATCTCAATGGAAGGTGATCATGGTAGTACATATATGTAATCACAACTACCAAAGGGACTTTAACAGAAGATAATAACCTAGACACATATCTGGGGGAAAATAAGACCTAGTCTAAACAACAACAACAAACAGTTCATATAAGAACATGGAGCATAGCTCAGTGAAAGAGTATCAGCCTAGCAAGCACATAAGCCCTGCATTCAGACACTACTATTGCTTCCCACGAAACCTTTATTGCCATAAATGCTAGTGAATACCTGGGCCTCATGCAGGTTGTAATATTTCAGCTGGGAGATGGTCTGACCTCAGTGTTGATGGCACTGACAATTCTCTGGGGTCCTGATGCTGAAGTGGGGGAAGATGTGACAATATCTTAAAACAAGATGACGTCTGCTGCACTGGTTCGCTCCTCATTTTACTAATAATTTCTCATTTTACCTGCAGTAAAATGTTTCAAACTTGGAGCCAATCTTCTCAAACCCTATTGGCTTATGCTTATTTTATTTTTATGTATTGGTCTGTTTGTTTATTATTTATTTATTTTCAATTGGGGCTGGCACTTGGGCCTGAACTGAGGTGATCAACCTTAGTTTTTTGGTTTGTTTGTTTTTCAAGGTTGGTACTTTACCTTTTGAGCTATAGCTCCATTTCTGCCCTTTTGGTGGAAATTGGGGACAGTAACCTTTCAGACTTTCCTGGCTGGCATCAAACCATGCTGTTTCTTCTCAGCCTCTTGAGTAGCTAGGAATACAAATGCAAGCCACTGGTGTATGACTATATTATTGCTTTGTTATTACTTACTTGCCCTAATATGCTAACTTCCTTGATGTTAATTTGAGAAGGTTTCACAGCACCTTCACTAGGAATTGGTGCTCTTGAAAACGCATCTTTGGGTTTACCATAAGAATAAATGCACTGAATACTTTCTTGAGATTGCCATAGTTCCATCACATCTTTATCCTCCAATTTGAATTACTGTTTTCCTGATAGTCCATCTTCAGAAGGATTGAATGCTTCCAAGATTTCCTTGCGGGTCAGATAAAGCTTTCTCCAAATTCCTCTGCAGGTTGGTGTTCTGACCTCCTCCCACTAATCACAAATGTTCATTGCAGCACCTCCAGTTGAGAATCCTTTCCCAAAGATTTTCAATTTACTCTAGCCAGATCCATCAAATGAATCTCTGACAAAGGCAGCTTGGGCCTTGCAAAATATATTTTCTACCTAATAAGACTTGAACATTAAAATTGCTCCTGGATCCCTGGGTAGCAGGACGCATTTACCTGAGCCTGCGTGAAGACATCAATTTCATTGTCCATCTCCATCACTGCTCTGGTGTGACTGAGTGTGTTGTCAGTGCAAAGTCATATTTTGTGCAGCAGTGAGACTCAACAGTGAGCTTAAAATACTCAGTAAACCTTGATGTCCACAGAGGTGCTTTCATCCGTGTTTTGTTATTCCATTGATAGAGCATAGCAAGAGTAGATTAAGGATAATAAGCATAATTTTCAAAGGCTCTAGAAATAGCCATTGGACATTGGCTACAGTTTAAACCTACCAGTTACATTAATTCTTAATTAAAGGGCTAGCCTGTCCTTTGAACCTACCATTGATTTCTGTTTAGTTGTGGAAATTCTAGGTGACATTTCCATTGGAAGGCTACTTTGGTCTATAAGAAAAATCTGTTGTTTAGTGTGGCTGCCAGCCCTGCTGGGTTTTCTACATAAATTGTGGCAATGTGTATTTTAGGTTGTGTTCCTTCCCCTTGGGATTTTATCCACTACAGATGCCTTCGTTGTTGAAACCTCACAAGCCAAGCTCTTCTACAGCTGAACTTCTTTCCTGCAGAATCCTCAGGTCTCTTAACTTTCTTACAAGTGAACCCAATTAGAGCCTTCCTGTAGGTTAGATTTGGCTTCTGGAATGTAGTTTCTATCTTGATTATCCCTCCCTCCCTGCCTCCCTCCCTCCCTCCCTGCCTCCCTCCCTGCCTCCCTCCCTCCCTCCCTGCCTCCCTCCCTCCCTCCCTCCCTCCCTCCCTCCCTCCCTCCCTCCCTCCCTCCTCTCCCTCCCTTCCTTCCTTCCTTCCTTCCTTCCTTCCTTCCTTCCTTCCTTCCTTCCTTCCTTCCTTCCTTCCTTTCTTCCTTCCTCCCTTCTTCCCTTCCTCCCTCCCCCCCTCTCTCTTTCCTTCTCTCTTTCTTCCTTTTTTATCACGGTGATGTAAAGCTGGGTTGCAGTTACATATGTCAGGTAATGAGCACATTTCTTTTTGAACTGTGCCTCTTCTTCCCTCGTTTTCTCTCAGTTTTTCCTTCTCAACACCCCTCCCCCCAAAGTTATATAGTTCATTTTCAACATAGTATCAGGCAAGTTTTACTGTCACTTCTGTTCACTCTTTGCCCCAACATTCCTGTGCACCCTCTTACTCTCCCCCAAACAGATAAACTTATGTACAAGATGAAAAGTACAGAAATCAAAATTAGCAAAATAAGAGAAAGAAAAGAGAAAGCCAAGAAGCAAAATAACATAAAATCTGTTGTTTCCCTTCTTGGAATTCATTTCCATAAACCTTATTTCATACAACCCTATGCCCATAGGATCAGATAAAATGGCTTGATTTTTCTATCTGAACTTCTAAGGATTTTTTATATCAATTAATTGGCTGGCTCTAGTAGGCTCTCCTACAATAGGTGCAATTCTTTGGAGTAATACAATCTCATCCAAGGTTGTTTTGCTTACAATTAAAATTCCAGCTACCTTGTTTATGGCCTACTTCAGCTTTCTATATGATATTCTCATTAAGCTTAATCACCTCTTATTTTGATGTAAAGTTAAAAGAGTGTTATGATACCTTTCCTCTCAGTGTTTAGAAGACATTAACAGATTATTAATTACAAAGTTTCAGTATTGTTGTGCCTCAGGGAATAAGAATTCTCAGGAATAGGAAGAGAGATGGTGGATAGCTAGTTGGTGGTGGTCCAGTCTGAACACACAATATTTATTGGGTTAGATTCACCCTCTTATATCACCATAGCTGTTTTGGCATTCCCCAAAAAGCAGAGTAACATTAGAGATTCATCATCAGAGATCACCACAGCATGTACAACCATGAAGTATTTCTTCTGAATTGTTTCCTGAATTAGCAAAATGTGATAGACACCAAGTAAAGCATGTACTGTTAGATAAATATTACAGATAAACTTGTTCCTTACAAGTATTCTACAAACCTATGAGTTGCAAAAAACATAGTACCTGGGAAGTGCAAGAACATGAGAGATGCCTGTATGTTTTTACAGGACGGCCTAGCATTAAAAAAAAAAAAATCTTCAAAACAGTCATTGCCACGAAGCAATCTGAACAAGAGGACATTTCACCACTGTACCAAATGTTAGAGGAGGAGGTTTTTAAAAATTAAACATTGTCACAGATTTCAAATGCTTATCCTGTCAATGCATTTCAATTAATCAAAGAGTTCAGAGTATTTGATGGCTCTTTCATGATGCAGTAAGTACTGAACCTTTTTGAATGAAGGAATGCAATTTAAACTAAAGCAGTGAGTACAATCCAAAATGACCCCATCCTGTCTCTCAACTTGACATTTTTCTCTCTCAAACATTCGGGAGCTTCACTTTTAGTGGATACAGAAAGCCGAATGGTTTCATGTAGACCACTAGTGAAAACTTACTATCAAAATATAAATTGTGAACCTATAGTTGATGGCCCTTTAAACACAAATAAATACTTCATTACTGAAAATGAACACAATTATTTTGCAAAACTACTTTCTTCCAAAAGAGACATATTAGGGGTAAAATGGCAATGGTGGTATTGATTCTGTGCTACAATGTTTACCAAAGACAGGGCAAAGCTAATGGCATCTAATGAATCTGAAAGAAGTATTTTCTTTTCGTTCCTTTATTTTTATTTCTGTTTGTGTGTGAATGCATATATGTGTGTGTGTGCCAGTCCAGGGGTTTGAACTCAGAGTGTATGCATTGAGTGTGTTAGCCCAAAGTTTTACCACTCAAGTCATAGGTTCACCTCTGGTTTTATATTGTTGGTGGTTCTTTGGAGATAAGAGTCTCGCAGACTTTTCTGTCTGATCTGGCTTCAGACTGAAATCCTTAGATATCAGCATCCTCAGTATTTAGGATTAGAGGCAGGAGTCAACAACACACACTGTGTTTTTTAATGACACTTAAAGATTCACTTTCATCTGCCATAAAAATGTGATTAAAGACTATTTTTAGAAGTATCAAAACTGTAATAAACACATTCCATGCCAACATTTTCTTTATAATCAATTGATAATTTAGATATTAAAGAGATAATCACTGTTGGCAAATATCTTATGAGTTAATAAGACAAATATCTTAGCATTTGTGTAATAAACTGCTTCTAAACTGAGGAAAAAGTATCCTCCAATGTTCAACATATCAAGGTCAATATTTCTAGATGACCTCTTGCCATATTCTCAGTTAATAACCTGAAATTCTATTTCATTTTAAGTGTGTGTGCATGTATGTGTGTGTGTGTGTAAATGCCACATCTTATAGCTACTGTCTCCAAAATACTCTCATGTTTTTCCCTTCTCTTCTTTACTGCCTATTATTTTCCAAAATACTTTATTTCTTATTTGACAATCATTGTAGTTTACTAGTGATTTCTTCCCTTCAGATGCTATATTACCTACTGACACCAATATTCTTTTGCCCAGCATAAATGTGATCAGACTTGTCATGCTTAACCTTACTGAGAGACTTTTACTCTTTATTTACAAAGGTAATTATTTTTGATATGCAACCAATATCCATTAGCCTCTTTTCAATGTGAATATCACTGTGTTCAACAGAACTGCTGTTATCACACCGTAGTATTTACAGAAAACATAGCAAATATTTTTTCCTGTGGCATGTCACTCATCTGGTATAATCCTGTACATTGTTGATTCAGTCTTCCAATGTGGCATACATGCAGTTTTGCTCAATAACTGTAAAAATGAACTTTTATATTCAGAGTGGATAGTAATATAAAACTCTTGTAAGAGTTAGCTATAGTAATGTCATTGACATAAAAAAATCATGCTTCTCATTAAACCCTGATAATATCTTGCCTATGTCAAGCATTCAGTGAACTTCTGAAGATAATCGATGTATTCTGTTATTTTAATCTACATGTAGCATTTACAAAGAGCCCAAACAGACTGTTCAGCAGACAGATGCAGCAAATCTATATTTTATCAAAGCTAGAGGTACTGAATTTAATATTCCACCTCAGGTGATTTTTCTTATTATTTTCCTATATCTTTTATTATGGTAATTCCAATAATTCATCCATACTAAACCCAAGAGCATCTTTTACTGTCATTATATATTGAAGCAAGAAAGAGAACATGCATAGCATCCTATTTTGTCAATATTTTAAAAGGCAGTGAAATAATGCTTGGTTTGAAATTATATATCAAAGATAACACACTTTTTCCTTTCTCCTACTTACCTAAATTAAGAACTAATAATTGTGTAGTCATTTTAAAGTTCATACAAGTACCTTAGCTACTGAAAACACCATAAAAACATATTTGTCAAGGCTAAACATTCTTTTGGACTTATCATAGAAGGAAAATCAATTTTTTTCTGTTAAAATTTGGATTTTCATTAAATTTAAATTAACTATTAGAGATAACTCCAACACTCCAGAAGTAATTTCCATGAATCTTATTGAGATCAAAATAATATTTAAGATACCAAGTGGTGCTTCTTGTCTGTAATCTTACCTACTCAAGAGGCTGAGGTGTGAGGATTGCAGTTTTAAGCCAGTGCAGGCTGAAAAAAATCCATGAGACTCTTATCTCCAATTAACCACCAAAATACCAGAAATGGAGCTGTAGCTCAACTGGTAGAGCCCTAGCCTTGAGCAAAAGAAGCTCAGGGATGGCAGGTAGGCCCTGAGTTCAAGCCCAATGATGGGCACCTAAAAAAAAAAATCTAATAATAGTAATAATAATTAAAGATGTATTATCATTCAAGCTGTTACCAGTATTAAAGTTTCATGTATATTTGACATACATATATATATATATAAATAATTTGATCTGAGTCAGCACAACAAATAGTCATATATTCTAATATTCATGCAATACACTTAGTAGGTTATTTCTATGATTGCAACACTGAAAAACATATATGGCAAAGTACTGCAGCCCTATCATGTGATTCTCTCTGACATATGATGGTAAGGCACATGACGTATGGGATCAATGGAGATTTTTTACTGAACAATGTCTCTTTAAACGGCACTATCTTAATAAATAGCCTGCCTCAGTCATTTTGTGGTTATAGGACTCTTAATTTCATTTACCTTTTGGTTCAGCCTTCCATACCGTCAAAGGAGAATATTAATAGTAGCTACTTCATAGCTTGTGGTGAGATGGAATGAGTTAAGTTACTTGGTACTTAAAAAGCTTTTAATAATGTTTATTATTGCCATTCTAGTTTGATATTGTTGCTAACCATTTAGGAAAACGTGTGATATACTTTTACTTAATTTTTGTTAATGTATGAAGTGTTACAAGTGATAGAGCAGCAGCCTTGAGCAAAAAAATCATAGTGAGAGTGTTGAGACCCTGATTTCAACTCAGCACCCATACATAGAAAGTCATAACAAGCAGTGTTTAATGATTATTATTACTATAAGCATTTCTTGTACCATGACTTGAAATTTTACCATGTTCCCTTCTCAAATATTTCCTTTTTCCTGTTCTCTGAAAACCTCCACAAACCTCTCTGAGCACAAGCTCAGCAGTGATTTCTGTCTCTATAAAACTGACTTTTGAGAGACTTTAGTAGAAATTCAATCATACACAAACAATCTTCTGTATTGGATTCCTCTAATTTCACCTATTTAGGGGCAAGTGGTTTATTCATTTACATTACTGAACAGTCCTATACAAAAATGCTACATTTTACTGATAAAAATCCATTTCTGGTTTTACTATTTTGAAAAAAACACCATGAATAGTTATGTAAGAATATCTATGGACATTTATATACATATATATATATATATATATTTACAGTTATCTAAGGTAGATAGATAAGAAGGGAAGTGATAAGTTTATGATAGGTTTAAATTTAAACTTTAGTGAACTACCCTATTATTTTCTATAAGTGTTGAAATATATTACCTCTCCTCTCAAGGTGAAAGTGACTGAGTTTTTCCACATTCTGTGGAGCACTGGCAAATATTCTTCCTCTCAAGACAGTTATTTACCTTTACAGCATGTAGGTAAGGGCCTGTAGTTATTTAGCTATAAAAAGTATTATTTTCAAATGCTTAAAATTTGTCATATCATTTAGAACATTTCCAAACTGATTTTGTATGCTAACATTTTGTCAAATTTATTAATTGGTTGTGTTATTATCTAAAACAGAAGGCAAATGGCTGCAAAAATCTAGAATTCAAAAAAAAATTATGACAGAAGCATTGATGTGGATATAATAAAAAAATTAAAAAGGGAAAGTATGTGAGATACAAGTGGTATGAATACATAGCAAGTTGGTGGCTCTGGGTTCTGTCTCCAATAATGTATAAAATACAAAAGTAATTTAAGAAAGTATAAAGGATCTGAGTAGACATCTCACCAAAGGAAATATATGGGTATCACATAGGTGTTTGCAAATGTTATTTCATGAGGGTTTTGCAAATTTAAAAACTATCAGATGTTACTGCACTGTATTAGAGGAGCTACCACCCTAATCACAAATGACTGGAAGTCTTGAAAGGAAGGCAGAGGTACAGGAACTCCCCTCCCCCCCATTCAGAGCCACTGTAAATACAAAACCAAGCCACTTGGGAAGAATATGTGTAAGTTTGTTCCAAAACAATATATAGCCTAGTTACTGGATGATCTAGCAATTAATTTTGATTCATGGTATTTATGCAAAGAAATTGATAATTTATCTGCTCTCAGAAATTGTATTTGGGTTTTACGGCATCTTTTTTCATAATTATCTAAACCTGATAAAATTAAAACCTTTTCTCTTCTATTTATTTATTTATTTACATATTTAATTAATTATTGTGAAAAAGTCTTACTAATAGTCCAGCTGGTCTCAAACATAAAAGGCTTTTACCTACTTGAGCCTCTACAATGCTTAGATTACAAGCATATGCAACTAAGCCTGCTAAATTAAGTCTCTATAAAAATTTTAAATACAACCCCCGAGTTTACCCAGTCAGTGTGCTTATTGGTTTAAGCCTAAAAAAAATTCTTGCAAGTATGGAGGTATGGGAAGATAATTATAATGGATATTTTATCTTAGTATTGTTTGCAGAAGTAACCAAAATAGAAGCAATCTAGAGAAATAGAAGATATTAAGAAAATGCATAAGTAAATTATACTAGATAGGTACGAGGCAAACATATTATTTTTATACAATAGCAAGATATAAACAATTTCATTATGATGCTGGACTAAATCTATATAAATGAGATATAATTCTTATGATACTTATCAAAGCATATATTCCTTAGAAAGGTGCATTCGAAAAACAATCCATAGTGATTAAGGAGAGGAAGGAATGAGAGAAAGGTTAGTTATGAGGTTCGCAAGTGATGAACTCAGGAATGGCATTGCGTGGCTCCTGTGTACTTGAAGCACCCCCAAGAAGATCAAGAAATACAATAAAAATGACTTACTTAATAAGAAAACATTAACAAGTTATTAAAATTTTATCCAACAGAAGATCCACAAGATACAGATGTTTATTTATTATTATACCCCTATGAGGTAAAGAAAGAGTAGAAAGTACATTTTCTCAAGGTCACCCAGGCATTAATGAAACCATAGAAAGAACAAAGCACACAGACAAATTAGAGAGCCAGGTTCTGCCACCAACATCCTATTTTTTCTCATTAGAGTAAATAAAAGAGGAAAAAAAAAAGGTATAAGGAAATAAAAGTGGAAAGCTGTCCTGGAGAGATAATATATAGTGTAAATAATTCTCTTTTCTCTTTGTAGTAGCACTATTTACTGAGTTATTTCCTAACCTAGGCAAAGAGAGAGGGTGAAATCTCTACATTTCCTTCTACTGATCTGTAGCTTTGTAATTCACGAGCGATACATTTGTCAAAAGTCTTAATTTTTCCTTTTCACTCTGCCCTTGGGCTGACCTTCTATTTGCATATCCCGTCTCACTGTATTTCTCACTTCTCAGAGCTGGGTGCATTTAGACTGTGATGCATTGCTTGGAGATGCAGACTTCGGCAGCATAAACCTCAATGTTCTTCTACATATTCGGGGGAAGGAGTGGGACAGGAAGACAATTTTAGAAGTTAAATGGAAATGTACATAGTTTTCCCACAATGAATATGCTGCAAAGTATTTAATGTCAACTCTTTTACTCTTATTGGGCCTTTCATGAATGACATTGAGTTAATAAGTACACTTATACTTAGTTCTGTTAGCTTGGTTGTGTAGAAAAAAGGTAAACTGAAGAAAATATTGTAAAAATGTTGCCAGCCCAGGCAAAGAGATCACAATTCCCCTTCTAAACAAACTGCTGAGTATATGGTGGTAGATATTTATCAACTCATTTATGACAGATTCTGATGAAGATTATGATTCCAGGCCAGGATAGAAAAATGTGCAAGACTCCATCTTAACAGAAAAATCTGGGTGTGGTGGTGTGTGCTTGTCATCCTAGTGACTGTGGAATGGATGTTCAAATGGAGGAGGATCATGGTTCAAAGCAGCCAAAAGTGAGACCACATCTCACATCTCAGAGCAAAAAGGCTAGAAATATGGCTCAAGTAGTAGAGTGCCTACTTAGCAAGGGTGACACCGTGAATTCAAACTTGATTACCAGTAAAAAAAAAAAAAATTCTTAAACTATCTTTGAAGATATTTAAATACATTTGAAAATATTTGATATTTTAATATATTTAAAGATATGAAAATAACCTTCAAACTCAGGGACTGAGACTTGAGGATAATGGATCAAAGCCAGCCCAGGCAAAAATTTTAGGAGACTCCATTAACCATTAAAGCCAGAAGTCGAGCTGTTGCTCAAATGATAGAGCTCCAGCCTTGAGCAGAAAAGACTAAGTGATAAGGCCCAATCCTTGAGTTCAAACTACAGTACTGGCACACACACAAACACAAAATAATTCTCAAATAGAGCCATTTATAAGAATTAAGAATATTCTGTTAGATTTATTTCCACATAAAACTTTTTATGTTCCATATATATACATACATACATATATATGTACATATGTATTATACACACAGTACTTATGCACTTTCAACTGTTTTTGGAGATTTGTATCATTATGAGCTTATCCCTCAAAGTTGTAATCATGTATCTAATATCATTTCTTGCCATGCTATTTCAGAGGTTCTATGCAGCCAGAACACAAACTCACTTCTTCTCTTAGTTCACCATGCACATTTTCAGATCTATAAATTCCGATTCTCTGGAATGATCCAATAAAATAACCTGACAGAAAATGGATGAGTTCAAAGATCACTACCTCGGTGAAGATTGTCCTTCTCCTCCTTCAATCAGAAAAAAAAAAAAAGTTCATGAAAAGCCTAAGGCCATAAAAAAATTGCTCCTGAAAAGCCTCAGAGCATAAATCAGTAAACATTTTGAACAGCATCCTTTATTGTAAGTTTAATAATGGGCTGCTCCTGATTTAAGGATCTTTAGTAAAGGCCATCCTATCATCTCAAAGCCCATTTTACACCAAAGAGGTAATTTAGAGTCGCACAGCATAGGGCCTGAAGAATTGTGCTTATCCAGGGAAATGCTGCAGAATGACCATAGCTCAGAAGACTACCCAGAGAATGGAGGACTCCTTCTAGAGTCTGTCTGGGAGTATATAGTTTCCATTTCAAAGAAACTCTCTCTGATTACTAAATAACCTTTTCTTCTATTTCATACCACTCTCTGTCAACTCTGTAGATGTTTAAAGCCAGCACTTCCTAATAGATTCTATATTTTGTTGTCTAGTTTTGCTGTTTTTCCTGCCCTCCTCCTGACTAGAATTTAAGCCTAATGATTCCAGAGATGATCGTACTTCTAAAATACATAAAATAGACTCAATCCTCAATTTTAATATTAGTCTTGTCTTCTTACATTCTACATTCTACTACTAAGTATATATTCACCAATATTCATGTTAAGAAGAAATTGTTTACTTTTTTTATTTATGAGTTTTCCTCATTGTTCTCACCAAATGACTTCAATAATTATTATTTTTATTTCATTTTTGCTTCAACATTTCTCAGTAGGAGATAAACTGTAGGCAAGGTATATAAAGAAATAGCATTAACACACTGGTTTGGAACCAAGAATTTCTTCCAGAACTGGGAAGATGTATCTGAATGGAGTAGTAACTATGTTCTCGAAGCAAAGTATCTTACTGAGCAGGAATGTTTTGACAACATAAGCAGCTTGCAAAGGTTAGGCAGTAATTGCATCTTAGATTGCAGTTCTGTTTGTAGGGCACAGAGAATACAAGTAAGTTCAGTGCAGGTGGAGATAAAAGGCAGGAGGGTTTTCAATCACTGATTCCTGTTTCTTCAATAATACATGCTACCTTTTCCCCTTTTCTAAAGAACACGCTCATATTTTTGTCACAGTGTAAAAATAATGAAGTTCATCTCTTACAATTCTATTATCTTTGTGCCACAAAGGAAGGGTGACATATATTATCTGAGTTTCAAACATTTATTCATAGCATAAGTCTATCATAATTCTGGAACAAAATATTTTCCCTGACATTTGAGAGTCTTTCCTGAGCTTGCCAAATCATTGCTTTGTCCTCTACCAGAGCTGGTAATAACATATTTGTGAAAATGATATTTAAGTAATGACATCAAGGTTGATAAATTGGTGCTGGGCTATTGTCATTTCCTAATCATTTTTCTCTTGTTGCATACCTAAAAAATATATTGAGAAACAGCTTTTCACCCATGTAGTAGGAAATTAGCCTATGTCTACATTGAGTTTTAGCTGAGAATTTAGGTGTAGGGTTTTTGGATTAGTCTGTGAGGCCAAACCTCTGAATAGAATATAAATCTGAAGTGAAATGAAATTGATTTTTCTACATGTACTATATCAATCACTTATAAGATAATTTTTCAATCCTATAAATGGGAATACTGCTATTTCAATAAGTATTACTTTAGACTTAGGATTCTACCTAATCCAAAGACTCTTAATTGACAAGAATCAGCAGAAGATTCGGTTACATATTGGTAAGAGGACCCCAGTCTCAGTTTCTTCTTTGTGATTGTAGGGTGGGGCCTCAAGTCTGTACTTCTAATAGCTTGCATGTTTCTGTTTTGAGAACCATTCTTTGAGATTGACAAAGCAAATCATTGACTACTGAATACTTTGGAAACTAGTTATTACTTGTTTTCAAATAGAAGACAATGTAAAGCCACCAATTTGATATACTTTATGAAAACCTTCTAGTGAGGGATATTTTCTGCAACTTTTAGACAATGTTTAATTAAAACATGAAAAAAATGATGGGCCATCCACTAAAATATAGTTTCACTTTTCATTTTTTAGTCGATGGACTTCAAGACTGATTCACTGAGTCCTAGATTTTGTTTTATGGCAAACACACGTCACTTGTCCCCAGATACTGTCAGGTCCTTCTCTAGATAGACAGTATGACTGGCAGATTGCAGCAGGCCCTTATTTCAGTGACTTCCACTAGGATAACTCATGCTGAAGCCGACATTCAACATGGATTACATAAAGAAGTGATTATGGAAAGATCTCTATTTTCGGGTCTAGTATGCCATGAAAAGAGAAGGAAAAACAGTTCAAATTTCTAAAGTCAAAGCAAGCTTTAGACTGGAGTATTTTCAGTTTGTCAAAAATGCAATATACAGTGCTCTTTGATTAAAGAATAATCCTGAGTAAGAGGTTTTGAGGGAAAAGAAATAAGAAACAGCTAATGAGAATGTATTTACTTGATGATAAACATTTTTCCCAGATTAGAAAGAAACAGTCAAGCAATCATACTTATTCTATAACTTGATGATATTAAAATTATCAACAAGGAAAACTCCAAGGAGAGGTTGAGCGGTTAGGGAAGACTATGGTGGATTCATACTAGAATGTTAAACGAGAAAGGCACTCTATTTCTTCACATTTAGGATCTTTTCTTCTCTTCCCAGGGAATTTCCTTCTCGGTAACTGCAGTATTTATGTTCCCTCTCTATGAAATGCTCATTGTGAAGAAGTATGGGAAGAGGAATTTCAGAATAAATTACTTGTGTCACAAAATGGAAGTAGTAAACTAAAAGAAACTATGATATTACAATTCGGCTGACTCCAAGGAGACCTAATGAATCAAGAGAGAGTCACAAGCGAAGACGTATTTTTCAACTAGATAGAGTTGAATAACCCCTCACACTGACCTCACCCTATTCATGCTGGAAATTTCTTATACTGTGTGCTGATTTCTCTAGATTCTGTACAAACTGTCAGCACCCTCTGCCAAAACATTTTTTCTCCAAGTTATATGGTGTATGACAGAATTTTCTAGACATGAGATTTAGATTTGCAAAGACTTCATGGGTCACAATGATATGATTTGAGGAATTTTTAAATTTTTTAACTCTCACTTGTGATGTGGTGGCTCATAGTAATGACTAAATTTTTCAGCAGCAGTTTTAATCATATTTTTCCAGGTTGTCTAATATCTCCATGCTATATGCTGAATTGTGTCACCCCCCAAAAAAAACGAAACAACTGGGGATATTGCCTGGTGGTAAAAGTGCTTCCCTCCCATAAATGAAGCCCTGGGTTTGATTCCTCAGCACCACATGTATAGAAAAAGCCAGAGGTGGCGCTGTGGCTCAAGTGGCAGAGTGCTAGCCTTGAAAAGGGCGGGGGGGGGGGGGGAGGGGAGTTTACTTCTAGCTTTTAAGAACTGGCAATAAGACCTCTAAAGTTGTGATTAAGTTTATATGTAGCTATTACTGTTGGCCTTAAATCAAACTGATTTGTATCATTATAAGAACAGGGAGTTTGGACAGACTTGATGTATGTGCCCTCAGAAGATTTGTGAAGTACAAAGGGAATTCCACTATCTACTAGGCAAAGCAGGATGCCTTAGAGAAATCAGTCCTATCCAAACTTGATTTTGAACTTCTACTCTCCAGAACTGTGGAAATCAGTCAATCAATCAATCTCTGGTTAAGCTGCCCAGTGCATTGAACTTTGTTGTGTCTACAGCATTTATATAACCTATCTTTTTTTTTTTTTTACTGTGAAATCTATCACTAAAATTATGTGTATTAGAATGGTTGATAAAAGTTTGGGTCAATAAGACAATAAGAGAGAATGGTCGTGAGTGAAGTGGAAAAGTTGAATAAAATCCAATGAATACCATTCTATCTTCTGTTTAAAACAGAAATGAAATTGAAGAGATAATAGCTAAGTCTCTCTCTTTCTCTTTCTCTCATTGGACACACACACACACACACACACACACACACACACACACACACACCTAACTTACATGAAAATACACAAATCAGACCTAAAAGAAAAACAAGTTCATCTGGTAAAAAATGTACTCCTCATAAGACAACAACCTAGAGATTTCTTAGCTGTTTTTGAATTCAATAATGATTGAGGAAACACTTGTAGCTTATAAGTAATTACTTCAGGACTAAGAAGTTGCAGATTCTATCATTTAAAATTAAGAAGGGCATGACATTGATCAAGATGCATTATATTCACAAACTGCTTTGTTAAATCAGAACTGCTTTGTGCAGGTACGAAAGATTATAAAACTTAAAAGTTATTGATTGCATTTCTCAAAGAAAGAAGAAAACAAAAACCAATGGCATTTAAAAATAGTTTTGCTCTAGATTAGTTCCCAACATGGAAAGAGTGTCTCCTGAAACTCTCAAAATATAATTATAGCTGCTGTCTTACTTTGGAACTGGTCTTGGCTTTGGGAAGAATTCATGCCACACAAAGTGCATAGCATGAAATGTTTCTGTCAGAGCACACAAAACAGAGGCAGACAAAAACAAACTGTCACTCTTGGTGACATGAAGGTTTGCTACAGTGTAGTAGGCAGAATTAGAAAACATTTCACAAGATCGTCTGTCTTTTTTGGCATAAAACTTATCAATACACAATATATCCTTATTTTGTAGTACTATTTTTAGTTTTCTGAATTCCTGTACCTCATAACATAGTGTAACATAGTAATAGTAAAGCTTTCTATGTGCAATTGTGTAAATCTACTCTACTTGCTCATATTTGCTTAATCACAAAAATAAAGAAAAGTATTTGTTTCTCAAGCAAATATGGAATGATAATAGTAGCAGTCTATATGAACATATCATATACTTTTAAATAACAAACAAAATATTAACAGTGGCATATTAAAAATTTAGTTATTTCTGTCTACATCCATATATATGTATTCCAGTATTGGGGCTTCAATTCAAGCCCTTCTGATCTCACTTCATATTTGGCTTCTTTTTGCTCCAGGCTCTCAACCATTTAAGCCACACTTCCATTTCTGACTTTTTGCTGGTTAATGGGAGGTAAGAGTCCTGAAGATTTGTCTCTCCAGACATGATACTGATGATACTCACATCTCAGCCTCCTGAGTAGCTAGAATTATAGGCTAGAGCTACCAGCACCATCAAAGATTTAATTCTTGGATTCTTCTTTTAATTTTTAAAGTTTTACACTAAGTATTATTAAAATGTGACTATATGGTTAACATAAAACAATAGGTAAGGAAACACATCAAGCAATGACATGTATATGTGTAACCCAACCATTTCTATCTTTAAAAAATTGCGTACAATGTCATTTCAAAATCTGACTATAAGAAAAGCAAACACTTTCTTTCATCTAACACACTGTACACCATGTAATTCCTTGTTTGTGACATTTATTTTTGGCACTTAAGTGAAGTTAAAACTTCAGACATTTACATAACAATTCAAATCCAGAATCTGTAAATTATTTTGTTGCCTTCCTTCTTTTTCAGTAACCAGTCATTATTGAAACATTACTGAAATATTTCAACTCATTCTTATAGTTATGAATGCATTTTCTAAACAATTTTCTGTCACAATAAATCACATTTTTCTATAGTACATGTACTTGGATTATTTATACCTTTGATTGTTAAAAGCAAACTCCTGATATTCAAGGAAAGATATTAAAGGAATTCATTGGCAGAAACTATATTTGTCCAAAGGCTAACATTTTGCTGAATACCTCGAAGGTTACATTCAAACAGATAGTCTGATAAGATAATGGATCCATTGTTTCTGAGGTTTATACTGCTAATAAAAGCAATATCCTGATTTTCTAATCACTTACTGTATATCAGGCACTTCAAGTACTCCTTGTTTTATTCTCACATTAAGCCTTATAAGTGTACAGCATTATTTCAATATTATAAATTTAGGAAACTGAAAATCCAAACAATAAAGTGTTCAGGATAGCAGCTACTAATATGCAGGGTTTGGATTTAACCCAGGTCTATTGACTCCTGTAAAATTTACAATCTGACTAAAACAAAATAGACAGCCTTTGTTTATACATTTTTTGTGTGTCATTTCTATTGAGAAGTACTCAAAGAGAGTACTGTATGATAAATGGTTTAACACTGCCAGGCACTGAGCTTCGTTGGAATTTGTAGGTTATTTTTCTTCTTCTTCTTTCTATGCCCCTCCCAAAAGCTTCAATCATGAAGTCTTTTCTCAAAGCATATGGTCTTTTATTTATTTTATTTTTTTTTCATATGGTCTTTTAAAGATATCTTTTTCCCCACTAGTTAAAAATATTTGCGATGGAGAATAACATTCTTTACATCCCGTATGCTTGCTTGTCTCTGTAGGAAGTTCGGTAGATCTGTCTGTCTGGACATTGTTGAAGAATTATACATCAGATAATATTGGCCGGTGGCAGAACACACAAGAATATAAAATAATTGCATAAGGAATTTTCATTTCATAGTAACTGAAGATGGCACATTTCAAATAGTATCCCAGAAGGAAATAAAGCGTCAGTAATGGTCTTCGTCATCACCCACCTGTTGGCCTCCTGTATTGATGGCTCTGGCTGCCCATTATGGGATATGTACTGTTAAGATGATGGACAAAGGAGAGAGTTTGGTTCTCAGGGGAAGTAAAAGGCAGGGAAACTAGCCATCATTTGAACACTGAGAAATGTTTCCTGCTCTACTCAAGGTCTGTCACAGTGTATGACCTGCCACTGTGACACTGAGAAAAGAAGTATTCGGTAAAATTGCTCCATCTATCCGGAACACCAATGTCTACTTTTATTTCATTTCAAGGCCCCCAAAAGTTACTGCTGAGCTACATATGCAGATTGAATGTTAAAAAGTGTCTTGGGTACCAAGTCAAAAGTGGAAATACAAGCCTGTAATCCAAGCTCTTCAGAAGGCTAAGATGTGAGGACTGTGGTTTAAAGCCTGCACTGGAGAGAAAGTTTTTGAGACTCTGATTTCTAATTGAGCACTAAAAATGTCAGAAATGAATCTGTGGCTCAGGTGGTAGAGTGCTAGCCCTGAGCAAAACAACTCACAACACAATGCCTGGGCTCTAATGAAAGTCACAAAAATAAATAACTTGATTAATTAAAAAAAAATAGTACAGAGATGTCAGTGATTATCCTTAAAGATTCTCGAGCAAATAAGAAGCCACCATATTTACTACCCCAAATCATTGACATTTTATGACACCAATACACTCGTCTTGCTCTCATCGGCCTCAAACTATGCAAACAGAAGCATGGCGCGGTGGGTGGGTCGGGGTGGGGGGTGTTCCTGCTGCTGATGTACGGGAAACTTTATTAAACTTTACCAAGGAGCACTAGTGACTCCCGTGGAAAGACAAGCCCTAGGCTGTTTCAGTTGGCGCGCAGGTGTTCGGGAGGCCTGTCAGATTGCAGCACATACGCAGGCTGTCTGGATCATCTGTCTCAGCAAAGAACTGGGATGACGATGGAGAAAGCTCACTAATGGCCAAGTCACAAACTCACATGGTAGAAAATTAATGGGTGTTCTGCTTCGTGAACAACAGCTTCTAGTCTTTTAAGGACCACGAAAAGCAAGCTAACTGCTGCCCTGGGTCCTAAAACACAGCCGGATTACTTCTAAGAACTCAGTTAAATAAATAAGTAAAATCTTTAGGGTTGTTTGTTTGTTAACTGGAAAATGTGGAATGGTGGCAGGCACACCCAAAAGATAACACGCCATTCAAGGAAGCCTTTCTCCAGGCCTGGGCTACCTCTGAAAGCCTCCCTCCTACATCAGCTTGAAGGGGAAAAGAATACCATCACCCAGAGGGGCCAGTTCTGCTGAGAGAGTTGTTTACCACTTGCAGCAAAACAAGCAGACCGTGGCTCTGGGGAAGGGCAACATCTTGGCTTTCTTAATGGCCCATTCATAGTTCCTCCTGACAGCTGAGAGCTCTGCACACGCAGATTTCACAGATCTCCTTGCTGTGGCTGGGTCACGCTGAACCCGAATGATCTCATCGCCTGGATGTGGAGAGCTCTGGGTGTTCCAGCCGTCTGTGCCCAGCGAGACTGGCGCATGGCATTTGGGTGGATTCCACCTCCATGGCTGGAGACTTCGGGTGGGGCTCTCACAACACAGACTTGGTTCTTAACGATGGGATTATGCCTCAAATGAAATGGATGAGACGACACGACGTTTTCTTGTGCTGTGTTGCAGCGTACCCATATTTCTAGTACTTTTCCCATCGTGGGTCACTATACTATGTATGTGCTTCCATGGGGCACTGGAACAATGGTGCAGTGTATAGACGGAGAAGTGCTTAGTTTGCTTGTCTGTTTACACGCTACATTCCTTGCATCTGCAGATTCATGGTAGAAGGGAATCGGCAAGTAGCAAGGATGGAGCTCATCCTTCAGGGAAGTTGTTCCAAGCTGGATAAACGTTTGTACACCGTGTAGTGTATATGACCTCAGTCAACTTACAGAAGTTTTCTAGGCCCTGACCTAGATTGTCCTATCGCTCCTCCACTGAATGGAGACATTCAAATAGAAGTGAAGGAAAACAAAGAAAAGCATGGGACAATTTATGAGTACCTCAAAAGAAGAAGCAAATGGACACAACTCAACTGATTGGCAAATTTAACGAAACCAAAATATTTTATTAAATGTATTACATACAATTATGTATGCTTAATTGAATGTATATTAGTATGTTATACATATTCAATCAACCTTTGTCTCAAGTAATAACATTTTCAAAAGCAATATTACTTTGAAGTGATTTTTAAAGTACAGCATATATAATTGTTACTTGATTTTATAGTAATAAGAGGGATTTTTTTTTTCCTGAAATGTCAAGTTTATAATTAGGATTCCCATGACATAAAGATTATTTTGCTTAAAGACATGGGGTGCTTTTCAAAGACTTGAAATCTGTGCTCTGACACTTAAAAAATAATTACTGAACTTTTAACATTATAAATCAATTTAATAGTAATTATTTTTTTTCTTTCTGACTTTTGTCAAAATATAATATAAACTACGTTGAACAGTGAACCTCGAGATTTGTAAAACGAAATTTCTGCAAATGAAATTTTTATTTAGATCATGGATTGAATTTAATCTGGTACCCCTTTAGAATTTTATGTGTGCATTTTGGTTTAAGGGTTTTAGTATTACCACTGAGTTATGAAGCAATTATAGATAAAATGGATGAGTATTTCCACACAACTCTTGTCTAATGCTTCTTGTACTTATAACATAGTTGTATCTTCTCCATGTAACTGATTTACTCCTCTAAATCAGTGATTCCCTTTCAGCTCAAGAATATTGTCTCTTATTTAAAATAAAAGAAATCTGTCGAGCACTGGTGCTTGAATCACAGGAACTTGGAGTTTCAGGTGGCACCTGCTTTAAAATAATGCTGCTTTAGCAATATAAGTATTAAAGTCAGGGATTTTGACCCTGTATTTGAATTTTGGTCTCAAGACTTTGTTGTAGAAAGATGGGGAAAAAAAGAATTTTAATAGTCTGTTCTTATTCCTGGTTTCAGGGAAATTAATTGTAAATGTATAAATATATATTCCCTTCCTAACTTTGTGGGACCTTTAAGTTATAATGCCAGAGTTAAGGTATCCTGATTGAATCATGAAAGAACTTGGCTTTAGGGTTATCTGTTTTGAACTCAGTGCCTTAAAAGAGATTCTTCTCTGTCAGATATATATATATATATATATATATATATATAT
Source organism: Perognathus longimembris pacificus (assembly GCF_023159225.1). Lineage (NCBI taxonomy): Eukaryota > Metazoa > Chordata > Mammalia > Rodentia > Heteromyidae > Perognathus > Perognathus longimembris. The sequence goes on from NC_063184.1 coordinate 23,359,534, forward strand.
ATATATATATTTTTTACTTCTATTTCCTTCTACTTTAGCTTTACCATTGCATGATTAAAATTTTTGTGTCTGTTCAGTAACATTAGAAATCTTTGGCACACAAAATGATTTTATTTTTTACATTGATATAAAATAATTGAATTTACTAGCTGGCTCTCCATTTCTTAGGTATTGAGTGATAGGGTGTTTTCTAGATGTATGTTACTGTACATGTTTGTAAATATATATGGATTTTCCCACAAAAAATAAAAGAAAAGAAATCTAAGTTATTTTAATTAAAGTTAGTGCTCAAATTTTGATATATAATGAGGATATCTCTATCTGTATTCATATTTATCACTGTGGTTGCTTTTCTCCTTTTTCAAATGAACTATTCCTGCAGTCAGAAGCACTGGTTTAGTACCGTTATATTTTCCTTCACTGTGTGGAAATGCTCATCAAAAGCCAGCCATAGTGGCCCTTGCCTGTAATGCCTGTTACACAATGAAAGTCGTTTAGACCATCCCAGACAAAATTAATGAGACCATATCTCAAAAACAAACATAAAATTTAAAAAGGCTAGAAGCATTGTTCAAGTGCTAGAGCATCCACTTAGCATGAGTGAGATCCTGGATTTTACCTGGATTTTTGAAAAGAAAAAGAAAGGAACAGAGAAGGAACAAGAAGAGAAGGAGTGAGAAAAGGAAAGAGAATGACCAGAAAGTTATAAAAGGTAAAGGTGCAGAAAAAAGTTTCAATATCTAAAATGTATATAAAAGATACTGGCATTTACTTGAATAAAGGATTATAAATAAAAGGAGATCCAAATTGTCTAATATGGAGGAAACTGGGTCAGTTGAAAAAATTCACTTTTAATCTCAGGATGAAAAATCTAATTTATTCAGGATTTTTATTACTTCACAATTCATGACAATTAGGTTAATGCCTACATTGAAGTTTACATTTACATTATCTCTGAAGTAAATGTCAGCTTACCTCTCTATCTTTTTATCTTTATCAGACTTTTGTTTCAGTGAGCTTGAATAGGGTTGAAGAGTTATATGTCATATTTTAGCAAATTGAATACATAATAGGAGAAAATATTATTTGCATTAAAATATACTTAACAGTTAATTATGTATATTTATATAATTAAGATAAAATCTATGTAAAATAAATATTGTTTACAACAGATAATTAGATGCAGTATCAGAGAGAAAACATGAATTCAGGACACCACAGAAGTCAAATGATGATAAAAATTGAAGACATGTGGATTGTGTATGCTTTCCATCACTATGTAGAAAGTGTGTACCCATCAAATACTTCTTGAATTAAATAATTTAAAAACTCATCTTTAATTTTCATATAAGGCTTATGATCTTAATATGTGACAAGAAAGAATGACTTGGTCTAAATTAACAAACAAGCATTATTACAGAGTGAAGCTGGTAGCAATAGAAAGTTTAATTTATCCAGACTAACAGGCAAGATAATATTTATTGGTTGAAATAAAAATGTCAGGATTTCTATTTGAGTCCAGATCTAATTTCTGAACAAATTAAATATATTCCTGACACAACAGAGGGAAACAATATGAGAGTTACAATTTATAAATACAGAGAGTATGACTGAATGATGACTTGGATCCAATGACTTGGAATCATCTGACTAGGAATAAATAAAATGATAAACATACTTATTGAAGTGGTGGAATATTATTTTAAAAATCTAGTTCTCAGTTCAGTGCTTCAAGATATTGAAAAACTTCAAAGGAAGAAAATAAAATTATAATCATTGCTTCTAAGATAGATAATAAATAAGGATAGAAATGCATAACAAGGTCAGAGACATGTATATTAAAGATACGATTGGCAATGTAATGCTACTTGAGAGAGAAAGGGTAATTGGTGAGTATATTGGTAAATATGGCAAGCATAACTTGTGACAGATAATATGTGGCTCTTTTGGACAATTCCTGTTCACATGGTGCTTTGGGCTCCTGTTCAAATGCTGCTTCCCATAACACTCCAAAGTTTACACTCAAATTCTTCTTTCCATACTACTCTGGGTGCCTATTCAACCAATGCGAAGAGACAGAGCTGATCATGAATTAGCTTTCAACAAATCACTGCAAAGGATAGAAGAGGGGATGTGAAAAGTGCCCTAGACTAGAAAAACTTCTATCTGAGAGCACTCCTCTTTGCAGATCCTCTAGTTCATGAGTCTTCTTCCTTTCCCTCCTCTCCACTCCCCTTCCTTCCCTCAACTGCCCTCCCCTCCACTCCCCTCTTCTTTCCTTTCCTACCTTTCATGTCAGTTTCAAATAAACTTACTCTCCTGCCTTTTCATTCTCTAATAAATGGGGAACTAGGATCCCTTCCCCTAGACAGCATCAATGGGTGTTTTTCTTTCAATTTTTCTCTTCTCTAATTTTGCATACATGGTTGATTTTCTCACTTCCATTGATTGATTTAAGCATTATAATAGCCTGAATGGTTTCTCTCTCTAATTAAAATATTGAAATTTTGGTCTCTAGGTTACATTATTTTGGTCTACGGCCTTCAGGAGAGGACTAGGCCCTGATGGCAAAGAACTCATGACTAGGATTTCCAAATTATAAATGGAGATGAAGTCAGTAGTCCAAAACTTGCAAGTTTTCTTAACATAACTTCAACTTGCTGCCATTCTGACCTCAGACACCAAGACTGCAGTGCTAAGAAATAAATTTCTCTTGTTTATAAGCTACTCGGTTCATGAAATTCTGTTATAATCACCCAGACTGCCTAAGCAAACGGGATTCATGTTCTCATTATCTTATTCAGAATTACTCAGGTAGTTTTTCTAGTTTATTTCCATGTCTGTACCCTCTCCCTTACTGTTCATTATTAATAAACTTTGCAGATATCATTTTTTCTATTGGCTATAAAGAATCTTAATAAAGGCAGGTGTGCTTCTTCTCTTGCTTTCCGTGATTCCCCTTCTCACAGGAATTCAAACTAATAATGTGTGTGTGTGTGTGAGTGTGTGTGTATCACATCCAAATATACAATAAACACAACTCATTTCCATTGACTTTAAACAGTTTTTTCTGTCATATGTCAGACACGGTACTAAAAGTTTGCAACACAAAGAAGAGGAGCAATTATGTTTTAATCTGGTTAGAATTGGCATATGCTATTACAAATTACCTTAGAAGTAAGTTATTGTTGCTTACAATTCTAGATTTGGGATGTCCAAGATGAAGGCACTAGCAGATTCAAGATCTAATGAAGACTCGTTTTCTGCTTCCCAGTTTGTTCATTGTTGCTGTGTCTTCACATAGATTAAGAGCAAGGATGTTTCCTTCCATCTTCTTTATAAGAACACTAAGTCATTCATGAGAATGGATTCTTTGGGACTTGGTCTTTTCCCCAAAACTCCCATCTACTTGATTCTAACAATTAAACTGGGGTGGGAAAAAATGCCAGCAAACAATAGCAACTGTGTAGTCATTATACCACAGTGTAGGAGCCTGTTGAGTATTAAGAACTTCCTTTGATCTTGTAGAAGGCTAAGTAATGACCTCCAAAGAGACCCAGATCCTAATCCATCTTTTTTGCCAATGTAACATCTTAAAAGATCTTTACCAAATCTCTTTTGACTTGAGCAGATAGTCCTGGATTTTCTATGTTCATAAATGAGTGCTTTTACTAGAGAGAGGCAAAGGTATAGGTCAGCATACAGGAGGCAATGAGACACTTAAAGCAAGACACAAGCCTGCACTCTGTAAAGAAGGAGGAAGGACCAGTGAGCCAAGGAATGCAGCCCTAGAAGCTGAACAATGCCAAGAAACCCACTTTGTTCCCTCAGAGCCTTACTGGGAACATATCCCTGTAAATACTTTGTTTTGGTCTTTTGCCATTGACTTTAGTCCTTCAACCTCCAGAAAATTAAGACAGTAAATATAATCTCTTTTAAGCTATCAAGTTTGTGATCATTCATTGCAAAAAATATAGGACTTTTTTTTAATGCTTCTCATTCTTGAAAACTCTGAATTCTTAACCACAACTATGAAATTTTATGCAGTCCACAGACATCATATGACAGAATAGAGCTGACTACTTTAGTATTACTTTTCCCCATCTACTTCTTGGAGACACAGTCAATATGTTTCTATAATACTGGAGTTCCGGCTCCTTAACTGATGAGTTCTTTTCTTCTATTTATATACCCCTATGTGTTCAGGAAGTACTGCTTTTACAAATAACCTGTAATATGTCTAAAATATACGCTGTCATGCTAAGTCCACATACAGTTCCTTCCATAGGGTTTCTCCAATTTCTCAGCACCCTCTTTTACACACACCCTACTAAGCTGAAAAGTCAGTACAGATTCAGCCAAGATGCAAAACACCTGGAAGCAGTGTTTGAAGTCTTGGGAAGATAGATCTTGGCAAGTAGTTACAGGTGAAGTGGTAGATACAATTTATATGGAATAAGTAGAAACCTGAGCACCCATCATTGATTTTTATGTGCTCCAAATGCTTAGGTTTAAAAGTCAGTATGCCTGGCAAGGGAGATACAGCAAGACATTTGGATGGATGTAAAACACTCTTTAGAAGAAAATAAGGCCTCTGAAAAGTGTAAACAATTACCAACAAAGGAATAAGAAGAGCCACTTCATTTCACAGGAAGCAATCTTGAGAGAACTGCAGTGACCTGACATATAAATGACCCGAGTGGAAGGAGAATTCAAAATATAATGGAGCAAAAACAAATCACCTAAAATGACCGGATGACTTTCTCAAGTAGCAGTGCTAACCTGGTTTGAGGGAGGACATATCCCTGGCTCTGCTAATTGGGGGAACATTTATGCCATAAACTCCCCAATGCTAGAAATATAGACGCAGTCATTGACAAAATTTGGAGAATCATTCTGAAATATTATCAAATACAACTCTAAATGATCAAATGATGATGTAGAAATATTCCATAGAGGTCTCAAGTACTTTGTTATTAAGCAGATTTTCTTTATTCAAATAAATGATGAAACATGAAACCCAGTGCAGTGACCAATAATGAAATAAAGCAACTTCATGTAAATCAGCTAAAAGATGCTAAAATTCAAAACACCAAGAACATTGAAATATGAAGTCTCCAGCATTATCAGATCAATTAAGTCTTTACTTTATTCAGCCATAGTGACCTAAGGTGAGTGATCTTATTTTCCACAACTAAGGACAAGGTAAGGCCGAGATTTCATTTGCAAGAAAATGAGCTAGAAAAAAAAATCTGATTAGGAATGCTCTTCAGCTTGAACTGCAACCAGAGGACCTAACAGTGCTTGTCGAGAACAAAGTGAAGTCTCCAGTCTTTATTAGCTTTACAGGTCAAACAAGGAACCTGCTGTGAGTAGAAAATGAAGGAATTCATTCAGTTGCTTTAAGAAGCATGGATTTCATTCCCTGAGTTCTGCATGTACAATAGCTCAGCACATTTGTAAGAAAATTTGCAATGGTTTACCTTTTTTAATTTTCTTTCTTTTTTATTGTTATTGTTATGTCAGTAAAACTTCTTGAATTGCCTTCAGAACAGTGACAAAGATATCCGCTTAGATTTGCTGGACCAATTTGTTTTAGCAGAGAGTAGATAGACCAGTATTTCTGAGGATTTCTAGTACTCTACAGCTAACGTGCAATGTATCTGTTAAAAATAAGCCTTGTGAGGGTAGAATCACATAAAAGGCAATGCTTACCTGCTATTGCCTTTGACTCTTAGACTCTTAAAATTTGTTAGCTTGCAAGGCTGGAGTCATAAGTTCAAATTCTGAATATTATGACTTCTGCAACAAGATTGTGTAGACAATCCTCACTTGAGGCATTCAAATTCAATTTTAATTGTGCTGGCAAAAAAAAAAGGGTGTCTAGGTCTCCATTTTGTTCTGTGTCTATGAAATAGTTTGGTATTCTTATCATGGAAATAATTTTCAGAATTTGTTGATAAGTGTAAGTCTATACTCTACAAGATATAAATACATATTAAAAATATCATATATAAAATGTTAAAATGTAAATATTTGGGGCTGGGGATATGGCCTAATGGCAAGAGTGCCTGCCTCATATACATGAGGCCCTGGGTTCGATTCCCCAGCACCATATATACAGAAAATGGCCAGAAGTGGCGCTGTGGCTCAAGTGGCAGAGTGCTAGCCTTGAGCGGGAAGAAGCCAGGGACAGTGCTCAGGCCTTGAGTCCAAGGCCCAGGACTGGCAAAAAAAAAAAAAAAAATGTAAATATTTATTAATGACATAAGAAGCCCTCATGAATGCAATTCAGAAATTAGTATTCTAGCAGGCCAGATTTTCTTTTAAAGATCATATTGTGCCACTTTCATCCAGGCTAGTTAGAATGTCTGCCTCTTGCTAATGCTCATTATTATTGCTTAATACAAACCCAACATTTTGCTAATTTACTTCAAGTACTTAATATTAAAGTTGTATACTCAAACTCTGTAATGGTTTATTTTGTACTATATGATCAGCTGTAAGTTCTATTCAATATGTTTTTCACCTCCCAAATACTGTATTTTTCATCTTCACAAGTGCAACTTTGGTCTATTTAATGTTCCTTATGTTGATCGTTTCCTTCACTTTCTTGGCTCTTTTAATGTCTTTGTTTCTCTTTTTTTTAATGCTACATGTAGAGATGTTTCTGCTGATTGATTTTTTTTCTCTTTACCGGTCTTCTTTATCTCCTTCTTTTCATGACTAGTAATTTTTTATTGAAATATTGCTGGGTGCTGATTTCATTTGCTGGAGGGAATAATCTTTTAAATATGTATTTCACTCTTACTTCATTTAGCACCTAAGTCACTTGGACACACAGTAGGTTCCATTGCTCACCAGGTATTAAATTTCACTGGAGGTTTTGGGTGTTTGGTACAGGCCTGTAGTCCTTCCTCTTTAGAAGGCAAATATCAGGAAGATTCAAGGCCAGCCTAGGCAAAAAGTTAGAAACTATCTAACCAGCGCAGTGGGGCATGCCTGTTGACCCAGGAATACAGAAAGAGACATAAGCAGAAGTATCATCGTCTGGCCCACAGCAAAAATTCAGGAAGTAACTAAATACATTTTTTAAAGTCCCAAAGTGTGCCTGGGAATGGGGCTTAGTAGTAAAGTGCTTGCCTAGAATGCATGAAGTCCTGGGTTCGATTCCTCAGCTTGACGTGTCGCTGTGGCTCAAGGGGGAGAGTGCTAGCCTTGAGCAAAAAGAGGGCAGGGACAGTGCTCAGGCCTTGGATTCTAAGCCCAGGATTTCCCCTTCCCCCCAAAAAAGTCCCAGTGTATCCTTTAAATATAGAACACCTACCCACCAATTGAAAGACCTTAGACCAAAACTTAGTATCCAATAAATACTAGCAAAAATAAATATACTTCTGTAGATTGACCTAGAGCAACTATTAAGGTAGGTAAAATTTGGCCTTATGAAATAGTCCTAATACTGCTCCCCTACAACTTGTCCATTGAAATCCTCACCCATTAATTGATGGTGTTAAGAGGTCCTTAGGCCTCTTAGGATTTCTCTCTGTTAAGAAGTAGGCACAAATGAGCTTCTCTACCTCTCCTGCCATACAAGAACGCAGCTACAAATTAATGTGTATTGAAAGTTTCAGTGCTGAGGTAATACTATACTTCCAGACCCTCAAGGATTATATTTTCCCCACTGTGGCTTGTAGGATGCAAACTCTTCTTCTGTGTGAGCTGTGGGAAGTATTTTTTTTTTACCTCTTCCATTCCAATTTGCCTTATTTCTAACTTCAGAGTGATCACAGAGGCACTGTGATTAGTACTGACTTGAGTACTGTGGGGAAACCTTCTGTAGAATTGAACTCTCATGTACAGTCCCCTCCCATTTAGCTTGTGACCTGGTCATTCTATTCGCCTTGCCTCCCAATGTATTCTCTCTCCTCAATCCTGAGTTTGCTACATGCTGGGTTCCTTCTCTCTCCATTTTAACTTGGAAAGTCGACTCCAAGATCACCATTGTCTAATGATTGAAAGCTGTAGATTAATAGATTTTTATCTGGATATTTACTTGTTTAAGATCACAGAGTAAATTTAATTCCTGCTATTCTACATTGGATATAAATGGAAGCCTTTCTCCAGGTTTTATAAACAAAAGTTATCTATTTTTCCCATGAAAGAATGATGCTTTGATGATGAGATATGAAAATTGAAGTGAGAAGCAAGCCTAAGCAGAAATGTCTGTGGTATTATTATCTGTAATTAATTACCAATACCTGGAAATGGAGCTGAGGCTTGTGTTAGAATACTAGCCTGTGGAGGGGGGGTTGTTGGGGAAGGGTGGACGGGGTGGGGGGCGGGCGGAACTCAAAGACAGCACCCAAGCTCTGAGTTCAAACCCAATGGATACACATACGTAAAAATAAAGTATATAAAAAATAAAATACAGCAGCTATCTCACTTATACATGGAACACTGCAATAGGTGACTCTTTATTTCACTTTCTCAAAATTGAAAGGTCTAAGAGCATGAACAACTTTTATTTTTTAGATTTACAATGATCATTTCTATCTTTATTTTTTAAAAAGTAGTAAAAATTTTACAAGGCCAGATTGAATAAATTTCAAGCCAAATTAAGAGCCTCACTTCCATATCTAATAAGCTGTAAATGTACAAATAATTAATTCTTATTTTACAATGGTTATACATAGGTATCTACTTACCACTAATGAAGTGATACTTTTATAGACTGATGATACCTTACAATGTCAACTAATTGATACCTAACTGGAAATCACATTTTAATTCCAAAACTGAAATTAATAATTTTAAAATTAAAATTGATTCTTACTAGTGCTTTTGTCATTCAAAATTCAGCTAAATAAAACATCAGAAAGCAGGTACTTGAAAGGGGTGGGCTAAGACCAAGGGGTAAGGGGGAGACAAATTAAGAGAAGAGAGGGAATATGCAAAGAAGAATCCAATGTACATTGTACAAAATTAAGAGGGAGGGAGGGACGGGGTAGGTAGAGGAGGGATAAATGAGAATGTAAAAAGGGCTGACATTGATCAAGAAACATTGTATTCATAAACTGCCTTGTTAAATGGCAACCCCTTTGTACTACTTAAAGACAGTGATGAAAGAATTTAAGTAAGACATCTTATGAACTAACTAGAATTTCTGTTGTGGGTTTTACACTCTGTCCCACAGCAGGAATGAGGCATATAAAAGGACGCATGCTGCTTGCTCAGGGCTTGATACTTCCGGTTCTCATTCTTGGAGCTTGTTTTCTTCAGATCAATGACATAAGTCAACTATCCCCATCCTGCAAGTGTCACCTCTATAGCTGTTTGCAGCGCACAGCCTCTTTCCTGAGCTGGCTGCACTTGCTGCCCCTGGCTGTCCATAGCACCTGCTCCATATCCTTAATGTCTCCCCCCTCTTTCATCTCCATTTCAGCTTCCGATTTCCCTCCATGACCTCACCTACCCCCCCCCGCCCCCCACTCAGAGGCTCCCACAAGGACCCTGACCCCGACATTACCTGGCTTTCCCAACTTTCTTTTGAAAACATGGTGGAAGCTTCCACAATCCCCCAACTCTTGCAGTCTGCATATCTTCAATCTAGCATTGTATGGATAATCCCACAATTTACCAACAATTTGAGCAATATCTGAGCTCTCTGGGCCTCTGGCTTCAGGTTTATGAATTCCTAGACAGTTGAACCCAAGAACCGACTCTCCCAAGTGAGCTTTCTGCATGCAGAAAGCCCTCTCCAGTGACCTCGTGCAAATTTCTAATTTCTCTTGGCATCTGACAACACATCTTTCCTATGATAATAGACTTTGAACCAGACAGGATTGTGGTGCATGACATTTGAGACTGAATATTTAGCCACAGTGTGAGGAGCGTCACTGGGCTTTTGTACCTGTCTTGACAGTTAGATGAATTATGAACTAATACTAAAAAAAAAAAAAAAAAAAAAAAAGCAAGAGCAGGTAACAAATAAGGTCATTCTCCATGCATGGCATTTGACTAACAGTGGCCCGCTCACTTGGAAAAGCAATACAGTCGGTTGGTGCTTGGAGATGGTGCTGTTTGCTCAAAACGTTATATCAATTTGCTTTACTGCTATTTGTGATGACATCATTAGATACTTTACATATCCCAGAACTCCTATATAAGTTATTCAGTGATAGGTTTATATTGAAGAATCTGTTCTACTGAAGAAGTGAATAATTTCACTTCTGCTAGGGTTTTGAAGTGGCTACCAAGCTGCACACATGGTGGCAAGCTCAGATTCTCACATGTGGTGGAGCTCTCATTTTACCTCTAGGAACAGAACAGATGCCATTCGGAGACTAAAGAAAATATTTAAGCAAAGTGATCGCACTCCATCTGTAAAACTCGCCCTTATGGAATGTTCTTCTGTTTTAGAAGTATACACTAATTGATGAAAAGTAATGAGAAATGGAATGAGGGAATCATATATCACAAGATACTCTCTCATCTTACTTTTTCCTTAGATACCCCTCTAAATCTGGGGCACATAGATTAACGAAGCATATTTCCTCAGGCTCAGTAAGAGTATAACTAAATTTATTATTACTAATTCTAGGGAAAACACTAGTCCCTATCTGTTCTGGTCCTTTTAGAATTAAGTTTTCATTCTTCTTTCCATGTTTTTTCTGTTGTTGTTCCTTTTATTTTATTTTTTTTTAAATTCTTGTGTTTCTGGGATTTAACCTAGGGATGTGCACATCATAGCAAGTTTTGTGCCATTTAGATACAGCTAGCTGCATTATTTTATATGTGTGTTAATTGTGCATTCAGATGATTAAAAATTTGCCTAATCCTTTGAAACTGGGAATCTCAGATTTCAGAGTTTTATCCAAAATGAATTTTATATACATCTTATTTTTAATTTAATTTTATTGTCAAGGTGATGAACACAGGGTTACAGTTAAATGATGTACTCACTACCTTACATCCTAATTGTTATTGGTTGCTATGGTTTTAAGCAACAGCTCTGAAATTGTCATGCTGTAGAAGTTGATTAGAGCTATTTTAAGTTACAATCAATTCTTTGTAAAGTATGGAATAACTCTTCAAAATCTGCCTCATTCTATCCCATCACCTTTTCCAATGGGATTCTGTTTTACGTGAGTTTATCTTACACAATTGAAATTATTCCTCCTCCTCCTCCTCCTCCTCTTCCCCCCCCCCTCCCCCTCCCCTTCCCCCTCCCTCTCCCCCTCCTCCTCCTCCTCTTTAGTGAAATCAGCAAGTCTTGAATTGATACACTTCTTCCTCAGAGTAGGTTACACTTAAGAAACCTTCAGTGACCCAATATGTAAATATCTTTTACAATGGACCATGAATACAAGCTCTATGTTTGGCCCAGTTAATATCATCAGACATTTATTCCTCATAACTTTATCTTTCCAAGTTGGAATCCGAACTTGAATACACAGTTGAGGACACTCAGCATGTCCTCTTCGGGTTTGTTGTTTGTTTGTTTATGTTTTCTTTCAGCTTTTAACCTATCCTTTGAGAACCATCAGAGTAAATATCTGGTGATTTTCAAATTTATGTGTGACCAACCTGGATGAACAGGACTTCCTTCTGTTCTTCTATGCAAAGAAGGCCAGCAAGAAGGTACCACAATTGAATGGGCAGGAAGAAACTAGACACCCAAATGGCCTTCTACATCTATAAAGAAAAATATTTATTTTTATGGCTAAAGGTAAATTGGTTTATCTGGTTATTTCCACACACATACCTTTAGAAATGTTTTCCTGAATATTTGGGCTACTACCCTTTTCTGATTCTCCTAATCTATCCAAGAGGGCTTTCTTGGCTATTCTGATTATTATATCTATATCTAGGTTCACCAGTGACCATCTGTCTGCTTCCTCATCTAATCATTAAAACTGAGTACCTGATATACTACAATATTTTTTTGTGTAGGATGTCCAAGAATTAATATAGCCTCTGTCACTAGTTCTATGCACTGAAATTAATAATGTGACTCTTCTAGGTTCCACTTTCTTTTTCCCTCTCTACAGCATTATCAGCATTGACCTCAGTATGTGTTTGTCAATTTGTTTTGCTTCCAAAACATATTTTCATTTGTATCTTCAAACAACACAATTGCAACCAAAATCTGTTGCCCTCCTAATTTTCCCATATTCTCTGCTACCTTGGTAAAATGGTGGTTTTTGTCTCACCATGTTCCATTTTCATGCAAAATAATCATATTTCAAAGATGAGTCACTAGGGAGACAAATAGCATTTTTACTTCAGCACTCTCCCAGCTCTAATGTGTTTATATTCTCTTTGAGTAAGCTAAAATAACCTCAGCTGTGTAAGAATAGCTATCATTAAATAATCATAATATAGTAAATAATATCATTAAGTAATATTATCTCCTCATCATTATAGTTGTAATTTTGTAGGGTTCATTTAAATATGCACAAACTAAAAAGTGATATACATATGAATATTGTAAACTAGCCTCTACAATATCTAAACTTGTGTCTTCAATGATTACCTGGAATCTAAACTTCTTCACAACAAAATTAAAAAGAAAAACACAAGCATATTACTTTAGATTGTCATGTATAAGTGATATGGTAGCTTGATATAGAAAAGCCTTACAGTATTAGTCAGGTAAATATTAGCAATAACACTTTTGAATTAAGACAAGTACATTTTGTTTATGCACATCTTCACATGGTAATGTTTCCACTAAAATGTTCTTTTGACTGTTTATCATTTTCAAATTTAAAAGTATGAAAAAAGTGCTCATATAATACTAGAAAAGTTGATGTATAATTACATTATCTAAGAATGATGTTGATTACAATATTGAAAATATTTTGAAAAGTAGCAAAGGGTCAATATGGTGATGATCAAGTAAGTATTTTTTTTTTTTTTTGGCCAGTCCTGGGCCTTGAACTCAGGGCCTGAGCACTGTCCCTGGCTTCATTTTGCTCAAGGCTAGCACTCTGCCACTTGAGCCACAGCGCCACTTCTGGCCGTTTTCTGTATATGTGGTGCTGGGGAATTGAACCCAGGGCCTCATGTATACAAGGCAAGCACTCTTGCCACTAGGCCATATCCCCAGCCCCAGTATTTTTTTCTAATAAGAAGGAATTATAAACAATAAAACACAGTAAATAAAAAATAAATTTTAAAATGGAAAATAATAGGAAAGTAAGGAAGTGATATCTAGTCCTACTTGTAGACACAAAAAGACCCCGAGGAGGGGTTGGAAATCAAGAGTTGATATGTATCTGAAAACAAGAGTTAACAAAGATGGAAAGTTAAGTAGGAGCTATATACCTTCACCAATTGTGACAATGTCTTAAATTCAAGCAGTTCGATAATCCACGGCGATGATAACATTCTTTTGAACTCTGGAATTCAACTGAAGGACCTCAACTCTAGACTGTCTGACTTACCAATAGGTAGTCACTTATCTATATTTGCCATATTATGACAGTTCAAATGTGTTCACTAGTCCAGTATGTTTTTGTTAATGTGAACATTGTCCCTAAAAATGGTAAAAGCAATGTAGACTACTGTTTTTAACCATATTTCATTACAGAGAAGCACAGTGTGCAAAATTACATTAGTTTCTAAAAATCCAATACTGAACAGAATGCAATATTGCTTATGAAAAGCAATAAAGGACAAGAATATTGCAAATGGCTGTGAAATTTTTAGTTCCTTTAAAATGCTGTAGTCAAGAATATAAGTTCTGTGAACATCTACTTTATGAGTCCATTTTTGTAGTAAAATAAACAACCTCTTATCAGGTGTCAAGTATCACCAAATCCAATTTCATTAGAAAATAATGAAACAGAAATTCAGGTTGGATTGAAAATGAGAAGAGAACCACCTTTCCACCCTTCCAGACATAAATCACCAGCAAAGAAGCTGGGACGCTGCACTGGGGCCAATATTAAGTATAATACTAAGTATGGTATTTATATTTAGTTATTTATTTATCTAAATAAATAATTTATTTTGTTCATCTACAAAAATGTTGGAAATCTAGTTTGCTCACAAGATCACTTAAAATTCCTAGTTATTCTAAAATGGATAATAAACTCCAATAGCAAGTACTCATTCACAACTGGCTCAAAGAATTTGTGTTACACCTACACGTATGACATATATTCATATATGTGTACATATACATATGTATACACTAATAAAGTAGTTGCATTTTTATAAGAGTGACTGACAACTTTTACTGAACATTCACTGTGTAATTGAGTTGATCTTTAAAGTCATTCTGTGAAAAATAATATAAAAAAAAGAATAATATCAATCAAACCTGAAGTTCTGGAGATGGGTAACTTTGTCACTTTTCTACACCAAAATAAAAGTCAGAATATGCAGTTCCCCCATTGAAGCTTGCATATGTTTCTACCATTCTGGTTTTCCTCCACTGTATAACTTAATGTGACTATTGCAAATTCATTTATGACGTTAGTTTAATGGGGCATTGTACAGACAGGAAAATTGAGTCTGCAAATGATCAAGTAGTTTAATAAAGAGATTAACATTTCTCCATGCAGAGTGGCATTCAGATTTGAGATTTCACTTAATCATAAAGTAAGAATTCTCAAGCCTAAGCTTCTGGAACAAGTACTCTACTTGATGTTATGTGCTATCTAATGACAATACCAAGAAAGACTGGTGAATATTTTCAACTACCATAGCAAGAAGGGTGGAGAGAAAATTGTATTATTTGTGCCTGTTTCCTTGGTGTGATAAACTTACTCCAGAATTGTGGTTTGAAGCCTGTCCAGGCAGGAAAGTCTATGAGCCTCTTATCTCTTATCTCCAATTAACCACCAAAAAGTTGGCAGTAGAGTTGCAGCTCAAGGATTACACTGCTCATCTTAAACAAAAAAGTTCAGAGACATTGCCCAGTCCCTGAGCCCAAGCTACCCCTCCACACATACACACACACACACACACACACACACACACACACACACACACACACACCCCACTACTTTACTGTGTAATTTTATTAAATAAATGTGTTGTTATTCTTTGACCACCAGGAAATGGGGATAATAAGATAATAAGAATATCTGTTTGTTGAGATGAAGTAAGGCTTAAAGTCAGCTAAATGACTCATAGCATTTCTGATTCCTAATATCTGTTGTAGATATTATTGAACAAGGAAATCCATCTACTGAAGTACAACTCTCAATTTTATTCCATTTTTTTTCCTGCTCTGTTTCTCTGAGTTTTAGAAACCACATTAAAAATTTTGACGTTGATGAGAATTTAGTTTAGAAAAAGCAGTTGGATTAGGCCCATTTTTCTTAGAGATCATTTTGTTCTGGAGAAGATAATATCTCAATTATTGTTATTTAACTGGAACACTGTGTTACTACCATAGATTGAACTAAAATGACTAAAATGCATCCTATACAATGTCTGCAATTCTTTGCTAGTCGACATAATTCCCCCCAAATGCATAAAAGTACAATTTTTTTTCTTTTTTAAAAGTATCAGAATTTGAACTCAAGTCCTTCACATTACTAGGTGATCTTTGCTGGCAATTTTGAAGATACAGTCTTGACAGCTTTTCTGGTAGGGCTGGCTTTGAAACATAATACTGAATCCTAGCCCCCTGAGTATCTAGTATTTCGTAAGTATCTAAGGACCTAGCTACAATAGTATGTAATTATTATATATGTTTCAAAGATGGAAAGAATTTATTTGTGTAACAGATGTATTATTCCTATGGGGGGAAAAACTTTCCTGAAAACTTCCTTTCTCAAAAATATTGATTTCAATTTTGTCTTTCAAAATAAATATGCTTAAGATTACCACTGGAACTAAACTACAAAAAACAAAAATGTGAGGTAGACCATTTCACCTAAATATATTGACTGTCTTCTTTCTCTTAAGTCAGAGTATTTAAAACATACAGTGTTTTCTACTGTTTCTATCCTAAACTGTATCCTTTACAAAGAAATAACTTTCTCAAATCTATAATTATTATAGTTATTATTATATATTAAATATGCTTCAGAACTATATATAAATGGGTATGTTTTAAATTATGCATTTCTGAACAAAATCAAATTAAATTGAATATAAGGTACTCATATTGATCATATTAATATCTGGTTATACCATACTACTATTCTCTTGTACATGACCAAGCTATGCCACTTCTCTTCTCTGAATCTAACAAGGACGATCCAGAAATGACAGACAGTGGGCACTGTTTCATTGAATTACACACATTTCCTTTAGTTTTCTTGGATTGAAATAAAAAAATTCCAAGTATTCATGAGTGCTTTCTATAGGATAGAGTTTTTATTTTTATTATTATTTTATTTATTTATTTATTTATTTTGGCCAGTCCTGGGCCTTGGACTCAGAACCTGAGCACTGTCCCTGGCTTCTTTTTGCTCTAGGCTAGCACTCTGCCACTTGAGCCACAGCGCCACTTCTGGCCGTTTTCTATATATGTGGTGCTGGGGAATTGAACCCTGGGCTTTATGTATACAAGGCAAGCACTCTTGCCACTAGGCCATATTCCCAGCCCTGAGTTTTTATTTTAAAATGCTGGTAAGGGAAGTGAATAGGACAGAAGCATTCTGAAAAAATAGCAAGTACCAGACTTATCTAGAGTCTCAGCATCTGTATTATGTATGAGACAGATTTCTTGGTTCGATATGCTTTGTTTAAGAAATTAGTTACAAACTGTTGGGTAATAATAAATATTACAGGTCTTTTATATTCATTTTTGCTAAACGAACATTAGATTATCAGGCTCCAAAGGATGCTGACATTTTCAACATAATTATGCAGACCTATTTGGGGGTTATTTTAGGGAAAAAAGAAAAGATACTTCAGAAAGTTATTTTATTCCCCCAATGGAATATTTGTTACTGTGAAATAGTTGAGTTTCTAGGGTAAAGGTGTGGGTAGAGCATTGCTGTGGTAGGGATAGTGTTTGACTGTGGACTCCACAGATCCCCAGTGTGGTAGTGTTGAAGAGCAGGAACCCTCAGAGGATGAGGCCTAAAAGAAACTAATAATATGCAGGTTCCATCCTGGGCGGGAATCACTGTTGGGAAATGAGCTGTGATAAAGGACACTGGCCTTTGTCCTTGAATTCCTCTTCCACAAACACCTTCCTTCCTTTTCTTGGGTGGCCCTGCCATTTGAAGCCATCTTTTATAAACAAGTCTGTGAGCCAAAAAAAAAGCAAACAAACAAACAAAAAGCTAGAGGCTTGGCTCAAGTAATAGAGTGCCAGCCTAGCAACTGCAAAATCCCGAGTTCAAACCCCAATACAACTAACAAAGAAACAAACAAAAAACTGCATGTATACTGTTTTCTAAATTAAGCACCATTGCTTTTACTTTGTAATTAAAGATTACCTTATATCATATGTGCTTGTAAGACTTAGAGCAGGAAGGCAAATTGAAATAGATCAAGAATTTGTGAACTGATGTGCTATTGAGCTGCAAGGAGGAATAAAAGGCTAAATTACACGAAGGCAATGATGAAACTACACAGTCCTACCTTTCCCCCTTCTAGTGCTTAGCTTTATTTATGGAGTCATAGACATATTTTGCCATAATAAAAGAAGGCAGAAATATTTAAGATTTCTAGGGAAATTCCATTTAGTATCATTGAAATGGTTGGGTACTTGGTCACTGAGAAATTTATTCTATAGCAATCAGTTCTGCAGCATGTGAAAGACTAAAGCAAGCAGAGCATAAATGACACATGCTTTGTATTTCTCTCTCAAAATTCATTCAACTGTTTCAAGGAAGCAAACACAGAAAAGGTGTTCACTTTCTTTTTTTCAGAAGATCAGACCATGATATAAATAAATGTCATTCTGTATTCCTTTGTAGCTGATACTATACTTCAAGTGATTTTTATATTTATAAAATAGGAGAAAGAATAATTGCTATTTTACTGGGGAAATTTTTCAGGTTTGAATATGACTTGAGAAATGAAATATAAAATGCCTTCCTCTTCGATAATTTAATACAATTATTTGCTAACAGTCACTGTGAGATCTTATACAAAGCTTTGGTGAGGAAAATTATTGTGTGGAAGAGATATATTGATATATTTTTTAGGTTCAAAGAAAATGAAGGACAACACCTGAGTGAAAAATAGAGAGTTATTTTCTATATTGTCTTTTTTTCCCTAGTGATAGTGATAGTTATGCTGATCCTGACAAGGTAATGGAGATTTTTAAAAGAATAATTTTACTGTAAATGCATTCATTTTACACACAGCTCAATAATATACAAAGACTTTTAGTTATAGTTATGTGCATTGAGAAAAAATTATTGACTTTTTTTTACTTTGAACTGAATGTGTAAGTAATATTATATATGCAGAATAAAATGCGATGTTTGTAACCGGAATGAAGGATTTTTGAAATGACTTTGAAAGCCTTTCATAGTAGAAAAAAATAGAGAAAGGAAGAGAACTTATTTGGCTGAAAAATAATTGGATTACTACAGAAACTTCTCAATTTAGGGAAAAAAATAAATAAACTTTGACGCCATTGGGAATGTTGTTATAAATTAAATCTCATTAATGACCTGCAATGAATGAAGGTAAATAGAATAGCAAAAATTATGTAAATCAAGGTTAAAAGGTACTCAGAAGAATAAATTGAACAACCCGAAGACATGTTAAATGGTCATTAAAATCATTCAAATAAATGTCTGTGTCAATAATCAACCATTTAGTTGTTCTTAATAAAGAGCTCATTAGGAAGATTGTCTGATCTTTATTGAGGGTGGAGACAGGTTTGCACTCATTCACTGTTCCAGATTATTTTATTTCTTATCATGGCCAATCCATTGGAGTGTTTTACCTCAAATTCAGATGAGGCTAAATAAATGACACTTGTCTATGTTTTGGAGACTTTGACAAAATGGATCATGTTATGCAAGGAAGAAATTATTATCCTACAATATAAATAAATTGCAAGGAAAAGACAGAGTTTGTGAGCTGTTCTGAGAAGATTCATGATTACTTCTTTTCTAGATAAAATATAGGAATCCAGTATGGTTGGCCTTACACCTCTGAAAGTTTCCATGTCTAATCTCAATGCAATAACTTCCAAACTCCAGTGAAGTTAAATAATTACTGATCCAAACAGCTGTATTACCTGCCATATATCCTTCCCAGTTTCCATCTAAATGTTAAATACAGAAAAGAGAAATTACAAAAGACCGAGGAGACAACCAAGAATTATGGAATGCTGCAAATGTAAAAGCAGCAAGAGAAAAGATTCAGACAACAAAGAGGATCTACTTCTTTGATGGTAGGCAAATAAAATCTAAACCATTTTTTCCCCATTAGTCATTTTCTTGCAAGTTCTGAGACTTGAACTCAGACCTTGTCATTCTTGCTTTCTCACAAGTGTTCTACCACTTATGCCACAACTCTAGTCCAGCATTTTTTTTTTTTTTTTGGTTAATTTGAGACAGAGTCTCCAAGGCCTTTTAGTCCAGGCTGGCTTAAAACAGTCATCCACCAGGTCTAGGATTGGCAGTAGGACCCACTGGATACTAGGCTTGAATTAGCTTTTGAGCATCTAAGTCCAAGGAATGAGTATCCAATGTAGAAAACAGGGAAAATGCTTTAAGAGGTTGAATGTAATACATTTGTAATACAAATGCATTTGTATTTTGTATTACAAATGTAATTCATTGCCTATGGGTAAGTTACTATCAGAAAAAGGCAAAAGTTTGGCTTATATAACTGAATGGAACCTCTTGGTGATATCAGCCAATCTTTTGCCTTGTTGCAGTCCATTCAGTCCTGATGAAATGCAGTATCTGAGTATAAATGATAGTTATAGAATTATGTGAAATTTCACTACTGCATGAAAAATATCTTCAGTTCTATTTTAGTATGCCTATACACAGGAACATATTGGCAAAATATGCCATGAAAGAAGAAAGGTTTTCAAGGAGAAGTTTTGAAGATGGGGTAAACGGGTAATGCTAGAGCACCAACCACCAATCAGGAATAGACCAGTGACCCTTCTGACCCCTTAAAAGGGGTCACACAGAGCTCCTGATCCTTACAGTGGTCACTCCTGACTCAATTGCTCTTACCCAACCTTCCTTAATAGGCCTAGACTCTAATTAGCCACAACACTACATGGCTTAATAAGCCACTCTTCACAAATGCTTTCTTGGCTTAGGTTACTTCCCATCCCATATTGCCATTTCTTGAGTCTCCCACCCCGCTGAGCTACTTGAAACCGAAGTCTATCCCAGAGTCTGCTTCTGTGCAGCAAAAACTATGACACATGACAGAGCCTAAGACATGTGCATTTATTGAAAGGCATGATGATTGTCTCATATTGAAATGAGTGTATTTTTTATGCTGGAAGGGATATGTTATCATTTCTAACTACAGTAGATTCCAGACTTCACAGCCAACTATCTGAACTTGGTTTAACAAGAATGACTAGTGATCTTTTCACAAGGATCAGAGACGCTGAGGCTGCTAATTTCCTACTTCACCCTGGCTGCCATGTTACCAAAATTATCTGATAAGTCCAATCAGACCAGCAGTCCTTTGATTTGTTGCTTACTTCTCCGTGCAC
Source organism: Perognathus longimembris pacificus (assembly GCF_023159225.1). Classification (NCBI taxonomy): domain Eukaryota; kingdom Metazoa; phylum Chordata; class Mammalia; order Rodentia; family Heteromyidae; genus Perognathus; species Perognathus longimembris. The sequence continues at coordinate 23,380,163 of NC_063184.1, forward strand.
TTATGACAACACAGGATAAAAAGGAGCCATGAATCCTTGAACTCTTGGGTGCTTTTATTTTGTCAAGCATTCATTGCAACTTAGGGTTCAACCTGCCTATAAGCACAAGCCGCTCTTGGTAGATTGAATGTTAACAAGACATGGTTTTCTGGCCATTCTATTTGCATAGAGCCTGCTCCTGCAGCCTTGCATTCACGTCTTAATTTGTACAACCCTTGAGAGATTTAATAATGTGGATATTGAGTTATTTAAAGCAATTTGTATACTTATTTTATTTCTTCTGTTATTTATTTTTCTTGTATGTCATTTAGAAAAGGCCAAGCATGAAATTGGAGCTGCAAAGCAAGAACACATTTATTGATATGAAACTGCTCTAAAAACTCAATAGGTGTGCAGCTAAGCAAGAAGGGTAAAGGGGCTGAATAATTCATTGAACCTTTAAGCATCAATAAATAACTCTTAGAGTGAGCAATGTCAGCTTTGCAACATTAGGTATGCAATGTGAGTATAAAATGCCATCTTTAAGGTGCCATGTTGTGAAAGTAGTCAAATAAACAATGTTTCATTCATTTTTATTAAAAAAGATAACATGAATAATGTGGATAATAATGGAGATAAGAAATTTATGAATACAAATATTCAGAACTGGGAAATTTAAGTTGTTCTGTGCACTTCTTCAAAAATCGATCTGCATAGTTCAAATGAGTTGAAACATGGGTCAGGATATAATAAAAACAGCATATTTTGGCAGAATGGTATGCAATGGTGAAGTTATCACTGTAACAAGACATCCAATGTCATTTACTCCTGTACCTGGAAAAAGTGACTAATATATTCTATGCTATCTTTAAGACAATATATATGACACATTCTTATATAATGCTCAATAGCTGATGCTGTCAGTTCTCAGTAGAGTTTACTCAAATGTATTTGTGGAATTGTTTGTTAATAAAAAAGTCATTCACAATGGTGCTAAATAGATATTTAGCAACTTTTAAAAGTAGACAATATTCTTACATAGTTTGAAACATGGCTATTAACAAATATGTCAAAATGTTTCTTAAAAATTTAAGACAACCAAAATATTGAAAAAATATGATATGCTAGAAGAAATATGACCTTCAGAGTCTGAGAGATTCAGTTATTTAGATTATAAAATTAATTTACATTAATTACTAAGTATTTGTGATTTAGAGGTTTTTTTTTTTACTTATTACCAAGTTAATAATTCCATCTACTTTCTATAGGTTTATTCTGTGGCTAAGCACAAACATACATATATTGTAGCATACTTGCACACATAATTTACAATATGCTATTATAGCAGTTGTTAACTAATTACTAGTTAACTATGTATTAATGTATCAACTAGTATTGTAAATTAGTATGAATATCAAATTCCTAGTCAATGATTCGCATGTCATTTTCCTTTTTTTCATAAAACAAAAAAGAAAGAAGAAAAGCTCTACAGATATGAAAGTACAATTCTAGATCTGCTTGGAATTAAGTGTATAATTGGATGAATAGAAAAGCATCAATAACAAACATTTTACAACCAGGTAATGCCTCTAATTTCTACAATACAAGGGTATTTATTGTATAGATATTGAATCAAAGATGACTGAAATGAATAATTAAACTTACAGTTAGTAGGATCATTACTCTCATCCATGGCATAAAATACAAATGAATGGCTGTTTTGTCTTGTAAGGATAAAATGATACCTTCTATATAATAAATTTACCGAATATACAGAACATTAGGTAGTTCATAAGACATAGCAAGAAAGCAACAGTATGAAGGCAATTCAAAGTAGAAATGGCTTAAAAATCTATTAGGTAATTCATTACGCTTTCAGAAAGAGAGTTATGGAAGGATATCTCATGCATATATTGGGTCTCTTAACATGTCTACTTAACACCACTTTTTAAAGAAAAGATATATATATGTGTGTGTCTATATATAAATTACAGAATTTAGAGGATTTATAGAATAGGAGAAGTGTGTATATAAAAGTTTAATGCTAAATGTCTTTAGTCTATAATAGAGAAGATAAAAAGTAATCATCATATGTAAGAAATCTAGTTGCTGAAAGAGTGAAAATAGTTTCACAGCTCATAAAAGCAAGCGATTGTCTAGTTGAGATTTTGTGAATCAGAAGTTCGATGCTGTGCTATCAGAGTATAAAATAGAAGTGGTTTAATTCCATGTTTTGTTTAATGTATTAATTTATCTTGATCAAACTATTCCACGCAGTTTCAGAAACAGAAACATGTAAACTTTATAAAATTTTGGAACTATTCTGTGTGGGTTCTTGATATTTGTTATAAATGGAAAGAAGATTTACAATATGCTTTATCATAGAAGTTAGGAATTGACAAGAATTGGTGAAGAACCACAAAAGCAGGGTTTTCATTTCTTGAGTGAATGTTAGCTATATATTACCACTTGAGACTCCAGACCAGAGAGGAAGGCAAACACATTCTTTTCCTATAGCTGTTGAGCATTTAATAATGATAAAGAAAATAAGAAGCACAATGACCAAAACAAAACCCCAAAAACATTTTTTGGGGGGTTGGGGGGTGTCAGTCAGGGGAGTTGAACTTTGGGCCTGGGTGCTGTTCCTGAGCAATTCAGCTCAAGGCTAGTGCTCTCTCTGGTGAGCAAAAGCAGCACTTCCCGTTTTCTGGTGGTTAATTGGAGACAAGAGTGTCATGAACTTTCCTGCCTAGGCTGGCTTTGAACCTCGATCCTCAGATCTCAGTCTCCTGAGTAGCTAGGACTACAGGAATGGACCAATAGTGCCTGGTCAGACTTATTAGAGGCCTCATATTGTGCTGGGTATTAGTATATACACATTAAATTCTCAAAGCTATTGTCCTTATAGTTTTTCACATAAGGAAACTGAAGCCTAGAACAGTTTTAGTAATAAAACTGTCCTGAATCTTCTTTTTTTTTCCTTTTCCTTTTGTTATTATATGATGATTCTGTCTTATTTTTCTTATATGTAGTGTATTCATGTGTATATCTTAGCGATAGTTGGGGGGAATATACAGCGTATCAGGAAAAGCAGATGTAAAATGCAACAGTGGAGCTCTTAAATACATTCTTGAATAAACTTATAAGTTGGAGTGTACCAATTTATACACAGCAATATACAGTTTGCCTTTGTTAAATGCAAATAGAAATACTCTCCAGAGGGCCTAAGAAGAAATGAGTGACAAATAGAACAAAAAGATAGGAATTCTAAGTCATGTCTAAACATTTGAAATTTTAGGTAGGTTTGAACTTAGAAGCTAAAATTTCAGAGATCAGAAATGCTTCACCCTTCTTCATGACACAGCAGAAGGAAATGCAACTAGAAGCAAATCCTGTCTGACTCTCAAAGTGTATCTGTGAGATCTTTTTCAGGTGAATATTAATGGGCTTTAGAGTAGTATGTGCTTTAGAAAGGATGATTTCTACTTTATTAAGCTTTTATCTTGTCACCACCGCTGTCGCCTAGTAGTTTTTGATTCACAATTAGCATTAAATGTTTTTGATATAGAAATGATTGGATGTCAAAATAAATAATCTTTATAACACTTTGTTTTTCTTGGAGCAGTTAAAGAAGCCTACCTTCTCAACCAAGATCTCAGAATTGGTAAATGATCACTTGAAATTTCAAATGAGAGTGTGTCCTTGAGGCCCAAGGTACCAAACTCGCAGCACCGTTAGTGTATAGAGATAGTTAATACATTGCTAGGCCAAATTCACAAATGACATTTCACCAGTTTTCTGAGATTATCCATATATCGCTGTAATAGCTGTTTAAAAAGGAAGTTCTTTTTTCTTCATTTTAACACTTTTAATTTTAGTTGGTAACATAATGTTTCCAATTTATGGAATTCATGTGTGTTTTAATGAAGTGGGCATATAAATTGCTTTTGCACAATTTTAGTTTTAAATGATACATAATCATACAATTTTATGATGTGAAATGTTTTATAAAACATAGATTGTCTCATGACCAAATCGTAATGTTCACCTTACTCATTTGCTCTTGCTTTGTGGGAGAACACTTAAAATTATTTTTTGTAGCAGCATTGAAATCCCTCCTTGCATTAAACACACTTTACATCCAGCTGTTATTATCATAGCCGATCTTATATATACATAGTTAATAGCCTACAAGGTTGTGGTTGTAAATTTAACATTTTAGACATTGCCACCAGACTTGAAGATTCCTGCCAAGATAATTTCAGAATGTCGGCCATGGCTACAATATATGTACTACTACTCTGTGTTGGAACAGCAGTTTCTTCATTTCTTAAATATGTTCAAGAGCTACATTTGTCCATACTGTTATCTTCACATAATAATCATACACATTTTAGATTAATAGAAACAGGTCAACAATGCCTTCATAAAGTACACTCAGTGCCATCAGAAATGCGTTAAAAGACTAAGAACTTTGTAAATCATCCATATCTATTTCAAGTGGCTCCTCTCAGTCACAGTTCTAATCACTCTAGAAATTTCACCATAGACATGGCAAACCTAATGGGCGATCAAGTAGCCATGAGAACATCTTATTTTTCCTTTATCTTATGCAAAAAGTAACTACGTTAAATAACTTTTTATGACATTGTGGAAAGACATAAGACCTATAACGTTGAGCTGAGAACAAGTTGAGTTTTACAAAAGACGAGACTTGAGGCAGATTCTTGGGCCTCATGAAACCAAGTTAAATTCTTTTGGAGGAGAGAAACTAGTCAAGCAGAGAAATTCTGTCTCTATCATTTTTGCATTATTTCTCTGGCATTCACTAAAGCTTCTAACTTTGCTTTAAGCACATGAATGAGACTTGTAATACACACAGCACTGTATTTTCATTTTCTCACCCCCCCCCCAAGTTTCTATAAACTTGCTGTAATCTGAGAGATTACATGACAAGTTAGATGGGTAACCATGTATACAGTTCATCATATGGCCCCAAAACACTCCAGTTGGTCATATACTGATAAGGATAGGTTTGACCCACCTCAGACCACCAATGCATCTTAATTTTACAATGAAAGAGAGTTGGCACATTATCTTTGCCTGCTTCCATGGGCTCACTGGAGAGCAGGTAAACATAGATGTCTTCCATATTTAGCAAACACCACATTCACTGGGTTTTAAATCTCCTGGTGGCTATCTTATTTTAGAATACTCAATTCCCTATTTGGTGGTGTTAAAAGGTGTAGTGTAAAGTGCATCCACAGGCACAATGGCTTGCATTATTATGCCTGTGTAGGTTCTGAAAGATTTCTCTTAGACAACAACAAAAGTAATATTGGCTTAATCATGATCAAGAATATCATGGAAGAGACATTCAAATCATACTTCCATAGATTCTTTCATAAGAGCAACTATTGACAGCTCCATTGAATTTAAAGCTATTTTGTCTTAATGACTACACACTACTTAATTTATCACAGAGGACACAAAGAAATATAGGTCACTCATCAGAGATTAATTTGCAAGTGCCATATCAGTAGAATAACAAATCCTATTTCTCATTTTTATATTATAGATTTATGGTACCAGAGCAATACATCTACTTACTTTTGGGTTGACGTGTTAGAAACGACTACTGATTGAATATTAAGATACATTTTTGTACTTTATTAATTCTAGCTGGTGTTGCTTTTGTTTCTGATATATAGTAAACTCAAAAGAAACTTTCAATCCAATAAAATTTGGAATCTTCTTTGAAATAAGAAGGAATGTTGTGTTCAGTACATGTGACCTAATTAGTGATTTTTAAAGTTTAGTGCTATTAATTACTGAACTACTGTCACTGGTCCAGTTCCAAAATGATCTATACATATTCAGTTTTTAACTGTTGAACTGATTTCCTGTTACCTGTGATAGAGATCAACAGAAAAATATGCAGCCTGTTTTAACCTTTCTGAAGAAATGGCCAAAGTGACCTGCTAGTGTTTAGTCGATTACTTAAAATGAATTATGGTCATTGATCATATTGAGGAATTGATTCTCATGATGGTATTGAAAAATCTAAAGAAAATTACCCCTCAGTAATTCTGCCTTCTTTTACTTTGCTGGTAGCACCTATAACAGAACAATTCTCAAAATCTCATTTCAGTCATGTGACTAGCCTGTCAAAAATCAAACTATGAAACCCTGGAAACAGCAGGCCAGGTGGCTTCTGAGATGAAGATTACCTTAATCTGAGGAACTGCACAAATCTTTTTATTTATTTATTTATTTATTTATTTATTTATTTATTTATTTATTTTTGGCCAGTCCTGGGCCTTGGACTCAGGGCCTGAGCACTGTCTCTCGCTTCTTTTTGCTCAAGGCTAGCACTCTGCCACTTGAGCCACAACGCCCCTTCTGGTCGTTTTCTGTATACGTGGTGCTGGGGAATTGAACCCAGTGCCTCATGTATACAAGGTGAGCACTCTTGCCACTAGGCCATACCCCAGCCCCTGCACAAATCTTATAAGGGCTGTCTACTGTTATTTTTAGGCAATCACCTATGAAGAAGAATGTGTCATCAATATTCCATCCAACTTGTCTTTAGACCTAGGGATTTTTCAAATGCATGGAGAGAAAAAGAAAAGACTTGGAAAACAAAATAAACAATGACATGCAATGTCAAATTTCTAGTCTGTGTGTATATTCTCATTCAGTTGACTCTCATGGCACCAGCTGTAACCCAATTAAATTCAACAGTGCACAGGTGTTCACAGGAATGACTAACACAAAAGCATACTTCCCTTTAGGGCTCTTAAAAAAATTAGAGTTCTTTAATTTCCATACACCTTCAAAACCAAAACCAAACAATAAAATTTAGGGGGAAAAAAGAAATTAGATACAGCAGGGGAAAAACACAATCAGCATGAGCTATAACCCAATTAAGCAAAATAGCACTCAGGTGCTTGCTAGAGCACAATCAAAATTGGAACAACACAAATCAACGTTCACTCTAACATATCTTAAAGATTGATGATGAATACCTATTTGTCTTGAGGTTACTTGAAGACAAGAGTTTCTTAAATTCAATTCCTTCAAAGAATTTTTCATTGTAAAGTGTAATATAGCGATAGTAAGTACAAATTCTTATCTGGATATTCCAGTATGGTACCCTAACATTTTTGATACCTGTTTTAGGTCCTCAGAGATATTCAATATAGGTTTTAATTTATATTTAGACTCTTTGAATTTCATTTAGGATGCAGAAACTACTACTCCCTTGTAGCAAAATGATCTAACTATTTGAAGGACTTTTCCCAATTTTTGTCAGTTATTTTAAAATCAAAACAAGATATTAGAAAGAACTATTAGATATGCTGATAGCATTTGTTGAGTAGCAGTCTATTAAATAATAATGATATCAATACCTAGTCACAGTAGTTGATTTATTTAATGTCACTATGCAAAGCTGTCAGCCCTATCTTTGATTCAGAATTGATAAGCAGAAGTAATCTTGAGCTTACTTTAATAGAAAATTATACCTTTCTTATGAATTCATTTGTTTGCAAAGTGTAAGGCCGAATTGAGCCATAGCATCTACATATCAAGATTGCTAGAAATGTGCAGCCTCATTTGTTTCATCAAAAACTCTAGACATGAGGGCCTATAAAAATCACTTTAAGCAAATTCTGAAAGTGATTCTGATACACTTTGGGTGGGCATTGTTCTACTCTATTTCTCTCTCTTGATACAATACAAAAATAGGGCAAACAGCACCCCATTTATACCAAGTGACCTGTGGAATGAATTATAACAAATCAGAGTATTACCATTTTCCAACTCCATATACATGCTGAAATGTAAAGTTTTCATTTCCATATTTCTGAATTTTAACTACTATTAAAATAGCTAAAATTATAAAAAAAAAAACTGATGACACAACTGGGCTAATTCAACTCTTGGAGAAAATCTCAGAGACAATTAGTATGTGAAACTCAGAGTATAATTGTTACTTAAAACATCACAGTTATTAAGTGATACATGAATTATTTATATCATTCTCATAATTTCATCTTGAGCTAAGTCATACAATTAATAGAAGGCTTTATTAAATTAATTCTATGATATTTGAAGTTACTCCTTATGTCCTTGTTCTACAAAGAATCATAAAATGAAGTGGGTTTTCTACATGCAGAACATATAAGTAGTAATATTTAATTCTTAGATTATTAAACTACCAGATACATTTACAAAGAAATATTCCACTATTTTTCTAATAGTAGATCTCTTGTGAGAGAGATTATGTTTTAAACTATTTTTATTTTTAAGTAAAATGATCCAAATTCTAAAATTGTGTCTCATTTGTAATTTTATAATATTTATGAACTTCAAATTATAATATATGTTTCCAATGCTACAAATAGAGTACAACTGCTATATTGACAGGCACATGCAGGTGAGTGTGTGTAAATGAGTAATAATTTTGAAACTTCAAATGTATAAAGATGAAATTGAGAAAAATTCAGTGAAAATTATTTGTCAAAAACATCATTGTAAGCTTGGCACTGGTGACTCACGCCTGTAATCCTAGCTACTCAGAAGACTGATATCTGAGGATCATAGTTCAAATCCAGCACAGGCAGGAAAGCCCGTGAGACCCTTATATCCAATGAACCACCAGAAAACTGTAAGTGGCACTTTGGCTCAAGTAGTAGACTGTTAGCTTGAGCTGAAGAACTCAGGGACAGTGTCCAGACCCAGTGTTAAAGCCGCACCACCAAGAAACAAAACAAAACAAAAATCCAAAAACAAAGCAAAACAGCAAAAACAAACTAACAAAAAAATCATTTTACATGGTTCTGAAGCCCCACAAAACATTTCTTAAGACAGATTGAATTTAGGATCATAAAACAGTTAAAAGAATAAAAATAATAAAATCAAGGGACAAAAGCTGATTAATGAGGTATTAAAAATCCTTCTATCTAGGGGCTGGGGATATAGCCTAGTGGCAAGAGTGGCTGCCTCGGATACACGAGGCCCTAGGTTCGATTCCCCAGCACCACATATACAGAAAACGGCCAGAAGCGGCGCTGTGGCTCAAGTGGCAGAGTGCTAGCCTTGAGCTGGAAGAAGCCAGGGACAGTGCTCAGGCCCTGAGTCCAAGGCCCAGGACTGGCCAAAAAAAAAAAAAATCCTTCTATCTAGAACAATAGATAAAACAAACAATGGCACAAATGATAAGTATCAGTGAAAGAAGGGACATTATTATATAATCTAGGGAAATTATAATGCTATAACTGAATATTCAGAGTCTATCTATCTATCTATCACATCTAATAACCTAGATTAACTGGCCTCACATAGTATCAATGCTGAGGAAAAAAAAAATTCTCCAATATAACCTCCCACCTTTTACCTACTAGAATGTATTTTACCTTTAATAATGGTAACAATGGATGATTCAGATGTAGAGAAAGGGAATACTTGCTCACTGGTGGCAGGAATATAAATTAGTATAGCCATTGTAGAAAAGAGTGTATATAGAGTGACTTAAATAAACACTACTAACATAATTACTGCATTGCAGGGCCCTGGAATCTCATGCCTAGGTATGCATTCAAAAGAAATGAAATCAATACGTGGTAAATGAGTATGTATTTCCATGTTCACTGCAGCACTATTCCCAAGTAACCAAGAAATGGAGGCAACCTAACAGTCCATCAACCTGTGAATGGAAAAGAAAATGGGGCACAGAGGAAATGGAATTCAATACAAAACCAAAAGATGAAATTTCATCATTTGTGATTGTGTGTGTGCAACAAGATGGCATAGTGCTAAGTGAAATAAGTCAGGCAGGAAAACACCAGTAAAATCTGATTTTTAAAGTGGAGTATAAAATAATCAATCTCCAAGTAGAGAATAGAACCTAAGTGCAGTGGTTGCCATCTGTAATTCCATCTGGTCAAGAGGTGAAGATAGGAAGGATCATAGTGCCAGGCAATTAGAGTTCTAAGAAGGTGGAGTTTTTGCCCAGGTCATTCCAGCACAACAAACACTAGACCTTTCATTAAAAAAAAAAAAAAAGTACTAAAGCCAAAAGAGCCTAAGTCATGGCTCAAAGAACACAGCACATTCCTAGCAAACAAAGGCACTGGTTTCAAACCCCAATCATCTCCAAATTAAGAAAATTTTCTGGCATATTCTCTTTTATTTTCTCAAGGATAACCTCAACTAAAGTAGATACAATTACTAACAAACTAAACTGTTTTGACTAGATACTTCTTTGGTTAAAAAAATGTAAAGCAACTTTTAATTGAACAGACTATTAATTAGGTCAATGAAATTTGGAAGAAAGAAAGGAAAAGGAAAAAAAAGAGAGAAAGAAGAACAGAAGGTAAGGAAAAGAAAAAAGAAAATTTAGTTATCTTCAAGGGAGAAAAATTAATGAAAGATATGTAATTCTGTGAGTGTATATATACTCACACATATATATATATTTATTTATATGTATGTATATGTATATTTCTGCCAGGAATTTTACAAGTAATATTAAACTGGTAAAGGAGAATAGAAGAAAAAAAATAATATATTACACATTTAACAAGCATTGAGGGCTTCCTGCTGCTATATTTGCTAAAAGGCATAGAATTCTTACTAAGTAGGAGCCAAAAATCACCAGAGCAGACAAAATGGAGCATATTATCGTGCATAAATATTTGAGAACATATTTACTCCTATTTATGAGAAGCAAAGCTCAGTGTAAATTATGGACCTCAACACATTTGTCATGTGAGCTTTAGTTATCTCTTTTTGGAATCTAAGGGAGAACACAGAAAGGAATGGCAACAATGAGGAGAAAAATACCTTATGGATGATTACCAAATGTCTAAAGGTAACATAGCAAAAATTAAGTATGTGGTTAGAAAATAAAACATACTGTTATTCCAAGGTACTTTATACATCATCAAATGCTAACAACAACAAAAACACAAACCACTATCCAAGACAATTAAGAAGATAGACTTATTTTGTTATTCAACACATTTCTTAAATGTATTTAAAATTACTAATCTTCCTTTAAATCATCTACCATAGGTATGTCTGTAAAAAATTCATGTATCTATTGAAATGCAAGATACTTCTCAGGGAAATAGATGAGATGGAGTTAACCATGTGACCATTCCAATACAGGAGGATGCGGATGAAGATACCAGGTAGCACTGCATAGGGAATTGGTACGACAAAATAAAGATGGAAACCTGCGATACAGTAATGTGCTGTGCATGGCCATGGTTTTTCTTTGTATAATAAAGAATTACAATGGAAACAAGTGGTTTATCGTTGTTATTTTCAACCTACCATGGGAAATTATGCCCTTTTTCTTTTGTCTTTCTTTCCCTTGGTTTTACCCTTGACATCACTATAACTGAATTTAGTACTATGGATATTGTTTATACGTGTACTGGAATTAGGGAAGGGGAAGAGAATACCCAAATCGAGAGACAAAGGATAAAAAGACAAACCAATGCAACAACAATACTTACAAAACTATATGGTGTACTATATTCTGTACAACTCATGGGGGGAGGGCAGAGGGGGAAATGAGGGAGGAGGTAAAAAGTTGGATAAGAAATGTACTCACTGCCTTATGTCTGAAACTGTAACCCCTCTGTACATCACTTTAAGAAATGAAAAGAAAAAAAAAAGACAACATTATAAGAAAACCAAAAACTGGCTAGGCCCAAACAGCCAATGGCAAAAAGAGAACAGACCAAAAGACCAGCCAAGGTTTTAACTCATTGCCCGAATGCTTCAAAAAGAATCATTTTTTTTTCTAGGAAACTTTATGAATATCTTCCCTTACAACTTAATAACTGTTTAAAACCAATATTTTCAGCATGAAACAATACATGGATGCAAGTTCAATGACATTATGGAAAAGTTCTGCATTTCCAATTTTGAGAGGAATGCATCACTATAAATTCGTGGTGTGTGAGCGTGCATGTGTGTGTGTGTGTGTGTGAGAGAGAGAGAGAGAGAGAGAGAGAGAACATATGTATCTGCTACTTGTACTGCCTTAAAAGATCATGAATCCAGGGGGCAGGGGAGAGTGTCTACTGAAGGACATGAAAGAAATGTATCAACCAATCACAGGTAACTTAGGAACCTAAGTCAAACTCTTAAAACAATAAGACTACTTGTGAAATAGGAACTGTGGCTGAAAAGTTGACCATGTTAAGTAAAATGAAGACTAATTATTTTTATTGCAATTGCATTGTAGACATGCACAGGAAAGTCTTAACAATGTATTTTCTCTTCCACTGAGACAGTAAACGTGTTAGTAACTTGCATACATACATGTATCCTTGCATGGGGGTAGGTACTGCTCACCTCAGGAAAGCCTATTTATGCACCAGGAGACAAGTTAATAAAGACTCTCAAAATAAGCATGGAAAAACAAGGACTCTTTCACTTAAAATACCAGTATCTTTTTAAGTTGGTGTGTTAGAAATGCAATTTCTACTTTAAATATTAAATTATAAATGCAGCTTAGTTGAAATGGTTGACTGCACTCTCTACCCAAAAGATACCTTCTGCCATTTGTCTCCTATGTAGGAATATCAGATTAACTTCATGGTAACTGAAAAATTATTCCTGTAAAATAGAAATTATGTTAATGATCCTCTCTATCACTATACATAATCTCTTTTCTGAAATAAGATAAAAAAAGTAGGAACAGGGGCTGGGGATATATCCTAGTGGCAAGAGTGCCTGCCTCGGATACACGAGGCCCTAGGTTCAATTCCCCAGCACCACATATACAGAAAACGGCCAGAAGCGGCGCTGTGGCTCAAGTGGCAGAGTGCTAGCCTTGAGCAGGAAGAAGCCAGGGACAGTGCTCAGGCCCTGAGTCCAAGCCCCAGGACTGGCCAAAAAAAAAAAAAAAAAAAAAAAAAAAAAAGTAGGAACAAATTAAGCCTTATACATTTGACTCCTTTAAACATAAACCAGATTTAGAACTTTATGATAAATATCTCCAACATTTTAGGGAAACATAATGAATAAGAGGAGATAAGTAATTCTTAGAGGACATAGAATCACAGATTAATAACCTGAATTATGGGTCCTGTGTACTAGAAAGCCTAATAAAATATTTTTTAATAATTAACTCGAAACTGCTCTTTAAAATTCTTGACTAACGATAACAATGAACTTTCCATATTATACCAGAGAGGACCACATTAGGTAAATTTATTACCTTCACTTCCAGCTTTTTGTTGGTTAATATGGGATAAGAGACTCACCAACTTTCCTGCCCTGGATGGCTTTTAATTGGAATTCTTAGATCTAAGCCTCCTGAGTAGCTAAAATTAGAGATGGGTGCCACTGGTGTCCAGCTCTTTACCAATTTATTTTTAATATATTTATAGAAAGGTCTTCAAGACTTCAAAGAAAATTGAGTCTAAGTGCATTTCAACTTGAAAAAATTAAGTATACAACTGAACTATTCCAAACAAGGTTTGAAGCACAAGCAAAAGCATGATTAAAAACTCAATACCAATAGCTATTTCACAGTTGATTACAGTATTTATTATCTCTGTAAGAAGACTATTTTAGTTCTTTTAAATTTTCATAATAATATATCCATTCTGTAAAGGTCATGTGTTTCCTGCATTGTAGGTAGTTAAATTATGTCAATATCCTTCCAAAATGTGCTGAGATATCAAGGAAACTTGAAAATACAATCAATACAATAGACAAAGGTCTCAAATCAATGGGCTACAGTAAGAATCTCGTTTGCAACAGTACTGTGTCCATCCAAAAACCATGTGAATCTCAAGCAAACATGTCAGTTTCCTGAGTTAAAGAGGGTAACTTGATTGTTGGTGACATGTAAAAAACAAGCTTCCTGTCATTTAAATCAAGTGCACCACAAGGATTTCAATCAGAGAATACACAAGGGCTTATCTCTAAATTAATCCATTTAACATAATCATTGGCTCCTTTAATCAAAGAGAATGAGGCAAATGTTTTTTCAAGGGTTATTCTTTCGAAGCTCACCCTAGAGACAATACTGAGCCCTCAATTCTCTGTCAGACATACTGCTATATACTATATTTATACTCCTGTATTTAATTAGAGATAGGTAGACAGAAAGGGGAGAAAATGGAGGACAGTGTAACAGAAACAGCTGCCTTCTTCTATTTGATTCAGTCCTTGACAAGTCAATTTAGTTACCGAATCAGCAGTTTCAGCATTCTTCTCCTCAGTTATTTTTGGCACCTACATATTTTATGTCTTCTCTTCCTCCTATTTTTGACATATATATGAATAGATAAATACATACATCCCTATCTGTCTGTCTGTCTGTCTACCTTACCTACCTATCCATATATCTTCTCTGTGCTTCAGTCAATCTAGATTACTTCTATTTCTAACTCAATTCAACAACAACAAAACAACAAAAAGCATTATTAAAAGTCACTCTGCAGGAGGTTTACTACACAGGTTGTGTTTTCAATGATTTTCCAGAATCCGAACTTAAGAATACTCTAGAAATAGGTCTTGAGGCTAGCAGAGAGAATTTTATCCTTGCTGGTTTCTGAAAGAAAGGAATCCATGAATAGACATGAGGAGGCAAGGCGGAAGATCTTGTTTCTAGCAGAGGACAGCATGGGAGTGGGCCAGGCTCTCTCCTAAGCCTGCTGAAGCAAAGGCAGCCGTCGAGGAAAGACATAGTGAAGACCTGAAACCAAGCTCAGGTTGTTCATTTAAATGACAAGAATGACAAACTGTGTCCGAAGTACACATTGTTTGTGCACTTGAAAGTAAGTACACCACTGTGGCACATGAAATCAAATAGAAGCAACCTAAGACAAAATTAAATAATAACTAGGGTATGGCGAAATCCTGGTAAAGGGAATCGCTCTAATTGTTGATGGGAAACATTTTGAGATTTCACTACTTGTACTTTCACAAAACAAGTTATTTTTGAGCTGGGTTTTCAGAGAATCTGTGAGATTTTTCTCAACAAGGGGAGGAAATAAAGGCAAATGCACTGAGGATAAGGGCACCATTAGCATTTGTCCTAGATCCTGTCTCCTTAAACAAATTGAGGAATCACACAACTTCATAGAGCCTGAGCCCCTGTGGCCCTTTCAACCTTAATTCCAGCATCAATTAGCAGTTAGTGAATCAGGAATAAAACACAAAAATCTCTACAGCTTTAAAGAACACATTTCTCTCACTAACACCACAGAAAGGGCAGCCATGCTCAAAGATGTTCAAGCGTCTGTGCTCAGCCATCCCTGTTTTTATAGTCTGTCAAGTTGAGTTCCTTGTTTTCCTTGTCTAAACTGATGCCCATCTGCATGCAAGAGAATGTAATAGAGAAGACTGTAATGAAGAGCAAGGGACCAAGTCCATCACTGTGAGTAAATCCATCAAAGTCTTGATTGCTTTTGATTTTAATTCTGATACTCACATATGCATACACAACATAAAGATAATCTTTATTATAGGTGACTGTATGAGCAGCTAAAATATGAATGACTCTGCTGGATATGGAAGGGCAGGCCTATAATCGAAGCGCTGTGTGTGTGAACCGAGAGTATTACAGTGTGAGTCCAGTGTAGGCAAAACTTTAGAGAAACTCTGTCTTAACAATAGAGTAGTGCTGGTCGTTGGTGGATCATGACTATCATCCTAGCTGCTCAGAAGGCTGTGATTTGAGGATTGCAGTTTGAAATCAAACCAGGCAAGAAAGTCTGTGACACTCTTATCTTCAATTAATCATCCCCAAACTGGAATGGGCTGTGGCTCAAAGTGGTAGAGGATTATCCTTGAGCAAAAATCATTCAGGAACAGTGCCCAGGTTCTGAATTCAAGCTCCACAACCAACAAATAAGATGAAAAGGAAGAAGGAAAGGAAGGAAGGAAGGAAGGAAGGAAGGAAGGAAGGAAGGAAGGAAGGAAGGAAGGAAGGAAGGCAGGAAGGAAGGAAGGAAGGGAAGGAGGGAATGAGGGCAGGAGGGAGGAAAAAGAATGAAAGAAAAGAAAATCTGAGTATGGTCACATGCTGGTAACACCATCTTTGTGAAGGTAGGAGAATAATGGTCTGAAGCTACCTCTGTCACAGATTCATAAATTGTTTTGGTAAATGGCAACTCCTTTGTACTACTACCTAAAGGCTTTAATTGTTAGCAATTTTTATTTTACAGTATTTTCCAGAATTTATTGCTTTTATCCAATGCTGTTGGATCAAATCATCCCTTAAGTCTGAAATCAGTTTTCTCCAAAACTTTGACTAAATTAAAATGTTCCTAACAGTTGTTGTTTGTTATAATCTCCTATGTCTCTAGTCCACCTTAATTTCTTCTCATTAAATACTTCTGCTCAATAGTTCTTTTAATTATGCCTAATTTTTAATCCAAAGGAAAATTGACATTATATCTCTTTCTTGGGTTTAATTAGGTTCTAAGAGATATAAAAAACATCCTAAGCATTTGAGATTTGATGAATGTATGAACATGTCTCTTTTAAGAAAACGGAGAACAATATAATAAATCTTCTCCTTAAGTTAATGCAAAGTATGTGTAAAATAGTTGTTTCCTTTCTAGTATCTGGTGGACTTAATAAATACTATATCTCCCATATCCTTCCTCTGAAACAAGATTAATCTTTTCCATGTCGATATTGCTCACCGTGGCCTTCCTTAAGTATATATGAGAATTTGAAATACCTCAACAACTCCAAGCTTAGCTTCTCATATTAAGGAATTCATATTTTCACACTATCTAAATCAGTCTTTTTGTCATAACCAAAATTCCTATATCATGCTAGCTCATCTAGTCAGGGTCTCAAGCACAGGTAGTAGAAAACCAGCTTAACCTAGTTTTCAATATTCAGCACTTTACTGGCTCATGTAAATAGGCAGGAAAGTCTTATGTCCACAAAGTTTAAAGTTATTCAGCATTTACCCTATTACCTTTATGTAAAAATCCTTCATATGTTTATCAGAACAATTTGGAAGGAAAATGGCAAGGGAAGGTTCAAATCACCAACTTGGGACAGATGTTTCTTCTTCACACACCAAATGTATACTGCCATCGTCTCTAAGCTTGAAGACTCTCAGCAAACACACTTTCTGTTCTAAATCTTAAACTTTGTGGTGTCACTCTATGATTGATCACAGTAAATAAGCTTCTCCTTAAAATAGCATGGACATGGAGAATGACCTACCTCTGCCTAAACACCTACTCTGGTATTTTTCTAATATGATCTTAAGAGAGTTACATAATAATTTCTGACTTCATTATTTTCATCTGCACAGCAGGGAGAATATTGGCACTGACTTTAAAATATATTTAGAGAAATAAGATGTAAAGCAAGTCATAGGTAGCACTGTTTCTGGCACAAGGATAGAATTCCTTCAAGGCTCTTTACCAGCAAGAAATTCACCATAAACACTGCTGCTCTCAACAGTGCTAGTTCTACTTAGAGAACTACCATTGTTGATGATGGCTACTGGCCAGGAACTGTGCAGCAATAGTCCACAACATGTGATTTCTTCATGTAAAAGAAAATGCATATTGGCCTTTGCTGTATCATAGCAAAGTAAGATCCTTTCTTCTCCTCAAAGCCTTCTTTTGACTCTGAGTTCTGCTTTAGATTTTCTATTACTAATAACACACAATATGTTACAAGGTCTTTTGAATTTACTTACAGGAAAAAACAAAACTAAACTACGCACAGTGGTTCACAACTGTAAGACTAGTTTCTTAGGAAGCTTCCAACAGGAGGATTGAAGTTCAAGGCCAACCTGGCCTAAAAGTAAATGAAACTTCCTTCTTTCTTTCCTTCCTTCCCTCCTTCCTTCCCTCTTTCCTTCCCTCCCTCCCTCCCTTCTTCCCCTCCCTCCCTCCCCTCCCTCCCTCCCTCCCTCCCTCCCTCCCTCCCTCCCTCCCTCCCTCCCTCCCTCCCTTCCTTCCTTCCTTCCTTCCTTCCTTCCTTCCTTCCTTCCTTTTCTTCTTCCTACTCCTGCTCTTCTTTCTCCTCTTCCACTTGCTTGTTTGAGTACTGTCCCTGAGCACTTTTTATGCTCCAGTGGTAGCACTTTACCACTTGGCTTGGGCCACATATGCACTCCAGAGTTTTGTTTTTTTTCTGCTTAATTGGAGAGAAGAGTCAAAAATTTTCCTTCCCTGAGCTGGCTTTAAAACACAATCCCCAGATCAGCCTCCTGAATAGGTAGGATTATTGGCGTGAGTCACTGCTGACTGGCTTGTAACCTGTTCGTAACCCATACCTGCATATAGTGTTGTACAACTGTCATTCAGAGCTATGTAGGGAAACGGAGACTGAGGGAAATGTAGCAGACTATCCTTGACAGAAAAGCCCTCAAGAATCCATCTCTACAGGTGTAAACTGGATTCTGTGGTAGATGCTATAATCCCAGCAATGACACAAAGTCTGAACGATGTGAGTAGTGAGTTGGGTACATGCCATGCTTATAAAATATAATCCTATTCTTAAGATAGCCCATAAGTAATGAGGCTGGTGGCATGCAGGGATGCGGGATATGCTGAGGGCCTAGGAAGTGTGAGTTCCCGAGTGCATGCAATTTTAATTGACTAGCAGCTCCTGAAACCACAACGTTACAATTCAGTGTTTTTGTTAGATTGTAACCTCTTCTTTGAATTCGTTTTTGCTTTTGAAAGAATGCCTAGATACTAATACTCACTACTTTTCTCCATTCCTGCCTCTCAAGAAGACCTCCTGAGCATTCCTGAGCTTTCTCTCACTCCCTTCCCTCCTATTGCTTTGGGTTTCAAAAATCATTTAAATAATGATCTTAAGTGAGGATTGATTTTTCTATCTCTAGGCCTACCCTTTCATCCTCCTACCAGACATACCTGTGAGAGTACTGGGAGGACATAGCTTCACTCCCTTCTCTGTGCTCCTTGGCTAGAAGAGTTCTGGGACCTGGTAGTTTATCAACATATTTTCTCAGCTTAGATGAATTGTCCCTACAGCATTTAATAATTCTCTTCATGTTATATATCTTACAATATAGCATCATGCATGTTACTCTTGATGCACAACATCAATCACATAGTTGAAGAAACTAGATGTTGTTTAGTTTAGGTGAGAATCCTTCTTTTTAATTTTTATAAAAGAAATAAGTTTATGTTTTGCTCCCAAAAGTGTGTTTTGTAAAACAGCAAATCATTCTCTAACTGATTTATTCCTACATAAAGGCTTTTCTTATATAAGAATCAATTCATATTAATTTGCTGAGTTTCAGGAAAGATTTATCAAAAGTAGAAATAGCTTCTAAGCGCATAACATGGAATTTAATTTAAGGTTAATGAGCACAGGTTACCACATTATAGATATTTGCAAATCAAGTTTTTACTTGAGCCTGTATTATATGCCAAGTTTTCTCCCAGGTGGTGGAAGGAAGATAAGAAAAATTTGAGAACAATGTGGCAGGCACAAGAAAGTTGATCTTTGTAAGTGTTCTTTGCTACTACTTGGTAGGTTATAGAAACTACATTACTGAAAAATTTTTAAATGTAGTTAAAGACACATTATTTGACACAGAACTGGGGATATGGCCTAGTGGCAAGAGTGCTTGCCTCATATACATGAAGCCCTGTGTTCGATCCCCCAGTACCACATATATAGAAAATGGCCAGAAGTGGCACTGTGGCTCAAGTGGCGGAGCAAAAAGAAGCCAGTGACAGTGCTCAGGCCCTGAGTCCAAGCCCAGGACTGGCCAAAAAAAAAACCCAAGCCCAAAACATTATTTGACATAGATGTTAATTAAAATTCAGTAGCCTTGTTGGTTGTAAACCTTCTCAGGTTTGTTATCTGAATTGTTATCTCAGGATAACAATTCTTAGTTTACATTTAGGAGGAAATGTATAGTTTGACTCTAATGAACAAGTCATGAACCAATATAGTTGAATGACAGCATAAATATTCCCAACATGAAAAACGGTTATGTATTTCTTCTGTATAGAAATTAAGTCATAGATATGAGATGAAAGACATGTTCATAAGTCTTAAAAAGTAGTGCATGTCGTTATGCAGGAAAATAAGGTGGACATGTGATGCATACATTTCAAGAAAGAAATACAAAGTCGTCAATTTTATGCTTGTGAAACTCCACCCTGAGTGAAGAATATCAGATGCTCATCATCACATAACCGGGTCACCTACACAAAATGGGACAATAAATGATCTAGCTTCCATTTCATTTTATCATTACTGAGGAAAAAAAGAGGTATCATAATACCTCAGGGGTAAAAGCATCAACGATATCATACGGAAGGAGTGGCCTGAGAAACTTCCACATGAGCAACATTTTAATAGAAATCATACTTCAAAGTGCTTTATACTTGTAAATTTTCAACATGTCAAGATTTATTCCCTGGGTCGGATGGATGAAGTAGTTAATAGGTTTAGATATATATTGGGCTGTCTGGATTTAAATTCGAGCTCTGCTGCACAGCCATAGGATCATGCAAGCTAATAAGCATTGATGGACTAGAGTTGCTTCCCTTTTAAGTGAACATGATGATATTAGCTATCTCAGACTATTTGCATGAATAAAAATATGTAAATGAATCTGGGTGCCAGTGGCCAACACCTGTATTCCTAGCTATTCAAGAGGCTGAAATCAAAGTTAGCTGGGGCAGAAAAGAGACTCTTTAACTCTGCTTAACCACCAAAAACCTGTAAGTAGAGCTGTGGCCTCAAGAAATACAGCTTAGCCTTGAGCAAAATAGTTTAAGGATTGTGCCCTGGCTCTGAGTTCAAGTCCAAGGACTGGCACAGAAAAAAAATATATACTCCATACAAATTGCTCCAGGAAATGTGTGGCTAATAGTTAAACTTTATAATTTTTACTTATTTCTTTTGAGTTTTTCTTTGTGTCATTATTATTGTTTTATTTGTAATAATAATATTTTAGTAAGCACATATTTATAAACCAACATATTTAATTGTACTTCTTAAAGATAATAAAAATTTAATAATTCATATTGAGAAAATAATATAATCTTGCTATTGCGTAGGTTTTTTTCACTAAATTATTTTCAATGGGTGTTGTTATATTATACGTAAATGGTTATATTATACTTAAGCTATAAAATCAACATTTGCCTTTTTTTCTTTTCAACTGACTTAAGATTTTGTGCTAGACGCTCTATTCATTTTAAGTCATAATGTTTCTTCCTACAAATGTGTATAGTGCCTAAAATTCTAAGTTGATGAATAATTGCACTCCTTAGTTTTCCTTTCTAAAAACAATTAACTGGTATGGGGATGTAGATTTCAGAGACACTTCTGGCTAATATGGGTCAATATACATTAAAGAGCAGGCTTTAGTGTACAATATAAATGTAAATTCGAATGTCAGTTCTGTGTAACTTTTATGTGCTACTTACTGTGAGACTTAGTTACCTATCTATAAAAAGAAGGCATTATTACTGACCTTTTGAGGAATTTCTGAACACCAAATAGTATTTTATATCAGAAACTTGAGATACTATTTAAGATTTCCATCAAAAGAGATAGCATAATGTATTTTTTTGGAAAAGAAGAATAGAGCTTGGGGGCTGTAATAGTTGAGTAATGACCTTGTAAATATGAGGCCCTGAGTTCATATCCCAGTATTTTTATTCCACCCCTCCCAAATTGAATATATTACCCGCAAGAATAATGTGTACATTATTAGTACAGTTAATACACTTAGTACAGTTTCTTAATTTTGGATTTTTGGCCTATTCATTTTTATTTGGTGAAAGAGGTAAATGAGAATATTTAAAGAATATATTTTCCCTATGATTATAATTAATTGCAGACTTTCTTATTTTGTGATTTGCATTCATTTTACAGATGATAAAAATTAATGCAAAAGAACAAAGTACATTAAGTAATTTTATAAAGATATATAGTACCAAATACTTAGTGAAAGGCTGTATAATTTCCAAGTAATAGAAATGTTCTCACTATCATTTTATTCTAAATGGACATATTATAATACTAAAAGGTATTTTTCATAGTTTCTGACTCCTTTTCTCCAACAGGAGTCATGAAACTACTTTTAAATTTAACTGCAGCTATTTACCTTCTGACATTAATGATTAGAGTTCTTACAACTAAAGCTTGTCTTTCCAAGGGTTTATTCCTACAATTGCTTAATCCATTCTGTAATTCACAAAGCAAAGCTACAGAACTAATCAGTGCACTTCTTTCTCTGTGGTACCCTTTTGTAGCTTTCATTTATAAGAAGAAAATTGTGAAAATAAAATAAAAACCTAAGTCACCCTAGAAAGCAATGATCTGACGAAGAAAAGAAAAGAATCAAAGGATCAAAATTATTTTAATAAACTTCACAACTGTTAAAGATAAAATAAAAGACAGTAGAATGGAATCACAGCCCTAACCCTCTGAGGTCTGAGCAGCAAATTCACTATGCTACTCCAAAAGCCATTTCATATTCTCATTAAAATGGAAAGACTTAACTGGAGTTTCAATTATGTCCATTATGCTCAGGAGACCAACTTTTGAAACTAGGCCAAGAGATCCTGACTAACTGATAAAAGCTAAATAGATTTTTATATTAATTTTATGATAGTAAAACCAAGCAGAAATGCTTAAAGAAATTTAAGCTGCCCTGGCTCTATTTCACCAAGTTCCAACAATTTCATATTGTAACACTCACTGTGAATTGATACAGAAATTCCTGTGTAGAAGATAGAATGCCAAGATATTGATGTGATGACATTAATCAAGATGCATTTTATACACAAAATGCTTTGTGAAATGGCACAAAAATCCAATAAATAACCTAAAATTAAGATAAGGAGGGAAAGGGTTGGGTTGGGGAATTGAACAAGAATGTTGAAAGACAATGTTGAAACAGATGACAGTGATCAATAAGTATTGTATACATAAATTGCTTTGATGAATGGCAGCTCTTTTTTACAACTACTCAAAGATAGTAAAAATTCAAAAAAGAATCATAAATGGGCAAATTAACAATTAACCAGACACATACACGGTATCAATTTCACTAAATCAGGCAACAAATTAATTTATATTTCTCTAGGAAACATAATCAAAGTAATGGAAGAAGAAAGGATGTATAACTTGAAAATTACCTGATCTGTCAAACTTTAGTGTTTAATGTGCCATTACTTTATTTATTTTTGGTTCATTGTACTTTTTATTTTCCTTAAGGAGTTTGTACAAAGAGATTACCACTCAACATGTCAGTTTATGAGTATAATGAATCTTAATCAATGTCACCCCTTTCATTATTCTCCCCTATCCTTCCCAAACCCAACTACACCCTTAAATTTCCTAGTTTCACAGAATATGCATAAAATACTATGACTGTATCCTTCCTCCTTCCTCTCTTCATTTGTTTCTCCTCCCTGCCCTTGACCTCCTCCCTCATCCACCTCAAGTAAATGTCCTGCTATTAATTTAGTTAGGGCTAGTCCTTTAAGGAGTTATACCATCCAAAGTCAGTCATACCTTAAGATGACTATGAATGTATAATTTTTCATATAAACACATAACTTACAAACATCAATAAGACTGGGTCATTCGTGATGCATATTCTCTTAAGGAATCAAAGCAGGCATACTCTTAAAAGTTTGTAGAAAAACACATTGTTTCCTAACTACAATGAGTTTCTCTTCATGGAACCGTATTCAAATTTTCCTTGAATGAAAACATTCTTCACATTCTATTTTGATATATTTGCAGGAAGTCACTCGTATTTCATTCGTATATATTTTCTTACATATGTTTTCCCTATGAAAATCTTCAGCACATGGTGAGGTTTCTGTTGAAGAGTTGGGAGAAGGTAAAAGTTGTATTTGACTCTGAATTGAAATCTGGGAGAATGAAGAATATTAGCCTAGCTGTTCTGCTGTAGAAAGTAAAGGCTTGCTCTAAGAAGATGCCCCCTGAGATATCTCAGGACTAAATACAGCAGCTCCTTGAAGCCAAGCAAGATCCTCAAGTTCACTCTGATTAAGCAAATATGGGTTTGTTTTCTTTCACTTATATATGTGTAACTATGTATATATGTGTATGTACATACATATGTATATATAAACATATATGTATGTACATATATGTTTATATAATCAGGCATTCATCTGTGATCAGGAGAAGACTACAAAGGAATCATTTTAAATCAATGAATAAACAAATTCATTTACTTAGGGTAGCATTCATTACAGATCCATTAAAAGTCTGGCAATAAGGCAAGTGCTAAAATCTGATTTACAGTCCATTCATAGAAGTTTTAGTTTTCATTTACTTTGTCCCTTCTTAAGACATCCAGGCTTTTTAAAGCAAGATGTATTTATTTAATGAAATCTGAAGTCTCCCGAATCAAAATAATTTTAACACTGAAGCAAAGTTCTATATGGCAGACTATTTACAGATATCAAGTAGATAAACACTGGACCCACTCTTAGTCAACAGTCAATGTTTAATAAACTGACATCACATGACATATCACCTCTTTAAAAAGTCTTATTACTTGGAAGCCTGTTTTACAAACTTACATCACAATCTTAATATAGAATTAATTCCTTTTAGAAATTACCAGTTTGACCACTGGATAGATTCCTTTAAAAACTGAGAACAGTAGGGCTGGGGATATGGCCTAGTGGCAACAGTGCCTGCCTCATATACATGAGGCCCTGGGTTGTTCGATTCCCCAGCACCACATATACAGAAAATGGCCAGAAGTGGCGCTGTGGCTCAAGTGGCAGAGTGCTAGCCTTGAGCAAAAAGAAGCCAGGGACAGTGCTCAGGCCCTGGGTCCAAGCCCCAGGACTGGCCAAAAACAAAAACAAAACACACACACACACACACACACACACACACACACACACACACACACACACATGAGAACAGTAGCTTAAGTCACAAGAAGAAAAAGTATACTAGGTTAATATCTGAGTTTTATTTTTAGCTTTCAACAGTTACATGGTGTTTCACCTTGCCAAATTATTTACTCTTTTGTGCATTCATGTCTCCTTTCTGTAAAATGAAAAAAAAATAGTAGGGTTTTCTAAGTTTCTAAATGATGAGAAATGTGAAGCATGACATACATGACCTGACATGTACCTCAGTATGTAAAAGCTACTACTTTTAAAATGTATCATCCAACTAAGATAGCAGGAGAATATGATAGAGCA
Organism: Perognathus longimembris pacificus; assembly: GCF_023159225.1. Lineage (NCBI taxonomy): Eukaryota > Metazoa > Chordata > Mammalia > Rodentia > Heteromyidae > Perognathus > Perognathus longimembris. The sequence continues at coordinate 23,405,365 of NC_063184.1, forward strand.
ATCTGGAATCTTTGAGAGAAAAGAACACAAACATTTTTAACATGGAACTTTATTTGTTTTCCTTCAAAGATAGAGAGCTAATAATTCATCACTATTCAAAAATAATGATGTAAAGCTACATATAAAATTGAGAAAGTTCAACTGAACCAAAATAATTAACTCGCAACAGATTTTTTCCCTCTTCATTTCATGCAAGGAACTATGTTATTTGTGCTGTAAATTACTGATAAAGCCAAGAATCAAAAATAAAATTATTTTTCTCACTTTTTTTCTTATGTTTCATTATGCCGTATGAAGGGAATGAAGAAAAATAGTAAATGGTACTCTTCAAATTTAATGCAGTATTACGGTCCAAGTGGATTTTTAAAAGACTTCTAAGTGGTACATTAAAAAAGTTTGTACTTGCTTAGGACAGATAAAATATATTAAAAGGGAAATACATGACAATTCATGCACCACTAACAACTTTTTTGTATTCCATTATGCTAATCTTTACTTTTAGAAATATGCTATTAACTTTTAAGCAGACAGATACTGAAGTAAAAATATGGTCTCCACATCACATCATTGTCATTTATTTTTGAATAAGTTAATGTGCAGAATTTTTTCCTTATTCTTAATTGTAAATGAGGAATTATATAAAAATTATATATAAATCTACACTTAAATGTATACATTAGTTTACATATAGTTGTGTTCTTGCTCTCCTATTTTAGAGTACTACAAGAAATTTAAAGATCTGTAATTTTCTTAGTTGTATATGCATTATAATATATCCAGGACTACGTTATATAATTCGTTTATCATGTTACATTCTTTTTTACTCTTACCTTATCAAATATAACAAAAACCTCTCACTGGCCTGGCACACAAAGTTCATCAAAAGAGAGTTCATGTTATTCAAGAAATACAGGCTAGTTTCTATCTCCATAGTGGCTACTAAGTAGATTAATAACCTAAATTTAACCTGAAGAAAACATGTGTGGACTTTAGTTTAGTTTGCTGTAATTCTTCATCAGTAACCAAGTTCTTAACCCTTGTGGTCACGCCTCAAGGGTAAATTTGTATTAATTAAGCATGTATAAGAATAAAAAGATGTCAACCCATATTTTTAAGTTCTCATAAGGCTGCCTAGAGATGATCCACTTTGTATTTGTTGGTGTTATCATGAGCACAAACTCTTATATTAGCTTTCTATTTTTTAATTTCATTTTTCGCTGTAAAGGTGATATGTGGAAAGGTGACATATATAAGGTACATTTCTTTTCGAACGGTGTGCACCCCTCCCACACTTTCTTAAATTCATGTCTTAATGCTGTGGCAAATGGCTGAGTCCTGCTGTGACACAGCATGCAGTGTGTAGGCTGGAGAAAAGGAAACCGACCTCTCAAAGCTCGCCTGGGAAATGAGATTATCCATCAACCAGAAAGAGCCAGAGTTCAAATCCAAGAAAGTAATCGTGACCCTGCTCAGGGCTGCACCCGAGGGATTGTGTAGGAAGAGGACAGCGGTCTAGTTCTGTTCTTCAAGGGCTGGGGCAGCTCGCCTGCAGCTGTCTTTCTCCATCACCAATACTGCCATACCATCATCTTTGTCATTTATCATTTCAGCAATACCGAATCTTTATCCAGACAGTGTCTAGAAATTTCGCCTAATTCTTTGGAATGTGAACCACAGGTGTGAGGTAAAGGCCTTTAAGGAAAGGAGAAAAGTGTCATATCCATCCGCATGTATATGGAGCTCTGAATTCAGATCCAGGTAAGGAATGACCTAGAAAAATAACTAGGGAAAGAACAAGTTCCAAGTCCCAGCTGGCACACTGATCTCTGTCATCACAAATTAGAAAAGAGCTGCACCGAAGTTCAAGGTTGATGGGACAACCCAGAGCATCAGGCCCCACACGGAGAGAGCCGGACAAGATTCAGGTCCATCTTTTCTAGTGGACTTTTGATATATTTCCAGTTCAATTGAGGAAACACACAGAAATGATTTCATAGTAAGAAAAGTAGGCTTCCTTCGTATAATTTTTGCCTGAAAGGGTGGGCAGACAATTAGAAAACTGTACGATGTCTATGCATACATTAAATGTGTTATTAGAGACAGGCACAGTGGTCGTGCTTGTAATCTCAGCTACCGAAGAGGTATTGATCATGATTGTGGCTTAACCCCGTCACAGGCAAAAAGCCACATTCCAATGCAACAAATAATGGGGCATGGTGGACTCAGGGTAAATAAATAGGAGGATTATAGTCCAGCCTAGATTGAGCAAAATAGAGTCTCTACCTGAAAAAATAACAAAAGTGCAAAGGGTAGAATGCCTGCCTAGTAAGTGTCAGACCCTGCATTCAAACCCTAAACCCATCCCCAAATATAGAATTTTTCTTTATACTTCTATTCAGTAACAACCAATTCGTTCAGATTAACTTATTCGATATAGACTAACTTCTATGTCTGAAATTATAACTAAATTGCATCAGTAATTTCAAGTTCATGAGCATAGGCAGACTTTGGCATAATCAGCAGCAATTTCTATTATGAAGACTGGAAACTGCCTCTCTTTTAAGCTTAATTATATATAAATATGAAGTTATTTACACCTTTAACAAGAGAATGCCTTTACACATTTAATAGAGGGATGCACTCCAAAATATTACCTTATGATTGGATGAATCAATGACAATGAACTATATTGGTTGACCATTAATAGAGGTACACTTTGAGGGTACAAATGGGAAGGTCATATTAATCATTTATAATTACGTAAAATATTTACCATAAAATATATTGCTAAACATTCACACTAAGTCAATTAAACAGTAAATATGATAAATGTCCCACTTATTTTCAACTATCACAAATCTCTGTGTTTGTGTAACATATTCATAACCATTACATATATTTTTTTCTTTGTAAAAGTTAGTCTTTCTACACTGCCTACAAAGAGTGTTCTGAATCTTCACTGTGTATAAATGATACTTTATTAAAAATGATTCCTGCAAACATTATGCCTCCAGTTACAGCAATGTATTAGAGAGAAGATATTGCATAGCAAATAAGCTTATTTGTTCTTGTGAATTAATAGGTGAGTACTAAAGACAAGCTACTTTATTTACTATTTCTACCTAAATTATAGCTTTAGAGAATGTGAATTATTGCATCTCATAAAATGTCTTCAAAAAAGATAGATTCTAATTTTCAAATATATAGTCCCAAATTAAAATGGAATATATATTGCTACATGTGCAAGATGTATTGAAACAATCTACAGACATTACACTGGCTTTATATATTGTGGTACATAGCTTGATGAAATAGAGTTTGTTCTAACAACAGTTAATGAATGAGTCTAAACACACATACACACACACATACCTCTCAAGTCTGCTTTGAAATCCATTACAATGTATATACTCCCTCCTTCTTCATTCTAAGGATTTGGCTGAGTTTCTCTTTCTCAGTTCTTAATCAAAGTTATGAATAAGAAAAGTAGAAAAAAGTAAATCAAAATATAGCAAGTAGCAAATAAAATAAGACTGCAAAGTTATTTTTTTTGAGATGCTTTCTTTTTTCGTTTTTTAACGCGTGTTTCTCTAGGTAAGGCAAGTTGATTGAATGTAAATGTACACACAACTCAAAACACACAGGTCATCATTCTTATCCTCTTTCATCCTGAACCAACTCCTAGCCAACAGGATTTAAACAAGCTGTGGATGGATTTCTTCATGACCTCAAAGGAATTTCTGCCATGGCCTTCAGCCTGACTGCCTACTGTGTAATTTCATGTCAGGCTTTTTCTGGACTTATTTGAGGGAGGAAATCAGCTCCTCTGAAGGAAACCCTCATGTGGTCTCTCTTTATCTACCAGGGGAATAATTATTAGAATATCTTATCGCATCCCAGTCAGGTAAATGCTTCACAAAGCATTGTCTATGTTCTTTCATATAGAAATTGTAGAATGAGTGGAATATTAGATTTATGCCATTGAGAAACTACTAGACAAAATACCCTGTGTTATTTGTTCCCCCCCCCCTTTCTTTCTTTCCTTAAACAACTCAATGATGGCTTAGCATATCACAAGGAGTGGAGACAGAGAAGGCAGCAGCCATTGAACAGCTGAGACACTCACTTTGTAATGAGATGGACGAGTTCTCATGGAACTGGATGGAAAAGCCGAGTATATTGTAGCCTCGGTCCATGCTGTGATTCCTGTATGGCCTGGCCTAGTCTTGTCCTCATTCACTCTAGAGACTGTGTTTTCTATTGGCTCAGAAGGGGTGGAGTCGATAGAACTGGAAACAGAGCTTCTTTTTCCCATGCTGAATAAAGATCGCATTGAAATGTTTATTTTCATTCATGGAATATTGTAATGAGCAGTGGTTAATTGTTCGCAGAATAGCAGCAGTCGTTCTGTTTGTTAAAACCGTTGAGCAGAAGCCAAGGCATGCAAACGACTAAATGATTTTTTCTTTATTTTATATTTCTAAGTTGCAGATCACCCTACTGTTTACCTACTGATTAGTATTGCATCATCACGCCATGAGTTTTATAGACTGAGGAAGCACATAGCAGGTGTAGCTTTGATACAAAATGAAAGGCATATACAAGCACCTAATTGGAAAGTCAATGTCCACACACCATCTTATAGATGCACGGACATATATATTTGTTCACTTAGAGGAAGAGCCCAATGCAAAAATACCGCATAGTGCACAACTGTGATCAAGAATGCATCGACATTTGGGTTTCTACAATCAGCTATGTCTTCCCTAATACTTTATTTCTCAGGTTTTCTGGTGTGTGTGTGTGTGTGTGTGTGTGTGTGTGTGTGTGTGTGTGTGTGTGTGTGTGCATGTGCACATGTTCCACTTTGGTATCTTAAAATGAACTGCTCTCCTCATACCACTCATACTGCAAAATATGACACAGATAGGTATTGATGAAATATTTCAATATGTTTGATAAATTCAGGAACACCTGTAGGTAAAATGGTAAAGATATAAACCAAGACCTAGACACACATATTCAAAGAGCACATAAAATTCACACATGTAATGTAAAATTCAGATTTCTGAATTGACATGAGTGGTTGTTTTATAGCACAATGTTTAAGTAATCTGATTTTTCCAAAACAATGATAGTTTCTCAGTAATTATTTTACTTCTTTTGCAAGGAAAAATAGCTTGAGATACAGGAAGAATGCTCTTTAGTTGATTTCTTTTCTAAATCAATATTTTATGTGAATATCAAACCTAAGTCAATCTGAAAAGTAATGTTCACATGTCCTGCTTCTACACCAAATCTCATCTCATAGCTAACAGGTACCTTTAATAAGGCTTCTAAACTTTAAATCTGTATATATAGACTATATTTTTTATTTCTAAGAACAATTGTATATACTGATTAACATTCCCACATCATAGTTAATAAAGTAAGCATGGTTGCCTGTTGTACCCAAAAGAGACATTCTGATTTGTTCAGCCTGCAGTATTGAGAACCAAGAGGGCAGGAAGTAGAATATGGCAAACCATAAGAAGATAAGTCTAAAAACGGTACTCTAATATTATGTTTTAGCCACTTCATTATTGGGAGAGGGAGTGATAATAAACTGTTGCCTTAATAATACAAATCAAAGTGTTTAACAGTTAGCTTGGACCGTTCTGGAGTTTATGATGCTGTTCTCAGAGAATAAGCTAATATCAAATGAGTAAGTTTTCAGGTGACATAACATTTACAAGTCCAGATGACAACTCATATTTCGTTTCTGAAGAATTCTATGATAAACCATTCCATCTGATTCCATCTGATGTACAGTGTAGGAAGAGTAAGACAATGCATTATACTGTATTCAGAATTCTTTTTTTCCAGAGCTATCAATTCAACCATAATGGTATGTTATAAAACATGCACACTTGGACAATTCCTCTTGTAACAATAGCATCCCAAATGTTTCTGCAGATGTTTGGCAAAGATTGCCTTTGTGCCAAGAATGGATACTTAGATGCTTATCAGCATAAAAATCTAACATAAGAACAACGGGAAACATTCCACCATAGGAGTTAAGTTTGGTCCTTTCAAGTAGTTTTGAGATTGAAGTTTCAATGTACAATACTAAGCTTAAAAAGCGATAGGACACAGTATGGATTAATGTAAATTATATCATCATCTCCTCCAAGAAATAAAGCCTTAATTATGCTTTTAAAGGGAAATATTGGCATCATTATACAGAAGACAGGTTCAGAGTCTACTTGTTTATTTAGCTGCAGAGAGTAGAACTATAAGCTGAATTAGCATTACAGAATGTTCTTATTGTTCCACAGAACTGTATCAGGCATAGTGGAACTGTTGTTGTTTCCTATGCCTTCTATACTTCTATTACTCTGACCTATTTCCTTCTGTAGTATTTTAATACATATTCACAAGTGAGATGAACTATATGTCCCTTTTTTAATGGAAATATATGGGATCTCTTATATGTATCTAAACACAGAGATTGAGTACCTAGAGACTTACAGAATAGTTAGATGCTGATGGAAATTTCCCTTTACTCAAGTGTATTTACTTTAGAATCTCCTAAGAAACATAATTATTATTTACATTAATTTTTTCTACCTTGTTATGTTTTTCCCATGGGTTTTGTCATCACTCAATAATGTTGATAATAAGGGTGTTCATATCTGCTTTCCAGACTAAAAGTGGAAAGAAAATTATATCTGATTACAAAGGAAAATACCAATTTGTTTTAAGAATATTTTCAATTATGTTACAAGTAATTGTGTTGTGTTTAATATAACACAATCAGAAAATAAGATTAATTATAACCTGAGTAATCTTTTTAATGAGTGATCTGGCTGGTTTTAGAACTAAGAACATGATGTCAAATAAGCCAACATAGAGTATTTTTTTTAGAAATGAGCAATCATCTAATAAGTTAAATTGGAAGCTAATGATTTATTGTCATTTATTTTGATTATTAGTTTGTTAAAATTTAATATTCACACATGTCAACCTAATTATGATGCTGAAATTTAACTTTATCCTAGAAATATATTACAAGCTGGGTGCTGGTGGCTCATGCCTGTTTGTAATCTTAGCTACTCAGGAGGCTGAAACCTGAGGATCACAGTTCAAATCTAGCCAGGACAAAAAAGTACATGAGACTCTGATCTCCCCAAAAATGTCAAAAGTGGAGCTGTAATTCAAGTTGTATAGTGCTAACCTTGAATGAAAAAGCTAAGGTTTAGTCCCCAGGCCACGAGTCCAAACTCCAGTATTAGCGTGCACACACACACACACACACACACACACACACACACACACACATTATATTGCAAACAATTTCTATTGAAAAAAATTGATATATTTAGGATGGTACTTTTCATTGGCCTATGTCATCTCAAGACAAACCTGTAAACACTAGTAAATGGATATCCAACATTAGTTCTTGTCTTATACACATTATCCAGTATTGGCATGTTTCTTAGCTTCATTGGTAAGGCACACAAATCTTCTTAAGTATTAAAATAAACATGCAAAATTTGCTAAGTAGACAATCAGTTTCCATTATTTTATTCAATAGATTCACAAGGGTAGTTGAGAGTCCAGGTATTAAAGATAGATTCTCTTAACTGACATAGGACTGAGATGTGAGGAAAAAAATAGAAATTAACTGGGTAAGAAGAAGACAGAGCAGAAAGCCAAGAAAAACCTGAACCAAGATAGAGCATGGATAGGCTAGTTTCCACAGATCCTTATATATAGATTTCCATCAATTATAACGTCAGGGATGACTTCTAAATTACAATGTTAAGATCAGATTAGCATTTAAAATTGTGTTGGCAGTAACGAGGACAAAAAATCCAAAGGACAATCAGGAAGAAAACAAAGTTGAAGGGGCTGGATATAACACTGCAGGCAGGAAAGGAGACCAGAAAGGGTTATTGTAGAAAGAGTTTTAAAAGAAATTTAAGTTGTATAATTTTGCATATCATTTTCTCTAAAACATGAAATGAAAGGGGGCAAGACTAAACATTGTAAATCCATTCCATTTTCTAGCATGGGAATCCTGTAATTTGAAAATGAAATCTTGGCTCAATGAGCAGGCTATTGTACCCATTATGGAAAGGAGAGTTACTTTAGAATCAAACCCCTTGATTTTATGGTTCTCCTTGATTTTATTACAAGGAAGATATTTCAAATTAGAAAGCTGAAAAGATAATGAAGAGTTATTTCTTTATTTAGAGATTAAGTTATCCTTTTCATCAAGTGATCATGGCTTCCCCAAGGGGATGATAAATAAGCACTCTGTTAGCTCAGCTAAAGGGTTCTCAATGCTTTCATAAGTTATTAGAAAAAAAATCTAGAAATAGGAAAAAATACAAAGATATAGAGTATATGTTTTCCTTGGCTCTTATCTCCCTTCACAATTGTCGTAGTGATCTATGTACCTACTTCAGGGTTTAACACTCAACTCTGTGTTATCCACAAGCTTTGTCTCCAATATTCAGCTATCTATATAATTTCAGCCCCAGATTTTATACTACTGCCTAGACTTCACCAAACAAAAGTGATACATAATAGAAAACAATGTTAAGTATACTGCCAAATGAGTAACTGTCTTACAAAGAAAGTAAATTATCTGACTATAGATGGTAGTGAAACTGGGTTAGTGAGCTAGGAGTGGTGGCAAATGCTTATATCATAGCAATCAGGATGAGGCAGGAGGATGACTGGTTCAAAGTCACACCTGGGCCTTCAGTGAGTAAAGCAGTCTCAAGTGCCCATTCTATCCCTCTCCTAAAAAAAGAAAACATAGCCATAAACTTGTGGTTTGGTGAATGCAAAGAAAGAATACAGATATACTTAAAGATCTTACAAATTAATGAAAGATGCTGGGCTAACATCTGCAATCTCAGTTACTCTCGAGGTTGAGATCTGAGGACAAGCTTTGAAGCAAAAGCTGGCCTGGGAAGTAAAGTCTCTATGATTTAACTAGAAAAAAAAAAGTTGCACTGAATTACAGTGACCTTAGGGGAAAGTTCCATTCATTTATGTCAAATGCCATTAACTGAGCCTATAGGAAAATGATGAGAATTTCAAAGAACACAAAGTAGTTTGCAATCCAGGCTGTGTTAAATTTAGTGCCGATTTTAAAGCTATAGAAACAGAAAAGGTATAATCCCTCCGCTTTAAAAAAAAAAAAAAGAGTTTCAGTCTTAGGAAATAAAAATTTCAGGCAATGAATGGTACATAGAACTTTACATTCAACAGACCACTTCAACAAAATGTTGTGCTTTTCATGTCCAGAAAATACTGCCAAGTAAGCCATAGTTAGCCATACATTTCAAATTTGATCTTTTGATGGGTGGAAGTGTTAGTAAAGGGCAATCTGGGTGTGCTTTTTGTTTAAGAGAAATGACTCAAAGTTCGAAGTCATCTAAATATTCTAAAATACCTAACCCACAAGCGCATTGTTAACAATTCAATTTATTTTTTAAAGCGAAGTGCTACTCATGTCTTCCGTGTTTTTGAATACACTATTCAGATTATTAGAATTGTGGGTTTTTTTTCTTCTTTTGGTTGTAAGCTCACAATGCAGAATCCAAGGCACTCCCTGAGCCTGCAGAATCAGAAATGTGAAGGCTAAATCAGAGGCCTCTAAACTTAAGTCAGCTTGCTGGGCGATGCAGTCTGCTTCAACTCACCTGTTCATAATGGAAGCCATCTGTTTATCTGCACTGAAAAGGCGCCCTGGATTGGCACCAAACACCTGCTCTCATGGCTGCCAGGTACCTTGCCCTTTCATCCCGGCTGGATTCCTTCCTATTGACTACACCCAAGTGCAGTCTCCAAGTGTCTTCTCAAGTCTAATAAATATTCTTCTTTAAAGGTTTATCTTTTCATTCTTGGTATTTAAACTCTGTTTTCTAAGAAAATTCTTATTGCCCTCACTTCAGTGTCATTGCATATGTTAAAAGAGAAAACAGAACTTAATTTTCTGTTAATTATATTTTTCTATTCTGTGGAATGCAGAAAGTCCATTTTGAATTCAAACCTCTCAATTATTTCTACTTGTACTTTAATTCCTCTAATTTCCTTGATCATAGAGCCTTTTCTCGTATATAATACAGTTTTCCATCTAAATATCTTTTCCTAGTTTTCTTTAATTAATTTGGCATCCTTATGAGTCCTTCTTTCCTCTTAAACTACCAAGAATGTTTGCACAAATCCATTTGTGTGTGTGTGTGTAAATGTGTGTATATTCTAGTAGTGGGCTTTGAACAGCTTTACAAAAGCACTTCTTTGCTTTTTCATTCATTCAAGGTTGGCATTCCACCTTGAGCTGCATTTTATTTTGCTAGTTAATTGGAGACAACAGTCTCAGAATCTTTCTTGGGCATGCTTATAATCCTACCTCAGTAGCTAGAATTACAGCATTCAGCTTCAACATCTGTTTTTAAATCAGAACAGAAAGAAAATACTGAGAAATACTATGCATTATGAAAAATGTATATTTAATATGAAAACTCATAAACACACATGCTTCCCTGTCATTCTATTCATATAACTTGCTTTTGGTATACTATTGAGCAATGCTTATTGAAGAATTACAATATCCTTGATCTTCTGAAATAGCTCAGAGGAACACAGTAGTAGATAAAATAAAACACAGTTCTTGGCCCAGGCTTTGAAAGTAATTTTTTATTTATGTATTCTACCTAAATATTGATGAATGTCTTCAAAATTGCTTTCAAATGATTTTGAAACAATCATATGGACAGCAGCTTATAGAAAGAATGGAAAACGAATGAACCTACAAAGACATGTGTCTAAAATTCTTAAGATATCTAAAAATGATTGTGTATTCAACATCATTTTCAACCATTCATTCATTCATTCATTTAGTCTTCATTCATTGCCTCTTTTGAATCCTCCCTGACTAGTCCATAATTTTAAGGTTAAAGTATTCTCAAAAATTGACATTTCCTATCCTTAAAGAAATTCTATTTTTTGAGAGGAAGCTTGCTGTTAATCACACAATAATACAACTGTACGTTCAGGTATAATGAGAACTTATACTTAGTGTGATGAGATTGTAACATGCATGGACATGTTTAACTTGTGATATCCTGGAAGGTTCCCATGGGGCTATTATGAGAGAAACAATGTCATTTCAAAGACAAAATTTCATGAATAGTTAAGAAAATAAGTGAAATTGGCTAAGTACAAATACCTTGAGAACATTAAGAAATCCATGATTGCTTAGGTCATGCTGAAATCAGTACCTTCTGTGTATTCTCTCCGTCCCCATTGTGTTGGGTGCTAAACCTCAGATCAAATGGAATTAATTTTGGTTTCTCTAGTCATATGCTCTTAAAAATTATATACCCTGTCTTATTAATGACTGCCATTACAAATGACATAACTCACAAAAATAGAAATCAGAATAAAATTACTAAGAAAAAGTGTTACATTAGCCCTATCTTGGCATTGCCTATGTAGACCTCTAAGAACAAATAATTTTTAGAATAGGGGCAATCAGAATGAGTTATGTCACTCGTAAGGAAAAGTGTTAGTAAAGATTTAAAGGGTTTGAATATGAGAGAAAATTAATTAATATCTACATAACTGAACTAAAATAAAAAATGGACAAGGTCTAGATTGAAACAAAGTCTGAATTACAAGACAAGATTTTAAAAAATCACGACCCTCAAATCTTATTTCAAATTTCCACATTTCATTCATTTATTTTTTCTCCCAGTATAACAAATTGTGAGAAACTATGACTACCTAACAAGTCTTTTTACTTTTTGCCTATTAATAGCAGAAATAGATTGTTCCTACAAAGACAAATTCACTAAGCAGCAGAAGTCAATTGAAATGGAAAGATGGGCTCCAGGTAGGAATAGAAAACTGTGTGTTCTTGCTTTATTTAAATAGGTTATTCATTTGTAAATGTGAAAGCTACTCCACATTTATAAGTCATCAATTGCCAGGTAGTGTACCAACAATGTTCATTTGCTGTGCATTTAAACACTAAATAACTTGGCCAGCCAAGGATGAGGACAGGCTTTATAATAAGCTTGTCTGAAAGAAAATGATGGTAATCAGGGAAATCTTTTCCCACCTCTTTACCTCGGCAATGAAGTCTTTCTTCATTCCTGATAATTTAATTAAGTCTAGAAGATCTAACCATAATAGTATGTAGAAATGTATTTTGTTTTCCAGAAGATGCAACTACATAACTGAAAGGCAAAAAAGAAAATCAAAGTGGTAGCAATGCTTCGCATTTATAAATGATAAGGGTAAATGTAGAAAAATGAACCAATAGAAACTTCATTTCTTAGGATCCCAGAACATATCTAGGGGATCCAAATGAAGACATGTGGGAAGGAAAGTTTCAAGTAGAAGGAAGGCCTGGGGAGAATTCCAGTCTTAAAAGTCTAAAAGAAGCTGGACACCAGTGGCTCACACCTGTAATCATAGCTACTCAGGAAGCTGAGATGTGAGGATTGCAGTTCAAAGCCAGCCTAGGCAGAAAAGCCCCCATGAGACTCTTATCTCCAATTAACCACTCAAAGAAAAAGTCTAAAAGAATAGTCTCCCTGGAGAAAAGAAAACATCACTGTACCACACACTTTTCTAAGAACCAAGGAAATAGGATAGAATGAAACTGAACAAAATAAAATGACTTCTGGAGATACTATGGGTAGGAGTACAATGAAACTGCAAGAAAAACCACTTAAATGCATAATATTTTAGCTGCTCTTCACCAACATAGTATTGCATTATAATAGTAATAAGTGATAAAGGAGAAATTTAAGCTAAGCATACAATAGAATTGACTTGAATTATGACATGGTGATACCTTCAAGTACATATCACAAGACAGATGTCTATCCAGAGCTCTAGATCCTGATATCCAATTGCCTTGTTGACACAAAAGACTAACCACTAGAACCACCAATGGACATCTTGTACTAACATGTCCAACACTGAGCTAATCTCATACCTCAAACTGGTCCCAAGGGTCCCTATTAATAGCAGCCTTCCAGTTGGTCAGATCAACATTTTGAGGTTATTCTTGGCTTCTTGATTTTTTCAACCATCCCATCTTTCAGGAAATATCAAGGTTCTTTCTCCATTGCTGCTCCATGGTAAAAAGTCATCACCATCTTTCCATCAGTGAACTGATTTTTTTTTATTCCTGTCTTCCTGTAATGCTTCCTCAACACAATAGGCAGATGGATCCTTTTTAAGCCTAAGCCATATCCTAAGTTGCTGCACAAGCCTTCAAACCCCTTCCATGTCCCTCAGCATGAGTCAAGCTCAACAAAGTTCAGCGAAGAATGGAGGTTTAGCAGAGGATGGGAGTAAAAAGCTGGAGTCCCCAGGAAGGCATTGGCCAAAGAGCACAAAGCTGCAGTTCAACAAGAATGATAAGTTCTAGTTATCTATTATACAACATTGGGCCCATATTAATAAAGTACTGAGGATTACCTGCCTTAGAACAGACCTTCAGTCAGCCCAATATGTCAGACAAGGGCAACACAGCCTGCTTTGGCACTTTTTCTCCAGGGACATAGAGGACAGCATTATCGCCTCTTTGAAATATTGGTTCAAATGTTCAAACAATTACTGAGCTAGATATATTAGCACACACCTGTAACCTAACACTCCAGAGTCTCAGGAAGAGAATCTCCAGTTCCAGATCAACCTGGGTTACAAAGACAGCCTGCTTCAAAATAAAATCTGCTAGGAGCGTTATTATCATTTTTAGAAGATACTTTCTTATTGAGAAGAAAAATGTCTTGGTTAAAGTTAGAAGTTGCAACCTCCAGAGTTTCTTTTACTGTTATTGTGAACTCTTCATCTGTTATGCCTGATGTTTATTTTTCTGTTCATTTCCCCCCACTCTTATCAAGTTTAGAAAGGTGGCTCTCTGTGTTACAACTACTAAAATGTCCCATGTATACTCAGAAATATGCTGAGAAAATCCTCTGAGACTCAAAACACTGCTGGCCCAAATGTGCACAAATTTATATGTGAGAGCAAGGATAATCTGAGCTCTAGCTCTCTCAGAAGCACGCCATACAATGGAAACCAATCTATATGAGAATGTTGGGAGGGGAGGAAGGCTGGCCTTAGTAATTAGTAAGACTTTGAAGGACTCTCAAACTTCCCCCAGGGCAGAATAATTTAATAATGGCCTTGAGAAGGTAATTTCACTCTCACAAGTGAAACAGTTGGACAGTTGTCAAAGATGATAGTGTACAGTGAAGGCAGAAAGAGCTGCTAGTGGCAGCAGCTATGTATCTGCAGGGCCTTGCTCTATGTGAATGGGCACAGGTGTTCTTTACACTGAATCAGATGCTCTGCACTTCAAAGGAGAAGGTTTAGCTTGATTTTTGGAGAAGTTTGTGTAGACAGAAAGTCAGGCATTTAGTACTCCTACGGAGGCCTTCAAAGTCCACCCTTGCTGCTCAGAGACCAGGCCACCTCCCTTGCATGGACATTTGCTGCTGTGTGAAGGATAATCCTTATAGGCTGATGTCAGATGCAGAATCAGAGTTGGAATACATCCAGACAACCAACATCTTCTTATTTCAGAGGCAAATCTCTTTGTCCTCAACATGGCAGAAGATTTTTAGAGGGTTGAGAATATTTAAATTTTATAGTCTATTCTCTGGATAAAAGGGAATCATTTATATAGCTCTCTAATATTTGCTGTCATTTAAATGATTTTATTTCTGTTACAATTTTTCCAAAGATCAGCATGAGTTTATTTTCTAATTATGCACTGAATCTGGGAAGATAATGAGCTATCGAAAATATCTAGATTTTTGAGGGTACTGGGTAGGTTTAAAGATTATAAGCAGAATCAGAGAACATCTTCTTTTTCCCCCCTCAAATTCAATATCTCATTGCATCATAGCTCTACTCTTAGCTATTCAAGAGACTAAGATCTGTGAACATTGGAAGCCAGTCCGAGCAGAAAATTCAGAGACTGGAAATCAATATAAATAATCCTATATCTTGTGGATGTTCATTATGCTCTTTCTTAGAATTTCATGTGAAATCTCTAGAGAATAGGGAAACAAAAGAGCAACTGAGGCCATGAAACTCTGTTGTTACATATGACTTCACAGTTGGAGTGTAGTTTCTGCTTAAAATCTCCAAGTATACAGAATATTTAAGTTATTCATGCACTAGGTTCTTTTAGGCTCACCATCTTTTGGACTCTAATACATCTGGAATGTATAATTCCCTTATTAACCTTCAGATGGTACATATGATTCCTTAGATATTTTCTTTTCATTAAAAAAATTCACAGAGAGAAAGGTGAGCTGCTATCTTGCACAGTCTTGGCCAGAGGTAATATGCTAGGTAGATAGCAGAAGCTTTTCAGAAATGTCACCATGATCAGGAAGAGGAACTTTAGGATTCCTCTAATGTCACATTTTTAATCATCTCCTGGACTTGTTTTTGTTATGAAACACATTAACATAGAAGATATTGGCTCTGGAAAAGTCACCTAAAGTGGGAAAAATAAAATGAGATAATGCATATGGTTACATGAAGCATGCTTGAGAGAATACAATATTACCTTGGAGGCACAGAAGTGAAACACAAAATGAAACCTGCTTTCTTTAGTCATTTCTTTCAAATTATATCATTGCTCTCACATAAGCTGCAATTTGGCCATGTTCCCAAGGGAATGACATGTCCATTTCCAGTAGCATAATGAACTACAGAGTTCCCGTATTGGAAGCACAATTCATTCATGGAGATATTTGTGGCAATCAAGTTTATTGTCAGTATACATGTGCCCTGTTTAATGACAGTGCTCATTCTGTAAGAAAGTATAGCCACACCTAATGCACCTGACAATGCGACTTAGACATTCCATCATGGATCATGTTCATGGATAAGAATATGGCTAAAATATGAGAAAACGTTAGTTTTCCATGAGAAGAAATAGAGGAAAGTTATTGTAAGGGAGCAATAGTTAAATAGGATCAGTGTGTAAAAAATATTGATCTATGAAATCCTATCTTGATGCTCTCTTCCCTGATTAGTTGCCTGGTATCCCTATGTATGTACCTTGGATATTTTCTCGAGAGCCATTTGTTTACTTAACTGTTAGCTACTTCACTTATGTTTTAATATCCCACGAGGCACAATAGGATTGGAATACCAAAATGTATATGGCCCAGGTATATTAAATCTTCTTATTTCTACTTTATATCCTTTTCTACTTGTACTTCCTGCTAGGCAAATTAGTGCTGCCAGTGACATTTATTTATTTATTTATTTATTTATCTATTTATTTATTTATTTATTTTGCTCATACAGGGTCTTGGACTCAAGGTCTGAGCACTGTCTCTGGCTTCTTTTTGCTCAAGGCTAGTACTCTGCCACTTGAGCCACAGCGCCACTTCTGGCCTTTCCTATATATGTGGTGCTGAGGGATTGAACCCAGGGTTTCATGTATATGAGGCAAGCACTCTTGCCACTAGACCATATTCCCATCCCATAACTAGTATTTATTTTGCACTATACAACTGTTGTAAAATACTTTTGTTACAATTAACTGATAAGCTACCATTTTCAAGATGATTTAGTGTCTACCTAAAAAATATTCTACAATATAATTGGTTCACTTGATTTATACTATGACACTACTTACAACACAGTTCATTCAGTCTTGCAAGTTTTCATATGCTAGATATCTTTTAATTTATTTATTTTTAGTTTTAAACATATCAAATTTTCCTTTTTTCCTACAAGTGAATTACATTTTATGGTACATAGTCAGTCAGTTGTTCATGTAAAAAGTTTGTTGATATCCACATTTATTTCTTATAGATAGCAATAGATTCCTATTTTATTGCAATTGGCATTCTCTGGCAGCTAACTAGGAAAAAAACTAGGAGCACCATTACATTGTGTGAAATGACCTGCTTATTTCACTAGTTTGATTGCATTTTTTAAAACAACATGAAAATAAAACTTTCTTAGCTTAACCAGCGTTAGCCCTTTGAAATTAGGGCAAGTGAGGTAGACCATAGCTAGAAATGAGAGACCAAGGCTAGTCATACTCAATGGATGGCCATATTTGTCGAGATCATCTCCCTACTGGTAAAGCATGGAAGCCCACCCAGTACGGTAACTGAACTTGGTGTTGAAGATAATTTCAAACAATGACAATAGAACAGGTTATTTTGCTTCAAAAGTACTTACATCATAAAGCCAGAGTGTAGCCCTCACAATATAGAGCAAGCCAAGCTGAACATAGCTGAAACTCAACTGTGGAGCTGTAGTAGAGTAGACCTTACCAATCGCACATCCGTTGGTGTGGAGACAAGCAACTGCATCAGGAGAATATCCTGATAGTGACTGAAGTTAAGGAACAATGAGAAGCCAAAAAGAGAGGCCTGGACTAGAGTCTCTGGAGGGAATACAGCCCTGCCAATGCCTTGATCTTAAAACTTGAATTCTCCAGCACTGTCAGGGAAAAAAGTGTTGGTAAATCCAACCAGTGTGTGCCTTTTCTGATGGCAGGTTTATCAAATGAGCACATCAACCCCTCCCAGTAACATGTCTTAATTTTGACCTAGCTGATGTGCACTCCCAGCCTAACAAACAAAAATATACAACATATCGCAGAGAGATAAAGACATAGAGAGAGAGAGAGTGCAAAAGAGAGATGGCTTTGATTTCACATTACTTTGCAAGCTAGGAGAAACTGGCCTCTTGTAGCACGCAAGGCTCAAGCCTTTTCATGCAGGATTGCCCTGCAACGTGTAATGCTGTACCTTAAGCAAACATTCATTTGTGGCAAGTCAATATCACAAATGAAATATTGTCTGAGGAGAAAGGAAAATCGATATCCACCTTTAGGGTCATTAAATTTTGATAAGTATTTTCTGCAAACATCAATATACTACCAAAAAGATATGTATTGCAAGGTGTTTTTTTCTTCTTCTTTCTTTTTAATGAAAGCTGTCTAGAAACTCACTTGTGCTCACATGTAATCACACACACACATACACACACACACACCACACATTTTTTAATTAGAGATTCACCCCTGAACTTTCTTAAAAATGTTTGTTACTATTGTTTCTTTTCTTTCAAACAGATATATTGACAAATATAAGCATTGGCATGGCAAAGAAAAGCATTACCAAGTACCCAGACATAAGTTTCAGTGTTTGAACTCAGGCTCTCCTGCTTATGTAGCTGGCTTATTCATGACAGGTGCTCCCCCACTTGAGCCAGTCATCTAGCCCATATGGTTAATTGAAGATCAGTCAGCCCAGACTGGCTTTGAAACTCCATCCTACAGATGTCAGCCTCCTACATAGCTAAGGTTATAGGGATGAGCCATTGGTGACTAGTTTAGCAGGGTAGGTTTATGTGCCTACATCAGGTAAGTGTATTAAATGAGAGGATATGTATGTAAATGCTACTGGACAGGGGAGATGCAAAGACAGGTCTGTGGAGAGAAGCAAGAAATGATGCAATACTGGTAATAGTTAAAAAGGTTCTTTTATGTTCCAAACTTTGTTGTTGCAAGGACAACACAACTGTGGTTATCGTGAACGCTATTGGTTTGTCCACTTCAAATGGGTAAAAAAGGTAAATGTGAATTCTGTCTCAAATCTGTTTGGAAGCAGAATATTTTCAGGAGCAAATTATGGATGGATTTAGATACTTATATGGGAGGGGGGTTCCAACTCCAAATGGAAGATTTTATCATGGTTACCTTTCAGGAAGTGGAAAGTTGACAAATTAGAGGCCTAGACGAATCATTGAAAAAATTTTCTGTGGTTTGCTAGGCTGATAAATACCAAATTATGCTAAATGAAAGCAAATATTTAGAAAACATGTAGCATGGGGTCATTCTTTATTTTCCCTTCAATTTGCTTTGTGGAAAACTAAACCAGCAATAACAAGTAAAGACTTTAAAACTCTCCAACATCTTCTCCAAGTAGTTGAAATACATAAATACATAAGGTTTCTTTCAATATCTTCATTTTTTCCTGTCTATTCAGAAAGGGAGTAGTAACTCGAACTGATACCTCTTAAATAGTTCTCTATCAAAAAAGATAGTAATAATAATACTATATAAATGGTGGGCAGCACTTCTACCATAAAAACGTTATTATGAATTGTTTTCTTGTTTTATGTGCATACACTCACTAACACACACTGAAAGAAACAGAAAAAAAATCAATACAATTCATCTAATTTCAAGTGATTTATGACTAGAACACCAAAACTAAACAAAACATACAAATGTACTATTGATTGCAGTGTGAAAAAAATTACAGAATATCTGAACTTCTGGCTGCATTGTTATTTGTGTAATACTGTCACAAATAATTTGTATATTCCTGTTTTACCATTAAAATTCCAAGAGGATACATTCAAAGACAGAAAGTTTTCAACAGAAATTTCTGCATCTTAAACTGAAAAGTATATTTTGTATATCAAGTAAGTTTTTTCTACTGCTATATTAATTTCATTTTTTTTTTTTTTTTGGCCAGTCCTGGGCCTTGGACTCAGGGCCTGAGCACCATCCCTGCCTTCTTCCCGTTCAAGGCTAGCACTCTGCCACCTGAGCCCCATTCTGAGCGCCCCATTCTGGCCATTTTCCATATATATGGTGCTGGGGAATCGAACCGAGAGCTTCATGTGTAGGAGGCAAGCACTCTTGTCACTAGGCCATATTCCCAGACCTATTAATTTCTTTTTGACACACAGATTTTTAGGGATTTTAATCCTTGGGGTTGGCTGTTCATTTTCATTAAACGTTTAGCAGAATGTGAACTCATGATAACCTTGATATTTATGTAAGTCATAATTCTGATTAAACCACTAAATTCCTTGATGACTGAAAAGAAGAAATATTATGGAAAACATGGCATATATTAAAATAGTTGTCACTTTGACATCTCTACCTACTTCCAAACGATCTCTTCACAATGAACCTAAAATAAAGAAAACCCCTTTATCCTTTAAAGAAAGCAAGAAAGTCAAGAGTTACCTGTTACATTTCCTTTGGATAGAAGAATAAAGAGAGAGTAATTACTCCTATACATTTGAGGTTTCAGATGTTTGATATGGCAATAAGCCTAAGTAACATATGACACCTTGTTGTAATAAATAAACCACCTTCATAAGAAGAAAGTGGTAGAAAACCTGTTTCAAGACCTAACTGGATTTTCTCCTTTAGTATATTAGCTCTAAGACACACTTAATATGAATATTGTTCTTTATATATCCCAGAAAGCAGAAGTACTTTTACAAATAAAAGAAAAAACTAAAAGAATATGTTTTCAGTAACATGCTGAGCTTTTGTGTGACTCTTTTCCTTAGTGATAAGTGTGTACATAGGTAAACAACTGAAAAAAATATATGCTTCTAATTAAAAGACAGTATATCCTGTGGTGTGAACTTCGTGATCTAATTAAATTTTGGCTGCCCTCCATTATGGAGAAGACAATAGGTGAAGTGTGAAAACGTGCAAATTAAACTTGGGAGCTAAGTCCTTGAACAACTATGAGATTGTAGAAGAGAAGATATTGTTGATTATTTAGGGGACAAAAGGTCATCAATCAGGGGAGAAAGTTTACAGAGTGTGGATAGGCCTGTGTTACAAGTGGATTTTAATTATCATGATAAAGTCAAATTTAGCCTATACGCCAAAAATAATCAATGACAAAGGAAAATGTTTTGCCAGTCTAGTAGGTAAAATGTTAATCCAATTGAATTCTTCCTTTCACTTAGATATTTATATATATATAAATAATAGCAACATTAGAGATTATTTTTGTAATTTTTATCATTCAAAAGTTCTATCTTATCACTCAGTATGAAAGCCTAAAAAATACTCATATTTAGCTCCCAAAATATGTCATTTTAGAAAAATCTTCTTATAAGAAAATATTCTGCTTTCCCTGAACTTATGTATCTATTTTTATGTTTTCATCTTTATTTGATATACTAATGTAGCTAAAACATGTTTTGAGAAAAACAATAGGTACTAATAACATAATACTGCATAATACTGTCTTAGGATGAAATGTATTCATGTTCCACAGCTTTGCAGAAAGCTCTTGGCTTCATTGGTATTTTCAATTTATTAATTTAACTATTTTCAGACAGCCACGTAAGTGTCACTATTTTTTGGAGCATTAAACAACTGAAGCATACTATTTAATTGGCAGTATCATTAGTAAAATTTTATTTCATTTAAAATAGAACATACATTTTAATAGAGAATTAAGTTAACTAAGAATTGCTCCTCTCACAACATTTAATTTTTTTGTTTAATGCTACTTTCAAAAAAATGACCAATAGATTTGATTGATAGTGTTTATTTTCAGAATACGGTTAAATTGCTATATGTGTAAGATAGACTAGGGTGTACTTTTCCACATATAAATCTGTGTATCTTATGGTGTAGCTACTACAAGTAATATGCCAATAATGACATGTTAACAAGTATAAACATGTAGATTTTTGTTCTTATTTATTTTTTAGAGTATAATAACAACATAGAATTTATATCATTATCCTAACAAGGCTGGATTTATATCACAATAAATAAACCATACAAGTAGTTCACATAGAGTTTATAGAGATGATTTATCTGCTGTGATTTACGATTTAAAATAATGAATCCTCGGGCTGAGGATATGGCCTAGTGGCAAGAGCGCCTGCCTCTTATGCATGAAGCCCTCGGTTCGATTCCCCAGCACCCACATATACAGAAAATGGCCAGAAGTGGAGCTGCGGCTCAAGTGGCAGAGTGCTAGCCTTGAGCAAAAAGAAGCCAGGGACAGTGCTCAGGCCCTGAGTCCAAGGCCCAGGACTGGCAAAAAAAAAAAAAAAAAATGAATCCTCTGTCCTGTGAAGATATTATTTTGAGGGAAACAAGAGTCAGAAATATATGATCAGGCAGGAAGAAAGTTCTAGAAATAAGAACTGGTATTGTTTTAGATTAAGATGATCACAGTAAGAAATAAACTTAAGTGGAAGGATTTAAATGTTTTTTTGTGTTGTTTTTTTTTGTGACGGTAAAGTTGACAGAATTTATTATTTAAATGATGCTAAAGAAAACACCAAAGAGGAGTCAAAACTTTCCCAGATTTTTTTTTGGCTTAAATTGGTCATTCTTTACTGAGCTGGATTATGGGAAAAGAATGTGTTTAATAGTTAATAGTGAGCTTTTTTATTTTAGTAAGCACAAATTAGAGATGGTTATGCCAAGGAAGACATCAGCCAGGGAGTTCAACTTACACTCAGGGTTTGGAGAATGTTCTTCACTGTTGATTAAAATGCTTTTCACGGGGACAATATAACGTTTTTCTTTCAATTGGCAGTGTGTTTCATAAAGTCATACGAGAAATAAATGAGAGGAAAAGACATAAGGAAGCAGGCACAGAAGGAAGGAAGGAAAAAGGAAGAAGGAAGGAAGGGATAGAGGCAAGGAAAAAGAGTAAAGGTGAAGGAAGGAAGGAAGGAAGGAAGGGAAAGAAAGAAAGAGAAGAAAGAAGGTAAAGATGAAGGAAAGAAGGGAAAGACTTTCACAGAGTAATTGAATCCACTTCAAGACAGAAGAAATATAAAGAAACCAATGGGAAGTGAATGCCCCTTTTGTACTTCATTGATTTTCAGAGTTCACAGTGCCCTTTTTGTTCCATCATTTTTGGCTGCTTCATTTGCTTTCTATTCTTTTTTGTTTTGTTTTTGTGAGTTGCCAAAAAAAAAAAAAAAACAACTGTCCTCATGGTCTGCTCTGAGCTCATTATCAGTGGATGTGATTCTTTCTTAAATATGCCACACCAATCTGGATGCTTAGACAAGTACCAATGCAGGGGATTAATTTACATCCAAACAAACGCATTGTATTTCTTATCAGTGAGAGAAGTCCAAGGACTTAATCCATCCTTCAGTTGTATTTTATGAAAATATTTTAATTCTGTAGACAAGTAACAACACCAAAGAGAAATATATCCTTTTATAAGTTCATTATCAACCTGCTTCTTAAATTAATATAGTTTCGTGTACCTGGCATTTATGTGAATTGCTCAATAAGTAGAGAATTCATGTATTAATTCCTTTTTGTTAACATTTCACTTTTAAATCTGTTTTAATTACAGATTCATAAGGAAAAGCACCTTCCTATGATTTCAATAGGCAATGTAGCCATTTCCACACATATACTATTTATGTTAAAGAAAAGGACCGATAAAGAACTCATGCAGTTGTTAGAAATCAATTTGACTTTCTACCATACTCTGTATAAACATATTGCTGCATTATAAGTTCACAGTGTACTTATCACCATCCATCTTTAAATTGTATATATGCATATATGTACATTTTATATGTCTAATATAACCAATATACAAAGCCATCATTCTCTACTATTACTGAGAATGCGATATGGAAATACTTACTCTGAACTAAATCTAATTCCTTTATTCTTATAGGATGAAGAGCAGGAACTATATGCTTCTAGCCCTTTTGCACCCTATGCAAAAATCTAACCCTTTAAGATTATTTGTGTAAGCAAAGATAAAAACAAAATTCTGGAAAATATCCTCAACACTAGCTTACGTATGACTTAAATCAAAGATACTTAATGATGACTTAGTTAGTAAATACATCTAATTTGTAATGTATGATGAAAAATTCACTTCAGTGATAAGCATTTTTTATAATAAATTACTTCTTAACACTGAATGTGACTTTTTCATTCCTGTTTCTTTGTTACTAGCACTTAGTTAAAATGTTTTAGAGAAGCCTTGGAAATATTACAATTTTCAGTGATATATAAACTCAATTTTTAAAAAACTATACCTCTCTGAACATAGAAGAGAAGCATTATAAAGATATTGAAGTAATTTATTTTTGTGTTTGAATAATTAACTTTATTTTAAGTAACAACATTAAATGAATATACCTGAGACACAGATGTCTCTGTCTTTGAAAGCAATTAATTCTTTTATATATTATCTCCCTAACAGAACTAATGGTGGCTTCATTTTCATTGCCAAGAACATACATTACATTAGTTGCTTGGCACTAAAAAATGGTGCCTTCAAGTCTTATTCAGAGTTGTAATTTATCTAATATAATGAGAAGACACCAAAAGTAGACATTTTAATAAACCATTTTTATAAAATCCCTACTATCAGAAAGCTGATAACAAAAAATATAAAATTATAAATTCTTGTAGCATAGATGCATGGTCATATAAATATTGCTGGTAATAATTATACAGTAGGACCAAGTGATACCACTGAAATTGGTTACAATGAAAGACTCATTAATTCTCTCTTTCTAAAGGATTACTGGCTTCCTAAGTCGTAAAATTTTATTCCAAATTCAAGGCAACAAAATGGCCCATAGCTTTCAGGGAAAAGAAGAGCTAAACTTAGGAAAAACATTGGCTGACACTGAGCTAACTTGGCAATGCTGTATTTAGTTTCTTTTCTGTTTCGTCAATATTTTCAGCAAGTCAGTAGATTATAGAAAAGGAAATGTTTCATGGAAAGCATGTAACATTTATTGTCCTATGATTTTAAAGCCAATTGTAAACTAGCATCACAATTCATAAACATTATAAAGATTAACATCTGTACTTCTTTAACTTTTACAGAAGAGTCCTCGTTAAATTATTTTATTGTTTTTACAGACAGTGATGTTTCTCCAAATGACTGCATGTGTGTAAGAGAATAAAGCACATTGTGTTTTTAGAAGTATTATACAAAGTAAGGAGATGTATGCATAGTGATGGCTTCTGGTATAGGATGGCTCATGTCAAATAGCAGGTTCTAAATTAAAGTAGTTACCATTGAAGTCATTGCTATGTATCTGTTCTCCACTTTTTCTCCATGAAAAACAGGCTGACAGTAATCACGATAGCTGTTCCATTGGCTCATCTATAATTAGTTAGTAAGAAGATATCAACTATCTTTAGTTAGATGAGGAATATCAGCTTTTTTTACTTGTGCTCTAAAAATGTCCACTTAGGCCTTCATTAAGTGAAATCAAGCTGTAATTTCTCAAATGTCATGGTGCTTCTTAAAATGTTTAATCATATTTTTGTTCTTTTCTGGGGGGAGGCTGATAAAGAGGTGATGCAGAAAGGGAGGAGGAAAGGGCGAGAAAATGGAATCACATCAGTCGGTATACACTGTGTTGAATATGACTATATAACTTTTGGGCAAAAATGGGAGGGTGGAACTAAGAGAAAGTAAAGGAAGGGGTAACAGAAATGTCCTCATTATCTGACTTATGAAGTAGTAGCCCCTCTTTACAACACATTACTTACAATAATAAAATTATGTTTTTTTTAAAAAAAATTTACCCCAAAACATCTATAAATGTGACATATGTACATACCATATATTAAGAAATACACTTCAGTTCTGTGTATGTGCACTAAACTCAGTTCATATGTGCTCCAATAAGGTCTGTTTGAAGGCTGAACATTGTAATGTAAGTATAAACTATACATTATTTTTCACCCAAAGTCTATTATGAATCAGAATTACCAAAGGTTCTCCTTAAAATAGAGGATCCTAGCCTCAGATACAAAACTTTGATTTTGTAGATCCTGTTTAGTTTCTAAGTGATTGCTTCTCGAACCAGGTGTTAAACTCTTGCTTTGTTCTAGGCATTGTGTTTAGTGGACAGGATGCGTTATTGATTTCCTCCATCTTGGTGTATAGAAATTCTGTCTCCAGCATTCTTAGTACTGAGTGACACTGTGATCTTTCCCTTAGCAATTCTTTGGAGATTTGTGGTATGAAGGACCTGTCTATGATTTCTCCACTTCTTTAGGCCCTTGTACTGGACATAGGATAAAGGGTCCATAGAATAGGGTATGGACTCAAATCAGACATTTGCATAATCAACAGAAAAATAGGTTGTCAATTAGTTTCATTTAAAAATAGAAATTTTGTATTGCCTATGTTTTCCCCAATTCCCATTTTTCTGTTTTTGCAGGAAAGCTATGCTTTTTATGACATTCTCTTTCCCCCATTAACACTCCCAATTATTCCTTCTGAAATTCTTTAACTTCCAAAATATGTGAGTAGCATCTTGCCACTGCATCAAAGTTCATGCAACTCCCACGTTACTCCCTCAGGATCAGAGTCTGGATTAAGTATCACTGTTATTACAAGTTGTGCATTCTGAAGTATTGTTCTTACCATATTCCCTCCAATACCTCTTTTTCCTTTGAAATCTTTGACCCAGTTTTTCCTCATCTGTTACTTGCTCAAGTACCTGTTTCCATTGAGAGTGTGACTGAACGAGCCCGTTTTCAGAGCTTTGACCAAAAAAACGCTATGGAGTGAGTTATAGCTGGCTTTCTTTACTTCAACCATGACCACTTCCCTTCCGTTTCTCTTCCTGTCTCATGGGTACTACTTGACATAAGCTAGAATTGGTTGTTTTAGGAAACGCTAAACTCAGAGATCCCAATCGCTTGCTTCTATACAACTACTTTATCTATTGAAAGCTTTGTAAGCACATTAAAGATTTGCATCTTTCTATTCACACCACTCTATCTTTCTCCCTCTCCTCTGTCCAGAAATGTTTTTGCACTTTTTCCCTAGGAAAAACTGCTAAGCAAATCATCTTAGCTTCCCACTTCTTGTAACTATCTCTTCATTCTTAATTTTTTTAATCTACTTAATCACTATTACACATAGAACATATGTGAATAGCAGGGAAGAAAAATAAAGTAAGATGTTTAGGAAATTCTAGATGAAAGTAGCCAAACGACTTTGGCCTAAAAGAAACCTACCTCCCAATTTCATCTCATACTCAATATGGGTTTGCATTCATTTTTTAAATTTGGTCTTCAGCTTGAGAATGCCCTCTTCATCATGAGGGCATTTTTTAAGGAACGTTGGAGATAGCTAGTCTGGTATCCTACCTTAACTCCAGATTATAACATATTAAATTACTATAACTTGCATAAAAGAGCCAGATAAAAAGGCTTTACCAACAGTAATGAAAGGATTGTTGTAGTAAAATTCAACTTTATGTTAATATTTTTATGCATTTGTTTTCATTGGATATATTTTTAAGTTTCCCATACTTACAATAAAATCTCCCAATTATTTAATTACAAACATATAAATAATCATACGTATTCATTTACTTATCCAGTACATAAATATAAACTATACTTAGATATGTAACTAAATTTATAAATAATTCATACAAAATATGTAAATATATTCAATGTTAACCTTGTCTGTTTACACTAGTAACATTTTTAATTCAAATCAATTAAAAATTTAAAAAGTTGGCTTGTAAGAATTTTTAAAGCAGATATCAACATGTAATTATATTATTTACAATTTTTCTATTACTGTAATATATAATAGTTCATACTGTGGTAGTAAATAGCTTATCAAGTCAAATACCAAAATTAAATCTTAGTTCCTTATTTTAACAGGCCAGTAACATTTTGAGCTTTCCATTCAAAGTTTGCTGAAGAGTGAGTCAAAGAAATCTGGATTCTCTCTCACAGCACTTGTTGTGAGAAAATTACCAACAATTGGGGATAGATAAAAAGAGTCATTTTCGCCATTTTTGAAGCTCCTCCATTATTCCTTTTTAAAGCTAATCAGATGCCCTCAGGTGTATGAGCTAACCTTCCAGTTGGCTGAAGATACAGGTCATTTATGGATGTATATTGCATCTTCAAATTCAGGACAATGATTACAAATGTCTTGATTTTCTACCTCCAGTGGGCCAGGAGATTTTCCAGGTGCATCAGCAAATATTCCATGACTAAACAA
Source organism: Perognathus longimembris pacificus (assembly GCF_023159225.1). Lineage (NCBI taxonomy): Eukaryota > Metazoa > Chordata > Mammalia > Rodentia > Heteromyidae > Perognathus > Perognathus longimembris. The sequence continues at coordinate 23,433,207 of NC_063184.1, forward strand.
AGGAGCTAATCACAATGACTCTGACCAGCCCACATCCTTATTGCTGTATTGCTGCAGAAGGGAAATATCAAAGGGAGCAAATAGTCATTTTGTTCCCCTATTAAGCACACACTAAAATTAGCATTGATTTCCCTTTTATCTACTTATTCTGTAAACTAACCACCAATTTTTGGCTAGATCAATTTGTTTTTAATACTCTAAAAATAAGAAAACCTAGGAAGATTCTAAGAATTTTTTTTAATGGATGAAGTCTTTGACTTGATATTTCTTGAGTTCCATCCTCAAAATCAGAATCACTGTACTATGCAAGTGGAGAGTTAGGTAAGGGACAGGCTTAGGAAATTTGGCATACTGAGTAATTGAAATGAAGGTAGAAATATAATCTTTAGAATTATACGCATTTGGCAGTACTGGTATTTAGACATGGGTACTTGAAATTGCTAGGCAAGTGTTCTACCACTTGAGCCACACCTCTAGCCTTTGGAGCTCTAGTTTACTAAAATAGCATTTTATGCTTTCTGTCTGTGCTAGCATTGGACAATTCTCTCAGACCTCTGATTACAGATATACCCCCATGACATGAGGCACAACTTGTTTGTTGAGATGAAGTCATGTTAATATTTTGCTTGTGATGACCTTAAACCATGCTCCCTATCAAAAAGAAATTGTATATTTTAAGGGCCTAATTTCCTCTTTTTTTCTCAAAGCATGTGCTCTCTGCTGAAACTGGACATCATTTCTACATACTTCCCCACGTTTCTATGAGAGCATTAATATATTAACTATGTCCTTGAAAAGTTACAAATTTACATGCCTGATTCTGTTAAACCCTTTCTTATTTGGTGGTGTATTGCCTTTCTTACTTTTCCATAATGATGCAGGAATTTTGTGGGAAGCCAGACATCATATGTAGACCAGTATACATTTAGTTGAGTAAAGAGTAGCACTGGAATCTTTCTGTGAGAACCTGAATTAATCTAGACAAGAGTAAAATTTGTTATGATTTCTGTATTTTCTGCATTTTCTCTGACAATACCTTGTTGTTTCCAGTAGGAAATGATTTTCCTTGGTTTTGTTTTTTTTTTTCATAATATATGTCTCTCCTTTAGGTCTAGGTCTCTCCTTTGCAATGGGTCTCAGAGATTTTCCCTCCATGTGTTTGCCTGTTAAATTCCAAAATCTCTCATTACTCAAAGCACCTTAGTCTGTGCAATGAAGAGAAAGGTATTCTCTTTTGCTAGGATAAAATCTGTCTTGCGGATGGCACTACGACCGGCCTCACACAGATGGGTCTTCTCAATGTTTCAGCCTTTGCTCAGCTGGGGGTTGGGGCCCATTAAATATTCTTTTCCTTATCCCAAGAACAAATGATCTTTTACTGTTCCTTCTCCCAGTGGCAATGAGCTACACCCAGGTTCTAAGGGTGCCAGTGTGCATTGCTCTTCTTCCTGTGTTTAAGGCTTTGTTCTGTGTGGATAATAGTAATAAGGATAGAGAGTTTTCTGCCTTCCCTGAAGCAGTTTTGCACTTCTTCAAGCTTGTAGCCCAAGAGAAACCTTCTCAGAAATCTTGTTAATATTTATATGTGAGGTTCAGGCAGAGCTTTAAGGAGTACAAATTTTATTCTATTTTTATTCCTTTGCTAACTCAAGCTTAAGTCTTCTCAACTTGTTAACCATTTAGCTGAATTCTTATTATTACCTGCGGTATTTTCTATGACTTGTGTGCCCTCTCAATTGCCAGTCGACTTATACTCATGTTTGCTGGCAGTAAGGTGACTTTAGCTGAAAGAAAGTTGTGAATTTGCATGTTCTCCTGAATTGCATTATTATTAAAAGTATACAGTGGACTCTCCAACTTGCTACAACTCATGCTGAAGCCAGTGTTTGTGTGTGTGTGTGTGTGTGTGTGTGTATATGTATATTTGTATATATATAAAACATGCTTAATAGGTATTATATATTATCTATAAAATGCATGAATATGTACATTAATTTGCATAAATACACCTATTTATGTATATATATACACATATATCCTAAATCAACTCAAACTTGTAGAATAACAATTATTATTTGCATTTCAGAGGATATGCTTTTTATTTTTTCTGAGTACAGCTATTACTTTTTAGTTGCTCAAAATTGTAAGCTCAATTACATGCAAATCTATTACTTTGGTCTCAAAAGTAATATTCAGAATTTGCCTACACAGGATTATAACATAAATTGCATTTTCTTGTATGCCTTTTGCTCCTTGTATCACTCTATTGCATTAGTGTGGATTCTGCTGGTAGATTGCTGACTTCATCCTGCAAATTAAAGCTCTTCTTTGCCATTCTCCTCCTTACGGAAAACTCTTTTGCAGATTAGGGACTTCCTAATCACAGAAATATGCATGAACTTATATATGAGTTTATAAATTCAGTGCACGTGTCTTTCTCTCTTAAGAGCACAGGCAAATGTTGCTCAGGTAATGTACAGAGAGTCCTTACCCAACAGGTTTTCTGTACGTGTATTTCAAAGATAGTTCGAGAGCAAGTTTTACTCTCACTAGCGTTGCAACTTGTTTTATTCTGAGTCGAAGCATGACAAAGAATCAAAACTCTATCTAAAATTGGATGGTAAATAAAGCAGAGAAATTGTGCAACACAATGGAGACAAAAGAAAAGATACACTTTTTGGATTATGTGGTAACCATTAAACAAGAAAGTCCTTAATGCTGAAAACAAGAAGGAAACAAGAGTCAGCTTTTACTACTTATATATTCAAGAAACTGTTGGTCACAAATTCTTTCCTAGTTAAGAAAGTAAAAGACCAGAATCAAAGTTTTACTGTATGGTGCCAAGATAGACTCTGACATAGGGAATGTGGAAGGAGAGAGATTCACTGCCAACCCTCTGATGCTCATGTGTAGAAGAGAACATGTATTCCTTCTAGATAATACCGATGGTAAATACTGCAATTGCCAACACTGAGGAAGACTCCATTAATGTGTATTTACAGACCTTAAGACTTTCATGTGACTGAAAGAGAATGTGCTGATTAACACTTTAAAGTCAGGACTTTCAAATGATTTCCAAGTCTGCATTTTCCAGGACAGGCTATCTCCTTCACAGTGTTACATATTGATATACAATCAATTTTATACCCTCAGACCTAGAGAAGCAATCTATCATTGATTTCCTTTCCTGATTCTGGTGGGATTGACTCTCATTTAACTTGAATCAATAACCAGATAGCCCATGTAATCAATGTGAAGGAAACATTTTTTTCCACTTTATGTCCTTAATGTTGGTAAGAAATGTAATTCACCTTTATGGTAACGCTTTCATAGCTTCCATTTATGATTTCATGTACATATAACAAAGTCATAACTCCCAAACTTCTAGTAATGTTACCTATTTCCATCATGACATTCATCTACCTAACGTAACATGACTTCCAGGCAAAACAATTTGTTTCTCCTAAAAGAGATAAATTTAAAAGCAAAAGAATTACCCTTCACATTGAATTTCTTGTGATATTTTTCAATTTTAATCAATTAATACTGCACTGATTCCTAAATAATAGAAAGTTCTTCAGTGTACATTAGAAATTTAAATAACAGTTCAATAAAAAGAAAAATAATAAAACACTCTTGAAACCTGTGATGTCTATTTAACTTCAGAAACCATTTAAAATGTATCAAAATCACCTCTTCTATTCATCTTAACAGTCCTTTCGACCACAACATTATCTCCAAGACTCTGGACCTTCAACACTCTCTTGTGAGAAAGGAATGCTTGTTTGGACAGCTTTGTAATGTTACTACAAAGTGCTACAATTATTATAATCAATTATTATTGATTCACTCATCTTCCTCAGCACTAGTGATCAAATTATAGGTTTCCTTTGTCAATCGTTTAAAAATATCATTATGCACCTAGTAGAACTGTACTTCTCACACCATATTAAAATGAATTTATGTATCATTTATTAGAATCTTAGCACCATTATTTATTATGTGTACACACTGCTATAGTAGTGGATAATGGAGGCAAATAGCCATGACAAACTGGCCGAAGCGGGTGTGGGAAAGAGAAGAGATATGGAATGTATGGACAATGAAAACAGCTCTTTCTCAAAGTCTGATGGCTCATAGGAGAGTCCATAAATGAAATTTACCTATACATTTCTCACTGAGAATATGTCCAAGTTAAACCAGACAAGTTGTCACACAGAAAACTCCTAAACTGAAATGCAGGTATCTTGCTCTGCCAAAGTACATACATTTATTTATAATGCAGCTGAACAATGTTGCCAAGTCTGGGAAATCTACCCAACAATCCATTGATTATTTTTAGTTTCATAAATTGAATGACTTAGAAATAAAACAAAGTGCTTAAAGAGGCAGGTTGGGTTTACATTCTCTAGAAAGAGGACTTCTTGGAATAAATTTACTAGAAAAGGCTTCATTAGCGGTGATGAAACCACAGCTGAATGTAAGTGAAAGAGGTTAGAATTTGAGAAGGCTCAATGACTCCATTGACTGAGAAAGCACGGCCATTGTTGCTAATAGAAAACTTCAATTGGAGAGCCACTTCCTTCTTTGCCCCAGACTTTGAGCCATTACCAGACTTGCAGTTGACTTGGTCCTATTGCAATGGGTTTCCCTGAAATGAGCTGGATAATGAGGAGAAGCTAAGGAGGCAAAGGGAACCGCTTACTGCAGACACTGTAGGTCATACACAACATGGAGGATTGCATATTGACCTGTGGGAACTGGGTCTTCATCGGCATGCCATGCTACATACAGCACAGGAACACAGGGCCATGTTCACAACACAGAGCTGAATTTAAGAGACTCACATAGTTGCCTGCGAGAAGGTACAGGAGCACTTCCATAAGCTGTGCCCTGTAAATAAAACACATTTTTTTTTTTGGAGCAAGTGATGTCAGCATAAGTCACAGTAGAAAATGGCAGAGATAAGAACAAAAAATGATTAAAAATTCAAAATAAATGAAGATGGCTTAAGAGACAGTGTTCATGAAATAAGGCGATGAGTTATTGTAGTTGGCAGATGTATAGATATTAAACCAATAATAGAAAGAAATTAAGTAAAAGATACATCAAATAAGAAAACAAAGAAAAATACAGCAAAAAGGGGAAACATTTAAATTTGACAAGAAGGAAATTTGTGAAAAGTAGAACACACATGTTACTTATGAAGTGGCCTCTTTAAAAAGTAGGTTTCCTTGCACCAGTTCCTTAGCTGCTGCAAGCTTTTTTTCCCTCAAAGCTTTTGAAAATAAGCAATGCATTCACAGTTGCTCTTTTCTATCCCTATCTCAATTGCTATACAGACGGAAATAAAACAAAAAGCACCAACAACATTGCCTACTTCGTGCATCAACAAATAATTGATCACTGAAATGAGGAATGAGTTATGTGTTAGGCAACACATTAGAGTAACTACATTCTGAATACTTGCTGTATTCCTCCTTTACAAAAACATATTACAATTTAAGCTATATGTATTCAATGGCTGGCATTGGTATTTATATAAAATCTTATTGTATACATGAAGGACTGTTTTGAAATATGAAGGAAATAAAACTCTGTAAAAATCAATGGTTCATTATAAATATATTTCACAAATGACAATATTTTAAAGGATTAACTGATATTTGTAATTGTTTTGTCAGTGATTATCTTAACACTTAGAACATGTAAAACATTGTCTCCTTTAGTTACCACTGCAGGCTCTGAGGTACTGGGTTTGTTATTTAGTATTTCCATTTTGTTGATGAGAAAACTCTTTTAGAATTGACCTGATAATTTTAGATTCAGTTTAGAATTATTTAAGCAGTTATCCAAGTTTTCAAGGCTAGGTAAGTTGTTCAAATAAAAGAGCCTCATTATAAAACTTAATAAATTTGTTTTCTAATAAATAGCAAGTGCTTACATTACAACCGTGTACGTATAAAGGTACATTAAAAAAACTCATCACCTAAAGTATTGGCAAGCTTACATTGAAAGATAATACACATACACGCAACCTACAATTCACTTGCTTATGCTTTCTTTGTCCAAGAATATGTTTGCATCTTTAATCTATTTAAGACTAATCATATTCTTTTGACTACAGTCAATTGGGAGTTGCCTGTAGTGAGTATAAGTACATTTTAACCTCTATAGTGACTTGCAAGTCAATTAGATCAAAAGATTACACCTACATAAAGTGAGGGCAGAAACTTGCTACAGAGACTCAAATATAGAATTTTTATGGCACTCTTATTTGTTGCTTTTACATATCAATACTAAACCTTACAGGGATCATTTTTAGAAAAGTATTCCCAGCACCTGAATTATGTGAGAATTCAATTTTTAATATTTCGCTAGAGAAAGATGAACACTAAACCCAAATAATAAAGTGTCCCAAGGGGTGGGGAAACACATAGACATTGAAACAAACATAAAATATGGGAAAGTAATATAATTATAATGTTCTGATGGGAGAACGTAATCTAATTTCTAAAACTTCAGTTTGTTGAGATAATGCATGGAGGAATGACAAGTAAATTTTTGGTTAGGGCAGAAATCAAACCAGTTACTCTGTATGTATCATTCTGGAATTGCAATTGAGGTAGGACAATTATCCTTTAAATCTAGTAAAGAATCTTAGCATTTTCTTATGCACTCATAAGGGCATAGATATTAGGCTCTTGTGATCCTCTGCTGTGACTAGTCTAAACCTGTGCTAATTATTCCCTATGAGGGAGACCATAGAGTCCATGTTTCTTTGGGTCTGGCTCACTTCACTTAGTATAATTTTTTCCAAGTCCTTCCATTTCCTTACGAATGGGGCAATGTCATCTAAGGACTATTTAGGAAGCATATTCGAGATGGAGACATAGTTTCCTTCATAAAATTTAGTATGAAAGTTTACTATTTTTAAAGTTTATTATTATTTGTAGATTTGTCACTATTTGTGACAAATTAATAAACTTTTCTTTTACCTTTATAGGTTTTAATTCATTGCTTCAAAACCAAGTAATAGAATTTGAACACAATAACAAAAGCTAGAATTTTTTTCTACAAAGCACTATTATTATGTTTTAGAATAAGAAAAAGAGTCATATGAATTTTCTTGTCTCTCAACTTTTCAAACCTCAAGTACCTGAGATAATTCATAGAAAGGCATAATTAGGTAAATCAAAACAGATCTCAATAGAATTATGATGAAGAATTGGCCTGAAATTTTTATGCCTCCAATTTAATGCATGACACTCCTTTCATGCTTGTGAAAACTCCATTTCTCAAGGCCTCTTTCTTCTGGGTTGTCTCGTTGGATGAGTATTGTTCCTCCAGTTTCCTATTTTTACATCAATTAAGTTTCTTTAAGGTAAAATTAGTTTTCTTTTGGTAGCTGTACAAAGTTTTCAATTCAACATGTCAGTTTACAAGTAGAATGCATTCCATCTCTCTCTCCTGTTTCTTTTGATGGTCCTTTACATAGATAACTGCTTTATAATCACATTTTTCCTTATACTTTCAGAATGGTTTTATTTATAGTTTTATGCACAATGCTATCTTTACAATTAAAGCTGTTATTTCTAACTAAAGAACAAAGTGTACATTTCTAAATGTTCTCTTCTTGGACCTATTTTATAAATTAATGCATGTATGTCACTTAAGAATAAAAGAAAGAACATATGATTCTGTTTTCAAATGTGTTTTTCTAATATATAATACGTGAATTGGAACCATAAACAGTTGAATATTTCCATAAAGAGAATGATCATTGCTAGAAAAATCACTGTGCTTACAAAAACTGCTTACCATAAACAACATAAAACCAGAGCAACAGAATCATTTAGGTGTGTGTAATGAATAATCTTCAACTTCACAGAATTTGCACATCACTCTCTTCTAAATGACATTCTTTCTAAAATGTTAATGTTTAAAAGTCCATCTGTACTTTAAGACCATCAATTAAAAGGAAATTAACACCATTTAACTCTAATCACTTTTTGTCGGGGTTTTTAGCCCCCATGCTCCCCCGACCCGGGGGAGAGATGGGGAAGGCGCGCCCTGACTGGAGGAGCCAAGCAAGGAAAGGGTTGGCAGGTCGCTGTACCCAGCCCTCCCTCACCGGAGGACAATCAGACGACCTGGGAGTCAAGTCAAAGCAAGATCTCGTTTATTGGGGAAGTATGTGCCACTAATATAAGGCACAGGAGCCAATCAGGTCTAAGATCAGCAGGAAGGGGAGGGATGAGCTGTCCATCAAGGGCGGAACAGCTGGGGCATCACAGCCAACAGAACTGCCTCCGGGTTATAACCAAAGACATGTGTAGCAGCTGCGAGTTGTTGTTAGGCGCTGCCATCTTAGCCACATGTGGCCCCAAGACTGAGAAACAGGTGGGGCCAGCTAGTTGACTTCCAGGTGTGCCACACAACATTTAATGCAGGTTTTCCAAATCAAGGCATAGATCTGATGGAAGCATGAGAAGGAGAAGCCTGGAGTCCATTTAATTACAGGACCCTAATCCACAGAGCAGGGAAGTCCTCCATTCTACAGACTTTATTTACACAGGTAGTTTAGTTCATGGGTGTCATTAGCTTTCTCTACCTGGTCACCTTTCTTAGGGTTTAAATCACCAATGTGCTCATCCCAAGCAACTCTATTAGCAATGATAACTTTTTATGGTGTGTATGCCATCAACTTGCTATGTCGTTTTCTCAGTAGGATATGGGATCTTTCCAGTTCTTGCAAGTGCGAAAGAGGAAGTAGCAAAATTATCTACAAAAGTCGTACATGGCATTGATCAACACACACTGAATTCCTTTGGCCTCTAGTTTCTTGGAGGTTCCCCACCAGAGGCTGAGCCTTTATGGTCAAGGTTACCAGGAGTGCAGAGCCGCACAAATGAGAAGCAGTACTGGGATTTAGGTAGATAGGATGACTTTCTTTATATATTATCTTGTTGTAAATAAAACCAGTAATGAGGGGCTGGGGATATGGCCTACTGGCAAGAGTGCTTGCCTCATATACATGAGGCCCTGGGTTCAATTCCTCAGCACCACATATACAGAAAATGGCCAGAAGTGGCGCTGTGGCTCAAGTGGCAGAGTGCTAGCCTTGAGCAAAAAAGAAGCCAGGACAGTGCTCAAGCCCTGAGTTCACGGCCTAGGACTGGCCAAAAAACAATAACAAAAAAAAAAAAACCCAGTAATTAGTATAAGATTCTCTAACAGGGAACAGATACAAAATTAAAAAGCCAGCAAACTGGGCAATAAAAGGATGCATGTGTGCAAATACACACAATAGAAGTGCGCATGTGTGCGAATACACACACGATGATGAGCTCCTTAATATTATTCTCTTACTCCTCTGAAAGCATGGAGCAAAACTAAATTTTAGATGAAGCTCAAAATGCTGAAATAGAAAAGAATATCCCATCTCTTTGGACTGAAAGCAACCATCATTTTACCTGGAAAAAATAGTGAAATACTATCTCAACTGTGATAGACAAAGGACAAAGAACAATGCTACAATACAGAATGGAAATATGAATATAAAAGAATTATTAAGTAATGTGTTTCCTAATAGCCACTGAGATAAATTGTTCTCAGAATTCAGAATTCTGCCCAGTTTAAAACAACCACTAATTAAACTGAAACAATCAAATATATTACTATTTCTCTGGCAAAAATATAAACCCATTGTGGTTTTAAAAACTATAAATATATCAACGCCAATTCGGGTGAGGTCAGACTTGGCCACTTAACAATTCCTTGAAGATTTTCCTCTTTTCAGGGCATTTTGTCTATTTTTGTTTTGGATATCAGAATATAGATAAAAGATTAGAGTGCTGTCAGAATATTAAATATTACATAGTTATTAACAAAGGTGATGTGAAATGGTTAGAAAAATAGGAGATTAGTTGCATTAACTTTAGCCTAATAGAGTTAAAATTATTTTGGTATCAAAATAGCTTAACTATTTAGTCCTTTAAGAACTAAACTTCTACTTATTTTTTTTGCCAGTCCTGGGGTTTGGACTCAGGGCCTGTGCACTGTCCCTGGCTTCTTTTTGCTCAAGGCTAGCACTCTACTACTTGAGCCACAGTGCCTCTTCTGGCCATTTTCTATATTTGTGGTGCTGAAGAATTGAATCCAGGGCCTCATGTATACGAGGCAAGCACTCGTGCCACTAGGCCATACTCCCAGCCCCAGAACTAAACTTCTAAAATAAGAACTCTGGGCTGGGAATATGGCCTAGTGGCAAGAGTGTCTGCCTCACATACATGAGGCCCTGGGTTCAATTCCCAAGCACCACATTTATAGAAAATGGCCAGAAGTGGCGCTGTGGCTCAAGTGGCAGAGTGCTAGCCTTGAGCAAAAAGAAGCCAGGAACAGCGCACAGGTGCTGAGTTCAAGGCCCGGGACTGGCAAAAAAATAAAATAAAATAAAAATAAAATAAAATAAGAACTCTTCTGAGAAAGAATAGCCACATTCTGAAATAATTATTCACAAAAGAAAATAATAACCTTTACTTGGATAGTATAGTAGTTTAAACGTTACAGAATTGGTATGACTTAAAATAACAAAACATTTCTGATGAACATCAATATACTTATGCCCCTCTATGCAATTTAGCACAATTGTCATTTAAATTGAAAAGAATATATGTTGCATACTTATACATGCAACCTATAAACTTATAAATGCAAAGTCTAATTAAGATTCCTGGATTAATATTTTAGGATGCATTTAATGTGTATAAGAGTTGGCAGCTCCTTAAAATTGGAATCTGCTCAGATGTGTGCATTTACCTAGATTACAGAAGAAATGACTGTTTATATTGTTCTTACTTCAGCACTTGCTCTGATATTTAACTCCTCAAATAAGACTTATGAAAATACTCTCTCTCTTGAAGGTCCTTTGGAACATAAAGCTTGCCCTAGGCTTGGATCCTTGGTGGAGGTATAGAGATAAAATCACTCACTCATTAATCAAGTCAGGATTTATGCCGACCTGACCAGGAAAATAATTTTAGATAGACTGCACCTTTTCCGCTCAGCACATTTTGTCATGACCTAAAATAGTGATAATCAGGCTGAGGCTCTATTGTGAACATCTCAGACCTCATTTCAAGAATATTTCTTTATATGTAAAGGATGTGCAGAGAAATCTGAGATGATAAGTTGAGTATATTTGGTATTGAATCGCTTCACTACGAGAAGGTAAAGAAATGAGATACAGAAAAAGTGGTATGAATGTTTGAACTACTTTTCTTTACTTCCTAATATCTTCATAGAAACTCAGAAATTAAAAAAAAAAGTCCAAGAGGGGCAGGTATATCTTTATATCACCCAGGTAATCTTGAATAGTTTAACTACTATGTCTATTAAGGAAAAAAAGCACTGTAAAATTGATAGAATGTAATACCTACTCTTTTTCATCTGCCTTATAGACTATTTGCATATAGAAAAATTTAATATACTTATTTCAATAAGTATTCTCAGTACAGATTTACATATTACTAATTTTAAAATATTATTATTTGTATAAAGCATGTGCAGTTGAGGCATGTGGAAAATCTAAGTTTCTGACATGGTTTCACTTTAAATTATTTTTCCTTTTCTCAGAGAAGTTAAGACTTATTGCAACATTTTCTGCAGTTTTCAACAACACATCTTCTCATTAATATTTCTTCAGTTAGTGATGAGGGAGGGAGGGAGGGATTCTGACAGTACAATGAGAACGTAAAATGCAACATCATCCATAAGGAAAAATGGGATTCCTCTGAATACATTATGTCATTTTTAACTTACAACAGTAATCACAACTTATTGTATTTCCTGGGGATTTCCCAAGGCACAGCCTTAGGCAATCGGTTTTTTTCTAGGTAGTCATAAATGTCTAGTGTTCCTCACATTGCTTAAATATTGCCCTAAGCCTTTCTCTTTCATTATATCACTTTGAAATAGAGTGAACCATTTCCCAAAAGGCACTTATCAAAAAGAAGGTTGTTCTTTGCAACAATAAGAAGCAACATGCACTGTGTATAAATACAAGGACCAGAATGACTCAACAAGCATCTCCCTAATTACTTTAGAATTCTGTTCTCTAAGAGTCCATTCCTTATCAATAGAAGTTAAACTATCACGCTCTCAGTCTTCATCACAGTACAAAAAACAGGGTAAATAGTTAATAATGAGAATAGTATATTGAGATTCTTTAAAGTAGAAATAGAGAAAAAATTCTCATTTGATGTAGGCATATCAGTTACACTAACCTATAATTTTTGTAATCAAGTATTAGTTATAGAAGGGGTTTGCTTGTGATATTCCACTTATGCATATGATGCATTTAGATCAAATTCAACCCCTTCTATTTCTCTCTCCCTTACTCCATTTCTCTTTCTAAAACAATTACATATTTTATATATAAATCAATGCACAATTTTAGCCATAGTCTTAGTCACAATTTGCATTAGTGTGTCATTATTTACTTTTTGTGTTTATTTATCATACTATGATCGGTATTTTATTTTGTTTAGTCACAATCATGCGGATAATGCTCAAATTAATGGAGATTTTTTAAATAATGATACTATAATGTCTTAAAAACTCATTTTGAGTTTTGGTTGCTTTGTTAGCTTGCTTGGGTGTTAGCAGCGGGTCTTGAACTTGAAATTTTTACTCAAGGCTGGTGTTGTACCACTTGAGCCACACCTTCAAAGGCAGCTTTTTGGTGATTAATTGGGTAACTCCCCGTACATTTTGCTCTAGATGGCTTTGAGCTTCAGTCCTCAGTTCTCAGCCTCCAAGTAGCAAGGATTGTAAGCATAAGCTGGGGCCTATTACGTTTACAAAATGTAGTTCTCACAATTTCAGTGAGGCTTTTTTTAATTGTGGAAAAACATTCAGGATTGCTTTTACAAAATAAAAGAGGAAAGAAAACTTTATGCATCATAGAAAGTTGATTGTTTTCAGACAAGGCTCTATTTGTTAAAGAATAGGATAGTTTAGAGTAACTATTACTAAACAGAAAGATAAAACTGTTCACATACAGAAGATTTCCCTATAACTTAGAAATATAAAAATCCAAAGATTAGGAATTAACTTACCTAGTGTTAGGTACATCCATTTATTTATTGTGTAAGAAACTATTCTTTTCTCATTATGTTTTAAAATGATAAAACGGTGGAAAATATTTAAACTCTCTAAACTCTCAATAAAGCAATAAACAACAGAAATTAGCATTTGTTTTTCTTTAACAGTTCTTTGGTAATAAGAATAATTGTGCATTCCTGATGAAGGCATTCAAAGCACTCAATAAAAATGTTCTTTAGGAAAATCACCACATCCTTTATTTTCAACCATCATTAGTTTTCATCCTGGTGATATGTTAAAAAGTCATCAGGGGAGGATATTTGTGGTTTGGGAACATCATGTAATGTTTTTCCTGTTTCCTTCATCTGTTGATGTTAAATATGCTTCTGCAGAGTCTACATTAGAAATAAACACTATGCTTCTGACATGGTGGCTTGCCATTGTAATGGTCTTCAAGTTGTCCTAACACAGATTTTTTTTAAAAACAATGTGTCATTATGCTTCTATGTTCTATGATAAGCCAACTTATGTATAATATGAAATCATAGAACGAAAGTATGTTTATGTCTGCAATTTTCCTAAGACTAAACCCCCAGAATTCTTCCAGTATTTATTTTCAAAAAGCTTTCCAAGCTTGATGATTATCATCATTACATTTCTGTCCAATTTTGCTTTTCAGACTACACTATCTTGGCACTTCTACATTATTTTTATGAATATGAGCCTGTGAGTTTCCTAATGCCTAATATTTAAAACTGTTCCACTTAATATACAAAGTGTTATCATGCACTTATAAAGTAGAAAAGTGCAAATAAATTCAGACTTAGATATCTAACGGATCCTCAAGGATGTGTGCTCAGGTAATATCTGTGAAAATGTGGGTCAGACATCTTACAGAACTCAGTGTCCTCTAAATTGGTACTCTGTGTGCTTATTTTATAACATAATTTCCAAGTGTCATATACTTAGGAAAATCAATACTTTGAGGTGTTACTGTATGTATATGAAGCAAAATTTGAATTTTAAAATTGGGCAGTAAGCAATACAAATTTTAAGTAGCAAATAGAATTAAAATTTGCCTCTTTGGATTCATAATTAGTAGAAGAGACAGGCAACTCTAGTATCAAATGTGTTGTGTAGCCAAATAATCGTTCTAAAATAGTTGCTTTCAGAATGTTCAGTCAAATTTACTTAGGTAAATCTCCGAATCATAAGCATTAACTATTTTAATTGCCTTTTGTCTGGAATATCCTTGAGCAAGCAATAAATCTCACTACATGTACTGTTGTTATTTATGCTTGTGTATCGCAGGACATTTTCATATATAGCATCTCTTTTGGGTCTAACAAAATTCTGGAGTGATGGGCTATTATTCTTGCTTGCCCAAGATGATGATAAGCCTGAGAAGGGCTCAATGACTTGAAGAAGGATTAGCTGTCAACAGTAAAATAGTGAGTGAATTTGAAGATAAAGGCATTCATGCCTTGTCTGAGCTAGGCTGAGTAATAATCATCCTTGAATCTTTATTTTTTACCTTATGTTAGGTAGAACTTTAATTTTAAACCACAAGGAATAAAATTTAATCATTATACTGATGTAATTTTATGTTAGATTCAAAATGTTTTGGGAAGGTTTGTCCTATATAGTCCTATTCAGGTATAAGAAGAATGCTGTAAAATTATGGCTAGAAACTCATAAAAAGTAGTTAAGGGGCTGTGTAATTTTTTAAAAACAATTAAAATTTAATTAGAACTTTTGTTATTCTGTGTAAATGGAATACAAATGTGTTTTTAGGTTAGTCAATTTAGAATTATAAAACTTTCCTGATAAAGAAAGGTAAAGAAACCTTTATAACTGAAGAATCATATAAATTTATAGTCCTTTCATATATTTTGTCTACATAATTTTATTAAACTTGCCTTGATTGGCACTGCTTATATTTTAGTAAATTGTTCAACTATTTTCAACTCAGGAAAAAAAATGCAGCCAGGCACCAGTGGCTCATGCTTATAACCCTAGCTACTCAGGATGCCAAAATGTGAGGATTATGGTTCAAAGCCAGCCCAAGAAGGAAAGTCTGTGAGATTTTCATCTCCAACTAACCATGAGCAAACTAGAAGAGGGGCTGTGGCTCAAAGTGGTAGAGTGCTAGCCTTGAGCAAAATTGCTCAGGGACAGCGGCCACACCCAGCGTTCAAGTTCCAAGACAGACAAAAAAACAACAACAGTTATGCTGCTATAACTTCAATACCAACTAGATGCCAGAATTTTGCATAGCTAGTAACATTTGCATTGTTTTAATGATGACAGTTGTTAATGTGTACTGGGAACCTAGTTTGAATTAAGAGCATTAATTACTTTAAACTACTAGGAAACTGACTAGGTAGGTTGTTTATGTATCCCATTTTCAAATAAAGGAGCAGATTGAAAATAAATAAATAATGTACTCACACTTTTACCTCTGCAAACTGTAGAAAGCTCTCCATCATCCTGTCCTGCATGGCCCCGATATTTTTCCAGAGGCAATAAAGCTGACTGTCCAGAGACTGAGACCTCTGAGATTACACATAAAAATAAATCTTTCCTCTCAATATTTTCCCTCAAGTACTGGCACTGTATCAACAAGTGACTGACTTGCCCGAGGACCACCTCCTGTGATTCTGATGGGACTGGTATGGGGTATAGGATAGGCATGGAGAGTTTTAAGAATCTCCCAAGCGATCAGTGCTAACATTAAGCAAAAGATGATGACCACTGGAAGACCTGTAAAGCGTCTGACTCTAGGGAGTCCTTTGCTTTTGACAATTCAAACACACGTAGAAAAAGGAGCAATAGCCGTTTTGAAAAAATTTTTTTACCTGGGAATATCTCCTTCCAAAGCACAATTCCCATGGCAGAATGGAAACAGCAGAGTTCTGCCAACCACCTTCAAGTATCTACAGAGGGACACTAGCTTCCTTCCTTTCCTGGTCTGGTTAGGTGGAGTGAGGCAAGATCTACAGCACAGCTACAAAACAGTGCTCACTACATCTGCAACTAACTGCGTCATCCTGCCCACATATATGGGGTACACATCTACCTGGGGGATAGGATGGGTGTTTCTAATCTGTGTTGCTGTTGGGTAATTATAGACTTTTGTTGTTCCTGGGCTCTGGATTATATATTTCCACACCTCACAAGCCTATACATTGGGCTATTATATTCTCTTTCACCTGGCCACTGTCCCTGAAATTGTTTCCTCAAAGCTAAAGCATTCTACCACTTGAATCAAAACTCCACTTCCAGCTTTTTGGTGTTTAATTGGAGAGAAATGACTTACGGGTTTTCCTGCCCAAACTGGCTTTGAACTATGATCCTCAGACTTTTGCCTTCTGAGTAGCTAGGCTTACAGGCCTAAGCCACCAGTGCCTGACAGTGGTCTATTATTTTTTTTAATAGTAATATAAGCTCACCTGGAGGATTAAATTAATAGCACATAGAATTTAAAGTCATAGACATACAGCTGGAAATCCAGCAACCTAGAAGTTTATCTAACTATGAGTTAAATTCATTCTCAAGTTTGTGGCCCTAAAAATGTGACCAAAAAAGCACACTTTTTAAAATTATAAGCATATTTGAACATTCTGCTATCCTTGTTCTTTATGTTTTATGGTGTGTTTTTTGTTATTTTGTTTTATTTGGGGGGGGGGTTATTGCAACTGCTTCTATCTTCCAATGCTTCTAAGCTGAGCACCCTCTTGTTTGTAAGCACACCAAGGTGTCATTCATCTTTTATAAGCTCATGTCCTTTCATGAACATCATAGCTTCTTTCAGGACTATAAGGAAAATAATTTTCAGAACACAGGCTCTCATAAACACTTCGAGAACAAACATGTGTCTTGTTCCATAGAAGCTATTTAATTAAAGCAACATTGTGGTGAACAGGAGATGGCAATGAATTTACCAAATCTCAAAAATACATTTTTTAAGATTAAAAATAACAAAGGACACAGAGTTTCTTCATTATGCTTTGGGATCTTGCTTCAAACTATCTAACATTTAATAACATCAGGCTATTTTTCAATTAGTATTTTTCTTTTTTTTTTAAATTTTGGGCAGTGATGTGATTTAAATTCAGGACCTAATACTTGCTTGGCTGAGTGTGTGTGTGTGTGTGTGTGTGTGTGTGTGTGTGTGTGTGTACATATACAAATACAGATATAGTCTAAGTACTATATCTGAATCTATCTGTATCTGTCTATATTCTCACTCACATATAGTGATGTACGTGCACAGACCACAATCAGTCTATTTTAGATTTCTGAGTTTTAATTGCAATGACAACCATATACCACATTTCCTAGCTCTTGTCTATTGAGATTTTTGTGGCATTTTCTGATGGCATCTTGACCTATGTAGTTGGGCTGGCAGGCGTGACTCACTGCTCTCGGTGAACGCCATGTTTACATAATGCTTTGAATAAGATTCTTAATTCATGTCTTATGAAATGAAAGATGTGATATTGTGTTTAATATTGTATGACTCCTTCTGCTGGTTCTACCTTCAACAGTGTGGTGATTGATCTTAGATAAAATTGTATTTCTATGTATCAGCCTATGCCTGACTCATAAGGGTCAGTAACTCTGAGGTTAATCCCTTTCATACACAGTTGATTACTTCTGTGTTGATTACTTAATGGATAGCAGTCTCTTTGAGCTTCAGTTCCTCCGAAAAAACCATGAAGAGGGTACCTACTTTGTCACATTGTTGTTATGAATAATCAACTAGTATTAACTACAGCAGTGTTTTTTTTTCTTCAAGTAGTCCAGGAAGGTTTTCAATTCAATAAGTCAGATTATGAGCACATGCATTTGGAACGATGTCACCCTCCTTCATTCTTCCACATCTTTCCTAAGAGCTTCTAGAGCTTATGTTATGTAATTTAGCAGTTATATAATCTACATTGAATATAATGACTGATTTTGATGGCCTAACCTCCTTCCATTTTCAGCTCTCCCTTTACTTGGTCTAGGAAAACTGAAATGGTCTACAATTATAAACTAAGAATTGAAATTAGTGTAATTTATCTAATAATGTTTTCTTGTGTGTCAGAAAAATTAATTTGTATCATTGGTGCCTCTAAGTAATGATAAATTTTGAATTAAGAAAATTTAAGGTAATAAAATGAGTTAAATCCTAGTGACAATTGACCAGCATGAAATAGATAAAATGGTCATTGAAATTCATATCAGTAGAATATTTGATATTATGTCTCAACTCTTAGTGAAAATCTATACTATTTTTTTCCCTTTTTCTCTTTGGAAGAACTATGCTGTAGTAAAGTGAAGTCATTAATCGTGAGCAGCCTGCAGTTAAATGCTTAAATATTAAAGTAAATCTTTTCCTCTCACAAATATTTCTCAGAGTAAAGTTATAGCTCAATAAGGAAGACATATTTCCATCTTAAAGTTCACTCTAAATATTTTTCTCATGGTCCCCTGGAACATTTGTGGCTCATATTGAAGACATTTGCATAGGCTTTCCCTCGGTATTCATTTAATACTAAGATGGACTGCTCTGATTTGGATTCAGAATAAATTCAGTGTCTTCTGTACAAAAGCCCAGACTAAAATTTAAATATGCTGCGCAGTTAACACAAACACTGTATTGTCCAATATATTTTTTATTCCTGCGATACAATAAAAATTTTGGGACCTTTGGGTTTTTGTTTAATTTTACATAAACTTTCAATGATTTTGTAACAACCATGGGTAAACTACTTGCTTTACAAGAAGACATGATTGTACCTGCAGGCATGTGTTTGTAGTGTGTCCCTTCATGTGCACATTCAATCCTCACTGACCACAGTAGACAAGTGGACCCATGGCTATTAAAAGAAATATTTCAGGTGGATGAATTTTAGGTCAGATAAGAGTACCTTGCGTATGCAAGATGCTGAGTTCAAACCCCAGTACTGCCCAAAACTTTAGGATTAATTGTTAGGGCAATTTCTTTTTGAAAACTGGAGTAAACATATAATTCTACTTTGTGAACGCCACTGTATCTGTTGAATGAATTAGGTACATGTCAAATTATTTTAGGATACTGTTAAATGAGTGAAATTTAATTATTTTTCTCTAGCATTACATTCCTTGTTCTTTTTACCCCGAGTCCTGGCGTTTGAATTCAAGGCCTATACACTGTCTCTGAGCCTCTTTGCACTCTATTCTAGCTTTTTCTGAGTAGTTTATTGGAGTCTCACGGACTTTCCTGCCACAGCTGACTATGAACTGTGGTCCTCAGATCTCAGCCTCCTGAGTAGCTAGCATTACAGAAGTGAGCCACCAGTGTCAGGTTATGAATTACATTTCTAAGTCTTTGGCAATCAATCTCTTTTGCTGTATGCTTTTAATAATGAGGTCACTCTTAGCTCTATTTAAAATAAATGGTATTAGTGTTTGGATTACACCATGATACTTGTACCCATATGTGAACTTGGATACAATGAAAGAAACATTCTCTCTTAACCTAGACTGAGCTATGCAGATCTTCACAATGTGACATAACATGAAGACATCTAAGTCACCAGGAAAGTAACATAATTGAGTAGATGAACACATCTAAAGAAACAGTGTTCCAGCAGGAGTGGATTATTTTCCCCCAAACTGACACACACACACACACACACACACACACACACACACACAACAACAACAACAACAACAACAACAACAACAAAACAAGCTAGTATGTTATATTGGAGACAACATTAATCAAAATTATTTTGTGTGTATCCCAACTCTCCATACAAATTGATTTTTTTGTGTGTGCTCATTATTTTACAGTCAGTAAAATGCATAAAAATCCATGGGGTTAAGACAGATAGCCATATCTAATAATGACAGATTAGAAAGTTCTCAAAAAGGCACAATAATAAATCATATATGTATTAGCATTATATTTTACTTTAAAACAAAACCCTCCAATACTGAAAAACTTACGTTGTCCATATGAACTTTTAATAGCTTTCTCCTTGTTAATATATGTATATATTTAAGTATAGTTGATGATAGCCATCCTGGTTATAAAGCCTTGAAATTTTTAATAATACTCCTGTGTAAATATTCACCTTCAGTAGCACATTTATCCATCATATTTCTGAAACTTTGCTGAGAGCTGTCATTTTGGGCACAGGCACAGCTTCCTCAAATTATTAATCTTGTGAGACATATAAAATGTGCCATTAATGGGGAGAAAATTCCAAACAGGGTAACTCTGCAACTTATCAGACAATTAAAGCAGCTGACTTCACAATATGGCACATCTAAACGGGGCTAGGGCTGACTTATTCAGATAATATTCTGCAAAGCTGTGTCAGGAGATGCAGCATGTGCATGTTTATTCTTCTACACTGCAAAAATCAGACATCCTGGATTTTCAGACCCTCATTTTGCTGCCTATAAATTTTGCAGTCTTGCGCAAACTAGTTAAACTCTCTGTGTTCTAGTGACTCCATCCATAGGGTGAGATTGGTGACTGTGGTGACTTAACAAGTTGATTTATGAAAAGCTATAATAGTATCTACCTCTTAGTAGTAGGCAATTCTCAACTATTATTATTTATTATTTACTGATCAGCCAAATTCGAGAATGGGATTTTGAAATGGTCTTGCTAAGAAAGTATATGAAGGTACTAACTAACTAGCAGCCTAACAACCCAGTGTTGTCATCTTTGCTTTTAAATTAAAATAATAATAGTAAGGAATTCTGAGAAAGACACTCTGAGAAGACTGAGCATTTTGCTTAGATTTTTTTTTTAAATTTTATTTCTGTGTAACGAATTAACACAATCTTATTGGCTAGAAAGGAAAACTTATCTCAATTTCCACAAGCCTGGCATATCTGAATTCTTGGCACAGGACCTCATAAGTCTGAAAAATCAGGGTCAGGAGCATCTCCATCCATATCCTTACACTGGAAAAGGTCCTTTTGCCAGGCTTTTGCCAGGTCCCTGTTTCTTCCTGTCTGTTGTGTTGCTGACATCTTCACCTCCCCCAGAGAGCCCTCAGGTTCACATTGCCTCTTCTCTGCCCTTCTGCTGTCCTATATTTTGATTCCCAATCAGAAGAAACTCATCCTTTTGAAGCTCTCTTCTGATTGGCTCATGCTACCCATAATCCTCTGTCTTTCATTACCTCAGAGTCAGCTGATCAGTAACCCAATCAAGTTTTGACTTCACACCACCTCCACACTCAGTAGGAGGGAAAAATAGTAAATCTGGTTTCTAAGGAATTCTGCTTTCCTTCCACCACAAGTAGAAGAAATACATTTTAATCACTTCCCCATTCCCAGAACACTCCTGGTATAGAATACATTGAAGAGTTTGTTTGATTTTAATTTCATTAAACATTTTTGGACTGGAGTTAACTACAGCTACCAGAAACATATGCTGATTAAAATGTAAGAAAAAGTAGAACTACTGTACCATATACAATTTTTAATGAAAGCTTAAAATTCAAAATTAAAGTATATGTTACTTATCCCTTCAAACCTAAGTAGGATATCTTGACATTTTATTTGTGTAGTCATTGAATAAATGCATACTGCAGAGTCATCATTTGTTAAGTAGGAAATAAAATTTAAGATATGGTACCCCGATTCCTTGGCTTCAAAGTCCAACTTATTTATGGTCAATGTATGCTCTATAGTATTCTGCACATGATAAATATTTTTGATTAACTGAACAAGTATTGAATAAAAAAGACATGTAGATAAATTATTTTATAATAGTTTTTCTAATGAATTTAAGTAAAACTGCAGGAAATCTATGCATTCCTATAAAATTCACATAACTCAATCTAGTATAAAACAACTTTATAGAATCCATAATCCATTTTTATCATTTCTTCACTTTTATGAAAATACCTCTGCCTTGAAATAAAATGAATTATAGTTGTTTATAGACAAGTTTCTAAAACATGGACATGCTTAGTTTTTTATTTTAAAATTTTCTTATGAAATGGATCAACACAAAAACTGAGCTTTGAAATGTACTTGTTCCTATATTTTCCCTGTGACTCCTTACTATGCTACTTTTGAGCAATGACTAAACGTAAGATTTCAATTTAAACACAGCTGTGTGGATATTACTATGGGAAAACACTTATCTTTCTTGTATGTAAGAGATACATAATTCAAATGTACAGTTGATTTAATGATATTAAAGTAGTTCCAAGATGAAGACTTAAATACAAGCCTGTGTCTATGGTTAAAAGAAAAAGAAAAAGACAGTTTTTTGATTGACTTGGAAATTTTGCCTTTCTAGAGACAAAATAATCATGCAACTTGTTTAAGCTTTGCAGATCTGGGTTCATTTAATTCATTCTGATCCACGAGTAAATGCCATTTAACCAAATTTTCCAACAAGGCTGCCTTCAGAGGAATGTTGACAAACCCTAGACTTCAAGTGATAAAATCACATATTGTGGGTGAAATTAATCATCAACAGATTTCCTTAGGGCATCATTTCTCAGAATGTTGTCAGTAGCCCCTTTCACTGAAGAAAAAAATCTGGGCCAAACCACCCTATAGTAACTCTAACTTGAAGTTTTAAAGCCAAGTGGCAGGAGAAAGGTTTCCTTTCAAGCAATGACACAGATCAAGATGTATTTAGTATGTCCCATCTCATCCTATCTGAAGTTAACAAAACAAACCTCAATTACATGGCCATGTCGGAAAATTTCAGTTCAACAATTATCTAACTGCATATTATAAGAATGGTGACAGAGGAGAGCTCAATGGGTAGCTGACACGGATTTCTGCTTTGTTTTTGTTGTACACCTATAGTGCAGATGGAATCCTAAGTTTAACAGAATTCACCTAGTTTTGACCCAATTAATTTTCTTTCTGTTAACACAGTTATCACCAAATGTCCCTTTAGACGATTCACGTAGCTATGATTATGGCAACACATTTTGTTCATGCGCTTTCCTTTCTAGCCAGAGATAACCTTTCCAGGTTAGTAAGTTATAGTTCTAATTGAGAATTCTTTGTGAGTTGGATTATCATGAATTATCCACCAAAATGAAAAAAAAACACATTGGATACTTATAAATTGGACACTTTGAACTGTGATTCTGAGGCCACAGAAAGAAAATTCTCCTGTTATAACTTGGCATATCTAATCAATGTCTCTAAACACTATGGAGAAACTGTTCCCAAATTGTTTTCCTCTTTGCCTTGGCTGAGAGTAAAAGCACAGTTACTAGCACTGTCCTTTTTATGCTGAAAAAACACCTTTTAATTCCCTTTCCTTCATCTGAGAGACCAGAAATGAGCAAGCACACTTGTTCAAAAGTCCATCAACGTGGAAGAAAGCTCATGAGAAATCTGAGACAACATATATTGGAATGAATTTCCTTTCTGTATTCTAATTGCTGAATTTGCAATGACAACCTGACTTTGTAATGTAGGATTTTCTTTTATTTTGCTTTCATGCACTTGATATTAGCTCTAGTTTGAAATGATCTGATAGAAGTAAGTTTCCTTTTAATGTTTGATGAACATAGACATAGAAAAATCTCAACTATTAGCCTTTTACTACCTACTACAAATGCTTCTTAATCCCCATTCTTTTTTTTTTTTTTTTTTTTTGGACAGTCCTGGGCCTTGGACTCAGGGCCTGAGCACTGTCCCTGGCTTCTTCCCGCTCAAGGCTAGCACTCTGCCACTTGAGCCACAGCGCCGCTTCTGGCCGTTTTCTGTATATGTGGTGCTGGGGAATCGAACCTAGGGCCTCGTGTATCCGAGGCAGGCACTCTTGCCACTAGGCTATATCCCCAGCCCCATAATCCCCATTCTTAACTGAATTATCTTCAGATCAAACCAACACACCTCAAAAATAAAACAAAATTAAAGAAACAAACAAATCAGTTCTTAATGAGAGCAACACATTTAAAAAAATATCTTTGAGTGAGCCAAGTGCTGATAGCTCATGCCTATAATCCTAGCTACTCAGGAGGCTGAGATCAGAAGACTCCTGTTCAAAGCCAGACTGGGGAAGAAAATTCTGTGAGACTCTTATTTCCAATAAACTATTCAGAAAAATCAGGAAGGGGTTCTGAGGATCAAGTAGGAGAGTACAAGGAAGCTCAGGGACAGTGCCCAGGCCCTGAGCTCAAGCCTCAGGAATGAGAGGAAAAGTTTAGAGCAAGGTTTTATTCTTAGGCTCAATTACAAATGTTTTGAATTCATTATTGGCCTGCTACTCATTGTGGATTCATCACACATAGTGGAGTTCCTATTGCTACATGGTGCAGAACTGGCTGAGGAGAGGCACAGTGGTGTGCATGGCTGAAAAGTCACCCAGGCTTCGTGCCAAGATTCACTTAATGAAAATGTTTGGGATTTTACTGAACTCATCAAGTGGAGTATGATCTTCATATATTTCATTGCATTATTGCATACCAATCCTTCTATTAGGGATGAAATATGTATGGAGTACTAAGGATGAATTGAATCCCTTTGGCCTCATTGCTTAGAAATTGCTCAGCACTTTCTGTATTTAAAGAGACAAATTAATGTCCGTGACATCTATAAAGCAATTTCCAGGTCTATGATGACCTCTGTTTTCAACCTTCTGACTTAACCGCTGAATATTCCTTCTCAATAAAAGCCAACGAGTAAAAGGATTGGAGAAAATGATCATCATGGCCTCCGACGCCCTGCTCTTGCATAGTCATTAAGTAGTTCTCTCTGGTTGCTAAGCTATGCAGCAGTAGTTCATTAAGCCAGAGAAACATTGGTGTTTTGTGCCTTTAAACCACTTTTCTCAGAAAGGACTAGTTCCCATGAAACTAGAGATATAGTTTGAAATGAAGAGAGGGGGTACACTCATAAAACTCAATGCCCACTCTACAAAATTAAGAAAAGTGAGGGAAGGAGTAAGAGTGAGCATGGTGGGGGAGAATGAGGAAAGAGGTGCCATGGTTCAAGAAGCATCGGACTCAAACACACCTACCTTGTTAAATGGCAATTCCGTGTACAACTACATAAAGAAAAAATAGAATAAATGAAGATTGCCAACTCCTCCCAAATTCACAGCACGGAAGTTACTTAAGGTAGATTCCATCGTATCTTCATCACCATGTGCTCTCTCAATCCTCCCTGTGCATATCACCATGTTTAAAATAGGTTCCCCACGGAATGCCAGAGTCTGGCATTTCCATTTTTCAACAATGATGTCACTTTATGTTTTCCATGGAGAACAACCCATATGTTCATGCCATGATCTACTTCAAGAGGAAGACAAAAGCACAGGATATCCCCTGGAGTAGGATTTTTGTTCTAAACTGTCTTGGTAGAACTGATGAGACAGGAAGTGATGGGATAGGGTGGGAGGAAAAAACAACAGCATGGAAAATAAGAGGAGAATCAAAGGCAGAAAAAAAATCATGGGAGGAGCCATGCTAACACTTACCAACAGTTACTAGGAAAGAGGATTTCTTTGTGTAGGGAATGAAGCTGGAATGGATGATGTTAAGCAAATGGACAAAAATGAATTTAGCACCAGATCTACTTATTCTGCCTGTGAGGGATTTGTAAGAGGTGTGCTTCTTATCTGCTGCATCTATTTGTTTCACCTTTGTTTATGGATTCAGGGCAAAGAAGACAAAAGCACTGAGCCCATTTTTATAATTTTAATTCTGGGGTTGAATAATGCCATTGAAAACATGTCTAAGTCAATTAAGAGGACAATCACTGTCATGTCAACAAAAGTATCACTTTATCAATAGTATTATGATTTACTGTCTATACAATAAAATTTTATTTTAATCCAGCAGTATCTAGAATAATGTTTCACATAATTGTGATCATACTGTACTTAGAGGAGTCACAATTATATGCATGCCCTCTGTTTAACTATAATATTCATACAGAATTCAGAAGAATGTTTTCTAATTGACCTGATTATTCCCAAATGACCTGTCCGTTTAACAACAGGTGTGTCTCCTATTTAAAAAATGAGGCTGCCCCACTTTGAACAAGCACAGGACATGAACCTTTAACTATAAAAAGAAAGGCTCTTTTTGTTCCAATTTAAGTCCAATCTATCACAAAGGTAGAACAGAACTAGACAAACAAGATCAAATAAAATAAAACATACTCTGCACACAGTTTTACCTAAATTCAAGAATGCATAATTA
This sequence comes from Perognathus longimembris pacificus, assembly GCF_023159225.1. NCBI lineage: Eukaryota > Metazoa > Chordata > Mammalia > Rodentia > Heteromyidae > Perognathus > Perognathus longimembris. The sequence goes on from NC_063184.1 coordinate 23,459,498, forward strand.
TAAAACCCACATTGAAAAAAAAGAACACATCAAAGACTTTAAGTGAACACAGACTAGAAGTCTTTTTTTCCTTCCAAGATCATCAAGAAATATAACTTCAATGTGTTTTCAAGACATGTTTACAGTTAACAAATTATAAGGGGAACTTATGAAAACAAAAAGAAGCTAGGAATATTTAGCTTATTTACTACAGTTAAAACATGGGTAAATATAAATTCTTCTTATATCTTCCTTCCAGTAGGAGAAAAGGTTACCATAATTTTAACTTAGATTTTAGGATAGGGTACCCCAGATTAAGCAAGGCAGAAAAAACTAAAATAATTTGAATATATTTGATATGGTTCAAAGTGACTGGCTTAGTTTGACACATGAACGTTGTTACCATTTATAGACTAAGGAAGTAGTATTATAAAGAATATAAATAAGATCAAAAAGTGAATTGAGAATGTGTGCTCTTAGCCTTTGGGCTTGTTGCCTCTACAAGGAACAAATTCCAGGAAATTGTAGATTCAGTCTTCAGATGATTAATAAATTCCACATGCCACATCTAATAGATGACCTGTATGCAGAAATTCTTTCAGAAATGCATGGTTAGTATCTAGAAACATCACTGACTGAATATTGGAGAACTATGCACATCATTTTTTTTTAAAATAGGACACTAGAGAAAAAAATTGAAAGTTATTACTTATGCAAAGTTGAAAAGATTTGATTTATTTAAAAATATAATGTCACTAAATTAAGTACTTTAATTCTTTCACTACAAATTCTCAGAATTATACATGGATTTGGCAAAAATTACAAGGCATGCCTTCAGAACTATACACTATTACATCCCATTATTTTATGCTGTATAAACTTTGTTTATATTTTCTAATATGGAAAGGTCAATCTTGCATTCTGAAAATTACAACTTTCTAGCTTTTGAGTCATTGTGTAATATTTGTCCTGGGGTTGAGCATGTTCAGGTTCGTCATTAACCTCTCATTAAGCAATCTGATTTCAAGTCGAGGAATTCTTTTTAATGAAAACATCTATTAGAGCCACGGCAGAGTAAAAGAAAAAAAGCAAATTGATGAAAATCTTCAAAGAAATAAATTAGAATCAGAGTAAATGTTGAATGGTGAGATTGAATTTAAAAGATTTACAATTCTTGTTTATCAACGCTAATGAAAGAAGAAGGATGTGGCTGGAGTTCACAAGGAGGCCTGACCAGGAAGTTAATGTTGCTCAGCTTGGTTTCTTTGGGCATATCTGACAGGTGGCTTTTACATAACTGAAAATTCAACTTCCTACTTCATTCTGGATTTTCATTCTGTCATTGCTTTTCTTAGCTAATCCCTCCAGTGTAACTACTTGTCTGTTGATGTGAATTATTGTTCGAAAATATACAATGAGGGGCAACATGAAGTATGTATGGAAGAATTCACCAAGTGCCTGACCAAAGAAAATATCACATTCAAACTGGAACTGTGTGTTTTCTAAATGTTTCTGATAACTCAAGAAATTAAAAATATTTGGGAGAATCTTATAGATTTCTATTCAATTAGAAATTCCAAGTGTTATATATGTAAAAGAAGGCTTTTTAAAAGTAACATATTGTAAAGGAAGGGAATGGATAAAAGAAGAGACATAGGAGGGAGAATGCAGTCATAATATACAATGCATATCCTATGAAATTAGAAACACTGAAGGGAAGGGTTGGGTTGGGAAATGTGGGCTAGAAGGATGAAAGGAATGGTACTGACCCTCACTTCTCAAATAGTAAGCCTGTGCGTAAATACTTATTTAAAATAAATATACGATTTTTAAAAACAACACTTTGAAATTTACTTTCAATATTACATGTCGGTGGTTAAATTGAATATACATACTATAAAGATCATCTGCTGAAACCAGGCATCGATGGTTAGTAACTTATTTTGTTTAGCTTATAGACCACACTTTTCTTTCAATAGTTAAAAAGTCTGGGCTCAAATTATCAACCTTTCTGTAAGATACAACTAACTATTCAATGTTTCAAATTAGTGAAAGGGAAAGTTAGCAAACAAAAAAAAACTTTAATAGCATTATAATGGTGTATTTTGGTAATGATCTAATTAGGATTTTAGACAAACTTGTCCTTTTAAATTAGGCATTAAGTGTTGTGCTTGAGAGATTGAGGAATTATTCTATTCAGTAAGTTAAATAAAGTCCGTGCTCAGCAACTCTTCTTGAATCCCAAGGTACTAACAAACCAAGGCTTTTACTCACAGGTTTCCAAACTCCTATCATTATGACACATATTTATTAAAAGAAAAGAATTACATTGTAACAGAATCTATCCAGAAACCCTTATCTACAAGTTAGTCACTCTTTGAAGTTTGGTCTTGTAGAGAAAAGTACTCACATTGTTTGTTTTTTGGAGCAGAATATTTACTGTTCCTCTCTCTTACAAACACTTCTTCACTTCCTCTGTAATTTTCTTTCATAACACTAAATTATTTATATATTAGAATTTCAAAGTAATATGATATAAAATTTGAGAAAAGAAGTCTTTCTCTGATCCCCTTCATCTCAAGTGGCTACGAGTTCTTTTCAGAGATTTCAATTTTTAAAAACAACCTTGAGTACGTAACTCAAAATTTTAATATTTGTAGTCTCTTTGTATGTCTTCATCTTGTTACATAGAATGGAGGAGCCCTACCAGCTAATCAAGTCTAACCTCAATTTTCTAAGTGGAAATAAAGTCCACTGTGAAAATAATGTCTGCTTCAGAGTCAGTTCTGAAAAACATCCAACTAACTGCTGGAACATACTTAGATTAGAATTTTCACCAAAGAATTTTATATTTTTAACATTAGTTTCCATATGTAGTTTCAAAAGGAGTTTCAATTCAACATTTGAATTTATACGTACAATGCATGTAGATTAATGATGTTCCCTGAATAGTTCTCCCTTATCTCCCTCAACCCAACCAACCCCTTTCTCAGTTATCCTGATTTCATCTACATTCTTTGCTCAACTTCACCTACTTCATCTCATGTACCAACTTTCCAGTATTCATTTTGTTGAACTGTTAGTTGTTCCCAAGAGTTTCACTACAGGAATTCTTCACTACATACATTAAAACATGCTCCACATCTCTGGACATAAAAGGAAATGCAAATCAAAACAACACTGGGATTCCATTTTACTCAATAATGGCCATTATCAAAAATGTAAACAACACAGAAGGCATTGTTGGCTCATGCCTAGAATCCCAGCCCCTCAGGAGGCTGAGACCTGAGAACCACATTTTGAGGTGGGAAAGTTCATAAGGCTCTCCTCTTTAATTAGTGACCAAAGACAGGAAGTGGAGCAGTGGCTCAAGTGATAGACAGCTAGCCTTATGCAAATGAAAAGAAGCTCTAGGACAGTGCCAGGCCCTGAGTTCAAGCTGTAGGACTGGCACAGAAAGGGTTAAAAAAGATGTACAGATGATAGATAGATTTTTAATAAATAAGCTATAACAATAATAGTAATATTAACAAATCTAATAATATAATAAAATATAGAGGATATAAGTATTTATATATTGTATGTATAAATAAACATGTTTACTGCATATCAATATAAATGTTATAATAATAAAATAAACTACTGTATAGAAACTATATATAGTTCCTATATATACATGTATATATGCTGGGTATATAAAGCTAATGAAATCTTTTCACAAGAATTTTTCTTTAAATTTTACTTTTGTATTTTTTTGAGATTGGTATATTTGACTCATCTGCATACATTATGTTTTTGTAAATTTAACTTTGGTGTAATTTATGCAAGGGGTTGAGTATTATCTTTTTTTAGTGTTCATGTATTTGTTTTCACTATAAACAAACTTGAAAATGCTGTGATAAAACAAGAAACAGTTGTTTGCTTCTAAAATATAGACAATATATTCATTCATAAACCCCATTTGCTATTTTTCTAGAATATTGGATAATTATTGTATTTAAAATTATATCTTCCTTTTCAAAATCAAGTAGCAGTATTCCTTGGCATGTGTTTACTCAAATTACAACAATGCATTCATCTCAAAATATATTTTGTTTCTTCTATTGCTCAACCTAGGTTTTTCTTCTCTTTCATTTTACAGTAAAATTTGTTGTACAGTTAGCATACAGAGGGCTTAGATTTGGGTAAGTCAGGTAATGAGTACATTTCTTTTTGAACAGTGTCACCTCTTCCCTCTTTTTCTCCGACATTTTTTCCCTCCAAACTCTTCTGCCCCACAAGGTGTATAGTTCATTAGCAACATGGTGTCTAGTGATGATAACTGCTGTATTAGTTTACCCTTTGACCCGCCCGTGGTTTGTGTTTTGTTTTCATTACTGAAGTGGAATCAGGAAAGTTCAAGCAGGACACAGGAATGGCCAAAATGTCTCCTGACTGTATCAGAACACCCTTTTGTTATCTTTTTCTTTTGTCTTGTGTGTTTGTTTGTCATTGGGAGGAGTGGGGGGCCACAGAAATGGTGTGAAAAAGGGTAAACAAATACAGCGTTGGTACTAGACAATGTGTTGAAAACAAACTATACAACTTGGGGAGGAGGTTGGGAGAAAAAAAACTTGGGAAAGTATGAGGGAATGGGTGACGTTGACCAAATATAAATATACTCATTACTTGCCATATATAACTTTAACCCTTCTGTGCATTGCCTCTGGAACAACAATAATATATATAATATAATATAATATAATATAATATAATATATATGAAAACAATGCTAAACTTAACCACCCATGATGAATCTACAAATTTTGCTTTTGTTTAATTCTCTTTGCTTAAGAATATAGATTGTGGGCTGTGAATGTGGCTTAGTGATAGAGTGCTTGCCTAGCATGTATGAAGCCCTGGGTTCAATTCCTCAGTACCACATAAATAGAAAAAGCCAGAAGTGGTGCTGTGACTCAAGTAGTAGAGTGATAGCCTTGAGCATAAAAGAGAGAGAGAGAGGAAAGAAAGAAAGAAAGAAAGAAAGAAAGAAAGAAAGAAAGAAAGAAAGAAAGAAAGAAAGAAAGAAAGAAAGAAAGGAAGGAAGGAAGGAAGGAAGGAAGGAAGGAAGGAAGGAAGGAAGGAAGGAAGGAAGGAAGGAAGGAAGAAAAAAAGACAGGGAGAGAGAAAGAAAAAAGAAAAAGAAAGACGGGGAAAGAGAAAGAATATAGCTTGTTTTTATTCATACTGATCTTATTTTTATAATGCAGAATCTTCAACTTAACAAATTGGAGAATTAGTCAATTTGAGTTATTATTTTTCTCAAAACTGACAAATTTTCAGTAAGCAAAACAACTGAAATTCATAATCCCTATTTTGAGCATCTGTAGTTTAAATAATTCATGAAACTTTTCATTTCTAAGATATTATTCTTAAAAACCCTCTGATATACACATGCATACAACTGAATGTTATAAAAATGAGGATACAAATTTAACAGATATATTAATGAATTTGGTGGTTAATATACAGGCTAAGTCAAAAGAATTCGAATACTACTTCCATGCTTTATTTTCTACTTGCTGGCTTCCTTTATTTAAAAAAAAATGCCAGCTGTACACGTTTTTCAAATTCTTTAGGGCACAAAAATATAAAATGTTGTAGTAAACTAATAGTTATGTATTATATGTTTTAGATAGCTAACACAAGTTAGAGAAAACTTAGCAAGTAAAATTTATTTTACTTTAATATTGATGAACACACATTAAATGAGTTACTATGTGTCATAAGATAACAACAGAAAAATGTATTGCATGTGCAGATTTGTGAGATACTGTTAAAGGCTTCATGTACGTCATTGTATTTACTCCATATGAGCCTGTGAAATCAAAGCATTATTCTGATGGTTTTACAAGTGATGCATCTGAGAAAAAATACATTGCTCAAGGTCACAAGGTCATAACATTGCCAGAAATGTGCTTATTACCCTTGAACTTGACATTTCTAAACCTTCCTGTTTCAGCTACAACAATACACACTTTAAACTCCAAAGAGTCATGAGTTTTAGGTCATGATAATAATGTAAATCTTTAGTTACCATTTGGAAATTATGAGGAAATATATTAGGTGATTTAAAATAAAGGAATAGAATCATGGTGTGATCATAAACAGTATTTTTTCTGAAGAAACAAACACATATCAAACTAGTTCTAGTGAAATCATAGGGGAAAAAGCTGATGTAGAAAAGCTATGTAGTTAGGAAAAGGATGTCTCATTAGTTTAACAACCTATACTTTCATTATTTGCACATTTCATTGTTTTCAGGATAAGACAGGGGTCTGAACTGAGGATCTATGTTGAGTATGAATTCCGCCATTTGAGCTACACCTCTCATTCCACCACCTCTTTAAAATTTTCTCTTTAGGTTATTTTTTTCACATAGGATCTTAGGCTTTGTGCCTGGTACTTGGCTAGGAATAAGGTGTGACAACCATAGTCAGGTTGTGGACAATTTGATTTTACTAACCTCATACCTAGGTGGGTGTTGACCACAATTTTATTTTTGGAACCTCCGCTTCCTAAGTAGCTAGACTTACAAGTGTGTGCAACACGATTAACTCACACAGTTCTTTATAAATAGTATGTAACAGTGTTCTGTATATTGTTTAAATGTATTTGAACGGCAGTGTGCTTCCCTAACTATCACACTCAAATACTATGCAATACTTGTTGGAATGTGCAGAGTGATGAATGATGTAATAGCAAGTACAGAAAGAGAACTAGACAAATGAGAAAGCTAGGTAGGTGTTGAGGGAGCAATAGTTCTTCAATTAGCATGTGTAATACTCAGCAGCCCCATGCTCTAATCATTAAAGGGCCGCTTCTTTGGAAAGAATGGAAATGGTGAAAGTAGAGAACTAGCAGGAGGAAATCTTAAGTAGATGTGGTATTGCACAGAGAAGATTGAAGCCAAAGAGGGAAGATGACAACGATTCTTTCTGAAAGAGCAGTCTGGTTACCAATGGGCAAAATGCACAGCCAAGAGTCTGACCTAACATCATTTTCTCAGCATCTTTTTGTTACTTTGTTGTTTTTACCTACTTCTTAATTGCTTTATGTTTAGGTGGTATGGCATGATGATTAATACTTCCATGGAATTATCTCCTTTGCTATTTTTTTCCTTCATCTCTCTCTGTCTTTGTATCTGTGTTTGTATGTGTGTATGTGTTCAATACATCTAAAAATTGGCAAATTGTTTGAGACATGATCTCCATGAGATTTCTTGTTAGGTTGTGTGAAATAAGCCAACATATTTTTTTTAAGGAAAAGAAAAGAGAAGTGTTGCAGATCTGGGATAGTTAGTTTGCATATTGTACAGCAAAGCAAAAATATTAAAAAGTAACTTATACAAGCCACTTCCCTCTACCTCACTCCATTTATTTAAGATGATTCTGAGGTGTCACTCCACTTTTGACAAAGAAAGTAATAAGTCTAAAGGTCTGTTGTGCTCCAGCTCTTTGTTGATGGTACTTTTAAAGAGTTATTCTCATTTATCACCTAATCACAAAAATCAATTTTTAACTGTCCCATTAGCTAGATGATCGTTCAGGCAAAATAAATTCCTTGTCATACCTGTCAGGTCACCGAGCAGAGAAGAATGCAGAGAGCTAGCTTGCATTTCTACAGGCAATTACTACTAGAAAAACCAAACCCAACGAAAACTTGCTTGTCAACTTATGACATTGAAGAAGACAATATCAACACACAATGTGCAGATGGCAAAATATAGCATCTGGGTGCAATCTGTCACTTTTCTGGTCTTCTTTTAAATACCAGTATATATCAGAGAGCTTTATTAAACCCTGGGTTTTCCCCCAAAGCGACTCCAGAGTGAAGGATTCAAAGGTCTAATTGTGGATCTCTCATATCATGTCAACCAGAAAAATACGTATTAATCAGGCTCTCTGGGATTACAGTAGAATGGTGAATTTGTTCAGAGTGCTTTCTGTGAATGTATGTAAATATCACAAAACGCCTTCATATTGTAAATAATGTGAATTAAAAAAAAAACTGTTTGTGTAATCCTAGCTACTCAAAAGGCTCAGATCAGAGGACCATGGTTCAAAGCCAACATCATTCCATCTCTAATTAACTATCCAAAACCAATGGTGGAGGCATGAGCCCAGTGGTAAATCACCAGCTGTGAGCAAACAAGTACAGCCAGAACTCAAGGACCCGAGTTTAAACCATAATACTGACACATACACAAATTTAAAAGATTACCACTGATGTCTCAAGCCTATCCCACTAACTAAACAGAAAATAGCAGAGAAAAAAACTATCAGCTATTATGAGGGGGTGTAAAAAACAGACATAACTAGAGAAAATAAGAATAGTATAAGATCTCCTTTAACCAGCTGATCATCTCTTCATAGTGAAATTAAAATTAGTTGTTTGGATCTAGGGTGTGGAGTTAGAGTATTGTATTTTTGTTATTTTTTTTCTTTCTTTTCAAAGTGAAATACAGAGGGGTTACAGTTTCAGGGGTTACAGTTACTATAAGGCAGTGAGTACATTTCTTTATATATATATTTTATATTATCAAACTGAATTACAAAGTGGTTACAGTTTCATACATTAGGCATTGTATACATTTCTTATACTGTTTGTTACCTCGTCCCTCATTCCCCCTCCCCCCTCCCCCTTTCCCTCCCCCCCTCCATGAGTTGTTCAGTTCATTTACACCAAGCAGTTTCGCAAATATTGCTTTTGTAGTTGTTTGTCTTTTTTTTACCCTGTGTCTCTCGATTTTGGTATTCGCTTCCAATTTCCTAGTTCTAATACCAGTATACACGGTTCCAATATACTCAGATAAGGTACAGAGAAAGTGTAGGTACAACCACAGGAAGGTGTTACAAGAAGATCATCAATAATAGAGGCTACAGTTACATATGGCATGTCGAAAGTAGTTACAACTGTGATATAACAATCATTTCCAAACATGGAGTTCATTTCACTTAGCATTATTTTTTTATCCAACTTGATACCTCTTCCCTCCTTTCCCCTCCCTCTCCCCTCCCCCTCTCCCTCCCCACCCCATGAGTTGTACAGTTGTTTATACCAAATGGTTTTGTAAGTATTGCTTTTGGAATCATTTGTCTTTTTATCCTTTGTCTCTTGATTTTGGTATTCCCTTTCCCTTCCCCAGTTCTAGTACACATATATACAGTATCCAGGGTACTAATATCAAATACAGTAATAGCAGGGGTAAAACCACAGAAAGGGAATATGAAAGAAAATAAAAAGAAAAATAAAATAAAAAGGGTAAGGTTTCACATGGTATGTTGAAAATAATTACAATGATATATCACTTGTTTCCCTAAGGTGGAGTTCATTTCACATAGCATCCACCTTATATGTTCATATGGGTATAGCTGTTGGGCTATTGTGACCTTCTGCTATGACTAACCTAAACATGCACTAATTATTCCCTATGGGGGAAAGCATAGCGTCCATGCTTCTTTGGGTCTGGCTCATTTCACTTAGTATTATTTCTTTCAAGTCCTTCCATTTCCTTATGAATGGGGCAATGTCATTCTTTCTGATAGAGGCCTAGAATTCCATTGTGTATATGTACCACATTTTCCTGATTCACTCGTCTACTGAGGGACATCTGGGTAGGTTCCATATTTTAGCAATTACAAATTGAGCTGCTGTGAACATAGTTGTTCTGGTAGTTTAGTGTGGTCTTGCTTATAGTATTTTGGGTAGATATCCAAAAGTGGTGTTGCTGGGTCATAGGGGAGCTCTATGTTTAGCCTTCTGAGGAACCTCCACACCACTTTCCAGAGTGGCTGAACCAGTTTACATTCCCACCAACAATGAAGTAGGGTTCCCTTTTTGGCCACATCCCCTCCAGCATTTGTTATGATTAGTTTTCCTGATAATGGACATTCTTATTGGGGTGAGGTGGAATTTCAGTGTTGTTTTGATTTGCATTTCTTTTATGGCCAGTGATGTTGAGCATTTCTTCATGTGTCTCTTGGCCATTCTCATTTTCTCTTCAGAGAAGTCTCTTTTTAGGTCTTTAGCCCATTTGTTGAGGGGGCCATTGGTTCCTTGATGATTTGTTTTAGAGGAATTTAATTTTTGAGTTCTACATATATTTTAGATATGAGGCCTTTGTCTGTTGTATGGCCAGTAAAGCTTTCCAATTCTGTGGACTTTCTGTTTATCTTGCAAGCTATGTCCTTTGCCCTGAAGTTTGATGCAGTCCCATTCGTCCAAACTTTCTTTGATTTGGAGTTTCTGGGCCTTTATTAAGGAAGTTTAGTCCTGTGCCAAGGAGCCCAAGTGTTTCTCCTATTCCTTCTAGTAGTGTTTTCAGGGTATCTGATTTTACTTCAAGGTCTTTGATCCATTTGGAATTGATTTTGGTGCAAGTTGATTTATAAGGATCTAGTTTTAATTTGTTGCAGGTGTTGAACCAGTTTTGCCAGCACCATTTGTTGAAAAGGCTGTCTGTCTTCCATCCTATTTTTTTTTTAGCTCCTTTATCAAAGATTAAGTAGGCATAGTGCTACAGATTTATTTCTGGGTCTTCAGTTCTGTCCCATTGGTCCTCAGGCCTGTTCTTGTGCCAATACCAAGCTGTTTTTATTACTATAGCTTTGTAATACAGCTTGAAGTTTGGTATTGAAATTCCTCCAGCACTGTTCTTTATACTTAGGATTGTTTTTGCTCTTCAGGGTCTTTTATTGTTCTATACGAATTTCTGAATTGCTTTCTCTGTTTCATTAAAGAATGGTGTTGGGATGTTGATGTGTATTGAATCGAATTTGTAGATAGCCTTTGGCAATACTGCCATTTTGACAATGTTAATCCTCCCAATACAGGAGCATAGGAGGTTTTTCCTTTTCCTAAGTCCTGCCTTAATTTCCTTTTTCAGGTATTTAAAGTTCTCATCATAGAGATCTTTCACTTCTTTGGTTAAGGTTATTCCTAAGTATTTTATGTTTCTTTAGGCTGTTGCAAAAGGAGTTCTTTTCCTGATTTCAGCCTTGCTCTTCAGGTTATTGGCATATATAAAAGCCATTGATTGTTGAGGATTTATTTTATATCCTGCTACTTTACCAAAGTTTTGGATCAGCTCAAGTAACTTGGGACTAGAGTCTACTGAGTTCTTTAGATACAGGATCATGCCATCTGCAAAGAGAGAGAGTTTAACTTCATCTTTTCCTACTTGGATTCCCCTTAATGGCTAGAACTTGCCTTATTGCTCTGGCTAGGAATTCTAGTACTATGTTGAAGAGAACAAGAGAGAGCTGGCTCTGGCCGTTCAGTTACTCTTGCCCTTTTCACAGATGGTCCCGTTTTCCATGCTTTTCCCTGGTCTGCTTTAGTTCTGCTCTACTCAGGCTCAGTCTAAGCCAGCGTCAACTATGGCTCTCCACACTGGTGGAGATGCTGCATAGATGCTGCTATGTGGGGACAAGTGAGAATGTCTTTCGTGGGGTACTCAGGCTTTCTTTGGAATTTTGGCTGGTCAGTGCTCAGCCTGCGATCTGCGTCTGTCTTCCCCGTCTGGAGGATTTCCTCCTGGTCACTGCTATGTGCTGGAGGTGTGTGGAGTGCCGGGCACCACTGGCACCAATGTGCAGGCAGAATACCACCCAGAGTTCAAATCTGTTTTCTCAAGCCAGCTGCCTTGATTTTTCCTTTCTGGCCAGAATCTCTATACTGTTATAACTAACTTGGGTTGCTTTCCTAGGAGTGAAAGTTTCTCTGGAGTAGTAAAACTGGGTTCTTGGAGGGAGCTTAGATAGGGATCTCCTGCTCCTCCACCATTTTTCCTCTTCCTCCTAGAGTTTTTTTTTTATTATCTATCTTCAATAGGCAACCCATTAAAAAAGTATGCTATAATTCCCTTATATCTGTATTGGTCACTACAATTCACTGATCTCAGAATAATTTATAAAAATTATCCAATTTAATTTTAATATGAATGGATGTAACACTTATTCTTCCTACCATATACACACACATACAAAATAACTAAATTCTTGAAGCTGGAGGACTGAATATCTTAAAAATGTGATATGAAGTAGACTCCAGATACTACAAAGGTACAAAATTCACTTATCTTCTCTCAGTTTCTAAGCCACTACCCCCCAAAATGTAAGTATTCACAAGTAGTTTGCATTTAAATAAATGGAGATTGAGATGTCACAAGTGCTTAAAAACTCATTCATAACAATATTTCAAACTCAGTGTCGGTTAATTTTCAAAAAAAATTGTGCAACTTTCCACTCTATCTCATCTTACAATTACAGTTGCTGCAAAATTAAAAATCAGAAGTTAATGGATATACTGGAGTGATGCTTTCCATTTAATTCTGCGTGTTCCCTCTTGCTCCATTAAAATGTACAGTTGTGATGGTTCTGAATTCTCAGGCACAGGTGGCATTCCTGCTGACATATCAGCAGTGAGAACAATGCCTCCGTCATTAGAAAATTATATTAGACATACGCTGGAACCACTTAGCGGCGGAGCACTGAAGGGACAGCATCAGAGAGGAAAGATAAAAAGGACTGGCAGAGAGAAAATGTGGATGCAACTCCACATCCCTAACCACCAAGGATCTCGAAAGAAGCTAGGCAAGAGCTTAATGGGGCACAGTTCAATTTTACAATTAAGAACAACTGTTTCCAAGCGAGCCCAAGCATAATGATTAGGCATACTAAATAGAGAATAGAAAATTGGATTAGGAAGGAAGGCATTCAACAACAACAAAAAAGTATGTTCTGTTCTGTTCTGAGCAAGAACATTTACCTCTCTGGAGTGAATATTGTACCAAGAGGCTGTATCCAAAATTAGAGAAACATTCATAGAATTTATGACAATTTCCCTAGACCGATGTAGTATTAAAAGTTAAAAAAAAACCTTCTATCTTCTGAATACAAGCCAACTAGACAAATGTGCATAATTTGTGGGATTTGAAGTGGAAGAAAACCTGTCAGCTATTATTACAAATATCAAAAGTAGTTTTTGATAAAATTTTTATATCTTTCTACCATTGGACTTTGATGCATTTTTAAAATCACGTAATTATATTATACCTTAAATAATTGCTTAGACTTGAACAATTCATTCGTAAGTCTTTGAAATTGTCACACCATTCTGCTTCTCTTACTAGTACCACTGCTAATTATAACTACAAAAATGACTATTTCGTTCAATATTCTTTTACATTTCTTGCTTATGCAACGGTATAGTACAGATACCATAATTCATTGAGCACACTGAATTTCTAGAGCATAAGCACCTTGTCCAAGATTGTAACTTGTCTAGCTGATCATAACATCATTTCTGTCCAATGCCATACTTTCTCTAATCACCAAGGCTCTCGGCTTTGCACCCTTTTATTGATGGACTGAAAACTGTGAAGCCACTGTCAGGCTTTTATAAGACAGAGTCCTGTAACTTATGGGTAGCATGTTTCCAAGTAATTTAAATTCCTTCCAGATATTGTTGCAGTAGGATCACACTGTTAATAAATGGGAGCAGCACACCAGAATAGGAAAGAAAATGAAGAATTTGACTTTCAAGGACAATTAATTGCAAGGATACAACAGTGGCATAGCCATGAAAAAGTTAACCAAGGGATTATGGTGATGTCCTTGGTAATGGGCTGGAGTATCTTATTCTTGTAATGGCAGCTACAGTATTGGGGAGGAAGAGCTTGGGAGGATTTTAGAATGAGTCCAGAACAAATTGAAAAATAAATATGGCCTTGTCTGTGATCCTTTGGTAAATGCTCAGAAATAGGATTGCTGGGTCATAGGGGAGCTCTATGTTTAGACTTTTGAGGAACTTCTACACTGCTTTCCAGATTGGTTGGACAAGTTTACACTCCCACCAACAGTGTTGTATTGTCCTCATTTCTGGGCATTTACACAAAGGATCACAAACAAGGCCATACTAAAGCTACCAGCACAACCATGTTCATAGCAGCATTATTTGCCATAGCTAAACTATGGAACCAACCCAGATGCCCTTCAGTAGATGAATGGATCAAGAAATTGTGGTATATATACACAATGGAATTCTATGCTTCTATCAGAGAGAATGACATTGTCCCATTAATAAGAAAATGGAAATACTTGGAAAAAAAATCATGCTAAGTGAAGTGAGCCAGACCCAAAGAAACATAGACTCTGTGGTTTCCCTTATTGGTGGTAATTAGTATGTGTTTATGATAGTCCTAGCAGATGATTGCAATAGATCAATAGCTATGTACATATGATTACAAAAGATTGCACTAAGAGAAAGGATCTCCAAAACATGGAAACGAGTGTTTTATCATTTATGTTGTTACTTTCATTGTATTATGTGTAAGTATTTCTTTTTCCTTCTGTTCATCTTCCCTATGATTTAGCCCCTATTGTCACTGTATTGAATTCTGGTATGCTGGGTATTTCATATGTGTCTCTCTGGATTGGGGAAGGGAAAGGGGGTATTAAAATGGTGAGACAAAGGGTAAAAGGCAAACCAATGCAGCAGCAATACTTACAAGACAATATGTAATAAACTAACTGTATAACTAGAGGGGAGATTGGGGAAGAGGGAAGATAGGAAAAAAGTGAGGGAGAGGGGAACAAGTTGAACAAGAAATGTACTCACTACCTCATGTATGTAACTGTAACCCCTCTGTACTTTGCTTTGACAACTAAAATATGTGAATAATTAAGTAGTGAATAAATAAATTTATGTATGTCTCTGGGCTTCAGAATCTTTGTCAAATCTTAACCTTATTCAAGAGAATGTATTGTCCTCCCTACAGCTCTTGAGCCAGCAAAATTCTAAGTTATCTTATCAACAGACTTACTCACACCAGCCAGTCCCCAACACTTCCTCTGTTACATTCCTAGCAGGAGGTATTACCATGTTCCTCTGAATTATTGCAGTGCCACTTCACACGTCTCTTTTTTCTGGACTCTAATCCTCTCTCCCTGTCTTTTCTACACAGCAGCCCACAAGTGTCTTTTCCAACACATGTTAAATCCCTGAATCCTTCCATCAACATTACCAATAACACCTAATCACAATTGTGTTTGTTCCTGTTATTGATTTTCTATGCCTTGAGATTTTTGAAGATTTTGATGTTATTTTTGCAATTCCTCTTTCTTCTTACTTGAATATTTCCTCATATGCATAGTAAATTCATTTTGAGGGAACATTACAGAATTGAAAATGTGTTATCGCCTACAATTAGGTTTTAACCTGATTTGTGCCATTGCTAATGATATCACAGTGATGGTGTGATTAACTTCTTCATAGAAGCATTAGTCTTTTATCCTTGCACTAAACAAATACAAGCTTCATGGCTGATATTTTGCAAATATGGAATCTTACATCAAACTTTTAAGTTATGCTTTTGTTTATAGCAGTAGAGATTCATGATTCCTCATTTTTTCAACTAGGCCATAATACACAGATATACCTTATTGGCTAATTCATTGGGTCCCTATTTGGTAGGTTGGGCAGTCCTTGAGTGGGTTTCCATGTCCTTTGTAAGTCCTCATCACTGAGCACCTTCTGTCATGGCACAAGATGCTTCAGACTCATCTTGTATTTTCTGTTCCCCATCTCTAGAGTTAAACAAGTCTCTAACAATTCTTTGCCACTTGTTTAACTAAAGAAAAATATTTCCACCTGAGATGTGGGGAATAGAGATCCTCTTTCTATTGACATATTATAGCCTTTCCCATTCTCTGAGGACAGAAGCAGCATTATTAATGAATAGGAAAGTTGAACATAGGAAAGAGAAAGCAAAAGACTACACTTAAATACTTAATTTAATTAAAAAAATATGCAAGTGGGCAGGGTATGTACACGTAGATATATATGTGTTCCTTTTGCCATATACCTGCATTGACTATGCCAGTGAACCCACACTTATTGTCTCTAATTGTAACAGGGAGAAATCTGCCTTTATCCTGAACATATTTGCATACTTTGCAAATGTTCCTATGCCTGGGCTTCTACGGTTCCCTCCATATCAATTTGGGCTCTGTAATTTCCACACTGGTCCATCACTGTGAATAGAAAATCACTATAGGCCTTTCAGTTCCTTGCCCTGAATTTCCTCTTTTGAACTACCATGTGAGTAAGCTATATGAATATATATATATATATATATATATATATATATATATATATGCTTACTATATGTGCTTATATATATGCTTAATTCTGTGTTATTGGAACCTAGAAGTGTTCTGGCACAAAATATAGAGCTCACTCATACAACAAATTAAGAAGTGTTGGATGAGTTTTCTGATATTGAGTCTGTTCCTCAAAATTTGTGTTTTTGACCCCATCTGTGTTTCTGTTTATCCATCCTATTTTTCTTTTTAATTTATGGCTGTGAAAATTTTTTCTTCTATTCTGCTTTTATGTTTGCATATTCTTTAGTTGAATAAGCTGATTCTGGCTTTCAGACTCCAGAATTCAAAGTATGTACGTAGTCATCTTTCACAACCTTTTCTCCTTTTCATCAGCAAGGGTTAAACAAGTGCACCTACTGCCTTTGTCTTAGAAAAGATATTACCCAATCAATTCTACAAAGGTTTTTGTACCTCCATTTTCTTTCCAGGATTCCATTAGTCAATCTCATATTTTTTTTTTGAAAAACCTGCCTAGTGCTTCTTTTTGCACACAATTGAAATATTTGTTAGGGATTCCAAGGTTAACCCATTGAACATCTCATACTCTCCATACATTAAGGATGGCTTCATTTTCCTTCCAGATGGTCATTCTTGGCTCAATTCCTGGAGTACAATCGGATTGCATTTACTTAAGACATCATCACAATGATTCTGAGGAAATGCTTCTTCACCAGTGTTGAATTTCTATCTTTCTACAGGAACATCCATTAGTGTAATTCCTGGCACGCTTCCACCAAGAGAAAGTAGATGGATTACCTGAGTTATAAATTTAGGAAAAGTAAAGCAATACAAACCACTCATGGAGGGAATGTTTCCTCTGACCCAAGTTCACCACGTACTGGGTAGTTATTTTAAATGAATTTTAAGGGTCAGTGTTTGGAAGGCCTTTCTTAGTGATTAAAAAGGTCATATTCTGGCTCGCTTACCTTTCTTATTCATGTATCTCATATTGTTTATACCTAGCCCTGGGAACTTGGCCATGAACTTTTATGCTTCTAGTAGAAATAATTAGATTCTTAGTTCGAAAATGAAATTGTGATAATGACTCAGAGCCAGATGCCAGTGGCCCACATTTATATAGCCATACCTATGCAGAAGGCTAAGATCTGAGAATCATGGTTGGAAGTCAGACAAGGCAGGGAAATCCATGAGATTCTTATCATCAATAAATCACCAAAGGCAGAAGTAGAGATGTGGTTCAAGTGGTAGAGTGATTGCCTGAAGAAAAAATGCTCAGAGACAGTGCCAAAGTCACAATTTCAAGCCCCAGAATACACACACACACACACACACACACACACACACACACTACAAAGTAGATTAAATTAGAAAAACTCTTTAAATATGGTCATTTTTTCAGGTATATATATATATTGAATATGTTTCTTCTGTATTTGAAAATATATTTTTTATCAGGAATATTTGCTTATATTTTAATCTCTGTAATTTAATGAGTTTGAAAGAATAAGAACTATTTTTTGTTCCATAGTGCCACAAAGATGACTACTTCTTGCTCTTTGTACGCAAGAATTTTTTTGAAAAATTTCTCATAGCAGTTGAGTGCCAGTGGCTCCGTCTACCATCCTAGGGACTCATCAGGCTGAGTGCTGAAGGATACACATTTGAAGCCAGCACCGACAGCATAGTTTGTGAGAGTCCACCTCCAATTAAACAGCAAAAAGTCACACTTGAAGAAGGTATGGGTCAAGTGTTTGAGTACCAGTGCTGAGTAAGAGAGTGAGACTCTGAGTTCAAGCCTTGGAACTGGCACATTTCTCACACATACACACACACACACACACACACACACACACACACACACACAGAGCTTTCTAATAACTCTACTTTCCCTTTGCGCCTTTCAAAGATTGAAAATTAAGTTATTACACAGTTGATGGTGTGGGCTAAAGTTCTGCCACTGTAACAACAGGTGCCCCCAGTGGCCGGTCTCAGAGGTAGAAAGTGAATTTTTCTTTTTTACCAGGAAGAGCATGATGATAGTGATTAAAGATTATATCACATGGGCTACTTTGGGGTTTTTCTTTGCTTGTTTGTTTGTACTTGAGAAGAACAATCTCATTATGATGCTCAACCTGATATTAAACTATTAGTCTCAAAAGACCCTCCTTCTCAACTTCTGAAGTATTTGAGATTATGTATATGCTACGCCATCCCTGGCATTGGTTCCCACTTTGTCTTGAGATCCGAGCCAAAGAAGCAGAGGGTGAATCCTTGCGGGGGGCAGAGGGGAGGGGAATTCCTACAGTTACATATACCCTGACTTCTTCCAAAATCCCCAAAGCTATGACATCCAAATGAAAATGCAGAACGAGACTTCAGAGCAATACAGTAACCCCAAATAAATATTTTAAATCTGTGGAAACAAGAACTTTCTCTCCCTTTATAAGTAGCATGTGAACTCTGTCAGTCCTGGCATCATGATCTTCAGGATTGGAAAGAACTTTGCAAGTCCACCTAAGAAGTTGTTTGTACTAACCAGAAGGAAAGCAAATTGGTTTGACTTAAAATGATATACAGTAATTATATTTTCATCAAAATGTTGTATCAAGAAAGCACACTATCATTTCAAATTATTTTGCTTTGTGTTTATAGTTCCTTTTATGAGGTAAAATATATGTAAAATGGAATATCTAAGTGTGTGTAACTCGCAGGATGTTAGATGATAGAAATGTATTATTATCCTGAAGTGTTCTTCATGACTCTTCAGGCAGTGCTCCTCTGCCACCCCAGAGATCACTGTGGTTTAGAAATATTTTTGTCCCAATTGACTAGCTTTACTTGTTCTCAAATTTAATAAAAAAATGGAATAATATTGCATACAATCTTCTGTGTAAGGCTTCTTTTATTCCAAGTAATGGTTTGTAATTCATCTTTGCTACTGCTTTTATCAAGGTCTGATTGCCTTTTATTGCTGAGAAATATCTTTTATGAATATGCCATGGTTTATTTACTTTCCATTGTCATATTGATAGACATTTAGCCTACTCTCAACACAGAGCTGTTGTAAAAAAAATAAACTGCCATAAATATTCTTGAACAAATTTATTTGAAAACATAAGCTTTTCATAAGGTAGGTATGGTAAATTTAAAATCAGGTTTTGTTAATCAGAAAAAAAGGTATTTTTTTCAAAAGCGATTATGACAATTTACATTCCTACATACCACATCTGAATTCATTCCCCTATATATTAGTGTTGTCAGTCTTTTGAAGTATAGTAATTATGTTGGTAATTAAGTTGAATAGTTATTCAAGATAAGAAAAATAAAATAAAATTTTTATAACACAGCTTTGTGAATTTACATAAGGAAGTGACCATACCTCTTTTACTTACCAATGTCACTAGAGTTTAGGGAAAGTCAAGCAATGATATATGGGAAATTCATATTTTCTGAGTAAAATGCTTACATAAGAATTATCTACAGTGTTATTCATGTCTTCTTATTTGCATATAATTTAATGAAATAAATTGTCACATTTTACTTGTAGCCTCCAGATATTTCTCACATTTAACATTATTGATAAACATCATTGCGGTAGTTTAAAATAAGCTATTTAACCATAATATTATGTATTTCTTTCTTAGTAATCTCCTTCTCAGATTTTCCCATTTAGCCATGACTGAGATGATTAGTAGTATTCTCTCCTCTAGATAATATAAACAATGCGTTCTCCACTGCTTGCATCCAATAATTCATATTTCTTGTACTTATCATTATTCCATGCTATCCCTCTGATTTTTTCCTTAGAATGCCCCTCCCTGCTTTATCTGTGTTTGTTATAGTCAAGTATTCACGAACCTATTTAATGTTTGCGAACAGAGGCTTGATTTAAGGGACTTCCTTACTGGAAAGTCTGTTTGCTTCGAACTTAAAAGTGAGCACTAGAAGGTCTAAAATAATCCTCAAATCATGCAGCCATGGAGCCACAAAAGAATGCAGAGCTTTATAAAATGATACATCAAGCCAGAGGCTGGTTGCTCACATCTGTAATCCTCACTACTCAAGAGGCTGAGGTATGATGATCACTGTTTGAAGCCAGCCCCCATGAGACTTTTATCTCCAATTATCCACCAGTAAACCGGACTCAGAGTGGAGAGATACTTGCCTTGAGTAAAGAGCACAGAGCTAGCGCCAGGCCCTGAGTTCAACCCCCACCACTCACATTTGCTTAGCTTAGTGAGAAGTAGTGAACTTCAGTGGAATTGAAGAAGAGGAAAGGAGAGGAAAATAGAAAGGGGGAGAAATGAAATAAAAATAGTAAAGAAGGAAGTAAGGTAATAAAGGAAGAAAATAAGGGTGCAGATTTTGGTATAATAAGAATGCCAGTATATTTTAGGATAAAATTAAGACTGCCTTCCATGTCATCAATTTACAGATATGATGAGGATTTTTGTTTTCAATATTACTCATGTGAAATGTACTTAATTTTTACTGACCTCAGATTGAAGAGGCATGAAATGTGTCCAATCAAAGATAATGTTTATAAGTATTTTAGTGATGCTTGAAATACACGAAATAAAAAAGGTAATGCTACTAATAATTGAGGTCATGTATTTCCAGCTGAAACAATGTGTCTATATGCCCTTTACACAATATGAAGGCTCAATGTTTTTTAATAAGTAAAACTTCCAGCTGATGGCTTTAATCTCAATTTCAATTTGATATTTAAAGGAAATTTTAATTACTTACTCATCTCCAGTATATTTGGAAAACATGGATAGCCTATTTAAGCATATCTTCATATTTTATTATTGGAAAATATTTTCACATTTGAATTCCAAATAAATCATCCTGTAGATGTTTTTCAAATATCTTAGGTATATGATGAGTAATATTTTCATTTATTTTTTGATAATTTAATAAAGTAAAAGTGTTTGTTTAAGTAATTTGTAGAAATATTTCATCCTTATTTTTAAGTATTAGCTTTCTTTTTATTTGAAGGTCATGAAAAGGTCTTATTTTATTTTAAAATTTATTTTCAAAAATATTAAGGATAATTTTAGTATTTTGCCTTAGTTCTGATTTTTTAAAAAGATGTCTTATTTTATTTTAAAATTTATTTTAAAAAATATTAAAGATAATGTAATTTTGATATTTTGCCTTAGTTCTAATTTGTGTTGAAAAACAAGTTAATTTTTGGTCAAGAAAATATTTCTGACAACTATTAATTACAAATATTTTAGAATACATGTTGTTCATGATATTAATAATGTAGAAAAAAGGTAAATTCTATGGAAGAAAAGTATTGATTTAATGGAAGCCAGTCCAGGACTAAAATAGCTGCATTTCTTCAGTTGATTTAACTGCATAGAACTCTACTACAAAACAATCATATCTAGATGGAAAATATTAACCAGTGGATTGTAAAAATTTAAAGTAGATGTTTTACTTACTAGAAACTGTTTTGGTCACAAGCACAAAGAGATAAAAGACAGTAGTAAAGAATGTTTTTGAGCTGGGCACAGGTGTTTGATGACTATAATCCCAGCTATTCAGGAGGATAAAATCTGAGAATCATAGTTCAAAAGCATCCAGGGAAGGAAATTTTGTGAGATTCTCTCCAATTAATCACCAAAAATCAAGCAGTTGAGTTATGGCTCCACTATGGTAGAGGGTTAGCCTTGAGCTAATAAGCTCACTGAGTTCAAGCTCCAGGACTGGCACCAAAATAAAAGCATATTTGAAGGTGTCGGATTGTTCTAAAACAATATATGTAAATAAGACCCTCAGAAGTTTTACAGCATACAGGCTGAGATAAAACGTAAATACATAACAGAAAACAGTACATTACAATAACTAAAGTGAATTATACTCTTTCCAAAGCTATAAAGCTACATTGAACAGAAAATTAATTTACTGCTTTGTTTAAAAAAATTAACCACATTAAAATAAAGAAAGATATGCAGTTTCTCAGTCATTCACACTATATTCCACACATGACATAAGATTGTTCTGTGGTAGGTTTAGGTGATTTCTTTGACCCAAATCTAGTAGACCCTCTTGAAAGCCTTTCTGTAAAGTAGAGCTTGGAAAAATCTAATGATTTTCACAGCTCCGCAGATGCTAGCATGTGTCCTTCCAATCACAGACAGCTTTCGTCCAGAAGTGAATTATGTGGAGATAAAGCAAGGGCAATTGGTAGCTGACTGGCATGGTTCAAGGTGGAAGTGGTGTGATTCTAGGATCAGCAGCTTTGTTAGTATTTCCTGATCATGAAATGTCTTGACCTTGACAAAGGACCCACCTCCTTTGGCAGCAAAATTGGTCCCGGGAGTTGTTCTTCAAAGGTCAGTCTGGAGTCAGCAGCTTAGTTAATCCCAGATTTTCCAAGGCTATCATAACTTTAATAAATCCATTTATGTGTGAAATTGTTAAAGTAGATTTCTATTTGGTGATTGAGATCCCTGACAAATAGGAAAGCTAAAGGAGACTTTTCAGAGAGCCAACTTTTAAGCTTATACCTGAAGAGTAACAGAGTTTAGTCTGTGAAACAGTGAGAGGAAATAGATTTTAGCCAAAATGATACATTTAGAAATGTGTAGCAAGAGTGAATGCCAGTTAAAGGAGCCAAGAAGTTGAAGATGATAGAAAAAAAAGATGGAATAGACTTAAAATGCATGCACTGAAAAGCCAGTTTCCCAAATGAGAAAATCATTGTAAAGAATAATATCTAAATAATTCATCAAATTCATTTATTTACCAATATCTTGTTTCTTCTTACAACATTCATTGAAATGGCTGGTAGACACATTCACAGAGTGTTTGCATATAGGTGCTCATATCCTTCATATTTTTCTCAGCAAAATATAATTACCATTCTCAGTTTTCCTTTTATTTTTACAAATAATAGGCTCATAAAAGAATGAATTTTTGAAAGAAACAAATTCAACTTATAATGCTTGTTTTAAAAGTTGGATTTCTTTTTCATTTTTCTGCTTTTAATGCATTACCAACTTCAATCATGAAGAATATTTGTAAGGTTAAACGAAATGGGAAAACCTTGAAATTTAGAAAATTGATAAACCATTCTGGCAACTACAATGGCTTTGAGCTAGACATAAAATAGAAGAGAAAGGCTGAATGATGGCTCACTTCAAGGACAGGGCATTTGCCTTTTTAGTGTAAGTTTGAGTCATGGAAAAGTCTTAGGAAGAATAGTGTGAATCTTGCAGAATGGAAAGACAGTGGTATGGAACAATGAGGTGTCTGAAGATTGTTCACCCAAGATGTGACCTCTTGTAATCCACATTGGTAGATTTGAGACATAAAACAGAAGTTATCTATCAACTCTCTTCTTAGCAAACTGAACTTGAAACACTGCAAAAATCTTGAGCATTCAAATACCTAGTAACAGTAACTCTAAGTAATGTTAAGAATTCTGTAGACTTAGAACATAGCATCTTATGAAACCCAGTCTCTTAAATAAATATTTTTATTTGACCAGGATTGATGTGAACTCAGAGCCTCACAGTCATTTAACTTCACTTGTTCAGCTAATACTCCATGACTTGAGCCATGTCACCAGCCTGGATTGGTGCTATTTATTTTGCAGATGGATTCTTTTTTTCATATTATTTTGGTTGTTTTGTGGACTTTCGTTCCTAGCTATCGTTGTATCAAGGCCCTCTGGATCCCAGCTCTCTGAGTAACAAGGATTATAGGTGTAAGCCACGAGTGAATGGTGCATTTTCATTAATGTTCTTCAGTAGAACCCACAGAAGATTCTGAGATGTTGTGACAAGTCTCTAAAAATTCCCCGATGGAGTTAGTAAAGGCTCCTTATCTCTTTTCTCCCCGCTCATCATTGCGATAGTGCTGTGGTTTCTAGAACACCAGCACTTCATTGAGTTGCCTCTAATGCAAGTGAAAATTTGAGCCATAACCTCAGGGAGCTTTCACACGTTTCAAAAACATTTTTACTACTGGTTACCCTACACTTGAAAGGGTACGTTCAATGAGAGTCATCTTCCCACAAACACATTTTTAAAAACTATTTTCACTAATTGCACTGAAATGTTCCCAACTGCTGATGTCAGTTGCTCTGGGTCCAGTATTAATAACGCCATCGGCAGAGAAATAGGTAACCTGTTTCTATTAGTGAAAAATCATGGTTATTGTAGGTCAATTCCTTGTTATATTGAGAGATATCCAAGTGTACACTGTCAGATAATCCAATTATTTCTTATAGACAGGGCAGGTCAGTTATGTATTTAAGGCAACAAAAACACTCCAAGATGTTTCTCTGGTAAAGATTCCAGTGAATTAGACACCTAAGAGTAAGCCATGTTTTTACACAAGGTAGGGAGTGCACATTTGACCCTAAACTGACAAGTATGATGAAATCTCTTCATATACTGCACCACAAATTACTTTTAGCAATGACAGCCAGTCCATTTGCTAACAAGGATTTATGTGTATGTGTGTGGTTTTCATAAGATGCATTTGTTAAAATGAAATAAAGGAAATGGAATGCTGTTGAAAGTTATTCTGGTTTCACATTCAAGTGACATGACTCACTGCTGAGGACAATCTTTTTTTTTTCAAGTTTTGCCATTCATTCCAAACAACACTTATATTAAGTGTTTATATTATTATCTCAGATTTGATCTTCTCCTATTCTGAACAGATAGTTAGAATTTATTTTTACATGATACAGACACTTACTACATTTCTCTTTGCACTACAACTCCATTTTGGCTTGATTTATCTAGCATATTTTATCCAAGATGTATGTACATGCAATTAGATAGATAGACAGATGAATGATAGATAGGTGTAGTACTTGTGCTTATTTTTAAAGCATGTTGATTCTAAAGCAATTTAAGCCAATGTATGTTGCATATGTGCATATATATAATTATTAACTGATTATTTTACATATATGTTATCTTACATATATAACATATATTACCTTACACATATACATAATATTATAGTTGCTTTATATATAAGTTTATATATGTATACTATATGCATATACTATTCTAAAGCAATTTGAACATGTGTGTATATATATATATATAGTTTATTAAACATTTCCTTTATATATATTACATGTATGCAATATATATTTGATTAACTGTTTATCTTCACAAATATTGCCTTATATATACACATGTGTATGTATATATATAATATACATACAATTGCATTAGAATCATAATTCTTTTAAAATAAGAAGAAGTACTACATAATTCAGTTTGATGTTGAGTCTAGGAAGAACTGTCTCAAACTAAAACACAATGGTAAGCTTTCTGCTTTGGGAAGACCTATTATGGAAAATGCAGCAATAACAACAGGCATTGGAGTAGATGAAGTGTTGTGTAAGTGTTATCACTATTAATTGGTATCACGACTGCTGGAAGTCCTCCATTACACTGAGACTGTCGCCTTGAGGTCCATTCCCTAGGATGCCGTCTCTAGTCTGCTAACATGATGATAATGAAATCTGTGTCCTGTCCTCCTTCCCTAGTGGTAAACAAAGTGGGGTACATACATATCTGCTTTTTCTGTTTCCTCTGTTGAGAGCAAGGTAATATGCAGCTTCTATGCAGAGCCAGAGACTAGGTCATTGGGTGAAAATATGTGTCCCCAGTACGTAGACCCACAACATTTGGTAATAGAAAGACAAACACATGACACAAAAATTAGTTATTTCTTCAGATCAGTAGAGAAAACAAATACTTTAAAAAAGTAAATTGAAGGATAGAAACTGAAGACACTACAGAATTAACATTTAATGATGCCTAGCCCAAGAGGAAATGAGAAAACTATGCTGCCCAGCAGAGATAAGAAAGTTGATTTGAAAACAGAGAGAGAGAGAGAGAGAGAGAGAGAGAGAGAGAGAGAGAGAGAGAGAGAGAGAGAGAGAGAGAGATGACATAGGGAGTGAAATTAACCTGTGAACAACTTCATGAATGCTAGCAAAGATGCTTGGGATTTATGTACATTTTTATTTTACTCATTAAAAATCACTATCAAGAACTAGATATTTTTAAAAACTCTCCTGAGATTAATGTGAATACCATGTTCTTAAACATTTTTTATGTGCTGGACAGTATTCTTGTGAGCTCATCTACTTTTGTTTACAACAGCGTGAACAGCTACTGACATCTTATGGACCAGTACAAAGTATCCCATGTAATTAGGATCTCACTCAGATTAACCTTATATCAAGACTTTGGTTGAGGATAAGTCACATGCCTTTAGATGCAGAAATAATTTAAAACTGTGAAACAGATTGTTTTGCTCATTATAAATCATGTTGGCCTAGAGTATCCTCTCCTTTTACTAACTGCCATTCCTTCTTGTAAGGAAGGTAAGTGAATAGATTCAAAAAGAAAGGTCATTGCTCAGCTCTAAGTTTCCATTTAGATTCTATTTCTACCTCTTTAAAAGATACCTTGAAAGTCAGGATTTGTGGGAGGAAGAAAAAAAAGAATTCTTAAGCTCAAAACTTCCTCTTACATCTCAAGAGCAAGGCTTCAGATGTCTGCTTTTGCAGTTTTGCTATGAAACACAGCATAGAAAGATCAAGCATACGACATATACGAAGATGAGGAGTGCGTTCTTTGCACCTTGATGTCTCAAAGAACGCACAGAAAATTAGAAGAGATCAAGACAGGAATAAGAAAATGCTAGAATCTCTATGGTAACAGAATGGGAACTCTCAAGAGAAACAGGTAATTGATGTCAAAAGAAAAGAATCCGCATATTCCTCCTCCTACATAGAATCCCTTTGTAGACCCATGAGAATGACGAATATTTTGGCTTAGAACAAGGAAATCAAGGCATAGAGAAGTAAGTGAGGCTGTTAACAGTCACCGTAATGGAATCCTAGATGTTCACAAGATTGAATAGGAGCAAACATTCAGCTCCAAAAGGTGTTCAGTGATCAGCCTACAGGATAGAGGAAGGAAATCTTTACACTACCAGACTTCTTTTCTAGTATAAGGAAAACTAACAGTTTTAATAACAAACGTAAGTTTACATTAAATCACTAAAGCCATCTATTTAAACTGAACGTTAATCAATTATTAATCAAAGCCTTTACATTCAAATAATGAATGTACAATTTGTGTTTCATATTAATTTCTAAAAACCTACCAATAAATTGAAAGTGTATTTTGGATGTACATGTGATCCTTGGGGAAGATACAAATTATAAATTGAAATGAATACATAAATAACCAGAACTACCAAGTAGTGTTTCTCTGTGGTCCCTGCATCCTTCATTTAGATTCATAGAAATACTGGGCCAAGGGTACAGGGATATTGAGGCAATTTCCAGATGAATTTACAGAGACCTGCTACATCAATGACTATAATTCAAATGAGGTCATTCAGAGAAACTTTCTCAACTACTCCCAAATTCAGGTTAGGCAATGACTAGAGGCCACTGGGGACCAGCTGCTACAAGAGAATTATTAGCCTGATCACTAAGTAAATTTTCAGCATCTCCTGTCCTAATTAAGAATAAAAACTGAGCCATCAAAATAAGTACACCTATGTGCTCTAAACCTGATTTTTTAAATCCAGGTCAAAATACCTCTTGGAAGTCTTGAGTTCTGTCTAAACCAAAGGCATAAATAGGCTGTTATAAATAATTTTGTTGATTAAAAACTAAGATTGTTGATAAACAGACTATTAAGCTAAATCTGTGGTAAGTTAGTAGACATCTGAAAATCATGAAATTGTTCATTTTCTTTTTACAATCCATTAATATTTCAGTTATACTGCAGATATCATATTTAAGCATGAAATTGTGAGGTTCATAGGGCCATTTTAGAAAAGTGAACTTCTATTAAAATTCTTACAGTTTAAAGTCAATGCTATATATAGTTCTTTTATGACACTACCAGAGTAGTTATTTAATTTTTTGTCATATTTTGAGGTACAGAGCTTTGTTTCTGGAGCACAACTAGTTAAGCATACTAGCTCCAACTACCACCACTTTTACAACTATAGACATATTATGATTGTTCTGAAAGGTGCTCATTCTCTTAATATTTAGCAAATTCTACTTTATCTCAATACGTGCATAACGTTGAATCACAAATGTAGTAAGTGTGCAATGGTCAAATGATACTTATTGAATAGCTCTAGAATTTCTACTGAAGATCAAGTGATTTTTTTTCTTAAGATATACTAAATCTATGCTCTAAACTAGTAGATTAAATATATATAAAATAAATTTTGAAAACCATAATAATAATTTTCTGTGCATTAACCATTCCTATAAATGTGCAATGCTGCAACAATTTACTCATCATATTTGGCTACAGGATTTCTACAGAAGGTCTTTTTTCCATTTATGAGATATTGCACAGCATGATATAATCAACAACATGCTAGCTTTTCCATAACTGAGATTAAATACAGGTAGGGGCAGTTTGTCCAAGAAAATCAAAACCTTGCAATATCAACAGTGAAAAATGTCTATCACTTGTAAAACTCATAGTGTTAAGAGAAAGTGATATCTGAAAACTGAGATGAGAATCAATACTGTTAAGTGTCATCACTGACAAACGCGCGCGCACACACACACACACACACACACACACACACACACACACACACACACAGACACACACGTCAGACCTGGGGCTTAAATTCAGGGCCTGAGCACTGTCCCAGGCTTCTTTTTTCTCAAGGCCAGCACTCTACCAATTGAGCCACACCACCACTTCCAGCTGTTTCTGTATATGTGGTACTGAAGAATCGAACCCAGGTCTTCATGAATGCTAGACAAGTACTCAACCACTAGGCCACATTCCCAGCCACGTGTCACTGACATATTAAAACAAGAGCATTTTAAATTATGTGCTGCACTTTAAATAAGAGACAGGGACATAAAGTTTCATGCAAATTTTATAAGATTGATAGCTACTGATGATTAACAGTGGAAAACTTTTATTTTATGAATATATTTATAAGCATGTATTTGTTTCTTTTGTAAGTTTAACACTTGGAAAGCTGTAGTAACATTAAGAAATTTCTAACAGGAAATTATGAAGGTAAACATGGTGATTTCAAACAAATTAAGTAAAATGTTCTTCTCTTCTTTAGTTCAAAAACCTCAAACTGTATGATATGCAATTTCCCTCTTTTTCATGCTGGAGAAATATTATTTTTTTTTTTATTTTTTTTTTTTTGGCCAGTCCTGGGCCTTGGACTCAGGGCCTGAGCACTGTCCCTGGCTTCCTTTTGCTCAAGGCTAGCACTCTGCCACTTGAGCCACAGCGCCACTTCTGGCCATTTTCTGTATATGTGGTGCTGGGGAATCGAACCCAGGGCCTCATGTATACGAGGCAAGCTCTCTTGCCACTAGGCCATATCCCCAGCCCGAGAAATATTATTTTGATTTTATAAAAAGTCGGTTTCTTGAAACCGATGTTCAAAATTTCTTACAATTTCATAGTTTATATTTCAACATAAACTCCCTGTGAAACTATTTTCAGACATACGAGATTTTTCTGTAATTTTGAAATTTCCCACAGTATTTAAAAGTAAATGGTTAACATTATACAGGTAAGAATTAATATGTGACAAAAAAGTCACAAAAAAGTGTCTTAGACCCACCTTCAGGAAGATGCTAAAAATATGCTTGAAATAAATAACTAAAGACACATACAAAAATATCAACTCACAATAGTAGATTTTACATAGAGAAATGTTGCTTCCGCATAATATGCATGTCATAAACAGTAATGTCTGATTGAGATGAGGTGATGAATAACTGAAGTATTTTGTATGGAATGCTCAACAAGGTATTTAGCAGATGAAATGAGGTTTATTGATAACAATTACTGCCTTGCAAAGTCTCTGGAAAGCTAGCTAAAGTTGGCCTGCAGAGCCTCCTGTTTTGACTTTCCTGCCTACCACACTCTGGACAAGTCACCTGCACTTAGTAGCATACCTCAGAAGTTTCTGACTTCTTGAGGTATCTCATCTT
Source organism: Perognathus longimembris pacificus (assembly GCF_023159225.1). NCBI lineage: Eukaryota > Metazoa > Chordata > Mammalia > Rodentia > Heteromyidae > Perognathus > Perognathus longimembris. Next base: position 23,489,660 of record NC_063184.1, read on the forward strand.
GTTCCCTTCTCGAATCTCATTCCATGTATTAGTGCCTACAGGAATACCCAGCAGGCCCAAGCTTGAATGTTGAGATTTCCTTTATCCATTTCTCATAATTCTGGTTGCACAAAATTTGGTTTTAATATCAAGAACATTCCTAATGTTCTAGATTAGTTTGACCCTTTCATTGCCTAACCCAGTGAATTCCTATGAAGGAAACTTCAGTTATTTCCAAATTCAAATCCATCAGAGTAATATGGAATATGAATTTTGAGGGTAATTGATATTCTTGCATTGCTACTTTTTTTAACAACATTTTAAAAATAACCAGCTCATATTTGATGTACATGTACAAAAGGAAGATAAAAATGCAAGGTTCTTTTAAATATAAAATGTTACAGGGCTTTGTAATTTTTATTTTATTGAATACAAACAATACGGTAATACCTTTAGGGGAGAAAACATGAATCAAGAAATAAAGAATAGCTTTGAATATCAAGATGAAGAATACACAAAATTTACATGAATTTAAATAATGGAAAACAATATTAAAGTGCATTAAACCTGCCTTATCGAAAATTATTTTTCACACTGACAGTGATGATTCAGAGGTTAACAAAATATTTACATACATTAGGTTATTTTCTTACATCCAATCGTCAGGTGAATATCATGTTCGAATTTTTCCTAGATATTCTAATCTTTTACATGAGGTACATAATTTAGGTTAAAAAAGCTAATACAGAGAAATGTCATATTCTTTTGATGAAAAATGGAGCTCAGAGGAATTGAATTAGGTGAGGCTTTGGGTACTGTGATAGTTTACACAGAACTCTAAAATCAAAATTCCTAGCATTCTTACAGCATATGGTTAGAAATTGTGTGGGTGGAAAATGAAACTATTCAGAAATATTTCTCTGACTTCAGACTATAACCAACATTTGTTTGGATTACTCTGTGACTCACCCGCATTTCAGCATTAATTGAAGAAGTTACCCTACGCAAGAGAAACCTAACGTTAAGCAAACAGATGTCTGCTGATATTATTTGCTCAGTAATTATTTATCCTAAACAATTAGTTGGACTGTGTAAACAATAACTTAGATTTTTAAAGCTCTAGGCATAATTTTATAGCTGAAACACCCAGCTATATGCTTTTTTCTCCTTTTGTATTGAACAAAGACAAACGATCAGGCATGGAAAAAAGTGTATCACAGTTTGCATATCCACATTCAAGGTTCCTTTCTAGTTGTCATTTTTGGAGTCCTGTTTTGAGTGTGATAATTGATTATGCTAATTACAACTAAGGTGTCCTATTATATTTGGAAAATAAAAAAAGAGAGTTCATCCTAGATTTACACACATTTAAGAGCCATTATTTCAAAGACTACAGAATGTACTTGCAGGAATCAGAAGGACTGCATGACCTGGAGTTTCTCAAATTGCTAAAGCAAAGCACTCAAAGTGCAAGGGCTGAGGAGCACCTAGCGAGATCATATAATTCATCATATGTGGTAAACCGCAGCCACAGAAATGGTTCCTTCATTTCTTGGGATACAAAAGGGTAGGCTGACTGCAGGTAGGTAGTGTAGGTTCAGTCTCTGTGAAATCAGTAGTATAGATTTCTTTAACTTAGTACGGGTGTGTCGTCTTACTTCTTAGGTTACAAAAAATCATTCATAATAAACTCCAAAATAGCAAGTTAGACAAACTTGATAAAAGGGGCAAAACCCTTGCGTTGTCTTGAAGCAACTTCTACAGTACTCAAGAAAATTCCCCGGGTGAAATCAGACAACCGGACTAGAAATTCTAAAGTAAAAGTGACAGCACAAAAACACAGGGCTCTGGACTCTGTGTGTGGTGTGTTGATGGTTTTGCCTAAACACGACAAAGGGAGATAATTCACATTTGTGAGATATATGTGTGTGTGTACACACACACACACACACACGCACACACACACACACACACACACACACACATATATATATATATATATATATATATATATATATATATATATCTCACACCCCCAAAACATGAGAAAATCTAGCTGTGAAACATGTTGCTGGGATAGGAAGAAAAGTAGGGAGCTCCTGAAAAAGAGAAAAACGTCTTTACTTGAGGGAGATGATAAAATTGTAGCATCCTTCTAGACTTTTCCTCAGGTACCTTTAAAGCTGAGAGGGATATTTTAACAAAACAAAGTATATTTATGCCTGGTCATACTGTTCATGGGTCGGTCCTATTGCTTTGTGACTCATTCATTAATTAGTTTGATAGCATTTAACACCTCACAAAACTCACAAGCTTGAGCCAGAAATAAAGGACCTATTTTCTATTCAATTATAGGAATTACTGGACCAGTTACTGGGCAAAGTCAAGGCTTGAAAAGCTGAAAGGAAAAGAGACAGACAGACAGAAATTACTAAATTCTCAAACATTTCTCATCATACATTATAGACAAGTTTTGGTAAACTACCCACGAAATTTATAAGTGGCATCATAATACAAGATAGAGTGTATGATATATTCTATCAGAATTTTGTTTGTGTGCTGATCCTGGGACTTTAGCTCAGAGCCTTGGCATTGTCCTTTAGTTTTTGGAGTCAAAGCTGGCCCTTTACCACATGAGCCACACCTCTACTTCCAGCTTTTTGGTGGTTAGTCAGAGGTAAGAGTCTCACAAACTTTCCTGGCCCAGGATAGCTTTGAACTGTGATCCTGGTTCTAAGCCTCCTGAATAACTAGTATTAAAGTCATGAGCCACTAGTGCTTAGACGAGTAGAATATTTTAATGATGAAAAAATAAGTAGGGCTTATAAAATAAGTAAAAAGACTATAAGTAAATTTGAAGATAATTATAACGCAGTAAAAGTTATAACATAGCATGTATATGATATAGATTATAGATTACAGCAAAGGAAACCTCCAGCATTCTTTCTTTTTCTTGACCATCCAGAGAAAACTACCCAGCAGAATGACCTATGCTAATGCACGTAGCCCTCTGAGTAAAAATATAAGGCAAGGCAAGATCATGAAACACTTTACCTGGTGCATTTTAATAATCAAATTGCATATGTAATCAATACACTCACACTGTGAAAGTTCTGTACTCTCTTCTTTCAGTGAAAAGCATTCAGGACTGATGCACCAAAAGGTAAAATTTGGACTTTCCTCTCATATAAAACAAGCCTTTGTTTTCTTTTATTTTACCAGGACAATCATCTGTGCAGATGTAAATGGTAGAATCAATACCATATCGTACCAAATGGGGCTTGCTGAAATAGGAAAGACAGTGCGTCTATCCTCTGCTCAGACATTTCATACACATTGAAGTAGAAATAAAAAATATGATCCTCTTATTATCTGGAAAAAATAATTTAATCTGATAACTGTTGGAGATTACTTTTACCTACTCTCTGATGAATGTGCGAAGACTTTGAAAAAATGACAGGGACAATCAAAAAAGCAAAAAAAAAAAAAAAGATGGCTTTGACTGGTGATTCTGCTACTTGTAAAGCAGTGCAGGTATATTCTAAGGAGTTAGTGTCCTCAAACCTGGTGCTGTTCATATAAGGGCCATGAGGTTTGACTTTTCATTTGCAATGAAAGTTACAAATGCTAGGAAGACAAGACAGAGCCAAATGGGAGTAGATCCTCTAAGTGCTGCCTCTCACATTATCATATAGATGGAGATATAAATATAAATGAAGCATGCTATCACTTGTTGAATCAAATTGTATTTGATATCCAGGCAGTTTAGCATTTCTGCATAGTGAGGATCGAAGCACAAAATGGAAGTATCTACTTATTCCTGAAAGCAGGGAGCACATTTAAATCTGGAGAGGGGAAAAAAATAAAAGAAAATCACTGTTCTAAAGAGAAGAACTCTAAGAACTGTTACAGGACTATACATGTTGCTCAAACCAGTAGAATTTGGACTACTTTTCATTTCTACTTAGAATATTGAGTATTATTTTCTTCATATTTTCTCAAAGTGACCACAAGTATTAACATTGTAGCTCAAGTGGTAATGTGCTAGCGTAGAGCACAAAAGTTCAGGAACAGTGCCCAGGAATGAGACACACACACACACACATACAAGCGCATGCACACACACGCGAGCATGCACGCGTGCACACACATACACATGCACACACAGATCATAAAGCCATATACTGTTTTAGTAATATACCTGTGCTCTGGGATGGGGTTGATTGCTTTGGATCAAATTCTGGCCTAGCCATTTGGTAGCTATGTGAATTTAGGTAGGTTATAGTTGGCTATGTGTTCCTATTTTCTCATCTGTATATTTAGAATAATGTTAACTATAGTGCTAATGGCACTTTTCAAGACAAAAGGGGCCCTTAGATTTTTCCTAACACAAAATGACAATGACAAAGGACATAAAAACAACCAGGCATCAATACTTGTATAGAAACTGATTTGAATTTTCCATTATCATTATTTGCTATTGATAGTATAGGTGTATTCCTGTATCTTCTTTTTTACTATATTTTTTGTAATGCTTGACACCATAGGCTTTCAACAAGTGCTTGGTAAAGGATTTAGTGACAAAAATTTGCTTTGTGTGGCTCATTGATAGGATTCCAGCTTGGTGTATTTCAAGAGCTCAATAAGCTTTTGTTCAATGAATAAATGCATCTCTATTGAAGCCAGGGGTGTAGAGCAATTAAAGGTATATAAAAATGGATTGGACTGCCTGGTGAGATGTAACATCCTATCACAGATAAAAGAATTATGGTTAACGATTGTTATAGTAAAGATTTTTTCCATTGTGTACCATACTACCACAAAATTACTTAATTTACACACAACATTAGAGGAACCTTTTCTGTTGTATGATGTATATTGTTACCTTAAGAGTAAACTCTTCAGGGCAGGGAATATGGCCTAGTGGCAAGAGTGCTTGCCGCGTATACAAGAAGCCCTAGGTTCAATTCCTCAGTACCACAAGCATAGAAAGGGCCAGAGGTGGCACTGTGGCTCAAGTGACAGAGTGCTAGCCTTGAGCAAAAAGAAGCCAGGGACAGTGCTCAAGTCCTGAGTTCAAGCCACAGAAATGGCAATAAATAAATAAATAAATAAATAAATAAAAGAATAAACTGTTCAATTAAAACAACCCTGATTTCTAGGTAGATACACATTTCTTTGTATCATCCAAAAAATAAAATCTGTATCTGCTATGGGAATTATGTGGGGAATTTTTAGTAAATTTTGTGCTTCAAAGAAGTGATTGTATAAGAAACTGTCCTATTTAAGAAGTTATTGTAATTGGCACTTAAAATATCCCTTTAATAAACATCTTTAGTATTTTAGACGAGCTAGAGCTTGATCTCAGGGCTCAGCCACTATTTTTTAGCTTTCTTCACTCAGGCTGTGGCTCTACTAGTTGAGTCACTAATCTACCTCTAGCTTTTTGCTGGTTAAAGAGTTTTAGGGACTTTCCTGTCTGGGAAGGTTTTGAACTGTGATCCTTAGATGTCAGCCTCCTGTGTAACTGGTGAGCCACAGGCTCTGGGCAAAGACTGTGTTTTATATACACTTAAACAAGGCAAATGAAAACAGCTTCCAATCCTAAAAGAACAAGATAATTTATAAGAGCATCTAAAGTCATTCTAGGTTTGAAAGACTAAGACTTAAAAATAGTTTTACCTCTAGAGCTCTTAAGAACTATTAATGAAAAATACTAATAAGTGGATCATGACTTGACATTTTAAGTATAGTTTGTACATCTACAATAAAAATGAATCAAGTCGTTTATTTTTTCTAAATTGACTCAAAAGATGAAAATAATGTAATGTTCTGCTTTCCTGTTACTTTTTACCTGACCACTCTACTGTATTCTCAATTAGCAGATGAGGTAAGTGGTAGAATGCCTGCCTTGCATGAGTTCATTCCATAGCAAAGCAAAAACAAACTAAAATCTAAAATAGCAAATAATTTTGGAAAAGGAAAAGCGCAATATGTCTATAATGTGAAAAATGAACCTGATGTTTAACATTAAAAAAAAATTCAAGAATGGCCACTTTCATCCTAACTACTCAGAAGATTGAAATCTGAGAGTTTAAAGCCACCAACCTAAGCACAGAAGTCCCATGAGCCTCTGATCTCCAATTAATCACCAACAGGCTAGAAGTGGAGCTGTGGCTCAAGAGGTAGAATAGTTCTATTCTCGTGAAAACAACAAGAACAAAACCTCAGGTACCGTTCTCAAGTCCTGAGTTCAAGTTAACAGGCACACACACACATGCACACATACACACACACCACACACACACACACATACCCCTACAACACAATCATATTCATCTTCATCAAATTACTGCAATTACAAATAAAATAATCAGTAAGATTTCCTCCCATTTGTCTGTGCATTTAGGAATCATCCAGAATCATCTCATTTTAGCAAAAATTCAGTAAGAAATGTTTTCCTCCTTTTGCAGACACTTGTAATTTCTCCCTAGTTAATTTTCTCTAGAGCAGAAGTAATCTCTTCCTTTTTCAAAACAGGAAACTATAAAGAAAACTAGTCTCAATGGGCTGGCAGAAAAAATAGTGACTGACATATTAATCCGCAAGAGTTGCAGAGGTTCAATTGGCTGTCCTTAATTTTCATCATTGTTCATTTCCAGACAACAAATCTATACTAGACATTAGGTCGGTGTCTAGTTGCCATTTCCTAAATGTAAAAATCTACATGCAATTGTTAACTCGATCACCTCAGATATTTGTGATCTTTTCCTGTATGTTTGGACAGAGGTGTTCTGAAATAGCTTTTATTCTTTAAGACACTTTGGGATTCCACTCTCACCAAGATAGCACTATAATGAATATGTTTGTACCTTTCCCCACATTCTGCTATCTTTTATCTTTTCCTTTTTTTGTTCAATATATGCAAGAAAGAAAAATGCAAATCTCAAACAGGGCACTTAAAGCTGATAAAGACTCTTGTTCCAATTTGCTTTTCCACAAATTGAGAGAAATAAATCTTCAAATGGCTGTTCCTAAGAAGAAAGCAGCACAATGCTCAGCGCAAAATGGACAACAAATGGTGCCTGGGACATTGTCCTTTCAGAATTTTATTTAATCTCAACACAAGTCAGATTGATCTGCTTTGCTGGCCTTACTTATTAAGGTCTTTCCCCATACTCAGTGGGAAGGAATTGACTCATGAGGAACTATTTAAAAATATTAATAATTTGAAAAGAAAAACAGGTCTTTTCCTGTAATTTAATAGTTGTTGCACATCCCTCCATGAAGAAGATAAGAAATATTTACAAGTAATCTCATAAGAATTTTAGTACGCTATGAGAGGAAATCAACATATTAGATGGTATTATAAGCCAAAAAATATTTTGTTTTAATAGACTTTGCACTCAATGAGGCATGCGTTCTTGAGTGGAAAAACAATCACTTACAGAACTGTTTAGGATAAAGTAAAAGATAATTTTCCCCAATGGAAATGATTGTGTATAACTGTTGTAAATTTCCAGCAGAACGCTCCACAAGACTCACCCAGCAATGTCTCACTCCCTGCTCTCCAAGTGCTAAGTAGACGTTGAAATCATTTCTAAGTGCATTCGAGTGACAATGATACGTCACATGAAGGATCTAGAGAAAGTTATTATGTCCTTACAGGAATGAACATAAGACAATCTGCCCCCAAAAAGAACTTCTCTCAGCTCTTTTCTCCACCACTATTTGAAGCAAGAAAAACAAAAACAAAAAAACAAAACAAAACAAAAAAAACAACCCTACAAAAATCACCTATTAAGTCAAAGTTTTGGGTTGAGAGAACTTCCAAAATTTCAAATCTTCATTTAATTAAAATATTTTAACATAAACCTATGGTCTTGGTCAGGTAAAAAGGGAAAACAGTCTCTGTTGTCACCACACCTGTGTAATTTTATATGCACAATGACCAAAACTAAGATACAAAATTGACAAATAGTATAACCAAAACATAGCTCAGCATTCAAAATGAGCAAGTAGTTTTTGAATAGATAAAAATCTATATTCCCTGTGGTATCTTGTGTTGGAAAGATTTTGAATAAATGCATGCATTTCTTTTTCCTATGTATGATTTTGCAATGCAGCCATGGAGTTTAAATATAAAATAAATTATAAAACCTGCATGATGATCAGAAAAATACAGACAGACTAGAATTTTTTTAAATGTCAAACACAATCCTTTCTATACCTACTTATAAGTAAATTGATTTAGTTAAAACAAAGATTTTTCTTTTAGAGGATCTAATGTGGGTTAGGGTAGGACATGATAGTTTAATACAAATACAGTGATAAAAGACTGAACAAGATCACAGTCTGGGAACAAGAAAGTAGTTAAGGAACGCATGACTACAGATGCCAGAAGAGGCAAGCCCAGAATACTGGTTTTAGATGCACACTTCCATAAAGTAAAAGACAGTAAAAGAAGGTAAGGTGAGGACCAGTCAGGAGAGAACATTGTAAGTATAGAGAAAAGTACTGAGTGTGTGATTTGTGAGGAGAATGCTTTAATGAACTTCTAGGTATTCAGTGCAATTTGCTGTCCCAGGTTTACCTGGCATAGGGGTAGATGAATTGGGCCAGATGGTTCAAAGGTATCAAGAGGCAGAAATAAACTGATCTGGGAAATATTTTTATTAAACTTATAGCACATTTGTCAAATATAGGGGACTGCATAATGTTTACAAGAGAAGTGAGAAATGGTTGGATTTTTTTTATTGTATTTTCAGAAGCACCTAGTTTAAAGCAAGTCCGATAACCAGGACAATTAAAACCTCCCATTTGTTGAACTTATAAAAAATTACCGTACTGCAAATGCAAATTTGTGCCTGCAACATTTTGCTGTCCAAAGAAATTGATCTTCGCATGAACGATAATCCTTGCTCTCCTAGCCTCTCTGATGAAACACAGGGGCAGAGCATGACAGATGAGAGGAAGCAATTATTTGGCATATGGTCTCTCTGGTTATGGGATCTTGACTGGAAGTAAAAGTGACACACCTCCCCAACAGTACAATTGGTTAAATTTTATTTTACTTTCTGTAGGATCTCAATTGTATCGTATATGTTGCCTCGGCTTATTTTATCCATATGGCATGCCTTTGGGAACATGTGAGAGGAAGTGGAGATGGGCAAATTATTTGCAGATTTCGATTTTGAAGCACCATAGCTCTTAAGCCAACTTAATCCCTGATTGTACTTGGTTCGAGACGATATACAATTCAGCCTATGGATGTCCAGGAGATGATGAAAGAAGCACGGACTGAGTCAAATAAAAAGAGCTCATTCCAAACTAAGGATAAATGCCCTCAGTCCTAAGGTAACTTCCCAGATACTGTTGTTTTTCTTACTTGATCTGCTTTCATAGTGACAACTATGCATCCTAATGAAATGAAATTACCTGGTTCTCTTCACCTTTCTGAATATGGATAATTCTTCTCTTCCTTTATCATCTGTCATTGTGTACATGTAGTGTTAAGCCTGGGCATAGTCCCTTAACTTTTTATCAAGGCTGGTGATCTACTGCTTGAGCCACAGTTCCACTTATGGCTTTTTGGTGGTTAAATGGAGTTAAGAGTCTCACGGACATTTCTAACCAGGGCTGGCTTCCAAACACAACCCTCAGATATCATTCTCCTCAGTAGCTAGAATTACAGGTGTCAGCTATCAGTGCTTGGCTGAAAATATGCAGTTTTGTCTTGTCAGCTATCTAGAAGAATATATGATTCATCTTTGAATAAACCACACTCTACGATCCCAAATTATGCCTATGTAAATTAATAAATAAAAAGTTGACAATGATTAAGTTAGCCTTGTGAGCTAAGACTATGTTTGCATTTCTAAATTCATATATTTGCTCATGTAAACAAAACAAGTAAGTAGAAAGTAGCTCCTTACCAGAAACTTCTTTTATATATGAACTGACACTAGTAGTTCTGACTTATTTTTCTTATATGCATTTCCTAAACTTATGACAGTAAATTTGCATTACTCTTATAATTAGAAAATGGAATTACTTAATTATTATATATTACTAGGTTATTTTTAAGTAGGAAAATAAACATTCTTTCACACTAATTTACCTCTAACTTCTATAATCTACTATAGAACAAAATAAATTAGTATGTATCAATAAATTATGCTCAGAAATATACTTTCAATGTATTCATGATCTAAAATGTCCATGAAAGCAAAAGTTCTTAAAGGTGAAGTTATAATTAATATATTCTGGGCTTAAACTCAGACATTCATTGAGCTCCTTTGATTTATTGGGCCTCAGAAATAGAAATAAGAGCTAATTCTTAGGCTTGGGTAGAAAAGGCTTCTTTTTATGATCTATGGAGATAGCTCTTCTTTAGTTTTATAATTAAGTGGAAAATTTCTGGCTAAACTTGAAAATTCATACTTCTGTTATAATTCATATTTATTTTGCAACCTATAAACAAGCTCCATTTTGGATCAAACTACTAGCTATGTTTGCACATACCTATATGTGCCAGAAAAGACAAATTTCCAGAGTGTTGTGCATATTTTTCTTTAATGTAGGTGTTTTGTCAAGGCAAATTTAAAAATATTTTCTAGAGAAAAATATATTTTGCAAGCAAATGGATAGTCACATACAAATTGGCTGTTTCACATTCTTTCATCAATGACAATGACTTTGGAAAATATTGTTCTAGGAGCTTGGATATATAATTGAACAGTCCAGAAGAGAGGAAATTCAGTGAGCAATCCATTGTATCTCCTACAAAACTAAGGAAGAAGGTAGGTATGGAGAGTGATGGGTGAGAATGTCGAAAAGGATGTCCTTGATAAAGTTGCATTGTATTCATAAACTGAATTGGTAAATGGCAACTCTTTGTACAACTGCATAAAAATAATAATGAAAAGGAACAAATATTGAACAATCCATGGCTCTTGAACAGAGATTACAGCAACATATGAACATATGTAGATATGAGGAAATCACATATTCAGAACATGAGTTTCAAAAGGAAAATATGAATCCTTAATTTATTAAACCAGACATCATTTTGTGAAATAAACAATGCAAGCTTCCTTTTCGCCATATTTAGCCTAGTTTAGCTTGTTTAAATAGATCTTATTTCTGAAGCATTAATGAGACTATCTGACAAAATTTAAGATAGTAATAATCCATGTACTGTAATAACATTTAGAAAGGGAGATGAGTTAGTGAGCAACTGGACCATCAGGAAAAGATGTATTCATTTTCTTTTAGAATAACATACATATTTATCCGCATATTCCAGCAATGAAATACATAAGGAACGTGAAAAAAGATAGATAATCTTGCAAATCAATTCTATCCTTGAAATTAATTTGTGTTTGTGGCTTCTGTTCATAGTGAATATGACTGCTATACAATGTCACATAATTACCTAAACCTGTACTAATTATTCCCAATAAGGGAGGCCATAGAGTCCACGTTTCTTTGGGTCTGGCTCACTTCACTTAGTATAACTTTTTCCAAGTCCTTCCATTTCCTTACAAATGGAACAATGTCATTCTTTCTGATAGAGGCATAAAATTCCATTGTGTAAATGTACCACATTTTCCTGATCCATTCATCTATGGAGGGGCATCTGGGTTGGTTCCAGCTTCTCGCTATGACAAATTGTGCTGCGATGAACATTGTTGTGCTGGTGGCATTACTGTGATTTTGTTTGTGGGCTTTTGGATAGATACCCAACAGTGGGGCTGCTGGGTCATAGGGGAGTTCTATATTGAGCCTTCTGAGGAATCTCCATACTGCTTGCCAGAGTGGCTGAACCAGTTTACATTCCCACCAACAATGAAGTAGGGTTCCCTTTTGGCCACATCCCCTCCAACAATTGTTATTATTAGTTTTCTTGATATATGACATTCTTGCTGGGGTGAGATGGAATCTCAATGTTGTTTTGATTTGCATTTCCTTTATGGCCAGTGATGTAGAGCACTTTTTCATATGTCTATTGGCCATTCTCATTTCTTCATCAGAGATGTTTCTTTGTAAGTCTTTAGCCCACTTGATGAGGGGGCTATTGGTTCTTTGCAGTTTTGTTTTGGAAGAAGGTAATTTTTTTTAGTTCTGCATATATTTTAGAGATGAGGCCTTTGTCTGTTGAATGTCCGGTAAAGATCTTCTCCCAGTCTGTGGGCTTTCTGTTTATCTTGAGAGCTATGTCCTTTAAGCCATAGCAGAGCATCACAAGGCCCAATAGCTATACCCTTAAAACACATAAGATGATGCTAAGTGAAATGAACTCCATGTTATGGAAACAAGTGATATATCACAGTTGTAACTACTTTCAACGTCCTATGTGTATGTGTAGTTTCTATTATTGATGATGTTTTGTATCACCTAACTATGTTTGTACCTACACTATCTCTGTAATCTTATCTGAGTATATTGGAAACCGTGTTTACTGGTATTGGAAGTAGGAAATTCAAAGGGAATACCATATTCGAGAGACACAGGGTAAAAAAAAGAGAAATAACTACAAAAGCAATTTTTGCAAAACTCTTTGGCGTAAGTGAACTGAACACCTGGGGGGGAGGGAAAGGGGGGAGGGAGGGAGGCATGAGGGACAAGGCAACAAAGAGTACAAGAAATGTATCCAATGCCCAACGTATGATACTGTAACCACTCTGTACGTCAGTTTGATAATAAAAATTTGAGAAGGAAAAAAAAAAAAACAAAAAACAATGTCACATAATTAGATAAACAAAAGAGTACATAGCAGAAAGCACTCAGGCAATGCCAGTATGCTAGTTCTAAGCTTAATTAAATTAAGTTGACATTCTATCAATGTTCGTTCCCTAACACTGACTCTGATTTCATAAATCTTTCTTAGCTACACACAGAAAATTCTAAGATATCTCCTTTTGTAAATTGTTATAGGGACTCAATTAAGTTTCTAATTTCAAAAGCCCTTCAACTAATATAAAAAAAATTGGAAGGAAATGGTCCAGAATATAATGTAGTTGTCTGAAAGTCAGCCACTAGTCCCATTGATCCATTTAGTGATATGATAAGAAAATTTAGTTTATGGGATGTTGCTCAGAAGCCAAGTCAGGCTTTAGAAAATTAAGAGATATATAGAGGATAAGTAGGCAGTTCATAGAATTAGTATCAGACCTGACATACTGACTCAGACTTTCAGTAATATAACAACTGATATCTTACTTGGTCATATTGGTCAGCTTTCTATAAGATTAATGAAATACTTGCAGAGGAAATTATAAAGAAGAGAGGGTTATTTTGTAGGCTTCAGTCCACTGATTGAGTAATTCTACTGTTTTGGGCAGGGGGTAAGTTGATCCACTATGGGCAAAGCAAATGAAAGAGTAGATCCATCACTTCCTCAGCCATGAAGGAAAGACACAGGAAGGGGAAGGCAGAATTGTGGGATCATAAAATCTCTTCAAAGAAACAGCCTGTGATCTGAAGACCTTACCCAAAGTGCCACCCCCTATTTCCACAGCACCTTCCAACAGCATCACCGTGGGCAATGCAATCTTAATACAGGGACATCTGACATTGAATATCTAAACCACAGCAACAATGCCCTTATGTTATATTAACTTCCAAAAGTACTAGTAAAATTTCGACAAAGTTTTAATTCTTTGAGAAGCACTTAAGTTGAAAAACTTATTAAAATGTTTTGCTAAATATTGTATTGATTCTTCTCTTTGTTTTTTTTTTTCAAATCACAATCAGTTCTTCAAGTGAAAGATGTTTCTGAGTGGGAGTATTGGAATGAGTTTAACTGATCAAGATGCAGTGAGAGTAGTGAGATACAATGCGAAATATTTAATGAAAACTGGGGTATTTGAAAGAAAATCAATTTGTTCATAAACTTCATGGGTATGTTTCTTGGACAAGATATAATAGCTGAATGAAATATTCTTGCTTTTAATAACTAGGCCAAGAGAAAGCATAATCTGAGCACAATAAAGGCTCACTTAAAATTGTATCCCAGGGTTCATCTAATATTTATTCAATGGAATAGAAGTGTTCTGTCCTTTATGAGAAATTGGCCAAGTCCCATAGATTTTATGCTCACGGTTGGACAAAGTCATGTGAAATATCCTTGATCCAGAAATTAAAATTGTCTACTCTAACCTGTTAATTAGCAGGTCTTCCTTCAAAGTAAAATTGGTTGTCTTATATGTGCAGGTCATACCTTGGTGGCTAGAATCTTTCTGGAAAAGACGGGTTTACAATCAGTACCTCATTCTTCTTGTGTATACTAAGAAGACAGGCACACAGAAAAATATCCTTTGTCTGACATTTTTGATAAGGAGTTAAATATGTTGTTACATCTTTGAGTTGAGAAAACACAAAACATCTTGTAAAGGAATGCCATCCTTATTTCTATTGACAGGGTACAGTTTTCACTTAAATCAATATTTGATAGGTTTTCCTTTCTTTTCCTTTTTGCTGTTTGTGTCTTAAAAACAGTAATCTTTTGAGCATCATGTTTAACTAGAAGAAAATATGTTTGTTATTGGCATATTGTTTTACAAGCTCTACGTTACCAAGGCAACACAATATGTGGAATGAAGAATCAGAAAACGAAAATCACACTGCTGCAGTATACTATGCATAGGAATGAATCATGCACCTTCAAAGACCTGTTTACCATAAGGCAAATGCATGGATGTTACTAGTACTAGTTTCAGCATTACTTATTTCTATAAGCCTATATACACTTACATAGAGCTCAGGCTAACATCCATTCATTAATAGAATTAAGGGACCCATTAATACTTACTCGACTCTTTATACCCAAATATTGACTGATCAGAACTTACTTGTTGCAGTAATGTTTTTGGTGTACTGTTTTCTGAACCCAGAATCTGACAATTGCCAAGCAAGTGCACATCAGGTGAATACCCCCTAGTCACCCCCTAGTCCTTTCTTTGTTAGTTTCTTGTTTGAATAGGGTCTCACCTTTGTTGCTCAAACCAGCCTGTACCACAATACAGTTTACACTTCCTGCCTATCTGGAATGTCAGCTTTTTATTGGTTGAGAGAGTCTTGGAAACATTCTGCCTGGGATTGAAATAGATTCGGCCCAATTTCCACATTCCTTGTAGCTGATATTATACATGTGAACAAACATTCCTGGCTTGTGCCAACTTTAAAGATAATTTATTTGCAGTCAGTTACCAGTGTCTCATGCTTGTAATCCTAGTTACTCAGAAAGCTGAGATCTGAGGACCGAGGTTCAAAGCCAACTCGGGCAGAAAAGTACATGAGACTCTTATGTCCAATTAACCACCAGAAAACCAGATGTGGCATTGTGGCTCAAGTGGTAGAGCACTAGCCTTGAAGTGAAGAGCCCAGGGACATAACCGAGGCCAAAAGTTCATGCCCCAAGACTGACAAAAATAAATAAATAATAATTCAAAAAGATAATTATTTCCTCAATCAAGTTCCTCAAAATCCAAATTCTATTCCAAGTTGTAAAGGTAGATATTTCAAAAAAGTTATAAAATAACTTCAAAATTATTCAGTGTTTTGAGGAAAAGCAACAGGAACAAGTAATTTCTTCATTATTTAATGAAATCAGTGAGAATCCTTTACCATAAAAAATTCTGTGTATGCAAAGTAGAGTATTATGACCTGTGTTTTACATAGATAGGAAAGCACACAATTGAGTTCAAAATCATCTATTTGTGAATGTCAAAAAAAATGTCAAACAGGTATTATAAGAGTATAAAGTACAAACAAAAAGGGGGTAACATTGATTAAGATATATTATATAAATTGTATATTTTATAAACTGCTTTGTTAAGTGGTAGCTCTTTTATATGACTTCTTAAAACAAATCATAAAATATAAATAAAATAATTTGAATAAATAGAAGTAAAGTTACTTGAAGGCTAGTACTAATCATTTGTGTAGTAATTTCCTTTTTAAAAAATGTTTATTCATTTAAACAGTTTACTTAGTGAAGCTTCATCTAGAAGCTTAAATATATACATTTGTCTCAAAATTCATAATTAGAGGCAGGTAACATAGCTTAGTCATAGAATACTAATGTCAGAGACTGGATTCAATACCTGAGAATGCACACACACACACACACACACACACACACACACACACACACACATCTTATAATTAGCCACTAAAACTAACATGACATATTCAAAGTCAAATCAAATTGCTTTTTATTTAATTAATAGATGCATAGCATATAGCCTAAGTTCTTCCTTTTCATTTATATATGGTGTTACATAGATTTTTTAAATGCTGAAATGAATTAGTAGTCATACTTTTCTCCTAGAAAAGGGAGAGAATGTGGAACTTTTAATCTTAGCTAACTCCTTTAGCTGACATGGCAGACAGATTCTTACTGAGAGGCTGTGCAACTGGGAGAGTTCTGACAAATATTCTGAGCTATGTCAGCACCATGTTATTAGTAAGATTCAGGAAAGTGAAGGAGAAACAGAAACAAGTCACGTATCATCATCATTTTTCCATTATGAAAACAAACATCAAGTTGTTAACAGTAGAGAAAGTGCAAGAAGTCATCTGAGTAATTTGCATTAATACAGTTGATAGGATAAATCTCAAGTGGAGAAGGAATACAGTAGAGAAATTTAATATAAAGATGTACTGTACATACACTAAGTTCATTGGAATAGCTCAACTCTTCCTACTACGATAATGGCAATGTTTTCAATCTACACCTGTTTAATATTCTGGATAGACTAGAAAGGCAGAGTATCTAGAGTTTTATGTCTACAGAATATGGAAATCACAGCAGAAGTTCTCAGACAATCTTTGCTTCTTATAGCTTTCTTATCATGAAGGCAGGATGGCACATGTCTGTAATCCCACCTATTTATGAGTCAGAGATCTGGAGGACCCTGGTGAGAGCCAGAAGTTGGGACAAAAATCCAGGGAGACCCCATCTCAACCAATAAGGAGGGAATGCTAGTACAAGTACCTGAGAGTATTCCCAACTACCTGACGGTCATAGGTAGAAAGGTCACCACCTGAATACTGCCTCAGTAGAATCTCAAGACCCTGTCTGCAAAACAACCACACATAAACAGGCTGCAGTGTGGTTTAGCTGGTAGAGCACCTGCCTAACAAGAATGAAACCCTGAGTTCAAACTCTAGTAACCACCACACAAAAAAGAAAATGATAGATAGGCACTACTACTTTCTTGAAACATTCTGATTGCTACTAGATTAATTTTAGTCATTCTCAAAACTTACGTTCCTCTTCTTGCTCATCCTGGACTTCTAAATAGAGTCCAAACCAACACATAGTAAATTTTAACACTTTCAGGATTTCCTTTTGAGAACTAGGCTCTTACTTATAGTTGACTTCCCATTGTCCTCCAAAGAACCAAAGGATTCTGTCTCCTGGCATAAAATCCTTACTTTCTACACTGAAGAGATTTCCACAAGTGGTCATACTGCTGTCTTTTAGGAGGATTTAAGATGGGACAGCAGTTCAGATTTCCTCTGAGTTTCCTTGTATTTGTCATGTAGGTAGCTCTCTCTCTCCTAGAGCACCACAGTTTCTTTCTCTTTACTCCTCTCAAGTAACATTGATTGTATCTCTAAAATATGTCCAGCCATCTGCCATCTCAACTCTGTATTTTCCATCTTTCCTTTTCCAGTTTTATCACATGCACTTTCATGGCACAAACTACTCTTCAGCAGAATTCTCTTCCGGGAAGATCTCGATGTCCCCTGAAATACTTTTATAACTTGCTGTAATATTTCTCCACAGGTATTGTGTTCCCAAATCTATCTCTCAGAGTTCCTTATCAGAGCAAAATTATCACACTAAATCTGTGAATGAAAACTGATGCAATCACTGGCATTTTTATACAACACAAATCACCATCAAGTCATTTTTATTAAGTAATATAAACATCCTCTTCCCACCCTATAAAGATTATTAGCATTAGAGACATTAAAACTAAGCTTAAAGCTATTTTCTTTGTGTACACCTAGAGTGTACAACTCCGTTTGATTCTCTTTGAAATTACGAGTATATAATTAATTATCTACAAAGCTGACCCCAAATATTGATGTTCTCTACTTTTCTATTCCATTGTATATTCTCCCAACTGTTTTGATCTTATGCTGAAGACTTTTAAATGAAGCCACAAGCACCAGTTTTTAACTATAAAATCCACAATTTACAAAATAACCAGTGTGCATCCTTGTACATATCTGTTTATGCATCTGTGTATTGTTTGTCATCTCATTGATTAACATACCATCTACAGCCTTAGAATGCAGTTTGGTTAAAGTTTCATGGTAGAGCTTCTTATATTTCAAGTTTTTAAATTTATACACAGTTAATCATTATAAATAACTTCTTAGCATCTAGAGTTAACTCCTTTTTGCATATTTCCTTAAGCATGTGTTTTCATTATAAAAAACATTTTGAATCTGATAATAAACTGTCATTTTTATGCTCTACTAATAATCTCAAAGTAATATATGTACATATATATATAACTGAGAATTTCATGGACAATAGTAATGTTAAAATTATGATCACTCTTTGAGAACATTTATGCATATACATAATTTAGATAGAATCCTAATCATCTGAAAAAAAACTTGAAAAATGATAGCTCATTTCATATTAGTACTATGAACTATAGTTTGTAAGAAGAGAGGAATGGAAAGAATAGCACTTCCTTCTGCGTGGCTAATGTTTCTGTCCTTTGTTCAATAATGGAGTTTAATCAATGTTTCCTGAAATCTTCTGCCAAGACTTAGCAGTAAGCATATGCATTTTGGAATGCAGGGCAAATGTTTTTATTGGTATGATTTAGCAGAAGCAAACATCTGCCCCTCTTTTATTTACACTGGATATCAAAACTGCAGACTGCAGCTTCAATAACTCATGCCTTGGTGTATCTTTTCAAAAAGGTTGCTGAAGTTATTCTTTCAACACTATCTGGCACATTTGTAGAGGATCTTAAAGTAAGTATTCCTTACCTAGACTGCCTGGGAAGGAAATGAAGTAATATTATCATGGTTTCCAAATTCGAACAATTTACCTAAATTTTACTACTGAAAACATCTTCTACAGAAACTATTGAACATCCTTGATCATTATACTCATCTCCGAAATGATACATTTAACATGCCAATGAGAAAGTTGAAGCAAGAGATTATGCAGCCTGCCAGGAAGTACACTAGAGTATAATTATGAATAAAACCTTCACTCATAGAAACAGCAGGCATTCTTTGAGAGTGTATAAAAACATGTTTATCCATAAAAGTTGATTTGCACACAGTACTTTTGTTTCCCATGAAGTTATTTTTTAGCCTAAATTTAAAAAAAAAACACTTTAGGAAAAGTCTCTACAACTTCAGCTGTTACTTCTTCCATAAAAAGATTGCCATGCAATGATGGTACACCTGTCAGCTCAGCTAGGCAGAAGCATAAATAGGACCATTTTGGTCCATGCCTACCCAAGCATAAATGGAAAGCCCTACCTGAAAAACAACTAAACTAAAAAGAACAGAGAGTGTACAGCAACTTCCTAAAAAGTGAAAAAATAACCATCCACAGGTAGAAAATGAGAAAGTTAGGTACTGTTGATTAACATTTTCCCAAACTTGTATTTTATTTTAATGGTACTCATGATACATAAAATTATATCCATCTTTCTTTAACGTAATGTCCATGCTAAAATGGAAATATTGAATCTAGTAAAGTAGCCAGCAAACAAAATATGTATTGTACATACATAATGCTAATGCTTCTGGTGTCTGATACAGAATAAAGTTGAGAGCCACATAAAGCAATTTAAAACAAATTCTGCAAATGTATTTTAAAGTATCACTCTTGGAAGACTGAATTATTTGAGGAGTTAGAGAAGACATTGGATTTTACTAGAAATTAAATAGAGATGATACAAATTATAAATCATATATATATATATTTTTTTCAATCCTGTGCACTGAACTAAAGAAATAGACTTGGACAATTGCAGTCACTTATTCAAATCTATATTCCTGAATCATTGCAAAGCCAGGATTTTGTTTTGTTTTGTTTTTACCTTGTGCATGTCACCACAAATCTGAAGATCTTTATCATGATTTCTGTTCCATGTTATATTATGTCCTTCTCAGTTCAAGGTTGCATGATAATGCTACGAGGCATGTACTGCTCTTGGTCCACATTGTAAGAGGGAAAGAAGTGGAACACATGGCTCTTGCTAATGTTTGTCTCAGCCCTGCTATGAGGACCTCTAGGTGACCTGGTTGGGTTATTCAGGTGCCACAGACACCATTCTCTCTTCAGTAGGCTGGTCTGTGATAAGGAACTAATGCAAGCTTTGCAATCTACATTCCTGGAGAGTCTGCTGAGATTCCTGAATGCCAAGATGGGCGGAGCAAGCAGGAAATCATCCCCCAATCTTCCTCTTCAGTTTCTTGATTTTTCTTACTATTCACTCATTGCACCATTTACTCATTTATTCTTATCCCATGTTTGTAAGTTATTTACCTTTTAAAAAATTATTTATTTACTCATTCCACTGTTTTGTTGTTGTTGTTTTTACTATGTCTCCTATGCTAGATTAAGCCAAAAAAGATGGACAAGTCCTATACCTTTATGATACTTATATGAACATTTCTTCTAGACACGAACCAAAAACTGATACTTTCTGATCAGGAAAAAGTATGAACTAAGCATACTTATTTGTGAAACATATGATTAATGATTTCCTTTACTTTAAAGCTCTCATAATTCAATACTAATATTGACAAAGTTAATTGAGATTCTGGCTTACTTCCTCAAGTGATAACCCTCAGTAGAAAAAACTTAACATTATTTAGCCCTTCATCTTTTACAACGCATTGTCTTCAGATACATGGAGTTAAGCTATTCCTATTATAAAACAATTTTTCTTTTTTTTGCCAGTCCTGGGGCTTGCACTCAGGGCCTGAGCACTGTCCCTGGCTTCTTTTTGCTCAAGACTAGCACTCTACCACTTGAGCCACAGCACCGCTTTTGGCCTTTTCTATGTATGTGATGCTGGGGAATCGAACCCAGGGCTTCATGTATACGAGGCAAGTGCTCATGCCACTAGGACATATTCCCAGCTTATAAAAGAATTTATATGCCATATTTCATTGCTAATTTTCAAAATAGAATGTCACCTTCCTTATAGAATTTTAAGAAAGGGAGATACACTGTTTTTATAATGATATTAATCCCTAACCTTGCAACATCTGTGGAGCAAGGTACCATGCTGTATAAAAAGGCATAATTTTAAAATTTGATGAGTTTTAACTTCTCCAAATAATTACTAACAGCAGAAGCAAAAATGCTAACAAGCACTGAGTGAGGCAGGAAGTTTAAGCAGGGTACAATAATACTGAAATTGGCTAAATTAGAGGAAGCTATAAAGTTTAGGAGTGCCAGGAACTGTCTGCCTTTCATCTTCCTTTTGTTTGCATAATGGCTGGCTGCGTCTGTGCCACCATCTGCACAGGCTGGAAATCAGAGTTGGCTCCATCCTAATCAGCACAGAGAGCTAAGCTTCTTTCTTAAAGTTCTTGACTGTAATGCGTGTCTACAGAGACGCTTCTCCTGGAGACCCTGGCCTTGCTTTAGGCCTTTCCAAAGGCAGAGTCACTTCTCACAACAGAAGACATGGAGAGTGAATGGGAACGGAAATAGCAGCTATTCCGCCATTTTAGGGAGGTTGCGCCTAAGAATGTAAGGTCCAAGAACAGAGGAGTCAAGCTTCCCAAAATGATTAATATTTACGGTTAGTTTTGGAATTGCAAGTCTCAGAGTAAAGGTACCCTACAGTAAGAAGGCATGATATTCCTCACTGTGGGTCAGCAGGATAGCTGAGGTTGACAAATTAAACACAGGAATTATTCTTTCTTCCTGTGTCCTGTTCAACTCACCAAGCCAAATGTCTGACAGTGTATGTCAAATGCTAAATTTGTTTCTTAAAAGACTCACTGAGAATACAATGAAATGTATCTAGTCTTGATTTTAAAATGCTATATTTTTATGTTTCAAAATAATATTTTATTATAGAAGAAATGTACAGAAAGGTTAGTTACATGAATGAGGTAACAAGTACATTTCTTGTGCAACAGTGTTACCCCCTCCCTCATTTTCTCCCACTTTCCTTCCCCTTGACTCCCCAACACAAAGTTGTAAAGTTCATTTCCAACATAGTGTCTTGTGAGTATCGCTGTTGCATTGGTTCACCCTTTGTCCTTTGTCTCGCCATTTTGATGTGCCCCTTCCCTTCCCTAATTCAAGTAAATGTATATACAAGACAAAGGGTACCAAAATGAAACACACTGACAACAGGGAATAAGCCAAAGGGGGAAAATGGGAGAAAAAAAAATAATTTCACCTAGTACCTTAACAACAACAACAATAATAAAACCTCATATGTACATAGCTATTGAGCTATTGTGATCCTCTGCTAGGACTATCCTAGAAATATACTAATTATTAAAAAGGAGGGAAACCTTGGAGCCTCTGTTTCTTTGGGTCTGGCTTATTCACTTGATGTGATTTTTCTGAGTCTTTTCATTTCCTTACGAATGGGGCAATGTCAATCTTTCTGATAGATGCATAGAATTCAATTATGTATATATACACCACATTTTCTTGATCCATCCATTCACTTAGGGGCATCTAGGTCGGTTCCATATCTTAGCTATGGTAAATAATGCTGCAGTGAACATAGTTGTGCTGGTAGCTATAGTGTGGCTTTGTCTGTGATCATTTGGGTCAATGTCCAAGAGTGGAATTTCTGGGTCATAGGAGAAGTCTACGTTTAGTCTTTGGGGGAACCTCTATACTGCTTTGCAGAGTAGTTGAATCAATTTGCATTCCCACAGTGTAGTTGCAAAAATATTGTATTTTTATGTTTAAATTAACGATTTACCTGCAGCCATTTATTTCAAATTTAGGAAAAGAAAACAAAATCAAATACTAGCTCATTTTGCCAATAAATAGTTCATTTGTTTGAAAAAGTGACATATATTGTTTATCACTTTTATCCAGAGCTCAATCATCACAAAAATAAAATAAAAAAAAAATAAGAAAATGGCTGTGGCCTTAAGTTAATCATGATTTATAATAGCACATCTTTTGCATTTCTCCACCACACTACTTGAATGATGGACATATTATTCTAGCCTAGTGTTGGTTGGTGATAATAATATCAACTATGTAGAATGAGTACCATGGTCCTGTCACACAGTAGGTCCTCAGTAAAGGCTAGTCCTCTTGCCTGGAAATTGCTATCAGAAATATGCTAGTGACATCTAGTGGTCACACTTACATACCTCAAGAAGGTTATCCTTCAAACTCAGCCTCCCAAAAGTCACACACATCCATCCCAAAAGGAAATGCCTGTTAAGCATCTTCTAAGTTCTAGAGTTTCAGAATAAGTTTTCATGATGACAAGGATGCTGAAGGCAATTAAATAACCCTATAAAATCTCTGCATTTAGTAGAAAAGATATATGTATGCCAATTGCTACACAATTACGATAATTTCTTTACCAGCTATTAGAAAAAATAAGTACTAATGGGTTATAGAATGGGCACTCACCCTACTGAAGAAGTTAAATTTTGTTCTGAGCCTTAGAGGAAGAATAACCTCCCTCTTCTAGGGTTTAGGTAGAAAAGAAATTTGGAGGTTTTCTAAAATGCTAAAGTAAGTCTTAGTCTTAACATCTTGGTTGATATGCCAGACAGGTTAGCCTTTATCTTCCTGTATCAGGAAGGACGTAACATTCCTCAGCATCCTAGAGCCCAGATTAGATATGGGACAGATAAAAGGGTGGCAAATAAATTAAGGGATGATTACAAGTATGAAATGTTAAGGACCCAAACTCACTGAACGATGACTGGGAGAGACGGGAGGAAAGGTAATGGGGAAATTTCCTGAAACCCAGACTATGTCATGACCTTGATGGGGGAGAATGGAAAGAGCAAAGAAAATAAAGATTATGAGTGCTTTGTCTTGGTACACATTGTCAAATCTTACAGAATATCTTAAAATTTCAATCAGTATTTAAGCACATAGGTCTGGACCTGATTGGGAATTGGAACTTAAGAGCCATTAATATAAAGGCAAATACTAGAAAAAAATACTGCAGTAAATGAGACTGATTACCCAGAAAAGCTAAATGAATCTGCCAAAAGAAGAAGGGCTGGGACGTGGGGAAGTGTCACTATTTTATGAGTATGAACCAAATCAGCACTGGACTCACACTTGATTTGTTCAAAGCATCCCATTAAAAAGTTGTAGACATATGATTAGAACACAAAATGGCTTTTGAAGAAGCGTGGTGACAGAAATATCCCAGGGATGTCAGAATGTAAATGTGTGTGCAAGGTGTGTGTGTGTGTGTGTGTGAGTGTGTGTG
The DNA here is from genome assembly GCF_023159225.1 of Perognathus longimembris pacificus. Lineage (NCBI taxonomy): Eukaryota > Metazoa > Chordata > Mammalia > Rodentia > Heteromyidae > Perognathus > Perognathus longimembris. The sequence continues at coordinate 23,514,097 of NC_063184.1, forward strand.
TGCGCGTGCATGCATGCGTGCGTGTGTGTGTGTATAGGACCCGAGGCTTAAACTGGGCTCTGTACCTTGAGCAATTTTGCTCAAGACTAGTGCCCTGCCACATGAGCCACAGCTCCACACATGAAGCCATTTTGGTACTTAATTGGAGACAAGAATCTAATGCACTTTCCTGCCTTGGTTGGCTTAGAACGGCAATCCTCAGATCTCAGCCTCCTGAGTAGCTAGGATTACAGGTGTGAGCCGCTGCATGGTTTCAGAACATAACTTTCACAAATAAATTTTAAATGACTTTACGGTTTAAAGAGTTATAAATTGCTTTTAGCATACCTTCTTATCACAGGATGTTGTTGAGTTTTCCTCTAGTAGCCTAAGATTCTAGTTTGTGGTTCAGGCATTGCCTTTCCTTAGGTCAACAGGAAACATTCATCAACCGCTTATAAAAGGCACAACTTTTCTACATAGTTTTTTAAATATGGCCACCTACTTTTCTTTCCATCTATTCATTTTATTATATTTTCTTTTCTCTTCCAAGTTTCCTCTTTCCTGAGGTGTGTATTTCTTGCTTCACTGATTGTCTGGGAAAACAGCCCAGTTGGCTTAACTTTGTATTATTACAGACTGCCACACGAGTTGGGGACATTAGCTCTCAGTGGTGGCATCAAGATAGAAAGAAGAGTCATGATACTTCTTCATTCCTGCATGATTATGGATTAAGTATATAATCATTTTTAAATACTGCTACTAATTAATATTACATAATTATAACTAAAATTAAAAAAACAAATAATTGTGCTGGCGATATGGCCTAGTGGCAAGAGTGCTTGCCTTGTATACATGAGGCCCTGGGTTTGATTCCTCAGCACCACATATACAGAAAACAGCCAGAAGTGGCACTGTGGCTCAAGTGGTAGAGTGCTAGCCTTGAGCAAAAAGAAGCCAGGGACAGTGGTCAGGCCCTGAGTTCAAGGCCCAGGACTGGCCAAAAAAATAAATAAATAAAAATAATTATTTAAATAATTAAACTAGATAAATATGTCCTGGGCACTGTACTTGAAATTTTTTGTTTCCTTAAGGTTGTATTCTATCACCTGAGCCAGAGCTCCATGTTCATCTTTTAGACAGTTATTCAGAGATAAGTATCTCATGGCCTTTCCTTCCCAGGCTGGCTTTAAACCATGATTGTCATATCTCAGCATCCTAAGGATTACAGGAATGAGCCACCAGGAACCAGCTCTCCTTTTTATTTTTAAAATTCAATCTATTCACTTCATTTTCACCTCTAAGCACATTAGGAGAAATTTGTTCTATCAATTAGTTATATCGCCTCATGACTAACACTTTCTATATGCTAATATTTCAACTCTTGGCTTTTATATTCATATATCATTTTTGTGTCATTTTAAAAAGTGACCTTTCTTAATTATCACAGATTACTTTAAATAGCATTTAATGGTGTCATTTCAAAATCCATGTACTGTAACTTCATGCATTATATAACTTTGAGCAATCTATTAAACTTCTCTGCACCTGAATCAACTGTATTTATTCCAAAGGGGATTCCAGCTCAGGGAGTTCACATTAGAGGAAAGTGATGAGTACCTGAAGACCTCCCATAATTTAATCGTGATGAAGGAAAATGGGCAATTTAACCAGTTAAACTAGCTCCAATAAGCAATAGCCTACACAATTTAAAATTCACTTAGATCAACAGATTTGAAACCATGAAACTTGGCACTTTAAAAATAACCCAACCACATGAAAAACAATCTCCCAAGAAATTATGCCTAAAACTATTTTTCTATTTCAATTTTTTTACAATTTAAATTCACCTAAAACTGGTCATGAATCAATACCCTCTTTCTCAAATAGAATCTACTGCGAATGAGGGATAATAAACACATTTGTTTACTTTTATATTTGATTATAAGGAACCCAAAATATACCAGTTAAATACAGGAAAGGCAAGTGGAATAACAAACTTATTATGTGAGAGGAACTAGTGCAGGGTGTTCCTAATGTCTATCTCAATCATCCAGAAAAGAACAAGATTCCGCTATCAAATAGAGGGAAGAGGGATGATACATAGCAGGTACTAGAAAGCATACAAGGTTTGGTGGGTGTATGGACAAAACCCTGTTTTCTGGGAACTGACTCTTTATGACAGGTTGATAGAAATACTCACAATGCAGTGAAACAAATGTAATAAGTGTATGCCCCACTTGCACTTTTTTTTTTTTTTTTTTTGGCCAGTCCTGGGCCTTGGACTCAGGGCCTGAGCACTGTCCCTGGCTTCTTCCCGCTCAAGGCTAGCACTCTGCCACTTGAGCCACAGCGCCGCTTCTGGCCGTTTTCTGTATATGTGGTGCTGGGGAATCGAACCTAGGGCCTCGTGTATCCGAGGCAGGCACTCTTGCCACTAGGCTATATCCCCAGCCCACCACTTGCACTTTTTTTGCACCTAGGAATCCCTGGATATTTTCTCTTGAATTGGCAACATTCAACCTAAGATGCTTTGCTGGGTGAATGCTATTATACTTAGGGGTTTCTGTTGCCCTTTTTATAATTTACCCTAATAGGAACAACAACAGATGTAAACTATTTGAAAGCTTTCTTACTGAGAAGTGTTATTCCCAGAAGACAATGAGATGATTAGTTTTTCCATGTGCAACTTTGTTTTCTTTATAGCAATCCTAAGAATGAAGATGCAACCAGTCTTGTTTTTAACATAGATACTTAACTACAAATGGCTCAGGGCAACCTGACCAGTATAACAAGTTGGCATAGCTACATCGACTCTTAGTATGGGATGACTCCTTAATAAGGATTCACTCAATGATCTTTTTGTATTACAATATGTATGTCGATAAAATACATATTCATCACAAATTATCTCATAAGCTTATTGAAACCATTGGCTTTGTTGATGCATAAATTATTGTCGGTATTTTTCATCTGTATGTTCTGAGTTCATCATAAAGTGTCTATGAATTACTCATTTTAAAAATGAGTACTTGAATTAATATGTTCTTCAGGTAGCATCCATGTTTGAATTTTTTATTGTTTTGTCAGCAGTACTGGGGTTTGAACACCGATTTTATTACTTATTATGCAAAGGATGCATCACTTTTTCTACACATCCAACCCCTTTTACTCGGATCATTTTTAAGATAGAGTCTTCAGTTTTGCCTGGGCTAGCCTGCATTCCTATTTTAGGCATCCCATCCTAGTTGGAATGACATGTTCACCAGCAAATGAGCTGCTGCTGCTGCTGCTGCTTTGTCTTCTTCTTGTTGTTTTTGTTCTTGTTGTTCTTGTTCTCCTCCACTTCCTCTTCCTCCTTTTTCTTCTTTCTTCCTCTTCCTCCTCCTTTTTATGAGACTAGGTCTTAGAATCTTTTTGCCCAAATTGTCCTCAAACAGTAATCTTCTTGATCTATGCCTCTTGATTAGCTAAGAATCCAGGTGTGAGCCACTAGCAACCAGGGTATTCATTGCTTTTCTTATTATTTTTTCACTTCTCAGGTATTTCACATGCTATTTTCACTCATTGTATTTTGCTGTTACGAAAAATAATTGCAAGATCATTTGGTTTCTTTGATGTCTTTATATCTCTGCATGTACTCTTGATACTTTTTAAACTAGGTACTCCTCACTCTCAATATTCTGAGTGACCTTTATTCTCAGGAAGTATACAAGGGCTAATAAGTGTAATGTCAAAAGACAAAGCAACGAAGTCTATGACAGGCTGTAATTGAAAGCCAGAAATGGGTCATGAACCATTTCTCTATTTTTAGGAGGTGGTGCGTACATTGTATACACATTGGGCTCTAAATTTTAAAATTCATCCCACCAGTTTCACATGTTAAATTTGTCAACTTCCATATTGTTAGGTCCTAACACAAATCCATATTTTGATTACGTTTTATATAAACACACAGAGAAATGCTCTAGATTTGATGCCTTTGTATCACTTTACAGTATCATTAATATTATTCTTTTTTTTTTTCTTTTGGCCAGTCCTGGGGCTTGGACTCAGGGCCTGAGCACTGTCCCTGGCTTCTTTTTGCTCAAGGCTAGCACTCTGCCACTTGAGCCACAGCGCCACTTCTGGCCATTTTCTGTATATGTGGTGCTGGGGAATTGAACCCAGGGCCTCATGTATATGAGGCAGGCACTCTTGCCACTAGGCCATATCCCCAGCCCTCATTAATATTATTCTTATAGAAAAGAATTAACAAATAAACTTAACAGGAGATTTTTGTCTCATTTGTTTTTCAGGATGATCTATGAAATCGTCCTTGGATTGTTTAACCCTGATATGCTTCAAGGGGAAAAGTAAGTGTGATATAGATAAACGAGGGTGTAAGATATCACAAGGAATGTACTCACTGCCTTATTATGTAACTGTACCCCTTTTGCAAAACACTTTGTCAACAAAATTTAATTAATTAAAAAAAAGAATTTTCCCATGCAAAACACTGCCTGTCTCCTTCCTTTTCACTCATGAAATAGCAGAATAAACCATACTTATGACTCATATATTGGTAATTTTAATGATATATGTCTGATCTCTGTTCCCTGGACATTTAATTTGCTACATTATCAATGTCTGTTTTTTTTTGCATGGTTCATTTGTGGTAAATGGCAGATAAATAACTATTCTACAACATAGAACAGAGGGACAGTGCAGAAGGCCGTGTAGCAGTGATGGTCTAGATTTGAGACCAAAACTTAGGAACTTAAGAAGAAATACAGAGGTCAAGCTGTGGCATGGTACAAACCACTTCTCTCAAAAAATCTTTATAGTTTTTCAACTTAACTTCTATTAATTGAAGAGTAACACAGAGGGCTGGAGAGGTGGCTTACGTGGTGGGACACTTGTCTCAGAGGTACAAAGCCCTGAGTTTAAAACCTCAGTCCCACAAAAAGAAACAAACCAGTAAATAACTAAAGAACAAAAGAAGAAGCAAGAAAATAGAATTTGTTACTCCTGCAACAACTACACTTTATTCTAAAAGAAGCACTAATTGTGTACCTTCTCTAACCACATGTGTCTTAATGTCTATCCTAATCATGATATATCATGAATCTATTCTTCCTTCAAAAAAACAATTCAAAAATTGAGAAGGAAGAACCAAATAAAATGTGTTTTAAACATTATATTTCCTCTGGCCAAACAGGATAATTTAATTGAATCTTGAAGAATAACCAGGGGAAATTATACCATACTGTCTAAAGTTGGAAGTGATTTGTCTAACTATAGAGTTAGATAGTTGAGACAAACAACTGGAGGTGGCCATAGGGAACAGTGTTAGCCAGTGTAAAGGCTACCTTCCACAAACTAAAACGTCTGCATTCTACAAGAGAGAAAGAGGAGAAAATTACTTTCCAGTTTCCAAAAGACTGAGCAGATTTTGTTTCCACAGATGAATGCATTTGACAATTTTTTTGCCTAAATTTTAAGTAGCTTTCTATTCTCAGAACTGATTACTAGCCAAAAGAAAGCCATAGCAATAATCACCTCCAATAAGGTAACAGCTCTATGAAATGATGCACAACAGGACCTATGAATGTGTACTAAGTGGAAATGGTAACTTCTCTTGGGAAATGTCAAGAATTCATATTCTCAAGTGGTGTTCTGTCATTTCATTTGTTCCTTCTAGGTCATAGGGTACTATGTACATTTTGCTTTGCATTTGCATTCAGCTTTACTACTTCCTAACTGAGATTTGGGGCTGGTTATTTACATTCTTCCTGGTTTTGCTTCAACTTCTCTGAAATGAAAGATAATAGTGGCTATTTCAAATGTTTGTTGTAAAGTTTTTAATGAATGCATGCATGCTCTGTGCTTATAACAGAGTCCGAAACTTATCAAGTTTTAACTCAAACTTTATGCTATACAGCTAATCAGACCTTGTTTTCCTAGTTTTGTAGAGTGAAAGGCATCCCATTATCCACAAATTCTTATGGTCCAAGTACCTAGCAATTCAGAACTGCTTCAAATTTGAAGTAATAATACAGTAATAGATTCCATGACTTTTTCAATATTTCCAATTATGTAGAACTAGGTTTCATATTTATGTAGAAACTCTTCAGTGATCATGTGATGTGGGGGGTAAAAAAGAGAAGGCACCCTATAAATAGGTTTCTTAGTCCAAGTCAAGTTGTACAGTGAAAAAACGTTCAGCCTTCATTTGAGAAAAATACAATCAGTCTTCTGAATCCTGGAGATATAAGAATTACAGGTAAGGAATTCTGGACTTACAGATAAGGAATTCTGGATGATAGCTGAAGTTAGGAGGTAATCATATTTGGATGAAACCAATCAGTCTCTTTTTGAAGAAAGCAAGAAGCTCCAAGCAAATGGACAAAAGGGAAAGAGGACACTTCTACTTTGAGAGGAAATAGTTACATCATTGCTGGAGTTAACAATATCTTTGATAAAGACCTATATTGAGAACCTATGCCCCAGAATCTGTGTGTTAATCAGTTTTCCAACTATTGTAACAAAAATATCAGAGATAATCAACTTATCAAGAGGAAAGGTTTGTCTGCTCACCTGTTCAGAAATTTCTACCACTAGTGATTGCTTTTTCTGTTACATTGGGCCTGTAGAAGGAGAGAGTTCATGGTAGAGTAACATATTCACCATATGTCCAAGAAGGAAAAACAAGAACTGGATGTAGCTCAGTAACAAAGTGCTTGTCTATCAAGTATCATCTCCAGTACCAAAAAAGACAATAAAAAAAAAAAAACAGCTACGGTTTCATATCGCATTTGGAAAGTAATTACAACACTGATATAACAGTCGTTTCCATAACAAGGAGTTAATTTCACTTAGCATCATCTTATGTGTTCATAAGGGTATAGCTATTGGCCTCTTGTGATCCTCTGCTGTGACTAGCCTAAACCTGTGTTAATTATTCCCTATGAGGGAAACCATAGAGTCCATGTTTCTTTGGGTCTGGCTCACTTCACTTAGTATAATTTTTTCAAGTCCTTCCATTTCCTTATGAATGGGGCAATGTCATTCTTTCTGATAGAGGCATAAAATTACATTGTGTATATGTACCACATTTTCCTGATCCATTCGTCTACTGAGGGGCATCTGGGTTGGTTCCATATTCTAGCTATGACAAATTGTGCTGCAATGAACATTGTAGTGCTGGTAGCTTTAGTATGTTCTTGTTTGTGGTCTTTTGGGAAGATGCCCAAAAGTGGGGCTGCTGGATCATAGGGTCGGTTTATGCTTAGCCTTCTGAGGAATCTCCATACAGCTTTCCAGAGTGGCTGAACCAGTTTACATTCCCACTAACAATGAAGTAGGGTTCCCTTTGGGCCACAGCCCCTCCAACATTTGTCATTGTTAGTTTTCTTGATATAGGACATTCTTACTGGGGTGAGATTGAATCTCAATGTTGTTTTGATTTGCATTTCTTTTTTTTTAATTCAAATTTTTATTATCAAACTGATGTACAGAGAGGTTACAGTTTCATACGTTAGGCATTGGATACATTTCTTGTACTGTTTGTTACCTTGTCCCTCATACCCCCTTCCCTTCCCCCCTTTCTCTTCCCCCCTCCCCCCCGGAGGTGTTCAGTTCACGTACACCAAACAGTTTTGCAAGTATTGCTTTTGTAGTTGTTTCTCTTTTTTTTTACCCTGTTTGATTTGCATTTCTTTTATGGCCAGTGATGTAGAGCACTTTTTCATATGTCTCTTGGCCATTCTTATTTCCTCATCTATTATTGATGATCCTCTTGAACCTCCTTCTTGTGGTTGTACCTGTACTATCTCTGTATTTTATCTGAGTACATTAGAAACCATGTAAACTGGTGTCAAAACTAGGAAACTGAGAGGGAATCCAAAATCGAGAGACACAGGGTAAAAAGACAAACGACTACAAAAGCAATACTTGCAAAACTGTTTGGTGTAAACCAACTGAACAACTCATGGGGGGGGAAGGGAAAGGGGGAGGGGGAGGGGGGAATGAGGGAGGAGGTAACAAACAGTACAAAAAATGTATCCAGTGCCTAACGTATGAAACTGTAACCTCTCTGTAAATCCGTTTGACAATAATTTTTTTTTAAAGCCAGTTCCAGGATAGAAAAATAAAAGAGAGAAAAAGGAGAAACAGGTTTTACAATCCCATTCAATGCATGGACCTAATTACGTAAACCCTCCTTCTGGTCTCTAAGTTTTCATGGTCACTCAATAGTACCACAAGGAAGACAGAGCCCTCAACCACAGACACCTTTGGAGGAGATTGATGACCCAAACTACAGCAACTTCATGTGTTTCTGTGGGAATAAATCAACCTGTAAAAAGTGATAAAGATTAAACAAGGCTATTAGGTGAGCCCTAATTTTACCTGTCTGGTGACCTTATCAGAGGAACTTTGAACACATAGATAACAGGAATGCTGGTTCTGAGGACACAATGAGAATGCACTCATCTATACACTCAGGTGAGATGAGAGAAGGCTAGCCTGCCGACGCATCATACCCATGCTGTCAGAACAGACATCTAGCCTCCAGATCTGTGAGACAACACTGTTGTGATTTCCATGCACTCCAAAGTGTTTTCTTACGGCAACCCTCGAAACCAACATAACACACAATAACAAATATCCTTAAGGGTATTAAATTGTATACAACTAAATGTTTTTCATCTTTGAACTTTCAATGAAATTTGCATAACTTCATATGAAAATTTGAAAGCATGGTGTTTCTTAGAAGCTAAGGAATCAGTTTTTTTTATTCATAGGCAATCTTATTTACAATCTTGATTACAAAAAGTTAATATGTTCATGATCATGCAGAAGAGACTGTACCTCAATCCCTTAGTTTGTGATCAAACGTCATCACAGGACTAATCAGAGCTCTTATTCTCCATTGAGCAGACTTAGGGCTGAGGTCAAAGAACTGGTTAGGTGGTATAAGGACAGAGAATAACATCAAATAACTGTCTTTCAGGAAAGGGATAAGTCAGGAATGGGGAAAGATTTGTCCAAGCTGAGAAGAACGAGCAGCAAAGATCTTTAGAGAAGAGTGACTCCTTCTGTAGATTTATGGGAATTGAGTACTTTAATCAGGATAGACAGTTATTAAAATTTTAGATAGTTTACAGAGATTGTTTCTTCTACATGGAAAGATAAATCCAAAAAGAAAAGAAATTCTCGCATTAAGTTATTGATAAGTACCAAAACAATGAACACATTTCTTTCTGTATATCTTTGATGTGGCAATTAGCTTCTATTTGTAATTAAGAATGGAATCATCAGTGTTCCTTTCATTAGTATATGAATAAATACTTGTCTGATGAAAGAAGCTTGAATTGGTTCAACCATCTGGATTAGTATTTTCCTTTTCCATTAATTGGCATAGTTAAAGGGCAAGAAACAAATATATAATCAGTGGTATATACAAATAAAAACAAGAGTAAAAAATAAACCTTTATACTTTAAGAAGAAAATTTAAGTATTAAATATAGCCAAGTGCTGGTGGCTTATGCCTATAATTCTAGCTACTCAGAAGGCTGAGATCAGTAGTGGCACTGTGAGTCAAGTGTTAGAGTGCTAGCCTTGAGCAAAAGAAACTCAAAGATAGTTCCCAGGCCCTGAGTTCAAGCCCCAGGACTGACAAAAAAAAAATAGTGATATAGGGGAGGAAATGGACACCTTTTTGCCTTTTAAAAATAAAATGGCTTAATATATTTTAGATACTATAACATATGCTGCTTGAAAATCAAAATCATTCTACTGCAATTTTTCTTGATCTTCAACTCCTTGCAAAATCCGTTCTAAAACTCTTAAGTTCTTACTTACATCCAGAAGTTTAAAAAAAACACATATAAATGGGGGAAATGTGTTGTATTCTAGAACCCAGAAGTTGAAATTTCCATTAATTTTTACCTTGCTGTGAAAATCTATCATGCCAGAAAATTTTCCTGATTGCTTCTATAAGACCATCTTGCAAGATCTGCATTAGGAGACCTGCAAAAGCTTTATTACTGAGGTGTTTCTTTTAATCTCATCGAGGTTATTGAACTTTTTTTTGGTCAACAGATTTTGTCTCTCTATGGTCTTTTCAGAGATGGCAGAGAAAATGTAAAGGAGACAGCTGGAAGTCCAATTGGAAATCCTTTACCGCCTGATTGAAATCATTCTACTTGAAGCACACCTTTCTTTTAGTTGTCAAGTGCTGTATTCTGACGCCTCTGCTTGCAAATGCAGCTGGTGCTCTAAACATACTATTTTTAAGTGCAAAATTTCTGCCTGTATAAAATTGAGTGCTTTCCTACAATATTTGTCTATCAATTCAATTTTGAAAATTCTTATATTTGATGAAAAGCCTACTTTTTTATACCACGTGTCTGTGATTCTTACTACCAATACAAGTCAAGCCTAATGCTAAGAAATCATGAATTCAACAGGCTGTCCCGAAATAATGTCCTTTAGGCAAAGTTCACTTCTAAAAACTGTACAGGGACTTGCTTCCATCTTCTCTTTGTCCTATTTAGTTTCATTTTGTTTGGAAGAAAATGGCTGGCTTGAAAGGGGCCCTACAGAGGCTAAGGTGATTGGGAAATTGTCTTAGTGAGCAAGTGGGTTTGCTTATCTATGGTAAGCCTCTGCTTTCCTTATGTGCTAACTCATCTGTCCCTATCACCAACTAGCAGTAATTTCATTCACTACAATCTGAAGTTTCTGTGTGAAAAGACCTAGACAATATGTTGTAAACTCACCACACAATTCAGGGAGAGAGGGGGCAGGAGGGAGAGCCGGAGATTGGGGAGGAGGGAAGGTGGGAGAAAAATGAGGGAGAAGGTAACAAGTTGGACAACCAATGTACTCACTACCTACTATATGTAGCTGTAACCCCTCTCTTCTTCACCTTGACAATAATAATAATAATAATAATTAATAATAATAATAATAAAAGACCTAGTTGGAATGTTCAATAAGTGAACAGATTAGAATTCTGAGGTTGGTTTCAACCTGTAGTCAACCATCTTCTGTGTGATAGGTTTTCTATACTTCAATCTATTTGCTGCCTCAATTATCACTCTTTCCTTTCCACTCTCATTGTCTTTGCTTCTCTTGTGACATCTTCTGTCTCTATGTACCTATTTTTTGTGATTGGGCCACCATTTCCAAACGAAAAACTAAAATCACTAATTTGAGTACACTTTAGATTTTATCTTCTAATTGGACTGTGATCAAGACTACCTGTGATGTGTTTTTTGTATGGAAGTAGATATAATAAACTTGGTTTTAATCTGTTTTTTTTAATTTATGGATCCTTAGAATGCCAATGGTTCCAAGCACAGAAAAAACACTTCAAAATTGAATCTGAAGATCAGATACAGAACTTATATAAAGCAGCTGACTAACCATGTACAGGTCACTACTTCTGAAAACTGCATTCAGTTAGAAGTGCAGTCATGTTCTCCCAACTATAATAGAAAGTATGGAACTGGTGGCTGCTGAGCTTAAGTTAGAAATTCCAGGTAGATTTTTTTCTCCATTTTGAATTTATTAAAACCAAGTTAGAATGTTAAATCTATCTATCTATCTACCTATGTATCTATCTATCTACCTACCTACCTACCTACCTACCTACTTAGTTGGGGTTTGGGCCTTTTACTCAGGGCCTAGGCCTTGTCCTTAAGCTTCGTTTACACAAGGCTAGTGTTCTACCACTATAGCCCCACTTCCACTTCCGAGTCTCTCTCTCTCTCTCTCTTTTCCTTCCTTCCTTTCTTCCTTCCTTCCTTCCTTCCTTCCTTCCTTCCTCCCTCTCTTTCTTTATTTCTTTTTTTTTCTTTCTTTCTTTCTTTCTTTCTTTCTTTCTTTCTTTCTTTCTTTCTTTCTTTCTTTCTTTCTTTCTTTCTTTCTTTCTTTCTTTCTTTCTTTCTTTCTTGGGTTGTGTTAGTTAATTAGAATAGGAGTTTCACAGATTTTGTTGTGGGCTTTTGGATAGATACCCAAAAGTGGGGCTGCTGGGTCATAGGGGAGTTCTATATTGAGCCTTCTGAGGAATCTCCATACTGCTTGCCAGAGTGGCTGAACCAGTTTACATTCCCACCAACAATGAAGTAGGGTTCCCTTTTGGCCACATCCCCTCCAACAGTTGTTATTATTAGTTTTCTTGATATATGACATTCTTACTGGGGTGAGATGGAATCTCAATGTTGTTTTGATTTGCATTTCCTTTATGGCCAGTGATGTAGAGCATTTTTTCATATGTCTCTTGGCCATTCTCATTTCCTCATCAGAGAAGTTTCTTTGTAAGTCTTTAGCCCACTTGATGAGGGGGCTATTGGTTATTTGCGGTTTTGTTTTGGAAGAAGGTAATTTTTTTAGTTCTGCATATAATTTAGAGATGAGGCCTTTGTCTGTTGAATGTCCGGTAAATGGCTTTGAACCAAAAACTTCAGATCTCAGCCTCCAACATAAATAGGATTACAGGCCTGAGCCACTAGCATCCAGCATATCTTTATTTTTTTCTCCCACCAGAACAAATTATATTCAGATAGAATGTGAAATCACGTTAAGAGGTTAACTTAAGTGTCTCGTGATTTTGTGGTATAGATACCATACATATAGTAAACAACATGACACACAAACTGCTCCATTAGAAGCAAAGATGAGGAAAGAAGAATCACACACAGGATACACCCAACAACAGTAGCAACTTCTGGCAGTTATTGGGTGATTTCCATGTGCAAGGTGCCTAAACAGCTTTACCTATCTTAATGTGTTTAATTCTCTCATCTTCCCTTTGAAATAGGAACAATTCTTATGGGCTTGTTAAGCATACTTCTTTCTACTAAATCTTGATTCATAAGTAAATACAAACTTTACTTTTTTATTGCCTGCCAATTTGATAAAGAATAAAAAAGGGAGGATATCTGATTTCTTATCAAATCACATATACCTAAGTGTCAAAGCATGAGCACTGAATCATTTATAAATTCTATTTAAATATATTTTGTCTAGTTTTTATAACTTAAGTAAGAGAATACTATTAGCCAGCATGTATTTTTAAAAAATATTACAATCAATGTGGTTATGGAACTATCTCATATATAGAAACCAAAAATGGACTATTTAAACTTGGAACAAGATTGGAAATTTTACACACTGTACAAAGAATATTGAGTCATAAAGAAAATGTGCAAATGGAAGCAGCTTTTATAGAAAATTATTAAAGATAATTGGCAACTCTGATCTTTATCTTATGGAAGCCTTTTATTTACTACATAATAGTACAAAGAACCTCTATCAGAAAGAATGACATTGCCTCATTTGTAAGGAAATAGAAGGACTTGGAAAAAATTATACTAAGTGAAGTAAGCCAAACCCAAAGAAACATGGACTCTATGGTCTCCCTCGTAGGGAATAATTAGCATAGGTTTAGGCTAGTCACAGCAGAGGATCACAAGAGCTCAATAGCTATACCCTTATGAACACAAAAGATGATGCTAAGTGAAATGAACCCCATGTTATGGAAGCAACTGTTATATCACTGTTGTAATTACTTTCAACATGCGATGTGAAACCGTAGCTTCTATTATTGATGATCCTGTTGTATCCCCTTCCTGTGGTTGTACCTGCACTATCTCTGTATCCTATCTGAGTACACTGGAAATGGTGTATAGTGGTATTAGAACTAGGAAACTGAAAGGGAATACTAAAATCGAGAGACACAGGGTAAAAAAGACAAACGATTACAAAAGCAATACTTGGGGGGGGGGATGAAAAGAGGGGGGGAAGGGGGAATGAGGGAGGAGGTAACAAGAAATACAAGAAATACAAGAAATGTATTCAATGCCTAACATATGAAACTGTAACCGCTCTGTATATCAGTTTGACAATAAAAATTAAAAAAAAATAGTACAAAGAAGTATAATTACTTTCTGTATTTCGAAATTACACTCATTATTAGCCCTTAAGGGAACAGTAGCACTTCAACACTTTTGCAAGCCCTTATTTCCAAGAACTGTTCACTAGCTTCCATTTTAGCTCTCTGCTTAGTAGCCACATATTTTTCTTTTTGTTATTGAAAGTGATTCCCTTGGCTAAATGCTGATGGTTCATGCCTGTAATCCTAGCCACTCAAGAAGTCGAGATCGGAGGATCACAGTTCAAAGCCAACCTGGACAGGAAAGTCTCCATGAGACGTTTATCTCCAGTTAACCTCCAAAAACCCGGAAGTGGCGCTGTTGTGCAAAGTGGTAGATCACTGGTCAGGAGCAAAAGAGCCTAGGTATAGTGCCTGGGGCTTGAGTTCAAGCTCTCCAACTCAAAAAAATTTTTTTTCTTTTAAAAATGATTCCCTCCAGGGGGTCTGTTAGACATGGAAAACATCCAGTCAGTTTCCTTAACTCCAGCAATAAGCTAGTCATAAAATTGTCTGCTTAATAATTTTCGTTAAGGTACAAATGGAAATAAACATCAAGAGTGTTTTTCTAATTTCTTTTCCACTTGAAATCATTCTTCTGATAATATTCCAGGCAGACAAATTATTTTGAAGCTCAGAAGAAAAGTATCATAGTCTATAAAGTTCCTCCATTTTAGAGTCCGGATTTAGAAGTGGCTTTTAAGCAGAAATACGCATCTTATCAAGGTACAAAGAATGCATAAATTATCCAGGTCTATTACCAAAGACATGATATCTATGATCCAAACAAAAATGATCTTACTGGGACATTTATGTATTATTTAACATATAAAACCTTAAAATTCCTGAAATAATTAATGCACATAAAGGTATATTATGGCTGGAAATGAATTTGACAAAATATTGACTTTCATTCTAATGTCCCATATACTAGTTATGTTTCTAAATCTTCTAGGTATCATCTATAAATTTCCCATTTACGATTTTCAGAAGTGAGTGAAAAGATCAGAACACTAAGTCAAAAGGGAAAGTTAGTGAAATATTCAAGACTATAAAATATCCAGCACCCCAATACACAATAATACACACTCATGATTTTCTTGAAAATGGTGAATTCCAACTGCACTTGAATCCCATAGATAAAACTGAGATCCTGGTTGTAATAATGCCTGCCAAATATTGGCAATTGAATAATTTCTAAAACAACCAGGAATTTTTGTAGTAAGAAGGAGTATATCTATAATATTTTTGAAATATTTTTCTATACAGTGGTTCCAAAGATGATAAGAAATGTCTATTTCTATGTTTAGAAAACTATAAATGACTATGTTTATACGTATAAAGCAATTTAAATAAAATCTTATATTCAAGTATGCAACTACTCTTGCCTTCAGATATCCAGAATACAAATACAATCTCTGCTTCTGTTTTTCATCATTTTGGGAATCTATATTCTGAAGATATAAACGAGTGACCATGGATTTTTATATACTTTTACTCTATGTGAACAATCACAAGAGTTCTAGGATCTCTATAAATTCTACTAGGACAGCCACAGTCTCCATTGTTGCTCACATTAGTTTATCACACTATGCTGAATTTTTTAGGCAAAATCAATCCAATCCAATCATACCACTTCTCTTCATTCATACAGCACGTATTTTTAGACTTAAGAGGTACTTCAAAATACTGATGTCTGGAGATTCCAGAGGTAAAATGGAAGTAAAGAAAATCTACCATGTATTAATTTTGAATCTGTCTTGCAAACATAGTGCATACACACTCATATACAGATAAATATTTAATGCATTAACAGACTTCATTTTTAAAGTATACCACTCTTCAAAATGACAATGGTGTATATAGCCTTTTAAGAAAATTAAGAGCACCTTAGTTATCAACAATAAAAGAACCACAGAAAGAGAAAAACTTTTTTTTTTTTTTTTTTTTTTTTTTGGCCAGTCCTGGGCCTTGGACTCAGGGCCTGAGCACTGTCCCTGGCTTCTTCCCGCTCAAGGCTAGCACTCTGCCACTTGAGCCACAGCGCAGCTTCTGGCCGTTTTCTGTATATGTGGTGCTGGGGAATCGAACCTAGGGCCTCGTGTATCTGAGGCAGGCACTCTTGCCACTAGGCTATATCCCCAGCCCGAGAAAAACTTTTTGAGAATGCCTTCTTTGGGTTTTAACCCAATGAAATTTCACGGAGGATTTTCTATGAACTGCAAGATTGCTAGAAGAATCAATGGTACATTACTTAGAGTTTGTGTTGAATTGTCACATTTTGTACTCTCATAATCTCCTTTTTCTAAAAAAGCTGATTATCTATAAAGATTAATCCCCTCACTTGATAGAAAATTTATACATACAAATGTGCAACTATATTAATATAACTTTTATAATTTTCATAATAAGATCTATGATCAACCAATGCAGATGAATACAAACAATTTATGTAACTTCCTCAGAAAAATCACTTACAAGTTAACCACTTGTCAATTTACATTTTTTTGTACAGCATATAGTGTTCCAATCTGGCTTTCAGGTCTAGCAATTAGCTGTTTAATCATATTTACTTCTTAGCTAAATAGAGTTAAGTCTGGCTTCTATTTCCAAGCATGCTCTGCTTCATTGCTTCAATAAGTAAATAGAATATTTCAAAAGACACTTCTAAAGCCTTTGTATAAATATTTGGAAATAGGTCCTTCGTATTACATCCATCAACACCTATTGGGAATATCTGTCACTTGAACTAAAACAAAGTAATTCATTTTAAGAGACAATCATTGTCATTGAATCTTGATCAATCATGTCAGCATTATCATGAGAAATTCTAAGAGGTTGCAGTAAGAATTTCTTCAGATTTGCACACTTAAATTTAATGTCTTCAGAAGCCCACTATTTTTTTGTAAAGCATGCATACAATAGACTTAAGCCAAATGGAGCCCAGGAGATAAATGTCACCTTTCCTAGGCAAGAGAGACCACAAGGCACTTAAGAGAGCAATTGCATTCTTTGTCTACAGATCATCTGCTGCTGAGACTTGACAGCAATGTTTTCACAACACACTTCCCCTCATTATCTTGTTCCTCCTCATGCTTCTTACCATAAAACATTCTAGATTTCACAGTCATGGGAAAAGCTGGTGAGTGTTTACATTGAAGAGACAAATACCCTAGTAAACCAGAGCTTCTACAAGCTAGAATAAAGGGGATTTGAATGTTAATAAGGCATATTTGTTTTCGATGCATGGATTGGAAGATACAGGAGACTTCATTCGACCACAATAAATGTGCTGAACTTACCGTCTTCACAATTAGCTTCAAGAATCTTAGAAAAAAATAACCCAATCAAGGCTATCTTGTCTATAAAGATATAGATGCATAGATGATAGATAGATCTATATTTATATAGGGCTATAAATCCATATCGATCAACATGTACATGTACATATATAGTGATAAATCACTACAAAATTTGAACTTCCGACAAGATACACGTTATGGGACTTTGTAAAATCTAAAGCATATTGTTATTATATTCATTACTCACCACCGAATTTCTAATAAAAATAAAATCAGAGGAAATAAGATCCTTTGTAATAAAATTCAACACACGGTATTTCTCTTTTTTGACTAAGACCAACCATAATTAATACCAAAATAACAACCCAAAGTAACAGGAAAAACTAACAAAATGAATGATAAAAATTCCCCACATCTGAGGGGATGCCATGGGTGTGTGTGTGTGTGTATGTGACTTAAGTGCTCTTCTGTATGCTGGAGCTCCTGTTGGAGGAGGAAGTGGTTGTGAGAGGCTCACTCCGCCTGTGAGTCCGGAAGGCATGAGATCAGCTCTGATAAATGGTGGCTGGACAGCACACTATGAACTTTCATTTAGGAGGTGATGGGTTTACTTCTTTCTCTAAGTAGATCATTTTGGTCTCCTGTCTGAGGAAAAACATTAACCCTCACACACCAAACAGTAAACAGCTCTGAGGTCTTCCTGATAGAGTGTTATTTCACCCCAATCGTCCCGATGCCTACATCCTTATTACCTCCCTCTCCTACCACATGAAAAATATCGAAGGGTTTGTCAATATTTCACCTTCTGCAGCTCTTTTGCTGATGCGAGCCAACTATTACACTCCCTGCCAACTTAATAGATTCTTCTGGAAGGAAATGAGCAGAGGAAAGGGAAAGAAGTGCTAAATGACAGGTTTACCAGTGACTACGATGCCAAATTCCAAAATAAAAATAAACCCATAACTAGAAAATAAAATGGCAAGGAGCAAAGTGAATGCTATGCATTCAATAGAGGAGAGATGGGTTACAAGGAAAAAGAACCCACAAATGTTCAGCCAAGTAAGATTTATTTGCTCATTTTGTAAGAGAAAAGATGTCCAGTTTTGCCCATAATTTGTTACATGAGCATCAACAAAAATGAACTTACGTTTTCTGCAAAAAAAAAAAAAAAACTATTGATTTTCTGATACATATTTTTCGCTTCCTATTCCTCTTAGCACTCTTACCAGCTTGGTTTATAGAATAAAGCATTTATACTTTCGGCGTGGAAAGAATTTTAATTAATCTTGCCTTTACTTGTTAAAATTAGAACACTATATATACATAATGTGTATGATATATTCAGCGATGTTAAGAGCACCTGTGATAATCAGCAATAATGAAGTTTTAACACTTCTAATATATCCAGAACAACTTCACACTGTCTAATAATGCACCTTAACCTCTGACAGGAGAAAGAAAAATCCCAGAAGTTGTACGATAGTTACATTGTGAGAAATTTTGCAGATTTCTCAATAGGTCATTATAAATATTGCACTACAAAGTTCATTTACAATGCCTCCTCGGAAGCAGAAATCCAGTCTCACAGAAACTTTGCATTTGTTTCAGCTTCAGAGGATCAAGCACAAATCACACACTCAGATAAATGTGTGAGAAACATACCTTTACCAGAATGAATGGAAGTACATGTACACAAATTTTTTCTCAACATTTGCCCAATCACCAAATCAATATTAATCACCATCACCACATCACTAAAACCATGTTCTTTCTTCTTCCCCCTCCCTCTTCCTTTAAGCATTCTTACCTCTCTGCCTCCTTGTACGGCCTCCAGTCTTTTCAAGTTTAAACCCTGAAAGGGGGGGAAAAAGTATATATTATTGTTGACAAAGAAGAAACTAATAATTACTACTGATTCAAGACCATTGATGGAAAAAAAATCATGTAACAAGAAACACTTGTAGAGTTGTTATCTCAACCATGAGCATGGATGTGTGAGAGAGAAGTAGCACTTTTGAAGAAAAGTGACACAAATACATTTCTGGCTAAGCCTCAAGGCCATTTATAAAATTCAATGATTTATTTGTTCTAAGTAATGAGGGTTCTCCGGTGACATCACGGCTTCAGTGGTGCTATTTAAACTGGAAATTGTGCAGGCAGTATGCAGGTGAGGTGCAGTAAGCCCCCAATCCTTCCCTCCCCTTGTACAGTCCGTTCCATACTTAAACTAGGACTAATGAAAAAGAGCACTGCGCTGGAGTGAGGTCCAGAAAATATTTAGGATTTTGACTTTAAAAATCTTTTTTCTATTTAATAAGAATTGTGATTTAGGACTGACAAAATACTTTCCTCCTATCTATATCTGCCTTCCACAACAAGAAGGGATATACTTGAAGTCCCTAATATAAATTATGATTGATTAAAACAAGAAACTTGCATATTTTCACAGCAAAGTAATTGTAAATGTCCTTGAGGTCACAATATATAAAACCAAGGGGTAATCTATTCAGCTATCTATCTGTCTGTCTGACTACCTGTCGCCTTCACCTATCTTTATTGATTTACTTTATTTAAGAAGGCAATGTTCTGGAACAATGATTGAATCTTCTCTAATCTCGATGACATCTTCAATCCTACATGGCAATCTCTTGTACTGAGAGAACAATGTGAAAATAGCAAAAGAAAAAAATCTATGATTTTACAGACCTTGATTCTTCATGTAAACATTTATTCTTTTTCCTCACCTTCTATTATTTCACCCTACCCTCTCTCCTCCATCTCATTCTTTCTTCCCCCTCCTCCTTAAATTATCTTAAAGTACACATCAACTAAATGTTTTCTGTGAGCCAGGCATGACATTGGGAATACCAAAATAACCAATCAAAAGTGGCCAATGTTGAGAAGATGATTATGTAAAGGAAGCATCAAGACAAGAAGATGAGAGGAACTTTCTCTTTAATTACTAGAGGGGCTCCTCGTAGCTTGGAAAAGTAAACCGCATCTCTCAAAGCTCCTTAGAAACACAGAACCTTAGCTTGACCCCAGATACCCGGAAGGGCAATAGACATTTCAAAAAATTTCCAAGTGGTTCTGTGCACATAGAAGATTGAGAACTGTTCTATTTGGAAGTGTCTAGGAAAAACGAGGGGTTTACTTGGCAAATACTGTGTGCTGGGCAAAGGAGAGATGAAAGGATTAGGTTGAAAACCTGGCGAACTTTTGAAGTTTTTCAAAGGAGTTTGGACTCTTTAGGTATAAATTACTTTTATAACATTTGGGGAATGCGGGGAGGGGGATAAAGAGCTAAGATATGAATAGAAAGAATAAGGGCTCACATAGTAACAAAAGTCATTTATCTACATTTCATTTTCTCCTTTTAAAGGAAATATTACCATGGACAATGTGAAAAAATATGCAGGTTAATGCCATTATTCACCTGTATCATAAATAGATTTTTGAGACTTCATTACAGATGGTATTTGAGGTGATAGGTATATTTGTTACCCTGATTTAGGCAGCACACAGTACAGGACTGCATCAAAACATGGCGTCACATCCTATCAAGTTGTATCAGTCTTATATGTTATCTAGAATCTGCGTCCTTGGATACACTGTTTCAACATTTTGGAGTATATTACCCTGTAGTTGTCTTTAGAGTTAATTCATCTTTGTTACAAAGGCAAACATAGCTTTTGTTGTTTCCTACAAGTTTTTCTTTTCCCAGCCATGTGTAAATTTCACACAACTTATGTGAAGATTATGATTCAAAGAAGATTCTAGGGCCAGAGACTATAAAATGGCTCCAATTAGCCAAACAGTAACACTTAGGACAGGGATTTTTTAAAAAAATCATATAAATACCAAGGAAGTGAAAGCATTTTTCTGTACCATTTACATATGTATTATGCAATGGATACTCATTTTTATATTTTGTATAATTCCCACTAAAGCATGTTACAATATTTCAGAAAAAAAGTTTTATGAGACAATCTTGCTCTTAGAAAAATAAAGTAAAATCAAGGGCATTCAAATTATTAGTATAGATATAATATATGTATACAATACATATGATATAAAATACATTGCAAATTTTGTATAATATTTAATTAAAATTTATAGAAGACTTATACTGATTATATATATATATATATATATATACATATGCATGGAAGAATTCCTAAAAAAAATTCTAAATGTAATGCAAGAATCACAAAATTCTTAATTGATGTAAGGTCTACTTCATTATTCTTCAACAATACATACATAACATTTTTTCAACAGGTTGGGAGCAAATTATATTTTAAAATACTCTAGCGGATATGGTTGAAAAAATATATTTCCTTCACTATACATATTTTCTCGTTAGAGAGTCCAAATGCTTTGCATTGATCAAAATTAATCACCTGAGACCAAACCAAAATGTTATAAATTGTCAGTAGGGGAAAAAATTACCCTGGAGCAAATGTTCTACAGCATGCTAAATTAAGATGGTTTAGTAAGGCATTAAAGAAGGAAAACCTATTAACTCAAAAAATAGAATTTCTTACCAAAATCTCTCCTGCTTTCAGACATATGATTGAACATCCCAGTAGCTGGGAGGTGGGGGGAGTGTCTCTATCAAAAAAGCATAGAGGAAGAAGAAATATTCCTTCATAATGATTAAAAATTTTTCCTCAATTACTATCCTCTCGTACAGATTTCCCCAGTTTCACTAGAAATGAAAATCAGAACTATACTAACCATTATCATGAGATATATTTGGTTTATTTGACTGACAAGAGAAACTGAAATGAACAGATGGAATACACACACACACACTCTCTCTCTCTCTCTCTCTCTACCACTGCAGAAATTTAATTTTGAACATATTTTTCTTAAAATATAGAAAGTACTTATGATTTGACTCTATAAAAAATCATAGTTATTAAAGGGCTTCCAATAACAGTGTGTCATTTTATCACTTAGCCTAAGCTATGGAGGTACAGGAAAGTGCTAGAAGGAACTTTAAATGATGTGGTCCCGAAAAGGAAACTTGTAGCGAATGATCATGGTGTGCATTAAGTGGCAGTTTTGAAATTCAAACTCTGGACACTGGGCAACCAATCCAGGACTATCTTTGCTTTAGTCTAATTGTGTCAGTAGTTCCAACTTTGTCTTCCACGCTGTGTGACTTGGAGACAATCTTGAACAATTTCACCTGGGAAATTTCACTGCTTTCAGATTAAGATGACATTTAGTGGGGATTGAGAGAATATTTATGAAGCATGGTTCAGGGTCTGGCCTACAGACAAGGACTGGATGCACCGAGTATCTTTTCTGGTTTAACATTTGCTATTGTTGGCCTAACAGAAATGGAAGACTCATACTTACTTCAGTTTTCTTTTTCAGTAACTTGGCTATTTTCTCTATGAAGCAAGTACTGATCCAACTGCTTCCTCTCACCTGGATAAAATCTGTGGTTGCAATCACCTTACTATGTGTTATGACACTACAGTTCTCACAAGGGGATGAGTTGAAAATGGCCTTCCAGTTGATCTGTAAAGTATTTGATCTCATTTCTTTAAGACTTTAAGACACATTATCTTATCCATTTTTGCAGTTAGCTCCACGTTTCTCCTAGGGCTTGTAGCCCAAAATAATCATAGGAATGTCTATACCTTGCTTTTTGATGTCACAACGTTTCTTCTTAAACAGTGAAAATATTTGGGGTAGAAATAGACTCTCGAGTGAGAATAATCTGGTGATCTGTGGGTATCACATACTGTATGATGAAAATGGTGAGGAAGGGGAAGAAACAGAGAACTGTAATAAACATCTCAGTAGAGTTTCAATATCCAATCTCTGTGCTGTTGTATTTTTACAATAAGAACTTTGGTTTGCCTATTGATGCTTGTTTTGCACTCTCTCCTATCTCTCCTTCTTAGTGAAGTTGAAGCAAATACCTACTCAAGAAGTCAGGAAATTCCAGCAAGGTGGAAAGCTGGATCTGCCTACTGTAAGACTAATTTAATTTTTGTTGAAATTTAGACATTTACATTTCTTCTGTCAGCTTTCAATATAGACTTTATATTTAATGTTCAATTCATTTGCTGCTAAAGAAACTCTGCCTTTGTATATAAATATTTACATTAACCTAACAGCTAGTGGTAGTGGTGAAGTGTGAAGATATTCATAGGTTTACTGAATTTAGAAATTCAGAGTTTCCCATGGCTGCTCAACATACTTGAAATATGCAAGAATTCACTATTACTTATAATTTTAGTACTATGTTAAAATTAATAAACATGGTTAAAATAGCTTAGTGATTTCCTTGCTTGTCCATAGGTTATTACATTCAACTTTTTACTTTAATGTTGAAATTGTATATCATAGACAATCTTGAAAGCATATATTTAATTTTTATTGTATTTATCAAAATTTGGGTTAAAGGATTTGGAGGGTCAAACAGTCGGAAATTAATTTTCTATTGTTTTTTGCGGAGGTCTCTTTATTTTTAATTTATTGTCAAAATGATGTGTAGAGCGATTAGAGTTTCATGCATGAGGCAGTAAGTACATTTCTTATCAAACTTCTATCTTTTTATTTTACCTTCAAGTAGCTGTACAGAGGAGTTTCAATAAGGCCAAAAAAACACACTTTTAAAATTTTCTTTCTTTTAAAAATTTTTCTGTAAGTTATTTTGGTCACTTTTGAAAGATTATACCATAATATCTGTAATCCATCCTGTTTTATTGCTCTCCATTTCCCTGTACAAAAAAATGGAGACGTCATTATGTTTAAGTACTTCACTACTCTTCTGTGCTAAAGTTTTGCCTTAAAAAAAAAAAAAAAAAAGAGGGGCTGGGAATGCTTTCCTTGCATGCATGAAGCCCTGGGTTTGATTCCTCAGCATCAAATATACAGAAAAGCCCGAAGTGGCACCATGGCTCAAGTGGTAGAGTGCTAGCCTTGAGCAAAAAGAAGCCAGGGACAGTGCTCAGGACCAGAATTCAAGCCCAATGACTGGCAAAAAAATAATGAGAGAGAGAGAGAAAACTTCTCAAATATTTCTTAAAGTATCCATAACCTAGGATATTTCTACAGGTAGAGTAAGTGTATGTACAAAAGTTTGAACTAGATAGCAGGCATGCTATACAGTACCTAACACAAATAGTTTATGCCTTCTGCTAGTATTGAGATGCAAGTGACATCCTTAGTCCCCTTTGTGCAACAGAAAAATTGAGGCAAAAATAGTGCATTAACTTGCCTAAGGAGAGGGAGCTCAAATGAAGTGGGTTCGAATATTCAACCCAGAGTATTTGATTACAGAACAATTGCACAACCTCTATGAGTACTGCTTCCAAAAGCTCATGTGACAGCTTTACATGTGTTCAGAGGAATCTCAATGTGCATTACAGAAATATGAAATAAATGTGAATACATATTATGAAAATATGAATAACTCAATAAATGAGAAAGCTAAATTCCAGAGTGTATATGTGTGTATATATATATGAAGAAGAAGAAGTAAATGTAAGATAATAAGTTATTGGATTCAGATTCATTTAAGATTTCAAAATAACTGGGGGAAAAACAGAAAGTTAAGGTAAATGACATTCAATTCCAGAATCTCTGATTCCTTGGGGGGCGGGGAGGAAGGATGTGAAATTCAATTGAAATATTACCTGGGGCTGACAAAGATTAAAAGAAAATTAATGTTACTGTATGGGCACAAATAACATTTCCTGGGGTTTGTGGTTATCGTTGCTCTAGGCAATCTAAAATATTAAACGAGTGCTTCCATGCCCCCAGTTCTACCAGCTCTCATGTTGGCATGCTGCATAAGTTAAATTTCTTCTGCTCCAGGGACTTCAGTCCTCATATTTTATGAGTTTGCTACAGTGAATTTTGCCCAGAAACTGGATAATTTCACAAAGCAGGAAGTCCTATGGCTTGCATATGTATTATATAAAGTAGGTTCTTTAATTGAAATTGAATAAATATATTTAGGTTTTATCTAAGCAAACACATTTTTAGAAAGTAGAACCCATGAACACTAACTCTTGAATCTTATAGATACATTTGCCTTAGTGTGCATGTTCAGTCCTACAAATAGAATGTTTGGTTGTTATGATCACTCCAAACCAAACCAACCAGCACCCCTTTATTCTCCAGTAACACAGGTAATTTATTTCTTCACCATTGATACAAGAACAAAAAAGCACAATTTTCTTTGATGAGAATTTGAAAACTCAAGTACAGTGATGTCTACAAACTATAGAGTCTGAGGTTGCCATGTTTTTAATGAGTAGTGCAATGGTTTGGATACTGTGTGTTGTGTGTATGGCACATGAACATCCATATTTTGAAAGCTTTGTCCCTGGGTGACTAGGGGGAGGTGACTAGTTCACAGGACATGGATGGGGAGTGCCCTCAAAGAGATGAATGCTATTTTCAGAGTGAGGTGACTCTCTTGAGGACAAGTTGTCCAAGTCAATTTCCATCCTCACCTTGTGAACTCAGCTGTTTTTTTCATGTGATACAGTGTACCACCAGTCTTCACTGGAGACCCAGGCAGTGGAGAGCCCAACCCTGAGATTTCAAAAGATGAGCACTGGCCTCTTTGCTTTCCCATTTTGTGATCACCAAGGCAAACACACAGATCCAGATGGCTTTTCTGTCTTTCATTACTGCTATCACTTTCTGTAGTCATTCTTTAGTAAAAGGAACTTTCTAGAAGAGCTAGCACAAATTCCTCATCACTAACAACTTGATAAATACCAATATTATAAATATCATCTTTATTTAATTAATTATAAATGCCAATATTATAAATACCAAATACACTGGTTTACCCATCATTCTATACAGAGACTTGAGTCAATCCACAAATTAAGGCCAGTCAAGTATGAAAAACTCATTCACAGATTAGAGCTAAGAATGGAAATGACCATCATTGTGAAATGAGAAATATATGACCCTAACATTTAAAATAATTTGCCCTAAGGCAAACCAGTACTTGAGTACTGACTTTTTATTTCAAGTGCTACCTTTCCACAAAAGGTATATTAGATGGCACAACTGACAACTTTTTTTTTTTAGAAAAACAGCCTATTTTCTCCCTTGATCACTCTCAAGAGGTCTCCAAAATTTTAAGTAAACAACTCATACCATTATAAGATTAAAGAACTTTTCCTTTGTTCAATATGCTTTTTTGTAATAAAAAAACAACTTATCATGTTGGACAATATGCATTAGTTTCAGTGTATCCATTTAAAGTCTCGACTTTAAATGTGCCATAACGTGCAACTCTACATTTTCTGAGCCATTCTACTGAACTCAATATTAAACAAATAAATCAGAGTGTGTCAAAATCCACTGCAGGAGATCTTATTTTATTAAACATGTTTATTTCTGCCATTATTAATTTCTATGAACAACAAAAAAGAAAAGAAAAATGTGTTGTAAGAGACTGGATGTCAGAAAATGCACAAAGGTTAATTTTTTTTTCTCACAGATCAATAGTCCACATATTTGACAGATCAATGTTCTGGGATGTAATTTAGTATCCTTTAAAGCTCGAAGGCTTATGTGAAAATAAAGTGAAAACAAAATGACCACTTTCATTTCCCTATAGCATCTACTGAAATTTCATTTCATTTATTCTATGAACTTCTAGAAAATGGATCCTCTAAAAAGTCCAGTACATTGAGATTGAAAATAATTGAGGATATTTTAATTCTCCCAATCTTTAAATAGCATAACATCTTTTAAAAGACAGATGATACTTTAAATACATAATTGGCTGTCATTCAATTACCATTTAGACTGTTACTTTCATTTGCTCTAGTGACAAGGGGCTCATTCAGTAAATTCCATAGTTACATTTGGTAAGGTTTAATCAGGACATAGCATCTGGAAAATAGATTTTGAAATTAATTTTTGGACTGTAACTATAATTACTTGATTCTTTGATTTATCCAACTTGGAAATACACATTTGGATAAGCTTGGCATTATGGCTTGAATTCAGAGCCTGGTCTCTGTCCCTTATCTTTATTTCTCAAGTCTGCCACTCTTTCATTTGAGCCACATCTCCATTTACGTTTTTTTGCTGGGAAATTAGAGGTAAGAGTCTCACAGACATTCCTGCCTGGACTGGAATAGAACCTCGATCCTCAGATCTCAGCCTCCTGAGTAGCTAGGATGATGCTTGTCATCCTAGCCTACTATGAGAAAAGATGTCCTCTATGTACTGAATCAAAACAGACAAGGGCTTCCTTATGCTATTTACATTCAAAGATTTTATAAATATATTCTATAACACTTATATCATGTGAGCCTTTACAAGTGAATAAACAGATTCAGAAATCATCTAGCCCATGTCTCTAATTTTGTTTCAGGGAATTGGGGCTCAAAAATAGGAGCAAGAGGTCTGAAGATTTCCCAGATAGTTACTGAAGAGATGACCCAATATTTGTTCTACTGCTCTACCTCAGTGGAATGATGCTTGTCTACCAACACTTGTTTTTCAACAAATCCCTCTCTTCTTCCTTCACGACGCTCTGGTTATTCCTTTACTGAAATGTGGAAGACCTATTTGAGGAAGTTACACTTTTCAGTTCACTCTTTTTTTTACTTCTGAGTCACCTTCACTTTCAGGATTTTTAATTGTTCGTCTGACGCCATGGGAACAATCTTGTCTGCAAAGGAGGCCAGGTGAATCTCCAAGGTTTATGAATCCGTGCTTCATTTCTCTTCAGTTGCTAACTGTGAGACCATTTGGCAACTGTTGACTCAAAGCCTTAAGATAATTAGCTTTGCCTCAAGAATGGCATGGATTTTGTTTTTTTCAGGAATAAAGTATAAAACATTTGTTTCAAAACCTAATGATATCATTTGGAGAATGTGACCCATTTTGGTGACTTTTTCATATTCTCGAAGATAGTTTGCATGAAAAAAAAATGCCCTCGATCAAGTGATCTCCTTGTATTTGCTTTCTGAATTATGTTTAGTATCATCCCAAGCACCTCTTGTTCCAACAGAAGGGAACCTGAAATGCTGATGGAATACGATACTACAAATTGGGGTATAAAATGCAAAGCAAATTTTAATTAAAGTGGATGAATACTCTTTAATACTGTAATTGCACACTTCATATAATTTTATTTTCATAGAAATAAGTATACTTAGCACTTAGCATTTAGAATACATTACTACACAGTGAATATACCAGTGTTTCCCTAGCATTTTAATTCAGTTTTATTAATGTAAAAGACACGCGAATGAGTTCTATAGTGATGCCCATAAAATCTTCAGGATGACAGGATGAAGAATTACTTACAATTTCTATACACATATAGGTATCAGATAACAATCTCATTTCCAACTCAATGAATTTGAAATGTATTTACCAGTTACTAGAAGAAAATTCCTAAAGGAGTCTGTTCAAATAAGAAAAATCAGATCATGCTCTGCTGATTTTTTAATCTTTATTTATTCAATGTATAAGGCAAAACCTAAGTCTATAGGGATGTTTAAAATCAGAACAAGGATATCACATAATTTCCAACACTGGAGGAACTACCTTATGATTTGACAACCAATCAAATGCTTTCTCCATCTTAATAGAAACACTGATTCTTTAACATGGAATGCAAAACCCTTATATAAAAATGTGGGTCAGGTCTCACTTGTAATCTCTTTCTCAATTAATATTGATAGTACAGCTTGCTTATTCCATATCATTAATGTTGCATTCATTACATTACAATGTTTATCATTACATCACACTCAAATATGTAATATTCCCCTGTATCTTATATATCTACAGCTTTCTTTCCAACTAACAAAAAAAAAAATATATCATTGACCACCTTTAAGCCTGATAGAGTTCAATGACACTTCTTCCCAGAGCTCTCTGAAGTGTTCTTCAAAAAATTCAACTTCCCTTTCCTTCCATTTCTTACTCCTTTGGGCACTCACTAAACCATGAAACGTGATTCTCTTCTGAGTTGAACATCCTGTGCATCCTTCTCGGCTACTGTGGCCTTATATTTATAAAAGCACTGCACAGAAAGTGAAGAAAAGACCATAAAAATGTGTGTATGGAAGTCAGGGTTACCCAACTTGAATTTTATTTCCTTCACAATGTAAGAAAATTATTGAAGAAAAAATTGAAAGTCAGGCTTACAGTTAGATTGAGGCTAACAGTAAGCTCATTTTCTAATTTGTGCTCCTTCACTAATTTCTTTTTTCTAAATTTAATCTTATTGTCAAAGTTATGTACAGAGGGGTTGCAGTTATATGTATAAGGTAATGAGGACATTTCTTATCAAACTTGTTACCCCCTCTCTCATGTTTCTCCTACTTCCTTTACCTCCCAACCTCCCCCTCCAGGTTGTACAGTTAGTTTGCAACATATTGTCTTGTGAATATCACTGTTGCATTGGTTCACCCTTTGTCCTTTGTCTCGCCATTTTGATGTTCCCCTTCCCTTCCCTAATTCAGATAAATGTATACACTATATCCAGTGTAAGAAAATCAAATACAGTGACAACAGGGGATAAACCATAAAAAAGACAAATGAAATTAAAGAAAGAAATGATTTTACATATACATTAAAAATAACTACAACAATGAAAAACCTCTTTTTTTTTTTTTGGCCAGTCCTGGGCCTTGGACTCAGGGCCTGAGCACTGTCCCTGGCTTCTTTTTACTCAAAGCTAGCACTCTACCACTTGAGCCACAGCGCCACTTCTGGCCATTTTCTATACTATGTGGTACTGGGGAATCGAACCCAGGGCTTCATGTATACGAGACAAGCACTCTTGCCACTAGGCCATATTCCCAGCCCAATGAAAAACCTCTTGTTTCCATATCTCAGAGCTCATTTTGCTTACCACCATCTTACATTATGTCATTCATTGATCCTTGAAAGTGTGTAGAGAGAGAATTAACCTACCAAGTCTAAGGTAGAGTCAGAATGCAAAGGAAGACCTCCACTGAAGTGAAGAAAAGTGGGCCTTGACATTCCCAAAACTCATCAAGTGTCTTACTTTGCTTTCCCTGAAGCACCAAATTAGCTGTATTCATTTCATGGAAAACACCTGCTCTATTATAAATATACGTTTTCCTTCAGGGAGTCAGATTTCTGGGATTGGATGGTGCTGAAATTAAAAATCCCATCTAAACACTTGGACTCTAAATCTACAACAAAGGCCCCTCCATAGAAATGATTCTTAATGATTGTTGGATTTAGGTCTAGGTAGGAAGCCATTCTGTTTACCACTCCTGTTAAGGAAGATAGTCTGTACACAGATTCCTGCAATTTTTGCCAATGAGTCATTTCCCTCACTGACCCTTTGAGTGTCTTCTATACCATATACCATTACATTCTTCAATCGGCAAATTCCTGGTTGTTCACAAATAGTGGCACACACCTGACTTTGTTTGCTTGAGAGGTGAGAGAGTGAAAGCAAAGAGAGAGAGAGAGAGAGAGAGAGAGAGAGAACAAAACTGCACTTAAAATAATTTGTGTTTTGAAAAATAATGAGAAGCTGAGCAAGAGCTTGAAGTCCTGAGTTCAAGCACTGATACTGGCCAAATACATACATACATACATACATACATACATACATACATACAACACAGTAGAAAATGTAATTATTAGATTTTATTATCAATATACTGTCATCTTACCGCCTTCCCATGTAGTCTTCATGAAATCAACCTCACTTGTGGGGGAAAGGCAGAGAAGAAAACTAAGAATGCTATAGAAAAATAAATCATGATGATCACTCTTACAGGGATGCTGAGAATATAAAATAAGTGAATTTGTGTGAAATATAGCTGAACATTGTTATGTTCAGAAATAGAAAGGGAGTCAAGAGAAATAATACCTGCTCAAGAGTAAGATACTAAATTACATCAGAAGACCTTGTCAGAAAATATCTAATTCTTTTTTTTTAATTGAAAGTAGCTATAGAAGGACCTCACCTTTATTTTCATATGTGTAGAAAATCTAAGTGAAAGCTCAAAGCTCTAAGTTCAAGCCCAACAGTATCACACACCACAAAAAAGAACTAATGTGATTATACGAATCACCTGTTTTATTCCAAAGTGTAAGCCACCTCAAGAGAGGAGTCAAAAAAAAAAAAAACCACCCACAAAAAAACCTCTTTCATATGAGAGACTTGGAAACTATTCCAAACCAGAACTCTGGGAACCATGTGAAATTGAAAGACTGCAGTAGATGCAGCAAAGCTGAGGAACATGAAGAATGTTTTTTAGATGACAAAGTCCCAGGAATCTTCACTTGAGACTTGTTCCAGAATCAAGTATACTAGTCCTTGATGGACAAAGATCAATAAGCTAGCATCAAGATCTGTGGTATTATGAGCAACAGAGCATCTGTGATTAATTTGAAGACAGCCTGCAACATTAGCAGGGAGGAGTGGAGAATATCCAGTTTTCCTTCTGTCCATAAGAAATCAATTGATCCTTTGGGGGTTATAAATTCTAGAGTGGATTGAATAATTAATTGGAAGAGAAAGCTTAACAGGAAGATATTGAACTTCCTATTATATACAGATAACTGAAGAAAAACACCAGATGATTTTGTAGTTCTGTTCTGTAAATGGGTAAATAGGGCTTATTTATGTCTGTATATTGGTACAAAAACAGAAAAGAAAAGAGAGAAGCAGCATACAGAAATGAACTAAGATATTGAATGACAAGGTGAATAGCTTGAATATTTCCCACAGCAAATTCTTCCTTCACAAGAGTAGGGTACGTGAGGTGGCCACTACATCTAAATCAGTCAGCTTCCATCTAAAACAAGTAATAGGAAACCAAGGGCTCGTGGCTCGTGTCTGTCATTCTACATCTCATTTGGGTTATTAGGCAAGGGCTGAAACATCTCCAAGAGTCCATCTTTAATTAACAAGCAAAATTCTTGGCTTGAGGCATGGCTCAAGTAGTAGAGAGCTCCAGCTGGGAGGAAGAAACAAGAACAAGAAACCAAAACCTTGAGTTCACACTCAATACTGGCACAGAACAAAAATTAAACACATTACATGAGCTTCTCTCCACTAATGAACCTACTGACCTAATATGTATCAAGTGCCTTCTATGTTTATAGAATTTGCCTATGCCCTGCTACATTAAGAAACAAACTAGGCAAAGTGCCCTACATGGAAGCAAAAGTCAAATCAATGGAACACTAAATCACATCTAAATATTTGTTCTTTTACAAATTACACATATAACCATCTCTATGGAAGAGAATAGAAAAAAAACTGCTGGGAATCAACTCCCTGATACTTTATTAAATGCACGAGTAAATCAATTCTAAAAAATACAACTGCGATTGCCGTACAGTTTCAGAGGTTTTCAATCTGGGTCCCACTGGCACTATTGGCTCTGGGGATCAAGGTGAGGCACCACATCTTGACACAAGTACATAGTAAAGCAATACTGATTGACTCAGGATCAGGAGGTAAATAGAGAAAGAGGAAGAGGAAGAAATTCCCCATTCCTCTCCTAGAGCATGCTCCACACTTTAAGACCATACTTCTGAAAGGCTCACCCAGCTTCCCACAATGTCTTCCTACTGAGCAAGGCTTTACCACAGAGACCACTAGTAGATATTCCAGAATCATCACCATCAAAGAATGACACATCTCTGTCAACATGAATTAGATCAGACATGAAAACGAGACCAAATTTAAGCAATAAGAGTGAAATGAAGCTTATTATAGCTCCTGGGAAATTTTGAGTTTAATTATTCTAAGTTCATCATAGTAAGAGACAGTCTCTCTCCTAAGTGGTCATTTAATTCCAAGAAATCTAATATTAGCATCGCCAAGACTTATTCCACTTCTAGCCCAATGACATCATCTGAAACACAATAGATAGGTCCAAAAATATTGCAGAGCTGGAAGTAAAGAATTTAGTCCGTTTTGAAGATTTCCCTCTCTTTCAGATGAGTTAATACATTTCCTCAATATTTATCTTATGTTGCAATTAGGTTTTTGTCATTTGCAGTTGGAAGCATTTGAATTGATACAATCACTCACAAAGTCATTTACTATTGTATTTTTCCTTTAACTTTGTCAGCCCTAAGGATATTAGTGGATTATTACAAATAATATGATGTTTGTCACAGTGGTTTGTCATCTATAAGCTACATTTTAAACCACCATATAAATGTTTTGCGATAGAGAATATAGCCAATTAGATTAAGTTTGTCCTCTCTACTAACCACGTATGTACAAACAAAAATATATGCAAGAATTCTACATACAGAAGAAACATTGTACTTTTAATGGTCAATAGCAACAATGTTACGGGACCTCTTATGAAAACTGGACTTTTCAACAAATCCCATCATTTACTTTGTAAGCAGCAAAGTCACTGAAGAAGACCATGTTTTAAAAAAAAAAGTCAACAAATAAAGGTGAACATTTTCTTCTTATATTGTACCATCTCCTATGTAAATATTTACACCATCGCAGAGATTTCTTACTTTTTTTTCTATAGGAAACACATTATACGCATTTGGTTAAAAATAGTCTTACATTTGTGTTGGTGACAGAAAATCAAACTTTAGAGAACGAAAGCAGAAGGCAGCTCTGAAGAACTATAGTTTGTGTGAGGTATAAGAGGTATAACTAAACTAAGTAAAGCAGCTCAGTAGTGGGGAACTCTGAAGAGGCGAAGAACTTACTCAATGACATTTTGAAAGAACTTACTTCAGAGAATTTCCCAGTGGATAATATAAATTCGAATGTCAACTTTGCATTTTATCTCTATAGCTTTGAAAATGCATTCTTCTTTTAAACATCTTATTTAGATTGCTTGTTAAATTATCCCAGTTTGGCCCATGGTAAAACTACAGTTGTTTTGAAAAACAACTAGACAAATGTTATCCTTTAGTAAGTCTAAACATTTCTCAATTTGTCATTTATTATCTGCCCTTGATAATGTCTGGTATTCATCAACCAAATTGCAGGAAAGGATAGCTGTTTTCACATTGTAATGATAGATGATCGTTCTCTATTAATATTAGTATAGTTCATGAGGAATTTCAAAGATATTGAATACAAGAAAATATTAGTAAATTCTCTTGCTTCTAATGCCCATAGCAGGAGGGAGAAAAGTTCATTCAAAGACCATACCTCACATGCCTCAAAGGTGATTGAATGATTGCTCAGCTGATTGCCTAAACTATGGCAAGAAAAGTGATACTAGAGGGGAAAAAAAGGGAAATTACTGCTTTTATTAGCTTTTCAGCAGTGAAGGGAGGTCTGTGTGAACCTGCCACTATGAAGACTAATGAAGTGTTTTTAAGAAGCCTGATACACAGGCTTTTTGGAAAATTGTGACTTTCCTAATGCATCCACATTTCAATGACCCTGGTCATATCTTGTATACATGTCTGAGGGAAAATTTTGCCAAATATGAATTCATGCTAAAGGGCAGTCGCTTTACTGAAAGCTGGAAAAAAGTCACATGAAGTCATATCATGACTCATTAGCTTGTGATGAAATTATCCATGGTTAATGTTTGTGATTCTTTTAAATTAGCTATTGGCTTCTGATTTCGTTCTCTTCTTTATCTTTCTAATAGAATTACTGGTTCACCATTTTCATTTCATAAACCAAGAACATACTTATATCATACCAATCATATTTCGTAAAGTTTTTAATCCAGACTGCTAGAAGCTCCCACTTAATGACTGTCATAAATACATTCGATATACAACATTGGTATTATTAACCATATAGAGATAAATTTATATATATATATTCTATATATAATCACAATGAAATACCCCAAGAAAATATTTCATTATAAACAATGCACACATACAAATTCCATGTCAAATAACTTGGCTATTATAAACAAATAAACAACACTTTTATTCATTGTTCATAAGCAAAGCCAAGCAAGTATTGGTGAAGAGTACTAGAGTACTATGAATACCATAGAAGGAATATAAACCCAATTACATAAAGTATAAATGATACCAGAAATCATTGTTTGAGGAGCTTAAAATACGAGACTAAGTGAATATTGTTGTGAATTCCATGTCATCTTCCACTTATCCCTTAAAAAATATGAATTGCTTTCCACCACCAAGAAAATACTGCTTAGTTTTACATAGGGGATACTTTTGGCATTCAGTATGTTGGGAGCAAAAAAACAAGACTGCAGGAATAGATAAAGTACAAATTATGAAATAGCAACTTTCCAAAATTCTCACAACAAAGATGCTTATTAGATTGGGGACAGTATTTCATTCTGCATAAATATAGTGCAATTCTTTTATGCTCCACTTAAAACCATGAGCATGAGACTTAGATAAGCTTCAGTACTCTCATCTACAAGAAAGAAAAGGAGTTGCACACAAGTGTTACTTATTAACTAATATGTTAAGTTTAGGAAATCTCCAGACTGGAACAAAGCAGACACATAGAAGAGATAGAGATAAAATGTGCATTCACTGAAGCTAGAGAGTCAGAAAATAGGATAAGAGTAGTATAACACATCCACAAGAGTGACTTAAGTTATAGTTGATAATACAATATTGGAAATCTGGTCTAAAACAAATAACATTATGATTGCTTTATTAAGAATTTACAGATCATTAGAAAGAACGTATCTCAGCATTAGATTGGCATGAGTGTAAAAAGAAATGGAATATTGAGAAAGAGGATGTGGATCTTAAAATCAGACCAATTTGCATGAATACTCCCTATGATCCAGCAATGGCACTTGCAGCAATTTACAAAGGGTATTTACACACCTACAAAATAATCATGGCACACACACACACACACACACACACACTAAGCAACCTGGGTTTATGGAACAAATATGTCTGTACTATTGCTTCCTGTCTACTTCAAGTACACAATCATCTTGTGGACTTCTCATTTCAAAGAAGATACTCTGTTTCACGAAGATACCACTCATTTTGTTTCTACAAGTCTACATCAAAGAAAATTATGCTGGATAGAGTTTGCTGCTGCTGGCTAGAATTTTGTTCCATTGAATTATGAGACTCCATATTTCTTAGTGATGTGAACTATCAGGAAAAATGTTCCAAGAGACTATGGATTCTTCAAGGGCATTTTGCTCCTAGATGTATTCTCAAACTACTTTTAGTCCAATGTTATTACAAAAATCTAATTTATTTTGCTTAAATACTCATTATGAGTCTACTTCAGCTTGGGTTGTTTTCTGTGATTTTAATGATTTATGTATGCTAAACAACCTTGCCAAGGGAGAATGCCTACATAGCTCAACCATGAATTTAATATATTGTAAATACATTAACTTATGTAAACAGGCTCTTCCCATCTTATTAAGTTTGAAAGAGCTTAAAAAATCCTGCCATACGTAAAGATGGAAACTCAGGCATTTAAAAGAGCTATTGAGTCTTGATAAAATTACATTTTTAGTACTGCTTTGATAGTCAATATATTAAATCAAAATTATTAGATATTTTATTTACATGAAAAAGAGAAATATATTCTTGTAATATCATGTGAATTATAATTCTCCATCTTTACAAAAAAGATGTTGGCATGAAATGGCACAGAAGTTTCTTCACATTCAATGTCTTGTATCAATGTATTTAGGACACAGCATTCAAGGTTCTCAAGTCGTCCAAACAGGAAATGAAGTTTAAATCATGATTACTTGGTTTTACTATTCAGATCCCACATATATGACCAAATGGAGGATTCTGCATCTGGCTCCAGTAAAGAATAACTACATATTTCCCAACAATCTTCCTGAGACAATGTTTTTCAAGTTTATCTGATGGTAAAACCATGTCTGTGTGGGGCTGGGGATATGGCCTAGTGGCAACAGTGCTTGCCTCATATACATGAAGCCCTGGGTTCAATTCCCCAGCACCACATATACAGAAAATTGCCAGAAGTGGTGCTGTGGTTCAAGTGGCAGAGTACTAGCCTTGAGCAAAAAAAAAAAAGAAGAAGAAGCCAGGGATAGTGCTCAGATCCTGAGTCCAAGCCCCAGGACTGGCAAAAAACAAACAAACAAAAAAACAACACCATGTCTGTAGCTAAAATATGTATTTGGGGATAGTTAAAGAGCTTATGTGGGTGTGTCATGAAAATAAAATGATCACACTCTTCAATGAAATTGAAAGAGAACGTTCATTACCAGACAATTGTATGAAGCTAGCATAACCCTCAGCCCAAAACCAGGCAGGGACTCATCACGGAAAGAGGACTATAGACCGATTTCCCTGTTGAACATAGACACAAAAATTCTCAACAAAATTCTGGCCAATCGACTTCAACAGATCATCAAAAAAATCATACACCACGATCAAACTGGATTCATCCCAGGGATGCAAAGTTGGTTTAATATACGCAAGTCAATTAATGTAATCCAACACTTCAACAAGAGCAAGGTAAAGAACCACATGGTTTTATCTCTGGATGCGGAAAAAGCGTTCGACAAAATCCAGCACCCATTTATGCTAAAAGCCCTGGAAAAACTGGGATTCCAGGGAACATTCATGAATATAATCAAGGCAGTTTATGACAAACCAACAGCAAGCACAACTCTAAATGGTGAAAAACTAAAGCCATTCCCTTTAAAATCAGGAACAAGGCAGGGATGTCCACTCTCTCCCCTGCTCTTCAACATAGTACTAGAATTCCTAGCCAGAGCAATTAGGCAAGAAGAAAATATAAAAGGGATCCAAATAGGAAAAGATGAAGTTAAACTTTCTCTCTTCACAGATGACATGATCCTATACCTAAAGAACCCAATTGACTCTACTCCCAAGCTACTAGAGCTGTTCCAAAACTTTGGCAAAGGTGCAGGATATAAAATAAACCCTCAAAAATCAACGGCCTTTTTCTATGCTAATGACCCAAAGACCAAGGCTGAAATCAGGAAAGCAACTCCTTTTGCAATAGCCTCAAAAAACATTAAATACCTAGTAATAACCTTAACCAAAGAAGTGAAAGACCTCTTTGGTGAGAACTTTAAAAGCTTGAAAAATGAAATTAAGTCAGAACTAAGGAAATGGAAAAACCTCCCATGCTCCTGGATTGGGAGGATTAATATAATCAAAATGGCAATACTGCCAACGTCTATCTACAAATTCAATGCGATACACATTAATATCCCAACACCATTCTTTAATGAAATAGAGGAAGCAATCCAGAAATTCATATGGAACAATAAAAGACCTAGAATAGCAAAAACAATCCTAAACAGAAAGAACAGTGCTGGAGGAATTACAATACCCAACTTCAAGCTGTATTATAAAGCTATAGTAATAAAAACAGCTTGGTATTGGCACTGGAACAGTCCTGAAGACCAATGGAACAGAATTGAAGACCCAGAAATGGACCCACAGAACTATGCCTACTTAATCTTTGATAAAGGAGCTAAAAAAATAGTTTGGAAGCAAGATAGCCTCTTTAACAAATTGTGCTGGAAAAACTGGTTCAACACATGCAACAAAC
The DNA here is from genome assembly GCF_023159225.1 of Perognathus longimembris pacificus. Taxonomy (NCBI): domain Eukaryota; kingdom Metazoa; phylum Chordata; class Mammalia; order Rodentia; family Heteromyidae; genus Perognathus; species Perognathus longimembris. Next base: position 23,552,804 of record NC_063184.1, read on the forward strand.
TAAAACTAGATCCTTATATATCACCCTGCACCAAAATCAATTCCAAATGGATTAAAGACCTCGAAATCAAAACAGACACCATGAAAACACTAAAGGGAGGAGTAGGAGAAACACTTGGGCTCCTTGACGCAGGATGGAACTTCCTTAACAAAGACCCAGTAAGGCTACAAATCAAAGAAAGGTTAGACAAATGGGACTACATCAAACTACAGAGCTTCTGCAGGGCAAAGGACATAGCTCGCAAGATAAACAGAAAGCCTACAGACTGGGAGAAGATCTTTACCGGCCATTCAACGGACAAAGGCCTCATATCTAAAATATATGCAGAACTAAAAAAATTACCTTCCACCAAAACAAAACCTCAAAGACCCAATAGCCCCCTCATCAAGTGGGCTAAAGACTTACAAAGAGACTTCTCTGATGAGGAAATGAGAATGGCCAAGAGACATATGAAAAAGTGCTCTACATCACTGGCCATAAAAGCAATGCAAATCAAAACAACATTGAGATTCCATCTCACCCCAGTAAGAATGTCATATATCAAGAAAACTAACAATAACAATTGTTGGAGGGGATGTGGTCAAAAGGGAACCCTACTCCTTTGTTGGTGGGAATGTAAACTGGTTCAGCCACTCTGGCAAGCAGTATGGAGATTCCTCAGAAAGCTAAATATAGAACTCCCCTATGACCCAGCAACCCCACTTTTGGGTATCTATCCAAAAGACCACAAACAAAATCACAGTAAAGCCACCAGCACAACAATGTTCATCACAGCGCAATTTGTCATAGCTAGAATCTGGAACCAACCCAGATGCCCCTCAGTAGTCGAATGGATCAGGAAAATGTGTTACATATGCACAATGGAATTTTATGCCTCTATCAGAAAGTATGACATTGCCCCATTTGTAAGGAAATGGAAGCACTTGGAAAAAATTATACTAAGTGAAGTGAGCCAGACCCACAGAAACATGGACTGTATGGTCTCCCTTATTGGGAATAATTAGTACAGATTTAGGCAAGTCACAGCAGAGGACCACAAGAACCCAATAGCTATACCCTTATGAGCACAAAAGATGATGCTAAGTGAAATGAACTCCATGTTATGGAAACAATTGTTATATCACAGTTGTAACTACTTTCAACGTCCCATGTGTATCTGTAGCTTCTATTATTGATGATGTTCTTGTATCACCTTCTTGTGGTTGTACCTACACTATCTCTGTAATCTTATCTGAGTATATTGGAAACCATGTATACTGGTATTAGAACTAGGAAATTGAAAGGGAATACCAAAATTGAGAGACACAGGGTAAAAAAAGAAAAACAACTACAAAAGCAATTCGTGCAAAACTGTTTAGTGTAAGTGAACTGAACACCTCATGGGGGGAAAGGGAAAGGGGGAAGAGAGGGGGGGTTTGAGGGACGAGGTAACAAACAGTACAAGTAATCCAATGCCTAACGTATGAAACTGTAACCGCTCTGTACATCAATTTGATAATAAAAATTTGGAAAAAAAAAAAAGAAAAGTAAATGATCACTGTGTGGTTAAGAATTTAACATATTCCTATATTAGAGCAAAAAGACTAAGTGGATAATGAGCAAGTGGCTTGTAGACCTTTCTTCTTGGGTTAGAACACAAATACAGCTTTCTCCTCCCTAATACTTGGGTCTGTCCTATCCAACCAACATAAAATATGAATTGTAAGAGTTTTCCATAACTCATTTTATGTTTCTGGCTGAAAGAACCTATATGAAGAAATATATCCTACAGAATATGTTTTTTTTTGTTTTGTTTTGGCCAGTCCTGGGGCTTTTACTCAGGGCCTGAGCACTGTCCCTGGCTTCTTTTTGCTCAAGGCTAGCACTCTGACACTTGAGCCACAGCGCCACTTCTGGCCATTTTCTGTATATGTGGTGCTGGAGAATTGAACTCAGGGCCTCATGTATACGAGGCAAGCACTCTTGCCACTAGGCCATATCCCCAGCCCTACAGAATAGGTTTTGTAGTTATTCTTTCAACAATAAATTTTCTATTAAAACCAAACTATTTAAGCATTGCATATTTAGACTCTAGAAGCAGACCCTGAAAAAAATATGTTTATCAAACTTAACTTTAGTGGGAACCCTTCAAAATTAGCAGTCATCTAAGAGATGCTTAGAAAACTAAGCCTGAAAGTTTCCTAGGTTTGGGAAACTTCCACTGATTGGGGTGCAATGAGTGTGTTTTTTTTTCCACTCGTTTTCTAATACTTATCATCTATGCTACTTGATCATGTATAGTTAAAGCAGTTGAAAACCGACAGATATTCATCATAGGACAGTAGTGTAATCTGAATAAATTCATCATAATTTGAGTACCTTATAGGCCAAGAGTTCACCTTGGACACGTAACCTGCTGACTTTAAAAACAGCCCAGTCTACCTCAAATGTACCCAGACAACTGTTCCTGAGTCAGGAGATAAGAAAAAAATAATAGCATTCAACACAGAGCCCATTTTATAAATAAGATGTTGAATATCTATGTCTTTTATTGAATTACAATATCCAAAAATAATGGTGACAGGATAATTAAGCATATTGGCTATCTACCTCTCCCAATACAATAGATATCCAACATCCCAAGAGAATATTGCACTTCACATCACAACCCCAGGAATAGACCAAAATGCGAAGTATGATTTCTAATGAAAGTCTGTCACTTCTGCCCCAAACAATTCTATCTTAGACCACCTTAATTTGGAGAACAGCTGGAGTATGCGTAATTTGCCATTGAGGGCTATTTTGCTCACTACACTTCTACACTTGCAACTGACAAGTTTTAGCAAGTATTATTACAAACATGCATTATTATTAATATCCAGGCTAAAAAGAATTCCAAAGACAAGGAAGCAAATGCCTTCTTAATTGGTCTTATAGTATTTAGAGGCCCCTATATTGTATTCTTTACCTCACATATGGTGTATCCACATGCACATCTGAGGGAAGCTGGGAGCAGGACACAGAATGAAGAGGGGGGCTAACAGCTGCAATGGACATTGATAAGAGCAAACTAAGCAACTCAAGGGTAGTGGGGAGGAGGGAAGAAATGAGAGAAAAAGAAGGAATAGATGACACAAAGTAAAAGGAAAGAAATGTGCATATCACTACCTGGAAAGAATTGTTTTATTGTTAATAATCATAGAGTTTGTAAGCATTGTAGTATAGAATGACAATGTCCATCATGGTGAAGGTTAAAAAATAATTATGAAAGCAAGAGGCCAGGGGGATAGGGGAGTGAAGGCTGGAGAACAATGAGGAAAGGGGTAACAAGCCAAGAAATGTCTATGTATTCACTACCTTGACAATGTAATTGTAACCCCTCTGTACATTATCTTGACAATATAAAAACACAAATATACATTATATTAGTATAAGCCATTAAAAATAGGAAGTAGAAAATTATGGATTATAAGTGGAATTCAAATATTAAACAAGGACAGACAAAAATGTAAGTATATAGAGATAATACATCCATTTTTAAACTTTGCTTTTGGGGTATATAAAAATGCATGCGCTATGATAATGACTTTTAGAAAGCTTACGGTTATATAAGAGTCAAACATTGTGAAATCAAAGCTGCAGCATTAAATATACATGTTTGCCTCAAGTACTGAAGTAATTTTTAAAAGAACGTCTTTTGGTTTTTCTTTACTCTTCTTTTATTTTAACATTCTTTAAGCATTTCTTCATCTCAAACTTTTATGCCTAGAACACCAGAATAAAAGGGTTTTCCCACTGGAAAATATCAATAACTTAGGCATTTCTATTATCAGAAAGTAATTTTTCTTCATCGGGTTATAGTATCTGTCTTGATACCCATGTCACTGAGCTTTAGCTATAATCCAAAAGTGTGAGTGGAGAATAATAAAAATCTTTAAAAATAAATCTACCATGTAAATCTCTATAGAAGTTTGATTCACACTAATAACAGCATATAAATGGTTTAAAGGAAGATTATATTCCTGCCCTATTCAACACAGGTAGCTTTCAGAATTAAAGTTATTTAAAATACAGATATTCTACATTGCACCATATTTACATCAAGAATTCATTTCAAATAATTCTCTATATTTTTCACAGACACATATTCTTATGTAAAAGGTGTTGTGTTTTTAATGACCCATGAAGGCATGGGATATAGGTCTTTTCTTTGAAAATGGGGCTCTTTCTGTGGCAGACATTTAAATGTGATTTCTCAACAATAGTATCAATAAGATAATATCTTTAAAATATTACAAAATTAACAATTGCTTTGTTCAGAATTACATTTATAAAAAATTAAGATTTTACTACTTGTGAAAAAGTAATGTTTGTGACTAGAATGCACAAATCAAAATAGTCACTAAAAAAGGGAAGACTTAGAGGCATGATGTGTCTTTTTGAATATATGCATTAAAAGAATATTTCTAAAGCTGGTTTATAAAAGTTCGATACTATCTGGCACTATAACATCTTTTTTCTACATAGGAATCTTGAATTTTCCTGATTTTTTTTCCTGATTTTTTTTTGCCAATCCTGGGGACTGATCTCAGGGCCTTGGCTCTGTCACTAAGCTTCTTTTGCTCAAGGCTAGAGCTCTAAAATTTGAGCCATAGAACCACTTCTGACTTTTTTGTGTTTATATACTAATGAGGAATCTAACCCAGGATTTCACGCATGCTAGTCAAGCACTCTACCGCTAAACCACATTCCCTCCCTTTCTTACTTACTTATTTTTTTAAATCACAGATGTTTAATACATACAATGTGAAAACTACAGCAATGTGAAAAGTTAGCTGGCTTAAGTGTCAATATCCTTCTATATTTATCCGCCATTTGAATGTGTTTCATTGGATTTTTTTTAATGTTGAAAGGATTTTAATGATGTGATTTGTTATCACTAAGCAAAAATGAAACCACTGCATCTATAAAGTAACAAATGTCATTTTGTATCTATCATATATTAAATCCATTATTACCGCTGAAGGAAGAATTCTCCATCAATGGATGATTTTCCATCCTTTCCACAGGAGAATGTTCATATGCAAAGTTAGTTATATGTCTGCATAAGTAGCTTTTCTTGAAAAAAATAAATAATTTAATCAGTATCCTCTGGTCTATAGAGAGCATCTCTGTGTGTATTTCATTTTTCCCAACTCTAATAATGCCTTGAGATACCAAAGTACTGAAATGGCCTCCCTACGCTGCTTTGCATCCTTTTAGATATTTGGTAAGCACTCTTTGCCTTCTGGAGATATGCATTCCAATCTCCGTCCACTCTGGTTCAAATATTTTGTCCAAGCATCGCTAATCTGGAAACAGGCCTTTGTGCAATATTGTTTTGAAATCTAGTTTAAGAATCCAGAGGCCAATGGGTAACTTAGAGGAAATACCTTTAATAAGGCACATACCTGACTCCTGCCCACCCCCATGATACTACAGAGGTAGGGAATATTATCAGAAAATTGTAAAAAGGCCCATGAGTTTTCCTTCTATTTTTTATTCCTTTTCAATAAAAAAGGATGAACTGATAACAATGCAGGTGGCATTTTTTTTTAAATTTGTTGTTTGTTTGGAGATAGGTATTGAGGAGGGGAGACACTGAACCCTGAAAGAAGAGGCTCCTGGGTCACTGGTGCCGTGAAACTCAGTGGGATTCACAAGAGACTCAGAAGATAAATCACCAGTCAGGCTGTAGTGCTCTGTCTTCCATTTCAGCTTCCTGCAGTAGTGCTTTGGGCTGCTTTCCAAAGAAAGTAGTGTTCTACTAGTCACGACAAAGCAAGCTAATTAGATTGGCAAAGTGACTTTGCTAAGCATGTGTCTGGGTTCCTTTGCAATCTTAATTTACATAATACAAAATGTATACTACCAGACCAGTGGGTGCATGGCAATGACAGGCACTAATTCCTTGTAAGTACTATTTTAAACAGAGTCAACCAATGAACACAAATAAATAGTAGCAGATTATTAAGTGGTGCAGGATATGTCTTTTGTTATGGGTGAGATGTATGTATATGATATAGATAGAATCATAGGAATAAATATTTAGAATCAATCATCGCATGTGGTCGGGGGGGATGGATTGCTATCTTTAAGTAGTGGTAATCAGGTGTTATCAGCCCCAAATGATTTATTATACTTCAAGAATGTAAATGTTATGCAAATACTTGTTTTAACTTATTGTTTAGGAAACAGTGGTAGAAAAGCATGTATACATATTCAAGACAGTACAATAAAAATATTTCTGGTCAGTGGTTGGTTGCAAATGAGGACACTGCCGATATGGAGAACTAACTTTATATGTACCCCCACCCAACTCCATACACACCTTTGAATTTTTAACCAGAGTTCAGTGAATAATACAATTATCACTATGAATGTAATTTTTAGGGAATTAATTTATTTGTCCTTTAACGGTAAAAACATGATAGCCTACTGCTTACTAATGAAAATTAACACATAACACTTTTCTTGTTCAACATTTCACTTAAATGAACTGACGAGATTAACAATTGATAAATATCACTTTAAAATACTTGAGGGTTTTAGCTTAGTTCTGGGTAATATTTGTGTATGGTTTAAATAAAAGCATTACTACCTCCTCCATGCAAGCCAAAAGAATGGTCCCTACACACAATGCAGTTTTGCAAGCATTGCTTTTGTAGTCGTTTGTCTTTTTATCCTGTGTCTCTCAATTTTGGTATTCCCTTTCACTTTCCTAATTCTAATACCAGTATATACAGTTTCCAATATACTCAGATAAGATACAGTGATAGTGCAGGTATAACCACAGGAAGAGGATACAAGAGGATCATCAACAATAAAAGCTACGGTTTCACATGGCATGTTGACAGTAATTACAGCAGTGATATAACAGTCGTTTCCATAACATGGAGTTCATTTCACTTAGCATCATCTTATGCATTCATAGTTTCATAGCTATTAGGCTCTTGTGATCCTCTGCTGTGACTAGCCTAAACCTGTGCTAATTATTCCCTATGAGAGAAACCATAGAGTCCATGTTTCTTTGGGTCTGGCTCATTTAACTTAGTATAATTTTTTCCAAGTCCTTCCATTTCCTTATGAATGCCTCTATCACACCATTTTCTTTTGCAAGCTTTCTGACCCAATGTCACAGCTACAATGTGGAGATTGGTTCATCCTACTTTAAAAGGAAAACTACTCAGGAGACTGAGATCTGAGGATCTTGCTTCGTTGCCAGGCCACGCTGGAATGTCCATGACACACGTATCTCCAATAAACCACTCAGAAAAAGCTGGAAGTGGCCCTGTGGCTCAAGTGATAGAGTGCTAGTCTTGAGCACAAAGAACCCCAAGGCCTGGACAGTACCCAGGCCCTGAGTTCAAATCCAGGACTCAAAAAAAAAAAGAGTAAAAATGAGAAATATCCTTTTTTTTTTTTTTTAATGGTACTGACGTTGATACTCAGAATCTTGTACTCTCTGGACTGGCACTCACCAATTTGAGGCACACTGCTCTCCTTGCTTTTTGCTGGCTCTTTTGCTGATGGAGTCGGCAAAAGTTTTCTGTGGGGGCTGGCTTGGAGCCTTGATTCTCCAGATTTCAGCCCCCCAGTAGCTATTATTACAGGCATAGGCCACAGGAGACCAGCTGACACATGTGGGGGGAAGGTCCTAAAAATGACAGAAGCCTGTTTTCTGATAGACAAGGGACTCAGAAATAGATCTCCAATGTGACTATTTCAATCAATCAAACCCTGTCGGTTCATCCTCAGGAGCTTGCAAGGAAACCACACTGCTGCTCCAGTACCTGAGGTGCCTGGGAGTGATTTCTGAGAACAGAAGATTGGGGAACATTATAATTCATGTGGACTGAAGCAGTTTGTTTGGTCCTTAGTTGAAACAGCTGGAATTCACTTTGTTGAAATGTAAGCCAGGCATTTTATGTTGGCAGAATCAGTTCTGCTTCATTTGTGAAGGCGCTTACAGTTTTTTTCTTTTTGCTTTTTCTTTTAAAAACACAAGCCTGTAACACCTGGTAGCTGCCATGTCAAACTCAAGCAACTACACATGATGGCATGATCCATATGGGGAATTCTGTTATGAATATTTTTGGGGAAGACTTCACTTATAATTATCTCTGAGTGATGCTTGCCTCTTTGATATTTCAAATTGAGCATCAGAAATAAGATGTTTTTCAAAAGTTCTGTAACTCATAAAGCAATGCTGGTTAACAGGGTTGGGTTTGGGGTGGGGGTGGGTGACAAAGTAATCTAGAAGAATATAGAATGAGGTTTGATTACATAATTTACTATCTCTAAAGCTGTTGAACGGTCACTGACCCAAATGAGTGATGTGTAGGAGGACAATATGAAGAATCAAGTGCCTCATTAAATGCAATTCAAATGATAAACATAAGAACTTCTCCCAGGTAAAGGGGAGAGCTTTGGACTTGTAGCATGGTTTGATCACATTTTACAAAAGATGAATTGTATGGTTAAGTCCATTGCTTTTCCTCCTGTCATTCTATTTTTTTTTTTTTTTTTTTTTTTTGCCAGTCCTGGGGCTTGGACTCAGGGCCTGAGCACTGTCCCTGGCTTCTTTTTGCTCAAGGCTAGCACTCTGCCACTTGAGCCACAGCGCCACTTCTGGCCATTTTCTGTATATGTGGTGCTGGGGAATTGAACCCAGGGCCTCATGTATACGAGGCAAGCACTCTTGCCACTAGGCCATATCCCCAGCCCCCTCCTGTCATTCTAATAGTCTATTTCCATATAAAATTTGCCACCTGTAATATGTTCCAAGTATGTTGCTCATCTCTTCAAATGCTTTCAGAAACTCCACAGTAGATAGTAACAAATCAGTCATGAAATTGCTCGGGAATCAGCTCCACCCAGGACTCCTAATGAGAACTCAGTTTTGCCCAGCATGCTATATTGGCTTCTTCTGAACATATTTTGTCTCCTAATTTAAAGAAAAAATAATCCTGCTCTATTTTATTTCTGTCTGAATGGCATAACCAAGAACAAATGATGATAAGGATGCTTGAATATAGGACTCACACACTGTTGGTGGGGATATAAATTAGTGCAGCCACTATGGAACTCAGTATTGGAATAACTAAACCACAAAAAGAGAACTACCATATCCTGGGTATAGATATGGAAGGATTTAAGCAAGCATTCAAGACACTGACGTGCACATGTTCTTAGCAGCATTAGCCACCTTAGTCACGATATAGAATCAGGGTATATTCTGCCATCCATCAATGAATGGATAAATAAAGCATGGCATGTATCTGTATGCAAACAGTATGCCACATGTTTTCGCTCATATTTAGATCTAGACCTAGATAAACACACATAACTATCACAACTCTCATTATATGTCATACATAACTTGAATTTAAAAAGGATACTATTTGGAAATCTAGCCAGCAAGAAGAAACAAAGAAAAGGACAGAGTGACAGGGTATGATGAAAGAACATGATGTGTATAGAAGAGAATCAAATAGTGAAACCACTAGAAACCACTAGAAATGTAAGGAGAAATAGGAGTACATAAGAGCCTTTCTTTTTTTTTTTTTTGCCTTCTTTTTTTTTTTTTTTTTTCAATATAGATTTTTCCTGTTACCCAGGACTGGGAATCCTGACACTGCTGACTTAGCCTCTCCAGGACTGAAATTACAGCCATGCACTAACACACTTGGCTTCATTAACATTTTCATTCCACACTATTATTCGAGCAGATAGAACATATACAATAAATTTGAAAAATAATAGCAGGAAAATGTGCAAATATATTTATTTTATTTAATGTGATCAAATCCAACAATTAGTACTGAATCAAATGCTGGTCCATGGTTAAAAGAAATACTTCAGTGGTTAAATTAAATCCCAAGATTCATGATATTTTTTTTTCCAACTGCAATTAATTATTGTTGACTCAATTTTATTCTTAACTTGTTTCACTTAAGGAGGGTGATAAATTACATCAACTGTTATTGGTATCAAAGATATATTTTTGAGAATTTTATTCTATTCACATGAGATTCTTTAGGTTTTGACCTTTGATTTCAAAAAGAAAAAACATGCTGCTAATTGGATATTTGTAGGCTAAGATGAGGAACATTTGTAAGAGGTTTGAGTTTCACACTGAAAAGTCTTTTTAATTGTCTTCTTTTCAAGCACTTCAGGAAACATTGTATCTTTCACCATCTATAGAAGATTCAAATAGCAATGTTTCATTATTGATTGTATATTTCTTTATGGCAGATGAAATGAAAATTTATTGTACTCGCAATAAACATCAAACATTGAGCAAGGGCAGCCTGTACTACTCATGCCTAGGGGTAATGAATTTCCTTTCTCTGGTCCTGGCTGGCAATGAAGCTCTTAGGGACAGAAAACTTTTCAACTGCAATGTCTTTGCAATATGGTTGTCAGGGTTCAAAATGAAGAAGCCAAACCCCAAAACACATACAGTTATTTTTTTCTAATTATAAACATACCACATATTCATTATAAATATGCTGTGTGTAAAAACAGCTTAAAAATAAAATATTTTATGTTTCCACTAGCCACATACATTTTTGTTTTATATGTATACATACTTCACAAAAATGAACTCATGGTAAAAAATAATATTCAGATATTTTAAAATTATTTTCTCCTAAATATAGGTATTTTAAAATTCTGAAGTAAAATGACATGTTCATTTTGTATTTGATATTATGTTTAGAAACAAACGAATAGATTAAGGGATCTTTAAAGGTATGTGTTTCAAAATATGCATGCCAATCTTTCACTATGGACTAGAAATGACCTTCCTTCCATGTGCCTGAGAAACGCAAAGCACCACGAGAGTGTTAGTACTGATTAAAAGGAAAGGGGAAATGGAAAGCAGAAGAGAAGAAGGAAGAAAGATGAGACTGAGACAGGAATCTGATGAGATGGGATTGGTCAAAAGTGAGTGGACATGTTTCAAAGGATGGCAGAAAACCATATATTTTAGTGGAGAGACTAAGTTTGCCTCTGATCCTAAAAAGTAGCGTTCTTGACTCCAGGTTCACCAGAAAGATGTCCTACAGGGACAGTGGAAGGAGACCACCCTCATCCAGCCCCTTGGTCTGCAGAGCGCGGACACCCAAGTGAGGCCTGCAGCCTGGCTCAGTGCAATGAGAGGCTGTGGGAGGGAGCATGCGCTGAGATAGGTGGGAGAAGTCCCTGGGCAAGGAGGAAGCCCTTATGTTGCCAATGGCTTCGCTATGCTTGGAATGCAGCACTTCCCAACTTCAGTTAGCCTTCCATTTCTTTGCATTGTGGTCTCTATTTTTCTAATTATTTTTAATTGTCTTCTGATTTTTGTTGTTGTTGTTGTTAAAAGGAAAGTGTCTTTTTTTTTAATCTTTCTGTTTTTTTTTTTTTTTTTTTTTTGTCTTAAACAAGGCCTTACTTTGGTGTTTTTACCTTCGGTGGTTTAGAAAGTAAAGTAAAATAAAGGAAATCTGTTTTACCGCTGGATTTTTGCCTTGAGTAAATGAAGGTCCCTGTGGGTCTGTTTACCTAGATTAAAACGAAAAAAATCTTAATTTAGGGAAGTAGCAGTTAGGACAGAATAGAAAGCTGGACTGCTGTTTTTCATTCATTAATTTCTCCCTATCATTAGCATACAGAGCGAAATCACAAGGGAGGTGTACCTTGAAATAAAGAATTTAAAGAAAAATACTAATTTTGGAACAAGCACTATTCTATGTCTATGTTATATAACTTTGAACAGTACAAAATACTCCCTTCATCACGTAAGCTTGCTAAAAGCAATATTTTTAAGGAAAGAAACTTCTGGTACATACACGAACACCTTGTGTACTTTTTTGTAAAATCTGTAAATACTGAAGTGCTTTTGAGCAGCTCATTAACTATGAGCTGTATCTTTCTACCCTGTGACAATCGAACACCCACTCCACACACTAGTGCTTGGTTTGGTTTGGTTTTTGTGAGGCCTATTAGGCCTTGAACTCAAGGCTTCATTCTCTTTATTTTTTATTGGTTGTTCATGGCTAGAGCTCAAACACTTGAGTCTTGTCTACAGTCTAGCTTTTTGTTATTTAAGTGGAGATGAGAGTCTCACAGACTTTACTTCCTGGGCTGGCTTTGAACCATGAATCCTCAGATCTCTGCCTCGTGAGTAGCTAGGATTATGGGCGTGAGCCACAGGCACCTATCTGTCTTCCACTCACATTTTCATATGCTGCCTCTCAACTCTTGTGGGTAAAAGCAAGTCCAAAAAAGGAAAAATCACTCATTCCTGTAACACTCTGAAGATTTAATAGAGTCATATGCATTGGTAGTTACCAAGGAGATGATGACATACATTGCATTTTCAAAGTGTGCTTTAAAACACCGATTTCTGTGGCATTCTAGAAGTGAGTCGTGACATCACATCTGCCATCATCACACACTCTGTCCACATAACACAAATAGGACATGCTACTTTGTTGTTTTGATTTGGTATGTCTTCTAAGACCAAAAAAAAAAATACCATTAGTGCAATGCATTCTTCAGTCACAAACTTAGAGAATGAAATATGTAAATAGGAACTGAAAATAACTCTCTAAACCCTCTGTCCCAATACTCCCACACCACACAGCCAATACTGTCTAGTGTCTGATGTGATGTTTTCTAGGTATCTGCACAGATTATTCTTCACCTGTTCTGAGATCTGCCTTCCAGCGTGACTTGGAAGAGCTGCCTGTGGACTTTAGTGCGGGCGTCTGTCTGTCAAACGCCTTCATCTCAGCCCCTGCTCCACTGACCATTAAAGCAAATGGCCTCAGTTCACAGAAAGGGCACTTGCTATCGTATTAGCCACTTGACAGTAGTTGTCACAAGCACAGTTTAGAGCAAGGATGTTAATGGTGGGTTTTCAGAAAAGAATAACAACATACTTTTCTTCTTGGATATTTTAGAGTGTGTCTTTGGATTCAGACACCTTGATAAAACCACGTGGTCTGATGATAATGAGCCCATGTGGTGCAGGCTCCCAGACATAAAAGCCTGGTGCCCTACCAGTAGATGTGTGAAAATCCAATTGCATTATGCACTTACCCTAAGAATGTCATTCTCCACATGGAGACACATCCTCTTCTGTAAGAGACAACAGGAGCAACGAGAGTTCCTTTTTTCCTGGACTAGGTTTCAGAAATAGTTGTATTTTTATTTTTTTTTAAAGAATTCATTCTTTTTTCCCTTTTATATGTGATTCGCTTACATTTAATGAGTTCTCTACTTAATAAAATAAGGCTTTATATTCTAGCATATTTAGAACTATTCTTGTAGTCTAATACCTGAAATTCACGAAATCTTCAGGCATGCTAACTACACATTAATTGGTTTCCTCATTTTGTATTATTTTCCTTCCCAGAATTTTTTTAAGCTCAGGGGGTCACCTTTTTGACTTGCACTTGCACTAGTAAACCTTGCAATTTTTATACATTTTTTACAAACTACTTTAAGATCAAGTTTTTATTCAAGCCTCACATACACCTATAAATATATATACATGCTCATGTGGTTCCTCCTGGCTTTATACTCTTGGAGAAAATGTCCAGAAACTTCTCTGTTTTTCTCATTGTGCATTCAGAAGTAAAGGTGTTCATTCCAATAAGATTTCTATGAACTTCTAATTTAGTTCATCATGATACAAGCCTTTTTTTCTTCTTTAAGTATGATTTTCGTTATTATTAAGGTGCTGTACAAAAGAGTACATAAGTCAGGTAGCAAACTTTGTATTTTTTAACAAATAAAAGACACTAAAAGGCTAAAGAATTGGAACTAATATTAACAGTCTGCTATTTTGTTTTCCTTTGGCAATAGTGTGGCTTGAACTCGGCCCATTTACCCTCAGCTCTTAAAATTTTGTGATTCTTCATGTAGGGTCTTGGGTTTTGCCTGGGTTGGTTTTGACTGTGATCCAACTGTTTTCTTTTTCAACATAGCTGTAATGACAGGTGTGTGCCATGACAGAAATAAATAGCAGGTCTTGTGAACTTCTGCCTGGTCTGTCCTCATACTCAGAATCCTTCCAATCTTAGCCTCTTGGGTAGCTAAGATTGCCACTATGAGCTTTCATTCCTAGTTTATAGTCCCCTTTAATATATTTATGTTATTTCCCATCACCCTTCATATATCACAACCTTGCTGTAAACAATAGTGATCATTTTGCAGATGAGACAGGAGAGATAAAAATGAACCTAAACAAAATAACCTATGGAAATGAAGGGCTATTCAGCTATTCCATGAATAAGCCCTAGGCTAACATTCCTCAATTACTCACTATAATTAGTGGTAAAGTGAACCAAATCAAGGGCCTAAATATTTTAGTTATTTTTAATAATTATCTCAGACAATATGAAGTAGCTTAAAGAATACCAATGCTGGGTATTTCAAGCTTCATGTTCCAAGAATCATGGGAGAATTCATGGGAAGACTAGTATTGAGAAGAAACTTCAAACACTTTAACCACCAGTTAGAGAATTAGAAAATTTCAGGAAAACACCTTTCAAGAACTAAATGTGGAGTGAGTTAAATCTTGGCATTTTTAGGTGAAAAATGACTCCCTGTGTGTGTGTGTGTGTGTGTGTGTGTGTGTGCGTGCGCGTGTGTGCGCATGTGCAGGCCTGTGTGGTATTGAAGATGCCAATGGAAAAGTCAAAGGACTTAAATCTAAGAAGGCAGCTGAGACCCTGCTATGTGCTTGAATGTCAGATGTCACCCTATTAAGATCACCGGGCAATGAATTCTGCCTCTCCCATAGCTTCAGGAATTCCGGAGAGATTATCAGTAGAGGTCCTAAAATGTTTGATGGAATAAAGGCTATCCTAGGTTTGTGACTGAAAATTGTGGAGTAGTGCTTGTATTTATCACCATGAACGACCCTCAGGTATTTAAAACCAATTCTAAAGGGTGCTTCTTCCTTGGTCGGGACAACTAAGCTCTTATTGCCTTCTTGGTATTTAGACAACAGCCTCAGGGCCTTAGAAATCAACTCAGAGAGAAAGAGCAAAGCCTCCCCGTGCAGCTCCACTTGGGCAATCATTTCTCTCCTTATAGGCAGAGCAAACAACGGGCTTTTAAGTGCATTTCTGAGTTATGAGAACTTCTGCTTAAGATCCTGCTGTAGCCGGAGTAGTTGAACTTTTTCCCCATTGAAAAGAGACTCTAAAACGCCCCCGAGCCCATTAAGAAAGCAAGTAGACTGCTGTACAATGCTCAGACTGTTGCTCTTCCAAATGAAAAGACACAGAACAGAAATAGTAGGGAAACTTGAGTAGGAAACGGAGTGCAAGATCTTCAGTGAACAGAAAGGGAAAATAGAATCAGATCTTCCCTCTCACAACATTCAGTCTCTTTATATTATTTACATAAATAATATATAGGTTAAAAGGAACTTCAAGAAATGTCAATGAAAGATCTCTTTCTTGTTTGTTTGGTTTTTGTTTTTTTCTTGCGGATAATTCTGTCTTCTTTTCCTTATATATGGTATACTCATGTGTACATCCTAACAGAACTCCAAGGGGAAAAAGGGGTGAAAAAGTGCATCAGTGTAGCTCCCTGGACACTGATGGAAGTGAACACTACAGCTCTTGGCAGAGCCTGGAGACAGGGGCCGGAAATGAGTGAGGGAAGGGGAGACTGTATGAAAGGAAATGTACCCATTACCTGAATCATTGTAATCCCTCTGTACATCGCCTTTATAATAACAATAACTTAAATTAAATATTACAGACTTGCACACCAACTTTAAGTGGTCTCAGCCAAGCAGAGAACAAAAAGGCAAAAGGAGAGTCGGCCATAATGGCTCACGCCACTGAACCTTGCTATTTGGGAGGCTGAGATAGAAGAATCATGGTTCCACTTCAGCCTAGGCAAGAAGTGCTGGAGCATAACGGTAATAAACTCAACTAGATAGAGTCATATACAGGAAGATAAGGTTCCCAGACTATCCTAGTTCAAAACAAACAAACAGTTTAAAACAAACATGTAAACCATGAAACCTTATCTGATAAACAAACCAAAACAATAACACATGTCACTTGGCAAGTGATTGAATGTTTGCCAGCACAAACCTGCCTAGCAGAGGACGCTGAGTTTCAACTCCAAGACTGCTGAAAGAAATTTAATATTAGTTCACTCCTTCACTTGGAATACAGAGACCCTACCAAGCACCAGAGCAGACTTTCTGTAAAAGGCACTTTGCCAGGTGCCAGGCCTTGAGATCCTCTGGGAAATAATTAAATAAACAAAATTCTCAGGCCTCCTTCCCACCTTCACTAAGTCAGAATGACAGAGGATGAAGCTAACTCATCTGTGATTTCAAAAGCCTGGTGTGGCATGCTAAAATCTGAGGACCTCAGCTACTCTAGCTCCTGACAAAACAGAAAGAAAATCTCTGCTTTCCATATGTGGAAACTACACAAACATCTGCCCATTTCCTTCAATATGGCCCTGTCATTATGAGAAGGTTGACTTACTACCTTATTGGTCTTCAGGGGCATTATAAATGCCACTTTGCCATCAAAACCTGTCCTGCTTTTCAAAACAAAGTGAACATTTCTGTGCTTTGCAATTTTACATACTGCATGTGCTGCCTTAAGACACCATAGTGTAGTTCTCTCTCTCTCTCTTTCTCTCCGTTGTCCATTGCATTCACTTAGCCTTCTTCATCTCCACGAGATGGTTACTGATGTCTCTTGAGAGTGTAAAGACAATCTGACTGTCCCTTGTATTCTAGCAATGCAAAGTGTAAATAGGTTAGATGTTATTCCAATATTGTCGACCCATCAAATTGTTAATATACCAAAATTCACATCAAATATTCATTCAGAGGGCAAATTTGATTGAATAAATCTATCATATGCAAAAAATATAAATAAAGAGTAGAGAATGAATAAAAGTATCTTACAAAAACAACAAAGAATGATGCAAGCATAACACACATTTTCTTTTTCTCCATTTCTGGCCAATTGCCTTGCACCCAATACTGTTCCAGAATATAATGAATAAATGTACGAGTATAAAGTTTGAACTGATTGAGGTGACAAAGTTACTTAGGCTCTAAATTATTTATGGCTCAGAAATAATCAGCATTACTTAGAATGCAACATTTATCAAGATTAAATTGTATAAAGAAGAAAAGATCCTCTGAGAAACAGAATAAATTTGCAGTAAAAGATAATTTTTTACAGCACAGATTTTTATGTTTTAATGTTTCATTTCATTTACTTGATACTGTACATTACCAAAAATGTATCTACGTTGTAATGTAACTATTTAAATATAATGCTATAAACAATCTGTGGTATTCAAAATTCCATGGAATTTATGGGACTCCAAATGAATATTTAAATGTCAGAAAACCAGGCAAATTAAGGTAAAAGACAAAAAAAGAGGGGGACTTAAATTATACACAACAAAAGAGAAGTGGTCAAAAATCATATCAATAAATCTACATTTCTAATGCCAGGCACCAGAGGCTCATGCCTGTAATCCTAGCTACTCAGGAAGCTGAGATTTGAGGACTGTAGTTCAAAGACAGCCTGAGCAGAAAAGTCCATGTGAGACTTATTTCCAATTAACCAAAATTAGAAATAGTATTGTGGCTTAAGTGGTAGGGGTTATTATAAGAACCTTAGATCAGAATGTAAGCTTGTAATACCATTCATTGAATAGAGATCCTTTTCTTTCTTCTCAGCAAATCGATTTGGATGATGTCTGGCATCTAACATTTACATACTAAACTAGACACACTTCCCCATTTCATAACATTAACACGTACTTCTTGTGTAGCTCATTTTCAACCTAGTGTCTAGTGGATATCACTGCTGCATTTGTTCACCATTTGCCTCACCCTGTCTGTGCCCTCCTCCCCCCCCCCCCAACAGATATGATTTATTATGTGAAAATTTAGTGGAGATTTTAATTGTGAGAAAATTCATTCCCTTTCCAGATCTTTATTTTTTAAATTTGCTTATGCTTCTAATATAAGATTGAACCAGTTTTTCAATGCGGGTGCAAATGTAGCCTCTACACTTCTCTATCTCTCCTAAATCAACGATCTTAAATTCTTAAGATCTATGTGGGAGAGGGGCTTAGTCTCATGATTTTAGGGCTTCAAGCATCTTTATTTTTTTCTGGACACATGCATAATCCAGCAACTGTTAAAAAGTGCTAAAATAGAAACAAGTAGATCTTGGTCATGTGTTCATAGAGCATTGTGTGCCTCAGTAACATTATCTGGCTAAAAGGCCCATGTCATGCTCTCCTTTGTTCAAATTCTTATTCCTTGGCACATGAGGGAAGTATTGAATGTCAAAATCTATGCAAATACAATGACTTTCTTGTCAGCTAGTCAAAACTGCCTTAGGGGTGGTAGCTTGAGAAGTTCAACCTGAAGTCTGCTGTCCTCCAAGGGAAGCAGTCTCTGTTTCATCTGCCACACGTGCCACACTATAGGCCGATAACAACCATGGAAAGCAGCAGACAATTTTAAGATGGTACAACTGTGGTATGAATGCAGTTGAAAGGTTCCTTGGAAATGTGCATGTGGATCTTTTCCTGGGCTAATAATGTGTAGCCTGGTCCTCTCCTGAGAGGCTCAGCAACAGAAGTGAGTGTTATCTATACGGTTGGCAAAATGAGAACAAACAACTGATACTTTACACTGGACTGTGTTGTTAGTGCTATTTTCTTGTCAGTGAATTATATGGAAGATTCAATAATATGTTATAAAACAAACTTTGGGTTAGATTCCTCCAACAATAAGGTACTGTAGGCTAAGGTAAGCTCTAAATCTGGAAGGTTGTGTTATTTAATATACTTCGACTCAGAACTATCAAAATGATGCAACTTTTGCAGAAAAAAAATCTGCATTTTTCTTTGATTTTTAGTTAAAATGAAAAGAAGAGAGTTGAAAATACCACTTTTATAGCTAATACTACTTTTATAGATGATGCTGAATGTTTTCAGAGGGGCACTTTACAGAAACCAAGTCCAAATTAAAAATACTTAAACCAACAAACTAATAAGAGGTAGGTAGCTGGTAGAGGTAGGTAGTAAAAACAGTATGGGGTTTTTAAGAAAAAAATACCCGATATATTATTGGTGTCATCTGTACTTAAAATTTGTCCTTTATTTTTGGCATTCATGGGGCTTGAACTCTGTGGCTGGGCACAGTCCCAACATTCTTCAGCTCAAGGCTAGCACTCTACCACTTTGAACCATAGCACCACTATTGGTTGGCTGGTGGTTAATTGGAGAGAAGACTCTTATGGAGTTTCCTGTCTGGGCTGGCCTTCAACTGTAATCCTCAGATCTCAGCCTCCTGAGTAGTTAGGATTACAGTAAAATTTGTCTTTTAAGCTGGCACCAAGGGTCATACCTGTAATCCAGGCTACTCAAAATGTTGAGAGCTGAGGATCCCTGTTTGAAGGCAATCTGGGCAGGACATTCATGAGATTCCTCTCCAATTATCCACCACAAAGCCACGAGTTGGAGTTGTGTCTCAGTGTTAGAAAGTTAACCTTGAGCAAACTAGCTCAGGGACAATGCCAAGCCTTGAGTTCAAGCCTCAGTGACCTCCTCAAACAGCCCCTGCCCCACCATATTTTATCGGAACTTCTAATTCAACTGGGATAGTGTGTATTTTATCTACTCTGATTTAGCCTACTGTTTCTGCAGATTTCTAGGAATGGTTGCAATTAACATTTATTTAAATACTACCCTTCTACAACCCTTATATTTAAATTAATAGAGTACTAAAGGAATGTAAGTTTAATTTTAAAATGCAATATTTTCATGGCATCATGCCAGTGAGCACCTTCAATTTTCACCTTTAGTGCCTAAATGACATAACTTTTATTAATACATTTCAGCTAATAGCGTGCAAAAATATGGCTTCTTCCTTTAAAAAAGATTGTTTATACCCACTTAATAGCTTTTTATACTTTATACTAAGCTGTTAGCTCAGAAAGTACTCACGGAGTATGTGTTAAAATGGCACATAATGAGGTTTAATTGAAGAAAGATTGAATAGGTTCAACCTACTGTTCCATGCATGCAAAACCAAATGTTCTTTTTTTCAGCTCAAAGAAAATATTCCCATGGATTTTGAACATATGGTGCTTTTCTAAACTTATATTACAAAGTCCTTTGGTGTCATCATGAGCCACAAGATCATGAATATTGACCAGAGCCCAAGAAAATACATCATCATGTCATGTTAAATATTCACTGATTCTCTGAAACTAGGAAAGCTATACAGGCAAGTTTTTGTTGATGATTATTTGTAGGGGGGGCATAAAATCTGATTTCCTAAACTAGCTCTTTTTAAAACTTTAGTTCATTAGGAGAAAATAATTTAGATTTTCACTCTTTAGTAAAGAGAAATCATGGTAGGTGATATAAACAACCATATCCAAAGTTACAGTGAAATAGAACTTAGAAAGAAACCATAGAATATGTCAGGAATATAATTTTACAAGCAGGCGGTATGCAGTCAGTCTGGGTGTATGTAGAGTCTATTCATGAATGGTGGTTTGCAGAAATCTTGCTTGAGTAACAGTTGCATTTTGCACTTAATCTGTGAACACCCCAAGATACATTTGACCTTCCAGGGGCCATTGACTTGAAGGTTACAAGGACATACCTGGAAATTCAAAGCCCTTAGCATGGGCCAAAGTTGCGAAGAACCCAACCATGTTTGTTACTCAAACCACTCATACCTCTTCTCGGCTTGTCCTTAGGGAGTCAGGACATGGCTTCTAAGAAAGTGGGTTAAAAATAAACTGATAGGCAAAAACACAATGACACCCAAACAAACATATACAAAAAGAACCAAACTCAACATGAAAGGAGTCTCTTTAACCGAAACAATTGGCTAGTAGAAACAGAAAAGCTTTTTAGCCCTTGACAACAGTGTGACTCGGAGAACGACATCCCTGCTTCTTTGCTCAGAGAACTGGGGTCTCCGTTGCAGCCTTCACATCTGTAGGTTGCCCCGCTGTCTTTGGCAAAGTGTTCAGGTACTCTCAGGGCTCAGAAGTTTTAAAGAGGCTTCACATTGCCAGAAAATGACTTAAGCCTATAGCAACAGGATATTCTTCTGGCAATGTTTGCAGTGCAAGCAGCAAGGTTGGAACAATAAAATGTCCCTTACAGGAATCTGTGATGTGTCAGGGATGCTGTGGTGCCAGAATCCGCCTCCAAGCCCCATCTCAGAATCCCAGAAAAGAAATCAGAGAAGGACTGAATGAAGCAGAAATGCAAGGCTCTACATGAGTTTCTAGGAACATAGGAGAGTCCCTGAAGACTCAGAAGAAGAAGAAAAAAACAGCATGACTTCAAGGAGCTAAAGTTGCCATGCAAGTTGAAAAGACAGCCACCGTAATGCTCCTGAAGCTACTCATCTTCTTCAATTTTGTAGACTAGGCACCATTCAATTTGAGAGACAATTATAAAAACCAAAATTATGAAAACGTATCTAATTTTTATGTCTGTAATTTTGTTTGTGTGTGTGTATTGGGATTTGAATTTGGCCTCATCTCATTACGTGATTCTAACTCCCAGTCCCGTTATTTCTAATACTGTCTGATTTCTGATATTGCACATATAAAAACAGTTGCCAGAAATACCTCTTCTTTTAGCACATGTGCTCTGTCTTGGAAAGTAACATCGTAGGCTTTGGAAGGGAGGAAGAGATGAAGAGAGGAGACAAGAAAGGGAGGAAGGGAGGAAAGGAAGGAGGGAGAAAAGGAAGAAAAGCAGAAGCTTGGTGTTTGCTTACATCTATGATGAGAAAATTTTAAATTGCATTATGAGGTTAAAGTCTAAACTTGCCAGTTAGTCCTCTCATCCACATAAGGATTTCATTTTTTAAGTCAGTTTTCTTATTGGCATAATCTCTTAATGGAAAAACATCCCTTATAAGAGGCTTTAAGACACTACCTTTGAAGTAATTCATTCCAAAAGATGTAAAGAAATGCAGCTGGCAGTTTGAATTACTTTACAAGAAATGTGGATCTGTAGCAATATTCATAACATTTAGTTACTATCTCTTTAAGCTTTACAGGAAAGATTAAATTTGAGCTCCAATTTAAAACAAAAATTCTATTCTAAGTGAGCGTTTCTTTTCAAAATGAAGTTCTTTAGGTAATGATTTATCTTGGCTTCTCACTACCTATTTTTACCTCAATAAATATTGTCTCAATAAGTACTTTTAACTTTCTTTTTAGTGATGTTCATGACCATATCTAACTTCAAAAGATCTTAGCAGATTGAAAATTTACAGACATAAATGCATACATATATGTTTGTGTGTGTACACATACATACATACATACAAACACATTTCTTTAGGTTCTTTGAGGTGGATATGTTATATTTATACATAGTTGCCATAATTGCAGAACAAGACTAAACTCATAGTGGCATGAGATGACAATGATGTACTTATTTACTTATGGGCAAAAGCATTCTGCTGTCTCAAGTTAGCCTGGCATGTCCTGTGCTGTAAGCATCCCATTTATCAAATGACTCCTGTGGCATTTTGGGTGGGATTTTCATGTAATTCACTTCTAACATCCATGTAATAAGCCTCCTCTGAATGAGACACCCCCATTACTATTCATCATTATTGATTACTCTTCCCAGTGGTAAGCAACACATGCAAATCTGCGGATGGGAGAGAAGAACGGCTGTGAATGTACAGAGCAAAACTGAAGTGGAGGTAGAGGTTTCCCATGACGTGTTCATTAAATCACCACGCCCATTTAAAAAAAACGCAGCACCAAGCTGATAACCCTGCCTTCCTATAATCACCATAAATAAAGTTCATAGTCAAAAGGAAAATCCTGATGGAGAATTCTCTCTCAGAGAAAGCAAAACTATTGTGTTTCATAGAATCAATTGGAGACAATTGTGTCTTTAATAGCGAAGAGCTACACCATAGTTAAAACGAATTCTACAGAATTTTATGAACCAGCCACGAATATTATGTTGGAAATTTAGAAATAGCCAACTTAAGGACAGAGATTTTTATCTTATTCTTGCACATGCTGGGCCTGTTTACTACCACTTGTGCCACACTTCCAGCTTTTAGGTTTAGAATTTGTTTGTAAAATAAAGTTTCTCTAATTTTGCTTGGGTTGATGTTCAATTTATAAGCCTCTCGCTTTTTTGCTATTATATACTAATGGTATTAGTCCTAAATATTCTTGTCAGTCATAATTTTATCAATATGTGCATTCAAGTAATCTTTATCTCATATCGCTTAACGGCCTCTGTGTCTAAAGCCAGAGATAGAAAATTGAAGATATTTTGAAATGCTACTCCACCGAGCTTTAATGATAGATGCAAAGAGATATTCTACATGGAGTCTACAGGGAATGTAGAAAACAA
Source organism: Perognathus longimembris pacificus (assembly GCF_023159225.1). Classification (NCBI taxonomy): domain Eukaryota; kingdom Metazoa; phylum Chordata; class Mammalia; order Rodentia; family Heteromyidae; genus Perognathus; species Perognathus longimembris. Next base: position 23,576,258 of record NC_063184.1, read on the forward strand.
GCAAAGGAAAGGAAGGGAAAATATATTTTGTGGAAAAACAAATTATATCTTTTGGATGCAAATATATGCCAAACATGATTTAAACTATTAGGGTATGATGTCCAAATAATAACTTTGCTTCAAAAATGTTGAAGTTAATGTTAGTGTAATTACTCATACAGTATTTTATATTTTACGCTAAAATTTTTGGCAGTGTATGGGTTTGAGATCAGGGCCTTGTGCTTGCAAGGTTGGTGTTCAACCCCTTGAGCCAACCCTTGAGCCTCCTTTTTCATTTTTAGTTATTTTTCATATGCGCTCTCATATTTATGCCATGGTTGAGCTACCATGAAGCTCTTAATTATCTTCCCAAGTAGTTGGGATGACAAACAGCTGCTGTTAGATAAGGGATCGTGTGACATTTCTGCTTGAGCTTGTTTTCTGCTTGTTTTCAACTGGCATCCTCCCAACTTTCACTTCCCAAGTAGCCAAGATAACAGAAGTAAACCCCTGCCCAGCAAGTCATCATTTTTACCTTTGCAAATTAAGGTACAGAATTGGGCATGAGGTCCCTTCCGACAGTATGCAATATAAGAGAAATTAGCCTTACATTTTTTGTTCATTATTTGAGAAAAATAAGAAAATGTAATTTTTCTCAGTTTTTGGAGAGCAGAAATGTCTATGTAAAGTAGAGCAAATGAACATTAAAAACATTACCTCATATGCCTTCTTATTCAATATGATAGATTCCGATGCTGGAATAAATACTTTGGGTAAGTGGAATTCTTGGAATCAAAACAATATATTTGATTTTAGTCCATCTGAAATATAAAAGTGAATTTGGGATCCAAGTGCACAAATGTAAATTGCATTAAGTTTATTCTCTCTCATCAGAAGTAAGGAAAAAAGTAAACTGGATTTTTCATGGGAAACCATCTTGAGTTTAATCCTTTTAGTAATTATCCACTCAAATTATTTATGTTTATAAAGCCTATGTAAACTTCTAAAAGGTCTTTAAACTGCACAAGTTTGACAGAATTAGAACAAAGCCAACTGGGTTAAATGGGAAAGAGGTTTATGAGAATTTCCATTAAATACTATTAATACTTACAAAGGAATTTCCTAATCCAGCATTTATTGAAGAAGCCAATCTAACACATACACATGGTGTATATCCCTTTGTATATACACATACTGTATATTATATATAATTAATATTATATAGGATATATATTGCATATGCATTCATTATCGTGGACACTATATATAATATGCATTATATATAATACACGTATGCATTATTATGATGTATATATATGCTGTGAATATTATAATATGTATAATATATACAATGTAATATTATAGATATCATGTGCATTTAGACTTATGATTATATATAATTTTTATCTTAAATAGAATTATTAAAATTATTTCTATATCTTATTACATAAAATTTTACTGTCTAGAGGATATTAATCATTTTATATACTTCCAGATGTAATGTAGTGAAATAACTTTGATCTTCAGAGTATACCGAAGAAATCTAATACACTTAATCCAATACAACTGAAATGTATAATATTCATCCAAAATCTACCTCAAGAAAATGAATGATTCCAAAAGCTAAAGAGAAGCAAGCCTTTGAATAGTAATTAATTTCTTTCATTCTAAACAAATAGCTAATTGGCTGTAGGGAATATGTTTCATACTCTTCATCATGATACTAAGATTGCACACTTAGCAGAAATGCCTCTAAGCTGGACTGAATATTATGCTCTCAATTTCTGTCAGATGTCATTGTATGAATCAGTCAAATGTAAAGTCAATTTTTGTTCATTATAAAAGTACAACTTATTTTCTCTCAATGTATCCTTTCTATAATTTCCAAGAAAGACACTTTCTTACTAATTCAGCAAGAAGTGTGTGCATGCGTGCGTGTGTGTGTGTGTGTGTAGAGAGAGAGAGAGAGAGGTCATAAAGGACACACAATCATGTTAACTCACCTCATGATCCTTCCCTGTTTTCTATTTTCAATTTTGTGCACTTTCTCTGCAGCAAATCACTGACATATTCATACAAGAAAGTATATGCACAGGCCTATCCTTGTATAAAACGAATGTTTGATGCAATACCGCTCATGAGCTCCTCACAGAACTATTTGTGTGGCTTCTTATGGCAGCCATGATTTGATTGACAAGGACCTGCCCAGCATATTTTAGGCGCTCCATAATTTTCAGCAAATGAATCAATTTAAGCAGCTGGTTAGTAAAATTCTCTTTTGTATGCCATGAGGAAATGTACTAAGGTGTCATGTTTGGACTTTAATAAAGAGGAATTACCTACTCATTCTAATACGTGGCAAGAGGTTTGGGGAAATTTCCAGCATCACGACACAGAGCATGTGAGAACACCCAGGAGGAAATCTTTTAGGTGGGATCCTATTTGTTCAACTGTAACTATTTATGAATATGATTTCCTAATTATCCTATAATTCCTTTAATGCATTCCCAGAAAATTTCAACCGATCTAAGAAACAGAAAGCTTAATTTGTTAAATCAAAAGCCATATGGCATATGAGAATAAATAACTTGTACTTATGTGAGACCATGTGAAGGGGCAAAAAGACTCCAGACTACAAAAAGTGGATTTATAAACAACAGAGCTGATGAGAGACTATTTGGTAGAATATTAAAAGTAAACCACAAAACCAAAAAAAATTAGCCACTCAGAATTCAGTCACGTCCAGAGGCATGGCTCAAGTATTAGAGCACCAGCTGAGTGAGCAATTCCCAGAACTAGAAGACCCTGAGTTCAAAACTTGTACAACAACCAGAAAAACAAGTGTTTCAAATAAACAATCTCAGCAAATTACAGCACCCAATTAGAGGTAGGTTAAATTTATGAACACGTACTTTACTACAATGGAATGTTACAAAAGCACGCTAACATAGGATAGTTTAATATCATTAGCTATCAGAGAAATGTGAACTAAAATCACAATGCACCATCATTATAAGCATACCACAGTGAATACATTTAAAAGCAATATATCAGCAACAATCCAAGCTAGTAAGAATGCAGAGAAACTAAATCATAAACATATTGGTGGTGAGAGAAAGGCAAAATGATAGTGGTCATTGGAGAAAACAATTTGGCACGTCTCATAAAACTAAGCATGACTTACCATTTGTGATAGAGAGAATTATACCACTTTGAGGGTCACCCCACCAAAAGATAAAGAAAAAAGAACATTCACGCACACACACACACATACACACACAAACCAGATGTGAACACCTTAGTTCCTGTGAATATACTACTGTATAGGGATGGCTGATTAAATTAAGGAACTTGAGATGGGAAGATTAACTTGGAGTATCTATATGGAGCCAGTGCCTTCAAGTGAACAAGAGGGAGGCCTGACCGTGTAGGGCAGGGGAGAGATGGGAAGAATCACAGACTGGAGGTTGCCAGGATGTTGGCCTTGAAGATGGAAGCATGGGGCCATGACCAAGGACTATGGACAGTGTCTAGAAACTAGCAAAGGGCAGGAAGTCCATTTTCCCCTATGATCATCTGAAAGGTAGATGACCTGCCCACGCTTTGACTTCAGAACAATGTGATTTCTAACCTCAAAAACTGTAACATAATACAGTTTATATTATTTTGTCCAACAAGGCAATTTATTCTAGTACCAATAGTTAATTAATACATCATGCCACCTGCCCCTTGTATTGTTGGGTAATTGTTTTCCAAAGCAATGCATACATACAAACCTGAACAGGAATTATACAGTAACATTATTAATACCTAACAACTAGAGGCAGCTTGAACAACCTTCTATAGGTAGATGGCTAGATAAACATGGGATTTACAGGCTACATGTACTACACACTAATTACAAGGAGGAAACTATGTCCATATTTCACAATGGACCCGGAAAACTCTTCATGAGTTTATACTGATTGTAAAAGTGATTTTCTACAGGCTCCATGAAGTATGGTTCCACTTCTGAAAACTTTTTGGAAGTTACATTAATTTTAGAGTGGGGAATACACTGGGTGTTGTTCAGTGGTTTGAGATGGTGAGAAAGTGGAGGATATTTAATGTGAAATCTTAAGGGTGAGAACTTGGGTAGACCATTAAAAACATTTTACTAAGTAGAATAATTTAGGTTTAATCCAGATGCTCAAAGTTCTACCATTCTTCTTTGGATATTTGATTATGACCTAAAACTTTCATACAGCCAGTTGTAACAAACCAATCAGGTTCCTATGCTACGTTTAAATAGAAAACCTTTAGAAGTAAGAAATAAATCAAAATACCCACAATTAAATATTAATGTATTTTTCTTAAATCAATTTAATATTTAAAACATGAATGAGGGGCCTGGGAATATGGCCTAGTGGCAAGAGTGCTTGCCTCGTATACATGAAGCCCTGGGTTCGATTCCCTAGCACCACGTATATAGAAAACGGCCAGAAGTGGCGCTGTGGCTCAAGTGGCAGAGTGCTAGCCTTGAGCAAAAAGAAGCCAGGGACAGTGCTCAGGCCCTGAGTCTAAGGCCCAGAACTGGCAAACAAACAAACAAACAAACAAAACATGAATGAGAAAAAGATTCAGGAAAAAAACATGTTTCAACTTCTTGTCAAACCTTATATCTAATCTTTTATAAGCACCTAAGGATCTTTTATCCATCTAAAACAATGTAATATTGGTGAAATTGGAGCATATAGTTTAAATTTAATTCTTTGAATGACAACCCACTGAAATAATGCAGCACTTCTTAATTTTGTTATGCTATGCATTTTGGGGTTGAGTTCATATTCATGAATAGTTACATAATAACTTTAAACAATTTTGAAATAATAATGCTGATGATACTCTAAATGTTGGCCATAGTAGAAAGTAATCTCATTTTAATTAGATGCTTACTTCTATATGCTAAATTAGAGCTACATTATAAAATAAAAACCGTTAAATTATACAGTGAAAAAAATCTCCAAACATAATTACCAGAAACTCTACAGGAAGACATAATTACTATGGACTAAATTCTTTCTTCAGCTTCATTTTTGTATCTCCCACAGAAGCCAATAGACACAAATTGCATATGTAAGGCTGAATATCAATTTACTATGAATTCTTCTGGGAAATGTCCAAAAACTAATGGAGGACAGTTCATAAAAGCTTAAAATAAATACTTTAAACTATGTATAGTGAAATGAAGACATCATCCATCTATTTTTCTCACAAGATTGAATATAGAACGTCCAACAACCACTTGATTATCCAATCAACTGGCTGTGTGCCCTTAAGGAATTCAGTGAATTAGACTGTGTCTAACTTTAAGCCCACACAAAATGAAAGAATAACTATTCATTTACCTCATGGGATTTTTTGGAACTCATGATTGTAAAATACAAAGAGATTTGTGCATGAAGTGTACTAATCTAAGCATAGAATGGATTGTATATCTGATGTTTTGCTTTGTTCTGTGTCATTATTGGTCAATACCAAACAATTTAGAATACTCACCTGAAGCAGAAGTCTGAGTATATTCGGTTGTTGAACAGGAAAGTACATACTGGTGAAAGATATAAGAGCTGACTTATAACCTTACTACTCTAGACTAATAAGTTATCAAAGAAAGGCGGCTGATCCAATGAACATCATATTCAAAGCAAAAGAACTTGTGTCATAAAAATAAAGGAATTTGCATGTGTAGCATCTTGATCTAAACCATGAGCTTTGAGTTAGGCAGACTTTTTCAATTGTAAGCTTTCTTTAGGGGACCTTTGGTACCTTAGTTTACTATACTTACCTAATCAACATAAGAAAATTAATAAAACTGAATATAGACCCAAGACTTTTGTGAGAAATCATGAAATGTATGGAGTATACAATACTGACATTGACATAATATTATCATTGAATAATTCAATAAGTAAGCTATCAAATTCTAATATATGTTAAATACACTTATATGATTATTTGGTTTCTTATAAAGTTGTACATTGAGTATCAATCTCTAATATAATAGTAGTTAGATATGAGGCTTCTAGAGATAATAAGTCTCCAGTTAAATTAAATCTCTCTTCCCTATTAGGGTAAAACAAGACAGCCTTGTGCAAACCAGAATGAGGTTCTGGAGGAACTAAATTGACCAGTTCCTTGCTTGATCTTGAACTATGAAAAATAGCTTCCCATACCTGTCACTATAACTCAAACACACTAAGACAGTGTATTTTTTTCAAGCAGTATATTTTCAAACAGAGACAGAATAAATAAACAAAACATAATTTTAGAGGATGAGCTATGTTCAGGTAAACCACAAAACACAGTCATGCCATAAATTATTGGTTATCAATACTAGTAGCAAATTAGAATTATCTGTACATCTTTTAATTTCAGTGTAGATGCCTGTGTTCTATGCAGGAATAAGTAAATTTCCATCTCATCTTTGTGGACAACATGTAAAGAATATATGCATCGCCATCTAATTTCATGTTAGTCACTTTCTGTTGCTGTGACAAAAATAGCTAAGCAAATCAATTTCAAGGAGGGAAAGGTTTACTTTTGGCTCAGAATTTCAGAGGCTTCAGTCCCTGGTTGGCTTTTAAACCTGTGGCAAGAAAGAAACATAATCGTGGCTTGAGGCAGAGGAAGATGGTTCATCTAATGCCATCCAGAAAAGAGGGGGGGGGAGAGAGAGAGAGACAGAGAGAGAGAGGAGAGAGAGCGGAGAGAGAGGAGAGGAGAGGAGAGGAGAGAGAGAGAGAGAGAGAGAGAGAGAATATTATACTCAGGGATAAGTTCCCAGTGTTCTTTCCAGCTACAACTAACCCTCACTTCCTAAGTATCCATTCAGCTATGAACTCATCTGTGAATTAATCTATTGGTGAAAGTGGCAATCTAATGACCGAATCACTTCTCAAAAATGCCACTAGACGGAAGTAAGCCTTCAACACACATGCGCACTTTGGGAAAAGAACACTTCATATTTGAAAAATGGACAAAAAGAGACAGAGAATTATAGGGAGAAAAGAATAGTACTGGGTTAACTAGGGCAACAGCAATACTCACTAGACACTATGTTGGAAATAAGCCTTACAACTTGGGGGTAAAAAAGTCGAGGGTGGGGAGGGAAAGCTGGACATAGGAGGGAGGGGGAAAAGTGTTCATTACCTTACTTATGTAACTGTAACACCTCTTTACATTACCTTTACCATAAAATAATACTTTGAAAACATGAAAAGAATAGTGGTTAGATCAATGTCACATAGAAATGACTACATTTGGATGGGAATATGTGGAATTGATAATACGGATTGAGATATTAGGATAGTTATTTGAGCTAGAATACAAACATTGGAAGCAACAGTTCCTACACGTTTGTGGAACTCATATGGGAAGGTTAAATTTTCTAAGCAGAATAATCACAGTGGGAAGACTGTGGTGGACAGAAGACATTTAAAGTAGTCTTAATGATGTTGGTTGAGCATTGAAGGGATCAGTGACTTCCAATCAGCAAACAGAACAGACATTATCATGTGACCATCACTTGATGCTTAGGAAGATTGTTGCATCCATCCATTTTAGCCCCCCTCCTCCTCTGATATAGTCACATTGGAGAACTTTGTATAGTAATGAACTACAAGTGTTTTACAGGAGCTGATGGTATCTTTCAGGCAATGGGAACATAGCTAGAAAGGAAATAAAGAACTTACCCTACAACCACAGAAAATTGAATTCTCTCAATAACTTCAGCAAGGTTATTAGTAAACACTTTCATAGTCAAAACTCAGAATAGACCACAGTTTTCATGATCATGTTGATCTTGGCTTTCTGAGACCCTAAGCAGATGAGCTTGCTTAGGCAAATTTCTAATTGTGACCCACAAAAGTGTGAAAATAAATGCAATAAAAATGACAAGATTTTCACCCAATAATTTATCAAACATGCATGTTGGTACTGAATCCTGAACTGATGATATATATGATGTATATATACACATTTATATACATATGATATACATATCATCAGTATATATGTGTGTATATATGCATATATTTATATATATATTCTGTACTTGGGATATACTTCTAGTTTCACTTGGTAAGTTGGAGATTAGAGTCTTAGACAACTTATTAACTAGAGCCACAGGACTGAACCCCCATGCCCTGGCCTACAATGGTATATTTTGAACCAGATCAAACCATGTTTGAAGTTTGAACTTATGGGAAAAGACAAGACTAGCACAATACAAAGTAGTCACTAAATAAATATAATTTAAAAACATAATAGTTTAGCTTAAGTTTCTGGTCAAATATAAAATACTTGATGAATAAAAATATATCTTTTCTGGGCTGGGAATATGGCCTAGTGGCAAGAGTGCTTGCCTCGTACACATGAAGCTCTCGGTTCGATTCCCCAGCACCACATATATGGAAAACGGCCAGAAGCGGCGCTGTGGCTCAGGTGGCAGAGTGCTAGCCTTGAGCGGGAAGAAGCCAGGGACAGTGCTCAGGCCCTGAGTCCAAGGCCCAGGACTGGCCAAAAAAAAACCCAAAACTTCTAAAAAAAAAAAAAATATATATATATATATATATATATCTTTTCTTCTGAATATTAGATAAGAAAGGAGAGACAAACCACAAAATTCTACTATGGTGAAAATCAGAGTATAAGACCTATGACTTCCACATAGAAATTTCATAGCACTAATTCACATATGTATTTTGTTAGATTTAATCGCATTCAGATTTAACAGAGTAACACCATAGAATGAATGTGCACATGTGTCCTAAACATAATCTTGTGGATTTTTCAGTAACATATATAAGTAAAAACTTCTCATCTATTTTTTTTGAACTCCTCTACTATGTTCTTCCCTGAAACCTCCTGTAACTACTTCTAGTTTCACAAACCCTACAGGAACCTGTATGCACTCTTCCTTCTTTAAGTGGGTGCCTGCTCTTACTTACCAAGTGTAATAGATCTAGCTTGCAGATATAACTTGAAAATAAAGTAACCATGAGTAAATTTTCCTTAGGATTAGTGTTAAGATTAAATGAGTTGATACAAATCAGGAATTTAAGACATTCCTTGGTAACCAGCATTGTCTCAAAATGCACATGGAAGAACGAATACTCTGTGGCTCATCTTATTCAATTTCAAATCACTCACAGTAGTTATTCATTTATTTGTTAATCCAAACCACATTGGAATTTATTATGAACAAGGCATGGTGCCCAAGATAGAAACTACTCTAAGGAGTTTAACAATGGTTAGTTACTTCATTATCATTGTTGATACTAAAAGAGAGAAGTCTGGAATTTAGTGAAATGAATCGCTTGTAGTGTCCCAAGGAGAAAAGCATTTAAAGAATTGTATAAACAATTTGTGGTTTTTGTGCCAAATGAAACAGTACAAAGGAAAATGAACATTATAGATGATCTACTGGAAAAAAATAGTGAACAGTCAGACAAGATATTCTCTAGAGAAAATGCCTGGGTATTCAATTTTATTAACTAATATACTAAAGAGTAAGTATCAGAGAAAAAATGCCTACTAGTCCAAATAAACCATTTCTGTTCTTTTCTCTTCAATGCTTTTATGTCCTATTTTTAAAATTCGTAAGTGATTTCTTTTGTGAAATTATTTTGGGTTGTTAGTCTTGCTTCAATTCAGCAAAATCGTTCTATACTAGCTTCCTTGGGGCTGTGTATTATCAGTAAGCAGTATGAAAACAGGCCTCTTCAGGCATTCCCAATAAATACTCAGGACAGAATTCACGAAGCCTTAAGTAGGAGATCACAGAATGGCAGTGATTGAAGAGATTTTGGCCACCAGATAGCCTCTATTCAAGTTATCTATACTGAATGTTATAAAATAACAGAATTTGTATGAAAATACCACCTAGTACAAAGATAAAAGATTATGGGAAATACAGGTACCAGAAATGTTTCGAAACATTTATAAATAGTCATTGAAAACAACACGCGATATCTCTATAAAAATTTGATACTTTACTAATGGATTCTGTTTTATCCGAGGAAAACAAAAAGTAGACCTCAAGAAATTCTACTTCTTGGCTTTTATTTTAATATACTCCCAACTGTTAAAAGGTTATGATAGTGATTCATGAAAGAATGTGCTTCAGTCTCTGTGCTAGAGGCAGGGTAGAGCAAATATGCACAACATTAGTCATGCCACTGACAGAAATGAGGGGGGTTCTAAGGAGAGGGAGATGGATTAAGGTCTTGGAAAACCTGAGGAGATGCACTTAGATGCAGTTCTGTAACTATCAATCGTGTTCACAGCCTGCAGGGCCAAGAGCACGTGGGCCCATTGGTCTATTTCTAAGGGTTTCATTTTTTTTTAATTTTTTGTATTTTTGTTTTCGTTTGTTTTGTTTTGGCTCCAGGGTCTCATGCCTCAGGAACCTATTCTAGCAAGATTATTAAAGAAGATCTTTCCTCACAGTTTTCTGCCTCTTAGTTTTCAAGGAATAAAACCTCTTTTTTTCCTTAGTGGGAACACCTGTTCATTGAATTTTAGCTCTTCTTTCATGAGAGCAATTCGTTTATTTCAGGCACTTTAGTTCAGTGTGTGTAGTAATGTATCACATTTTTCAGGAGTTTCATTTTTTTCTTTGTTATTGTTGTTGTATTACCATTTACTTGTTGAAATGTATAAAAAGGAAATGCCAGAATTTCCCTTTCCTTCCCCATTGAATCTAGTTCAACAATCTACCATTTATTTCTTTTTCTAGTCATTGGTTAAGGACTTAAAGATAAAAGCTCTGAATTGTGACATCAGTTATAACTTTAAATTTATGATCATTGCTATGAACTGAATGTCTATTTTTTTCCCTTGCTTCCCAGCACATCTCCCCCATCAAATCCCTAGGTTGAAGTTTTCAGCCACGATGTAATGTTGTTGGAAATGGGATCTGAGGGAGGTGAATTGGCTCAGTGAACTCAGGAGGCTGGACCTAAACGAAAAAAAATGAGAATTTCCTCCTTTCCAGCATGTAAGGATGCAACTGTGAACCAGGAAAGGAAGCCTCATGTAATACTGATTTTGCTGTCTCCTTGGTTTGGGAGTTCTCAACCTCTAGAGTTGTTGAGAAATAAATATGCTATTTAACTCATTTAGTTTGTGGTATTTCATAGCAGACCACATTGACTCATTCATTTCTAAGGAATATTTGAATTTAGATGTACTCTTGAAGTTTCCAGGAAAAAAAATCACAATTATGCTAACATGAAGGATAAAGATGGAAGAAGGCTGGGCTCATATCCAGTTACTTTTGAAAACTGGGACTAAGTTACAATACTTCTTTAGCTGTAGTTAATGCATTGATATGTAAACTGTCATTCTTTATTAACTTAGGGAACTTGGATTTTACAGCACATAATGATGTGCAGTTTGCATTATATAATTTGTCTTTACTAGTATTTCTAACTTTTTATGTCATCATTTGAATGCAAGTTCCATATGGAAAAGTATTGTTTTTCTGCTTTGCTCAGAATTATATGCTCAGTATTAATAATGGTGCTATATTAGTCATTGTAGCTTTGCTTATGCCTCGTAAGCAAAAGAATTATAACAGTTAACAGCTCAACACAATGGTAGTACCTTTTATGTCTGCCTACTCTGTCCACATAAATTTAGAATGGAAAATTATTCCTCAACATCACTTAATCACACAGACTAAAGGACAATTTTTTGCCCTATGCCTACTGACCACTTCAATGTTTGAATCCATTCAGAAATAACAGATTCCCATCCATATTACTTGGCAAGTAACATGGAAAAGGGGAATTTTCACAACTGTCCCTGTACACAGCCTTACTTACTATCAGCAGTATTTTGCTCATGTTTGACAATAAGTATTTTCAGAATGAACAGTCAAATGACCATGTAGAATACAGTTCCAATTGGATATCTAGAAGTAAAGCTATAGATGCTATGTCAATACATTAATGGGTCAAAGTTTTCATCTTAGTTTCTACAAATGTCTTCATTGAGCAATATGGGGGGATATGTTTGCAACAACCATTTAAGAACAATAATAAATATCCAATTATTTAAAAACATACCTTAAAAATTCCCCCAAATAAGTAATTATGGATTAAGACTCAATATAACTTATTTTTTAAAAGAACAATGCATTCAGATTTAAAACATGATTTCTCTTTTGCTAAAATATTGAACAATATGTAATTACCTAAATGCATGTTATAATTTGCTCCTTTCATGCTATTCTGCTGTGTTATCATTAATGCTAATAAATTGCCTTCAGTAACTAGTAGAATTTTTCATTATCCACAAATGAATAAATGAATATTAAAATAGCCCTATACTAAAAATATGCACACCCTGGTATCATGGTGAAAAGAAATCTAATTCTGTTGTGCCTGTAACACTAGCTGGAAGGTGAAAGGTAAGACCCTAAGATATATCTTGTCTTTCAACATTAATTAGCATTGTCATCTGCAATGAGCATTACTCTACGAAGTACTGTTTGCTTAAACATTACATATCTCAAAAGTCTATTACACTTTCTCAGATGTAATGCAGTTCTAATCAGTTAAAAAATTTAGTTCTCTGAGCCACTGAGATAAATTTTGAGAAGCAGGCTTAGAGGGAATATAAATATTCAGTATTTAACTACTCTTTTATTTTACTGTCAAATTAAATTTAGATTAAATATATTCCTATTAAAATTAAGCTAATGCATGCAAAATGATATCCTTTTATTGCTATGCTTAAATAGTATATTAAATACAGAAGGAATAAGTTCGTATTCAGTTTTAGCTAGTTTAGTAAAGTTATCATTTCAATTTTGTAACAAAGGAGAAATTAATCTTTTTTCCCTCCTGCATTTCTCACATTCGTTTGGATGTTATTAATTTTTATCTTTGATCAGAATGAAAAATATTTTACACTGCCTTCATAATTGTAAATATTGAATGTTACTGAATGCATGATAATATAGAAAGTCCTGAGTGTGTTCTTGGCTCCAGTTCTTATCAATTGTGTTCCCGTGGACAATTACTGTGAAGCTCTAAATTCCAGCCTATTCACACATGGGATAAATTATTTCTCAAAGTGTTATGAGAATTGAGGGATCATTCTCATTAGTATCAAGAGTGCATGGTATACAAGGACTTCAAATAATACCTTTCCCCCTGATATTAGATTACTGGGTATTATGAGTAAACAATATTCATTTGGTTTCATTTATTTATTTTTCTTTGTGCCATAAGGTAATGGAAAAAGGATCAATCCAGATGAATAAACATCAGGAATCAATTGACCGCTATTAAATCTGTTAAATGAACTCTTCAAAATATTTCTATATTATGCTGACACAAAGTCTTATGCATAACTTATTCTAGTCTTTTATAGTTGAAATATTCTACTGATGCTGGGTCATAATTGCAAAATTGTGTGCACATTTGATTTTTATATTCAGAGATATCAATATCTCACAACATAAAGGGCTATTGTAATGTATATTTCCATTTTCAAGTCCAATTTATCTAGCACACTAATGAGCTCTAATTTTATGTTGTCAGTACATAAGAACTAGACTTTATACTAAATATTCAAAAAGTCATTTGTTGCAGTTTTATTTCCTTTCACATTTTCCATCTTCTGCATATATTCTATTAATAAATAAAAAATAAAAGTAAGCACCTGGAAAGTGAACTCTAGGTTAGGAGAGAATGGTGAGCAATAATTTGAACCTAAGAAGTCTGTGAATATAACTAAAATAGGTCAAAATAGCCTACAGGAGCATGTCTCCTTGGGAAATCTCACATTCTCTCATGTAGCAATGGAAGTGTGCAATGAGTCAACCTTCTACTGAACACTGGTCGTAGGAATGGTGTTAGGAATACAGTGAATGGCAATGAAAAGGGAGATGTAAGTGCAAAATATAAAGTAGGCTATATGGCCATTTTAAAACCTGGAATCAGAGATGGGCTGCCTATCTATTCCTTCGCCTATCTATTCCTTCTTTCCCTTGCCAAGAATGTAAGGAAAACGCCTGCCTTATGGTACTTTTTAAGCATTGAGAGCAGTGCCTAATGTAAGTTATAGAAATACCTGCACCCAGTCCAGAATCTACCAATTAATTGAGGACAGAAACATAACTTACAATACATGTGAGTTGAGTTGCTAATGGCTTGGGGGTAAAGGCAAGTGGGGCTTTGACACTGAATCAAAATGAACAACCAGCCCCGGACACCAGGGTAGCCTTTGTTCACAGGAAGACAAGGAAGGAATACATGAGCAAATTGATCTGTATGGTAGCTGAGGACGGTGCTAGTAAGGCCCCTATACTCTCCACTTCAGTCTGCCCATCTGTCTTCAAGCTCAGAGAAGCAATAGAGAGGCAGGGAGGAGTGATTGCTGAGCCTTGGGATAAACAGAATTAGAGGCAATGAACAAAGACTCAACATAGTAGAATAGAGGTGAAGGATGAAGGGCCTTGATGATGGAGAAATAAGCAAAAGTGTACAAAAATAAAGGTTTTAATTTTCTGTGTGATTTCTGGAGTAATTATAATTTTCTCAATGGATGAATCCATTCCAGAGTCATTTCTAATTTTCATGTCTGCATTCTTGACCTCCGCATCTCAGTGTTTTGCATACAAAAGCATTAAATGAAAAATTTAGGAAAAGAACGAAGAATTAATGGAAACAATATGAATAGACTTGCACCGTGAAATACAATTTCAGGTATCTTTCCATTTTAATGCACAGCATTAAATGTCTAATTATTCCATAAGGAAAGCTATTTCCTTATCTTAGAGGGATGGGATTTAGGCCATTCTTGCTGTGCTGTCATGGACTGCACTGTCATGCATATTCAGAGATGAGTCACAAGCAAATTGAAGTAAAATCATCTGGGTTGGGTTATTGGCCTGAATCACACCCAGACAATGAAAATGAGTTTCAGAGTATAAAGTGTCTTTATTAAATAGCAACATTAAAATCAAGACCTCAGAGGGCATGGCAAAAATGAGATATCATATGATTCCAGTTGAGATGTGGATTGATTCAGGTAAGCAAATCAGACCAATGAGTATCCGAGAAAAATACACAAACAAGCAAGCAGGGAAAATACCCAGGCCTTCAAATGGATTAGGAGTTCTCTTTCTTATTCTGGTATCATGAAGACCCCAGTAATGGGATCTAATTTATCTCCGGTATATTATATAATCCTATTTGATTTATTGCCATGTATATCATATAGTAGATTTTAAGTTAAAAGGGAAAAATTCAGGGTTACCACTTACTAATGGGGTGAACTGTAGAAAATACATTCCCTGTCTATCTATAAGAATTTACATGGTAGTTATTATGTGCATTTAGGGAAATGGGTCCTCACATTTAACTGTCTGGTATAGAGTTGTTGTTGTAGAAATAGAACAATATATACTACTATCATATAAATAGGGAGGTAGAGAGATGATAGACAGATAGATAGGTAGATAGACACAGACAGATTAAATAGATATAGGTACAGATAGATATTTCCAGCAGTGCTGTTTCTCTTATGCACTATTCACCCCAGGAAGGGATTATTGTAGCATCTAGGAACTGGTATGTTAAGAATATGTGGTCAATAGATAAACATCAATATAATAGTTGGAATTATTATTCACTACAGTCTCAGTTATTTCCTCCTTCCAGTATCTACAGAGCAGCAGTTCTGGCCAGTGTGCACTAGGTTTTCCAATGACACTTGCCTCTGCCAAGGGCATATCAAATGCGAACCAAGGTCTCTGCACTTTGCCATGGCCCTGTATCATTGTGGAGGCAACCCACTGCCAACACATGCTGAAGAGCCCTAGGAGATGTGATCCAGCTAGGAGCCAACCTACAATCTGCAATCAAACCCAGTCAATTATAATCAAAATTGGCACAGACATAGCCATTGTCCTGAACAAATAACAGTGCTTATTGTATTGTCATTAGAATTGGGAAATGTTTGCTATGCAGCACTACTGTAGGAAGCAGATGAATAAGTCATCTGGAAAAGAGACTAATGGGTGTTCACAATGGGGAAGCTACAAGGCCAGTGCCTTGTAGCTTTCAGGGTCTTTCAGGGTCTCTTTGAGAGCTCACCCTGTATCTGCTTGAGAACAGCAGGCCTGGCCATTTGGTTTGGAAGTGTGACATGTTTATGACTTGGACTGTTACCCTGATAGGTACGAGCAAAGAACTAACTCAAGACCAAAACAAGATTCTAAAAGTCTGACAGTTCATATTATTCAACCACAATTTTAGGGAGCCATTTTTAAGACCTTGTATTGTAGAAAGACAACATATATTTTAGAAATAGGCAAAAAAGACTCCTGGGTTACAATCTTATGTACCATGCTTTAATGAAAAGATTTTTATAATCCTATTGGAGCAGATGAAAATTTGCAGATTTTATAATGGAGCTGCATATAACTTCTCACTAGTGAGCAGGTAACCTATGAAATTTTATTTTAATGTTTTACATTGCTTAAGAATATCTAGCTCCTCAAATGAACCTTAAACAAGTTTTACACTTTACAGATAGCGTAATTAAATATTGGGTTGCATAAAACCTTTGTGATTCATTTTAAATTTTTAGGGGAATGCCTTTAAGTTTGAAAAGTATCCTTTAATCATCTAAACTCACATTGGTACAGAGGAAGGATGGAGACCTTTATTAATCATGTGGGACTGCTAGAACAGAAAGCTAAAAACTGCACATGTTAAGTGCCACTTATTTCTCAAAGTTCTGGAAACCAGAAGAAACAAGATGGCTTTTTCCTGGTTCATAAGGTCAGTCTCCACATAATGAAGAAATGAAGCAAGCCCTCTTGGGACACATAAGGTCATGAATCTCATAGTTAAAGGCTCCACCTCCTGACCTCACCCAATTGGTAATTACCTACTCAAGACCTATCTACTCATACCATCCCATTAGGGACACTGTAATAATATCAAACTTTTTAAGCATTTAAAAATCCAGTGTCTAAGTCTGACACATGTTCTGTAACCCCTGACTGACCAGCAGTTCATCCTTTACGAGTCCACAACATACAACTTTTCCCAGGGTGCTATTCCAGACAGAAACAGTGAGACGGTCATCAAAAAATTAAAATGGAGGTGTGCCAGCAAATGGCTGTTGAAAGATCTTATCCAGGAAGAAGGTAGAAAGACATCATGGGTTGTAGCTAATAGTCACAATATTTCAAATGACAAGACCTATTACAGCCCCTTAAAGAATGTACATAAAAGGTCAGGAAAACCAAGAGGTTGCTGATTAGTTGCTATAAATCTGCTCTGGTTTGAATGAGTAACCCCCCAAAGGTTTGGTCCCCCAGGTAGCATTACAGGTAATGGTGGAATTATTAGAAGATTGGGCCTGGTAGTAGATTCGTAAAATACTGTGGGTATGTTATGAATTGTGGAACCAGGCCCTTCTTAGTTTTGTTCCCTGACTTGTGGCACAAGTAGTTTACCATTCAGTAACCCCACCGGAAGCTCAAGGCCATGAGCCCCCCAGATCTTGAACTGGAAATTCCAAACTGTCCAATAAACAAAACATTTTTTCTTCATAACATTACTTACCTCAGGTATTTTTTTTTCTTACAGTAATGTAGACCTGATTAATATAAAAATCCAATCAGAAGATGTTGGTACGATATATACTAAGTTATTTTAATGTGTAATCCTTTCTTTTTGACCATTTATTTGTTGATTACCATTTTCTAATAAAAAGGTTATTTCTACTTCAGAGAATGTTCATGAGTTTCAAACATTAAATAAAACTTAGGATTTTCAGCACATCTCCAATGGGTTTCCCAAGCATGTCAATGAAGGTTCTCTTAATTAGGCGTTAAGAGTTTTCCTACTTAAACTGAAAGCTCTCCCCAGGCATTCAGTACCCACCAAAATAAGAGACATTGTTCTCCATTTTTTTAACAATTTATTGAATATAAATTTCAAGCCCTACAAACGTATAAATTTAAATTAAAATACAATTTTAAGGAGCCAAAGTAGAAGGCCTGGTGCTCTATCATTTGGCAAATTAAAATGCTGCTAGTTGTTTACTTCTACGAATGGGCATGGACAAGGCTCTCTACTAGGACACATTACCTGTCTAAAATCTAGGCCTCATCTCTTCATTCACATATTCCAGTGACCTCTCTAGCTTTCTCAAATATGTTAACCAGTCCCCATTCTCTCTCTTTGTTATTTGCTACCATCATTTCTTGTCTTTAGATTTTCTTTAATTAGAAACATCAGATGGAGTTCCATCTGACTAGGATCTGCTTTCATAAAACAATTCCACAGCACTTCTTTTTTCCACCTTTTTTTGGAACTTATTGTTATTCTTATTTAGTTGTACAAAGGGGATACAATTCCATTAGTCAGATTTTGAGTACAATGCTTCTTGATTAGTTTTACCTGTTCCTTTGTTCTCTTCCATTTGCTCTATCCATCCCTACCCTCAAGTTCTGTTTGCTCACCTGTCCTCTCTCCATTTATGTGCTCCGTTTAGCCTTTCCCCTACTTCAGACATTGTCTCCACATGCAATTTAACTTGAAACTTGGTGTACATGCTTTTCTCACATTCAGCATCATTCTAGGAAACCAAAGTGTCTCAAGTTTGACTGAATGACTTGGTAAATGGGTAAAAAATAAAGCATAAATTACTATAGATTCCTGGCACAAATATTCTTTCTCTATCACTTGGGACAGGGCCAAGTGATTTCCATAGTTGCTCTTACCATGGCTATTGTACTTAATATAAAATGCTTAACTTCATTATGAGAAAAATCTGACAAACAAGATATTATATCCTCTGGAAAATTTAACAAACTGTCTCAGATGATGATTAGTGGGTCTTCTTTAAATCAAAATTCTGATCAAAATTATTCTGTAAAATTATTGGTTTGACAATATAAAAGAATTTATGTTCTAGATGTAAATTAACTCCAAAAACACATGGAAATAGCATTACACACTTTAAAGTATATACATTTGATTGTTTGAAACAAATATTTACTGAACTTTTATGGTCTAGGTCTGTGTGCCCTAGAACCAGGGACTCAATATTGCACTTCTGGTAGGAAATGAGAAAGATTCTGTGGCTCCTTGCCTTCCTTTCTTCCCCACTTCCTCCCTCTCTTCCTTCTTCCTCCCCCCCCTTCTCTGTTATTATATGTAAGTAGCAAAAAATGGTTTTGATTCAACATGTCCATCTTGGTGAACATCCTTTCTTTCATTCTGTCTCTGAACTCCCATTATGCACTTACAAAGTTCCCTTCCATTGTTTCATTTTGACATGTACAAATGCATATTACAACTGGTTTTGCCTACTCTTTTTCTCCATTTGCCTGCCTCACTTTCCCTTAGCCTACTTCCCTTTCCTAATAACACATATTCCAGATTCCTGCTATTCACTTGTTAAGCTCTATGTTAATTTTCAAGGGATTTATGTCATTGGATTCCTTACCTGCCCATACTATGCTTTTGTCAGATTGTTTTTGTACATATGCCTATGACATTGTGTATGTTTTACATATGCTTCTAATTAAATTCTTTCACATGAGACTAAGAATACATGTTCCCTTTGTCTCTCTGAGCCTGAGTTGTATCATTTAACATAATTTTTATGTTAAAATTTGTATGGCTGGATCATAGTGTCATTCTATGCTTCCTATTTGGAGGAATCTCCAAACTGCTTTCTATACTGATCACATTAGTTTATATTCCCTTCATTATTGTGGTAAGGTTCCTTTTCCTGCATTTCCACCAGCATTTGTTCTTGTTCATGTTGTTGACAGTGGGCAGTCCTACTGGGCTGGAATGGAACCTCTGTGTTATTTTGGTTTGCATTTCCTTTGTGGCTAGAGAAGTTGAGAGTTTCTTCAGGTGTCTATTGGCCATTTTTATTGTGAAAAGTCTTTACTTAACTCCTGAGTTCATTTATTAATGAGGTTATTTATTCCCTGAAGGATTTAGTTTCTTGAGTTCCTTGAACATCCTGTGCGATGAATAGGCAGCAAATACCTTCTCCCATGGTATAGGCTCTGATTTTGGCTTAAGAACTATGTCCTTCAATGAGCAGAAACTGTTTTTTAGCTTGACGTAGCCCTATCATCTGTCAATACCCTATTAATGGTGGCCATGGAATTCTACTCAGGAAGTTCCTCCCTTTGCCAATAAATTCTAATGTTTCCTCTATTCCTTCCTGTAGTAGTTTTCAAGTGCTTTGTTTTACGTCGAAGACTTTGATCTATTTTTAAATGACATTATTAAAAGTTAAAGGCAAGGCTCCACCTTCAGTCTTCTACATTAGGCTGTCCTGTTGGATGACACCATTTGTTTATAAAAAGCTGTCTTACAAAACATATATTTTTGGCTCTCTCATAAAATATTATATGGCTTCAGGTATAAAGGTGTATTTCTGGGTCTTCTAGTCTGTACCATTGGTCTCTGGTTAGTTTTTGTGCCAGTAACAAGCGGTTAACAATAGGAGAAAATTTTAAAGGTCAGTAGAGTTGTCCAAAGATGTTGTGATAAGTGGTTCTTAAATTTGCCTTTGTCCTCTATGATGTCTCTCACAAAAAGTGGTAGGTACCCTCTTCCATGTTAAACATTTAATGAATGTTACTTTTTATTGATTATTCCCTTATTTATTGTGCCACTATATAAAACATATTTTGTGCTAGGTTCTGGCATAAAATGCTCTGCATGCTTCCGTGAACAGATTTTAAAGAACTAGTAATAAGCCTTTTGTATTTATTTTCTCCAGGAGCCATATTTTATGAGAGAAGAATATTTTAGTAGTTAACATTTTCATTTGCATTAAATTTTAACAATGAATTAGCCAATTTTATAATTCAATTTATCCCATTTATTTACATTAAAATGCAGTTTACTCCAGATTTCAATGGATATTTATCTTATGAAAGATGGTTTGTTAGTATATCACAATAAGCTAAAGGAATTTTTAACATAGTTCTCATACCATGAAGTTGATGAAATATGTTAAATTATCCAAATTATTTTTTATGTTTATTTCATATGAAGTGCTTTCAATCTCTATTTGCAATAGAATTGAATGAAAGCATTTGCTGGATGCAGGCACTGCATAGAAGTCTCCTTTTGTATTTGAATACTTTATAAATATCTTAAGGATATTAGTTACACCAGTGAAATGTGAAACAATATTTTACCATGATATTTTAAGTTTTGTTCTTAAATATAGAGGGCAAGTAGTCAATTTATTAAAATAATGAAGATTGCTACGTGATAAATTGGCTGATGTGGGTTAAACAACATTTTCACATTGATAGAAGTAATTAATACTTAGAAGAAACACTCCTCTGAAGGCATACTCAATGTGAGTGCATATATATATATATATATTTTTTTAATTTATTTTATTTTATTTTTTGCCAGTCCTGGGCCTTGGACTCAGGGCCTGAGCACTGTCCCTGGCTTCTTTTATGCTCAAGGCTAGCACTCTGCCACTTGAGCCACAGCGCCACTTCTGGCCATTTTCTGTATATGTGGTGCTGGGGAATCGAACCCAGGGCTTCATGTATTCAAGGCAAGCACTCTTGCCACTAGGCCATATTCCCGGTCAGATATTTTTTTAATGAGACAGAGAGAGAGAGAGAGAGAGAGAGAGAAAGAGAGAGAGAGAGGAGTAGGATAGAGACAAATGACCAGAAGTCTTCAATATTTTATACCAGTAAACCAATACATTAACTGTGAATATCTGTTTATGTTGGGATTATGCAAATCCTACCCATTTTAAATATGGATACTGGATTTTGTCTATAAATCAACCCATAGGCTTTGTGAGCTGCAGTAAACTTTGCTTGTCAAGTCATGAGGAATAAGTTTGATAACACATGGAGTTAAATATTTTGTAGCCTTGACAACCATAATGTATCTGATTTTCCTCCCTCTACGCCTCACACACCCCCTCCTCTATTTGCCTCAGACTGGCTACAAAGCTGCTGCTCCAACCTTTATAGTTACTTCCAGGTGAATTGTGGGAGAAGTTTAGTGCAGCTCGATCCACCAGCCCTGACTCTCATTTATTTCCATGACCTCTGATCCCTTAAAGGCACCTCCACAGTGGTTTGGTTCCTTGTATATGTACTCAGGCCAAACCCTGGGGCTTTCCCTCCCTCTGCTTGGAATCTTTTCTCCACAAGACACCTTCAAAGCCTTCATTCTTCTTTTAGACTCTTCTAGCTTTCAAATATATGTATTTCATATTCTGCTTTCTTTTCCCTTGTTAAAAGTATCTCACAGACACCTGTCACTCTTCAGTGTATCCACATTGTATGGATTATATTAGATGTATTTGTTCCCTGTTTCCTCATTTGAATATAATTTCAAAGAAGGCAGGAATTTTAATTTATATTTTTTGTATCCTGCACTTAGAAAAGTAGTTGGTCACAGAAAGACAATGAATAAATATCCTGTGAATGAAGGATAACAGACACCTGCATGTACCCGGTTTATATTACATTTCCAGTGTATTTTTCTTGCACTGGTTTTAATCATTGTACCAGTTCAGAGAAATCAGTCCTAGAAGACTATAGTAGGCAAACAATAATTTGGAGAAAAAGGTCAATTAACTAAAGGAAGTTAACCCCGCAAGTATAAACATCCTATAACAGGCAACATAAAATAAAAGCCCTAGTAGTGAAAAATCTTTATAATTTTTCCCACCCATTTCACATTTGAGTATAATAATAATATTTGCATAGGTAATACTATTAGATAATAACAATATTTGAATAGAATATTGGAATGAAAGGACAAAATTCTGTGATGAGAGCATACTTTTCTACTACATTCCAGTACATATGTCACATCCTATTTAAAGTATGGTAAGGAAAAGAGGAAGAAATGAAGGAAAGAAGTATAAATCATTACATATTTAGTAGAAATATTTAGTAATTAAAACTAGACATTTTTCCAAAATGGCTAATGTTAGAGAGGTCAAATGCTACTTTTCTGAGAAACATCATAGAGTGTAATTAAAAACAAATATAAGTACCACTTTTGACAATCACTTTGACAGCTCTACTAACCTTTGCATGTTTTCTCTATTGCTAAAATAAAATCTTGCAGATTACAATGTGAGATGTTTCTAAAATAGCCTTTTGCTTTTTGCTGGAAGGTTTTTTTCTAAGTTAAAAAGAACTCACTGGAAGCTATACAAAAAATTAAATTATCCATTACAGATCCAACTTCTCTGAGTCAAGACAGAATTCTCTATGTACATAAACACATTTCTCTGTACAATACAGTTGTTGAATCACAATAGTTAGGCTTATGATTTGTTATTGTAAAATGCTACAAAAGTAGTACGTCTTCTGCAGAAACCACATTTCAAATTCTGACTTTTTATTTTCCTGGACTAGTGATACTTGGAACTAAACTCTCACAGCAGGTGGCAAACTCACAGTGACAGCTCCCACTCAGCCATAGGAACTGGAGGAAACAGCTGGACCCACAGGAGACGAGGGAGCTGACCTGTGACTTGCAGAGTGCACATTAACACACAAGTCACTTCGAGTATTTCACCTGTGATGTTAGGTCAGGGTCTAACCTCTTTGTAAGATGAGAAGCATCTACTTAAATGGAAATATACGCATATATCCATATAGGAAACAACACTTATCAGTTATGTTATTAAATAAAACTAACTGTAATTACCATGTATGCTTACCCATCTATACATGTACATTGTATATACATACACATGTACACACTTATATATGTATATGTGTGTATAAATATATATGTATGGGAACACACAGACACACACCCTGTCTCTTTATCAATGACCTACAGGGAAGACAGACATGACTTTCTGCCTACCTTTTTGAATCAAATGTCTTCAGCTGTGTTAATTCAATTTGATATTTAAAAAAAATAAGAATGTCTATTTGACTAGTAGGTGATCATATTATGATGCACTGCTGTAATTTAGTTTTGTTCTTTGTTTATTTAGTTCATCAACAGCACAGGTAGTCACTAATAAAAGTTCATGTCAGTCTCTGTCAAATGTTGTTAGATTCTGGGAAGAAATAATTTAATTTGCTTAAATAACCTCAGATTGTTGAGATCTATAAGGGTATGTGATAAAATGAAAATCAAAAGTCATTCCTACTCTACATACATGAATCTACAACACAGCAACCAAATTGTTATCAGCATTGTCTGTCGTCTTCTTCGTTAGATTTTTCTCTTCTTAATATAATGCTAATTAGAATTTTGGCTAGTATTTCAGGTCAGAGAATCAACTCTGTGGTTCTTGCCACAGGACTTTGGCAAGGCAATGCAACAAAAGCATCCGCCCCCTCCTTCATCTTTGCATACCTTAGTCACTTCTCTCCATCATTCACCCTGTCCACCTTAATCACTGATCTCCTACCATCGCTTTGCGAGGAGAGGTGTGAGATGATAACGAATTGCTTCAACTCTAAATGTCCACTGAACTGAACACTCCCCTTGCATATAGTAATACCAGGAGAGTTTCTCATCCTTCCTAAACCCTCATATCTTCTTCCATATAGTAGAGCTAATGACAGAACCAACTACTTGGAGCTGCTATATATGAAATAAGAGGTAAATGCATACAGTGAGGTTTCTAGTTACTGTTTATGGTGCATGCGCAGTACCCAGACAAGTGCTTGGTAACCACTTTTCAGTACAGTCTGTTAAATGAATACATAACATATAAATGAAAACTGTTTGCTTTACTTTATTATGTTTTAATTCTTATGTGTTGCACAAAACTAAAATGTATGAATGTAGATAGATATTTAAGTACTAAAACGACAACGAATATTATCATGTCTAACCCACTGTTTACCACATTGCGTTCTCATTACCTAGAAATGAATACATTTGGCAAGTCTGGAGCTATGAAATTATTGCATACTTAAACTTTAAAGTGATTTTGCATCATGCTGGATATAACTGTTTTAAACATGTTAAAGTTGAATGAATTATTAAATATTTGAGGGAACTAACATGATGGAGTTGTGTGGGTAGGTAGCAGGATTGCTCACATATATGGATATTTATGAGTCCTCATTAAAAATTCAATTAATTAAAATAGAAAAGAAAGCAGAGAACACTGAAAAATAACACTGCGATCATCATGGGTATTCATATGTTATATTAGCATCTCTTGCCTTCCTTGGTGCAAATGTACAATATACTCCTAAAAATTGATATACCGAAAGGTTATCCGGCATTGTGCTAAAAACATTACAATCCCCAAATTATCTCATTGGACACATTTTCTTCATCGTAAATGACATTATGGTTATGTCTGTGTATACTGATATGCTGGAATTGGATGTATAATGCATACAGTGTTGTGTGGCATTACAATGTCAGGAACTTAAGTCTGCATACAAAATAATACAAGTCATATAAGTCACAATTTCTAGAAAAGTACTGTTAAGAAATTAATTCACAACAAAGCTATCTTCTTTCACCATCTTCTTTGTAATGCACAAAATTGTTACAAATTTTGAAATCTACACTTTCAAAATTATACAGTGATTACTGCCAAAGACAGAAAAATAAACATTTCATAATTTGTATTTATTTAATATTCCATTGAAAATATCTGAAGTCGAGAAAATAATACGGAAGCACACAATTTCTTTCATTCAAACATTTTGCCGTTTGACATAAATATTAAAAAGTATAAGCACAACAAAACATTGAGAACAAAATATAACATATTTCTAACATGTTGATTAAATTTGTCTTCCAACTTAACACAATTATTTTCTACTTTCTGAACATAAATTTAGAAAAGACCAATAAAAAGTGAGAACTGTAATTTCATATATATTTGTGTATGTGTATATACAGACTCATATACATATGTATTACATGTTTGTGTACATGTAACATACACACTGAAGATAAACTCTAACGATAGGTTTAGTTCAATGATAACCAATATATTGGTTATATAATTTAAAATATTGGTTATAATATAATAAATATGTACTTACATATTTTATTTATAACCAAAATATTTCAATCAATTAGTATAGTAAGAATTGACAAACTGGCAAACAGATTTGAGGGTATATAAAAACTTGGAGTAGATATGAAAGGATTTCATTTTACAAGCAACATACAAAAAAAAAAGGCTTGTGCAATGACATAGTTCACATTGCTTAAAAAATAGAATTCCAGCAAAGTACAAAGTACAAAGATGAAGTGAGAGCTGGAGGTGATTGGATGATTTCATCATAAAGAGTAAAAATGCAATAAGTGAGCTCAGAGATAATGTAGGGATATTTTGTCATTAAACTAGCAAGGAGAATAAAAGCTGATGACACCTATTTTTCACAGTTGTTGCAAATTGTCTTTTTTCTACACTAAACAAAGTGTATTATTTGAGAACAAGAAAGTCATTTGTGTTCACACATTTTAGATATTACACTTGTCATATAAAATCTCTAGAGACATTCACCAAAGAAAACTGTCCTGAATGACAAGGTTGTAAAAACAAAAAAAGGCAAATGACTAAAGGTGTTGTTGAAGTAACCCTGTCTTAATGAATTAATCTGGGATGAAAGATAACCAGACTTAGATCAAATGCTGTCACATATGATCAGTTATTTTAAAGCAGTCAGAACAGGTAAGAAACTCAGTAGATTAAGTAGAAATCAAACTAATTTTAACTTAAATATTTGAAAATGTAAAGGAGGCAAGAAACATATCTGGAAAATATGGTTTAAAATTTAGTTAGATTATATATTAAAAACTTAAGAAAAATTCATATGCACACTACATAGTAAGAAGGGGCAGAAACCTATACACCAGAAAATGGATTTTTTTTGAAAATCTAATACAGAATCAAAGTGTTTTCATGTCAACAGTACAATTTAATTCCTAAATGAATGCTTTCTCATTTTAATTAAAACAAGATGAATACATAGGAAAAGATGCAATTTTAGGCACTGGTGTGGTTTTCTATTTGATTTTTCAGGCTCCTGGCATACAAGTAATTTGAGGTGGTAACAAATTGTACAAGAAATGTGCCCACTGCCATACATATGAAACTGTAACCCCTCTATACATCACTTTGACAATAAATAAGTTATTATAAAAAAGAATAATTTGCTCCTCCATGGTTAACTGTATCCATGTGGCTTGCTTTGTTTAGGCCAAGGAGGTACAAGTAGAAGAAATATGTGCAATTTCTAGATGGAAGTTTGAAACCCATTGTACAATCCATTTGATTGTACAGAAACTGTGTTGAAATAGGCAAAGATTGCTCTCTCCCCATAAGTCTTAAGATTGAGCTAACACAGAGAGTTATTTGTGGACCAGTAAAGTACATGGTACATAGCCAAGAAATAAGCTTTTGATAGTCACTAATGCATGAGAATGGGTATTTCTACAGAACAGTCTAGATTATTCTGCCGCCTATGGACTCCGTTGATCGTCTGGGGAGCCAGGTTCGCAGTGGAGTGAAAAATCATGAGAATTCTGAGACACCATTTGGATTCCTATTCTTTCTCCACCCTTCTGTGGCAGCCTCTCACTTGCCAATGAGAAAACTAGGGCCAGTTGTGGTATCACTGCTGTTCTTACAATACCATGAGTTAACAGACACAAAGCTCTAGCGTACTTTGCACACATAAGCACCGAGTTAATATTAACTATCCTTTCCTCTGCCAAGAAAAATGAAAGCACCTTGTTTAATCATGTTTAAATATTAGTATTAGTATTATTCCTAAGTATAAAAACCAGAGGCAAAAGTGGTCAAATTTTAGAATGTTAGTAGTCACTCGGGATGACAGCTCTACTGCATAGAATAGTGGATTTACAGTAGTAGTAGCAGAGTAAGTATGAACATTGTCTACTTCCTACCTTCGGTTTGCTTGCTTGTGAAAGGGCATTGTGTAATACAGCCATTACCTTAGGAGCTTTTGTTATCATTAGTTAAACCATATGCATGTTTTAGGACTTTTCCAGATATCTAGTAAAAATCAAGCCTGTTAGCCATGATTGTACTGCCAAATAATTTAGAGGATATGGATCAGTTATGCTTGGAAAAAAACAAAAAATTTTTGAGGATGGGGCATATAGTACGAACATTGCTTATTACATAAAGAAAAGAAAATCATAAGATAAAAGGCTGATGCAAACTGAAAGCTTTGAGACTTAAAGGTAGAAATAACATAAATTTGTTTTGTAGAAAACAAAATAGATAAATCAGGTTGCAAAGACTGATTTCAGTTTTCCTATATGTGTTTTACCCTATGGTAATTATTCTTCTATACATTGGGTTCATAAAATAAAAAAAAAACAAGGACTGGGGATATGGCCTAGTGGCAAGAGTGCTTTCCTCGTATACATGAAGTCCTGGGTTCAATTCCCCAGCACCACATATACAAAAAATGGCCAGAAGTGGCGCTGTGGCTCAAGTGGTAGAGTACTAGCCTTGAGCAAAAAGAAGCCAGGGACAGTGCTCAGGCCCTGAGTTCAAGCCCCAGGACTGGCCAAAAAGAAAGAAAAACAAACAAACTATAAGAGACATGATAGCCAGGTGCCAGTGGCTCACGCCTGTAAACCTAGCTACTCAAGAGGCTGAGATCTGAGCTCTCCATTCAAAAAAAGCCCAGGCATGAAAGTCCATGAAACTGTTATCTCCAATTAACTACCAAAAAACCGGAAGTGGCACTGTGGCCAAAGTACAATCCTGAGTGAAAAGGCTCAGGGACAGCACCCAGGCCTTGAGTACAAGCCCCACGACAGACCCCTCTCCCCCACAAAAAAAAGAGACAGAGAGAGGATAACTAATTACTTAAAACTATACTTTATCTGAAATATTTAGTATAAAAGTCAGTTGATAATAAAGAAAACACATGCCCAGATATATAATATTAAAAACTGAGCAAAAGTAAGAAGGCACATGATGTATCCCAATGAACTGAAGACATTATTGCTCTAGTAGGAATAATTTTACACAATGGGAAAATGAAAAAGTAACTGTATAAATTGCAATGGTTATTACATAAGTTTAAATAATTTGCTCTTTGTTTTCTGTACAACATTATCATATATCCCCAGGATAGCAATGGAGTTTTACCTATTTCCCCCCAATAAATCACTAATTGTTTAAAATTTACCATAAGCAAAAAACAAAAGAAAATAAATAGAAAAACATCAAGTAAGGCAACGTTTACTCTCTTGCTTCAAATGATAAGGTATTCAAAAACTGGAGAAAATAAAAAATTAATTGAAGTAAACTGTTACTATACACATTATTTCTCTATAGTACAATTACAGAGAAGTGACAAATTGTTGATGCTAGCTTTAGCACTCTGTTATTATGCGATGTGAATTCTCAGAGTGAACAGTAAATCTGAAGTAGGCAGAGAGGAAAGAATTAAAGCACTTGGTTTTCTTTAGGGAAAAGCAATGAACGTTATTTTCTAATCCCTTTGTGAATCCAAAAACTAGCTCTTCATGCAAACAAACCAATAATATTCTTATCTATGAGAATTTTAATACTGTTTCATGGTTAAGAACTGATTTGAAAAAATGAACTTCAAATCGATGGATAAGAGATCTTGGGTTCCTGGGAAATGCCGCACTGACAGTGTAAAAAAATGATACTATATAAATGAAACCTCTTTGTTGTGTGAGATAATTCCATCAAAAGCGATCCTGGGAATGGCTGTTACTCTAAAGACTAAAGAGTGGAAATCCAAGGAAGAATAAAAGGTTTTATGGAACTGTTCTCATTAACTGAGGCCTATCTCCATCTTATCTGAAATTCTTATTTAAAAGAAACATTTTAAGATTAGAAAAAGCAGCAGACTACAAAGTAAGAAAGATGTTTATGAGTTCCTTTATCAGAACCTCTCCCTTTCACAATCTCTCTTACTTTTCACCATTATGCCATTTTAGATCTCCAACAGATGTTATTTAGGAGACATGAAACATCCCATCAGTTCCTAATGTTCACTAGTGCCAAGAACAATGGTTCTCTTTGAAAGAAGATTTACATCAATTATTCTCATTTGAGTTTTGCAAGCATAGGACTCCTCAGCATTTTGTAATCAGGAAAGCAAAGTAAAACTTTAATATTTTATGGACTCAATTTCTTTGTCTCTTGTTAGAAAAGTCACATGAACTTGAATGCAACTAGACCTCTTGATCATCAAACTTTATCACCCATGATGGCATTTTCCATGAACAGGCAAACATACTAATGAAAGAGAATGCTTTCTTTCTTCAGTAAATAATATTGGTGCAAACCTGCAATCCCCTTGCTCTATGTGGGAATTATCAGCCTTTGCCTAGTTATATCATGAATGGTGCATAATGATGATAATACTTACTACATAATTTTCTGGAAACAATAATAACATTTCCATTAACATGTTCATTATTTATATCCACACATTTATAGAATCAAATAAGTACTTGAAAAACACAATTATAATAATGAAACAAATATATAATAATAACAAAAGAACATATAATGTATATTAAATATTGTGATGAAGTCTGAAGACAGTTCAATTGGAAATTAAAATATTACCCTGCAGCATACTCATTAATACATGTTCAATGTTGGATCTGAAAGGAGCAAGAGAGACACAGAGAAAAAGAGACAGGAATGGGAGAAGGAAGGAAACTGTGAGAAAGCAGAGAAGGGAGAGAGGGAGGGAGAGCATAAACAGAGAGAGAGAGAGAGAGAGAGAGAGAGAGAGAGAGAGAGAGAGGAGAGAAAGGGGGGAAAGAGAGAGAGAAAGAGCCTTGGGAGTCCAGTATTTGCTTTGTCTGCATTGATAGTTTATCATAACATTACTTTCGAGGAAAAACTCTTTGACTTTGTTTATTCATTTCATTTGCTAAAAACATTTGTATCTTGTAGCCTCTTTAAAATGTCATTAGTCGAATTTTTACTTCTTCAAATACTATTGACCACTCAAATTGATGAAAGAAATGTTTTATTTAAGAGGATGGAGTCTTGTGTTATCTACATGCAAAGATTTTAAATACAAAACATGACAATAAAAGGAAAGAGATTAAAAATGAGGTAAGGCAAACCAAAACTGGTTGTCTGTATTGGGTCTTAAAAAGGTAAAATCAACAATAGTATTTACAGTGCATTTCTGTAAATAAATATACTATTTGTCTAATAACATGGATTACACATAGCATCTGATTATTCATATAATAAGTTACATAAAATTAAAATAACTTATTGAATTGTATTGTTTCTGAAGGTTACTATCATAATTTATGATTATTTTACTGGCTACTTTAAAATAAAGAAACAGCATAACTTGCATTTTAGCACGGCATTCAGATTGGAGGTATGACTCAAGTGGTAGAGCACCATTGTTGAATGAAAAGTCTAAGCAAGAGAGTGAGGCTCTGAGTTCAAGACCCAGTATTAGGACAAAAACAATAGCAAAACCCCACAAGGCTTGTGTTCCTCTTCTTAGCTCTGTGGCTTCTCTCTTGCCCTGTACCTGCCCACAACACTAAATTATTCTTTTGTGTTTTCTGTCTCTATCATTTCTCCTTGCAATAAACTCCAGCCTTTGGACGTAACTGGTAGCCACCTGACTGTTTGATGATTAAACTGAGCTATGATAGAAAGGTAATAAACAGAAGACGCACAGGAAATAAGGAGCTGTCAAGTCTAGAATAGCCCCCTTCCGTGACACATTCAATAAACTTTCTTTAATATGAGGTTCATCGTCGATAAACATTTTTCAACTAGTTAGGAATATTGGGATATTTTTCTTTACATTCTGCAGTTAGAAAAATATTTCAATATTTATTTCATTTGGAAGCATACTCTATTCATTTCTGGGCTTTAGTGTAAGAGAAAAGAAATTATGGATAACCACTTCAGTTTCTACAAATTGTCCAACTAAGATGGAAGAAATTATTGTTCGCAAACTTACATAAAAATGACATGAAAAAAATGAAGACTCTTACTAGAAATACAAATGAAATGGATGAAAATTTTGAACAAATAACACTTGCTGCCACGTGGAATATTACATTTTAGAATATTTGCATATAAAGATAAATTTTAAAGAAAAGTATATGTTTAAATATAATAAGAATAAAACAGATATATGTTAATTGAATGTTCATCAATAATGCATAATTGTTTACGGATTCAAAATGTATGGGCATTTGGAATGAGAACATTTTTTATTACATATTCTGAGAAATTGTTCACGTGTGGAATGATAGAATTTACTTTACTCAGTATTTTACATGTCACAGCTCAGAGGTGCATTTCTTAGGATCAAATAATGATTTGACCTAGCTTGAAATATATACTGGTTTAAATAAACCTTCAGTGCATGTAGAATTCCACAGGGCCTTGAAAAGAAGAAAAAAATGAATGACAAATTAATAAAATGAAATGAAAAGTCAAATGAAGATTTTAAATGTTTACACAATTAAAACACTCAGACAGAAATAGAACTGTTCTATTTATGATTTCTCTAAGTCAAACTTGCTATTAATACTTGTGAAGTATATTCATTATGGTAATGCTTACAGATTCCCTGCATCTAGTTAAATATTCTAAATTCCTGAAAATAATAAAAGGAAATTAATTAGAAACCTTTATCATATCTTTGTTTTCATATAAAGGCACAATAATAATGCTTTGTTTTTTATTTTTTGGCTGGTCCTGGGGCTTGAACTCAAGGCCTGGGCTCTGTCCCTGAGCCTCTCTTTGCTCAAGGCTAGTGTTCTACCACTTGAGCCACAGTGCCACTCCAGCTTTTCCTGTTTATGTGGTATTGAGTAATAGAGCCCAAGGCTTCATGCATGCTAGGCAAGCACTTTACCACTAAGCCACATGCCCAGCCCAATAATATTGCTTTAATACAACACTTTAGGTTTTTTTCTTCAGTGGAAAACTATAAGAAATTTAAATAATAAATAAAGACATATGCTTCTTCTGAAGCTCTATTATGAGCCATGGTCATCATCAACGCCCTAAACATAGCAAAATCTATAGCAATGGTTGTTACAATCTTTAAATCTATAAACTTAGTTGTAACTCTAAGTGATAGTTACTTAAAAATATTTCAGAACTTTCTATGCTTTTTAAAGCCAAGGAACTATGCTTTGTAAATGTACATAAACAGAAATAAACACCTAAGAAGTATAGAAAATGTGATCTGCTCCTCAGAAATGTGGAATTTCTGTTGGAAATATATAAATTAATAAATGAACATATGAGCCACAATACATACAATATGGTAGATTTTGTGCCCATATACAGAACAATTGATGCCAAAATATAAAACTGGCAACAACATATAGACTTGGATATACAGGAAGTTAGGACTGCTAAGGGCAGAGGGAATTTTACACTCCTGGTTTGAGTGGTGGAGACAAGGTTATGGGACTGGAACTTGGTCCTAACAGAAAGAAGTATAAGGAAAAGATGAGACAAATGTAACATTTTTTTCATTAGCCAGCAAAGTAAAACCTATGAACCAAGGCAAAATTACAATTTGTAATAGAGCTCGTTAAGATAGGAGCAGTTTTGTTTGAGAACACTAAAAGCTAAATTTAACATTAAACAAGGAAAGGGTACACTTTTAACAGTTACTCATGTTGGTTAAGAGAGTGTGAAATTTATCTGATAACATTTACTAAGGCACTGTGTGTTGGGCTGTGGGTATATGTAATTAGAAGTAACAAAAATGGCAACTGTGTGTTTGTGTTCATATTTCATTTTTGCAGATGTTTTGTGCAATGTTACCACATTGGACCTTGTAGAGTTTATATGTGAGAAGATAAGACTCACATTAACGAGATTCCACTGTGAAGGACTAAGCAGCCTGGAAGGCACCTGTTGTTGGTCAGATGCTTTCCCCTGTCTAGATGCTGGGAGAGGCAGTTGGTTCTGCTAACAGCTGACCTGCCTTCTCTCACACAAGACTGCCAGGTAATATCTGGTGCTCTTGAACTCTATCCTCAAACAACTTCTCTTCCCCTTGTTTCTGCTAATCTTCTATTCTGCTTACAGCTGTCATGGTCCCTATTAATGTGCACAATTACCTTGTTTATTTCTTTGATTTCTAATTGATCATCCTCATCTAAGAGAGTAAGAGACAGATGAAAATATGTGAAAATTAGTTGATGTGAATATGTTATTATTTTCTTCTTAAAAATATTTTAGAAAAAAGTTGGTAAAAATACTAAACTAGGTTGAAAACATGTTTAGAAACATGGATGTCGCTAGATATATAACAGTAACATTTCTATCTCTATTAAAGTCAGTAATATTATACTATCAATTGTGTAAAAGAAAGATGTAAAAACTCAGTACTTATGTGTCATGTTAGCTTAAGAGCACAGAACATACACTGCAAGAAAAGCTGAGTTAATGAGCACAAATGGCTCAACCTGACCATTTCACATGATGATGATAACTTCAATAACACAATCGGCCACTTTGGGGATGGTAACCATTAAGAAAATCAGACATAAAATAAATAAATAGTCTTGAGTTATAAAGTGTAATGCATTCAATATATTGTCACTTTAGGAGAAAGCTCTCTGAAGTTTAACATCTATTTGTAATAATTGTGGGGGTTTTCCATTCTTCTGTTTATTTCATTTTATTTTATTTTGTCAGTCCTGGGCCTTGGACTCAGAGCCTGAGCACTGTCCCTGGCTTCATTTTGCTCAAGGCTAGCACTCTACCACTTGAGCCACAGCACCACTTCTGGCCGTTTTCTGCATATGTGGTGCTAGGGAATTGAACACAAGGCTTCATGTATACGAGGCAAGCACTCTTGCCACTAAGCCATATCCCCAGCCCCAATAATTGTTTTTAAAGTGTAAAATATTTTTATTTCCTCCAAAATTTCCAAGTTTGTTCATTATGTACTGAGATAATTCTGCAGGAGAAAATCAATACTGTTTACAAATATGACTTCAAATTCACTCTATCCACTATAACTTTAAAAATAATGTACTTCAATTTTGATGATCACCTTAGTAATTTTTGTGTGTATTTTTATAGGTGTAGTTTTGCCCAAACGAGTATATAAACTACATTAAGAATAGATAATACATTTTGGGATTTTTTGACTACTGCTTTTTGTCTGTCTGTCTTTCTCTGTCTCTCTTTTTCTCTCTGTGTAGAATGATCTTTATCCATGTTAAAACATTTTCACTTCATCTAACAGAAATTCCTGTTCAAGCTTTCTCAAATACATGCCATTGCTAGAATGCATAATACAGGGCTTAGTTCTAGAAGATGTCACTCTGTCTCTTGAATCAAGAAAAACACATGAGGGCTGGGATCATGGCTTAGTGGTAGAGTACTTGCCTAGCACACACAAAACTCTGGGTACAATTCCTCAGCACCATATAGACAGAAAAAGCCAGAAGTGGTGCTGTGGTTCAAGTGGTAGACTGCTAGTCTTGAGCAAAAGAAGCTCAGGAACAGTGCCCAGTCTATGAGTTCAAGCCCTAAGGCAGGCAAAGAAAAAAGAAAAAAAGGAATATCTCATGACATTGAGTAGCCATTTTTAAAGAGACAGTGTCTGTGATATCCAGGCATTTCTACTCTGAAGTAAAAGCACATTTTCCAATATTTCTGGAAACAATATTCATTATCTCTGAAATGCTAAACACATAGCTTCATGATTTATAAAAAAAAAAAAACTCAGTGCTCCTACATTTAAGATAGATGGGCAAACAATAAGGGGAAGGAAACATGTCCAACAAAAGTATAGAAAATAATACACACATTCACACCAACTAATTTTTGCATATTTTCATAATTTACATAAATCCTTTTTAGTTTCAATGTTTCACAAGGCACAGTGGTGAGTAATGTTACTAATATGCCCACAAAGAACAGTTAATCCTTTCAGACTCAATAAGTGTTTATAATGATCTCATTAATTAAAAACAGATTTCTAAGTAGCATTATTTGAACCTAATGCATTTCTTATAATACAAAAAGTAGAAAAAATGATTGCTCTAGTTTGACATAACTTTCCTAGATTCAAAAAAGGAACAATTCCATCCATGTTCCCGTTATATTTTCTAATTGAAGAAAAAGCTGCATCTTTTTTCAAGAAATAACTTTAGTAGACTAGACCTTACATTTGATGTATTCAACCCAGGCTAATAAATTCATTTATAAACAAAACTCAGAAAATAATGCTAAATCTGAAGCAATTTTAACATATATAGAACGTTGCCTCCTTAAGTACTATGAATTGCAAATGACATACTTTTGTTATAAATTTCCTCTCTATTAATTCAGCTTTGCAAATTTGAAATTCGAATTAGCATACTGACAATATGGCATGACTAAAGAGTATAATTTCCTGGTAGTCTTATTTTATAAAGCATGAAGTTAGGGATACACACAGCTCACGTTTAGAAAACTTTTGAATATAATATTCTCAAAATCAATGTCATTTGCTGGTTTGGTATAAAGATGCTTATACTTTTGCTCTCTGTGGCTACACTTATTTAAAATCGTGAAAAAGTATCAAGCTACCTAGTAGGATGCCTCTAAAACTCTCGATGTTTCCACTAGCAGAGGGTAAGCTAGTAATATTCAAGCCCATAGCATGAACAAGTGGCTTCAAAACTTTTTGATGGACCAAAAACACTAATAAGATTAATTACTGCCTTTTCTGTATCTCAATCAAATTAGAGTTATCAAAGAGAATAGCAGATTAAATAAGAAAACTGAAGGGGAAAATGAGTCAATTTACCAATTTAATCGGCTAGCTGAGTGAAACAAAGGCCCAGTCATGACAAAATAGAGACACACCATAATCTGGTGTGTGAGGGATGAAACACAGTCATATTTTCTATGACCAAATTGTTACCATTGCTGATTAAGAACATATAGAATTAGAGCCGAAAGTAGACATGAGGCTCAAGTAGGTGAGCACTAGTCTTGAGTAACAAGCTGGCACCCAAAATTAGAATGTATTTATACTCTTACAATTTTGGCCTGTTGAAAATATAATTCTCCTACAATGTGAAACATGGAAGGAGTGACTGATTAAGATGCATTGTACACATAAATGGGTATGCTAAATGTAACACCCTTGTACAATCATTTGAAGATTTAAAAATTCTATTGCTACTATGAATTTTTATTGAATTTATAATTGTATGCACGTATGGGGTAGAATGTAATATTCCAACAGAAAAATACCATGTGCAATGCTTAAACTTAGCTAATTAAATATTAGCCTATCCATCACATCATGATTTATTCTTTTTTGTGGAGGGACACACTTTAAATTGTTTCATTGCTAATTTAAAATTTACACAACTAAAAATACAAAAAAAACCATTTACACAACTAGATGTCTCATTAGCACAGAAGGTAGTGTGCCAGTCTCATAAAATTTATATTACTCATTTGGATGCTCGTGGCTCACTCCTGTAACCAATTCAAGCTACTCAGAATGCTGAGATCTGAGGACCATGGTTCAAAGCCAGCCCAGGCAAGAAAGTCTGTGAACCTTGTATCTCTAATTAAACACCAGGAAACTGGAAGTGGTGCTGTGGCTCAAAGTGGTAGAGTGTGAACCCTTGAACAAAAAAGCCCAGGGACAGTGCCCAGGGCCTTAAATTAAAACTCCATGACTATGAAAAAAAAATCGCATTACTCTTGATTATAGTTACCTTCTGTGCCACAGATTTCAAAATGTATTTCTCCTATCTCACTGAAATGTGCTACACTGTAACCTGAAAGTCTCCATGGTCCTTGCCATGTGGTCTTTTATTGTCTCATCTTAATGACTATTTTAATAATTAGAAGCGCTTTCCTAGTTAACATCTGGCTTTGCTAATGTTCCCAAAAGGATTTTAACCACAAATTACTTTAAGAAAAGTTATCAGTTCTTTGATACTAATTCTAGGTGGTCATTACTGAATTACAGAATAGGGGAGCTGCCTAGGGAAGATTGGCTTCTAGGTAAATAGTCAGGATTTTAGAATAAATTAGTCAATTCAATATTTAAAGGTATTATTTAAGCCCTAAATTGACTCAACATCTTAAAATCGCTGGTTGTTCATGCTGATTTGCATTTTGTACTTTGTTCTAGCAGGAACAAAGTAGTAATTTTGATGTAATGGTTAGCTTATAAAAAGTAACAGAGTAGTAACATAACTCAGCAATCTCTACAAATACCTGTGTGTTTTCTTTTCTAAATAAAGTACAAGAATGCATAATAATGTGGTATAAATTTACAACTATTTACAGAGTATTTGCATTTTGTTACATATTATCAGGGATAAAGCATACAGGAAGTTAGATGCAAACAGAAAACATGATAACAGACACGCATCTTAGAGTTTTGATATCCATGGGGTCCTAAAATCAATCCCCCATCTATACCAAAGTATATGTATAAATCAACTTATCTTCTCTGCTAAACTGTAACCATAGAAGAAAGAGAGCTGAATGCAAACAAGAAAATAAATAATTAAAGGTAAGTGTAATCTATATGTTGTAATTCATTTTGCTCAGCTTTCTGCTCGTTAGGCAACGAGCCATGTGAACACAACACAGGAGGCCCAGGTCCAATTGTAGGAAACAGACTGTAAAGATATAATCTGAAAAATGAGCCCAGTGCTAATCATTCACACCTGTAATTCCAGCTACTCAGGAGGCTAAAACCTGAGGATGTTGGTTCAAAGCTGGCATGGGAAGGAAAGCCTTTGAAACTCTTTATTTTCTATTAACAACAAAAAAGCCAAAAGTGGTGCAGGGGTTCAAGTGGTGGAGTTTTAGCCTTAGGCCAAAAAAAAAAACAACCCCACAAACCTAAAGAACCAATGCTCAGGTACTGAGTTCAAGCCCTAGTACTGGCATAATTAAAAGAATAAGGAAGGAAGCCAGGGAGGAGAGAAGGGAGGGAGAGAGGGAGAAGAAAGGAAGGAAGGAAGGAAGGAAGGAAGGAAGGAAGGAAGGAAGGAAGGAAGGAAGGAAGGAAGGAAGGAAGGAAGGAAGGAAGGAAGGAAGGAAGGAAGGAAGGAAGGAAGGAAAGAAGGAAGGAAGGAAGGAAGGGAAGGAGGGAGTGAGAGAGGGAGGGAGAAAGGGAGGGAGGGAGGGAGAAAGGGAGGGAGGGAGGGAGGAAAGGAAGGAGTGAAAAAAGGAAGGAGGGAACAAAGGAAGGAAGAAAGAAAGGAAGAAAGGAACGAACGAACGAACGAAAGAAGGGAGGGAGGGAGGGAGGGAGAGAGGAAGGGAGGGAGGGAAGGAAATTGAACCTGATATTTACCTCATTTCCTTCATGTCTTACATCTTAACTTCAGATCCCCACAGATCACTCTGTTTAAAGTTTTTGATCATAACCTTGACCCCTTCCCATATACTCTGAAGTAAGCATCCCCTCTGCTGTTTTTATTTTGTACTGCATTTGTCATATTTATATGTATTTTATAATTTGCTCTCTATTTATGCTTATCATTGTTGTCAGGAAGTCTTGACCAGCTGCAAAGCTTGCTCCATATTCAGTTATAGACATATATCAACTCCCTAGCACAGGGGTGACATACTAGAAGAAAGCTAGCAATATTGATTGATTTCATGCACGGATAAATGTTCAAGCCATACCCTTAGGACATCACGTACAGAAGCGTTTGTGTTCTGTCATTTTAAGGTTTCTAATCAATGTGCTTATCTAAAAGTTATCTTTAATGTAATATTAAAAAAGGTGACCCAAAAGAAAATTCAGAATATCTCACTCTGTTTACAAACTGCAGGTTTTTTATTTTAAAAACTCAATAGAATTGTCTGTGATATCAATGCATGAAACATATGGAAGAAAGTGAGGTTTTCAAATAAAGGCCAAGATACATTCAGACACAATCAGAAGTGCTGACTTTAAGAAAGTTGACAGGAATCAATGAATTCTAGACAGATTGATTTAATGCACTGCAGGTTCTTAGCAGCTAGATGAGAATGTCTAATTGATAGTTACTCAGTTCTTAAAATTGGGCTTATGCCATAGGCTGACATATTAACATAACACCAAATCGCTCTTGTTCTAATAGCTAATAAAACAATTACAGTAAAGACTAATCATTCTTATTCTTGCCTAAATCAGACATGATGAGCTAATATCATATTTTGAAGAACTCTCTGCACACTAACTATGCCAAAATTTAATGAAGTGGCAGAGATCTCAAAATACACAGAAATTACACTGAGAAGTTGGTCAATCGGTATGTTCACAATGCACATGTGTCTATGAAGTTCCTAGCAAGGAGGTAGAAAATTGCATTTATACAGCAAATCTCATCACTTGGAAAGTATGTTGAAACATTTTTAAAAGCATACAGTGGGACAGTAACCATTGCCAAACTGATTCACCCATTATTTATTACAAACTGAGACAAAATGTTACATGTATTAGAGCAATTTAGCCTAACACTGATGGCTCCCATCTGTTATCCTAGTCACTCAGGTGGCTGCAGTCTAAGGACTATGATTTGAGGACAGTCCTAGTCCTGTCAAAAAGTTTGTCAGAATTATCACTTAATTAACCATCAGCAAGCCAAACATGGAATGGTGCTTCACATAATAAAGTTCCCACTTTTGGCAAAACAAACAAACAAAGAACCCAAAGATCAGAGTTCAGGCAGTGACCTCAGACCCCAGGACAGGTACACAGAAAACAAAAACAAAACAAAGAGAAAAATAGACAAAAAATTTAGAGCAATTTTATATAATCATAGGAAAACCACCAATGAGATTAATACTAATAGTAATTAACAAATTAAACTTAATGAAGTATACAACTTCAAAACTCCTAAAGAAAATGTGAGCCAAGCCCTTACAAATTCAAGACTATGTTATTAAATATAAATATAAAGTACATGCTAATGAAAGTAGGATGCTTTTAAAACTTTAAATATATTTGCCTCTAAGAGAAATTTAGAGCTTATATGTATGGCCTGAGTAAGTTCACACAATGACTGGAAGGAAAATTCATATTTAAAAATCTTTCACATTTATTTTTTAAAAAACTCTTCTATACAACATAATAAATAAGTATAAAGATTGTCTTTGGGAATTAACTGAATGAAAATACTTTAATTTTCTCACTGTCAGTATACAAGAACTTCACTGTAATACTTTGGCTCTTTGCTTTCAAATATTTTAATCAAATTATAATGCAGTAATTCAAGCTCTTCCATATGTGCTATGAAGAAGCATTTATTTATATAACTGGTGTGAACAGACATTTTTCTCCTCTTAATGTAATTTTGCAATGGGCAACATTGCTACTTGTCTATATCCATTCATCTTCTGTCTTACTAACACAGGTGATACCTAAAAAATGATTCTTTGATGCTCATTGCAAGAACTATTATGATTATAGGCCTGTACCGATAATCTCTGAATTTTTTTAAGTTCTCCTAATAAATCTATTCAGGGTAGAAGTAGCATATTTCACAAATCTTCAAAACTTATTTACAGTTTCATATATTTCATGCCAGTATTTTCTGAGGATTCTAATTTCTAATGAGTTCAAAATATGTAGCAATGTCTTCACAAAATTTATATTGATGGTGATTTATAATCTCAAATATTCTGACATTCATGTATCTGAAACCTGATATTGATTTATTTGTAAAGAACAATTTATGGCAAATATTGACAGCTTTGTGAAAACACAAGCAGATATAAGAACTATTCATGAACTACACAATTTCTGCAAGATATTTTTTCCTTCCAAAAAATATTATCTGCAAATCACAAACATCCATTCTGTATGTGTGAACACTGTTTATATAAGCTAAAACTGCAACCTAGGACCTAAAAACATATTTTCTAGTCAAGGATAAACTCTTCTAATTCATAAGTATTAACTTATGTATAATATCAAGTGAAAATAATAGACAATGTTTCTAGGTTCTGGGGAAAATTACACTACAGATGAATCACATTCTTCCAAATAGATATATAGCTCAACACCCTTAAAATGCTTTACTTATTTCTAATTTGTTTGTTTAATGTATTTTTCTCCTGCATTTTTCACATGGAGAATAGCCAAACA
Organism: Perognathus longimembris pacificus; assembly: GCF_023159225.1. Classification (NCBI taxonomy): domain Eukaryota; kingdom Metazoa; phylum Chordata; class Mammalia; order Rodentia; family Heteromyidae; genus Perognathus; species Perognathus longimembris. The sequence goes on from NC_063184.1 coordinate 23,618,391, forward strand.
TTTGTAACTACAGTTATGGCTATTTTCCCTAATAAGTTTCCAGACATGTAGTCAGTAATTAAGTTATTAGTTACTTATGATGGTTATATCTTAGAATATACTTAGGAACTATGGAATCTTCGTGACAGATTACTTTTCAGTCTTAAGGACCCAAATCATAACAAACACTTCCTTAATAGGATTGTTCAAGGACCCTTTACTAAGAAGGCTTCACTCCTTCACCTTAATTCAGTCCTGGAGACTCTATTATTGAGTGCCACATGTGTGCACAAGCTAGAAATAAAGATTTCTATGAGGAAGATTATGTTGATGGCTTCATCTAAAAGGTATTTTTTTGGGGGCGGGGGGCAGTCCTGGGCCTTGGACTCAGGGGCTAAGCACTGTCTCTGGCTTCTCTTTGCTCAAGGCTAGCACTCTGCCACTTGAGCTACAGTGCCACTTCTGGCCGTTTTCTATATATGTGGTGCTAGGGAATCGAACCCAGGGCTTTATGTATACGAGGCAAGCACTCTTGCCACTAGGCCATATCCCCAGCCCCTAAAAGATATTTTTTTTAATTTCTGTGTTGACAAAATGAAATACTTTTGGTGTAAGAAATTAAGAACACTGTGAAGTATGTAAAGGCAACTATCAAGGAGGCTAAAGACAACTTTGTTTGTAAACCAAACTGTTCACTATGTGGTTATTTCCCCAGAGGTACCATTCATTCCTCAGTAACCAATTCTTACAAGCAGCTACTGATAGCCTGACGTAAATCTGACAGCACTATATGAGATCCAGGCATTTTAATTTATGTTTAGTCATTCAACAAGTTAAAATTCAGGCTCCCAAGTAACATTTCCTTAAAAGGAGTGAAATGGAATATTTGAGTCTAAATGTATAAGTGTTTGCCCCCATCTTTGTATTAAGAAAAGATTACTGTAAATGAAAGCCCAGACTCTCATAAAGGTCATGTGATTGTAAACAAATAGCTTTAACTTCATGAATTCAGTTAATTTACTTAAAATGGAGGACTCTGAAATACAGGAATTCTAATTCACCTATTACCCCTGGGTGGTATGAAGCTATAAGAGTGAAATACAATCTGGTCGAGATTCAATCTTATTGAAAATATGTCTGACTTGCATATTTAGAAATTCAGAGGTTCTTACTTGTAGAATATATATTGGGCATATATTCAAACCAATAATACATAGATATGTTTTGAAAAAATTAAACAAGGGAAAAGCAAGTTGATTTTTTTTTCTTTTTTTGCCAGTCCTGGGGCTTGAACTCAGAACCTGGGCACTAAGCCTCTTCTTGCGTAAGGCTAGCACTCAACCACTTGAGCCACAGCACCACTTGTGGCCTTTTCTGTTTATGTGGTACTAAGGAATCGAACCCAGGGCTTCATGCATGCCAGACAAGCACTCTACCATTAAGCCACATTCCCAGCCCAACAACTTGAAAAGAGATAAATACTGAATCTCTTGTGGTAAATTCTTTGATAGCATTATAAAAATTATTTTCTTTCAAAAATAAATGTTGACATTGTTTAATATATAACTGAAATTCAAGATATATAGAACATTGATATTTAGGATATTTATCTATCTGGAATATACATTAAAACAAATCACTTTGACAATAAATAATTATTTAGAAAAAAAACAAATAGGATAGAAAAATTTTAAAGTGTTGCATAGATCTTAGTAATTTTTTTAATTAGGTAAGCCAGGCATAGTGGTTCCACTCGTTGGTAGGTACAGATAGTGGTTGAGGGCAGATGGGACATTAAAGTTCTTGAGATATCTCAACTATCTCAGTCAATGACCGAGGGGAAAACACAATGGCAAGGCACAGTGGCATGTGTGTATGTCACTTCAAGCACGGAAGGGAAGTGCAAAGAGAAAGGTGGTACTACAGGCTGGCCTGCACAAATACAGAATGACACCCCAACTGGAAAATAATCTGTGCAAAAATGGGTGGCTCAAGTAGTAAATTTCCAGCTTTGTATATGTAGTGCCCCTCTAAAGTGAATCTCTGTACCATCAAAAACAAAACAAAACAAAAATAGCAAAAAAGGTCAGGTGCTGGTGGCACTTGCTTGTAATTTTAATCTCCTGGGAGCCTGAGATTGAAGGATCACAGTTTGAAGCCAGCCTGGGCAGGAAAGTTCTTGAGATTCTTATCTTCAATTAACCACCAAAAAGTAGAAGTCATGCTGTGGCCCAAAGTGGTAGAGTACCAGCTTTGAGCAAAAGAGCTCAGGGGCAATGCTCAGGCCCTGAGTTCAAGCTTCAGGATTAACAAAGGAAAGAAAAAGAGGCGGGAGAAGGAAAGAAGCAAGGAAGGAAGGAAGGAAGGAAGGAAGGAAGGAAGGAAGGAAGGAAGGAAGGAAGGAAGGAAGGAAGGAAGGAAGGAAGGAAGGAAGGAAGGAAGGAAGGAAGGAAGGAAGGAAGGAAGGAAGGAAGGAAGGAAGGAAGGAAGGAAGGAAGGAAGGAAAGAAGGAAGGGAGGGAGGGAGGGAGGGAGGGAGGGAGGGAGGGAGGGAGGGAGGGAGGGAGGGAAGGAAAGAGAGAAGACACAGAAATATTTAAAAATATTTCTGCTAAAATCCAAAACTTTTTAAAATTCTCAATGAAAGGCAAGTAGTTCTACATTAAATATGTCAATACAGTTTGCTAAGCAACAGAAAAAATGACATCCTCTTTTATATTACTTAATCTATTAAGGATTTGCAGATAAGCATGCCTTATCATTACACTATGTGGCTTCAAAACACTTGACATTATCTGTATTCTGTTCCTCTGGTCAATAAAGTGCTAGCAATGACAACGATTAAATGTTTACATAGAAGGAATAATCACTGAGTTAGATTCGGAATGAAGATAGTACCTTTCCTACCCAGGAGGAAGTTTAAAGTCATAAGCCTAAGGACGTGTAAATTTCATAGCTCTTTAAGGAAAGATGGTTATGGCTGAGCAGACCCTGGTTGTTCATGCCTGTCATCCTAGCTACTTACTCAGAAGGCTGCTATCTGACGCTCTTGCTTCAGAGCCAGCCTAAAGGAGAAAGTCTCTGAGAGTCTTGTCTCTAATTCAGTAACAGGTAAGACAGAAATGGAGTTGTGTCTCAAATGTCAGAGCATGAGCTTTGAGCAAAAAACCAAGTACAGAGCCTCGGCCCTGATTTCAAACCCCAGGACTGGCACAGACACATACAATGTTTATATAACATAAAAGTAAGAAATCATAAAAAGAATCTTTTTTGAAACTTTTGCCTAGATTAAACAGTAGATATCAAAATTTAAATAAAAGAAAAGCAGAGTATGTCAGTTTTTAAAAAACTAGTATTACTAGAAGCAATAATTGTACTAAAACATGTTTACTACCATATTTTGACAGTTCAGTGAGTATTTCACAGGAAGAAAAATACTAACTTCCAATTAAATTACTTTCTAATGCCTGCACTCAAGCCTAAGAGCTAAAATATTATTGTAAATATTGTAAATTCATCTGCAATGCTGTGTTTCCTCTTGTGTGCCTGCAAGTAAAAATAATGGGTTTGGCCCTTGGTGACTGCAAAAATAATCACTTTATTGAATTGTTAACAAATAAATTACTATTTCTAAACAATAAATTGTCTTGGTATTCTCCTATGTATCTTCCACATATCTGAAAATGTGCCAGTTCAAAAGAATGCATTACAAATATTGGTTTAAAAAATATTAATAAGGCATTGGTAGGCTAGTTGGTGCCTGTGATTATCTTTTTCAGTTCTAGAAGGTATTTCTGTGGATTGTTTAAGAGCAAAAGATGAATAATGAGCCACTAATCTCTATTTAAGTCAATACAGGGGCTCAACAGCTGCTAAAGTAAATGGACTGTTGAGGTCTGAATACCAATAACGAAGAGAAAAATGGCGTTACATGGCTACTTACATCACAGCCTAGAAGTTCAGTCTGTGTGGATTTATCCACCCTTGAAGCAAATGCCTTCTGTAAATGCTGGACTTTTTCCTGAAAAAAAGAATCACATCATGGGTGAGTCATGAATGCCTACACTCATAGTCCCCACCTGTTTAAAATTAAATTAGTGTGGGATTCATGAACTTCTTCCTGTTGTTGATGCTTCTCAACTGAGCTCAAAACTTAGATATTCATTTTCCAGGTCATAAATGTGCCAATTTACACAACTTTTCTTCTGACGAGAACTACTGAGTCTGACGCATAGTCAAATATGAAAGACGTGCTTTACTGAAAGCCGACATTCAATGCTTAATGCCTTGTTGTCTTATCATTAGTAAACTAGCAATATGTTGCCAATCATTTCAGAACATGTTTATTTAAAACCAAATGCATTTTCAATAAATGATTTAGGAAGGGAATTAAAAGCATTTGGAGTGTGTTAAATGTTTACTTAAGAAATAGCCCTGTTTACAGCTGGAGAAGTGTGCCCATTCTAGGGTGGGGATTTCACTGGGGACTGGGCCTGGCCTCCTTTACGGCACTGCCAGTGGTAGCCACAGAGTGAATGTAGGCAGACATGGTGGTGAGCCCTTCATTCTCTCTGCTCCCTGGCCCTGTGGTGCTAGGACCTCTCCCCACCTCCATCATTCCCTTCCAGGAGTCTCAGCTACTCAACATATCACTTGTCCCTATCCTAGAAAACCAGTGTTAGGAGCAATAATATTTTTATTTTTGCTTGGGAGCTTGGGAGCCTGCTAAGGAGGGGACCCTAACTACCCTTGCCTTGTTCCCAACCAGGGTTCTAGCCCTCTTTCCCCGAGTACCTCCAGCCTGTCCTTCCCTCCCGGGTACTGCTGGCTCTTGTCCTAGGTGGATCTCTTGGTTATTCCTCCCTTTGACTAGCTCTTCCCCTCACCCCCGCCCCCCCACCCTCCCGCCAAATCTGTCTGGTTAGCCCCAGACTTAGCCACTGGGAGTCCAAGGTCTAGCAAGCTCAGAACAGTGAAGCTTTGTTACTCAACTGCCTAGGCCAGCAGATTTGGGAGGTGGAGGCCCAGAGATACTGCCTCTGACCCTCACCTGCCTCACCCCAGCTTTGAGGTCAGGGACTCCTGTCTGGAGAATGCTCTTGGCCAGAAGCCTGGAGGGGAGAGGGAGGGAGAGAGAGGATCCACAGCTCCCATTTAGGAATGAACCCACCTCAGTTGCCTGAGGCCCCCCTTCCTAGGGCCGCACAGGGTACCTGAAGTTACACACACACACACACACACACACACACACACACACACACACACACACATTGTTTTTCCCAGTCAAGACCATACGAGGAAAGAAGCTGATTTGGGGGCATTTTAGAGAAATCTTGTGCCCGGGAGCTTCTTGCCCTCAGCGGGGGAGGGCATTCCAGTGGCCTCCTGACTTGAGTGGGGCAGATTTGGTTGTGAGGGAGGTTTTAAGCTAGGCAAAGGTTAGTTTAAAATACTAGTTAACTGATTTTCTCTTTATTTTCTTTTTTTTTGCAGAGAAGCTGGTAATGTAGGACCTACATGTGAACAACTTTATATGAATTTTTTTTGTACGTGGTTTACTTGGGTTGATATAATACATTATATTTAAGTTCCTTGAACATTGGATCCCCTAATGTGTGAATGACTGAGGCTTTGTAAATTAAGGGACTTTTGTGTGACTAAAGTTATTTGATGAGGGTCAAAGAAGCCATACGTGATTGGGGGAAAAAAATATTTGGGTGTAACATTTTAAAATTTCTTTACTCTCCCCAGGAACGAATTTTCAGGATAGTAGTTGACAGTCAAAACAAATAAACAGCCAGGCACTGGTGGCTCATACCTATAATCCTCCCTACTTTCAAAACTAGGCTGAGCAGGAAAGTCCTTGAGACTCTTATCTCCAATTAACCACCAGTAAACTGGAAGTGAAGCTGTGCCTCAAAATCGGTGGAGCACTAGCCAGAAGCAAAAGAGTTCAGGGACACAACGAGGCCCTGAGGTTTAGCCTCAGGACAGAAAGAAAGCAAGAATGCAAGCAAGCAAGCAACAAAGAAAAAGGGAAAGGAAAAAAACAACTTATTGTTTGAACTATAACACACTTATATATTTAAATATTTACTGAGGCTTCTATTAAGGGTAAGGAAGGGAATCAGTGGTGGAGGGGAGAGGAGGGAAGGGGAGACATTTTGTGTGGATGGAACAGGAAGCCCTTGTCAGAAATATTGGGGTGTGTGTGTGTGTGTGATAGAACATTGCTTACATAACATAAAAGTAAGGAATAATAAAAAGAATGCCTTTGTAACCCTCCCTCAGGTTCAACAATAGATAACAATTTAAATTAAACGCATCACTACTAGCCATATGGTTCAATATTTTCCCTGTGCAGTACTGACTGTCAGAAGACCCAGCTGGGGCTGCCTCATGTCAAGCCACTGCTTATACTAAGGATACACTAGGCAGTGCACCACATCTCCCTTTTGTAACTGTTCCCTAGAGATCTGAAATGCTGGCATCTGCTACCAGTTCACAATATGTCCAGGTAAGTCCACAGAGTCATCCAAGCAATGGCCCTGGGTAGCTGGCTGCTGGAAAACATAAGCTTGAATATTCCTTGAGTTGATTACATATGGGTTCAGTGGCTGAGGAATAGAACTTGGGTAGATATAAGCTAGGCTGGACTTGAGCCAAGGCTGGCTCCCTCTATATTGCTCAGTGACTGCACAGAATGTCCAAACGCAATCTGTAATTTGAACATCCTTTTCCAAGTCATGAGCAGAGTGTAATTGCTTAGTGAGTCTCCGCTCGTGATTTTGGCCTGAGACTCACAAATGTCAGCAGCTGGCTTGTTTACTGAGACACTTCCACTGTGATGCTCCCCACACCTCAGGAAAAACACTAGGAGTTGGTTTTTTTAAATGGCAGAAATGAGCAGAAACTGGAGATTCATTTTATGTGTGTATATTTAAAAATGAGTCAGAAGAGTACAGGCAAACAGAGAGAAGAAATGTCAGTAATCAATAAAGCAAACACGTAGAAAATGACTTGTTTTTGTTGGACCTCAGGATTCCTGAACTAGGAAATTTCCCAACAGCTTTTCTCCACCACTTTTTGAATTACGTGTACGTGATTTTTTTTAAATAAGAAATGTGGCTACATTTATAACCCAGGACCCTTTATATTGTTCTAGATTACCTAGCTAGGTTATATAAGCTGAAAATGAATAGATTTAAGAAAGAAATCAGTCAAGAATATGTATAAGGAGTAAATATCATTACAGATTGAAATTATTATGAATAGTCATACCAGATGGTTACATATGACAATCTAGAGGCAAAGCATATGGAGTTTTGATTTGTTTTTTTTCCTATTAAATAAGAATTTTATCAGGATCTACACTTTTATTCTAATATCATTATTGTAGTTGCTAGGTTTGTTCAAACAACACATTGCACTATTTGCACTTACCAGAGAAGTTTTAATAATAGTGCATTAAGCAAATATTTATTTATTTCCCCACTGAATTTGGCTGGCTAATGATACATTTCTTATAGCACAGGGCTTTTACCCATAAAGTGCATCCAATTAAGAAAATACTTTTAATGGGGGAAATGAAGACAAGAACCTTGAGTGAGATATATTAGATATTAGGAAGCTTCTTAGAAGTTAAGAACAGCATGTCGATTTTATGGCATTTGTCCTTCCATCTTGAAGACATCAAGTAATTCCATCTGTGAAATATATTTCACAGAAACATCTTCACATTCTATGTACTGCCTGTCGTGTTCTAGCTCACTCCTGCAAGCAGGGGCTGAGAATCATGATTGTGTATGGGTGTTGGTTGTGTTCAATAGAGCACCAGCTTATTGCAGTAGCATCTGCACTGGGTTACAGAGATCTCCTTCCAAGAGTATGCCTACTCAGAACCTGAGAATATGATCTTATTTTCAGTCAAGATCTTTGCAGTTATAACCAGGATGGTCCAGGAAGAAGCTCATGGGCTCTTGCACTGGGTGGGAGGATGGCCACTTTCCTGTGGCCACAATAACTCCAGTGGGTCACTTTGATTCAAACAGCAATGACGGGGACCTCATATGCCTGTATTGCAACCTAAATTTTCTACTTTGTGGTTGGTTGTGCAACTAGGAGGACAAAGAATGATTTTGTTCCCTTTTATACTACATGGCACACTCAAACATGTTGGATCAATTTGAAATAACAAAGTACAGATATTGTTATTAGGAAGATCAAGCAGAGTTCCATCAGTGTTGACCAATAGAAAAGGCATAAATCCTCAATTCAACTTTGTAAGTTATTTCTCTTTTAAGAAAATGTGCTAATCACCAGTCTCTCACACCTGTCATTTTAGCTACTGCAGAGACTGAGTTGTGAGAATCATGGTCCAGAGCCAAAGGGGGAAGAAAAGTCCATGAGATTCTGAGCTCCAAGTAATGACGGGAAAGCCAGAAGTGGAGCTGTGGCTCAAATGGATGACTCTCCGGACTTACCTAGACATACTGTGAGCTGGTAGCAGATGCCAGCATTTCAGATCTGTAGGGAGCAGTCAGAAAAGGGAGATTTGGTGCATTACTTAGTATATCCTTAGTATAAACAGAGGCTTGACATGAGGCAGCCCCAGCTGGGTCTTCTGACAGTCAGTACTACTGAACAGGAAAACTGTTGAACCATAAGACTAGAATGATAGCCTTGAACAAAAAAGCTAAGGGACAGCAGAGCCGACTTTACCCTTCAATTTTGCTCTGAGTGCAAGCTCTAGGAATGGAAAAACCAACAACAACAACAGAAATCTTGTATCATGAAAACCAAAAACTGAGCTGCCATGAAAGTTTGAAATTATGTTAGAGATTCTTCAAGCTTTTGATTGATTGATTGATTGATTGAACATTTATAGAGGAAGACTGGGATGTAACAGCCTCTTCAATTAATCACTGGTTTCAAAGTAAAAGGTATTTTAAAGAAAATTCATTGTAGGGGCTGTGAGCATTTTATTTTATGGTATTGATACAATTTCAGTATATATATATTAATTTTTTCTTATAATAAAGTGTGAAGTACCACAGAATTCTTCAAGGCAGCCATTCATTTCTAGTAATGTGCTGATGACAACATTCTCTACAAGCATAATGCAGACAAGAAGATGCAGGAACGCTTGCAGAGTCAGCATAGTATGACAGGCTGACAATCAACTAGTAAACAAAGGACAGCATGAATCACACTTCACCAGACAACTTGAACACACTGATCAAACTTCACTGACCAGCTCAAGAAACCTTGAATGCTGTAAAATACATTATCCTTCAATTTTCCTTCAGCACATTCATAAGCAAAAACAGAACAAGTACAAAATGACATACAACCCCAAATCTAACATGGTCATAAGCCTGAAGAAGATTAGATGTGACTAGAGGAATTACTGGGTTGCTCCAGATGCCTGTGTATTTATTTATTAAATAGAGATGGTGGGCAAAGACCCTGAAAGCTGGAATTTCTCAATTCTGAAATGTTTCATGAGTATCCAAAATGTATCCATTCATTTATTAGTAATTATGTAACATTGAACTATAGGAATTAGATTTGCAATTAGAAATAGAATAAACCATTATTGTGCTGTAATAGTACACTATTCTGAGCCCAGAAGCTTCTCTTATGATAGGATTACATCCCAATAAATCTGTTGTGAGCTGTAAATATAATGAGTCAAAAACACATGTAATATGACTAACTGCTGAACAGCACAGTTTAGGCACACATCGCCTTTGGATTGTTTCTACCTCCCTGGAGATCACATGACTGAACGTGATGGCAGCTAGCCCGCTCACACTGCCCAGAATGCCAGCACCATCACCATGTGTCCCTCGAGCCAAGGAACATCAAGATTCAGGTTGTTTTCTATTTGATGACTGTCATTCTTGCACCACTGAAAACTCAAATACACCCATCAATGAAACTGATCTTCAGTAAAGGCAACCTGCATTTTGATTTTCCAAATAACAATTTCTAGGACACTTCTGTCTCACTGGAGCCAGTGAGCCTTGTTTATGCAGAGCTCAAGTCTTGACAGTAACGTAATTCCACCTTGCAGTTTGCACAAGAGGCTCTGTGCAAAAGACTGTGACTTGTACACTCCAGATAACCTCATATGTAGCCTTCCTATGTACTAAACAGCGCAGGTGGTTCCAATGCTCATGTCCATAAGGAGAATTGAACTCTCTACTCCTCAGGAAGAGAGAAATTTGCAATCGAAAGAGACCTATTCAATGGAAGGGCAAATATTACAAAGAAATTAGGAGTTTGCAAAGGCTAAGTACCTAGTGGTTAGGTACTAAATACAAGTCTTTAAGACCAGAGTTGTTTCCTGTTAGAAAGTCATTTTAACTTTAAAAAACTGAAATTTTGAATATAAATTATATGTGTGATGATAATCTGTGTGAATTTATTATAATACCTTGGCAATTATTCTTAATTACTTTCATTCAGATCACTGGAGAGTATTTTTTTTACTCAGGCTCTTTTTCCTAATGAATAATACTTAAATATAAAATAATATTAAAGCACACTACTCTTAAAACCAGACAATATGTTGAAAATGTAAAATTGTTTGTTTTTTGAATTTTTATTATTTTGTTTACGATTGTGCCAATACGTTTGCTGGAGTTCTGGAGCCTCATATGCTTGCTTAGCTTTTTGCTCAGAGACAAAGGTCTACCACTTGAGCCACACCTCCAGTTCTCTCTCTCTCTCTTTTTTTTTCTGGTTGCTTAGAGATGAGTCTCTACATTTGTCTATCCCAGTCTGGCTTCCAACCCTGATTCTCAAATCTCTGCCTCCTAAGTAGCTAAGTTTATAGGTATGGGTGAGATATGTCTAACTAAAGCTCTATTTATTATACACACAATATTCCCACACAGTCACTTAAAGATACCTAAAATTAAAAATATAATTTCCTTCTCCACCACTGTAGTTTCACTGATTTACATTCTTCCCTGTTTCAACTTTTATTTGTTTTTGAGATTAGAACAACTGTAGATATAATTTCCTGTCTGGTGACTTGTTATACTTAGATACTTGTGAAAAAAAATTAACATCCTTTATCTCTTTCTGCTTTACCCAACCTTAAACAGAATTGACTCTGTATAGATCTAGTGATGTCAGAGGCTTATGAACCAAAGTTGACTCCTCATAACAAGAATTCATTAGTCAGCTACAGCTCAGCAAGCCCAGATTATGAAACATAACATGACACTTACCATTCTTGTTCATATTACAACTAAAAGCTTTCCAACTTTAGATAGTTTATACCATAAGTCATACGACCTACCGGACATACACACTGCCATATCCTCCCTGAGCCCAAATCAAAGCATATTCTAAACACAATGTGTCACCTTTTATTATGTTTTAGGTCCCCTTTGTCCCTGACAGACATGGAAGTATTTCCCAGTAAAGACACCATGAGTGGGACTGGGAATATGGCGTAGGGATAAAGTGTTCGCCTTGTATACATGAAGCCCTGGGTTCGATTCCTCAGCACCACATATATAGAAAAAGCCAGAAGTGGCACTGTGGCTCAATTGGTAGAGTGCTAGCCTTGAGCAAAAAGTAGCCATGGATAGTGCTCAGGCCCTGAGTTCAAGCCCCAGTACTGGCAAAAATAAAAGACACCATGAGTGGGGCTGGGCAATTCTCATGCCATGATCCTCTCTTCCAAGTTCTAAGACATCTTCAGAAACCCCAGATACATCTTTCCCTCTGTGCTCACAACCAGAGGTTACTCAGGTCCTCAGTCAACTGAATGAGTGTTCTCCAAAATCACTGCAATATCCTTTCAAGTCTATGCCTTCCTCCAGCTTCCTGTGGCTTAATGTATATATTGTGTTGCGGCACAACACATCTTTCCAAAATAAAATGAGCTCATGCTCGACAGATTCCTTACAAACTTGAGACTAGAGGAATGGTCTATCTCTTCCCAGGACAGTATACAACACACTTGCTCAAAAAATACTACTTCCAATGGGCACTGTTGGCACACAACTGTAATCCCAGCTACTCAGGAGGCAGACATCTGAGGATAACAGTTGGAAGCCAGCTGGGCAGGAAAGTTCCATAAGACTCTTTTTTTTAATTTAATTTAATTTTTTATTTTTATTGTCAAACTGATATACAGAGCGGTTACAGTTTCATACGTTAGGCATTGGATACATTTTTTGTACTGTTTGTTACCTCCTCCCTCATTCCCCCCTCCCCGCTCCTCCTTTCCCTTTCCCCCCATGAGTTGTTCAGTAGATTTACACTAAACAGTTTTGCAAGTATTGCTTTTGTAATCGTTTGTCTTTTTTACCCTGTGTCTCTCGATTTTAGTATTCCCTTTCATTTTTCTAGTTCTAATACCTGTGTACACGGTTTCCAATGTACCCAGATAAGATACAGAAATAGTGCAGGTACATCCACAGGAGGGAGATACAAGAGGATCATCAACAATAGAAGCTACGGTTTCACATCGCATGTTGAAAGTAATTACAACAGTGATATAACAGTCGTTTCCATAACATGGAGTTCATTTCACTTAGCATCATCTTTTGTGTTCATAGGAGCATAGCTATTGGGCTCTTGTGATCCTCTGCTGTGACTTGCCTAAACCTGTGCTAATTATTCCCTAGGAGGGAGACCATAGAGTCCATGTTTCTTTGGGTCTGGCTCACTTCACTTAGTATAATTTTTTCCAACTCCTTCCATTTCCTTACCAATGGGGCAATGTCATTCTTTCTGATTGAGGCATAAAATTCCATTGTGTATATTATCTCCAATGAACCACAGAAAACCTGAAATGGAGCTGTGGCTCAAAACAGTGGTAGAGAGCCAAAGAGCTCAAGGACAGTGCCCAAGCCTGTCAATGACAAATGACTGACTGAATGAATGAATACAGAAATAAATAAAACAGTACTGGAGAATGCTCAAGTGCTTTGGAATATTTCATTCTAAGTTGCTACATATTAATCACACCTAAACAGTGTTTGCCTAATTTTTCACGTAGCTTAGAATCGTGTGTGTGTGTGTGTGTGTGATTTAACATGTAAACACTTTAATTCATTTAATTTCTTGTTGCCCCAATGAAAGAGAAATTAGAATAATTCCTGCCATGACAGTGCAGATGGTCTGTCTTTTTATTCTTTTTAAAAGAGCCAAGTGAAGCAAACCTTAGGACATCCATTATTCTTTGGAAAATCTAATTTAGGTCTAGTCTAACATTACCAATTTCTCGTAAGACAATTTGTATACAGAATTTCGTCATAAATTTATCTTTCAGAGCCAATCAACCAATATATTCCAGGAGGAAATACCTGCCTAAATTGAGCTAGCTTTAGATTTGTTCATATTATTGACAAATTTTCTCCAAGAAATCTTTTCTAGCACCCCTAACTCTTCCTATTTGTGACAACAGCTACTAAGTTTATTGTTATGTACAGCAAAGGAATGAATAAAGCTGGCATATTTTAAAGAGTGACAATTTTATAAAAGATATGCATAGGAAATTAAATTTAATTTCAGTGTTATCTTAGTTTCAGTTCTATTAAATGCTCCTGAGGTTACTGTAATGTTGCTTCACTTTTAAATTAACATGAAGTGGTGTGTATACTTTTTTTAAAAAAAGTATGCCCATACAAGTTGAGCTTCCGATTCTATGATTAAGAATCTAGATCTATTGATCTATTAATTTTAATTGAATTTCAAAACTATTAGAGAATTTTAACACAAACACACAGAAATTGAAAAGAACTGTCCAGGTCCCTGGAGTCTCAAATATTACCAAGTAGTACTTCAGCGGGTAATAGGTTGAGCTCAGTTCAGCACCTAAAAAGCAATGTGGGTTATGGAAAGAACCATTCTTAGTACTTCTGGCATGAGAAAGAGGGCCATCAGCATCTGACAAAGAAGGAAGAAGTGAAAGAAAATTTCTAAGTATGAGAAAGGGAGAAGTAAGAAGTGGTGCTAAGGAAAAAATGAAAACTAGAAGCAGGATGAGAAGCAAGAGGAGGATAAAGGGAGGCAGGGTGGAGAAATGCTAAGGAGACTTGTACCTACAAAACAGCATAATTAATGTTTCTTGAGACAAGTGAGATATTGGTCCACATGTACAACTCAAAATTTCAGTGGACAAAATTCTGGTAATGTTTTTTCCATCACATCTGTACTTTAAAAACATTGTTTTGTCAAATACTTGAATCTATAGACTAAGGTCATTTAACTTGTGGAAATGTTCATTGGTAGTGCCAGTCATCACCATAAAACCTATCAATAAAATTATTCTGTCTTCTGCAAATAAGGTCCAACATCATTTCTGTCCCTTCAAGGTGTATCTCTTCTCTCTTCTGAATTCTAATAGTAAGAGATAGGATACACAAACAAGCAAAAAAGGTTAGGGAGGGTAGGATAAACTAATGAAAGGAACTGAATCTAGCAAGTATCAATTACCATTTAGCATTGGCGTCACTGGCAAATCTTATATAAGGCTAAATGCCCAGGTTAATATGTTTTCATTTTCCTTCTCCTCTCTTTATTTTTAGCAATACTAGGGTTTGAACTCAAGACTTCCTACTTGCTAGGTAAAAACTCTGCCACTCAGCCACATCTCCAGACCTCGTGTTTCCATTTTTACATAAATATGTGCATTGTATAAACAACTGGTCTTTGGATGGCTGTGAGGCTTTAAAGACACAAGGAGGAGGGAATGAGATTCAGATTCAGAGCAAGTACTTTGCATGCAAATACTTGCCAGTGCAAAGTACTTTGCAAGTACTTAGCTCTGAGTTGAATCCTCTCCAGCAACAGCTACAAAAGGTAAAGTGGTTTAATCTATTAAAATAATGTGTGGAGGCATCGCTTCTATTGCTTAGGCCATAAGACATGCAATATTAGAAATGCTCAATTGTAACAATTTTTGAATGAGATTTCAAAAGTCTTACCACATGTGACCTATTGAACCTGTGTTTTAAATTTGGAGATTTCTTTTAAAACCACACATAAACAAAGTTCCACAAAGATTTATTATTGGATGCTTGGCATTTTCACAATTCTCAAAGTGTCCTTTCAAAAGAATATTTATAAGGTCAGGTTTTAGAACATCTACTTAAATCAGAACTTTTTCTTTATAAAAGAGGCACAGATTTTTCTGTTTTTACACTATTTTCTAGATATAATGTGATTATATGTAAGAATCATAAAATTTCCAAAAGAACATGAAAGGATATAAACCACCAAGTGGGAATTGTTTCCACAAGTAAGTATATATTGAACATAGATGTAAGTTCACCACACACATCAACACATACACACCAGCACACACATACACACACAAATTTAGGTGTTCAACAAGATGCTGAACTCACTGCAACCATCACTAAAAAAGTAAAATTGTGGGGCTTGGACCCTGGACTCAGGTTCTGTCCCAGAGTTCTTTTGTTCAAGGCTAACCCTCTACCACTTTGAGTTACAGCGCCACTTCCAGTTTTCCGATGATTCATTGCAGTTAGGAGTCTTGTGGACTTTCCACCCTGGGTTGGCTTCAGTGATCCTCAGATCTCAGCCTCCTGAGCAACTAGGAATACAAGTAGAAGCCACCAGTACCTGGCTAGTAAGTCTTTTCTCTTTAAACCACTCTGTTAAGAAGTTGTGACTCCAGATTTGGCCAGAAACTAGGAGACAATGGAAAACTGTGTGTAATCTGTTTTTGTGTCTCTTCCTTGCTGCCCTCCCCATGCCTGTGTACGTTCATTGCCTATCCACTTTTTTTCAAACCACTGTTACAGGTATTTCGTTGAGCTAGAGTTGCTAGGTAAAGTGTTAGTTATTAGAGACTAATATGATTTGGGCATTCAGTCCTCTACTTCTTGACTCTAAACACCAAAGTTTGTGTCTTTGTCACCTTGCAAAACTACCTTGCCCTTATATTCTACCATAGAAAGGATTTAGCTGGGTAATCTTGACCAGAGACGCAAAATACAATTATTACTGCCTGGTAGTGCACTGTTCTTGACTTTCTATCTGAAAGCCCATGTTCTACTTAACACATACAAAATCTTGTTACTACCAGAAAGGATATTAATATAACACTAGAACAAATCAATAATAAAATTGTGATGAATTAGGGATGTAGAATTTGCACTACTCCCTAATCTACAGGTTTGTTTGTTTTTCTCACTATGTACTATGTTTCCTTGGAATCACAACTGAACTTTTAAAACATAAATGTAATGGGAGCAGAACTGAATTCTTTTCAGAACAAAAATGAACAAACTTTTATACCCGCTGTACATTTACTATTGTGAAAGTAATTATGCATTGTGTATCCTTCTAGAACTTGTAAGTACATGATCTTACTTTATTCTTTTTTTTTTTTTTTTGCCAGTCCTGGGCCTTGAACTCAGGGCCTGAGCACTGTCCCTGGCTTCTTTTTGCTCAAGGCTAGTGCTCTGCCACTTGAGCCACAGCACTACTTCTGGCCATTTTCTATATATGTGGTGCTGAATACTCAAACCCAGGGCTTCATGTATACCAGGCCAAGCACTCTTGCCACTAGGCCATATTCCCAACCCTCGTACTTTCTTCTTAATTTAATTTTCTTTTATTAGTTTTACACATTGGCCATTTACAAGATATTCTACAGGGCTAGCGGCATGGTTTAATACCATAGCACCTGCCTAGCAAGCATGAGGCTCTGAGGCAAAAACCCTAATTCCACCACCACCACCAACACAACACGAACAATGGCAACCATCTGACCACTGCTCACACTACACTTCTCCTTTACCTCAGCTTCAAGGGTTTATTTAGGGGTTGTGTTGCCCTCCCTATGATTCATGATTCTTAACTGATTTTTCTACTCGATACCACAGAAATACAGAACATTCTAAGACATTCCTGAAGGTGTAAATTGTTAATATCGTAACATTGGAGAGATATTCTTCAAAAATGGATTTTTAAAAGGGTCCAATCTGTAGAACACACCCAAATTAGCCTTTCGAGTACTCAATTTCAAAAAGATATTAGAGATATTTTGCATGAATTACTGAGCACAGTAAGATGGTGAGCAAGAGATCAAGGGATGGTAGAGATGAGGTAGGAGTCACAGAAAAGGATATAAAACGCTTCTCCCCCACTAATCCATCTTGAGAATAGAACAGAAGAGTTTTTTCTTCTTTGGGAATCTTTGATTTCCACGGGCAATATCCTCATGCAATGTAAGCCTTTTAAGAGTCCTGTATCATAAAACTCTACCTGCACTTGGGGCCACCTTCGTTCTATCTACAACCATTCCTTGAGGCTTCATATCCTCATCATTAAAAATGTTTATGTCTGTGGGTTCACAACGTTTCCGTTTTCATCTTGTCATTTAAATGTTTTCATTTGCTAATTCTATTGTTCTCATTTATTTTAAAGAAGTTCAGGGTGTGACACTAGTTGAGTAGCCAAAGGCAGGAGGAATAATTCAGCTAGAGATTGCCTGTAAATTTATGACTACTGAGCTATGATGAGTTCAATACACATCTAAATTTTCCTTTTCTCAGCTCTTTAGACATAGTATTTTTTTCTTAATGGTTATTACAGTGGTGATGTACAGAGGGGATACAGTTGCATGAGTCGGGTAATGAGTACATATCTTTTTAGACAATGTCACCCCTTCCCTCATTCCCTCCCAGTTTTTACCTCCTGTCCCCACTCATAAGTTGGAAATGGCATTTTTAAAGGTCGTTCTTCCTTATAATTTTTTTTGAAAGAGGAAGTGCACTGTGGCTAAAGTGATACAGCGCTAACATTGAGCTGAAGTGTACAGGAAGAGCACCCAGACCCAGACTTCAAGCCCCATAACAAATGAGAGAGAAAGAGAGTGAGAGAGAGAGAGAGAGAGAGAGAGAGAGACTTGCAGAGCTATCATTTCTTCATGAAGGGACATCGGATAAGCATCTAGAAATTTTGCACCTCAGTTTTCTGATCATTACAATGAACTAATCTAAAATTTCAGCATAGAATTGTTCTGAAAATTGAGTTTTGGTTCCCAATATTCAATATATGTTATTATCATTCACATTTGCGATGACTAATTATTATCAATCTTGAATAATTGTAGTTTTTAAAATATCTCCACATTAGTCCTAATAAGATATTTATCTTGAAATCAACAACTGTCTGTATCATATCAGAGTATCTAAAGGCCTTCCCCAAAGAAATTTCTGTTCCAACAGTATTTAAAATTGTTTCTTAGAACTGTCACAAGTATTTCTAGTATCTCACTTAAATCTATAATTATTACATCGGAGATCAGTGAGGTTATTTGGTTTTCCTCCATGAAATGTGAAGCCCAGGGCTGAATTGGAAAACTGATGCTTGAGTGATGGAATTGGAAAGAGAATGAGAGCAGGAGGAACTGACAGGACATTTAAGAAAAGCTCACACCTTCAAGATGGGAGATGTTGTAGGTTTCATAATTCTACCAATTAAAGCCATGTCTAAGTATCTCAAAGGTGAAGGGCAAGATATGAACCCATGGTGCTACTGTAGGAGCACTTCTATAACTTCCATTATATCATCTTTTCTGCAGTTTTCTCTATTTAAAATTGTAAAAATTACATGTTGAACAACACATTTGCCTTTCCTTTTCTTCCCACATGTGTTTTCTTGGCAGTTATTGGTTTGTTTTTTTCTGGGGGGGTGGTGGTAATGATATGCTATTAGCTAGACCACAGCAACCATGTAATAGGCGCTTTACAATATATACATGTATTATAGTATTTGAAAGTCTTGATCACTGATTTTCTCGGAGAAAGAAAAACTATTTGACTTTGTCATCATTTAATTTCTTGAATGATGTCATCTAAAATTATCTCCTTTATTATAATGCAGAAGTGGGCAAAATGAGTTTATGCTTTTAGTAGAAGGCATACATTAAAAATAAGAAAGTTCTACATCTATTGTAATAGGATGTGAAGGACGATCATCAGATAAGAATTTTCTAATTTTTGATTTGCAACCATACTGCTGACATAGTCCCTATTGACTGTGTTACAAAAACATCAATGCATAAAATACTGAAATCTTTTAGGTCATTAAAACAATTTCTTTAAGGTGTCTTTTTTTTGAGTCCACTTTAATTCTTGTTCCTCTTCCTTACCTTCATTCTAATGTTTTACAGTACTTCATTCACACTGAATTTGTGTTACATTTTCTTGTCATCCTTTAGTATATATTACTGGGGGAATTTCAAGGATATTGAAAGCAGATTATTTATGTATCATACGATTATGGTTTCACCACATTTGTCAAATTTTAACAGTTTTCTTTATGTGATAGCCTTTGTTGCCATTTGGTTGTTGCTGTTAGTTTGCTTTTAATTTGTTTGCCTGGTACTATGGTTTGAATTCAGGCCTATGTGCCTGTTCAGTTGGTGCCCAACTACTTGAGACATGCCTCTAGTCCTGCTTTTTGATGGGTGCTTTGGAGATAGAATCTCATGGAGTTATGTTCACAGGGTGGCTTCAAACTATGATATTCCAGATCTCAACTTTCTGATAACTATATTATAGGCAGGACTCACTAATTCCAAGCTGTCTCACTTTGTAACAGAAATACTTATTAGTGTTAATTCTGTGTATATACACACACACATTTAATCTCCCTATCTAGCTACAGTTAATCACTATATTCCTTTTGATATTAATCTCTCCTGTAGTTTTACTACATACATGTGGGACACTCCTTGCATCATTAAGAGGCAATCAGAGGGCCCCACCTGTTTTCCCAGCCCTGGGGCGGATGTGGCTATTGGCCCTACAGCTGTTGGCCCCGCCTGCTTTTGGTCCAGAATAGGAAAGGCCGTTCTAACTGGCCCCGCCTCCCAGCCTTGGGACCACATGTAGCCAAGATGGCGGCTGGTGGTGAACCCGGAGGCGGTCCTGTGGGCTGTGACGTAGAGTTAGGCCGCCCCTTAGGGTGGTCCCTCGGCCTTCCACCCTTGATGGACAGCTCAGGCCGCCTCTCATAGCCCCTAGCTAGGTGCGCTACACCCCTCCCCTTCCTGCCTCTCTCTGACCTATTTAAGAGCGAAGCCTTTTCAATAAAGCTGGACTGCGAGAACTTTCTCCCGAGCTGTGCGATTGTCCTCCGGCAAAGGGGGGCTGGGTGCGGGCGGTACGCTGACTCTTTGCCTTTTCTGGACTCACCTCGGCCGGGGCGCGCTTCCCTGCCTCTCCCGCTGCCCGGGAGAGCCCTGGGGGCGAAGGACCCCAGCACATACAGGCCAGAACAAAGAAAATATTTATATTAATTTTGTCATATATTGTTATATGTATCTCTCTTCGTGGGTACTTTCTGTTAATCCTAAATGGTGCTATTCTTGCATATTTTGTCTTGATTTGATTTTCAACGTATACTTTTGTAGAACTTTGTGCCAAACACTGTACTACATAAATCTTTTTTACTCATCTTTGCATGGTTTTGCTCTGTGGGTTTACACTCCCCAATCCATCTTTAGCAGAGGCTGTTCATCTGTGCCTCATCTGTGCACTCACTGAACTCCCTTACAAACTGCAAATCAAATGTAATTATCTCATCAGCTTCTTCTATCTTCTTCTGGGTTCTTGTTCCTTCTGAATATCAGAAGTGGTGAGACAAAGGACAAAGGGTGAACTAATGCCACAGCAATACACACAAGACAATACATTGTAAATGAACCTTACAACTTCAGGAGGGGAGATGTTGGGGCAAGGAAAGTGTGAGAAAAACTAGGGAGGCGGTGACAGTGTTTGGCATAAAATGTACTCATTACCTTAAGTACGTAACTGTAACTCCTCTGTACATCACCATGACAATAAAATTAAATTAGGAAAAAAGAAATTAATTTCTCATGTTACTTTGTCACCTTATACTAGACTTCACATTCAGTTCCTCTCTAGTTAGTCACCAAAATGACTATTTTAAACTTTTAAAATTTACTCATTTATTCAATGCATCTCTCTTACTTGTCCTTTCCTTTGGCCAGTTTTACCTTTAAGGTATGTGTCCGTTTCTAGTAGTTCTTCCCCCTGTATTAGGTTTAATCTCACACTTTGGCTTTCCCATTGAATTATTAGGAAAGAAAAAATAGCTTCAAAAACGCCACATAGCAGGACACCAAGACTTGTCACCACCAGGGAATAGCAGAAGGCTCTCTTCTCACCAGCACCTGCCTCTTCTCCAGTTTCATTTCTGCCACTCTCCCCTTCACACTGTTCCTGATTAACACTGGAATATTTTTAGTTCTCCATGTATATTCAGCTATTTTAGAACTGTGTAGATTTGTTTGCTATTCACTCCTCTTGAAAAAAAAATCCTCAGACTCTGTTCTCTTGTCTACCTTTTCTTCAGCCTTCTGGGAGCCTCTACTTTTAGAGGGTTCACAATGCTATTCAGCCCTTTACACTATTTTTCATGTATCCTAGTCCATCAGGATGCCTAAAAAAAATCAGTGACAAGTGACTGAATTTAAGTATTCTATCTTTAGTAATACTCCAGACCTAAAAGGGTATGTATTTTTTTGAAATACAAAGTTGGTGATTTATCATTAAGGATAAAAATCATCTCTACCAGGCAACAAAGGGGAATGATTCGCAAATGCCATTACTAATTCCCTGCTGTCACAAAAGACATTACTCAAACTTTATCTTTGAATCGTACACACAGAGGCTAATGTTTCACATAGCTGAGTGTGGTTTAGTGATACGCAGGTGTGATTTCACAGGGCTCCAAATGCCAGAGCTAGGGAGGTTCTCACTAGAGGAATGAACTCCTTCTGAAACAAGAGACGAAATCCACAGAAATCCCCCAGACATCTTTTCGTTCTCATTTAGTTTTGAAATTCTGTGGTTTTTTTTTTATCATGTATAAGGAAATGACTGTTCTTACAATTTTTAAATCTTGAGCTACTGTATCACAGTATTGATGCAATGCTACTTTCATCTATCTCTGATGTACTGCTTGCATGTGATTGGGGAGATCATTTGCTGATCTGATGTGATATAGTTGTTTTAGCTTATGAATGGCCTTAATAAAAAAATATTTAGGGTTAATGGCCATAGTCTAGGACACCTATCAAGTTTCATATCTTCAAGTGAAAAAGTAGCTTTTCTTATTTTCTAGTTAGGGTGAGTAAAATCTTCCAGAATGAGAAAGGGGCAATTGGTTGGGTATTCTTTCATCCAATGGTCTACCTTTGCAGATTTGATGATGTTTTTTGAGTTTTAAAGAAGGCAGGCAATGTTGTCACAAAGGAAGAAGTAAACAATAAGCTCAAAGCATAAAATTCCCAATTTTTAAAATGTACTAACAAAAACACTGTGATGAGATTAAAAACTTATTGTTTTGTTTTGCATTAAGAAAATCTCCACAACAAGAGTTTCCTCAGTTTTCTTTTATTTAGTTTGGTTACAATCCATTAAACTATATTTCACAGAATGCTTTTTAATATGCCCAAAAGAAAATTTGCAAATGACTAGGCTGCATGTGCAGTGACCTTAGCTCTGCTTTTCAATCTGCAGTATGGTTCATTTTAGTCAAGCTGTTGAAACATTTGTGGGATAATGCATCAAATTAAGGCAACCAGCTGTGATGTTTAATTTCAGCTAAAAGTTTATGATCTACAACTATATAATACCTTAGGGAATAATTGATATTGTATGTTACTGCACTACAGTGACATGCAAGACTTGTTACAAAATGCCTATAAAATGTCACATATTTTATCGTCTTAAGCCATTTGGACTTCAGGTTTAAAAAGAGCACCATCATTTATCCCAAAAAATGAGTGCCAGAGGATAAATGAATAGACTTAAACATCATTCTCTAAATATAGATGAGATGTGAAGTCATTTGTTCTCATGTGTCAGAAATGAAGTTCTTTGTTTTATCCTGCATTGTTTATAATAATGAAGTTTCTCCATTATTTATGGGCATTCTAAAATTTGGAAATACCATCCACCATGAGGATCAACTGTATTTATCATATTTCTCATCCTGGAAAGTGAAGGCACTTAATAATTGCCACAGTAAGTTGATACTCATTTATCATACACTTTTCTCTTTGTTCAGTAGGATGCACAACACGTAATTGCTAAAGGTCCCTGTGATACTGACTGTTCCACAGCAAGGATCACTAGGGAACCCAAGAACTTACGAACAAAAGATGTAAATAAGAGGGTAGCCATGCAGGCCAGTGGGTGAATAGAGACAGACATATACACATAATAATGGATTGCTATTGAGGATGGCATTAAGTTTCCTAACTGGCTTGAAATGTTAAAGTAGAAGCCAAGACATGTGTTTCTTCTAAATAAAATTAATGTGGGAATAGTAGTCATCTATGAGCATTTGTTGGATTTCTTTTTATATATTTTTTACATCATTAGATAAAGATAGAAATTGATACTTAGGAAAGTTAAGATACTTTCTTTTGGTGGGGTTGGAGCTCAATAGGAAAACAGAACATTACAATACTTGTAAGTGCGGATCATTTGAGAACCAGATATCCTATCCACAAAACTAGCATCAAACTAGAAACTCTAGGGTGAAATTTCTTCATATGAAGGAAAAACTTCTTCTAGGTTCAAAAGACAATATATTTTTACAAGCATATAAAAAGAATAGAACATGTCAAATAAGTTCCCAACTTCACTGTGTAGCTACTGGCTTTATACTAACCCTTGAATGATTGGTATTTGTAGATAAAGGATTTATGAAATCATATCATAAGAAAATTTTTTGTAACTTTTAAAATATGACCTAAAGCTGTGCCCAAAGATAAGTGGAAGCAGAGAGGAAAGAAATGCTTCAGCAGCAATTTTAAGTAGAAGAAAACATCATTCAGTGGCTCTGACCAGGTGCATAGATAACTTTATAAGTTGAAGATGGAAGGAAATTGAAATGTAATGAAATCATTCACTTCTGACTAGAGCAGCATTCTCTTTTACCTTCAAAACAGATTAAAGAAGGAAAAGCTGAAAGCCAAATTATGAACACATCTAGAATCCTCATACTATTTGTAATTATTTGCTTACATCTTGGAATGTAGAATTAAAAATAATGCCAGATTGTTAAATAAGGCATCTTGTTAGGCATGAAATAGGGGAATAGCTTCCTAAGAATATAAATGCCCTCTGTTACCACTGGGGCAAAGAGAGTAATACAAAGATATTTCAGATCAAGATATTCCCAATATTTAGCTTATTAGTTTCTTTTCTGCAAATATTCATCACAAGAATTCCACTGCCTTTTTATCTATTAAAATGTATATGCTCATAACACACATCTCAGGAAGTATTGCTTATTGGCATTGAGATTCTGAGGACTTATCATGATGTAGATATATTCAACAAGATTACTATTCAAAAAGTATAGCAAGTCATTCAGGGACTAATTAGATAAAATAATGATGAAAATACTAGGGTTGTACACAGGAATTTAAAGGAAATATAATTTTTAAAGTTTTGGCTTGATATTGGCAACTATTGGATATCCACATGAAAATCTGAAATAAGATGGATAAGATCCTTCA
The DNA here is from genome assembly GCF_023159225.1 of Perognathus longimembris pacificus. Taxonomy (NCBI): domain Eukaryota; kingdom Metazoa; phylum Chordata; class Mammalia; order Rodentia; family Heteromyidae; genus Perognathus; species Perognathus longimembris. The sequence continues at coordinate 23,642,940 of NC_063184.1, forward strand.
AGAGACTTTGAGTATTAATTAGGAGATAGAAAAATTACAGGAAATATTTAACCTTGTTTTGAAATCTTTTAAAATTTTAGCTATTGCTAATAGTACTGTACTGAATAACTACAGCAAGAGTCTAGCCACAGAGACTTAGAATCAAGAACTCGTGTGTAGAGCTTGAATTAATCAAGAAGAAATGGTTGAACAATTTATAAGTGTGCAGACTTACGTAAGTCACCAGAAAAAAAGCAAAACATCATTAATATATAGTCAGTGTACCTTAGCAGCAGTCAATATGAAGAAGCAAAAATAACACAAGTGACATAACAATGATTAGTAGAATTATAAAACCATAAAATGAGTTGCTAAATCATAAAGGAGAAAAATCAATGAAGGCTGTAATCATTATTTAACACTTCATAGAGTGAGGATCACACCAATCCAAAGCCACAAAATCAAATTCATTTTCTTAATGAAGATAATTCTCAATATGTCATCTGAAAATACAAATATGTGTTGCCTTGTTGCTATCAAGTTTTAGTCATTTCCAAAAGACATGCTCAACTACCTTCACCCACTCACTCTTGATACGAAAATCTCAGGGTAAAACATTGCTAAGTCAACATTTTTATCTATCATTAAATCAGCATATGAAGTTTCATGTTTTTCTCTGATCACTTAAACTATATATATGCTCATTTTTAATTACGTGGCAATTATTTCTTTGCTTTTAGGAAGGTTGAGTTAAACAGGCCTCTTTGAGTCTCAGAAAAATACTTTGAATTCTATCATTTACAAAGGTCTTGCTTCTTCCACCTAGAAGATAATAAGAACTTACTTGACAGAAACTGTGGATCAACGAAGTGTTTTACAAATTTAAGGTAGGTTTTCAGGGAAGAAAATTATGGGGTTTCTGTATGTACATCATTTCTTAGGCAGATTTAGCCTTACTTTTCTCCTCCATATTGTGACAGCAATAGTTTATACTTTACAAAATAAGATGACCACAAAACTACATTTTTACTAGAGATTTAGGGTTTTTCTTGGCTTAGAAATGCCCAATAAATATCATCTACTGCTGTGTTCCAAGTTTTTGTCAGTAGCCTATGACAATCTTCAGAGGTGTAGGAACTTTCAAAAGGAAGAGCTGACTTCGGAAGAAATTACATCACTTGCGGTGTGAACCTAGAAGAAGAGATCAGGACCCCAACCTGTCTTTTCTCTCCTGTCACTACCCTGTCTCCATGACACAAGCAGCTTCCTGTACCTTCCATTCCTGCCACAATGCTTTACCTCCTCCCAGAATCTAAAGCAATAACCCTACTGACTGAGGACCTAAAACTCCAATGCTGAGGTCAAATCCATTGTTGTTTTAAATTTGGCTTATGGTAGCTTATTTTATGATAAAGCAAAGCTGCCTAACACAACTAACCCTACCATTACTGTTGATTGCTTTTGTCCAAGGTGTTTACAGGGGCTCTTAGAAGGAAATAACAACTTAAATGAGGACATTCTTTCTCTGATTAAGTGTCTTGCAAAAACATTGCAATATTGTTTCACACAGGCACTTTGGACAACTCTTGTGTATCTACAGTACATTTCAAAGGATAGTTCTGAGAGAGGCATTGTAATTTAAAACAGCTTTATTTTAGCTTAGCATTTTGTTGTTTATGTAGTGAATTTTTGCTAACTGTTGTCCCACGGAACGGACTCAGTAAGTGTTGTAATTTGTCTAAAACAAATCTGCAACTTCACGATAGCTAAGTGTAGATAGTTAAGTCTGAGAAGCCAGACCAGGTGGAGGCACCCAAACAACAGTGTGATCTTTTGCCCCAACTAAGGGTGATAAGGGGCAGTTCCTGAAAGCTAAGTGACTTGTGGCCACCACTCCCCCCCACCCATAACAGGACTAAAATAGACAGCAGAAAGAGGTAACAGCCAATTGTAAAGACCCACGCTGAAATCCCCCTAACTCAAGCCAATAACAATTAAGATCAGCCCCTAGCAACCAAGTCTCCTGGTTTGTGGTTTTGCCTTTAAAAGTTAGCCTGTAAGACTAGGCGAGGTCTCAGAGGCAGCCCTGGCTGGGTGAGTTTTCATTCTCCATGCTTGGTGCAAAATAAAGCTTTGCTTGACTTTTGCATTTTATCAGACTCATTCTTTTGATCACTGGACCCAAATTGGCGCTGGGGTCCTAATAGTTCAATGGATATTTTCCTAAATGCATCTGTGCAGATGTACTTTTCACAAACACACACAAACACATACATATACTTAGGTAATATCAATCCCTGTGTTGTGGAAATAGGACCAACTAGGAATCTGCTATTATAAACTGTATTTTCAACACTTGCTTTTGTTAATATACCTTTCTACCGGGGCTGGGGATATAGCCTAGTGGCAAGAGTGCCTGGCTCGGATACACGATGCCCTAGGTTCGATTCCCCAGCACCACATATACAGAAAATGGCCAGAAGCGGCGCTGTGGCTCAAGTGGCAGAGTGCTAGCCTTGAGCTGGAAGAAGCCAGGGACAGTGCTCAGGCTCTGAGTCCAAGGCCCAGAACTGGCCAAAAAAAAAAAAAAAAAAAAAAAAAAAGAAATATATATATATATATATAATATAATATATATATATATATATACCTTTCTACCTATTTCTTTCTGATTATTATTTTATTAGTCTTCTCTCCCTCCATCCCTCTTTCCCTCCTTCTCTCTTTCTTGATCTCTTTGCGTCTCTCTCCATGTGTCTCTTTTTCTCTCTCTCTCTCAAACTGTGGCTAAAGTGGCATTGAGTGATGAAGCTAAGCAAGAACATGAGGACGCGAGTTCAATCCCAAATAAATAAACAAATAAATAAATAAATAGAAAAAATAGGCTACTTATTTATAAATATTTCAAAGATGATCAGCTTTAATACTGCATGACTTACAGAGGAAGGCTAGAGTTCTAGAACATATAATTTAAATGGTAAGAGGCAGGAACTAATGCTGCTATGGTATTCAGAGATAGAATAAAAGTGCTCTTAATCCTCTCAAACACGGGTAATAATGAGCTATCAAAATCTTCTGAATAGAATAAAGCACTATGGAGAGAAGATACTACCAGCGAAGAAAGAGTGTGTGGCCAGAAGAAACTCACTGAATTCAAAGATCTAGATGAGAAAAATGTGGCATTTATCTTATGTAAACTATGATTAGCTTCATGACTCCTTTAGAAATTGCCTGTACATTGCCTAGCACCCACTAGAAATTTCCCTAAGCTATAAATTCACATTACAGCCTAAAATTTAAATCTGCTTCTTGGGTGACCTCAAGACAAATAAATGATATTTGAAAAAAGTGGGAGGGCATCTGTAATTAGATTCCAAATTGTAAGCACAGATATTTTTGGCTAATGCCTGTACAAGCAACTTCATTGCTCTTCTGTGCTAATTTTCTTTCATTTGCAGACATCCTGTTCTGGGAAGTGACTATAAAGACCCTTTGTAAAAGAAGATTAATGCTTCTTTGCCTGTGTAATTTGCTTCATTACTTCAACTACTAATTCATTTATAACATGCTCAAATATTTCCTCAAAGCAAATCAGTCATCTTAGCAAATGATTTCTAATTTTGAGTGGTGTCATGAGGTTAGCCATACTGAGCATTGGCAAAGAGAAGAGAAGGAAACAGGGTGAAGAATAGAAGAGTAAAAATAAAAATGTCTACATGGAGAGGAAAAAGGAAATAGAGAAAACCCAGTAAATTAAATTATCTTCCTTTCACTGTAATCTAGTAATTTAAACATAGGGCTTACAGTGTCATTCATGCCAAAACAATTATGAAAGCTGTGGAATTAGGTAAAAATTGAGTATGATCTTAAATTGACAATATGGATCATCTGTTCATATAACGTGTCTAGCAGGCCATGTTGACTAGTGACTGATATTTTACATCTTAACAACAGTTTGTTTAACCAACAGAAATTACAATGAACAAAGGCTAATATATTACAAACAGGTCTTCAATTTAAAAATTTCTACAAATGTCATATCTCCTGGCTTTCATAATCACATGACTTCCTAAATTCTATTGAATGTGAATTAACATGGGACTGAATGAAATATTTTCTCATTGCTCACAAGAGCCACTCTGACTAAATAGAACTAACGGAAAAAAATGCTCAAGATAATTTTTGCTATTATCTTCTTCATTCTTAGTCCATATTCATGCCTATGGCAAAGTCATTTGGTGTTTGAATAATCATCAAAAGAGAGTCTAGCTTGTTCCTCTATAGATACTTTTGTATCCTTGGGCAACTGGCTATTGCATATTACAATTACTCTGTCTACACAGTAACATCTATTTTACATGATTTCAAAATTTCTTAAAGCTAAATAAGAAACTGACAAAGAAAAGAATATATTGGATTTATTAAAATGAGAAATTGCTAGTTGGGTTAAATTTATTTTAGAAATCAAAAAGCCTAAGGGATCTTATAACTGAAATGTATAGGGATATATAAAAGTTATCTCTTAATATGTAATATTTAATACTTCACACTTCTTAAAAGCACAAAACAATGTTATAAATGGCAAGTCTTTTGTAAAATGGTGTGATGATACTGATGATATTTTCAATGTCAAAGAATCTTGAACATAATGCTGTAACACAGTATTCCATCATACACTAGATCTAAGCCATTCACTCAGAGATGGTGTGTGTGTCCAGGCCCAGCAATGACCATGAAAGAAAAGACCACTCCTTAGGTTTGCAGGAAATGTTATTGCATCTATACATCTGTTGTTCACTTGGGATCTAAATTCAATATTTTTTTTCTGACACAAAGTATATTTATCAGAGAAGCAGACAGAAAGCAAGGACACAGCATTCCATTGAGAGAGAACAGCAACAGTAAGAAAGCTTGTAGAAGTAAGCAAGGAATAGATTTTTTTTTTTTGGTAAATTGAGGAGGATGCAAGCTAGTGACAAATTACTGGGCAGAGCTCTAAGAAGTTCACAAAGAGATAAAGGAACCTCAGAAGTGTAACTACAGGAAATGACAGTTGAATCTCTGTGGGAGAAAAAACACCTAAAAGGTCCAGAAGAGATTCTGTTGGCAACAAGTGATAAAGACATTTTGTTGGTGCTTTTAGTTGTTGTTTAGAATTACAACTCCTCTAGTCAAAATACATGACTTAAGTTTTAAGAAATGAAGATTTGGGCTGGGGATATAGCCTAGTGGCAAGAGTGCCTGCCTCGGATACACGAGGCCCTAGGTTCGATTCCCCAGCACCACATATACAGAAAACGGCCAGAAGTGGCACTGTGGCTCAAGTGGCGGAGTGCAACAGCCTTGAACTGGAAGAAGCCAGGGACAGTGCTCAGGCCCTGAGTCCAAGGCCCAGGACTGGCAAAAAAAAAAAAAAAAAAAAAAGAAATGAAGATTTAAGCTGGTGTCAGTGGCGCATGCTGCTCTGAGGATTGTGGTTCGAAGATAGCCAGGGCAGGAAAATGTGAGACTCTTTCCTCCAACAAACTACTCAGTAAAAGCCTGATGTGGAGCTGTGGGTCAAGTAGTTAAACACTAGCCTTTGAGAAAAAGAACTTCAGGGACAGTGTGCCAAGGCCCTGATTTCAAGCCTCAGGACTGGCAAAAAAAAAAAAAAAAAAAAAAAGAAAAGAAAAGAAATGAAGATTCAACAAAATATTTTTCCTCTCGTTCATCAGCTTCTCCTTTTCTTTTTCTTTCTTCCTTTTTTAAACTGGTTAGATGACAGTCTTTAGATATATAACATTATTAGGATAGTTGTAACCGTTAATATTGAAAAACAAGTACAATTATGCTACATTATTAAAAGTAACTACTTACTTGCTATATAGAAAAAAATGCAAAGAATAATAAGATAAGAAAAGCAAAAGGCACGTGTAATAGAAAGTTATATGATCACATTTACTCTTTTTTTTTTTTTAATTTTTTTTTTCGCCAGTCCTGGGCCTTGGACTCAGGGCCTGAGCACTGTCCCTGGCTTCTTCCCGCTCAAGGCTAGCACTCTGCCACTTGAGCCACAGCGCCGCTTCTGGCCGTTTTCCGTATATGTGGTGCTGGGGAATCGAACCTAGGGCCTCATGTATCTGAGGCAGGCACTCTTGCCACTAGGCCATATCCCCAGCCCCACATTTACTCTTACTTCAATGGTTAATGGGATGAGATGAGTAACTATACCATTTGACTGAAGAAGAAAATAGGTTATTGAACTATTTAGGCAGAAGAAAATAATTATTTCTTGTGGAAATAATACACAACACAACATTCTAGGAGCTTACTATCTGTACCTCACAAGAGTAATATTAATAAAATAATTTTGAGGGCTGGGAATGTGGCTTAGTGGTACAGTGCTTGCCTAGCATGCATGAAGCCCTAGGTTTTATTCCTCAGCACCACAGAAACAGAAAAAGCCACACTTGGCTCTGTGGCTTAAGAGGTAGAATGTTAGCCTTGAGCCAAAGGAAGTCAGGGACAGTGCTCAGGCCCTGAGTCCAAACTCCAGAACTGGCAGAAAGGAATAATAATTTCAAAAAATATAACCTGGACTACTAGATTGGTTATTTCCCTAGTAAGAGGAAATATCATGTCCCCATTATACTGAGGTTTAGGAATTAGATGTCATGTCTCTATTTTATAATTCTAAAATCCCTTAATCAAATGAGGGAAAGCATACTGAAGAGTCAAACACTGTCCTCGGGAAATCAAGAGATATGTCCTTTATATACTGGCTTTCTAAGATATCTACCCATTTGCTTTCCTTTCGTTCTATTCCTTTATCTTTACACGTGGAATAATGGTAGGTGCATGCCCCACTTCACACATTTGGTTGGTGGGGGAGGGGTGTTATTCAATGAAGCAGGTGTTTTGCAAAATGCATTAAAAGTTCAATGTCATCATGAAATTTAAAATGGCTTCACAGGAATTCTACGTTGTTTTCAATATAGTGTGTAGTGGGTACCACTTCTGCATTTCTTCACTCTTTGTCCCTCCATTTCTATCCCTCCCTTCCACTCCCAAAGACAAATGAACAAACAAGAGAAAAAAAGGATAAGAAAACAAAACAGCAACAAAGAAAAAAACTCTCATTTCAATTTCCTGGAGGTCATTTTGATAAACATTATTTTATATGAGCAGATGCACATAAGTAGGGTGCCTTTGTGTTCCTTCTCTAAGAGTATCCTCTTTTCCGTCTCACCATGTGTAATGCCCAGAGACCTGCATAAGTTTGGGGACAGGAGGGCAAAACAGAGAGAGAGGGAGGGAAGGGGTGACATTGTCCAAAAGGAAATGTACTCTTTACCTGAATTTTGTAACTCTAATCCCTCTGTAGATCGTCTTTATAAAAACAACTTTTTAAAAGTTCTACATTGTGATAACTGCGGGGAGGGGGAGAGGTTTGGGGGATACTTATTGCCGTTGGTTCTCATTAAATAGCCTTTTACTCTCATTAAATGGCTGATTGTTGGACCTTCTCTAACTTTTTCAAGCAAAAGGTACTGTACTAATTCATTCAAAGCAAGCAACCCATAGCCTGTTGGGTTAGAATAGTTACTTTTTAAAATATACTAACTAAAATATGCTATATGTGTATGTATAGGTGATTTAATTTAAAATATCATTGATTCATTATTTAAATGAGTGGACTAAGTATATTTCTATAGCAATATCTCTGTCGCACTGGATTATTAATGGTTATATGTTTACATAGTAAATTAATACTTTTGAAAACCATTCATTCATTAGAAAATAGCCACAAACCTTCTGGATGTGTGTTAAGTTTACTTTACAACCTCTTCGCCCAGTTCCTAGTATTGCCTTAATGAAAGATACTTAAGTACCTTTACCTTACTTCCTTTTAAACTGTCTCAGAACAGGAGCAGAAAGATCTGTATTTATTTCTAAATCTGAATACGAAAAGGTTTCTCTCAGTTTTCTTTAGAAATTGTCAACCTGCATTACTCTCTAATTTAAATTCTTGTGAATTGCTATTCATTTTTGCATCTTGCTTGTTCCCTGAATGGCTCATATCCCAATTACTAAACACTTACTTGTTGATTTTATTACTGTGTTATGGTAGTTTTATAGAGCTATAATTCATAACTATAAAATTTACCCTTCAAAATGTGCAATTTAGTGCTTTTTTTTACTATAACTACAGAAGGGTGCAACCATCACCATGTAATTCCACATTTTCTTCATGATAGAAAAAAAATCCTTATTTACTAACCATAGTTTCCCTTCTGCAGAGTAGTAGTCGACTTTCTGTCTCTATGAACTTGCTTTGCAGGATTCTTTATATGAATGAGATAATATAATGCCTGGTCTTCTCTTTCCTTCACTTTAGCACATTTTCAAGTTTCATCTAAGAATCAGTAATTGTAGATATATAATAGTTGAATTGCTTTTATTAGAGATACAATATTCTAATATTCTAAATATGGTATTGCTTTTCTTTTTTACTCATCTATCAATGTAGTTGAGTTATTCCTACTTTAGGCCTATAATAAATAACATTGCTATTGGCATGGTGTAAAGGTTTTTATTAGACATATATTTTAATTTATTTTGAGTGCCTACATACGCATAGAAACTGCCTATCATTGAAATAACAAAGATACAGTCCCCACACCAATGTGTGGGTGATCTAATATTTCATTATGCTTGACAACATTTGTAATATTTTCTTTTATGATTGAGGCCACCCCATTGGGAATTAATTTGCTCATTGTGGTTTCCTTTTTAATCTTCCTATTGATTGATGACCATTTTTTTCAGATCTGCTTATTTGTATCTCATCTGTGTATCTTCTATTAGGAAGTATTTATTCAAATTATTTGTTCCAATGCCTATTCCTTTTTTTGGCATTATTGGAATTTGAAATAACAATTAGCATGTGAGAAATTAGTAGATGCTAATATGGTCTTCAATTGAAGGTATCCATTTTCACTTAAACTGTGCAGGAACTTGGAAGTGACTATTTCTTTCAGTTTTGTTCAAATTGTCATGTGGAGAAATATGTCCAAAATACCTCAAACCTTTCCAAGAAATCAGAAGTGCCACTTCTATTTACAGATAAAAATTAAGAACAACAATAAATGAAGTAATTTCTTGAGAGCAACAAGCTAATATATATTAGAAATTGGGCTAAGACTTGACACTATGTCTGCTCCTCAATTGTTTCAATATCTTACTGCATTTAAATGTGGAAAATGGTCATTTTCTCTGTTGCTTTAGAAGCTAGACTCTGTACATGAATATAAGGAGAAAATAAAATTCACTATTGGAAACATGGCCTAGGCTTGAAAAATAGCAATGCACGCCATGACCCACATCTGTGGAGTAGCTACTGAAAGGACTTCCTCATATTCACACACCTTACACAATTTACCTTTCTTACAAGTGTCTTGGATTTAGTGACTTGCTTCTATGGAACAGAGTACGGTACACAGTCAAATGAGCGGGTGCCACATCTGGAAATAATGTGTTGCCGGTACTCCCTAAATTCCTGCCACATTCTCACTGATAGCAACAAGCTGCCACTTGATCAGATGCTCCATGCAGAAAGGAGCCTGGCAAAGAGGTCAAACGGTGAGAAAGGAAATGTGGCCTCAGTCCACGACCATCAAGAATCTCTATTGTGCCCAAGGCCACAGGACTGAGTGTGGAAATGTGCCATTCCCAAGGCAAGCCCAGGGATGAATGCAGGCCTTGCTTGAGTGACATTAGAAAAAAACCCTGAACTACGGCACTGGGCCAAGCTCATTCCAGGTTCCTGATTCAGAACAACTGCGAGATGATAAATGTGTCGTGATAAAGCCATTAAAATTATGATACACTTTTTTTTTTTACAAAGATTAGATATTAGATATTAGATTAGATTAGAATTTTATCCTCGCCCTAAACTGAGCAAAATTAAAAAAAAAAGCATATAATGTAAGTAAAAATCACAATGCTTATTATGGTACTTTGAAAATAAACCTTCAAGTAGATAAAAAAAAAAAAAAAAAAAAAAAACCAAGAGAAAATAGAACAAAGTCTAACACCAAAACCACTGTGCTCTCTCTTATTTATTTATTTATTTCCCTTTTTGCCAATCCTGGGCCTTGGACTTAGGGCCTGAGCACTGTCCCTGGCTTCTTTTTCCTCAAGGCTCGCACTCTACAACTTGAGCCACAGCACCACTTCTGGCCATGTTCTATATATGTGGTGCTGAGGAATCGAACCCAGGGCTTCATGTGTATGAGGCAAGCACTCTTGCCACTAGGCCATATGCCCAGCCCCCACTGTGCTCTTAAAAAGTAAAATCAAACTCTGAATGAACCCCCTAGGGCCTACTTCTTACTAGAAACAGATTAGCATTTCTAAGCCACCTCTCCACATACAGATTTGAAGGCTGGCACTGGCAAATTTATGTGTGTGTGTGTGTGTGTATAAATATTTATGTATAATTTTATATAATTGCTACAACAATACTTGCTATTCTTTTTACTAGCTCATAATGAAAATTGAGCAGAAACAGCTGAATTCCTTAGAGTAACAAGTGAAGATGTTGATATGAGTTATAAATGGGAATGGTTCTTGTTCAGTTCCTAATACAGAATTCTGTACTCCATCAGGCTGCATTTACATCTGGGAACACAATAATTTCCATAATTATTCTAAGTGACCAAATATGGCGTGTTATCTCAGAGGAATGTGTAAGCTAATCACAAATCCTCCTTCTCAACAACACCCATCTTAATTGCAATGCTTGTCTGAAATTTCAAAATCATTTTTTAAGCAGAGGAAAGGTAAATATTTTTAAATAAAAGATAATTTGCACAAGAACTTTGAAATCTAAAAATTAATATTTAAGCTAATGTTTAGCTATTGAGTTACCATGTGTAACCATGTTATAAAATCATAAACCTATCAACATTTCCTAAGTAAGCCAAGGCATTACCAGTTTTAGAAACCAACATTAGATCACAGAAATAAAACACAACAATGCCCTTCTCCCCCATGTGTTGTAGTCTATTGAGGAACTAAAATTTAGAATTAGCATGGCAAAAAGAGAGAGAGTAAGAGAGTGAGAGAAAGAGGATTAATCAATGTAGTTGCATGTTCAGTGAATTAACATTTAATAAAATATGTGATCTAATTAGAATTGTAAGTGACTGCAAGGTTTTAGTAATCATTCTTTTCTCTTCTTCATTGGCTATTGTTGAACTCAAGTTTCTGAGAAAGTGTTGCTAAATGAATGGTGAATAAATTCACATAACACACGGAATACTACTGGCAAAAATGTAGACAAATCCTTAATGTATCACAGCAGATAATTATGAAAACACCCTAATTCTAAAACACTACTTTTACCTTTACATAATACTCTCAAACAACTGTTTCTTATCATATCAAGATCTAAATGTGACCAGTGAACATTGAGTCAATTGTAAAGTTAGAACAGAAGATATTAGTTAATAAATATTATGTATACCCAAGGGAAGTAAAGCCTTTAAGTGAATCATGTACTTCAAGTAAATTTAAATTAATTCCCACAAAGAAAAATCCCCATCTGACCCTTCTGGCTTGCAGGCAAGACACATTGTCTTATTTTAACTTTGAACTTGCATAGCAGTTAACACTATTAACCCTACTAACTGGTTTTTCTTCTAATTATCTAATTAAAGATTATCTTTTACCCATGATCCAAACATAGACCTCAACACTTCCACAAAGTATTGAATTGCCATCCTGTCTGAAAACAAACTGACATTTTAGTGTAAATTTAGGCCATCTCTTAATCATTTCCATACCTCTTCCTAGATCCCTAGAGTTAAAAAATATACCAGGGGCTCAGTATGCATTTGGTAAGTTGAAATAAATAAATATACAAACTCAGTGAGTTCAGCGATGATCATCGAGTACTTTCTGAATTCTCTATTTTGGCACAATAGATAGTATGAGCTAACACAGCATCTAAGATAAATGGGGTTATTGGCTAGTAACTCTTCACATAATTTATTCTTTATTGTACCTTTCCTTGAATTTCATGAGCAGATGTAATTTGCATAAAGCTTTTGAATTAGTTTGATTTCTTCACAGTCATACAAGCAGCACCAACAGGAAGAAGAAAAGAAGAAGAGGTTGAAACTCTAAAACTTTCCATAGTACAGCTAGACCTGTTTTCCTGAGTTTTTGAGTGGGAGTCATTCTGTTCATTTTCAGCTATTTTCATTTTCATACTAAGTGATTTAACAAAACATGATCCATATATGGATTGGATTATATAGATTTAAATATACTTTCCAGGTAAAAATGGTTAAGTCAAAGCACAAAGTGACTCTGTAAAATGAATCCATAACATTGATCAGCAATAACAACTCATTCTTAGCCTAAAGGTTAAATTGGAATTTTAATTACAATTTTATTTACACTTACATCTTGATTGATTTCCTTGTATTTTTATTAATTAGTAAAACTAATTACATCAGTGATTCTTTTGTTCATTGACTTCCTTCCTTCCTAAGAAATTTTTGTTGTTATTTTTAAATTCCTGAAGACTAACTTAGAAAGAAACATGAGTATATCTGAGCGGTACTGCGCCAAGCAATTCAGTCATTCCTTTCATCCTTTGCTTCATCTGTGAGAGGGACAAGAACCTTAAAGAGATGCTTCAGCCAGTAAGTTGACAGGCTTTATCTGGAGGTAGGAGAGTGACCCCAGGAAACTCCGGTGTTAGTGTTTCTGGTTATTGCTGAATTTTTATGCCTATACAGGAGAAAAAGTTGGAGTTCTTTATTTCATACTTTTGTCTCTCTCTCCTTCCCAAAGCCATCCCAACCCACAGCTGTTTTGCTCTTAGAACTCAGTTGAAGGAGGAGCCTCAAATAAGCAAATAGCTTCATCTACCAGAATGCAAAGACAAACAAAACATAAATTTGCTTTACCAAAATGTTATTAGCATCAATTTTGTACCTAACATCGTTGTAAGGTTTTCTCCAGCCAATCACATATGATCAATGGAAAGCAAAGAGGCTCAGTTATTCCTTAGCAGCACAGGTTTTGTGTCAACTCTTTGGTGACTTCATTTGTACCTTTCTGCCAAGGTGGGTCTGGGAGCATTATTCTTTCCATGTCCAATAGCATGATGTTAGCTTTATAAGCCGATGGAGCCGTGGGGAGTTTGCACAGGAAAGGCATTTTCCTTTCCGCTTTCACACGAATCTGGCTTCTGCTTCCTGAGCAGCTTCCCCAGCTCCGGGCTCTTGGAGCATCCAGCTTTCCAGGTGCTCGGTTGCTACTGTGCAGGGTCATCAGTAGCAATGACTGGCCAGAAACATCCTCCACAGAAACCTGAACAGGTAGTCTTGTAGGAGAATGCCTCTACCAAGATACATCCACAAACAAAGCATCCCCCATTGCTGTGCAAAGGAGACTTCCAGCAAGTGATTCCAGGAAACCCTGCCAGAATAGTACCTTAGTGACTTCTTTGCTATTCCAACTGCGTTCTCTCGAGCAGAGTGTACATGGGAGTCTTGGGTGGAAAGGGCTCTTCTTTTTTTTTTTAATTTTTAAAAAGTATCCAGGTTTATTTCATTTAACTGAGTTTTCAAACATGATTTCTTTCAGTGTTTTCATTTTTTTTCAAATTTTTATTATCAAACTGATGTACAGAGAGGTTACAGTTTCATACGTTAGGCATTGGATACATTTCTTGTACTGTTTGTTACCTTGTCCCTCATGCCCCCCTCCCTCCCCCCTTTTCTCTCCCCCCCCAGGTGTTCAGTTCATTTACACCAAACAGTTTTGCAAGTATTGCTTTTGTAGTTGTTTCTCTTTTTTTACCCTGTGTCTCTCAAATTTGGTATTCCCTTTGAATTTCCTACTTCCAATACCAGTAAACACGGTTTCCAATATACTCAGATAAGATTACAGAGATAGTGTAGGTACAACCACAGGAAGGTGATACAAGAACATCATCAATAATAGAAACTACACATACACATAGGACGTTGAAAGTAGTTACAACTGTGATATAACAATTGTTTCCATAACATGGAGTTAATTTCACTTAGCATCATCTTATGTGATCATAAGGGTATAGCTATTGGGCCTTGTGATGCTGTGCTATGGCTTGCCTAAACCTGTACTAATTATTCCCAATAAGGGAGGCCATAGAGTCCATGTTTCTTTGGGTCTGGCTCACTTCACTTAGTATAACTTTTTCCAAGTCCTTCCATTTCCTTACAAATGGGGCAATGTCATTCTTTCTGATAGAGGCATAAAATTCCATTGTGTATATGTACCACATTTTCCTGATCCATTCGTCTATGGTTGTTCTGCTTCAATCATTAAGCAAGAGCTGCCCTAACAGTGCTGTTTCTATTGATTTGTTTATTGTACTGGTATTGGGGTTTGAATTCAGGGGCTGGGCATTGTACCTGAGCTTCTGTGCTCACGTCTAACAATCTACCACTTGATCTACAGCTCCACATCTGGCTTTTTAGTGGCTAATTATAGATAAGAATCTCATGGAGTTTCTTGCCTATGATGGCTTCAAATTGCAATCCTCAGATCTCAGCACCCTGAGTAGCTAGAAATACAGGCATGGGCCACTGGGCTTGGTTGTTTCTATTCCTTAGAATTTTCTTTATTATGTATTGGCTATTGCCATCCTATCAAATGTATTCACATATCCAACAATTGTTTTTTATATTAGACTTTTTCTGTCTAGTGTGTGATATTTAATTCCTGGTTCCACCATGAATACTAAGTCTTCTCAAATGATTTGAAAATAAGTTAAAAGATAAAATAGACAGATTTGGTGGCATATAATTATAATCCCAGCATCTGGGAAACTGAGGCAAGATGGCAGCAAATCCCAGGCTAGTAGGGACTTCATAGTAAAGACCTCGACCAACAACAAACACAAAAATAATGATGCATATTACATCATAAAATAACATGAATGTCTTAGAAAGAGGTAGTGATAGGTGGGTAAATCAAAAGGTGAGAGATAATATTAACATATAGGACAATAGGCAAAATATTTATGTACATCTGGCAGCATGATTGAGCTTGTGATTCAAATTTTAAAACAGACACACTCAACCTTAAGATTTATGGTGACCAACAATTAGATGGCCTGCCCAGAATTGTGCTGTTTACATAGGCAAAACAGTGCAGTATAGTATATTGCAAGACTACAGTGAGTCAAACTGGCTCATGAGTAAAAGCAGCCCATTCAGTGAACCTAATAAGGGTGCCCATGTTTGGGCAAGTCTGCATACACGTACTTTGTGCCATGATTGGCAGACATCAGTGAGTAAGTAAAAGTCTGATCTTCTGTTCCCAAATAGAGCAAGCAGTTGAGGTTCTACCTATGCACCAAGGACACCCTTTGTGTTTCACCTTTGTTACTTCAGAGCTCATTCTTTTAATATAGTTTATGAAAGTATTTAATACATCAATGAAAGGTTATGCTTGTGACCATAAAATAGATCTACTGATAGATCATTAATCAACCATTTTTAATTAGGGAGTTCATTCTCTGTAACAAGAATGAATTCCTGGGAAATCAAAGTCATTTTAAATTATCTCATATATTGCAGTAATAAGTAAAAGTAAAAGAGGACATTAGATTATTCTAGAACTTTGGAGACTGGTGAACTTTAGAAAGGCAATTTCATTGACTGTGTTTTCCTCTGGGGACTAGAAAACAATTTACCAGTAATATACTTAGATTTCCATTTTGGCACCTTTTTAACACTAATGCTACTAAGATCTGTATTGTAGAGCTATCTAAATCAACTGCTTTTAGATTCTTGCTATAATTGTGAAGAGAAGAATATTTCACTGCCATTTTTGCAGGCAATTAATGGCTTTCCTCTCTCTCCACTTTTTTCATTAAAATGTGGATATAAGTAAACTGCATTAGTCCCATTTAACCATGTAATTACCTGCTGATTAACAATTTCGACTATCAAACAAGGTTTTATATTTACCAAATATGTAAGTGTTCATTAATAAAAATGAGAGATTATATACATGCAATAAAATCTTATTAAGCAAACACACAACACAACCTGTAACAATCTTCTTGCAAAATCTCCTAATTGAAATGGTATCTATCAGTCTTATCTAATTATAATAGGAGTATTACTAATAAAAGTTTTTAAAATCCTGAACGGTTAGCATATGTGTGGCATTTGTCTATACATATGTCATTTATCTATGATGACAATAAGCTATAATAGAGAAGGGAAAGGAAGGGAAGGAATGTGAAGGGAAGAATGAAGTATATGTAAGTTCATGTTTAACATAGGTCAATATGTCACCTGTAATGGAGGCTCATGCTTATAAGCCAAACATCGTGGAGGCTGAGGTAGGAGGATAGTGAGTGGGAACTGAGTCAGGAAAGGAGGTCAGCCTGGGCTATATAGTGTGATCCTGCCTCAAACAAGCACACACACACACACACACACACACACACACACGCACACACACACACACACAGCAAAACAACACTAAAACAGAACAAATGTAGAGGTGCAAACCTAAGAAACCTAGAAGAAGCATTGATAACAAAAACCTAATTCTCTAATGGAATATCCCTATGAATGTGAAATACCTTCCTATCAAGAAAATTATTTTGCTCCAGATATAGCAAAATGTAGATTTGTATGAAGTTTGATGACATATGTAAATGTTTTGTATTTATTAGAAACATGTATCAATTCACTTCTTAAGGTAGATAAAATCCAGCTTTATTCTGAACATCTCTGTATACAACACAGTTTTCATGCAATGCATAATATCACATTTGGAAAGCAATAAACATCACATGGAGAATAAAAGACATCACGGTACTGGCACAGAGCAGAAAAGGTGGAGAACTTTGCAATTTTAAATCTAGTAACACACAGAAATTTGAGAAAGCCACAATTGAGCAAATGTTTGAAAACAAGAGGTCATGATCACACAGAAATGTAGGGAGGGGATTGTTCTATTCTGAGGAGACAAGCCAGGGCAAAGATCTTAAAGAAGAAAATGAATGGCAGGAGTGAAGGGAATATGGTGACAACTGTCCTCATTCTTCAATGGAAGCAATATTATTTTACTGCCAGTAAGTGCATGAAAATGAATCAATTTTTGAACTTAGAAATTAGTTTTATCTTTCATAGTTAAACTACTATAATTTCAGAACTTTAAAGCATAGTAAGTATAGTCTTAGTTTAGAAATACCAAGTTTGTATGTATATATAATACATATATAATGCATATATGTATGTATATAGTTACACAGTTATATAAATAATACTGGAAAGGAGATTGGAATGGTTGCCTGATTTATAATAATACCTTAGAGAACATGAAATGTAGTAATAATACATGATGTCCTAGGGAGCTTGAAAAGTTCACAAAGTGCTTGAAAGGTTTTGCTAAGCTTCATGAGCACTGAAAACATAAAGAGAATATATTTTATATTGTTCCCTTAAGCTTCAAGATACTAAGCCATGTTATTAGGCCCTAGACTTGGCAGGTAGTTAAAACTTTCTGGAAGGATTATAGTAATAATTATAGAGAAAGAAATTGATAAAACATACTCTATACCAACAGAGAAGTATAACATGTACTCTCACGAAATAAATTTGTATTATTAAGAAATTTAATTTTTTTCCTGTGAGGCTGGGGCTCAAGCTCTGGGCTTTGCACATTCTGGGCAAGTGTCATACCACTGAGCTTCATCCTCCAGCAGTAAGATTCTGTTAATGTTTTTATGTTGTGTAACAAATGAATTATCCAGATATAAAAAAGCACATAATTTTTAAAACCCAGCAAAACATGAAAGACAGGGTAAATATTGCAATATTCCAATATGTTACATTCTCATCTACTAACAACACATGAGAAAAGTCCCACAACACAATATTAAATTCATGAGCCTGAAGAATACACTTCAGTGCTGGGAAGAAAGAAGTACTAGTTCTCTCTCTCTCTCTCTCTCTCTCTCTCTCTCTCTCTCTCTCTCTCTCTCTCTCTCTCTCTCTCTCTCTCTCTCCTTTTGCTTATTTTTGTGAAAGTCATGGGGCTTGAACTAAAGATGCTGAGTGGTATACATGAGTTTGTTTTTATTTTGCCCAAGGGTAGCACTGTACCACTTGAGCTACAGCTCCACTGCCAGATATTTTGAGTAGTTAACTGGAGATAAAATTGTCATGACTTTCCTCTCCAGATAGTCTTTGAATTGCAGTCCTTAGATCTCAGCCTCCTGAGTAGCTAGGATTACAGGTGTTATCCACTGGTGCCCAGCTAATAAGTATTATTTGTAACAGTAGATCAAAGTGTCATGACTTTCCTGTCCAGACAGTCTTTGAGTTGCAGTCCTCACGTCTTGGATCACGCCTTCCTTTTGAGCATCTAGTCTTGTGTTTAATATGATTTATTTTATCTCCAGCAAATGTACTTATAGGAAGTACAGTAAAACCAAATCCAAAAGGCCCACTGTGTTTCAGGCTTATCATCACACCGTAGCAACAATATGGTCAAACCAACAAGTCAATCAAGAAATTAAGAGCTTGAACCTATTTCCTGCCTAATATGTCTCTTGCACAGAAAAAGTGCCCAAAGATTACAATAGATTATTAATTTAATACATAATAATTATTCTGAAAAATAGAAGAAGTAAATTTTTGCTTTCAAACTAAGTTTACATAAAGATGTTATAAAGCTGTGTTACGAAATTAGCCTAATGAAAGGTGAACATCACTCCTGTAAAGCACTGGTTTTTAATGGGGGGTGGGGGGAGACAGAGAAATCCTTAAATAGGCCAGCATTCCAGAGAGAAGACAAAGTCCCAGCAGACATGTAGAACTGAAGAGAAGAAGTTGCTATTTGTGACTGGTGCACAACTTCTCATCATCGTGCAACTGAGAGAAACTGTCAAGAGTATCTCATATTTCTTGTTAAGTCTTCACAGCATTGTTAGTGCTTTTGACAGCCAGGTACACTCTCAGAATACCAGGATAACCTTCAAAATGGGGAAAATATAGCTTTGCCGTGATATATAACATAATAAAATTGAATCTTTTCTATAGTCAGAAATTTCCGGCAAAAGAGAAGGTTGCAATGACAAGTGGTCATCAGAAAGACAAGAATAATACATTCTAATAGTTCTTCCTGAAGTAGATTATGTCAGGCCACGTATGCAAAATGTTTTCTTGTTGATTAAGCCCTGATTTAATGTCTGTTGGAACCCTTGACCTCAAACATATTCCTGAAGATACATTATTGCCAAGTTTGGCTGCTAGCCACATAAATATTTGACACCTGCCTGATCTTCCCAAGGAGAGAGAAAAGCACCATTTTGTGATAACTTACTACAGTGGCTAATCAATATCTGTAGGACACAGGGGTGAGATATTACACAGCATGTCAGACACAAATACCGTAGAGCAGTGATCAAAGCTTACAGAATCTTGCCTGTCTTTGTAAACTATTTCGCAGTGGTACAGTACACTCACTTATTTGTTATTTTAGGTGATTTCTGAGGTGATAATGGCTTTTTGTGTCCTGCTTTCCAATCTGGAAAAGAAGTTACTGTTGTTTAGAAATGTCATCACTGCCAGAGAGCATCCAAGGATTTGCAAACTGGGTCATGACTCTTAAAAAATAAAAATAAAAAAGTGAGTAGCGTTACATACATCTTTCTTGGAAGGGGAAGATTTGTTTTTGAGATACAATGTTGTACTTTAGTTGATCTGCTTCTAACTATACACACAGCACTATGGTTAGGGAAGACATAAAATATATGAACTATGAAGCATTTTGAGATATTTTAAATTATTTTTGTAATACTCCTAAATACCTTACTCCTGAGTCTGTTAAAATTCAGGGCTGTCTGCTTCAGTTCATCAGATACTTGGTGGGAGGATATAATCACAAAGCCAGAAAAATGTGAAATGGTCCCGACTAGACACCTTAGGCTAATCAGAATATAGAAAGGTTCTTCAAGGATCTGAGCACACAGCACTTCCAAAATGGAACTGCCAGCAACTAATTTCCCTAAAATAAAGATTACAGTTTTCCCACAGTGAAACTGATATTATAGAATCAACCTCTTTTGTAATAGAAAACAGCTATTTTGCCTCCAATCTAATTTTAACTTAAGATATAACCATGCATTCTACTCTCTTTTTCTCTACCTACATACATTTAATGTCAGATGGTGGTGGAACGGATTTGAAATTTTCCCCTCTAATAAAATAATGGATAATGCCATCAAGAAAATGATGCTCATTTTAACAGCATCCTTAATAACATAGGAAATTGAGTAGGCAAGCAGCTGGTATCCAAGCAAAACGTTTAACATATATGAAACACATATTGCATTATATCTGTCATATGGATGACACCATAATTACAATATTTTATAATTATATGATTTTTATCAATGTACTATAATCTATTTAAATTCAATCCACTCTGTCAGAGACAGAGTATTGACTAGTGACTATAAGACCAGAGAAAAAGGAGTTGATTCTTACAAGTTAAGTTTACTCTTAACACTTCCCTCTGTGGCACCATGTTCTTTCAATATTCCCATTTTAAGGAGCTTAATGGGCTTGCATCTTTTGCAGAATAAAGGGAGGCCTTCAACGTGTGTCTAGCCGCTCTATGCTTATGCCTTAGCAGCAGAGAAATTTCTTATCTACTTTGTGAGTTTGCTCAGGACCCTGAAATACAGAAGCCACCATTTGTGTGTGTGTGTGTGTGTGTGTGTGTGTGTGTGTGTGTGTGTATGTGTGTGTTTGGCCAGTCCTGGGCCTTGGACTCAGGGCCTGAGCACTGTCCCTGGCTTCTTTTTGCTCAAGGCTAGCACTCTGCCACTTGAGCCACAGCGCCACTTCTGGCCATTTTCTATATATGTGGTGCTGGGGAATTGAACCCAGGGCCTCATGTATACGAGGTAAGCTCTCTTGCCACTAGGCCATATCCCCAGCCCCAGAGGCCACCATTTGGTGTAAACCAACTGAAAAACTCATGAGGGGAGAGGGAAAGGGGGAGGGGGGAGGAGGAATGAGGGAGGAGGTAACAAACAGTACAAGAAATGTACCCAAGGCCTAACATGTGAAACCGTAACTTCTCTGTACATCACTTTGACAATAAATAAGAAAAAACGTCTTCAGAAAAGAAAAAGAAAAAAACATTCTCAATACAGTTATTTCACAACAACTACATCTGAAGATGTAGGCTTTCTGCTCCTGTGACATCTTTCCTGTCAACATTCTTGGACCATGGTTAGTGGTCGACTCCTAAAACAAAATTCATCTTTTTTTGTGTGCCAGTTTGGAGTCTTCATGGGTGTGATGTAGCAGTGAGCACTCAACAGATGTGAGGTGTAAGCTTGGTGCACATCAAACCTTCAACCTTATTTAGGTTTCAATTGCTTCAAGACCCATTTGCTGTATGAAGAATCCCCATATTTGTTTACTATATAAGTAAATATGCTTCCTTACTTAAACCTAGTTGATACATGGGTCTGATGATCTAATCCTTTCACTCGTGTGACAGATTGAACAGAATTCCATGAGATGTGATCATTTCTCACAAAATCATAAACACACAAATTTCCTCTGAAGGGCAGAACCTCATAACTTGTTCTATCTTAACCCTGTTACTTTGAATATGAGGTTTCTAATCTATGAACTTTGAATCTTCAAACTTTGTAAACCCACCTACACAGAAAGCGAAGGCAAGAGGATTGTTGTTTGAGGCTGATTTGGACAACACATGAGCCTCTATCTGAAAAATAAATTTAAAAAGACCAAAGAAGGAAGTAGCACTGTGGCTCAAGTGGTGTAGTGCTAGCCTTCAGCACAAAGAGGCTCAGGGACAATGCCCCGGCCCTGAGTTCAAGCCCAAAACCAACCTAAGGATAGGGACATGACCAAATCTTGGGAAATATGGAAACTATTTAACTGGGTATAATACTTCAGGTGAATAGTAAATTTCCTTCGGGCTATTTTTAACCTTTGAGTTATGTATTTGCCCATGTGTCCTAAGTATCTACCAGGAACACAGCAACTGGATCACAGCAAGGCGGTGAGTACAGTCTCTCTCAGCAAGAATAAGCATCAGTTCCTCAAGAACATCAAGTTTTTCACAAAAGCTTCTCTACAGTATGTGACATACCTATTCATCAGAATGTCAAATCCAAAGTGAGGTTGGTCTGACTGTTTGATATGTGAACATACTGATCAGCTTTCTCATCCTCCGAAATCAGAAAGTCAAGGTGATGAGAGATAGGAGTATGCAGATATAGATGCCCTTCTTGTACACTTTAGTAAGTCTTTCTAACCAAGAGTGAGTGCCATACAATTAACATTTATGAGAACATCTGAAATCTTATATTGGACCAGAACAGAAATATGCCTTACTTCATAGTATTTGGAAAGAGAGCAATGAAAGTTTCCCTCCAAATCCTACACAAATGTAAGTTATATGTGAGAGTATCAGTTTTAAGGAACAGGAGTTTCTGTTATTTCATTCTATTCTCATTCCAATAGAGTGAGTTACTAGAATTAGAAAACACGTACTCTCATGTGTCAGATCTTGTGATATCTATAACAAGGCAAACAGTTAACCATGGTGTAACACTCTCTAGACTGTAGTAAAAGACTCCCAGATGTCTTTCACAAAATTAAAACAATTTTGTATAATCTATTTCATCTTGGTAAAACTAAAGCTATATTCTACTTGGATCTATCTCTCTAGGAAAATTGAATTTTCTTAACCTATTATCTTTGTTGAGAGTTCCAGCTGCCAGTAAAAGAAAGCATTAGTGGAGACATGTTATATGGAAGAAAATATCTTGAAACTAGATTTAACCAAAATATGTTCAAGACCTAATTCCCATGTATCAAAAATCTAGCAATCCAGGGCATATAATTTGACTGGGATTGTAGCTGTATAAATTGGTCTCGTAGCTCTAAAGTAATAAATAGTGAATACTTTAAAAAGAGGACCTAATGTAAAGAACAAATGTATCCAATATCATTGCATTACATTCAGAAATGAAGCTATAATCAACTGCATCGCTTATATGTGTGTGTGTGTGCGTGTGTGTGTGAGCATGCATGCATTTGTGTGTGTTCATGTGTGAGCATGTTTATATGCCTGTTCCTGTGCTAGTACTGGGGCTTTCATTCACCGCCTCATGCTCTCACCTGACATTTTCAATCAAAGTTGGTGTCATAGCACTTGCACCAACTGCCTGGTTAATTGCAGATAAGAGTCTCACTGACTTTCCTGTCCAAGGTAGTTTATAACCATGATCCTCAGATCTCAGCCTCCTGAATAGCACCAGGCTTGAACTAATTTTGAAAACAAAACAACCTAGGATATCATGACAATGTTCTAGAGCAGTTGAAATGGCATATTTTATTTATTTTAGACACGATTCCTATATTAGCCATACACACCTTTGAATGCGCAATAAAGGAAGAACTTTTTGCTTATCTCCACTGTAAGTAGCCAATGAATTTTAACAGGAGAAGGGAAGGTTATAGTTAAACTATTTATTCAAATGGTAGCTTAGGTCACTACAATGTTAGTATCAATTATTTATTCCGTTTACTGAGATACTAATACTACAGTGACTCTGGAAGATCATGTAGAATCATAATGGTGCCCGAAAGTTAGTTCTTAGTGAGACATAAACTATTCACTTTGGGGTTTTCCTTAATCAATAATAATCACCTTGTGAATTTGAAGAAAGAAAATACATATGAGACTTTCACTGTGAAAACATGAAGAAATTCATGTAGAATTTTATCCACAACAGTTTAAAGGAAGTATTTGTTATTTCATCTATGGGATTAGGATTGTATTTTGCTTAATAAAACTACTGTATTGCTTAAATAAATATGAGAGTGCTGACAGGCCATGCTTGCTTGTGTATTGGCTTTGAATATTGGGCACTGGAAGGCTGAATAGGAATGAAAAGTCTTTTAGGATTGCACAAACATCTAAGTCTTTCTTATATTTCTAGGAAAAAGAGCAGAGGAATAGGCATAATAAGAGAGTTACCGAGAGTCTCTGTGATTATTTGACACTGTCCTTGTATTAGAAGGACTAGCCCCTAAGGTTATCAGAAAGGCATTGAGTAATGAAAGATTCATTGCCTTAAAAATTACATCAATTGAATCTCTTTCTACTCCCATTCAGATGGAGTATAGATAAAGTAAAATGCAGTTAGCTTATCAGTGCGTTTGTGTCTTCTCATTCAACTATAGCAAATGTATTCTTTACCTAGGTGCATTTATTATTTCATCTGTGAAAGAGTGGCATGAATCAGGTAGCAAGTCCATTGTTCCACCATGTTTCTCTTAAGAACAGACTATATCATTTGTTACTAGAAAGATAAATCTGTGAAATATCAGTCTTTTGGCATGAGGCTGGAATCAGTAAATGCTACATGAAATTAAGTATAAATTCTGTAGATTTTGGAACTGACCAAAGGAATTGTGAGCATTTATCTAATGACAGATATCTTTTTTTTTCCATAAAGCATTACTCCTTTTGGTTATATGCATCAAAGATGGTGCATTGTAATAAGTATAGTTTCATGCATTTAATGAGAAGCATATTCTCCCATAAAAATATATATTCACTTCAAAGTAAATAACATTTTTATATCAATAGTTCTCATCTGTTTGCATGTTTACTTGTACTGGTATTGGAGTTTGTTCTCAGCCTTCTTACTTGATAGGCAGATGCTCCAGAATGCTTTTTGCTTGTTAATTTTATGACAGGGTTTCTTTTCCTACCAGATGTATACATGCACCATCATCTGTCAATATTAGGCTTCCCATTGCGGGTGGGATGACAGGTGTGCCACCACAACCAGCTGCCTTCCACTGAGATAGAGACTGTTCTAGCTCATCTAGCCTAGAGCCATGGTCCTCTAACTCTAATCTGCTAAGAAGCTAGGATTACAAGCTATGACCCACCAGGGCTCAGTTTGTATTCTGTAGTTTTTAATGAAGCAGACAACTTGTACATCTTAGTAAACATTCAAGCTTGTTGTTTTGTAAGTAGGTTTACTGCCTATTTTTTGTGACATAGAAAAAAAGGAACTATCATAGCTTCGGTTAGGTTAGCAAATGTTCTACCTTTTCCTAATATTTATTGCTCTAACTGAACATATGCAACTAAACAAACACACACATTTTTCGTGATTTCTAGAAGTAGGGAACTTTAAAACAAGTCAATGAAATTTGATTTTGGTTTATTTAAATGATTCATACAAAAATTGTGTGGCTAATTGGAGAAGAACATACTACTAATATATATTAGTAACATTTTGCCAGCAAATCAGGGTTTGTAGAAGTTTCAGAAAGTTGATATTTGTGATGGACAACACTTAACTTTCTTATACTCAGTAATCTCATGTGTGAGACTTTATTGTAAGAGAACCACTCAGCATTTAAGGTATCAGAAAAAGTATAAAGGTCTTAGTCATCATTACTTTAACTACATTAAAAAAGAAGGGGATACTAAACATTTCCAAAAAGTTATGTTGGCAAACTGAGAAAATGCACACTTTCCTCTTTTCTATGACTAAAGAAACTTACTTCAAAAAGTACAATTAAAATATAGTCTGATAAATTTTACCTAGTATTATTTAGTCAAGATTACTGTTATAAAACTAAAGATTGCAAGCAGCCTTAAACAGGATTTGTTGGTACTATAATGACAGTGATGTTCATAAAGTTTCAAGGATGAAATAAAGTGATATTCTTCCAAACTGAAGTTCAATTATATCAGATGGATGACATGAAACTTGCCAAATGTCTGCCTTTTGCAACGTATTGGAGATCACTCAGACAAATTATGGAGGCAATCCTGAGCAGCAGAGCCGGTACATTGTCATATTCCTAGCAGCTTATCTATTTCTGTTAAACAAATATGTCTATTGTGGCAAAGTTCAGTGGAGTTAAAAAATGAATAGACTCTCATCCATGGTAATCCATATCGTGATAGTTTTCTTCACTAACATTATAACAAAATAGGTTTCACTATCTGAAATACTTGAAAATGACAAGGAATTATGAATACAGTGCCTACTGTTTTCAACTATAAAGGTCACATTATCTAAGAGGTGAGAAACAATGAGAATATATGCATATGCATTTTGTGACACTTGTAGGGCTTGAACTCAGAATCTTTACACTGCCTCTTAGCTTGAACCTCCAGGCTAGTGCTCTACCACGTCAACCACAGCTCCAGTTCCAGGTCTTCACGGAAGCGTCTCATACACTTTCTTGCCTGGGTTCATTTTGAAGAATCATCCTCACATCTCAGTTTCCTGAGTAGCGAGTGCTACAGGCAGGAGCCACTGTCATTTAGTGACATGATGGACAATGACTTTAAGAACAAATGTTGGAACACAGACTAAAAAAATAACTAAAGACTGAAAGGAACAAAGAACAGTGGGAGTGAACATACAATAGCCTAGACTTTGGTGATAAATGTGCTTTATGCTCTATTATTAATTATTAACATTCACATCATTAATTCTTTTTGATAGTACTAGAGTTCCAGCTGAGGGATTTGTTCTTGCAAAGCAAGAGCTATTCCACTTGTGCCACATGCCCCTATGACCCTTGCTATTCCTGTTCTATTTTTCAGCTGGGTCATAAGCTTCTGTCAAGAGCTCGCATTGGATCAGAACCATGTTCAACCTCTGCCTCCTACCTTGTGGGAAATTCTAAACCTCACTGTTCTTTCATGTGAAGCCCCATCATGTAAATTTTTATCTTTACCTCTACTAATGGGGCTACTGTACGTTTATTTCACAGATCCAATTATTGATCCTTCAAAGATTTCACTGATCCAATTATTGGTCCCTCCCTTTCATTCCAACTTAAATTATATCTTCTTCATAGCTCTGATTGTACTAAGCAATCATTGTAATAAGTACATTTTTTAAATGGTCAGCATTTATTGTTTAACTCAGATGGAAGGAGTTTTCCATGGACTAGGACATGGTAGCAGCAATAACATTTAGTCTGATGTGAACACATCCAAGCTTTCTAATACAAGGTATCACATGACTTGCAAAGCTGTGGGAAGTTCCTTTTTGGAATTTCTCTGACATAAGTCTTTCTGTTTCATCATTACCAGAGTTGTCACCCTGACCACTCAGGCCTATTACTAACAGGGACTTGGTAAACAATCTATAAACAGAAGCTATTATTTTTATTATAGAGCTTTTAGGTAGCAAAGCTGAATTCTGCTCTCTGATTTTACAACCCTACTCTCACTGCTTTGTAATTCGCAAATCAGTTTCGTGTTGGGAGAAAACACATGGTAAGAGTCAAACTTTGCTTCAGATCGTGACTCCATCACTTGTAATACTGCATGGAGGAACTGTGACCCCATCTTTCTTATTTTCAGTTTTATTATGAAGCGGCCATAATACCACATCCTCATCCTCATACAAAAACTAAAAGCAAGAGCCAAGCCAGAGCATTCAGGAAAGCCCTTATCAAAAGGGAGGTACTCAGTGATTAATAGCTAATAGGTAATGATCTGTTTCTCCCTATCTTCCTCATTTGATGGTTGGTTCTTAAGGAGACCATCATCTTTTCACATTTTAACCCTGTCTACATGTTTCTAACTCAACATGACTTCCAAATTTAAAAAAGCAATCTGTGGGGGCTGGGGCTATGGCCTAGTGGCAAGAGAGCTTGCCTCATATACATGAGGCCCTGGGTTCGATTCCCCAGCACCACATATACAGAAAACGGCCAGAAGTGGCGCTGTGGCTCAAGTGGCAGAGTGCTAGCCTTGAGCAAAAGGAAGCCAGGGACAGTGCTCAGGCCCTGAGTCCAAGGCCCAGGACTGGCCAAAAAAAAAAAAAAAAAAAAAAACAGCAATCTGTGTTGAAGTACAGAATTATGTGTGGCTATGTATAATGTTAAATAAAACAATTCAGAAAGAGAAATGATAACAAGTTTCCCAAATGACACCATTTTAGCCAGGATAAGAATGAAGTGCAGACCAGGACTGGCAAAAAAAAAAAAAGAATGAAGTGCATTCTCATTTAATCCTTACAAGGAAAGTAATGTAAAGTACCTGATATTAGCCAATCCACTTTTTGTATTACATTATTTCCTTGTACTTGTTCAAGGTGATAAAATATCACTGAGTTACCATAACCCAGAGAACATCCTTTTATACATCTTTAGATGACATTCATGTTTATCCCAAAGGTAATTAGAGCTTTACATTAAAGTTATTATAATTTTGTTTTATTTAACAACACATGTCTAGGCAAACATGTGTACATTCACATGCATACATATGTTTAATTTTGCATGTTATTAACCCCTCAATAATTCAGAAAAACATTCCAAGTCTTTCATCTACTTCCATGTCTTTGGCTAGCATTTTATCCCACTGACTAGTTAAATAGTTGCATTTGGTCAATTTTGTCCTATTAAGTGGAATCAGAACTGATATGACAAAATAACGAGGAGACCATTGTCTGTAAATTGCAAAACAAATCTAATTAAATGAAAGAAAAGTAACTCCACTATGTTGAACTATTTAACTTTGTGTACAAGTTCACTTCAGCACTCCATCTAATTTGGCTCCAGCATAGCCACATCCTTGCTTGCAAAGTATCTTCCTACTGGCATTTAAGTTATGCAACAATTCCTTCTCTAAGTCCATGATACACTGCAACCTGCCACCATATTGTGATAAAGTCTTAAACAAACATGTGGGATTTCTACAGTGGATGCTTAGGAATATTAAAGATGGTATCTTCTGGCAGTTCTTCATCAGGGATGTGAGGTGACCAAGGAACGGGCGATTAATCCTCATCATGTATCGCAGGGCATTGTCACGTCCACACTTTATAGAACTGACTGGGAGAGTAATTACTGCTGAGATAAGCCCTTTCTACAATCTGTGCAATTAATTCTCCTGGGAAAAAAAAAACAACAAAAAGTAGCCTGACACTTTCATAATGTTTAAGTATACCTAATCTATTTCTTTTCTGTTCCTAATATTTCCTAAATATGAGAAGGAAAGAGGATTTGAAAGTACTTACAGTTGTCTGTTCTTATGTAAATCATCCAGGAGGCTGTAATAGTCTATCTTAAAATGACTGCCTTGAAATAATGCCATAAATTATAATAGAATGTAGAGCAAGTAAGGAATTACTTTTTAAGATGAATTCCGGATATGATTTTCATGTAAAAAGAATGTGTCTCTTATCAAGTTGGAATTATTCTGTTATTAATGCTTGAAGGGCGTACAATTTTATTCAGTTTGAATTCTGAGTAAAAATTACTCGTCAGATTCTTGATGGAGTGCTTCGTAGCCATGTGTATTTTTAGTAGAA
The DNA here is from genome assembly GCF_023159225.1 of Perognathus longimembris pacificus. NCBI lineage: Eukaryota > Metazoa > Chordata > Mammalia > Rodentia > Heteromyidae > Perognathus > Perognathus longimembris. Next base: position 23,672,356 of record NC_063184.1, read on the forward strand.
CTTTTATTATTAGTTCCCTCTTTGTGTTATGCATAGTAACGTGATAACACATAATGTATTTTCAGTGTTCCAATTTGTTGAAAATCATTAATTCTACAAGCCTTTTTATTATACTCCTATGCTTTGCTATTCAAATATTAGCAAATGAGCAGAGATTTTGGCTTGTATTCACATTAGGTAAATGGCACTTTAAAGGGTTGGGGAGGAATGAATGTTTCTATATTTACTTTCCTCTGACATAAGAATGTAATTGTCAAACTCTGTCTCAAAGCAGGTTCAATAATGCTGAAATGAATAAAAGGTTTTTACTTCTTTCACATGGCCTGGGTTTCTTGAGTTAATCTGAGAGACCAGAGATTTTCCTCTTGTATTGAAAAGAAAAAAAGAAGGTAAAAATTAGTAAATACTTATTCCATTAAATAAATATTGGTTCGGGCTGGGGATATGGCCTAGTGGCAAGAGTGCTTGCCTTGTATACATGCGGCCCTGGGTTCGATTCCTCAGCACCACATATACAGAAAATGGCCAGAAGTGGCGCTGTGGCTCAAGTGGTAGAGTGCTAGCCTTGAGCAAAAAGAAGCCAGGGACAGTGCTCAGGCCCTGAGTCCAAGCCCCAGGACTGGCCAATATATATATTAGTAATGGCTAATAAATGGAATGTAGCTGGCTAGTAATCTAACCTGTTGAAAGTTGTAAATATGAGAACATCAAAAAGTATTAAGTGAATTTTAATAGTCATAAGTTGCTTGGAAAAGAGTATAAAATACACTTTCTGTCAATGTGTTCATTTTTTTTCTTTGTTTAGATTCTTTTGCTTTTGTTGGCGCTTTTTTGTTTTATTTTTGTTGCTGTTGTTTTGATTTTTTTTTTTTTGCTATTCTTTCAGTTCCAGGGCATGTTTCCATTTGAGCCAGGCCTCCAGTCTAGTCTCTTGTGGGGTCTATTGGAGATGGAATGTCTCAGATTTTTCTTCCCCAGCTATTCTTAAACTCTGTGCTCCTTTCTTCATCTCCTGAGTAGCTAGGATTATAGATATCAAGCACCAGTGACTGGATAAAATTCAATGAAGCCTTTAAGATTTGAATTTAAATTTTCAGGAATCTTACTTAAAGTATGAATTTCACAGGCCGTACTCATTCCTTCTGCTGAAATATTCAATTCAGTACTCTAAATGGCTACTGTGAGTAATACAATTTAGTAACTCTAGTTCCAGTCCTTCAAAATAATAACTATGATCTCCTAACTGATTTTAAATTACTGTAGAATACAGTGATGTTTGGAAACATACAATGCTTTTAAATACTATCTGGAAGATTCTATACAGCTAAACACCTAACTCTCCACAAAGAAAATTTGTAGCTAAATCTCTGGGATTGTTTTGTCCTTATAGCTAAAAATTCTCCTAGCTGGATCTCATTTAAAAATGTATCATTTAGTTATAAATCAGTAATAAAAACATGATTACTGAAATGTTTAAAAGTCATGAGATGTACACAGTTTAAAGCTCAATCGTAACCCAGAGTTAGTGAGAATTCAGATCTACAAAAATCTTCTCAGAATGGGCTGGAGATATGGCCTAGTGGCAAAAGTGCTTGCCTCGTATACTTGAAGCCCTGGGTTCGATTCCCCAGCATCACATATACAGAAAATGGCCAGAAGTGGCGCTGTGACTCAAGTGGCAGAGTGCTAGCCTTGAGCAAAGAAAAGCCAGGGACAGTGCTCAGGCCCTGAGTCCAAGGCCCAGGACTGGCAAAAAAAATCTTCTCAGGAAAGAACCTTGGCACTAACATTTTATACTCTGGCCCAGTATGATGATTAATGTGTATGTATGGTCAACATATTTTCCATGCATGATGTTGAAGCATGCTTTATTTAGCTGGGCAGACACAAAAATACATGCCTGAAATCCCAGAAACTCTGGAGGTGGGAATTGGGAGGATCACAGTTTGAAGCTGGCCTGGGAAAAAAGCAAAACTCCACCTCAACAAACAAATGAGGCAATGGAAGCTCACATTTGTAAGCCTAGCTGCAATCTTCCAAAGCCAGCCTCATTAGTAATTTGAATTCAAATCCCAAGTCACTTCAGAGGGATTCCATCAAATTTCTTTTTAAATAGGAAGATATGCTTTGGAAATAAATATATTATAAAAGCTGAACTTGGTACTTTTACTTTCAAAATCAACTAGACAATGATCAAAACACCCAAAGGGAAGAAAACGATGGAAGCATTTTTTTAAAATTCAGAATCATATCTGCTGTTAATTCATTTTTGCTAATGTAATCTTCCATACATTTTTTTGAGATTTTTGATGGAGTTTGAAGAGGAAGCCTCAATAATACTAGTAAAACAACAGCAAAAATTCCAAGCCTGTGAGACTTACGCAAATTAGCATAATTACATTTCATCCCTCATAGTTGAAAGGCAAAAGTAAATTACTTTGTCCAGTTGTAAGTTATCTTCAAACTTCTTAAAATATTTTGAGTCAGTCCATCAGTGAATTCCAAAAATACTTTCCTTATTTCTAGTATCATGTAGGTATATTTTTAAGCTAAAAACGTAAGACCATTTATAAGATTGCTGAGACCACTTACAAGATTAATCACCATTGACAGGTAAATATCCATCCCCCCAAAACACAAGGTTACAGTTTACCACTTAGGTGCATGCCAAATATTTCAGATTTATTTTAGCCACATGAAGATAATGTTTACAGTGTCCCTCAGTTTCAAACTAGTAATAAAAATCCCATGACATTTTTTTAACATGACCTTCACTAAATAGCTGAGAAAAAAGATGAAAACTTTCTCATAACTCAGAAAAATATTCTTCCAATTTATATTATAAATGTAATAAAGCTAATGTTACACATATATTTAAAAAATTTATAGTACCATACCTGATTTTAGTTAAATATTCATATATTTAGTCATTATGTCTACACTATTGGGCCATCTTTACCTCAGTTAAGTTTTGTAATAAAGTGAATTAGTAAAGTCTTCAAATCCCTGTGCCAGTTAGGATGTATATTTCCAACATATCCTTCAAAAAGACCAACAAATCCTGCAAAGGATATAGATACTTCTAAATGAAATTGGTAGACTTAATAAAAAAGAGACATATTTCCTATCATTTCAAAGCCTACCGTTGGCTCTCTCCCCTGCCTTCAGGTAGCAAACATCCTTTCTAATCAAGGTGCTATTGAATATCTCATCAGAGGTCAAACTCTCAGCTCCTCATCTGGGTTCGAAAAAGTCATAGCAGTTCTTGACAATCATTTTGTTCAGTTTTTTTCCTCTAATATTTTTCTTTGGTTTTCATCAGGTTAAATTTTTCAGGCAATAACAACTGGCAAAAAATAAGAAAGCAAGAATGTTGTTGGGGACGTGGAGCTATGCAAACCTGTCAAGCTCTGCAAGGTCCCATTTTTCCCATGCATACAGGAATCACAGGAATGAAAGCTATTACGGTTTCCAAATTCTGAGTTGATTTTTCAGGGGTGTATGTCTGCCTTTTTCTTTTCCCCTGACTATACAAGTAAGAGGTGCAACCCCACTCTGCGGATGACCAAGCCCTTCCGTAACCCGAGGACTTAGGAGGCTGCAGCAGGAGGAACACAAGGCCAACCTGGGTAAGATAAGTGAGGCCCTCTCTCAGAACCAAAATAAGACCAACCATCCAGAAAACCAACAAAGGCATTCTCATTCCCAAATAAATAATGTTAATTATTCTAGACTTCTCATATATAAATATACATGCATATATAGTATTCAGAGTTTCATATCATATTCAATTCAGAGGGAATCAGAGAGTCACAGGCAGGCAGGCAGACACAGAAGGAGATCTACACAAAGCAGAGAAAGAGAAAATTGGCCTCTTTTGATAAGGCCATCACCCCTTGCTATCGACATCAAAGAATGCTACTTAGGTAGCCTATGCCAGCATTGTCCTTGTTTGTACCCTGTAGCAGTGCAGAGGAGATTCTGTCCTAGAGTAAAACAGTGAGGAGGAGCTGTCACACGCTATGAGGCAGAACCTGTCTGTTTACAGTAACATCCTCTTGGCTGTGCAAGATATTTCTTCTTTTCTCCAATTAGTTGCATGATCACATATACAACTCCAGGACACTGATAGTCTAACATTTCATGTTTCCCTTGGACATCATAAAATAATTGCAAATTATTGCTTTTAATCTGTTGAAAACCAATAAAGCTCACCAAGGTAACTGATGCATAAAATTTTCATAGATACTAATTTCACAATTCTTCACATTATCTCTAAGGCAACAAAACTGCTTAGTGTCTTCTTTTAAAGGAAATGGAAAAGAGATACATTGAAAGTCTGACTATAAAATACATTCAAATTAGAAATGCAGTACCTAATGTGGATACTTTGCCCAGACAGGATATAATATAAAATCACATTTGTTATTTTGAGTTTTGTAGTGTATTTATGCTTTGTGTAATCTATCAACCCAGAAATCAAGTTGCACTGAACTAAGATAATCATTCTGAATCCATGCACTAGAAAGACAGTAATTTTTGAAATGTGCACTTAGTGCTAGAAAAACAGCAGAATTTTCTGGCCCCAACTCTACTATATAATATGAAAAAGACACAAACACTAAGAGAATGTGCTATGGGCTGGAAGGTACCTCCCTCCCCTGAATCCTACACCCCAGCACCTTCATCTCAGCCTTCCAAACTTCAGGACTGGGAAAAATTACCTCTTGGTATTTAAGCAGTCCAGTACATAATATTTTGTTATGGCAGCCCCAATAGAACAAATAAGTATTAAATGCTACAACTATTCCTTCTACAGAGCTTTGATTTCCACCCCTCTGGGTGTCTACAAGTAGATTCACCTCACAACATGCCATTTCACTGAGGGACTGTAACTGAACCTAAAGCAATTGTCCTGAATGGGAGGCCATTTTATCTCCAGAAGACATTAGGCGTCCAGTGTCACCGGGGCTACTGAACACCTGCATAACTGAGCACAGACACTCATGCCACATGTCAACAGCCTTCAGCGTTGCCACAAAAATAGCTGGGAAAGTTTCATTTGACACTTTCTCTTTTGCTCCAAACCCAGTGGATCACTGATTAACTCTTCAGAACTATCAAGATCCAGGTATGGATTGATCTTGATTGGGGATTTTATTAGATTGAAAGATGCAGCAGGGATTCCGTAAAGCCTCCCTCTGGGTGTGTCTGTGAGGGATTTCCAGAGAGCATTAGATCCTTAGGGCTCTGAACCAATCAATAGTTTAATCAGGCCTGGAATAAAAGGCCAGGCACTGGTGAATCACACCTGTAATCCTAGCTACTCTGGAGGCTGAGATCTGAGGATCCAGGTTTAAGAGTCTCACCAGAAACTCAAAGTGTTAGAGTGCTAGCCTTGAGTGACAAGGGAAAGCACCCAGGTCCTGAGTTCAAGCCCCATGACCAATAAATAAAACAACAAAGGAAAATCAAAGCCACAGAAAATAAAAATGGGAATGGTAGAACTGTGAGTGCCAGGGTCTAGCTGGAGGAAGTGGGTGGGTTAAGAACGAGCCCTTCAAGAATGGATCTTTACCATGGTCCCCTTCTGTCCCTTCTTTGTTCTTTGTTTCCTGGCTGGCATGAGCTGAACAATTTTGTTCAGTCAGGTTCTTCCTCCATGCAACCTGCCTGGCCTAAAAGCATTTAGATCCATCTGAACTATTAACTGAAACCACTGAATATATGTGGCCAAGTTAATCTTTCCTCCCTGAAATTGCTTTTGTCAGTTATTTTGTCATGGTGACAGAAAAGTCTGAGAAGCATATTGAAGCTACATCAAGACAAATAATTATAAAAAGATGGAAAAAAATTCAGATTACTGAGTGTACATCTTTCCTTATGATTCCATGCAAATACTTTGTACACTATAGAAATAGATGAAGGCCATACTGCTTGTGATAATAGCAACGGTCAAGAAATGAAAAGTCCATGATAAATAGTTGTAAATAATTTCAGGTTATGAATGTATATTATAATAAATAACAGCAAAACTAGGTTCCAAAATTATTTACGTGTTTCAAATTTAGATACAGTCAAAATGTAATGTTTAACTGCCACATCATGATGAAATGTCACAACTCATTTGTGAGCAGGATTAGAAGTATTTTGAACCACCATTTTCATAGATCATAATGGTTTGTTGCCCTGGGTGATTACCAGCTCACATGGGTACTCTCAATCCAGTGATAGTTTAAGTTTCTCCTTTGAACAATGCTTTTTTTTCTTACATATGTAAATCATTGCTGATGTTTTCTTTTTGGTGACAGTTCTCTGTAGCAGATCAAACTATATTTTTAAAAGGTAAGATTTTCCCTTTGTTGTAAATGTCAAGATGATTACTCAAACTACATAGTGTAACATGAATATGGTAACTTGGTTATTACATGAGCATTTTTAGAAGCGAAGTATCCAATTTGGGTAATTCCAGTTTAAAGAAAAGGGGAAAAAAAGAATCTTCTGCTTCATTTTAGTGTGTCAGACAGTATAAGATTTTTTTTTGGAAGGAGGGGTGCTGAATTACTTTAATTATAGCTATGTAGCACTGGCAGTGGAAGTAATAATTTTCTCTCTGATTTCACTCAACAAACGAAGGTCTCATTTCTTATTTTAAATCTGCTCACAACTACTGTTGAGAAGAAGGCTGAACTTCTTTCTCTGAGTTAATTATCCAAAATAAGCACTCTCTGGCAAAGTGAATGAATAGATACTTTGCTATATTAAAATAGACAACTCAATTATTTAATAAATAGCTATACTTGACATTTATTTAATGCAAAGGTATTTTTCTACTCCATTTGAATAAAGTTTGATGACATAATATATACCTAGAAATCTATATTAAAGAAATAAATATGTTTTCTTTATTGGGTAAAACCTTAAAGTTGTATTACAATCTACTCATATTTATGAAAAGTTATTTCTAGTAATGTAAAACATGTTTTGTACCTGTAATAGTATTACAGTTTAAAGTCTTATGAAGTCCCATTTACTTGCTTCTGGAAGCAAAATATTACCATGAAACCAATCTCAAAACTTAAACTTGACATGTGGGCATGTTTCAGAAAAGTATAGTGATTCAGCATCATTAAAATATACTCTCAATTTCTGTTGTATCTCAACCACTAAGGACCTCTCAATATCTGTCTCTTTTTCATTTAATTGTATTTGCTTACTATGAAATGCTATTACTGATATAGTCAAATATGAGAAAAACCATAAAGATATTTTGACTGGGAGTTTTTTGCTACTAATAATATGTCAGGGACTCTTTTAGTGGTCTTGTATGAATTCTTCATGAATTAAAAATTCTATTTTGTTCCTCTTAATTCTTGATTAATATTGGTAGCATTTTTATTTATATCCAGAACAAACATGTTAAATGTAACCTGCTATTGATATGCATATGTATTGAAAACACATACCCACAAAACTACTGCTCTTCTTTTACCTAGAAAATGTTCTGATTCCTTGTAGTCTTTTAAATTACCATATAAAATGACTAACTTGAAAACATAAACGATATATATTTTGTATTTTGTATTATTTTACACTCTTTGAAAATCATATAATGCTTTTTTGGTTTTGTTTTGGCTTGAATTCTGGGCCTGGGTACTGTCTGTGTGCTCCTTTTTGCTTGTTTACTGCTCTACCTCTTGAGCCATAGCACCACTTTTGGCCTTTTCTGTGATTAATTGGAGATAAGAGTCACATGGACTTTCCTTCCTGGGCTGGCTTTGAACCAAGATCCACAGATCTCAGCCTCTTGAGCAGCTAGGATTACAAGTGTGAGCCACTGGTGCCCAGCTCATATAATGTATTAAAACAAAGATACATTTTTTTTTTTTTTTTTTGGCCAGTCCTGGGCCTTGGACTCAGGGCCTGAGCACTGTCCCTGGCTTCTTCCGCTCAAGGCTAGCACTCCGCCACTTGAGCCACAGCGCCGCTTCTGGCCGTTTTCTGTATATGTGGTGCTGGGGAATCGAACCTAGGGCCTCGTGTATCCGAGGCAGGCACTCTTGCCACTAGGCTATATCCCCAGCCCACATTTTTTAAAATATGGTAAGCTTCACAAATTTGCAGGAGTCATGCTAATCTTTGCTGTATCATTCCAATTTTAGTAAATGTGTTCCCAAAATGAGCACTAAAGATACATTTTTTGTAACTTTGTGAAAATAAAAAGTAAAATATGAGTTTTTGCAAGATTACTGAGAAAATCTTGCACTTAACAAGTTTAATGTATGTTTAACCATCAGGCATTTTAATAACTATAACTGAAACATTTAACCCTGGCTCAGTAATCTATTTCCATAATTATATAAATTTCCACACATATAAAAGTCTCTCTGTCCTTCAACTTGTCAGAGATAACAATTTTATTACTTTTATGTTATAAAATTAATAATCAGATTGAATCACTTACAGTACTCATATATAATTAATATCGGTGTTAACAGGTAAAAGATCATAGTAAATAACCTGTAAACAAAGCATACAATGTGAGCCAAATATTCTCACTTACCAGCTCTTCTTGAAGTTGGGAAATGAGTTCATCCCTCTCTTTCAGCTGTAACTTGAGCACGGAGCATTCATCTTTCATGATATCCTATAAAAACATCAAAGAGACAGCATAATAGACTGCACTCTTTCACTTTGTTCTTGACAAACAAAGCCAGCTTCCCACCAAGGGAAATAATTGCAACTGACTAAGGAGTCTCAGATTCCTTCTATGATGTGGTAGTTACCATAGTATTTCTAAGTTTCAATAGAAAACAAAGGTGTCCAAAAATGTTACGATGTTGCACTTGATTATATGTTTATGTCTATATATTCATGTACCTATGTTGTATTTTACATAATTTATTTTTTTCTTACATTTCTTCAGACAAAAACCAAACAAGTTACTTTCAATTCTTTCCTCTTATTTTTGTGCATATATAAGCAATGGGATAACAGTAATTGTATTCTAGGAGAGAGATTTTAGCAGTTATCTGCCAGCTATATGTAGCTATGAGTTCTCAAACAAATGGCTATGCTGCAGTCCCATCACCAATGATGTAATATTGGTAATGCTGGTAATATTTGGTCCTTTCAACACAACCCTTGGCCTTTAATGATTTTACTCTGTAAGGTACAGTGACTCATGGTTTCTACATACACAGTCTGCCCACCTCCATCCCTCCATGCCGGTGAGTCAGATACATGGACTTCATCCAGAATCCTGCATTCTAAGCTCCATCTCACAAACCAATACTCCCTGCTCATTTACCCAACACTTTCCCACAGATTTCTGGAATCCTCCCCTCTGCCCTGAGGCTTGACTTCCACTCATTTTCAAAATGATTCTTTTATCACCAGGAATTAGCCGATATTCTCAGCTCCTATTCACTCTGAAACAAATCTGACATCAAGTCTTTGTCCTCTACTTCCTTAGTGTTTCTTAGAACTGATGTGCTCTATTCTGTATTAAATTATGGGGGAATTCATCGCTTCCTACCCAATATTCTACAGTAGTTTCTAAATTTGTTTTGCCTAATTCTATCACTTCCCATATCAGTGGAATGATTTCTTTTTAAAGCAGAATTAATCTCATTCTTTCCTAATACAACAGCTAACCAATTCATTTTTTCATGAAAAGTCAAAACTCTTTGGCATAGTGTAGTATGCCCTTCATCTTCTGTTACTTGTTTATTTTTTCAGCTTCAGAGTTTATTTCCAATCAATCTTTCCTTTCTAGAAGCAATGCTAAAATGCAGTATTGTTCTTATGCACATGCAAATGGCTAGATTTTACCACCTTCTCTCATCATAACTTCTTGTCTCCCACAGTATCACATATTCTAAGGAAAATTCCTAGAATCACTATCCGTTATTGAATGAATTAGACATTCTTTTGTGAATTAGGTGACATGGTATACAAAAGTGGCACACAAAAATTCAAGACCAAAAAATACACTGGGGGGCTGGGGATATGGCCTAGTGGCAACAGTGCTTGCCTCCTATACATGAGGCCCTGGGTTTGATTCCCCAGCTCCACATATACAGAAAATGGCCAGAAGTGGCACTGTGGCTCAAGTGGCAGAGTGCTAGCTTTGAGCTAAAAGAAGCCAGGGACAGTGCTCAGGCCCTGAGTCCAAGCCCCAGGACTGGCCAAAAATAAAAATCAAAAAATACACTGGACATGATCAATTACACAGATGCTAGACATTGACACAGTGAAAGCAAAGTGCATATATGATCATACAAAATGATGTTTATTGAAATGACCTCCAAGAAATGGAAACAAGAGGTTTTTGTTAGTTTGCTTTACTTTGTCTCCTATCTCACTGTTGTTTTTTTGTTTCTTTTGATTGTTTATCTGTTTTTACATTTGGAGGTAAACTATTCTTTCTTTATTAAACTTTTTTCTTTATTGTCAAAGTGTGGTAGAGAGGGGTTACAGATTCATATGTAAAGCAGTGAGTACATTTCTTGTTCAACTTGCTAACTCCTCCCTCATTTTAACCCCCCTCCCCCTCCCCCTGATTCCTGTACATTTCATCTTATTTGTCAGTTTAACTGTTATGGGGAGAGGAAGAGGGAGCACGAAAATGGTGGGACAAAGGGTGAACAAATGCAGCAGTTAAAGTCACTAGACACTGTTGAAAATGAACTACATAAATAACAGGTCAGGGTCTTGGGAGAAGAAACACTGGGAGAAAACAAGGGAAGAGGTGTCACTGTTCAAAAAGAAATGTATTCATTACCAGACTTAATGTAACAGTAACTCCTCTGTATATCACCTTTACAATAACAAAAGAAATTCAAGGGGACATACAAAAGTTCAAGTGCTCTTTGCTTGTTACTCAGCCTCATTGGATTATCTTTATTTTTTCTCTCTACTTGAGTATATAGATGGTGCTTAATTAACACAAAGCATAGTTAGTTGCCACAAATAAGATGCTGAAATTCATATTTCCTTCCCTCAAATTGCCAAATCAACATTATAAACATTATAGGAGGGAGCACTCATTTTCTTTTCAGCTTACTCTATCTGGGCTGATAAGGATGAAAACTTATGATTAGTTGGAGAAAATCAAATATTTATTCTACTTCCCTTGGTGTTAGTAATTTTGCATCTTCTCCACAGAAACAGACAATGCATATTTCTACCTTGTTACTATCTGTTTGCCTTTTCTGATGACCAGTTTAAATAGGAGAGTTCTAGTCATCTTTGTGTGAATTTTGTCTTTTGTAATTAAGTTCTGTTTCCTTCCTACATAATAGGTTTTTCATGGAAAGTTTGTAACCATTATTTTTCTTTAAAAAATGAATGTGTATAGCTGCTACGTATTACTATTTTTAAAAAAAAAAAAAAAAGGTGTGCACCTTGATCTATTTTGCACAGAGAAAATCTGCTTTCTTAGCAGGAGGTAAGAAAATAATCATGCTTCCTAGTACCAGTGAGATCTATGTCAGATACTTGATCCTGTAAACTACTTGCTTTGTGGCTCTTTACTAATTACTTAATTTCTTTCAGCTCTGAAAATGTCCATGGAGATTGATGACACCACCAGACTAAAACTCGGACAAACCCTCTATTTTACTAGTGCTCACAGCCATGAAGCCTTGTAAATACTTCACTTAAGTTCATTCTTTTCATAAAATAGTTCAATTCTTTTTTTTTTTTTTTTTTTTTTTTGGCCAGTCCTGGGCCTTGAACTCAGGGCCTGAGCACTCACTGTCTCTGGCTTCTTTTGCTCAAGGCTAGCACGCTACCACTTGAGCCACAGCACCACTTCTGGCCGTTTTCTATATATGTGGTACTGAGGAATCGAACCCAGGGCTTCATGTATACGAGGCAAGCACTCTTGCCTCTAGGCCATATTCCCAGATCTTTTCATAAAATAAAACATGCTAGTTCTCCAGGAATTGAATACTGAGATAGAGATAAGGGCTCCAAAGATATGTATTGTAGGAGAAGAAAATATGAAAGTAAAAGTGGACGAATAATGCCTGAGCTAGGGCAGGGAGAATAAGACCATGTTCTATTCTTGATGAAATCTCTGCTAGATAAACAAGCAGCACCAGAAACCTGTTACCTACTCAAGGGATGCCAAGCTGAAAGAAAGCAGGTGGCCTCCTTGTCTGCAGTGGCTGTAGAGTGCCTCAGAAAGAGACAGAGGCTGCCGTCTCTAGGTTCTGTTTGGTTCCACACTTTCCCTGGGCAGTCTGTAGGACAGCCTTCTTCCCTCAAGGTATAAAATACAGATCTGCCTTTCATAATGGGCTACGCCTGGGTGTTGTCTTTCCACTGAAGGACTCATGAATCTCATAGTATATTCTGTTGGCAGGAACTGTTTCTTGAAGTGAGCCCACTCTTGTAAAATTATTCAGTGTTCAGCCACAAGGATATATTCCATGAATGACACTGGGCTCTGTGTGGTAATTTATGATTTCTCTGTTTTAAATGAAAGAAAAATAAGGGTGGGAGGAGAGTGCTGCCCTCTTATTTTATCTGTTAATAAAAGAGTAAAATGTAAATCAGAGAGGAGAGACTTTCCTAGCAGATCTTTAAATAAATAAGAAAGATTTTATAGAATGATGAAGTGTGACTCTGATGTAGAATACAAAAAGAGTAATGCCTTAGAAAAATGTTTGAAGGCTTCTGACATAAGTTTGGAGAAGTGGAGCAGAGGAAAGCAAGGAGCTCAATGCTGTGATGTACAGGAATTGCAGATGATTTAACTGAATGTAAGCAGTGGTTTCAAGCAGCTTGAGAAGTCAGCACACTAAACTGCAAAAAGGCCATGAATATTAGCTGAAGTTATGAATTACAGCTACAAAACATAAACCTGTATAATGTAATATGGAAAGAAGTAAAGGTCATGCTTTCTTCTTTTTTTCAGAGGCTCTAATGGAAAGCAGCAGCATGCTATCTTCAATATCTTCAAATACTATCATCTTCAAATGCTCATTATCAACATCATTGTACGGGGGAAGCCTTTCAAGGAAGCATATAAATGAATTTATGAGGAATAACTTTTTAAGCTTCTTAAGTAGATACACTTTGAACAATTACTTGGGAAACTTTGCTCAACTATAGAATTAACTTTCATTACAAAATGAGAATTAGTAATGTATTCTATGAATTAAAAAGAGTACTGAGAGTATCTGGTCATTAAAACATATATTTCCATTATCATCTGAAACAGAGGATAAACTACAAATCTAGCAAGTGTCTTATACATTACCATTGTTCCACTTCTGGGCAGGGAAGACTGACATTTGAGTCTGTTTTATCATTGAGGTTCTATGTGATTTTAATAAATCAGTGATGAGCAATAATCTATAATTGGTTGGCAGTCTATGCTAGCATCAGATACATTGGTGACATGAGTCTGATCTCAGGTTAATGAAAAATATAATTACAAAACAGAGATTTGAGAATCAAGAACATAGTGTCAAAAATGAATGGAAAATGAAGTAATGAAGAACCTTTTATTTAAAAATGTATCCATGTTGTTGTTTCCAATATTTCTATCTCCTTAAGTGTGCTTCTGTTACAGAATTTTCACCTGCAGGTCAAAGTCACCCTGCTATTTATATGAATTACATGACTTGGTGTGCTAGACTATGAATTCATACAAACCCTAGTACAGCAACCACAACATGGTAGAAGCATGAACACTTTCTTCAAACATGGCCCTGTTTAAAAGATCTGAACAAGTCAATTGTTCCAAAGCCAAAGTCACTTTGACCTCTCATAGGTATATGGTAAAGTTAATAAGAAGCATGCAGTTGTTCAAATTTCCTTTCATATGCAATCAATTTATGATGAGAGAAATAGTATCTCTTGGGATGGAAGAAAATAAAAGTCAATGTGGCAAAAATGGAAAACGAACTTTTGGCTAATGAAATTCTAACAGAAATATAGACTTACAACAAATAGGAAAACATGGGAAATTATGTGAATATTTTATGATACACGTGTTTATCTGTGAAGTACTTAATTTCAAATTTTAGTAATATCCTTATAATATTAATGTTTACCCTATTCAATATTCACTTCAAAGATATTTAGCAACAATGCAATGCACTGAATTCATGGTAGAATTGTATATTCTCATGTAATATTGTGTTTCAAAGAAAATGTTCCAAGGCTAAATAATTTTACAGCAACCAAAAATTTATTAGTGTATCATAGGCATTATTATTAGAACATATAGTTCTATGCTATATTCATTCAGGTAATTCATTCAGCAATTGCTACTGTTAAGTCTTCCTCCTCTGTTAGTTTCCCAATTTCTCAAATTAGTAGCTCTTCTAAATGCCTACTGAAGTTGCTTAAGAACCATTGCATTTCTATGCACACCTCCCCCTTTCCTTCTACCATAGAAAACCCCTTGTGTCATCTGACATTAGTTTCCCAATTTCTCAATTTAGTCGCTCTTCTAAATGCCTACTGAAGTTGCTTAAGGACCATTGCATTTCTATGCACACCTCCCCTTCTCCTTCTACTGAAGAAAACCCCTTTTGTCATCTGACAAGGAAGAATCTTCTTATCAGAGATGAGGAAGGAATAAAAGCCTAGGAGGAAGACCCCAGACCGTGTTTTTATAAGTCTGTAAAAAAAAAAATCATAAAGCTCAGAAACAACTTTTCAAAAATACCCACCTAGTTCTAGAAGTTAAAATGGCATAAATTATATGCAGTTGCAAGGAAAGAATGACGCTGTTCAATCCTTTTGATTCTAAAAGCTCTTTACTAGTTGGAAAGCATTCAGTATTTTGTTAATTAAGCTGGAGAAAATATGCATCACTCACAAGGCTGATTGTAAATGTACTAACATGTTAAGATTGTAAAGAAAATAGATGGCGACTTATGCAAATGTACAAATTTAACACACACTATTAACTGGCCTCAGGCTGAGACTTATTTAGAAAGTAGCATGCTATAAAGATGAATGGTACCTTATTTCTGTCAATAATTGACCAGTATTTTTTGCATTGACACAAAATTTATAATTTTAACTCTTTATTCTGAATCTGCCACATTGGGAAATTTGCATTTTAATAGTATTATGTTATCTTGAAAGTAATAGATTTTTCTGCTGTCTTGGACTATGAATTTAAATACAAATTTTCTAGAGTCACTTTAATTTGGTCCAGCTGTGCAACATCTCACATCATAAATAGGGAGCCAATCAAGTCATAGCGTTATAACAAAATAAAAAGGAACATAAAACTGTGATGGAAGTCGGTTCTGAAGTGGATACATAATAAACTGGATGCACACTTTGCAATGGGAGTGGTGGTCTTGTTGGTGCAAAAATTACCTAAAGCACCTGGGAGACATTTCAAAGATTCACAGTCCTTCTCCTCCTTTGCAGTATATGAGCACCACTGACTATATACATTGGAATTCATTATTTGCATCATTGCAACTTCACATTTGGGAAACACACTTACATCAGGAATATCGGTTGCTCGAGAAAAATATCATCTGTCCAAGCTTTAAAAAATAGGCTCAAAGACACAAAGTGAAGCAGAAATGAAACTTCTATGAAGGTCGCCACAAATCAGGTGTATTATGGGCAGGTATGCCCCCAAGAAATTCCAACAAGCAATGTTTTCACTCAAGTACAGGTCTTTTTTGTTGTTCCACATTCGTTGAATATTATTGGATGTACAGTCATCCTGGATGGACGTCCCCCATGTTTCATTACCTTCTATAGTCACTCTGTGCATCTTTTGGGGTTGATTGGATTTTGGAAGACAATTTGGTCTCTACTGTCATGTGTTCTGTTGTGGATGGATGGCTCTTATGGGTATATGCTTTCTGACATATACACAGTTTTCGCTTACTTTCTCATTTTGTTACTGTCCATCCTTCCTTCTAATAGTTGGCACTCCTCTGATACTCTATTTGCCTACTATGTTTATCTAGGGATTTCCAAGTGCATGGATTTTATGATTGTCATGTCAGTAAACTGTTAAATTATTATGTAAATAATTTTTTACTCAAAGCCCATTTCCTTCTCTTGAAAATGGACCACCACTGATTTTATTTTCAACAGCTGGGTATATTACTAGACTACATACATTAACATCTGCCCTGGCACAAGGTTTGCTGATCGTAACTAAAATGTTTCATGATTTCTTTTTCTCAGGAGGAAAGAATTTTTCTTTATCTGAGATGAAAAATAGATATTGCAAGAATTATTCAGAGTTAGTTGCTTGATCAAGTATGGAGAAGAACTGATATAAAACACTTGCCCACAAATACTTGCAACAGAAGTATATGACAAAGAACTCTAGAATCCACTAACGTTCAGTTAAGTTTTCTCGACGAGTTATTTCAGTCTTTAAAGTAGCATTTTCTGTTTCTGCCTTTCATGAGAAAACCATCACAACTATAGAGACAAGGAAACCTTGATTGCAACTTCTATTCCTGACTCTCTTTCGTTTAATATGAGATTTTTAGAAAAGGAACCACATTCACAGGATGTACATCTTCTTTTGCAATTTAGCTTACCATAAATAATTAAAAATTGTTCAATTATTCTCTCACTGAAGGCTCGGTCCAAGGTGAGTCAGCAAATGGAAAGTACTCTCATAAAAGTAATTGTAGAAGGTGTTTTTCAGAGTTCAGCTTGAGATAGGCATTTGGGCATCACAAAATCCCCATCAAATAACTTTGCTTTATGGAATTCTCTGAGTGGCACAATATTTCCCCTTTTCTGTTGTTTAGCCATGAGTATATCCTAAGTCTCCATCTGAATCCTTTGACCAACTCCTCTTCAATCCTTACCTTATCAATTTATTATTAACTCTCTGTCAATTAATAGTTAAATAATGATCATTATCAGTGCCTTCCATCTGCTGAAATCTTGGGTCAAAAATCTAACTGCTTTTTGAAGTACTATAATATTATCTTCCATATCTGTCAGATTTAAACTTCCAAAAGTAAATCTCCAACATATTATGGCCTCTTTACTTCTAGATGTAGCTAATATCATTTCTCCTATAACCTTTCCAACAAGTCTGATTAATCAATAGTGTGACGTTTTAGTTTAATGTTTGTGTGTGTGTGTCTGTGTGTATCTGTGTGTGTCTGTGTGTGTCTGTGTGTGTCTGTGTGTGATTTGTAGATTTGTATGCAGGACTGGCTTCAAACCATGATTCTCTGATCTCAGCCTCCTGAGCAGCTATAATTAAGACATGAGGCATGGATATCCACTACCTAATACCAGTACTCTTTTTTAGTGTATCCTCACAGTTGGTTTTGCTTCCTCCATTAATGGCACAGCAAGATCGGATTAAGTATCCTTTCTTGTAAGGGATGTAAGGCTATGTAAATGAGTCTTTCCTGCTGTGAAGCAAGCCTTCTTATGGAATTGAGTATATTTCAAGTGGTTGCGTGTCCTTTTCCATGTCAAAGATAGAGGAGATTTCTCTTCTCTGTGAGAAGCTGTTGGAATGTTGAGAGGAGTAACTCATAAAAGTGTTTGACGTTCCCTAAGAATATGGTTTCCTGGAGATTCTCTTAAGGTACTCTATACCCATCCTGGTTAAAATGAGCATTTGAATGTCCCAAACCAAATCACCAAAATAAAGTTTCAGTGGCTTCTGTTCTAGGAAAATTTGTCCCCAGTAATGATTCTCTGAACTCTGCTGCCATCTAGAGTGGGGTGGTACTCAACTCAGTTGCTTCATTCTCCGCCCCCCGCCCCAAGACAAATGGTTGATTTTCAGTTCAGCTTTTTTTCCCTCTTGTAAGGACAAGGGTGATGACTTGTAACAGCTCAAACCAGAAATCCATTCCTTCTTAACTTTTCCTCACATTTCACTCACAGATGACACACTTTTAACCCATTCTTATCTTTCTATTACTATAGCTATTACCATCATTTGTACCTTTACATGTAGTTAGTATGTTTCAAACATCTCATAAGTGTTTCCTTTGCCTTTCTTTTCAGTCACTAACAAAGCTTTACTAGACATGTGCAGATGTCTTATTTCTCAGTTAACTTCAAACTCTTTGAGGATGGGAGTTGTACTTGATGTTTGTACGTCCCAAATCATCTACCTCAGTGACACTGACAGATAGGAAGTTCAATGATGAACGAGTACATGGGAAAGTGCCTGAATCATCTCTCCTCTGTGCCCTTGGTAATGCCTGCTGAAAATTAGGCTAAAATTTGAGTTTAAAATAGATTTGATTTTCTTACATTAATTCAGAAATTCCGTAAGGGAAAGTATTTGCCCGCAAAAATATTCCAAGGATGATGCCAGTAGCTGCTTCCTGGTGGCATTCTAATTAACAATTCAATAAGGACAGAGCAGGAAGTATCCAGCATAATAAAGACTGATTTTTTTTTTTTAAATTCCGATGTGGGACACAGGTGGCTCAAGGTTTTAATCCTAGCTACCCAGGAGGCAGAGATCTGAGAATTGCCATTTGAAGCAGGTCTGGGGAGGGAAGGCCATCAGACACTTATCTCCAATTAACTACCAGGAAAAGCTGAAAGTGGAACTGTAGCTCAAGTGGTAGGGACCTAATCTTGAGCAGAAAAGCTCAGGGACAGTACCTGGGTCCTGAGAGCCCCAGGACTGGCACCAAGAATAAATAAATAAATAATTCTGAACAATCCATGGCTGAATTCACTCAATTCACTATTGAGCAGACAATAATTTTACTTCTTTTCATAGTATTAAAATTATTTAGAATACATTATCCTAGAAATGCTCTTCCCTTTATTATTGCCCTATTTTGCAATTAGCATATTGTTTTGGATTTCAACATACAATAGGATTTTGCTTTTTGGTAAGTGCATCATAAACATTACTACTCTCTCACATTCCTGTCTTTCATGAATAAATTACAACAGAAAATAGAAACAGAAAGAATAAATCACTTGCTCAAAACAAACACGAACAACAAAACGGTTTAAACACCCAATATTAAAAAAAACAACAAAAAAATAAGATCTCATTTGTAATTAGAACAGAAAAGAGAAGATTGAAGAAAGCTTCGTTTTCCCTAATAGGTAAAGCCAACATTGCATTATAGTTATAAAGTTATGATTTAAAAGAACACAGAAGAGTATTTAAAATACCTCATCTATTTAGCTTTATAATGAAAACAATGTAACTCATATATACATATATATTTCTTTTTGTTTTCAGAAAAATCTCTTTTCTCTCAAATGAAGCTTCTAGTAAAGGAAAAGATAGCTCACTCAATTAATCAAATGTTATTTTACAGGAAAACCTCTGATGAGATTTTATCACTAATGTTTTGTAGGTCAATGATTGAGAGAAGGGTCAGTAACCAGTGTTTATGTTACACCTGAATTATGAAAGAACTTATATTCACACCTGGTGAATTCCTTGGCAGAGTATCTGGTCCTGAAGAGCATAAAAGTTTTATAGGCCATTTCTAGTCTGTATTCCACAGGTTCTGGGCCTTAAAGATAGCAGACACATAAAGGTATTGATACTTCTGTTAATGTAGATTACCTTTACAGCTGTGTTAACAAAGTATAAGATGCAAAAAAAGATAGTATTCCTAAAGCAATGTCCTTCTTCACCATCTATCTTCCTTACAGGACCTCTGTAGTATATGAGTATTATAAGAGGTCCATGTAAGTGGTTACACTCATTTGGAGCTGTCCACTATTATGGAGTTGGTCATTGTCCTTTCTTTCAGACATAGTCAACTGAAGAGGACAACATATTTTTTTTTTTTGCATTACCTCACACTTCACATTTGAGGAAGGCATGGCGGATAATATTTTACAGTTTCTCTCTGTTTGACAAGGATATTCAGAATTCCCCAGGGCAAATGGCCTACAAATAAATGTCCTTTAACATGTGAACTTGTATCATCTAAACCTTTTATTTGAATTATTCTCGTATGAGGAAAAACAAAGCTGAAATATTCATAAAGGTAATTGCAATTGGAAGGTTAAAAGAAGACCACTGCTTGCATACACTTTCCTAGGTTTCTAGTCCATCTTTGCTAGAGACAGGATTTGTCCTTGCTTAGAAGCAGGCCAATTACACTTCCTCCTTTAACAGATGTTAATGCCTAACTACACCATGGAGATACTGGGAAAGTCAAGTTCTACGTTTACCTGGATCAATAAGGAAAACCTTGACTGTAAGTCAAAAGATACATAATTAAAGTGGCTTAAACTGAAGAGATACTATCTCACTGAAAAACAGAGCCAAATAAAAGTAATTATAAACTCAGCTAATTCAATAACACAATCACATCAGGAAGGACCCAGATAGAATCTGTTTTTGTCACTCTTTGTCAAAGGATTAACATTGGTTTGAACCTTCATAGTCTTAGAAATTTAAATGCAGATTCAAAAGAGAAAATTGATTCTGGCTCATGGATTCAGAGGTTCTAATCCCTCATCATTTCCTTCTTGCTTTTAGACCTGTGGAATCACTGTACATCATAGCAGGAGCGTATGGTAATGCAAACCCCATAGCCCCATAGCCAGAAAGTAAAAAGTTTTGTGGTTTTTTTAATATTGGGTGTTTAAACTGTTTTGTTGTTTGTGTTTGCTTTGAGCAAGTGATTTATTCTTTCTGTTTCTATTTTCTGTTTTAATTTATTCATGAAAGACAGGAATGTGTGAGAGAGAGTAGTAATGTTTATGATGCACTTACCAATGTAAAAACCACTCTCAATGAGCCCCCAATTTCCCACTATACCCCATCTCGGGATGGTTCCATTACTTCCCAATTGTTTTGCAGACTGGGAACCCTGTCTTGCACACAATGGACTTTGGGATAGTCAATCAATTTAAAATTAGTTAAGAAAAATAGTTTTAACATGTCCACCAACCTCTTTAAGGAAAGAAAGTGTACTTCCCTCTAGCTTAAATAATCTTCCTTATCTACTATATGTCTCATATGTATATATACATATATAACATCTAATGAATGTATACACACATATATAATCTCTACAGAGTAGGTTTGGAAATGACAGATTTGGTTGTTAATAAGTTTCTATACTGGCTGTGTTTAATCTTCTCTAAGAAGGCATTTCCAATCATGCATTGCCATTTAATGATCAACTCGGTTATCATGAGTTTTGCCTCATCGATACTTTCACAGCCAACCTTACATGTGTCCATCCAACAAGAGACACACCTCTCTATGCACTTATGCACATCTTCCTTTCAAATTAATCTTCTTCAGTGCCATTTTCAAATGTGTAAATTGGGGGGGGGGGTTCCATTAAGGGATTTGAGAAGACAGCAATAAAATATAAATGTCCTCCCTGTCACAGTTTTTAAAATGCTCTTGGTCTATAAAATTCAGATTTAAACTCTGAGCTTTTGCAGTACTAACTAAGAAGAATGGTGTTCAAGATAATATAATTTGAATTACATGGTAATATAAAAATAGTGATTATATTTTTTGAGGTAAGTATATAATAAAATAGTTTATTATATATATTCAGACATGAGACAATTAATTGTCTTCTTTCAAACTCCCAAATATTAAACTAAGTATATAAAAGAATTTTTAATGGGGCTGGGGATATGGCCTAGTGGCAAGAGAGCTTGCCTCATATACATGAGGCCCTGGGTTCGATTCCCCAGCACCACATATACAGAAAACGGCCAGAAGGGGCGCTGTGGCTCAAGTGGCAGAGTGCTAGCCTTGAGCAAAAGGAAGCCAGGGACAGTGCTCAGGCCCTGAATCCAAGCCCCAGGACTGGCCAAAAAAAAAACAAAAACAAAAAAGAATTTTTAATGAGATGAGGACTTTTTAGTGAGATGCCGCATATCAGACATTCTATACATTGTCTTATTTAAGACTTAGAATTTTCCTGAGTTAAGGAAGTATATTTTTTGATTAAGCACTGACAATGCAAAGTTTTAAAATATGTAAATATTAGACCAAATTTTATAGAGCTACCCATTAATAATATTAGCTTTCTTAGCTACATCTGTGGCTATTGCAGTATAATATAATATGCAAATATATAGTATATAATATACAAAATAATCTTAGGAACTTTAATAATATTTTAATTTAGTTAATACAACAAATCTGCTAGGCAGCTGTTAGCTATTAACATTTACATATACAGACGTGAAAACTGAAACTCTAAGGACTTAAAAGATCCTTTCCAAAGTTAAATGGTTGAATTATGTGAATGCCGATAATTAATGCCCATTCATTTAAATGTATATGTGCTGATACCAAAACATAGTGTTCAAATTATTCATGTTTCTTAATGAGTGGTTATAGATGGTCAGAGTTAAACTAAGTGAGGGCAGGGAATAGGAAATGCTGAATGTGTATCTTTGAGTTGAACAAGCAATGCTTAGAGGCATATTTAAATATATTATAGCACATTATTTTATCTGAATTAATTCATAGATTAATTCATACATAGATTCCAAATACTTTCTGCATGCCTATATTGACAGATAGAGAATATTGATGGAACTCAATTTTACAGTTGGGAACTAAGAAGACTAATTTAACCACAAATTAACTAGAAATGGTCAGATAGATTGTAGTACAGAATGGAAATGATATGGACCCTTACAGAATTAAAAATTGATCATCTTCTAGATATCTTATTCCTTTTAAATTCTTTAATAGCTTTGTTATTAAGCCCCCCTTGGTAATTTGGGTGACATAATAGTGCTTATTTTATGTGGTTGTTCTAACTGTTTACCTGTATGCTAAACACTAATGTGTTAACATATGTCAGGAACTTAGGAGTGCCTGGTCTCACAGTACTTCAATACTTTTTAATAACTAAGCATTACATGAATGCTAGATACTATGATAATGGCTTATGTTTTTCTTTAACAATAATGTCTATAGTTATAGCCAATATTTATTCAATTAACACATACTATATTTTACTTGTTACTATGAGTTGGATCTACTAATTGGAGCAAAGTATATTTTTCAAAGATTAATATTCAAAATAAGGTTAAGGGGGCTGGGAATATGGCCTGGTGGTAAAGTGCTCACCTCATATACATGAAGCCCTGGGTTCAATTCCTCAGCACCACATATATATATATATATATATATATATATATATATATATATATATATATATAAAAAAAGCTGGAAGTGGTGCTT
Source organism: Perognathus longimembris pacificus (assembly GCF_023159225.1). Lineage (NCBI taxonomy): Eukaryota > Metazoa > Chordata > Mammalia > Rodentia > Heteromyidae > Perognathus > Perognathus longimembris. The sequence goes on from NC_063184.1 coordinate 23,695,517, forward strand.
TGACTCAAGTGGTAGAGTGCTAGCCTTGAGCAGAAAGAAGCCAGGGACAGTGCTCAGGCCCTGAGTCCACACCCCAGGACTGGCAAAAACAAAACAAAACAAAACAAAATAAGGTTAATTGGAGGTCTGACAATTTTTCCTAAGGCTTTTGTTTAAATTGCTACCATGTTTCAGACATCTTTCCAGAAATGTGCTTCTTTTAATAAGAAGTTATAGTCCAGATTCTTCTGTTCCACAACTTGTCACTAGTGTTTTCTTAGTAATTAAAAGATGATCTTTAAACACTGACAGAAAAATAACATTAGCCTGTGTTGGATAAGTAATATTGGTTTATAGTAGAAAAATTACCCCTTTGATTTCAGAATTGAACTAAAGTTACGAAGGCAAATTGTTTCATTTTGTGTAATATTTTAATTTGCATTCAAATTATTTAAAAATACCAAATCTACTATCAGTAGTAATTTTCTGCTTTGGGAAGACACTAATGGAGCTGAAGCCTTCATTTTACAAATGAATGACAATGAAGTAGATAGACTCTGTGTAAATTACTTTCCCAAGGCCATACAGCTAATTAATGAAGAGACATGTAATAATGCTGGGTCCTATAAATTGTCATAGCACTGAGTTTGACTCACCTTGACAGGTGAGTCACCTACTGTGTTTATATGTAATCCTTTGCATGACTACAACGTGTTCTAACACAGAAGAAAGATTTAGAATTTCAGAGTGGGATGTATTCAGGACCTAGGAACAGAAGCATGACCAAGGGAAGCATCTGAAGCTGAAAATGGCAGATACTGAAGCTCTGACTCAAAGGGAAAGGGTTTAAACAGTAGACAGAAGTGACACACTCAAGTTGTAATGTAATGGGTTATCTTAAGTTAATATTAAGGAAGTCTGGTCATAAAGCACCACATTCCACTCTAATGCTTTGTTTTTATGTATAATAGTTGGAAAAACTAAGCAGGGAAATCCTAACATGGTTATTCAGAGGCAATCATAGCAGTTATGATTTAAGAAGGTTGTGGTCAGGGCAAATTGAATTCAGACATGTCTGTTTTGTAGTTAATTCATTACCATCATTCTGTATTGTTATCATTATCACTATTATTATTTTCTTTCTGTGGTTGTTGTTGGTTGTGGGGCTTGAACTCAGGGCCTGGGCCCTGTCCCTGAGCTCTTTTGTACAAGGGTAGCACTTGACCACTTTGAGCAACAGCTCCACTTCTGATTTTTGAGAAGTTAATTGGAGATAAGAGTTCCATGGGGACTTTTCTGTCTGGGCTGGCTTCAAATTGCAATCCTCAGATCTCAGCCTCCTGAATAACAAAGATTACATTTGTGAGCCATGGGCACACAGTCTGTATTCTTTTTTTGAATCTCCACATTTGTAATTCACTGTTAGAACGAGACGTTCATATTTGTGTCATGGTACAAATGAGTTTCTAAACAAAATCTTCTATGGTTGAAAAACATCAAATTATAACATTGCAATCATTCAAAATAAGCTTTGCTAAACTTGGCATTTGGAAATTTCTTTCAGTATTATACACTGTACGACGTTCAACAACCTTATCAGTTTGACTGTAAAATTATCTCTAGAACACAGGCCAACATCGTCAATCTATTTGTAACTGAACAAAATAATAGCTCTTGTATTGTTTGATCATACACCTCAAAAAGCTGTGGAAAAGTTGACAAATATATTATTATCATATTTTGATTATTTGGAGAAGATATGCCAGCTCTCTGTAGAGAGGAATCGAGCTGTGTTTTTATCATTTCATCTCAAGCATTCAATTTATCACTCTCATATGATCTCTGGAAGGAATGTGAGTGGATTCACTCCATTTTAGTCTCCCAGCTACTGAAGAGTTATTACCTTGGAATGAATCATCTTTTTCTTTGTTAAATCAATTACAAGAGAACTGAAATAGAAGAGTCTCGTCGATAAATAATCAGGACAGAATATACAGAAGCTACACATTGCATTTAAAGCATTGAACAGCAATTTGTAATTTTTAGCTTCAATCCACAAAGTCTTTTTTGACTCAGTGATAGTCTACTTTTCTAAAGCTTAGAATTTTACTCTTACAGATCCTATCAATGGGCTTTCTGGAATAAGAGGAGGTGAGATTAATGAGCTTATTATAATTCATTAGAAAGTGGTATGTGGATGGCTGCCTACTTTAATTAGTTTTATAACTGTAGGAAATTGTTTCATATGCCAGGCTCATCAGCAAGCATGCCTGGAAAACATTAGAGCAGGGATGAGAGTTGATGTGAGGTGCCTTTCATTACGCAGAATGGCTAACAGCACTTATGATCAAGGAGGGTAATAAAAAGAGGGACATGACAGCATCCAGAAGGAAGAACTTCACCAGATCAACCACTTCTGTGAAGAAAAGGGCAGAGTGCTTTCAAATACTGCTTGGACATGCAGGTATAAGACTCATAATTATTGTAAAAGGTTCAAATGTGTCAAGTTTATCCTATAAACCCCAATGCAACTTTTCAGTGATGCATAATATTATCATAAAATGGCACTAAATCACTCAACAATGTAGTCCTTCAGGTCCTGCTCTTTTATATTACCATCTCAAAGAAATAGATGTTCATATGGGATACTGGTCAGAAATAGAAATCACTACAACCTTAGGGAAGTACATATAAATATAAAAATGTTTCAGTTTAAAGCTAGACAAAGAACTTATATTTGTTTCATAGAAATGGAGTGGATACTTTTGGTAAGTTATGAAAACAACATTTTAGTGCTCTTAATGATTTTTTTTATCCTGAGGTAAAAAGTTAATCATGAGGTTGCTCATTACAAAATTGCATTGCTTGGCAATAATCTCCACATCCAGGATGAAGGACTGCAGGATTGCAAGCTTGAGGTCATCTTGGGAAACATAGTGAGATCTTATCTCAGATAAACCAAAATCCCAATTACACTGCAAATATTAGAATTCTTTCTACCACTCTTGTTAAAGGCAAAAAAAAAAAAGAGCACTGTAAAATCAAACAATGCCTGTGATGAAATAGTATTGGAAATTATCTACGTTACGTACATTTTTTTTTTTTTACTGTAGTCTCTCTGGATTAGATTTCACTTAGTTGGCAATACAAATCATTGGTTATTGGTGAAATAGAATGTAAACACTTGGAAGGAGGGGCTGGGAATATAGCCTAGTGGTAGAGTACTTGCCTCGCATACATGAAGCCCTGGTTCAATTCCTCAGTACCACATAAATAGGAAAGGTCAAAAGTAGTGCTGTGGCTCAAGTGGTAGAGTGCTAACCTTGAGAAAAATAAAAATAAATTTAAAAAAAGAAGCCAGGGACAGTGTTCAGGCCTGAGTTCAAGCCCTGGGACTGGCAAAAACAAAAACAACAACAACAAAAAACTTGAAAGAAAGTATATTTCCCTTTAGGTCATAAAAAGAGTTTCGTCAGGAGAAAAGACACCTAATAGACAAGATCATTGTTAACAAAATAAGAAAGTTCTAGTTTTCTTTAAGAGGAAATCAACTTAACAGACAGGTCAGTAATTCTGCCAGGATGTTCCTGAGAGTAGAGAATGATTTGAGGATTCATTTTTATCTGCTACACAACAACTCATGGTATTCAAGTCTGAATACCATAATAACCTAAGCCCATGCATAGAAACGATTTCATTGGGGAATTGATTGATCGTTAGTTTTTCCAGTGATTGAAATATTTGCATTTTTCCTAACAGTAAGTATATTTTTTTACCTAACAAATCTGGTGAGAACTTTTACCTATTTCCCATATAAAGAATAATCATCAATAAATAATAAACATACTAAGCTTGTCTCTATCAAAAACTAGTCACAATTTTTATCATATGACATGAAGTCAGCCATTATGTTTTCTCTCCTGTTTCCAGGACACCATGGGAAACTTTACTAAATAACATAGATTTGAAAATCAAAATTACCTGCAATATTTTCTGTCCCATGAAAGATTATCTTTAAATAAAAATGCTAAGAAATCATGTGTAAATACAACTGTGTTGCTAAGTTGGTATTTTCTTTACGTGTTATATACTCTTAGAAGAAGCAACTTTTTATTTTGTATGACAAAACATATAGTTTGGTTTTTTTTAGGGGGTGGATAATTCTTTTAGATTTACTCTGAGTGACAAAGCCACCGTATAGCACACACAAGTTGTAAGGTTGTATAACTTCTTGTATTGCTCTGGAAACAAGACAAGACAAAGAACAAACTTGAGGGCCTATATAAATAAACCATACACTTATAGGCTTTTAGTTACCAACTTCGAAGGGTAATGGCACTTCAGAAACATCATGACACCAATTTTAGTTTCAACAAGGTGGAAATACCAGGACACCAGGAGAATGCTGTGTGTGAGGAGAATAGCAAAAAGTGCCTGCTGGTGGTTGATGAGAAAGCCAATTCCCCATGCCAGTATCAGGCACCATGAAACTGCCACGAAACGGAAAACCTTCAAGTTAAGTAGCATAGAGTTTGGCTCAGTACAACACTTTCGGAATCTCATTATAATCAAAATAATCATTTTTTAGATGAAATATCAGTCTTATGGTACTTTTTTTTCACTTTTACTACCTAATATTTTATAACTTTATCTAAAAAAGGGGACATAGTTATAAAATTCACAATAGTAACTCAAATATAACACTATAGTCAAGCAAGTATTACCTCTACCTGTAATCCCAGCTATTACGAAGGAATAAGCAGGAGGATCTTGATTCTGTCTCAGAAGTATATACATACATACATACATAAGTAAATAAATTAAATTAAAGTGTTGAAAGCGTATCTCAAGTGGTAAAGTGCTTTCTCAGCAATTTCCAGATCCTAGCTTCAAGCCCTAGGACAATAATAACAACAAAACAGAATCCCATTAAGTGGTAAAAAAAAAAAAATGAGTCAATGGAAACATTTAAAGGACAATAATAACAAGTATATGCTCACTCAGTAATATTACCCAGAGAAACACCCATGATTATAAATCACTAATAAGACAAATAACACTTATTATATAACAATTAACGAAAAATTCATTTTACTTCTTTAAACATGTAGGTGATAAATTTAATAAGTTAGTCTTAGAGGACTGTGTTTAATAGACAAAAGTACTATCAGGAATGAAAAATATTTCACACTTTGTTTCCAATGAAGGCAGAGTTCACCACAAAGATAAAACCAATCGGAGGTTAATTACCTTAATTTACATAAATATTAACTAATATTTTATAAGTACATAAAATATTAGCAATTTAAATACTAGAAAAGCTCTATAAAAGGTTGGACAGCCAATAATACATTAAAATGTTATAGTTTTTTTTTTTAATTTTGGTAGCAAAAGCAGCCCCCAGCAAAATGATATTGTGAACTTGTAGAATAAACGTGAGTTTTGATTGCATTGAAAAATGATCTGTCTCGAGTGTTCTTTTCACTTTTGAAATAAATGAATAACATCAAAACTGCTCTTCAACGTAAAAGGTAGATTTCATTCTCAGTACTGTCAAATGACTAGTTCAATTTAGATTTCTAGTGAAGTACTGGGCAAGAGAGGTTCTTTTACCCCTACAGTTTTAATATAACAAAGGTTGTCATTTATATGTAGTTGTTATTTAATGGGTATACATATGTGTTCTTTAAATGACCACTTGTGGAATTAATTCACAAGGCTCTGCTGAGCAAATACTATGATGTTAACAAAATGACTATCCTATGTATTTTTTCAAATTTGAATAATACAGAAAGCATATGAGACATAACTGGGCAAGAGCTAAATGAGATTCAACTTTCTGGATAGTACAATCACACTAGATAGGCAATTCATCTTAAATTGAACTGAGATCTAAAGTAGCAATATTCCTGTCAGTCTCCTAATCTGAAGAGTATAGATCACATCTCAGATGAGCTATAATACTAAAGTTCTTAGGCCATTTATTCATCTTGTATCATTGTGTTAGCTTTGCTTCTAAAACACTGTAAATAAACATTAGCTCCTGCCTAAATGTGTGAATAAACAGAAGGTACCCAGAAAAGAATTAAAAAGTTCTCCTAAATTATATGCATGTGCCTAAAATTAAATTTTAATATCATGCACAATTTTTACACAATGGCAAGGTCATTTTGTTTATGATGTATGACACATTTTTGCATATGTATTAATTGTAAGTAGTGTATTCAAATAGAATTTTTTTTGGTGTGACCATTTAGATATTTTTCACTTCTCTTATTTGTTTAATTCTCGTACCTGGTGTTACTTAGTAGTTCTATCCAGAAAAAAACAAAGGTACCAAAATTTCTGTACATAATATTTTCTACATGAACTGGGAAAACTATACAGTTAGAACATTGAGAAAGTTATTTTTCCTAAGTAGAAAATATTTCTCCCTATATTGTAGTCTCAGATGGTATATGCAAATATAAGTAGGTTGTTGATTGAGATTTTTGTTTTATTTAAGAGTTTGGCATTCTACAAATCCCCATATTTCTAATAATTTATACTATACTTTTTATCTTAATTATTTATCAAAATCATTATATATTTATATATATGGCACAGTGACCCATGCATGTAGTCGTGGCTACTTGGGTGGCAGAGAAAAGAAAAAGTATGTATGTATGAAAATGTTGAAAGAAAAGATTTCTATCCTTAAAATTTCTGCATACCAGATCCTAAAAAGATTACAGAGCAATCCCAGACAGATTGTTTCTAATTTGCCCATGTTCAGAGGGGAGCTTGTGTAAATTACATTATCTATCAAGTATTCACAAGTCATGAAATAACTTAGGTTTGTCCCTTAAACAGCAGAAAAAAATACCTCTCACTCTTTGTAAAATCTGCACTATGTATGCATTAAACCAGATTGCATAAGGAATCTCATTAAAAGTTACTAAACCTTAAAAAGCCAGAGGAAATGGGGAAAGAAGGAGAAGTAGAAAGCATATATAATATAATATAATATAATATATATAATATAATATAATTTATAATATATGTACATGTATATACAAATATAAATATAAATATATATATGGCCGGTACTAGTAAGAGGGGAAAGGGAAATACAGAAGAAGAATAGGGGTGAATTTGACACCACTGACAAGTGATGAATTGACAGATGAATTTCCTGTAGCCTTAAGACAACTAGGAAATTTAACATTATGAACATGTTCCATTAAGTTCAGCCTTAGTGATAATGTTGTTTACATTTAAAGACCAACTTGCTTTTTGTCTATTGCAAACAAACTGGCTAATGGGCCTACCTCATCTTATCCTCTCCTGTTCAAAATTAATGATATTAAAAAGAACCAATACCGATATTACTCTGTTAGGAGATGTCACCGTCTAAAATACTTATTTCTTTACTAAATATGTACAGAGCTACAAGTCTGCTCTCAGATGACTGAATACATACATACATATATATATATATATATATATATATATATATTCTAGAAGTTGTTGGATGCTATGAAAAAGAATGAGATGGTAAGAAAAGCACATTACAGGAGAACACAATCAGGGGAGTCAAAGTATCACATGGATTTTCTTCTTATTTCACAGGCTCTTCATGAAATCCTCTGACTTTATAAAACTCTAAACACTTTAAAGCAACAATGCTGAGGATATAGTAAAGTGGTGAAAATACATTTGAGAAATGGATAGAATATTACTAAGAATTTGTAGTGTTTTTAAAAGGATATAAAATGACTTAGGTCATGAACATAGAAGAGTTGGTTCTTGAGCCATGAATTACAGGCATCAATGAAAAAAACAGATCTCCCAGAACGACAACTGCAATGACTTCCATTGTACCAATGGTTCTTCAATTTACTAAATGTGCTCCAATAGCATCTGTCAGTGATGATAACAAACATAAATTCAGTCATTACTGGATCGTCACTTCAAGAGTTTGCAAATGTCCTTAAAGTTTACAAAAAACCTAGCCATTATCAAGTTCCACCTAGTGTTTGGTAATTAATCAGTTTAAACAGCATTGGTCTCATGACTTTGCTTATTATTTGTTATAATTATTATAATTATATAATTATAATTATTATTTGCTTATAATTTGTTTTCTTGTGCAGGTACCAGGGTTTAAACTCAGAACCTTGAACTCTTGGATTGGCTTTTTCACTCCATGCAGGTGCTCTATCATTTGAAACACAGCACCACTTCCAGCCATTTGCTGGATAACTAAAGATAAGTGTCCGTCAAATTTGTCTACATGGGTTGTCTTTAAACATGATCCCCAAATCTATACCTCCTGAGTAGCCAGAAATGCAGGCAGGATCCAGCAGTGCCTAGTGGCTTGGCTTATTTTGTGTCATATTTGAAGCATGTTTTAGCGATGTGAAACTCTCCTGTACAGAAACTAGATTTCTTTTGAAGGGTACCCTAAAGGAAGTAGAGGTGCGGCTCAAATGGTAACGCCAAGGAAAAGGGTGAAGCCCTGAGTTCAAACCCTGGAACTAGTGCATGCACAAGCACACACACACACACACACACACACACACACACACACTCACAGGAAAACAGGGAGTTAATAAGATATCCCTTCCCTACTGCATGTTTTTGCCATCACCACAAGTGATAAGAGAACAGGATCTGTGTCTCTGTTGGGTTGGTAGACTCTCAGCAGAACATCACACAATGTCTCTGGATGAAGGGCCCTGGTATATTTCTGTTAACTTGAACAAAATCATGTAGTACCACTGAGCACATATAGGGGGGAAATAAAAACAAGCACTTAAAATGATGGAGACTATTTTGAAGGGGATGGGACTCTAGGGAGGAGGAAAGGAAATAAAAGGAGCTGTTCAATTCTTCTGGTAGGAATATATGAAAATATAGTAAGGAATCCCACCCCCCCCTGCCCACCAAAATGTCAACAAAACAAAGCAGCAGACCAAAAGCAAAAGTAAATATATTTTTAAAGTCTCTTGATTTTTACTTCATAGTGAAAGTAAAATTACTTATTAAAACTAATAAAATTACACTTGAGAAATAAAGTCCATTCCCTGATTGCTAAGTTGTATTAATGGAAATCAAGCTACTACTTTTTGGGAAGAAATGATTGCTTCTTACTAGCCAATGTATTTGGACATTTGTATATTAGATATTTGCGTATGGGAAGCACTTCTTTTTCCCCCAAATATAAAAGCTTTTAAGTTTCTAGCTCTATAAATAAGGTCTTAATAAGCAATTTCCTCATTATCATATCTAAGCTATAAAGCTCTATCATATTTTTCATTTCATATTTCTATTATTTGGACTGTACAAATATAACTAAGCTCTTTTCTTCTTAATGGAAGCAAAAGGGGTGGATTTTGATGAGACCATCCTGGGGTAGGTGGGCATCTCTGCCATTTTGAGTTTTGCTTACTTAACAACTAGATCATATTTAGATAAAGAAGAGAAACAAAGCTCTGTTTAATGCTGCCTATATCTGCTTGTGCACTCTAATGCCTTCCTTGCAGCTGGCTCCCCAAATGACAAAACCAACTACCACTTGTGCATTACACTTACCAACTTTTACTTTTAAAGTAGGGTAACATAATAAGAAACCAAGGCCAATGTTCTGACATAAAATAACAATATATTGTTTTATAAAAGAGAAAACAAATGTTACCTTGAAACTATTAAGAGCATTAATCTGAGTATTAATAAATCCATTTTCACTTTGAGCAATGTATTCCTATCAGTGAGAAAAGTACATATAAGTACCATATCTCTGTTATTCTTTGCATGATGACTTTAACCTCATATTCTGATTCACTTTCAAGATGTATTTGAAGAAACTCAAGAATTACTTTCATTCAATAAGTGCTTAATGAAAGCCTAAAATAAGCATGGCACCTTGCTAGATCTTTTACAAACTACAAAGAAAGAAAAGAAGGAAGGAAGGAAGGAAGGAAGGAAGGAAGGAAGGAAGGAAGGAAGGAAGGAAGGAAGGAAGAAAGAAAGAATATATATACTATAAATATATATGTATATATTAGACATAACTAAAACTAGGCAAAAAATGTTATGCCTTTTCAAGCCTTAAAAGAAAACTATAAGGAAACTAATTTGCTTTTGTATCACAAGTATTTCAAAATTGAAATAAAAATTTATTTGACACCTAGCATAAACTTGTCAATAATAATTGGATTTGTTGCACACTATTTTAAAATATAAATTTGTAGAGATTTTAGAAATCAAGACAGCAATGGAAATTTCTAACTAGCTATATTCAATTTAAAAGGTTTATTCCTTGTGAAATATCCCTAAAATGATGAGAACGTTGTTCACAGTTTTGTGAATAGGTGTTGAATACCCAACCTGTGCTTATGAAAAGTACTACTGAGTTATAAAAATCCTCTGAAATAATATTTGACATGAAGGAAGAAAGTAAGCCCTTTGATCTTGACATAAATAATTATAAAATTATTATATCTCCTCTGCAAAAACATACATATATATGAAATATGTATAAAGGAAATCTTTTTATACATGTAAACATATGTAAAATATAATGTGAAAGTGTCTTTTTTACTCGGCAAATGTTTATTTACTGAATAGTGTTCTATGGCAGCCATAGTTGTACAAGTTATAAAGATGATGACCAAAAGAAATCTGCCCACATAACACTTTCATTCTAAGAATAATGTTTTCTCAAAGTTCTGTGCTAAGAAAATACTTGCCATGACAAAAATAAAGAGGCAGAGCTGCATAGGACAGCTATTCTAGAGGTAGAGTTTGGAAAGTCCCCTTTAATTAGATGAATGGACTCTATGTCATCTGAGTAGATAAGTCTACCAAGTGGAGTCTACCCAGTGGGTAAAATGAGCTCTATTGTCATCTGACAAAGAGAAGATGCAGACAAATGCAGAACAAGTGTTATGAGTTCGTAGAAAAGCAACCAATCAGGGAATCTGGCCCACAGGACTTGCTGATGGCAGAACAAGCTAATAAACCAAAATCTGTCAGTCAATGAAATGGAGGCAGGGGGTAACAAAAGAACAAAAGAGTGAGGATATAAGGACATGCACTAAACCCTTACCATCAAGACCTTATAGGAAACAAAATGGAGACCCACCAACCAGAAAGCCATCTTCAAGGACTCCAATTCTCACTATTTAACACAAGGTCTGTGAGATGGGCTGCTAGCATAACATGCAATGGCTTGGCAATGCCACGTGCTCTTTCTCTACCATATTTTATTTTTAAAAGTATTTTTGATCATTTTTAACTCATGTTCTTAGCTTGACTATAGTCTCTTCACAGACACATACATGAATATCATTCAACTGCCTAAATTGTTAGAAACCCATCTAGTGTATTGTTCAGAAATGTTAGGGATTAAGTAAAGTACATCATTTTCTGACTTGGATTCAACAAAAGACAACAGAAGAACAGAATAATAGGTTGGAGGAATATAAATATAAATGCTAGCCCTGCCATTTCCTGGAAAATTTTCCAGGAAAAGCTGAGATGAAGTTGGGAATCCTCATGCACCAGAAGCCGAAGGGTCTTGACAAGAAGTTTCTCTTGAAGCTGATGTATAATTGTGACTTTAAATTATTTTCTAAAAACCATCACTGTAGATCCCAGGTAGAAAGTAGATTCCAGAGGGCACAGTATAGAAACAAACCCAGTAAGAAAACAGTGTAGTAACAGAGAGAGAGAGAGATAGGGAATTATGTAATAACGAAAAGGCAAATTCAAAATATATTTCTGTATTTTCAAGGCAAGGGTCACAGAACTGTTTGGGAAATAGAATGGGGAGGAGTGAGAAGAAATGAAGGATAAATTTGTTCTTTATTTTCCTTCTCTTTTTTTCTATTCATCATCTCCCTTTACTGTCTAGAAGAAGGTTACAAATTCTTTTTTACCAGAGGCAGCATTAGACTTTTAGTAGTCTATAGAAGCAACAGGGGAATCTTATTCCATTAGTTTCCTCCCCTTTATGTATCTTCCCACAGTTTCTTATGCATGAAAGCTTAAAACTGTCTTCCTTACACTGAACTGCCCCTCCTCTACAGATTTATTGTTCTCTGTTGAAGATGTTTTCTTTGTAAGGCGGCTCCTAAACAACTGCATGTTTGGGTTCTCCCAGTATGAGGTGTGCTGCATGTTGCTAATAAATAGTCTTTCTCCTGTTATTAAATTTTTTGGTTACAGGTATCCAGCCTAATTTAGAACCTAATAACGGTGGAAGAAAACAATACTTAATCACCCATCAAATGAAGTGGCCAGTTAAACCACTTCCTGGGTTGGAGGAGGACATTAGAAAAATTGGGAGGCAGTGGATTTGAGCCAATGAGGTAGGTGTGAGGTGATAAGAATCAAAATCCTGGGAAGGCATTTGTGTATGAATCTTAAACAAGGAGAAATCTGGGAAGGATGTCCACTAATGTAAACGCACCTGCCCATCCATGGTATGAAATCCCCAAGGAAATGAGTATGCCAGAGAAGAGGCTGTATACCCCAGTCTTTATATATTACCCTCCCAGGAGGAAAACAAACCTCGTATTTGGAAAATGACTTATTAAAAATGAGAGCTTCAAAACTTAACATAAGATCATACCTCTTACCTCTATTCAATGAAACATAGGCTATTCACGCGTGGCATTTACATAGACATGACCAAGGTGTGCTGTGAATTCAGAACACATCATTTCTTAAATTCCAAGTAAATGTGCAATGGAATATCCCACAGAAACAAGAGTTGATGGCAATTGATAAAGAACCATAGGTTGTTACAAGTGTATCATCACAGTAGTTAAAGGCAAGACTTCTGAAATCAGCCTGGATCTGGCACTTAGGAGGAATGTACTAGGTACATCAAAGTCTCTAATGTCAGTGTTTTATGGAAAGTTTGACATAATATGTCTAGCCTAAGATGTGGGGTTGTGGTCAAGTTTCCTGAGACACTGCATTAAGTGTGTCCAGCCCATGGCCAGTGCTCTGTAAATTCAAGCTTGAGCTCTATTATCAGAAAACATGGCAAATTAATGAATGAATGGACACATACACACACACACACACACACACACACACACACACACACATTATCCCACCATAAAGAAGATGAAACTATGTCATTTGCAGAGAAATGGATGGAACAAGAGACCATCACATTAAATATTGCATGAATAAAAGTCACGTTTTCTTTCATATGTGGATGCTAGACCTAAAAGAGATTATAGCTAGATGTGTGTGCATGTGTATGTATTCATATATATTTGTGTGTGTCTGTTTATAAAATACAGTGTATACATGTGTGCAATATCATGAAAAAAAGAAATTAGAAAGTTGATAAATGTCCTGTTGTGTTTTGGAGGGAGGCAAACAGAGAGGGTAAAGGAGGGCAAATATGCTCAAAATATTGCGTAGGAGGGGGGAGTGTGTGTGTGTTTGTGTGTAAATGAAACAAGTTTACAATCTTGAAAATGTTGGTTTTTGAAGGGGAGAATAAGAGACTAAAGAATGAAAGGACAACACACACATATATTCATACACACCTCTCTCTATATATGCATTGTATACATAAATGGAGATGTTAAAATGAACCCTCCTAACTGATGTAACTAATTGATACTAATAAAAATTCAACATGAAAACCATACCAACGCAAAAATACATTGCTAAAAATGAATGAATGTTACATCACAATGCCAACCACAAGCAAATAATTTTCTTATAAATCAATGATTCAATCAGACAAATTTAAATACTTTTACAATCACTTAAGTTTTGTTAACTTCCACTGGCCATTGTAGGTAGTATTCCCTCATTATTTCAATTACTTTTCTGGACGTTTTTGTAGACTTTTTTATTCCCTCCAGGAGCGTTTGACTATAATGTAAACACCATATGTTGCTGTGTTAGGACAAGACTATAATTATTAAAGTCAACAGGTAATTTAAATCTGAGTAAGTGTGAAGCTATTTTAGAGGCAGCTGCTACCAGTTAAGCTGCTCTTACCATATAAAAATCTACTAAATTATGTAGCTAATAACCTAATTATACAATGTGAATACATTTAAAACTGAATATTGAGAATATTAATAAATCTCACTCTGCAATTTTTGACTGAAGCTTTAAACTAACTGTATAGTAATATTACTAAAACATCCTCCTTATGGGATTTCTTTATATATGTATATCTCTGAAAGACAACTTTATAGCAATATGTGAATCTGTTCACATATCTGATTTTATTTGCCAAGGTTTTCAAAACTTTTCATCCAATCTGAATTTTTCACTCAATTGTTATATATATATATATATATATATATATATATATATATATATATATATGAAATGGCATTAAAACAAGTTCCTGAATTTTTTCCTCTAAGATAGACAAAATTATTAATAAATACCCAATAACTTTCTAATATGCATCAGACATTTTCAAAACAGTTGCTTAATCTAATCTTTTCTTACACACCTTAATGTGAAAAGAAAAAAATATAATAATATTCAGAAAGCTAATTCCCATTTTCCAGTGCCTATCTAAGTAGATACATTTTCATAGAAAAATAAATATTTTCTATCTATTATTTTTACAACCATTTTTATAAAATGATATATTTTTATTTTTATGATTATTCAGCTTTGTCTTAACATAGACTTGCTCTTCAAAAATCTAAAAATTAAAATAAAAATTGTCTCTAAAGCAGCATATCCACATGGTAGCTCATGATTGATTGTTATCCTTATGAGCTTCAGGATGGGAGTATTGTTGTTAAAGGGACTGTTAGTGAGATTCTACCTCACAAAGTAAGCCAGTCTACATGGTCCACATATAGAATCCTAGCCAGTGGGGGGCAGAGGTAGAAAAATCTCAGTTTAAGGCTAGTTCCAGACAAAATGGCAGGAGATCTAATCTAAAAAATAAATTAAAACCAAAAGGACCAGGTAGAGGTGTGGCTAAAGCTCTAAAATGCTTGTTTAGTAAATATGAGGCCCTTAGTTCAATCCCCAGCTGTGGGGCACACCTTGCATCATTAAGAGGCAATTAGCTGACTCCCCCTGTTTTCCCAGCCCTGGGGCAGCCTGGCTTTTAGGCCAGAACCGGAAGGGGTGGTCCTAGATAGCCCCGCCTGCCTTCCAGTTCCCTGGAACCGGAAAGGGTTCTAGCTGGCCCCGCCTCCCAGCCTTGGGACCACGTGTAGCCAAGATGGCGCCTGGCGGTGAACCCTGAGGCGGTCTGTGGGCTGTGACATAGAATTAGGCGTCCACCCTTGCCAGACAGCTTGGGCCGCCCCTCATAGCCCCTAGCTAGGTGTGCTACACCCCTCCACTTCCTGTGGCTCTCTGACCCTTTTAAGAGCGTGACTCCTCCCCAATAAACTGAGATGTGAGACCAACTCCCAAGCTGTCTGATTGTCCTCCGTGAAGGGGGGCTGGGTGCAGGCTGTTTGTCGACCTTTCACCTTTTGTTGGCTCACCTCGGTTGGGGTGCGCTTCCCCCCTGCCTCTCCCGCTGGCCAGGAGAGTGCTGGGGGCCAAGGACCCCGACACCCAGCAATGCTCAAAATATTTTTACTCTCTGTATAAATAGGTCGATCCCTTTTCATTCTACAGAAAATAGGAAATAAACACTTTAGAATAAGTTCGTTGTAAAAGCATTTTGAGAGTAAAGAGCAACTGGAAAAGGAAGACAGATAGGAAATCTCTATTCTAAGCCAGAGCCTAGCTGCCCACTACCAAACAATCCTAATTTTACTTTGTGAAGATGGAAGGCAGGGACATACACAAGGGAGGAAGGATGGAGCCGAAGACCACAGGACAAGATGAGGCAAGATTAAACTATCTCTTGCATCCAGGAGACTTCTCCACTTCCAAGACTAAACGTTTATTCCCTTCAGAAGAAAATTACATGATTCTGGACCAAAGAATAATCAGGCAAAAAAAAAAAAAAAAAAAAAAAAAAAGGAAGGATGCCCTATTGAAAGCAAATAAAATGAATCAAATTCCACATGCTGAGCACTCTTAGAAGAAACCTTCCAGTTCCATCCATTCTCCATGTTGGGCTCTCACCACGACTCCACAGCCCAGTCCCTTCCCATTTGTCTCTGTATATCCAAACATGGTTTGCCACCCATGTACTTTTTCCAAGAAATTTTGTAACTATCAAATAATCTACAAAAAAAAAAATCCCCATTGCTTAAATTATCTGAGGCCATTTACATTCCAGGTAACTCCTATTCCAAGATTGGAAAAATGGCTTAAAATTGTTTGGTGTGTTAATAAAAGAAAACATTTCTATTAGGATTACAATAGATGTCCAGTCTAGTAGAGGGTTTCTTTGTCATACTTTTTCTCTTGTCTAAATCTTGCCACCGATTCTCTTGACTAACCTCAGTCACACAAAACAAATGAACCATCAAATTATAACTGAAATCAACATACTAAAGATTGTCTGCATTACAGAACTTAATGTATCAGTTTTTAGAATCTTAAACACATGAGATAGAATTCTAGCTCTTCCATTCACCAGCGTTTCCTTCCATCAGTTTGAGTATTCAGTTTCCATTCCTGTATTTGTAAAAACAGATGATTACCTTCTGTATTGAAAATTAATACCTCAAGAAGCAAAAACATTTCAGAATTTCCTATTGGGTGAATTGAGTCTATTTCTAAAATTTTCAAAAGTAGGTAATGGAAACAAAATTTAATAGACATCATGAAAAGACACTCATGATATAGGCTAAGCCTATTATCTTAAAATTATGATGCATACACTTCTTTTGACCAAAGGCATAGTTAGGTCTTTCCTGGGAAGAAAAGAATTTGGCAGTAGTATTTCAGAGTGAAAGGTTTTACAAAGCTGCCCAGAATTGTCAAAGTATAATTATGTGTAGAAAATTTAAGGTCACTTTCTTCCCTAAGTGTCTGTAGAAATGGGGCCTTTGGCAGCAGAAACAAGCAGAAAAATGGAGAAGGGCCACTTACTATCAAGTGTTAAAATGAGACTGCCCATAATACCTAATAATCACCACCCCCCTTGCAATCAAGGTGACAGAGGTCTATCTTCTCAGTGTTAACTTTTTTAATGCTTCTTTCTTTCTTTCTTTCTTTCTTTCTTTCTTTTTTCTTTCTTTCTTTCTTTTTCTTTCTTGTCTTACTAATTGTTCAATTCTTGCCAGCGCTTTGAATTTCTGAGTCTACAATCAGAATAGAAGAAGCCATTTCCAAGTCTCTTACATAAGGTGTTTCACACAGTAGGATCTCCTTAATGCCTGCTACTTGCTACGAATGACTTTCAGGAATGTCACAGAAACAGTGACAATTGGCATAGGAAGTCTAGTAGCTCTGACTGAAGCTCATGAGATCAAATGAGAATTAAATTAGAGAAGGGTAGAAGGACTAGAAGAGGATGAATACACCAAAATCAAGACAGATAATATTGCCCCATAGTATTAGATATAATGAGCCATGAAAATCAAATGGGTATAAAATCTGAATCCCTTTTTTTTAATCAGTAATATATTACTCAAATGAATGACGTGGAACTTTCGTGAATATTTTGGCTAAATGATGCCATGTTACTCCCATTCATTTAAAATCAGAAATCACTGGAAAGCAAAACACTATGGTACGTGCCAAGCCAACATATCTTCCTCCAACTGCTCTAGCAGTGCTTCCAAAACAGAACTGAGAAGTGGGAAGAACGCCTTTTTTTCTCACTAACCGAATTGCTCCCCCAAAAGCAAGTGGAAAATGAAGTCCCTCAACCAGCTACCAATGCTTATCTTCAGATGATTGGCTTTGTTGTCCAATATTAGGGTGGGTGTGATTGTGTTGGGTGTTGGAATCACTATATCTTAGGAAACCCTGGTGGTTAGTCTTAAATGGATTGAGAGGTGCCTGAGACATAAGCAAAGTACATCTCTGGGTATGTCTGTGGGTTATTTCCTAAGATGCGTAAATATTGAGATATCTGACCTAATCAGTGATTTTATCCATTGCTGGATTCAAAATGGCAGGAGCCTAAAGGGAGGGGATGCAACTATGAGGGGCAAGATTGATGGAGGAATGTGCTGGAAGGATGCAAGTTGACCCTGGCCCCTTCTTGTATTTATTCCTTCTGCTTCTTGTCCGCTATGAGGGGAGCAGTGCTGCTCAATCAGATTAGCCTTTTTCCATGATGTTCTACTTCACCACAGGTCTGGAAGCATGGAGCCACCTAACGATGGTCCAAGTCACTGAAATCATAAACCGACATGAACCATTTTCCCTTCCTATGGTTTCTCTCAGGTATTTGTCACTGCAATTAAATAACCCTGGCCAACAGAAACAAAGGAATTATTTTCATATGAAAAGCCATGTCATGTTCATGGGAAAAGAGAAAATATATACTAAGCTTTTGTTGTAGTTATAGTGGTAGTCAAGTGTCATACTTGACAAAGAATCATTCTTTTAGACAAAGAGTTAGACATATAGGAATTATTGAAATCAGATGATTTTTCCAACAGAGTTGTAACAAACTGCAATGTTCTCTATGCCATAAATAGTTTTTGACTGATTTTTGAGATAACAATGCCCTGTATTGCTAAGATACTACTTATTTTTCTTATAAGAAAAAAACAAGTATTCTACTACTTATTTATAAAAAGGTTAATTTATAAATTACAGATCAAATAAGCAAGTGCTGGATTTCACTTCATAATTTGAAAATGAATTTAGATACTTTTAAATACAAGTGGGTTGATTTTTCTGTATTACTATAAAATTTTTAACTAATATTCTTTTCTCATAGTAATTAAGTTAAAAGGGAATATAAGTGTGTTGGCCTTTGAAAGCCAATGTTACATATGATATGTACTTGAAGGTTATAATTGCTTATAAAATAGCCTACATTAATTCAAAAATAATATTGATTTCTTAGATCAAAGATTCTAAGAAGAATAATTATGAATACCTTTATGTCAGCAGATTCTAGAATGTATCTAACTTCTTTATAACCTTTGCTTAAAAAATTCGCTTTTGAGGATTGCAGTCCTTATCAATATATTAAAAGAAAAAATAGCTTCTACTGAAAATTTAAGATTCAATTAAAATCTTGCTAATGATATGACATCTATAAATTTTGTCCTCATATCATAAGACAGAAATAGCAATAACTTTAAAATGTGAATCATAGAATTATGATCTCAATTTGCCAAATTATTTTCTTCTCCATATATAATATAATCAGAATCCTGCTCAATATTTTACAACATTCAGTAGAGAAATGACATTTTAAAATGCCGATTATTTGTCTATCATTAAAATATCCATAAGTAAAGTTTAATGACTTTCAGTGGAATTGCTAGACTTCTATAATTTGTACTTTAGCAATATAAAAATCCTGAGTGTTGGGATGTCCTTGCCAGCTGAACAATAGATGCAAACTCTACACTGCCAAATCATATATAATCTCTATAAGGAAAAGAAAAAAGCAGGACAAAAATTTCATAACAAAAACACAAAAGCCATGAAATCATCCCAAAGTTGGGTATTACTGTCTTCAAACCGCATTATTTTTTAGTCATGATTATTATTATATTTTGGTCTATCACCCCAAGGTTATAAGTTTTATTCACACTATTAAAATGGCTTTTTATTTCCAATCTTCCTAATGGCATCCAAATATAAAATAGCTGATTTTTACATTTTGGTTGAAAGGAAAGTCTTAAAGACGACTTTGCTTTAAAGTAAATCATGTGATCTTTAGCAGGGCACCTTATTTGTAAAGTCTAACTTTCAAATTAGAGAAAGTTACAAACCAATCACTTGAATAGTCTCCTCTTTATTTACATGCTTTTCAAAACAAAATGTGTTTGGGCGAATGAACACAATAAAAAGAACGTTACAATCTGGGTGCTGGTGGCCTATGGCTGTAATCTGAGCTACTCAGGAGGCTGAGATCTGAGCATTGTGGTTGGGAGCAAGTCCAGGCAGAAAATTCCCCAGGAGACACATCTCCAATTAACCACTATAAAAACCAGACATGGTGTTGTGGCTCAAAGTGATAGCACAAAGAAGCTCAGGGACAGCACCTAGGCCTAGAGTTCAAGCCCCAGGCTTGAAGGGAAAAAAAAAGAACATCACATTGCCACTGACTTTCACTTGCTAATGGTAATATTATTATTGGTGAAGTAGCATTGAAAATAAAATGTAACTACTGATGAAGGCTGGGTGATGAAGTCTATGTGTGAGTCATAGTAGTATAAATGCCAGTGTCACATGTATAACACACATGCTTGTTCCACACAGCATTCTAAACTTTTAACTTAAGGAAGCAGAAGGGTAAAATGGAACAAGAACACATGTTAAAGGCATAAGCCAGTTTACCTTAGCCATCCCTACATACACTAGCTAGCTTGAACTGTCTGTGAACAACATTAGAAAGCAATTCCTTGCTGTGCGTTAAGTTTTTACCTTGAAAGGCACTGGCTCTTCCGTAAGAGGACTGACAGGAAGGGACATCATGCTGCTCGCTGGGCTCAGCTCTGCACTCTGCAAAGAAACAAAACTGCATGAAGAATGGGCTGGCACCCATTTTCCTTATTCCTAATTCAGATCCCAGGATTTCTTGTGAAAAAAAAATAAAACGAAGCTAAATGGACATAGCAAAATTCACACCAGGAAGATATATTGACTCATCCCTTATTTTGAAAGGAGTACTTAGCTGGGAAAGGAAATTATTAGTTTCCATGCACATTTTAAGTACAGTTCATTAAGTATAATGGCGATCTTTGGGGTTATGTTGATACCTAGCATTATCAGTGCTTCATTTATATGGGTTCTTTTGTTTATTTCTTTGAGTATTCAACCGTATGGTTCATTATGTGGACATTACAATTTTAGGTGAATCTGCAAGCATTTAGGTAGTTTCTAGTCTGCATTTTTGATAATAGGTTGGATAACATTACGAATTTTATAATCAGATTATGTGGCATAACAGAGGAACAAAGCTTTTCTTACCAACTAATTTACTGCAGGATTCTTAGATGAGAAATGAGTGAAATGTTTTGCAGAGAACGGAAAGCACTGTCCTCTGAGCTGCTTTTCTCAATGTTAGATTCCACACGAGCATTTAAACAGGTGCAGACCACAGCGTAGCATTGAGTACTGATAGTTACCTTTACACTGATAGCCTGCAGTTTAGTGAAGTATCTTGCCCTTGCCAATCCTATGTTCAGGAGACAGAGTTAATATATAGCTGTGAACATTTAAAATCCCACATCGCATCTTTGCAGATGAAAGTTTATTGAACTCCCCCAAGAAAATGAACTCGAAGTCAATCTTCATAGCAACCCTTTATGAAGGGGTGGTGTCTTTCAAAGCTTTCAGAAACTTAGAAAGCAAACTACAACTTGTGCCTCATGTAACATTGATTCTTTGAATGTCATTCTATGCCAAAACATTCTTCTGGCTTTAACATTCAAATCCATCTTACAGTGTGACACTTTAATTCTAGGGCTCTTAGGAAATCCAGATATAAATGTTTTTAAAAAACAAATCAATCTTACATGACAGCATCTGATAAACTGCACTTAATTATCAAGTTGGGAAAAACATACCAAAAAATCAAGTAAAAGTATCTTCGCATTTTATTTCATTGTTTTATTTCATTTTCTTTTATGGTGAGCTATAATTTAGATGTCATTCCAATATATTTACTCTTTCAAATAACATTATGGTAAGCCCTTTGGATGTAAGTCTTATTCACATTTCAAATTTAAGCCATTTTCCCTTTCATTCAAAGAGCAATAGTGATAAAAATAATTATCAAAGGATGAATGAATTTACATTCTAGTCACATTATTATTTATATTATTAAAATTGGGCAATGTATGTGCTTATAATTTTCTTTTTTTCAGATTTTTATTAGGTTATATTGTTAATATACCAGGAGATTTCATTGTTTACATATGTTTATATTGTATTCCAAACAATCACATCTGCTGTCATCACTATGACCTCTCGCCCCATCAAAGAAAAAAAACCAAACAGATTTTTTACACATTTTTATCACTATATGCAGGTTGTACAAAAGGTGAGTTTGAGTGAGAAATTTTCATGAATGCACATAATTTATCCAACTGAACTCTCCGCATCACCTTGGCTCTCTCTAAACCTCCCTTACTGCTCTGTATTTCACTTCCCCCTACCAAAGTGATTTCAGCAAGTTCCATGTCCTATTTTCCTCTCTGCAAATAAACTGCTTTTGTTTTCTTCATCCTCATTCACGCTCTGTATGCCCTTCCCTGCTCCTGCTGGAACCCACCTCCCCAGCAGATCAGGTTTTACTTCCACATCATCCATTTCTTTTTAAAGTCTGAGTTAATTTTACCACTTCACACTGGTGTTTCAGATACACATAGATGTCAAATAAAAAATAAACTGGATGCTGTGGAGGTAGACTAGGAGATAGCAAGAATAAGTCAATATCAAGAAAGAAAAAAGCCTGAATTTTTGTTTGAGGAGAATAGGGTAAGTAGAAAATGTGACTAGATTAGTCAAGTTGCTTGAACCAGGCTGAGTACAAAGAAATCCACCGCATCTGAATTAGAGTCTGAAATCAATTTCCTGATCCTTCCATTTGACTTCCTGTTAAAGCAGCAGATAATGAGGCTTGAAATAAACATTAGGCACACTTGGAATGAGTGAACGAAGTCTGCTTCCCCTTGGATATCTTAATTTTTTACAAAGGAAACTCTGTATTCAGCATAAGCACCCTGGAGTTGAAAACTGTAGACTTGTTGAATCCTTTCTTCTCAGTATTCTCTTTCTTACTCAGTCCTGGAAACAACAACAAGCTTGAAGACATCTTGCTGGGAAAATTGTGGTTTGCCACTTAAATTCTAAACATAGGGAAATCTAATGTGTACTTAATGATTGTTGAATGAGTGCATGAACAAATAAAATTTCATGTCTCAGAAAAAGAAAACACTAAAGAAAATGGCTCATTGGTACTAGAGAAGTCAAAACCAACCCTATGTATCTTATCAGGAGTAACACTCTCCGTCTTTATAGCAGAAATACATTATAAAATGAATGTGCATATTTGCTATGAGATGTTGGACCTTGAACTAGGAAGAGGCCATTTAGGTAATGATTTAATATTTGTGTGAATTTAGGTAAGTGACACTCCACTCTGAGCAGCTATTTTCTGTCCTGTAAGATCATAATAGAGTCTACTCTAATTGGTTGTTGGGGGAGGAGTTAATGAGGGAAAACTGGCAAAAAAAAAAAAAAAAAAAAAAAAGAACAGAGCTGGTACACAAAATGTGCCAAGTGCTATGTTTTAGTGATTAGCATGCCATAATGAAACTGTTTCCATGTCTGTCTGTGAAGACTGTAAGCAAACTTGAGAACAGATGATTGTGCTTTTTAGGTTTACAATGCAGAATCTGCTATCATAATTCAATTACTGTCTGTTCTACAATTGAATTTAGATAATCTGGATATGAAGAAAACCAATTATTTATTTTTGGAAAGCTTTAATTTTGGCACATTCAATTCAAAGAGATATGAGTAGTCTTGAGTTTATAACTTTACAAAAACCAATGATTTCTCATTAATTTTAATTATAGCAAAAATATTATCATATTAGAATATCCATTTCGTCTAATAAATTCATGATAAATAAGAGGCTTTAAAAAATGATTGTCAAATGTAGAAGAGCTTGTCTGAGGCTAATCAGTTAATGTGAATGTAACTAAATTTAGTCACAAAATACAGGTGCATTTACCTCCAGAAATTATTCACCTTACTAGAACCATAATTTATTTTCCATTAAAATGAAATGAACACATAAAATCAACATGATGCTCATTCAACTTTAATATTTACTTCCTGTAAGTTAAGATTGTGCTATTCATATTTGACATATATTTGGGAGAAGGAATCAGTTGAAGCTGTAATACTTGAGGAATGTACTAATGGGTTTTAGTAGTGGAATATATTTATTTCAAGGGAAAAATCACAGAATTTTACATTTATAAACTATGCTTCAAAATTTATAATTTAATGGATTCAAGTATGAGGAATTGATTTATTGATGTAAGTTACCTAGACCATTTTCATGTCTATTTTTTTCGGGGGGTGGTGCTTTATTTTATTTTTTGCCAGTCCTGGAGCTTGAACTCAGGGCCTGAGCACTGCCCCTGGCTTCCTTTTTGCTCAAAGCTAGCACTCTACCACTTGAGCCATAGTGCCACTTCTGGCTTTTTCTGTTTGTGTGATGCTGAGGAATGGAACCCAGCGCTTCATGCATGCAAGGAAAGAACTCTACCGCTAAGCCATATTCCTAGCCACTCATGTCTACTTTTAAATAATCAACCTTAATATGAATATGCACATATACTAGTTCTTGTCTTAATTGTGATGAAAATCTATTGCTATCATGTCAAGAGAATTCCTTTGAAATAGAAGTATTATTTCTAGGATACTACATATACATATTTGGTTTATTATCAGGAAATGGAAGAAACAAAGAGACAAATGAATGTCCCTTGGCATTCATTAAAGGCATTATCTAAAGAAGCTAAGGAAAATCATGTGGTTTCAGACAAATCGCACAAGAGCTTAACGACAGTCACAATGGCTTCACCTTTCCATGGTCAACTACGTGAACCAGAGTTGCATTCCTTACTCCTTTAAGGCTCCAACATTCCAGGTGGTGCAGGGGTTGTGTGGATCACTTTAAAAATGGCAGTATAGACCATTCTGTGTTTTCATGCAGCATTGAGTACATTTACACAAAGAAAGATGGTAAAAGCATCACTTGGCGACAGAATCCTAAGGGACCACTATGGCATATGGCATATATCTACCCCAAAAGCAAACTAATAGAGAGGGCTTTTAAGCTCTATTGCAAACCAGGTTCCTAGCTACTCAGGAGCTGAGATCTGAGGATCAAGGTCCAAAGCCATCCCCAGGAGGAAAGTCTTTGGGCCTCTTATCTCCAACTGCCAGAGTGGAGCTGTGGTTCAAGGGATAGAGCACTAGTCTTGAGCTCAATAGCTCAGGAACAGTTCCCAGACGCCACATTCAAGACCCACAACTGATAAAAAAAAAAAAAAAAATCTGTTGCAGTTCCAGTTTCTAGCATTCCCGTGTGATATTTTGGAAATTGAAAATGTGCAACAAAAGTGAGATGTTATTACCTAATTTCTACAAGCCAGTGATTGGGTTCATTCATTAGTTATTTGCAATACTACACTGTATTAGATGCATTTAGAGAAATTCTTTAATAGCTTTTTACAGAGTCCATATCTTGGGCTAGAGCTTTCTATAATTGTTGAATTCAGCAAGTTCACATTATACGATATTTTTATTCAAAGCACTGTATCTTTGATTCAAGCGAATTATCAGTTAAGTACCAATCTTGTGTTTCACCAAACTAAATGAAGATAAAAATCACTTTGCTTATTAACACATATAAACTTGTATTTTCTGCCAGGTGTGGTGGCCAGCTATCCTGGCTACTGAGGAGGCTGAGATCTGAGGATCATATTTTGAAGCCAACCTGGGCAGGAAAGGTTTTGAGACTCCTGTCTCCAATAAATTACTAAAAAATGCTCCAAGTGGAGCTCTGGCTCATGTGGTAGATCACTAGTGTTGAGCAAAAGAAGCTCAGGGACAGTACCCAGGCTCTGAGTTCAAGCCCCACTACTAGTACAAGCATGTGCGTGTGTGTGTGTGTGTGTGTGTGTGCGTGAGCACACACAAAAGAAACAAAGCATTTTTTTCTGATGCTGCACTTCTTATTTACCATCAGAATACAAAAGAAGAAAACAAGAGTAAAGGATGAAGTTATTGGTAGACATTAGCTCATTGCCATTCAGATTTGGTAGGATAAAAAGAAATGATTTCCAAATAGCTCTTCTTTTCTGTAAAACCCAGGAGGGTTGCCAGCTTTTAAAGAATGCTCTATTTAAATTCATTTCACAGATTAAAATATACACAGACACACACATCGTGCAGCATGAGCCGTATAGACTGGCTTAATAGAGCTGTTTATATTGAAGGGAATATCTGGCAGGGATCGGTACAGTTTTCAAGTGCTGTGATTCTGAGGTTTTGTAAAACTAAAATTAATTAATTAAAAAATAAAGATTTTGCAAGTTCCAGCTCTGGAAATTATCTTAAAGGGAAAACCACACTAAACCAATGTAAAACCATTTTCCAATAGTCACTTCTGCCCCCAGGACCTTTAAATAGTGTAAGTTAGTAGGCTATTGTGGGTTCCTGTGCGGCAGGAGTCACATAGTTCTGAGTTAGCTGAGTTAGTTCAGGCTTCTCCAGTGGCTATAAAATAGCGAGCTAGGCCACTCCCTGAACTCTGACCTTTTGTCTAGCCACATGATTTTGTGTATAGGTTTCCTCCATAATACCATCCACTATGCTAAGATACAGCCATGGTTCTTTCCATAGCCCACACCACTGAACTTTCAGCCTTCACAACTATGGATTACATTCAGTTTTGATTTTATAAACTGCCAGCTTCAGGCATTTCATTCCAAAAGCAGAAAATGCATCAATATGTCCTTCATTGCTACTGTACAGGGCCAGCTGTCAAAGTTTTGTGACATCAAGTGTCAAGCTATTACTGTAGGTATCTCACTATAACATTCTTAAAGATTAATCTCCATTCCACCAAATGAATCTGTGGACTAAATCCCTGCTGACGCTCAGTATTCACGGCTTCCGTGGAAGGTTCCGACAATGATTGTGACACTTGGTCAGCAATCCTTCAACGAAGCTTATGTTATTTTTGCTTCACAAGCACAATTGATTTGTTATTTGATCTTTTCATAAATATTGATTTGTTATTGATAGAGATTTCATGTGAAGCACTTCAGTGTTCCAAAGATGCATCCATTAGGTGGGTTTCTCATATATTTCATTGTCTCAACATATGAATAGAATGGTATTTTTTTCTGTGTTTACTGGTCCTGGGGCTTGATGCCCCAGGGTATCCTGGGATTCATGCATTTGAGTAGCTATTTTGCTAAAGGATGGTACTCTACCACTTGATACATACCTCTAAGTTGAGCTTTTTGCTGGTTAAGTTGAGAAAAGAACCTCTTAGATTTGTCTGCCTAGCCTGGATTTGATCCACAACCTTCAGATCTCAGCTTCCTATGTAGTTAGGATTCAAGGCATGGGCAACTGGTTTCCAAATGAATAAAATTATTTGACTATTATGAAAAAAAGGTTCACAAGAGACACCTACATGCCCCCAAAAACATCCAGAAAGGGAATTGTGAAAGTTATTTACCTAGAAAGTTTGCTTGGTCTTTTTTATTCTTTCTACAGGCTAAAATTTAATTGCAATTTTTAAAATTGGTATTTGTTTATAATGACAGTAGGATTTAATAGTACAGTGAGTGTAAACTTATATGACAACCACTAAAATTATAACCTTAGGAAGGAAGTTCGTAAAAGAATACTTGTGGCCATTCCATAGTACATGTTATTATATGATTTTACAGAAGCTTCATGTACTGTATTTTTGAGAATTATGAATTTTTGAAAGAGAATATACTCACCTAAACACACATACTTGCAGAATCAGAGAGTAATTAGCCAAGGCTCCAGATCACAAATGGGTGTAAAATGTGCTCAGGGTGGAAGCAGATATAGCCATCCCTGGTTTACTGGTCCTGACTGGTGGTCCACAGTGAGGAGTTATACAAATGTCTTTCATGTCTCCTCCAGTAGTCTCAACTAGAGTTGAGACATTACCCTGTGTTCTCCATTGCCATTTCATGTTTTGGCTTAAACCACCAACCCAGAAAAAGGTGCATTAACAGTCTATGATTTCTCTTTCAACTAAAAGTCTCCAAGAACATCCAGCTTTCTTTCTATTTGTCAGCTTGTTTGTTTGTTTGTTTGTCAGTCCTGGGGCTTAAACTCAGGGCCTGAGCACTGTCCCCGGCTTTGTTTAGCTCAAGGCTAGCACTCTGCCAACTTGAGCTACAGCGCCCACTTCTGGCTTTTTCTGTGTACTGAGGAACCGAACCTAGGGCTTCATGTATATGAGGCAAGAACTCTTGCCACTAGGCCACCTTCCCAGTTCACTTGATTTCTATTTGAACAAAGCTAATCATGACTAAGGTCACCTTAACCAGAGTGAATGGGGCTGCGCCAGGCCAGGGGATTTTGTCAGAGTCAGAGCCCAGGTATTTCTGTAAAACCATCCGTCTCTTTCTTTCCAGAACAATGTTTCCCTGAAGTATGAAGTACCTACTTCCTGCTGGTCATCTGCCAAATGAAGTATATGTTCTCAAGAATTCTACAGAAGGGACACTGAACATTGAGACACAAATTTTGAAGTGCTTCTGTGAATAATGTACTCATATCTCAGACAGCTGAAAAAATTATTCTCCCTTCTCTTCTAGTTCTTCTAAGTATCTTGCTTGAAGGAGTTGAAAACTACTTTGCTACCAGTCCCATTGAAAGACAATAGCCCGGAATATTCCAGTAGAATTAAACCTTGAAATAAGACACATGGACACCTCACTATATCTAGCTATGTGGAGAAATGTATTTAATTTTGGTGAAGTGGTTTGTTTGACTGTTCCTGTTACTGATTAGATAGAGTTCTAACAACAGAAATGACTCCAAGTAATGGATTTAATGTATTGAAACAAAAAGGAGAAACAGGGGAAGAAAGAGAAAGAAAATAAAACAAGGAAATGAAGACACGTTCTAGCCATTAAAGCTTGAGTAGTTTCAAAGCATGTGGCAAAATGTTTGCCCATTTGAAACACTGGCATGGGTGGCAAGGTGAGAACACTGGTGTTTTGACTATGTGCATGTCTCAGGTTCTTCAAGAAAGAGTCATGCTTAGGTTATGCTTGTTCAACTGGAAATCAGAAAAAAAAAAGATCAAGTATGATTCTGCATGAAGAGGCTCTTCCTGTTTCTGGGCTGTAATCTAAATTGACTTAGAGTCCAAATGTTTGAAACTTTAGCAGGGGGAAGGGACTAAAGAAGGCAACTTTTCTACACTAAACCATACAAAAATGTAGACAAACATGGGAAGAATATGGACCAAGAAGAGTATGTGATTAAAGCAAAAAGAAATCCTGTAACTCTGAATTTCCATAGGAACCTTCAGTTAAACATGTCTCATCTAGTAAAGGAGGCAGATCTCACTTTTTAAATGGAGCTGGTGAGGCAAAGAGCCATCGAGAGTGAATATGTGTAATTAAGGCAATCTCAAGTACACCAATGCTACTTTGGAGACTTTGGAGGAAAGGGGTAATCAAGCTGTGCTATCCTGAGGGAAGACATTTCTCTAGGTTCCTATAATAATGTGAAAAGAAAATCTGTTGCTTTTCCACATATCCAGGGCAAATGGAGCCAAAGTGATTTGCAGGTAAGATTACAAACTACCATAGCCCAAAGTATTCACTTTCCAGAAGATTCTTAAAGTTGCTATAAATCAGTACCATTGGTTTTTTTTCTTACTAATTTTATGAATGAGATTTGTTATCGTACTTAGCGTTCATATATTCCTCTCTGAAGTTGTCCATCTTGTGAAGAAATAGGAAAAAGAAACAAACACAACCTTCAATTGGTACATCATAAGTTGTTACAATGAAAAGACTGCTCTTAATATGAAGACTATGAACTTGAACTGGCCTTAGTAACTATATGAGTCTTTTGTGTTGACTCATTCCAGACATGTATAAATACATTTGATAAGCATGGACAATTTTGGAAATGATCTGTGTATGGGAGGAATGTGTGTTACCATACTTGGTCCTATCCAAGTGTGGTCTATTAGTATCTTTAGTTATTGCCCTGACACACAATACATTCCTAAATGTGTAACCATTTTATTGGGGGCCCATGCTTTTGTAGGAATGGATCATTTTGAAAACTTCACTGAAATCTCCTGAGAAAATTTGCTCTTTTGAAAGAAAGCACAAAAAGTAACTGCAACTCTTTGTCTTTAAACATAGATGTCTTCGCAGGATATGCCATTTTGATCTGGCCCAAAACTGATGTCATTATCAGCAAATTTCAATACAGACTTTGGGACCAGTCTGGGTCTGAGCTGAAATGACTGTGCTTGAGGGAGAGACTACAATTGTGAATATTTGTTTAGCAAGCTATGGCTGAGAGTTCCAGGGACATGCATGTGAAAATATCTTATACCGCATAGTGGATTTATCAGTGGGTTGCACTGTGGCTACATTTCAAATACGATTATAACTGCTTATTTCTGTCTACACAAACAATATGAGTGGATCACTTTAGCCTATTGCTTTTTGTGACACTGAATTTTCCTTTGGTTTCTGCAATTACAAACTAATAAACATTCATTTATTCAAATAATGTAAAAACATAATTTAAAATATAAAATGTATGCTGGGCTCTGGTGGCTCATAACTGTAATTCCCTAGCTACTCAGAAGGCTGAGATATGAGGATCTAGTTCAAAGCCACTTGGATATTGTTAGTCCAGTTAATCAGAAAAAAAATGGAGAATGAGCCTTGAGAATAAAATAACGCACAAGGCCCTAATTTCAATCACCAGCACACACATTCACACACACACACACACACTCTCTCTCTTATATACACACATACACTCTCTCTCACACACATACACATACTCTCTCACACTCACACACATACACATACACACACAAAATCTAATACAATTTTAAAAATAAAATATAAAATGTACTAGAACCTTGAGCGCTTTGCTGAGGAAATTTTAGACTGAGAGAACTACAAAAGTGAGGTAGGAAAACAGTAAGAACTGGCAGGATTTTTGTTGCTCATTTTTCTCAATTTTCAACTGTTCTGGTCCTAGGGTTTGAATTCAGGGCCTGGGTACTATTTCAATGCTTTTGGGCTCAAGGAGACCACTCTATCAATTGAGCCACAACTCTACTTCTGGTTTTTTGTGTAGTTAATTGGAGATGGGAGTTTCACAGACTTCCTGCTTGGGTTGGCCTCAAACCGCAATCTTCTAATCTCAGCATCCTGAGTTGCTAGGATTACAGGCTTGAGCCACGTGTACCCAGCTAAGACATTATTCTTAAAGCAGGTGTTGTATGGTAGAACCTTTGCTCCTATACCAATTGATCCACGAAAGAAATAGGTATGCATAATTTCATTTTAGGAGAAAATTAAATAAAGCTCATAGAAATCAGAGAAAGCTTATATTTCAAACTTAAGTCTTTCTGATTTCATTGCCCACTGTTCTTTCCCGATATAATAACATTTTCCTGAAGAAAATGATTTTATTGCCAAAAAGAAGTGGAAGAGCATAGATATAGTCCCTTGTTGCATGAAAATTATAGCAATGATCACTACTTTCCTAATTCTGAAAATGTTATAAGACATTACTTCAAATTTTGGAAGATGATGTGAAGCTGTTAATTCAAACTATAATAATAGAATCAATCAAACTCCTCATTCTCTTGAGTATATACAAAACAAAACATGACAGGCTTGAGGCTAATAAAAAGAATCTT
Organism: Perognathus longimembris pacificus; assembly: GCF_023159225.1. Classification (NCBI taxonomy): domain Eukaryota; kingdom Metazoa; phylum Chordata; class Mammalia; order Rodentia; family Heteromyidae; genus Perognathus; species Perognathus longimembris. The sequence continues at coordinate 23,727,039 of NC_063184.1, forward strand.
TTGTGTAATTGCTATTAACCTCTGAAGGCTGAAGAAGAATGCATTAGAGGAAAAGACTGAAAGAAGATGGCAATTATTTTGCTTCCTTCTTATGTGAGTCAAAGAAACAGATTACAAACACAGTTTCTAGTGATTATCAGACATGCAATCCTTCATAAAGCTTCCATTTAAGACATAATTTTGTTTTTTGTTTGTTTTTACTATTTACTACTCTAAAAATAATAATTCTTCATTTTAGGAATGTACTACTTTTCTCTTGACTCAAATGAGAAAGCAACTTTCTTTTACACAGATCAAAAATGAGAGTATAATTAATCATTTTAGAAGATTTTTGTTGTTGTTAGTCACAGGGCTTGACCGGATGCTATCATTGACCTGTCCATGATCTAACTTTGACCTTTGCTCAAGGCTAGTACTCTACCACTTTGAGCCACAGCTCCACTTCCAGATCTGATGGTTAATTGAAGACAAGAATCTCAGGGACTTTCCTATCCAAGCTGGCATTGAACTCCAACCCTCAGATCTCAGCCTCTCGAATAGCTAGAATTACAGGAGTGAAGCCATCAGTGCCTGGCTCCAGAAATTTTTTTAATAATTAAAAAGTAATACATATGTTTGGTGGATAAAAAGAGATGGAGTCCAAAACAACTTAATTAGGGCTTATCTATTTTACAACTCTTTTCAATGCATAAATTATCATTTCATCTGCAAGACTCTTTATGTACTAAGGTTCACTAGCAACTGGTCAGATTTTTTTTAAATTATGACTTTAAGATGACTCAAAAAATAATGAATGAAGACCAATTCATGTTACTGCTATGCATTTAACTAATCTTTGGAATACAGGGGTTGTGGAATATATGGGAGAACTAAGAAATTTGACTGTCATCCATTGCAATTTCATATTCAAAATAGCCTGCAAAGATTATACTTTTTCTGTCAAAATTGTTAAAAATTGCTAAAAAAAAAATACTTCCAAAATGTAACAAATACAATCACCTAAGATCTGTATAGTGACTAATACAACAAGGAACTGTAAACTCCATCACCAAATTCTGGGAATTTACATAAGTTGTTCCACCATTCAAGACAAAATGAGCCATGGATCACAGTGGCCATTCTCAGTGCTCAGGTATAACCCCTTGCTGTTGAAGCATGATGAATTCTGTCTTTGCAGATCACATGGTTAGGCACGGTGATGATACTAGTTTGGGACAGAGGGCTGTAAGTAGAAATAGGTTATGCCATTAGATGATGTTGTCTCCAAAAAGCAGAGGACATTTTTAATGCAGTCCCTCTAGCCACCGAAAGAGAAAAGGCAAATGAAGGAGAAGGTGGAGAAGCTGAAGGAAGAATAGAAATAAAGAAATAGAGAAAGGGAAGAGGATGGAGATTAGGTAGCAGAGGAAGGAGGGAGAGGAAAAGGGAAGAAGGGGAGCAAAAGGACAATACTTCCAAGTCAGAAACGGATAAGGAAAAGGAAGAAGGAGACAGAAAATTAAAATGTCCCACCATGTTCCTTCCTTATTGTTGTTTGCACACTTGTGTTGACAGAGATGCATCATCGGGGTTGTTTTTAATGTAATTATGTATTTCATGCACTATTTTCCTATTGAAAATATCCATTGACTATCTGCAATATATAGAAAGAGAGCTTTGATGATCAAACTTCTGGTTATGTTTCCCTTCTTCGTTCTGTTTTGAATGCCCATGATGGTTCTTACCATTCCTTACTTTATGTAGTAGATTGGGTTTGTTTTTGTGTAACTGCACTCCTGTTTGTATTAATACTGACCTTAAAGCATGACTTAGAAATTATTACTAACAAGGTGCACATATATTTATGTGTGTATATGTGTGTGTATGTGTGTGTGTGTATATATATATATGATTTTAAATTTCAGTCTAATTAAATTACGCTAAAGTGATGGTATTAACTTACCACTTATCATTAGGGAGAGCTGATCTAAAAAACAGTAACAATTACCAAATAATTGCTTAATATCTGAAAGCAATATACTTTGGAAGCTTTTATAATCTCTGAATTTATTTTAATTAAGATATACTTGAAAACATGTGTAATTTCACAGTCCTCTATGTAAATGGTTATTTTATATTCTTATTAAATTATTCTTTTCTTCTTTTTAATCACAGCTTATGTAATTCCAAAGGCATTTGAATTCATTTTTCAAAAATAACAATAAAGAGAGTGAACTGTGAGATATTCCACCTTACAAAGTGCAGAAATGAGCATTTAAGTGGCTTTAAACCATCAGTCCTATCGTTTGAACTCAGTAACAATAGGCTAGCGTTTTAGGGGATGGCCTTATATCTTAAAATGTTTTTACTGTGCCTCAGATTGAGTCATACAAGGGTAATTCCCCATTGAAGGGTGCTTGGAGGAGACAGCTAAGGAAGAGATGGACAGTTTTCCAATAACAGAAGTGACAGTATATTTTCTTCTGCTTCACTCTAGGTGACAGTAGATATTTATTGTCACCACTACATCTAGAAAAATCATTTGACCTCCTTTGTTTTTAGTGACAAATACATTTCTCAAGAGTACTACATCCAGCAGATCATGGCTCTTTCTATTAAAGGAAGCACAATCCATCAGGAAAGTTTACACTACCAGAGTGGGCATCTTCACATATACCCAAATCACTTAAACTCTCACATACTTTGCTACCAATGACGTTAACATGGCTGTAACTAACACACAAACAATAATACCTAGCTCTCTAAGAGTCATACTGGGTTTCTTAAGTAGTGCAATTGGATCAAAAGGCTATACATGGAATTGTTGAGTATTTTTACCTAAAATCACAAAATTGCTTACTGCCGATAATATTTAAACCCTATATAAGTGGAAAAAAATGCAATAGGGACTGCTAACACCTGCAGTTACTAAATCATTCCAAATGAGCTGTAAACAAATTTATTTTTTACAACTACTGAGTGAAGAGGCACTTCCATCATTACTTCCACGATGGCACTGAGCAAGTTTTAAAAAAGTAACTTGTTCAAACCCTTAAGCTATCAGCACAAAACCTAGGGAAAAAGATTTGGGGAGATTCTGTAGTCTAATAACTGGCCTCTGAGAAGTTATTATTGGGTGCTTACAAAACATGTGTTGTATCTATCAACTGATTGGTTAAATGGCAATTACTTTGGATAACAACTTAAGGATGCCAAAAATATAATTAAGAAAGAGCTATCCAGACACTGAAAATTCTTACAAGTACTTGTCTGTGTTTAATCCCTACCCAAATGCTTTTTACAAGAAGTGGGATTCTTCAGGTCTGACTCATACTGATCCTTACAAGACATAGCAGGCATTTAAGGAAACAAGTACTTGACTCTGACCACGAATGCCCCAGACCTCAATGTGACCAAGGTCCTCAGTACTCAGCACCAATGCTACCACCTTTCACTGAAGCCCATGCAAAACTCAGTTACTGGACTCCCTCTGCAGAGCAAGTGATAGCTACTGAAATTGATCCGCTTCAAACTATTATTATATTTCAGCTTCTTGCTATGCCCCTAGCCTCCTTTAGTCCGATTCTGTCACCTCTTTCGGATGCTCCCATGTCTATTACTCTTTGTATAAAATTGATCTTTCCTCTCTTCAATTTTCCACTTTATGGCTAGATATGCTCTTGCCTTTGAAACAAATTCCTCCACATCATGAGCTCCTGAGAGATCATTTGGGAATGATCTGAAACCTGGCCCTTCCCCACTCAATTGGCTTTCCCTGAGCATTCTCAGGAGCAGTTACTTGTCTCTTTGCTCTAGATAGGGCAATCCAGTACAACCTCCTTTTAAAAGTAATCTTTAAAAAAACCAATCAGAATTGGGTCAAAGCATAACTTTTTCATTTATTCAACAAAGCAGCATATAGCCTGATATTTTATGCCCTGTGTTCATTTAACAGCATTTCAGATTCTATGTTACTAAAGTTTGCATTTTTTTTTTTTTTTTTTTTTTTTTTTTTTGGCCAGTCCCGGGCCTTGGACTCAGGGCCTGAGCACTGTCCCTGGCTTCTTCCCGCTCAAGGCTAGCACTCTGCCACTTGAGCCACAGCGCCGCTTCTGGCCGTTTTCTGTATATGTGGTGCTGGGGAATCGAACCTAGGGCCTCGGGTATACCGAGGCAGGCACTCTTGCCACTAGGCTATATCCCCAGCCCAAAGTTTGCATTTTTTTAAAGACTGGAAGACACGTGTATAAAATCTCAAATCAAAAGTGATTTTATACAGGACAGTTTAGGGAGTATTGGTGTTTTCCCTCAACCTATTTCTTTAACTGGTGTGTCAGCCAGGCATCTTCAACCAGCAAGGGAGGATCTCTCTCATGATCACAAGAATTACCTCATGGGGCTGGGAATATGGCCTAGTGGCAAGAGCACTTGCTTCCTACACAAGAAGCTCTCGGTTCAATTCCCCAGCACCACATATATGGAAAACGGCCAGAAGGGGCGCTGTGGCTCAGGTGGGAGTGCTAGCCTTGAGCGGGAAGAAGCCAGGGACAGTGCTCAGGCCCTGAGTCCAAGGCCCAGGACTGGCCAAAAAAAAAAAAAAAAAGAATCACCTCATGCTATACTTAAATCCATTTCATTGCATTGTGGTGATAGTGCAAGGGGTGTGGCAAGTACTACAGCTTGAAGTAACGGCCTGGGTATTTTCCTTGAGCTTTTCTCTCAAAGCTAGCATTCAGTACTGAGCCACAACCCCACTTCTAGCTTTTTTTTTGGTGGTAAATTGGAGATAAACTTTTCATAGACTTTTCTATCTAGACTGACTCCAAACCACAATTCTCAGAATCCAGCCTCCTGGGTAGCTACGACTGCAGGCATGAACCACCATCACTGGCACTTCATTGCATTTTGAACACAAGCCTTCTCTCAGGCTTGGTAATCTTTGTTTAATCCTTTCTCATAGGAACACCATGCTTCTTCTATCTTATTCTTTTATTACATTTCTGTTGACACATAGATGCATTCCATTTTCCCTTGTGAGTTGTAGAAATCAACTGTGCATTCCTCAAGTCAAAAGGGGAAAGAGAGATTCACAAAACTGTTCAGATTGGTATAATTATGATAAAAATAAAATTACAATTCCCTATTTGCATGACTGCCAATTACTCTAAATGTTAAAATAGCCTTGAAAAAAAAGATCACACAATAACTTTAAAGAAGAAAAGGAACTTCATCATAGGGGCTTCTGTAGATAAGTTATAATTTGTATTGCAATTAGAGTAAAAATAAAGAGTGTGTCACTCCATCTCTGTAATAGGAATGATGGAAAAACATACAGGACATCAGAATCCTGGGAAGCAGTTAAATAAGGCTGTAATCAAATTCCTCTGTGGTACACACTGCTAGAAGCTCTATATTTCTTTCTTCTAAGAGACTACCAACATCCTTTTACTTTATTGGGCACTATATGTTCTATATTGTGTCTGGAGTCCTCATTTTGAAACCACAAGTCGCCTGGCACTGGTGGCTCATGCCTGTAATCCTAGCTACTTAGGAGCACTGAGTTCTGAGGATTGTCATTGGAAGCAGGCCTGAGTGGGAAAGTCCTAGTTAGATTCTTATCTCTAATTACTCAAAAACCAGAAGTGGAGCTGTGGCTGAAAGTGGTAGAGCACTAGCCTTGAGTGAAAGACATCAGGGGCAGCACCCAGGCCCTGAGTTCAAGCCCCACAAATGTCAAACAACAACAACAAAACCCTCACAATTCAATTTTAATATGTGACTGCATATGCAAAAACTGATGAATAATGAGGCTGTAAAAGTCTGCAAAAGTTTTCCATTGGCAAAAGGTGGGGTTTACTTGTCACCCACCTATGTAATGTGTCTCCTTCCTTCACCATATCGACTTGGACTCAAAATTTTGTGACTATTTAATTTTTTTCAAGTTTATTTCAGAGACTAGAAACATATAATTTCTTATGAGTCCTATAAATTGAAATTAAAACGTGATCATCCTTCCCTATGTTGATAGAAACATAACGCATTAGGTTTAAGAATATCATTTATTAGTTTGAGAATATCATTTATCACATGTAACACATTTTCCTTATCTTGGAACATATAATATTCCATTTAGGTAGATATTTGAGGTTTGGCACAGCAATTCTATTGCATAAAAGCACTGGAACTTGCCTTTAAGCATGGTCAATACTTATTTCTCACACTAATAATGGAAATAACATAAGACTGAAAGAATATATATAATTCAGTTGTATTTATAATTCAATAATATATTCAGCCATAAAAATTGAAGTATAAAACTAATTATAAGTTAATTCTTAATTATTCAAGTACATAATTCAATTGCAAATTAATTCAGTTTTAGTTATGATTCTGTTCTATCAAATATTAATGTATATCATATTGGAAAATCCCTTCTTACATTCAACAATCCATCTTTTCCATCTGCTTTGTGTCCTAGAAAATCTCAGATATAAATACATACTAGTCTTATACTCTTCATAATACCCTCCATTTGCTACCATTCAATATTTGTTTGCTCTTTCTAGTATTTTAGGTAAAATTTATAATCAATAATATATATATTAAGTCTGCCAAATACCTTTGAAATACCTTTTTCTTTAAAAAAAATCATAATAAGAGTACATAATGAAGTTATATGTTTCAGTGATAACAACTCTTAAGAGCCAGTTTCTAGTTAAGCACACCTATAATCCCACTTCTCAAGAGGTTGACATCTGAGGATCATTTTTCCAATAAAATTCATCATACAATGTTTGTATAAAGTCTAGTTAACTGAAACTCATAATCAAAATGAAAATATATCATAACAACTTTTAGAGCTATAATAAATGGCTATACTGGTATTAGAACCAGGAAATTGGAAGGGAATACCAAAATCGAGAGACACAGGGTAAAAAAAAAGACAACTACAAAAGCAATACTTACAAACTGGTGAAAATGAACTGAACAACTGGACAACTCATAGGGAGGGAGGGGGAAGGGAAAGAGGGAAGGGGGAGGGGGGAATGAGCGAGTAGGTAACAAACAGTACAAGAAATGTATCCAATGCCTAATGTATGAAACTGTAACCTCTCTGTAATTCAGTTTGATAATAAAAAATATATATATATGAACTATTCTGTTGGTAAGGGTATTATTATTTATATTGATGGAAATAGAAGGTAAAAAAACAGAAACAAGGGCCGGGAATGAGGCTTAGCTGTAGAGTGCTTGCCTAGCATGCATGAAACCCTGGGTTCGATTCCTCAGCACCACATAAAGAGAAAAAGCCAGAAGTGGTGCTGTGGCTCAAGTGGTAGAGTGCTAGCTTTGAGCAAAATGAAGCCTGAGTCCAAGCTCAAGTACTGGCAAAAGCAAACAAATAGACAGACACAAGTTACACATATATATTTTTTAACTTAGTCCTCTTGGTTGTGAAGTGGTTTTTACTCTTGCCCTTGAGGAAAGTCACTTGCATTGAGTTACCTGTATGTTAAGAAGCTCTGATTTGTATTCTGAAAATCCCACTGAAAGCATCAGAGCACTAAAACTGGAGGTCTTAATGAAACAGCAGAACAAGGAATTGAATTACCTTCATTGGTTTCTTAATATCTCTTGTCATCTCCAGGGGGTTGTGCTGACCAAGGGAGGCCACACCAAAATAATGATCTCCCAGGAATTCTTTACCTTAGGATTACATTATAGAACTACTGGGACTCAACCTGTCTGGCTGTAACAGTAAGCTAAGAATAGAATTTCATTATTACTGGTGGATCTGAAAAATAATCTATCATATCTTTGTTTATTATTGAGTATCATCCTCACCATGCAAAGTTTGCACAAAGAACTTCAGTTATTTTCCTGTGACTATTGAAAAGGGGACAAAAGTGAGAATATAGGCATATATAATACAATACATGCCTTGAAAACATTGGAATATGGCTACTTGGTCTCAAATCATTTAAAACCAGTAATTATACATAATCCAGTGTAGTCTAAAATTTCTATTTTGCCAAGTGCTCTGAATGATCAAACTCAGTGAACCGATATTAAATTATAGTTCTCATGGAGAAAATGTCTGCTGTGAACATATTTAAGTTTATTTTGACATCCTTACATACAGTTTTAATCTGAGCTACCTTATCTTTTAAAAAATATTGCTAAAGGGGAGTTATTGAAATAATATTTGCATAAGTATGTTTGACAGTAGATATAATTTGTTTTTTATTCAAACATATTATGCTGAATTTCAGAAAGAGAAATGCTAACGGCTTGACAGTAATATATACACTAGTCAATGAAGAGTTTATCCAAATGCAAATAACTGCAACTGGCTACAAAATACTGTTGGTTATCCAAGTGTCTTAAATATTTGTAAGTTCAGTAAGCATATTATATAAATAAGCAGTATCATTTCTCATTAAAACACACATTCATTGCTGAAATGTTATGTTATTTTAGCATCTGTGTTGAAAAATTTGCTGAAAAATTTGTTGAAAACTTGCACAAATAGCAAAAAATAGGCAGCAACTACATTACAGAATAATAACAAGAAATCCAGAAAGAAAAAAATAGATACTTTATATTGCATATGCAATATAATTATATTTAAACATAGGTTATGAAAAAATTAATCCCTTAAACTGAATCTATTCTTGAGAAGAAGCTGATACGTTAAAAATGAATATCATTTTTTATATTTTGTTTTCCAGATTGTGGCAGATAACAGCAAAAGTTGAGAATTTTCTTGAAAGGGCCGGGGTGATAAAGACATTAGGTTTCGCAGGCTTTGTTACAACTACCCAATTTTGCCTAATTCTGTCTTTGTAATAGCTAAGTAGGCCTAGACCCTATGTGACTAAACAAATATGGCTATGTTTCAATAAACAATGAATGAGATATATATTTGATGTATAGAACCTTCTCCAGTTCCTGGATGATTTCAATGTGTTTATTAAGAAAAACCAGAAAAATTGGTCCCTTCCCTTCCCCTTCAATATACATATCTTTTAAGACTTCTCTAGACTTTCCACACAGCCTTCAGAAGTCAAAGACCTGCAAAGCCAGGATTGTTTGGGTAGTGACAGGATGGAAATCCACAGAGAGAAGGGTAATGTTTGGTATCACGGCCTTGAGGTCATTTGCCAATTAGGAAAAAAAAAGCTAAGTAGAAGCCAGTGCCTGAGAATGGCACATCTTCAGTAGAGCTAACATTGAGTTTAGCAAACAAATCTAGGATTTCAGTGTTCTGAGAAAATGAGCTCCTGAAGAAATTCTGAACTTTTGTCCACTGGTTCATTTAGGTTCTTCATGACCACTGTCCATCCTGGAATCACCCCACTATAAGTGGACTGAGAGATGTTTAGATAGTACTTGCTTGTAAAAGCAAAGCTTTTCTGCAGGAAGCTAAATAATATCAGAGCTACTGCCAGGTGCCTGTGGCTCACATTGATCGAAATTTTAGCTACTCAGGATGCTGAGATGTAAGGATTGCAGTTCAATGCCTGTTGGGGCAGGAAATCCAAGAGATTTTTATCTCCAATTAAACACCCAAAAGCCAGAAGTCAGGTTGTGGCTCAAATGGTACAGCATACTAGCCTTGAACACAAAAGTTCAGAGACAGAGCTCAAAACTTGAGTTCAAGCCCCAGGACTGGCACACACACACACACACACACACACACACACACACACACACACACACAGCTCCAAGCTACCCACTTCATTTAATCATTAACAGCAGATAGAATATAACAAGTCAATACCAAATAAAAGAGCAGTTAATTCAAATGGATTTACAGAAGCCTCAAGAAGGCATTGTGAGACAATTCCTAGCATAATTATAATTCATATATTCAAGACATCCTATGAAGACAGATGAAAACGAAGGGATGAGTAGTGGAAAATAAAAGAAACTAAACAAGTTGTTCTATACTCAAAGAGGCAGTATGCTAGCAAAATCATAATGCCTACTTTCTTACAATATTTTCTTATATGGAATTTATAATATTGACTCTTCAATACCTTTTATTCTCATGAATCTAAGGGCCACCTTTTAATTAACGTTCTCATATAAGTAACACTAATGATGTCCCTGCTTATGCTCAAGTGCTTTATCCTATATATCTGCCATTTGCATTTAACTTCTGAGCAAATAAACTAATATATATTTATTAACATTGTAGATTTGTTAATATTTGAAATGTTAAAGGAATCCCTACTACTATTCAAACTAGGATATGTGAAAACACTAAATTGAAAATCATAAGCAACTCATATTATAAGGATGAATCTGAGACTTAGTGGATTGTCCCAGGAATACAAGATCACATTAGATCCCAACAAAACGTTCTAGAATAAGAGATCTTAGTTATCCGTAGAATTTCACAAATTCACTCCACATATGAAAGAGAAAGAGAGTGAAAAGATGGCAAAAAAAAAAAAAAACAGTGTAAGAGAGGAAAACAATGCCATTGTGGGATGAAGTCATAAGAATGAGGTTAAAAATAGAATATTTTCCATTTAATGTGAAAGAAAAGGAGACTTAAAACCTCCCAAAGTTCTCCTTTATCATACCACCAATAGCTCTCAAAGGTTGTGAAAGTACAAGACTGTTATTGTCATGCCATAAACCAGAATGTGCTACTGAAAGTTGTCCATAAAATGCATCTCTCACCTCATCAAGCAAGGATTCTTTGCTAAAGAGCAGCTGGTATGAGGTTGGGTACAGTAAAACTTTATTATGATTATATATAATTCAGATAAGAAGAGAATGATTAAATTTCCTTAGTGAACTTGCTAGATCTGACATGAGAAATAAAAACGAAAAGTTCAATGGTTACTTTGTCAAAATTAACTTGATATTAAACAGGAAGTACCCTGTAGCCACCTATGTCATCATCTCAGCTAAAATTATAAAAATAAAATAACCTTAAGCCATTCAATTGTCTTCTCTCTTCATACACCAAGGATATTTTACTGAGCCCCCTTTACCTATTATTGTGGTAAGTGCTCTAGGAAAAAAAAGCAAGCTAACCTGCAGTCTGTAGCTGGAGACCATGCACTATTTAAAATAATAATAATAATAATAATAATAATAATTAATAAATAATACAGCTGCATGGGTAATTAAATGCACCCAAGCACCAATAGAAACACTGAGGAAGTTTTTTCAAAAAATGATAATATTGGGGTTGAGTATACACATGCAAAATACACATACACATGCAAAATAAAGGGAGAAGGGCATTCCAAACCTTAGGGAAACAAATATACAAGAAACTACAAAGGCCACTAGCCAGAAAGAAAGGCATACACTGACCAGAGCAGAGAAGAGACATAAATGGAGAGAGAAGGCCAGTAACCAGACTATGAGATCTTTGAATAATTGCTAAGTGATTTGACTTTATATTCCAGGAAACACAGGTTGGTAGAAATATTTTTAGGAATGAGGGAGAACAATATAGTGGGATTGGTCAATGTGCATGTATTCCTGAATTGACCTGTTGAATGGAAAACCCTGTATATAATAAAGACATACATATACACATACACACAGATATATATATATATATTTCTTTCATATATATACATATGTGTGTATATATATATGTACACACATACACACACACACACACACACACACACACACACACGAAAGAAAATAACCAGATGCTGGTGGTTCGTGCCTGCAATACTCGCTACTCAGGAGGCTGAGATCTGATGATCCTGGTTCAATGCCAGCCTGGGCAGGAAAGTCCATGAGACTCTTACCCCTAAATACCATCAAGGACTTGGAAGTAGATCTATGGCTCAACTGATAGAGTAGAGCTTTTAGGACAAAAGCTCATGGACAGAGCCCTGAGTTTAAGCCCGAGGAATGTTATAAAAGTATAAATAACACAATAAAGCTGGACTCACTAATAGAGAACAGGGGGAAAAGAAAGAATTATTCTCTCTCATGTTTCTTGGAAGTATTTAGTCTTTCTAAATATTACTTTTCAACTTCTTATACAGATGACAAAACAGATTTGAAGATATAAAATAGCTTCCCCAAGGGCACTTGTTATGCAGATGTCAGAGATGAGATTCTCTCTAAAGTCTGTATGTCTTCATTGCTCATGGCTCTTAGACAGTTTGCCATACTGCTTCCCCCTTCTGTAACTGTTGTGATATTTTGTTTATTTAAAGTAATGAAAATTTGGACTGGAGCTTTGATTATCCAAGTAGAAAATAAATAATGAAGAGAAAGAAAAGGATTTCACGAAAGACTAGCAAAACAGAAGCCCTTGTCAAAATACGGTTTCACATAGGGTCTTTGGCATAGTGGTGGAAGTAAACGGCAATTGTTTGGAGAAAGGAAAAGTTTATTCTACGAAGCACCATGTCAACACCTTGAGAGTGATATGCGGTAGCCGGAAAGAGGTTTCAGCAGCTGGGAAGAATAGCTGGAGTAAAGATGGTTCTTGCTTTCATTCACCAATCACCCATTTCTTTCTCATTCCACTACGAGGATTTTTGTTAGTTTTTCAGGATGGCTTGTTTGATTCATCTCCCTTCTTTTCTCAGGATAAATTTTGCCAAACATCTTTATAGGCCTAGCTTCTAATCTATCTTTAAAACCAAATACCTCATTTTAAATCTAACTCAAGTGGTTCCTTTATTCACCTATATTAAAACATATGCATAATCATTACTTTCTAAAAGAAAATGACAGCTCCATCCTTTTCTGTTTAAACAAATCTTCTCCCTTTTTTCATTCTTCACACTCATTATTGTCATCCAATAAATGCATTTTAATTGACAAGGCAGCATAGTCTGGCCATTAAAAGGAGACCCATAGTATGAGTTCTGGAGCTCAAAGTACTTTAGTTAAAAGCACAGCTTCAGATTACCCATTGAGTGACATAGACCATTTGGGTGGTAATAAAACAGAGGCACAGACTGGTGTCTCAGAAAGCAGTCATTACTTCCATACAGTTCTAGAGACGCAACTTCAAGTTCACAGTCCCAGAGTGGCTGTTGGTGAGTGCTCTCCTTGCATGCGCCCAAATACCCAGGGACAACTCTGCTGTTTCTCCCTCTCCTTATCAAATTAGGCTTCAATTTCAATAGTGTCATTCACCCAAGCTACTTTCTCACTGGGTCTATCTCCAAAGATAGAAGGTTAGCCATTTAAACTGCAAATTTTGTGAAAACCAGAACATTAAATCCACAGCAATGACAAATCTTTTTCACTTCTTTACAAAGCTAAGAAAGTTATCACTTCACTCTCTTTCCTTAGGTATAGGTAGTCATTAGGCCAAAGTGTAGTCTTCATCCCACAGTCTTTGGTAGACCCAAGCTGCACTTCGCTAAGTCCCATGAACTTTACTCCAGTATCTCCTGCATATTCCCCTCACCATTCATCTCCACACACATACTCCATGGTACACTGGTTTCTATGTATGCTACAGTGTACAGGACTTAAAACAACAGAAATCTACATGCATATAATTTCAGAGGCTGGAGGTCTAAGAGTAAGGTGTGAGAAAGTTGGATTTTTCCTGAGGCCATTTCTTCTTGGTGGATGACAGCTTCTGGCTCTACCTTGTGTTTCTCAATCTTGCTGTAAGAATACTAATCACAGTGGATTAGGTCCTAATTTTATGACCTAACTTCAATTACCTCTGTAAAGTGCCTATCTACAAATATAGTCACACAGGGGGATTAAGGAGTTCAAAATATGAGCTGAGGATCAGTAAGAGCCATTGTATAACACATGGTTTTCTTAGAAATTTATCTCTTAAGGTAGACTTAATTTTCTACCAATGTCTTACATAGTTATTTCTTGGGAGGAAAAAACAAGCCCTTCTTTTCTTCTTCCCTCCATCTCTTTCTACCTTCCACTCTCCTTCCTTCCCTCTTTTCCTTCATCAGCCTGGCCTTTCCTCAATTCTACACAAAACCCAAAAGTAAAACTTCACTTTATTTTATGAAATTAATACTTATCATATAGCCTTATTACTTGAGTAGTTTTATTTTTCATGTATAATTTTTCATGGAATTTATCTCGATTTTGAACTGTTTTCACTTACAAAAATCTCAGAACACAAATTTAAATCTATTTTAACAAAGAATTAAGTTTATTTTGACACCGCTTTTGATTTGCCCATGATCCATCTACCACCACTATTACTTTGAAGAAAATATTTTAGACAGATTAACAATATCAGTATTTTTAAATACAGTTTAACTTTTCAAAATGGAATCTTATTTTCCAATGATTTATTACTAAATATTCACTCTATTGCATTCTTATTATTTTCCTTATAAACATACCACATGCCTTGAAGGAAAAACTATGACATCTTGTGTCCCTGCTTTTAGATATCCATTTTATCTGCACAGTGTGCAGAACATTTCTACAAGGGTTAAAGAAGCCAGAGCTGCTAAAGTGACAAGTAGGTTTTAAGATCTATAAAGCCTTGTTAAAGATAATTAACCTCATCATATGCATCTGCCTGAGGAATAAAAAAAATGCTGTTTGTTGTTGGTTTCACGCATGATTTAACCAAATCCATGCCTCACTCAGAAAAATCAAGAAAAATTATGAAGAAAAAATATTTGTTGAATAGCGTCTCCTGAGTACAACTACATAAAGATAATAAAAATGTTTTTGAAAAAGAAATCTGGGTACCAGTGACCCACACCTGTAATATGTATGACTCAGGAGGCTGAGATCAGATCATGGTTCAAAGCTAGCCTAGGCAGGAAAGTCTTTGAGACTGACCTCCAATAAACCATCAAAGAACCTGGCTATGGTCCAAGTAGAAAAACAAGCAAACAACAACAACAAAAAATTAGTATTTGGAGGACTAATGAAAACATATCACTCCTTCTGGGCTGTGATTTAAAGCGAAAAAGATGTCTATGATGTTTGTGGTAGGGAGTGCACTAAGAAATTTTATGTCCTGTGTAAGAAGACAGTTTATGAGATTTAGGATAGAGCCCAGGCTAATTTTGTTATGTCTGGCCAAAAAAGACAAGAATTTTACTGCTTTAGGGTGGTAAAAAGACATAAAATGTCACAGAGCTAATACAAATGACATGAGGGGCAAGACATTAAAAAGGAATTTATTCATTGCTCCACTGCTAAGAGCTAGAAATTACATCAGAACTGAAAACAAAGGTGAAAATCTGAGGCTACATGAAGAGAGAAATAGTAAGTTAACATAATGAAGGGAAGAAGGTAAACACTTACAATAAGCATGCCCAGGAATGGTTCAGCAGCAAAATTTGTAGATTTGTAATATTACCAATATTTTTCAAACTGATATTTGAATTACATTATATGATTACCTTTCAACAACAAAAAGTCTGTATTTGTTGAATACAAACATGTATATCTCAACTACAAGATTATTTTTCACCAATTACCCCATCTATATTAGTAATAGAGTAATAGTAACTGAGCATAGACCAGCATGCATATTACCAGTGTAGAGCCACAAGGACCAGAACTTACCATAAGTCCTACTTCCCACCCCTCACTTCCTGGTAAAGACCATATCGAACTGTGAGTTATGAGTGGAATTTTCAGTATCTAATCATGAGTGTGATTTCCCGTATTTGTGAGAGGGATTTCCAGTATCCAATTGTGAGTGCAACTTCCAATATCTAATCAAAACCCTGCATCTGTTCACACATCCCCCCTTGCTACACCCCTATGGCTTAACCAATCAATTTCAAATGCATCAGTCCCTTGATCTGACCATTGACCATTTCCAGATTCCTTCCTGCCACCAAATGCACCAAACATGCTTAAGAATTATTTTTTAATTTTCCTGTGGTGTGTGTTGATTTGTTGGAAGATGCTATGATGTATGCTAAGTCCCTGCCTTCCCCAAAGAAGGTATAAAACAGCTGGGAGCCCTAGGCTCAGGGCCTCTTGTGTCACCAGCGTGCTGAGTGTAGGGAGGACCAAGCTAGCCTGAAATAAACGCCCTTTTTGCTGCTTGCATTGGTCTTGGTCTCTGGAGGTCTTTCGGGGGATCCGAACTCGAGTATCTCACCAGGAGGCATAGACAAAAGGCTACAAAGTGGGCACCAGGGAACTCCAAAAATGTAAGACCTTACCCAGAAAATAACTCATGTGAAAAAGGCTTGGGGGTATGGCTCAAGTGATAGAGCTCCTGTCTACCGAGCATAAAATCCAGTAAGCAAAACCCAACGTTACCTACAAAAAAGGTGATAATTTCCCAAATAGCTAACTCCATTATTAAATCTAAAGTAAACTGCAGTCAAGATTTAATTTCCTCTTAATTTGGTTTTCATCAAGGCTAAAATGACATAGCTAAGAAGTCAGCTGTCCTTCATCTAAATTTGTCACTAGATGGGAACAAAACACTCAAGTGTAAACATGAGTGCTTCAGTTAGCGATTACATTAGGTACTCTAAATTCATAATACCATCATTTATAGACTGTGATTAGGAATAGACATTTCAGTGCCCATTTAAGCATGTCCTTAACTCTATATTCAAATGAAAGCAAAACAAAATCTCAGTTTAAAAAAAAATGTGTCTTGAAAGAACAAAATTGTGACCTCTCCATAGTGCCAGTCCATTAAATGGCTCTTTGTCTTTCTCCCTCTCCCCACTCCACCCACTTCCCATCTCCCACTAGGAGGGCTGATTACAGTGAGGAGTCCCTGGAGACTCAGGAGGGTGCCATCTGTTGTGTATTTGCTATGCTGCAGCTTGAATTCTTCCTGCCACATTTAGCCTATTGAACTTCACACAAGTACGGGAGTTGTTATTACAAGAGGAGTAGGAAAGCAAGATTCAAGAAGAATATTGAAAGTTAGACATGCACAGAGGAGCCCTGAGAGTGGTTACTTGATTAATTATTGAACGTGATTGTAATGCAAATAAGATCATTTCCACTGGAGTGAGGTAGAGGGAAGATGGTATTCATTGATAATATGGCTTGCTGTTTGACTAAAAGATATATATAGTCAGTGAATGGGACAGGTGTGTTGGTTCTTTTCCAAACAGTGCCAAGAAATTATATAAGGGAGATCAAAGAAAGAACAGGGAAAACTATGATGAAAAGTGACAACAAATATCTCATCTCTATAGATATTAAACATTTTTATAGAATAATGAAAAGAATCATGTAAGGAATTAAAAATTATATGGTTCTTCTTCATATAGTTTTTCCTGTTTATAGCCAAAATTGAGGACAAAGGTAATAATAATAGATTGTGTGTGTGTGTGTGTGTGTGTGTGTGTGTGTGTGTGTGTGTGTGTGTGCACGGACAAGCACCAGTCCTAGAGCTTGAATTCAGGGCCTGGGAACTGTACCTGACCTTTTTCCCTTGGGCCATAGGTCCACTACTGGAATTTTGGGTGATTAATTGAAGAGAAGTCCTAGAGACATTCTTGTCTGGACTGGTTGTAAATTTCGACCCTGAGATCTCAGCCTCCTGAGTAGCTAGGATTACAGGTATGAGCCATTGGTGCTCAGCACAACAATACAAATTTTAAGACCTAAATCTATTCATTTATTTAAGAAAAGGTTGTTGTTTGAAATTCCTGGGACTATAAAAGTAGATTTTCATATTAATAATTGATCTCAGAGGAGGAGGATAAAATTACAGTATGATATGTCACTCCAATGATCCATGCTTAGTTCATGTCATAATTAAAATCTAAGCCCAGAACTCTGAAGGCTGAGGCAGCAGAACTGAACTGGAAGTTCAAGCCAGCCTGGGATTGTGAGACCTTGATTAAAAAAAAGAAAACTTTAAAATCTAATAGGTCAGCAGAGCATCTTCAGGAAAATGGAAAACATAGCCACAAAAAGACAGACGTTTGTACATAGAATTTTATATTTAAAGAATTAATACATTCTCTGATTTGTGTGTTTAGAATGAGTTGTTATTTTACTCTGAAATTATAATAATGACTTGCAAAATACAAAAATTATGTATATTTGGAAAGGGTATGTATGTGTAAGAAAAAATATATAATGAATAAACCCGTGGGCTTTGCCTCTAATCTTTCAGATTTAGAAGACAAATTTGGAAACAGTTAATGAGGATACAGACATTATGCTCTATCAAAAATCCATGTACAGTCTTTGACATATAAAGGGCCTTGTTTAAATTAAATCTAGTATGATACTGACTTCTCTACTTCACATTCTGAGAATGAGTACTTTCTCCTCTTATTTTAAAGAGGAAAGCCTGCCACATAAAGCTATTTTTATTGTTATTTCATTTGACACTCAAGCTGATCTCTTTTATTCCATCAACAATGACTAGATGTTTGGCTTGAAATGAATCTTATACATTATCATTCACTTTGATATTAAGCAGCAAATATAGTGTAAGTCAAACAAAAAGGACAAGAAGCAAGTTCACAAACTTACCCTCCTGAACTCTCTCAGAGAATCATTGAAAAAGAAAAGACAATCACAATAAGAGGTAAATGCCCTAAGTAACCAGGAAATGTTGGTGGATATAGAATTTACAAAGGAACTTCTTGAATAATAAGGAGTTAGGAAATGCTCACAGACTTAGTGAGAATGGCCTGCACACACATTCATTTTTGTCTTAACTTCAGCAAGAAACCTGGTTTCTAGGTGGGAAAATTCAGTAGAAAGATCAATTACTGTTACTGTGGGAAACTAAGGTATCAAGCAGGTAGCAGAAATCTGCAAATGAAGTACAGATGGATTAGAAAGGAAGCAAATATCACATAAGTAGACAAAGCTTTCTATGCTTAATGTAAACGGCGTATTTTGCAGCGTTCTAACCCTAGTGCTTCTATTGCAGGATGCATGAAAGACACGCACGGAAAGTTTGCGCCACAGTGATGTTCAGACCCAATGCTGGACAGTGAAACCAGCTCTAGAGTAGTGCTCAGTCAGTGACTACCTCCACACCTGCTTCCTGTCTCGAGGAAATTCAGGCCCAAATAAACTACTAGATTCACTTTCTTATTATCTTTAAGTTGTTGTACAAAGGAGATACCACTTAACAAAGCAGTTTATGAATACAATATACCTTGTCAATTACAACCCTATATTCACTTTGAAACCTGAAGTATATTGTGCTGAAAATCCACATTATATAATATATATGTAATTATATATAATTGCATGACAAATGTGTTGCAAAAAGCTAGCTTTGTTTAACATTCTGTTGCTAACAGTGATTTTTGAATATTATTTATAATAGGCACTATTACAAATAAAGCTTAACCTTGTTGCTAATGTTAACTTTGATAGAACATGTGATATTAACTATATAGAGAAATTTAATTGAAAGACAAATTCTGTGCAGAGCTTTCTCAGGAAATTATTCATGCCCAACAAATTTAATTGATCAACAAACTGTGTAGACATTCTTATAACTAGTTAGTAATTCCCCATAAATTTAAGATAATGTTCAATTTAAGACCAAATTTAATTTTAAGGCCATGATTAGTCAAGATTTGGAATTTTTGTTTTTTCTCTTAAAGTTGTTCTTGGTTTATAACCTAGATTAAGTCCTAACTGTAAAATTTACCCAATAAATTATAATAAAATATATAAAGGGAGAACATTAAATATGAGATCAAAATCAATGAGTATTGATATAAAATTTATTGCAAATGTTACTACAGATAATAACCAAATGTCTGTATATCTTAAAAGCAAAGCTTTGTTGAATTTATGCACCAAAAAATGAATCTATCAAATAAGAATATATTCTACAGTGGCATAGTAAAATTCTTTATTTTAGTTGAAAAATTAGATAATATGAATCCCCAAAGTTAAAATAAAATAATCTATGTACAGTTAGAGTCCAGTTTTTTTTATCAGCTATTGTTCATCTAAGCTGAATAGTTGTTATTAAAATCAAAATGTGGGTTGTAGTTTGAAAACTTTTGGCTGGCATAGAGAACACTTCGGTAGGTGATTTTCATTAAAGGCATCTAGGATGGATAGCTTATTCTAGAATATTTGTTTGTGCTAATCATGCAGTAACATTGTTATAACTTAATAAAGAATGTTCTGTGGCGGGATGCCATACACCTTTGTAACTAGTGCTCAATCTGCATCAGTTTAAAAATGAAATCTCTTTAGTCTTTGTTTAATGAAGGGAAACAGATGGGAATATGAAAATGTCATAGATAAGTTTTGAGTATTTTCTCTATAGTGTACATCACTGAATATTTTGCAATTACAAAATGAATTACCCTAAGAAAGCCTCTTCACACATCCTGTTGGACCTTCTTATTTCCCTTTTTCTTCTATTGATTTGTTATTAAATCCACACCAGCAAGGTAGGAGGCTGAATAGCATCATGTTATAGACTTTGAGATTAATATCTTTTAATATAACAGATGTTATTAAGTTTGCCCTGTTCAAAGATGTTCTGACTATGTTATGCCAAAGATTGGGGAAGATTCTAATTTATCGCTTCATCTACAGAAAAACACTTACACTGTCAGTATAGAAACCATAAAATCACACATAAAGTAGGATGCTGGTAAATATTTAACAGCAGGCTTGCCAAAAATAAAAGCCCTAATTTGCAATGTTTGCCAATTTCTGTGGCATAAATACTCCCACATGGCTGATTTTGAGCCATTAAAATGACATAAACGAATCTAAAATTGGAAAAGATGCAGAAGAGCCGTTAGGAAGGACTTTCACCATATAAATCCAATAGGTGCAAACTACATCCTAAGTGTTGATAAAACTAAAATAAAGTAGAAATGAGTTTTGAATGCTGACTCCCCCTTTGAAATCATATGTTCAATTATAGGTAACTCACTTTAATGTATTTTCTTCACTGCCTGCTCACACAATCACTGATATTCTAATAGTGGTTGGGGAAAACATACAATACTTCATAGACTGTAGGTACAACGGCCACTCCAGCAATGTGAATGGGTGTGGAATACAGAATATGTTTCTCTTTGTTTATAACAAGCACAAGAAATAGGAAGACTGACTGGTAGTCTCAAAAGTCTGGGGCCATCATTTTCCTTCCACTCTCTTCCTTCCTCTAGATTCAGTTCTGCTCACAAGTAGCAGACGATAGAATTATTGCCACCAGAGTGTTAGAAAAGCAAATATTGGCAGGCATTAGTGGCAGGAAGCCAGAATATTATTAATCCTAAGTAATAAGTATTCCTGTTCTCATGCTATTAATATCTTGTATGATACAAGATATTATTGAATAAGGAGAAATAAATTGAAGTTAATGGTTGGATATAAGTTACTGAATTCAAACTCACAAATATCAGGCTATTTTTCTACTTTCCCACTTACAAGGGACAATTTCTGACCCTCATATTAGTCACACACACACACACACACACACACACACACACACGAATAATATCATATATATTTTTTCCTAGAATGATCACAGCATAACTTTGCAATTACAAGAAGATTGTACATTCTTGAACTTAAACTCAACTGGAAATTTAAAAAAAATGAAATTCTTATGATGAAGTTTCTTGACTGATTACAGGTAAATTTACAGGGCTAAATTGTTCAAAACTTCAGACTTTCACTAGATGAATTATTATTAGAGCAGAATACACTTGAAAACTAAAAACTCTATAGTTTCATAAAAACAAAGTCCTATATCATGAAATGAAGCAGGTCAAATCCATCTCTCCATAGCTTGGAAGGCTCAGTTCTCCTTACCTGACAAATAGAAAAGGCTTGGCACCCATGTGCTCTTTCACTGAGCCTTAATATCCTAGAGCTGAATTTGTGAGGGACTATTTATAAACCAGATCTCTGAACCATTCGTTTGATCTATCAGAAAGCCCAGGAGGGCACCTGACCTCGGCCCAATGTCATGCAGTTAATGACAGCCACATCCAGGGTCTGACCAGGTCTGCGGCCCTCACTGTTACCCAGCACTGAAAGACATTCATCTTTCCTTAATGCGTTACCTCTTGAAGAACTCTCTTCATCTTTAGTAATAAGGTCTTCACTGCGGTGCAGTCCTGCAGCATCAGCCTGAATGGCAAAGAGTCTATGCCTCCATTCTCTTCCACGCTTGGTACAGGCCGGTCCACAGAAGGACTGCTTGGTATCCGACCCATGTGAGAACACCTCAACTCCTGATCCACGTCCTTTGTTAATTTCAGGGAAAGGCTCCTAAGGTGGAAAACAGAAACAGAAATTACAATCAGGGAGGGATTTGGGGAGGAGTACTGCTCTCCAAGTTGATCAAGGTCATTAGGTATACGAGGCAAAAATTCCTTATAGATCCGTGCCTTCTGCAGAAATTATCAGGTTATACATTTCGTGGTTGAGATTCAAAGACAATTACTATCTTAGAAGATGATCTTTCCATAATTAAGATTTCACTGATGTATGTTATTTAGTTAATTCACTTGGAAGACAAACAAAAAAGTCACTGGAATACCATTTTTATACCCAATGTTTCTCACTATATACACTTCAAATGAACTCTAATGAAAAGTTTAAGGAGTAAAAATGAAGAGAAAACTAGTACTTATTAGCTTAAATGACTAAGGAAATTAATAAACTTTTTAGTGACTTAGCTTGGAACCATACATAGGACTTTATGTAAGAAAGACCGAAATAAGTATGAGATGTATGGACTTAATGATTTATAAAGGAAAAAAAATAAACCAATGGCCCCAATATGCTATTTTAGTATAAGAATCATTTTGAGCAACGAAACCACCAAGAAGCAGATACAAAAAAAAAAAAAAGTCTCCCTGCCCTCCATCTATGTTCCTAAAATCAGATTTGCATTTGAAAAGATGCCACTCTTCCTGAACAGACATTAGTTAATTCTGAGAATATAGCTATCCCTTGTTAGCACTGAGAAGGCAAGACACAAGCAATGTTCTTAGCTAGGTTTTGCATTTACCTTCCCGCTCTATTCTGCCCCAGAAACTCCAAGCCCTTCTCTTTGCTTTGTCAATTCTCTAAAATTTACTGGGATTTTTGTTGTTGTTTGTTAGGACATCATGTAAGTCCCAGTGGTCATTTCTACATGAACTACTAATCTGTCAAATTCCTGTGTATACAGAAGGTGCATATGTCCATAAGTGTGTTTCTGTTTCCCTTCTTGATCTCTCTTTTGGTGATCCAATCTACAGGATGCCTGAAAGAGAAGGAAACAGAGAAACAAAGAGCTCACCCATGAGAAGCTGCTTCTAGACTGACAAAAAAGAGTTTAACTAGAGTGGATGAATGACAGCATACAAACAAGTCTAACAACATATAAAGTCCTTGCAACATCTTCTGAGGATAACAAGTACCATATATATGCATATATGTGTGTGTGTGTGTGTGTGTGTGTGTGTGTGTGTGTGTGTGTGTGTGTGTGTATTACATGGTGAGCATGGGAAAATATCTTATTCTGGAAAAGTTCAGGTCCATTTCTCAGCAGCCACTGAACCCTGGGGAGTGACTTTGCTCTGCCTCAGCTTCCTCCTATGTAAAATAAAGACACTCATTCCGTCTACTCCTGGATTTACTTAATCTGACTAAACTATCACACACAGAACAATCAGCACTATAGTTGGTCAATAGACTGCTCTTAAAAAATGCTACAGACTTTCATAAGACCTGAATGCAAGCACTCAGTAGTTTCTTCCAACAAAGAAGAAACTACAGAGAGTTCCTTGGCAACTGAGGCTGTAATAGATGGAGGAGGAGGGTGAAAAATCTCCATGTTGTTATCAGCAAACAAAGAAGGTGCAGACAGGCTGCAATTTGAGAGTTTCTCAACCAAAGGCAGCTCAGTGAGAGACTTTGAATCCAAAAGTTCTGAACTGAGAGAAAATTTCTTTAGTTCCGTGTCTCCTCTATCCTGTAAAGTATTCAAATCATCATCATCATCTTCATAGGCCACATTTGACAAAGAACTAAGGGAAGAATGGGCTGTTTCTCCACTTCTCACTTCCTTGAGTTTTGATTTCCTTCGGAACTTGTGAGACACAGGGTCTGCTTTTCCTAGCTGAAAATGGAACGTAAGATTCTAGCTATAAAGCATACATTAATAGAATTCAGACATCAATAAGATGTTAAATCATAAAAATAAATAAATAAATAAATAAATAAAAAGAAAGAAACAAAAAAATGCTAGCTGTGTCTAGTTATTTACTATTTAGTTACAAATATAAAATAGGGGTTGTAGTATATGTCTTATTATGTGCATGGATAATCAAAATGTATAAATACACATGTAGAAATAAATACTGGTGATCAAAATATTTGTTTCCCTTGTTTATTATCCAATAATTTAGAATTTAAACCATGTCAACGACAACTGATCAGATGTGCATAGAAATGAGGATGTTATTTTATTTGTATATTTACATGAGCTTAATAGCCAGCATCAGAAAAAAAAAATCTCTTTGCTTTATCTCAACTCAAGTTGCTCAGGGATCTTCTCTTGTAATTCAGAAAAACAAACACATGCATAGATGCACATCTAAGGATATCTCTCCCATTTTTAAAGCATTAAGATGAGCCATATACCGAAAGGCATTTGTGAGAGGAAATTGGCCAGCAGTGTTTTTTTTCCATGATTATTGAAGAGGCTCATCCTATACAAGAGGATATCTGTTACTAGTTAAACAGAATCCCATCACTGATCCCAAGGAGCTCTTCACATTTATTTCATAGTAATGATAGCTAAAAGCAATAACTGATATTCTCTTACTTGGGCAATATTAACTGTGGAATATTTTACTTCACAATTAAAAAATGAAAAACAGATGCACTGTGGCACCATACTAAATAAAAGCATTCTTTAATTAGGTTCAAACAGCAAGATGGATCAAGGTTTGATGGCATTAGCAGATACAACCAGCCTTTGTAGTTTTGTCCATGGTTGATAGTTAGCCTTCTTCAATAACATGTCAGTAATTTAAATATTAATGTCTTTAATAATAGAATATTATGAGGATCCAAATGCTCAAGGATCTCAAGGTAACTACAATCTTTAAAAGAAAAAATGTCCTTTGGTTGTCAAGATAAGAAAAAAAAAAATCCCTAACACAAAACCACCATTTCCTCCAAAACAGACAACCCATAATAAGTCTGGAGAGACAAAAGCAAATTCCCCTGCTCTTCTGTCCCACATTACCAAGGCTCTCCGGATGAGAAAATGCATACACTTGAGTTGCTTGCCTCGCTCTCATCCAAACCCTTGACGTTATTAGGGTTTCAGGAAGCAGAACAAATGTGCTTTATTTATAAAGAAAAGATAGTACCTTAACGTGTCAAAAAGTATGATCATGAAGCTGGGCCAAGTGGTTCATTCATCACCATAACTATTTCAAACAAAAACCAAAGACGATGTAATCTCTCCACTGAGCACATTTATATGCCGCTTTCCTACTCTGTGCCAACCCCATGAATCTTCCGTACAATTACACCAAGGTACTTATGACTTCCTTACAATGCTTTTGAAGGCTGACCAAGTCTTTATCATTTCAATGGGGCGGGGGGAGACTTAGATAAAGCTGAATTGAAACTTAGGAACCTTTCTCAGTCTGTAAGTTGCTAAATAAAAAGGGGTGAGTAAGAACAACAGCAAAACTAATCAATATGCGATTTAATTTCTTCTTGACAGATTAAAGGATTTGAGAGTTGCAGCTGATACATAAAAAAATTTAACTTTGAAGTATCATGGCAAATTGACCTTGTACTTTTGTCATTGGGATCTTTACTATGATAGGATTCTCCTAAATTAGTATATTATATATACTATATTGTATATTCTCCTATAGCTCTATAGTAATCTTATTTTCATATGACAGATACATTTAATAAGAACTACATCTCAACACAAACTGTAAAGTGATTAAAGACTTGATCACAAGAAAAACGTGTTCATATTTTTGTTTTGGCTAGTTAAAACTAGCAATGTTACTTTAATCATTTAAAGAAAAATGCTTACCACTCACAAGAACTTGTGTAATGATTTGAAGGCGCCAGTCTACCGTGACTAGAATGCCTAAGGGAATACAGGTTGTGTCACCTGTGTATCATTGACATTGTTCCCTTTCAGGTGAGCCATTCCCCAAATAGTATATTGGTACCTCATTCCAGGAACTGTCTATGGCAATGTCATAGCAATGACCTTCACTTTGTAGTGACATTGCCATTTCCTGAGCAAATTCCTAGGGGTTAGAAATCGAAGAGTAACTTCTTGTCCAACACAACAAACATATGTGTACCTTAGACAGCATTCCAAAACTTCAATAAGTAGATTGTCAGAGAATGATATTTTTTTAAAAAGTACTTTAATTTTGGAACGTTACTATTATTTAAATTCCATTTCAAAAAGCAATTGCGTGTTTAATCATAGCTTGTATAAATCTAAGACAGGTACAACGATATAAATAAGTCTATGCTAGTAAACCAATCTTCTAAAAAACAAACAAAAATTATATGTTCAAGAAATTACTCACAAAACAAAAAAAACCCTCAATGATAATAAACAGCCCATATTTACTTTAAAAATAAATTGCTGGTCCAAAAGTGTTATTTTAAGACAATATTGATACATTATTTCCTAATTGGATATTTGGTGATGTATGTGAAAGAGGAACTAGAATTTTCTTCTGTCAGAGTGTATGGTGTTATAAAAATTTAACAATTTACATTTAGATTAAAAATTACACATACATGTTATTTTACCAGCACCTGTGATAAGGTGAAAGGGAACGCAGAATCCAAATATCTTAGCATAGCAAACACCATCTGACATGATCTAAAAACTATCTTCCTCCTATGCTCACATCCCGTAACACCCATCTCCCTGCTCTGATTTCCAAACACAAGGCTCTTCCTTTTAGCCCTGAACTATGCAAAGGGAGAGCCTTTGCCTTTGTTCTGAGTGTGTTTGAGGGTGTGTGTGTGAGTAAGGGTGTGTGTGTGTGTGTCTGAAAAAAGCCCCATCCTTGCTTGCTTCAGGTTTCCCTTTAAAATGTATCACATCTCCAAGGAAACCTTTGCATCTAATATACCAGTCATCCTGTTCCTCTTTTCTTATGATAAGGCTTTCCTTATAGCTTTTGTCAAATGTGCAGTTAAAGCATTCATTTAGGGAGGTCTTGTGGTATACATTGGACTAATACAAAGAAGTGGTATATAAGTTACCAACACATTTATATTTAAAAATATTGCATTGCAATAGGGAAAGATTCTGAAGTGCTGAAAATGGAAATTAAAAAAAAAATACTTGTGAAAATTGTCATTGTGTTGGTTAAAAGCCAGGCACCAATGGATCATGTCTGCAATTCTAGCTACTCAGGAGGCTGAGATCTGAGAGTCCCAGTTTAAAACCAGCCTGCGAAGGAAAGTCTGTGGAATCCTTACCTTCAAGTAACTACCAAAAAGCTGAGGGTGGAGGTATGGCTCAAGTGGTAGAGTGCTAGCCGTGAGAGAAAAAGCCCAAGAGCAGTACTCAGGTCCTTATACAATGCTAGGTGAGTAGACCACTCAAGAGGCGTGTGGAAAAACATGATATTCCACAAGATTTATCATCTGGACTTAATATGTAGGAAACTTCAAGTTGGAATTTATGTGCAAAGTATTACGTAGATCAATGAAATACCATTCTGCTTTCCTGACCTATAAATCCCAGTACCCTTTATTTTTCCATTTTATTCTCTTAATAAGATTTAACCAGTAATCCTGCTGTAATTATGCCTGTAACCTCAGCTAACTGAGAGACACAGTTCAAGATCCCAGTTTTGCCCAAGCCAAAGCCGGGGTGGTAGGTGGTCCCCACTATGTTATACTGTACTGTACTATATTGTACTATACTATATTATACCATATGATACTGGAAGTATAGTTTTCTGCCAGCTGGGGCAGGAAACAAAACCGTATCCAAAACAGGACTAAAGCAAAAAGGCTTGCGCATGTAATTCAAGTGGCAGAGGACCTGCTTAGCAATCATGGGTATCCTGAGTTCAAAACCTCAGTGCTACTTTGATTGAGGTTAAAATAGTGTTACATTTACAAATATGAATAACTATGAATAATTTTATATAATTATGAATAGTCCATGTATAATTATTTATAAATAATTTATAGTGTTAAAAGAAGTCTTTTTTTTTTTTTTTGGCCAGTCTTGGGCCTTGGACTCAGGGCCTGAGCACTGTCACTGGCCTCTTCCCGCTCAAGGCCAGCACTCTGCCACTTGAGCCACAGCGCCGCTTCTGGCCGTTTTCTGTATATGTGGTGCTGGGGAATCAAACCTAGGGCCTCGTGTATCCGAGGCAGGCACTCTTGCCACTAGGCTATATCCCCAGCCCTTAAAAGAAGTCTTAAAATTTATAATAATGATTCTCAGTATGCACCAGTAATAGTAAATACTCAGTCTCCCCTAAATTTTAGAAAAACCTGATTTTGTATCTCCTACAAATTTTCTTTCTTGTTATGAAAAGGTCTTTGGTTCTAAATTGAGTACTTTTTCCCCATGCCCTTTATTTCCTGAGCATTTCTCTCTTTAATTTTGTTTTACACATGATTTGAGAATTTAAAGAGCATTACACTATAGAAAGAGTTAGAATTATAGAACTTAGAGATAAAACTACAGTTAAAAAGATACACAAATTAATAACCCAAAATAAAGGTTAAATAATACTTTGGGCACAGGGAGATACACATGAAATCCATATACACATATATTTAAACATTCATTGTAAATAATTACTTAATTGCAGGTCCTGTATGCTTTTAACATGCTGTGGTTGGATTAATAATCAAATCAAAACTATTTCAAGAGGAATACAATAAATAGAACAAAATTCTCAGTTTCTTTGACCATTCACTTATTCATAATAACTTTGTGTCAAAATGTGTTATCAATATCTCAATAAAGTACATTTTCAAGTATTATTGTAAATAATCCCTTAAGAAACTGTGTAGGCAGCTGATTATGGAATTACTTCACAAGGACACTTTAAATCCCAATGTCAAGAACAAACCTTATGGTAGGAACATTCAAGGAGGCTGTTTGTAAGAATATAGTTATTTTTATAAGTAATTCCAAGTTTAACTATGAATGGAGAAGAAACACATAAAAAATGTCTACCTTCTTTCTGAAATAATATTGGTCCTTACTCTGAAACAGAGACACTATTGGACATCTGTATCAAATCAAGGAGCAGCAATTGGTAGACATGAAAAGCATACAGCATGGTTTATGCAGAATTGTTCACCATAGAACTGTCAAAGTATAAACGGCGATTGCAAGAAACAAACAAGAAGTCCTTGAGTTTAGTGAGAAAATCTGCAGCGAGTCCTTGAATGGGATGGCATACATGCCGAGTGTCACATAGCTGAGCTGATTTCAATGCCACAGTCTAAAATAGCTGAACTATGTTCTGTTATTCATCAGTATAGCACAAACAGACAGATACTCCAGTCATAAGTATAAGGATGATACATGTCTATGAATCAAAACATTAGATAAGTTAGAAGGCCCAAGATGTGTTCAGTTCTGTTGATGAATCGCTTCCTAACTCCTGTCTTTAACACAGATCTTTAGACATTGGACTCTATCAGTGCCTTCAATGCAGTCCTTTGTGAATGCTATCTCACTTTCTTTCTTTTTGAGCTGACTTGTACTTGACATTTCAAACCAGATAACAGTGGTTGTTGGTGGCATAGGAAGGTTGCTCTTTGACACATAAGCAGAAACACAGATTGCTATCGGTGTCCAATTGTCTTTGAAACAGAGATGAGAATGGAAAGAAACATAGCCAGTCTTTTCTTAACATAAGCAAAGAAGAGCTGATAAAATAGCATCGGCATTTCCTTCTTTTAGAAGGGGATAAGAGAAGAAGGGGGAAAAAAAAAAAAAACACTTCAAAAAGAAATCAAGTTCTATTCCAAGGAATTCTTCCCCAAATGGCAACATTAAATTTGTTTTTCTCCTTATATGCCTATTGTTTTGCTTTCTTGCAACATGAAGAAATTCTCCAGTTTCTTTGCTAATGTTGGCTTTATCTTTTGAGTGGGCCCCTCCTCTCCTCCTTGACTGTGGTCTTGATGACATTGCTAAACCAGGTCCCATCCTCTCCTGCCCTGGGTGGTCATGTGACTTGAGTTTGATCTGAAGATACCAGAAATGTGGATCTTGCTGAATTATCCTCATGGTGTATCTTGGATGGGCCATCCTATTTATTCTTGCTACTTCACAGGCTTATTGGCTATGTGTTCAAACAGGGCCCACTTTTACAAGGGTCTCAGACTCTCTTTAATCTTCTGCTGGTACCATCATAAATTCTTAATAACTTCTTAACAAGAAGCATTGCATTTGATGTTTGATGTTGCACTAGACCCTACAATTACATACTTGGCTCTCCTCATTAAGTCGTTTGAGATTTCTATTGTTATTATCCAATTTGAGGCTCTGAGTTTTCTTTATGCTTGTGATTTACTGCATATCCTTCCAATAAACACATTTTTTTTAAATGAGAAGAGCAAAACTATTTCTCTAGGACTAGCGTCAAAGAGCTCTATACTACACATTTAAACAGGTTGAAGACCGAAATGTAAAATGTAGGGTCAAGTTTTTTCAGGGCCTTGTCCGCTTTGGTGTATTCCTGCCATGGCCCTTCCCTGTCATCTTCAGCTTTGCTTTAGAGTATTTTTGCTTCATGGATATTCAGAATTCATTATCGGCTGCTGTCTTTCATTTTATTCTAAGTCACAGGTCACTTACGTTTTGTAACTCTTTTGTAAAAACATACCAGTGCTGTTTCCTGCCCTCACCACTCTGACCTTTGCCAATCCAACTAAAAGGTTGTTAGCCAATAAGGAAATGTTACAACATATTTTAAATCAATAGGTTACTTCTTACTCAGAGGAATGACCACTACACAGACAGTAATGGGAATATGGTGCCAGCTCAAAACATCTAGCAGCATTTATTTTATCTAGTCTTACTAAGGAGGGAGCTATATATTGTGTCTGTGAGTTTGTCTTTCATTTAGAAGGAAAAAAAATACATAAGTTCTTCTAAAGCTGACCTCTTTCTACCAGGGAAAACAGAGGCTTTAGAGGTCAGTGCCAGAAAATTATATGAGCTTTGCTTTAATGTAGAATTACTCTGCTTTAAAATGGCATTAGATGTGGCATAAATTTGGAAAGTTTTATGTTGCACTGTCTAAGTTTCTTTTCCGTGGTAGCACTCATAAATTGACTTCAGTTCATTTTCTCTCTTTGTTCATTAGAAAAATATATTCATGGCCGCTTTTTGTGATTACCTTGTCTCAGTGACAATGGATTAGCCTCTAGTCTCCAAGTATATTGTCCTACTAAATCAACAGGAACTTTAGGATGTGCTTTCCAACATCTTCAATATAATAATAAGTAAATATTCTACGTTTTAAAAAATGTAGGTTCCTGCTAAGCATTTTTATTCTATCAACCGAAATCTTACCCTAGGATAAAAATTGCATGTGGTTCCAAATATTTGTTTTTAAGATCTCTCACATTTCCAATTGTAAATGAACTCGGTAATTTTAAAATCACACTTCACTGAGATTGCAGTCGAAATATATGCTGTTTTAAATTTTCTATAGATATCATTTAAAATAAATAAGAGAAAGTAAAGTGGAGTGAAGTGAGAAGAAAGGAAAAGGAAGGAAAGTGGAAAGGGAGGAGAAATGAGGGGAGGGGAGAGGAAGGAAGGAGAAAGGACAACAAAGGAGGAGAATAAAGACAGTTATTGAGAAAGACTATAGGAAGTCAGCAAGAACCTGTACACATGTCTATTGAAAAGTTTCCACAATAATTGTACTAATTATATTTAGAAAGCTGGGTCCCTGTTCTCTTTCAGATGTTAATGATGCTTTTACATGCTTTGTGGGTGGTTTTATTTTGTGTATCAATAGTCCACACATAATATTTTAGTATACATACTAAATATAGGACATATAATTGATACATATTAAGGTAAGAAATGATTGTTTTCTTCATATGGATTAACTTTATAGAAATATTTCTATGAGTCTATTTACTAAGGAACACACACAAATATGAGATATGCCAAATGTAGAAGAACTGAACTTATATTTCAGAGAAGGCATATTTTTGGTTTTGGACACCAGGAAGCTTAGGAAATAGAAAATGACTATCTTCGGCTCCTGGAATCAGGTTCTTGGTGTTTTCCTGTAAAACCAACTGAGATTTGAGTAAATCCCATTGATATTATAGGATGTTAAGGCATGAAAGTACTGAAGACCATGCCTTTCACCCTAGGTCACATACTAAAAAGATCTAGTGAATTTACTACTTAGCACTCAGATATCACACAAAAAAAGATAAGCATGAAATACAAGCCACCAAAATAGTCCACTTACTAAACACAGGTGGAAAGGTCATACGGCTCTTTTTTTTTTTTCTATATTTTATCATTGACTAGCTTTTCCTTTTGGGTTTATTAAGAATATTGACTGCTGCCGTTGTTTTAAATTCAATGTTCCCTTAGTTTCTTACTGCAATGATACGTGGATTGGTCTACTATCTCTCTTCATAGATTCTAGCTCCATGAGTTCAATTCATAGAAATTAGTTTGATGATATTTTCCTGCATAAGCAGGTGTATTTTATCTGCAAATCATATCATAATATTAACAGCAGAAATGTATCTTTCTGTTGCTCCCCAGAAGGACTGTTTTGACTTCCAGGTAATCTCATAGACTTAGAAGCATTTTTTTCAAATGATACAATAAGTAACATAAAACTATTTTATATTTTTATAAATGAAGTACATCAATAGCTTCAGCATTAAAATGTCAGATCAAGAAATAAAAAGCCTTTAAACTACATATTTTATATTAAACATATCAATTTATATACATATGAAATTATTATAAAGTAGTTGGGAAGAGTTTACAAATATCATGATGTTTGAGATAAGAATATTAATCATTAGAAAAGAAGAGGAATCTTTGTTGTGTGATTAGTTTCCTGAAATCAAATATTTAAACAGATAGTCTTTTTTTTTTTGGCCAGTCCTGGGCTTGGACTCAGGGCCTGAGCACTGTCCCTGGCTTCTTTTTTTGCTCAAGGCTAGCACTCTGCCACTTCAGCCACAGCGCCACTTCTGGCCATTTTCTATATATGTGGTGCTGGGGAATCGAACTCAGGGCTTCATGTATGCCACTAGGCCATATTCCCAGTCCTAAACAGATAGTCTTGATAAGTAAATATCTTCTATTTAGTAACAAAACAGCCCACCACCATGTAGTATATTTCAGGTGTCATTTAAGTGAAATGTAAGATAATTTAAAACATTGTACAGTGTTTAAACACACGTACTCACTCTTGCTACATTAGTTCTCTACTATTTGAGCCATACTTCCTGAGAATCCAGGCTTATGGCAGTGAACCACTGGTGCTAAACAACCCAGCTAATTGATTTTTGTTTTTTCAGCTACTAGATCTAATAGGATCATCAGCTTGTGTTTTAGAATGCTTTCTGAGTATCCATATAAATTATCTCTAAGACAATTACCTAGATTACATACATATATCATAATATATACATCCTAATAAATAAATAAATACACACATATATCCTCATAAATCTAGATGGCATCAAATGTCACATAATGATGTAATCATCTACAATTTTCCTTCAAAATTTGTTGTGTCAAAGTATTCTTCCTGTAATTTGAGGGTGAGGTTCATGTCTGTAAATAGAGTATTTTTGTTTCTTCTCTCAGAACCTTTTTCCCTCTATCAAAAAGAACATTATACCAGACTAGATTTTTCAACATAAAAGTGCTGGTATTATCTTTGTTTAACAGACTAGATAATGTCACAACACTAGTTAAATAAAATTGGCATATGAAGCTTTTGAACAGCATACCATCATCACTTGCATTCACTTATAAAAACAAATACACCAGCAAGTCAATATAAAATATAATAAAGAGAAAAGCAAAAAAAATACAGCCTCTCAGTAAGCCTGCCAGAAAAAATTGGATGTCATGTAGCATGCTTAGTAACCTCAACTTTCTCGTTATCTACTAAAGGCTGCAGTAAAACCAAATATCTAAGTATAAGGACGTTCAGAAAAAAAATATATCCTGTTCTTGCCTCTTTTATGGCCAAGTGCAGTAAATGAACAAAAGATGTAGTTATTATAGATAACTATAGGGATTCAAGATTCTATTTTGGAAACAGTAGCATTTGGTACAACTATTGGATTTTAATACAATGCTATCAGAGCAAATGGGATAGAATGGAGAGCACATCCCATAAAGAGAGGAGAAAATGAGCCAAATCCCAGAGAGAAGATATCCAAATAGGCAGATAAGGCTGGGAAATCAGCTTATTTTCTTTATGATAAAGGAGACTGGATTTCCTAAACCACAGGTTGTGTAAAATGCTCATAATCAAAGCCATTCTACAAAATTGGAAACATCAGAGATCAAGTGAAATAAAATAAGGAATGAAGGAATTTGGAATGGATAACTAATAAGTAAGGCTATACTGTTTTCTAGATTAGATATTATATACAAGTAAAATGGAAACAAACATTTCTGTAGTTATATATATTTATATAACTTCATATATATTATTTTCAGTGATGTCACCTATTAATTCTGTAGATTTTTTGCAGCAATGTATATGTTAGTAACTGTAACAAGACTAACTTTAACACTATGTATTAAATAATAATTAACACTGCATTAATTTATCACTTATTCTGCTTCTTTTTAGTGTGTGGAATAATTGCAAATATGATATGGTATCATGTAATATGTATTGTATGAATATGACAGTCAGTTACCTTTGAGTCAGTAGTTGTAATAAATAAACTGAAGCTTATAAAAGGACTTCTTAATTCAGATGCTGTTTTAAAAGAAACAAAAACGCCACAGATGTGTTAGTACAGTGTTGAAAATGCCTTGTATTCTGTAGACAGAAGGGAAAGAATTCAGACCTCAGCCCCCTGAGCTCGGATGAAGGGCCTCAGAACAGACATCATCTTCTCTGTAGCCTTGTGGGACACTGACACAACCCCCAGATAGACCTAGATACCCCCAGATTCTGAGATCCTTACCAATGTCTAATTCTCTGAGACAAATACACTATGTTTTCAACACACTAGTAATGTTGCAAACCTATATGCAGTGTTGCTAATATTCTTAAAAGGTGAGTTTTCTTAGTAGCACTTCGGTTTCATTTATTTATTTATTTTTGTCTTTTCTTTCTTGGTACTGGGGATCAAACCCAGGACTTTGCACTTGCTAGGCAGGCGCTTTGCCACTGAGCTACATCCCAGCCCAGCACTTCAGTTTTAGAAATGAAGCAGGTCTCCTTTCAAAAATGGCTGAAAAGACTATTATCTTATTTCTATTATGAAACATTTTACTTCCAAATTTTCATACGTGCATAACAAAACTGTAGTTTTAATTTCTGACTTGTATTAGGGATGGTAACTCTGTAATAAAGAATATTAAAAATGTGCGTGTCTTCATAGGTAAACATGTTTGTTAGACAATTATAAATATTACTATTTTCATAGACAAGTACTTTCTGTATATAGGTTTTGACTGTCGGTTATAACTGTATATTATGTGCCTTCTGGTTAAATCTATACAACTAGAATACTATACAAACATTAATCCAACATTTGAGATGTTAAAAAAAATGTTGATGAAAATGAAGCCAAATCCAGGCTCCTTTGGCTCACACATGTAATCTTCACAACTCAGGAGACTAAGATTGCTGTTCGAAGCCAGCCCAGGCAGACAAATCCATGAGGCTCTTAATTCCAATTAACTAGCAAAACACTGGGAGTGGAGGTATGGCTCAAATGACAGAATGCAAAAAGTAAAAAAAAAAAAAAAAGAGCATAAGCATAAAGCCTGAGAATATGAAGCCTTAATTTAAGCCTCAATACTGGCACACACTTGCCTTCGCGCGCGCTCACACACACACACACACACACACAGTGAAAACAAAATGTTCCAAGAAGTTGGCAACATCTGAGGTTTTTAAGGTGATTGTAAAATAGCAACTTGTCACTGAGGCAGAAGACATAAGATTTCTGAATCTTGAGCCCTTTGGGACAGATTATTCACAATGACAGCAGTATCCAGTGGATCAGCATTTTTTGAGCTTGTCCCGAAATCCCAAAGTCCAGGATAATGCAAAGCAGCCAGGAGACATTTACAACCACTGCGGATTATTATCAAAACCTGACCACAGGGAAACTGAGTCTTTGGTAATGGAGAGTAACCAGATCTGTCCTTGGTTGCAAAGGGTGACACAGCACAAGTGTCTGAGGCAGTAAGCCAAACTGACTTTGAAGCATTTATAATGGCTGATTTCTACACAATCAAGCAAGAGTGGAAAGCTATTCAAGAAGAAAGGTGGGTATCATTTGCCCATGAACCCTATGGAGATGCCAGCCACCCATGGGAACTTGTCTCTCAAAGTCTATGAGTTGCAGATGCCTCAAATCCTCACATCTTCCCTGTTTAAGGAAGAAAAGGAGGAGAAACCAAGTCTTCCATTGCTTAGGAAACAGACATCCCCAGTAGTAAGTTTCTTGCCTTATGGATTTGTTTTTGATATTGCTTATAGCCTCTAAATTTGGATAGCAATTTTAAGATGAATGCCATAAAAGAAATGCAAATCAAAACAACATTGAGATTCCACCTCACCCCAGTAAGAATGTCCTTATCAAGAAAACTAATAAGTACAAATGTTGGAGGGGGTGTGGCACAAAGGGAACCCTACTTCATTGTTGGTGGCAATGTAAACTTGTTCAACCACTCTGGAAAGCAGCATGGAGGCTCCTCAAAGGCTAAACATAGAACTCCCCTATGATCCAGCAGCCCCACTTTGGGGCACTACCCAAAAGATTACAAGCAAGACCATAGTAAAGCCACCAGCAAACTATGTTCATCGTGGCAAAATTTGTCATCACTAAAATAGTAACTAACCCAGATGTCCCTGATTAAATGAATGGATCAAGAATATGTGATATATATACACAAAGGAAAAGAAAGAATGACATTGCCCCATCTGTAAGGAAATGGAAGAACTTGGGGGAAAAAATCATACCAAGTGAAGTGAGCCAAACCCAAAGAAACACAGACTCTATGGTTTCCCTCATGGGGAATAATTAGTACATGTCTAGCATAATCCTAGCATAAGATCACAATAACTGAATAGCTATGTACATATGAACACATAGGATGATGCTAAGTGAAATGAACTCCAAGTTATAGAAACAAGTGGTTTATCATTGTTGCTGTTATTTTCAACATACCATGTGAAAACATGCTTTTTTCTTTGACTCTCTTCCCCATGGTTTTACCGTTGATGTCACTGTAACTGACTTTGATACGCTGGATACTGTGATATATATATTGGAACTAGAGAAAGGAAAGGGAATATCTAAATGGAAAGACAAAGGATAAAAGAGAAACCAATGCAACAGCAATACTTACAAAACTATATGCTATAAACCAATTGTACAACTCATGGGGGGGAGGTAAATGGGAAGGGGCAGGTGGGAGGGAATGAGGGAGGAGGTAACAAATTGGTTAAGAAATGTATGCACTGCCTTATGTATGAAACTGTAACCCCTCTGTACATCATTTTGACAATCAATAAATAAATTAATCAAAAAATACACAAGCAGGGCTCCACATCAGCTTCCCTGTTCCAGTTCATTTTAAGATGCCCATTTCAACATTTATTTGTTAGCATTTTCCACTGATGAATTCCAGGAGGAACAGCTGTGGGCTCTGCTTTGGCTGAGGCGTATTGCGTTGGAGAAGTTCTGCAATGAATAAATATTACAGGGGGAGAAGGGATTCCCTTACTTTACATTTGGAAGGGAAATGACAGCTATACAAAAGTTTCTTCCTGGGGGCTGGGGATATGGCCTAGTGGCAAGAGTGCCTGCCTCATATACATGAGGCCCTGGGTTCGATTCTCCAGCACCATATATACAGAAAATGGCCAGAAGTGGCGCTGTGGCTCAAGTGGCAGAGTGCTAGCCTTGAGCAAAAAAGAAGCCAGGGACAGTGCTCAGGCCCTGAGTCCAAGCCTCAGGACTGGCCAAAAAAAAAAAAGGTTCTTCCTATTAGTAAGAGCAAAGAGTGCAGTTTTGTTATTGTCCCCATAAAATAAAAAGAAATTCTTAAAGAGTAATAAACTAGTGAATTTTGGTTGATACATTTGAAAAGCCATTTTACAACTGTGAGCAAATGTCCAAGTTGAATTTTGTAAGATATTGGTACTCGTATAACCAACTAAAACACTATCCAGTGGAAAATGGAAGTTTCATTATAAGTCCTCTATTACCTCGAAAGAGAGGTTAATATAACCAATAAAACATGTGCCATGCTTTCTAGACTCCTACTTGTTCTTTCAGTTACCAACTATTTTAAGTGCTTATGTCAAATTTGTTGCAATTATGCCAGACTTTACTCTTAAGTCTAAAAATCATCACAACAAACAAATCTTCTCAGAACATTTAAATACCAAAAGGACAAAGTAAGTCAATTTGCATTCAAGATACATTTCACTTTATAAATAAGGATGTAGGATTTTAAAAGTCTATTGTTTCTGAGTGTGTGACAATAATATTTAGAGTTCCGATGCATTACAAACTTTAAACAATCATGCCCTGACAACCAATATTTTTGATTATTATTTCTAATATTTTCAAGTAGTTGTACAATGGGATTTCAATTTGACATGTCCATTAATGTGTACAATGCATCTCAATTAGTTTGTATCCTTCCCATTTTTCTCTCTTTCTTCTATCTATCTTGACTTCTACTTGTATTTTCATGTTACCAGGACCTATTTTCATTTATGTACAATGGGTAATAGGACTCTATATATTTGTCCACCATCACTCTTTCTACTAAACCACCCCTTCTCCTTCTTTATGTTTCAATCACTGTGCATATTATAGTATGGGTTTATAAAAATGAACGTGACATGGACTGCACTGTAATGAAAATAACCAAGTGATCACAACTTGTATGGAAAACAAACCATTAGAGAGATAAATATCTCACGTTTTGTGACTGTTTTAATAACACATTTAGTAACACTAAGGGCTATAGAAGTTTAAATGAATTAAAAGTAAAAAAAAAAGTTAATATTCAGTTCCTTAGCCATACAGGCAAATTTGCTAGAGCTCAAAGGCATGTGTGCCACATGAACAGTAGCACAGAAAGTTGGTGGACAGCAAGGCTCCGGATTCTCAAACTCTTCTCCCACTCCAGACACAACCAGAATGGCTACTATAAAAAATACCCAGCAAATGCTGATGAGGATATAGAGAAAAATAATCTCGGATAATAAGTTCATGGAATGTAAATTAGTGAAGACACTATTCAGCATCCTCAAGGCTCTGAAGATTGAGCTGGCTGTGCTGGTATCCACCTGTCATATTGACTATTCAGGAGCTGGAGCCTAGAGAGATTAAAATGCAGTTGACCTTGAACCATCCTGGATAGTTTCAGATGCAGCTAGTGAAGAGAAGACCAAGACAGATACACTTAATGTTATAAAAGGAGAACGTGGGACAGACAAAATGCAGGGAGAATTCCACACGAACATGAAGACACAGTTCACAGTGATGACGCTACAAGCCAAGGAAAGCCAACCATTGCTGGGAATCACCAAGAATCACAAGGGGTAGGGAGAGGAATGGATAGATTCTCTATCATAGACCTATGTGGAAACAGTTCAGTCAGTAACTTGACTTCAGACTTCTAGTGTCTAGAATCATGAGACAAAAGATTCTTGTTGCTTCAACTGTCAACTATCAACTATCAATTATTATACCACCTCTGACATGTTGATATACTTTCCTTCTTAGGTTTTACTGCTTTTACAATTTATTCTAATACAGAAAACAACTACCACATCAACCAAGATTTCAAGCTGTTCCCCATTTCTATCTCATTCCCAATAGAGTCAGTAAGTAAAAGGCACAGTGATCACATGCCACAATGAACAAAGTATGAAGGTAAATTAAGTGTATTTTAGAGGAAATGGTCTTGGATGTGTGTAATTGTCCAATCTAATATTCTGTTTTTAAACATTTTCCTGTCTTTATATCAGCATGTTTTCATTACTGAAGAAGATAAACATGTATTTGGCCTATGAGAGAAGTAACTATTTTATGACTGAAACTTATACTAAATATGACTCTCTGTGTGCTAATTCTGACATCTGTATTTTTTCATTCTACTGACTTATGAAAGAACTATGCATTAGTAATGTAATAATTTGCTAAACAACACTGAATAATATTGGTAATTATCATAATAGCCCGGCAAGTTATGTATTCTTATATCTGTTCTGTAGATAGTGGGACCAAACTTCAGGGGGCTTCACTGAATATCTCAAACACCCCAAAGACTACAAATGGTGAGTATGGCACTCACACTGTAATTCAAACTCTAGTCTTTACACTTCCAGAATCTGAGTTATCTCTAACCTACATGGGAGCCTTGAAATGAATAACATAGTCATTACAACAAGATAGGAGGCTCAAGGATATTTATTCTGAGTGAAATCTTTCATGACAAATCTCTACATGTGGGCTTTTGTGACTTTTCACCGATGTTTTCAATCATATCCCTACAATTTATTAGATATATGATCTCTGACAAATTACGTGGCACCTAATCTTCTAAAGTTCATGGAGGAAGATGCAACGCACCTGTTTCGTAGACTTTCACTGACAATTAAATCCGAAAATGTGTATAACAGCAAACAAGAACATGGAGGTGTATGCCTAATGTCTGGGGGAGGGGTTTTTGAGTGGGGATGTGTTGTTTGTTCTTTGTAAATGATTAAGAGATTGAAGCGAGGAATTAGATCTTATGATCAAATATTAAGAGCCCAGTGTGTTTTCTTCGTCTGTCCCATGACCTCACAGTCATCACTCAAAGCCACTGAGTCAAAAGAAAGACCTGAGCACTAACACATACTCTTAAATCATCTGCAAGCAGATTTGCTTGCTCTGTCCCCCTGTGGTTACTCCTTGGAAGGTAAATGCTTTTGGAGTATCATTTTGTATCATCAATCAAAACCTACCTACCCTAGGCACACAGTGTGAGCCACTTCATTTCCAGGAATCTCTCCAATGGAAATCCTTTCACATGTGCCAAAAGGGAGAGGGACTATGCATTGTGTGTAAGAGAAAAGGTATTAGAAATTATATTAATGAAGACTTTCACCATTGTCTGCTGTCAATTCAGCATTTTCCTTCCTCATCTGCACGCTGTCCTGAAATCCAGCAGAAGGGCCTCCAAGTTCCTTCCCAGATTCCCAGAGTGCCAGCAGATCATGCCAAGAAAATCACTTGCATGAGATCTGGGATGCCAGAGAGTAAGATAAGCCATTATTCTCTGGCACTGATGAGGACAGGCATAAGGGCACTGGCGGACAAGAAGCTGAAGAACTGGAATTTTGCCAACAGCATTCAGGCATCTTTCTGAGAATGAGACACTTATATTCCATGGGCATCACAGGCTATCAGCTACCTGCTTTGTCTGCATTTCCAGATAGCCAAATCACAGGAAATGAGCCTCTGTAACATTTCCTAGCCTCCATCCTTCTAACCATTATACAAGACTGTATTCTGGATATATGTATATATATATGTATATGTATATATATACATATATATAATACAAATGTATATATATTATATAAATAAATGCCAAAGAATGGCTTTTGATTTTCCAACA
The DNA here is from genome assembly GCF_023159225.1 of Perognathus longimembris pacificus. Lineage (NCBI taxonomy): Eukaryota > Metazoa > Chordata > Mammalia > Rodentia > Heteromyidae > Perognathus > Perognathus longimembris. The sequence goes on from NC_063184.1 coordinate 23,768,803, forward strand.
TAACTTTTCAAATCTACTCATTTTATATAAATTGAGAGGTTGCTAACAGTCTCCTTAAAAGATTAGAGGTATTTTCAGGCACAGAGCTCACACCTGTAATCTCAGCTACTTGGGTGGCAGAAGCCAGCAGTCCTGCCTGAACAAAACTCTATGAGGTCTCCTATCTCAAACAATGAGGCCGGTATAGCGGAACTTACATAACTTAACATACATACTTAGTGTAAGGAAAAGCAGCGTGGTCTGAGGCTCACACGGGGGTGGAGGGGAGAGAACCGGAAAAAAAAAATAACTAAAACAAAGAACAACATGGGACATTGGTTTCAGCAGTAGTATTCCTGTATAAGAAGCGGTAAATCTTGATATTGAATCCTAAGAGGAAAGCAAGCAAGAGAGAGCGAGAGAGAGAGAATCATGTAGGAAGGGAGGAGGGACAAAACAAGGTAGGAAGGAGGGAAGGAGGGAGGAAGGGAGGGAATAAGAGAAAGAAAAAGAGAAAGAGAAACAAAGAAAGAAGAAGCAAAGAAGGAAGAGAAAGGAAGGGAAAAGAGCCTATGATACACCCTCTGTCTGTGTGACACGCCCCGTTCCCATTGTACTTCAGCAGAAGAGAGCAGGAAAAGGAATGAAGGCATGAATATCCTATCATTTTCTTTGTCACGATAGAAATGAGTGGCCTCTATACACTTGAGCTTATTGCTTCCTTGTTGATCAGATTAAAGCAATTGTAGTGGGGTAGTGGGCAGTTTTTATTACTTCGAAAATACTTGGTCACTTGGAAAAATATTGGAACACAATGCATGCATTAGTGTTAATAAGGTCAAAATTGGGCTGCAGAGATAACGCATGTATAAGACCACGAATGTGATATCGAGTCCAACAGCAAGACCCAACTCTAAAAGCCCCCTAAAACATGTCTTCACATATAATCATAGTTTGAAAATAACGATGCAAAAATATCTACCATACAAATACAAACCACAAGAAAGCAGAAAATTCTATGTTAATGATAGCCAATATAGATTTCAGTGTATATTGCTAGGTATAAGGACATTTATTTCATATTGATAAGCAGTTATATGGACAGATAGAGGAGAATTGGGGCCCAGTCACAAATGAAACAATTATAACACTTCAAAGCGGAAGTTGAGGACAAGGTAATATGGCAGAATAACAACACCTTCCACTCCATGAGTGAGAAGTCAGGGTAGCAAAGGAGAGAATACATTCTAATGGGAGAGAAAGAGAGGGAGAGACTCCTATCTCCAATGAACTTCCAAAATGTCAGAAATGTTGCTGTCGATCCAGTGGTAGAGTGCTACCCTTAAGCAAAAAAGCTCAGGGATAGCATCCATGCTTTGAGTGCAAGCCCCAGGACTGACACACGCACACAGCAAGCATGCGTGCACACGTGCGTGTGCGCACGCACACACATGTAACCCAACAGTTGAAGTCATAATAAACTATGTTAAGTAATGATCAATTCTTTTCCACTTCATTGAAACTAAACTAGCCATCATTGTAAACAATTTTCTTATTAAAATGAATGTTTAATAATAAAGATCTTCCTACATATTTTTGTTTTATCTTTCAGAAAACAGTCTAAGAAAATAATTTAAAGAATATTATGGTAAATACACAAGAAACAGAGGAATTTAGTGGGCCAGAAGTATAGACAAAAGGGACATCATAACATGCCTACTGCAGCAAATGAACACACACTTGGTGTGTGTTTTAAGAAACACAAATAGACTATGCTGCAATTCACAGGTCGGAGGTCTAGTCCCACAGATGTGAAATCAGGCATCTGCTTTCCAAGGGGAAAATTCATCTGCTTGGCTTTTCCAGCTTCCTAACGCTTCTCACATGTCTAGGCTGTAAGCTTCTGTTCGATTTCAAAGCAGTCAACCTTGAACTGAAACCCCTTCCCACTGAGTCAGCGTGCCAGTGACTTTCTTGCATCCTTATTTCATTTTAAATTGTAACAGAGACCAGTGACTCGGGCCTACTATCCTAGTGATTCAGTGGTCTGAGATATGAGTATCACCATTTGAAGTCAACCAGGATCGACAAACCAGAGAGACACTTACCTCCAACTAATTGGCAAAAAGCTGGAACTGGGGTTATGGCTCAAGAAGTAGAGTGCCAGTCAGGAGGGACAAAGCCTAAGAGGAGTGCAAGGCCTGAGTTCTAGGGTCATTACCAGCCCATGTACACAAAAGAAGGCTTGTGATTACACAAGGCTGACCCATTTGAAACAGGAAAATCATCAACTTGGTCGTCGTCATCATCCTCCTCACCATCATCGTCCTCACCATCATCAAAGCCCCTTTTGTCACATCTTTTGAGTCACAGGTTTGGGATCCTAGGAAACAATAAGGCTTCCTAGGACAATTTTTGCCACTTGAAAAATGTCCTAATTTTCTGTAAATCATTCAAGACACAAATTTGTAGATCAGCGATAGGAGCTAGTCTTGCACATATTCCTGTCTAAAAACAATGTAAACAATTTCTGTCCCTAAGCAATCTAAAGGAATACTATTTAGTCTAGATGATTAATTTTTACCTGGTATGAAGAATGATCACAAATGCTAATATTTCACTGCCTGTTAAGATATCAGGTAATTTTTAATTCATTAGTAAATTAATCTCAATGTGCCCTCGCTAGGTACATAAATCTCAGTTCTTTGAATAACCCTTTGAACTAGTTTCAAATCTCTTGATTCCCCCACTAATTAATTAGGTAATCAAGAATTACTGGGGCTGGGGATATAGCCTAGCGGCAAGAGTGCCTGCCTCGGATACACGAGGCCCTAGGTTCGATTCCCCAGCACCACATATACAGAAAACGGCCAGAAGCGGCACTGTGGCTCAAGTGGCAGAGTGCTAGCCTTGAGCGGGAAGAAGCCAGGGACAGTGCTCAGGCCCTGAGTCCAAGGCCCAGGACTGGCAAAAAAAAAAAAAAAAAAAAAAAAAAAAGAATTACTGACATTGTTCACTGTATGTTTATGAAGGTCATGATTTCACGTTTTTGAAGAATAAACAATGCCAAAATAAAAGAGACTTATGATAATATTTATTCTTAGCCAGGTGCCAGTGGCTCAAGCCGTAATCATAGATAATGGGGTGGTTGAGATAAAGAAGATCACTGTGTAAGACCAGCCCTGTACAGAAATGTGTACTTGACTCCATCTCCAAAATCATCAGCAGATAAACAGGGCTGGTGGCATGGTGCAAGGGGTAGAGCAAAAGCCAGCCAAGCAAGCTGAGCAAGGTGCAGCCCTGAGTCCCATCCTGGTATAATGCCACTCTCCCCCACCACAAATCTTCTTTTTTAGTAGCATTTATCTTGTACTTGGTGTTCCACATGCATATAAGACATCTAAATATAATGATTATTTATATATGTCAGGAGAATAATAGGAGATAGTAAACTGCATATTATTATGTATCAGTGAGGTAATATGCACATCTTGGCATCTCACATGGACCATAAATGCATATTTATAATTGTCATTGCAAATTCAGCTGGAATATAAGTTAGCATAGAAACACTGGGGCAGAGAAGATATTGCTAAGCCACTAACAATCATTAACAATTTAAGCCAAGCATATTGATTTCACTCTAATCACTTTAAGCCATTTGGGAACACATGTAATGTTTTTTTTTTGTTTGTTTTGGTCAGATGTGGGGCTTGAACTCAGGGCCTGAGCATTGCTGCTGAGCTTTTTTGGCTCAAAGCTTACTCTCTACCACTCTGAGCCACAGCGCCACTACCAGTTTGGGAGTAGCTTATTGGAGATAAGAGTCCCATGGACTTTCCTGCCTGGGCTGGCTTTGAACTACAGTCCTCAGATCTCAGCATCCTCAATAGTTAGGATTGCAGGCATGAGCCAGCAGCATCCGGCCATCTAAAGCATTAATAGTTAGCATCAAATGAAGGGAGAATGCCCTGCAACAAAGTAACTAAATTCAATATTAATGATGTAGGTTAAAATATATTTTAAAATTTTATGCTACAAAGTAACTGAATGTAATATTAGTAAAAAATTAGAACATGTCACAGCATTTATTTTTAAGTAGGCTATTAAAGGAACATAATTCAGAGCCCTTTCTTGTTATCATTAGTGTTTTGTATTTTACAATAGGCACTTCTAGGTTTTGATTTGGAATTTACACACAAATCTGCCTAAAGTATGGCTAATTACATGCTTCATAGTCTGATATACTACTTGGGATATAATTCCAATAAAGCAATTATATTTAATTTTACATTAAATTGTACTATTAAGTACAAGGTTATATGCTATACCTCTTTGGATAAATTTATAGTGAGCCTATTAGCTTCTATTGTGGAAAAAACAAATTACCATAATTGAGCCTGTTAAAAATGATACTAAAATTTTAGCTAATAAGGCTTTGAATCTGGAAGTCAAAAGTCTCTAGTGGCTGAGTTCTTCACCCAAAGTTCCTAGGACTGAAATCAAAGTATCTGCTGGACAGGAGTCTCCTCTAGGCTTCCTGGGGAAATATTTGCTCTCTCAGCCTCCTTTGTTGGCTGAGTGAACTTCTGTGTTTTGAAGCCATCAAAGTCATCATATACTTGATCACTCTCAGTACCTAGAAGCTGCAAACTCACGTCAGCCCTGTGGTCCTCTTCTTCAAGCCAGCAAAGGCATGCCAATTCTTTTCTCTTGGACTCTCTTCTTCCAACTTTGCCTGACTTCTAAACTGTTTAAACGCACTCAGGACTAGATCAAGCAAAACTATATATAATACCCATAGCTTCAGGTCAATGATTTCAGACATCTACTAAGGCTATAATTATAATATAAAATAATAAAAGTAACATATATATAATTTTCATTTATCTTTTATTTTTATAATAATAAAAGTAACATATCTTTTTCTGAACTATTTTCACTGTGAATAGTTTTTAGCCTCTTATATTTAGCTGAAACTAAAAGCAAATGTGTTATAAGACCACAGAAAAAGTGTTCTTGTTTGAAAATTGTGACCTTTAAGACAGAGACAAGCTTTGCTGGAAATCAATACCCAGATGTTTCTTTGAAAAGAAAATTTAAAGGTTCACTCGTCACTGAGATATAGGCTAACTTTTTACTACACTTGACAAAAAGTATATTTTCACTTTTTAAAATCTATAAAAAGTATTTTTTTCAGCATGTCCAGAATCCACAAAAGTAACATTACATCAAGTAATCTCTCTGTAAAGCTTTGTATGTGAAGGATGTAACACCATTAATTGAATCACAAACAAAAAAATAAATAAATTGAATGAAGAGACATTTATTAGACAGGGTTAACATGAGCTCTACAAAAGAAAATAGGAGCTGTTAAGCACAATAAAAAATAAATCTACTACAGATAACTACATATAGCTGAGAACTAAAAAATGCTGTAAATAGTATTAATCAGAAGATTTTTTTATCAGAATAGATTTAAAAGTTGAGATATTATATGAGTCAATTTCTCACAGATGTTGGTAGAATTGAAACATGCTTACTCGCATTTTCTCCCCTTGTTGTTTAGTGCTATTTAACAAATGTAATAATCAGAATGACACTTATGGAAGGTTTGGATATTATATACACATCCTAATGAACAGCCAATAAGGATGATTAAAGCCATCAGTACTATCAAATAGCAACTTCAGCAAAAGATATTGCCAAGAATACCAGAACCGAAACAGTGTGATCCTCACAGTCAATTTGCATCTATGTATAGTGACCATTATCAATATGTAATTCCCATCTTCAGAACAATAAAGCCAAATGAATAATTTCAAAGAGATAGGCCACTATGACGATAGTATCTTTAGAGTTACTTATTACTGCCCTCCTGTTCTCTGTTGGCAGAAAGTTCTTAGATGAACCTATTTCACAGGTACATCACTGCAGACAAAGATAAGCCTGGAGAAGACTGGATATTTGGGCAATCTTTGCTTTGAGCTGCAGATAAACCTCATGGGGAAAAAAAAAATCAATTTCTCTTCCACGTTGTGACTCAAGCATACGTTTTTAAGCATAAGTTATAGATGATCTATAAATTGGTGCTGAAAGTTTTAATCCCAATTTTATATGTTCAGCCAAGCGGGAGCTATTGGAATATATGAGACTTTACACATCTTTCGGGTAAATTAAAGATACAAACTCTTAGATCATCACAAAGATCTGGTGCGCTCCCCGGGGCCCTATAAACCACAAAGCAAGGGAAGATTTCACAAATGAGCTTTTCCTTCTTGGAAAGAATACTCTTGAATCACTTAAATTAAAAATTTAGGAAGGCCACTAAAAGTTATGTAAAAGAGAAATGATAAAAAAGATTGGAGCCAAGAAATAGACCATAATCAGAAGAAAATAAGAGGTATTTTCGGTTTCTGGACAGATCAAGGAAAGATGAGTCATCATGCACAAACTGAATACTTATGAAATTCTATTGTACACTTATTGAAATAGACCTCCTATTGTTTATTGCAATATGATAAAATTGTAAGTGAGAACAAATACTCATTAGAGACATCTTAACATTAACTGAATTAACCTCATTTCATTACATTGAGCCAATGGCTTGAGTCCTGGTTAATTCTAAAGTACCTATCAGATGAGTTTTGATAACTTTCATTTGATTATTTCTTAGAGATTTTTAAACAAGCAGAATTAATTTTATACAGCCAGAAATAAACCCAATAAGCAACATTTTCAGCCTTTTATAAATATTGTGGTGCCACGCAATAAGTAATTTATCTGATATTTTGATAACATACCTAGACACTGCCAATATGAGCAAGATAAAAAGTGAAGATGTTAAGTAGCTTAAGATTATTTGAGAAAGGTATTTCAGATCATAAGAATGAATAATAGATGACTAATTTCTGCAAATCATACATTTAATTAACATTTTAAAATCCCTGCATAGCTCCTTGGGGCCCCATGAAGAAGACACAGATGCAGAATAAGCATTATCGTCTTTATAACAGGAAGTAAAACATCACATTCACTGTAAAACAAAATAAAACCACCAATAATTCCAGCAGCCAACCCTAAAGTTCCTATGTGCACTGGGTCACTTAGAGAAAAATGATAAAAGTTTGAAAACTCCCATTGATAAGGCCATTCTACTCCTTTGTCTGCCTGAACTTGTGTTACGGTGGTTTCATATCCAGAAATGGATGACTATTTGTAGCCTGATATAGGGCATACAGAGCTCTGGACTGTGGAATATTGGGATGCAAAGATGTCCCTATTGGACTTCTGGCTTTCCTAGAGAGGATGGCCTACATTTCCTTGTCTATCCATTCCTCCTCTCTTTCCAAAAAGATGCAAAATCTAACGAACCTCTTGTGTGAGAAACAGAGGTCAAGAAAATCACACATTATGCAAAATGCAAATTCTCATCCTGCCAAGGTTTCTGATTATGGGCTATTAGGATAGTGTTGCTAAGGAATACTGCTGACAGTTTTCTGCTCTAAATCACTTGCCACAGCAGCTGATCAGAGTTCTCAACACCAGGGCACCTAGAACCCAGCACCATGAGATGCAGGTGCACTCAAGCCACACCCCCACTCCCCTGCTCTTGCTCCCCACTCCTCCGTGGCCTGTCCGGGTTTCACACAATTCCACCTGTCCACCAGGGTCTTGGATAAAACGGCATTGAAGCACAACTCTCTCTCCACTTACTCCTGACCTTGCTCTTCCATTCCATACATGATGGTCCTGAAATCACTTCTTAATAAATTTCCTATAAGTTATGGAGACAGTGTGATGCATATTTTCCCCACCACAGCTCACAACGGTCTATCAAGGCTTTACCTGTATTACAAGGCCTAACACCTAGGAGAGTGTGCAAGTATCTGTCCATGATTAAGTGTGTTTCCTCATTCTCCCAATGATTCTTGCCATGTAATCTAATCTCCTGTAAGTACTTCATTGAAATGCTAAAATAGTGTGTATTTCAACCCCCACTCCCACTCCCCAATCCTGGGGCTTGAACTCAGGGCCCAGGTTCTAACCCCGAGAACCTCTTTGTGTTCAAGGCTAGTGCTCTACCACTTGAACCACAGCACCACTTCCAGCTTTTTCTTAGTAGTTTACTGGAGATGAGAGTCTCACTGACTTTTCTGCCCAGGCTGGCTTTGAACAGTAATCCTCTTGTATCAGGCTCCAGAGTAGCTAGGATTATAGATGTGAGCCACCAATGCTTGGCTACAGTGTATATTTCTCTGTACACACACATACACACACACACACACACACACTACAGTGTATATTTCTCTCTACACACACACAGTACAGTGTATATTTCTCTCTACACACACACACACACACACACACACACACACACGTCATTTTCCCTTGAGAATTTTAGTAAAACTATTCTGTTTGTGATATTTCATTTTTGTGACCTTGTACATTGTCTTTGTTTTCCTCTGTATGCATTTAGTAAAACCTTCATTCTTCACATATGGACCTAGATGGTTTGTGTGGAAATGAAATAAAATCTTTCCAATTTTTCTTAAAAAGTTAATGTTTCCTATCAATTTAATTAACTCACATGTAGAAGTTTTCACACTGTGAGCTTCTGGCTACATTCACAGGAGGAGCTTACCTTAATGGATAAGGCCTACCTCCAGGTGAGAAGTTCAACTTATAGCAAAATAACATATTTTTCTTTTCCTTCTTAAGGGTTACTTGATATTCTAGAATTTTTTGTTGGAGTTCTCCTATTTAAATTTAAATTTATATGTATATTAATAAATATTTAAAGGTTATAAGTACAAGAAGAAAAATATTTCTAAGTGGATCTGAATGTTTAATTTCACTGTAATACAAATTAAACAATAAAATAGAAAATATGCCATGCACACAATCTTGAAAATTAACCCTATTCCTCCTATTTGCCTGTATTTCTGCCTATTTCCTTCAGTATCTTACTTGGACTAGTGTTAGTATTGTCAATTCAAGTTTAAAAATGAGTGAATTTGATGACTACTAATTTGCTTCAGGCAATGGTTAACATTCAGTATTTAAGAACAAAACCACATTTGCATACATTCTTTCTTAGAATGTCCTTCATAATTTTTTCATGTTAAAAGAATTTTGACATCTACAAATGTGAAATTAAAGGGCTATTAAAATTGGGAAGACCACAAGCATACATCAAGAAAATTCTCATAAGAATTATTACAATTAACAAAAATCATTGATTAAAATAATGAGCTATTAACACTCATTTGAAAACAAGAAAAGTGGATCTCTACCAGTTCAATGTATAAACATTCTTAGAATATTAACATAATTAAAAATAAATAAAAATATAAAATAGAATATAAAAGAGAAGGCATTGTAGCATGTGTCTCTGGATAATTTTATTCTGCTTCTGTGTTAGCTATAGTCCTTCAGAAAACTCCTTTCTGGGTATGTTCTCCATATGAATGATTCTTTGTGAAGTAAAGATTCACCAAGTATTTTGCTTTTCTGAAAATGGAGATATTCAGAAGGAAAAAAAAAAACACGAACTTTTTATTATCCTTTTTGAGCAAAAAAAAAAAAAATCAGCCAAGTTCTCACTGAGAACACAGTAATTACTTAAGTTGGCAGGACACATCTGGCATAATAAAGAAGGGAATATAAAAGCCCTTGATGTAACCCAAGTGTTTATCAGTTTTTAGAACACTCCACTTACTGCCAGATTCAAGAAAATATTTAATTAGAAACTGGCTCTCTTCTCATCTTCGCTAACTTGAAGGAGGCGTCCTCCTCCTCCTCCCAAGTGCTAAAGAGATCAGTAGAATAAACAGCATTGATGTGAATTCCTGTCTATTAGTAATGGGATATGATAAGTCAAATCCTTTAGCTACGGAGCCAGGGGAGGGCAATATGTATTTGCGCACAAAAACTAAACTTCCCTGTCATGCTTTCAAGGACTTCTTGGAATTTGGAACTTCTCCACTTTATGTTAGTGGCCGTCACTTGTGAAGAGCTTTGAGCTGGCTGGTACCTGTGAATGCAAAAGCAATGTTTTCTCCTATGTGTGCTGTCACCATGTATGAAGCCAGGAAGACACGGGAGGCATCCAGACACAGTTAAGATTCCCAAGTTGTTACAATAATTTCTAAATTCATTACATCTTTCTAATATATAAAGACCACTGAATCTTTACTGCAAAGTCATCCATGTTAATTATTGCAAAAGTTCAAAGTGAGGGTGCACAGAAAATAGGCAAAACTCACACCCCAAAACTTTCTAAACTTCATTTGCTGTGTATCCAACCCTGGGACTCGCCAAGTCTATTCAAGTTCTCTACCACCGATGTGTTCCCCTACATCTTCTACTTTCACTTATAAAGGAAGGGTAGCTATTGGAAATCCATTATTTTTGACTCCAGGCTTCCAGGGTCATCTTTAATTTCACAATCAATTATGAAGCTGCACAGGCCCTGGAAATAATCTTCATGACTGCATAAAAAGCTAATTAAAAAACAGTATTTGATCAATTAATTCATGTAATATTCAAGCAAGCATGTACCTGCACTGAGCTCAGATACTGAGGACTACAGAATGCTAGATTGAATGATGGAGACAGATTACAGCCAGTGGGTCACATCCTAATCCTAGCTTCTCTGGAAGATGTGATCTGGAGGAGAGTAGTTCAAGGCCAGCCCCAGGAGAACAAGATCAACAGATCTCATCTCAAAAATAATCAGTGGAAAACTAGAGATGGAGGCATGTCAACCACCTAGTAAGCACACAGCCCTGAATTCAAAACCCAGGATGAAAATAAACAAAAGAAAGGATTGTTTTTTAGAAAGATCCTCCTTCATGAATTGGGTTAAGGCCCATAGGAAAGAAACTTCATGGACCCTTTGGAAGTCTTGGCCTTTTCCCTTTGCTATGTGAGGACATGGTGTTCCACCACGTTGCTTCCCCTAGAAGATGGAACAAGGAGCCAGCCTGAGAGGAGACCACAGCTCGGTCTAGACCCCAATCCTGCTGCTCCTGTGGTCACCTTATTATGAACGGAAATTCACTTTTTTCATAAGTCAGTCATGCTTTCTGGTATTAGTAGCCACAAATAGATTAAGGTAGAGGGTGAACACAATGTAGGCTCATCCTTATGAACTTTAGAGACTATTAAGAATGGCAGATAGGTAATTTTACATGTTAGGAAGTGGGTAACAGAAGCAACATGGGGTTAGACAGGCTGAAATACTACTTTCTCAGGAACCTGAGATCCAGAGGATTTGACTAGAAAAGTGTGGGAGACTCTATTGAAAAGATAACTACCAAAAATAAGAATAAATTACTTGAGTATGAGTAGACTAAGAAAAATGCCCTCAGTTCAAACCTTCAGGAAGATCTATCATCTATCTATCTATTCTGGATATATATAATTTCTGAATCTACATAATTTTCTGAATATACATATATATCCATATATATATATATACACACACACACACATATTTGAAACCTAAAGGATGTATTAATGACTTAAGACCTAAGAAATGATCCAATGCCATATAAAAGATAAAAAAGGCCATTGGGCAAAGACATGAGTATTGTGGATTACAGATATGGCTAAGGCCTAAAAGCAAGACAAAACATTCTATTCAGGGAGCAAACAAGTTTAAAATGTGGAAGGTAAAATATAGATAGAGGACAAAAAAAAATGATGCTTAAGTCAAAATCAGGAACCAGATCTAACTGGCTCTTAAAGAAAGACAGGTTAACAGGTGTGAAGTGTAGGCCAGAAGTAATGGAGAAGATGTATCATAAGTGTTGTGTGTTGTGTGTTATGTCACACTCTTTGTCAGACTGCTCACTTTCATTGTTAGAAAAATATATGGCAGGCCATGAAAATTCTATGATAGAAAACTGTATAAAGTCATGGTGTAGAATTTTCCTTAACTGGTAACTAATGCAATACACAATATGTGGAGTCACTCGGGCACTTCTCAGCAGAAGAACAGTTCTTGGTAGAACAGAGAAAGAACAAGATCTGACACAATGATAACCAGAAAAATGATGGTAATGCACTAATAAACATACTATACCAATAAAGGCATTTGGGCCAATGCATGCTGGCTCATGCTTGTAATCCCAAGTTTTTCGAGGAGTGGCCAGTTCCAGATTCCACCTATGAGAGAAATCATTTGATATTTGTCTTCCTTGGCCTAGCTGGCTGCAGATGGCTCCTGTCAGTGATAGCTCAAAGTCAGCTTGGCAGGAAAGTCTGTAAAAGTTCTCTGCAATGAACCACCCCAAACCTGTAGGCAGAGCTGTGGCTCAAGTGGCAGAGCACCAGATCTAAACTATGGGATACTTATACCCAGGCCCTGCAAAACAAACTATCAGACAAAAGCAATATTTTTGTGTGCAGCAGGAGGAAGACAGGTGTGTTCGCTCAAGTGTGAGGAAGACGAAGGTTGCATATAAAGGACCCAACCACGAAGAGATGAGGGGCATTTCTGAGGGCTGACAGGAAAGATGGCTGAAGCATAGATGACTGACAGTAGTGTGGACACGTGTCTGCTAATGCAGTTCACCTTGCTTTGCCTGCATCCAGGTGAGAGTTCTGATATGTTCTCTAAGAGATCCAGGCTTGGCCTTTTCAGTCTTCTGTACAACTACCATAAAATCCAAACTGTGTGCGAACACCTCCCAACAATGGCTGTCCCTGTCCTCGCAATTCCGGAGAACATACACTAAAGCCTCCTGGGCACCTTCATCTTGTTGCTTAGATCATTTGAGTGAAACTTTAGCTAAAACCCCAATTACAAGTTTTCCAAGAGCTAAACTTGGAGAATTGTTTAACAAAGAATGACCGAGCAAACACCTCTTTCCTAACAGGGAGGCCTTTTCTGCCTCTATCCTATAGAAATCCAATCACACAGGGCAGATTTTCCTAAATCGTTTTCCTCTCAATTAAAGTCAATTTGTAAAGCCACATAAAATTTGGATCTAAGTAATCTTCTGTCTAGCAAATCATCCATCATTTGAAATCATTCCCTATATTAAGATCAGTGGAGTTCTTTCTAATAATACTTTGCAAAGGTATTATCTTAAAGAAATACTTAGGGCATTTTTCTGGTTTGTTTGTAATTCATAAATGCTTTCTCTAATTCACAAAGTACACCTTTTAAAGTCAGTAATAGGTTAAGATACAAAATATGTTTTTGTGCTTATCATTTCTCATGAATGACATGTTTTTAACAAATCAGTTCAACTAAAAGAAATTGGAGTGCAAGATTAAAATACATAAAATCACAAAAAGAAAAGTGAAATACCATGAACCTGTTTGTACAATTTATCTCTGTTATTGACAAGCAGAAATAACATTTTCCTAAACACAAATTATAAAGAAATAGTTACATCATCCTAAAAATTAAAAAGTAAGTATTTCTTGTAGGAATGCTTTCAAACAACTATATCAGCATTTTTAAGGAAAAATATATTTTGCTAATATGTTGCATAGTGTTGCATTGTAAAAGTCTACTGACATTATTTAATAACAGGCATAGACAGAATGTTAGCCGAACAAGCCATAAATACCACAGATTAATTTCTCTAAAAATAAATGTCATATCATATGAATTTATCTACAATTGCATGTTTTATCTTTCTGGCCTTCCAATTATGAAATATAGATCAAATGTCTTAATAATTCTTCCTGAACATCTATGGAAGTTCATGCCCAATCAAAATTTGATAGTTTGAAGTGTGTGATTTACTTGTAGGAGTTACAAGATGAATAAAATAATGTTTGGAAAGACACTGAAAAATAAACCCTGTGTATTTCAATAATGATTAAAAAGTAGCTTCAAAGGTGAATGAAAATAATGAGGCAAACCTGAAACAAGTGTGTTGGTTATTGGATATATATGTATGATATATATGTATGTATATGTATATACATACATATATATCCATGCATGGATATATATATATGGATATATTTGGATATACATAAGGGAGAGAGAGAGAGACAGAGAGAGACAGACAGAGACAGAGAGAGAAAGAAAGAGAGATCCCTTACTAAATCCTCCTAAAATTTTCAAATTCCCCAAGCAGATGATTATTCTAATTCAAGAATTCTAAGTTGTCAAAAAAAGAATAATGGAATAATGTTGAAAATACGGCTACTGATCAATATTTATAATACCTATTACAGATAGTATATTGATATTAAAGACATTCACTTTTCTAAATAAACTACATAAGTTACATGTTATAGAAAACAATGGATTAAAATTATTTTTCAATAAATTTTATTGCCTAAGTTTGTATTACTATATGCATAACCGTAACCTCTTCAAGCCTATCTAGAAAATATCATTGGTCCAGACATTACTCAACACAGCAGAACACTTGGAACTTACTGAGCTTGCATTCGTTGTATCTGAGAACTAGTGAGCATTACCCATGAATGCCCACCTCCATCACCTCTTCTTGTTTTTGTTTCAGCAGTGCGTATAAGAATCCCAGCTTTGGCTGGGGATATGGCCTAGTGGCAAGAGAGCTTGCCTCGTATACATGAGGCCCTGGGTTCGATTCCCCAGCACCACATATACAGAAAACGGCCAGAAGTGGCGCTGTGGCTCAAGTGGCAGAGTGCTAGCCTTGAGCAAAAGGAAGCCAGGGACAGTGCTCAGGCCCTGAGTCCAAGGCCCAGGACTGGCAAAAAAAAAAAAAAAACAAGAATCCCAGCTTCATTAGTTACATTGCATGTGCATCTCTTTGGAATCAGAGAGCAAAGTCAGAGCTCAACATGGACTTGCTCTTCCCCTGCCATGTGATCACATCTGCATTCATATCGGAAGACACATTGAGGAGGAAAGTATTAGGGAAGCTAGAGAGAAACACAAATCTCCTGTGAGCTTTATTTTCTTGGGTCGAGACTTTAACTTGTCAAAATGTCTCAACAAATACTTCTAGGTAAGACTGGAGTACATTCACAGGAAAAGCAGCTCTGGAAAGTTCACATCAGATGTGTAGGAGGTTAGACTATGTTCTGTAAGAAAGCATGTTATTTACATACTGTATTCTGTATTTATTTGCTGACTGTTCCTCCCCTGTCAGACTCTGCTGCTAGATTTTTGTTGTATTCTGAATTTCCCTCAAGATAAATGATGTATATAACACTTCCCAAATGACATGTTTTTAAGGAGTCATGTTTGGGGGAAAATAGTTTGGGAATACTTCCATCACTTTTACAAAAACCTTTAAAATATATTCTAACTATTATTATGGCAAACCAATAAATGATACTCTTTTTTCTGAGCCTAATGGCACTTCCTTTGTCAGATGGATAGAAATGTGTAGAGGGAAAGGGGGCAAAGACAAGAAAGGTAAATGTTGCTGTTGAGAATTACAGGTGGGCTGGAAATATGGCCTAGTGGTAGAGTGCTTGCCTCACATACATGAGGCCCTGGGTTCGATTCCTCTGCACTACATATATAAAGGCCAGAAATGGCACTGTGGCTCCAGTGGTAGAGTGCTAGCCTTGAGCAAAAAGAAGCCAGTGACAATGGTTAGGCCCTGAGTTCAAGCCCCAAGACTGGCAAAAAGAAAAGAAAAAAAATTACAACCATATTCACAGAAATAGTGGTTGACCTCTAAGTTTTTCTGAAGATGGAATATTTACCTTTCTTCTCTTTCCTGGTATTGAGAGTTGGGCAGAGGAAGAATGTCACTCTCAGAGATAAAATTTTAGGATATGTGTAAAGTTATGTAAATATGTGTCAAATTATGAGTGAAGTTGTTAATTCTATATCCATAAGACAATAGAGGAAAAACAACAGAAATACATTTCAATCATATGATCTCTTGAAGCTATTCTCATGTCCTGGTAATCTATGACCAAATTTCCTACCAAAAACTTTACAAAGTTTGGTCAAGGCACATTATCTGCACAGGGGGTGAGGGGAGGGGCATGCTTAAAAAACCTTTCAATATGGAAATTTTCTCTATTGTCATCATGGATACTATTATACTACTTAAAGCAGGTGACCATTTTATTTATGTTTAGCTAATAAAACTGAGAAAGAAGGGCTACTTTCCACTATTCCAGCTGAAAGGTGAGATGCTGAAGTGTCCGGATCTCAAAACAAACAACAACAACAAACCCAGGTTTTAATCAATGCAAAACAAGATCTGGTTATTCATAAATATCTTTACAAGCCCAAGACTACTTCTTGTTTGTTTTGTTTTTAAGAAATTCATGAATGAACAGACAGCTACAGAAAGATGGAGACAGTAAAGTTTAAAAAAAAAAAAAGGGCTGGGAATATGGCCTAGTGGCAAGAGTGCTCGCCTCACATACATGAAGTCCTGGGTTTGATTCCCCAGTACTACATATATAGAAAATGGCCAGAAGTGGCACTGTGGTTCAAGTGGCAGAGTGCTAGCCTTGAGCAAAAAGAAGCCAGGGACAGTGCTCAGGCCCTGATTCCAAGCCCCAGGACTGGCCAAAGAACAACAACAACAACCAAAAAAAAAACACTTTTGTCTCACCACACAGATTTACTTGCATAGCAAAGACTAATTTGCTGAGAGACATCTGCTCTTGGGTCCTCGGCTTTTGCAAGGTGTCTAAACCTTTGGAGTTTTAAGCCTGTGGGAATTGCTTTACCTGGCATTGGGTCAAACACAAAGGCTAACAATAGGATTTTTGATGGGAGTTTGGCCATCCCAAGTGTAATTGGAGGAGCAGATCACGGGCCAAGAACTCACCCTCTACAGAGCTCACCCTCTACAGAGCTGAGCTACTAAGGCTGGCCATGTCCACTACAATGCTCATGCAAAAAAGCATTCCTACAAACTCTGTGCTTCTCAGGCTTTGCAACATGCCATCCACATTGTCCTACAGCATTGCCAGGAAAACCAGCTGTGTCTCCACTTCCATGGGCAGGGAAATTAGAAGCTCAGCTCTTGGAAATTTCCCAGACACTGACACATACACCTCCCTGCCTCAGCCTATTCTAATACACATTGTTGTCACAGTACAACAATCCATAACTATGAGCATAAACATTTCAGTGCCTCGAGTGAATCCATCCAGTGAATTATCAAAGTCCAAGGCAGCTTTAGGGCACCAGGACTCAAAAATTGGAATCAGAAGTGAGGATTATTTTAGGTATGTGCTCAATTCTGTACAACAAAATATAGACAATGTTTTATTTCCCAAGACAGAGAGTTGTCTTAAGAGTTCTTATCAAAGACAATTTCTTGACCTTAAGGTTCCTCTGTAATTAAAACCTTCTACGGATGCAGATTTCCCCTGTCCCTCATCCGATAACCCCAGGGAAAATTGGAGTCTGGAAAGACACAAAACAATGTGGTTGCTACTTGTGTAGTCAGCAACTCTTTTGTCTCCATCCCAGATGCAACATAGCTTTCTGCCAATATCTGAGAAACAGTGACAGTCCAGTTCATTTAGGATAAATGCAGAGTGAAGTCTCACATTTGTGAAATCACAACTTCCCACTCGATGATGGGTGAACCCTAGTTCAGCAGGCCTTCCCAATTAGTCATCACTCCTCTGCAGAAGGTTCATTAACTAGAATATTCATTCTAAAAGTACAAGGACCCAGTTTGCCCATGACCGCAGTTATGTAACCTACAACTTCCCTGTTAAGCTGGGATGGAGAAGTTTGCAAAGGTAAAGCAAGATGTCCCAGTTGTGTGTGAGCTGCAGACATCCTTCACTCCATGGCTGCTAAACAAATTCCTTTTGCACTGTGAAGGTCTACAGCCTGCGTCCATGGACTCTGACATGGAATAGCTGGTACTATGAGAAGGCAGCCCTTGTCTACTGCATGGCGTCCTAGCCTACATGCTCTCCTCAGACATAATTAAATACAAATGACACAACAATCCCCCACAGAGCTCTGAAATGCTTATTTTCATTGGTTGCTAAATTTTCCACATCTAATTCCTATCGAGAAACATTTATGACTGCAAGTTTTCACAGGATGACTGCTTTACAAACGCAGCCTTCAGGGTCCATCTGCATTTTTACAATCTCTTTTCATACAGGCAAGGCCTGTTCTCAAATTACACCTAGCAGGGAAGAGGGGGAATTTAGATACACATGGTTAAGATTTTTACGGCGACTTGGGTAAGTTTTTAAGTTGGAATCTCTATATTCAGCTCCATGAACAGTCAGTCTACATATAGCTATTATAATCTTTATTCAATAGCTACTGAGGGAAACATGACAAATGACAGAGTAATATGAAACATGAGCCCATGGCGTTTGAACTTCTGGTATGAAAACCATTCAGTCACTTATTCTTTATAGTTACAGGTAGTCGCAGAAATGTCAGTCAGAAAAATATAAGGCTCCTAAAATGCTGTTGTTTCTGTGAATCCAGTATTGAAAACTAAGAATTGTAAATTAAATATATCATTTTAAATCATGCATAAGCATCTTTTTTGGAGATCAAATAATCTTAGTTAATTCTGATTATCAGTCCCAACTCCAAACACAAAGGATAAAAATACTTCTCAGCCATCTTTTTATCATTGCTTAGAAAAACACAGTATCTCCAAAATAAAGTAACACAGACTCACCTCTCTCAAAAAACCATTTAAGCAAAAGCAGCATTAGGATTGTAATTCTGAAAATAGACATCTTGTAAAACAATGGAAGCAAAATTCATGTTTGCAGTAAATGTTGTACAGGACATGATAGTTTTCAAAGTTAATGGTGAGCCTACTAAAGACAAAAGTGTGTATACTTTCAGGTGGCATGCCTCATAGAAATTTAGTTCTGATGTGATTTATTTAGATTTGCTACCAATTTGTGCCAACTGAGAACCCAAAGGGACTGAGCCTTTATTTGCATCAAAACAATTTCATTGTGGTTTTGGAAACTTGGCTGGATGCTTTCCTATTGTTGATTCCATTGTTATCGCCTAGCAACCACAGGGAAAGAATAACATCTCCAAGCCTGACCAACTAAGTGCACTGCCTACTTTCATCCTGTTGAGTGAAAACTGTGTTCATCTAAACTGCAAAAGCTATCAGTGAACCTAATGGCTCTGACAGTCCATCTTAAATAGTATTAGGTAACACAGAGAAAACTGAGCCTTTATTACCCTTGGTCATTTTGATAACTGTTTCCTTTTTCTTCTTCAAATTGAACAGATAGCTGGAACTCCCCTTAAAAGGTTTGCAGATACTGTGTGCTTTTTAATCTGGTTTTCCATTGAGACAGTCTTTCAATACAAACCAGTGCTTCAAACAACTGGTAGCAAAATATGAGTACTGAGATATTGAGACATATGACCACAGTACTAATGAAGCAAATTACACAAAACATGCATATGACAATCTCATAAAATCTTTCAAAGGAAAATAATTAAATTCTTCTCATTCTCAATTTCTATTAAGTAAATGGGAGGCAATGAAATGTTAAGCAAAAAGTTACAGAGCATGCACATGATTTGAGTTATATATGTGTGTGTTTATATATACATACATATATGTAATATATAAGTATATGCATGCAAGTATATATATGTATATATTCACGTGCACATATACGCTTATACACACATTTAAATATACAAAAAGATATGGTAGAGGAAAAGCAAATGTGGTCTCACAGATAGATAGATAAATAGATCGGTAGACAGATAGATAGAAGCAAGTATCTGTGAAAGGCCATATATGCTATGTAATTTGCTGTGTGTCTTTTCTGAAGTTAATACCATTCACAGTCACTATTTTACAGACTATTAAATTGGCTTGCTAGTTATTCAGTACCTTTCTCCAAATAACATTACTTATTGATTGGAGACAGAATTTAAAACCAAGTAATGGTATCTTGCAGTAAAGTCAGAGAAAAGCTGACTTTAGAGAAAAGAAAATTCATTTAAGTTTATAATTTTAAAAAATAATAGGGAGAGTAATAGTTGAGAGGGCTCACTTCTCTCTCACGCACGCATGCACACGCACACGCACACGCACGCACCACACACACACACACACACACACACACACACACACACACACACACACAGCTTTCCTTCTCAGGGCTTCATGTTTTTACTTATGAATCATTCCTTTCTGGAATTTGGCATTTCTATTCTGATACTCAACAATTTCAACAGTTTTTCTCCCTTCCCCCAATTCTTTACATCTCCATTTTTCCCTTGATTTTCCTCAACCACATTGTCATACTGAGATCAAGATCAATATGTACAAAGCAAAGACTTTCTCTAGCCCCATAAATCACACAGTGAAATCTGGTACAAGATCTTAGAAAAGTTCAAGTAGAGCATTTCAAATACCTTGGACCCTGAACATGCAAAAGAAAAAAGAAAAAAAATTGTAATCATAAAAAATAACAATTGTTATTTCTGGTTACTAAGATATTAGCCACAGTGGCTTATCTGTTATAAATCATTACATCATTTTATTCTCACAAGAATTTCAATATTATGTCTCTTTCATATATGTAGGCTTTTCTTAGTTTTGTGACTTGATGGGGACGCAGGAGTTGCAAAAACCAAGAAAGGCCAAAGGCTATATACACTCCAGTCTGAAAGTTTGTGATTTCCTGGTGCTATCTTGTACTTTCATCACACAGACAAATCAGGGCAGAAATGAATACAAACACAGCAAGTTTTAACTTTTAAAAGGGGGAAGAGGTGAGAGAGGTTGTAACCAGATAATAATAGAATGAAGAAATACAGATTCTAAGAGAATTGTGTCCTCATACTGAATTCTTATTACTCACTTTTCATAAGATAAGAGAAAATTTGAGTGTTCTTGATTTCTTCAGTTCTAAGGATCTGAAATGTGATAAATGAGTCCCTATGAGGAATTTGAAGGAAAAGTAACAGACTAATGAATGTGTACATGAATGCCTTAGTTTGGTCTTCTCCATGGGAAACTTTCCCATATCATCACAATTCTAACTATGAAAAATGAAATAATTTGCAAGCATAAGTTCTCTTATTTATTATAACCTTTACAATAATGCTATTGACTAGGCATGCTGACCTTTCTTTGAAGATAAATTGAGCATTAATCCCCTTATCTATTCGCAGTATGAGTAAAAATGTAGACCTTTCCTCTTGGACATAAATTTTTAAAAATAGGCCTTATAAATATTGTTCTTTTTCTATATTTGTACAAAATTTGCTTAAGTTGTTTTATATGGTATGTGAAATATAATTTACTAAAGGTAAGGACCCTTATGAATTTTAAATACATTTGATGTTTATGATATCAGAAAAATCGTTTTCACAATATTATTATCTCAAGGTACATCTTCCTAATGATTGGATTTTTGCTTTTCAAAAATCTGTCAGTGAAACCACATGTTTTACCAAATCAACTAAACCCAAAATCTGAGATGAGCAGCTTAGCAGATCCTGAAATTAGTCAAATCTCCTAGGTTATGAATGGAATAATAAAGTACACAGAATGTGTGGTGGCAGGCTTTACACATAGCTGAGAGTCATTATCAGAAATTGCCCTACGTCTTGTTATTTTCATGCTTTTGCATGAATGTCTCTGCTAACAAAGGCCTTGGAAATCCAACCTCTTCAAAATTCAGGTACATTACCACTACTTAGATCACATAGCAGCCTTAACAGCAGTAACAAACATTGATTCCCATAACAACATATTTGTATGTTCTAGTGAGTGTTATGTATGTATTTAATCAATCTGTTGGTTAGATAGTTGGTAAAGTTCTTAACCATAATTATAATTATTTTGTAACACTCACTATTTTTTAAAAAGTTTGAGGCAGATAGTAAGCTTTATTATTTTTGTGATTTAGTTGATATGTACTTCATTCAACTATTTATTTGCCAGACTCTGTATGCCGATATTGGGTATATAGACCCTACTGTTGACATAAATTGTAACGGAGAATCACGGTGTGATGAACAAGAAATAGACGATAGAGATTTGATCCCTGTGTACCCACAGTGGGTATACTAGGATGTTATGTTGTTCCAGAAAATGGTTCACCGATATAGGAAAAGGTTCCTAAACATTTTGGTGTCCTGAATCACTTTGTTAGTTTTCAAAACCATGTGAACTGCATATTATCTTCTAAATTTCTAAAGTAAAGTACCTAGGATTATGAAAGAAACTGTCACATTGTAAAATAGTGTCCGTAGTATTAAAAAAAAAATTGTGAGACAGCTTCCTTTGATTCTTACTAAAAATTAAGTACTAAGTTGTAATACCATACCTAACAGCTATACTAATTTAAAATAATGATAGAAAGTCATTGATATTTGGAACTATTTCTTGTAAGTCTAATAAAGCTGTATGTATATATGTATATATATGTATACATATATGTGTGTGCATAAAATTTGTATTTGTGAGAAAATCAGGCACTGTCAATACTGCTATAGCTGCCTAAATTTGTATTTGAGGGAAATGACATGTTTCAATTAAAGGTTAATGAAAATATGGATGAGTTGTCTATTTTTCCCCAAATGAGTTCACAGATGATATGATTATAATCATGAGCCCCCAGATACTGTGGGATAGCAGTCTGTAGAACCAGAGTAATGTGCTATACCTGTGAATAAAAAGGAGCGAAGAGCCTTTACATACGTTTGCGCGCGTGTGTACACACACACACACACACACACACACACACACACGGCTTACAAAAGGTTGGGTAGCCAGAAAAAGCAAGACACAGGAAAGGAAAAATGATGGCATGACTATAGACCACACTGTGTGAATCTGGCTAGCGTGGAAGTCAGAGGAAAGACCACATGGCGCTCTGCAAGCCAGCTGGATTCCGACAATGTGTTCCATGCAAAGATGTTGATGTGTCTTCAATAGATGCGTGTCTATTAAAGAGTGAAAAAAAAAACATGGATATAACCAGACTTTATACTGTTTCATCTCTTCTTCCCTATTTTTTTAAAGTTTACTTTTTACTGTCATGGTGATGTATAGAGGGGTTAGAGTTACATAAGTAAGGTAGTCAGTACATTGCTTGTTGAGCTTGTTATCTCCTCCCTCATTTATTTGATTTTCTTACCCTGGGTATTGTATATATGTTTGCTGAGTCAGGGAAGGGAAGGGAAACATCAAAGGGTAAAAGGCAACCCAGTGCAACAGCAATACTTACAAGACAATATGTAGTAAACCAATTGTTACAACTTTTAAGGGGTAACTTTATAAAATAAAAGGATACGAGGGACAAGGTAACAAACAGTACAAGTAATGTATCCAATGCCTAACGTATGAAACTGTAACCTCTCTGTACATCAGTTTGATAATAAACATTTGAAAAAAAAATAAAATAAAAGGATATTTTGCTAAGTCCTGTGGATGAACTAAAAGCCCCCCAACTTTGAATCTGTGCCCTCCGATCTGAAATACTCTGGGCTGCAATCAAGTTAACAGTCACTATGAGCTCCTAAAAGTGCACACTCACAGACACCAATCCTGTGTTGAAGGCAGGCATCCCTTCAACCAAACAATGGCTTCGTAAAGAAACCAGCTAAAAACTCAGGAGACTACCTTGTTTCTCTTCTGTTCTAGTAATAAAGTGATACTAACCCCCCTGGAATTCCTACTGGTGCAAAGAATGAGCCAATAATGCACCAGGCCGTGATACTAACCCCCCTGGAATTCCTACTGGGGCAAAGACTGAGCCAATAATGCACCAGGCCGTATTAATGACTTATTAATGACTTACTATTACATAATTTTTAAAGAAAGTTCTAAAAGCATTTTAAGGATTAATGTGCACACTTTGTTGGTGCTTTTCTAAAAATCACGTGAATATGTATCATTGAAAAAGAATATGATGGTAGAAATTGCATTGCTTTTGTGCTTTTTGTCATAAATGTCACACTGACATCATTGTGAATAAAATATATAGGTAGCAACTTCTTGTGAGTAATTTTTTCATCTTACTAATATCTACAACAATGTAAAAAGGCAAAATAATTGGCAACATGCAAAAACTGGAAAAATAATTTGTGGTTGAATGATTCATGGTATCCCACAGGGACCTTACCACTATATTTTACATTATAATAATTACATCATTTCATTATTACTGGAGAAAAAAAAATAATTCTCTGTGGAGACACTTCAGAGACTTTGTAAGATAAATATGTCAAATATTTCAATTAGAGAGCAAGCAACTAATCCATCAATGGATTAATCTTGTTTTATAAGCATGCTAAAATATTATTAAAAATGAGCCAATGGTTAGGCTGTTACAAAGTACAGTATATCATGCTACAAACTGATGCACAATGCACTTAATCTAAAGTTTATGAGAGAAGCAAATCTGAAAAAAAAGTAGTCAAGCAGTAAAACAATATGTCAAACTTCTCAAGTAAAAACTCTTTAAAATGACTTCTGAGTAGTTGGAGATAATGATGACAACAAAGCTATTTGTCTCATATGTTATGCTGAGAATAAGGAAAGAGAAAAGGAAAACTAATTTATGTGTTTAAAAAAATAGTAGTTAAATCCAAGCAGTCCTCTAAAGATACAGGTGTCAAAACTCCATTAAGCAATGTGGATAAAGAAAGAAATCTTAGTGTATCTCACGATTATCTGTGTTATGCAGCTACTGCTCCTTCCATTCTTATATACAAACTAATGTAGACTGTTATGAAGTAGCAAGGGAGACAAAACAGAGCGATTCCCCAGGATCATTCAAAGAAGAAAATTCACCCTGTGTTTGAAGAAATGGGACAATACCTGCAGTTCTGAGCAGGTCTAGGAAAATCTGAAAGTATGCACAGTTGAAGAGGTCAAATGTCATTAAGAGAAGCAGGCATAACTTGAAAGGCAGACCTGGCTAAAAGAAATGAATGAAATTTACAGATAAATTCTTCCAAAAAACATGACTCATGAGAATGGAGAAAAGCAAAGCTAGATGAAAGATTTTTTTTGTTGTTATTGGACAATAGAAGAAGAGCAAGAGAAAGAGGAAACGGAAGAGAGAAGAGATGAGTTGAGTACAGAGGTTAGAAGAATAGAACCAGAGTACAAAGGCAGATTAAGAAAATTGATGTGAAAGAGCAGAAAAAAGGGATAAATGTAAAATGATAATAGTCACAAAGGAGAGGGAGGGGAAGAAGAATTTGAAAGATGAAAGCAGACAGTTGTGAGCGATATACATATTCTAGTTCAGGTTGAGGATTGAAATGTGCCTGCTGGATTTACAGGAGGAAATCCATTTCATTGGGTAGTAAATGTTGAGAGAAAATACAAGATGTTTTGATTTCAAGGTCTTTAATCCATTTGGAATTGATTTTGGTGCAGGGTGATATATAAGGATCTAGTTTTAGTTTGTTGCATGTGTTGAGCCAGTTTTGCCAGCACCATTTGTTAAAGAGTCTATCTTTCTTCCAAACTATTGTTTTAGCTCCTTTATCAAAGATTAAGTAGGCGTAGTTCTGTGGGTTCATTTCCGGGTCTTCAATTCTGTTCCATTGGTCTTCAGGCCTGTTCTGGTGCCAATACCAAGCTGTTTTTATTACTATAGCTTTATAATACAGCTTGAAGTTGGGAATTGTAATTCCTCCAGCACTGTTCTTTCTGCTTAGGATTGTTTTTGCTATTCTAGGTCTTTTATTGTTCCATATGAATTTCTGGATTGCTTCCTCTATTTCATTAAAAAATGGTGTGGGATATTAATGGGTATTGCATTGAATTTGTACCCTGAAAACACTAAAGGAAGGAGTAGGAGAAGCACTTGGGCTCCTTGGCGCAGGACGGAACTTCGTTAACAATGACCCAGAAAGGCTACAAATCAAAGAAAGGTTGGACAAATGGGACTACATCAAACTGCAGAGCTTCTGCATGGCAAAGGACATAGCTCGCAAGATAAACAGAAAGCCCACAGACTGGGAGAAGATCTTTACGGGCCATTCAACGGACAAAGGCCTCATATCTAAAATATATGCAGAACTAAAAAAATTACCTTCTTCCAAATAAAAACGCAAAGAACCAATAGCCCCCTCATCAAATGGGCTAAAGACTTACAAAGAGACTTTTCTGATGAGGAAATGAGAATGGCCAAGAGACCTATGAAAAAGTGCTCTACATCACTGGCCATAAAAGAAATGCAAATCAAAACAACATTGAGATTCCATCTCACCCCAGTAAGAATGTCATATATCGAGAAAATTAACAATAACAATTGTTGGAGGGGATGTGGCCAAAAGGGAACCCTACTTCATTGTTGGTGGGAATGTAAACTGGTTCAGCCACTCTGGCAAGCAGTATGGAGATTCCTCAGAAGGCTAAATATAGAACTCCCCTAAGACCCAGCAGCCCCACTTTTGGGTATCTATCCAAAAGACCACAAACAAAATCACAGTAAAGCCACCAGTACAACAATGTTCATCGCAGCGCAATTTGTCATAGCTAGAATCTGGAACCAACCCAGATGCCCCTCAGTAGACGAATGGATCAGGAAAATGTGTTACATATACACAATGGAATTTTATGCCTCTATCAGAAATAATGACATTGCCCCATTTGTAAGGAAATGGAAGCACTTGGAAAAAATTATACTAAGTGAAGTGAGCCAGACCCAAAGAAACATGGACTCTGTGGTCTCCCTTATTGGGAATAATTAGTACAGGTTTAGGCAAGTCATAGCAGAGCATCACAAGGGCCCAATAGCTATACCCTTATGATCACATAAGATGATGCTAAGTGAAATCAACTCCATGTTATGGAAAAGATTGTTATATCACAGTTGTAACTACTTTCAACGTCCCATGTGTATCTGTAGCTTCTATTATTGATGATGTTCTTGTATCACCTTCCTGTGGTTGTACCTACTCTATCTCTGTAATCTCATCTGAGTATATTGGAAACCGTGTATACTGGTATTAGAAGTAGGAAATTGAAAGGGAATACCAAAATTGAGAGACACAGGGTAAAAAAAGTCAAACAACTACAAAAGCAATACTTGCAAAACTGTTTGGTGTAAGTGAACTGAACACCTCATGGGGGGAAAAGGGAAAGGGGGAGGAGGGAGGGGGGTATGAGGGACAAGGTAACAAACAGTACAAGAAATGTATCCAATGCCTAACGTATGAAACTGTAACCTCTCTGTACATCAGTTTGATAATAAAAATTTGAAAGAAAATACAAGATGTGAAGTCTCTCAAGCTTAACTTTGTCAGACTTCAGAGACACAGAGCAAGGCCTAAGCGGGCTAAGGATAAATAAACCATTGATTCACACAGTTAAGGACTGATTTACACAGAGATACACATGCTTCCTTCACTCATACTATTCCTTACTCTGAATTATAAACTACAGCAGAAAAATCTTACAGGATTATGTTTCATTTCTTCACATAAGACAAGAATGTATATTCTTTTAAAATCAGGTTCTTTGGTGTTACATTGCTTCATTGCAAAGGTCTTCAATGGTGGCAGTGGAAATCTTGAATGATATTACACAAATAACTTTTTGTTTGTTTGTTTTTCAATTTTTTATTATCAAACTGATGTACAGAGAGGTTACAGTTTCATACGTTAGGCATTGGATACATTTCTTGTACTGTTTGGAACTTTTTGAACACATCTATTTACATATGACTTACAAACAATAAGTCATGCTGACAGATTCTTTCTTTAGTATGATATGAGTAAAATGTAATGCAAAAACTAGGTAGCTGGGCTGGGGTTATAGCCTAGTGGCAAGAGTGCCTGCCTCGGATACACGAGGCCCTAGGTTCGATTTCCCAGCACCACATATACAGAAAACGGCCAGAAGCGGCGCTGTGGCTCAAGTGACAGAGTGCTAGCCTTGAGCTGGAAGAAGCCAGGGACAGTGCTCAGGCCCTGAGTCCAAGGCCCAGGACTGGCCAAAAAAAAAAAAAAAAAAACTAGGTAGCTGACTTGTGAACGATTCAGTTTGGGAAAAATATATGTAGCTCTGTGTGTGTGTGTGTGTGTACTAATGGATATTTGTATATAGATACATATATATGTATGTATTTGAACGTATATATTCCAACTAGTTTTTCATAAAATGTTCAGTGATTCTATTGTAGAAATAGCATACTTTCTTGTACTAAGTGGCTCTCTGCTTTGTGATAACTTCTCAGTTCCAAATAAGCTACTGTATCCATGCTATTCGGACTCTAAATATAATTCAAGCGTGTAATTACCCTTTAAATAATTGACATTCAAAGGTGCAAATGTATTTCCTTTCGTACTGACTTTAAAAACTAAACAGTTTTTTAAATGGATCTGTAAAATAAATATTCAGACTCAGAACCATAGAAACTAATAAAAAGACACCTGGGGAGTTAGAGCTTATAATTTTAACAGTAGAAAAGTTTGGATTTTTTTTTAAAGATAGAAACATGCAGTATATGAAACCCACTGATGGTTTTTATTAAACTCAATGAAGAAATCTCCAGGAGGGTAAAGACTCATTTTTGAGGTTGTTAAGGTCTTTATAAGGTAAAGCAATTTAAAAACAAACCATGAAAGTGTTTATACAAGGAAAGGGTGTATTCAGAAAATGTCGCTTCCTTTGTAGATCTGTTTTTGATTTTCTACTATGTTTCCATGTTTAAGAGAAAAACAAAAGCCAGACTATGATGACATTTATTTTCTGAAAAGATTTCAACTCACACACAAATGAACTCACTTATGTGACTAATAAACAAATTGAATTAAAGTGGGTGTTATTTTCTTCTAATTACTAATGAAAAGGAATTATACATCTGTTTTAATGGATAATTATTTCTCTCGATTTTTTTTCTTAAACGTTTTCTTTGACAATATTTTAAAGTTCACTTGTATCCAGGAACACAAATTTGAACAATTTATTATGATAATCAATGAAAAGTATTAAGATAGTTATTCTTTGTAGCAGAAATATAAAAAAGACTATGAAATATGACTTGATTAAAATTATTATAAACTCCCCATTGTACCCTCAGCTACATTTTTAAGGGAGCATACTTTAATCTCAATTAACTCATATGTGAATCTCCAAAGCTTTGATCATTCCTGGTCAGGTACTGGGTCTTAACTAAATATCTGCTGGTTTCTCTAAAGTTAATTTGCTTGAACCGATCTGAGCTTTTAATTTAATACACAGAGTTTTCTCATGTGTATTGAAGAGGAACTGAGTTAAATGCCAGCCAGGTACTTCCTGTACTCGTAATCCCATCTTCTCAGAGAATGACGTATGAGCATGGTCCTTTACAGCCAGCCCTGACAAATCAGAGAGGTTCTCATCCTCAATTAGAGAGCAAAAAGCCACAATTGGAGGAGTGGCTCTCGGAGTGGAGAACCAGCCTTGACCCAGTATTGGCACAAAAAAAAACTATAAACAAACAAACAAACAAATAAATAATAAAAGAGGAAGTAAGGGTAGGGACCTAACTAAAGTGGTGGAATACCTGCCTAGAAAACACAGGGCCCTAAATTCAAACCCCATTACCTCCAATAAAAAAAATAAGGGTAAAAATTACACGAGAATAGATCAAGATCTTTTAATGTATGTATATATATATAATAAATATAGCTATGTATAATTAAATATAGCTTCTGGGAACTTCTTAATATGTACATTCTTAAAGGTCTTAAGAGGAAAAATAACATTTTCCATTCCTTGAAAGAGCCATATTCCTTAAAAGTGTGCCATCTTGAGATTCTTTGTAATATTTTGCTGATACTGAAAGATCTACCAGCTTTAGTCCTACTAAATTATAGGAATATACATTAAGATCAATATTATGGGACCAGAAGAATTCTTAAGAGAAGAGCTGAAAATAAGATTTATGTTTGTTCAGAAATGAGATGTAATTTAATGAAGTGCACATTTTGCTTAACATTGATAACTGGCTAATGCCAAAAAAAAAAAAATGTGTCTTCTATTCATACTCTTATCAGCAAGAAGAGCTAGTTTATGTGTACTGTGCTTAAGTGATTAAGTACTAGAGAAATAACAAGGGAATAATAGTTGTTTTAAGGAAACAGCAATTTCCATGCACTAATCCATTCAGACATAGGGATTACAAAGTCAAATGGCTACAGAAACAGGAACTGCAGGTACAGCAATGAAAAACCTAAGATACGGAAGTTATTAGACTGTGAAGATGTCAAACAAAAAGGATTATCGGTATTTGTCATTCCTGTGACTGATTTACAAAGGATGGTTGTTACATATTAATTGAATCAATAAGGACATTTTACCACAAGTTGTAGATGCCAACCACAAACATGTGTTTATAATGTTATACTATTCAGTGTATAAATCATTAAGAAAAAACCAAAAGTATACTCCCAAAACCTAAACTCCTTTCTGAACCTATACCAGTGTGACATTATGCCTGATACAAATAGAAATTACCATTATTGATTGTAATATAAGTGAATGATACCTAAATCTTGAAAAGTAAAATAAAAATAAATGTAAATGGGATATTTTAAAGTGTTTTAAAAGTATGTAGAAGAGGAGGGGGAATTCAGCTGTTTAATTTTTGAATAATGGACTAAAAGTAAATAAAAAGTATGTAGTAAATACTTCCTGAGAATATTTAGATGTCATCTTTTAAATCTCAAAACAAAAAACACTTTAATGTATACTAAAACATCTTTTTATTCACCATATTGCCAAGCTACTAAAATATGTCCTCCAGAGAAATGTAGAAAGTTCATTCTTTCAACTCATTTAACAAAAGAATGCAAACAAAATCAGCTGCTTATCAACAGACAAGGTGGCCAAACAGCATTTGAAATTTCCCTGTGTACAATTTTGAATGAATGACTTCCTTTAAACAAGATCTAGATTAAATTTCAAGCAAACTTAATTTCTCTGGTATAAAAACAAATATCACCAGGGAAAAGAGCATTCCTGGTTATGTTTCCCAGATAAGTTTACCCTTCTAATAAGTAACAGAACAGCACCTCTTCAGTAAAAGTACATACAGATCATGAATAAAGTGACACTGCAAATTCACTGAAGGTTGCTGCTCTACCATTTGAATGACACCTCCAATTCTAGATTTTCTCTTGCTTAATTACTTTAAATTTTATTGGAATAATGATGTACAGTGGGGTGAGAGTTACATAAGTCATTTCTTTTTGAATAGTGTATGTCATTTCTCATTTTCTCTAAGTTTTTCCCCACCCAACCCCTCTCCACAGGCCCATGCTGTATAAGTCCTTTTCAACATAGTGTGTAGTAAGAATCTTTGCTGAGTTCAACCTTTGTCTCTCCCTTTCTGTGTTTTCCCTTCCCTTCCCCAAATAATATAAACTTATATTCAAGTCAGAGGGTACAGAAGTCAAAAAGAGTGACAAAAAGGAATAAATCAAAGGGGGAAAAAGGAAAACTAACAACTTCAACAGTGCAATAGCAAACCTCTTATTCTCTTTCCTGGTTCTCTTTCTTGCATAAGCATCATTTTATGTGGTCTTATGCTCATAGCTATTGAGTCATTGTGATCCTCTCCCAAGAATATTCTCCTTTGTTCTCATCGTGTGAATGTTTAGAGTGTTGTTTAATTAATCATGTCCAAGTGTAAGTATTTGTCTTTTACTATCCTTTGGATTACTTATAGATTTCTAGACACCTTCTAGTTATTACAAATAAGGGAGAAATGTCTCTAGACTTTGTCTGCTTAGGCTAGCTTTGAACCATCATCTTCAGATCTCAGTCCCCTAACTAACTAGGATTAGTGGCTTGAGCCACAGGCACCCAGCTGGAATTTAAGAATTTACATCTGAAATATCCACGAGGAACTGGGTAAAATGACATTTCTAAAAACTGCCAAAGCAAACACAAATTTATAAATACTACTCTATTAACATATGGGAAGTTCAGAATCTTCCGTATTAGATATGTGTGGCATGTTTTCTTTATGTTTGATTTAGATTTTTAACAATGGAAACTTTTTCTCGTATGAGATGAAGGAATAAAGAGAAACTGATTGGTGTACATTACTGTATAAAAAGGTGAGGATATAATTTAACATAAAAATCACAGAATAGCTTTAGGATACTTTTAGCTGGTGTACCAGGAAAAAAAATCTCAGCATCATACTATACAACTTCTCATTGGAATCTAAGTAATCATTGAAAAACCACCCCAAAAGTTGTATTTTCATATTTCAAATCCCTGTTCAGAAGGAGACCCAATAACTCTAGAAATCTGTTCTCCTACCCAGAATGAACGCACAAATCAAGTACTGAGCAATTGCCACATTCAAGTTAAATTTTGTTATAAATAACTGTTTGTGTGCTATCATCATTTTCCTTCTCTGTCAAATACTGATAAAGATTCACTCTTTAAATCATTATAATTTTCTCTGTGCTGTCGGCAGAAAGATTTAATATGGTGATAAAAATAAATGGGGAATAGTACGTGTTCCTTCAAATATGCACGTATTTTATATAAAACTTTAAAGCTAGTGCATATTTTCTTTACTTCTACTTAAATAACATCATCAGCTTATTAAATTACAGTAACTATACAGCATCTTAGAATTCATTTATTTACAGAAATTTCATAGGCTTTAGTATGTAAAAGCATAAGGAATTTAGAAATAAGAGCTAAATTTTTAAAAGATCAGTCTTTCATACAAGGGATGAAGTAACATCGTCTGGAAACTGAATGAATCCATTTTAACAAACAGAAATTTTAATATTTCCAAAGTCTAATGAGCCTTGATTTCTTCAGGGAGTAAAAAAAAATCATACTGGCAAGAGATTTTGCTTACTTATAAATATGATTATAATTAATAATGCCACTTAATACTTACAAAGAATTCTTATATGAAATGTGTGCTAGAAGGATGCTTTATATTACTTTTCCAATTTAATTCTTACAAAGCTTATAAAGTTAGCCCTATATTACAATTGAGAAACAGATGTTCATGATAGTTCACTCCCTTGAGCTATTATTAAATGTGAAAGGTAGAATTTAAATAGAAGTTACTTCCAAACTGATTGATTATTTGTATGTTTGTTAAAGAGAAACAAAATAACAAAAAAGGGTTATTCATTTTTCTTGGAAAACCAAATTCAAGCTAGGATGGATAATCAGAGTGAGTTCTAAGTACAGAAAGAATGAAGAAGTGGGCAATGGGAATACCCAATGATGGTGTCAAGAGTGTGCAAAGTAAACATTGCACTTGGGCCCTGTGGCTCATGCCTGTTTCTCCAGGTAGAGTTCAAAGGAAACCTAGAGACAAAATTAGAAAGATCCCCATTTCAACAAACTAATTGGGTGAGGTACCTTGAGCTACATAACCTCAACTATGTAGGGGGCTTAAATAGGAGAATCAGTAGGCAAAAGAGGAAACTAACTGAAAAATAAACAACAATCAAAAAGGGTTCAAATGTATGGCCCAGCAGTAGAGTTTTCTGTGGCAAGCACAGGGCGCTGAGTTCAAATCAGAGTATTGCAAACAACAGAGAAGAGAGAGATAATAAAGAGTAAAATAAAATATTGCTTGTTAATATGGTTTAAGCTTTGTGAGACCAGAAACAAAAAATTCTAAAAATAATTTGGGGTATTGAATTTCAGATATGAAAGTGAGGTTATTGTAAAAAAAAAAAAAGTAAGATAATGATACTTCAAGTATTAAATTTGACTTAAAAGCATTATTTTTCCTTTTGGATTAAGTTATGATGAATTTAAGGTATTATTGCTACACAAAATTGCTAAAACCAATTGTTTATACTACGTATTTTATAAAAAATTAAATGTATGGAAACGTAACAAAAGGGTGTTAAAGGTACACTGTATTCATATAGAGTATCATGAAGATATCTTTACCTGTTATTAATATGTGCTAATTAAAAATAAACCTTACCAAAATTCAAACTTACAGCTTAATTTTTTTTTTTTTTTTTGCCAGTCCTAGGCCTTGGACTCAGAGCCTGAGCACTGTCCCTGGCTTCTTTTTGCTCAAGGCTAGCACTCTACCACTTGAGCCACAGCGCCACTTCTGGCCGTTTTCTATGTATGTGGTACTGAGGAATCGAAAACAGGGCTTCATGTATACGAGGCAAGTGCTCTACCACTAGGCCATATTCCCAGCCCTACAGCTTAATTTTTAAACAAATAAAAATTACATATGAAAAAAATTCTCTAAAGCATTTAGCCATCTTTTACATTCAATTAAAAACATTTCCATAGAATGCTTATTTTTTTACATAGCATCAAGGAAACATAAAAGAGATTTGATATTTGACCAATTAGATTATTGACCATGTTAAGTTTTTTTCAAAATAATTATAATGCACTAATTTTACTTTTGGTTTTATTAAAACATGAAGCTACTGTTTTTCAGTCTTTCATGAGAGTTGCTTTTTTAAGCAAAATTTCTTTTAAAAAAAGAAAAACAAGCAAAACTTTTTTTTTTAATTTTTTATTTATTTATTTATTTTTTTCTCAAATTTTTATTCTCAAACTGACGTACAGAGAGGTTACAGTATCAGACGTTGGGCATTGGATACATTTCTTGTACTGTTTGTTGCCTTGTCCCTCACATAAACTAGGTCTCATATATTTGTTTAATGAAATGAAGCATTTATTTTACTTTTGACTTTTAAAATAAAGTAAATTACTTAATCACAAACTTATTATTTTCCTCTTCTTCCTTTGGAAGAAATATATTAACAGACTCATTAAGCTTTGTTTTTCTAAGGAATTTGATTTTATTCTAAGTAGTTTATACTCACTACTGATCATCTTATCTAGTTACAAAAATACCAAGGATTAAAAATACGTGTAATACTTAAGTGGACACAGAGGAACTAAATCCTAACAATTAGCTACTTATTATTTACAATTGGAATCGTCCATTCATCACACAGCTTTATAAACACTGAAGTTAATGTCTCATCACCCCATCACACAAATCAGACATGAAATACTGGCAGTGATCATTTGATTGTAAAGTAACAGTGGAAGACTGACAAAAAAAGAACTAAGAAGCTTTAAGAAATTTTTTTTAAAAAATCAATGGAAGACAAAAAGGGAACTGACTTTCATTTGTCTGACTTTCGTGGTTTTAAGACTTTTATCTGCACATCAAGGAAGGGGCAAATTAGACACAAGACGGTATGTTCCAGAAGCCTCCCACTATCTCACTGCTAGCTTTTCTCCAGCTGTTTGCCCCTAAGCTTAACCACTGGATGCTACCAACAACAGCTTGCGTAAGCCCTATCTCCTCATAATAGGCCTGAAGTTTTCCTTATCGGCATAAGAACATCCTCTTTCCCATTACAAAAGTTCATTCTAACCTCATTCTATATAGTCTCTTTATAAATTAAAGAAATATCTCCTTTAAAAATTCAGAATAAAAACACACAGTGTTTAGTCATGCATAGCATGTTTCCTTAGTTTTGCCCCACTTTGGAAAATTCTGCACTCAGTTCTTATAAAGATATCCTTCTTTATTTTCTTATCTTTTAGTTTTGATCACCTGGTTGACTCTTCAGACTTAGAACATTACATATTCCCAGCTGTTAAGGTGTCTAGTTTTCTTTCTAACTTTGAACCAATCAGTTCTATTATCGAAACAGTAAATCTCCCTAACTT
This sequence comes from Perognathus longimembris pacificus, assembly GCF_023159225.1. Taxonomy (NCBI): domain Eukaryota; kingdom Metazoa; phylum Chordata; class Mammalia; order Rodentia; family Heteromyidae; genus Perognathus; species Perognathus longimembris. Next base: position 23,804,379 of record NC_063184.1, read on the forward strand.
CTAAATTGTGATAAATATGGTAAGTACGAAACTTTCCAAACAATTGTGGAAGGCTTGAGAAGAGAAGAATATATGAAGAACCATTACAGCGAGGCACATTAACCACTCAGATTAGAAGAGTGATTCTTGAACGAAGAAGTTACATTGAATAAGAAAAGGGTTGTAGTTGGGGAGATTGGTTTGAGTATGATATAAGAAGGAGAAAGGATGGAATGGAGCCGACAATCAATTCAGATTCACATTTGTGAAAAACTAGGAACAAAGATCTAAAGCCCAATGAGAGAAATTAGAAAAAGATTTTGGAGTTTTCACTTGAGAATGGGTACATCAATGTATCTGGCTTGGTCATCCAGGGAGACTATGGAATACTAGACAACTTGATAACAGAGGAAGACTTAATTAAGTTAGTCTACCGCCACATCTATGAAATTGAACTGGGAAGCAGGTCAGTGGAGATTAGAGTGACCTGCTGACTTTGCTGATGTTCTTTCTGCATGGCAAAAAGTTCCAAAACCTAGGCAGTCATTTCCATTGTAAATATTACCTTTGTACACATTCTCTTAGGCTTAAATTAGTAACAAGCATTTTAGGCCTAAAAGGAAATCGCAAAATTAAAATAACACTTGCAAAAGACAGGAGAAAGAATACAAGCCAATCGGTCTCTTTACTTTTCCCCCTCTCACTATATCCTAGAGAAAAAAAGCCTGAAAGAAAAGAATCCTGCAGTGTTTCTATCTCTAACCTGCAGAGACGATGGATTTTCATCCATTTGCCTTTCATGACCACAATTGAGTTTTAGAGTTACCACTGCCTTCCCATGGCTTCAATAAGACCATGCATACTAGATGCTCACCAGTGGACAATTATGTCTCAGAGAGCTTCTCTTGTTGTTGAGGGCAAAAAACTTGTGGGTGGCGAATGACAAGGTTACAACCGCAGGTAATGGTGTTGCATTCCACCACATGAGCTGTGACAAATGCCGTTTTGCTACACTTCTTACCCTAACCATATTCTTGCCAGTAGGTCTTTGGTCATGTTTTGCTTTTTATTACTAGCTGATTATATCATAATTTGGTTTGAGTCCCTTAGTGGCCTAGGAATGCATTTGATGCATGCTGGATACCATTGGGGAAATACAAGAATTCTCTTTCACAGGAAGCAAAGAGGATCAAAAAGGAAGCCATGCTTTTGTTTGCAACCTGAGTATACTCTGTGAAATGCAAACAGAGAGTGCTTTTCGAGTTCTAAAAATGTGATTTTAAGAAATAATGCCAAGTCTAGTTGTAGTGTTTCATACTTCTCCTCACTTGGCAAGGTGGAAAAGTTTGTGTCTTTCATTCTCTTACTTCTTTTCATCAACATTGCCTTTGGGCCATTTGTTTCTTCATTGTACCCAATTGTTCTTTTGGTGTTGCTGTTAGTTGTGGGGCTTGAACTCAGGGACTGGGCACTGTCCTTGAGCTTCTCACCTAAGGGCTAGCACACTACGACTTTGAACCACAGTAGCTACTTTTTTTTTTTTTTTTTTTTAGTGATTAATTAGAGAAGAGTCTCACAGACTTTCCTGTCAGGGCTGGTTTAAACTACAATCCCCAGATCTCAGCCTCCTGAGTAGCTAGGATTACAAGCGTGAGCTACTAGCACCTGGCCTCCCAATTGTTCTTTTAAGACAGAGTACCTAGGAGTAAGGCTTTATATTAAGAAAATGATATTTTTAAACGAATGCAGGCATATGTAAGAAAAATACTGAATATTAGGGACCCCACCATGAAGATATAGAACCAGAGAAGTTCCATAAATTGAGGTTGGTGAATGAAATCATCAACCATGGACTACATGCTTAATTACAATATCATAAAGCCAACTGTGATCTGACTAAGTTTTGGATGACATTAATATCCGCAATTTCAGACAACAGTGAATTCCAAGCTACATATATAACATAATCTGAAACAGTTATTGATGAAAAATCCATTATAAAAATGGATATCTACTTCCTAATGTTCTTAAATTATTTTTAATTATTAATGATAACAACTCTATTAACTATGTAATATATTTTTTTATTCTCTCTCTTTTTCTTTGTGTATGTGTGTGTGTCACTGGTTGCACAGATATTCATACTTAAACCCCTTTAGAACTAAAAGTGTTATGTGAAGAGCTTCAATTCTTCAATATCTGCTAGAGTTTGAGGAAGCACTTACCAAAATAACTCCAGCATTAAAATCAATATTGAAGATTACTTTTGGCAAAGCTAAATACTTAATAGTTCTCAAGCATCATACTTAGTTAGTGGAGTTATATCCATGTTCTTAATATGATCAGGTAAAGTTAAACTTCCATTTTAGAAATAGAAAATATATATTTTTTCTTGTAGCACATTTAAACCATTTTGGAAATATTCCATGAGTAAATGGAAAAAATTTGTGCAACACAAGATTTTACTCATTCCTCTCCAATGCTTGCTCAGAATTCATATATTATCTGTGATAGAGGTTAAGCTATATCCTTAATTTATAATAAATTTTTATCAATAGCCATATTCCTGCCTGTATTGTTTAAGTGGTATGTGTTTATTTTTTAATTTCTACAAAGTTTTAAGCTATGAGATTATTATAATATTATGAATCAACTTACATAATTTCATTTCCCTACACAACAAATGTGTAACTATATTATTAGTGTATATGTATTTGTTTCTACTATTTCATATCCTTGATATCTGATAGTATCCTCAGAGTGGTTCTTGGCCAGTTTCTTAAGAAGCTATGCTATTGAGAGTTAAAAGAGCATCTGGTATCCAGAAGGAAAATGAGGAAATACTGTAGAATTACTGTAGGAGTATAATTTCAGTTTGAGAAAAGGAAAATTAACTATAATTTGACAAATGAATAGATAATTATGTTTCACCACAAAATTAAAGTACAAATTCAGTCAGGACTCTAATCTCATATTTCACAAAATAATTCTACTAATCATCCTCAGTTAAATGAAAAGATATGACATTCAGTGGGAATAAATTTCTCCTTCCTTAAGCCAAATACTATCTGTGATATACATACATTTGAATTTTTCTGTCACCAAATGGGCGATTGTAAACAATCATTTACACATTTATAAATGTGTCTCGGCTTTATACATATAATATGTAAATATGATATGTCTAGATGTTGAGATGATTTCTACATGACAAAACATAATCTAGAAATGCTACAAGTTATGAAAAGTTTAATACCAAATTTTGTCTCCAGAAGTATACATCAGAACAAAGCCAAGTGGTCCTTGATATTGAACTGAATTTTATTATAGCCATTCAGTCATCAAAAATCAGAAGATCTTCTACCTCAAGTCTGTGGAGACTAGGTAGAAATACTCCTTGGTCCTATACCAACACTCATTCTAGTTCATAAGCATTATCTTGTGCTTAATGGACTGATTACAAAACTGCAGTCATTACCAAAGATGTTGAAAGCTCTACTGTTCGTATCTCTGTAGAAAATAATGGATTTCATTATTTTATGTGATGAATCTAAATGTCGAGACTTGTTTTCAATTGTACATTTCAAATCACTCTCAATTCTCTATTAATAAATTACATGCTCAGTTATTAGGAACAAGTTATTGGAAGTAAAGTTCTTCATAAATCCAGATTAAAGATAAAATTCATTTTCCACCCATTAGGAAGAAACACCAAATTGATGCCTACTGCATGGCAAGATGTAGTTTAAAATATGTCCTTGCCGCATGAGTTCATTTCATTAATAAGATTGAAAGCCAGGAGGAAAAACATAGTTGGCTAATTATACTTTAATTCATATATTGTAGAGCAATGAACAAATTAGGAGGTGGTGCACACTTCACTGCTGTGTCATTTAACAACCACATAATTCCTGAGGAAGCTCTAATTAAGCACTTTTATCATTGTGGAAACATCACCGACTATGCTCAAACGTGAATGAGGTGGTCTATGCCACACAAATACAGATAGTATAGCTTATTTCTCCTAGAGTCATGATGAACAGGATGACACAAGATTAAATCAAATACAAGAAAAAAATATGAAGAAAACCTGAGAAGACATGGTAAACAGGAGATATGTGAGGCCTCAATTGGCCCATTGTGACATACTGCCTTACCTAATTTTTAATGTATAATATACATTGAGACAATGATTTAAGTCAGGCACTGGTAGCTCACACCTCCAATTCTGGATATGCAGAATAATGGCTCCTCAAATTACAGGGTTGCTGTTCCAAGTCAGCCTGGCAGAAAAGTCCATAAGACTCCATCTCCAAATTAGCTGACAAAAAGCATGGCTGAAGGTATGGTTCAAATGGTAGAGCACCAAGCAACCTGAGCATGTGCTGGGCCCTGATATCAAACCCTAGGAGCACTAAAAAATACACATCATGATTTTAAAAGTGTAGTATAGTTGATGCATACACTGTTACTGTAGGCCTACATAATATTAGCAAATATTATGTATTGTACACAATTTGTTGTGTGCTGTACTTTTATATGACTAGAAGCATAGGATTTTTAATTCCAGAATCACCACAAATTCATAATATATTGCACTACAATGTTAAGATAGCTGTGACGTCACTAGAAAATGGAAAATCTTCAACTACATTATAATGTGAGGAAGCCAGTCTTGCATACCTGGTTTGTCCTAGATGATGGATGATTATTCTGTACACAATTTTATTCTCATTATCCATACTATCTTTTCATATTTTTGTTTACTTTCACTTTCATTCTAACAAATATAATTTATGATAGCCTTTCTGACGTCATGGAAAGGCACTGGTTTTGGAGTGATGGCAAAACCAAAGCTATATTATTGCCATATTAATTAAATCGATTCTCAGGTCCTGGCTAATAATATTATTATTACAATCTAAATGGAATAACTTACATAAAATAGCTTATACAATGTAAGCAGTAAAGACTTCCATTGACTCAATTTCTAATCTGCTTCCTCTACATGACAAAGTTTTATAAGGCTTAGTCTAGATTTCCTTATGGTCTCTCAATATGGTTTTTTTTCTTTAGATGATTTTATGATTGCATAGCTTTGAATCTATTTGAAGAGGATTTCAAAATGTATGCCTTGAGACCAGACTAGTTCAAATCTGTATATTCAATTTGTTGACATTTCCACTTGAGGATTTCCTATTCAAATCCAACTCAGCATGGCTTTGGGTTTTTCTTTTCATCATGTTCAGCTGCATAAATACACCCATGGAAGAAAAGGAATGCTGCATTTACTCAGGACTTGCTATGTTCTAACTGCAATTTTTTTTCTGTTTTTTTATGTGATCATGTCCACTGAAATGTGTACTCAAACATCTTACCAAAAAGATGAGTAAAAATTATAGTGCCGTCTCATAATTATTTGCTAATGTGGCCATAACTAGTCTTAGAAAACTATTTCATCCTAAAATACAAAAATACCTTCATATATTTTTGCTATTTAGACAATCATTTAATAATTTTATTGATCCCAGTTGCATTTCAGGGAAGGTTAAAAAACAATAAAATCCTAAAAGAATAGAGTAAGCATAAAGATTACAAATGTATGACATTATTGGTAATGGAGTATTTTGCTACATATTCTAGGATGTATTTATTCCATTTCATTTACTTTTGCTTGCATTTGCCCTTTAAGAAGTCATTCAATATGATATATTACTTTTCAGTGTGAAGGAACACATCTAGAAGAGAACTGTATAAATTCTAACATACTGGGAAATTAATAAACCATGAAAATCTGACATTACTACAAGTGCGAGGAATTAATTGCATTTAGATGCAGGCTTAATATCAAATTCCAATAAAAATATAGTTATGATTTTTGAGATAGCAATACAATTTCTAAGACAAAATTGTTTCTGTATTCAATGCACATATTATTACTTGTAACATTAATGGTTCTATAAAGTACATATTTTACATATCTACCTATGCTAATCAATGGTAAGCTAACCCACTCAGCTACTAGTCATTAATGTCATAATGAGTCATGTTACCCCAGGTCAGTATCTGCATTTAATTAAGAGAGCTAAAACGAATAAATGAGGAAAATAAAGAAAAATATTTTCGGTAATGATGCTCAACTATAATCCTCATGAAAACAGTAAACAGGAAAAAGTAAGATAAAGAGTTTAATGTCTAAAATCAATGGTTTACCAATGTCTAGTCGGACAGGATATGTTAAAATAACTATAGACAGCTGACCAATATGCAAATGACTGGTTAGAGTATACTGGAAAAGAAAAAAACCTTGGAGTCGTGTGTGAAAGATACTTGCTTTAAATAAATAGATGCTCTAATGTAAAAAAAATAAAAATAAAATCAATGGTTTATTGTTTACTCAAGTTAAAAATGGTGCTTGTTTTGAATCAAGTCACCTGAAATTATGCACTATTTTAGTACACTCTCTGAGGGCTGTGTCTTAAGACCCTACTTAATGCCTGAAATTATAGATAACATTAGATAGATAGACAATAGATAGATAGATATAGATATAGATATAGGTATAGATACAGATATATGATAGGTATTTCCCAAGCATACACGTTTATGATAAAATGTAACTTACAAATTAGGTACACTAAGAGAAGACTTACATTTTATTTTTTAAGTAGCAAATTATATCACTTAGAATAGGTTTCACATTCCTATCTCCAAGCACAAAATTAATTGCTTTTCTGTCTTAACTAAATACTTATTATCTACAGTGGCCATAGCATCTTGCCATGTGAGATTTTAAAAAAAGGAAAATTAGCTTAAAGAAAAACTAGAGGAATGGCTCAAGCAGTACCTTGCATGACTAGCCAGCAAGAGGCCTTGAGTTCAATCCCTAGTAGCTCAAAAAATAACAATAATAACAGAACTGTTCCTTCTTTACAATTTTGCAAACATCTTATCACAGAATAAACAAGCATTCATATTTTGTCCCTCCTTTTAACTTGAGAACGTCAACTTTGCATTTCAAGGAAATCCCCTATGATTTGTTTGGCATGTCTGAATTGCTAGCATGACTACACTGGCACTTTGGGGGTAATTTAGGGAAAACAGGGGTCACCTGAAAACACGCTCTCAGACCACAAAGGCGAGGGTTAATCTACTGCAGAGTGCCTCACATGTCACTCTGAACATAGGGTCAATATTCTAGAAAAAGTGACAATTTCTATTTCAGGCTGGACAATGCAGAATGGCATGATGCTACATCAAATTACTCAGAAGTTTAACTTGTAAATTGTTTATATGTGGATTTTTCTTTCATAGGTCTGGCCTTCAGTTGATCATAAGACCTAGCAGGAAGGAAAGTCAAACTTTGTATGTGGATGGGAGGGGTAATGAAGAAACAAACTATGTTTGCACAGTTACAGAGGGGTTTTAAACAACAATCCCACCAGAGATATAATTCCTTCAATTTATTGTATGTGTGTATATATGTGTGTATCTTCCTATTTATATTTATACACACACATACATATTTTTGGTGGTGGTTATTTTTTTTTCAAATTTTTATTATCAAACTGATGTACAGAGAGGTTACAGTATCATACGTTAGGCATTGGATACATTTCTTGTACTGTTTGTTACCTTGTCCCTCATACCCTCCTCCCTCCTTCCCCTTTCCTTTTCCCCCCATGAGGTGTTCAGTTCACTTACACCAAACAATTTTGCAAGTATTGCTTTTGTAGTTGTTTGTCTTTTTTTATCCTGTGTCTCTCAATTTTGGTATTCCCTTTCAATTTCCTACTTCTAATACCAGTATACACGGTTTCCAATATACTCAGATAAGATTACAGAGATAGTGTATATACAATCACAGGAAGGTGATACAAGAACGTCATCAATAATAGAAGCTACAGATACACATGGGACATTGAAAGTAGTTACAACTGTGATATAACAATCATTTCCATAACATGGAGTTCATTTCACTTAGCATCATCTTATGTGTTCCTAAGGGTATAGCTATTGGGCTCTTGTGACCCTCTGCTATGACTTGCCTAAACCTGTACTAATTATTCCCAATAAGGGAGACCACAGAGTCCATGTTTCTTTGGGTCTGGCTCACTTCACTTAGTATAATTTTTTCCAAGTCCTTCCATTTCCTTACAAATGGGGCAATGTCATTCTTTCTGATAGAGGCATAAAATTCCATTGTGTATATGTACCACATTTTCCTGATCCATTCGTCTACTGAGGGGCATCTGGGTTGCTTCCAGATGCTCGCTATGACAAATTGCACTGCGATGAACACTGTTGTACTGGTGGCTTTACTGTGATTTTGTTTGTGGTCTTTTGGATAGATACGCAAATGTGGGGCTGCTGGGTCATAGGGGAGTTCTATATTTAGCCTTCTGAGGAATCTCCATACTGCTTGCCAGAGTGGCTGAACCAGTTTACATTCCCACCAACAATGAAGTAGGGTTCCCTTTTGGCCACATCCCCTCCAACAATTGTTATTGTTAGTTTTCTTGATATATGACATTCTTACTGGGGTGAGATGGAATCTCAATGTTGTTTTGATTTGCATTTCTTTTATGGCCAGTGATGTAGAGCACTTTTTCATATGTCTCTTGGCCATACTCATTTCCTCATCAGAGAAGTCTCTTTGTAAGTCTTTAGCCTACTTGATAAGGGGGCTATTGGTTCTTTGTGGTTTTGTCTAAACAGACCCATATCCAGTATTGAAATAGAAACGGCAATAAATGATCTCCCATCCAAGAAAAGCCCAGGTCCAGATGGATTCACTGCAGAATTCTACAAGGCCTTCAAAACCGAACTCACAGCAATATTTCTCAAACTCTTCACGGAAATTGAAAGAGAACGTTCACAACCAGACACATTTTATGAAGCCAGTATAACCCTCATCCCAAAACCAGGCAGGGACTCATCACGGAAAGAAGACTATAGACCGATTTCCTTGATGAACATAGATGCAAAAATTCTCAACAAAATTCTGGCCATTTGACTTCAACAGGTCATCAAAAAAATCATACACCACGATCAAACTGGATTCATCCCAGGGATGCAAAGTTGGTTTAATATAACGCAAGTCAATTAATGTAATCCACCACATCAACCGGAGCAAAGTAAAGAACCACATGGTTTTATCTCTGGATGCGGAAAAAGCATTCGACAAAATCCAGCACCCATTTATGCTAAAAGCCCTGGAAAAATTGGGATTCCAGGGAACATTCATGAATATAATCAAGGCAGTTTATGACAAACCAACAGCAAGTAACTCTAAATGCTGAAAAACTAAAGCCATTCCCTTTAAAATCAGGAACAAGGCAGGGATGTCCACTCTCTCCCCTGCTCTTCAACATAGTACTAGCATTCCTAGCCAGAGCAATTAGGCAAGAAGAAAACATAAAGGGGATCCAAATAGGAAAAGATGAAGTTAAACTTTCTCTCTTCGCAGATGACATAATCCTATACCAAAAGAATCCCATAGACTCTACTCCCAAGCTACTAGAGCTGATCCAAAACTTTGGCAAAGTTGCAGGATATAAAATAAACCCTCAAAAATCAACGGCCTTTCTCTATGCTAAGGACCCGAAGACCGAGGCGGAAATCAGGAAAGCAACTCCTTTTGCAATAGCCCCCAAAAACATAAAATACCTAGGAATAACCTTAACCAAAGAAGTGAAAGACCTCTTTGAGGAGAACTTTAAAAGCTTGAAAAATGAAATTAAGTCAGAACTAAGGAAATGGAAAAACCTCCCATGCTCCTGGATTGGGAGGATTAATATAATCAAAATGGCAATATTGCCAACGGCTATCTACAAATTCAATGCAATACCCATTAATATCCCAACACCATTTTTTAATGAAATAGAGGAAGCAATCCAGAAATTCATATGGAACAATAAAAGACCTAGAATAGCAAAAACAATCCTAAACAGAAAGAACAGTGCTGGAGGAATTACAATACCCAACTTCAAGCTGTATTATAAAGCTATAGTAATAAAGACAGCTTGGTATTGACACTGGAACAGACCTGAAGACCAATGGAACAGAATTGAAGACCCAGAAATGAACCCACAGAACTACGCCTACTTAATCTTCGATAAAGGAGCTAAAACAATAGTTTGGAAGAAAGATAGACTCTTTAACAAATGGTGCTGGCAAAACTGGCTCAACACATGCAACAAACTAAAACTAGATCCTTATATATCACCCTGCACCAAAATCAATTCCAAATGGATTAGAGACCTCGAAATCAAAACAGACACCCTGAAAACATTCAAGGAAGGAGTAGGAGAAACACTTGGGCTCCTTGGCGCAGGATGGAACTTCCTTAACAAAGACCCAGAAAGTCTACAAATCAAAGAAAGTTTGGACAAATGGGACTGCATCAAACTGCAGAGCTTCTGCACGACAAAGGACATAACTCGCAAGATAAACAGAAAGCCCACAGACTGGGAGACGATCTTTACCAGCCATTCAACGGACAAAGGCCTCATATCTAAAATATATGCAGAACTAAAAAAATTACCTTCCTCCAAAACAAAACCGCATAGAAGCTTAGTTTTAATTGGAAACTTCCATGAAAAGGAAATGCATTAATTCAATATATGAATTCTATATATCATTTCAATTACCAACTGATTTTCTGAGAAGAAAAGGTTTATGACACTTACTAAAATATATTTTCCAAAAATCCTTGTGTATCCGTTACCGTCCCAATTACCCATCCCAAAGATAATGAGTTAAATAAATTGAATGGGAAAAATAAGAAGAAATCAAATTTTCATATGAATTAACATGTAAGCAGTGATTTGTTTTATATAGACACGGTACTGTCTATTAAATTTACTCAAGGTTTAATTTCAGAATTCATATATTTGTACTTAAAAGTGATACTTTAAATCTAAGCAAAATAAAATTGGTTATGATTTCCTCAATGAGTTGTCAAATATTTGTGAAAAGGGAAACCATCATTAAAGGCAATTTTATGTGAAAAGCAAAGTGATACCACTGAATCGTTGAAATCAATGCAAGTCACTTTTGGCACAAGGCCCTGGCTTTTACAATGGCAGATCCTGCACAGGAATGGGCTCAAAAAAAAAAAATAAAATGGGCTCAAAAAAAAAAAATAAATGGTAAATGGAGGTACACAAAACATATATTTCATATGTTTTCACATATATTTCCAATTCATAGTTTTTTCACATATATTTCTATTCTCTCCAATATTCCTCATGGAAATTTAATAGAGCGTCCCATTTTGTACCATTTTAATGGAGTATCCTATTTTATACCAAATGTGTACATTGCATCTTATATTCATATCTTCTTCCTACCCTATAAAGATATTTCCATATTAAGTCTATCTTTATTTCAGCTTTCCAGAAAGAGAAACATGGAGTGATTCAACAAATAGGAAACAGTTGTGAGATTAAGTATAACTATTGAAACAATAGATGTACATTTTTCTCCAAATAACATTTGGATAATATAAAGCCCTCTATCATTCTTATTTTCCCATTCCTTGCTTGAAAAACTATCTTTCTTTTTTGTTCCATTTTTAAAAAATAAAGGAAGGATAGAAAGGAAAACTAGTACAACTTATGCCATAACTCTTTTTTTTTTTTCAGCTTAGTTCTGAGCCATTATGTTTTTATTGCCCTGGGAGACAAAAAGGAGATAATCACTGCTGTTTTAGCAAATAGCAATCAGTGTAAAGAACAAAACTACTGCGTTCTTTCAGGCTTGCATTTTATATCAATGTACAAAGCCACATTCCTTTATGCTTCATTTAGTTCTTCAATTTTCCTTGTTAAACGTCAAAATTCTGCATAAAAGATAGGCAGCAGAATCATGCATTAACTGTTTAAAATGTTATTGAAGAGACAAGAAGACTTAGAGAGTATATATCAAAGAATCCTATATTTCTCCCTCTTAGAAACAGAACCAAATTCTTGCTATAGAAGTCAGAGAAGAATACCTAAATCTAAAACAAACAAAAAACCAAGTGAAATATAGAATCCAGAGCATAACCTATTCGTTAATTTCACAGTATTTAGAGCCTAGGCCTGTCCCTGAGCTTTTGTGCTCAAGGCTAATGCTCTACCACAACACAATTTCTAGCTTTTTGGTGGGTAATTGGAAATAAGTGTCCCATGGACTTTCCTATCTGGGATGGCTTTGAACTGTTATCCTCAGATCTCAACCTCCTCAGTAGCTATGATTACAAGAATAAGCCACTGGCATCTAACTAACAACATTTTGAAACAACCAATTCTGACTGTTTCCCTGGTTCATATTTAATACAAATATTAATTTAGTACAAATATTTAATGCTAATATTTCATATCAAGATTCATCTTTTATAATGTACTTGAATAAAGAATGATACTTGAAGTTCCAAATAAAAACAAATAAGAAAAATGTAAGCAACTTTCATGTTCTTCAGGTTGCTTCACAGAAACTTTGCAGCATAGAAATATGTTTTCTGAACTATTCTTTCTTCTCATAGTAAGAAAATATCTAGCCTGGAAAATGCCATCTTCTGATGACTTGGTGGTGTGTTCAACATCGGTGCTATCCCTTCAAGAATGGTGACTTCGTATGTGTAGAGTCATCGAAAGGACAAGAACATTTCAACTTTGGCATCTTATATTTATATTCTAATTCAATAAATATTGGCTGCATATCTGCATGTGGCAAGTTCACCAAGGCACAGATGGCAGAAGCAGAATGAACATTATTTTTTTTTCCTAAAGAGACCTGAGACTGGGGATGTACTAAATGCTAAAAAGCCTAAATGCTACCACAGGTGGATCAAAGTTTCAGGGAAGCAGAAGCGAGGTGCTTCATACAGAAGAATGGGATATACCTTACACTTCCCTTTATTCCTACCCTTGCATAAGAACTCTAATTGTACTTGCATCTGTCATTCAATTTGTAGTCGAAAAATTTGTCTTACTTGTATTTGGATCTTTATGTATATGTCATGGGTCTACACATACACAAACACATATACATATATCTGTACACATATTCACATATAAAAATATTTTCAAATAACCATTCATTTCAAACATTATTAAATTAAGAATTTTATAAGAAAATACCTACAACTGACAAGGTAAATAATGATAATAATCTCCAGGGAGAAAGTGAATGAAGAAAAGATGAGAAAGTTAAAAATGCAGCACAGCTTTAGTAAAACTAGGAAAGTCTCTGCGCCACTTCATGAAATACTGCAGAGGACTTGTACCGAAGATTGCAAAGGTCAACACACATAAAACACAGATCCATCTTAAACCACAGCATCAGTGGCTACTCAAGAAAGAATCATCACATCTCCACTGCGACCTGTGGCTATTTCAAGAAGGAATTAGATTCCAGGAGACTTTTATTTTCAGATGGAAAAGTAACATATTATTATGAATGAATACACATAGGATTTGAAAATGAAAACCCAAGACTTCTCATAGTAAAACAGAGAAATTGTATGATTTCCTTAGGTTCCGTGTGATTAAGTAGAGAATTTTAAAGCATATTTGTGGAAACTTTGACAGACTTAAATCTAATTTTAAAGTCAATGTGAGGATTTTTCTGTTGTATCTTGTCTGTGAAACCATCCTCCATTTCACATGAAACATTGGCTTCATGTTGAAGTCATGCAAGTAGGAATACTGTGAAATTTGAGCCCACAAAAATAATCACTTGATGTGAACAATTCCTCTAAATGAGTTAGGCCTCAGAATGAGATCTTTGTGCAGATGAACCATAGAAAGCAACTAATTATATAAAATAGTAAAACTAATCAAGCATGTAAACCAATATTGAAGTTTTATTTATTATAAAGTCATTATTTCTGAAGGGCAAATTTTAAACTCTTTTATTCATTGTAAAAGGGATGTACAGAGGTGTTATAGTTATATAAGTAAGGACATGGCATTTTTAAGTAAAAGAACAAAATTGATAAAGTTTTATTCACCTTCTGAAAACAAAATAATTCAAATAAAGCTAGTAGAGTGTTCATGTAGCTCTTCTTAGCTGGACCATGTCATGGTACATAGAAATCATGGATTTTTAGTAACTAATCTTCAGCTTTATGAAATATATTCTGCTTTATAATTTTCAATGTAGCATCAAATAATATATTTAATAAATGTAATACATTTTTTATGTCTGAGGTTGTTCAAACCAACCTATAGAATTGTTTAAGATTAAAATATACTTGTTTATTCATTAGTCACCATCAGTAGCTATTGGAATGTTGATGAATTTAAACATCTAAAAGTTATCTTTTTAAAAATAATGTTCCTACCTAGAACAAATCATGTTAAGTGAATCTTGTTTGTTTATCTGTCCTTGGAAGAGTAAGGGGTAGCACAGAAATGGAGGAACAAAAGGTAAATAAATGCAACAGTGGTACTCACTGGACACTATGTTGAAAATGAACTATACAACTTGTGGGTGGAGATGGGAGGGAAAATTTGGGAGTGAGGGAAAGGGTAACTGTACACAAAAAAAGTGCACTCATTTCCGAATGTATGTCACTGTAAACCTTCTGTAACATCACCTTTTATGATAACAATTTAAAAAATTAAATAAGTTTAGGTAAATTAAAAAGTAATCTTATTGTTAGGATACACAGGTAGAACTGTAAAAGGGGGGAATATGTGTCTCACACAAAGGGCCAGAAGTAGACTTAGAAAAGTGTAATTTTCATTGAGTTTCCTCCATCTGCCAGGGCATTTTTAAAAATAGATTTGCAATGTTTTCCGAAACAACATATTCATCTTAGAAACGCATGCAAAGTAGGAATATGTTTTTATACTTGTGACATATGTGCATCTTGAAAAGTCATGTTGACACTGATATTTTCCATTAATGCTTCTCATTGTGCTAATAGAAAATATTATTTCAATTGTCATAAAAAATAAAGTAAAATGAATCTGGGGAGGGGGGGCAGACTGGTTTTTACCAACAATCAAAGTAAAAATTCAAAAGAAAGAAAAAGCCAAAATATGGTATCAACCTAGAAGTCTTTCAGTGGATGAATGGATCAAAAATAAATGTACTCATTACCTGATTTATATTAAATGTAATCGCTCTGTACATCACCTTTACAATATAAACAAACAAGCAAACAAACAAATGGGGGTTGGAGGCATGGCTCAGTTGATAGAGCACTAGCCACAATTCATTTGCTAAAACATAACCCTGTAAAAATAACTATGTTTATGACCACTGGATTAGCATAGCCTCAATTCATTTGAATAGATATTCATAGCATTAATTGCCAGAATCAAAGACTTGTATATCTTTTTTCAAAACCAGAAATTTAAGTCCGCAATAGTAAAAAGCTCCTTGGCTCATATTTCATTACCAAGAAAGCTTTTATCTTTTCCTAGTGAAATTAATATGAATATCAGATATATTCATCACTAAGTAGAAAATGATCTAAAAATGAATTTGTAACGAAGGCCAAGACAGGTACAAAGAATAAATTCCTCTTCAATTTTGACTTCTTTCTGCTTTAGTCTGTAGTAGGAAAAGAACTATTTCATCCTTGAAATTGAAAAACAGAAATAGTTCATCATGATAGGATATACTTTGGTTTGTACATTCTTTTTCTATCTCCCAAACTTCTGGAATAATCCTATTTGCTTCATATATTTTCTTATATTTGCCATACTCTACTTCTGGAGCAATCTTATTTTTTCTTTGCTTGATTTGGGGAAGAATTTTATTTTTATTTGTTGCCAAATATCTCTGTCATCACATATATCGTGCTTATAAATTCATATAACTCTCAGGCAGAGCAGGTCTGCTAGTAATTTGCTAAATTTCATATGCATTTGAAGTCATGTAACATTCCTCTTCAAAATATGTTATGATTGAAAACATAAACATAGTAATTCATTTGGTTGATTCCTTCTTTGTTTTTTGGTTGGTTTTCTTACAAATTTATTTTACCAATGTATAGACTTAAACAAGAAATTAAGGGTTCCATAAAATGTAGAAACACGGTAATCAGTCACACCTCACCATATGATGACAAATTTAAGACCGCAGAATCTACCTATATGCATAGTAAATTTTTTTAATTCAATGATAAATCTATTGGTTTGAATTCCATTTGCTTTAAGTCGACATTCCATATTAAATGTATTTGTATTAAATTCTGAGTCTTGAATACAGACATTATTATTTCAAGTGTGAAATTTTCTATTTTCTGCTTTTTCTTCAGTGTCACAGACCATTTTTTGAAGAGAACACAATGAACCTTTTGACACTTTCACACCCTCCATTAATATTTCTGTAACTGTCACCAAAGAGACTGAAGCCATTTTACTCAGCCTCTTTAACTGTTGAGACTTCAAGTGGTGTCTATTGTGTGTTCATTGATCATGTTGAACCAAGCTTATCTAAATTCTGTTCCAGCAATGCTATAGTTTTGTCATAAAATAGATCCCATTTTTTTCTTTTGAAAGTTTTCTATTTATTTCTGATCATGGGGCAGAAAACCATAGCATTTTATTGAGCAAAAAATATTATTTGAATGAATAACTTTCCTGGGAAAAATAATAATGTAAATTAACTGTAATTCATTTTAATAGAACACTGTCTTTCAAGCAGTGAAAGCAATGTGTTTTGATTCTTCTCCTCTGTCACTCAATTCTACTGACACATAATTTTAGAATAGTTGTAACAATCCAGGGTTCCACAGTGTATACATGTAGGCCCTTTATTTAATATCTGTATCTTAAAAGTGATCATTTCTGCCCTATATAATCTTATCATCCCCACTGAAAGTAAATGATAATATGATAAAAGCTATATTTCATTGTCCATTTGTGTTACTGGTAATACCTTACTGTTCCTATTTATTTTAAATACCCATGTGAAAACTAGTGGCCCTCCTTTAGCTCAATATAATTAACTATATAATATTTTAGATTATTAGCAAGTTAAAAAGAATTTACATATTTGCTGGCATGAAATACAATGCCACATTCTAAATCAAGTACTCAGCTGCCCTTCAGAATGAAGCAATGTAGGTGTCATTGGAGTTGAATTGTAACTGCTTACCAGATGGCTAAGTGTCAATTTTTAAAGTAAGTAATGCAAAAGCAGCAAGTATCAATAAGCTTGCAAGCCGGTAATAAACAAGGCTCATATTAAACCCACACAAAATACTTTTAAAAAGCAGCTTTTGCATATAGAATAAAATAATCTAAAAATTGAAGGGCAACTTTATTTCACACTGGATGAACAATTACTTAGGAAGAAAAGTAGACCAGGATTATGACATCAGGGAAGCATCAAATCATTTAGTATTTAGTAAATGTACACACAAGATGAAGTTGAAATAAGATTAAAACCAGGAGCCAAGGGCTAGGCATAGTGCTCATGCCTATAAACCAAGCTAGTTATGGACCACAACTACAGTAGGAAACTTTAGGAGAGCAGTGGAGAAATTGATGTCCTCCTGTCCTTGGCTGAAATGATGATAGCCCTTTCCCATCTATGGCTTCCCAAAATACCATGGAGACGATCTGTTTGAAAGGGCCACACCTCTCACTCCTGAGAAGAACTTATAAAATTACCTTGAGAACCCATTCCTATTACAAAAGACACAAGTCAACAACTTCATTCTTTTAATTACTTGTCAAGCCTGGATGTAATTAGTGCCTATCACTTATGTCCAAATCCTTTGGATAATATTCAGGAACCTCATCCCTACTCGACATAATGAGAAGATGAGAAATGTTGGCTCCGTGAGATCCCAAGAGTAAGAATGGTCTCCGTGTCCCCTAGCTTCCCTCTGCCATGAAGGATTTCTCTGTATAATTTACACAGATTTCTGATAAAGATTTTCCTACCCTGGGTTTCTTTCCTGTGTGAATGCTCTAATGTTTGCCGAATGTTGACTTTGAGATTCTGTCATGTGTCCAGGCATCTGGTACCTGTAGAGATGTGACTTCTGGCTAATTTTTTTTTACATTTATTACAGTCAGTGTACCTCCTGTGTGTGTATTCTCAGATGGACTGATGACTGATTTCTGATTTAAAATCATTGTACCAAAAAAAAAAAGAACCCAGCTATTTGGAAAGTAAAGACTTGGAAGATCAGGGTTCAAAGGCATCCTGGGCCAAAATTTAGGTTAGTTTAGTTAGTGAGATTCCCAATTTCGACAATAAAACTGGAACTAGTAACACAGGCCCATCATCCTAGGTAGGCAGGAAGCAGAGGTAGGAGACTCAAAATCCAGACTGCCAAGACCAAAATGTAATATTCTGTCTGATAAGTAACTAAAGCAAATGAATATATAGGGTAATAACAATATGTCTCAAGTGGTAGAACTCATCAAGAGTGAGATTCTGAGTTCAAACACTTTCACCAGCAAACAAAAAAACCAAACAAACAAGAAATTATGAGCATTTACAGAAAGAATACCAAATAGGTATGAAGAAAAACTGTAAACATTAAGTGACCAGGCCAGAAGAACTAGGATCTGTAATTAAAACAAGAACTGTAGGAATCAAGAAAGTAAAGCTAGGAGCTGGAAAAGATTATTAACTCCAACAAAAGTCCACCTAACCCAGGAAATCCATTTTTCTACTTCTGGCCCAGATTATTTTGAAAATACATTGGAATAAGGAAAGACAGTTAATTTACTGGGTAGAATTTTAGTTGTTATTTGAGAAAGAAGGTACCTTTTAAATAAAATGTCTAGTTACTATTTAAGGCACACTAATGACAAACTCCCTACCTACAAACCATTATACTGCAATCCTTTCAAGTCTATAAATTGAACCAATATTTCCAAATGTCTAAATCCCCAGTTTTCACACACTAAAATGGTTAACTAGTCTTAATGGCAGTTGAAAGAAAGATGTCCCTCACTAATAAGATTAAGGCTCCAGAATTCATTCTGAACAGTTGAGGTTTTATTCCATCTCTCTGTATGGAGGCATTTCTGCTGGTCTTAATGATCCTATATAATATACAGAAATATGAATCATGAGCTTGGGCTCCTTGAAAAAGAAATAGAAATTGAAAAATAGCTTTTGTTACCAGAGAAAACTTAAGTCATGAATTTGGAGAATCATCTACCCACGTCATTAATTATTAATCCTATGACTGAATAAAATGCAGGGCATTCTCATTATCTTAGTATTTATTATCCAAGTTGCTATATTTATGATTCTTTGTAGAGAGCTAAATTCACAATACAATAAAATATTCTCCAGTGAGCTGACTGCTTGTAAAATTAGTTCTCCCTTAAGCACTCTTGAATCAGGCTGAGCTCCAAACACCTCAAACACGGTATTTTAAAAGAAGAGTATTTTAGTCAGGTATCAGTGGCTCATTCCTGAAATCCTAACTATTCAGGAGGCTGAGATCTGAGGATCACAGTGCAAAGCCAGCCCAGGCAGGCAAAGTTCATGAGACTCCAATTAACCACCAGGAATCCGGAAGTGGAGCTGTGGCTCAAGGGGTAGAAGAACTAGCCTTTAGCAAAAGAGCTCAGGGACAGCAACCAGACTCTGAATTCAAACCCACAGGCAACACACACACACACACACACACACACACACACACACACACACACACACACACACACACCCCAAAATGGTAAGAGGTGGTATTTTTACACTGATTGGTAATTATAAAAGGCTTTAAAGAAATCTGAGAAATTCTGGCATATTCTGGCTCTAAAGTTGAAACCTACCATTCTGTTTTGCCCATAATATTATAGCTTTGCTAGAGCTGTAAATACAATCTCAGTGTTTGAAATGGGATGTGGTGCATTCTTTTCATCTTGTATTATTTTAGCAGTTCAGACTTTTCATCACTATTTCTTATAAAATTTTGGTCAACATTCTTACTGATTTCATAGTCAGAGAATTCGTTTCTTATCCCTATTATCATTAGATGTGCCATAATTCTTTATTTTAAAATCTGGAAACATAAGAAAATTGAAGTGATCTATCTATCCAACCACTCATCTTAAATTTAAACAGGAAATGATACGTCAGTGGTGCAGATCTCCTCAGATCAAATTCAACTCTCTCTCTCTCTCTCTCTCTCTCTCTCTCTCTCTCTCTGGTCAAAGACACCTGGGTCAGAAATTTACACAAGGCAGGGGGGGCAAAGCAATAGCTCACAAAAACTAAAGCTTGATTTTGTTGTTTCCGTTGGATTTCTTTTTTAAAAAAGTAAAAAAATTAGAGAATGGTGAAGGAAAAATCGGAGCCCGCTTAGTTGAAGTAGTGACCTTTCACACAAAGGAAGAATAGAAGTTAGCCAGTATGAAAGATCAGAATTCCACCAAAAAGCAAACAATATAGATTCAAGCCAGGAACAAAAGGAGAAAGGATGTATTGAAAGCTCCTCTTTCATTGTGAGGAGAGACAGAAAGAGACAGACTGCGAGAGAGGTCAAAGGAAGAGGATAGAAAGGTAATTCCTGGCCTGAAGGATATAGTTAGTTTTGATTTCTAAGAATAATGCCTGGAACTGTAAGTTTTGAAATCTCTCTGGGTTGAGAAACTGAGATCAAAGGCAGAACAGGAATACATGCAGAATGTCACTTTGGAGGCTACTGAGGACAGCTGATGGAATCTCATGATGGGGCAGTCCATCCAGCAGAGAAACATGGAAGACTCAGTATCTCAATACAGCTACTGGTTTCACAATGAACATGTAATTGGATGATCAGGGCCTTTTCTAAGATAGCTAATATTTGAGTAAATCCTGAAAAATGTGTTTTACCTAAAAAATGTGTTTTTTAATCTGGTAAGAGGGTCACAGGGTATAAAATTCACAAGTAACTATGCAAATCTGTGATGTTTTAGAAGACTTCAAAGAAGAGACATAGACTGTTAAATATATGGAACTAGAAAACCTAATGTGAAAAACCTCTTTCCTTGGAGATTCCTTTGTCATCGTGTTTATACACTTTATTTGACACTTGTCTTTGGCAAAAATAATGTTTAGTATCTATGACTTTAACAAACTCAGAATTCCAAACTTTGAAATAAAAATGGTGAGTTACTATGTTGTCAATGGAACATATACTCCATAAGTATATAAAACAGCTATCATTAAAAATACACAATTCAGGGGCTGGGAATATGGTCTAGTGGCAAGAGTGCTTGCCTCCTATACATGAAGCCCTGGGTTTGATTCCCCAGCACCACATATATAGAAAATGGGCAGAAGTGGCGCTGTGGCTCAAGTGGCAGAGTGCTAGCCTTGAGCAAAAAAGAAGCCAGGGACAGTGCTCAGGCCCTGAGTCCAAGGCCCAAGATTGGCAAAAAAAAAAAAAAAAAAAAAAAAACACAAACAGACACAAAAATATACAATTCATACAAAGGGTCATAGATATGGGAAATGGGCACAGAAGAAAAAACATAAAAAATGCTCTAAACAGGTTTTGTCTTCCTTGTATCTGGATTAATTTTTAGATTTTTTTGGTCTTTAGTATATGCTTGAGTTGGGTAGCCTTTACTTCTAATCAACATGATGATTCACTGGGAAGAAATTCGTGTAAAAGTGTCTGTCCTCAGGATTTTATAGCACTAGAGGTCATTAATTGAGTTAACACTGACTAAATGGAGAACTAAAACCAAACTTTTTCCTTTCTATTGCAATACAGATGAAAATCCATGAATGGGTGCTCCAGTTCAAACAAGTTTCTGAAAATAAATGGTTAAAGGTGGCCCAGTAATCTGCAGTCCGCTCTTTACCTCCTTCCTCCCCCACCCCCACCCCAGGTCCTGGGGCTTAAACTCTGGTCCTAGGTACTGTCCCTGAGCTCCATTTTGTTCAAGATTAGTGCTCTACCACTTGAGTAATAGTGCCACTTCTGGCTTTTTCTGTGATTAAGAGTCTCACAAACTTTCCTGCCTAGGTTGGTTTCAAACAACAATTCTCAGATCTCAGCCTCCTGAGTAGTTAGGATTACAGGTGTGAGCCATCAGTACCCAGGTTGATGTTTACAGAATTCTCTCCAAAACCCTGGGTCAGCAAAGGACATGTAAAGTGTTCTGGCCATATTAAGATGCTGTGACATGCTCTATTCTCTATGCTCTATTATCCAGTGTTATTGAGGGAAACAAACCTTGTCCACCTTCTTTCAAAGAGAAGAAGAAAGTACTTTTCTTTCTTTCTTTCTTTCTTTCTTTCTTTCTTTCTTTCTTTCTTTCTTTTTTTTTTTTTTTTTTTGGCCAGTCCTGGGGCTTGGACTCAGGACCTGAGCACTGTCCCTGGCTTCTTCTTGCTCAAGGCTAGCACTCTGCCACTTGAGCCACAGCGCCACTTCTGGCCATTTTCTGTATATGTGGTGCTGGGGAATCGAACCCAGAGCCTCATACATACGAGACAAGCACTCTTGCCACTAGGCCATATACCCAGCCCCGAAAATATTTTTCTAATAAATTCTTTTTTGTTTGTCCATGTTAACAGGTGTGGAAGAAAATGAGATCAATAACTGGGATACGAGTATACAGTAGATTTAACAAATCATTCCAGTTTAATGTTGTTTTTTTTTTCCTTTCTAAAATTAGGAGGAAAAATAGTTCTTTGTGGCACATTAATCATATAGCCATAAAACTTGATCAAGTATTCAGTTTTAAATTTATATGGTAGTCATTTGCCATTTGAGAAATTTTAAACTGCCAGTAATTAATGATGTGAAACATAGGAAAACCTCATTAGATTTTAATCATCCACTTGCTGTCTAATATCAGCAAGCAGCTTCCTGTTATGAGTTTCTTATATTGTCTACTTTGTGAAAGTAAAATCCCATTCATTTTAAGATGCTTCTTACCTTGTCCCTTATTCCAAGGAAATGATAATAAAAACATGTGCACAGAGCTAAATATAATGAAGCGATTTTCTGTTTGATTTTATTGTTTTAGCTAAAGAAGTTATTCCTCTTAAAACATATCACTTACAAAATGACAAAATGGAAAAAAAAAGCAGCTTATTTGCTTGGTGTTCCTGCACTACTCCATTCGAAGAGGATTTTCACCCTGTCTGTGAGATTATTTTCATAATTAAGTGTTTATTATGCAATAGAAATAATACCCTTAGGAGACAAAAGGAATAGAAACATGTAATTCATTGCATCTTATTTGTCTAATATTGACTCTTACCATCCACATGAGTAAGTTAGTCATTACATTATTCAGTTAAACCAATTTATGGGGAATGAAGTAAGAAAAATAAAACGTGTTAAAACACAAGAAAAAATACTTAGATTTACACATTGAATGTGACAGATTTCAGCTTGAAAGACATTAGGGCTAATAAGTTGTCATAAACAGAATATTTCTAAATCAACGATTTTTCGAGTTTTTATAATTCCTGTTTTTATTTTTTATTGTTATTATAAACGTGATATACAGAAAGGTTACTGTTTCATAGGTAAGTAGTGAATACACTACATTTTTTATTGGACAATGTCACCCCTTCTCTGCTCTCTCCCAGTTTTTCCCTCCTGTCTCCACTCATGTGTTGTATAGTTCATTTTTGACATAGTGTCTAGTGAGTAGCACTTCTACCTTTGTTTTCTCTCTCTCTCTCTCTCTCTCTCTCTTTGTCTCTGTCTCTCTCTCGCGCGCGCGCGCTGCTCTTTTTATCTCTTCAGTATGGTGTTGAGGTTTAAACTCAGGAGGCCTGAACACTGTCTTGTAGTATTTTTGTCTTTTTTTGTCAAATGACTATTTAAAATTAAGAAAATATATTGCATTTGCCAATACTTAATTTTCATTGGTTATTTTATTTTCATAATTCAAAGAAATGCCCAAAGAACAACCTACAATAACAAAGTAAGAGATTATGAAATCTTAGAAAATGCTAGACATGGGGCTGTGGCTCAAGTGGTAGAGTGCTAGCCTTGAGCAAAAGAAAATGCCAATATTTATGTCTTCATTGTAAAGGAAGTTGTAGTGAACATAGAGATCAAATGATTTATTAAGGGTCAAACATACTCTATGAAGAAAGAGCTGGAACCATGGTTCTAATGCATATGTTTTATGTACTAGCAGTTTATAACATGGCTAATTTCTTGACATCTCACTTAAGAACAAATCATTGATTATTCCAATAAAGTATCATTACTTAGCTAACTCTGAAATATTTTTGTACAAGTTATTTTACATCTTATGCAATCCATATTTATGAGAAATTCCCAAACTGCAGTATAGTTTCTTTTTTGAACAATCAACCATCCTAATATAAACTGAGGGAATAAAATGAACATAAAAATCTCTAACAAGAGTTAAGTAATGTCAGCCCCAAGGTGAAATCATAACTGGAATAGAATAAAATAACTGTAGAATAAACTATGCAGAGTAATGCATAGTAATAATAATAATAATAGCTATAAAACACAACAATCTAATCTAATCTAAGAAGATTAGAAAATACTCTATAGCTGTTGTAGCTAAGAACATGAAATTGCATTATATCTTAATTATCTTAGACTAAATACAGAACTTTTAAAGAAAAATATATATTAACTTAGTTATAATTATATTACAATGCACTTGATCTGGCTCTGAAGAGATTCTCTAGATTGTAAGGAATTTGAATTAGCACTGAGATCCACAACCTCTATAATGCTTAAATCATTCTGTTAGTCCTGCAAGAGTCACATGATATTTTTAATTAAGTTATTGTTATTAAAAATACCAAATAGTATCAGTTCTCTTTGTATTTAACTTTCCTGTAAGCCCTCATTATTATTCTTAAATTCCACAAAACTATGTCATTAGTTTCTGTCCCAAATTACAGGGAAAATACTAACTGAATTCTGCTAAAAAATAAAAAGTTATAATGATACATGTAAATTCTTTTAATAATATTCTATTTGCATATTCTATTCACTGTACTATGATACCAAATAAAGCTCCATGACATTTTAAATGGATAGATTGAGATGCACGCTAGTTATTTTTCTATCATATATTTCTCACTATATATACACATATGCATTACAGAACGTATAATTTAAGCCTTCTTGATATAAGCTGAATAAAAAAAATTTATTACCAAACAAGAGAATAAAAGAAAATGATAAAGTAACCAAAAAACTTCAAAAAGATATCGAGCTAAATAACTGACTGAGTAGGATCAAAGCATTAAAACTCAAGTTTTCTTCCTGGCTTACTTGAATAGAAATTTATGCATGAGTTAAAAGCTACTGATTAAGATGTCATGATTTACAGAAAAGAACTGCTTACTTAAGTTCTGTCTATTCTTTTGATTTTCAAATACTAATCATCTTGAGCATTATTGGTTTATAATGACACCCACAATTTCAGTTGTAAAAGCCTAAGAAGTGAAAAATAAATAAATAAATCATTGCCTAACTGTGTCAGATTCAAAATACTGTAATGAAAGTAACTGAAAAGAAAATGTGACTCATTCTTTTCACTAAGGATCTTTTGCTCAATTTGGCCTCTGTGTGCCCTTGATTTCTGAGTTTTAACTTGGGGATGATAAAATATTTTAGGGAGGACTAAGTGAGTTCATGTGTGTAAAAGTTCAGATAGAGCATGGCGCCTAATACACACTAGGTATTACTGAGCAAAGCAAATAGTTTAAAATACCGTGTTTCTATTCAGCAAAGAATAATGTAACACATGCAATGTACACGATTTATATTGAGCACAAAATTTCATAGAATATAAATTATAATACACATCTTTCTATCTATTGATAGAAAATATCTGTTCTCAAAAGACGCCTATCCTTACCTAGATGTACATGAGAACGCATCTCGACCAATAAAACACTGGACTCGGCGGCATATGACTGCCATCCAGCTATATGAAAATATAAATAGTAGGATTGCAGTTCAAGCTGACCTGGGCAATAAAAATGAGATCCCCATAGGAAAAATAATGAAAGCCAAAAGGTCTGAAGATGTAGCTCAAGTGGGAGATTGCCTGCCAGACAAGTACAAAGCCCTGATTGCAAAACTCAGTATTGCCCAAAATAAGTTAATTAATGACACAAAACAAACAAAACCTATACTTAGTGTCTGGTGAACAACCATGAAGAATGTAGGCAATTGTAATTCCGTCCAGTAGTTTCTGAAATAGAAGTGTTCAAATGCTATATGAATATAACTGGGAATCAATTAGGCTACAAGAATCCTGATTTTGCTATCAATCACAGAGATACTTCAATCAAAAGAGTTCTGAGTATATTAATATTTAATACTGCACCTGTAATAAAGCATACGAAGATATGTAAGCCCTTTCACATTTTAAATGTTAGTTTTTAGGCTTTTATTCATGTGGCTTCTTTGTATTAATAGTGTTTGTTTACAAGCATTAGAACTAAGGTTAAAGAAACAGGGCCTTGGGGCTGAGAATATGGCCTAGTGGTAAAGTGCTCGCCTTGCATACATGAAGCCTTGGGTTCGATTCCTCAGCACCACATATATAAAGGGAAACCGGAAGTGGTGCTGTGACTCAAGTGGTAGAGTGCTAGCCTTGAGCAAAAAGAAGCCAGAGACAGTGCTCAGGCCCTGAGTTCAAGCCCCAGGACTGGCAAAAAAAAAAAAAAAAGACACAGGGCCTTGTCCTATCTAAAGTCTAGTTTGGTTTTCAGACTCCTCCTTGCTAGAATGAACTTTCAACCCTATGCAATAATATTTACAATTTGGAGCTCCATGGGACATCTTCAAATATCAATCCTTCAATATCTAGAGGATAATGTTGAAATGTACTTGGATCTCTTCGAATTAAAGTAACACTATGATTATAGTGTTTAGTAACAACATCATCATTGTATGTAAAGCCAAAACAGCTACAGAAACAAATGGAATGGAAGAAACTATCTAGAGTGAAAGGCCCTGAGTTCACATTCCAATACTGGCACACATACAAAGAACAAATAATCATGTATTTGTTTAGGTATATTTGAAGAAATAAATAAAACCCCACATTCCATAAGCAACATATATTTTGACAGACCTAACCTCGGTCTCATCCATCTTCATTGCACAGGGATATTAAATCTGTTATTATTGCAATGTTCCTTCTTTTTGTGCCCTGAACTATTGTAATTCACATTCCAAAACTGTAGACTTTAAGCAGTCACACACACACACACACACACACACACACACACACACTACTGTCCTTATTTTATGCAGGAGCATATTGATTTCAATAAGATTTATCTCTGTTCCATGTCTTCTATTTGCTAAGTAGAGATGAAATGTCAGATTTCTGGTAGTCATTCTTCCTTCAGGGGAGAAAAATAGGAAATTAATACTTGGCAATATAGCTATTGTCCAAAGACATGCTATTGTCTAAATGGAAGACTGTACTAAAATGAAATATCTCAGTTAGATAAAAAGAGAATGTCTCCATAGCATAATGTGATATGTGTGTGCATATATATATATATGTACATATACATAATTGTCCACATGCCTTTGCTCATGCATTCAAGCTGCTTTTCCAGTCTTGGGAATGCACCTGCCATCTTTCACAGTGATACGATAAATTTGTATTTGTATTACACTATCAGGAGTACTTCAGGCATCTTATCAGGTTGTCCCAACTCGTCTGAAAAGCAGCACTTCTGTGTTCTGCGCACAAAGAAAGATTGTCAAACCAGATGCAAATCTTACAATAGGATTTCTTGACTTGACAGGTTGACTCCTCAAGGGACCAGATATTATGATTCACTGAGGAGCAATAAACTGAAGAAAGGCAGAATAACTATGCTATCAATCAAGGACAGCAGTTTTTCTATGATATTTTTTTCCTGTTTGTCTCAAGATCCACTGGTTTTCTAAGCAATATATAATATCTGAAAATAGCCAACTTTCTTTATGTTTTTAATTCTATAAACCAGCAAATGATGACACCTATCTTTCAGTATAAGGAGACAGAGATGATAGAAAATGTGGAAAGCTAATAACTAATCCATTCACAAGTGACATCAGTTGAGAGAGCTTAACTGACCCAAAGTTAACCAGCTTCCTTTTCCTTCCTGCCTCAGATTTCTTCCTGTGCACTCAGGGTCTCAAAGGCATAAAGGTGAATTCTTCCGCTACCTCTTTGGGTTCTGTCCAGCACGAGAGTGACCATCTGTTCCTCTTTAGTCCATAGGCTGCAGATGGTACAAGGAAGAGGGGAGGATGCAGGGTAGCTTAGCAGGAAGCTCTGGACACAGGGATTGGTGGAGGAATAGAAATGAATCTTTGTCCCATTTGAACTTTTATCATGAGTAAGAGGGGGCATCTAGGAAATGAACAAAAACATGGGTACATTTTCCTGACCTTCATGGGTATATTCAGACTCCTTCCCATACAGCCCCACAACCAGACATACCTAAACACTACTGCCATTTTCATAGCTACGATTGTTGTGTGTCTAGTTAAAATTAACTGGTTCGGCCATCTCTCTCATTCAAGGCTTGAGTGTCAGCACTCACAGATCAACACAAAATTCTCATTTCGAAGCACAAGTGTGAAAGTCACAAGTACTTTATAATTGTCTATTTTTTGTGGATTACCTTTCACAGTTGGATATCTTCCTGAAAGTATAAATACACTTGTGTCCCTGAAATTGGTAAGAAGGTAGTTGGAAAACCACTAATCATATAATTCTTGAGTATGTCCCCAATGCAACTACTGAGTTTATGGTACAGCATTGGAGAAAGTACTTAACTTTTGTAAATTTAGTGTACACATCATTTATCCAGATAAAACTTAAGGGTAGTTTGGACTTTTAGCCAGTGTGATTTAAGTTCTTTTTAAGAGTAAATTAGGTTGCTGTTAGTGATTTGTTAAAAATAAGACTTTTGTACTAAATAATAGCTGCAGTGACCTTTCAGGAGAAGCTCCCTGCCCCTTCATCATGCCGACACGAAACACCACAAGGAGGTGGTAGCACCCGAAATGAATGCCAGCATGGTTAGGTAAGGCTTCATCTCCACAAACAGAACCCATAAATCAAATCGCACAGCCATCCTGAATTTCCATGTGTGAAGTAAAGTGCAAGTATTTTTTTAACAAAGAAATATGGAAAGCCATAGAAAAAGCAATATAATGACCTATTTATCTGTACACCTTTCTGTTTCTAAGTTTGCCATGGCCGTAAAAACCCTTCATGTCAGACAGAGTCACAATACGGGCAAAGAACTTACATAGATTTCAACAAACTTTTTCTACTAAGAAACCACAACAGAGCATGTAAAAACTACTCATGGAAAGTCTTTCATTCCCTCCAGAGTTTGACGTTGATGTGCATTTTATGAGGTGCTCATTTGCATTCGATTGACTGAATGTGAGATGTGAGAAAAAAAAAATCAAGAAAAACATTAAATTATGGTAGCTTCAGAAGTGAAAAGTCTTTCTTCTGCCAAGGGTTCCTGCATATTAATAATCTTAATAATCTCCTTGGAAGCCCACCTGTGGTTGCCTTAGCACGTCCAGATGAGACAATTTCTCAGGCCTTTTATGGCCCTCACAGCCGGACATTCCCTACCCTTGCCGATAGAATTCAGATTTCAAATCTAAAAATAGAGACTTTAAGACAAATTGAGATGGCTGTAAGTTTGGTTTTAGATATATTTTTGGTGATTCTAGTGGAAAGATTAGGTCAATATGTCTGATAACTACTTTCATGGTTAGGCTTGCATCTCTTCACACGGGTGTCCAAATGCATCTATAATGTTGATAGTTGAAGCTACAGCAGGAACAACAGCACAGACTCTTCATGACTTACTCCATTTCAGCTTATCACCAACACACTTCACATAACCCTGACAATAAGCCTGGCAACACCAAGTCAATTAACATACAAGAAAAATAAAGCACAAAAAACTTAAAGAAACATCCACAATACCCAAGTAATGGGTTTCAATATTGGGAACTTTAATCTCTAACTCCTCAAAGCAAAGACTATCTATGAAATTATCTATGAAGTAAGAAGGAGAACGTTTAAGGGAGAGAGTAAAATCTAAATACAGAAAAGCCTCAAACTTAACTATGGTAACAGAAGGAAGAATAAATTCTGTTCACTCTATGCATGTCAAAATACAAAATACTTATAGATGAGTCTAAAAACTGGAAGAAAAGACCTGTAAGTAGCCACCAGTTTTAGTAAGTGACTGCAAAATAATCTAAAATAATTAATTTAAGGTCCCTGTTATATATACATAGCTAACATGTAAAATCACAAGCACAATGCAGGAAAATACATTTGTACACTCTAATAGCAAATATGAGATGTAATTTTCTTCCTATTAGGCAAAAGAGGCTATTGGAACCTAGAATTTAGACTATATTAAAAGCAGTTCAATTGTTTTCACTTCTTACATCGTATTAAAACTGAATTACAATCATTACTTCACAAAGTACTTAGAATTTCTTTCCTCTATAATGAGAATATTAACACTGAATATCTTCATGCAATCAAATATATACATTGCTCCATTTGATTCAATATCATTGAACAGAAATAACACTAATGGATTTTCTAATTGATTTCAGAAAGAATATCAAGCACGGATCATATTCTGGGTAAAACTGCCTTTTATGAGATTATTATCCAGTAGGAAAATATGCAAGGAGCAAACAATTTAGAACATAATGTAATAAAAACAATAAATAAAACACCAGATGTGTCCTGGTAGTTAAGGTAGTGGTCAGATAACAAGGAACATCACAAAGAACATGCACCTTGCTATCTACTATCTCTGGAAAATTAGTATCAGGTTTTGCATTTCTATCCAGTTAATTCCAGTTTACTTAAAATTTTGTGTCCATGTATATGACAGTTGGTACCACAAATTTAATTCTTATCAATCATTATAGGAAAAAGAATCTATGACTTGCTTAAGGTCAAGTTTGAATTTGACTCTATAGAATTTAAGTGATTAAAAGAAATATAATAGGTACCTTTGTGATTTAAAACATTTTATTGAGCATAGGTATACACACAGAATAACACAGGGATGTCTTCCAAGTTTACAACTTGCTATATTTTCACGAAATGAACACATTCCCAGCAAGCAGCACCAGAGGAAGAAATGCAATTTTGGAAATTAGAAAGACTAATGGAAGATGTAAACTTGCCCCAAGTATGTCATATGCATGTACAGAAAGACTCCAATGAAACTTTTTTCTGCAATTATTATTGTGCTGATAAATGAGATACAAGAAATACATTGGTGCCTGGGAATGTGGCTCAGTGGTAGAGTGCTTGACTCATATACATGAAACTCTGGGTTTGATTCCTCCACACCACATATATAGAAAAAGCCAGAAGTGACGTTGTGGCTCAATTGGCAGAGTGCTAGCCTTGAGCAAGACAGAAGCCAGGGCCAGTGCTCAGGCCCTGAGTTTAAGCCTCAGGACTGGCAAAAAATAAATTAAATTTAAAAATATATATATTGCCATCTATCACAAATTTCTCTTGTGGTTATTTCCATGCAACTACACTTAAGCTATCATGTATTCAAATAGCGTGAAGTATTAGTTTGTTATAATTTAATAGTAATATTTCAAGTTGGGCACTACGTTCATGCCTATAATCCTAACTATCCAGAAAGGCTGAAATCTAAAGATTGCAGTTTGAATACAGCCCAGGCAGAAAAGTCCCTTAAACCTCTTATCTCCAATTCAATACCAAAAAGCCAAAGTGGAACTGTGGCTCAAGTAGTAGAGTACTAGTCTTAAGCATAAAAAATCAATAACTGCTCAACACCTGAGTTCAAGCCTCAGGACCAGCAAATAACAACAACTTACATCTTTTATTAAATGCAAAAGGCATAGGCTAAGATGTTTATATTAAAATAAACTAATGCTATTTTAGAACTGTGAAGCCTACAAACTATGAAATAAGAAACCCAGAAACATGGACTCCCAGTCATAGGGTAGAAGAAGTAACTTCTCCAGATCCCTAAGGTGAGATAACAAAATGAAATTTACATAAAATGTGGTTCAAATACACAAAGTTAGAGGAATACAGTGATTTATTCAGACTATGGAGTAGTTTGCTTTCATAAGTTAGTATATGCAATTCTTTTCTATTTTACCCATTTCCTCCAATCTGACAGCATTCATAATCAATCACAGTTTCTGAGCAATGCCATGACCCATCAACTCAAGGGTTTCCAGGCCTGAAGCATTGCTGAGCAACTTACTGTTTGGAAGGCTCAGGAAGTTTTGGTTCTTCTCTTTTCATCACTTCCGTCATGGGCTCCATTGGTGTGAGACCCACAGCAGCACATGACATAAGAACAGAGTGGTAGGAATCCTCCTGGCACACTGTTTTATAAAAAGAGAGTTGTAAATGTCAAAATTATTTATCATTTACTAGTCTCTCCCTTTTCCCCTTTTGATATTTTCAGCCCAATAAAAAGAGACAATTTACCTAAAACATTATCATTAAACTATCCTTAAGTATCATTTTCCAACACCCTTTCCACTCACTAGCTGCATGACCTTGAGAAGTTTTTCTTTCATCTGGAGTCCATAAAGGAAAAGTTGTTGCCAGCATTTTAAAAGCCAAAGTTCAGTGAAATAAAACACAAGGAAATACTGATAGATATTTATGTTCTCACCATATTCTGGGAGGCAATATACTTTAAAACCTGTGTTCATGCTTAAAACACAAACCAAAACTTTACAATGGCCATGATATAATCTGCTCTGTGTATAAGTTGGATGTTTATTAGTGCCTTTCTATCACACAGATGTATAAATTACTCTGAGAAAATGTGACTATTCCTAATTTCCTAATTAATGAAAAATGTGTTCTCCATTCAAATAAACTTTCATAATGTAGATCAAAGGGAAAGCTCACTATAACAAGAGGTTTTTTTTTTAATTACTTGCAGTTATTTCTTTTTTCTTTCCTTTTGTTTCCTTTGGTTTATTCCCTGCTGTCATTGTTTTGTTTTGTTTTGTTTTGTTTGTTTGTTTTTTCTGTCCCCTTTGTCTTGTATATAAGGTTTTTTGTGTTGTTTTTTTTTATTTGGGGAAGGGAAGGGGTATTACAGAAATGAGGGAACAAAGGGTAAACCAGTTCAACACTGAAACTCAATAGACACTACATTGGAAATAAACTTTACAACTTCGGGGTTGGGGGGCATAGAGGATAAGAATGGAAGAAAATGAGGAAGGGGTAACACTGTTCAAAAGGAAATGTACTCATTACCTTAATTATGTAACTGTAACCCCCTCTATATATCACTTTTACAATAAAATTTAAATTTAAAAAATAAAAACTAAAAGGTATTGTGCTACATGAAGAAAGAATCTAACTTTTCATTGTTCCAGAGCACTTAACTGAAGAAGATGAGTGCCAGGGGGAAATCAGAAAAACCTGTATCTGAAAGTAGTATCTAGTTGATCGGGACACAACACCTTACAACAGGAGCTAGAAGCTTGGGTTATTTGACAACAGGAGAGTCAATTTTTTTTATCATTATTAGTATCATCTTTCTGACTTATTTCCTCCATACCACTTTGAAAATGCAAAACATACTTGTTACATTATTTTAACAATGAATTCATGAGACAAAAAAAAGCAAAAAGTTCAGCAACTAAATAAAATATCTTTGATGCCACTAACTGGAAGACAAGAATAAAATCTTAGTGTTTGGATTTTTACGTCTCATGTCATGCTGAGTCTTGAAAGAAGCATTCAGGAGAGCGCAGCAGTGATGGAAAATGACTTTCCATAACCATATGTTGTTCTAAAGACACGTGACAATGCCCCATTACCCAATGTTCTGCCGCAAGAGTTGAGTGATTCAAATAGAGCATTTTTACCCAAAGATGTGGTTAATTCAGGTGCCATTTGATTTACAAAACAAGAAAATTAAATAAATATACACCAAAATATAGCCATTGAAACATACGAGGTGAATAGATTTATTCAGTACTGACATTAGTCCCCAACTGGTAGAATTCCTTGAAATTTCTTGGAATTCCTTCAGGTAAATCATTTTGTAGATTTAATCTAATTAAATTTCACTTTGTTTTCAGAAAGCTCTTCCCTTTCATCCACCAAAATACATTTTTGCCTGGGCATTAATTATAAGGGAGTAATGCAATTGGGTTTTGTAAAAGGATTTAAGTGATGCTACTTATTGCACAAGACCCCCCCACACACACACACACAAAATACAATGTATTTACATACTACTGAGGGCTTTTACCACTTAACTTTTAACCTTTGTGATTGGATAAGAATGGCAAGTTTAGGCCCATCCAAAAATAAAGGAACTCTGGTTGTGACAAGAATGACCTCTATGTTTTCTTAATTATGTCAAACTAAAATGGTTCACTATTTTGACTGAAGCCAGCAAAACCTCTGCCTTTAGGGAAAGCAGAGTGAAATAAGTAGCAACTTTCAACTACTGATTACTCCATCATTTAACTGTATTTGTAAAGATAGTTTTAAAAATATATAGAAAAATTCCATTCACTTCTAAAATTAAAAAAATTAAGTAGATAGGTGGGCAGCAATTAACAATCTTACAGACTTACAAAATTAACAAACTTACAAAAAAATAGTTTTAGAATACCAGTGTCAGGCATGGCATAGTCAAGCTCATTTGCAGCACCTATGGATTTAAAAATTGACACTTTTTTAAACTATTATTTCCCCTCATAAATTCACATGCCAAATTTCCTCTTCTTCAGAAAGAATGTGTGCTGTAAACGTATTGAGGGGAATACACAAAATTCTACTAAAAGCCTGTGTTACTAGGCAAGGCCACAGCAAAGGTGACTGAAAACATTAGCACCCTCATTTACTCTAGGTAGATAGGACCTTTGAGATCACAGACTGGATCTGTATGGATACGAAGTCTGATGTCAACAACTATTAGTTCATAGAACAAAAAAAAGTTCCCATCTGAACAAAATGGCATTTGATCATGGGATTATACGAATAATAATTTAAAAGAGAAGAAAAGTATCTAATAGTGACAAGAATTTTCTAATCTAAGATGTGGTGTGATGGGGACATTCCTGTAGACCCAAGTTCTTGGGAGATGGAATGGGAGGGGATAGCCCAGGGAAAATGTGTTCACTGAAACATAAACTAAAATGATAGGCTTGCACCTATAATCCTAGCTATTTGGGAGGCTGAGAGCTGAGCTTTGTTATTCAAATCCACTCCTGTGGGAAAGTCTTGAAACTATCACCAATTAACCCCTAAAAGCCAGAATTAGAACTGTCAGCACCAGAGTTCAAGCCCCAGGGCATGCACTAAAGGAAGTGGAGGATGAAGAGGAGAAGGAAGAGGAAGGAAGAGAAGGAAGACAGCACATGGAAGGTGTAACATATACAATAAAAAATAATTCCAGTTTGGAAAATCTTAGATTCATTGCTCTTTTCATCAAACATGTATCATCAACACTTGTTCTGGAAGACATTTTCCACATTGTGCAAGCAAAAGCAACAAGGAACTCTTCGCGCCAGAAAAGCCAGCCCTGGCCACACGTGATAATCTCAAGGAGGATGTGTGCAAACACCTGTGACTTGGCTTCAGTTCTGAAGATAATGATTTAATGGAAAACGGAGAATAGACAGGCAAGTACCAAGAATTTTCTCTCAGGAAGTATGAGTTTGCATTGTTTTCCTATGGTTTCCCTAGAGAATGACTGGCAAGTGTAATAGTTACAGATACATAACTTTGCACGTAGTTGTTACTGGTTGCTGCTGATTTTCTTCCTTCTGTTCCATGTGCTGATGAACATAACTGACAAAAATACATTTGTGTAGAGCATAAATCTGTATCAACTAAACATTTTGTACCCAAATTTTCAACTTAGTCTTCCACCCTGCCATGTAGGCCAAAGTCCTAGAAATAGAATGGTAGTGTTGTTTTCCAGCATCTATACATCCCATCACCAAGTGGGTTTCGTTATTGATGGTGATTGCCCAACAGGAACTTTGCTGTCTACTTTGTGAGGCATACTTTTGTTTGCTTCTATTGTTCTCTTTGATCCAGATGTTATATTTCATAATATTTATTAAAATTTATATTTTATATATTAGATAGCTATGTAATATATATTTATATATTTTATACATTATATTTACACTGTATTTTATATAATTATATTTATTAATTTATTTATGTATTTAATAATACCTCTTCTTGATTCCTTGAGGGCAGAGGTAAACTAATGACACTAATTTTCATTTCATGGAATTTTGTGCTACATATAGAATTAGGAAAAATTGAAAAAGAAAGAAACATTACCTATTATGAGAAATGTACAACAAGATGTATTACCATGACAAGAGTTTGTTGGGAAATATTTGATTCATATTTAGCCAAATTTATGAGTCATGGTCAATTTGGAAATAAGGCCATCAAGTAATACATGTACAATTCGGAACAATTTTGTGCTAACTACTATGATATTTGAGTATTAGTGTTTTTAGTATAAATATCTGGGGACAAAATTTTCAACTAAATATAGCTGAGAGACAAATTGTTCCTTAAACTTATCTTCTATGGGAACAGATTTTGAAATAAAATGTATCATTCTCTATAGTTGTGTTCCCATTAGTACAATATAAATAACTTTTCAACTTTGGTTGTTGTTAAAATAAAATGAATTAATGTGTGTACAGTGTTTAAAAGAATATCAGGGAAAATGAGCTTTTAGTTATAACTGACCATTAGTTATAACTGACTTTGATGGTTTTGTTTGGTGCAGACATCATCTTAGAGTTTATATAGTGCAATATAAACACTAATGAGGTATCTTCTCTGTTTGACTCATGTCCAAAAACTTAATGGAGATTATTATAGACAGTCTGGATGGCCTGAAGTTACCAGGTGAAAAGCGCAAGAGCAGTTAAGGATTTCTGATAAAGGTAAAATACATTGTAGCTGGATACCAGTGGCTCATGCCTGTAATCCCCTCAGGAGGTTGAGATCTGAGCATCCAGGCTGGAAGCCAATCTGGGAAGACAAATCCAAGAGACTCTTTGCTCCAGTTAATGAGACAAAAACCGGGAGGTGGAGGTGTGGTTCAAGTGGTAGAACACCAGCCTTGAGCAAAATAGCTAAGTTAGAAAGTAAGGTCATAATTTCATAATGCTCCGGTACTGGTGCATGTGCATGCACACTTGCATACACACACGCACACACATGCACAAACACCTATCATACAAAATCAGGCACAAATACTCATGCAGCGGTAGCAGTCATTGAACTACTCTATGACTGATGAAGATAAATCATTTGCCATGTGGTAACTTCAAGCATGGCGGGCCCGTGCCTTAAAATGCCCTCACAAGTCAGCAGTAGTCAACACTAGGGCTACTGCCAGTAGCCCTAGTGTTGACTACTGCTATATTCATTCCTGTTATTCATCACAAGTACCACACACAAAGCTGAACCCAATTACATTTATAAAACTGAATGAGAAATTGAGGAAAAAGGAAGTGGAGAAGCAGAGAGAAGAGAAGATGCTAGCCAGGCATAATAAAGTGGGTGCTAAAAGGCAAAGAGATGTGGGGCCCTGCCATATATTTTGATAAATACCTATATTGAATATGGTTGGGGTCTACATGTGATCCAAAAAATGAGGAGGAAGGAATGAGCTTGGAGATAGGGTAGTGTCAGTACTGTAAGAATTTCTGAGCAACTCTAAACCCTCAGTGTTTATTTGGTCTAGATAATAAAAGGAAGTGCTATCAAAGAAGTAACATGATTAGCTTTGTTCTTTTAGCAAATAACCTGGGTAATGCAAGAGTGCAGGAACAAGACTGGGTGATAGCTGACAACACTACCAAAGTAAAGAGGCAGGACATAGTGAGGGCTTCCCAACACACTGAACGTGACAGGTCAGAGAAAAGGAGAGCAAAGCTGCTTACACAGCATTCGAAAACGTTCACACGTCTATGTCAAATTCATAGTCTCATTATACATCTTATTGTTCTCTTTATTAGCATGAAAACTATGGCTCAGTATATTAGAAACACAGAAAGCAGAGAGAAATGTATCAGGATGAAAGAAAAACTGCTGAAGGAAGGAAATGACGTCCTTCAGGTATATTAGGAAGCCTTTTAAAATTTAAAACTATTTTGTACCACCGTGTTGTTGAAAAATGGTATAATCTTGAATTGATTTTAATGAAAGAAGTCAAGAAACTACAGCAATTAATATTGTGAAGTAACTGATTATAAAGAAAAGAATACAAAGGTACACATGAAAAGAATTATATCCTGAAAAGGGGCAAAAATTATAAAATATAAGAGGCAGCATTAAGTTTAGTCTAGCTGATCTAAAAGTACCCAAATTATGGAACTTTTCCTACTATAAACTTAATGGCACAGTCTTGTACTATTGTTAGGTGATTTCAAAATTTGTTTTTAGAAATAACACATGTGTAATCTATTTATTCTCATTTCTGCTTTAATCTGTTTTTGAATCATACTTCCACAAATATTTCATTGTGCAAAATTTTTGTCCAGTAAAACTGAAACTTTACCAATAATCCATAAAAGTTAAAAGGCAGATGGTTTCTTTTTGTATAGTTATCTATTTATTGTATTATTATAACACAAACCCATTAATATACTTGAGCTGGCAAAAAATATATATTTTTCTAACTCCAAATGAAACAGTCATGAGGTGGTTTTTGAAGATTTAACATGAAATAACCACTCAAAAATCTTTTCTACCCCTAATGTCCAGATCCTAACTCCTAGTACCTCATAATTTAACATTATTTGGAGATAGGGTCTTTAAAGAGGTGACAAAGTTAAAACAAGCCATTCGTGTGCACCCTGACTCAAAAGATTGATGTCCTTTTTGTTGTTGTAGTTCTACACTGGCTTTAAACCAACCTTCCTCAGATCTCAGCCTCCCAAGTAGCTATCTAAGATTACAGGGTTGTCACTGGCACCTGGAAATGGATGTCCTTTTTATATCACAGTTGTAACTACTTTCAACGTCCCATGTGTATCTGTAGCTTCTATTATTGATGATGTTCTTGTATCACCTTCCAGTGGTTGTACCTACACTATCTCTGTAATCTTATCTTAGTATATTGGAAACCGTGTATACTGGTATTAGAATTAGGAAATTGAAAGGGAATACCAAAATTGAGAGACACAGGGTTAAAAAAGACAAACAACTACAAAAGCAATACTTGCCAAACTGTTTGGTGAAAGTGAACTGAACACCTCAGGGGGGGAAAGGGAAGGGGGAGGCGGGAGGTGGGAGGAGGGACAAGGTAACAAACAGTACAAAGCCTAATGTAGCCAAAGCCTAATGTATGAAACTGTAACCTCTCTGTACATCAGTTTGATAATAAAAAGTTGAAAAAGAAAAAGGAAAAAAAAGAAGAAATTAACACAGAGACAGCATCTAGTGGGAAGACTCAGTAAAATACAGGAAGTTCCATAAAGGAGAGAGGCCACAGAAAAACCCAGCTCTAGTTATGTTAGACACTCACACATCTAGCCACAGAACTGTGAGAAATTACATTTTTATTGTTTAAGACAACAATCTGTGATACCCAGTCTTTGTAATCAAGCCACAATTATTGGCCTTTTTTAAGGACAGGATTAAAAGTTGTTTGTACTGCCAGCACCAGTATCTTATGCCTATAATCTTAGCTACTCAAGAGGCTGAGATCTAAGGGTCACAGTTTGTAGCCAGCATGAGCAGAAAAGTCTACAAGGCTCTTATCTCTAATCACAAAAATAGCTGGAAGTGGGCTGGGAATATGGCCTAATGGCAAGAGCACTTGCCTCCTACACATGAAGCTAGATTCCCCAGCACCACGTATATGGAAAACGGCCAGAAGGGGCGCTGTGGCTCAGGTGGCAGAGTGCTAGCCTTGAGCGGGAAGAAGCCAGGGACAGTGCTCAGGCCCTGAGTCCAAGGCCCAGGACTGGCAAAAAAAAAAAAAAATAGCTGGAAGTGAAGTTGTGGCTCAAGTGGTAAAGCACTAGTCTCAAGTAAACACACATTAGGAATGGCAAGCAGGCCTTTAGTTCAAGCCCCACCACCAAAAGAAAAAAAAATTGTTTGTATTAATACTAATAACTAAAGTACATAGTCATAGTGTTTCATTACAGTCTTTCACCTGATGACTAAAGCTATATTCCTCCTTCTATTATCTCTATTCAAAGTATTTCAATAAATGTCTATCCAGGCCACTCAGCTTATACATCCATACTGCTAATGCTGCAACATTTACTGTACATAGTCTATAATTTAATTTCAAATATGTTAAAAGCTTAGATTTGAAGGAAGACAACCATAATGACAAAGAAATAAGTACCTATGAGTATACTTCCATACATATTTTTTATGTCTTATGTGACACTATACATATATATTTTACAGACATACATTTTATACATGCACATAAAATATGTAGTAACAGGAAGAACTGAATTACAAATAATTATTATTGCCAGGCCACTGATTTCGATATTAAATGTATAGCACAGTCACTGTACAGCCACGAAAGGTTGAGCATTCTGCAATCTTCTATAGAAAAATACCCTAAGAACAGTAGCAGCACCTGGGGACAGCCCTTCATCACTGACTGCCGGATGTCATATTAGAATGACATCTCGTCTACCCTGGGCTACTTCAAACAAAAGGAAGCAACTTGTTTCTAAACTTTCCCTTTTAGCACTGGCAGGGCTATCTTTAGTGACTGTAGCACACAGAGAAGTCTCAGGCCAGCCACATCAATAAACATCTCATCTTCCTTATCTGTTCCATTGCCCTGGAGTGTCAGAGTCTCAGTTCCCTCCCTTTGAAATTATGTGACCCTTGGTGGCTTCCTCAATTGAAAGAATGTCATAGACATGATACCATGTGATATCATAAAAGATACTATTACTTCTGGCTGGCTGGCTCTCTCAGCACTGGACACAGGGATCTAGCCGCCATATTGGGAGGAAGCCATGTCCTCATGAATGCTCTGAGTCACATGAATACCAGAGAACAGAGGAAATATCTCTGTACTACATTTAATCCTCCTGGCTCACAGAAGTTTAAAAAAGTAATGATATTGAGTGTTTCCAGCAACGAAGTGTTGGGATCGCATATTGAATACAATTGTATTCAAAGAGCAAATTATTTGACCCTCTTATACAGGGACAGGATTTCCTAAAATCTAATTCTCAAGTTCTACATGCTTTGTATTTCACAACTATATGGAATTTATGAGTGAACACTGCATAGGACTGATAGTTAAAATTTTCATTCAATAGTTCTCTACAAGCCAATGCTACAGAAACACAAAATAATATGAGTAGCTGTGTGTGTCATGTGTGTGTTTGTGTGTGTGTGTTTAAATTCACACAGGAGAAAAAACATAGTAAATGTGCTGATTCCCCATTTATGTTTCTCATTCCAAATTTAGAAAGAGCCCAGGAGCTATGCTTGGAGCAATTTTGTAATAGCAGGTAAAATAAGCATCTCCTCTACCACTCAAAACAATGCTTTATCTATTTTCCAAACAGAAGATAAAATCATGGTTGTTATCCATTTGGGGAAAATATTCATGACAAGACGGATCCATATTAAATAGTGTTTAACCGAAGATCCTTACAATCCGATATCTGAACATACAAAAATGAACAGAACAGAAAGAATTGGCAATGCACACCAGATGAGCCATAGTCAACATCTTTGAGGGAAAGGTGGTTTAACTGAAATGCATCTTACTGTCATTCTTTCTGGAGAAGTCTGGCAAAATTGTACATTATTAGAGATGTATGATACTGGGTTTGGAAAGGAAGCAGTGAAAATCTTTAAGATATGAACATTATTATCATCTTACAGAAATCTTATTTTAAAAAACTCTCTTACTATTACTCTTTTCCTTTCCACTTTTGTTTCTTTGCATCTTTCTTTGTTTTCTTTCTTACTTCCTTTTTCTTTCTTGCTAAAGTTTAAAAACTTCTATTTTTAGAAATATTCCTCTTAGGCTTTCCTGAAGTCTGCTTCTTTATTGCACCACTTTCTGGGCTGAGCAAAATGAGTATAAAAAAATCATAAATTTTAATTGAAGACATTACCTTGGATATATCAAGAAGCCTAGGTTATAAGTTATAATTGATTAATCCTTAATTCTGTAGTACTGACATTTACTTAAGAGATAAAAGTCTGAAGGTCATATAATCTACATAATGTTCACCCTCACTTTTCCAAAGTTAAATAAATCATTCATTTATCTCCTTAAAAAAACACTCACTCAGAATTTTACAAATGAATTACAAATCTAAAAGGAACACTTTAAGGGAACTCAAATATATTGCATCTAATGGTTTTAGTTTGCTCACCCTCTGCCATCATTACAACAGATTGCCATAAATATAAGTTCTCCTGCCTTCTTGAAACAGGGGAAGAACGAGAGAAGAGAGACATGAGCCAAAAAGAATTGTGCTCATTACCTGACTCATATAACTCTGACTCCTCTGTATGTCAACTCTTACAGTAACAACAAAATATTAAAAAAAATTTCTTTAAAATAAAAAGAAACTGGAGAAGTCTGAAAGGGGAATTGCAAAGGCTAATGGGGCCAACCTATTCAGAGCTATAGACACCAGGAATAGCTGTAGGGATTTCATTCTGATGCACCAGAGATCTCAGTTCATAACCAAATATTAAATTTCCATCAAAGCTTGTCTTTACTAATTTATGTTACTATTTCAATAAGGAAAAATAAAAACCTATAAAAACATATTCACTATGATCAGCAAGTTATACTGTAACATTCTATGCGTGCAGACTCAGCTTCTCACATAACCATGCAATCTCGAAGGGAAGTGGAAAGCAGATGAACAGTAACACTAACAGCATCCGGTCTGACTTAACTAAGGAATTAGTTACTTGAAATGTCACTAACTTCACAGCTAGTGAAAAATCTCTA
Organism: Perognathus longimembris pacificus; assembly: GCF_023159225.1. Taxonomy (NCBI): domain Eukaryota; kingdom Metazoa; phylum Chordata; class Mammalia; order Rodentia; family Heteromyidae; genus Perognathus; species Perognathus longimembris. The sequence goes on from NC_063184.1 coordinate 23,847,300, forward strand.
AATTCTGAAGACTAAGTCCTGCATTACGGAACTCCTAATCTTAGCCTGACAGGTCCCATGAGCCTTCCCAAACAATATTTCACATCACTACAACAACAACAAAAAAACAAACATGGTAAACATTGGCATCAAAATGCCTTTAATAATACTTGTCTATATATGTTTGTCTCAGAATATGATATCTCAGAAATGGCCACCCTGTCATTTTCTTTTTTTTATTATACTAAAGTTAGCAATCAGAATCCAAAGACAATTCCCTTATTAAAGAGATGGATGAGGAAGATTTTCAAAGAACATGAAAGCTAATAGCATTTTGATAAGTTGGCAAAAGTCTACTCAGCTATGAGGGAAAAAAATGTCCACTCTGTAATTTGTTTATGAAGGAGTCATCTGGAAGGTTCCCGCCTCATCCTTACTTATCTCCTTGTTTGTTGAACACATGAACAAAGAGCAAAGAATGGCAATAAGATCTTATTCAAGTATAACAAAATGACCAATGTTCCCTCTGGTCAAGAATGAATTGTGCCATGGATTTGTCCTAACTTCCAAAGTAAACTGTTATTCAATGAATAATCTGAATTGTAGGCACAACGTCAAAATTCCATAAACATACTTCCTTAAAATTAGGCCTGGCACTAATAGTTAATGCCTATAATCCTAGCCATGCAGGAAGCTGAGATCTGCTAGTTGGATTGAGGTTTGAAGCTAGCTCAGCAAGGAAGTCTGTGAGGATCTTATCTCCAGTCAACCATCAAAAATAGGGCCTGGGAATATGGACTAGTGGTAAAAGTGCTTGCCTCACATACATGAAGCCCTGGGTTCAATTCCTCAGCACCACATATATAGAAAAAGCCAGAAGTGGCGCTGTGGCTCAAGTGGCAGAGTGCTAGCCTTGAGCAAAAAGAAGCCAGGACAGTGCTCAGGCCCTGAGTTCAAGCCCCAGGACTGGAAAAAAAAGATCTGGAAATGGAGCTAAGTTTCAAGTTGTAGAGTGCTAGGCAGCCTGAAGCTACAATGCTTAGGAACTGTGTGTAGGCCCTGAGTAGAGGCCCTTGTACTGAAGTAATAATAATAATAATAATTAATATATTAAATCCAGGAAAAATGGTTTATTATCTCTGCTTCTGAAGTCCTTTCAATTTTTTTTCTCTATTTTCCATCTACAAAACAGCGATTTCTTATACTTTACCCAATTATACTCTGGGTAACTTTAGATCCATTCACTAAGCCATGCACAAATATTACTCCAATTTCTAATGCTTTGAAATGCTCATGTGGGGGTTTCACATATTGATTATTCATTCTCACAGAAGTATTGGAAATGTCTCCAAATCCTTCTCTAAGTCAGACAAATATTTTTTTCTAATGACATTTCTCCAAAACCAAAGTGCCACATATGAAAAATTGCCTTGTTATTTATGAATTAATCACAAATAAACACACAACAATAAATACACCCAAAAATAAATAAATAAAGGGGCTGGCTAAGTTCATTGCAGGTTAAGCTAGGGTGTAAATAAACAAATAGAAAATATGTACTCTGATGTGACCAAAAGCTTACTCCGTCACTCTCACAGATGGTTAGTTTTGCTATACTTATGAGGCAGTGAATTTTCTGAAACATTAACCAGAGTGACTGCTAAAATATTTAAAAACCTATGTCCCTCCGAGGCAGTAAAAACTGTCAATAAAAGTCAAACTGGCTGTGTGATGTATTTTAATTTGCATACACTTTTAAGAGTACTGATACTATGGATTGATTCCCCTTTTGTTGAATTCCACTCAGTTCATACTGAAGATTAAAATGCATACCAATTCTTCACTTAAAAAGGCAGCGATCTCCTTGAAAATCAATTTTGACATTGTCATAAGTGATTTTATATCTATTTTTAATATTTTTCCTGCGTTTGTATAGTTAAGATCACTTTCTCCCTCACCCCTGAAAATACATCTGAAATATGAATCCAAATGTTAAAAGATAATTTGATATGTAAGTAGAAACTTCTGAAAATCATTTAAAAAACCATGTATTGAATGAAAGAGGTCCAAATTGTTACTGTAATGTCATTAATTTGGACAAAGAAGGAAGTAGCAACTGGGACCATCTTTGAAAGTATATCAGATGCAAGCATTGCTAACTGGTACAGCTAGTGTTGAAACTTTTTTCTCACATATTTTGAGAGCCTGGCCTGTCTTGAAATCCATTTGCTGGCATCTGCTGCACATATCTTTTTGTTTTTTTTCTTTAATGATTCCTTCCTTGGCACTGTTGTCCTTTCATAAAGAGTGAGTACGACTCTGATAGTACCCACGCTTGGATGTCAGCCTTCTGTGTCTTTTTGTGGTTGTTGTTTAGTGATTGATTCACTCTTCTGCTCTAATGATTGCATCTTAGGTCTCTTATCATATATCAGATTGGCTTCATTTGACTAATTACGTATGAAATGAGCAGGGTAGTACATGCTTATAATCACAGATTCTCTAAGCAGAAGCAATAGATGGAGTGTTGGAAGATAGCCCAGGCAAAGTTAGCCAAACCCTCCCTTAAAAGCAAAATCTTAAAAAAAAAAATCAGAACTGGGATGGATTAACTCTAGAAATAAAGCTAAGTATGAAGCTTTGTGTTCAATTTTGGGGGAAAATGTATATATCTTTGCTAATCATACACCAGTTAAAATGATGTGACTCATAAACCAAAATAATGATGTTTGTTTTCTCTTATTTCTACTAACTTTGTTCTAACTAAAGAATTGAAAATAAATATACACCGCTCAAGTCATGTATTTAACAAAAATAAGGACAATCTTGTTGCTTACATTTTGACAGTCACATAATCTTTATCAACGTAAACTATTTTGTTGTCAAAATAACATTCTATTCCACTGAGATCCAAGTTTTCATACACTTATGCTATTTAAAACAAAACCTGAGCTAATTCCAATCTCTAACACTTTGACTAAGAGCAATTTGGAAATGTTACAAATAGTTTCCTGACAATATTTTCTAAATGCCTGATGCTATTTCGTACCCTCTTTCAGAAAAATTGTCTTACAACAGTGCGAATGAAAAGAAAGAAGCCAAAACATTATCATATTTTTCTGAAGTATGAAGACTTAACACTTAATCCCTTCAATCTCATATTACACATGATTATAAAGATTACCTGAGGAAATTTCTCACATTTTATAGATGCAGGTAGGTCATTCAAAAGTCTACATTCTGATATTTTGGCAACAAGTTTAAGTCAGAGAAATAGGTCTTTCTGCAAACCACAGATCTGCACCCTTACAATGACATTTTCATCAATATTAGATTGATGGATCTACTATAAATTAATATAATCTAATATAAAATGTGTATTCCACGGGTTCTCATTAAGACAAAGAAAAATATAAACAGAAGACTGGACTGCAAAAATCATCCTTAATGTTGCAAACCAGCTAACATAAAATAAAGCTGTCTTTGACAAGAATTTTTTTTAAGAATCATAGAGAATCCAACCTAAGTGCCTGTGGCTCAAGCCTGTAATCTTAGCTACTCAGGAGCCTCTGATTTGAGGATCATACTTTGAAGCAAGCCCAGGGAGAAAAATCTGTGAGACTCTATTTCTAATTAACAACCCATAGAGTCCATGTTTCTTTGGGTCTGGCTCACTTCACTTAGTATAACTTTTTCCAAGTCCTTCCATTTCCTTACAAATGGAACAATGTCATTCTTTCTGATAGAGGCATAAAATTCCATTGTGTAAATGTACCACATTTTCCTGATCCATTCATCTATGGAGGGGCATCTGGGTTGGTTCCAGCTTCTCGCTATGACAAACTGTGCTGCGATGAACATTGTTGTGCTGGTGGCATTACTGTGATTTTGTTTGTGGTCTTTTGCATAGATACCCAACAGTGGGGCTGCTGGGTCATAGGGGGACAAGGCAACAAACAGTACAAGAAATGTATCCAATGCTCAACGTATGACACTGTAACCTCTCTGTACATCAGTTTGATAATAAAAATTTGAGAAAAAAAAAAATTAACAACCCAAATGCCAGAAATTGAACCACGGCAAAACTTTGACTTGACCAAAACACTGAGGGATAATGTTCAGACCCTGAATTCAAGCCCCAGGACCAGCATGTGCACGCACATACGCGCTTGCGCACACACAAATATATATAAAAACTCCTATGTAATTGTATTATTTTCGACATTTTAAACAAGAATATTATTTAGAAAAAAAATCTGGAAAGGCAATCCTGGTAAAAAAGAAAGTGCACCACATATGGGAAAATGAATATATTGCCAGGATATAGACCCCTAGGGTTGTTAATGCCCAACAACATTATGGTGATTTCTTATATATAGTATTACAGTCAAATTATCTGAAAACAAATGTCCTCTTTATATAGTCAATGACACTACGGATTTCCCTTCACAGAAAAAGTCAGAAATAGATTAGATACTAAATATTCTTAATCCCAAATTCTTGATGGTTACATGTGTTTCAGATTTCAGGGTTATCTGAATCTTGGAATATTTACAAGGCTACTGATTACATGTCTTTAGTCCAAAAGGTCCATTTAGATTTCACAGCATTTCAATTTCTTTTTAATTTCTGATTAGGAATGTTCAAATAGAAAATTAAAAGATTAAAGACAGAGTGCCTAGGGAATGCTTGTATGACTTTTTGTTCTTGCTTTTCAACTGTGCTTAGATATTTCTTTCTTCAATGTTTTCCTTCTGTTGATCCATGTTCATGTAGTGCTTACATCTCAGCATTGTTTGGTTGACTGGTTGGTTGGTTGCAGGGCTTGAACTCAGGGCCCGGGCACTGTCTAAGCCTCTTTGTGCTCAAAGTTAGTGCTCTACCACGTGAGCCACCACACCACTTCCGGTTTTTGAGTGGTTAAGTGGAGATTAGTCTCTCAGGGACTTTTCTACCTGGGTTGGCTTGGAACTGCAATCCTCAGAGCTCAGCCTCTTACGTAGCTAAGATTAAGGGTGTGAGCCATTAGCTCCTGGCTATCCCAGCATTTTGTGGGGTTTTGTCTTTTTTTGTATGTTATTCAAATACAGTCCACGTACAAACTCTCCAATGCCTCTGCCACATACTGCATCCCACAATAATGTTTCTTCTCCTCAATATAATACCTTGTGTTTATTTAATCTCTGTAAGTATTGCCTAGTATATTCTTAACATTTTATTCCATTGGGCAAATATTAACTATCCAAAAGATTAGCAATTTTCATTTATTTTTGCATTTCAACATTGACACTCAATACAAGAGAAAAGGGCATTCTGGATGTGAAAAAGAGCTCTAGATTATTTATTTAATGTAAGCCAGAGATAAAATGGAGCATAAAATGCAGTGCCATAGATTCCTTTCCCTGATATTCCCTTGATATTTTCCAAAGTTTCATATTTCCTTTCCTCTAGGACTTCCAGTCTTCCAGACCATCCTCAACCCTGAAACTTGGGAGTTTTGTAAGCCTGCTAATGCATTTGAATTTTAAAATCAAGATGACAGAGCATGTGGACATCTGGAACTAACATCAAGATGGTATGTGAGATCCATCAATGAGCGAAGTGGAGGGTGGATCGGGGGCAGACAATCTTCCCAGGGCACTGCAGATGAACACATTGAGTTCCAGCTCAAGGAAGGACTTGGAGAAGAAAACAGGTGAAGAGAAGAAAACAGATCAGATGGCCCTGATGTAAACAGGCCCTACACAAGCTGGGTCACCTGGCTTTCATGAGAACCACTGAAATAGCAACAGTGAAGAGCTAACACGTGTCCATCGAAGCTCCAGATACCGATGCTTATATGTTGCAGTCTGCACTGGACTTTTGCACGATTACTGCAAACAGGAAATCATACGTGGAATGAAGTCTCAGTCTATTCCATGTAACATGTCTACCAGAAAACCAGAAGTGGCAAGGTGACTCTAGTGGTAGAATGCTAGCCTTGAGCTGAAGAGCTCAGGGGACATGCCCAGGCAGGAAGTTCAAGCCCCACGACTGACAAAAACAAAAACAATACTGTAATTCCATTAACAGAATTTTTTTTTCTAAGTTTGGTGGAAGAAAATAATGGAGAGGGGGATAGGGGCCAAGTATGTATACACTTGTACATGGATTTGCACAAAAGATACAATTCATGGGTTGAGAAATATGGACACAAAATGAACGCTATTCTGAAGATATCACATAATCCTCCTTTAGCTTGTGTTGTAGTGTTTAGGTAAACAGATCTCCAGAGTCAGAAAAGGTGTCATTCAGCTACCGCCCCATCAACCAGCCAAGAAAGTTTATTTGGCCCACAGGGAGGGAGGGTGGGAGGGAGCGGGGAGGGAGGGAGAGAAGGAGAGAAGAAATCTAACATTCAAGCATTCTTGAGGTGACCACTGAGACACTTCACAAGTGATTGTGACACTTCAAACAGTAAGGGAAAATCTGGCTTGATTGTGCCTTTCATAACAATAACAATAAATGGGGATGGGGGAACAAATTATCCTCCAGTCTCCTTCAGTAAGAAGACCTAAATCCTCCAAACCATAAATAATCGCTTATCTGTGAACATTACTTGTTTCATTGTCCTTTTACCATGCTATAACTATGCCCAAGAGGTGCTTTTCATGACAGAAATTTCCACACACACACACACACACACATCCCCCCAGTAATCATGTCTTCAGAGGAAGAGGACAACAGACTGCAAATGCCCAGAGAATTATCGAACTCCAGTCAGCATCCTCATCTTGCCTCTCCCGCCTGAGGTGGTACATCTTGATGTAATACCACACCCAAAGACCACCCTTAAGGCACATTCAGGCCCTCCATGAATGGGCATTTCCTTCTTGTGTCAGTGAACACTAAAGGGTTAAGATTTTTTTTTTCATTACACCACCTGATACAATTTTGCTACTAAGGTCTAATTATTCTATTGAAGTCTAATGAACAGAAGGCTTGTTACTGTGGCTGTAGTACAACAGCCGGCAGTGGGTGCAGGAGAGAAGGAAGTCAAGCCTAAGTGCAAAGCCATAGTTCAAGCCCCAATATTAACACACACACACACGAAAATCACCTAATTACTTAATTATATGGGGTGTGGATAATGGCAACTAATATTTTTTTTCTAATTGTGTGTACATTTTCATTATTATTTCTCTCTTTGCTATGTGAGGCGCTGCAGATTTGATAAGAGTCGTTATTTCTCTTGTTGGTGAACAAGCTAAAAAGCCTAAATATGCTATTCCCTCAGAAGAAATGGAAGCATTTGCTACTCAAATGACTTGTCCATTTTGATAGTGACAGCTGACATCACCAGCATTGTACAAGCAATTGTATGGAAATGTCATCACATAATTGTGAGAGGCCATGAAATTTTATATTGAGACACATATTTTCTTTCTAATTGCTCAAGAAAAGCCAGGCCAAATGAAGGAGAGATTTTTCCTTTGACTCTATTCGCTAATGAACTCCAGCCACCCAGTGCCCTTTTGTGTAGCAGAAGAGAGTTTATGATGGTTAGCTGGCCTGAAAGGTTATAAGTAAATAGTACGACTTCATTAAATTTTTTGTCGCTTAATATTAAATCAGGTCAGAATTTATAAGCATTTTTCAACTCCAGTTGATTAGATTTTGAAAACTCTTCCATCTAAAGCTTTCTTTGTACTAATACAACTCTCTTGAAGTATAGCAAAGTCTGAAAGGAGAAATAGCCAGAGGTTCTTTTAAATCAGCTTGTACAAATTGTTTTCTCTAGTGGCAACGAATAATTAAACGAACATGCAAGAATTAATTGTGACAGTGCTTCCTCAATGAAGTTAGTCAATTTCGTAGTGAAGGCATCTCTCTACGATAAACTAACTATGACTTTGAAGGAGACGTTGGGATAATATTTATACAGAGCAAACAACAGGGCTTTAATTTCTAGAATTTTCAACCTGTTAGGACATAATTCTGTAACTTAAGTATTCCACTTAATACACAGTTAAGTGAACATTGAACTATGTGTATGTTGCCATTTTAAACAAGCCTGACACATGTAAAATCAGAACTGGAAACAAGGTATCAAATGAATGAGTTACTTCTTTATTTAGAGACTTAGTCAAGTAAAAAAGGAAGTAAATATAAATGATTGTAATTTTAAAATATATTCTACAAGTATATGTTACTAATAATTATAGTCCTGAGTTTCACCAATAAGATACTTAAACTCTGCTTCAGTAATGTATAGCTTATTCTTGTTTTTACAAGGATGATGACTAATAAAATTTTACACACATCTACTTTTTTTGTGAGAACTTGGGGAAGAAATATAGAAAAAATATATAATATATAATTATTTATAATATATAAATATATTACATGAAATATAAATATAATATTATAAATATAATATATCAATATCTGTGAATATATTAATGTAGAATATAATACTATGTCATAGAGAGAGAGCCTAGAGAGCATGTGAAAAGTAGTTTAAAGCATATTTGAATTTTTGCAACGCGGAATCCTAATAAATATATGTTTTCTAGATAGTTCACTCCGTGAAGATATGAGGGAAATTTCCCATCTAATCCATTTAGGAGTAAATAAGAGTTTAGATAGACAAATGTTTTAAGTGACTTTTATGATCTCCATCTTATTCATTTGCAGAAGCTATTTTTTTCTTGTTAATCCAGAGCTATCACAATACTATGCTAAAACAGCAATACAGAATAACCTCATAATTTATCACAATACAGGAAAGCTTCGCTCCCTGCTGGCGGGCCTGCCGATGTGTGCTTCTGCATTAAATGACCCCACGTTGTTTCTACTTTATGACTTTGTCAACTTTTCAAAGCTTTTTGCCTTTTCCCTTACATTTTGGCTAGTGGTCCTTATTTTTTACTGCAGTAGGGCATGATTATTCCAAACAACTTCTCCTTTTTTTTTCCTACGATGTAACTATGATTTTCAGTGGCTTTGGGAACATGTATAAGCCAATCTATTAGAATTGGATGTAAAATTAGGCTGGACGGAGTGAAAAGAACTTGAAGGTGTAATGTTAAGATCAGGGTTTTTATTGGCTATTTTAACCAAACAATATATTATTCCTCCACTATACTTTGAATGCATTACCACCTACTTCAGTAAGTTGCTGGAATAATTCGATGAGATATCATATTTGAAATGCTTCCTAAACTATAAGGATGAATACCAATGTTACAGGTTACTATGTTCATTAGCAGAGCGCACTGTTTATTATCAGGTCTCGTGCGCCATCTAATGGCAACGTGGCAGATAACAGGATTTCCAAACGGGTTAGAGCACAAATAAATGGATACATGTGTTGCTGCTGATGAAGCTACAAAGTAACAATTTATTTCACAACTGCATCCTTACCAAAAAGAATGGCACTAAAACAACCAATTACAAGAGAACATCTAGCATATCTATTACAGCTGCTGCTTCCAATAGCTAACTATCACCGAAGACCTATATCTAGTAAGTAGCTACAAGAGTTACAAAGGGGTAATTTAAGCCCTGTTTCTGCCACAAACAAACTCTGTAAATTTAGATTATAGAATAATCTTTGGAGTTTCCATTTATTCATTTATAATGAGAAAATAGTAATACTTAAAAAGAGAATTGTTTAACATTAAATGAGATGGGCCTAACGTGCTTAAAATCTGTAACTTAAAAATAAAGTCCCTAAATAAGACAAATAACTCCTTGGGCCAGTGCTTGGCATTGTATAGATGCTTCACAAAAAGAAATATAATTATATTTCACCTTCTTGGTTGAAGTCAAAGGTAAACATTTATTAAATAATACTCATATTTTAGTAGCCAATTTGACAAAGAGCCAATTTGAAACAAAAATATCAATGCATATATGACTTTAAGGCTTTATATGAATGAATTTTATTAGTGAAGATAAACATAAGGAATGAACTCAGAGCCTCTGAATCAGAAAATCTTTGATTGAATCTTTCTGAGCTGTCTGCTGCCTTTAATGATTTACCAAACTCAAGCTCCAATTCTCTCAAATACAAGACAAAAAGATACAGTTGTTCTTTTGAATCACCATTGAGAATAAATAATGTTATTTTACTGTTCTATTATCTTTAATGCTACAATTTTACTTATTGGAAATAACCAAAATTGAATGCATTTGTTATGTCATTTTATTCTTAAAATTAGAGAAACTGTGTTTTGAAATGTGGTTTTGAGATTTTCAACTGAAAATATAAAGAAAGCTAAAATTGTTAGGATCTTTTCTTTTTGTTGAACTGGAATTCGAACTCAGAGCATTGTACTTGCTAAGCTGGTACACCTTGGCCCTAATGTTGTTTCCTTAATGATTCTCAGGTACATACCTTTTATCATGTATTGTCTTTTAAAACAATGCTAGCTATAATTCTAAACACATATTTTGTTTGAGACATCACACTGAGTATGCTGTTATGGCTTATTTGTTTGTTTGTTTGTTGTCGGCTGTGGGGCTTGGACTCACTGGGCACTGTCCCTGAGCCAATTTGTGCTCAAAGTTGGCATTCTACCACTTTGAGCCACAGAGACACTTCTGGTTTTGTGAGTGGCTTATTGGAGCTAAGAGTCTCACAGGTACTTTTCTGCCCTGGCTAGCTTCGAACCTCAATCCTCAGATCTCAGCCTCCTGAGTAGCTAGGATTACAGGCGTGAACCTCCTGCACCCTGCTTCTATTATGCTTTAACTGACTCACAACATCTTAGGAAGTATACACAGTCATGGCCTCCATTGAAGACAGGGAAGCTAAGGAAAATTTACTTACTTGACTACTTTGCTCCAGTATGTGAGTAAACTTTCCACGATCAGAGTGAAGAAAGCCTACACACCCTTCCTGACTCACAGCTATAAGAGCTTATAGGAATGGCCAGTTGATTTCTGTAAATTTGTTCCTGTATGAATGTTGTTACATTCTTGGTACATCACCAGTCATATCAGCAAAGCCACTAGGGCTTCATCTCAGCTCTGCTGTGCTATTATCCATTAAAAATTAATAACAAAAATTACCTCCTTAATTAATAGGCACAAGAGAAGCTCCTAACTCACTGAAGAATTTTTTATAATGCTTGTTCATCAAACTCCAAATAATTTAGCAACTACCTAATTAATTCCTAATTGATATTACTGGGCCATTACTTCCACATTTGCATCTGGACCTACACCAAGAGATGTTGCCCTAGGTGTTTGTAGATACTAAATCCCCCCAAATTGAAAAAGCAATCCCCCCAAATTGAAAAAGCAATCCCCCCAAATTGAAAAGGCAACCCCAAACTTACTCCCTCAGTTATACAACTGACCATTAAGCTTGTTTTAAAAGAATGCTAAATAAGTAAAACCCATTTTCAATTCTGTAAATCAACTACAAGTTGTGAAGGAAGGTCAAGTAAAATACAAACTAACCCAATTTTTCTTGGAAAGTTAGTGCTTCTGCTTAATAATTGTAAGATATTGAAATAAAAATTCAGCTGGGCACTCATGGATCATGCCTGTAATCCTAGCTACTCAGGAAGCTGAGATCTGAGAACCAAAGTTCAAAGCCAGTATGGGCAGAAAAGTCTGTGTGACACTTGAATCTCCAACTAACCAGCAAAAAACTTTAAGTGGTTCAAAGGGTAGAGTGCTAGTCTTGAGCAAAAAAGCTCAGGGACAGTGCCCAAGCCCTGAGTGTGCCTTTGGTCCAACACACACACACACACACACACACACACAAACACACATACACAGAGAGAGAACACCTGACAAGTGGTAATTGAAATACAAAATGTCTAGTTATTACACCTTTAGTTGTATTCCACCTTTAGACTATTCCATGGGTTTTCATATTCAAAGTAACCCATCAAGTTCTCCATGGTTATAATCAGGTAACAGAAGACATGGCTACACCTTCATTTTCATTCATGACTACTACCTGTGCTATTATCTGTTTAATATATTCCTACTGGCTTGAAGGGTCGTCAATATTTTGCTATTACACATTTTTGATGAATAGTGATATGCACACATTATTTCATATTTTAACAATGGGATTACATATGTGGAATCTGGATAACTGGAACTCAGGGAAGCATATAGTTTTGCATAGCATTGATAAATTTGCCTTCAAAAGGTAAATTCTTACAGGGCATAACTGGGTTACGGCAAAGACGCAGGAATGTGAACTTGTAGCAGTCATCAGCATACAGGTGAAGGCAAAAAAATCTGCATCGCTTAAGAGGGTATCAGTCAAAACAACTGCAGGAAAAATTTTCTGAAAGAATCTTCACCTAAGTCCGCATTCAACTAAACAGTTTCAAAAGAAACCATTTCTATGAACCTAAAGCAGTATAAGAAAACACCAATATCAGTATTGGCTAATCATTATTGGGATCTTAGGTATAGTATAAATAAATATGCTTCATGAGCCAGAACCTATCATTATTCTATTTTAACTTACTGAATTAGAATTTTTCTAACAACCAAAAGTTAAAAATAAGGTCACTGCCCAGGAATGAACCCACAGAACTACGCCTACTTAATCTTTGATAAAGGAGCTAAAACAATAGTATGGAAGAAAGATAACCTCTTTAACAAATTGTGCTGGAAAAACTGGCTCAACACATGCAACAAACTAAAACTAGATCCTTATATATCACCCTGCACCAAAATCAATTCCAAATGGATTAAAGACCTCGAAATCAAAACAGACACCCTGAAAACACTAAAGGAAGAAGTAGGAGAAACACTTGGGCTCCTTGGCGCAAGACGGAACTTCCTTAACAAAGACCCAGAAAGGCTACAAATCAAAGAAAGGTTGGACAAATGGGACTGCATCAAACTGCAGAGCTTCTGCACGGCAAAGGACATAGCTTGCAAGATAAACAGAAAGCCCACAGACTGGGAGAAAATCTTTACCGGCCATTCAACGGACAAAGGCCTCATATCTAAAATATATGCAGAACTAAAAAAATTACTTTCCTCCAAAACACAACCGAAAAGAACTAATAGCCCCCTCATCAAGTGGGCTAAAGTGGGCCTACAAAGAGACTTCTCTGATGAGGAAATGAGAATGGCCAAGAGACATATGAAAAAGTGCTCTACATCACTGGCCATAAAAGAAATGCAAATCAAAACAACATTGAGATTCCATCTCACCCCAGTAAGAATGTCATATATCAAGAAAACTAACAATAACAATTGTTGGAGGGGATGTGACCAAAAGGGAACCCTACTTCATTGTTAGTGGGAATGTAAACTGGTTCAGCCACTCTGGCGAGCAGTATGGAGATTCCTCAGAAGGCTAAATGTAGAACTCCCCTATGACCCAGCAACCCCACTTTTGGGTATTTATCCAACAAACTACAAACAAAATCAAAGTAAAGCCACCAGCACAACAATGTTCATTGCAGCGCAATTTGTCATAGCGAGAATCTGGAACCAACCCAGATGCCCCTCCGTAGACGAATGGATCAGGAAAATGTGGTACATATACACAATGGAATTTTATGCCTCTATCAGAAAGAATGACATTGCCCCATTTGTAAGGAAATGGAAGGACTTGGAAAAAAATTATACTAAGTGAAGTGAGCCAGACCCAAAGAAACATGGACTCTATGGTCTCCCTTATTGGGAATAATTAGCACAGGTTTAGGCAAGTCACAACAGAGGATCACAAGAGCCCAATAGCTATACCCTTATGATCCCATAAGATGATGTTAAGTGAAATGAACTCCATTTTATGAAAACTACTTTCAACATCCCATGTGTATCTGTAGTTTCTACTATTGATGATGTTCGTGTATCACCTTCTTGTGATTGTATCTACACTATCTCTGTAATCTTATCTGAGTGTATGGGAAACAGTGTGTACTGGTATTAGAATTAGGAAATTGAAAGGGAATACCAAAATTGAGAGACAAAGGGTAAAATACGAGAAACAATAACAAAAGCAATACTTGCAAAACTGTTTGGTGTAAGTGAACTGAACACCTCAGGGTGGGACAGGGGGAGGAGGGAGGGAGGTATGAGGGACAAGGTAACAAACAGTACAAGAAATGTATCCAATGCCTAACGTGTGAAACTGTAACCTCTCTGTACATCAGTTTTATAATAAAAACTTAAAAAAAAAAAAAAAGAAGTAGAGTGCCAGCCTTGAGCAAAAAGAAGCCAGGGACAGTGCTCAGGCCCTGAGTTCAAGGCCCAGGACTGGCCAAAAATAAATAAATAAACTGCCTACGTTAAGAAGTTAAAAAAAAAAAAATAAGGTCACTGAAATCCAGGAGATTGATTTTCTCAAACTTATCCAGTGAAAACTCCTGTTTCAAAGTTCTACTGTAATATCATTTTTCTGTAACTTAGACTGTACAGATGGTATCCTTAAAAATAAGAAAATATAAAAATTTATCTTCGCAGTTAGATATTTAAACTTGAATTAAAAATTAAATTTTTATAGATTACTCTTAAGCAAATTTGGAAGTCTCAGACATGACATGTTATGATATAGTGAAATATGAAAGTATTACAAATGAACTAGGTTCTTTTTCCAACTCACTCACCATGGATTTATACTTGCATGTCTCTCTATAAGCACGTGTTTTACCATTATTGGTAACTATCAATTTTCATGTCAGTCTTACTATACCAGCATTACCCTCTGTAATTAATTTATTGAGCTAGTGGAGAAGATTTAGAATAGTAAACTGCCGAACAACTTCATTTTTTTTTGTATTAAGGAAAATGAGAATGTGCGTATTTTTTCTTCCCCTAATGAGAAAATATTAATCTTTTCTAAATGTTTCAGCTGAAAGTTCCTTCCTTGAAAATCTTTTTTCATGGCATTTTTCCTTTTGTAATTATCTTCCAGATGGATTTGCCTTTCTATAATATAAAATCACTTAAGGCGACCGTCTCTGGGGTCTCTGGGGGGCCTCACGCGATTTTTGCATGTGTAATAGAAAGCTGACTGCGGCCTCAGCCATCCTGAGCTTGCCACTGAAAGCTGGCTGAGCCCCATCCAGTACGTGTGGTCCCTCGGGCCGTTCCGCACTTACCAGAGGGGTGAAGATTCTGCTCCTCCAAAAACTCTAAATCGAGCATCAGGTCATCTTCATCGAGCTCACACGACCCCAAGTTATTTAAAACATCCTGAAGAAAAAGAAAAAGAAAGAGCCGCCATTAAAACAAAAATCACTGGAAAACTGAGAAGAAGCTTTTCTATGGACGTAGAAGCCAGGAAGTAGAAAGAATTGAAAATCCCGAACGATTCATCCTAAATAGATAATAGAAATCATTTCACTCTCGCGATCCCTAAAATTAGCAGTTCAATAAAACCTTTTAAGAATTCTTCTAAACTCGCACTTTCCACTCCACCATTGTTGGTATCAATGAATTGCACGTATTTTTTTTTTCATGTTGACATGTCAATGGATGAGTCCAATGTAAGTTAACCAGAATCAACGCGTTTCCCTCCTCCACCGTTCTTTAACTTTTCCATTTGTCTTTTTTAACAGATTCTGTGTATTCTAACTTCTAATATATACTATATGTCTTATGTATCATATATAGAGAGGTATATGCCATATATCTATATGTCATATAGATATATATCACATCCCATATATCACATATCTCATATCATGTCACATGATATATATACATATATGTATATATGTATATATATCATATTACCAGGTATGTTAACCTATGACCATATATATGTATACATATGTATATACATACATATATACTCATAATATATAGGAGCACAATATATACCCTACGTAAGAGCAGGTATAAATAAAGGAATTACAGTACAGGAAAGTATTTCTATGCCTTAGAAATGCATGTTTGTTTTAATCAATGCATGTTTATTTTAGGGAAAGCTTAAACCACCATGAGAAAGGTAACAACTTATATAGGTAAATGACATACAGAGGACTTCAATTTTCAAATACATCAGATTCTGTCAACGAAATGTTAGTCTCTATTTTTATGGCTTTTTTACAAATCCAGTAAACTTCTGATGTATTTAGTCAGTTGTTTCTCAGATTTTGTTTACAACTCCATCACACATTAACTTAAAATATATTTGAAAGTGGAGAGTTAGTTACAATATGTTATTTGCTTTAGATTAGGATATCAAGAGGAACAGAAAAAAAGAAATATATGTTGAAAGAGGAATTAAGTCTTAATTATAGGTAGATGTACCATAGATGTATTAAGAAAAGTCAGAAATTATCTTTGAAGTCTAAAATAAAAATAATTGAAAGTACCAAAAAGTAGCATATAAAGAAAAGCAACCTCAATGTTAAATGACACAATCATACTTCAGACAGCCTTAAAATAAGCTTTTGTACTCTCAAATGGACACTAAAATCCCTTCCTGCTTAGAATTGAAAGTAAGGACAGAGGTATGTCTAAACAAAAAGCTCTTAGTTTAACAAACAGACTTAAACCTTATTAAAGTGTGATCTGGAACTAAAGTAATAAAGGGCTTCTTTCTATTTTTAATTTAATTTTATTGTCAAAGTCATGTATGGAGGTTACAGTTACATAGTTACGGTATGTGAGTACATTTCTTCATTTCTAAGACCTTCTTTCTTCTCTTCTAAGAGCTTCTTTTTCCAAAAAGGTAATTACTAATTTAAATGCTAAAGAAAACCAACTTTTTTCAGAAGCTTTGTTTTATTCTGTGGCTAGGATAGGCCAGGTAAAGTGAGTTGTACATTATCATACCAAGGAAGGGAAAAACAGAAAAAAGAAAGGAGTGCTTAAGAAATTTAAGGTAAATTGATGTATGACACTGGACAGTTAAATTGCACATTGGAAAAATTCTTAGACAAAATTCAAACTAGTATGTTACGGTCATTGAAAATTTACTGTCTGATACAATCTTTTGGCATGTAAGATTTATGTGGGTATTTTGACAAGCACAAAATTTTAACTGTAAAGCTAACTATAAACTAATTTGTAAGATAATTAAATTGGATATTAAGCCAAACATAAATATTAAGAATTCTCTAAGTAGGCATTAAAAATTTTGTAGTAATACTGATCACTCATGTAATCATTAATCTCCCAAATGATTTGTTATCAGAAGTTGTTGAGAATAAACTAAATAATTACTGATGAAATAATTCAAATATTAATTTTCCTAGCTCTAGGGACATATTAATGAGTATAAGAAGCATGGTTTCTTTGCTCATAAACCTTTGAGATAACTTCATTTTAGTCAAGACATACTAATTGCTCATTAAAACAAAGGATTATTATTTATAAGTCAGCCGCTTGTTTTTGATTAGTGTGAGTCAATCCTCCAGAGCCTACTTTGTTTGGGGTGAAATACTAAAATGGATTTTTAGAAACAACCAAGTTGAAAGAAATCTCTGATCACATGGGCAACCTTCAACCACCCCGTGAGGCCTGTCCCCCTGTCCACCACCACACTGCGTCAGATGGCCATAAAGAGCTTGCCAGAAATAAAGGAAACTGAGACACATCACTACACAAGGTAGCATTGCTTTAGAAACAATAAGGAATTCTATTATGAATTATTAAATGATCATTGCTTAATATTTCTGTACTGGAATAGCTTAATCAATGGATTGTCTATTATTGGAGATAAGAGTTTCATGAACTTTTCTGCCCAAACTAGCTTCAAACTGCAATCCTCAGATCTTGGCCTTCTGCGTAGCTAGAATTACAGGCATGAGCCACCAGGGCCCAGATCTGTGTTTCTTTTTCAATTTATCCTTAAGTAGTTGTACAAAGGAGTTAGCAAAGCAGTTTGTGAATATAATGCATCTTGATCAATGTCATCCTTTTCAAAATTCTCACCCATCCCTAACCACCCTTTCCTTCACTCTTCTTAATTCTGTGGTATATATATTGAATTCTTCTTTTTAAACACATAGTTTATTGAATGTCAGATGTATCTCAAAAATGCTGCTTAAGTCACCATTGCAAAAATTATTCAGGCTACAGAAGGGATAATACTTGCAATAATTATATCTGTATTGTCTCCAGAATATATTGAGTTCCTTTTTACAAATATTTATTTATTTATTGTCAAAGTAATGCACAGAGGGGTTACAGTTTCATACATAAGGCTGTGAGTACATTTCTAATCTAACTTGTTACCTCTTCCTTCATTTTCTCCCACCTTCCGCCCTCTCTGGTTCCCTCCTCACCCTCCCTCGAGTTGTACAGTTGGTTTATAGCATATTTTCTTGTATTGCTGTCACATTGGTTCGCCTTTTATCCTTTGTCTCTCCATTTTGGTGTTCCCCTTCCCTAGTTCTGATGAACCTAAAAACAACAGCCATGTACCAAAGTCAGTTATAGTGGCTTCAAGCTTGACTGCATTCTCCCTCTCTTCTCCTCTTCATCTGTCTCCCACTTCCCCCTTGACCCCATACCTAACTCATTTCTGAGTACCTACTTCCTGGTGCTGATTTAGTTGAACTTTTACTTGGTTTTATGGTCCTCAAAGTTTAGAGCTAAGAAAAAGAATACAGCTTGCCAAATACCATGAGTCAGGAGAAAGCAGAACAAATATTTGAACATATATTTCCTGAAGAATAAAATTTTCTCCACTAAGCTTTGCTTCACATAAATATATGTGCAGAAGCATGTATATGTACCCTTTGATGAATTTAAAATAATCTCAGACATGAAACGAGTATTTCATTAGATGTTTGAATGTATGTAAACACGCATAATTTTGAAACAGTGGTCCTCATCAGTTTTCTCACAATTTCTTATACAAGGGTGCTTCTATTTTTATTGTTTTCTATGGACCCTAAACATGTAGACTGTCCTATGAGACAGTAATTCTATTTTCTGTACAGTGAAAGTAAATTTGATCATAGTATCTCTTGATACTCTCTTTTCCCTATCAATAATTCTTTCTTGCATAGAAATGATACTTCACTGTGCTATTTGATAATTATTTTAATCTAACCTTTCAGATTTCACTTGACATTTATATCCATTTTCCCAGCAGCAAATTTAACCAAATTTCTCATTTACACATCTACCAAGATTAAGCTAATGTGTGTTTCTTTTATATAGAATTCTTTATTGGCTGTGGTCAATATTAATTAGTTCCCTTGTGACCTTATACTATGGTTTGTATGTATTACTCATTGTGAAAGTAAAATGTGACATATCATTTTCCTTTTGCAAATCCTAAAAGTCTAGAACAGTTTTACAAGTTGGTACCATCAATATTTATTTATTAAGAACTTACTATTAGGTGTTATGGAATTGTATAGTCTTGAAATTTGCAATCATGAACACTACAGTTCATGAAGTAGAACATATTTGACTTTTATCATTACTTGTAGCTGTAGCAGTACCATGGAGATCAGCAACATCTTATTGCCAGTTTTGAGTCCCAATTTCCATGACTCCTATCACATCCTCACATAGTGGGTGGCTTGCTTCATTAGAGAGGCATCATGAGCTATCAACACATGTATTATACAGGATATAAATATGCCTGGCCATCAAAGCAAACAGAGACTGTATCGTGAAAGCTGTTCCCTCTACAATGCCCTTTGGGGGGAAAATAATGACTTTCCTCTGCTAGGAGCCCTTAACTGCAGTGGTGCTCACTAGACAATATGTTGAAAATGAACTATACAATCTGTGGGTGGGGATGGGAGGAAAAAACTGGGAGAGAGCGAGGGAAGGGGTGACATTGTCACAAAGAAATGCACTTGTTATCTGGCTTATGTAACTATTACCCCTCTGTACCTCACCTCTACAATAGCAATAAAGTGTATATTTTTGAAAAAGGATTATTTCTGATCAAAGTTCTAGAATATTCTTCAACAAAATAAACATCTTCTGGTACCATTAGTTTACATTTTAACACTGCAGGCCTAGTTACATATTTAAGTTGCGTTAAGTACAAAATACATGACCTGGATAAAAGGAAACATAATGGAATAGCATTTCTGATTTTTAAAAAAAAAGTGCAGAGCAATGAAGTGATTACTTATACTTTCAACTGTCTCATTTCCTGACATGGCATCAGAAAATATATACTTAATTGCAAACATATCCAACCATTTCACCTCTGCCCCAGGACAGAACTTTCCAGAATCCTACTGTGTACAGATGAGTCCACTCTGCTTCCATTCTTTCCATCAGAGTAACTTTGTGCATGTGTGTGCCCATCAAACAGCATTTCTAAAAAGATCCTACCTAACGTTGATAATTATGGTTATTTATGTTCAAATATAATTGAATCACACCATTTACAACATTTGATAGTCAACTTATTTTTGTCCGCTCTCTGTTGCTTACATCTCTCTCACACACACATTCACACACACTCACGATGCTCAAGTAAACTGAAGATGAGCTGCAGATGAGATATATGAGTCCTATTTGATCTAGCAGGCCACTTAAAAATTGGTAAAGCCTCAAATTTATTCCTAAATGGACCTAGAGAGGCAAGGGAGTCTCACTTGTACAGTGGCTGAACCAAGTGTGGATCCTTCTCATCTTAAACCTTAGCGAATGCAAAAATGTGCACCTTTTTTTTTATTATCGCATTTTCTTAGTGCATCCCACGTCTGTGTAATCAGATCACTCTATCCCAAAAGGAAAAGTCACAGCTTGTCATAAAATGAAGGACTAATTCCAAGACTTTTGACACCACATTTTAAAAGTGATGCAAAACAGCATCAATTGAGTTTCTAAAAGTGACCTATTAAACACTCTGCCCCATGTACCAAATCAGTTATACATTTCCTGTCTCTTCCTTCATGTGTAATATCCTCCCAGTCTCACTTTTCTTCCCCTTACCAACTATTTCATTGTAACTCAATATTAAACCTTCTCATTCAATTTCACCTTTCAAGTTGAATTACTTCATTTTAAAGCTGTTAGTGGACAAATTATGTGGACTTGATCATTGAATTATGAAATCATATAAACACTCAAATCTAATATAAAACTAAGGTTTAATATTAAATTAAAGTACCTTTTTCCCAGAGAGACTTTGAGTTCCTAAACCGTTATTGATTAGTTGATGAAGAAACAACTATGTATAGGCTTCTATATGAATACCCTTTTAGAATAACTTTTGTAATGCATTTTTCTGACTTTTTTTCTTTTTAGATATATATTTTTTACAGTGAGCAGTTTATTCGTTACTATTTAAACTACAGTTTGGGCCAAATGTGGAGGTTCACACCTGTGATTCTAGCTACTTGGGCTGAAGTTGTAAATCAGGATAGGAAGGTAGAATGGGGACAAGTGCATGAGACCCCCATTTCAACCATTAAAAGTTTACATGAAATGGTGTACAACGATCATCTCAGATATTCTCCAAGAGTAGAAAGGAGGATCAAAGTCCAAATTGATCTGGGTTAAAAAAAAAACAAACAAACAAAAACAAGACCTTATTTGAGGAAATAGCAGAGGCACACAAACAAGGGGACTTGGGTCAAGTGGAAGAGCACTCTCCCAGCAAGCACAAGGTACTAATGAAACTCCAGGACTGCCAGAAAGAAAAATAAAATTCCAATCACATTTATTTTTCTCCTATCACATTAATTTAAGATACACTGATACATGCAGTCTCCAGAGGACAATTTGTCACAAGACCAGGACATTCTGGTCATCACTGCTATCATTTGACCTCTGAAATGACCTTGGTGCTAACACTGGCTGCCTTGGCAGGTAGTAGTAACCAGATCTGTTCAGTCACAATAAGAACAGTTCAAACTAAATGACCATACTCCTCATTATTATGTTAACAAGAAAACATATCAATAGTCTTTTGGTTGTCATGATGCTACATTAACTTCTTTCATCACCTTGCTCTTCTTTTGGCTAATTACTAGTCCTCGTCAAATAGCTTATTATTTGTTTTCAATAAGTAGGAACTCCCATGCACATTTCAGATAATGAGGTCATTTCATTCTTTAAATGTTCACTTAAATGCAATGTGTAAACGTGTGATATTTAAGGTACTTGAGTACATCAATAGGTAAATTTTTATTTACATGTTTAATTACAGCACTATCCATATAGTTATATATAAAAAGAGTACATTTTGCAGGGTGTATTGTTTCCATATTTCACAATTTTGGATTTATAAAAAAAGCATTATAGGGCTGGGAATATGGCTTAGTGGCAAGAGTGCTTGCCTCATATACATGAAGCCCTGGGTTCGATTCCTCAGCACCACATGTATAGAAAAAGCCAGAAGTGGCGCTGTGGCTCAAGTGGTAAAGTGCTAGCCTTGAGCAAAAAGAAGATAGGGACAGTACTCAGGCCCTGAGTCCAAGCCCCAGGACTGGCAACAAAAAGTGCTTACAAATAAAAAAGAAAGAAAGAAAAAAAAAGAATTATAGACAGTATTTTCTAGGAGGTAGAAGGATTTCTTAAAGCAGGAATATCTCCAGGAGATCAGTTGAACTCCTTAACTTCCCACCAACTCCCCATCTATCATATAAAATTTCAAGCAGGCAGCTAAACTTTGTCTGAGGCTAGAAAATATGATTAAAGTTAGGCAGTTATTTATACGCAAGGTCTAAATATGTTTTGCAATAAGGTGTAGCGGCTAATCAGTCAAGCTTTGTAGGCAGCTAAGACATCCAACCTCTTGATCTGTATTGGAGAAATCTAGGAATCACTAAAGGAAAATGTTAAGCAATTTAAACCTAGGTTAATTCTAAGAAGCAAATCTGAACACTTAACAATCAAAATTAAATACTCTACCTCCTGCAATTTCACATGCTTCAAAGGGAAAATATGAATATTATGAAAAGTAAAAATAAAAAACAGTAGGAGTTTTAAATCTGTAGTATCTTTTGCAGCCATGGTTATTAAAAAGCTACTGGCATAAGGTAAAGCTTTTGAATGCCTTTGATAAAATAAAACTTTTAAAACTCTGTAAAGCTTTTACTTGAAAGGAATCCTTGAAGATGGGCTTTCTTGAAAGATAGTGGGCCATAGGCCAAAGGAAAAGAAAATATAAACCAAGCCTTGTGAATTTTTTACAAGTAAATCTCCTACAACAGATAAAATAAATAAGTTGAATTCTGAATATTGATCAACTGTATCTTAAAATGGAAAAACATAGATAACTATGGCATTCAAAATATGTGATGCCATTTACTTTTCATCAAAGATCACTATAACTTCTTGAACAATTTGTCAATGTAAAAGTACAATCTACTATTTGTAAATAATTTTCTAGTAAGTACAAAACAAGCTGCTTTTTTTTTGCACTGGAAATCATAGTAAGAACTTCCAGAAAGCTACAAAACAAGCTGCTTTTTTTATTATTTTTTTTTTTTTGCACTGGAAATCATAGTAAGAACTTCCAGCAAGCTACCTTCCTTTCCCTAGGCCATTTGTTTTAAAATATACTTCTCCATATGTGAGGATGGATATTTTCACTGAAATCAAAGATAATAGAAAGTGGGAGAGAAAGAGAGAGAGAAAGAGAGAGAGAGAGAGAGAGTGAGAGAGAGAGAGAGAGAGAATGGAGTTGTGCAGACAGATACAAGTGCTGGGTTGCCAGACAAAGCAGCCAAGAAAACCTGGAGGTTGATCTAGCAGATGTCTGCGCCAGGTGCACAGACACCAAATAACCAACATGTTTCCCAACTTAAAATTTCTCCTGTATTTTGGAAAAATCAGCAAGAACAAAAAGAAAACAAACACTTTAGGTTTGTTTCCTTGATCGAGGTTGAAAATATAATCGTTACTAAAATGCAAAAGGTTAAATGAAACAAAAGAAAATGACCTTGCATTCTTTTTTTATTTCCACCTAAGAAAACAAACTGGACATTTTCTCATCATAGTAGGCCATCTTCAAAGTAAATATTAAGTTTGGAGATATTGCTCATAGAAAGAAAGAAATAACAGAGATCAAAAATAAATGAGATAGACATTAGAAATACAATAGGAAAGACTAATGAATTTGAGTTGAATTTTTGCAAAGCTAGGCAAAATTGTAAAACACTTAGCTAGATTAAAAGAAAAAAATTAAATGAGAGAAGATTCTAATAAATAAAACCAGAAATGGAAGAGCAGACATTTGAGCCGCATGAGTGATTATATTCCAATAAATTGGACAATATAGATGAAATGGAGAAATTCCCATAGACATATTATATACATAGAGTGAATGACAAAAAAATAGATATCAGGAGAGATCAATATGAATAAGATTAAATCAGTAATTAAAAGGCTCTCATCAAGAAAAAGTGTAGGAACACATTGTGTTACAGCAGAATTCTACCATTTTCATCCGTACATTTAGTTTTTCTTTATTTTATTTAATTTTCTATTTTACCACACACATTCAAATGTACTTACTTCTTCACTTCAGGGCCCCAAATGTTTTCCTTTGGAATATTATTGGCCTCCTTTGCCCTTTCTAATGCTTTAAAATATTGCCCTCTGCCTTCAACCAGACTACTTTATGAAACTTGCCATTTCAAGTATTCATCCATACCTTTTTTTGTTTATTGTTAGGTTTAATGAATGAATCCTTCTTTTGTGCTGGTAATTAGAAATTAAATCATGTCATTTTTCAGGAAAAATGGATAGGTCTAGAGATTTCAATGTTAAATAAAATAAGCCAATGACAGCTTCTGCATATATTTTCTCATATGCAACATACTAACAAATAAACAGATACCAAGATAGATAGATAGATAGATAGATAGATAGATAGATAGATAGATAGATAGATAAGTGTTGGGCTGAAAGTACAAGAGAGACTGCAGGAAGGAAAAAAATGAGGAGCAAAAAGACTAGAACTAGACTAGATAGTACATGGAAACCTGTGAAAATATGTAATTAATCTAAAAAAATTAATTAGTCTTGCAAAATCTTGATTTTATTTCATATATAAATACTAACTGCTTGCTTCAGTTTATTTTTATCCTCAATTTTTAAAAATAGTATCTTTCTATTGTCTGCTCCATTTTTTTTCAAACACAGAGAGAGGATTACTAACAAATTCATTCATCACTACATGGCTTTCACAGACTACAGGTCCTGTCCTCAGGATTTGCTGGCTAAGCTCCATACAGATTAGATTTTCAAAGCATCCACTCTTAAGTCCTTTCTCATATCCTCTGGAATTCACTCTGTGGAATGTGTTGTCCCTAACTTACAACCATGTTTTGTTGTTGTTGTTATTCCTGTTGGATATGTTTTAAAGTTTATTTCAGCTTTTAAGAAAGGAATGTCTGATCTTCTCTGTGTGACAGCCAAGTTGGAGATGTTCCACATTCCATCACAGTATGTCCTTTATTTAATCTTTACATACTCACACTGAGTGTGGCAGGCACTGGCAGCAAGACACAAAGCCTCAATGCTTTTCAGCTCACCAGTTAGGGCTGAGTGCATAGTCATAAAAATACTACGTAAAGCAGAATTAGCGTGTGTGTGTGTGTGTGTGTGTGTGTGTGTGTGTGTGTGTGTGTGTGTTGGGACTGGGGCTTCAACTCCAGGCCTAGGTGCTATCCCTTAGCCTTTTGCTCAAGCCTGACATTGTACCACTTGAGCCACAGCTCTACTTCGGCTTTTGAGTGGAGCTAAGAGTCTCACAGCTGGTTTTGAACCTTGATTTGCTCATTAGAGCTCCTGAGTGCATAGGACTACAGAACTGAGCCATCAGGACACTGGTACCCAGGTGTTTTTATGTATACCACAACTTCAGTGTTCATTGCCGTTGAAACTCTAGAAAATGTTTAAACATGCTTGATAAATATATACTATTTAACATGGAATTTTATTCCATAACATATTCTTCTGAATTGATAGGGCAAACACCATGTCCTTTAAATTGAGATTCTTTTCTTAATTTCCTAGGTCAGAACAGCACTTTTATGGTTTGTTGTTTTACAATCTAATTTTTTTTTCATTTAAAAATTCCAACATTCTTTACCTTTCTCCTACATAGGACAGTGAATTTGTGTTTGGCAATAAAGATGGATTTTATATGAAAAATGTTAATGGGGAATAGAGAATTATCTGAATTTTGTGGAAAGAGACAGACAAATGAAAGGATGCATCAACAATTCCTGTGGTACTCCTCCAACCCCTTGGGATGTATTTTTTTGTCTCTTTAAAGGTGAAAATGTGAGTGCTACCTGAAGATTTATTTTAGTTGTGCATTTATCACCCTCCTTCCACCATCATGTAAGATAAAAATAAATATAATATGTTAAAGCAAGGTCATTTACTATTTTGTTCTTTCTTTTGCTTTCCAACAGCTTTGACGTACATGAGAGAGCAGAGATTTTCATTTAGAAGCATTTATAAAGTACATGTTTTATGTCAGAAGGTTTACTAGTATTCCTGTAGGATTAACAGTACAACATTTTCAAAACAACAGTTTAATGGACAAATTAAAGATCTTCTGTTACAAGGATGCTTACTGCTTAATTAAAGAGACCACAAAATGAAACTACTGTCAAAAGTACTGTGACAAATGGATGTTCAAAGTGGTAACATTGATCAAGAGGCATTGTACTCATAAACTGCTTTGTTAAGTGGCAACTCTTTTGTACGACTACTTAAAGATAATATATATATATATTATATAGATATACTATGTGTATGTATATAAAAATAAAATATTTTTTTAAAAAGAACTGGCAAGGAAAGAAGTAGAAAACTGGAAATCAGAGATTGCAGTCATTTCAACTTGGTTTCTTTGCTCATACGACATCTCCATTTTGCTATTTATTTGCTGTTATCTTTGGCAGGTATGCTCATATGTAAAATAGGGTAGCAAAGTTGTGTGTATTGATGGCTTACAAGTTAGAAGTGAGTGTCATGGCCTGTCTCAGACAATTTAATTGGTAAATATCTAATATCTATGTTTGCTCCCTTCGGTATGTGTTTCATCCATTTGCAAATGTCCAACAGGCCATTGGGTGCATTCACTAAATAAAGACAGTCCATTACTCATATCACACAGCACAGGACTCTGTTACAACGACAGAAGCCACAGGGTGCTCTCTAAGGAGGAAAACCTGCTTTACTGGGATCCAACTGTACCAAAACATGGTGTTAGTCAACTCTGTCAGAAGCCCCTTCACGAGGCAGGAGGGGGAGATGGGGGACAAGGCCGAGGGAGAATCATAAATGTAAGTTCTTGCTGAGCACTGGTGGCTCACGCCTGTAATCCTAGCCACTCAGGAGGCTGAGATCTGAGGATCTCAGTTAGAAGCCAGCCCAGGCAGGATAATCCATGAGACTCTTATTTCCAAGTAACCACCAGAAAACCAAAAGTGTCGCTGTGGCTCAAGGGGTACAGTGCTAGCCTTGACCACAAAAAGGCTCAGGGACAGCACCCAAAACCTGAGTTCAAGTCTTACTACCTACCTCGCATGCCCCCCCCACCCCAAAAAAGTACCTGTGGTTGTGCTGACCACAATGATTCTAAATCCTGGAAAAACTAACAGAGAAAAGAGTTGTTAGGGAGAATGCACCTGGAATTCTTTTCTGTCTCTCACCCCCAATATGCTAAAATATATCCTCTTTTCTGGGAGTAAAAAGATTTTGAACTCAGAACTAGAAAGCAATCCTCGATTACAAATAACCTTTAACCTCACCAAAGCCAGCAACTGATGCACTAGCAAATACTTCTAAACCATTTTACCACCCTCCATTTTCTGTGGATACCTGAAAAATCTTACTCTCTTCAATTCTCAATTTTTAGCTGGATGAGTTTGTACCCAAGAAGATCTTCTTCATGCTATTTTGGGATTCTGCACTGGCTTATTTTCTGCTCAAACTCCCTCCTTCTCTTCTACTGCTTGTAAGGAGCTGTAATGAGCTTGAGAGCTCAGTGTACAAGCCAGCATTATCTATCCCAAACTACATTTCATAAAGTGTGATAGGAGATGAAATTCTAGAACAAATCAAAAGGCTTTATTACTAACAGCAATAATAACAACAGCCAGCATCTTCATTCGCATGGCTTTGCTGAGCTGTAATTTTCATTAGGGTTACATAGGGTAAAATGCTGATATAGGGAGGCATGAATCATGAAAGGAATCTTGTCTCCTACAGTGCTCACACTAAGCTCACTGCCTGCCCCAGAGGGAGCCATTATTATAGCAGAGTAAACAAACTTGGCTTCTGCTCGAGAGAAACTATACCTATCTTCCAAGATAGATGATTCCTATGCAGACTTCCTTGAAAAGGGAGTGAAATCACAGGCAGCTGTACCTCTGCTCCCAAGATTTGCAGGCACACAGAGCTTCATGGAGAATTGGCTCCTACCATCCCCCTGGCCACCCCAAAATATTGTCTGGGTTATTTGGACTTTTGTCCCATTTGGACAAGATAATCTAAAACCTCCAGAGAAATAGACAAATGGGACAAGTATAAGAAAATGTGTTGTAAATTTGTTATTTGTTTCATTTCTTTTTCTTTTGCCGGTCCCAGGCTTTGAACTCAGGGTTTGGGCACTGTCCCAGAGCCTAGTTTATGCCCAGCAGATCCATAAGCTCTCAGGGCCCCCTGGGTATATGCTAAACAGGTCAACGACTGCTTCTAGCAATACGAAATAGCCATACACAGAATGTCAGGATGCTATGCAAAAGCACACACTGATCACGAACGCTCTGCAATGCTTGAGTTCCCAACGGCTCTATTTGTCTTCAGGAATACTGTGTTCACACCCGTCATTCTCATGTGTGGCACGGGCAGCAAAGTGCTCTCTCTCTCACTCTCTTCCCCCCCTTCCTCCTCTCTCACTCCGCCTTGCTCTTCCATCTCCACCAGAATGGCGCCTCTGTCCTTCGCGCTTTGGGCCGCGTTGACACTGGTCACCTGTCTTTGATGGGCGGTTTATCCCATCTCCTGATATGGTTTAAAGCTGAAAAGTGGGATGGTGGCCCCATGAGAGGGTGATGATGTCAGGAAGAGCAGCTGAGCTCGAGGAAGAAGGTCACAGCAAGTGCGATCCTGCTTTGCTACTGCCCTGGCATTCTCTGCTCCCTGGCGCCGGGCAGGCGAGCAGCCTTCGCCACTTGCGCTCTCCATGGTGCAATGCTCTTAGGTCCCGCAACGAAGGAGACAGATGACCATGCACTGACACCTTTGTCAAAAAAAAAATCCCCTTAAATCGTTCCTCACGGTCACTTGTCACAGCCATGGAAACCTGGGGCACTCAACTCAGGACACGCTTTGCATACTGACGGCGCCAGCTGACCGCACAATGCCGCCTCATGCCGCTTACCCCTCTTCTCAGCCTTCTATGCTGGGTCTGCGGCTCCGTTTCCTGTACTTTTAGCTATGAACTGGTTGTTTATAGCTCCTGGGCAAGCTGGACCGTGGCCTCAATACCTCAGAAAGTGATCAATACATATTTGTAGGTAATTATGATGAAGCATTCATAATTTGCACCGCAATCAAGAGGGTCCAAGGGCAATGCTCCTGTCACCTGCGGATCATTTATTTACTCTGATTATGGACATTTTACTAAATAGTTATTTCTGTTGTTACAAAAAAATCAAAGCGGTTTCTCCCTGGAGCTTAATTTTGTGCATAAAACACCAAAATGTCCCCAATTTTAATAAGAAATCCACACGCTACATTCCAAACATGATAAACGAGGCAATGATAGATATGAAAGGCCAACTTAATCTTCTTTTCCTACTAAAATAACATCTGAGATGTCGATTTTAAATGTACTCATCTGCAAATAATTCTCAAGTATTAGATAGACTCTGTTTAGAGTATGCATAGAAAACTAAAATCATCAATGCTTGATGGGAGGTATTTTGTACCAAATGCTAAGTCCTTTTCCTGTAGTAACTGATATCAATCAGTTCAACCTTTAGGTAAGGAAATGTGAGTAAGCCATACAAATAGTTGATTAGGAGAAGATCTAAAAGCCAGCAGGAATCTTGTCCTCTGATTTCTATCTCTGACTAGGAGGAATGAAGACTGCCAACTCCTTTTATCTAAATCTCTAATGTTCAAGTTCAGACAATGTGAACCTTATACTAGATAAAGTAATCAAATATGCAAGGGAAAATAAAGGATCTTTTTCCACCTAAGATGAATTATTTATCCAATTTTCACAACATCCTCAACCCAAATATGGCCATTTTACAAGTTGTGTTTTGTTTCTACTTCATTAAGCTTCAGCTAAGAGGCCAAAGTTATCTCAAGAAGGTTCTACTGATTAGGATTTAAAATTCAGTGACTTCTCAAAGGTATTGGAAGACTTTAATAGATGTTTGATTTCATTATTGGGATAATCGATTTGGATAGTAAACCATTTTCATCAGCATTGTGATGAGTTGCCTTGCAAAGAAGTGATAAAACTTGAGGAAACTGAAAATGTCCTTTTATTCTTCCCTGGTAATAAAGGGGCTGCTCCTGCATTCATATTGACCTTCAAGAAGCTTGATACTGAAATGCCTACCTTGAGGTTGCAGGTCAGTTCTTTATGTGGCACAAGAATCTTCACATTCTGTCCTTGCAACTTGACCTATTACCCAAGGAACACATGTCCTTTTAGAGGCAGATGCCATTTGTAAGAATGTGTGTGCGTGCGTGTGTATGTACAATAGGTTTAAGTGGGTATACATGTGTGTATGTGTATATATATACATATATATGTGAAAGTATGAATATATGTGTGCTGATAGCTAAAATATTTTTGTTGCAAACATGTTATTTAAGTTCTAGAAAACCCTGGTTTTTTTATTTTTGAGTTCTTTTCCAGCATATGGTCATTTACTGTGTTCCAGTTTGGTGCCCCAACAAAAACATTTTTGAATCCTAACCACTTAAAACCAGAAATAATTTGTGTTTTAATTGAAAGGCTTACTTAGCCTATTTCACAGGAAACCACGGATTTAAGTAAATATACATATATTTTTTAAACAACTCACAATACTGTGATTTTTAACAAGAGCAATACTGCCATCTAGTGCTAGAAAGTCTAAATTGATAAATGTTATATCTGATAAGGAAACTAATAAAAGTATACCCAATTTTCAAAATCATCTCACATGTGATCTGTATTTGCGAGTTTTTCAACATGACTCAGCAAATTATCTTCAATGGCATAATATCTAGTTCACTCAAGTATATTTTGTTCCTGGAAGTGTTAACTTTAGGTCTAGTACTGTGTAAAATATTTGGACAAGCTCACTTTATCTTTTAAGCATATAGTTTAAGAACTTACATAATTTATAGCATGTAATATAAAGAATAATATAAAAATTATTAGAGAAATATTGTAACTTGCTTTTTTCTAGTAGATTAGACATTAACTTCTCTACTGAAATGTTGCAATGTTATAAAGGGACAAAAATATACATATTTATTACATAGTTTCATATAGTATTTGTACTGAAGAAACCTATGATTTAATAATATTTACCTCCAACTAAAAATAGTGAGTAGAAATGACTGTCACTCATAAGCTTTAAATCAATCATCGCATTTAATTTTTTACTTACTAAAACTTGTGTTAAGTATTTATAAGTATTCCATTAACAGTAAGACCAATGCCTCCAAAACCCAATCAATTAATGAATGGATATATTTGAAAAGAAAACTAATAAAGTATATAAATTATCAGTAAGAAAATTGTAAAACAAAGTAGAATTTATAAAATGATGTAGCTTCATAGATAATAAAAGTCAAAACTAGATAGATAATGAAAGTCTAAAGAGACAGTTTTTGTATGTATTAAGTGTCTTTGGTGCACTGTAAATTGTGCAAAGGGTTCATTATATTGAGGAACTGGGTGATGATCTTCAGAATAATTACAGAAATTTTTGTATTTACATACATACATATCTACATACATGCATAGATGTGTATATATGGTGCTTCTGTGGATATTTAATAACCCTTGCTTATAATACTATGAGGATTAAATCAAATAATTATTCACTGCATGTAAACCAGTGTATTGACGTGACAGAAAATAAGTTAAAAATCTGTACAAACTATATGGTAGTATGCTCATCAAATTAAGTCATTCAAATTAGACCATTATCTGGACCAATTTGGTCTTCATTTCCACAACTGGTCATTAGCTCCTCCCGTCTAAAAAGGGTAGTTATTTAATAAATGGCAATGAAGTCCCAAAGGAATGCTGTATACTCTTTTTCTATAGCTTAATTTTCTTTGTATACTTTAGTTTAATAACAAGTTGAGTCTTTTCTGGAAGAGTGCAGAAAACTATATGATTTCTAAAAAAATAATAAACTACTATAATAATAAATATTCAGTCTTCTGAAGTGCAATTCACTTTCCCCAAAGCCTGAAACACAGCAAGAAGTTAAAGACAAATCTGTCTTATTGTTAGTGATTTTTCTCGCTCCATACATCTTCTTGACTGTTTGTCGATATATTTTATGTTTAGTAGAAAGCCTGAACAAATGTGAAACTATCTTGAAACATAAAATGCTAAACAAATCAGGCTCTCTTTCTTTTAAATTAAAATAAAAATTTTCAGAAAAAAATTAGGCCCATAACAGCTTAAAATTAGTCTTTATAAGACATAGAAAAACCCCTTTAAAATTGAATTGGCCTTACAAGGTAGAAGTTTTATTGTTTCTTCTGTTAGATATAATTGTACTATTTACAAAAACCGAATTGAAGGCTATTTGGAAAGAAAGTATGCAACAGTTTCCAGAGATGCTGTCCATTTAGATTATTATTTTTGTTGAAATGCAATTTGATAGGTAATAGATATGAAAATTACAACAGTATTTTCTCATTACCAAGTCAAGCTACTTAAGAAACAATATATTTTCAAATATAACGCATATTCATGTGAAGGTATCCTAATACCTTATGTGTAAGGTACACAAAACAGACATCTACTTTCACACATTTACTGTAGAATAATAATAAATCAGATTGCACTGATACTTGCAAATAAAATTTCATCAAGTACTTGAAAGCTCTCATCAAATCTGAGCAAAATAAAATTGAAACAGTACTTGATAATGGAAAGTGTTCTAAGTTAAAAAGCTTTCAGAACTTCAGCCATTAAAATTAAATCTTGTGTATTAAGTGGAATTATACTAAGTACAAGCCACTAGCTATTATTAAAATATCACATAATTGTCAAAATGTCACTAAATGAAGTGATTAGAAATTCCCATAGTTTACTAAAAAGGCACATTTATAGTGAGAAGTGCTTGACATGAACACATGAAATAAAATTTAAATATGGATAATTATAAATATACTTTATGATCACACTATAAGAACCTATATTTATATACAATTTTTCTTTGTTAAAGCATAGCATTTCTATGCTTTGTATAACAGATTTTATTATAACAGATCCTACCAGAACTGGCCTAAATGTTATTCATTGTTTGAGCTGTTTTTCAAATTAAATATTGAACGGGCATTTTCATATAAGAAATATAGTGAGAGCACAGGCCTTAGGAGAGGAGGGGAAGCAATACATTCCAATAATCTTGGGAAGGGAACATCAATTAGACAAGGAGAAGAAAGAGGAGAGAAGACTGAGATGAAAAAGACAGGTATGAGCTAGATCATCACAGCTCTAAGTTGAAACACTGATGCTGAATGCAAACGTATCAACCTTTCTGTGTAAGAAGTGATATGGGAAATGGAGTGAGTTCAGTCTTCTCTTTCTTTTGTGGAAACAAAGGTAGAGAAGAGCAGAGGGTTGAGGATAGGTAAAAACAGCCCAGGTTGGCTAAATAAACCTGAGGAGAGGGATGAATTCCCTGGCAAGTTAGCAAAAGGAACAGAAAAAGTATGGTGGTCTCATACAATTTATATAATGCAATGGGAACAAATGGATTTTCCCCAAAATTATTAGATGCCCAAATCTATTTCTATGTTCTCACCTACTCGAAGTTCAACATGATCTTTCTTGAACTGAAAAAAAAATCTAGATAATAATCACGTTCTTGTGGTAGTTGCCTCAATTTCAAATCTTTCATCTCAAATTGGGATCGTATACAGCATCTTCCTTTGAAAGGAAACAACTGGCTGTCTTCGCATGGCTAGTACGTGTCTGGTAATTCCTTCTGGAAGTACAGACTCAGATTTTTGATGCCTCCAAGGGCATGGCCAGCAAGATTGACCCGTACAGCTGATCCAAAAAGCCCTGCTTGAAAAGTTAAGTATTTATTTTTAAAAGACATGCTACAAGACACCTTAAGGTTCTTTCCTATTGATTATTTCTCAGTCTCATTTAAACTCCATAACTAAAGCGGATTTAGGTCAGGGTCAATCATTTCTAAGTGAAAGAGAAACGTACTTTTATTTGGCTAGGAAATAAATAGAATTTAATGCATATACACCCTCGTTGTAATAGCAACAAGTTAAAGCTTTTATGAATGACCATAAAACGCAATGTAATATAAATGTGAATGGGAGAGGCAATTAAATGCCCTAGACTAATGTAAACTGGTAAAAATCGTGAAAACCAAAGATGTGATGTTTGGATAGCATAAGAATCAAGTGTAAACACATTTGTTTCCTCTAGTTTTGAGGAAACATAATATTCTACAGGAAAAATGTTCCTTATGTATTTATAATCTTCACAAATCTAGAAAAGCACACATCGTGCCACAAAATGGTGGGTGTCGTAATCTTATGTGTATATTTTCTAATCTTCTAATCATTGTCAAGTTCATGTTAGTAAGTACTAACAAGAGACTTCCATCTGGGAATAAGATGGCAAAGCTTTGTCATACAGCAAAGTGAAGCATTTTATCCAATAACACGTTCACAGAATGACTTCAAGATGCAGAAGTAAGGATGCTGTTGTGATAAAAGTTCTCCTATACTTGTGGTCAGGGACGGGAAGAAGAAACCAGGGGAACATGGAAGAAGTGGTGACATGACCCAAAAAGAATTGTACTCATTACCTGACTTACGAAATGGCAGCCCTTCTTTACAATACCTTAATAAAACCCATAATGTTCTATTTCTTGAAAAATAATTATATGTGATGAAATATCTATTTCCATGGATGTCTTTAAAAGTGGGATTGCTTTCAGTAAAACACCACAAAATTATAATAAACTCTGGAGTGACAGCACAGCTCTTAAGATTGTATTCTCTTGTGAAGGATTTCTGTTTCTCCTTCGTTCCCTCAGAGCTGCCTTCGCAGTGTGCGCCTAGCTTCAGCTTCGTTCTTAAGGAATGTGTTCAAAAATACATTACCGTGGACATTTTTAGAAATATTGTTGTTAATCATACCCAATTGTCATGTCAAATTTTCAGGAAGTCAGCTTGATCATGAAAGCTAAGAGAAACTGATTATCCTCTCGCAACAAAACTCACTGAGTTGCACAGTGGAATACTTCCAGAGATGCCTAACGTCAAAAAAAAAAAGCAAAGAAATTTTAAATTAATGAGATCTTTCCTCTGAATTATATTCTTATGTCTAAGACTTCTGGGAATTTTATGGAAATACTTAGAAGCAAAAGAAAAAAAAGGAGAGGACTATTAAATTGCCTTAAATTACCAACTTGTAAAGAACAGAAAGTTGTCATGTTAAATTAATTGAATTAATGGAAAGTCCAAAATTACAAATTATGCAATATTCGCTATAACTGATTCAATAGTTTTAATTTTTTCATCGCTCTATAACTGCCGTGATTATATTTCATTTGAATCTATAAAGTATGCCAAAATGTCTACTTCCTAAATGTTTTAAACTAGCAGAAAGTCAGAAAAGAAATTGAATTTGACAGAAACAATTTGAGTAATAGCACAGCTTTCTCTGAGGACAATCTTTTTTTAAATCAAAAGTCTCATTCATTATACAAGAAAATTCCCCATAAAATTCCCTATAAAATAAAAGGGAGGTAAACTCTCCTTCTTTTCAGTGTTTGGATGAATGTAAATCTATGTTTAGAACAAATAGAGCCAGTGCCTCACAATTATACTGGATATTTTTTTAATTAAACAAATCTTTCCATCACTTTCAGTAATTGAGTTTCCTTTTGTGTAGCCAAAAGAGACTAAGATGCAATGGAGTGATCTGAAAAAAAGCCTGGGGGAGCCCTGTTCTATTCCAAGGGAAAAAAAATCTATTTGAAATGTTGGACAGAAAATGAAATCACCCATGGCTTTTTACATTGACATTGAGGAGAAACAATGAAATAACAAAAGCTTACTAAAAACTGGCAACATTTCAGGTCAGTTATTTGCTTTTCTGTTTCTTCTACTTGTTCATTAATTAATGCTGTCTTTGTATATGTAAAACCCTAATGGAAGGAACAAAATATCCCAGTACTGGCTGGACCAAACAATAAACAGCCAGGTGCCAGTGACTCACGCCTGTAAATCCTAGCTACTCAGGGGAATGACTTCTAAGAAATACAGCCTGAAGCCAACCCAGGAAGGGGGGGGGGGGGTCTGTGAGATTCTTCTTTCAGTGAACCACCAAAAAGTGCAAGTGTGGCTCAAGTGGTAAAGCACCAAAACGCCAAGCAAGATCACAAGGCCCAAGAGTTCAACCTGAGTTCAAGTCCTAGTACTTCTACATAACAAAATTTAAAAAAAAATAAATATATCACGAATAAAATACAAAGTGTTTACGACAGCTATCGGGAAAAAGAACATGGTGATGGTGAGTCCGAAAGAAAAAGAAAAGTGGTTGCTGCCCCCTAGAGGAACGCTATGGATGACTAAGATGAGAAGATGACACCAGGGCCCAAAACCAAAGGGAGGAAGGAGGAAAGAGGCAGGAGTCCAAAGGGAAGTGACTGCAAGTGTCAGCCAGGGGAAGTGCAGACACTGGGGTGAGAAACCACTTGTCCATTGAAGCAACTGAGGCAGGAAAACATGGCAGAGGACCAACTGGTAGACACCAAGAGTGAGCGGACGAGCGAACCCATCTGGATGAAGGCAGGCTCTGGTGAAGCCTGTTCTTCAGATGTGTGGAAAGCCACCCAGACGTGCTAAAAACGGACAGGATTGAATTATATATGAAAGTGCTCACCCCAGCAGCTCTAAAAGGAATCAATGAGGAGAACAAGGCCAAAACAGGAGCAGGAACAACACTCTGGAGTTCACTGCAAGAAACCTGCAGGAGGAGGCCAGAACCATGCTAGTAAGAGAGGAGCTCCACGTCAGGGCAGGAGCTAACGGCTCACACCTATAATCCTAGCTACTCAAGATGCTGAGATCTGAGGGTCTGGGTTTGAAGCCAGCCTGGGCAGAAACGTCCATAAGAGTTTTACTCTCAATGAAACCAGCAAAAAGCCAGAAGTGGAGCTGTGGTTCGAACGGGAAAACACCAGCCTTGAGCAAAAAGGCAGGTGAAAACATGAGGCCTTGCACTCAAGGTCCAGTACCAACACACACACACACACACACACACACACACACACACACACACACACACGGAAAGTTGGTCTGATTCATTATGCTTTATAAAATAAATAAATAGAGAACCCAGGAATGAATGTAGTACGAGTTCTCAGAAGGAAGAAAGGAAGGCTGAGCTCTAGTTCTTGACACTAATAACAGGAAGGGGAAAGTCAGAGTCTAGAGTTCTATGGGAAAAAATAAGAGAGGAGCCTTTTTTTCCTGAACACGCATATGACAAACTACACAATTATGTGAATAATTCATTATGAAAATCATAACAAACATTGAAAGGCAGAGAGCAACATGTGGGTACAATATGTGATTTTCTATGCTACATATGGCTTTCACTTGAGACCCTGCAGAATCTAATTTGCCTATTGTGAACACACATTGTCCAAACTGAAAACATTAACCTGATTTTGTGTGTGGTCTTTAAGGGGCTCATATTTGGACTTTTTTCTATATATGTGGTGCTGAGGAATTGAACCCAAGGCTTCATGTATTCAAGGCGAGCACTTTACCACTAGGCCATGTTCCCGGCCCAACATTTTGACTTTTTTAAAAGAAAAAAAAAGACAATACTAGATATATACCACTTGTGAAACAGCTGTATAGCAAATAAACAGAGGCATATGCTGACGATACTTTGTGATCATTTATCCAAACTATAATAACCATAGTATTTTTCATTTGAAAAACTCATAGTACACACATGTGATTTAATAATATTTGCTAATTTTTGAATAATTGAAAGTATAAACTCAGATAAGCTCCACAATCATTAATTAAATGAGTATTATAATCATTCTCTAGGAGATAAAACAATTAATAAGGCTTAGTACTTGTTGTAGGGTAACCAGAATGAAATTTCTTCTGTATGTGTGTGTGTGTGTGTGTGTGTGTGTGTGTGTGTGTGTGTGTGTGATTGGATTGTGGGGCTTGAACTTTTCATGATAGTTTTCATCTGTACTGATGTGCATTGCCTGCCATTGTTATAACACAACTGTATTAAGTCTAAAAGCAGGAACGGAAAGCATAATAACGAAGGCAGCTAGGAACCAGTATTACGTGCGCACATGCCACTACCATTAATAATCAGCCTGTGGGGATTGAAGAGGGCTGTAGTGGATAGCAAGGAGGAGGGTGTAGGATCTCATCCCAGACAAACTTAACCATGAACTTGTATGTATAAATTCTTTACTGGCCCAGTAAATCAGGTCAATAATTGAATCTTTTAGGCCACAGCTCTTGTAGAGATATGGTGTTAGAAACCAGTCTAAAAAGCTGGTAATCCTAAAAGGAATTATCCTACTTAAGAACAATGTCACAATTGCTATGGTCTTTCTGATCAAGGCTTTACCATGAGCAAGTTAGAACTCTACCAAACAATACTTCACAAAATCATTTTCACATTGGAATGCTGCATTAAAATGTCAAAATGTGCATGAGTGTACCACACTTCATGATCCTGGTCATAGGAAAATATCACTCCCTAACCAACACAATGTTACCTTTTATTCAGTAGTATTTATCACATGCTTATGTATGTGTTAGGCAAAACTGATTTGCTGTTAGGAGTGCAACATATCCATATAGAGTTTCTTCCATATGCAAGACTGAAATCTGATCGTTAACATGAGACATATTTAAATAACTTTGTGTCTGGTCTCGTACATGTGACCTAACCTAGCAAGATATTGAGAAGAAAATATCATTAATGACTAGATAAATGCATGATGAATTAGGATTAGGATTTAGGGCTAGTGAATCTAAATAATTCGGGGTATAAATTCAAACTAATATGGCAGTTCTCACCCAATATAATTTAATATTTAATTATGAATGCTTGTAATTTTTCTTCTCAAAATATATTAATAGGACTGAGGAAAAAAATGATCTGTGAAGCTTCATTTCCTCAAAAGTATTCATGGCTTCCTTGTCACTGAGGTGTTTGCTTTAATTCCATGAAAATGACTTAACACCAGAAGCTACCATCATTATTGTAGTGCTCATAAATATTGGACATTTTCCTTCACATTTCATGGTGAAGAAGAGAAATTTTCCTAATGAGACTCTCTGCTCATCATCTTTTGTAGGCTTTTACTTTTGAACTTCAGATACTTTCATGTCAAAGAATAGAAATGTGACAAGCTGACAGCAAATGAAATGAGAACTTCCCTGGTGAAGAAAATGGAAGGAATTTACAAATGGATGTGTGGATTATGAGAAACAAAGATAAGCTAATGAATAGGCCCCGAGAAATGAGTAAAAAATACACTCCAAGAGGGCTGTGTCTTCAATAATTCAACAAGTGTCAAGAATATCTAACATATGTGGCGCAACATAACAAAAATAGATAAATATTAATAAAATGAGATGGGAGAGACTAAGCATAGGCACATGGGTCCTATTTTCCAAGACCAAATGCAATCGTGGTCTGTTAGTGTTCCAAAGAAGCCTGTGTTTTCTGAAGTATTCTCAGTTTCTTCATAAAGACAGCAGGGTTTCAAACCACAAGGGAGGGAAAGCACTCTGTGAGGAGTTGCGGGCCATAGGCAAGCAGCTGGCCAATCTCTAGTCACTCCACTGGGCAGTTGGTGGCCATGTCTGTTGAGTGAGCTAAAGACAAATCTCAACACCAACTTCTTAACATAATAAAATATACCTACATATGGTAAGATTTTTAAGTGGAAAAATACACATTTGACTCCTTGGTTCAAATAAGCATTGAAAATGCACAATGCCAGCTGGTTGACAATGGCTCACGCCTGTAATCCTAGCTTCTTTGAAGGCTGAGATCTGGGGATCTTTGTTCAAATCCAGCCCTTGAGACTCTTATCTCTACCAGAGAGAGAGAGAGAGAGAGAGAGGTGATGCTATAACTCAAGTGGTAGAGTGCTAGCCTTGAGGAAAAAAGCTTGGGGACAGTGCCCATGAGTTCAAGCCCTAGAAATTGAACAAAAATAAACCATAATGCTTGTTACTGGTATTCTAAAACAAAAGACTTAGATCACAGATTCATTCTGAAACTAGTAGGAATGACTGAATTCTGGAGGAGAGCTACAGAAAATGCATCAACTTTCCACACATACAGCTACAATTTCCTAAATACATTAAGCCACCTGGTTCATTCACATACCACTAAAACCACCCAAAGCAGCCTTCCTTGTGCTGCTGTAGTTGGCAAATCCACTTTGTGCATTTTAAACAACAAATAGTATAGTAATTGAAGGATGAAATACAAGTCTCAATAGCGAAAGGAAAACTCCAAAGGGCTGGTGTTTGTGTCCACAAGAATCATCTGTAAATCCATTAAACAGGTTCCATACCTTTATCATGATCCCATTCCAACCTTGAGATTCCAGCACCACAGTGATGGGGTTACCCTGCCACCTTGTGGCCGCGCTGCCACACTGCAGGAACACTTACTGAAAAGTTTTAAAGGCCTCGAAAAATAAATAAATAAACTTCCTGTGTTTTGACATTTTAAGTTCTAAAATTGAAAGTGGATCTGAGAAAGAATGATGTTGCGATGCTACAAGGAAAATTACTTAATTTAAAAGTAAGAAAAGCATTTCAGATACAAAAGAATATCTAAGAGACCCAAAGAATATGGAAGACGACAGATGTTAAAGAATCAAGTGCTGTTAAAATAATGGAAATTAGGGCTGGGGATATAGCCTAGTGGCAAGAGTGCCTGCCTCGGATACACGAGGCCCTAGGTTCGATTCCCCAGCACCACATATACAGAAAACGGCCAGAAGCGGCACTGTGGCTCAGGTGGCGGAGTGCTAGCCTTGAGCGGGAAGAAGCCAGGGACAGTGCTCAGGCCCTGAGTCCAAGGCCCAGGACTGGCCAAAAAAAAATAATAATAATAATAAAATAATGGAAATTAAATAGATGGCTGAAAACAGACACTTTCAAGTAACAAAGATCAACTTTGAGAGGAAGGAAGGAAGGGAGAGAGGGAGGGAGGAAGTTAGAAGGGGAGAGAGAGAGAGACTCTAGCCAGGCAGAAGCCTGTAATCCTATCTATTCAGGAAGCTGAGATCTGAGGATCGAAGTTGAAAGCCCTCGGGGCAGAGAAGTCCATGAGACTCTTCCCTCCAATTAATCACCACAGGGCTGGAAGCAGAGCCATGGCTAGAGCGGTAGAGTACTAGCCTCCACACAGAATCTCAGGGCGCGGCCACAGGCCCTGAGTTCAAGCCCTAGGACCAGTGGAGGGAGTGGAGGGGGGGAAACTTGTTTCCTATTTGTGTCAGCTGAGGCCTGGTGGACCCTAGGCTGCAATCGGTTCCTGGCCTCTCTCTGCACACAGACCTCACAACCCTCCCCAAGGCGGGCTCTGCAGCTTGGAGCGGGGACATGGGTGGCTCCTATGTGTTCAAGCTCCAGGTGGCAACGTTGCATGGGTGGGCACCTTGTGAGTGGTGGAGGGGGGGGACCTGGGGAGGGGGACAGGGGTATCCGGGAACTTACAAAGAGAACGTTTCCAACGGGATTCCAGGAAGGAAAACCTGCATGCAATGATGAGCGCTAGGGGTGAGCATTCTTCTACCTTGTGTTTGAGGTTTTTACTCTAAAATGGAGACCAGTAAACTTCCATGGAAGCCACAAAGAGAGGACCAGGGAAGCCTGGCCTCCTTTCTCAGCCCATCCACTGAGAAATTCAGCCTCCCTGAGCTCTGACCCCCCCAACCATGGGGGTCCACGGTCCTCCACATGGGAGGGATTTCTCCTTTAGTGGGGTTTGCCTTGCAGAAGACTCAGGGAAGCTGGCCGCTGTAAGAGGCCTTCTCTCATTATTGGCAGACCCAGATGTGTCCTTACCAGACTGTTCATTTTGGAGGAGGAGGAGCTCGCTCTCTGCTTTCTTAAGCTGCTGGCTTCCTCTGCCTTTCCATCTTTGGGCTTCACAATCATCCTGCTCCCCCCGGCCGTTCCTTCCGACGAAGACCGCAGCCTCCGCTCCATGAATCTCCCTTCGCGGTGCGGACTGAGGCTGCTGGCCAGAGCTGTTCAAGGAGGCACAAAGATTGGTGTCAGCGCGTACCCTGAGCTTTCGTGACTGCCCCCTTGGAAAATCGTGGAAAACTCTCTTTAGGAGACACTCAGAAAGTCTCTCCCTGAGGAAGAGCTCGGAAATGTGGGGGGGTCGTGGAGCTGGCTCAAGCAAGTGCACGCTTGGAAGCCCAAAGGGCGTAGAGTCGTCCTTGGATTCTGCCTGGCTCCGCAATCGCACATACAACCCTTGTTCCTATGTTCCTCAACGTGTCTCGAATCTGATCACAGCTCACCCCTTCCTTGGCTAACATTCTGGACTAAACTCCATGAAGGATTGCCCAGACTGCTGCCAGATACCCCACGACTCTCCTCTGCTGCCACCTGCCTCTCCAAACCTCTGCCACCGCCTGCTCTGCAGATGGGAGCGGGAGAACACACACTGAAGGGGAAGGGAAGGCCAGGCACAAGGACTGGCACAAGGACTTAGTTTTCAAATGGCCTGCCAAGTTCTTCAGCATATGGCTTGTTTCCATCCGCACGCCAGGGGGCGCCCTGTTCACCGGTCCCACCTCATCACCCGCTGTAGCTGATTTCTCATTCTTAGGCCACACCAAGCTTCCAGATGATTCTGGATAGCTGGGGACAGACTCTTCGCCCACAGCCTTGGATCCCTGCGTTAGTTTACTTCAGTCAGATAGTTTCAGGGCTCATGCACTAAGCTCTTTCACATGTTGGCTAGTTCATGTTGCTTTAGGTACCACCCAGCGCATGGCATTTAAAATGCA
This sequence comes from Perognathus longimembris pacificus, assembly GCF_023159225.1. Lineage (NCBI taxonomy): Eukaryota > Metazoa > Chordata > Mammalia > Rodentia > Heteromyidae > Perognathus > Perognathus longimembris. Next base: position 23,890,445 of record NC_063184.1, read on the forward strand.
AACTACAGGGGCTGGGAATATGGCCTAGTGGCAAAAGTGCTTGCCTCTTATACATGAAGCCCTGGGTTCGATTCCCCAGCACCACATATATAGAAAACAGCCAGAAGTTGGCGCTGTGGCTTAGGTGGCAGAGTGCTAGCCTTGAGCCCAAAGAAGCCAGGGACAGTACTCAGGCCCTGAGTCCAAGCCCCAGGACTGGCCAATACTAAATAAATAAATAAATAAATAAATAAATAAATAAATAAATAAATAAATAAATATGCAAACTACGATTCCACTAGCTGTTTGTCTACACTTCATTCTACTGTACCCTGGTCTTGAGCAGAGATCAGCATTTGATGCTTCTGTAGTTCCAAGTGAATTGTCTCATTATTCCTGGAAGAAGAGCAGTTTCATGAATGTCAATATTTTCATCTATCTTTGCTGTACTGCTAATACAAAAATCAGCACTAAAACAGTATTAGTTGAATAAACGAAAGAATGAATAAATGAGTGTACAAATGGATCCGCTATTCTGTTTAAGATAAACTACTGACTTAAGACTTTTGGGTAGAATGTATTAGGCCAACCTATAGTCTTTCTTCTAACTATGAAAGCCAATAAATAAAAGTGCCATTTTATTATTAATTTATACATTTTTACTTTATATATATTTTATGAAAAGTGCTGAATAAATTAGCATTGTGGAACTTGGTGAGTGAGCAACTCCTTCTTGTGTAAAATACACTTAGCTGATCTAAAATTTTTTATCTCCCACATTATAAAAACCTGATAAGGAAGAAGCACAAAGAAAAGAGAAGATATAATGAGGGTTTCCCTTTTGGTATTATCTGTTTATTTATTTATCCAGGGACAGGAAACTCTTGTTCAAAATTATTTTAATGGATGAATAGTTTAAAATTAGGACTTTGGTCAACAGACTAATATCTCTATCAAAAGTGTTAGTACTATCTTGGTTTCCAGAATGAGATGTAACAGTTTAGTATTCAATTATACTGGGTGCTGGAGGGTCACGTCTGTCATCCTAGCTACTCAGGAGGCTGAGATCGAAGGATCATGGTTCAAAGCCAGCCCCAGTGCTAGCCTTGAGCGGGAAGAAGCCAGGGACAGTGCGCAGGCCCTGAGTCCAAGGCCCAGGACTGGCCAAAAAAAAAAAAAAAGAAGAAATATATATATATATATATATAACCAGGCTCATAGAAGTGATTCTGTAGCAAATGTGCCAAGTATATTAAGAAAGATACAAAGCCAATTTATATATGTAAAAACTTCAAAAGCATCATATTAATGATACACAGATTAGTGAAATTATATAATCTTATGACTCAATAGAATTTAGATTGTACATTTGAGTTCATATTTTAGGTAATGCATATAGGATGGCCTAGTTATTAAGAAGTTAGTATTCCGTTTAGGTAATTTTAACTTGGCCCCAGTTGTATACCTCACTGGACTCAGTTTTCAATTTTGGAAAATGGGAAACACAAGTCTAGCTCACAGATACATCATGGACACATCAATTACTAAGTTTGTATAAGATTGCAGACATATGAGTTTAATCTCCTCAATTATCTTGTCTATAAAATAACTTACCATATGGGTGTATGTGTGTGTGTGTGTGTGACAGTACTGGGACTTGAACTCAGGCCTCATGCTCCTCCCTCAGCTTCTTTACTTGTAGCTGGCATTCCATCTGCTGAGTCATTGCCCTCCCCTCCAGTCTGCTAATCCAACATTTTTGCTGGTTATTGGGAGATAGAGTCTCATGGACTCTTTTGCCCAAGCTGATTTTAAACCTTAATCCTGTAAACTGAGTCTCCTGAAAAAGATAACAGCCACTGGTGTCTGGCTAAATAGCTTACAATCCCAATTTCAATCACTGTTAATGAATGTATCCAAAGTACACAGACTGATTCTTGGGACATAGTGGCCACTTTCCCAATAGTAAGGAAGTTTGAAGCAGTAGTAGAAGCCTTAATAGTAACAGAAAATATAAAAATATTTTCTATAATAAGTCCAGTAGCTGGCATATATTCAATATCTTCCTTACACTGGATCTTACATTAAAAACAAAGTTTTCAGGAAGTCTTTCTCTCTCTTTCTCTCTGTATGTGAGAGAGTATGTGTGTGTGTGTGTGTGTGTGTGTGTGTGTTTCTTTCTGTCTCTCTCCATTTCTCCCACTTTCAGAGAGAAAGAGAGAGAGCCAATATTGTAAAACAAAGGGAATATTACCAAGGTTACAGAGCTATTTAACGCTAAAGCCAGGTGTGGAATGAGCTAGATTCTCCCGGCTCCAAGGACTATGTTTTTAAAGCTTGCAAATTCTTTTATACCTAGAGACAGCAATGTTTTAGGTGAATTATGAAGCCTAGTGCACAGCCAAGAGCTCTGTTCACATGGACAACAGAACTTAAATTACATAAATTTCTTTTAAAGAAGTTTTGGCTAGAGTTTGTCCATGTACAAAAATAGGGACTATCAATACTTGTATAACAAACTCTAAAAAAGTTCCTATTTTAGACAAAGAGAATCTGTTTCCTTCCACTTTCTTCTGAGGTCAGGAACTGGGGGACACAACTAAGAGAACTGAGGAATATTCCAGAAAAACACTTTCCAGTATAATGTAATTCAGGCTAAGTTGGAAATCTAGCAAGTGAAGCATTTAATACAATTTAAAAAAATAGAAGAAAGAGAAAGAATATAGCAAACGAAGACTGAAGAACAAACAAGACATCGTTTGCAGGGCTATGTAAAGTCACACCGGACACTGATTCACAGCAGGTACTGCAGTGGGAAGGAAGGTGAGCTTACCTTTGGAAGGATGGGCTTCGTTCCCACTGGGTGTTCGGTTCCGGGCTGGCTGGTCCCTGGAAGCAGGAATGACCTTGGAGTCTGACACCGGATGGGAGCGCCCCCCCGGTTCTGCTGTCCCTTTCTGCGGCTCACACCAGCCCAGGGGCTTGGGGGAGCTGGTCCTTAGCAGCGGTTCCCCATTTTGCACCACCGCCTTTGCTTCCCTGTGCCCCTGGGCAGGTGGGGGGGACTCGGACCGTCCCCCCTTCTGCATGAGGAGCGCTTCTTTCGCCATAGCAGCAGCACAGGTGTCTGGCGAAGGCTGAGGGTCCGGGCCCCCTCGACCTTCTTCTTCTAACCTGAGTTTCCCTGGCGACGGGGCTGCCCAGGGCCCCGCGTCCTGCAGGGCTACATCGGTCCTCGGAGCAGCAGCAGCAGCAGCAGCAGGGCTGGAGGAGAGGGGAGAGGTAGAATCCTGGGGAGCACCCTGGTCACCGTGGGCCGCCCCGCTGCCACTCTGGGGGAACGCATCGGCCTCGGACACCGAGTCCTCGGTGAAGGTGCAGAACTCGGAAGGCGTCTGCGCGGTGGTGGGGTCGGCCGAGAGCAGCGGGGAGGCCGGGGAGCTGCCCGGGGCCCTGGCCCAGCCCGGCCCGGGCTCCTGGGGCTGGGCGATTTCCAGGGAGAAATCCGACCTCGGGGCCAAGGCCAGGGGTGGATGCTGGGCGCCCGGCTTGGAGAACTTGTAGTGGGAGGAAAAGGACTTGGGAAGGAGCTTCCTGGTGGGCTGCTTGGCAGGACGGGGGGGGTGCTCCTCCGTGAACCCCGAGTCCTCGCCCTCGCTTTTGCCCGCGCTGAGACAGTTGATGAAGACGTTCTTATTGCTGGACGGCTCTTTGTCCCTGTCGAAGTCCTCGGTGAGCGATCTGCTGATCTTCTTGTGGCGGGAGCTCCCCGCGCCCCCCGCGCCTCGCGAGCCCCTGCCCTTCGTGGGGTCCTCGCAGCAGCTCAGTGTCTGCAGGGGGCCCGGGGCCGGCGGCGGGGCAGCCCCGTTGGAGGTGACCGCGAGGCCCGGGGTGGGGGCGGCGGCGGCGGCGGGGGCGGGCTTGGGCCCGCTGGCCTTCTTGTGGTGGAAGCTGATGGACGGGGTGCGGAACAGGCTCCTGCGCTTGCCGGTGCTGCCCGAGCTCGAGTGGGTGCTGGACGGGGACGAGCTGTGCGCGCCCGCCGGGGTGCCGGAGGAGGGAGACGAAGGCAGGGAGTCATGTCTTCGGCTGATGCTCTTGCGGAAGATCGGCAACCGGGAAACCAGCGTGGAGCGCCGGGATCCAGAGTCCCCCATCGGGACTCGCCAGCTTGCGTGGGGACAGCCAACTTAGCAGCCTGCGGAAAGTCCACACACACACACAAGAGCACACGTCAGTAGCACGCAAGGAGCAGGGAGACTCGGCCCCTGTGAAGTGGAACAGGGCCTGGCCAAGAGTGGGGTGGATACTGAAAGAGAACGTCACAAGATTCGGCTCACTAAGAATCCCTTGAATGTGTCCATCAGAAATAAAACCAACGATTTCGGTCATCAAATAAAAAGAAAATCTTGTGCTTAGTTCCATTTCCCCCAAGTCTTTCATCTATTCGAAACACGAGATCATTACGGAATGGCAAGCCTTGCTCCTGCAGAGCTGTTTGTGTCACTTGGCTAAGTGGCTTAGCCTCGACGTGCACGTGTATTTGTTCAGATGAACCTGGTCTATGGCAGCTGTCACCACGTGGGAAAGTGAGCGAGCACTGCCTTCGGTAGGGAGCACAGGCTTGCTTTCTGATGAGGGACTCAACAGGTTCATGTGAGCGGATGAAGAATCACGGCCCAGACGCCTAGCATGATCAGGAACCGAAGTCTCCACTTAAAACAAACACCGATTGACGGGGCTGGGAATATGGCCTAGTGGCAAGGGTGCTTGCCTCCTACACATGAAGCTCTCGGTTCGATTCCCCAGCACCACATATACAGAAAATGGCCAGAAGGGGCGCTGTGGCTCAGGTGGCAGAGTGCTAGCCTTGAGCAAGAAGAAGCCAGGGATGGTGCTTAGGCTGGCCAAAAGAAAAAAAAAGAGACACCGATTGAGACAAATTCTTGTCCTTGGATGTGACTTAGAAAGTGGACCACGTAGGGTAGAGTGCAGGTTTATAAACAAACCGACAAGTCAGCCACAGTTATGTGTGGAAATGACTTCAGTGAAATCTGGCCCAAGTGGTAATCTTGAGAGATGTCAGTATAGGCTCTCAGAGACTCAGAAACATATTAAGTATAAGAACCCTACAAATGTCTAGCCCAGGCTGCAGATGAGGAAGAGAAGAGGAAGCCAGCAGGGAAGGGGAGAGAAGGGGCAGATCCCTTCACCACTTTAAGATGGAAGAGCAATCCATTGTGTATATATGCCACACTTGACCACTGATGGAATTTTAGGTTCTGTAGCTTGGCAATTGCAAAGGATGCTAAGATGAACCTCGAAGAGGCGATATTTCTTTGGCATCACTTCCCTTGTAAATATACCAAACCTGTGCTAATTCTATTTTTTTTTAATTTTCTTAGGAGTTTCCATAGTATTCTCCATAAAGGCTGTACGAATTCACATCTGGGCCCAGTTCTTATTAATAACAATGAGCCTATTCATCCAACCTACAGCCTCACATTCCAAATTACAGAAAATATTACCGTCGGACTTCTTTTAATTCATCTCATTGGAGGAGCAACACTCACAAGACTTCACTCTTCTCCACATAAAACTTAGTCAAAATCAAACTACAGGCAATCCCAATTCCAAAACATTTAAAAATGCTTACAAGGCTACCTGTAATTGATGAAAACTTGAAATGCAAACAGAAACATTGCAGTTCTTGGATCATTGAACTCACAGCTTAGATTTTCCAAAGTAGATACAATGAATAATACATTTTTATGAGTTGGTCCTAAGCGTTTTAGTTAACATTCTTCTCAGTTATGGCTTTATTTTCTTTCATATATTAGTTACATTTAATGCTTACTGAAGGAATTTGCCCTAAATTGAATATTATCAACCATACCTTTCAGCTGGTTGAAAACCTGTGGAGTTCAGTTCATTAATAATAAAATGTTAACTGTTGTTACTGAAATATCTTCAAATCTTAGGCATAGTGAAATATTTTTTATTCTCTTTTGGAAACATTTATTGCAGTGAAACCAGTGACCCCCCGTCCGCTCCTCCCATCGGCCTCTTCTCCCTCCTCTTCCCCTTCCTTTTCCTCTCCTTCTCCTTCACTTTATTTTGGTGTCCATCCTAGGGCTTGAACTCAGGACCTAGGAGCTGTTCCTGGCCTTCTTTTGCTCAAAGATAGCATTCTATCCCTTGAGCTACAACTCCCTGTCTAGCTTTTTTCACTTTTTGGTAGTTTATTAGAGATATACATCTCACGGACTTTTATGCCCAGGCTGACTTTGAACCACAATTCTCAGATCTCAGTTTCCTAAGTAGCAAGAATTGAAAGCATGAGCCACCAGTGCCTGGCTGTCTTGATTTCTTTTAGTAAAAGCATCACAGATTCTAAAGGACATGTTCATGACGAGTGGAATGAGCTAAAGTAGGTATAAAATCTATTAAAGACAAAAATCCTTTTGGATCTCATTGTTCTTGTAATTACTAACTCTTACTTGCCATTGGAAAAGAGTAAGCAACAGAAACAAAATATCTACAGGTTGTCATTTTCTCTAATCCTTATGAAGGCTCTTTGGGGACTAGAGAACTCTAGACAAGTTTCCAGATGCATTATTTTCCTCTTCACACTTTATTCTTTAATGATGCAAGAGCAAAGTGAGCTCACTATTATGTTCTTCTAAGTTTATATTTTGTTTGGATTTAAACACAAATTAAAAAAGCAAGTGAATTTTAAAACAAGTGATCCATAGAGAGCTGAAGTCTCGGTAAGGAATGTTGGATAAGTTAAATCGGGTCCCCGCTTGATTTTTTCCCCCCGAAAAGTTTTCAGAAAATAACCACAGTGAGTCTAAATGACCCACTACAAAGAAAATCTTCCATGATACTTGAAGACAATGCACAGAAGGCAAATGTTCTCTACATAACAATTATCAGGAGTAGATGGCATGAACCACACACAAGTGTAACAAGGGACATGGACCAAGTTTGAAAAAAATTAAATAGTATAAAATCATCTCAGAATTTCCCAATCAACTTTTAGCTCATTATGTCAAGTACCAGATGGAAATGAGGTTTACATATGTCGAATGCCTGGGTCACAGCTGTCCAGGCCAAACAAACACCATTTATAGCTAGAATTTCTTTGACTTAGAGTTTCCTCATCACGTGCGTTTAAATTCAGTACCAAGATGCTCTATCCTTCTCCTTGAATGGATGGGAAAATAATAGTGGCATTTTTTTTTTAAGATAGATCACTCCCACAAGCCTGGTGAGGGTCGCTTGGGCCCGTGGGGGTCAGTAAGGACAGGGGGTGGTGTGGTAAGGGATGACTGAGCAAGGTCGAGCAGGTGATCCATCAATGGGGAAGAAGGCTATACAGTCAGCCCAAGGGAGAAGGAAGCAGAAAACACCTCCCAGGCTAGATCTGTTAGTAGAATTATTAGACCCTTGTAAATCGTAGCCATACCAGACACATCCATCTACTATCAACAAATAGGCATTGAGATTCAAATAATTGCTTATATAAGAAGTGTCTGCTTTTGGGTGGCCCCCATAAAAATTAGATTGACCCTAAAAATAAATGAAAACAAAGACAGATGACACCATTCAATTTACATAAATTAATCTTACAGTGAAAGAGTAGGGCAAACTTATTTTTTTAATCAACAGGAACAATTATGGTAGAAAAGGGGAGTACACCAGAAAGAAGTTGTTCCAATCACATTTCTTTTATTTGAATTAATGGAGGATAGAGCTGTGGTAGACATTTTGAAATAAATGAGATGTTAGCCATATGTGATCTTCATTCTTTTTGCTCCAATTAGACAATATAAATAGAATACAAGAGGAAATAGAAAGAAGAAAGGAACCAAAGGAGGGAGGGAGGGAGGGAGGGAGAGAGGGAGGGAGGGAGGGATGAAGGGAGGAAGGGAGGGAGGGAGGGAAGAAAGAAAGAAAAGAACTCTAGCTGGAGATAAAAAAAGAAATCACTTGTGAAAGAAGCAAGAATTGTAAAAGTTGTATGTACACAAAAAGGCTTAGGTAAAGAATAAGATAAAGACAAATCATTCCCACAAGCCTAGGGAAGGGTACTTTTGCTAGTGTTTGAGTTTAAAGTGTTTATGTTTAAGGACTGCTGTAGTCCCTGTTCTAAGATTCACATGCATGAGTGGAGAATTGTTAAGAATGTGACTCTGATGCAGGATACATGGGTTTGAGTTCAGTGCTACACTTAAGAGTCAGGTGAGTTTAGTGTAGCTTTAATAAGACTTTGATCTTCCCTGAGCCTACATTTCTTCCTGGTCTTAAAACAGCATTTGCTTTGAAGAAATTTTGTGAGGAACAAATAAATAAATGACATATAGCTCAGTAATTGCAAGTCGTTAGTCATGATCAAATAACCAGGCTTGTGCTTGTTCATCGCTATTCACTGTTCCTCTGCTGTTGCATAGCAGATTCACTTTCTTCAAATTCATGACATGGTTCAATCCTTTCATTGTAAATCCTTATTCTGTCTACCGCTAGAGTGATAGAGTGACTAGTCCTGACATTTTTCTGGGCTAATCTCAAAAGAACACAAAGGATCCATTCGTCAGTGGGGCTTGGATTAACACCATTTCTTATATATCACTGAAAAACAATGGTGATATATGCCAATATTACAAACATTTTTTTTAATTTGCTTCTTACTCAAACAGGTAAAGCCTCCCTTATCTGACATACTCAGGACTAGAAAAAATTTCTAATTTCAGCTATTTTTGAATCCGTGTCAGTGCACAAGAAAATAGTTAAAGATGGCACACAATTCTCAGCATGAAATTCACTTGCCCTTCATATGCACCTGTTATATAGCCTGGGGGTAATCAAGTCAGTGTTTTGATTGTCCCTGCATTTTGATTGTGACCTGTTGGTCACATGACGTGACATGTGGAATTTCCCAATATGATGTCATGTCAGTCCGTGATGAAAAATTTATAGGTATTGGAGCACCTGGGATTTTCAGATTAGGGATGTTCAACCTATAATTTCATTAAGCCATGCCTTGCCTTTGACACCAAATATTTGACTATGTGGATCTCTCTCTCTCTCTCTCTCTCTCTCTCTCTGAACTCTACATGATTGAATAAGTGTCAATCACTTTGTTTGCTGTCAACACAATATTTCTGACAAGGAGAAAGGAACTGACAATGTTTTCAATATTCAAAACCTGTCTGACTCAGAAGACAATTGTAAAAATGTGAATTTCATAAGACTGTTAAAGTCTGTTGAGAGTAATAAAATAATTCCACAGTTTTGGAGAAGATAATATATATATATGAAAATATGTTTACCAATTCAAATAGCTTTTTATTCTTTATCCTTATCCCTTATGTTAGAGAATGCGCATAGGTCTAAAATATTTATTTAAGAATGTCTTCACAGTGTTACAAACTGGGTTTCTCAGAAACATAGTCCGTGAAAGGCATCTTTGTTTAAGCAATGTATTTCAAGATTATTCATGTAAGCTGAGAAAGAACAGAGTAAGAGCAGGGTGTGCGAGAGGACCCAGGCAGGGAACAGCTAAGCAAGGACATGATGGAGGATTGGAGATGAGTTTTAGACCCATTCCCTAGGGAAGTCTGGAGCACTAATTGGCATCTGGAGATAGGGCTGGCTGCTGCTTCTCCCAAGCCATTCAGTCATATGCAGGCTTACCTTCAAGAAATAGGAAAGTGGGGTTGGGGATATGGCCTCATGGTAAAGTGCTTGCCTCACATACATGAAACCCTCGTTCAATTCCTCAGCACCACATGTACAGGAAAAGCCAGAAGTGGCGCTGTGGCTCAAGTGGCAGAGTGCTAGCCTTGAGCAAAAAGAAGCCAGGGACAGTGCTCAGGCCCTGAGTTCAAGCCCTAGGACTGGTAAATAAAAAAAAAAGTATATTAAAAACCTACACAACCAGCAAAGCACTAAAACCTGAGTTATAGAAGGAATTCCTGAACATCAGTCAGAAATGAAACGATTTCGAAGGAAAACAGGTGGTCAAAGAATATGAAGAAACATCATCCAGAAGAAACATAAATTACCTATGAAAACAGGACGAGATATCCAAAAACGTTCATCATCAAGGCATATAGAAAAACGTCTCTATGAAGAGAGGAACAGAAATCAGGGAAGGAATTAAGGAGAGCCAAAACAGTGCACAGAATGCACAGAAATGTACACAAGTCAGTTTTTACCTCATCAACAGACTTCCTACTTGTTATAGAGCAAGGAAAAGCAGGATGCATTATTTTTAAAACTTAACAATTGTATTAAGTTTTGTAAATAAAGTAGCACTTACGAATACTCCCAAAGGGGTGCAAATTGAAAAAGTCATTTTAGAAAATTATCTTTATCTTTGAACCAGTATTGGAGCTACTTGAACTCAGGTCCTTGATTGGTTCCATTTTCACATATGTCCATTGACAAGTATGACTGTATTTGTTAACCCTTCCTCTCCCCTTGATCCTCTTCTAACCTTCCCCCACTGATAAAACATGCATTCATTTTTTTAAACTATTGAGTTAGTTTTCAAAGGACTTAAAATAAGTTGATGTCATGTTAAGTGTTTATTCCATGGCAACATAAATAAGCTAATGAGCTATGTCAGTTTATATTTTGCTTGTTTTTAAGTACACTTGTAAGGTATGCTTTATATATAGACATATCTAGCTATCTATTTCTCCCTATATGTGCATATATCTGTAATAGTCCTTTTATTTACTATATATTAAAATAATTGAATTTGGTTTACATTTTTTTTAACTAAGAGAACCAAATTAAAACAAAAAAACTGTAATTGCAAATACCTATCAGCAGAGGGTGAAAGAGATCTTCCTTTTGGACAAGTTCAAAATCAATTTAAAGACTTACAAGCAATTATCCTTAAGTGAAAAGTCAACTGCACTTAAATGCATTTGCAATACAATTGTGTGATTTTCACAAGCAATTAGCAGCTGATAAAGATTGTGTTTTAAAGGAAAATTACAACTCTTTGAACTTTATAAACAATTGTTATAACAGTAAAAACACAAGTGACTCTTAGTTTTTCATTTAGAAATATATGTAGATAAAATATAGAGCAAGGATGAATAAATGCAACAATGATACTCACTAGACACTATGTGGAAAATAAACTGGATTTCTTGTGGGTGGGAAAGGGCAGGAGAAAGCGACGGAAGGGGAGACATGTTTCCAGAAGAATTGTACTCATTTCTCATTACCGGATTCATATACCTGTAACCCCTCTGTATATCAGCTCTACAATAACAATTTTTTAAAAATGAAAAAAAAGAAATACATGTAGAACTTTATTTGAATGGAAATTCACCTTTCCCAGGTATCAATTCAAGTACATTGTTTATTTTTTAATAATAATTTCTTCTGTGTAAAGCTATTGCTAGAAGCACACAGTTGTAGCATTTTAAGAAAAACTTCCTTTTTCTAAGAAAAGCTTCTCTTTTTTTCTAAGGAAAAATAACACTATAAAGCACCTAGGATAAGAAAAGCACCTAGGATACAAGTGTGTGGAAGAATAGAGGTTTATCTTTGAAAATCCCTTTCTTTACTTTATACTGTAGCTACTTAACAATTCATGAAGGGGATCAAACAATGTATGCATGATTTGTACTTTGCAATTTGCCATAGAAATAGTATTTTCACTCTAGGAAGTTAGGCCTGTCTAATACTTAGGGAATTTTAATCATAAAAGTGTTTGGATATTCTATCCGATTTGAATGATTTCAGATTATGAAGGGACAAATCTTAAATGGAAAACATGTCTATTTATTTAATTACTTATTTATTTTTGGCAAGACTAGATTTTCAACTCACGACCTTGAACTTGCTGACACTTGAGCCCTAGTCCAAGAATGTTTACATTCATGCCAATGATGAACAACTGCACAGTAGGTTACCTAAAATTTACTTTGAGGAAAACTCTAATAGGTACATTCAAGGATATTATACTGCCTGTATTTTTCTTTGACTGTAAAATGTATTTATTTGTGGAGGAATTACATAACTTAGATTACAAGACGGGACCAAAGATATGTTTGCCTCTTTTCTTTCCTCTAATACTGTTAATATATTCAGTACATTACCTTCCTCATGATGGTTTTTATTCTTTGATACCTCTACATGAAGTATAACTACAAGGGATGACCAGCTATTATTTCACCATTTCTGAGTATTATAGTGTTAAGGTGATAGAATGATTAGTTAGGAAGCATTCAGGAGTAGAGGAGGCAGTACTGAGCATGCAGGGTGATGTGTTTGGCTTGCTTGACCGCCAGGTGGAGATTTTGCCACTTGAGCTATTGAAGGAGTCTGCCTGGAGGAATCACCTTTTCTTTGTCTCCACGGATTCTGATACTTGGATTCAAGCTCAAGTTTTGAGGATCTGGGGGTGAACATGAATTAACAGCTAGTTAACAACAGAAGAACTGGACCCTCCACTTCTAATTCACAAGAGGGAACTTCATTTTCTTACAAAATGCATGTGTATTTTTTTTCTTGGTTTCACTGATTTTTCTTTTCTTTTCTTTTTCATTGGTTACCAGGTTTGAACTCTGGAACTGGGTGCTGTCCCTGAGCTTTTCCCCTCAAGGCTAGTGCTCTACCCCACTTCAGGTTTCCTGGTGGTTAATTGGAGATAAGAGTACACAGACCTTCCTGCCAGGGCTGGCTTCAAACTGTGATCCTCAGATCTCAGCCTTCTGAGTAGCTAGAATTACAGGTGTGAGCCACTGGTTCCCAGCTTCTTGGTGTTTTTTGTTTGGTTTTGTTTTGTTTTGTAAACCCCTTCAAAATGAGCCTCGGTGAATTTTGGTATTTAGATGCTGTAGTTCATTTATAAAAACCATATTTACCTTTTCATTTCATGATGAACTAAGGAAACTCAGCATCTAGACATAATAATTTTACAACCTTTTTACTGCTTAAAACATTTTTTCTCTTGTATCAGTCCTGGGGCTTGAACTCAGGGCCTGGGCACAGTCTCTGACCTCTCTTGTTTGACTGGCACTCTACTACTTGAGCCAGAACTCTACTTCCAACTTTTGGGTGGTTAATTGGAAGTAAGAGTCTAACAGATTTGCTAGGCCGAGTTGGCTTCAAATTGTGATCCTCAGTTTCCTGAGTTGATAGGAATGCAGGCATGTGCCACAGGTACCAGGGTTAGTTACATTGTAAGTTAAGAGTAATATTGCGATACTTTTAAATACCAAAGTACCTTTTATTGTTCTTCTCTCCACTTTTCAAGAGTCTCCTGTTATCCTTCCCAACTTCTTACCTGTCTTTACACAAAGAGGACATTTGGATAATTAAATACTTTGTGTTTCATTTGATGTAATCTGAAATATCATTCAGCTATTATTTTATTGCAATTTTACTTATTACTATTATTTTAATGCTGTATGCTCTGACAAGTTCTGCACTTTCTGAAGTAAAATTGAGAAAATTCTCCCTATTATTTTCTCAAATACATGGGGGTTCATTTTCACACTTAACTCTGTAGTATTTTATGTGTGATTCTTCAATTATATCTTATATTAAATAAATGTTTACTGAATATAAATTTATTAAAGCCATAAAAATTTACGATGCATGAGAATTCATATTTAAAAAATATATTAAACTAGCTACTTTTTAATGTTAATTTTCAGCACTGGGGTGAAAACTTACAAAGAAAGCATCTGTTACAGAAATACTATAAATAATGCCACCTGTTCAAAGAAATCTATAAATTATTTTTAATGAGCCAAACTAATTATTATTCTGCTTTGTTGAAATTTAATTATAACCTAAGTGAAATAATGAAGTCTGTTTCATTTCCTTTTCTAAACAATGCAATTCCAAATGAAATGTGAAATAAACAGTATATATTTTATTTAATAGAATACTTAGTACTACATAACATCACATAAACATCCAAAAGAGTGTGCTCTGTAATATCTTCTTAAACTACACAAAATAAGATACTTTTAAATCAGAAAATACCATTTAGTATTATTAGGGTCACAAGGAAAAAGCTGGTTCACTAAGAAGTTTACTTAAAAGATAATGGAATGGCTCTTTATCTCTATTTCTGGTTAAAGGCAGAAAATGTCTCTCATTTTTCTATTTCTCCCTACTTTATCCTATTATACTAAAATAAAGCCTTGCTACAACTTCAAAAAATATGAGTAAAAAATCATGTTATCTCTTTATAATGGCTGCTATTGTTCCACAGAGTAGAAGGCAGGAAGAAATACACAAAAACCAAGAATCCAGGTACAGCAAAGCCATTACTTTCAAAGCAGGAAGAAGCTACCATAGTAATGCTATATGGCAGTCATTTTATTTCCTCATACCAAATGCTTTGATGTAACTTTGATCACTTAATGCTCACCTGTCCCTTTATTCTGGATAGAAACTCTTATCAACATCAATAAGGCCTAAGAGTGGACAAGCCAAGTAATGAACCTTAATCTGACTCTTCTGAAATGCAGTGACCCAGAAAGGTCCTTATGAATTATGCAACTCCTTTAAGAAGTCATATCCAAGGAGCTCAAAAAGAGCTCAGCCCCTTCTTCAGTGACCTAAGCAGGGCACATGCTATAGCTTTGAAAATGGCAACCATTGAGACTGGTAACGGAGCTCTGGTGATACGGTCATCTGTGTAAGATGAAATGAGTGTCTGAAATATCAAATATTTCAGTGCTTCATCTCTGCACTTATTTCACTTCTTCCCTTCCTCTCTCCCTCCTCCCTTTTTCCCTCTCCCTCTCTTCCTTTCTTCCTCCCTCCCTTCCTTCCTTCCTTCCTTCCTTCCTTCCTTCCTTCCTTCCTTCCTTCCTTCCTTCCTTCCTTCCTTCCTTCCTTCCTTCCCTCCTTCCTCCTTCCCTTCCTTCCTTTTTCTCTCTCCTTCTTCCCAGACCTGGATCATAAAGTTAGGGCCCAAGTGCTGCCCTTGAGCTTCCTTTGCTCAAGGGTAACACTCTACCACTTGAGCCAAGGCTCCACTTGAAACATTTTAGTGGTTAATTGGAGACAAGAATCTCACAGATGTTCCTACTTGGGCTGGCTTCTAATTGTGATCCTCAGATCTCAGCCTTCTGAGTAATGAGGATTATCGGTGTGAGCCATCAATCAGCCCCAGCTTTTTTTCCTTTTTAATTACTATCATTTAAGTAGTTGTACAAAGTGTTACAATACTTTATTTTCCTTTTTAATTACTATTAAGTCGTTGCACAAAAGGTCACAAATCCATAAGTCAGGTTATGAGTACAATGCCTCGTGGTCAGTCACCCCTAGCTTCCTTCTCCTCCATTTCACCTCTTCTGTCTCTACCCTCAAGATCCTTAGTTGACTTTTACATAGTGTACATTGAACATAATGACTACAACTTATTTTCCTCTTAGAATGTTTCATAAATAGCCCATTAATACTCTAGGCTGCTTTATAGAAATAAATAGCAGCAAAATCAATTATGTACCAGTTATTATAGACATGCACACACATCTATAGTATATAAATGCATACATATAACTAATCCAGTTTAAAAGGGATGAAATGTTTTATCATTTTTATTAATAATTACCAAGAAAACTAGATACACCAAAGAGTGTTCTTATTTCATAAAAAGAAATAACATGCTACATGATAAGTATTTATATAAAATGGTAACCATTAATAAATCAAATACAATTAAAATGCTTTTGGTGAAAATGGAGTAACATTTTTATAACAAACTGTCAACAGCTTAGAAGTGCTCAAACACATTTATTCAAATCTTAATTAGCATGCAGATGTAATTAAGCTGATTCAGGGAAGTCAGAAACCAACAACCACATGGCTCTTAGTTTTTCAAAACTGCAGACACAAATGAATATTTCATACATTGCTGAAATGAGTATTTTACAGCACTGTTGAATGCTGAATTCCTTGCTCAGCCATCCTTACTGCATTTCTGGGAGGAAAAATCTGTTTGGAAACTACAGTGTTTTTATCTGATCAGAATGTGTGAGAGTGAACAACAGCCAAGTAGGCAAGTCTATCAAGGGGGTCCCTATAGTGACTCAGGGGATTGTTTTTCACTGAATAAACTAGTTTTCTCCCTTACACAATTCTTCTCATGTTCACATCTCGAAATTCAGGATTATGAAGTAATTGTTAAAAGAAATTGATCTGTCTAGACATAAAATTTGAAAGGGCTAAGTTACCAACTACAGATACTTACATTACCCATGTTGACAAGAAAACTATTAACGACCAACTTGAAAACATCCTGTAGGTTAATTTGCTAAATATGATAATGGATTTTATCTGTACTCTCTCCAATGAAGAGCAAATAGAGTGCCAGCCCTGGGGAGGGGAGGGGACTATATAAATTGAATAGGTTCGAGTTAAAAGGACAATAAACTACCAAAAAAAATTCCTTCATATAACATTACTGCATGTAGTAAACAAAACAGGAGCACTGTTTTTGGAATACATTTGAAGTTGGAACATAGTGCCATATTTGTGCAGGTAAATTGGATTTCAAATGTTTCTGGCCTATTCAATTTCAAATAACTCTAGCTAGAATGAACCGTGGCCTGTGCAATGTGATCGGGAGATTCACAAAGCAACGGAATGGAAGGGCTGAGATACTCACCTAGGCTGAAACACGACTCTGGAGCTCTGACTGGAAGCTTTCCAACTGTTCTTCAACCAGTGTGATAAAATATTTAGAGATTAATGGGCTGAAGACATTCTCCTTTGTCAGGAGAGTCTGGCTTTTCTTATTCTAATTTTTCAGACTTGGCAATGGGGCTCCTGTGATAACTCCTAGTAGAAGAGAAGAGGAAGGCTTGAGGAATTTATATGCATATTTAACTGAGTGCCTAGGTTAGTTGTGATTGATAGCCTACTCTATTTTCTCACTCCACTGAGTCTAATCAGTTAAAAATGATAGACATCAACTCTTAAAATGCAGGTCCATTTCCTCAGTGCCCACCTGTCAGATAGTCTCGACAAACAATATATTCCTCCAATCCCCTCCCTTCCATCTATCCAGACAGGTAACAACATTCAGTATGGGTTCAGTGAATCATGACGATGTCCAAAAACAAAATCAAGGGAAGGAAAGGAGGGAGGGAGGTGGGGCAGAGAGGAGCACAGGGACAGAGGAAGAGATAAGGAGTGATGGGATCCCATTATTAGCCCAAGAATATATTTTCTGGAGGACAAATGTTTCATCATTATTGTTTTCCCACTTGGTTTGGGAGGGGAGCATTATTGCTCGTTTAGTCTCAACATGGTTGGAAAATATTTTAATAAGACTGGTTAGTTTGTAATTCTTCCCTTATTTGCACCATGGATTTACTTTTTTATGTTATTTAACAATAACTTTTGAACATTATATTTCACTAGTATGGGCTCCTAAGAACATTTTCCCTTCCCTTTGACACAAATTAACTTGGAAAGAGATCCTTTGACTCTACTTTTATAAAAATAGGGTCATTTAGTTTCTTTCCTGGGGCTATCATGGCAGACAAAGTTATCAAAGATTAATTTTTCATTCCAGTCTTAACATGCAACTAGCAGCCACAGCCACATACTTAACATTTCAAACTATTAAACCATGTGTATTCATAGCACACGTTAATAGTCACATCTGTAGAGTAGCTGTTAAGAACAGTGTGTCCTATTCCAGCCTAGGAATTACCCTAATTATTAGACATAGTTGATCTAATAGGGAGAGAGGAAAGAAGGGAGGGAAGGAGAGAAGGGGGAAAGCGGTGAGGGAGGGAGACAGAGAGGTGCAGCTTTTGAAGTTCTAGATAGTTGAATAAAGAAACATGTCTTCTATCTGAAGTGTCCTAATATATTCAAGCAACTTAGGCACAATGGAAATCCAAACAAACAAACAATTGAGCTGGGATACAGTGAAGCCATGAGCAGAAAAGAGTCAGCCTGATTAGATTTCATACACAAATGCCAGAAGTATGAGTTAGACTTTCCTTAAGTTCTTGATCCATTTCTTTCCCTTTCTTTGGAGATCCTAGTATCATTAAAGAAAAGCTGCCATCCTTGCTTTGTGGCTATTTCTTCCAAAGTATAGATGATATTATTAGCCTTAACTTTAGCTCCATGTGTTAGGTACCATAGGAAGTTGCTGTATGGCCATATCCTTTTTCTTACATCTTTTTCCAATTCCAGCATTGGAAGTCATTTGCATAGAGGCTATCTGCTTCTTTGGAGAGAGTGAGTGGTGGAATAAAAGCATGCAGCAGCATCCAAACACCCCTTACAGCTTTATATTCATGGAAGTTTCACACATGCCAGGAATAAGTCATAGTATATGCCCAATATAGGAAAGAAGTTTCATCACATGTCCAATTTAATTAATGGAGATGCTGCAAGTGAAGACATTTTTTTTTACCAATCTTATTAACAAAGTCAAACTTAATTTTTTTTTAACTAAGGAATCTCAAAGAATATTTGACTTATCCATACCTTTTAATGACTTTATCCTCATGAAAAGTGGAGGTCCATATGTATATACAACATACATTATTTTCCATCATAAAACTTGGTGAAAGTCTAAATGATAATACATAAGACGAAACTATAAAATTCAAGATGCTTTAAAAAATGCCTTCTTCCTTTACACCAACATCAAATCAGTGCAGATCAATTGTTTTGTAGTCCTAGTAAATAATAACGTTTGCTCCTGTAAGAGGGATGATTGAATATTTAGGGAATAATATTAATTATTTTCTCTAGAATTTCCTTTCATATTAATTCCCAACAGGGGGGAGGGAGCAAGAAAGGAAGTTCTATACATGGCACAATTTTCCTAGGCGATTAGTTTTCTCATGGCTGCAAAGATTTCACGCTGTGTTCTGGGATATCTTAGAGAAACCTAGCATTTCAGAGAATATTATCACTGCATTGCCTAGCTTACTTGGAGAGAATGTATGATGCTGACCTAAAGGAACTCCATAATATGGTCAAAAATCAGAAACACTAAACTGGGTCAAACAAAACTGCTTCCCAAACAGATCAATAGGCTCACTTAGAAAGGTATTATATGTGTGATTTTGATGTACAATGGTCATTTTCACACACAGGATCTGGACTTTACAAGGCACACAAATAAAAACTCTATAGTTATAAGAGGAAAAAAAACCCTCAAGCCCACAAGAATGTTGCTTTCATGAACTCTGTAATTTATGAGATGCAATCAAAACAGAAGGAGAATAAAGACTCTGACATAATCACTAGATTAGAGAAACGGTCAGCCACCAGATGAAGAAACTAATTAGCCACTCAAGAGGAAAGGGGAAAAAAAAAAAAAAAAGCCAAATTTTCTTGAAAACTACATGGCATTATACATTTTCACCCTAAAATTAGGGTGAGTATCTTTAAAACAAAATGTTATTTGAGCCAGGCATGGTGCTGGTGGCTCAGGCCTATAATCCATAATCCTAGCTACTCAGGAGAACGAGATCTGGGGATTGTGGTTCTCAACAGCTGCAGATGCTGGGGTAAAACAATTGTAACTTTGAAGCCAGCCTGCAGTACATAGTAAGACCCTCTCTCAAAACATAATAAGACAAAGCTACAATAGTCAAACTACACAACAAATTAGCCTGTGATATTAAAAAAAATATATAGGTCCCTCTGATTTTCTTTCCACAAAGTTCAGAAAAATAACGGCAACTTGGGCACGTAAAATAATCTCCATCAAATAGAACATTTGGGTATTTCCCAAGAAAAGGAGGCTGTACTGGTGAAAAACACCTTTGTTGTCATTCGTAACAGAGCTAACCCTCAGAAAAGTCATCAGGAGCTGGCATTAGAAAATTCGTGTTGCAGGCAAAGAAAGCTTAGTGAACTACTGATGGTTAGCTCTCCTCCTAGAGCTCAGGATGGAGCTCAGGTTAAGCTTGGGTCATGTGAGTGTAGTATTTATTTTGTACGGGCTTGTTTCTAAAGCCTCTAGAATTAACACTTACTCCTCAGTCTCTACAGCATTGCTGTTCTGCTCTTTTCATGGCAGATGGAGAGGAATCCCTCCATGTATCCTAAATACAGGCTTAGTAGCTTTTACTTTTATGTGGGAAGATTCTTACAAAAATATTTCACACCAAGACACATTTCTTGTTCTATAATCATTCCATTATTCATTTTGTACATAGGGATCCTAATGGCTTTTTCAGAATCACCTATTTTCCAAACTCACAATGAACACAAAAAGCATATGAATTTAGGCATTTGGCTCTCAATATTTGTGTTCCAGCAACATTCTTTGAAAAGGGAATTGCAAACAATGTATGTGTTGAATGTAATCAGGCTGAAATTTTTGTTACCACATATGAGCAATTCACACCCTCCCTCCTGTCACTTAAAGGGGTTCAACAAAGCAACATCTTGAGAGAAGATTGCAAATCTAAAGCAAATCACCAGAGCAATTATAGTATTTCCACCAAAGAATTTTCCCTTTAACATAATAATGAATAAACCACTTATAGTGAAAGTTTTCAATGTCCTAGATGCTAGAGAAAAAAATGTGCTTGCCAATGATCATTTGAAAGCAACAATAGACATAAATAACCAGAGTGATTTACCACCTACGGTTACTTTGCTACATAATAGAGCTGCTTTACTCAGGAATGATTAATTAGCATATATCTTTTTAAACACCACACTTGACATCTATACACACTTGAAATCTATACACCTGTGTACCTGTCTGCTAAATATACATAATTGTTGACAAGTTATTGACATGTGTTTAGGAAAGTAGAGAACTGTGAATATAAATGATAGCTTTTACAGTTCCGTGAAAGCAGTCACTAACTTTTTCTCACCTAAACTATAATAATGACCATACTAATGACTTAGAAGAAAATGACTGAGTAGTAAAACCCATTCAATGTATCTGCATATTCCTTCATGCTCCAAATTAATATTGCTCTTTAGCTCTTCCAAACTGTGTACTATATCTAGCTCAAACTATATGTGCAATTTTATCACTTGTTTTTTGTTTTGTTTGTGTAGGTCCTGGGACCTCAACTCAGGGACTGAGCAATGTCCTTGAGCATTTTTGCTCAAGGCTAGCACTCTAACACTTGAGCCATAGCTCAACTTCCACCCTTTTTTGGTGGTTGATTAGAAATAAGGGTTTCATGGATTTTTCTGCTGAAGATGGCTTTGAAAGAGGATCCTCAGATCTTAGCCTCCTGGGTTTCGTACAGGCATGAGCTACAGGTGCCCAAGCAAAATCAAATAGTTTCAATTACAACAAAGTCTATTACCACTTCATGAGATATTCCCACTGAGGATGTGTAAACACTTTAAAGTATTTGAGCATACATATAATGTGTGCATAAATAAATAGATAAATATGTCAATTATATATTAACATGGATAGATAGGTATGTGTGTCTCTCTCCTGAGTGACATGGGTGATGTGATTGAAAGACACAATAAAAGAAGTCTAGGCATGTTCTCAGGTATAATAAAACAATCAATCAGGATAGACACATGTAATGGACTAAGATCCGGGCACGTGTAAACAGCTGACACTTTGAGGCTCTTATAATTGTTAGCTATGCCCCAAGATTAGCTACAAACAGCATCTGATTATAAGGCAACAGTACCACTTATGAATGAATTGCTTCCCAGCTCTGAACACAGCCTTCAAGAAATACACACCTGTGGCAATGGATGGCATTCATTCATGGATTTCTTAAGGCAATGACTGGAATTCCTCTATGCAATACCTTTACAATAATCTTTCCCAGTGCAGGATGCCCAAGGGACTCTGAGGGGAAAAGAGCCCCTCCTTTGCTCTCTGGCAACATTGGGTTTGAACACATTTAATGGAGTTCTGTCACTAGCTACAACAAATTGCCAAGTTCCTTGCCAGTCTTGAAACACCTGGTGATGACCTTTCTGTGCCCTGTCTACATGGAGATGCTCACAAGTGCCAGAATTCCTTCAGATGGCTGTGTGTTATCCACCACACCTCCCACTTAACCTAGAAATCCCACAAGCCTCTGCAGCTTTTAAGTGGCCATAAAGGGTGTGCAGGTGTTTTGTGCTGCACAATCACAGGTTTCATTGCTCAAATCCACGTAATCTTTTGTTCACTAGCATACCCAGTGACAAGGCACTATCCCCAGGTGGTGTTCTGCTCTCTAGTGAGCTTCTCTAGAAGGTCTGAATGTAATTTGATATATTCCCTCAGGTCTAGGTACCACTTACATTTTCCTCTATCTTAACAGCTACTGTTTTGTCATGGTATCATAACACTGATATTAAACCCAGTTTTCTAATCTACTGTGTGATTTCCATCTTCAGAGCAAATAACTGGTAGACAACTGTACCAAAAACCTGGAATCACAGCAGTCTGTTTGCAATTCCTGTGAAAGCATGATGTGCTAACAATAAAAATGCCATCTTCACTGATTTATTTAAAACATTACACATAATAATATGAAGTAACTGAGTTAGTGTGAATATTAGCAAGGGGAATAGTTTGTATTTCAAAGATGTTATAGCATGTCTTTTTTAAACTAGCTGAAGGAAAGGAACAGGAACTGTTAGATAGATAGGGATAGAAGATAACTAGCATAATATGTGAATGTGACAGACAGCACATGGACTATCGCGGCTCTTCTTCTTCCCATAATCCCCTGGGTTTCCATTTAACCAATAAAATGAACATACACAGGCCATCAAGCAATCAGCATGAAGCTCAGGAGCAGAGGTATGGGAGAAACGCTCATTCTGCAATAACCAGCCTCCAAGAGGACTCAATTGGACTCCAAGGTCTGGGGTGCCAATCCACAGAGGGTCTGTGTTGCTGTCTTCCTATCACTTCCAAACAAACTTACTCTGTCTGAATTCAACAGTTTTTCTAATTTTTAATTCTTTCATCACCAGAGAAGCAAATCTGAGCCCGTAGGTGGCAGCATAAGGTACTCATGATTCTATGTCAATGATGGATGTTTGTAGTGCCATACATATCTCAGCATCACTGAAGTGATGGATAGCTCTTGCTGTAGCCTTTAAAAGTGCTATTATTTATAAAGGTGCAAGGCCGTAGTTTCCTAATTAATGACCAACGTGTGCTTTTTATTAGGGGAAACAATGCCCCAAATAGGTTTTCTGTTGAATGTTCTGAATCTACAGGAAATCTATCAATATAATGAGTATAAAGGACCGTTTTGAAAAGCTCCTCATTCTTCAAAAAGCTTTATCACAATCAAAACAAAATCTCAACATAAATTTCTTTGAGTATTAGAGGCACAAGCTTCTCTAGAAGTCATGAATAGCCACTGCAGGAAAAGCCATATCTAGCCATCCAAACATGACAGCTCTGTTTTACCTCCAGGACAGTATCATGTGGCAAAAATAGAAAAATAGTCTGCGATTAAGAACAAAATCAGTAACAAGACCTGTGTGCTCAGCACAGTATTTCCTAGGAAGTGTCTGGGATTGCATTATTTTCCTGTTGGCAAAGCTTATTTCTCTCACCTGACCCTCCCACTGCATCCCATTTCTGCAATGCCAAACAGAGCTTTCCCTGCCTAAGAACTTTCTGCAATCTAAAGGAAACATGTTGTAAAGACTCCAAATCAGCCATCCGACAGAAGCAATGATTAATGGACCCCCAGACTACTTGATCACCCGCATGCCATCATGGAGTTTATAGTAGAATATCACTACAGCCTTGTCACCTCATTATCTAAGAAAAACAATTGGAGTCATATATAGCACAGGGCTTCAAAAGAAATAGTTGACTTCTTGAGCTACAGTAATTATTTTTTTTTTTACGAACAATTTATTTTGACAGCATTTTCCTTTTCTTATCAGCACTCTGGAATAACAGGATTCTCATTACCAGTACTTTGGCTAGAAAAACTGTTTATCCTGTCTATATCACTTAAAAACACACCATCACTTTAAGAAACACTCCAGGGAGGAAGAGACACCACTCAGATTAAGGAAACTGTTGAATATTAACTAGCAGTGCTCAGCAATAGCTGAACAACTTGACCTTGGAAAACACCTTATACTAAACTTTTTCCCAAGGAAACTACCAGGGTAGTTTTAGAACCCTAGAAGGAATCTCTTACTGCAGTAGCAATGAAGTCACCATAATTAATGGGTCGTCATTATTTTCAAGGCAAAGTTCCCTCTTCACAGGTTAATAATAATAACTTCAAACATTTTTAAAAAATCACTATTCTGTGGTAGAAATCAGTCTAGAATGGGCACACGACTTTAGGTAGCTATAAACCTTCCATTTATTGAGAGTTCTTACAGATGTCATAGTCTTAAGTTCTTATTTCAAAATTATTGTGCTGTTGTCTTTATATTTTCCAGGAAATCATGAACCAAATTTTTCTGTAGTATGTACAATGAAGATTAGAGTAGATATTTTAAGTATTACAAGGATTTATTTCAGTATAATAGGTCTAAACTAGGGAGAAATGGAAAAGGGGGAGAAGGACCCCTTAAAATGGATTCAAATTTTTTAGTTATTAACATTTTCTTGAGTAAGCTACTAAGAAATAAGTCTACTGAAACAGGAACTCCCAATTCACCTACTTTCAAATCTCATCTTCCTGGACAGGTTAAGAGAAAAAAAAATACTCTAAGCTGAACACAAACATTTCTCATACATACTGTTAAAATGAAATGGAACTATAAAGCACAGATAATGGACTGGATGTTAAATGCTCATAAAACTAATATTCATCTTTGCTATTTGTCATCCTACAACTTTAAAAGCTATTCCCCTGCAGTTTTAACTGCATAACAAGAGCCCTGGCATGTTCATGCAAAGGTAGGAGGTGAAGATTCACATTAAATACTCAGACAACTGAACTTTATTCTTCTATGACTGTTCCCTCGCCCTAGTTTTATCTATAGATATTAAAGCACAGTGGTGATTTTTGTGTGCTTCTTAAACACCTTGTGCTAACACATTTTTTAAGAACAAAAGAAATCACAAGACCTAGGAAAAAATAAGGAAAGAACTAAGAAAAAGTAAATTAAACATAAACTTAAAAGTGAGTTAAAATAAAAATTTTAAGTAAATTAATAATAAAAATGAATATAATATATACACATGGCCACATGCACACACACAGACCACATGTAATATTTTAGGATACGTTTATACAAAATTTTAATTCCATATTTATATCTCTTAAAAATTATATTCGTGGCTGGGAATATGGCCTAGTGGTAGAGTGATTGCCTTGTATACACGAAGTCCTGGGTTCAATTCCTTAGCATGTCATATATAGAAAAAGCCAGAGGAGGCCTGTGGCTCAAGCAGTAGAGTGCTAGCCTTGAGCAAAAAGAAGCCAGGGACAGTGCTCAGGCCCTGAGTTCAAGCCCCAGGACTGGTCAAAAAAAAAAACACAAAAACATATATATATATATATATATATTCCACATCTTACTGATATGAGTCCTGGATGAAAAACACTCTACAAAATTTTTTGACAAATCAAGATAGTAAATCCTATGTACAAAAATGCATTTGCTGATCCTTATATTTTTAATTTTAAAGAGCCTACAAAACTTTCTATTGCTATTACTGTAGAGAGGGGTAGAAATAGGAACTTTGCTGGTACTCACAGAGGAAAATTGATTGCATTATCCTTAAAGGAAAGAAACTTGTCCATGAAACCCCACTGCCTTAGTATGCCACTTTTTTCTTACCAGTCTACAGGGAAACAATAAAAAGAGCAGAACAAAAGAAAAGAAAAATACATTTCTGGCATAAGTCTTAAGAGTTCTTCCTCCCAGTATATGGCTGAATTAAAAAATTCAAGCATGTTTTTGCTTTTACTTATGATGATAAAGAATTCAATAATAAAACATTCCGAGTGGGGCGCTCGGCGGGCTCCGGGAATGGCCGAGGAGGAGGAAGACCCCACCTTTGAGGAGGAAAATGAAGAAATTGGAGGAGGTGCAGAAGGTGGACAGGGTAAAAGAAAGAGGCTTTTTTCAAAAGAATTACGTTGTATGATGTATGGATTTGGGGATGACCAGAATCCTTATACTGAATCAGTGGACATTCTTGAAGACCTTGTCATAGAGTTCATCACTGAAATGACTCACAAAGCAATGTCAATCGGAAGACAAGGTCGAGTGCAAGTTGAAGATATTGTCTTCTTGATTCGAAAAGATCCAAGAAAATTTGCTAGAGTTAAAGACTTACTTACTATGAATGAAGAATTGAAACGAGCTAGAAAAGCATTTGATGAAGCAAACTATGGATCTTGACACTTTTGAAATTTCACTATCTTCTGTGGAAACCATACATAATGACTGTGTATTTTCTTCAGGGTTATCCTGATATCTAAGCATGTAAGTGAAAGATTGAGAAAGTCTTTATTTTCATGTCCTTAATTTTAGAGTTACACTTAAGCCTTTAATTTCCTGCCTCTATATGAATGTACTTTAATTCTTTATTGGCTTTTAATGACTATATGTATCTTAAAGTGTTGTAAATCATGCTGTATTTATGTGTTAGGTAGATTTGGGCCACTGTAAGCTATAACTGTAGCTTTTAATATGTGAAATGGAGATGTCCTTTCTTGACTCTTAAGCTGAGACAGTGTTTCATGTGTTCTGAAATTTTTAGACAACAGTGGCATGAGGTTATTAAAAATAGTGAATTGGTTTGTGTTTCTTTTAAGGAGATGACATGGGAAAACAACTCATGGGGAAGGATGTTTATCTGTCTTAAGATAATTTGTTTTAATATTCTTTTGTAAAGATAACAAGGTTTTTTTTAAGTTTCACATCATGCTTCTGTGTTTAAATTTTAAAACCTTATTGAACTTATAACATACTATTAAATTTTGGGAGATCTCATTTTCCCAGATCAGAATAAAGCATCTAAAAATAAATGGTTTCAGCAGTAAGAATGGCAGGGCTTAAAAAGTTGATGGCAGGGTAGGAATTGGGGTAAAGTTTTATTAGCATATCTGTAAGTACATGTTTGATGTGGAAATGTCTTCTTGATTAGAACCACATGTAGCTACAAACCACTTTTGTAGTTCAGATTATACAAGCTTTTTGATTACAGCTTATTGCATTAAGTTATTGTACTTAGCTTAAAATAAGGATTAAAATTGCATTTAGAGATCACTGAATGTTATTTTTTGTGAAACAACTTTTTGGTGGCAATTGTAAACTATCTTAAAATCAGTAATTTGAGAAATTTTACTTTTTTCTATTGATGTAAGGAATAAAGTTTGAAAAATTAAACTGAAAAAAAAAAAAAAATAATAAAACATTCCTTCCCTCCAGTGAAAAAACTCCTATTTTGCATGTCGTACATGAGTAGAAATTCATACAAGTTCGGGCCACTTTTTTACTTTCCAGGTTTGACACAACATTGCCCTCCCTGTGAGGAAGGGCCGGGAGTACAAGTTAAAAAGAACCCACCTTACCATCAAAATCACCTTGTCCCTGTATGCCTTTTGATAGCAGGCCCATGAATTATTGATAAGGCTTCAAAGCAAGGTTTGACTTTTTGAGCTCTTTTAATTACTCCATGCAAAAACCACACTGTACACCCCAGTTAGACTTCAGTTGCTCACATCTTTGATGATTAGTAAGATTCCATTCTTGCACAGATACCTGTAAATGTGTGCTACATACACGACTAGGAAACGGAAGTGCTTTCTCATGATTCCTTTAGAAGTAAAACATCCCTTGAGGTGAGGAGTCCACAAGAAGACTAAACCAAGGACGTTCATTCTAGGGTTCCAAGTGTTTTCCAGAGCTTGCCGAGCATTGCACTAGAGAGCAAAGAGCCCTTGGGGGAAAAAAAAAGAAGTCTCACGGGTAGGAGAGGAAAGGAGAATTGAGATACACGTATCTGGTTCAAGGCCAGTTGTCCCGGATGCCACAGGATGATAAACCAGTCCCAGGTGGTCTTCCAATTAAGGTTCCATGGACTTGAGCCTGCGTCCTAGGGCTAAGGGTCTGTAGGTAATGAGGAAATGAAATCTGCCAGCAGCTGTTTCTCTACAGCATCGCCAAGGGACCCTGGGCGCCCAGGGCTTCAGTTGCATTGGCACCGGCGGCACTGGCAGCAGCACTAATGACCACAGTCGTGCCGTCGGTGATAACACCGAAGCTGGCAGCAGCAAGAGGTCCCTGCGCTCCTGCACATCAGCACCCTGCCCTGGAAGCATCCACAATGGCCTCACAATGATCAGGGTGGCCTATACCACGCACGTCTCCCATAGCTGGGCTAAACAGCAGACCTAACCGTCAAATATTTGCAATCGTTTTACCTGAGCTAAAGCAGTACTGGTCATATGATTTAACCTCTCAAAAGCCTCCAATGTACTGTATGTGAAACAAATTAGAATAGTTCTTGCCTAATATGTTTCTTTGAGTTAATGAGGTAATTTACATAAGGAACTTAGCATAATGTCAAGCAGATATCAGAGGCTCCATAGTGATCATCTTTAAATGATAGAAAAATAAATTCAAAAAATACCCCTCTGTGTGCCTAGGAGTCTATATCCTGCTATCAGCTCTTCTACAATAAACCCAAGGACTCCAACAGTCATTTTAAAAGAATGAAAAGGGTGAGAGTATGCTTTACAACTGGCGTTTTATTACATAACCTTTAAATCCTTGCCAACTTCTGATAAGAATACTGGTATCTATCCCACAAAGCAAGAAGAATAGAAATGTGATGATGACGATGATGATGATGATGATGATGATGATGATGATGATGATGATGTCCCCTAACAAAATGCAAGCCCTACAGGACTCTTGTAATATGGCAACCTGCAGCTGCCTTTTCTCTGATTCCAAAGAATGCTAGTGTGCTGACTGTGAACTTGATTGATTATAGGAGTTCTCTACGTGGCTAGATATAATGTCATACTGTAAGGTGTGACTGATTTGACGAATATCAACCTTTCTCTTACTAATGATTTTTTTTTCTGAGTAGTTTATTGGGGATAAGAGTCTCACAGCCTTTCCTGTCTGGGCTGGCTTGAAACCTTGATCCTCAGATCTCAGTCTCCTGAGGATTATAGGAGTGAGCCACCAGCACCTAGCTGTATATCTTTTTGAATAATAAATTTTTAAAGTCCTTAGTTAGAAATTAGATAACATATTTGGTACAGGGGATTAAAACTTGAACATTATCTTTTTGGGGAACACAATTCAGTCGACCAGATCTACTACATAGCATATTTTCAACATGTAATAACTTTTCTTATTCATTACTAGCATGATTATAAAAGAATTTCTTTTTCTTTCTTTTCTTATCACAATGTAGAGACCCTCATTCAACATCAAATTAAATAGGGACAATAGGAAGGTCAAAGAGCACATTGATACCTCCTAAGAACTGTCTTTCGGTAGTCACTTAAGGACGCATTAATCTATTAATTTAAGAGTGGAAAATAAAGGGTATGTAGAAGTAAAGGAGTTTTTAAGTTGTAAGTATAAGAAATACTGTTATGTATATTAAAAGAAAGCAAAACAGGGCTGGGGATATAGCCTAGTGGCAAGAGTGCCTGCCTCGGATACACGAGACCCTAGGTTCGATTCCCCAGCACCACATATACAGAAAACGGCCAGAAGCGGCGCTGTGGCTCAAGTGGCACAGTGCTAGCCTTGAGCGGGAAGAAGCCAGAGACAATGCTCAGGCCCTGAGTCCAAGGCCCAGGACTGGCCAAAAAAAAAAAAAAAGAAAGAAAGAAAGCAAAACAGACGTAACAGTTTTTTTGTTTTGTTTTGTTTTTTTGTTTTTTTGGGGGCCAGTCCTGGGGCTTGGACTCAGGGCCTGAGCACTGTCCCTGGCTTCTTCCCGCTCAAGGCTAGCACTCTGCCACTTGAGCCACAGCGCCACTTCTGGCCATTTTCTGTATATGTGTTGCTGGGGAATCGAACCTAGGGCCTGGTGTATACGAGGCAAGCACTCTTGCCACTAGGCCATATCCCCAGCCCCAAGACGTAACAGTTTTAATAGAACTGGAATGGAATCTATTTACAAAGTAGGATACAAAAAGATTGAGCTTTATTTTACATTGAATGTTTTAATACGAAGTTTGATGAGGCACAGTATGATTTTTTTTAAAGTACTTCCTAAAAGGTAGTAAGAGACATGTCAGGCACTAATGACCTATAATCCTAGCTACTCAGGAGGCTGAGATCTGAGGATCGTGATTCAAAGCCAGCCCAGGCAGGAAAGTCTATGAGACTTAGTTCTAATTAACCACCAGAAAACTGGAAGTGGTGCTGTAGCTCAGGTGGTAGAGTGCTAGCCTTGAGATGAGGAGTGCAGGGACAGTGCCCAGGCCGAGAGTTCAAGACATGATTGACAAATAAAAAATGATAAGAGAAGTGGGGATGTAGTTCATGGGTAGAGCACTTGACTAGGATTTGCAGAGCTGTGGGCTCCATCCCCAGCACTGGGAGAGAAGAGGTATGGCTCTAATAAACACTTTCCTAAGCAACATCCCAAGCTCATAAACCTCCATCTCTCAATATGTATTGTTAAGAATGTTAATACAGCTCCTGGACCAGGACACAATAACAGACACTATCTATCTTGATTATGCTATCAGACTATAATTATCAGCAACATTAATTCTGTTTTATTTCCTCCTCAAAGGGCAAAGAAACCTTTGAAGTTACTTAAAAGAAACACTAGCATTTGGGCCTGCAACCGAAGTTACTTCTTTAAAGTAGGTCATATTCAATACAGTATAGTTTTTTGGTTTTTGGTTTTTTTAATGTTATCATTTCTTCTCAATTCAAAAACATTTTACTAGCTGGGCATGCCAGTGGATCACACCTGTAATCCTAGCCATTTAGGAGGCTAAGATCTGAGGATCACAGTTTGAAGCCAGCCTGGGAAAGAAAGTCTGTGAGACTCTTACCTTCAATGAAAACTACTTGGAGAAAGCCAAAAGTGACTCCATGTCTCAAGTGATAGAGCACTAGCCACGAGCACAGAGAGGCTCTGGGACAGAACCGAGGCCCTGAGTTCAAGCCCCACTAGGGGCAAAGAAATCCTACACACACACACACACACACACACACACACACACACACACACACACACCATTTCATTAAAATCACTGCATTAGTACTTCATTTCTTTCTGTAAAAGTCCTAAAGGCTCATAAGGAAGGCTGGAGGCCATGTAAATTTCTAGGTTTGGGGACTGTAAATCCACCACTTCTCTACATTCTGTAGAACAACCAGTGCATATTACCTGCCAACGTTCAACATCCACCTCTTCATGCATGATATAAACCGACACAGAGTTTTTGTGATCCACATCACGCACGTCCTGTGCTCCTCTGTAGCATTTTTCCACTATGTAATTCATTTTCAGTCTCCACTAACACAAATTATGAAGTTGCTTCCATATATT
Source organism: Perognathus longimembris pacificus (assembly GCF_023159225.1). Classification (NCBI taxonomy): domain Eukaryota; kingdom Metazoa; phylum Chordata; class Mammalia; order Rodentia; family Heteromyidae; genus Perognathus; species Perognathus longimembris. The sequence goes on from NC_063184.1 coordinate 23,921,877, forward strand.
CTAAAACATGAAGTTCTTCTTTATCTGAATAGCTAATAACAGAGGTCACATGGTCTTTTATCATCCCCTTCCTTAATCTGAGAACCCCAAATGAAAAGAGTCCCTATTGTTTAAGACACATAAGAAGTCAGCTATAAAGGTTGGATACTGTACTGTTCAATTTATAGAGCCAGTTTCAAACTGCACAGTTGTAGGAAGGGAAAGCATGTGTGAGTGCATGGCATTAGAGCTGATAGGAACAGAAGGAAAGTGGGTGTAGCCATGTAAGAACAGGCGGAGCCCTTGTGGGGATGGAACTGTAGGTACACAAACCCACATAAGTAAGAGGCTGAGAAGAACTAAATGCACACAAGGCATATAAAAACAGCTGGTCAAAACGGAATGTGTTTTGTAGGCTATAGCCATAGAAATATCACAGATGCAATGCTGTACTATACTTCATAAGATGTGAGCTCTGAGGAAAATGGGAGAGAGTTCCTGAAATCCTTGCATTTGATCATTCTGTAATAGATAAACCTACAATTAGCTCAATAAAAAATTAAAATCAACATGGAGAGCAGGTTTCCCCAAGAACCCCAATCTGAAATAAAACACAGTCAAGGACGCATGAATAAAGAATAAAGTGAAAACAAGGAGACGAGAATTTAAAGACAACATAATGTAGGGAGTACTGAGGAACAAAAAGCATTTTAAAATTTAAGTAAGGGGGAAAAATCAATATAAATAAAATAGCCTTGTGTTAGCGTATGATCGGTTCCCATGTTCTAATTCCCATAAGTCTCACTTGGAAACAATATGCTGAGCCCAATTTTCAAAGCAGCTCCGAAACCAAGCCAAGTCTAAACTTGCCTTTAAAAACAGAAGCAATGCTATTAAAATGATTCATCCTCTGAAGTATGAAAAGAACTCCTATTAACACCAATAGAAAATGTTTAAATGTGGCGGCATGAATTATGAGGGGACGGGGAAGGAAGAAAAATTAATTACAAGAGTACAAAAGAATGCAGTAGATCAAAGGATATTTTGAATTCTAAGACTCTTATTTAGATTTTCCTTTTAATATGCTAATGTCAAGAGATCTATCTTAGGGAAAGAAAGTCTGAGGAGCAGACCCATTGTTTGTATCTTTATTCAATCATAGACATTACCCCCTAAACCTGAGCCTTTATAAAGTATATATTTATACATATATATGAAAGAAGTATATATATATATGAGATACATGTCATACATATGTGTGATGTTTATATGATATGTAAGATTACATGCTATAACTATATTATAAAAATGTTATATAACATATTATAAATATGCATTCTAAATATTATGTAACATATCATGTTATATATTTATAATAAGTAATCTTATTAACCTGACCACCAGCCATAACAAAATAAGTACTCAGTCATTCAACACTGCCTCATAATTCTCCCATTAATACAACCATATACCCTAGCTTATTTGAGACACTCCTACTCTACACACATTGCTCAAGCACTATTACTAACAGCATAATTCCTCCCTCCCCACCTGTTTGTGTGGACCATTGTATAGTCATCTTATCTGTCAGGGATATGGGTTGTATTTTCCCTGTAGCCCTGTCAAGTTGAAACGATGTGATCACTATTATTCAAGCTTGGTATTTACTCATTTGAAGGAAAGCTATTCAATGAACAAAATCAGATGAAGAAGACAGCAGAATGTCCAATTCACTTTGAAATAAAATGAACTCATAATAAATCAAACTTGTTAAAATGTGCCATAAATTTTTAGCACCGGCATCTATCTACCCTGGACTTAAACCAAGGGACATAAAATAATGAAAGAGGTGATGTGCATTCAAGCTCGTGTGGATGGAGAAATCTTCCTGAAAAATGGAGAAAGTTTTCTTGAAAGCAAAACTCAAGATAATGATTTTATATGTAAGGTTGATACATGCTATGTTAAGTATATTTTGGGGGTCTAGGATATAGATCAGTGTCAAAGCACTTACTTGCCTATAGCAACAGTACTGAAAAAGAAAAAGACAAAAAACTATATGTTTTAACCATAAGAAACTTATTAAATACACATGTGTCCTGTTTTAGTTTCTACCATGACACATGGAGCTATGGCAGAAAATGTGATAGTATATAAATATACTGGTAAGAGCTAGAGATCTTTGATGTAAGGAATTTCACAAAGCCATTATTAACTTTTCCCTGTTAATTCGCAAATATTTCTTGTGACCTTCTCCACCCCAGAAATCATCCTTATACCCCAAGTTCCTTTGTTCTATTAACTTTAAATTTTCATTCTGTTGATTTGGTATGCATGCACTGCTCATGGGAGCAAAAGAGTTCACTACAGAAGAGATTATAATAATTCACATCTGAGGGTACAAATTTATGAAGACTGGAAGAATAACTCCTCATAGGAGTGAAGATGTGATCATAATTTCAAAACATACATGCAACTTATATTGTAATGATAAAAGTTTTAGAATTCCAGGCCTAGTGAACATGAGGCCCTGCCTGAGTTTAAACCCCAGTGCTGCAATAATAATAATAATAATGATGATGAGAGAAGGCATTTGGTGGGCCATAGACCCTGTTTGCCTATTATAATTAGCTATCTAATACATTGCCCACTATGAAAATACCTGTTACAGATCTTAGTATATGGCAAGTATGTGGTAAAACTTTTTTTTTAATGTGTCATAGTATTACATTATAGTGGAAAAGATATCCATTCTACCTAACTATGTTAGCTTTGAATGCATTGCAAAAATTACATAACACTCACACACTTAAGGGATTGTGTCCATATTTTGTGTCATTCTCCCTCACCGCCCCCCCACCCCCGGCATTTCTACAATTATCTTTTCTTAAACCACTACTGACCATTTTACACTAACATTATACAAAGCTTTGAGAGTTTGTGCATTGTATTATCTATCCTGTCATCCTCAGACTATTAATTATTTCAGTGAAAAATTGATATCATAGCTTGCTATTGTCAAAATAGTAAGTCCTTGCTTATTACGTGGCATAGGATTGTTTCCTATAGGTTGTTTTGACGCTTTATATTAAGTTCACTATTAATTTCTGTTTGCATGAATTTAACTTTAAAAATGAAAACCCTAAAAGTTCCAAATTATATTATGATTAATTTGACCAAATAATGAAATGAGCATGCTTACAGGCATTGATGTTTCTATACTAAACAGAGAAAAGAATGAGAGAAAAATAAAGAGAACAGACAATATGAATGTGTTTTTCTTTATATCTGTGGTGCAAAATGTATCCAAATTGCTTCTGATCCCTGCCATTTCTCTTGGACAATACACGCAACTGATATCATAAGGACCAGCTCTAGCTGCTTCTTGCAGATAGTCTCGGCAAATTGTCAGTAGCCTGGTAAATTAAAGTGATTCATCAATGTCCTTGCTGTCACAAATGCACAAGATTGGCGAGCAGAAATGGATACAAAGTGAAGAAAATGTGCCAGACGCAATAAATGTTTATAGGTGTTATTTTTTTCTATCCAGAATATACACTACATAGATGAAAGTCTATTAAATTTAATTTGTTTTGTTATTTTATCAGAAGTCATTTTTATTAAAATAACTCTGAGAATGATAGTTAAAGATACTGAAAAGGATGTAGCACATTTAATATCCTTAATAGTTATCTGTATATCTTCTCTCCCCTTCCCTCAAAAAATCAAAAGGAAAATAGGAAATATGTGCATGTACAGCAGAGTCAACCAGAAGCCTCCTCCCACTCCTGTCTCCATAACATGTTTGGAAAATCCCAAACATAAGACTTTCCCGTGGCATTGTCCTCTTTCCCACCAACCCCAAGCATCAATCCGTACAAAATATACATTTTTTTCCTCCTAAATAATTCACTTTTTCCGCTCATTCCCATGTCTACATCTGTAATTCATGGTCCAACCACTCTTACCTAGATTAGTCTAATCATGTCCAGCTTGTCTCTGCCTGTGTCCAACTCCCATTTCTTGCACTGAGGTCTGTATAAACCTCTGGAATTACCACCCTCACTCTTCTAACAGCAAATATCTTCTAACAGCAAATCTTCTAACAGCAAATAATGAATGACTCCTTGACTCTGGGCCCGATTCCTAACCCTACAAAGAGTATGAAGTGTCTTAATGAGAGCTAGTCTCTCCACACTGTGACCCTTCTGCAAACTGTGTTCAGTCAGCTTATAGTCCAGGCCCATACTAATCTTTATTTTCTTATTCAGAACCTTCAAGCATTCTTTTCTTTTCTTACTTTCTTTGCATATTTTCCACCTCTATTTTGGAGCATTGCCTTATTATTATGCATAATAAACTACCCATCAAAGCACAACAACCTTGCAATATTACCTATCACTTCACTTTTTCATATAGCTACTTGTATAGAGCTACTTAAAGCCAGCATGTTTCCTTGTACATTTGCTTTTTATCATTTTTAATAAGTTTGCTATTGTAATTTTTATTTCTTATGTTGATTTTTCCTTTTTTTCTTTCTTCTCTTTCTTCTTTTCTTTTTCTTTTTGCTCAAGGATAGTAGTGCTCTACCACTTTGAGCCATAACCCCCACCTCTGGTTTTTGAGTGGTTAATTAGAGATAAGATCCTCATGAGGACTTTTCTGCCTAGAATTGGCTTCCAACTGCAATCCTCAGATCTCAGCCTCCTGAGTAGCTAGGATTACAGGCCTGACCCAACAGCACCCAGCTTTACAAATCACTTCTACTTAACAAAAGAAATCTCTTACAAATGATAACTTCAGGTGGAATTCTGAAGCACATCACAGAAATATAGCAAACTCTGACTGTTGTGGTTTTGTAGTGGGGGGGGGAACCCTCAAAAGTACTTCCCTTGTCTTTCAAAAACACTAAACATTTCACTGAAGTAATGGAAACTCATGAACTCAAACTGTAGGTAGAAATCCTTTGATCCTTTCCTGTGCTGTACATGAAAATGTATGCAGAGAAAATATAAAACCCACACCTGGCTGCTAAAGAAGTAATTCTCAAAATTAATGAAGAAATTAATCACTCAGGAGTGCAAAGGAATCTAAATTTAAATAGCTTCTTCTGATTCAGTATATTCAGGGATAAGCCTTCAATTCCAGAGTGCAGAATGATACCAACATTTCTGATTCGAGGACCGCTAACTACATATGTAAGTAGCGTGAGTATTTCTTAGGAGAAATGTTTCTGTTCCCTTTATGCCAATGTTTCATGGCAAGTTTTTCACTGAGCACCAGTGACTCCTGTCTGTAACACTAGCTACTTGGGAGGCAGAGATTGGGAGGAACGCCCTTTGAGGCTAGCTTGGGCACAAAAAGCTCACAAGACCTCTTCTCAAATGGATGTGGTGACATGCCTGTCATCCTAGCCACATGTGGGCTGACCTCAAGAGGATTGCAATTCCACGGCAATGCAGCAGAAAAGTCCACCAGCCACTATCTCAATAGAAGAAGCTCAATGTGGCAGTACAATCTATGTGAAAGCCTAAAATAAGAATGTGTTCTTATTGTGGAACCCAAAGTTTGAAAGTAGCACAGAAATGGCAAGATTTCCCGTTAGCCTAGGCCTAAGCTATATTTTCTGTTGTACCTTTGCCAGAAAGTTCTACCCTCAGAAAATTACTGGGAACTGTCTGACCTATGACGGAAGTCAATACACTCATCTCCATTTAGCTCTTAGGGCTCTGTGTCTCTTTCTTCTGTCAAACACAGCAAGGAGGGGTGTAGAATTTCAAGATGTTCTAACCACCTAAACTGACCCAGAGCATGTCTTTAAATTCAGTAGTCAGGGCAGTCTGATATTCTTTAAGTGTACCTTCGCTACCTAAGTAGACAGGACACTGGTTTAACAATAATGGGCATGAGCAAGTACTGCTGGATATTTCTGTTCAGTAGGGATTCACTGTGTTTCTTTCCTAAAGGCATGTCTACTTATGATTATGTGTGGGCAATTAATAGTTTACTCACTCATCAAAACCAGCTACAATGGCAAGGGGAGAGAGCAGGTTGGTTGTTTTCTTATAAACTAGTAAGTGAATGCCATCTCCACCCTCCCAGACAATATACTTAAGAAATATATACATGGGTGACAAAAACTTTCATTTACTATATGTTCACTCAGAGAAAAGAAACATTAACAAACTCTTTTTTGAAGCTGGCTTTGTAAACAGGGGCGATGATATAATCTTGAATTGTGGGTCATAAAGCTTCACTGGCTCAGTATTATACTTGATCGATTTCTAGGCAATGGGAGACACGCGTAGATGTTTCATATAACTTTAAAGAATGTAGTCGTTTTTAAATAAACTATTTCTTTTACATGTTTCCATTCATCCAAAAACAACATAAAAAGAAAAATATAGCACGCAAAGCATTAATTCAGAGTGTGTTTCTTTAGAATTAATGAGCCTATTAAAGATAGAAAATCTTATCTATCTTTCTTGAGAAAGTATCCAGCTACTTACAATTGTTATTATTGTTCATTTTTATTGGGACTGTCCTCCCATCTCTGCCTCACAGGTAGCTAGGATTATGGGAGTGTCTAGTTTTAATGATTTTTTTTCTTTCAAAGCATAATTTTGTCCTGGGTAGAGCCAAAGCCTCCCACTTGCTAAGAAAGAGCTTTACCACTTCAGCCACATCCCCAGTGCTTTAGTTACTTTGCTTTAGTTACTTGTGGGTCTCACACTTAGTACCTGAAGCTGGCCTTGAACTACAAACCCTCTTATCTAAGCCTTTTACTCGAGGCAATTACAGTGTGTACCACCATACCCAGCTTGTTTACTGAGATGGGCAGCTCAGAAACATTGGCCTGGAAATGCAGTCCTCTCAGTATCTGCCTTTCCAACAAGCCGGGACTACAAATGTGAGCTACCATGCCAGATCTAGTTTTAAAGCTCCTAATGGATTTTATCTTGTGTGACTACAGCCAAGTAACATGTCATTCCCCAAAGCGTCCCAGAACTCCAATGATCTCAATAGGAGTTAGAGAGAAAGCAGAGTCCAACAAAAAATAAGCCACAACAGAAGAGCAAATCAATCACTTCAATGTAACTTTTCCTAATAAAGCCAGAAAAGGAAAACGGAACAACAGCCAAGCACCTGGTTTACATTAAGTTATTTCAGGTTAAAGCAATAAAGTTCAGCAAGCCAATTAAAACGGCCCCTTATTTCCCAGAAGGCAAAAGACAATGGTCCATTATCAGTTTAGTGACATGGAACTTGTGCGTGGGTGACTCAATTTTGATTTGTCAGTCTGATTTGTTGGGGATCAATGAGAGAGCCTAGTCCCAAACAACTACCTGTCATAATTTCCTAACATCAATAACTAGAGCTTAATGTAAATGGTCAAATGTTTTCCAGAAATTATTCTGCTTTACACAATCACTACCTTACAACATCATACTATCATTTTGAATCTTCACTGTCTCTATTTAATTTCATTAGGGATTCTAGAATACAAATACAAACCTCAAAGAAGATATTAATTATAATCAATGCAAGATAAGGCATAAGCATGCATTTGAACTTCAAAATCAATGTAAGGAATAGCCTCTCATGCACCCCATCAATTTTTAAGCATTGATTCTTATTTTTTTCTGTAGGTTTCTCAGAATTAAGTTCTATGAAATAATCACTGATGCTTTTAGAATAATGTAAGCAGGAATAAAAATTGAGGCATATATCATTCATATACAGATTCAAGACCAGGGCAGAAAAAGGAAATGTCTGCTCAGTTTCCTTGTTACTAATGAAAGAACTTTCACCTACACAGCTGAGTCTTAGAACATTGAGGCGGTGGCAGAAAATCCAATCCCTTACTCTGTGGAAACTGAGGCAAAGAACAATAGCAAGAAACTGACCAAACCTGCTGTGATTTCTCTTAGAGACTGAAGTTAGGAGGAGGAATTACAACTGAACAAAAGTACTGCAAGCTGGACACTAGTGGCTCACACCTGTAATCCTAGCTGCTCAGGAGGCTGAGATCAGAGGATCTAGGTTCAAAGGCAGTCTGGGCAGGAAATTCAGTGCCTTTTATCTACAATTAAGCACTACAAAGCTGGGAGCAGAGCTACAGCTCAAGTTGTAAAGCACTAGCCTTGAGTACAAACACTTATCGACAGTGCTTGGGCCCTGAGTTCAAGCCCCAGGACCAGCACATATACATTACACACACACACACACACACACACACACACACACACACACGAAAAAAAAAATACCTGTCATAAAATAGTGCAGACCTTAAGATAAATCCTTAATATGACTGACATTTTTAAGTACTACTACATCAAATAATTTTAAATTAAGAAATTAAACACTAATCAAACACGATGACTTTAGTTATACAGAAAAATTTCATTTGGAGTAGTTTTTGTGATTTAATCTGGAACCACATAAAGGCAAATTTGACTTTGAAGGGTGATACCATCACATAGGGAAAACGTGAGACCATACATTCCCCCATTCGCCAATGAAATTAGAGCTGCCTTACACCTTCACTTATGAGACCATGAATGTCCAGCATGGCCCTCTAGGTGACCGTGTTGCTTCATGGACCCTTCTGGTAGTCCAGCCACAGGCAATTCAGAAGAGGAAAGTAGCCAGTAAGTCTGGTATGATCAGGCTGCCATGGCTCTTCCTCCACCTGAGAGCTGGATGCTTCCGGAATCTGCCTGTCGGTCATCTGCCTGTCCATCTGTGCCCTTCCCTTCTGCTCAGTGCTATACTTCCGTTCCACTGAGAGCGCATGCTCCAAGGGCAAAGTTAATCCTCTGAAGAGTAGGAAGGCTGGGCTGGGAGTGTGCCCAGCAGGCTACCGGGACATCGAGGGGCTAATCCTTTCTATGTCAGCCCAGCTACCTTTTTAGGTGGGACATTTTTTTACAGTCTTCTTCTATAAGTGAAGATCTCTTTCAAAACAGAAGGACTAGAGGATTCTGGGCAAGTGGCCACTCTCCTAGGCCCCATTTCTTGTTCACAGCAAGCCTCTAAGCACCTGGAAGGGTAAACACAGAGCCCTGAGACTGACTTCAAGCCAATGTTGTTGCAAGCAAGCACAGACCTTAACAACAATATCTTAGAGCCTGGCATGGGTAGCTCACACCTGTAATTCTAGCCATTCATAGGAGAGCTGAGGATCTCTGTTCAAAGCCAGCCTGAGCAGATAAAACTGACACTTATCTCCAAATAACTATCAAAGAGCAGGAAGTGAAGGTGTGGCTCAAACTCCAGACTTGAAAAGTGAAAAGTCAAACAAAGCTGCAAGGCCCTGAATTCAAGCTCCAGTATAGACACCAAAAAAATAAAATAAAATAGAAAAACAAAAACCAATCTAGTACTATATCATTAAAAAAAAAACAACAACCTACAACTACATGATCAACAACGAACTATATAAAAGCCGTCACGTGATGAGCTATTACAATCTGGATTCACCTTAGAAATGTCTGTAAAAATCACAGCTGTTACCGCAGACACATTTCTGGAAAACACCTAGTGAATGTTAAGTAATTACATGTTAAAGAAAAACTAATGATGAAAAATGTGAGGTCTCCTCTAATGTTTTGAAAATCAGTGGCTAATCAGACACAGACTGCAGACATTCTTGGGCCTTTCAACTGAGGAATAGTTAATGAGGTACAAACACAGTGTACTGCCCATCATTTATCAATTTCTGTGAGTGATTAGAAATACATAAGCAGCTGTGGATCAGAAAATACATCTCTTTAGATGAAAAAAGATAGGTGGTAATTTCCATGAATAAATGAGTAAATGTCATCATCTAAGCAAATGTGACAGACTGTAATTAGAAAGATGTAATTAAAAAGTATTCCTATATTCTGGAAATAATGATAAAACACTTTTTTTAAATACATCTCATGTGATTGTAAAAATACAAGATGCAAGCCAGGCACTGGTGGCTCACATGTGTAATTCTAACCACTCAGGAGGCTGAGATCTGAGAATCACCATTTGAAGCCAGCCCAGGCCAGGTAATTCCAGGAGACTCTTTCTTTTATTTTTATTTCTTTTTATTTTTTTGGCCAGTCCTGGGGCTTGTACTCAGGGACTGGGCACTGTCCCTGAGCTTCTTTTTGCTCAAGGCTAGCTAGCATTCTGCCACTTGAGCCACAGCACCACTTCTGTTTTTTGTTTTTTTGTTTTCTGTTTATGTGATACTGAGGAATCAAATCTAGAGCTTCATGCATGCTAGGCAAGCACTCTACCACTAAGCCACATTCTCAGCCATAGTGAAACTCTTTCTTTCCAATTACTAAGTGAAAACTTAAAAGCAGAGCTGTGGCTCAAGTAGTAGAGTACAAACCTTGAGCAAATTAGCTCAGGGACAGCACCTAAGCCCAGAGTCTAAACTCTAGTATTGGCACACACCATACACACAGGCACACACGTGTGTGTTTTTGTGTTCATATTTATATATGCATGTGTGTGTTTATATTTACACATATGTATGTATGTTAGTTGTGCATTTTTTCCTCTTACAAATATAATAATCCAATTTTAGATGTTACATTTTCTATTACAAATGCACATTTAAGGGTTGTTTGTGGGTAGAAATCACAGGAAAATATAGATAAAAAGGTTCAAGTTACAATTCTTTCAAAGTCCATATTTGTAAACCTGAAGACTTATTGACTTCAGTTATCAAAAATGGGTTCCTTTCAAAAGATCAGGGCAATATCTCAGTATCTGTGTATCACACACTTTAAAAAATTATGAGACCCGTAAGTAGGTTAGTAAATCAATGAACAACTTGTCCTAAGTGAAGGATAAATCTTTGGAAATATGGATTTCAAATTGTACCAAAAGAGGATGCTTAGCACAAATATAGTCATAAGAAGTGGATAGATTTGAATAACTGAAAAGGTTGTTAAGCCTTTATGCCAGCAAAAGTATTTTCTGGCCGTGAGAGGCCTTGTGGATTGAAGGCTATGGGGGAAAAAAGTAAGAAAGAAAATTATTGATTCTTCATGACTTCTTCAAAGGAGCTCTGTTTGAATTGATGGGTTTGTATATTACCATCAAAAAGGTCTCTTACATGATTGATTTGAAATAGTTCTTTTGAAATTGAAAGGTCAATAAGCATCCTTTTTAGTGCTCACGGCAGATGGCAAATTGAAGTTTGCTGCAAAAGCTGAACCTTTCCACAGTTGAAATTCACCAAGATGAAGTGCTCCTGAAATATCATATTCAACCCACCTACGATCTCAACCTACAATCGCGAGGGTCAAAGCACATCGCACCACGCTATTGACATCCTTATAAGAATCTATTTTTATTCTTGTTCCAACCTCACACAAAATCTTTACATTATTGTGATAGAATAATAAATATATCTATTGTACATATTAGGTCTATACCCTTGGTTCCTGGCAAACAGCTTCTAAAACCCCTTGACATTTCCAAAGTGGTATGTCTTTTTGTATAATTAAAAAGATAAATCTTGGTGGGGACCCCAGGATAGCTCACAACACAAAGCTGGATGTCAGGGGAACCAACCATAAAATGGAGGGGGTTAGAATTTGGGAGAGAATCCTCAGTTCTCTTTAAACATCAATAGAGAGAAAGAGATCCAAAGGTTGAGCTGGTCACTAATGGTTGATTGATTCCACAATTCTCAAATAATAATGTCTCTAATAAAACCCACAAAGACAAGGTTCAGTGAGCTTCTCACTTTTCAGTTGCTGCATACCTGCTGCGACTTGGAGGGGGTAACATTGTGAGTCATGGAAGCCCCTCAACCCCACCCCCTCCCTGACACCCCCCCCCCCCCCACTTCTCTTTCAGCTGGCTACTTCCTCTATGCCCTTTGCAATAACTTTTGTAATACATGGGTTGAAGGAAGTAATGTTACCCTGAGTTCTGGAGATTCTCTAGTAAACTTGTCCAATGCAAAGGGTGATGGGGACTCGAAGTTAGAGCCAGGTGAGCAAAGCACAAGTCACACATAACCTAAGGCTGACAATTAGCAGCCAAAGAGGAAGCTTGTGAGACTCTGAGATCCAAAGCTGCAGGAGCCGATGCCCGCTGCAGGGTTAGTCCACAGCAACTGAATGATGGGATTGGTGGCTGGGGTCCAGTAGAGCACAGATTGCTTCATGAAGGGTCAACTCCCCCCACGCATACATCCACACACGCAAACACACATGTCTGGCATGTGTTCTGTGGTCTAATTGTCAGGTCTGTTGGCTTTTTCTATTTCTTTTTTTTTTTTTTTTTGGCCTGTCCTAGGGCTTGAACTCAGGGCCTGAGCACTGTCCCTGGCTTCTCTTTGCTCAAGGCTAGCACTCTGCCACTTGAGCCACAGTGCCACCTATCGCCATTTTCTATATATGTGGTGCTGAGGAATCGAACCCAGGGTTTCAGCACTCTTGCCACTAGGCCATATTCCCAGCCCCTTCTATTCCTTTTTGACTTCGGAAAAATGTCATCATTTCTTCTAAGACTTTCTATATTATGGCTTGAACAATTGAATGTATAAGGCTGTGGATAAAGACTATGGGCTTGCCTGTTTTTATTATGTGCTTTGCATTATTAACCTATGCCAATATTGCATTTCATATAAGTTAAAGATATGTGAGAACCTTGTCTCCAGCAGGTCTGCTGTTGGCACCATTTTACAAAAATAAATGTGTTCACTTCCTGTCTCAGTGTCACATTTTGGTAAATTTTTTTTTTTTTTTGCCAGTGCTGGGGCTTGGACTCAGGGCCTGAGCACTGTCCCTGGCTTCTTTTTGCTCAAAGCTAGCGTTCTACCCCTTGAGCCACAGTGTCCCTTCTGGATTTTCCTATATACATGGTGCTGAGGAATCGAACCCAGGGCTTCATGTATACGAGGCAAGCACTCTCTCACTAGGCCATATTCCCAGCCCACATTTTGGTAATTTTTGAAATATGTAAAATATTTAAAGTTTTTTTTATTATTATTTGTTATAGTGACTTATGATTGGTGATCTCTGATATTACTGTTTTGTTTTGCTTTGCTTTGCTGTTTTTCTTTTTTATCTAGAAGTAATGTGGTTTCAACTCAAGTCTTCACACTTGCCCGGTTTGCTTGTTTGGATGGAACTCTCCCACGTGAGCCACTCTTCTAACCTGACTTTTTCCAGTTATTGTTTATTTACTCATATTCTTAGCTGTTGATTTATAACTGCCAGATCTCAGAAAGAGTCTAGGTAACAATCTATAGGGGAAAAAAATTTCAGTGGACTATGGTTCCCTAACAAAACCAGAATGACTCGCTAATACAGACAACATGAATGAATTGAAAACTATCAAGCTGGATGAAATCAGCAAGATACAAGGAGCATGCACTTAATACACGGTGAGACGGGATGGGGATGGGAAATCCAGGAGGGAAGTTTGAGGTTGTAGCTTTGAGATTGTGATCTTCCTTAATGTGCCCTGGGTCTTATAAAGAAAAATAGAGATGGAGGAAGGAAGGGAGGGAGACAGAAAGGGAGAAAAGAAGAGAGGAAGAGACAGATGAGGAGGAGGAAGGGAGGAAGAGAGGTAGGCAGAAAAAAAAGAAGGAAGGAAGGAATGAGTGAGGGGAGGAGGGATGGAGGGAGGGAGAGAAACAAGAAACCACGATGGAAAGAATGATAGTGATATAGTGAGAATTTACTTCTGGGAGAGGCAAAGTGAAGAGCTACACAGGGTTGATTGGAAGGGAGTATTAATTTATATCTTGAGAGATGTTTGGGTTCCATAAAAGCATTTTTATTTTTTTTTTAATGTTTTGGTACTGGGGCTCGAACCCAGGACGCTGCACTTGGCAGGCAAGCGCTTTGCCACTGAGCTACATTCCAGCCCCATAAATTCATGTTTTTCTAAGCAGAAAACGTGCACATAAATTTTTGTGCTGCATTCTCTGTCACTTTTGCTTCAAAGAAACTAATCAATTGTTGAGTTTTAATTAATAATTTAGGATCCTCAATTTTCAGCACCTATACTTTTTTAACTTCAGCTTTCCTGCTCTAGAGATACATATATAGAGAATTTACTTTCTTCATATTTTCTTCTCACTTTTCCTATCTAATGTGATACATGCAAATACACAAATGACTTCTTACAAGCAATAGTATTCTAAGAGTTTTAATGATCTAGTTGTTTCTTTAAAACGAACTGGAATATTAGTGTTATTGCAACCAAGGGAGTACAGGAAAAGAGATTAAAGGATTGCAATTAGGTGCTCAAGTAAGGAATAACTCTCAAGAATGCATAATGCAACTTTGCAGCTCCCCAAATGATTGTATTTGCATTATTTCCTTAATCTTCAAAACAACTTCATAAACAGAAAAATCTATGAACTTGTCTTCACTTACCCTAACTCTCTTGTGTTCATATTCTTAGCTGTTCAGTATCTACTCTAACATCCTTACCTTTTGCTGCTAGGAAACTGTTCTCTAGATAGTACAATATACAAAATAGGAACCTAACTTCCACTCTATTGAACAACTCTACATGTGTAATGAGCACACACTCGTGTGTGTGGCACTCAAAGCTTGTCTGTGAACAGGCGGGCTCTGGTTCTGCTTTCAGTGTGGCTGTAGGAAGCTAGGTCTCATGAGATTCCTAGATGACGTCTCAGTGTTCAAAGTTTCATATCCATGGCTTCTGTCCATGGAGCTTAATCACAACAGATTCTACTTTCTCAAGAATAAACTCCGTGTGGATAGTAGGAAATGATGTAAGGTATTGCTGCCCTCAATACCCAAGGATTGTGTCTGAGATTCTCAGTGGGGAGCCACTGGCATGCTGAGGTGATAATAGGCACCCTAAGAAAAATTATTTTTTAAGATTTAGTAATGTGTGATGTACAAGCTGTTTTCAGGAAAGAAAATTCATTTCAATTCATATTCTTGTCATCGTATGTCACCACATTTGCAGGACACAATGGAAAACACTGGTAGAGTACTTTACTGAATCATTCCTACTGCTTTCTACTTTTCTAAAATCTTCTGAAGTCATGACCAATAAGAATTTTCCTATTAACTTTATTCTTAGCACAGTACTTCCTATTCAAAAGCACATCTTATTTTACTTATTGTCTTGCATCTCTTTGCAAGATATGCAATATAAATAATCTTTATCACTGAAAGTCATAGGCCCAGAAACTCTGCACTAAATGCTGTGAAAACTTGTGTGCACAATAATCTTAATAAATAAGTACCATTATGAATTATAGGCTCAAGGAGGCTGAGTCCCTGTTACAGTGCCATATAAACACTGTGTAACCATGGTGAGACTCAAACCCACAACTTCAAGGCACCAGAACTGAGACTCAGAGTCATCCCTGCAATACTGTTTCTGAAAATATTAAGTGATTAGATGAAAAGGTGTGCCTCTTGTTGATTTTTTATTTCAACTTCTCTCTGTTCTGTCATGTTTATACTTTTTCAGTGGTGTGTTTGGATCTTTGTACTCTGTTGCATTTGGAAAGTACTAGATCAGGGAACATTTTTATATGACTAAACTCCACGCAATGTCCTTAGTGCATGCACATCCACAAAGATACGCCTTCTGAAAACCCCAGTGTAGCCCCTGTTTCATTGCTAAAGGAAGGGACAATGACTGTAGTAATCTATATTGGCCTCCTGTTTCTACTTTCCACAGTAAAGGCAGCATCTCACTGTACATGACTGCTGAAGGAAAATTCCCAGTTCCTCTTCTTATCTCCTCACAGATCCTTCTAATTGGAGGTGCTAGAGTATGCAGAATGAGAGAAGTTGCTGGCAACCTCCGTCTTTCTCCCAGCATCTCCGGATCCCATACTGCAGGCGTGACACTGCCCAGGCCTTTAGTTTCTCTAATTCTCTTGGTGACTAGACTTTTCTATTATTCACAAACTCCATGGCTCAAGCCAAAGGCCCATGCAATCCAGGCCACCTCAACTTTAGGCAACAGGGGAAAAAACCTTGTATGTGAGTAGCTTACCATAAATTGGTGGTGAACTTTACACCAGACTTTGTGCACACTCACTCACACTCGAACTATACCATGCTGTTACAAAACAGGCAGAGACCTCATCAATTCTTCAGTCCCAGGGCATCTGGTAATCACCCTAGAAAAAGCCCATTGGGTGCTGAGTGTAAGGGGCTCACGCCTGTAATCCTAACTGCTGAGGAGGCTGAGGTCTGAGGATCACAGTTTGAAGCCAGCAGGGACAAGAAAGTCCATGAAACTTTTATCTTCAGTTAATCACAGAAAAACCCAGAAGTGGCACTGTGGCTTAAGTGGTAAAGTTCTAGCCTTGAGTAAAAGAGCTCAGAGACAGTGCTCAAGCGCTGATTTCAAGCCCCACAACTGAAAAAGAGAAAGAGGGGCTGGGGATATGCCCTAGTGGCAAGAGTGCTTGCCTCGTATACATGAGGCCCTGGGTTCAATTCCCCAGCACCACATATACAGAAAATAGCCAGAAGGGGTGCTGTGGCTCAAGTGGCAGAGTGCTAGCCTTGAGCAAAAAGAAGCCAGGGACAGTGCTCAGCCCCTGAGTACAAGGCCCAGGATTGGCAAAAAAAAAAAAAAAAAAAAAAAAGGAACAAAGCCATTGGGATGGTTTGCTCAGCCATGTCTTCCATTCTTGCTATAAACTTTATAAAAACTTATTTCATTATGAACACTTTGAAGCCCTTCAATTGAGCTACTCCAAAAATAACCAGAAATCAAGAGGCAAGGCAGACTTCCTTATGTATGTTTCACTGTGACACCCAATTATCTTTAAATTCTTAAATTTTATTCTAGAATGTAGCATAAACTTAAATGCCCTTTTCTATTTGTATTAGCTACATAAGCATATTTTCCAGTAACATTTTTACCTTTCAGGAACAGCGCTTCAGATTTTGTATTTTCACATTTCTTGCTTCAGATAACCATTTTGTTCCATGTCCCAGGAAGAAATCATTGGTGCAAATTAACAGCTGCACCCAGCATCTTGCCCAAAGAAATATTCCTTCCTAATCACATGACAAAGTTAACTAGGGACGACAGAGTAGCCAGATGGCACATTGGCAAAGCCAACAAATTCTGGCCCAATCTATGTTTTACAAAAAAAAAAAAAAAAGTAAGATCACTCACTATTGTCTGGGAGTAAATGGTTAAGATCTGCGCATCCCTTAGAATTTAGACATTTATATTTGCTATTCAAGTCACAGACACTCAAATATGTAACCCATGAGTAACCTCTATGGTGTTCAAATATAATCAGTAATATTTGGGAACTGAAGAATGAAAATGGCTTTTTTTTTCCTTTAGTATAATTAAAAGGTGGTAAACGCTTGTGAGCAGTGTGTGAACACTTCTGATGGCAAATCACCATGTGCTGGCCATGAGCAATGGCTCATGTAGATGACTACATTATTAAGTCGTTCTAAACCACAGTGGTGCTTTGAACTTCTCCATGAAGATTGGGTGGACTTAGAGCAGGGGCTGAGTTCCTTACAATCTGAATGCAGATGCGGGCACCAATACTCATTTTTACATTTCAAGAGGTTACTAGTGAGTGTCTAACCCAGAGCTGCAGGGGTTCAGCCATTATTCTGGAAGTGGTTGCTAAATCAGATAGCATTTGTATACTGCAATTTCTTGACAAAGTGTAGCTATTAAACACTAGAGCCAATTCACAGTACATGCATATTTAATCTTCCCTCTGCACACTTTGCCAGAAAACCTTTTAGTGTTATTCCAAAAAAAAGGAAAAAATGTAAGTAAATGTTGCTCATTTCCCATACCATGCTTCCAACTGGTATATGCAAATTTCATTATTATCATAGGAAACTGCATACTTTACATTTCTTCCTCCTAGTCAAAAACAGAACTCATACTTCATTGTACCCCCCACAATATTTAAAATAACACAAACCCAGGTAATTCTCTACTAAGGAAATATCACTGATAAAATTATAAGAACAAATGAGTAAAATATAACTTTAAGAAACATATATATGCATATATATAAATGTCATCATTTGCAAAAGTGATTGTATGGGTGAGTGTAGATATGTATACACACACACACACATATATATTTACACTCTTGTACAAAAAGCAAACAGTTGTAGAAAATACATTCCATATAGGAAAGGAAACCTGAAAGAAAATTTAAAAACCTTAAAAATAGATGTTAGTAACTACATGTGTATACATGTGTGTAAACACACATGAATGTATTTAAGTATAAACATGTGTAAGCAGGTGCAGCTGTACATATAGAAACACACTGTACTGCCACAGATGTATAGAGCTCAGAGCACTGCATTAGCCAAGTATTTCAGATTGGCATTACAGAGCCACGAAGGGGCATGGAGAGGTCATCTGACAAGATTCTTTCCTTTAGGCAGTGTAGTGCTTAAATCATCCAAAGACCTAGCCCTCTGTTCTATATTTAGGCCTCCCTTGGGATGGAGATTCATTGTGGACCACATTGCATTGTACATGTAATAGACTCTCACTCCCCCTTCTTGACAAAGCCACCTTTCACCGATCACTGGCCTGACAGGTTTTTGTGAGTGGCTTCTAAAAATGCACCATCTTCCTGATGGTTGACAGCAAAGCAGTTAAAGGATGTAGTTTTGCAGGAAAACGCAGAGTTCAAAAGGTACAGATGTATATGTAAAAGTGATATTAGTGTTTCCAACACTGCTGTCAACCATAATCCAGCCATTCATTTCTAAGACCCTTGGGCTAGCCCTAGACAACAGTACGCAGTAAAGGCAGATTTTATTTTCTGTTTCTGTACTCCTCAAATCCTTATTGTGAATAGCAACTTTCTCTTGTCATTAGTTATCTGTACTTCCTAGGGATCATCGGATTTTTTTTTCTGTTTCCATAACAACAGTATCCCATCCTATTTCTCATTCACGCAAGTCAATTTTCTTTGACAATTGCTAATCTGTAAAACACTTACCTAGACTAAGATATTAAGAGCAACCAAATGATTAAAAGCAACATCTCACAGGATTACCGTCTTTAGTTTCAGGTAAGAAATATATACACACTAAGAATTACATGAAAATAAGAGTTCTTGATAATTGCAAATTTGGCCATTTACTCTAAATTCTACTAGTTTACAAAAATGAATATCCAACCCTACATTCAAACTTTTTGGAAAATTGTATATAGCACAAAATAGAATGGATAATACTCGAAGTTAAATGAAAATCTGATGACTGAAATAATAGGATCAAACTGGGAAAAGAAATCTGGCATTAGAGCCCAAAAAAGAACTTCAATTCTACTATCTCAATTGTAGACTTATACACAAATAAAAAAACTTATCCTAGAGGAATTAGCATTCACACTTCACAGTCAAAGTGGGCTGTGCAGTCTGTGGTAAAGAGTGAGTGGGTTGGAAGGTGGGATGATATATAGACAATATTTGCAAAGAATTCTTTAAATAAATGGTCCTCTTGACAAGAAATACTGGGACAGAACTGCTTCAAAAGGGTAAGACAACCTCAAAGGAGGCAATGGGTTTGTGTTGTGGAAAACTGAAGGGCTTTCTTTCAGAGGCAATGTTCAGTCTCATGACCACAAAGAGCTGAGCTATAGCCATCCTTCTGACCGATTATTTTTGTTGTTGTTGATGAGTTTACTTTATATTCGGCAATTGAATTTGTGTCTCTCATGATGGGTAGTTACAGATACAAAGCCTTCTATCTATTTTATTTTTTGCCAGTACTGGGCCTTGAACTCAGGGCCTGGGCATTGTCCCTGGCTTCTTTTTGCTCAAGGCTAGCACTCTACCACTTGAACCACAGTGCCACTTCTGACTTTTTCTATGTATGCATGGTGCTGAGGAATCAAACCCAGGGCTTCATGTATACAAGGCAAGCACACTATCACTAGGCTATAATCCCAGCTCACAAAGCCTTTTAAGCATCTTTAAAAACAGATATCTAGTGCTTCAAGACACTAAATTCATATAGAGCATTTATTCATAGCGATTGCTTTTCCCTCAAAGTAAAATGAGGTGGAGGTCAGAGCGGAAGAAGAGATGGAGGGAGAAGAAACATAATATTAAAAATATCATTAAAAAATAGAAACTGGGTGCCAGTGGCTCATGCCTGTAATCCTGTCCACTTAGGAGGCTAGATCTGAGGATCACAGTTCAAAATTAGCCCCGGCAGGAACAGCCCATGAGACTCTTTTTTTTTCTTTCTTATTTATTGTCAAAGTGATGTACAGAGAGGTTACAGTTTCATATGTTAGGCCTTGGGTACATTTCTTGTGCTGTTTGTTACCTCGTCCTTCATTCAAGGAGTAGCTAAAATGTCAGAAGTAGAGCTGTGACTCAAGTGGTAGAATGGTAGCCTTCACTGAAAAAAAACTCAACACTCAAGCCCTTAGTTCAAGCCCTACTATTAACACACACACACACACACACACACACACCTCATAATGTACACCCATACATGTTATTGATAGAGTGTCATTTTAGTATCAATTTCTTACAAATGTCTTAGCCAAGTTTAAAAAGCATTCTTCAATGCACAGCCCTGCTTAAAAACAAATTTGTCATTGATGTTTTCCCACAGCCAATTAAAAACTGCCAATGAGTTGGTGTTTGAATATATACTTACTTATTAGAAAATGGTGTGTGTGTGTGTGTGTGTGTGTGTGTGTGTAACATAAAGAAATAATTGACATCTACTACAAGGATCATTTGAAAGGTGGCAAAAAAATACCATATATTGCTAGTTCTCAGATGTCATTGATTTTTTAAGGCACACTGTTATTTTATGCATCACTGAGAATGAAAAATGAGTGCTTCCAATCAATCTGTACAGTGTTTCCTTGTCACCAAACGGCAGGCATGTTCTCAGAGATGTTAAAGCACAAAAGAAAAAAAAATCTAATATGGTGTTTCTCCCAAATGATTTGCCAACAGGTTTTAGGTGAGCATACTTAGCCATTTCCTTAAACAAGGTTTCAATTCTAAAAAGTTCTTTAAAATGCAAACATGTTACTACCCAGGAAGGGTAGCAAATGAAGCCATTAACAGTGATTAAGACACATTCATTTATTAGCAGTCATTAAAAGTGTAAGAAATATGAATGTGGCAGATTATCCAGGCAAAGCAGAAAGGAAAACACTCAGAAGGCAACACAAAGCAAAGTTAGGTAGTCACCTATGCACTGCACTGTCTTTACGCACACCGACAAGTCTGTGGGGACATTTGAAGGAAAACCCCTGGGAGTCTTGGCAGCCACGTTGTGCTTTAAGGACACAAAGTACAGAGAATAAGAGAAGCAGAAATAGGAGCAGGAACTTGGCTGTTTTTTTTTTTCTGTATCATTATTAATATTCTATGTGGTATTGGGACTTGAACTCATAACCTAGGTGCTCTCTCTGAGCTTTCTTGTTGCACTACCACTTGAAGCACACCCCCACTTCTGGATTTTCAGTGGTTAATTTGAGACTAAGAGCCTAGACTGCCCTATCAAGGCCAATTTTGAAGTGAGATTCTCAGATCTCAGGCTCCCGAGTGCCTAGAAATTCAGGCATGAGCCACCAGCACCGGCTTCTATCTTCTTATCGAATATCAAATTCAAAACAGGACATACCCCTAAAGAAACCAGATTCCTAAGAAAGCTGCCAGGCGTTTTTAAACAGAGACTTCCTAATAAAAATTATAGCTATGCACTTGATGGCACAATATCACCATACTGCTAAATGATGAACACGTCTCAATGTTCATGACTCTTCTCAAGACAAAGAAACCACTTACTCAGGCAAGGTTGCTAACGCACATTTTATCATCTGTGACTCCTTTCCTCTCCAAGGCTTCAGAAAGACACTGGTTTATGCTAACATGAGTCACAGTGTTTGCTTTTGGTCCTAAGAAAGGTTCAAAAAGTCATCGGGATCAAACATCTCAGGATTTACACACAGCTGTGCCACTGACTTCCTGCAGGACATAGCAAATGTGATTTCACCTCACCACACAGGCGCAGAACCGCAGGACAAGCACGGAAGCGTCCAGGAAGCACTTTCTGTTTAGGAGAAAAAGGCCATATCAAAACTGAAATGTGGGGCTGGGGATATGGCCTAGTGGCAAGAGTGCCTGCCTCATATACATGAGGCCCTGGGTTCGATTCCCCAGCACCACATATACAGAAAATGGCCAGAAGTGGTGCTGTGGCTCAAGTGGCAGAGTGCTAGCCTTGAGCAAAAAGAAGCCAGGGACAGTGCTCAGGCCCTGAGTCCAAGCCCCAGGACTGGAAAAAAAAAAACAAAAACAAAAAAAAACTGAAATGTATCCGAGGACCCGAAACAAGGCTCTTCACCTTTCAGCTCCGTCAGTTCCAAAGTGGGGCTAATGAACCCTTCCTTAAGCCAGTGTCATAACCAGATGATTTCTTAGGGATCAAGATCTAAGAACATTGGTGTGTTCTCTTAGGCATGAGAGCCAGTGGACCGTGAAATGCTTAAATTCCCTGAGAGGCGGTAATTTTGTAACTCCATGTGGAAATGCTTAATTGTGAGGATCTTAACATGACCCATTATGAACCGCAATTCAACTCAGCAAACTCATGGAGCACCTGCCATCAAGGAAGGAACAAAGCTGGCATCTGAGTTAAGTTGGTCTCCCCATGAAGAAGGCCACAAATCCTGGGAGAGAACAACGTTTATTCCATCAGTGAACAGTGCCTTGCTTCCTTGAAATTCTTGTTGTACAAAGCAGGGGAATTTGTGCACACCGCCATTTGTCAGAAATCACATTTTCTATAGGAAGGTTTATCTATCACATTCATGTGTAAAAACTGGTTGACTTGGGGACCGCCATCCCAGGCGGGCTGTAGCCATGCCCTAACTCAATCCCTCTGACTGGCAGAGCCAAGGGTGTACAGCGCAGATAGGAGCTGTCATTCTACATTGCCCCAAACCACAGGGAAAATTCACAAGTGCAGTAGCAATGCTCAGTCTAGTGGGCAAATGACCTGGTTCTTTGAGTCATCTCATTTGCACGCCCTTTGTTCCCTTGCTCCCCCTCCCCCTACTCCATCCTTCCCATGAATACATGATACAGCATTATCCTGAGTTTCCCGGTTGTCAAGTGTGTATGCCCTGACATATAACGGCATGGGTGGATCATGGCTTTGTGAGGAAGTCAACATTATCATGTTGCCAGACATGAAGGACATCACCAGAGCCTGCATAACTTCCAACGCCATCCATTTAATAAACTTCTTGTTCTCCTAAGTTGCAAGCCACAGATATTTCATTAGGTTAAAAAAGGAAACAGGGGGCTGCGTATATGGCCTAGTGGCAAGAGTGCCTGCCTCGGATACCCGAGGCCCTAGGTTCGATTCCCCAGCACCACATATACAGAAAACGGCCAGAAGCGGCGCTGTGGCTCAAGTGGCGGAGTGCTAGCCTTGAGCGGGAAGAAGCCAGGGACAGTGCTCAGGCCCTGAGTCCAAGGCCCAGGACTGGCAAAAAAAAAAAAAAAAAAAAAAAAAAAAGGAAACAGGAATAAGGGAACAATGTAATAAATTCTTTCCTCCAACCCATAATTTCTAGTCTAAAACTAGATAGTTCAAGGACACAATAGCCAACAGAAAAATGCTTCATTCCAATGGGTTTTATGATGCATCTCAAAATACTGTTTTCTTTTTGTAGAAAAGAAGTGCAAGCAACATGTGTCCACAATTATATATATATATTGATTTTTCCATATGTCTTTGACAGTTTGAACAGACAAAAATCTAAAGGAAGTTTCTCAAATTAACAATTCCCCTGACATGTAAATTTAATTCAAATATTTATGACAATATCCTCCAAATATAAATATATTATAATATATTACATATTATAATATAATGTATTATAATGTATGATAATAAACAACTATATTATATATGTATATACAGTATACATAGTTATACATATATAACTATACACTATGTACATACACAAACATATACATATATACATATAAATACACATATATGCATATATACACACATATACATGCATACACATATATATGTGTTATTAGTGACATGAAATTCTCCTTAATACCACCCTTTGTGACCGTAAGAGAGGACCTAATCTGTGACTGCCATTGAAGGTGGCAAATGTTTTCAGGGGAGAGGCTCTACTCTTGGATCTGCAGGTATGAGGTACGATATCACAGGTACAATAATAGAAGTTCATTTTTCATTTTAGCATCACAAACATGGGTAAGTTCACTCACATGTGTTAAGAGAGAATGGCTGTTTTATTTCAGTTAGTAACACGAAAGATCTCGACCCAGAGATAAACTGCACTATGAAGTTACCACCCAATCTCACCTTCCACCTCCAGACCCTTTCTTTTTACAAAATGTGAATAAAGCAGGGTGTGGTGACTTACTCACAAATTCCTATCTACTCAGAAACTCCAGATGCAGGAGATGAAAGTTTGAAGTCAGCCTGGAGTATAAGTAGCAAAGAGAATCCCTGTTCCATCTCCAATTAACCAGCAAATTACCGGGCTGATGGCATGACTCCAGTGCTAGTGCCAATTGAGCAAAAGCCAGTCCCTAAATTCAAGCTACAGTGATGGCACCCAAAAGATATAAATTTATTTTGCATCTAATCCTTTATCAGATTTGGTCTAATAAAGTAAGAGACTATTATTCCTACTAAGTAGTTATAACCAGTCACTGGGTAGCATGTCTATGGGCTGTATGTGTCTGTGTGTATCTAAGTGTTGGAAGGCAAAGAATCACAAGAATTGCACAAAGGAAAAGAAATTTAATGAAAGCAATGAATACATTTTTCATAATTTTTATTAAATTGAGAATCACCTTAAAAACCATAAGTGAAACATTTTCTCAATATCTGATGTATGTAACAGATTACAGTCAAACCCAGGGACACTAAAATACAACATCAAATTATAAATCGGCTATATGTACAGGTGCATTTGTTTTCTTTAGACTTGGGTCCTATCCTTGAGATTTCCCATTATGCACTCAAATATTCTAAACTTTTTAAGAAATACCCAAATCCAAAATATTTCTGGTCCCAAGTATTTTGAATAGGGAACATTCAATCCATACAATCCATGATTAACAAAACTGGAGATATAGAACATGGAGCAAAGAAGCAAGAAGGATAAATTACTTTCACTGCTTAATTTTAAATGGATTTACTTTATTCCAGCAATCATTTGCTTGAAAGCAAATAGAATGTAATTAAATACAGTTTCTATTAAAGCAAACATCACATCACATCAAAGGAAGTTAATACATTTTTTTATGAAACTCTTTCTTAAAACATGTTCTTCCTTCCTTTTGAGTGATGAATACCATTTTCCTTCCAGTATTAAGGTAGCCAGTGTACACTTCATCAAGATGTTAGCTATATATTTACTTTTCTAAAGTCAGTTTTTCCTCCAAGCTTATATTGTGTTTTTTGCATTCTCCTTTTCAAAATAGATGTGAAGACCTTTTCCTAGAAGTTACCCCAAAGCATTCAATTATCTACAAGAGTTCCAAATAAGAAGCCGAAATTTTTAGCCATTTTCCTAAAAATATTAGCCACTTATACCATGATTTTTTAAATCAAAGACTCATGCATACTCTGACAATACAAGTTACCTTACATTACACCACTGGTGGTAAAGCAAATGGACTGTAATGTCCTGAGATATATCAGTAAACAATAGCAGAAGGACTGGCCCTACTTCTTCCAGGCTGGTACACAGTAAAAAACAATAATTGCTTTGATTAAACAAATTTTGTCTCCTAGAAAATTCTGTTTATCCTAATCTCTTTTTTGAAGCTCTTTTAGGGTATGTAAAGTGAATCAGATAAAAGGAAAATGCATTCTGGTCTCTGCATTTTGATCTCACAATCATTATTTTTCCAAAGCACAACTCATATTTTCTAATCATTACAAAAAAACAATTCAATTTGACCTCAAATTTAAGGAAAAATTTAGAAAAGTTAGGCCATGTAAGTGGTAGTGGAAGTTTCAAGAGGTTTCTCCAACACCAATATAAAAAGAGGCTTTATCTCAAAAATATTCAAGCACTAAACCATCATTCTTTTCCTCTATGCAAATTAACATATTTGTTTACTACAAACACACACATACACTCAACCATGTATTTTCACATGCTCTATCATCTCAATTTCTGTGACTACTTCATCCTTGTTTTGTAAGTCTAAACCTTCATCTTTTAAGGATTGTTTCTTTTGTTTTGCATTCTCAGAGTACTGGGTGAAGCAGAGAGAAACAGGTTAAAAAAAAAAAAAAAAAGACACAGGGTTAGCTGCCTCCCAGTTCCCTGTGTCTAGCGCACAGTGACAGGACCCTTCTTTCCTCCTCAGGAAGTCTGGAAGCTATCAGAGTGCTTGCAAATTCACATACTGCTGAAACTTGCAATTACTGGGCAATTTAGGCTTTTTAATCAAGGAATCACTCTTTGAAGTTTCCATCAAGGGCAATGAATTTGAAGAGTTCATTGGTTCAATTGGAAAAAGTACAGCTAGCCATTCCTGAATCTGCATCTCTTCCTCTATTTTCCTACTTTAAAGTGTAGTGAAGTAAAAAAAAAGGGGGGGGGGAGAGGGAATGCAAAAGGGAAGGGGGGAGGAGAGGGGAAATGCTAACTTTGATTCAAAAAATCGTTTTTAAGAAGGGTTTACACCCCACTGATAAGGAAAAAGAAAACACCCACAATTAAAGAACATGTAAAACATATAAAAATTATTTTATGTAACAAAAGTAAACTATAATTACATTTCTATAACACCAACTTTCCTGTCTGGGGAAATCAAATATGTTCATGGGAAAAATGTTTCATGGCATATGAAAATAAAGTCTATTTTTTAAATGCCTATCTTTTCCTTCTTTTCATACTTTAAGAATGTTCCAACTTTTCTAATTTCATGTATATAAATTCAAGATATGCCTGCTTTTAGAAAAGAAAAGAAAAAACTACCATAGGCACAAAGTAACAAACAAAACCATGAAGGACTCTTTAGTATGTTTCCAATTATATCAGCTAGAAATAATAGCATTTAATTGGGTAAAGGAAAATTAGGTTAAACACCAGGAAATAGTTTAAACTAAAAACATGAGACCATGTAAGAACAATGAGCCATTCAATCAAAGTTACTGGATATCCCGGGGTAGAATCACACAGAGGAAGTGGCTAAAATACCTTCAGTCCTACTCTGGACAATATCTTGGAAATGTTCAAGCCAAGGAGTTAGATAATTTTCCATTTGTTCCACATTACCTATTTACTACAGGATCTGAGCTCATGTTAATCTCTAGGTGATACTCTTTTTTTATTTTAACTTTATGTTTTCCTCCTTAAATACATTAAGACAAGGCCTTTCACTGAAAGATTTTCTTCAAAGATGCACTATGGGTTACTTGATCTGTTTGTTTTGGCATGTCACTGTTTATGACAAAGAAAACAGTTCATGAAACTATTAGCTCTGTACATGTTAGTACATAAATGGAAGTTTCTCTTTCAAGACTAAATGGTGAGAAAGAAAATAATAATGTGAGTTTCAGTCAGCTCCAAACATTAAGACAACATCATATGTGGGTAACATATACCATACAGAATTTCACTGAAAAATATAAACCTATTTTAGAAAGACAATAATTGAACACCCCAGACTTCTCAGAAGCGAATTTGCCATTCTCTGAATCTCCAAGAAATGACAATTGTCTTTCACGGATGTCTTACTGTTTGATTACTGAAGTCATTTTATAAGCTCAGCAGGATCAACTAGAATGGTCCATCATTTTCCCTCTCCTCCTCTTCTTGTTTATTGAGCAAAATGAAATATTCTTTGTGGAGCAATCAGGAAACTCATTAACACTAATTTTTAATTTTCCTCAGTAAGAACACATAATACTATAATGAAGGTCACATTTAACTCATAGTTTCCAGCAAATCCTTCACCATTTCAAATAAACTTTTAGCAAATACTTGATCCTCCAAAAAATAAAAAATAAAGCCAATGTGAAGTGCTTGATTAAAACACTGCCCTAAGGGGCTAGAAATATGGCCTAATGGCAAGAGGGCTCGCCTTGTATATATGAAGCCCCACGTTCAATTCCCCAGCACCACATATATAGAAAACAGCCAGAAGTGGCGCTGTGGCTCAAGTGGCAGAGTGCTAGCCTTGAGCAAAAAGAAGCCAGGGACAGTGCTCAGGCCCTGAGTCCAAGCCCCTGGACTGGTAAAACAAAACAAACAAAACACACACACACAAAAAAAAAAAAAAAAAAAAACACTGTCCTAAAAATTGAAAGGCATAAAGAAATGGGATAAGAAGAAAGGGTTTCTATTAGAGACAAATTGCTTCCATTTACTAGTGATATTTTTCCTTATCTTACTATATTTATATTATCATTTTAAGAAAAGGGTGACATTGAACAAGATGTTTTGTCCTCATAAACTAACAAGTTGAAACCCTTCTGTACAACTACTTAAAGATAAAAAGGTTCATATTTAAAACAACCAACATCCCAAAATCTATTTTTTGTTATATCGAATTGCTGCATTTGGGCAAAGTCACTACAACAGCTTTTATTTTCAAAGTAGAATAATATATTACAAAAGTTCAATGGTTCTCCAATTCTCTTTAGGCAATCAGTGCTATTTCCCAGCCCTGTAAATGGCCATGCAAATGAAGCTTGACCAAGAGTAGCCAGGGCTACATATCATCTTAGAAAAGCAACTTATTTTATGACGTACGTAGGATATTTTACAGTTAGAATGAAAAAAAAATTCCAAATAGCTAGCCTTAGGAGAGAAAGCAATAATTCTTTTGATGCTAGCCTTTCAACTTCAATTGTGGATTTGAGCTACAGCCCTAGGTTGACTCATCCTGGAGAAGGTAGGGGCTGACATTTGAAGGAGTTGATGCAGAGTCATAAGAATAAGGAAGTACATGAATAGCAGGGGCCATTTTGGCAAGACCATCAAATGTATTTGAAGGACAATTTCTAAGTCGTCTCTACAACTGCATTCATACTTCCCATGATGACTGCTGACATGTTGAACATGAGCTTGGAGATGGAGCTGAAAACCCCATCCATTCGCCCTATGGTTAAAGCCCTTTCAATGTCTAAGGAGCATTTCAAATGAAAAGGGAAGTCAGTATGTTTGTGACTATTGCTGCTGTCACTGGTATTTTCTCATCGATTAAAAAGATGGGCTGTCAGAGATCAGCCTTGCCATACCCCTTCTATACTATTTTCTCTTCTCTTGCCCTGCAACTACAGAAAAATATGGCTTATTTTGAAATGAACTGCTTTTTCATGGCACTGCATGTATCATAACTTTCACATTCGGAAATGGTATTGGCTAGTTGTCATCAGACATGTGTCTCCAGTGCACAGATTATCTGAAAATGCCATGGTAAATTTTGCCAGAGGGTACCTTCTAGAAACCACGGGGGTGACGTCTGTCACTTTGGCTCTGTGTCACTGCTTCATACAGTGGTACAATCGTGTGACTCCTCTGCTCATATTTTGCTCCTACAATCATGCTACTCATTCCGCAAGGGCAGTAGATGCCCCTTCTCTTAAGGGGGAGAACGTGAGGCTGGGTGCCAGTGGCCATGCTTGGAATCCTAGCTACTCTGGGGACAGAGATCTGAGGATTGCAGTTTGAAGACAGCCCAGACAGAACAGTACACGAAATTCATGTCTCTAGTTAATCACCAAAAAGCCGGTAGGAGAGGTGTGGCTCAAGTGGTAGAGCACCTGTCTTGAGTGAAAAGACTAAGGGACAGTACCTAAGCCCTGAGGTAAAGCTCCAGTGTGGGCGTAAATCAATGATATAGCACCCTAACTAAATACCCAGAAAATAACACAGTGGTCTAAACTACATTTGGTATATTATCTCATCGGAATTGTCTCATTCCTTCAAGAAAATTTGCATTCGTTACTGTATTATACCCATATCACTTATATTTAAGCTATATACCTTAATTCCTGAAGGTGTGTGTTTAATTTCTAACACATCGCTTTCCTTAACTGGAAATAGTTCATATTCTCTATTTCTCTGACTCTTCCTTCTAAATAACCATTGCACTTAATGTATATACCCTTTACCTTAGCAAAACATCATTTGCTTATTTTTAAAAGCTTTTTCAAGATGCTTTACATCCATAAATCACACATTTTAAAATTACAAGTAGCAATCGGTAAGTATTTACATACACATTTGTGAAACTATCACCATGATCAAGAAAATGGACAAATATAAAATGTTCCTTATTCTTTATATTCTCTTTTCCAACACTCTTGTTCAGCACCACTCCAGCCCTTCCCCAAAAAACACTCACTTTCATAAATATTGAACAATAATAGATTCATTTTCTACAGGTTTACAAAAGTTGAACCACATATCCTAAACCAATCTTTTAAATTACTCCTTTCACTTAAAGTATCTATCTCCTACATACACACAAGCTTTTAAAGAATACATCAGTAGTTCACTCTTGACATATTTTTTGGCCATGGCACAGATATCCCTTAATGTACTGCTGGCCATTCAATGTGTTCCTAATTTCTCCTTCTTATGAATGAACACATGCTTTGTCTGGGTCTTTCCAGGGAGAGATGGGGAAGGCATGCCCCAACCAGTCGAGCCAAGCAAGGAAAGGGTCCGCAGGCCCCGCCCCCCCCCCCCCCCACACACACACCCCGCACCCAGCCCTCCCTCACTGGAGGACAATCAGATGCATCTGGGAGTCAGGTCGGTGCAAGATCTCGTTTATTGGGGAAGTATGTGCCACTAACATAAGGCACAGGAACCAGTCAGGTCTAAGATCGGCAGGAAGGGGAGAGTGAGCTATCAGTCAAGGGCGGAAGAGCCAGGGCGTTGCAGCCCACAG
Source organism: Perognathus longimembris pacificus (assembly GCF_023159225.1). Lineage (NCBI taxonomy): Eukaryota > Metazoa > Chordata > Mammalia > Rodentia > Heteromyidae > Perognathus > Perognathus longimembris. The sequence continues at coordinate 23,952,790 of NC_063184.1, forward strand.
AACCACCTCCAGGTTATAAGCGTTGTTGTTAGGCGCTGCCATCTTAGCCACATGTGGCCCCAAGACTGAGAAACAGGCGGGGCCAGCTAGTTGACTTCCAGGTGTGCCCCACAATGCTTCCATACCAATACATGAAAACATAGATACCTCTGTTTGGAGCAGCAAGCCTCCAGGTTGAAAGGAGACCAATGGTCCTAAGATATGGTTGCACATCTTAAGTTCCCATGGGCAAAATATAAGAAGGCCAGGTGCTGCATCTTCTCCACTTTTGATAGTTTCAATGTTTTTCATTGCAATTATACGAACAGGTGTGTGGCTGGTGGAAACAGGCCTGTATGACATTCCTGTGTGAATATCAGTCACTGTTCCTTGAAGTTAGTAAATGCAACTGTTTACATAGCTTTCATTCCTGTGTGGTACTGAGCACTCTGCTGAATGCCTAAGGACATCCCCAGATCTGACACGCACCCACTGGATGTAGCTCTGGCTTTCTTCTCTTGCCTTTAACTTGTATGATTCTCAATTGCTATGCCAGCACCACACACACACACACACACACACACACACACACACACACCTATCACACTGTAAAATTCTTGAGAATAGAAAAATGTTTCATATCAAACAGCATAAATAGCATAAGGCTCACTATAAATTTGTTAATTTGATGATTTAGAGAAAGAGGGAAGAGATGCACATAACACATTTATCCAGAAGTCTTCTCCCTTCTCTGTATTCTCAAAATACCACTCGCTCCTCATGCTGCTAAGCAGCCCAATAATCTCCTTACAGTATACTAATCCCTTCAGACTGTAATAATTAAAGCTGGCTTCAAGGGAATTGTGCAGTAGAATCTGTTTCTAAGTGAAGAAAAACTTCTGAAGGTTTTTAACATTGAGCATCTTTCATCTTTGGAAGTTATGCTGACATTACAAAAAGTAATCCCAATTAATAAGGGTGTGATGTAAAAGAGTTGTAAGAAAATGATATCGATGGAAGGAAGCTGTAGAGGGTATTTCATAGAACTAAAGGAACACATTATGTTAATTATTTTGTTTTTATTTGGGCATATTGACAAAAGGAGCATTGAGGTTGGTTTTTTAGTAGATACCATGCTAATAACAAAGTTGTTCAGGATTCAGCTAAATAAACAGAGGAAGCTAGGAAACTGTTTCCTCTAAATATTTTAAAAATATTTTCAGGGGCTGGGGATATAGCCTAGTGGCAAGAGTGCCTGCCTCGGATACACGAGGCCCTAGGTTCGATTCCCCAGCACCACATATACAGAAAACGGCCAGAAGCGGCGCTGTGGCTCAAGTGGCAGAGTGCTAGCCTTGAGCAAAAAGAAGCCAGGGACAGTGCTTAGGCCCAGAGTCCAAGCCCCAAGACTGGCCAAAAAAAAAAAAAATTTTTTTTCATATTATTAACTTCATTTGTAGACAGATGGTAAATATGGTAGAAAGTAAAAATGCTAGCTATTAAGTCAGTTATTGTATGAACATCAGGAACAGAGATGCATTTTAAGATGGTGTATATCTACATACGATCAGTTATCTGTGAGAGGAAAATGGCAAAAATAATGTCTTATCTGTCATATACTAGAATGTATTGAATCTGTTCTGATGCCCAAATACTGTTCCTCCAGAATTTTAATTTGTGAGCTTGAAGTGAAAGCATTAAGGAAAAATGCAGATAGACTGCCTGTCACCAAGAGAAGAAGATCTGGCTACATTTCCCTAGAAGTAGACATATTTCAATAGAGAGAGGTAGAGAGATACTTGAGTAGGTGCAAAAATGTTGGCACTGTAAGGAAGTCTGGAAACTTTCAGAGGCACCAGGAAATAAATGAGAGCTGTAGGAAATCTTGGATGGAATAAATCAAAGGCAGAACTGGAGCAGTATTCTTCTCAAGGTCATAAAACATCCTGAGGACAGAGAAAGAGGGTACAAAGGGAATGGGGACTCAAGGTTTGTGGCTTATCACTTGAGCCTCAGCATGGAAAATTACATAAGAAAGTTGTTGGTGCTCAGAAGTAATAATGAATTATGAGGTGGACACTAAATAAATACAAAGTAACCCGGTGATTCATGTACATAGAAACTAACAACTAAAGGAACACAAAGGAAAAAATACTGAGTGCCTACCAAAATGAAAGAAACTGTTCTCACGTTCTGCAGTACTGCTCTCGTTGTATGGAGAGACTTCCACAATTCATGTAACTTGGCAATAGAATAGTTTCTAGTAACTCGACAACTTTTTTCAAATGAGAAGCCTTTTGCTTTCTGAATGTAACTTGGCTTTCTCACATCTTACATGACAATTGTCCCAAATCATTTTTTCCTGATCTAGTTTCGTTAGAGACTACTTGCTCTCACGTGAATAATCTTCCTTTAGCCATGGATTAGATGTCAATTGACATTATTGAGAATAGTTTTGAAATTTTTTGTGGGGTTTTTTCCCTTATAATACTGAGTTTAAAATGAATTCTTTCCTAGGCTGGATATGTAATTCAGTGGTAGAGGGCTTACCCAACATGCACAAAGCCCTGTGTTCAATCTTATGAAGAGAAAAAAAAAAAAAAGAGTTAGAGGAAAAAGAGGAAGAAGAGGAAGAGACAGGGAGAAAGAGAAAGAAGAGGAGGAGGAGAAGGAGAAGGAGAAAGAGGACAAGGAAGAGATACAACTCATCCCTAAATGCTGTGATTAACAATATGTATTTAGGAAGTTCCCAAATACTGTAATTAAAAGTAGGCATTTAGGAAGTGACTATACTTAAATAATTCACTTGGTGATACTTTAACATTTAGCTGAACTCAGTGCTTAAATATTTTTAACATAGAAACATATAATTCCTAATTTAATTGATGAACTTTATTTTACCTTGTTTTGTAAAGCAAGGTCATTTACAAGACATCAATTATAAAAGAATGGCATGTAACAAGATAATACTACATATGGTTGTGTTTGATTAAAGCCAACATGTCACTAAATTGATATTTCTATCACATATTTGTCTAAAAGTGTTTTTAAAAATCTGCCTGAAAAGTGATATGGACTCAGTCCAAGAGATCATCATCCTAAACTGTTTAATTAATTGCAGTAATAAGTAGGTTAATAAAGTGCTATAATTAAGTATATACTTAAGTTGCTATCTAAATTTTTCAACATATATTTAACGCTCATATTTAGAATGATAGCATTCTCTTCCTACAAAGTCTTTCCACTCTTCTGACAAATACAATTACAAAGAAATACTTTCTTAACTTCTTCATGGTTTAAAGCTACTTTATTGCACTGTGTCTGTAGGTTGACTGTGTACTCTTCAAATCCATATGTTAAAGACTGAATCCCTTACTTTCTTGGAGGTGGGTGAGTTGTTACAAAGTTATGCTGTTGTAAAAGTGAATCCAGGGACTCTTGCCCTGGTTGTCTTCTCCTCTTGTCCTTCTACCCTGCATCACAAGAGACCCTCACAGAGGTTAGGGCCCCACCCCTGGACATCCCAACCCCAGATCATTAGGACCAATATATGCTCACTACTTACAAATCACTGCCTTCAGTCCAACCAATGCTCATTGGATTTAGACTGCCTTTAACAATGCAATCCTTAAATTTTGTATCATAAACCAAAAATATCATGAAAAGAATATAAATATTACTGTTGGATGAAACACAAATAAACTTAAAGATGGTTTGGGGTGAATGTTATAAACAAACCAGGACCAAACAAAATGGCAATAAATCTGAAAAAAGTAATATACACGCATCCTTTTGTTTGAAATATACAAAGTTGCGATTAAACCCAAAGGAAAACATGAATAGAAAAAAATCCTAGAACCATGAAATAGCTGAATAATTTTCATGGTTGAACAAAGACCCAAATTACTTTCAATTATTCAATTAAGTGGCTCTCTAGTGACCTAAAATAGTAAAGCACTTTACTAAGCCACTGTTTCTAATACAGTTTAATCTATCAACATTTTAAGATCATGGCTCTCCTTACTTTTATTTTCAAATGCTAAATATTATAAATTCAATTAATAAAAAAGTCTCATGAGACTACTTCTACATACCAGAGAAGAACAAAAGGAATTATTTTTTGTAAGAGATCAAAAGGTAGCAACTACATCTCTGTTGCACCCTGCAGCTCCTGAATTAATTTAGTTTATTTATGACTCACTGAGCTTCTCTTCTTGTCACTACTCCAGTCACTTCCTACCACTGGGAGATTTTTGATGTCTTTACTTTTCTTTATTTTCCAGACTTCTAGAATCCTGGATGTACAGGGCTGTGGAAGTCTCATTTAAATAAAGGGCAAAGAGTAGAAATTCTTCCTAACTGAAATATATTTAACCCATTGCTGTTAACTTTTACACATGGAAGGATAACTACCAACAGGCTAATTTTAATTACTGGTTTTTAACATGTCAGAATGTGCTTAACAGTTGTAGAAATGATAGCGGAGCAATGTGTATATAGGAATTTTGTTGTTATACTTGTTATTTGCTGATGCATTTGGTTTCTATTGAGAGAAAGGATGAGGAGCACATAAAAATCTCAAAATTTAAATGCATTAACAAAGAGTCAGTTAATAAGGGGGAAGGCCTTGTGTTTTGTACACCAGAGGAAATGGGAAATCATTTCTCAAGCAGTTGCCTGAGACACAAAAAGTTGAAATGAGGGGCTGGGGATATGGCCTAGCAGCAAGAGTGCTTGCCTCGTATACATGAGGCCCTGGGTTCCATTCCCCAGCACCACATATACAGAAAACGGCCAGAAGTGGCGCTGTGGCTCAAGTGGCACAGTGCTAGCCTTGAGCAAAAAAAGAAGCCAGGGACAGTGCTCAGGCCCTGAGTCTAAGCCACAGGACTGGCCAAAAAAAAAAAAAAGTTGAAATGAGCTTCCGAGGTCGAAAGAGGATAATTCTTAGAGAACCTGGCTTACACGTTCTGTACCTACCCCTCTCACCAACCTACCCTTTTCTGCCTTGCTACTCTCCCCCTCACAATAACTGAGTTTTTATTACTTTTATCCTCTGAGCCAAGAGAATAGAGCCAGACAGATGGATGGATGGAAGGACGGATGGATGGAGCCAGACAGATGGATGTATATGAACCTATCTATATGCAGCTATATATTATATATGCCATATATAATATAGTATATATCATATGTAATATGTGTACATTATAGATAATATATTATATGTATATATAATATATGCATATAGTATATATAACATATTATATAATATACTCACGTTATATCAATAAATAATTATTTATATGTTATATACTATAAAATATAATGTAATTATGTTATATATTACATTGCTTACACAATTATATAATAATATGTGATATATAAACACGCCTAGATATGTATAGCCAGGCTTTCTTTCCAACACAGCATTTTTATTTCTCTATTTACTTAGAAAAAAACTGTTTTATAAAAGTTCACTCTTAATTTTCATAGTTCAACATTTTAAGTGATTCATCTATTGTAACTATAGCAAAATATAAACTCTTAATATATTAATAAGTATATGTTTTGTGTTTCCTTGTTATAGATAAGAATGTCTAACTCATGCTATATGTGGGAGTAAATAATCATTCACCATGCATAAGATATTATAACAGTGCCTAGGACTCAGTGAATATGTCTGTTCTTAGTTTGCATAGAGGAAGAATAAAAATGAGGTACATAATGTTCACAAGAAACAAACACATGGAGCAATCACACATGAGAGGAAATATAAAAACCTTGGAAACTGCTATACTATCATTCCACCAGCTTTTTACATTTGCTTAAGATGTAGCATTATAGGTTGTACATTTTTATCAAACATTTTATGGGTTGTTGGTTCTATTCTGCATTTTTTTCTATTTCTGTTAGCTTATCTATTGAGCAATGGGATATAAAGTTTAAAGTCTTCATGTCTAGAGACTATTTCTAGGAAGTATCATTAATCACAGTATACATGTTGGCATTGTTGCCAAGTAATGAATGAAACTTAATCACCAATGGAGACATCGCGTTAAACACATGAAGTATCCATCTTTCCATATGGAAATACTGTAAGAGAGAGCCGTTAGTGAAGGAAGACAACTTTCTGCTCTGCACTCAGGAAGAAAAGGGAAGAGACAGCTTGCTAGGAGATCAGTGGGAATTCCCACCAATGCATGGATGAAGCCTTCATAGCACCCGCATAGTAACTATTCATCTCTTCCTACCCCAAAACTTCCCCTAGTGTATTTACTCCTTCTGGCAAAGCAAACAAACAATTATCCTAGAGACCCACACAAGATGGGTCACAAACTTTGCATCCACCTCAACAACCAGGTGTTAAAGTTAAAACAATACACACAATTCTCTTGAAATACTTGTTTTTATAAAACTTGTCACCGACAGTTTCATACACCAGGAGCAACTCCGAGGGTGTTTTGTCTATTGCTCTGAACCCCATCAACCTCCCTGCATTTCAGAATAACCCCAAGTTCACTAGCTTTCAAGGCATTCTTTCTATCCAGTCCCAATTTCCCCTCTTCCTATTCTTTCTGATGATTGCCTTGCCCACCTCCAAAGCCGGGGACTTCTACATGCACATTATTTGCCTTTCTCATGTGTGTACAATCCACTTCGGTGTCTTCCTAATATCTGAACGTGTGATTCACACTGCTAGGGACACTGCAAGCTGGTGGCCGGGATGCGTACGTCCCCGTGCATGCCCACTGCAGTATGCCAAATCTTCATCCACACAGCTGAGCACTCCGGAAAAATCAGCTCCAGGGATTAACCTGGATTCACATATGCCCACATGCACGTTCAAGGTCCAAGCTGCTGCCTAAGGCGCCTCCAATCCAATCTGGTTTTAGAATAGGTTTTCTTGGGGCATTGCTTCTCCTCCCAAAGACAGTTAAAGCACTGTTGTGGTCTTAGAATTCATTCCGGTCCCCCTTCTACCCATCAAGCAAAGAAACAGAGCTGGCGCCCGGGAGAGATGGGGCAGAAGCTGGAAACAGACAGCACCTGTTGCTTGCTCTCCACGTGAACCTGTGTTGTTTCTTTCCATTTGGGTTATATGCGGTTCAAATCATTTTAAGCTCATAGGTATAAACATACTTCAGAAGCAAATTTGAATATAACTTCTTTAATGGTGATTCCTCTACTTAATACTGCTAGAGATAAATGTGTCCTTTAAAATCGCAGCCTTTTATAAACATTTTTATAGCACTTACACTCTTGCTACTTAATGCATTATAATATAAAGTATATTTTATAGCTGTTTCTTTGGACTGCAAGCCCATTAATGCCACATTCCTGTCTGATCCATCTGGTAGCTCTCATAACGTAAGCATGAGCAAACATGTGCATTACAAAAACTGAATAAATCATTGTTGAATGCCAAATAACTACTAAGTGAAAGTAGAAAAGTCTACATGTGTAATGATCTCCTAGAGTCAATTATATTTTTACAAAAATGTAAAGTGATTACCTGGCTTTTTCCATCTAGGGATCTTCTTTGTACCTTGGTTCTTTGCAGTCACAAAATATCCTGACACTGAATGAATGTATTCTAGATATTTGACACTTAAAGATATTAATAAGGAAAGTGTATATTAAATATCAAATGCCAATAAACTCTTTTGTAACTTCAGTATTTGTATCCAATGTTAGTCTAAAAATAAATGTTGAAAATCGTTAATATTTGATTTTATAGAAATTAATTTTGAACACCTTCAAACAATTGGGTATTGGACAAAACATACTTAAACAAAAATTGGTTAAATTGAAAGTTATAAATAGGGAAGTTATAAGAATCCTTGTATTGTTGAGTGGTCAGAACACTTTGAAAGCTGTGGGCAATTTTATCTCTGCTTTGTTTTAGTACTCCATTCATTCATTCACTGTCACTTTATTTTGCATAGGTAGGACTTTTTAGGTATATTTGAAAATATTCCAGGCATGAAATTTTCATTATTCAGCTATGGAAGAACTTTGGCTCTAACTGCTTTAACAGTTTCGTTTTAAATCTTTCATATTTTCATTCAGGCTAATCAACCAAGCAAGTCTTCAAGCCAACTTGGTTGTTGAATCATTTATTGAATCAATTGCTTTACCTTAGTAAAGTGGAACAAAAATCTATCCAAAAAGCCTTGAACAATGTTACTTTAAATAAACTGCAACCACAAAATTGCGAAGTGATGACTCTGTGTATGTATTCTCTCAACTGATCGGAGCTATTTAGATCTTTATATTGATTATCAAAGTCATTTATCAATAAATACTAAATCCAGTGTACTACCTCGGGCCTTTTCTATAAAGATATTTAAATTATGGAAAGCCAGCTTGCTCAGGAAAGAAATGGCCTTTCCTTTTAGTAACAGGATGTCTTGTACATGGGAAGGTCACAGTGGCCAGTACTGGTTTGAACAACATACTGATGATTACACTTGGAACACTGACAAGGGTGATGAAGATGAATGGCTTACAAGAAACGTAAATGTTATGCTCCAAATGTGTCATGAGCTGGTAATAACATTAAAACAAAAACCCACTAAGGTATAAAAATCACATACACCAGTGGTCACAAAGCAAGTGACACTTTCATTCAAAGTGGCAAGAGTCAGAATTAATGGTATGTGTCTCCACTAATGGAAAAGCAAAGACTTAATTTAAATCTAAGTTGCTTTTCCCCCGCCCCTCTACATCTGCAACTGTCATTGACATTACTACTGGGTTCTTTTTCAAAAGAGAGTAAAAATATGTAAAACTCAGATTAATTTATGTTGGCATTTAGTCTTCTGGAAAACTGATTGCAGCTTAGGAAGTCAGAATAAACACTGGTGACCTCTGACTGCCCTACAGTTCTGTCCGTACAGTTATTCTGAAAAACATAAAATGATTTCTTTTAAGCACAATGCAGACTTAACTCAACTATGAGAGGTTTTTTGTTCCCCCTTTACTGATGATTCTATTTTTTCCTGCATCACTGAATAGTTTAAGTAAAATTCAAAATAATTCTAACATCAACAAGTTTTTTTTCCTGATTTTCAAAAATGACCATACAGATATTAAGTTTTTATCCAAAATTGTCATATTGGGGCCAAGAATACTAAGAAGTATATTGTCTAATTCCAACTAGTCACTTTCTATTTTCCAGAGGCTGAATGCATTTGTAAGGAATAATTGAATGTAAGGGTTGACTACAAAGAAGTTTAGGTTATTCTAAGTGTTTGCCATTATTTCCTACTTAATGCTGGGCTAACAGTAATTAACCGGCTACCTTTAACATGAAGGCCAAGCATTATTATTTTTCAGAACTGTCAGTGAATTCCAAGGGGACAATTTCCCCAATATTAATATCATGCTCCTATTATAAGAGGAAAGTCACAAAAACAACAAAATAAACAGATGTTTATGCAGAAAACCTGGGTTAGTATCCACATCAATGTGGCACAGTGGCTACAAGCATGGACACTCTGCTTGTTGGAGTTCCTTCTGTAAGTTTTGTGTATTTTCCCCATTACCTGTTTTTGCGAGAATAGTAGTGAGCTTTTGAAATTAAGTCATTGAATGCTTTCTATCTGTGTGGTCTGGTCTATTTACTTAGCCTGTCTACTCCCTCAACATCCTCCATTTGCCAAATAACAAAAATATCACCAGCTTCATTCAGTTCTTTTGCAAATCAAATGGGTCTTGATCAAAGATATATCAGTTTTAGCTATTACCTGTGATCACTAATATTGTGTCTTTGAAATGGCTGTTGTCATAAGAAAAAAGAATGTATAATATTCCAACAAAGCCCAACTAACTTCCTAAAATCCACACTCTGACTGTCATCTTTTCTAAAGGGTGTGATATACTTGTCAAACAAAATATCAAGGAAAATGACTCAAAAGCTGGATGTGATGGTCCACGTAGGAAATACCAGTGCTTTGAGGCTGAGGCAGGAGAATTGCAAATTTATTCCAACCTAAATTACAAGGTGAAACCCTAGCCCTTCCCTCCGCGAAAGCAGGAAAGGAAGCAAAGAAAAACTACTCAAGAAAGCCAAAGGAAGTGTTTCTATTCCAATGTTTTATAGCAGAAAAGCTGATACATAAAGCAGGTTCAAGGTTCACCCTGACAGCACCGGAGAATGTGCCAGGAAAAGAGTTTAGGTAGAGCTAGGCACTAATAATCAGTGAGTTCATAAGAAAAATATTTAACTTCCAATTCTCAGGCTTGCCCATCATAAAACTGCAATCAAAATAATGATGCCATAAGATTCAAGTGAGATAAGTTTAGGAAAGCAGTTTACAGACCCTAGGGCCTCTCAGGAGGAATGCTGTGGTTTTCTTTGTTACTATAGTTATAGACAATTTTCTGTCTTTGACCTTTCTCTTTCATTCACGGCCTTTACTCCAGAAACTGAGCTTGTGTATCAACTCTGCACTATGATGCTAATCGAAATGAACTCTAGGTTATGGAAATAAGTGTTTTATCCTTGTTATTTTCAACATACCATGTGAAATTATGCCATTTTCTTATGTCTTTCTTCCCCAGGGTTTTATCCCTGATGTCACTGTTGCTGATCTCAGTACCCTGGGTATTGTATATGCGGTTATCGGAACTAAGGAAGGGAAGGGGAACATCAAAATGGAGAGACAAGGGGTAAAATGAAAACCAATGCAACAGCACTACTTATAAGACAATATGCTGTAAACCAGCTGTATAACTCTGGATAGGGGGAAAGAATTGGGGAAGGAGCAAAGTGGGAGAAAAATGATGGAAGAGATAAAGTTTGATAAGAAATGTACTCACCGCCTTATGTGTGAAACTGTAACCCCTCTGTACATCATTCCATTGTACACCCTTGTGTATAACATTGTCAATCATGATGTATTCACTTAAAGCCAGAGATTTATACATTTTGGCCATTACCTATTTTTGAAAGAGTAGTACCCCAAGCTTTTGAAATTAAATCATTGAATATTCTAAGGGATCCACAAATATCAAGACTTATAAAACTATTATTTTGCTTATACAACCATGCCTCTCGGGGAGGAGAAAGAAAGACTAATTTCCTTAACTCCTAAAAGTTACCTGTAAACTCAAAATTAAATCACATTCTTCAAATATAGTATCTTGCTAGAAACTAGCCACATCGTAAATGACATGTTATAAACTTGACAATCTTAAGTAACATTACTTTTAATAAAGACACATTAGCACAGCCAAAGGAATAATGTTTCCAATTTGATTATGAATGCGTGTGCTATTTTAAATGTCTTATTTACTGATGAACTTATCTCATTTGTAAACCTCAAATGAATTTTTTGGTCAAAATCTTTGCTGAAATAAATGTGTTTATCAATATTTGCTAGGATTTTAAGCTTCTAGTGCATTAATTTGTTTAAATACCAATGATTATGAGATTATATGTATATTTCATAAAGAAATTTTTAGGATAATTCCTAGTAGCTTGTCAGGCACTTGACCATTACCGATATTATCTTTATATTTACAGGTTCTAGCTGCCTGATAGCCTAGAAAATCATTCTTGGTTTGTAACATCTTAATTGTTTTCTTTTTCTTTGTGTGTGTGTGTGTGTGTGTGTGTGTGTGTGTGTGTGTGTGTGTGCATGTGCATGTGTGCTGATACTAGGGCTTGATCAAGGACCTCAAACACTCTGCCTGTCTTGCTTGCTCATAGCTGACCCTCAATCACTTGAGTCATACTTCCAGGTCAGCGTTTTGTTAGTTAATTTGAGAAAAGGCTTGTGGACATTTCTGTCAAGGCTGGCTTTGAACCCAGATCCTCCAGGTTCAAACCTCTTAAGTAGCCAGATTACAGGTGTGAGCCAGTGGTGCCCAGCTTGTGAGGCCACTTATAAGGGAACATTTTATTTGCCATAATAAGGAATTGCATGAGGTAGAACTCAAATTGTATAAGATAGGTTCCCCCAAAACTGATTCTACCATGTACATATTTCATAATAATTGACAAATCAATACATATGGATCCATCTTTATGATATAGGGACTAAAAGAAACTAGCATAGAAAACAAAATGAGATAAATCTGAATGTTCTTTACAATCACCTTCATACAGAAAATGCTAGATAATTTAGAATTTCAAAAAATAAATAAATCACCTCATGAATAAGGTAAAACCAAGTAAGTAAATAAAATAAGAGTCTGAAGATAATAAAAAGAAAAGTGATGGAGAATTTTATAAATTATTGCAATCATCAAAATGAACATTTAATCCTATGTTAGTTAATTCTGTAAGATACCATCATATTCAGAAACGAATTACAACACCATAAGAGTTTAGTCCAAACAGTTCTAGCTCCTCAAGTTGAGAGCATTCAGTCATCATGTAGTGAAATTGTGTCTAAGCTCCGCTATTCGAATAGATGTATTATCCTTTGGATAAATAATGAACATTTTACATTTATGAACAGCATCTGACCATATCAAAACTGGCTGATATAAAATTACACATGTATAACCTGTAATTAAAAATTAACAAAATTATCACAACTCAACTAAATCCTTCAATGACAACTCCCATTTTTATATATAATTCACATTTTTATTACGAACTAATTCTTAAACCAAATACAAGCTGCTGGATGAAACTTGCCCGTAATAAGGATTACATGACTTTTCCTGGCTACTTCAGAGGAAATATGTTCTGATTTTATGGAGGAAGAAAGATGCTCTGAAAACCTTTTACATTTTTCGATGTTAAAGTATGGGCAAAGTATTCTTTTCTACAGTTGCTATTCACTGTCTCTCCTTTTCCACCAAGGTCAGACATAGAACTACATCTGAATGAGGTGCTTCTAAGAATAAGCCCTGATAGCTTTTCATGCCTCCAATATTAACAATTGTGAACAACACATTGTAAAGCTTGAATAAATAAAATGTGATTTGAAGTAAATTTGCTTAATTCTTGCTATTTTAATTCATATATTCTTTCATTTAGAAAACCAGAATGATAAAAATAAAAATGATTTAATTTTTAAAAATCAGAGTTGTGGCAGAAGCACACAAAACCTATGCAACTTATAACACAAAGTTTTAACCACAATCACAGCAACTTTTCTAAACATACTCTTTGCCTAGAAAGGCATGCATGATTCTTAGTAAAGAAAAGTAGTCATCCAGGGACCAGACTGGTGACACATGCTTATAATCCCAGCTATTTGAGATGCAGATATATAGGTAAAATGGAAGTTTGAGGCTTGTCTTGACAAACTCAAAAACAAAATGAAATGACACAAAAGCGAGGAGCAAGTGCAAGACTCTGGGTTCAATCCCTAGTATCTGGGTTCAGTCCCTAGTAACATGCCCATGTGTGCCACACATACAAATGAAATATATCAAGTCCTTCCCCTCTTATTAAAAAGAGCAAGGTTATCTTACTAAAAGTGAGTATATATATAATACATACATACATACATATATATAGAGAGAGAGAGAGACAGAGAGAAAGAAGTTATTTGGGAAACCACAAAATAAGCACTTCCAGAGGTAATACCACTGTGGCCCATTCATAAACCAATAAAAGAATAAATAAATGGTACTCCATTCCTCTGTTGTGTTTTTAGATTTGCCTGTGTTAGTATGCTTTGCATCCAGCTGTAGTTATTTGGTGAAGCTGAATATTAACATACGCTGGAGGGTGAGGATCACACAAGAACTAGCTTCCATATTTTACTCACATTTGTCCCCAATTTACCCATCATGAAGGAACAAATTCACATTACAGGAAAGCCCATTTGTGGCAGAACAGACTGCACTTCATTGTCTGGTGCCAACCAGGTATTGCTCACAACTTAGACTGCCACCAAGGAAACTCCCCAGGCAGGCTGAAGTCCTCCTGGAAGCTTTCCTGGCACTGGGCCTGTCATGACAGCTGAGATTTGCATACACAGAAAGGATTATATGCCATGCTCTATGTATGAGGGCAATCTAAGTGACGAGACCTTAACAAGGTAGGAGGTGTATGTCTGAATTAACAAAGTGTGATGGGTATATAAAAAGCCTCTAGCACCCGGCAGACAAGTCTAATTTCAATCAATAAGGAAACAAACCAAATGTAGCTTAATAGGTAAGTTTTATAAGTATGTCACATTAGAGAATACACATTCAGAGCCAGTAAAAATAAATAAATATATATACATATATATATATACATTTACTTCCCTATGGTATATGAAGAGCAAGACTATCAATCAACTATTATAATTAGGCCCAACACTGGTGATTCACACCCTTAATTGTAACTCCTCAGGAGGTCTGAGATCTACCCCATCTCAGCTTCAAGCCAGTCCTGGCAGAAAGGTCTGTAAGACTCTTAACGATAATTAAACAGCAAAAAAAAAAAAAAAAGGCCAGAACTGTAGGTGTGGCTCAAATGGTAGAACACCAGCCTCAAATGGAAAGAGCCAAGCAAGAACTCAAGACCCAGTACCTGTTCACATACAGAACTAATATACAAAGCACATGAGAGTCTACTTGTTAAATCTCTTGTGAGTATGTGGTATATTGAGTTGTCCTTGAATATACTGAATACAGATATAAACCCTGCTAGGTATGAAAAGGCATATATGCACTGCCAATATTGTCCAAATGAAGTAGACTTGCAATAGCAAGCATAATTTTCATACACATGAATCATCTTTAAACTAGTAAGCATAATAACTTGCTATATTAGCAATGGGTATGAATTTTGTTGTTTTTCTTCCCATGGGAAAAATAAGTACTCATTTGCAAACCTGAAAGATGTCCCTTATTTTACACCTAAAATGTACATATGATACAGACATCTAATGCATTTGTAGCACTTCCTTTAGAATTATCAAACTTGGAAAATTACAGTCTATTGCTATACTCTTTATTTAGTCCTATAGCATTCTTGTTGTTCTTTTATTCAGCCCTATAGCATTATTTCTTGAACAGGGTATATTTACAAGGAGTGATAATTTAATGAGTGATAAATAAATAAATGATAATGCTCTCAAAATATGCCAACAACTAAACAATACTTAAACATCTCTAAAGAAAAAAAACTATGCACACATAAACTTAGTGTATAAATGAGAAAGATCTTCTTAAACTATTGCCACTCACCATTTATGATGGTTAATTTCATGATTCAATTTGGCTAATCAAACACTATCTTAGATATTGCTGTGAAGTTACTTTGTAGACATATTTATTGTTTGTAATCACTTGACCTTAAGTAGAGCAATTACTGTCACTAATATGAGTGGGCCACTTCTAATCAGGTTTAGCACTATTATACAAAAGCAATCAGTAGATCGATACCACATCACATCAGTGTCATAGAACTCATCAAAGTTTTTCACTAGCAGCTAGTCCTCTTGTCACATTGGACTTTCAGGGCAATGATGTCTGTGGGGGGCTGGAGTTCTAGAAACAAGACTCAAAGTGGCAGGAAAGCAGTCAGCCACCCCCCCATTCTACCATGCATCAATGAATAAAACAGGTTCTACAACTAGGAACTAAATAGCTTCCAAAAGACAGTCAACACACCTGTTCATTTAACTCACCTCTTCACAGGACTCAGAGGTACTGGCTGGATGAAAGCATTCTGCAAGGCCTATGCAGTTTCAGGTTTGTGGATATTTCCTAATGGGAATCTCATATGGGAAGTAGCAGGAAATGCCACATTCCAGACGCCTTCAGATAGTGACTGGGGAGGGATTCTGGGTGGAGGAAGTGACTATGCAGGCTCTCCCCTGTGACCTGCTTTTGACACATATCCTGAACTGCCACTTTTGGTTCCTATCTGGCATGCCTATGGTACCGATGTCATCATAGCTGCCCCATCCATGTCTTTCATTTTATTCCAGAGTTTTAGTCATGTTAACTTAATGACTCCTCAACTAAGAAGATGTTTTTAATTCAACACAAACCTACACACGAGACAGGACAGTGTCTTGAACTGAGAGTAGTTCACTTAAGATACAAGCAGTCAAGTCACAATGCATTTATTCCTTCAGTCCTCATTACAAATCTTCAGGTCCCTCTTTTATTTCCAACTACTGGGGGAAAAGCATAATATCAAAAACCTGTCCCCTCACAGAAGGTGAAGCTAAAGCAAGCGCCGAGTTATAATGCTTGTAAGTGGAGATTTAATAGCAATTACTCAAACTATTGCAGAAACGAGGGCTAGACTTCCACCAAGGAATAAGACATGCTTTGCTGAATTTACATTTGAATTTGAAAGACTCTCCAGAATAAAATGATCCAAATGAGAGACAGTCCTCCCAGTGAGGAATGAAGCATTCACAGCAGTAGCTTCTAGAATTGACAAACAAAAGCAACACATATTGTCTTTTTCATAAACTCAGCCAGCAGGGTCCCAGTACCCTGGATAGCTCCCTGGCAAGAAAGATGACTGGAAAAGATAGGAAGGTACCAACCAGAAGAGGGGTTGGAGCATCTGCCAAAGTTCAGCTCTACAAATCTATCCGACATTCAAAAGATGACTCTTACTCTTGCCTTTACAACTTCTCATCTACTTTTTCCTGCATTACATCTCTGAGCCTGGGACCTGAGGCTCCTCTGAAATCCCCCAAAAGGCAATTTTGTCTGTCTTCACTGGATAGCTAGAGTTTGGGTTTTTTTTCCCTTCATTAGAACTGTTAATAGGGCTTGGACTTCATATTGTCCTGTGCCTATTATCCAATTAGGCCCACCATCCTTCCAGAAACTGGACTGTTGTCGATGAAGTTATTTCCCTAGCCCGATCATATTTATACCTTGGAACACACTGTAAAGCACACCGAAGTCAATATTCAGTCTTAATATTGCTGATGTTTGTGAATATTGCTGAAATATTGTATTCACCTTTGTTAATCTTTCTTTAGTGATCCATTTTGTAAATCTGTGTGCTAAGATTTACTTTGTAGGAGGTACATTCTTTTTAAGAAAGCCATTTAACAGATTATCTTAGTATTAAGGCATTAACTTTAGCATTTGCATGTAAATACAATGTTACTTTTTAGCATACATTGTCCTCAGTTAGTTCTCTAATAAGTAACATTCCTTTGAAAAATTGAGAATCCCATATGAACACATTGGTTTGTATTATATCAAATGTATTGAAACATTGCCTGAAATAAGTTATACTTATGTTTCTAAGGCTGGCTTTGGGCCTGATTTAAAGGTGTTTTCTTCCTTTCTCTAATCTGTTTGTATGACATCCTTGGGAGACAGATGTGCCTTCTCCTTCATTCCCACCAGTATTGATGGAAGCTTTGTATACTCCACACTCCATAGATTCAGATGTACTGCTCTAGTAGTTTGTAAATCCATAATAGGAACAAAACTAAAGGGGCAAACATAGAAATTATGTTCTAAAGAGATAATTTCCCAGAGTTTTAAAGTATAAGGCCTACATTTTTGTTTATTTCTGCTATTCATGCTGGTTGGTTTGATTTGTAAACTTCACATAGGTGTGTATTATACTGTTTCCACTATGGCAAAGTAAGTAACACACACACACACATCACCCCAGCAACAGTAAGAACAACAATAATAAAAACTCACTAACAAAATATCTATATTTAACTATTTATAAGAGAGCTCATTTCACAGAGTAGGTACATAACTATGACAGACTTTTCTGAATGGTATTAATAAGAGAAGAAGAACACTGAGATTCTTAGAAGGCTGAATTACCATAGCAGTTCTGGTTTAATACAACTTTCTGGGGCTTAGAAACATGCCAACTTTTGTTAATGGGTAAGGAACAAACAGTACAAGAGATGTACCCAAGGCCTAATGTATGAAACAGTAACCTCTCTGTACATCACTTTGACAATAAATAAGAAAAAAGAGAGAAGGCAACAGACCTCAGGAGCATAATAGTTTATGTCTTCTACAAATTCTAAACAAATCATATTCAAAAGAATTCTGTGAAGGAGAAAGTAGAAAAGGCAAGTTCACTTGACATTAACAAGTGACTAGAAAAAGACAAACAAGCCACTGCACATATTATATCCTGACATCACACAAAGCACAGAATAATTTTCCTTTCATTTATGGTGGGCAAATTGGCTCTACAACCACCATAAATTATGGGTGACTTTAAGATCATACCACAGGAGGTGTGGTTCTCTTGGAACAGATTACCTAACATTTATAAAGTGTTGTAATTAATGATGATGAGTGAATAGCTCTCTATTAGGACACAGTAAGGGAAGGTTACATGTAGTAAAATAAACCTGTTTGGTGATGGTTATAAACTGGTGATGATTTGTGCCATAGTCTGGAAAGCACCATAGAGACTCAGACATAAATTGTTCCAAGAAATCCAGCCAGTCTGAGATTCTGGTGGGGTGGCTAAATGCCAGAAGAAATTGTCATCACAAAGTCGAAGGATGAGCTTGAAAAGAAGCCCACAACTCTCATAGCTGGCAATGTTTACAGATCCAGGAAAATGATTGTGGTTTCAGGAGTCTGTTGGCAGGCCAAAGGGCTCAGGAAGCACACAGATTTCAGAAGCAAGAGGCCCTGTCTTAAAGGCCTTATTCCAATGCAAGGAGAGATGGGCAGATTGGTTGATTTGAAAAGACACTGGGTAAAGTATTATTTAAGAAATGCCTTCTAATTATAAGAAAGAATGTGAATATTTTTTAGGAGACATGCACTTGGAAATCAAGGAAAGTACTGTACTTATACGGAAGTCATCACTGAGCTAAAAAAAAGATATTGGAATAGGAAGGCCTTGGCCTTCCTACTAAAATACATTGTACAGTTACAACAACTGTAATCGTATACAGAGAAAGATGACTACGACTTGCTCAAACCAAAAATAGCACATAAGAATAAACAGTATTAAACAGAAAATTGTTGACCTTTGTACACTATGCATAACATTTGCTTTCTAAGTGACTACCAACAAGATATAGGCCGGGGTCATTATCAGGCAGTTATATTCTCAGAAACAAATTCAAATTTCACTCTAAAATGCTCTAAAAGGTTCCATTTGGCCTACCTGTGGAATGCATAAGAATTTAGAGGACCCCACACCAGAGTTTCTGATTAACTCACTCTGATCTCCAGACCTGGCATTTTACCAATGCAACAGGCACTGCTGTTTTGTGCCTGCTCAGGCAACACATTTTTGAGCATCACTGTACTAGATTAGAAATTAGCCATTATAGTTTATTTATGAAAGATTTTTGGCAAGTTATTTAGTAACAGAGCACTCCACTAAGGAATCATAAATTTTTCATCAGTTTAACTAAAAAGTGTAAAATTTGTGGATACAATGTAAATAATACAAATTAAAGACCATGCTTTAAGTTTATCTAGGTAGGCCAAGGAATTGGCCAATCAACTTCTCTGTCAATGATCACAGCAGTATTTTTAACTATTATTATGATTATTATTTGCTGATCCTGGGGCTTGAACTCTGGGCCTGAGCCCTGTCCCTGAGTTTCTCTGTGCTCAAAGAGAGTACTCTACCACTTGAGCCACATCACCACTTCCCACTTTTTTGAGTAGATAAGATTCTCACAGAGTTTCCTTCCCGGTGGTTTCAAAATGTGATCCTCAGATCTCAGCATCCTGAGTACCTAGGATCAAAGATGTGAGCCACTGGTGCCTGGCTCTTTTAACAATTTGTAATGTACTGAAGAACTTAGCAAAGACTTCAGACTCCTTATCTCTTTTTTAAAAAAATTGATATGAAATCAGCTAAAATGCCATCGTGATTGTTTCAACTATAAATGCTAAGAGTGTCTTGATACTCTATTGACTGCAGTTCAGGATAGTCAGCTGCACATTTTGACCCTTACCTTAAGCTTCGTAGTGGAACATATTTCTTTCGTTACAGTGTTTTCTCGCAGCTCTCTTTCCCCACTGCTTCTCCAACCCCAGGTTTTATATTTTATTGTGACCTGACACTCTCGCATGGTGAAAATAATATTGCTGATAGAAACCTATGTCCTCAACATAAAGCAAGCTGATTCTGCCACTTCCCAGTAGGGAAATCATGCAGAAGCTGTCATTCAGACAGTAGGCAAGATTACATTAACAAGATGATACACCTGTGCCATCAAGTCCAACAAGAAACTCACCAGCGACCAATTAACAGGTAGGGTCATTTGTACAGGCTGATTTGGAACCCATGTTAGAAATCATTCCATTCTTACACGAATGTGAAATTGGTGATTCTATAGATTTTCACTTCTGTCATAAACCTTATCTATACACTGTCAAGGAAATACACAGGAAAATCTTTTAATTCAACTAATCTGAAAGTAACTCCATTTTGCAATTGAAAGTTATATTTATTGTTTGTACAGTTTCTTTGCTGTCACTATAACATACTTTTGGGCTGTCATGTTATAGATAGGTTCAAAGCCTCTTCTGATGGGAGTTTTGTTGTTGTTGAAATATATTTCAGTGGTTTTTCACTTGTCTAAAAACTATATGTACATATGCATGCATGTGTGTATATATATATTTAGGCATATATATATATACGAAGAATGAGTAACTACATTTAGATAAGAGATACAATATAATCTAATTATTACAACAAATTATAAGGAAATAGATAGCTAAAAGATCATTAAAATTGTTGCTACAAATATAAAAACCTCACAATATGTCTGGTACCATAATTCAATATTCATAGCAAGAAATGTAAGAGTGAATTATATTGTGTGGGTGCATATCATAACTTTAATGAGATTAAATCTGTCCAAGAAGACTAATGACTTTAAAACAAAAGTCATATAAAAATGGATTTTAAGTGGCTATACATTTATGTGATAATATAATGTTAAGCACTCAATGAATGCTCACTAAAACTGTTGTCTTAGACATTATCACTCTTATTTGGTACAAGACTAAGGAAATTTGGATCATGAGCAACTTAACGTACCCCTTTGTAGACAGAATACACACGTACAACTTTGTCATTCACTCCTGTCTCAGCACTTCCATGTCATTTGGATGTACTTAAACATTTAAAGCACATTTCCTTCAAAAGTACTCCATTGTACCTCTGTAATGATCCAATTAATTGTACTACAACGTAGAATCTTACTACAATGCAACTAGTTACATATTTTAATAGAAGGCTATATAAAAGTTTGCCTCCCCAGGTGCAGAAATATTAATAATACATGACACGAGTAGGATTTGCAGAATGCTGTGCTTCAGACACAGACCCTGTACTTTATGTAACAATATCTAAGACAGTATCTAATGCAACTTGGAAACAAACTTTACTTTCCTTATTTCTCATTTTCTTCTTCAGGAGCCTTTCATCTTAGACTTTATATTTCTTCTCATATGCAACCTATGAATCCTCCTTATCCTTTAAGATCACGACCAAGAAAATCTTACCTACCCTCTAAAGCCTTTTCAGACAAAATCCTGTATAAATGCTATTGTCTGTGCTGAGAGCCTAGAGTCCTCATTAGACTTGGAATCTCTTCCTGTCATGGGCTGTTAACTCTGTATTCCAGAGTAAGAGACAGATTCCTTCTGATTGGCTAAAAATTTCCTGGTGGACAGGAGTAAGGAACACCCCCTCCCCATATTTCCCCCAAGGCCTACACACTACCTTGCATGTAACAGGCCCTTTACTTTGACTATAACCAAGAATAATAAAGTACCAAAAAAAACACAACAACTGAATAGCACTGTAAAAATATAATAAATGAGTTTGACATAGATTATCATTTGAAGGTATACATAACTTTAAAAAGTTACTTATTTTGATCATTATAAACAAAGTATTCATAAACATGACTTTCAATGGTTTCAGTAACACAGGTGATCAATTTCATGTTTTAACGAACTGCCAGTTATCTCTATGTTCTAAAGGCATGGCAAAGTTAAGATAATGTCTCCACCTCTTACCACTAGAGTGATGCTTACCACCTGATTTATAAAACTGTACATGCTTAGGTGTGGGAAAGGCACCTTATTATAAGTCTAGCCAAATCAAACTATCAAACATCTTGCCCTGTTTGTCTTTCAGTTGAACTGGGATGTGAAGGAAAAACATCTTCACAAAGGAGGGAAAGCAAGCCATACTTTAAAAAAAAATGGTTGTAATCAAATTCTTTAACTAGCTCACATGAAGACAAACATTCTAATAACCGACAGACTGGTTCTCTTTCTTTATGAAGTTACTGAAGGGTAGTGGGTGGAGCATGCAATTTCCATGTGTGACCACTCATCAAAGGCACCCTTCTACAATCAGAAACAGTTCTACAAAAGCATAGCCTGCTAGTTTTGAGGACTAATGACAATTTTCAAGTCCTTTCTAAGCCTCACGTTGTACCCTTGTGCCATGTCCCTGTTGTAAAATGAATAGAAAGAGAAACCAAAACAAACGGATCACCACGGGGTAGCCTAGATTAAACGTGTTCAAGGATTCCCTTAATAACTAGTTTGTTGTTGTTGTTGTTGTTTCAAGAAACAGTAATAATAGCCACAAAAACTCACTTTAGTGTCTGCTTCACCATCCTCCCCAAGGCTTTTAATAGAAACCAATTTCGTGTAAACTGTGTGTAGATTATTTTAATAGAAGGAGGGGAGGATAGAGGATATGTTCACATCTCACTGGGAAACTATTCAACTGTGAAGGTGACAGAAATGCAAGCTGTTGAGTCCAGGCAGGTATTTCCTGTCTTGTGGGCCCTTCCTGAAGGTCTGGAGAGATGAGAGCCGTTGATGACCCAGGGACATAAACACAGGACCAGGCCAGCCTTCTGACAGACTTTTAGGAATGCACTTTTTGCTACCTGAATAGCAGGAAGGTCTGCAGTCCCCCTACGTTTCATATGGGGGGGGGGGGGGGAAGGGCACAACAGAGAGAAAGAAGCATTATCGCTTCTAATCCTGAGAGAGAAGAGGGAGAGAGCTGGAGAAGCTCGGTCTAGTCGGAAGGAAACCCCGAGAAATATCACAACTCTTTTTTTCTTTTTCTTTGCCATAAATAGCCTTTCTTCTCACTCTGGATACCTCCGGGTTTACATCAGCACCGCTCAGCCTCCTCCAAGAGCAAGAGAGACACCATTCACAAATCCCTCCATCACCTCGCCAGCCTTAAAGAGTCCCAAGCCCAAAGGTGAGGGGCAGCCTGGGAACCACCTGCAGTATCCGATCCGGACTTTCTGCTCAGGTGACCCAAGGCATGCCTGAGTCCGGGGACACAGCGCGCGAGCGCGCGCACACACACACACACACACACACACACACACACATACACACACACACACACACTCGAGCCCTGGACGCGCCACCACAAAGCAATCTGTCCACGCGCAGTCCCCTCTGCTGCTCCTGCCCCCCCCCCCCCCCGCAAGAGAGAGTCCTGCCTCCGATCCAGGAAGCTGGGAGCCCCAGGACCCAGCGGGCGGAGGCGAGAGGCGGTCCCCGAGTGGGCACTGCGGCTCCGCCGGGAGCCCCAGGCTCCCCGCCCCCCTTCTCCCCTTCCCCCCCCCCCCCTCCTCATCGCCGTCCCCGCCCTGCCACCCACAGCCGGGTGTGCACCGCTCCGGAGCTGCCCCGCAGCCCCTAACCTGCAGGGTGCGAGCGATCAGGGAGAGGGGGAGCTGCCCAGAGCCTGTGCCAACTCTTGCCGGGGTGACCCTGCGCGCCCCACATCGCCCAGGAGCTGCCACCCGGGGCGACGGGGAGCCCGGGGAGACTCCGGCCAGGCACGATGGAGCCCATCCGCCTCGCTCCCACGGGTCCACCAGGCCAGATCTCCGCAGCGGAGCCCACGGCCCGAGCCCGGGGCCTGGGTAGGGGCGGCTCGGGAGCGGCCTGGGCACGGCGCGGTCACCTGCGGGGCGGTCATTCCCGCGTCCGCCCGGGGCCGGCGGGGCGCGGCTGCGAGTGGACGCGCGACCCGCGGGGAGCGCAGGGGGGTGGGGGGACGCGGGGGCCGCTACTACCTGGAGGGCTGGCGCCGCCGGTGAGGGCTCCTCCCCGGCACTTAGGGATCGGTGGGTGTCTTCGGGGTGTCCTTCCAGGACCCCCCCTTTCCTGTGTCCTCCCGCCCCTGCTCGGCTGTGGGGGTCCCTCTGTCCACTCCCAGGGGCCAGGAGTCGAGCTGCGTGATTTAATAATAATCCTCCAGCTCCTGCTGCCTGCGCCAGCTCAGCCGCTGCGCCTGAACCACGGCTTCCCAGTCTGTCATGTTGTTGAGAGAGAGCGAGAGAGCGAGCGAGCGAGAGAGAGAGAGAGAGAGAGAGAGAGAGAGAGAGAGAGAGAGAGAGAGAGAGAGAGGCGGGTTGGCAGTCGCTCGATCGGCGACTCTTTGCGGGGAGGGAGAGGGGAGCCGAGGCAGAGGAGGGCAGGGGAGGGACGTGGGGAGGCGCTTCCAAGTGTGCGCGAGTGCGCCGAGTGTGAGCGCGTGTGCAGGGCCCGAGCCACCTCCTCCTCCCCCGGCAGGCCGCGCTCTGGGGCTGCAAGCCGGGCTGGGAGGGCGGCGACGACGTGACCATCGCGGCCTTTTCCAGACCCGAGAGAGATAGTTCATCCCCTCCCCCTCCCCTCCCCCCCGTGGACGGGGGCAGGGACCAGGGCAGGGTGGGGGATGGGGGCAGCGCCAGCCACCATACCTTGACACACTCCCCACACCTTTCTGCAAAGCCCGGCCCCGCTGCTGCTGACTTTTCCATGTAGTGGAAGCTTAAACTTAACTGGGCTGACTTAGCTTCCTGTCCCTCCCCGCTTTCAAGCCCCTGCTGCTGGTACACTGTACCTCAAGTTCAAGTTGCCTAGACAGGCCAAGATGGAAGGATAAACTAGGAGTGGAGAGGGAAGCTGGAGGGACAGAGGGGCAGAAGGGAAGGGCTAGTGTCATTCCCTGCTCCAAGCCGCCTAGGTCCTCTTTCCCTCCCTCCTCTAAAGGAGAGGATTCTGAGGTTCTTTCTAGTTGTGGTTTGTTTCCTGGACACACCTTCCATTCACATCCTGACAAGTGTCTGGCCACATGGTATCAAGGAAAAAAACCTTTCCCTCTAAGCAGACCCGGCCTCCCAGGAACCAGTTGTAGTGATAGGTACTTCTGTAAGATAATGGAAGCATGGTGACTGTTACTAAAATTGAGTTTCCCTAGTCAGGTCCTCCACTGGCGCATATGCATGACACACAGAACTGGCTACACACTTGATGTCATTTGATTTCAGATGTGTGGTGCTGTGGCCTACCTGATTTATTTTCCCTCCATCTCCCCTTCCTTGCATGGCCCTGTTTCCTGTCAGGTTTACCTCAGGTCCTGAACACTTTCCCATCAGTCCCTTTCTTTATCTCTTCTCCTATACCATTATATCTTTAGTGGGCAAGAAGCTGAACTGGTGCATTTAACTGTGTGTGTGTTTGTGTGTGTGCACGTGCACGTGCACGTGCCACAGTAGGAGAATGTAGTACCGTCTCCAGGTAGATAATGAATCTCTGTGTTTAGAGATGTTCATCTATCTGACAAGCATCATTTAGGCTCTTTATTAGCTTCCTTCCAAGGTTACAAGGATCTTTGTCATCTGATGCATTGCTTTATTGGGAAACAGCTCCCAGGAATCAAGCTAAACTTCTTTGAGAAGGGTGTGTGTGTGTGTGTGTGTAGTATAATTGGTCACAATCTGACCTCGACATTTTTTTTCTCAGTGTGATAACCTGAACTTAGAGCCTCCTGTTTGCTGGGCTTGCTTGCTTATGGTTGGTGCCCTATCATTTGAGCCACATCTCAGGTTCTCTGCTCTCTGACTTTTGAAATGTGGCTATGGTGGGGTAAGAACAAGGTGTGCTTTGTAAAGATCAACCTTTGTGATGTGTTTTCTGGCATGGGAACAACTCTACTGTCAATGGCAGGCAACATTTTTCTCATAGACATGTTGGAAGGTAACATTTAGGAAGCCAAAGAATTCGTGGCAAGACTGGTGTTTCATTTGTCACGTCTTCTTCCATGGTTTATGACCATTGTTAGATCTTTAAAATTCAATCATGCCACCATTACAGTTGACCCTTTGCACACTGCTGTGACCACCTATGATTCTTCCACATCTGTTTCAATGAGTGTAGAGCTCATTAAGAATGCTTTAAGCATATGATCAAGACCTACCATAGTAATAGAAGTATGAAAAAATGAAGCAAACACACATACACACACAAAATCAACAACGTGATATTGGAAAGAAACAATACCAAAATGAATAGCAAGGGCCCAGTAGACAAATGTAAGTAAATATGGAACACTATACCTTCTTGGATTAAGCATGGTAAATGTGGTAAATGGATATGTACTAACAAAGGATGTAGTGTGCATTTAATATGTTCTCTACAAAACACATTGTTATTCCCTCAGTTTTACAGATAAGAATTTGGGAGGTAACTAGTTAACCCAAAATCATGCAAAAGTTAAGTGATGTAGCTAGAACTCTGCTTTCCACTGCCATCCACATGGCTTCCCATTCAGAATTCATAGGTCAGTCAAGTGTTTCCTTAGAGCTTTGAATAATTATGAAATAAAATGGTCTACAATCCTTTGACATTTTCCTTCTAGCTCCCCCTTCCTTTTATTATGCAGAAGAGAGTTTAAAATGTTAAAAAAAATTTAGGATTTTAAAAGGCCTTAATGTAGTTGGACTTAGAGAAGGAAAAGTTAAGAAACTTTTCTCTATAGTCGTAGTAACAAAAAAAAATGTCATTGCAAAGGAAAATCTTGTAGAAGAGTTATTTCTGAACATTTTCATGTAGTGAATAAATATGTAGTTTATTATACATGTTTAACACTTTGGTTCTATTCTTGAAGGGCAAGTTTTGGTGCTTTTACAGTCTTGCTTCTCTATTTAATTATCATCAATAATGATAATTATATTATGACTCTATAATTCATACTTCAAAATCATGAATTAGTCCAGATATTTCAAGGGCATTTTTGGTAACCACGACTGATTGTAATTTTCACACTCTCAAATTGTGTTTATAATAAGTGAGAACCATGACAATCTGTCAATAGCCTTTTTCCCCCATTAAGATATTAAATAAAGCTGATACTTCTTGCTTATTTTCTGGAGGGTTTTTTCCCAAATAAAGATTAGAATTGGTATGCACTAGATGAGAAAGACAAGGGAAAGTGTATAGCTTAAAACATACGTCTAAAAAGTTCATTCGTTTTTACTGTTTTGGACTTTGGCTTAAAATATGTATCTGCACATGGAATGTTGTTTATAAATTTTAATGAGTAACATTTGAAAAGTTTAGTAAATGAATTATTCTCTTTCAAGATTGCTTAATGTTTCAAGTAGAATTTCCCACTTGCAACACATTTAATGATAAAATTTTTGTTGTGATAGGAAAACAGAAAGCTAATGACTCTTTCCAATTTGTTCATTTTTATTGCTGGTAGATTTGCTGCTGTTTGGTTCCCAAGTGCATTTCACTGGCAAGTTCAATGAAGATTTGGCATAGCACCATCCGATGAAAGCAGAAAAATTAGGTTGCCAATTACATATGTGCCTCTTATGTGTGCTAAATTCCCATTGAAGAGATGAGCCAAATGAGAAATTCCTCAGTAGTGGTACCTAAAAAAGCAGACTGAGAGCTCAGGAGAGGTAGGGGAGATAATTTTTCTTCCCAGTCTGATGAAAAGTCATAAGAAAGGTTAGACGGGGAATTAACGTGAACACATTTGCAAAACAAAATAGACGAAATTTCATTCAAAATGGTTCCCTTTCTCCTTTGCTCGGTTTATCCTTTACTTTATTTCTTATGCCATTACAATTACCCAGGAGCTCTGAGGAAAATTAGATGAAGGCTATTTCCTTCCTTTGCTGTGGCTTAATTGCTACGGTTTCTCATTGCTGTGTGTTTCTCATAGTCCTTCTTTTCTGGTATTGAAAAGTTAATCTCCAAAAATCATATGTTGATGGTATTTGAAAGTAGGATTTGGGAAGGAATTAAGGTAAAATAAGGTCGTGGCAGGAGCAGGCAGGATTAGTAGCTTTATTTGCAGAGTAAAAGAGACCTGAACTTGTAAGTTCTTGAGTGCTCTCTGCCTGTCACGGTGCAGCACAGCAGGGAGGCCTTGTCACCCCAGCAGATGCTGACATTTTGAGATCCCCTCTTTCCCAAATGGCTCGAAATGCATTTCTTTTCTTTACAAGCCATATGATCTGTGGTATTCTCTTGTAGAAGCAAAAAAAAAATGCACTGAGATACAAACACTGTAAAAGAAATGCACATTGTGAACCTGTATTAGCCTTCTGGATTGATTGCTATTTCACTAAGAGGTAAATTGTCCTCTTACGATGACTGTGGCAAGATGAACAGGACACATTGTGAGAACCTTCAAAGGACAGGAACACTTAATCCAGATTGGGGCTGAAACCACAGCTTCAATTAAGACAAGGACTGATGGGAAACAAAGTTATAAGACTGACTCAACTGCAGTTTGGGATCCAGAGGACACGAAAAACTCAGTATTACTGGGTAAGACTCTTAATTGGGTCAAAAATATGCCTGGTAGATAAAGCATAGTACACACAGAGATAGAGTTCCTTTCTAGAACTTTGGGAGTGGTGACTGCTACTTGGTAAATTATCTAGTTTTTGTTTATGTTTTTGTGGGTCTTGAACTCAGGGCCTGGGCATTTCCCTTTAGTTTTTGTTTTGGGGTTTTGTGGTTTGGGGGTTTTTTGTTTTGTTTTGTTTTGTTTTTTGCACTCAACCCTGGTACTTTACTACTTGAGCCACAGCTCCACTTTTGGCTTTTTAATGGTTAATTGGCAGTGAGAGTCTCAGGAACTTTTCAGCCAGGGCTGATGTCCAAACACAATTCTCAGATCTTAGCCGGTTGAGTTGCTAGAAATCCAGGTGTGAGCCACCTGCATCTTGCTATCTATTGTGCTGTGTTTCATTTTGTTTGTTTGTTTTAACAGCAAAAATTATGCCCAGTGGAGGAAGTGTAGCAAGACCCATTCATGGCGAACTCTAGGCAGAGGCTAAACCCAGGTTCCTGAAACAGCAGACATCTGGGGTTCATCATGGAAAGCAGGCTAGCAAAGTGGCCTGTATCTGGGATCACTTTCCAGGTTTGCAGATCATCATAATTCTAAGCTCATATAATGAGCCAAAAGGTTAAAAAGTAAATGGCATTGAGACACATCCCTCAGCCAGCAACTGAGGTTAACCCCAGCTTCCAGAAGATACCACATAGTCGAGGAAGCTGAAACTGAACATGGCGAAGGAAGAGGAGAGCTGGCAATAGCACTAACAATCTGTGAATTTAGTCTTCTCCATTCCTTCAGGTAAGAAAACTATGCAAATAATGTTCATCAACATAAAGCCAAAAAATACTTACAGGAATTATCACTAGAAATTGACTGTTTCATAAAATTTCCTTATATGCGATTACATTTTCTAATGTTACTAATGAAGAACTTGAGAAAATGACTTCGGGTAGCTTGCATTGCCATGAGGTAATTTCTACATTTGAAAACTATGTATTTTTAAATTAATTTTGAAGTCATTGTACAAAGGGCTTTCAATTCTACAATTCAGGTTATGAAAAGAATGCATATTGATCATGGTCAAGCTTTCCATTATTCTTTCCCATCTCTCCTCATCCTAATCATTACCTTCGAGTTGTATAGTTCAATTTTCATATAATGTGCACCGAATACAATGGTTGGAATACTATTTTTTCCACACTGCTATATTTAGAAAAACAATCCAATGAATTGGCTCATTGGTTGATTTCCGTTATCCGTGGCTTATACCTATCAAAATAGCTTAATGAATAAACTGAGCTTTTGGGTTCTATTTTAAGTTTGTCTATTTAGTTACAAGCCTTTCGTTAAAACACATAGAACTTGATGCATTTTAAAGTCAGTTCTAAAATTAGTATATTGATAAAAATCTGAAACTAACACTAAGTAGGGGATTCAATCCTATAAATATATCATATGATTATAAACAGATCAAATAAAGCGGAAATAGTAAAGTGGACTTGTATCACGTAAAGATATAGTAAACAATGCTAATAAAACAGCCTAATCCATATTAAACCAGTAATCTGATTAAACAGAAATCTGAAGACTGGCTTTCACATCCATCAGTTTCGGTAATGCAGCTTGACATATGAGACTTCTTTTTAACACAACATCACAGCAGGAGATACAGACATGTGGACTGTAATTAAAGTGTGATAAAAAGCACTTTCTACTTGTCATTTATATAAAATTTACATTGTAAAATCTAGACTGATGAAATTATGCCAAATGCAAGTCATTTTTTTTTCTGTTCCACACACAATTTGTGCAAAATTTTTAACTTCAGTAATGAATACATGAACCAAAATGTGTGTTCTTTAGGTCTGGCTCACTCAATAATGAGATTCAATTAGTTTTTAATCATCTAACTCCAGAACATGAAGAGGAGTAATTTATATATTTTATGCAGTCATTGTAGGGTTGCTTGACTGAATAGTTAGGATTACAGACGTGAGTCACCTACACCTGGCTTATTTTCATTTTTTCAGCCTTTACATATCAAACAAACTAAAATACACAGCACATGACATGCCATTACTAAGTATGCTGTATATATTTCAGGAATTCATTAAAAACAAGAGTTATCAAAGCAATAATGTCCTAACCAAATTTAGAACATTACACTAAAGCATGTCTACTTGTTTTATGTTTCCTATAAACTCAGGTTAATTTTAAAGTTTGTTATTTACTCAGGCCCTGGATGCTGTCCCATGGCTCTGTTGTTCAAGCGTCTCTTATTTCCATGCCCTGTGATCCTCAGATCTCGGCCTCCTGAGCAGCAAAGATTACAGGTGTGAACTACCAGCTCCTAGCTTCCCTGCGAGATGCCTTTGGTTGAGATGGGGTTTTGCTAACTTTTTGCTCAGATTCCCAATATTAGTACTCCCCATCTCTACAGCCTGGTAGCTGGGATCACAAACCAGAGGTATTCTTGACATTGTAAATGATAAGATTTATTTTATGTGAGTAGAGTTTCAACCACGCATATCTGTAACCTACCACTGAGGTGCCACCATGTAGTTTGTGAACTGTTGTGATTTCCAAATCCCTAACAAATGTTAACATTTCCCAAAACAAGATGTATAGAGAGATAAGAATCAACAATTAAATTGTCATGTGATACATGATCCAAATCTGGCTTTGCATATTTCCCACCCACTTAGATAATGAGGTAACAGCTGAATGGTAAAGCTTACTACATTGTTCCCTTTTGCACCTGAGCCAACCTTTGTGATGGAATTAATTGACAGGATATGGTGAAGATGGTGTGAGGTGATTTCCTAGCCCTACTGGTAGCATCATTACCACTCTACTGGCCCATTGTTTTCTTGGGACACTTGCTTTTGGAACATAGTAACAATGCTAAGGACCACATGAAAGGAAATGATGTCACCAGTCCTGGACACTGTGTAACAACAGCCACATGCAGTGCAGCCAGTACCGATTTGTCAACCATGGAGGCAAGACATCTTCCAAGTAGACCTTTCAGCTCCACCATGTACACACACCAACCTGTCACGTGAAGCAGAGATGATCTATATTAGCTTTATTTTTCCTGTAATATATCAACTTACCACTAACTAGTGGTTGAATATAAGCACTCATTCATTGCATCATGGTAAGCCATGCCTGTATCTCTGCTCAGTGTCACGAGTCTGAAGTAAAGGTTTGAACTCTTATCTAGAGACTCCAACACAACAACGCAAGCTCACTCTGCCTGCCAGAATTCTGTTCCGGGCAGTCAGATGACTGACACCTTTGTTTTCCTTAATACATGGCTCTCTGTGTTTTCCAGTTAACAATTATAGCTTCAATTCTTCTGCTTCAGATATTTAATTTCCTCTTTACTCATCTGCTTTCAAAGGGATTGTATGATTGTACTCAAACCTGCCTAAATAATGTCCTTGACTTAAGATGACCCTGGCCTTACAACAACACAATCATCTGAGTAAAGCCCGTTGAACTCACATAATCTAACAATACTCAAAAGGAGAATTGCCCCAAATAAAACTTATGAGATGTTATCAAACAAATCTGCCTACCATGTTCCTTGCTACGTGTTTATACCACTAGACCATAAGCCACTGTTGGACTCATGACTGATGTGCTCATTGACATAACCCAGAAGAAAAATAATAAGTGCTAAATGAGATAAGGAGTGGAGTATGTCATTGTTGGTTTTCTCTTTTTATTATTATTCCTGAAAATTATATTTAGTAGACATGTAATAGTTGTTGAGAGACTGTTTCCCTTTAAATTGTTGATGACTTTTTATCTGCCAGTCTTTTTCATGAGTGATTTTTTTCTTCTGAACTTACCTTGAAAATTTAGCTGAAATCCAATGACTATAACTGTAGATATTCAGAAGGCAGAGATCTGGAAGATTACAACTCAAATCCATCCTAGAATAAAAATCTCACAAGAGTCTATCTCCAAATAAAGCTAGATTAAGAGCCTGACTCAAGTAGTAGAGAGTAAGCAAAGCAAGTGAGAGACTAAGTATAAATCAGCGAAGAAACTCAATAGTATTGTCATGGAAATGACACCAAGAACCATTAGAATACAATGTAAAATGCAATGCACCCCAAAGTATGTAAGACATTTCAGATTGTTTTTAGAAAACTACCATCCAATAATACATACTCCCACTTTCAGTCCTCATTTTATGTTGGTAAATTCTATATTCACATGGCCACATCAACTGACATGGCTGTATTGATTTAGCTCAACTGGAGCTATTTCCTAAAACTCCCTATATTCTCACGCTTGCCTTTCTTCTTACCACTTACAATGTCAAGAAGTTAAGAGACTCGTATAGGTAGATAATGTTTTGGGTAGATTGAACTAAGTTTGTCACAGCTATCAGTCCACACACACCTCTTCTTCCTAGCTTTCAAATTCACTGACATCAGCAGCTTTTGCCCACCACTGGATGGACTGATGACTGCATTCCATACAAGTCTGCTCAGTCCTCCAGTTGTACTATTATAATCCCTGTAATAAAGCTCTTCATTCCATATCACACATGTTAGTTCTGCTTCTCTATGAAACACGTACTTAACACTGATATATTTAGCAGAAAGCACCAAAGGAATACTAAGTAAGGTTTGCATGGAGACAATAGGAGCTAAAAGTGAATTAAACAAACATGATCGCTACTTGGATCAATTCCTATTTGAAACATTTCTTCCATTGTCTTGGCTTCTTGGAAACTTCAATTCCTTGGGTCTCTCTCTCACACACACACACTCGCTCTCCCTCTCTCTCTTCTGACTCCCTCACTTTCTCTCTCATTCTTTCTTTGTCTCTCTTAGCTTTTCTTTTTCTCTTAATATTCATATCCAGTGTCACCAACCCTTTTGTATTCATCTTCACATTGTTTGAGCTCAATAATTCTACTATGAGCAGACCCGAGTCATTCTCACGATTCACCAAGATTAATGCAATAGATTCACAGCTCATTTCAGCTTCTACCTTTGCTCCTTTACTGTACATTCTCAGCACAGCTGGCAGAATTACTCTCTTAAAAATATCTAAGCCACATCATAGTAGAGTTTTCAAAATCTTCCAAAGGCATCCTCTTGATCACCAGAATGATATGTGGGCCTAACGTGACAAGACAATCCTACAGAAACCACTACTACTATTTATTGCTGGAATTCTCTCTGTGAATTATTTATTCAGGTACAAGAAGATATACTTTATTTCTGACTGCTCAGATGTCACTTCCTTGAGAATTGTTCTGGCCACTGCATCTAAAATGATAACTTCACCACGTAGATATCTAACGACTGCTTTATTTTCCTTAGTGGTTGGCACAGTCTCAACATTGTACACTGAGTATATTTATTCTTGTTTATATCTGCACGTTTCAACTCTGTATGAAGACTGTATAAGGAATCTTGAAATTTCCTGATCAATTCCGTGTTGGGGAGGAGGAAAAAGAAAACAAAAGAGAAGGTTATTCAGATTAAAATATATGTGTATCAAAAATACCATGGTAAAACCTCTTGGTACAATTAATACACACTGAAAATATGAATGTCAAGAAACTAAAGCAGGCTCTATTGAGGGGGATGGGGAGGTGTCACTGGGAAAGGGATGTCGAAGGACAAGAGGGAATGAAGATGGCTATGCTTGGAATAATTTATTTGTATATTTGAAAATAGAATAATGAAACCAGTTAAATTGTCTTGGAAGTGGAGAGAGGGCTAAGGGAGACTGATAGCAGGGCTGAATTTGGATGGGGTATGTAGTATGCATATATAAAAATGTTACAATTAATGGGTGCTAATAAAACTGTAAAAAGAGAAAGAGAAAACCAGACCTACTGAGGCCATGAGATATTTCTATCTATGCCTAGAAGAGTATTTTGTACGTACAGTCCTTGAATACATATTTTTTCAATACATAACAATCCACTGATGAAAGCAGAAAAGTATATGGTCATTGAATAAGAACATAGTTATGAAGCATCACAGGGGAATGGAGACAGTTTCTATATTATATTTATTGACATTTAACAAAATCAAATTCGGATTCTCATCATATTGAACACTTTTTAAAGAGATTTTTCTCACATGGATTTTTTTTTCTAGTAAGTCTGAGTATTTCTAAGTCATGTAGTAACAGAAATGCAACTTTACAAAGTTGCCAAATGCAAATAATTCATTTATTTGCTCAAATCATGTATTCGAGTCCTCCAGAGAAACAACTCAGGAGACATATGTACATTCATTTACATAGGAAAGCGTATACAGTACACAGACACACATAGGCAAAGACTCAATTTGAGAATTGTCTTGAGGGATTATAGAGAGAGAGGGGTTTGCAAACTGGAGGTCTGAACAAACTGATGATGTCATTCAGTCCAAAGCTGGGGTCCTGAAGCCCAGGAGCACGGATGTGGGAGGGCAGGAAGGCTGATGTCTCTATGCACCGATGGATGACCTTACCCTTCTGCCCTTTCTTTCCATTTGAGCACTAAAACAGTCAGCTAAATGCAAGCTGGTTTCAGGTATACCTTATGAACAGGGGTGGAGAGTTCGCTAGAGCAATAATTGCCTACCAGGAACCTGGGGATATGTTAATTTGCTCTCACAATCAAACTACATCTGGTGCAGTAGCTTCCATTGGAGTCACTGTTTGGTTAAGCTTATGGTAATGTACTATGGCCTCTCCAAGGTCCATCAGTCATCTGCACAGGACCAATAAGAGAGCTGAATGGTGAAAAACAACACCTGTGACATCTTTCAAGAGTTTTACGGTAGTTTAATCTCTGCAAACACTAAAGGGATGTAACATTGCTTTTTTCTTTCCTGATTTCCAAGGCAGAGGCAGTTCTGGTCGTTTCCACTGGCCAATATAAACCCTGGCTTTCCCAGCGATAGAACTAAAGTGGGAGTTCTTCTTGCTGTTAAGTATGTTTGCTCCAGTTAGGCATTCTGGATCTGTGGAAATAACCACTAGATTGCTATGTGAACCCACTGGACCAACTCTAATAGGGATGCAGATTAAAACTCTATAACTCACCTTATCTCTGTAGCTTCTCTGATTGGAAGGTCCTAGTAACACTTCAGGTCCCTGAGAATAATCAGAGTCCAGTGGTCCCCCACTGAACTGCTTGTTTCTTTTCCAAATACACATTTACTCTCAGAAAATGCAATATCTCACTTTGGAGAAAAGCCAAGAGCAAGCTAACTGTATAAAATTTTGGTAGTAAACCAGAGTTCCTTCATGAAGGATTTAAGTCTCACTTCTATGCGAGCTTTTTGGGTTTGCAAACAAGCTCAAGACCGGGAATTGACTGAGGGGTCTTAAATCTCTTATTTTATGATTTTAGTTAGGATTCTGCTTAAGATATTAAATAAGATATTAAGTAATATCAGGTAAGATATTAGTAAACTTTGTATTTAACATCTAAGAACACTGTGATCAACATAGTAAGTCTTCATGAATCAGACTCTTCTGATGGCTACTTTGACTTTGCTGTCTACGACAGTAACACTATTTGCCTGTTTTTTGCTCTTTTGTGTGTGGGCATGGGTGCATGCACGTGGACCAAACACACGCATGCACCAAGATCAGGGCCTAAACTCAGGGCCTGATTCTCTTGCTCAGATTTCTTACTCATGACTAGTATTCTGCTATTGAGCCATGCTTCCATGCTGGCATTTTTCTGGTTAATTGGACATTAAGTCTAAAGCTTTTCCTGTTCACGTTGGTTTTTGAACTAAGATCCTCCAGGTCTCAGCCTCCTTAGTAGCTCAAATTGCAGGTGTGATCCCCACACTCAGTCAATGTTTACCTGTTCAGCACTTGAGTTCTGCCACTTTTTTTTTCTACCATCATAGAATTCAATTGCCCTGCCACACAGTGCTAACCATAAGGTCCCACCTACAAAGAGACTGGGGCATACAGCATCCAACAAAGCAAGGAAGATTCAAGAGGAATGCCAAGTTGCCTTGAAACTACCCATTCTTGAGCTAACTCCTTTTTCCCAAACCCCATCCCAAGCTGTGAGACCATCAATTGTGGGCTCTCTCTCTCGACTTCCCCTCGCTTGGGGGGGGAAGGGGCTTGTCCACCCCTTCCTGGGTGGCCCTTTATCGCTCTCACGTGGGAGCGATGGCCACGGGTAGCCTCGGTGGCGTGTGGTCGCAGGGTGCCCCAAAGCCGCCAAGAACAACATGGACGTGTGGGTCCCTGGAGAAAACCTCTAGGGCTTCTGTCTATTCAAATGAGGAGCCTCCCAGATATACCCCAAAGGCGGGCACAAGAGAGGGGCCCCTGATTGGTCCCAAGGAGCTGTCCCTCAAGTGATGTCAGACTTCCTTCTCTTCCTGTTAAAGACAGGAAGGGGAGGGACAGGCTGAGGTCAGCTGTGGCCCCTTAAAGGTGCAGCTGACCCCAACAATCAATGATGCTCTTCTTCCATCAATGATGCTATAGCTTAATTATTTGCCACTAGGCCCTACCTCTCAAAACTAGCATGTAAACCCCATCTCACTAATTCTAATATATGAACCTTTAAGAACATTGTCAAACTCTATACGAATCACAGCAGGAGGCCATCTTGATCCAAGTTTCAGCCAAACAACCAAAAATGTAGGGAGTCCTTGCTAAATCCTCAGGCTGTCACATTAATCTCAGGGTTTCCTGTTCGGTGAGTCTACACATTTGTTTCTTCTGCCATCATTCAGCACCTTCAGTATGTAGCTCCACACATGCGCTTCATACTTTAGATGGACAAATTGAAGCACTAACATTGACCTTATTGAGTATGATGTGATCTCTCCACGGGTCACACTTTGCACCACTCCAGGTTCTAGAACTAGACTCTAAGAAGGGTGTAGGCTGAGTGCAAGAGAAATATCTACTACCTTCCGCAGAAAACATGGCCATTACCACTTCCTCAGTCACCACTAGGAGAATCCATTCAGGAAGAGGTAGAAAATTGCTATTGCACCTGGACTTGGGAATCCCACTTCTAGTGCATTGGGGAAGCTTGGCCAAGGAAGGTCAGTTCCACCAGGACTGGAGAAATCACTTAACTGGCAAATTTGCTCAGTTCCACTGGCAAGGAAGATGCCTTTGAATTTAGATGTTCAATGTCCAAAAGTTGTCAGAGTCATAGGATTTCATTCCTTCCCAATCAATGCCATGATGTTATCAGATGACACACTATGCAGTTGAAAGTTTAATTTGTACTGTCACTCAGACAATTATAGGTTGAGGGTGTCTGATTTATGTTCAGCAATTTTACCCTGCAGTTACAGGAAATCAGGTTTTCCTTCCTGGCACACCTGGAAGGTCTTCATTTATGTATGCAGTTCTCCAGCTGGGAAATCCTGGGCTCATGCTTTTCTTCCTCTGCTTTATTCAGGGATACAGCCAGCCAATGGCTCTGTATTCATTAATTTTCATTAAAAATTCTTCAAAAGTATTAGCTACAGATTCACTTAGCCCATAGTTTTCTAGAGGTGGTTGATTAGGACTATCTACTACAGATAGTTTGCCTATCTATAAGCCATTCACACAATGAAATATCACTATTCCCTTTATGGCTTAAAATTAGTCATTCACATTTTTAATCTAATTACATGAGAAAGTTGATGCCAGAAACTCCAGAAAACTCATCATTGAAATTCTGTGCCTTTGTTGCTTCTTTCAGTAGCAAAATCTGCACTTGTCAAGGTACTCCAGGAAAAGAAACAGACGTAAAAATAAATACATGTATGTATGACTATATAATATACAGTGTATATATCATATATGATCCAATAATATATGTTATATACAGGATGTAAGATGTGAATAGCATATATTATATATATACATATATATATATAAACAAGAGAGGGGGTATTATTATGGGAATTGTCTCATTGACTGTGAATGACAGGAAATTCATAATGACCTGAGCTCTGGCCTCCCAGTCCTACCACACAAAGCTCTGTGTCACAGTGATCCTCAGGCCTATGAGGTGCACTTCTAGGCAAAGAGTGGGACCACCGATTACACCACCAGTCACTGCCCACCCTTCTTGCTGTTTAAACCTCATCAGATCTTTTCCATCTCTCCACTACCCCCTCTTCTAGTTTCTCTCTCACCCAGATATTGTGGTAGGGTGTTTCTGGGCTCATTAAATCATAATGATTCCTTGTTTTCAAGACCCTGGAATAGCTCACTCTCAAAAAAAAAATTAGCACCACCCCCCCTCAAGTGTACACCTGGTTATAACACAGGGAGGTGCAGGGAGTGACTAGATGTCATTCTTCTGCAAAGGCAGCTGGCCATGCAGCAGTCCATAGCATCTGCGTCACACCAAGCTTCTGCACTGAGGTTTAGGCTTTGGGACCTGTGGGCTTAGCTCTGTCCCCAGGGCTCCCTGGCTTACCTTGTGCTTCTGGCTTCAGCTTTTCCTTCTCCCACATTCTCACAAAAGGAGCTGGGATCCAGAGCTTCAGACACGTTGGTCTTTTTAAAAAGTACCTTTGTGTTTGTCCAGGCTGGACAACAGTCTTGTCATAGCTCTCCTGGTTCTCCAGGCTTCCGGGCTCTTCCTATCTTCAGATAAAGCTCTCTCCCCTTGTTTCCATGGCTGTTCTCATTCATAGTCAAAGAGAGGAAGCTTTGAATCTGCCATCTCACCAGGAGTGTTATTTCAATAGACACCAAGATTATGAAGGAATAATCTTTAATCTACAAACGTGATTTTCCACTTTTCTTACTAATCTAATATAAAATGCAACTGATCACATAGAAGCCCTAAATATTCCCCAGATTCATGTGGACATAATAGAAAATATTTATGCCACTCATATATTTAAAAATCTCTGCTCAGGGAAACTAATACCATGGATATATTTCCTAAGAATCATAAAAGTGACATGATAGTTGCATATTTTGTTCTTGAGATACAATAGACAAAAATTTTTAAAGGCATATAACTTTTTCAATTGCATATTTAATTTTTTACTTAGATGTTGACATTAGAAACATGAAAGTTTTTGTTTTTTAAATCTAACTTTCAAGTTAAATACCGAAATAAAGAAGGTGCTGTAATATTTTTTTATAGAATCCTTGAATTTTAGAGAAAGCATTTAATTCCTGCTGTTGTAACCTCTGGGGCCACTATTCAGGGGAGACACTAATTAGGAGAACAATGAATGGATGTGTTTAAATTGAATCACAGTTCTTCCTGAATTCTAATGGTTTTGCCCATATGCGTATTCCACCCAGTATTCTTACATACCATGAATTTTTTAAAGCTGTTCTATTTTTACCCATATCCAGGCTCAAAATATAGGTCAGGGTGTTACTGACTGAAGAGAGCAAAAGCACACTGGGAAAATTTCTTTTCCTCAAGTCTTTTATAAGGAGACATAGGTGTTTGGACTTTGTGTTATTTAGATGCCAAGTTGAAGTAATTGGTGAAAGTCTATAGTTTTTAATGTGTGGACACATGGAAACTTTGAATAGGAGCAGTGATGATCTACTTAAGAGCAACTCATATCTAAAATGAATGTCAAGGTTTACATACCTAACTTGCATCTATTGGAAATATTACAACTTGGTAGGATCAGATTATCCTTCTGTAACACTTGACTACTACCAATTGTAACTTCTTTCTTTGTAATTGTATGAGAGGTGTAATAACACTGTTCACCTCCTGTTCCAGTTCAGGGCATGCTACTGTATTTCCAGTG
The DNA here is from genome assembly GCF_023159225.1 of Perognathus longimembris pacificus. NCBI lineage: Eukaryota > Metazoa > Chordata > Mammalia > Rodentia > Heteromyidae > Perognathus > Perognathus longimembris. The sequence continues at coordinate 23,993,059 of NC_063184.1, forward strand.
TTAGCCATTCACTTTCCTATCCACTGTTCTAGTGAAGACACCTGTGTTCTGTTCATGTTCATGTTAAATACTCGAGCAGGGAAAGGATGCTTAGGTTCTAGATTATTAATTACTTCTTGGAAAACACTTTTTCAAGATGATACAAGTGCTGAAGTTTGTAGCATATGCTATCATGTAAATAGGCATTCATTCATTCTTTAACAAAAGTAAATTCAAGGTGAGTATACTCTTACATCATCAGGGCAAGAGCAACTTGGGACTCAACAAATATTCTTCCGCTTTGTATTCCATAAAGCATATTGAGCCAGGCACCGGTGGCTCATGTCTGTAATTCTAGCTACTCAGGAGACTGAGATCTGAGGATCTCAGTTCAAAGCCAGCTCAGACAGGAAAGCCTATGAGACTCTTATTTCCAATTAAGCACCAGAAAACAGGAAGTGTCACTGTGGCTCAAAGTGGTAGAGCACTAGCCTTGAGTGTGAAAAGCCCAGGGATAGAGACCAGGCTCTGATTCAAGCCCTATGACCAACAAAATCAAAAACAACACAAAAAGGATGTAATCATTGCAGCCTACATACACTTTGAGGAGCCGGCTGAGTGGTTGTATTTTTCTTAAACTTAAGATTTGCAGGAAGTCAGATTTAAAATGCAATGGGATATGAAGATTTATACAGGATTCTAGACACCCATATACAGTGAGATGGAAAGAGAATAGTCTTAGGGAAAAATTACCAAGATGTAATACCCAAGCACCTCTTCATATGTACATAAAATAATACATATTCTGAAACACGATAAGGAAACAAAAGACCCCTTCTTAATTTGTCTTTTTGTTCTCAGATGAATCTGTATTCCTTATCTCATACATGGTTTATGCACTTGCACATATGAGGGAAGGTGGGGGGAGGGCGCAGAATCCGTGAAAAACCAGTGAAAAAGTGCAGCAATGGAGCTCACCAGTTGCACTGGACATTGATGAAAGTGAACCAAGCAACTCTTGGGCAGAGATGGGAGGGAGGTGGGAGACAATGAGAGAATAAATGAAACCATGCAAAAGAAAGGAAATGTACTTATTACTTAATATATGTAAAGGTAACCCCACTGTACATATCTTCTAAAACAACAATAAAGTAATTATTTTTTTTGAATTCCAGGTCTTTGCAGGTGATTAATTCAAGCAATAACAGAAATGCAAAATTTGCTTGCAGAATCGATTGCACTACATAAATACATTTATACTGTGTTTGTGTGTTGGAGCTTGAACTAGAACCTGATACTCTTGCTGATTGTTTTGTTTGTTTGTTTGTTTATTTTTCTGTTGTCTGTTTTGTTTTATTTTGCTCCAGTCTGGTGCTCTGCCACTTGAGCCACATCCCTTCTTCCAGCTATTATATATATATATGTGTGTGTGTGTGTGTGTCTGTGTGTGTATAATATATATACATATATATACATACATAAAGAGAGACACAGAGAGAAAGACAGAGAGAGAAGAGTCTGGAGAATCTCTCTGCCAGGGCTGGCTTTGAACATCAATTCTCATATCTCAGCTTGCTAAGGAAGCTAAGATTATAGACGTGAAGCACTAGCAGCTGACAAATAATACTTCTTTAAGGAAATGATTACTTGATATAAAAAATGTTTAGCAAATATTTTGAAGGCAAAAATATCTCTGTTTTGTTTCCTAGATGTTCTATAGTTTCCTTTCTTTTCCTCCTCTTGCTACTCCTGTTTTACTTCTTGCCTTTATTCCTCTTCTTCTTACTTCTTTCTCTTCTTATCATAGCCTGAATGCCTGCCTTCAATGAACATCTTTCCCACACAGTCATTACTGTGCTATTTCTTCAAATGTCTTAAACACAGTGAACTTTTTTGAAGTATTTCTAATTGACATAAAAAACATATCTATTTATGAGATACCATGTGATTATGTAATGTTCACATCACAGGGAAAGGATGCTTAGAGCCTAGATTATTAACTATGTCTTTCTATCACCTCAAACATTCTCATACCTAAAAAATGCAAATAAAAAGCACATGCTTTCTTCCAGTTGTTTGGCAATATGTAGAACTACATATCTATAGTCACCCCACTACACAATAGAACTCCAGAACTTGTTTCTTCTATCTGGAACTTAGTTCCGGTCAACCAACTTTTCTGGATCTTTGCCTTTATCCTGCTCTCTCAAGGGTCTGCTCACTACTCTTCTACTCAACTTCTGTAATATCAAACATTCACATCCCTCAAGTGACTGAGATCATTAGGTGTTTCTCTTTCTGTGACTGATGTATTTCACATTTCACTTTGCACTGATGTTGCAGCAAAGAGTGAATTTTCAGAAAACAATCATTTTATGGGTGGACAATGTTCCATGGAGCATATGCACCACTAGATAGACTCTTAGATTGTTTCCTTTTCTTGGTTGTTATGCATGGGGCTGCACTCCACGTGGCAGTGCAGGTGTCTCTTCAGCATAGTAATTTCGTCTTGGTGCATGTATGCCCAGGAATAGGCTTGCTGAACCATAGAGTAGTTCTATTTTTATTTTTCAGAATGTCTATCCTGCTTCCAGAAGGTATAATAAGTGAATTCAGAAATGAAGCCTAACACAAGATAACTCCACTTTGGTTACCACATAGACACCAGTGTTTGTGACACTGCTTTAAAAATTATAGACCAGCTTTCCCATAGGATATTTTAACAGACCTGCGTTTCCCCAGGAATGTACTCTGGCTGGTTATGCACTAATGTCATAGAAGCAGAATCACGGTTTGAATGCTTGCCCTTCACATCCTCCCCTAGCATCACCCTTTCCAACCCAGTTACAAAATGTCTACAAAAAACTATGCACACTGGTTACAAAGAAATGCGATTACAAGGTATACATCTCTACCTCAAAAAATAAGCAAACACACAAAAACCTGGGAAGAAAGGCATCTGCTTCATAGTGGCTTAAATATAGGGCCTAGGGGAAAATAAAAATATGACTCTACCATGTAAATAAGGAAGAACACGAGCAGAATATTTCTTCCATTAAGAGGTTGTAGAATGAAGTGGTTACGATCACTTGTGAGTCCATGCCTGTAATCCCTGTTCTTGGGAGGCCCAGGCAGGACTGTGAGTTTGAGGCTAGCCTGACCTCCTTAGCAAGTTCCTGCCTGAAAAAAAAAATGATCAGCTTTGTAGGTCACAAGGCACAGATTCTAAACACTGCTCCACATTTAATTGGCAGAGCAACTTTGAGTAAATGACTTAACCAATTTAATCTTCAGTTTCCAAATACACCAGTGATAATAGTACTAATGTTTACCATTAGTGGAGGAATTCACAGAGATGGCATGGGACTATTTAGCACAAATATGGAACAAATATTCAGTAAATGTTTATCTATGAATATTAATATACCATATATAGAAAAATTGCTAAATTGATAAAGATATAAATTCCTCTTTCCTACTGGGAAATATAGGAAATACATATATGTGTGTGTATAATGTATGTGTGTATACACATGTATCTTTCACTCTCATAGTAGTAGGTGACAGAAATGTTAATTGAATTTGGACTTTTTTATAATTTACAAGAATATAACTAGACTTATTGGCTAAGTATAGTATTTTTAAAGACATACTATACTTCCAATTATTCAGCAAGTACTTACTGAATACCTGTGAATGGTTATTCTAACTCTGACCTAGAGGTATCGCAGAGATTTTATTATAGCCACTCAAGAACAGGAGGAAGTAGGGAAACAGATAATACATGGACAGGTAAACACATAATAGAAACTCATGAAATGATAAATGTCATGTAGGCAAGAAATCATTATGGTACTCTGTTGATTGTGGGGCTCTGTTGGTTTGAGTATGTCAGAAGAGGACATTCTTTGCCAGTGCATTTCACTTCATGTCTCAAGGATAAAGGAGGAGCCCACTAGGTGCAAAGACGCTACCTGGAAACACCTCTACCATATTCTTCCATAAGAGGAACAGAAAGTGTGTAAAAGTCAATGCCTCAGCAATTTCTTTCTTTTCTTTTCTTTTATTTATTTATTTATTTATTTTTGCTAGTCTTGGGGCTTGAACTCAGGGCCTGAGCATTATCCCTGGCTTCTTTTTGCTCATGGATAGCACTCTAGACCTTAAGTCACAGAGCCACTTGCAGCTTTTTCTATATATGTGGTGCTGAGGAATCGAACCCAGGGCTTCATATATATGAAGCAAGCATTCTACCACTAGGCCGTATTTCCAGCCCAGCAATTCCTTTCTATTTAATAGATAAGCTTGTTCTTAAGGTGAGACCAGACCATTTCATTTTCATTTACATTACCTGTAATGACCCAGATTGTGCTCCCAGTGTATTCTGACATTTTTTGACAATGTGAAAAATTCAAGAAGAACATATCAGAGGCAAGGAGGGTACTATTCCTGGGTTTTTGAGTTCTCCTGGGAGCTTAAAGCTTATGGATGACAACTGTTAATTATCTGTCTCTGTAGTAAATTTCTGGGAGTCTGTTACTACCTGCAAGAAAAGAAGTGGGAGGTGGGGAAACGGAGACACAGACTGTGGTACTCTGGCCCTTCTACCAAGCACGTCATTTTACAGCGCACTGCAGGGCTGCAGCTTGCTCTGCCAGCAGTCCCTGTGCAAACCATTTCCATTACCAGCCCATTCTAATAAGCCCTCTGCTGACTCAGCTACCTCAATGTAAATATCACAGAAAAGAGAGGGAAATAAAAGCCAATTCGAAACAGTGGGAAAAGATCTAAAAGAAAAAGCCTCCTACATAGACCTTCACATTAATAACCGTTTGATGAAAAACACAGCATACCAGAGATAAGGTCTGCTGACTTTACTTGAAGCCAAGGGAAGAAAAGTAATTTGTTCTACACCTGTCACTCTGTTTTTGAAGGCCCCTATCTTTAAAAAACAGCTGCCTTACCACCATTTACATTAACACACCTAGGAAAGCTTTTAAATATATACACCTATGCATACATTGATCCAAATGAAAGTGCCATTAATGGCAAAATAGCCATAGTCAAATCCTATAGTATTATACGTAAGTCCTACACTGTTTACTCCATGGAAGTTGTAATGGATTTGTCTGGAGGAAATCTGTTTATTTGTGGCACAAGGACGTGCTTTCCTCTCTGCCAGGGTTTGTGTTTAGTCCTATATTCTCTACATATATCCAGACATCTCCTAGCTCTCAACAGCCTTTTAACAGTACTAGCTGTTGAATTTAAAGACTAGCCTTCAGGGGGAAAAATAATTTGTGTGATGTATAGCATGACAGTACTAATGTAAAAAAGGAGATAAGCAATGGTGGTTTTTGAAATTCACTCCCAATAATACTTCTGATGTACTTTGACTGCTAGAATAGTCATTTATGAGGCACAAGATAAAACTATGATTATTGTGAGTAACTTCAAACCTTTATACTTGTATATTTCAAAGCAGATGTCTGTAGGTTTTAAAAGGCTCTAGACTGGAAATCTTTTGGAGTTAATATCACATTCGTTTGAAATTCCATCATAACTAAAAGTAAAGTATTAAAACATGTTTAAAATATAAAGATTTAAAGAAGATACATTCATGATTTAAAAAATAGAATGAATTTGTGGCTATTACAATAAATGAGTAGCATTGAATCATGCTAGAACAAATTATATTCCTGAGCATAATAGAGGAATTTTAAGTGGCTCTGCTATTCTTTTTTCCAGTACATAGACAATGTCAGTTCATCAGGTATAAACATGTGCTCATTTTTAAAAAGCAGATATTTTGCATTAATGCTAAGTCAGGCTGAAGTTAAATCAAACCAGTTTAACCTTCAATCATATTATGTTTGGTTCCTTAAAGAAATGTGTAAAAGCTAAAGTGGAATCACCCTGTGGAATGGCTCTGATATATATATATATATATATATATATATATATATATATATGTATGTGTGTATATATACATATATACACACATACAGATATCTATATCTATATACATATATAGATAGATATACATATAGATATATCTATAGATATAATAGATATACATATAGATACATATAAAGATATAGATGTCTGTATGTGTGTGTATATATATATATATAGAGAGAGAGAGAGAGAGAGAGTTTGTGTTTAGTTATAGGCCTATGAAGTAGAAGACAACTATTTGCATTGGACTCATTTTTTTGTTTCAGAATTATGATTACAGGGTTCCATAATGATTGCCTTACTGTTATATTGATTCTATAAATGCTTATTTCTACATTTGTTTCTCTCTAAATAGTATAAACATTTTTCTGTTTTATTTCACTACAGTTTTTATCGCATTGATGATCTAACATAAATATTCTAGAGGAAAATAATAAATCATTTTAAAAGCCTTTGTCATTTTTTCCCCAAACAGAAACCTCATGTAAATTAAGAAAAGTTAGAAACTAGGAAATAGTCTTTGAAGTATAAGTTTTTATTAAACAAGTTCAAAAACTGGGTTAGTGTTCATCTTTCCATTACTATTTGCAGAAACAAAGATTGGAAAAGTGAGGCTCAAGCTGGTGTTTCATGTCTGTAACCTTAGCTAATCAGAAGGCTGAGATGAGAATTGCTGTTCCAAGCTAGCATAAGGAGGAAAAGTCCATAAGACCCTTATCTACAATGACTCACTAAAAAGCCAAACGTGTAGTTGTGGTTTATGAGGTAGAATGCCATCAATGAGCTGAAAAGCTAAATGACAGTGCCAAGGCCCAGTATCAGTACACACACACACACACACACACACACACACACACACACGATTCAAATTCTTGAATGGGATCAAGCAAGGTTAAAGTTACACTGTTAACCTTGAGCTGGTTATTAGTGCTGTCAGTTGTTAATACTTATCACTTGAATCTTGCCAATGAAAAGTTACTTGGAAATGCAAAGTCTAGAAATTTCAGAAGGCTACGAAAAGACTGTTGGCCATCAAGTCTTTTATCTGAAGAATTGATTATTTATAATCTCATTTGTATTGCTTTCTAGTTTAATAAATAGTAAGAGGAAACAAAGGTCGACAGTCTTTCGATTCTTTAGGGATTTGCTTTAGGAAAGATACTATGCATAGCCCAAAGATTCAATCATTTCTTTTAAACAAACATTTCTTCTAAAACCATTGGATGGCCCCATCTTATTTCAAATTAGAAAAGGATACAGTTAAAGATCACTTCTTTTCTTTTCCCCACCCATCTGAACAGCAGCGAAGTGGGGCTTTGTTCTTAAGAAGGGTAGTTGTAGAGCCCTCTGCCACTCGTGCTCTTCTATCATCAGCATTCCGGCTAATTTCAGTTGTAAGAAGAGAGTATGGGAAAGGTGACCTTGAACACTGTATCTGCTGATCCTTGCTTGGAATACTTGCCAAACTCAACAGATTTTTTTTTTTTTTTTTTGCAAATGGTAAAGCGGTGCACACTGAATGGAGAAATTAAAGAATTTGAAGCAGATAAATGTACTTTGTCACATGTCAATCAGCCCCTTCTCTTTCCTCAAGTTCTGTCTCACTGTCAAGGATGATTCCCTATCTCACCATCGTTCTTTGATTTATTTTTTTGGTCTTCTTTGCTCTCTTTTCCTTCCTCTTTTAATCATTATTGATCACATCTAGTTTTATAGGCTCCTATAATAATACATCACAGTTTCCTCTGTTTTGCTGTTTTCAGTGTCCTTTTTTGTTTCTTCTGGCTTTTGTATAATAGCTGATGCACAAAAACCCTCCCCCAAAAAAGACCTGTTGGAAAGAAATAGGAAACAGCTGAGAGATACACAGACAGGAACAACAATCTTGCCGGCTGACTTGGGATGGGCATCACTCTGCTGGCTGGTCTTTTTTAAGTCATGGGGCTTGACCTCTGGCCTGGATTGGAAATAAGAGTCTGGACTTTCCTGCTTGTACTAAGGGCAGAAAGAAGAGGAAGTTAAGAGATTGTAGAACACATTTCTTTTGTTCCCACTATTGACTCAGTGGTAGCCATTACTGGAATAATGCCATTGAAATTGGGACTTGGTAAGTCACAGAGCTTCAGTTGATTTTAGAATCAAATTGATTTTAATAATTAAATCCCTCAATGAAAAGAAATGTATTGGATTTAGTGATTTTCCCAAATAGGGAATACCAATGTAGTGGTTAAAAGAACAAAGTTTGGACTCTGGGCTTATTTATATTCAGTTTCATTTACTAGCTGTGGGATTTGACCAAGTTACGAAAACTGCTTTCTGATCAATATAATAGATATACTGTGGTACTGTGTGTAGTTCATACATTTCTGTTCTGATAAAAGAAGAAACACATGGAAATTCTTTGCCACAGTATCTGTCAAAGAGTAAGCACTTGGTAGATATTATCTGTGTTTATAATTATTTAAGAATCAGTTGTATTAATGCCTATAAGAAACAAGCATAAGAACTGTGCAGTGGATATCATGAAAATATACTTGGTGAATAGGTTCAATTTACTCTTTTATTCACCTCAGTTTCCAAGTTGGGGAACTTTTACTGGTAAAATAAAGGATGAGTTAGCTCAGATTAGCCTCTCAGAATTATTCATACTCCCAGCTGTGAAATCACCTCTGTCTTTACTTTGCCCTGACCCTGTTAAAAGTTTCAAATAGGATACATTTTTCTCAATTTTCCTGAATCCCATCTTTGCTTAAGCTAATGAATAAATGAAAAGGGAGGTAATAAGTTATTTTTATGTAAAAGCAAGTATTTCATAGTTATAAGTGCTCTGTAGATAATTTGTGATGCCATGATAATAAATTTAATATATAAATAAAACAATAATTATATTGATTTAGTAAAATCTACAGTGGAAGGTAAAATTACTTTGACTTGGAAGAGATGTGAGAAAGATATAATTAATGTAATAGAATCCTCATTATGAGCCGTAAAGTCAATATACTACGTTACATGGAAAAATAGAAGAGATTATTATGAAGAATGCTATTTTCTTTCCTAGCAACAGCCAATTACACTGAAATGAAACTATAGGCATGACATAAAAATTCCTTCTTGAATATAAATATTCTATGTTTTAATATCTGCAAAATGAAGTTTTCACAAATACTAATATTTTTAAAAAGAGTATCTTCTAAGTATTTTGGAAAAAAAATATCTGCCTAGTGTAGAATCTAGTCCCAAATCAACCAATTTTCATCTTATCCCTCTTAATAAATTACTCCGTAAGCTGAATAAATCACTGCAACCCTGGAAACCTTACCACACTATATAATAAACCCATACTTTCACAGAAAATATTCAATCAGCTAGAGGGCATTATTCATGCTTTAGTAATTTCATGGTGTGATCAGTTACTTTGTGATCATTTTTTAACATACCCTCTTCTCTCTCCTCATAAATGCAAATTTTCCAGAACATTTTTTGTTCCCCAGCCTCTGGTTCATGCCAATATCCCTATGTACAGAGGGGTTGAAAGCAGAAAGATCATGGTTTGAGGCCAGACTGGGAAAAACCACTTTTTAAGACTCTTTCTCTAAATAACCAGCAAAAAACAAGAATGGAGGCATGGCCCAAGATGTTGAACACAAGCCTACCAAGCGAAAAGCACTGAGTTCAAACCCCAGTACTCCAGAAAAACAAAACAAAACAGCAAGCAAACAAAACCCTTTTTATGTTAGTGGTCGATTGTTTCAAAATGTTTTAAATGTTTACAGAATCAATTGAAAATGTATTAATTTTTAAAAAGAATTCTTTCAGTGAATCAGGTTGCTTTATTATAAGCTTACCAATACCTGGCAAGTTTAAGATGGTAAGCTGCCAATGAGGTAGAAGTTAGAGGAAAATTTTCTCTTAAAAATACAAATATATGAAATATTGAATATTGAGAAGAATCTGTAATTATTAGAATGAACCTGAACTTTCCCAAATGATTTCATGAAATCCTAATTCCTGGAATTACTACTGCTATTCTGATTTGAGGAAAGGTTATATGCAAGTATGTCTAAAAGACTTTGTGAATTTTTTTATTTTTTTATTTATTTTTTTGCCAGTCCTGGGCCTTGGACTCAGGGCCTGAGCACTGTCCCTGGCTTCTTTTTGCTCAAGGCTAGCACTCTGCTACTTGAGCCACAGCGCCACTTCTGGCCATTTTCTATATGATGTGGTGCTGGGAATTGAACCCAGGGCTTCATGTATACGAGGAAAGCACTCTTGCCACTAGGCCATATCCCCAGCCCCGACTTTGTGAATTTTTGATGCAACCCTTTAATAGAGCCAGCCACACAAGTTCTCAGTGCGACAATATCTTATCATTATTCCAGAAAATACCAAAGGCTACATCTAACTTGTATATGCCATCTAATATCTGGAGTCATTAGGTAAGTGACAAGAATAAACTATGCATGAATATTTGATAGATCTATTTTTTAAAACAACAACAACTAGGATTCTAAGGCTAACTTGACTCCAGGATAGTGTTTTCAACAGAGACATTGTTGTTTCCCAAGAGACTCTTGATGATGTCTACAGACATTTTTGATGATATCCTCAAGGTAGGTTCGGTCCAGGCCAGTGGTATTTCAACGATCCACTTCATCATCTTCACCGTAGGAGTCACAAGCATCTATTCCCTAAGTGGCAGGTGTGAATTTCTCTTCTCCGCTCCCCACCCCCCCACAGCTACCCATCTTCTCATTTCAACCCCATATGGCCCAATTCTTTGTAATCCTCATTTGTCCTCTTGATGTACTTCTCTTTCTGTAATCCACTGTCCACCCACTTGTGTGCCGTTCATTTTTTTCCAAAGTAAGAAAATCCCTCTCTCTTCTGTATTGATAGCATTATTTTGCTCCTGCTTTTAAACCCAAAGTCCTATTTTTCTTAATTATACAAGAGTTTGAATTCAGGGCCTTGTGCTTGCTCATTGGGTGCCCTACTACTTGAGCAATGCCTCTAGCCCTGATTTTTGTTGGCTATTTTGGAAATAGAGTTGAGTGGATTTTCCCATTTAGCTGACCTCAAAATACGATCCTCTGGACTTCAGCCTCCTGAGTAGATAGGCTCATCGGTGTGAGATACCAGCACCCAGACAATAACTCATCCAATCTTGAGAACACACTCTCCACTAATACTGCTCTACAAACTTCAGTGCCGGAAGTGGAAGTCATCTCATTCACTTCTTCAGTCACAGCATGCTTGAGAGATGATTTAGCATCTCCTTTGTGCAGAACTCCTTGTGCTTTTTGATACTGCTGCCTTCTGTCTTAGAAATCCCCTGGAATCCCTAGATTCTCTCTTCACCATTGTCTGCCAGATTCTAGTCACTTAACTTTTACTTAGTGATATCCTCATGACCATCATTCCCAGTAAGTTCAAATAACACATTACCATTTCAAAGACTACTATGATAGCGTGTCCATTTAGAAACAGTAGAATATTGGAGCCACACAGCTGGTTCACTTGAGCATTGTGGGGTACCTTCTCCTTTGTAGAGAACTCTGGTAACAGAAAACTAATGTAAATGTAGTTAGAGTATGGCTCCCTGTTACCAGAGCTGAAAAAATGTGAGTCATACTTCACAGGGCTTGGGCTACTCAGCTTCCTATCACTACCACAGATGCCCAAGATTAAACAATTGATCAAGAGAAAAGGTACCTTTGAGCTCATCGTTTTGGAGGTTTCAGTCCACAATGGATTGGTCTCAGTGCATGTTGGTCTGTGGAATTGCAGCACATTGTGGCAAGAGCACAAAAGTAAACTGGTCAGCCAGAGAGAAAGAAATGTTCCTTCTAAAAAAAAATATTTTAATTGTTTGACAGTGTGTCATGCTAAATACTAAACTGTAAGGCAATGTCAAGGCAGCAATAAATGCCTTCGCAAATTTCATCTATTTCCCAAGACACTGATTTTCCTGTTATCGTGGATTTCATGTGTGCCAGGACAATCTGCTGTGACTATCCCATTATTAGATAAAGAGACATCAACTGGCAGCCAACAAACAAATTTGGAAGACTTCCAAAGACTGGAGGACGATAGACAGCTCCACACACTGGTCTCACCATTACTTTGGGCAAAAGAAAGAGGAAAAGATTGCACTGAATAAAGGATGATTGCCCTTCCTAAAATAGCAAAAAAATCTTGTTTTCTTTTAGGTAGGAATGGATAAAGGAAAACAAATGAAGACCAGGTATTGGAGTTAGGCTAACTAACTCTGATTCCTGTGTAATGCTTTAAAAAAAAAGAAGAAGAAAAACAAACCACCTTGTAATAATGAAACCAAGATGTGCATTCCATCCATGCAGATTATCTTATTCTGAGATCTCAATCTGGTCAACAATCAAACATTCTACTGTGGGTTATCTTATTCTGAGATCTCAATCTGGTCAACAGTCAAACTCTTTACCCTCAATCAAATAAATACAAGCACTTTCTGAAGAAATAAGCCTTTGACCCAGGAAGATCACAGACAATACTGAAGAGCTGTTTGACATCTGCACAGCTAAAGATTAGTCATCATGCCATAGATTAACCCTTATCCTACTCTCTCAGATAACAGCACTGTTGAAGTCATTTGTTGCACCATGTTGATAAAATTCTTGGTGTAGATCACCCCTCTCCACCCACAGATGGCCAAAACATTGCTCAGAACACTGGAATATGATTAATCCTGGACTTATTTTCCAGGCCTATAAATGGGCAAATGGGACAGTGTGTCCAATAGTGTACGTAGCTTCTCTGAACTTTTATGAGTGTGGCATATATATGTGTATATATATATATGTGTGTGTGTGTGTGTGTGTGTGTCTGTGTCTGTGTATGTATATATCACACTCAAAAAATCTGTCTAGATGGGCTGGGGATATAGCCTAGTGGCAAGAGTGCCTGCCTCGGATACACGAGGCCCTAGGTTCGATTCCCCAGCACCACATATACAGAAAACGGCCAGAAGCGGCGCTGTGGCTCAAGTGGCAGAGAGCTAGCCTTGAGCGGGAAGAAGCCAGGGACAGTGCTCAGGCCCTGAGTCCAAGGCCCAGGACTGGCCAAAAATCTGTCTAGATAGATGTAGCTATAGATACATAAATTATTTTTAGATTATTTCACCAGCTACAAAGGCTATTTATTTCACCAGCTACAAAGGGGAATTTCATTGTTCTCAAATCTATTCCTAGTTTTTATTTATTTTTATGGTTGCACATTTTCTATTCTTATTGGCATACATTAAGTTGTTCACAGTAAGGGATTTTTATCATGACATTTCCATATGTGCTATAATGTGTTATGACCATGTTCACCCATCAGTTGATCCTTCCATCCTTTTTTGCTTCTCCACCCACCTTCCTAATATCTCCCTTTGACTTTCATGGCCTTGGTAATTTTGTTTTGTTTCATTGCACTGTGTTTTCTTTCCTCCTGAGGGGGAAAAATGTGATATGTATTTTGGGAAATGGACTTATTTTCTATAACAGGGTGATTTTCAGTTCCCTCAATTTTTCAGCAAGGTTACAATTTCATTTGTCTTAATAGCTGATTAAAAGTCATATGTGTGTGATTTTACGTACATGTATATGTATGCATACATATATGTATACACATATATACATACAAATCACATTGTCTTTATCCATTTATCTATTTATGGACACCTAGGCTAGTAACATAATTGAGCTATTGAGAATAGAGCCATAATGCACATCCATAAATAGGTATCTCTATAATAAACTGACTTTGATTCTGAGTATATACCCACAAGTAGCATATGGGTGGATCCGATAGGAGTTCTACTTAAAAAAATTAACTTCAAAATTATACAAAGGGATTGCCATTCAGCAAAACAGTTTATGAATGCAATGTGTCTTCTTTTAACTTTCTGAGAAATCTCTATACTGTTTTCCATAATGGCTGTAGTCATTAAGATTCCCACCAACCGTGAAGAGTTCCTTTGACCCCACATCTTCACCAACATTTGTTGTTTTCATGGCGACGCCATTCTAACTGGGGCAAGATGGAATCTCGATGTGGTTTTTGCTTTACATTTTCCTGATGTCTCAGGATGATTATGTATGTCCAGCATCTTTTCATACAGTTATTGGTCATTTGTACTTCTTCATTTATTAATTGATTACTGGTTATTTTATGTCCAACTCTTTTATTTATACCTCCTGAATCATTTTATGTAACTATCATTTCATTTGCTTATCTTTCTTTTTTTTTTTTTTTACTTTTTATTGTTCAGAATCTAACTGAATTTCAGACATGCTATAGAAACTGAAATTGTGATTAGCTACCAGAAAACTTACATTTATATAGAGGAAACAAATTCAAAAATTAAAACCAAATCTCTTTTAGTTAGGAATGTGCTACATTTTGAGTGCTAGTGCAAAGCATTTCTTTATTGTCTTCCACAAGACATCCCTTAGGAATAATCAGCATTCCTCTGGGTCATCTTTTCCTACTCTTCTCTACCACCATTTTAGATTTGTGACAGGGAACAGATGTCAATTTGAATAAAATAAAAACACAACCACAATTAGGTGCCTGAAAAATATTCTCTCAATTAAAACCCTGCAGGATATATGTGGCTGGTAGTTGATGCTTTCAGGGGGAAAATATGCTTATTATTTTAATGAATTCCCAGATATATCTGAAGAAACTAGAAGAGGTTCATTTCTGGATTCCTGTTCCTGAAATAGGAAGGAAATATCTTTTGGAGAGACAATAGGCAATTCTATATGATTAAAGAATGAAATACAGATTCCCAAACATTTGGCTTTAATCAGGTTTATTTTGTTAAGATCACATACATTCATAAATCAAAACTAGGAGAACCCAGAACAATTTTTATTGAACTCTCTGTATAAATTAAAATAAATATTTTAGATATATTAGCACCTAATTGATATTTTTAAAATGTAAATTTTTAAATGTTATAAATAAATACGTATATGTGCATGAATACATGTGTACATACATGTATATGACCATGTGTGAATATATATAACTGCAAATTATATGTGATTATATATACATACATATGTGTATTTATGTATATATATGCATTCAGGAATATAAGTATACTATATATATACATACATATTCATATAGGTGCACACAACACATGTATGTACAGATACAGGCTTACCCTAGCATCCAAACCACACATCCAACATTATTATCTGCTATCTTGTTACATTATGTGTTTCCTACTAGTATTGTAATGACTGATTGCTACAAGGGAAATTTTCTTTCATCCTGAGTCATTCATCTTTGCCATGTGCTCTGGTTTTTTAGTAAGACCATATGAATTTGTAGTTTTCTCCCAGCCTCCTATTTTCCACTGATTTTTCTTTCTGTCAGTGGCATCCTGCCCTTTTTATACAAGGACTGGCAAAGAGGACAATGTACCATTATCCAGATGGCATTCCAGGCAGGTAATTTTGCATATTTAAATACAGAGGTCATTCATCTGTAACATGGGTGACTTCTGCAGTCAGATCATGAGGATGACGCCAGCTTATTTCAGGTCCTTGGTTCTGGAATTCAGAATTCTTTCAGAACAGAGAGGAGACTTTAGTATCCTTAGAAAATAATTTTGGTTAGGGCACCTTGTTCATAACAATGATAGTGAATAATCTCCACAATTCATCTCCATGATTTACTTGTAAACAAGGTATAGTGGTTTTATGTCAATCTTTTGCTTTTGTGAGGTGGTTATTTTCTCACCTCGTTCCTTTACAATTGTATCCTTGGTATTCATAAAAGCTACCAAATCGTGATGTCCATTTTCTGATACACCTGAAATCTGTGAATCATTTCTGACACTTCTATGCCTTCATATTAATGATTTTTTCTTCCTGTGAATTTAGATCAATAGTAATAAAAAGCAATCCTTCACTCTACATATTTTGTGTGTGTGTATGTGGCGCACAATTAACCTGTAAATTAGTTAGATCTGAGAAGACAAAGACCTGTCAGTATTTCCCATTGGTAATAAAATCAGTCCCTTTCATGTATCACAACAAACAAACCATGAATCTCAGGAAAACAATTATTTTAAGTTTCAAATGGGAATACAAAGATTATCTTCAGTATTTCAGTCAGTAGACTGTCAACATTAGAATGCTTTCTTTTTTATTATTGCCTTAAAAATGGTTTAGTAACAACTCTATATTCATGAAGGAAAAATGTATTGATTCAAATCTCGGTAAGACTGTAGTGTTACATTTTAAAATTGTTCTTAATAAAGTGAAAAATTAGAATAAGTATAAATGACATTTCTCTATTTACTTGTGTTATTATTTTCTTGTTTGAGAACAGGCAGATGAGCAAGGATTCCATGGGTCTGACACCATAAAACACAAACAAAACATTTGCTACTCATGGCCTGAAGGCTTTAATAAAGTCTTAGAGAATGTCCACTATATCCGAAGGATCTTTATTCTAGTTTGCCTATAGCCAACCTACAATCTGGTAGAAGTGTCATGACTTTCAACAAAACATAAATAGTTTAGCAAGAATCCATTAAGAAAAACTGATAGCCAATGGTTCCATCTTGATTAAAGGTTCAAATTGAGCATAATATGAAAGCTCTTTGACCTAGAAATCATGTCCCCATTTTAACTGGCTTTCTTCAGACTGGTATGTATGCCATAGCTTACAGTAGTCTTATGAAATATAAAATCTGATAGCACACATTGTGATTATCACTTGACTATTTCACACATTTTTCTCAATGTATTTTAGTTATTGGAGAATAAATTTTTAAACAAAAATATTCTTCTCAAACTGTCTATTTGTATGTCATTGTTTATCTACTAATTAATATCAGGTTAGACAAAAAGCCTTGCTTATTTCCATTCACTATATGGTACATTTAATCATAAAATGATAGCAAAAGATGATTTTAAAATAATTGTACTAAAATCAAAATTAGATGAGGCTTCTATTTATTTTGACTTAAAAATGTCTAATGCATAAAAAGATTAAACATCTGGAAATTATACTTGATATTTATGAAAAAAGATAGAGTATATTCAAATAGCTTTCGCTGCTGTAAAAAACAATCAACTGCTTTATTGAATGGCAACTCCATCATACAAGTACTTAAAAAAATTAATACCCTAGGGCTGGGAATATAGCTTAGTGGCAGAGTGCTTGCCTAGCTTGCATGAGGCCCTGGGTTCCATTCTTTGGTACCACATAATTTAAAAATGGAAAAAAATTAACATCTTAAAAAAAATCATACTCTGGAGAAATAGTCTAAAACCCTAAATTGTTGTATCTAATGAGGAAAAGAATCTTGGGTAGAAAAATTACTCGGCTTTTAGTACCCAAATATATGCAAATTAACAATGTACAAATCTTAGGTCAGTCCTAAATAACTCATATTCTCTTATGGAAATAAAGAACAAATGGGAGAAATGAACAATGACTGTCAACCACTTACTCTAAAGTAATGTATTTGATTGATTCTTTCATTAGATATGTATGTGAGTATGCTGTAACAAAAAGAAATAAAAAATAGAAGTGTTTTAAACCTCACAAAATTTCCTTGAGGGAATTTTATACTTGAAGTAATTAAGTACATTTTAAAGGTATGTATGAAGTCCCTAAACATATGGCCAAAGGTCTGATAGTGCTCCAACTATATGAAAGAGCAACAATTCAGAGCGTGTCCTTTGAGGAAAACAGCCCTAGTTGCTAAGCCTGGCTTGTTACTGTCAATCTGAATAAAATAACCTTAGGCAAGTTATTAACCTCTCCAAGCCTCAATTTTCCATTTAATATGTTTAGTATGAAATATTTATATTCTGTCTTCCAGAGTTACCCTAAGAATTCAATGAGCTAATAATAGTAAATATCAATCACAACCATTTAGCTTCTTCTGGTAGTTATCTAAGACATCAGGAATGCAAACTGCTTAGCAGAGTGTCACATATTCAATGTAAAAAATAAAACATTTTGAGTGTAATTTTTTTTTTTTTTTTGGCCAGTCCTGGGCCTTGGACTCAGGGCCTAAGCACTGTCCCTAGCTTCTTCCCGCTCAAGGCTAGCACTCTGCCACTTGAGCCACAGCGCCGCTTCTGGCCGTTTTCTGTATATGTGGTGCTGGGGAATCGAACCTAGGGCCTCATGTATCCAAGGCAGGCACTCTTGCCACTAGGCTATATCCCCAGCCCCTTGAGTGTAATTTTATATGCAGTAATAATATACAGTAGTATACACTATTTGCCTCAAATAATTGAAAACAAAGACCCAGACATTTTATACCAATACACACAGTAGCATTATTCAGACTAGCCAGAAAGTAGAAATAATTTGTGTCGATATATAAATATATTTTAAATGACAATGAAATTCTAATATATGCCACATAGTGAATGAACCTTGAAAACATGGCAACTTAATAAGCCCATTGCATATTCTGTTTGCATGGGGTACCTAAAATAGGTAAATCCAAAGATATAGAATATAAAATGGCAATGCCAAGCCTACAGGGTGATTGCTTAATCCAAAGATTCTGTGTAGGATGATTTTTTTTAAATTATGGAAAATAGAAAATGAATCAGTCTGGGAAATCTGACTTTCCATGTGAAATGGTCAACTACTTTCAAAGGAAAATACATAACATAAATGCTGTGATACATTAACCAAGGTGCTAATCACTAAAAAGCATTTCTGTGTACCATAGTACCATGTGCATATGAATACATACATCTATTATAAGCACCTAGGATATGATAGGTCTACTACATACATGGATAATATGCATAGCAGCTGAGATGGCTATGCATCTTTAAATTTTAAAGGATATTCCCCATGCATGAAGTTTCTACACAGATCTAACCAAACTCAATCATTTGATAAGCAAATTATTTCTAAGAAATTGCTGCCAAAATGGCTATATGGAAAGAATGCAGAAATGACTCTATGGTGTGTTCATTCATCAAGAGGAATCTAGCATCTCTGAACCAGAACTTACTCTTCAAGGTACCTTTGTGTCTCAGCAAAGAACCTTTGTGTTGCAAGCGTCAGCATATTTTCTTTGGCACCATAGCAGTGAGCCGCTTTCCACTGACAACTGGACCACCATTTGTGTTCTAACGCCTTGCTCTACTTCAAATCAATTTGCTACGTTTGATTTTTTTTCTCAGCTTTGGTGAATTAATAATGCTTTTATAATTGCATTTGTGATATCATAATGGGTTGGAGAAATTCAGATAAAGGAAAACTATGCTATCTAAGGATGCAGTAAAATGATATGTTGGTAATGAGAATAGGGTTTTGCTTGTCTCATTTTTGTCCCCTGCTGCAGTCTCGCGTCCAGTCCCTTTGAGCTACACAGGCAACTTCTGCTTCCCACTAATTGCAGTTGCTCACATCAAAAGGAAAGGAACAGACCTCCTTTCTGCCATGGGTTTTCTAATCCTTCTTTTATACTGTATAATGAGATCTGATTCTACTTTCGTAAGGTAGGCACTGGAGGTTTCTTATTCCAATATTTACCTAGTTTTCAGTTTTCATTCACTGAAACTTCTGGAAATGCTCAGATACTTGTATCAAAACAATTGCATACTGTTTTTCAGGATACTGTTCTTGATCCTGACATCTGCTCATTATTACAATTTGCCTAATTAGAAACCCGATCCAGAATTCGAGATCTACAAAGGAATTTATTAAGTAGCATAAAGATTTTCAGAAATTAGTTGAAGATCTATAGCCTTGTGGATGTAACCTTTTCTTCTTTGAAATGCACTAATTAATTTTAAATAAACAGTATTATAGGTCGTGGGCAGAGAGGACGGAATCCAAAGTAGTTTAGGTTCTGTCCTAGAACCCACTGAAAAGCCTCAGGTTCTTGTACACAGATGTAATATTCGTACTCTATAAAACCTACCAAAACCAGCAAGAAGTTCCATACAGAAAACAGGCGGAGAGCTCCCTACCCTGCATCCTTCCCCTCCCAGTCCTTCATCCTGTTTCCTATCAGAGGTAGTAAAGCCATCATTCGTTTTACTGAACAGGCTAGAAACCTCACCATCCTCTCCTCTCATTTTCTCCTCTATTCTTTGTTCCGCCTCAGTCACACACTCTGGGTAGTTTCCTCTTCTCCAGCGCTCTTGACTTCAGCAAGAGGTCGTTCCGTCTCCTTCTGCTTCGTTTCGGGACTACTGTGACCTCTGCATCTGCTCCGTCCTTTGTTTGCTCTTCTGTGACATCAACTGGGGAATCTCGCCAAAACTACAAACATCATCATACTTCATTCTTGGTTAAGATGTTCCAGTGGCTTCTTGTTTATCTGAAGTTAGAATTCCTTCTCCCAAGCGTCTAGCCTCAACTTCTGCACCATGTTGCTCCCTGCGGCCCTGTGTGGGCCTTCTTATTACTTCGTGTCCTTCTCGGGTCCCGCCAGGGGCCTCTGCATGCTCTCTCCTCTGTTATCTGAACCCCAAAGCTTAGTACTCCTGTGCACCAGCCCCCTTTACTCACTTAGAAAATATATTCATCGTCCATACTTGCAACTTAAATCTTCCTCAGTATTCCTGATTTCTCACCGAGGTGCTACATATTCTCTTCACACTCTTCTTGCATTTCCTCTCAGAAGTGACCTTCCTTCACTTCTTGTAATAGACATTGCGTTCACGGGATGGCAAAAATGATTGTGGGCACTGGGAAGCAACAGTCAATTTGAAAAGAGAGCTCCCTGTTCTTAGGAGCTTCTGTGCTTGCGGGATACAAGCAAGGTCAAGAGTAAGCAAGTCAATGAACCAGAGTGCTAGGAGGAAGCTAAAAGAGAGCTGTAGAGTAGAGCCTACAGAGGGACTCCTCTAGGTGGGTGCCCACTTTGTGAATGGAGTTGGACAGGGCTGTTCTAGGGAGATTTCTTGCTGAGACTTAAATGAGAAGTCATTTATATTTCCATCAGCTTTTCCTTCTCAAGTATAAGCACTAGCATAACAGTATGGCATTTTCTCTGAATTTCTGTCTTTTAGAAAGTCCTCTAGATATAATTTTGAGTTAATAAGTGAAGGAAAACATCACAAATTTTAGCTGACTCATATCTAAACTCAATTCTTGGCTGTCAGCTTTGACTTGTTCAAATGATTGAAAGTACCAAACTTCAATTGTTTAATTAGGTTCTTAGTGTATGGTCACTTTATCAGTTTATGACTTAAACTATCATATATCCAAAGGCATATGTGCTTAATTTGATGTTTCTTGTGTCTGAATCAATGAAGATAATATTTTCAAGTTTAATAAAAACATAAGTTGCTTAGTTTGCTCATTCCTTAATTAAAATAATGATGCTTCGTGTCACACAATAACTTAAAACATGGATGAGGCATTAGTCGATTCAAGAGGTTAATTTAGTTTCTGGATGTTAACAACCCAAAACTTCATTTTAACCACGTTAGATTTTTAAAAGTACTAGACAAATTCACAACATTATCATTCAATGGCCATCTTGGAAATGATTTTGCTATGAAGAAAAAGAAGATACAGGTATCATGGGCATCTATCTTATCAGGATTTACAGCAGAACTTTGAGTCATCCATGCCATACATTTCTAACTATTTCCTGAGAATATTATACATGACTAATATTTTCATATCATATACAGGACATCTATTGAAGTAAACTTTACTAGATCCTCAATAAGCAACTCACAAGACAGGTATTTCCAGTTGCAAGGAAGACAAACACTGGCAATGCTAACAAGCAGGTGAGACTAAGCTCTTAGGTTACAAGCCATATCCTTTTACCAACAGCAAGCAGTGCCTGGCTTTCTGAGCAGGTGTTGGTGCAGAAAGTTCCAACTCAACTCCAGAGAGGCCAAGAAACTATAGTGTATCCTCACTACCTCCGGTGCAAGCACTGACACCACGGTCAGTTGGTAATGGAAGAATTTTTTTTTTTACCTTCACATTTTCTTATTCTTTTACAATTCACTGCCTGAGCCTGTCTGAAACTTTGCATTTATTTAATCCTCCCAGCAGAGAACAATCGCTGTGCGCTTTCCCACTGACATACTTTTATTTGCTGAAGGTTCTTTCTTCTGCAGGTTGAGAGAATAATAATTTTAAAGAGACAGGGTAGAAACTTCTCTAAATCACTCCCTTATTCCACAGAAAGCGATATAACCTGCTTCACAAGTGGTTTGAAAAATATTTCCAGCAAATGTACTACACCTTCAAAAATAAATAAACAAGAAAGACAATCAAGAAAAGAGCTCACCTTGTATTTTCACCGATCAAGGTGTCCACTCAAGTGGTATCTGACGAAAAGTAGCTGAAGTTGCATGACATGAATGATATACCACATATATTATATTCTCTCTCTATCTAAGGAGGAAGTGGCTGGAAGACAAGTAAAAATTTTTAGCTGACCTGATTTTCTCAGTAAGATCCTTGCTCTAGGAGCTGTGCATTCAACAAATAAAGACAAAGTTAATTTAATAAATAGCCATCACACATACACATTTCCATACTGAATGCTTATATTACTGAAAAATAGGTGGACATTCTCCTTGTGAATAAATTGCATTGGTAGATAAAAATAGGGCTAACATGGTTCTAATTTATTCTCCAATGTTCTGGGGGTTTGATCATTCTATGATAACCTAACATACCCCAGGAAAGGTACCTATAATGTCCTGGATTTAATTACCACATACTAATTGGCTACTGTGTTTTCATCAGTGAGCTAGGACCAGTGGTAGGTATGGAAGGTCCCATTTATGGGGGGAAGTGGATACAGTAGTAGTTATAGCACTTCCCACTCTGGTTCAGACATAGCACAGATACAGTGTCTTTACATGATCTGTTACACTGTGCAAACTTCACCCCTAACACTCTTAACCTCTCTTCCCTGAGTTAATGGATGTCAATCCAGGAAGAGAAAGTCTCTCTTCCCCTTCACTGTAATTTGAACTCAAGGCCTGAGTGCTGTCCCTAAGCTGCCATTTTTTTTCCTCAAAGCTAACACTCTACCGCTTGGGCCACATTCCACTTTTAGCTTTTTGGTGGTTAATTGGAATTAAGAGTCTCCCCAACTTCCTTGTCCAGGGCTTTGAACCACAGATCTCAGTCTCCTAAGTACCTAGGAGTATGAGCTGGCAGAAATACATTTTTAATAAACTACAGTATGTGCAGCTTTGGTGGTGGAATTTAGCTTTTTTCTCAACTAACACCTTAAAAGTTTTCTGTGTTACAAACTGCCTGTGTGGATGCAGGTTCCCCTATTTTTTTTTTATCCTGCATTATTTTCAAGACAGGTGTGTGTGTGTGTGTGTGTGTGTGTCTGTGTGTGTGTGTGTGTGTGTGTACTAATGGTCTCAAACTTCCAACTAAAGTAGGTTCTCTCTATTGCTTTGCCAGTGTCACAGAATGAATACCAGAAAAGCCACCTGCTCATTTCTGGGGCCTCTGGTTAAGCCTGCTTTACTACTTCCATGGCCTCACAGTTAGCTGCTGTTAATAAATAGCAAAGATGAGTATGATTCGTTCTTACTTTAGTCTTTCATTCCTTGTGATTAGAAATTTCTCTTCACATCTCTGTGATTGAAGAGGACTAGCTGTATTTTTGCAACATGAGACAGTTTTATCTCTAAATTTAATTTGGAGCCAAGTTTGGGATATTTATTTTTTATGATTTTTTTTCTTTATTGTCAAAGTGTGGTACAAAGGGGTTACAGATTCATATGGAAGGCAGTGAGTACATTTCTTGTTCTACTTGTTACCTCCTCCCTCATTTTTCCCCCACCTCCTCCCTCCCCTTCCCCCTCTCCCCAAGAGTTGTGCAGTTGGTTTACACCAATGGTTTTGTAAGTGTTGCTTTTGGTTTGTCTTTTTGTTCTTTATCTCTTTATTTTGGGATTCCCTCTCCCTTCCCTAGTTCTATTACCTGTATAAACAGTATCCAGGGTACTCAGATGTGATAGAGTGGTAGTGGGGGTACAACTACAGGAAGGAAGTACAGGAGAAACAAAACTAAACAAACCAATCAAACAAACAAACAGACAAGGAAAAAAAGAAAAAAAAGTAAGAGTTCACATGGCATGTTGAAAATGATTACAACAGTGGTATAACTCTTGTTTTCGTAACGTGAAGTTCATTTCACTTGGTATCATCTTATGTGGTCATATGAGTGTAGCTATTGGGGTATTTTGATCTTCTACCATGACTAGCCTATTCACGTACTAGCTATTCCCTATGAGGGACACCATAGGGTTTATGTTTCTTTGGGTCTGGGTCACTTCACTTAGTATGATTTTTTTTCCAAGTCCTTCCATTTCCTTACGAATGGGGCAGTGTTGTTCCTTCTGATGGAGGCATAGAATTCCATTGTGTTTATGTGCCACATTTTCCTGATCCACTCATCTACTGAGTGGAATCTCAGTAGGTTCTATGTTTTAGCAATGATAAGTTGTGCTGCAATGAACATAGTTGTGCTGGTAGCTTTAGTGTGGTCTTTTATGGTAGATGCTCAAAAGTGGGGCTGCTGGATCATAGGAGATATTTAGGCCCAGCCACTTCTATGATGAGAATTTTGAGACAGGAACTTCAGTTCTGCTTTTTTTTTTTTTTTTTTTTTTGGCCGTCCTGGGGCTTGGACTCAGGGCCTGAGCACTGTCCCTGGCTTCTTCTTGCTCAAGGCTAGCACTCTGCCACTTGAGCCACAGCGCCACTTCTGGCCATTTTCTGTATATGTGGTGCTGGGAAATCGAACCTAGGGCCTCATGTACACGAGGCAAGCACTCTAGCCACTAGGCCATATCCCCAGCCCCATCAGTTCTGCTTTTATTTTCTCCTTTCTTCCCTTGGTTCATCAACATGGAAACACCTACATTTCTTTGCCTGATAGGCCATTTGAAGCAGGTAGAGGAATTGTGAAGTTTACTTTATCTTCTCTGAAAGCTTAAGTCCTTACTGGAATTCTGGAACATAATGATAGGAAATGAAAAGATTTTGTGCAAATTGAAAAGAGATTTTTCCAGAGCTTAAATAAAGGCAGCTGAGAGGCAAAGGCCATAAATCCTGGGGATAGAGAGGCTGAGTCTTGTTTCCTGTGCCCTGGGAGAAATGAACGATTCCCAGAGAGGCCTGAGGGCCAAGGTTGTTAGCAGTAGAAGCAAAGGCAGCCTTGCATTCTGCTCTGGGGACAACATCAAGGTGCAGCATGTACATTGTCCTTTTCCTCAGCCTATGACCAATGCTATCATCTGCCTTGTAGGCTCCCCACTTTCTCCCAGCCTTTGTAAGCCCCTCCTGCCAATCCTCCCCTCCCCTAAGTTCCGAGAGCCTCCTCTTTCACCTCAGCTCCTCTGGCATGTTGGATGCATGGATCACCTCCTCAGTTTTGTGCATGCCACATGTTCAGTACACAAACCTGCTGTGCTCTAGCCTGCTCTCCAGTGCCTGAGTATTTACCGTTATATCCGTCAGCTTATTAACTTATATCCGTCAGCTTATTAACTTAGCTTATGTAAAACATTAAGCACAAGGCCTGAAATTCTTTTCCTGTTGCAGTGCTAGACCCACCATTTGTAGGAATGATATATGAAGAAAGACGACCAGAGTGGTAGAAAAATGAGGGAGGGGTAACAAGTTTGACAAGAAATGTACTCACTATCTTAACTATGTAACTGTAACCCCTCTCTACATCACCTTGACAGTAAAATTAAATTAAAAAAAAATTACAACAGGGGCTGGGGATATAGCCTAGTGGCAAGAGTGCCTGCCTCGGATACACCAGGCCCTAGGTTCGATTCCCCAGCACCACATATACAGAAAACGGCCAGAAGCGGCGCTGTGGCTCAAGTGGCAGAGTGCTAGCCTTGAGAGGGAAGAAGCCAGGGACGGTGCTCGGGCCCTGAGTCCAAGGCCCAGGACTGGCCAAAAAAAAAAAAAAAAAAATGACAACAGATGTCTAAGAAGAATCGTGTTTGTTTTACTTCCTAAATCAGTCTCCACATACCCATAAAATAGCATTTTATGGCTCAAATACAATTAATTGTATTAATGCTTCATACATAAAAACAAGATAAAATATAATGCAAGGAGACAATGCTATGGAATCACTTTTATACCATATAAAATACAATATGGAAATAAAGTGTTATAGATGCATTCAACTAGAGGCCTAGAGCATAGGGTATTTTAGGGTACCGAATAAACTCTGTATGCTAGTGTAAGGGACTTAGGGGTCATTAGGCATTTGTCAAATTCCATAAAACTACGTGGCAGAGTTTGTCCAATGTGAGCAAACTATAGACTTAGTTAAATAATAGAATGTTATGATAATGGAATAATAGAATGTTACACAAAATGTTAATAATAGACAAACACCCATTGTGTATATATGATTGCATATGCGTGTGAGTGTGTGAGCATACAGATGCACATGTGTTTACACATGTATATGTAGGCATGCATGCATGTGCAAGTACAAATGTGTGTGTGTGTAAGGGAGGAGGAAAGGTGAATCTGGGCAGCTTTATATTTTTTAATGTATAACTGCTCTATAATAACTTTTATAAAATCATTAAACAGAGTACTGTGGAACTAGTTTTATCTAGATACTTGGGGTTGGATGAATACATAAAATCCTTCGTCGATTATTTTTAGGGTAGCAAAAGGTGGAATGTCCATGTACAAGAGTCCTTTGCTCTCTCTACTAAAGTGGATATTTTATGACAACAATAAGCTACTAGCAGTGTTCGCTCATGGCTAGCCAGATGTGTACCACAGACAAGATCATCATATCTTCTTGCTACTTCAGAATCATGCCTATTACCTGCTAATTGCCATGTATTGATTTACTTAAGCAGCCGTGGTGGCTGTATGAGAAAGATAACACTAGGCTCTAGGGGGCCTGGAAATTCTTTACACTACTGGTGACCTTGACTGAAAGGGTAATTAATCTGAACCTCTGGGTGGCATTAAAAGACTTAGACTTTTCATTCTTGGTGAAAAGCCTTGTCTTCAGTGGAGTGAGCACACAGTTCTGTTTACTGAGAAAACATCTCATATTAACTTAGGTCCTTCACTGTTATGATCAGCTGCCAGGATCGCATTATTTTCTATATCCAAGGGAGACAAAAAGAAAAAAAAATAGGACCTTGCATATGGTGAAGGTTTTGTGGTGTTTGGAGATTTTTTTGTTGGTGGGGAGCTCTCTGCTCAGCTACTGAGTAGGCTTGTGAAAACAACCAGGCTACTTTATTTTCCTATGTAGGTTTTATGTACCCAAATAAATAATAAAGGCTGTGATTGTGAGAATAAAATGAAATTTAAAAAATATATTTGAAAGATGTAATTCAGGAATGCTTTTCTTTTCTGTATAACAGCTCTGAAATGTAACATTTAATTGGGATTTAAAATGTATCTAAATTACTTTGTAAACTTCCTGTGCACGAGTATGCACTGCTTCTGGGGTTTAATCTCAGGGCCTGGGTGCCGCCCCTTACCTAGTTCTCTCAAGGCTGGTACTCTAGCACTTGAGGTGCAGCTCTGCTTCTGGCTTTTTGATATTTAATTGGAGACCAGAACCTCACTGACTTTCTTACCTGGCTGACTTTCAAGCACAGTCCTCAGATCTCAGCCTTCTGAGTAGCTAGGATTTCCAGGTGTGAGCCACTGACACCTGCCTGTCTCTCTTTTTAATATCAGATATTGCGTGGCTTCTTGAATTAGACACAAAGAGTCAGATGTGGTGTCACAATCATGAAAACAAAACAGGGAAGGGTGGACAACTCAAAAACCACATCTGCATTTTCTATCAAGTTAGAACTGCTGCAAAGTACAGGTGCTCTTCAGTGTATTGTAGTAACTACATTCTGATGCCACGTAGAAAAAGTGCAAAACCCTTTTTGCTTTTGATAGTTACTTCCTGTGTCTCTTTGGTTTTTACCAATAACTTGCTATAAGATATATATATATATATCTTTTATTTTTAAATATAGAATTACTTATGCAATTAATTCAAACAGGCCTTCCGAGGAAAGAAAGTGTAGGGAAAGGATGAGGTATTCACTAGCAAGGAATTTCCTGACTTCCATGTTCTCTCAGCCCTAGAACTCTGTTTTACTCAAAGTCAGACACATTTTGAATCACTTCCTTTTTTCCTCAGCAAGCCGCCAGGGTAGTTGACTCCATGGCTTTAATTCTGAAATAAAAGACTTTCCTGCCTCTTGCATATTTTGCTTGGTAGAACTGATACTTCTGCTTTCTTGTTTTGTTTTGTTTTGCTCTTAAGTGCTATCCTTCTTTCTATGTCTCTTTTTATTTTATTTCTCTCCAGGGTTTCACAAGGAAGCATTCTTGCATGTATATCTGTGTATATAATTTTTCACTCTAATGAGAGTAAATAGAACCCAGTGGGAAATCAGAGCTAATTTACTGTGGAAAAGCTCAACACATCCTGCACCTGTAAGAACACTCTAGCAGTTATGTTGTATTGCTGACTGAATGGCAAGCAACAGGAGAGACAGGGAGTGGACTGTAGGCTACCACCCATCACCGTGTGGTTTTACAATTAAGCACAAGACAAAGGTTAACAGGGTAGAACTAAGGCTACTATCATATAATATGTTTTATTTTCTCTGATCCCCATACTCTGAGGCACTAAGTCGCCAAATACTGGGATCTCAGGGGACTTCAGTTTTGTGATTTGTTTCAAGGGTAGCACGAAATCTATATGATGAAGTTTCAGTTCAAATTCTACATGAATCAAGAAACAAGAGGATGGGCAATTTTTAGCTCCCTGTATTCATCTACCTGGAATGCACTGGGACATCACATGCACACACACACACACACACGCACACACACACACACGATATCATTTTCTTAAAAAGACCTCCTGGTAATGATCCAGATGGTTATCTACCCTTTTAATAAGGACTCATAATTCTCTGTCATTTCTCTTCCATTGCACATATTGGAATACTCGTAAGTTTTACGCACCCTGCTAAAACTCAAGCTGTTCGGTTGAAACTATAAAACCGTGTTCATTCAAGAGACCAGAATTTATCCACAGATGGAGAGAAGAGCTGATAAATGAAGCCTCCGGGAGAAGCTGCTCCAGGAGAGTTATGGAGAACACTGGCCAAGGCACCTGTCTCCCTGGAGGCACTAGCAGAAAGTGATTGGGTTTCAAATAATTTCTTAAAGTCCTGGGCCCACCTCTCCTTTAGCCTTCATTAGACTACTAATGATAGCAGTTCACTATGAAGGATGGCACTATGATTGGATTTGATTGGCTTATTCTGGACTACAGGTAGATAAGTGGTGATAGGAAGAGAGGACTGTCAAACAAAAGCAATTCCAGACCTAATTTTATACTCCATGAGGAGTGTGTGTGTGTGTGTGTGTGTGTGTGTGTGTGTGTACCCTTATGAATGTCTTCAGGAGAAGAGCAAATAACCATTGCATAAGTCATGTTGGATAAAAATTTCTGTCATGAATTAAGGCCATCATTATTGAGGAACCAAGAATATCATTTCCCCTAAGCACATCAGAAACAAATTTGATTCCTTTTCTTTCCTTTGAAAGAGAAGAGTCCACATTTAACAAGGTTTCATTTTTGTATACATTCTTTCTTCTACTTACTTCCTCAAATTCACATTTTTAATGTGTTTAAAGCAACCCCTTGTCATCTCACTTAGAGTGCACTTCTCACTACATTTTCCTGATAATGGGGAATTGGTATCTTGGAAAAGGATGAGAGAAGCATAAAAAATATAATCACCAGAAAGTAGAAAACAATGTACTAGAGTTGGGACTCAAACTGTAGAGTACTTGCCCTGCAAAGTGAAAGGCCCTGAATTCATACACCAATAATACACACACACACACACACACACACACACACACGAGTTCTTACTGGGAGGCATCCAAGATCCTTTATGCTGGCCCCGAGATCCTACAATGAAGTACAATAGCGCTTAACAGGATAAGAACCCTGTGAAAACAAGAAATATTGTCTTAAATGTAGACTGTGCAGAACATCACCACATAAACAATTGTTACTTGATAAATATTAGTTTAATAATGGGCTAAGTTAATAAATGAACAAATTTACCCTCAGGGTGTTTTTTTAGATGAAATTGAGTTTTGCTCTACACATATATTCATATGCCATAAAACGAGGGAGGAAAACTCTTAGCAGAACGTCTGAAAGCTGCCATTCCTTCAGTTATTTCCCACTCGGTGCAAATGATATTCTGTCAAATGAATCAAATAAAATGCGTGGGAAGGTGAATTTGCTGATTAAAGTTACATTGGGGAGTTCTAGAGTACTCCATAGCATTCATAGTTCACAGGACTTTGTGGTTTACACAACACATATTGGTTGTAATGTTAGGAAAAAAAGATTTATAACCTCACATTTCCCAGACCTTCTCAGTTGTAGTAGAAGTAGAAGTAAAAAACTGAAACCCAGATTTTGTATTTCTCATCCAAAGGTCTTTGCTTCCCTTAGGAATGAGACAGCATCTGATTTAAAGGGATTGGTGAAGCATAAGTCTTATTGTCTCAGTGTTCTTGATAGAGAAAATTGAAAACAAGCTTTTTTTGTTTTGTTTTTGTTTTGTTGGTCCTGGGGTTTGAACTCAAGGTCTAAGCACTGTCCCTGAGCTTCATTTTACTCAATGCTAGCACTCTGCCACTTCAGCCACAGGGCCACTTCTGGCTTTTTCTGAGTAGTTTTTTGGAGATAAGGGTTTCACAGATTTCCTGTCCATGCTGGCCTCAAACTGCAATCCTCAGATCTCAGCTTCTTGAATAGCCAGGATTAGAGGCATGAGCCACCAGAGCCTACCTAATGCTTCTTGTTTAATTAAGGTTAAGTTTTTTAAAATTATTTTTATTAAGATTAAGTTTACAAGCACTTGTCAATATTTAGGCTGGGGATGGTTTGAATGATGATGGTATATGATTTTCTTTTAGTAACTCTGTAAGGAAAAGAAAACCCATGTCAATTGTGAAACAAAGAGTAAATCTAGGATTCCCATTACTAAGACAACATCACTTTCTGGGAAGAATGACTAATTCTTTTTTTCTCTTGCAAATTTTATCTCTGTGTGCCTGTGAACCCCAGCAGCTCCTGAAATGCAGCTTTTTTTTAAGTTCTCTCTCACATCCTCTAATTCATGCATAACAGTAAACATTAACTGTCATAGATCTGTTATAGTAAAATGAATGTGGATATTGCCTTCCTAGAGTCAAGTAGATTAGTTCTTGCTTGTAAAGTTACTTTTAAAAAACATTTAGAGGGCTGGGAATATGGCCTAGTGGTAGAGTCCTTGCCTCGCATACATAAAGCCCTACGTTCAATTCCTCAGCACCACAGAAAAGGCCAGAAGTGGTGCTGTGGCTCAAAAGGTAGAGTGCTAGCCTTGATCAAAAAGAAGCCAGGGACAGTGCTCAGGCGCTGAGTCCAAGCCCCAGGACTGGCAAAATAAATAAATAGCATAAAAAAATTAGAAAGAAAACAGTTCTATTCAGCTCACAAGATACTTCCATTTTGCTCAGTATTTTTCCCATCTTCATGGGTCTCCTCCCATGGCTGCGTCTCTGATTGTTGACAGCAGGTGACATAAACACCTTAGGGACCTCAGTCCTATCCATCTCAGAGGGGGCTTGATCCATCACCTGACTTTAAAAAAAAATGTAGTTGCTCAACTGTACTGAAAGAGTTCCTAACAGATGGGAAACAGAACAAAAGGCTAATAGAAGAGTTACAGATTTCTTGCAGTTTATTTCTGCCAAGGAAGAGAAAATCCTATTCGTTATCCTTTAAAACTTGAAAGTATTCGCTACTTCTTTCCTGATCCTTCAGAAACAGAGGCAGGTAAAGGAGTAAGACGCCCTCCGTTCAAATCATATAGAATTCTAGTATTAATAAACACGTGTAAATCCCTTCAGATGAAAAGGCTTCTCACTCTATTCAGGGAAGGTCTTGGCAGGTGAAGGCATGGAGCAATTACATGGAAGAGACTTTTGAGTGACTCATTTGCCAGAAGACTGCATTTGAAAAGCTGTGAGTAGACACATGGATTTAAATGGTCCACATGCATAATTCTTACTAACTGCAAAGTATGATGAATGGCATACTAGTTTATCTTGAATCTTCAATGAGATTCAAGTGGAAATATTTAAAGAGGTATCTTTCTTTTTTAAATACACTGGGCCCTGACCAAAAAAATAAATAAAATTGCTGAAGATGAAAATGCTAAAGCAATGGATTTTAGAGAGTTTGCATTTCATAAACTCAGGCATTCCGCTGTTCCATTAGGATGGTCTCACACATCCTGGCCTTGTGATTCACACCTTGCTACATGTGAAGATAGACAGAGGTTGCAGATGTGTAGCTGTATTTCCTCAAACATTTAATGGGTTCTTTATAAGACAAAAGAATATTTTCCTTCATACACGAGAAGAATATTCTATGGAGACCAAACTTGTACAATCTTGGTAATACAAGACATGGTACTAAATAACCAAGGCATTATAAGTGTGTCCTAGCTTTGAAAACTCTTTTTAAAAAAATACATTATTTTTGTGCTATTGCTACTTTTCTCTTAATTCCACTCGAGCAAACCATAATTTACTATATTTCAATAATTTATCAGTTTTCAAGTTTCTTAAGATTCATAGAAATAGAAATAATTTTGTGAATATCAATTCTTTCAATGACTCCCAATAAAATTATAAAATATCTTTTACTTTGATAGATTGATTTTCATAGCCCTCACTGATAAAAAAATATACAGCTCAACTTTTAAGGAACATTTGAATATTATTGATGTGTTCCTCATAATTTTTCCATATAATTGAAGACTATATGTACACATGTATGTATATATACATATAAAATATATATGCTTATACATATGCATGTGTATATAGGTTCATGCACATATTTAATATATACATGTGTATATAGTATACATATATATACTTTTACTGCTTTATTTTTACTAATTACATTCTTGTACATAAATCAGACTATGCAAAATTGGAGTGGGCTTAAATGTCTTATACATGTTGAACTAGGTTGTTAATGCTCTACCATAAACTCAAAACTCAACAGTAACTTAACGGATGTTTATTTTTCTTTCCAGATAAATGAAGAATTGTTTGGGAATTATTCAGGAGTCCTCAGCTGAGTGGGAACAGGAGGTACCTTGTGTGAGTGTTCTGTTATCATATCAGAAAGAAAAGAAGCAACAGAGAGCCTTTTATGCTCTGGCACAGAAGTAGTGCCCTTTGTTTCCATTCACATTCCTTCCCCATAATGCATTTCCCCCACCTGTGAGGGCCACCTGCAACCCAGGAAGTGGAGAGCAGGAAGTAGCTAACTCAAATGATGACCTCATTAAAGCTCTGTACAATCACCACCTTATAGACACAATATTCCATATCCTTCTCTGAGACCTTCTTTCCTTAGAATGTTTAATCTATAGATTCTGGAGGAACTAAGGATTTGATAAAGAAATTTGGCATCGTAAATAATCACACACACACACACACACACACACACACACAGACACACAATGACACACACATATCCAGGATGATAGAGGATTAAAACATTTTAGTGCATTAAGGGCAACTTTATTTTAGTGAAAAACTATTAATAACAGCAGACCTTCAGAAATCCAGAGAATGAATCCTTGTTCTGTACTTTCCAGAGTCTTGGGATTTAGTGAGCTTCGCACAGAGAGAAATATTTGTAAGCAAGTGAATCTGCTGTTCACACTTCCAGTTAACAACAAGGAATTGGTTCTGTATGATGAACCATGAAGAATAGGTGTGTTCACTTGTCATTATGTAGAAGGATGGACCAGGACCATGCTATGAGCATAAGGTACAGAAGGAACTGTGCAAGCGACAGTCAACCCAAGTACTAACAACACAAGGTAACAATACAAGAAGATAAAATGGAGCAAAGTTATTACTTTCATTTCCCTATTATTGTTCTAGCTATTGTCTCACCAGATGGCTTTTGTAAAGTATTTCTAGTTTAAAATAAACTCTTGCTCTTGCCTTTTATTATTTTCTCTACAAGTGTTATTCATTTGATGCTATGTTTTATTTGCCCAAAGAGACAAACATAAAACCACAATTTGTTCCACACATTGTAAGTTCCCTTTTAAAGTATTGTAATTTCTCAATGCCAGCATAAAGCGAAACAAGCCAAATAAAGATAACATTTGCTGAAAATTGTCTGAGACAAGGAGGGGCTATTTTTTTCTCCCAGGAATGTAAAACAGAAAAATCTCCTTATTCCCATGAAAGTAGTGGCAGAAGATTGGTACTCACATCTCAGGAATCTCAGTCTTTCAAACATAACATAGGATAACATAAGAGTTCTACAGAATGTCTCAAAACATTAGTGAAATGGAAGGAAAAGATTTAACCAAACATTTATAATGACATATTACATGTACAGAACTATCCATCTGTCTGAGTAGATGTAATAATTACAACAAAAATACAGGACAAAGACACAGAACCTATAACAAGGGGATGCTTCTCTGTTCCTACTTGTCAAATTTGTAAGTGTCTGTGTGTGAATCAGTTTGCTGTCTCTATGCCAGAACATTGAGACAAACAAGTTAAAAGTAGTAAAGCTTAATTTTACAGCACAGTTTTGGAGGTTTCGCCTTTGGTTGCTTTTCCTAATGGCTTTTGGCCATTGGACAGGACACCATGTCATGTCCCAGAGCACATATTGGCTCAAAGCTGGTCATCTCATGGTGGGAAGGAAGCAGAGAGTGAGAAAGCAATGTCTTAAATTTCCCTGTAAGGATACAACTCCAAGGACTGAACTCCCTTTCTCTAGATTCCACCTCCCTTGTGACAATGTCATGAGTTAGTAACCAAACCATTAGTCTGTAGATTGTCCAAGGACCTAAGGATCTAGACTGTAACTTGGTGCTGTGGTGCACACCCATGATTTCAACTGTAGGAAGGAGGAAGGCAGGAGGAACATGAGTTTGAGGCAGCCTGGGTTACAAAGTGAATTCAAGACTCTCTGGGCTACATGCAAAGACCTTGGGTCAAAAACAACAAAAAGATTCTGACTACACCAATCCATTTCTAACTTGGTTTACGAGTCATAGCTTCACCTATAATCAATCATTTGGCTGGGTGTATTTAATGAAGTACACATGCAAATATTAAGTGTTTTTGAAAAGAACACATTTTCTTTCATTTACAATTATTTTAGCATACATTAGTTCTTCAACATGACATTTCTTTTTTTTTTTTTTTGATTCTCATCACAGTTAATATTTTACTAAGCCATGTCATACAAGGGGAATCAACATGACATTTCTATACATGTAAGTAATGACAAGATACTACATCTGGTTCAATACCTGGCACATAGCTGGCTTTTATTGAGCCTTTATTATGTAATGAATGAGATATCTTTCACCTATGTCTTAGGAAAACTATGCATAGGAGTCTGTGTTAAGCTTTACTCAGGTCTCCTTGTATCAAATTTCAAATTATAAGGAAAGATAAAAGATAGTACATAAAGTTAGATGCCACTTCACTCTCCTAGACAGTATTTAGGTTAGCAATTAGCCACAGTAAATGTCCTAGTTTTTTAAATTACTCACATTCCTTAAATTATAGCTTTTTACCTAAATCACACAGATGCTTCAATAACCAAGAAACTTCTTTTATTTGAGGAGAACAGGAATAATATGAACTCATTTATGCTGTCAGAGGAACTGGTTTTGAGGGCAGAATTTAAAGAGTCTTATTTTTCATCTCTTAGAACTTACTTCTAACCCCTGGAAATACAGCTAGCTTATAAAAGAAAGAAGGAAAGAAAGAAAAGTCATGATGATAGCGTTTCCAAGAAGCATATCTAAACTGTTTAAGAAGAAAATAAAATATGAAGACATTATTAATAATGAGCAATCAGTGATATATGGAAAAGTGCATAAATCATTCTTTTTTATATATTAATTTATTGCTTTGGGGTTCATTTATTTGGCATCGCTTTGTTAAACTGCTTCTGGTATCTTTGTGAACATAAAAAGCCTATGACTTTTTTTTGGGGGGGGGGGGGCCAGTCCTGGGCCTTGGACCCAGGGCCTGAGCACTGTTCCTGGCTTCTTCCCGCTCAAGGCTAGCACTCCGCCACTTGAGCCACAGCGCCGCTTCTGGCCGTTTTCTGTATATGTGGTGCTGGGGAATCGAACCTAGGGCCTCGTGTATCCGAGGCAGGCACTCTTGCCACTAGGCTATATCCCCAGCCCCGAAAAGCCTATGACTTAAAAAAAAACATTTCTTAGGATTCAGTATTCCAACAATTTATTATTCATCCTCTTTCACAAGTGTAAGTGACATTTTTAATAATTTTACCATTAATGAGAGAAAAAAATGAGTACTTACTAGTTATTATTGGTGAAGATTATTTTGTTTCTATATTATCTCATATTACCATTAAGGAAATTGTGAACAAAGAATTTTATTTCCCACTATGAAATGATTGAAAAATTTTGCATTTATTAATCTATAAGCTTGATAAGGAAATTTCTGTGGCAACATAAAACCCAAAAAATCAAATTTTATAATTGAACTACTTATGTAGAATTACAATGAGCATAGCTATATTCATAGCACTTGTTAGCCATTTTTTTATTTTTAATATGTGCTTGTATATAGAATGCATAGATACTATATTGGTCTAATTTTAACTAAAATGAGTTACATATCGCATCTTCATTGGAAAACTAAAAAAGATTTTTTTTAATTTTCCTGACTTTATTCAATTAATAAAGTACACTCTAACCTGTTCCACAGTCAATTAGTCTCATCAAATTTCTTATGGATAATAACACAAAATTCACTGAAATGTTCTAAAAGTACAAACAAAATTATACACAGGAACTGTATTTCCCCTCCCCCCAATCATGATCATGCTAATGATTAGATATTAGAGATGAGAAGCTAGAGCTTTATGGCAAAAAAAGTAAAATAAAAGAACCACATATTATAATCTAGTAGAAATAGTAAAATTATTAGGTCTCTCTGATTAAACAATTGTAAGCTTGTCTCCTCTGCCGGGAGGTAAATTCTGTTCCATTCAAGAATAGTAGTGCTTCAACGGATAATAAATGTTCTGGATGCAAATGAAGTATCCTTATTAGGCAACTTGTTCTTTCTATTGTTTCCATTTGTTCTTTCACTTAGCAATGAATACTACAGTCAATTTGCAAAATAATGAACAATTTTGTAATACTAATGAAAAGGAGATAGACAGTTTCTAAATGGAGTTGTTGTTTTTTATCATATCCTTTATCTAGAAATACAAAGCAGTTTCCAGTTCCAGAAAATCATATAATCCACTCCTTAGAGACTTTTTCCCCTTTAAAAGTTCATTTGCAAGTTTCTGCCTCTTGTTGGGTCACGTTTTAGGAGAGAGAACATTTGCTGTTTGCAAGGCTCATGATAAAACATCAGTGCTGGCGTTGAAAGCACAGCTCATTTGGTAGAGCAGTAGCCAATGAGTAAAAGCATTAGGTACCAAGTTCAAGTTCTGATCTCAGATCAAAACACACACACACATACAACACACACACACACACAGAGGTGTCATACTGATTGAATTTCTCAGCCAAGGCCACTGTAATATCATGGAGCAGGTACAATAAAAACTTACTGTGTCAGAATTCGGGAGGTTGGGTATTCCAAGAGCAGGGTAAAGGGTGGTCATGTGCTCTTGTCCCACCTTGCTAACTGATGCCTTCCCTCTGTGTCTTCAGATGACTTCCAGAGACAAGGTTTTGGGTTGCCTCCTGGTACGTGCACTCATCCTCTCGTGAGGAGCTCCCTACAATCTCATCCAGTCCCCATCATTTCCCCAAATCAGTCTCCAAATAACAGCACATTAAACTCAACACGTGTATTTTGGAGAACATAAACGTTCAGCCCTCACAATGAATGGTACAGTCCAAGGAAGTCCATTAACCAATATGCACATGTCATTAAGCATGAAGTGTATGGGGGGAGAAAAAGGAGAAAGAGAAGGAGGAGGAAGAGAAGGAGTGGCCTTAGCTTTATTCAGTGGTGTAAGATGCTATTCGAAGACACCTGTCATCTCTCACCAGCATCAGTGGAACGTCAGGTTAGAGCAGAGAAGGTGCAGTGTATGGGAGGCGAGAGTGGGAGATTCAGTAAATAAATGTACGCATTGGCATCAGCTATACCCTGTAAATGGCATTCATTAATACTTTAAAATTGCCTTACAAATATTTGTAAGCCTTACACCTACTTGTATGATCTACTATATAGATATTAGCAGAAATTATTATTATTATTATTATTATTATTATTATTATTATTATTATTATTATTATTGCCAGTCCTGGGCCTTGGACTCAGGGCCTGAACACTGTCCCTGGCTTCTTTTTGCTCAAGGCTAGCTCTCTGCCACTTGAGCCACAGCGCCACTTCTGGCCGTTTTCTGTATATGTGGTGCTGGGGAATCGAACCTAGGGCCTCACGTATACGAGGCAAGCTCTCTTGCCACTAGGCCATATACCCAGCCCCCAGAAATTATTTTTAACAGGTCATTGTGGTCTTCCTACCCCTGCCTTAGAGGAGATAAACCTAACAGCATTCACTCGAAGGGTTGTGGCAACTTGAATTCCTTTGTTTACAATAAGAAATAACAAGACATTTGTGCTTTATGTTCACTCAAAAAAATGTGAATTTTTCCATTCCAAGAGCCTTTCCTTTGTTTAAGAAGTGGAAAAAAATAGGACAGTGAAAATGAGCCTTAGGAAAAAAGAGCAGTGTAAGTAAACAAAAGAACAAACTAGCCAAGAGGAAACTTTCCTGTAGATTAAACCCTCCTTTTTGTCTAAAACGAGTTAAAAGCACCTTGTCAGCCAGGATTCTGTGCTTTCATTCTTCAGAACGTGGAGGTCCAAATAAATCTCCAGTATAGAGTCTTTGGCAAAATTTATGAGAAATCAAGCTATTGCTTAATGATATATGTTAATGACTTTAGCATGCCTATGTAAAAACATTTATAATCCCAAAGAAATTGTACATTTCTTTATTAATGTACATTTAGTACAATTTCCACAGATTTTTCCAAATTCATGGTAAGTCATATTCAAGTGTGGTTTTGCTATACTAAAGATAATGCATGATGACCCCTCATTTTGCTTCACCAATATTACAAATTCATAGTGTATATATAATGTATATTTGTGTGATTTATCTATATATATATATATGATTGTGAACCACTAAATTAAAAGGAATGAACAGGGAGCTAAAACCCTGTGATTTGTTCATTGTATGATGAACAAGAGTGGCAAAAGTGAAATAGAAATTCTGAAAGTATAGAAGACTAAACAACTGGCAATGATGAGTGGTTTTCCTGTAGATTGGTAAGGTCATCCTTTCAGATTTAAGCACTGTACTGTGGAGCACACAGTTAGACAAAGAAAATCATCTTTCCAGCTGTATTTTTACATGTCTTGCAGCTGTGACCCACCTGCCCATGAGAGCTTTGGAGGCTGGGCATTCTTGGCTTAATCACTCACTTGTTGGAAAACATTAAAGCAATTAGCAGAGAATCTCAAAAGAGAGGACCCCGCAGAATAATGTCACTGAGGCTGTTGAATAAAACATTATCATCTTAATTTTTTGCTTACATCGTCCGTATAATATTAGCACAACTAAAAGAACATGCTGGGCTGCACTTAATCTCTCAATTATTATCATTCCTACATTTATCATCACTGTAACATGATGTACATTTTAACATGAGTGCTTGATGATTTTTAGTTTATCTTCTATATGATCTAATAAGGTAAAAATATCAATCTATTGGCAGAAAGTTGTAGCCAATTATATGACTCCTACCTTACATGTTAAAATCACCTACAGTTAGCTTTGCCACTGTCAATCCAGATTGCAATTCTAACTCAATGGAAGAAGAGGTGATTAATTTATGCAGTCAGCTAGAGAGAGCCAAAACCTCATGCATAGAAGCCTACCCTTTCCGTGGTCTTTCTCCCCTACATTCCCATATCATAAAGGCTCAGAATCCAATTGGCAAAACCATGATATGAGCATATACTATTAACTATGTCATAGTTAATAGGTACGAATAGTTATCCATAGTAATAGAGCAGCAAGATAGTACTGTCTTTGTACAGTGCATGATAGCCAGGAAGACAATTGAAAGTGACTCTCTAATCTCCAAGGAAATTAGGCCCCAATTCCAGGACTAGCTGATATCCTATAGGGGACTTATTTCAGCTTCCTTACCTGAGTCAGGTTGGATTTCCAGAGCTATTTGTTATTTTTCTCTGGTAGCATTTTAAACATAAGTTCAAAATAGAAATAATAATCAATGTAATAAATGCCAAGGGTTATTTAAAAGTTACTCTCATTTTTAAAAAGCCTTAAAAGTGTGATAAATGCGATCTTCCACATAATATAGTCTCTCCCATCGTTTATGTGTATTTTTCACAAGTATCTGAATGATAAATATTCTCTGCATCCCAGGCACTCCCCAAATACCTGCTTTAGCTCTCTGTTTTTCCCTTATTTTCTGTAAATAGTAAAAAAAAAAAATTGCCATCTAACCATCCATCATCTATCTATAGATGGATCTATCTATATAGATAGATTCATATATGTATATCATCTATGCATAGATAAATACATGATAGGGGCTGGGGATATGGCCTAGTGGCAAGAGTGCCTGCCTCGTATACATGAGGCTCTGGGTTCAATTCTCCAGCACCACATATACAGAAAATGGCCAGGAGTGGCGCTGTGGCTCAAGTGGCAGAGTGCTAGCCTTGAGCAAAAAGAAGCCAGGGACAGTGCTCAGGCCCTGAGTCCAAGGCCCCAGGACTGGCCAAAAAAAAAAAAAAAAAAATACATGATAGATAGATAGATAGACAGACAGACAAACAGATAGATCTATTTGATAAGTCCTTTATCTTTTTCCTGTTTTTGCTTCAGTGAGAAAAGATTTGGAGACAAAGGATCATACACTGGCATTGTGTGTTTTTCTTACTGAAAATAATTCTTTTTAATATGACATAATATTTATTTGTTTTCCTATCTTATGTCCTATTTAAAAGATGTGTAGCAGACTGATAATCATGTGTTTCATTCACTAAAATTAACATTTAAACATAACATTTAAAGATAGTTGTTGGTTATTTTTTTCCCTCCAATGTTATATTGTAACAAATCTCAGTCCAGTATTTAATGCTAGGAAAGAGATTAAGATGTTCAGCCCAAATCAATTTAAGAAATCTGAATTCAACAAACTGGTACTGTCCCAGGTGATAGGAGCAAAAGGAGATCCTCTAAAAAGAAGAAAGATTTTCCCAATACTTCTTTCTCTTTTGAACACACTCTCCACAAACAACCTTTAATTTCCTAATTACACCAGTTTTCTTTTTTTTCTTTTTAATAACACTCCCTCTTTGAGCTATTGTCAGAATTAAAAGTCCTGCCTCTAACAGTCCTGGAGAATTCGTACTGAACAAACACATCAGAGGATCCACCTAAAGCTCTAGCCGCAGTAGCTGCAATGGCTTAGAGTTGGCTTGAGTTGAGTGTGTTCCACAAATGGCCTCCAGTGTGACAAGATGGGGGGGATGATGGAATTTGTAAGAATGAAGTGACTATTTGTCACTGAGAAACGCTGCCATGTTTAAGGTAGTACTAAGACATCTTAGATCAGTGCTGGTGAAACAGAGAGAAACAGGGAGGAACAGAAAGGCCTGCCCCTCCCCTTTCTCTGGCTTCCTGTGATGGGCCCCTTCCACCATTAGGCCTTCTGCCATAATGGAACACGAGTATTGTGTTCCTTACCTCACCTGAGCTGGTGCCATCCTGTATAGCCGCTCAGTCTCCAATTCTGAGTTAAATACACCTCTTTCCTTTATAATGTATGCACTTTTGAGCATTTTATTACCACAACCTGACAGGAAGTCTCCTGTAGGTCAGGGATTTTTGCATTTCTAACAAGTTCCCAGTTTTGACTCTCATTCTTCATGTTAGAGGAGTGGGCATACCTTGAGAATTTCTATTTAGTGAAGTCAAATGATTCTTTTGTACATAAAATATTAATCTATTGATTTCCTGTTCCTTTTTAACCTATTTTGACATTAATATTCATCTGGGCACATGCCCTCCCATGCAGAGTACCAAAAAAAAAAAGTCAAAATAAGTGATATTTCAGTGTCTTTCTTCTGATGATATTGTAGGTTGTTGAAGTTATTTGGAGATCACATATGCTAATATTTCTCCACAGGGAGGCTGTTGGTATTTGTAGCGACACAATTCTTCATTGTGTTACATTTTATTGTTCCCTCCACATACTGAAAAATTTACTACCTCTGGCTCTTGTTCAGAAATGCTTGGAGAATTCCCTGGTCTATGTGATAACCACCCATGCCCTCACACATTTCCAGATAGTTGTTGGGAGGGTTTGCAACACTAATTGAGAACTATAAATCTCTGTTATTCAAGTTTCCATGCCATTCTTCCCTATATTACGAAGGGTTTTCAAATTCTGTTCTCATGTTTTATTCATAGGTAATAGTTATTCTAAACATTTTAATTAATAGAATATATTACTGAATTAACTCCCTGAGGCCATAATCAAGAAGAATATGTAGCTGCCACCAGGAATTGGCTCACTCAATAAATGCATTCCATCCTCTTTCAAGTGGGCTGAGTGTACCA
Source organism: Perognathus longimembris pacificus (assembly GCF_023159225.1). Lineage (NCBI taxonomy): Eukaryota > Metazoa > Chordata > Mammalia > Rodentia > Heteromyidae > Perognathus > Perognathus longimembris. Next base: position 24,035,812 of record NC_063184.1, read on the forward strand.
AGCAAAGGCCACATCTGCCAGCCTCCTGGGTCCCTGTATGATTTAAGTCCCACCATTCGCAGGTCCTATGAGGGCCTACAATTGGAAGGCAGATATGTATGAAGAGGAACTAAGCAGCAAAGAGTTTCCTTTTATGTGTGTGTATTACACACAATAGTTTCTGTGTAATTGTTTCTGGGTTGGGAGCTAGAAATTGTAACAATGGCTTCCTAATTTGCTAGCCAACTTCCTCTTCCAGACTTTCCTACCCTTTTCTGACTCAGGAGCCAACAGACCCCGGAGAACTCTAGTGACAAGTTATACAGGCAAACAACAACAAACAACAAAGAGGCCATCAGTTTGTTATGGTTTGGGTATGATTTGAGCTTTTTCCTTAGGGATTGTGTGCTGGAAAGTTGACCCACCATGGCAATGCGAGAAATGATCGAACCATTCAGCGATAGGCCTGGCATGGTGGGAAGGGCTTAGATCATTGCAGTTATGCCCTCAGTGGAAATTAATTTCTGTCTGTTGGACCCCAGGGAGTCCCAGCCTAGCTCTCTGTTTTCCTTATCATCCTGTGATCTGTTCCTCACACGTGTGGCCTTCCATGGGACATTTCATTATGGTATGAACACCAGAGCACCCTCACTGGAGCCAGTGCCATACACTGTCAATCTCTAACTGTGAGGTAAATAACCTCTTTAGTAAAATACCTAGCCTCTGACATAGAGTCATAGTAAGAGACAGTGTCTATACAGAGTTGGGTTTATAAACAGACAATAGAGTAAATTTCTTTTTCTAATTGTCCACGTGAATGGCAGAATGCTATAATATATCCTTTCAGACTTTTCAGACAAAATGTATTTCTAACTACAATTTAAAACCATTCAGATGGAACTGACCACTTTTAATGAGTGCCCTTCAGTAGTATTTCAAAACATGGAAGAAAGAGCTAGAGTCCATGTCTGGATCGATGAGTACACTGAGCTAAATCATTAAAATTAATTAGTCACAGAGATGATCAGAACAACTCAGCCAGATCCACCTGCTTGTCTCAGGCCTAAAACAGACATATATCCACCATCCCTAGCCCTTCTCCATTCAGAGAATGTGAGGTAAGTTTATTGAACATAGTAGACATTTTTAACACTGGTTTTCTTGCCAATATTATCTAGTGGCTAAAGGTCAAGGTCACATTGTGATGACCCCAGGTTTTCCTTTATAAACCCAAAGCCAGAATCTAATGCTGGCTTCACCATAGCAAGGGTCAGCACCAGGAAGCATCATTGGATGCTCAATTCTATTGTGTTTTCAACATCTATACTGATGTTTATTTTGACTAATGTTCTAAACTATTCTGTTAGGATAGACCTATTTCTCTGTCTCCAGCTGTCCCTTTTTCTGATTTCATAGGCTTGTACCCCACAAACACACAGAGGAGAGCACACTGCACAGATGCCTCATGGGAACTCTTGGATCACTAGAAGACTAAGGCTCACAAGTGCTCCATGATGAACGTCTCCTTCCTAGAATCTCTCTAGATGCTTCTGGAACTCATACTGAAGTCTCCTATCATTGTCTTCAGGGCCTTTGTTGTCTTCAGGTCCTCCCTCCAATAATCTCTTCCTGGTCCATTCTGATGATTCCTCCTTTCCTCACTCACATGACATTCTTGTTCTATTTTATTTTTTCTGCCTTGCAAAGGGGAAAAGCAAACAACCAATACTCCAATTTCTTATAACAGTCACTGATCAATATCCATGGGGGAATTGACTCCAGAATTCCTACATATAGATACCCATGTCTGTGGATGATCAGCAACCTCTCATAACCTTGGATCATGTCCTCATGACTTATGATAATATAATGTAAAGGGTTTTAAACACATCACATTGCTGAGAAAACAGTGGCTGAGACAGCTATCTTGTATTCCTTGATAACTTGAGTTGGAGAACTGTGAAGGCAAAGATTGGGGAAACTCCAGAGGTGAGTTGGATGAATTTAAGGAGAATGACATATTCTCCAGTTATGTAAAGATTTATTGGAAAAAATTTAATTGTATATAACAGACATATACTAATATATCAGTACTATATACATTATTATATATAAATATATCAAATATCTGTTGAGATAACAGATTTCAAATTAGGGAGTTGGGGAGAATATATATAAGCATAGGCTTTATGCTATGAGAAACAGAAAAATCAACTTAGTTGGCTTGCTAGACAAAGAATGCTTTCTCTCACCATGCATCTTTTTATAAGCAGCTCACATCAAACCCTCCATTATCTATGCAAATGTCGCCAACATGTGTTTTCATAGCAAGCAGTTTCTAGAGGGCTATCAATACTTTGTTAGTCTAGTGCTCCAATGTTACTTGTTCACTTGCTGAGGCTTAGTTGCTTTCTACCTTCTTAACCCAGCATACCATCAGCGTCCTGCAATCTTTCACGACTGACATTATTGCCAAAATCATTTTCCATTTCCTAGTCACAGCCTGATGGGATGTCACCCTTCCTTACCCCCCATTCCAGCTGCACCCGGAATCCTCACTGATAATGAATATGAACCTAATAGACATGCTCCTCAAGTATAGTAATGAGAAAGAAAAATTAAAGTATCTCATTCATGAGTTGAAATTATTAACTGTGAATTTCCTCATTTGCCTTATTTAATGAGGTAATTCATATGCCAGTACATTCGGAATGGTAAAATGATATGTAGATGCTGGTTATTATTTACAGTAATAATAACACTAAAAGTCACTTTCATCACAACACTCTCCCTGTATCCTACCCTTCAGAAATTATTCATGCCATAAATACCACAAACTATGATTTTTGTTTGATAGACCAGTGAGGAAGTAGCCTAATTAGAGCCTTATTTTGATGGATAAGTATATTAGAAAAGTGTCTATACATGAAAATCATTTGGAAGGATTTTCTTGAACGGGATATATTTCCTATATATAAAGATGTACATCTCAAAACTCATATTTGCCCCTTGAGAATTTAAACAAAGAGAATATTCACTTCAGAAATATTAAAGAGCTAGATACACTGATTCATTTACATCGAGTCATTTCATGTGACAGACACGTGTGGATTTTATTACATTTACAGGAAGAAAAACCATATAATATCTATAAAACAAGGCAGACGGGAAAAAGTAAATAAATGAATGTGAAAAGGGAGCAAGTATTTACTTAGAAATTTGACTTTTTATCTGAACTTAGGCATAACTATCTGACACACTCATCAGCAGGGGGTGAGGAGGAATGACAGAAGGTTTGGGGGTGCAAGTTTGCCAAGAAAGGCAAGTGTTGGGAACGCAAGGTGCCAAGACATGCCCCAGTCATCCATCTGCAAGGAAATCCCACAGCCAAAGTGTCTGGCCCAGGGCCATGATACAGTGCTCAACAAGGGTCTCCCTCATCTCGTCTTGTTTTCCTAAAACAAACAAACGTCTTCCTAAGATGTGTGTGTCTACACATATATATGTATATGTATGCATATGTATCTATGTATATACACACATAGATGTATATATGTGTGTATACATATATATATATGTAAACACTGATCAGTTTACTGTTTGGGAGATACCCTAATGTTTTTGCTTTGTGTGGTTTTTCTTTTTGACTCTTATTGTCATCTGTTTGGAGCATTACAGAATTCATTTATTTTCTAGGCAGGTCTTTTGTAAGGAAGATGGGAAAAAGTAATGCTAAATCCTATAAACAGTGCAAAGAAATGTAAAAAAAAAATCAAAACACTGGTTTTAAGGAAAATGCCTACTCAATACCCTAGCTATTACATTTCTATATGTTTCTGTTTTTGTTGTTTCTTCATTTTCTCTCTGTATAATTTTGCTGCTTGTTTTGTCAGCATTGCTTGAGCTTCAGTCTTTTTGGGTACATGTAATTCCCTAAAGTTTGCATATTCTGTCTCTGTCTCTGTCTCTCTCCATCTCTCTCTCTCTCTGTCTCTCTCTCTCTCTCTGTCTCTCTCTCTCTCTCCTTCCTCCCTCCCTCCTTTCCTTCCTTCCTTTCTCCATTCCTAACTTCACAGAGCTCTTAAATTCACTTTGGGATATTTGATATGACTACTTTCATTGTTGTTGTCATAAGTGGTGGTCCAGGGGGGTTGAAATCAGGGCTTTGTGTGTACTAAACAAGAACTCCACCATTTGAGGCATTCCATCAGCCCCTTTATGCATTAATTACTTTTGAGATAAGGGGTTGCTTTATACCCAGACTGAAGTGGACTTTGATCCTCCTGTTTGCACTCTATTTGTCAGTAGGATGACGGTGCATGCTACTCTACTCAGCCATTGTGCTTCCCCTGTAGTTTGAGATGAGAGGACTGTGCCATGAAATCCAGTCGGAAAGAGATGGACCCTCTCAAGTAACACAGAAGCCAGTTGGAGAGAGATGGACCCTATCAAGCAACATGGAATCCAGTCAGAGACGGACCCTATCAAGCAATATATCCGATTTTATGATTCAAGCACAAGCACACCTAGTTCTTTTGCAAAGAAAATATCTGTTGCATAAAAACCATGACGTTAAAAGATGAAGCAATTATAAATTAAACATAACTAAATCAGGAGAAAAAAGTCAAAAAAACGGAGATTCCTAGATCAATTCATGAAGCAATAAATAAGAAAAATTTTTATGATGGCATAATTAATGAACTACAATTTTATGTCATTTTCTAGAAAAAAAAACTATGGAGGATAAAGGTGATTAAGCATTAATGAAGTTTATGCTGATATGGTAGAAACATTAGATAGCAGTAACAGAATAAAATATTGTAGAGAAAAATTCCAGAATGACAGCAGATAAAACAACAATATGAGTTCATCCATTATTTTAAGAAAAGTGGACTTGTCAGCCTACCATACTAAAATTTTGGCTGTACTTATTTAAAAAAGAAATAAAGATAAAACATTATTGTGATGTAAATAAATTAATCATTTCTCTCTAGAGGTATTAAACTTTTCAAAGCTTTTTATTTTTTGTTTAGTTTTCCTTAGAATTTAGCAAAAACATTCCAGTTCTGATAAAGGTTTACATATGAAGAACTAGACATTCCACTGAAGTTGAATAATTTTCCAAAGACATATATTGGCTAGAGTCAGAGGCTTAAGTATGAATTCAGTGTTTTCTCCTGTGACTTTACATCCTACATGCTAAACCTACCCCCCCAGCCCTAGTATGTGAACTTAAAGTAATTTCCATCAACTTCCACTTTCTTTATACTTGACTTTAAGATTAATTTATTCAAAACCTGTCAGATTTTCCTCATTTTTTTTAACCATACTCTGAAAAACATTCTAAAATCCAATGTATTTGTGACTGGAAATAGTCAATAAAAACTATTTACTTTAGCATTTTCTTTTAGCATTTCTCTCTCTTTGGTCTAGAAGATTGTCTAGAAAACAAGAAATTACATTTTGAAGGTCAACTGGAACATGAAAAGGATGTTGGTGATAGGTACTTGGTTCTTTTCATAAGAGCAACATACTGGTTACTCTTCAGCCATGTAACAGTAAAGTTATTCATGCTTCTGTGGGTGTAGTTTCCTTGCAGATAAAATTGTAATATAATATCTACTGGCTTTGGGGGGAACTGTAAATAAAATATTCCAATTTACTCTGATTAAATAAAAAATGGGATAGATATAGAACATATCTCCTCAAAAAGGAGATAAGGGTAAGGAAGCTGGTGAGACAACTTTTCATTGTCAGTAGTATCTGTTGTGCCAAGTTGCAAGACCACCCCCAAGAAGACCACCGAGATTCAGACACTCCGAAATGCAAAAGCAAGGCAAGGCTTTATTTAACGAGCTGCCAACTCGGGCCTCGTCCTACCCACCGACACAGCGGAGGTTAGGAGGGAGCCCCGAGCTGTGATTACACAGGGCTTATAAAGGCAAAGAACAAGGTTACAACAATCAGCTGTGCAAGCGAGATTAGAACACAGGTACAAATCTGATTGGCTCAGGGTTCGATTCTAAAATGGGGTTCACGTGGTGGGGCCTGACTTCAAAGTCTGGCACCTCATTTCCCCCTTTTTCTTTTTGGTACCTTGGGAGCCAATCATGGCTCCATTCTGTCCATTTCAATGGCTTGCATGTCTAGGGGATGATATAGAGGTAAGGCATGGGCCAGTAGGACCCAATGTAGTAACCAAAGGGCCTGTCACCATTTCTTACAAGAATATTCTCTGTACCTCTGTTCTGCATGTCTCTAGTTTATCCTGCCTCATCTTCCCAAAAACAACTCTGGTCCCTTGATTTTAAAGGGGGGCTGATGGGTGAAAATCATCCATCTTCTGTAATTTCTTCAGGCTGACTCAGGGGCGTTGACCTTACCTAGCCAGGAACCTATAACCTTAGTCTCAGTCTAACTTTCTTTTCATGAGGCGAAGGTGAAGCGGCTGAGTTGGGTGCTTGGAGACCTCCCATGTTCCATCACGGTAGTTGTCATCCAGGACAAAGGGGTCAGCTGGCCTGGCGTGGAAGCAATGAACCCAAGTGGCGATGCCGTCTAGGGTCCCTTCCACCGTGGTTAATCTGTTGATTGGGGGCATTGGCAAGCTGACAGGCCTTTAACAGATCTCAATAAGGACACAACACAATCTCAGGTCTACAAGCTTTCTTTCCTAAACAGATGTATCAGCTTAAAATTCTTACTGCCAGTCAGGGCTTTGAGTAAATGCGGGGGGTGAGATTTTAATCTATCTTCTCATTTGACAAACTTACCCTTACTAACCACTATCACAGATGACTGGCAAATTCCTGCCCAGTAGACAGACATGGGCATTGGAAAGGCATGCTTACGAACTATTCTTCCCGGCTTTAACTTTTGAAAGGCCAACAGTAGTGACTCTAGGATCTAACACCATCTCTGCCATCCAAGCAGTGGCTTAATGCCTCTGAATGCTCCATCACTTTTGTCCCAGGAGGAGTGACTTTCCACTCGACTTGGACTCAGGGCCTGAGTGCTGTCCCTCAGCTCTCCAGCTCAAGACTAGCATCGTACCACTTTTGAGCTCCACACCACTCTGTTCCCAGCACTCTGCTGGCTGATTAGAGACAAGTCTCTCACAGGGACCTTTCTTTGCCAGGGCTGGCTTCGAACTGCAGATTCAGATCAATGAGTCTTATAAGGGGCCACTTTACTCCAATTATAAGCAACAAGGTGGTCCACACAGAAGTAGTTTTTAAGCATGCTCTCTTACCTGGAACTTATTAAGGGCCATTATTAGATCTTGACAAACTTGTAGGAATCACCTGTGCTTCTCTGTGGGCCTGCTGGAAACTGTTACAAAAAAAAACTACAAAGAAGCTAGAATGGCAATTAAACATTTTGGTAGCCATAATTCTCCTTTTCTCACTTTGCAATAATTATTTAGGACAATTTTACTTCCAAATTTCTTCCAAAAGGCTACAAAAACAAAACAATTAGTACAAAAGGAGGAAAACACACAGGCCTAAGAAAAGCTATGAGTTGGAGATCTCCCAAGCTGGCCCACAACCTCCTACAAGGATGCAGAAGGAATGGACCCGAGTTGGCCCACAACCTCCTTCAAGAAGGAATGGACCCAAGTTGGCCCACAACCTCCTGCAAGGGTGCAGAAGGAGTGGACCCGAGTTACGAGTTGGAGATCTCCCAAGTTGGCCCACAACCTCCTGCCAGGGTACAGGAGGAGTGGACCCAAGTTGGCCCACAACCTCCTGCCAGATAAGCAGAAGGAGCAGACCCAAGTACAAGGTGGGCGGGTTGAGTCTCGTTTAGGAGGCCCTCCAGCCAAAAACCAAACTGACTCGTGCCCTACAAGCATAAGCAAAAGCAAAACAGACAAACAGACAAATTACAGGACAAGACAAATAAACAGGGCTGTTTTCTTACCTTCGGAGTCTGGGATCTCGGGGTCTCTGGGGCTATCCCGGACGAGCCCCCAAATGTTGTGCCAAGTTGCAAGACCACCCCCAAGAAGACCACCGAGATTCAGACACTCCGAAATGCAAAAGCAAGGCAAGGCTTTATTTAACGAGCTGCCAACTCGGGCCTCGTCCTACCCACCGACACAGCGGAGGTTAGGAGGGAGCCCCGAGCTGTGATTACACAGGGCTTATAAAGGCAAAGAACAAGGTTACAACAATCAGCTGTGCAAGCGAGATTAGAACACAGGTACAAATCTGATTGGCTCAGGGTTCGATTCTAAAATGGGGTTCACGTGGTGGGGCCTGACTTCAAAGTCTGGCACCTCAATCTGAAATGGTATATTATTTATTTGTTTGTTTACTGTGGGTGGGGTGGAAGGACCTTGAACTTTTGAGCCACATCTCCACTTCAGGCTTTTTGTTAGTCAGACATAAACATATCTTAGATTTATCGACGTGGGCTGGCTTTGAACCATGATTCTTAGATCTCAGCCTCCTTAGTAGCTGGGATCATATATATGAGCCACTGGCACCTGACTAAAATGGCATTTCAAAATGAACTAATACTAGTCTTGACAGTATCCAGGCCCTGAGTTCAAGCCCCAGGACAGCACCAAAATAAAATAAAACATAAAATGAGTTAATGATGCATTTTCTATGTATAATTGATTTTTTTATTAAAAATTTGTACTAAATGATAATGTGAGAAAATTTAGAACTAAAGTGGATTTTTAAGGGACCCATATCATGTAGAATTTGAGGAAAATCTTTAGACTTGATGATCTTTCATTACACAAATGCCTTGTGGTAATTTGTATTCTATCTAGCCCAGAAACGTAATGGAAAAGAGAAGTCATTGTTTTTCCTCACACAAAATATTTCACATCAGAAGGGAATGAGATTAACAATACAGACTCATCTCGGGTGCTTACAATGAAAGACCTTGACTGTCAAAAATAACACTTTCCTAAAAAGGGAGATATCAGTCAAAAGAAACAATCACATTTGAACAAGTTATCTCCTGTTTTTATCATCTCCACTCTATCTGAATTTCTTTGTATGATTCTAACTAAGTTGTCTCCAAAGAATCATAGTAATACTCACATGAGTAAATAATCATTCACCAGTTTAAATATGAAATATTGAAACAAAGGAAAAGTGGGGGGAAGAGGGGAAGAAAACGTGCATGGAGTGTTTAAGAGTCCTCTATCTTGGTACGGAAACAAACACAGCAAGGCTGTCTGCTTCCTAGATGAATGTTTTATGTGAATGTGGTTTGCAGGTTCTTTGCTCTGCAAGACAGTAAATGAGAGGCTCAAATTGGACAGTAAGTGAGAATTGATTGCTTAATGCCTTTTAAAGTCTCTTTGAAAATGAATTGGTCAATAAAATCCTCATTTGTTTATTAGAAAGTGGGAAAGGCAGTCAGGCCTTTAGGCAAAAACAATAGCAGATGGTGAGGGGTAAACAGATTCCCCCCCTTCTTCCTTAAGGAAGATTTAAATGTGAAAGATAAAGAAATAGAAGTTCTCTGGAGTTTACTAGTGTCTCTCAGAGATAGTCAGAGCCTCCCCATGTTAGAGGAGTTTGCATTCCTACTTGTCACACCAAGCAAGCCCTCCTTACACCCTGCTTTTCCATAAATCCCCAGGCCCAGCATCTGCTATGGAGAAGCTTCAGCATTTTTCTAGACAGGAAGATCCTTTGGCTCATCCCCATAATGATCACCTTGTGACTTTAGTCAATTTCAAGGAAACCTGGAAAGAGGGAATGTCATCAGAAATTGTATGACGGGCATTACCATTTGACCCACTGGATACAAAGTGATAAGAAGACCCAAGCTCAGTTGTTTTGCTTCCTTAATCTGCTGAGCATTCAAGGCCTCCCACTCCCAGCCAATAGTTCTGCCCCAGAGAAGGCCTTAAAGGAAGCCTTCATCCTGACAATTTTTATGCTAAGCATTTCTCCAGGAAAAATGAATAACTATGTAAATTAAAACATGGTGTGGAAGAATCTTAAATGTCCAACGAACTCCCTGATCCCTGAATGGCAAGTTAACTGGTTGCACATTGCTCTGCTTCTTACTCTGAGCTTTCCTTCAATCTTTTATTCCTTGGTCTTCTGCCAGAAGGAAATACTTTTTATGTGAAAATATGCACAATCTGCATCTACATATCGTGCATTCTGTAGAATTCTTTGGTAAGGTAGGGGAGAGGGCAGATAGTAGATGGGCTCCATTCGTCTGTTGTTATTCATTCTACCAACCAAGTGTTCTAGGTTGTCATCTTTGTTATAGATTGTCAGCTGTATTTTTGACATAAGGGTTATTTCACTCACGGAAGGTCACATTGCTATATGCCAGACACTTCAGCATTCACTGTTATTTTCTTACTTATTTATTCCAAAGTAAATGAGAAGACTTCCTGCCATTCTTGTCAATAACCACTAGCAGAGCATATTAGACAGTGTCAGAACAACCAGGCATATGAGAGGATGCTAACATTTAGACTACAATTTCTGTAAACATTTTATTATAAGGAACTTAATAGCTAGATAGGGATTTGGGACCAATGAAGTTATTATGGAAATACGGTCAGGTTTGTTTACGAATTTCGATTCAAACCCGTTGTCAGGATGACTTGTATGAAATAAAACCATTTCACAACAAAGCAGCACGCACTTGGTAGATACTTCCTACCACTTGCTGCGATAAAAGGCACTTTCATAAATAGGCTTATAAAAACTTTAACCTTACTATATTTAGTTATGTTACTTGTATTAAACGGTGCCATTATTTTTTGTGTGATGTGTCATTTAGACACTTATTGCCTGCCCAGACCCACCAGTAACTTTAGAGTCTCCATATCAGCACCTTCTTAGGAGTGGATTGTCATCCAGATCTCCAAAGTAGCTGCAGTCCCAGAACCTCATGCTGGCTGTCTTTAGAAGTGGACTATCATGTGTTGGCATGACTTCTCTTCAGTGCCAGGCTCAGTGTAGATGTTCAGGACATATTTGCAGAGTGCCTTATAGATTAGAGATGCCCCAATCCAACCAGATGCAAGACATGGGGAAAATGAAGCCACTCAACATGGTAAAGACCCTCTTTTTCCTAGGCATTCCAACAAATACGTTAAAGAAAAATGGGTTGCATTAGTCTTTGAGCATTGTCCACACAGAAGAAGAAGAGGAGGAGGAGGAGGAAGAGGTGGAGGTAGAAAGAAAAAAATTGTGAGGGAAAGGAAGTGAATATATAAGAAAAGTACAACATAAAATTTGGAGGTTGTATTTTGTGAAATCTCATCAAAACAGCATATAGTTGTCCGAAACAGAGAACATTTATATATATCAGCCTCTAAAAGGAACAAACTTTTTAAATTTAAAAGCACAGAGTGTTTTATGTGGTAATACCAGGTTTGAAGATCAGGGTCTTCGTGCTCAACTACTTGAGACACAGCCCCAGTTCCTCTGTATTTTGCGTGTCTTTCAGATAGAGTCTAACTTAGAGTTGGACTGAGATCTTCCCACCTCCCTCTCTCAAGTACATGAGATCACAGGCACACACCAAGCCACTAGGCCCAAGGCAAACAGCTCTTGTAAATACTTATGTGATTTTTGTTTTGTTTTGCAATTCTAACTTTATATTAACATGACTGGTTTCATTTATTGTTTGTCTGGTTGTTTTTTTTCCCCAAAAACTATTCTTCAGTGTCCTGAGATCTAGAAAGAAGTCACTTTGGGAGGGTGACATCCAGTTATATAATCCAGTTTTCAAAGCTGTATATGTATCATCTATCTATCTATCTATCTATCTATCTATCTATCTATCTATCTGAATTTATCCCTACCCCACAAAGATAAAAGTTTACAGAAATGATTTTGAGTACAGTGGCAAATGCCTGTTACCCCAACATCCAAGATGAAAAAAGATATATTTTGAGTTCAAAAACAGCCTGACTTACATAATAAAGCTAAGAGCTGGAGATGTAACTCAGTGGTAACACCTTTGATTAGTGTGTGCAAGGCTCTGAGATTGATCCCTAGAAAATCTCTTTCTCTGTGTCTGTCTCTGTCTCTGTCTCTGTCTCTGTCTCTCTGTCTGTCTGTCTGTTTCTCTCTCTCATACATACATACACACACACACACACACACACACACGTAAACAAAAATACTCCAAATAAATGAACAACTAGAAAAGCCTTCTTGCTATTATTTGAATCCAACTCTGGAGGTTTATTTTTCATAAAAACATTACTCATACCTTCTTAAATATTTAATAAATTATAATTCTCTTGTTGGTAGAAAGATCATTTGAATTATTCAGTTTGTGAATATTTAATATATTTAATAACATTTTGGTAATATTTTATGAACATCCAAACAGAGCCTCATATTTCTGAAAATGTTACCTAGGTTCATGAATTATGAATGTTTCTAAATGTGCACATTCAGCAGTCGATAAGTCTTGTTTAGAATATAACAGATTGCATGAAGATGCTACATCAAATGATATGCTGTATTGGACAAACGCAGTAGAAGTTGAGGGTCAGAGCCTGTATCCAGTAGCCATGGGCTCTGATTTGGGCTCTGATCATTACTTAGGTGACCTTGGTCTAAGTTGAGCTCTGTAAGTAGTAATAAGACACTTCCTCTACAGGGTTGTTGGACCATTCAATAAGAGACATGTAAAAGAAAACAGTGCCTGGCTTTGAGTGCTGGCTAAGCAGTGGGCACTTCAATGCTAACTGTTATTATTTATTCGAAAGAAATTGATGACATTGTGGTCATTTACTTGTCAAAAACCCCTGACAGAAGTGTATTAAACAGTGTTAGTGCAATCATGCACATGGGAGAATACAAGTAATAACATCTCCTTTGTGATAAGAACCGCTTACTTGAAAGTATTTGGTTATTAGTTATTAAATGGCTTTGCATGTGCTTAGCTTCTAATTTAGCTTATCTCATAAGAAAGTGTAATAAATTATAGAGGAAACTTCTGTTGAAACATAATAATCCCATAGGCGTATGAGATTTGGGGAGTTTTCTCATGACAGGTCAATGGTTTTGCATTTAAGCTGAGCAAAAGCAATTTTGTTTCCTTTCTCATTAGAGTAGGTAAGGTGGCATTTTTCTAACTTCTATCTCCACATTAGAGTCAGGATTATTATCTCATTAATTTTCACAGTGGCTTCAAGAAAGTCAATATTAACAACATCCGTAATGAGGCACCTGTATGAGAAAAGTCTTTGTAATTTGTTCATTGTTCCAAATCAAAGAGAGAAGCAGAGGCTTATTCATTCTAGTCAAATGGTCTTATAATTAATATCGCCACTTCACATCTGCTATAAATTAATATTTTCCTTCCTACAGATCTTGCATAGATATATATTTGCTTTATAGGCCATCAACAAGAAACAAAAAGCCAATATAGAAACATCATTTTGTTCAGACTTGAATCTGTAATTTTGTCTTTCTTCATTGCAGGACATTTTGTTATGACTGACATACTGTCATCTGTCTGTGTGTCCATCTGTCTCATCAATATTTCCATCACTGTATTAGCAATATGTTTACTATGTCTGTGCATGGGTGAGCCCTGAGGCCAAGGTCTCACTCTCGTTTAGCTTTTTCACTTGAGACTAGTGCTCAACTACTTGAGCCACTCAAGCTCTCCTACCTCCACTTGGGCTTTTTGCTGGTTAATCTGAGATACAAGAGTTAGCGATTTTTCAGCCTGGACTGTTTTCAAATCTCCACCCTCAGGTTGCAACCTCCTGAGTACCTAGGACTACAGGTGGTGTGAGCCACCTGTGCTGATACTGAGAGAGAGAAAGAGGGAGGGAGGGAGGGAGGGAGGGAGGGAGGGAGGGAGGGAGGGAGGGAGGGAAGGAGGGTGGGAGGGAGGAAGACAGAGATAGAGGGAGACTCAAAGAGAGAGAAGAGGCTACTTAGAGTGATAAAACTTTAAGCCTCTTCTCATATTTTCTTTGTGTCTGTGACAAATCATTAAGGTCTCAGATGAGATTCTGTCGTAGGCAGTCTGGTATAGAAATAGTGTGAAAATGTCCTGCTCTGATGTTTTGCCAGGTCTAGATTCCTTCAAGCTACATATTTTCATTTTGTACCTAGAACAAAATTTAATTCAATTCATCCCACCTCTCACTAATATAGTCTTCTGCTCTAGTCTACATTTCTCAAATGCCACAAAATACGTTTCTGTGTGCTTCATTTTGTTTGCTTTTTACTGCTTACTGAAGAAAGTATAGCAGAAAAAAAATTAAATTACATGGACAATGACTGTGATTTGGCAGGTGTTTATTTTATTCAGTTTTGGATGAATACTTTTTTTAAAAGCAGGAATACAAAAATAACCTTTCCCACTGAATATATATATATATATATATATATATACATACATATACATATATCTGAATAGAGAGTAGATTCAAAACTAAAATATAAAAACTCTGGATTTTTACTAAGTGAAGGAAATGTTATGTGTGACTTCAAATAGAGTAGATTCCTCACTGTGTGAATTTTCCTCACAATACAGATAATAGTCATAATTATATGACTGTGTTGTTTGGAGAATAACAAGCTATAGTAGGCAAAGCATGTGGCACAATGCTTAGCAAAAGTGACACACTTAACACTTTGTAATGTGAACATTTCTAAGTGCCTCGTGTATAGGTCCATGTATGTAGGAAAGGGTAAAAGATATATTAAATCACTAAAATAAAAATAACTGAAAAGATACCAGAGTTCATGTGAAGGAAGCCTTTCTTCTTGTTAAAATTCCATAAAACATATTCCTTTTTCTCTGGTGCCGAGGCTGGAACTCCACACCACTTTGAGCCATGCCCACAGTCCAGCATTTTGCTGGTTATTTTGGAGACAGAGTCTTTTGTATTGTTTCCACCTGGGATAACTTCAAACTTCCGTACACTGGATCTCAGCCCTCTTAGTAGCTGGGATTACAGAAGTACAAGCCTTTGACTTAAAACATCTTCTTAAATGTTATTTTTCATTGGTGTGGATGGGAAACTGCTTCCAGAACCTGAACAGAAAAGCAAGAGATGTTCAAGGATGGCATAATTATTACATATAACTAATGCATACCTACCTACATGCTTTAAATAATCTCCAGTTTAGGCAAAGAGCCTAATACAATGTGCAGTCTAGGTAGGTAAACATCATGTGGACTTGTTTAGGACAGTCACAACCATCCTAATCTTAACTGTGTACTACGTAATTCATGCTTGGTTGAATCTACAGAACCAGAACCTGGATAAAGAAAGCCAACGTACTGTGTTTAATACATGTTTCTTTCACAGCGAATTAGTAAGCAGGGACATTTGACTACTGATACCTTTGGATTTCCCCAAAAATATATACATAAAATTTTATAGACTTCAGATAATTATATTCATGGTATTTTAATAATTTCCACTTATGCTTATAAAAAATAATAACCCACTATATTGACGTAAGTTTGTTTTAGAACTTAAAATTGAGATGTGTAATCACAGATTAAGATGTATTTGTGGGGGTCTGCATCTTACTTCATATTGTATAAGAATAAACTTCAGATCAATCATTGATAAGAAATACCCCCAATTTTTCCTGAATCTATTGAAGAAAGAGCACTGGAGGAAAAGATTGCAGGTAGACTATTGTACACAGTCCTTAGATTATTTGCAGTAAAAGCCTTGAAAGCACAAAGCCTCCAAGGCAAATGAAAATAATAATCATAATCCCAATCACAAACCTAATAATACAGAGGTGATTAAATGTCACTCTCTAGGGGAAGAAAGAGATTGATTCTGTTTCATACAGGGGAGAAATGTCTTTCCCCACAAATATGGCATTAACTATATGGCTATGGTTAGGTTTCAAGTAGAGGCTGGCAAATTGAGGAGGCATAATTAACTGATTCTCTGAGGTTTAAGCACTTACCACATGCAGAGGTGGTTGGGTTGACTAAGCATCTAATTTGGTGTTAGCACATTTTAGCTGCTGAATGCCTATGACCATCCTTTTGTTTCCAACCTGCTAACAACCACCTAATTAGGTTCTATCATACTACTGGGCTAACACCACTATCAATAAGGCCCTTCTGTGAACCTAAGAATATGTTCCCCACCTTTTCAATCACAGATTTCCGTAATTCCGCAGCCCTTACCACTGCCTAAGGCCTTACACTGCCTTTCCCTGCCTTCAGCCAGCTCTGTTTCCTTAACCATAAACTGTATTCGATTTTTAAAAATCATCCATCCTGGCTTATGGGTGTAGCACTTCCTCTTTCATTTATGTAAGCAGTCTACTCAGGACTGAAGATATAGTCACATATTTATCACAAAACCCATTCTCACCTTATTTTGCTTACTTGACCACTGCTTAGAAAGGAAATGAATACACTGCTCTTCTTTGTCATTTCTTGCAAAGATTTTCATCCCATTGTCCTTGTACTGTGCAATCATCGACACTGATTCAATCCAATTGAGGCAGCCAAATAATTATCTCAGAATATCAGGTTTAGTCTGCACAAAAGCAGACTTGAAAGGGCAGAGAAATAAATACATGTCCACATGACTTGTGAAGGGAGTAGTGAAGGTTGATGAGAATTCATGTTATTGGAGCTATTCATAAGGATATAAAAACTCCCCAGGTAACTAAGGAAATAGTAATTTTTGATTTTAGCCCTTACAGGCAAAGGTAATGCATCTGGGGGTACAGATTCCCTTCACTGTGAGGTACAGGAGCAAGAGGTAGAGGAGTAGTGAAGTACAGTATAGTAAAACAGCCCTTTCATTGAAAGTGAGAGCTGAGCCCAGACTTCCCACAGCCAAGGGCTCCAAGCCTGGACTTCCATGGAGTTCTCTCTGAGGGCCCTTTTCATAGTATGGGATTCTCCCATATCTCCTGGGCTTTGGGCTGATGGTTCAAGGCCTGTGTTTGTCCCACCTTGGGTTTTTGTTGTTTGTTTGTTTTGCTTTGTTGGTTGAATGGGAACACAAGGCATTATGGGAAGAAGAAATATTTCAGCTGGAGCCCAGGGCATTATGGGAAGAAGTAGCATCATGATGGGCCACATGTTATCTGTTATGTCCACCATTTTTCTCCCTATCTACCTGAGGAGGCCTCTCTCTCCCTCAAAGGTATCCATTTTTTTCGTTGCTTCGGTTCCTGTTGACAGAGAGATCAGAAAGGAAACATGAACAGAAACAATTTTTAAAAATAACGTGCTCACGGCACTTTATCACTTCATGGGTACATGATGAATGTTTTCACTTTAATTCTTTATTTCAGGAAGTCCATACCTTGCAGACCACAAGTCGCTTTTCATTTCCTTATTATTAAAAGAGAAGTCAGTTGTAGCATATTTCAGAATGTCTGTTTTTAAAGCTGGAATAATACAAATTTAAACACATATGTAACGTTCTATAACCATTTAAAGTAGGCCATAAAAACATGAACCATATCTTCTTGTTGTTATTGTCTGCTTTGTTCTTTTGTTTGAGGAAAGCAGGCAAATTGAGACTTTAAGAAGTTTAGTTCTGTCATACAAATTTAAGCATTTTTAGAGCACTGCATTTTAGCTTGTGTCTCTTACCTTCAGGTATTGTTGCTTGCTCACAAAGTGTCATGCCATTAATACATTAATTTGCAATTCTGCTGGTCAGGTTTGGAGTAAAATGAAATATAACTGAAGTGTAAGCTGTGAATTTAACAAGCTGTAAGACTACAACCCAATTTAGAATATGGGGAAAGGATAAATTGAAAGGAGAGAGAGAGAGAGAGAGAGAGAGAGAGAGAGAGAGAGAGAAACAAGCTGTGTTCCCAGAGGAGAGCTGCTTCCAGCCTGATGTTTGTCAGCTAAGTAGAAAACCATGGCAGACTTTGGTACTGTTAGTCTGTTCTTTTGTAGTGTGAGGTACTCAGCCTTCCTAATTACCTACTTTCCACAGTTTCTTCTCTTTTTGTTAGTCTAGCTCTTGGAATTCAGACAGACTCAGTGTATTAAGCCTGATTATGTTCTATAGTTCCTAAAAAGAGAGGGAATCATTAAACAAAACATCATGGAACTATTTCTTTTAAAAATTGTATTGTTATGACATATACTTAGAAGTTCACTAAAGCTAGATAGCTATCTGAATTTCAAAACATAAAACTTTTCCATTGCTTAATATTTTAGCCCTGGCAATATGTTTTGTATCATTAATAGCCAGCTAGAGTCTTTTTGTTAATAATGTTAGAGGCATTCAATTTGGGATTCCAAGTAGGACATTGCTTTAGAAAAAAATGAGAGGGGAACAGGAATGTGGCTTAGCAGTAGAGTGCTTGCCTAGCATGCATGAAGCTCTGGGTTCAATTCCTCGACACCACATATATACAAAGAGGCCAGAAGTGGCGCTGTGGCTCAAGTGGTAGAGTGCTAGCCTTGAGCAAAAGGAAGCCAGGGACAGTGCTCAAGCCCTGAGTTCAAGCCCCAGGACTGGCAAAATAAATAAATTAATAAATAAATAAATAAGACAAACTAGAATCATTCATCTGGAAACCATCTCTCCATTTACTTTAATGATATTTCATTATATTTGCTTGGATATTTTTAAAATACCAGAATCTAAGTCTTGAACTTTATACTTTATTCTTATTACTGTTTGTGTGTTGAAACTTCAAATAAATTATTTTTGAAACTGAAGCCCAAAGTGTCCTGGTTGATGTAGCACAGTAATAAAATATAGTGGGTTTTTTTTTCATATATTCTAAAATGTAGAATAATCCAACAAGAATATCAACTGTTTTGTCTTTTTTTTTTTTTTTTTTTTTTGGTACTGGGGATCAAACCCACAACGTTGCACTTGCTAGGCAAGTGCTTTGTCACTGAGCTACATCCCAGCCCCTCAACTGTTTTTCTCTAGTTCTTCAGAACTTTTTAAAAGCAGATGTAGCATTTGAACTTGTACTTGTGGATCTTTTGTAGTAATTTTGGTGCAAGTCAGGCTGCACAGTGAATGTTGTTACAGATACTTTAGCCTCTTACTTTTGTAGCATTACTTTTACTTTTTGATGATTACAGCCACAACATATCTGTCATTATATAACTGCCTGATGCATATGAATATTGAAATTATAGACACTCCTCTGGGCTCAGTGAGCTGACAGCATCATGATTCTTCAAGCCCACTGGAAAGAGCCAGAGATAAAATGTTCACATGTGTTCCAAGTCCCTAACCAGAATGATCCACCGATCAATTTTTTCTCCAATCCAAATTTTAAAAGTTCACCCAAAAAAGTTTAAATATGTTTCCAATTAGCTTCAAAATTTTACAGTGGTGTTTATGTGAATTTGTTGCTAAAAGAGAATAGCAATTCAATCTTATTTATGAATGTTATTTGGCTATATAAATAAATAAATTATAGTTGACCCTCCCATTGCTAAATCTAGATCAAAGGTTAAAATACAAATGAAAGAAAAAGCAGAGCAAAAAAGAAAAAGAGAACAAAGCAAACAGTTAAACTGCCACTGAAATTTTGCAACATTAAATTGATTTCTACTTTAGTGATAGTAGCATGATTGTAGCATGACTGTCACTCAGACTTAAAAGTTTTAAAAAGCAAAATTAGATTTAAGGGTGGTGATTTCTTCTTTTCATTTACATTCAGTTCAATAAGGTGGAATCTATGAGTGCCTGTAATATGGCCTTTAAAATATATGTCTATTTTTTTCCTTTTGGTAGCTGATCAGGAACAAAGAAGCATATGCATATATGCCCTCTGCTGGCAAAGTGAAGATGAGAGTCTTTTCTAGAGACAATAGAAATGCAGTAGGAAGACAGCACAGTGAATTATATTCACAGCCATTTCTGAGAAAGCACAAAACAGGTTGGAATTTATAAAGAGAATGTCTTGAAGAGACTGAACAGACATATTCAGTATGATGGAGGTTACATGAAGTTGTTGGGAAATAACAGTGCTCTATTTCACTGATCACATTTTATGTTAATTTGTGATCAAACAGTGAAGCTGGAGGCCCTGTTTTTTTCCCATCCCATGAAGATTTGACAAGGCAGAATAAAGCTGGGTTACATGATGATGTTGGGACACCCTCTGTAAATTGTTGAAAGTAACTATACTTCTCTTAATCTTAAATACTAGGCAAATTCATTTTTTCTAGCATTCTTAATATACTGGTCTTTATAACTGAACTGCAGTAATTAAGTATTCCTTTTCTCAGTCTTGGGAAACACTATCTCAAATGTGTTTGTATACCCACATCCATTTTAACAAAACAAGACATTAAAAAATAAAGACAATGAAATGAATCTACCCCCCAAATCCTCTAAAACATCAACAAAGGTTCTGAAAACTAAAAACATTTGCAGAAAATATAAATGAGTGGCAGCCATGTGGCCAGTGCACAGTGTCCGCTCTGGAGAATGACACAAATGGTTCCCAGGAGACATCAGGTGTGACCAGGGCCATTGCTGGACTGTCTTACTTGGATGGCCAGGTAAAGAATACAGTCTTTAAATCTGCAAGTGGCATTAAGGAGAGTTCAATCTACTGAAAGTGTATTTCTTTCTTAACAAATTTCCCTATCACTTCACTTAAGTAAATAATTATTAACAGTTTGAAGGAAATTCGGAAAATAAAAGAGAAAGTATTTATGAAAAATAATACAGGTAAAGCTAGGTGTGTGCCTGCCTATAATCTTAGTTATTTCAGACACTGAAGAATGAGCTTCACAAGTTTAAGGCCAGCTTGGACAAAGGTAGGGAGATCTTGTCTCAGAACCAGAATACAAACAAAAGGACTAGAGGCATGATTCAAGTGGTAGAGTACGTGCATACTTACGGCTCCAGGTTCAATCTACAAGCAAACAAACAAATAAAACATTGATAAATACAAGGGTCAGGGACATATTTCTTATGCTGCCCCTAGTGAATATGGTCAGGCACTTAATTGCTCTTGCACTTGCTTTCTAAACACACATGGTCCCTGAAATAGGATTGTTCTACTTTTAGCACCACACTGTATTGTTGTGTGAAAACAACACACAGTTAGTAGAAGCTGTACTTTAAATTTTGTGTTTTGATCTTTTTGTAGACTAGTGATCTCTTCTGGAATAAGGTACAATTCCACACCAACCAGGACATCTGTAGAAAAGCACTGGCACGCTAATGAGATGTGCTGTATTGCCAAACTATGATGTTCAGTAGGTTGAGTGTATTCGATGCATCTTCAGCTTTTCTGGACCTAATCCCATTGTAAGTGATGTCTGTGCATCATGTCTTGGTGCTACTGTAAGGGAAAGGACACAGCTGAAGCAGGAAGAAGCACCTTGGAGAAGTTTAAACAGTGACGACCATAACCACATTTATTTATCAAATAGAGGAAATGAATGTTTAGTATCAGGTGAAAAATGCATATAGGAAAATAAAGGTGCATGTATAACTAATAATTTCTACATGTTTGGTGGAGATGTTGGAAAGATTAAAAGCCAAATTTAAAACAATGTTCTAAATCTACTAGCAGACAGAATCTCAAACCAAAGCATAATCAAATCATCACAACTGTAGGCCACTGGTGCTGTTTATGTTGAGCCTTACATCATCCATAGTAAATTTCAAATATTACTTAAGTGAGGGGAATTAATGGCTATTACAAGGGAATGAAAATTTAAAATGTTTTTCTCTTTTACACAGGGCTAAAAGTTCCAGAATAAGCCAGGTGCTGGTGGCTCATGCCTGTAATCCTAGCTACTCAGGAGGCTGAGATCTGAGGATCTCAGTTCAAAGCCAGCCCAAGCAGGAAAGTCTGTGAGACTCTTATCTCCAATTAACTACCAGAAAACTGCAAATGGTTCTGTGTCTCAAGTGGTAGAGCACTAGCCTTGACCTGAAGAGATCAGGGACAGTGCCCAGAAAAATATCCACAATATATGAGATGTGCAGAATCATTCTTACCCTTGCTTTCTAAGTACAGATAAAGGGATTTAACAAGAACATGTAACCCCTATTCCATTTGTACTTCTAGAAATAGAAAACATTATAAATTCTTCTAGCAGCCACTACCATAGCACCTTTGTAGTTTGCTGCATGCAGACAATGTCCTAGATTAAGATTATGGATTAAAGACTATGGGGGTTTTTTGCATTTAAAAATTATTATCCAAGTTCCTTTGGTTTCCCTATGAAATCCATTGGTATATAGTTGCTAGTTTTATTACTGACTGTCAGTGGTTCTCATAGCTCCTAAAAATAGAGTACACTACTCAAATAAGGTAAGATTCCATAACCAGAAACCACATTCAGTTTTTTAAACATTAAATTAGCTTTATCAGGAAGGCATATGCAAAAACGAGAAATCTGTGGTCCCTTTAACTTGGGCAGCTGTAGTTTTAGAGCATAACTCCGTTCAGCATATAAAGTGTCCGAAATATTGGAGAAGTATAGACTTTTCGTCGCTGTTGTGTAGACATTGCTTAATAATAGCAGGTGTCATATTCCTGGAAAAGGAGAATGTTTCTGAAATGATCCTGTGAGTCAGTTCTATCATAATAAAATGACATTCTTCCACCATAATTAAGTGATTGCATTTTAATGCCAACTCCACCACACTCTCCATCTAGCCTAGCTTTGTCTTGGTCCAAACTTCCCCTGCCCTGTCATCTCCCAGTTGACTGTAGACTTCTAGCTAAGAGAATGGAATCGAGACAATGGAACGAACACTGTGGTACACTGCCGATCTGGGCCCAAACCCCCAGCAAATACTTGGAGGATTTTTACTCAACAATTTAAGAAAACCTTCACCCCCTTCAGAAATAATAGAATGAACTTTGTATGGGGCTGTACTCTCCCCCTCCCCCCCAAATATTACTTGAAGCAGGTATGTAATGAATTATAAAAATATAATTAGAGTTCACCAACCTGTTATTTTACATCTGTTTACATGGCTGCACTTAAAGATTGTACTTACTTATTTATTCTAAGGCTTTCATAACGAAGAGTCTGATTCACATATTTGGATTAAGTACCTAGGGCTGCCTTGATGAAAATAGTTACCAAGAACACACACAGTAGGTTTGTACCAATTCTCTAAAATGTATTTTGACTTTAAAAAAAATCTAGCATTGGGAAGTACTGTTGGAAAGATCTGCAAAAATTTCTATACCTTCAGCTTCTGTCTGACAAACTTGAATCAATCTGTTCATTATTATCCCTTTGCCTCTGGGATGGTTTAAAACATTCTCTCCCAACCTCATTATCTTTCAGTTGGTTCACTGTGAATTTTATCACCTTTTCTTTGTGCCAAAAGACTTGGATGTCATCAAAGACTTCTCTAAATAGCAAAGAATAAATATATCTCAAGGATACCTTGGATCAAATAGCATAAAGGGGATTAATAGAATGGAAAGGATGAGAGTGAGGGAAAAGGAGGATGAGAAAGTAACAGGCAGGGTGAATGTAATCTAACTATATGATATGCATATATGGAAATGCCACAATGAAACCCCTAGCTTTGTGCAATTAATATATACTAACACAAGTAATTTTGAAAGCAAATCACAAAGCAAAAAATTATGTAAAACACGCCAAGAAAAAGATGAAAAATACATTTCTTCCCTCAAGACCAGTGTGTAAGCTAGAGTCATAATTGTTTTGAATATAAATTCTTGCTTTAAAGACATACCAACCTGTAATAAGTGTAGAAAGAACAAATTTCAATGGGTGAAATTAATCTTCCATCTAAGTATTTTTTAGTAATTACAATTAAACATAAAAATGAGACAAATGTACTTTTTGACATTTCCTGTTATGTTATACAGAGAGAGCAATGAAAATAAAATGTGTTTAAAGTATGTTCAGTAAAATGTTTAAGCATATTATAAACAGCAGGAACTTCATTATCAGTAAAATGAAAATAAGATTAAAAATTTATCATAACTCATCATGAAGTGTAATCTGAGCATCAATTTACACACTGACCAACGACTCTAATAAATGCTAGAAATGAGAAACAATACATTTATGGAATAATCAGGTACAGGTTAGCAAATTTCTCCTGTGACTGTCAGGAAAGACAGCCCAAAGACATTACAAATCCCCTCAGAGAGCTAAAACAAAAGTGGCTATTTCCTTTTAAATTAAGACTTATTAATATGCTAATCATTAATGAAGTGAGTAAAAGCTATAATTTTCATAACATATAGGGCAATAAGGCCTGTATTTAGATGCATAGGAAGTATTAATATACTATGGGTTTGGTTTTTTTGTGTGTTTTTTGGCCAGTCCTGGGCCTTGGACTCAGGGTCTGGGCACTCTGGCTTCTTCTTGCTCAAGGCTAGCACTCTACCACTTGAGCCATAGCACCACTTCTGGCCATTTTCTATATATGTGGTGCTGGGGAATTGAACCCAGGGCTTCCTGTATATGAGGCAAGCACTCTTGCCACTAGGCCATATTCCCAGCCCCATATATTATGTTTTTAAGAAAGGGAATGATTTTGTTCTATTTCCAAATGAAATCAATTTCTACACACATTCAATGTAAATAAAAACTTGAATTTACTCATAATAATCTGTGGGTGATGTATACCTTTAAAAGAACTATAGTTATTAAAGAGCCTAAAATAGCTCATAGAATCTATTATTTTAAGATAAAAATATCAAGGAAAAGAATTGTTTTAAAGGAATAGCTTTCAGCCAGGGGCGAGTGGTTCATGCTATAATTCTAGCTATTCAGGAGACCAAGATGTGTGGATTGTGGTTTGAAGCCAACCAGGGTAGGAAAGTCCATGAGACTCTTATCTCCAATTAACCACCAAAAAGCCAGAAATAGAGCTGTGGGTCAAGTGACAGAGCATTACTCTTGAACAAAATAGTTCAGGGGCAGTGCCCAGGCCCTGAATTCAAGCCATAGGAGCAAATCTCTCTCTCTCTCTCTCTCTCTCTCTCTCTCTCATAAACACACACACACACACACTCACACACACTTGAACAAATTTGAATGCTGCAATATCTTCAATTTCCAGAGATGTTTATAAGATCAGATTGAATTATTTAAATTAAAGATGCCTTATAAAATTCCAAGTAGGGGATTATTGTTTAGTTCAACTTCACTTTTGAGTCAGTTCATTATAAATATGTAAAATCATCACAAGTATAACTGAACTCACTTTTATTTCTCATGAACTGCTTAGAAAGAATACATTTCTAAAACCTCGGGGACCCATAAGGGACCAAAGCATAGCTCTGTGGTAACGTGTCTGCCTAGCCTGGGACCCTTGCTTATATTCCCAGTCCAGTGAAGTGTAAAGGAAAAGAAAAGAAGTGAACATGGTCTCCCAAAGAATGCCTATTTGGGTATGGGAACTGGCTGGGAAAAAAAACACCAAAAAACCCAACACAGAGCTATATATTCAATATGGGTAGAAATGACTTAAAGGGGTGGTAGTGACCAAGATGCATTGTACTTGCAAAGTGACACAGTAAGGTTGGTAATAAGAAGAATTCAGATAGTATAATTACTTAGAAAAGCAAAGTAAAAAAAAAAGTCACCAAAATAAACCCTAGGAAGTAGATCCTTGGAAAGGGAGGCAAGGGGCCAAGGAGAGGGGAAGGGGCGGGGAGAATGCTGTCACGAATTCAATGTATAGCCAGCAGAATTATGAAAAGTGAAGTAAGGGGTGGGTAGGAGAAGGATGGATGAGAATACTGAAGGGGGTCACATTAATCAGGACACAATGTATTCACAAACTGCTTTGTTGAATGGTAATGGCTTTGTATCACTACTTAAGGATAACAAATTACACTGGAAGAAGGAGGAGGAGAAAGAAGGAAGAAGGAAGGAGGAGGAGGAGAGGAAGAAAGGGGAACAGGAAGAGAAGGAGAAGGTGGAAGAGGAGACTTACTTTTAGACTAGGGGCATGGGTCAAGTGAAATAACACTTACATGAGGTTCTGAGTTCAAATCCAAGTGAAACACACACAGCATACACATTATTATCATGCTGGGTGCTCGTGCCAGAGCATAGTAGTTCCCAAGTGGTAGCTGGAAAGCAAAGGAGGCAAGGAAGGTGCAAGAATTCCAATATTCCCTTCCAGGACCTGCTGCCAGTGACCTTTATACTCACCTCTAACAGCTCCTGTGACGTCCTAGTAATGCTAAAAGCTAGTGACAAAATCTTCAACACACAGGGGCTGGGGATATAGCCTAGTGGCAAGAGTGCCTGCCTCGGATACACGAGGCACTAGGTTCGATTCCCCAGCACCACATATACAGAAAACGGCCAGAAGCGGCGCTGTGGCTCAAGTGGCAGAGTGCTAGCCTTGAGCGGGAAGAAGCCAGGGACAGTGCTCAGGCCCTGAGTCCAAGGCCCAGGACTGGCCAAAAAAAAAAAAAAAAAATCTTCAACACACAGAAACCGTAACATAAAACATGTAATTCATCTCCTTTAGAAATGTGTATAATACCCCTAGGTTCATTAAAATGAAATACTTTCTGGAGGGAGGAAGTTAGAGACAGGGTGTTGCTACATCACCCATGCTGATCTTGAAGTTCCTTATCCTCCTGATTCCAGAGAACTGAGTTTACAGGTAGCATTCTTCTCTCTGCAAACAGAAAAATTCTAGCTACTAATGAAAACTAAAGTTCACTCTTAGACTTCTAAGAATAGTAAGTGCAGGTTTACCTGTGATTACCCATTTCGAGTGGAGTTTTAGAGTAACTGAAAGCAATTTCCCTTGAACTTTTCCAATGACCTTTACAAGATTAGTCATTGGCAGCTGGAATCTACTTCCTAGATGACTGGCTGGATTTCCAAATCACCCACATAATTGGCATTCCTTCCAGTAACCTTTTTAGAGTCACAAGGTCAGGTGGAAATAGAGACCCAACCAGACATTTAGAACTCATTCTCAGACTCAAAGCTTTTTCACTCTTGTTTCTTTGTTTGTTTTGCTTGCCTTTGTTTATCATAAAAAGGAGTTTTTCCCATATTTCTGTCAATCTAACACCATTCACAAATATGGAGGTAGACCAAAATGAATTCAAGTATGGCATTTATTTCCTAGGCTATATGTAATAACTGTATATAGGATTATTTTTTTTAAAGTCTAAACAAATGAAAGTCAATTTATTCTCTTAAGTACTATATGTAATTTGTCCAGGTTGTATGAAATTCATAAGGCTGACGGAATACCATCCTCTTCATGATTTTGTATCTAGTGGGATATGCTGTAGTAATTTCACTGGAAAGATCTGGAGATTTGCTTTTCTACTCAATATCTCAGACAAGAGAGTGTTGAATAGCTCCTGCTCTAGCCCAGTGTGTTTTACCATCTGGCCTGCTGCTAATGGCTGGAAGAGCCCTGTTCTTTGGAAAGACAAAACATAAATGCTTTTGAACACACCCTTATGCCTATTTAAGCATCACTTACTGCCCTGTAGTCCCTCTACCCTTCCTCCTCATTCTCTCCATTTCCCTCCCTTCAACTAACCTGACAAGGAAAAAAAGAAAAAACAAATCTTCCATCTACCACATTCCTATTATAATCCCAGTGTGGTGCCATTAAATGGTCCCCTTTCTGAGTGGGTCTAATTAGACAATATATGGTGCTTTCTACTGATGTTTTTTTTTTTTTTGTGGGCACTGCAGAGTTCCATATACTGAGGCTTGTATAATTCATCATGTGAAGGTCACTGGTTCCACCCCTATTGTTCTGCTGTTTAAATTGTTATTCTAAGTGGAATTCCATGTAATTAACTGGTTTGGTCGCAATTTCAAGCACTTCAGGAAGACAAAGGGGAAATTGAAAAGTGCCACATTGGTGAATTGGTTTACATTCAGAAGCGCAGCTCTTCCTTCCCGTGGTCCACCAGATGTCAGCCTAAATTGAAGAATAGAGAAGAAATGGCATGTATCCTCACATTGACTGTGTCCAGTGCCAGATGGAGCTTTACACAACCCCGGCAGGAAGTGTGAGCCAACAGTGGTTGAAATTCAGTGTCAGAGACAACACAAGTGTGACACAACAAGCAGTCGAATTTTCTTTTTAAATTATGGAACTTCCTTGTATCATAGGTCATTGATAGCTCCATTTGTAAGGATTGATTCTGCTAATTTGAGCAGTTCAAAAGTCACTGGGGAAACCTTGGTCCGTTTAATTGTATGTGATGGAAGTTTTACACCTGCTGTGGGAAAGGCAAATGGCTAGGCTGAGGTAAAGCGGTTATTCTTCCAGTTGCTTGTCCATTGACCTCTAAGCCTGTCACTGTCGTGTCCATTTCCATTTCAGTGAGCAGGATTTGGATTTTATTTATTTATTTTTATTTTTTGGCTTTTGGCCGAATTCAAGTAAATGCAAATGTTAAACCATGTTAAAAAGGTTGTCACTTGTGATTTCACAAGAGGAGTACAACCGCGATAAAATGTTAAAAGATTTCCCTCAAAATGTCACCACCGACTTCAAACTGAGAGATATTCAGATGTTGCTTCGTAGGACTGAGTTAGATGTGTTTCAGACTAATGGAACAAAAGTAGCTTGTTATATTTTTCATTAACATATGCAACATTAAACATGTAGGGAAACTCCATTAACACATCCATTAAGTAAAGCAGTCAGAAATACAATTAGAGTGATTTTACTTGTCTTTTGAATGTAACACAGGGGAATGAGTAATATATGTAACAGAAGAATGCATTTAAAAGACCAGTGTGTGTGTGTGTGTGTGTGTGTGTGTGTGTGTGTGTGTGTGTGTGTTCAGGCACATATGCCTGTGTGCATGAGGGAGAGAGAGAATGAGAGAGAGAGAGAGAGAGAGAGGGAGGGAGAGAGACAGAGAGAGGCAGAATGCACATCTTGCCCTGACAGATTATTTAGCATTCCCTCCTGCTCCAGCTGTTTCTCACTGCTGATGTATCAATGAACCAAGGTTTTCCTACCCGTCTCTTCAATTCCTCCTTGAAATTTTAGTTCTGACATTTATTTGAACATCACCAGCCATATTCTTATCTTTTATTCACCCTACTGAGCTATAAAACCCAAATTCCCCTTGAAGTCAATGATAATAATAATGATAGTAAAACCTCACATTTGCTTATTATCTTGAGAATAAAAGGGCTTAAAATACTCTACAGACATGATCATATTAACCTTATCAGAAAGTCCCTTTCAACATAGGAAACATGAATTTCAAAGGATTTAGAAGGCATTCCAGGACTATAGTGTAGAGATAGCAGAATCCAATCAAATTCCATATGATGTCAATAGTGGCTTTTGACATCTTCATTTTCCCAAAAGGGGAATAAAATAAAATGCTTCCCCTTTATTGGGTGTTACTTGATCTTATTTCATAAGAAATTTTCTTACAGTGACTTTGGGAAGAACAAAATCTGAAGACTTAGGTTTAATTATACCCTACACAGTTAAACTGTGTATTTGAATCTCAAACATCTGAACTGGCTTCTTCCTTTTGAGAAAATATTAGAAAAGTATTAGTAATGTATTCATCTCTAGCACACTACAGGGCTCAGATTTTGTATTACTCCAAAAACAAATAATCTTCAAACTGTGAAGATGTTGGTATCTAAAAAGGATGGAATATTCTTATTTCATGACCAATTTGACCCAAATACATACTCAAAATGAAAAAGAATAGAGGTAATATTTACAATCTTAATAAGTGACAAAGAAAATGGAAAGAATGCCCAATCCAAGCTTATTTAAATTATCAATGCAGTTAGTGGGTAAAATAATGTGTCCTATTTCCACTGCTATGATCAGAGACTGAGTCTGAACATATGTTTTTAGGCATGTAAGTGACACAATACATCACCCATAGTTTGTTTAAATACTTGTTTATTCTTTTTTATTCCTATCCAAAGTAATATGTGAATTCTCCCCTCTCTTGACCTACAAGTCTCACTCAAGTCAAATAGAAAGAAAAAAGAAAGAAAGAAAGAAAGAAAACTCATGACCAGGTAGATGTTACAAAATAGAGAATATCAGTGCTGGAGTCATTTTGAATTCCAAATAATTGTTTAGATCCAAAATAGGTGTAGGAATTTCCCCAAGGAGGCTTTAACCCAGATCTCCACACAGCCTTTATGCAAATGAGCATAGGGCATGATCCTTTCCCAAATAGTCCAAAATCAGTCCAAGTGTGCAGCACAGAGAAGCTTGTGCTTTCCCTCCAAATCAATATGATGCAACAATGTTGCCTTCCTATGCCTTTTGCAGCCACACAAAATACTTTTTATAGTGCCTTGCTGCCCCCTTGCTCTCTGCGCATCCTTCTTTCTTTCCACAGCAAAGTGTTTAATGTATAACTTGCAGCTTTTCTTTCTGCTTTTCCACACTGGATACTATCCAATAGACATCTGTGGTCAGGCCCCGTGGGAGTTCTTGTCCAGCCAGCACTGCAGGAAGCTGTGTGGCTAGTGCTTCCTCAGAGCCATAGAACAAGCGTGAAGAGAGACGCTGAGAAAAGGAAGCAATACTCCAGTCTTTCCTGGAAGTGAAGCCAGTCCTCTAGGAAAACCCAGCAAAGCAGCTCCAAAGTCTGGTTAGAACATCTCCATGTGATTAGTTAAAAAACATTATTCTGGATATCAAAGATACACACATGTCAAAACACAGAGAGTGAAGCCAAGAGTCGATGGCTTGTGCTTCTTTTCTTTTCTTTTTTTTTTTTGCCAATCCCAGGGCTTGGACTCAGGGCCCGAGCACTGTCCCTGGCTTCTTTTTGCTCAATATCCAATAAGATCTAGACTCATCTAGGAAAACCACATTCAAACATCTGAATATGAAAATCCAGTTTTCTTTCATTTTAAAATTATATATTATATATACATTATATATTATACATAATATATGAATAAATATATAACTATATAGCCTATCACACATAAATATATAAATACATTCATATATAAATAAACATATATTTATTTATTCAACTTCTATAACTTACAGTTGTAGGCCCTACGTCTGCATTGCTAGTCAATTTCACCTGAAGACTTTTGGTGTTCATTTTTATTTAAGTAGATAGGTGGGGGAGTCTTGCATGAAGAATCTCTGGCATGAGCTGTCTAAGGAGCTGTGGTCACCTGTGATGTACATAACCCAAATGTGAGAGAGAATCAATAGGACAGAGCTCTAGACCCACTCAGAGTCACAAATATCCAACAAATTAACTTCAGATAATCTCTTACATAGTCTGAAC
Organism: Perognathus longimembris pacificus; assembly: GCF_023159225.1. Classification (NCBI taxonomy): domain Eukaryota; kingdom Metazoa; phylum Chordata; class Mammalia; order Rodentia; family Heteromyidae; genus Perognathus; species Perognathus longimembris. Next base: position 24,066,978 of record NC_063184.1, read on the forward strand.
TACTATGTTCCCACAGTAGCTAATTCCTGTAACATCTTTTATTGGGTGCCATGGACATAAGGAAAAATAATGAATATACCAGAACCTTTGTTAGGAACTGATGAAACATATACCTGTACTCATCTGCGACTGTGGGAGGTCAAAATATAGAAGGTCTCCTGCCAAGGAGAGAAAAGTTACGTATTGTAGATCACTTTCTATTCTTTTAGATGTAAAGATGATGACTGGAGAATCTGCATTACCAAGCTTATGAACTAGCCTTAGTGGCCAGTTATTTGCTCCTTCCCTTGAAGTTATATAGCACCTATTTATTCAAAGTCCTAACCCTTTGTCTTTCACATCTTTAAATTTTTGCTGTTCTTTTCTTTTTAATTTACATTTTTGTCAAGATGATGTACAGAGGGGTTACAGTTACATACCTAAGGTACTGTGTACATTTCTTGCCAAACTTGAAGATGCTAAGCTGAAATTTAAAGACCTATCTTTAGTGAATCATTCATTGCCCCTATGGCTCGCACATACATGTGATGCACACCTATTAATAAACCTGGTGGATTTGCTCTTGTTAATCTGCCTTTTGTTACAGAAACAAAACATTGAAACAAAAAGTCCTTTTCCTTCTGCATCTGTCATGAACATAGGCCTCCTTGAACCCAGGGCCCTGTGATGACCGGCTCACCTGCACCTCTGTCATGGGCCAGACCCTCCTCCAGTGTTGCTTGTCTTCTTCCTACTCCCTATTCTGACCTTATTCACTCACTTCATCTCCAACCTGCGCATGCCTTCCTCACCCTTTTAGGTTTCATTAGTTAGTGCTTCTTTATCATTCCCTATTTCTCAGCACGAATCAGGCCCGGCTTTTTCTCTACTCTCTAAAGAGTATGACGATACCATATTTTCCTCCTTGTATAATAATTGCTTCTTGTCCCTTGTCACCTTGTTGGCAGGTGACCTCTTGCTAAGTGGCAGAAGACCATGTTATCCTTTGAAACTCTATTGCGAAGAGTTCCACATATCTAATGAAAAAATAGTGTTACGATGTCACTGAAGCATGTTAAACTTCTAAAAATATTTGGTATTTCTAAATACCACAGATTACATTCTAACCTTTGGTGCATTTAAAAGCTGTGTTTATGTAATGTGTCTTGGTTATCATTAGACATATTTATATCTTTCTTTTTATGAAACACCTTAGTTTTAGAATTGTGTTATAAACTAATATCATAAAGACAAATATCATATAGTGTTAAACATATTTGAAATATATATCTAATATAATAACAATATATGGTTATAAAAGGGAGATTATTTGGGAATGCAATAGATAGGAGAAAGGGGAAAGAAGTGTGTGAAAAGCATAGATAAATAGACACATACATACATACATACATACACACACTACATATACATATATATATGCATGGAAACAGCATGATGGAAACCACCAAATAATGTTAAAAATGAGAAAGGAAGAAGAAAGGTAGTTATGAAAAAGAAATATCGGTAGGGTGAAGTAGTCAAAGTGCTTTAGATGCAACTCGTAGGTATAACAACGAAACTTCTTTATATAACTAATTTATGCTAATAAGAAATTTTAAAGTCATAATGAAACAATACACTTTTCAAACTAAAGTTACTACACATGCCTTTAATTTAGAAGAAAAGAGATACTTTTATATATTTAAAAAACAAAATTACTAACATATTACAAAACAAAATTACTAACATAGAAAAGGTTAAACAGAACAGTTGTTTCTTTGTATATCATTAGAAATTAATGGCACAGTTTATTTAAAGGGAATCACATGCTTTGTACTAAAAGTGCTGTTTGTATTTTAGGCTTAAAGTAAAAAGAAATAAGAAGAAAATAAACTTATTCAAATTAAATAAGCAATCTGCAGATCACCGAGAAAGAACCTACCCTTTGAAGGTCTTCTAGCTTCAGTGATTTTTTTTCCATTTAAAGGGTGAAAGAGCACTGAAATTGCATAAATAATGCTAATTAATATTTAATGAATGATTGACCAACTGCCAGATGTGAACCTGCCATGACCAAAACCAAGGAAATATGTTTCAATGGTTTTCACAGCCAATGCCTTTTGGGAATCATTTCTCTAATAGGTTTTTAGAATATTCTGAGTTTTCATTCTCAGGCATTTATACTCTGCTGTGTAGTTGGATGAGAAATAGAATCTTTGGAGTTTTTAATCACTGAACCATCAAAAGTATGTCTCATGAAAATGCAACATTGTCAATCTCAAAACTGCTTTGAACACATAGATAACTACCATGAACACAAATGGCATGAATTTTACTCTATGGCATAAGTTTCACTATGCCATTGTGACTCTGTAAAGAAATATTTCTGCAGTGTGAGGAAATTTCTGTATTTATACAATTTCCCTCTGAAGACATCTTTCTTCATTGGTTGCTACTCAATCACCCATTTCCAGACTGATGTTACCAAGATGGTCCAAATAAAATTTTCATTCTTGCATGCTAGTACTGTCACATCCCTCCATATTTTTGTACCATAATGTTTCCTTGGCTCTGCACAGTAGTTATTTTCTCCTTTTTCTTCAAACACCATTTCCCTATATTACTAATTAAGTATTCTTGAGGGAAAAAATGACTATAGCAGGTTATGGTAGGTTGAATTGCCTGAAAAGCATGCTCTGAGAAGAAAATTGGAAAATTTACTAAAAGTCTGGATCGTAACTGAGAGAAAAAAAAGTATTTGATTCCATCTAGGGGACTGGAACAGAATAAACTGGATAGATTATAAATAACAGGCATTTATTCCCTTAAGGTTCTAGAGGCTGGAAATCCAAAATCACTGTCAGCCTGGTGAGATTTTGGTGAGAGCTTGCCTTCTGATTCATAAATGATACCCTATCACGTGATCACATGGTAGAAGAGCTCTGCAGCCTCTTACAACAGCCTCTTACCTACCAAAAACGCTGTCTAATGATACCCTACCGTCTTGTGGGTTACACAATTCTGTCTCTAGAGAAGGAAAGCTGGATTCAACACCAGGAAAAGTTAAGCTGCAAGAAAGCCTTCATTCAGTTCTCTCAGTTGACTCCACAGGGAGTCTCCATTGACCCAACAAATCTTTAGGACCCAGAATGATGGCATAACCTTAAGCATGCTCAAAGACAAAGATGAGGAAAGCTCACCATGGAGCACACATAGCAACACTGACCACCTGAGAAAGAGGTCCATCCACTGCCAATGGGGATGTTGGTGGTACATCAGAATGCCAACTGCAAAGATTAAACTAGCTGGTATGTGCCTCTTTGCAAAGAAGGCCTCATCAATACTTCTTAGATGCCTAAGGCCACAATACAACGTAAGATCTAAAGACCCTATAATAGAAGGCAGGACAAACTTCTTTATCAAAACAAAGCAACTCAACGACTGAGTTACTGGGAAGGAAGAATGGAGAGAAGGGTGGAAATGAGAAGGACTGAATGATTGGGTTCAAGTACAAGCACTCTACAGAAGGATGTACTGAGGAGAAGCCCCCATGTCAGGCAGCCAAAAAAGATTTTAAACATGAGTTGTAGACACGCAATTGAAAGTTAGTTGGTGTTGTGTCTATGTAAGTCTTGCTTAGTTGTATAACTTTTGTTGCTATCTTTGATTAGATCTATTCATGTATGTATCTTGCATAAATGATGTAATTTTCTCCTTTTGCTACCCTCTTTTGTATTTTTTAAGATTTGCATATACTAACTATATGAACTGAGGGGTTTTATTTTGACATTTCCATGTGTGCATTAACTGTGATTTGGTCCTATCACTCTCTCTATTAAAAGAAATATAAACTTGAGATAAAAAATTTTACATAACATGGCATATGTGTAAATAAAACTCTTAGAACCACCAAAAGCTGCAAGCAGAGCTGTGGCTCAAATAGTTGAGTGCCAGCCATGAGTTTTGAAAAAGCTGAGTTCAAGCACGAGAACTGGCACCAATGGGGGGGGGGGGAGGAAGAAAGGTAAACATTGTTTGTCAATGTATAAACTATGTTTCTCCATTTCTTATTTGAAAGAATGGATGAAATTGTACTTATACACCCCATAATATATTCATTTCACCTGCTGTGTTCTCCTAAAATCCTTGTACCCCTTAGCTGCTATTTGAAAATTTAGAATTTCAAATTGCAAATTTCTGTCTTTATTCTACTTAAAATATTTATTTTTAACACAATGTTTTACTAGCTTTTGAATAATTAAGCTCTTCCTAGTTCATGTAATCATAGACTTAAAGGAAAATTGGCGATAAATAATTTACTTTAAAAAGAAGTTGGAACCAAATTCCTTTTCCCCAACTTGTCCTTTTTTATTTCAAAATGACTACTTTTATATACTATATTGTATTTCCCAGTAAAATTTTTATTGTTATATATCTAAACAAGACTGTAGATTTTCAAAATGCTCCACTTTTTTTTGCATCCTCAGAAGACTAGTGTTTTTCTGATTTGTTCAGAGCCTGTTTGGAAGGTTAACCTTGTATGCCAGCTTAATATATCAAACAAATAAAACTGGGGCTAATCTATTTGATGCTGCCTCCACTTTGACCTTCTGCAAGTGGCTTCTGACCTTGAAACATAGTTTGAAAAACATCCTTTTAGCCAGTTCAATATACTTAATGACATTTCTTGTTTTTCCTATTTCTGTATAATTTGTTGGTCCTGACACTACAAGCAAGAAACAAATTGCTCATTTTCAGTGATCCATGGACTTGGGGATTCTTTCAGAATAGATACGACAAATTACTCCTAGTGAAGTAAATTGGACTTTGATGTCTTGAAAGAGGACATTCAAAAGGAAAACAATCCAACTATGTCTCCTTTAGTTCTTTCTACTAGATTCTGGTCATTTTTATACGGTTTGTGTGTTTTAAAGCATTTTCTTGTTTTAATTCCAACAAGATATGTCAAGAACTACATTCCTGATCCCGCTCTATTTCTCCAGCCCGCTTTGCTATTAACCTCATAAATCATCTCCAGCTATACTTTCATCTAAGTCCATGCGACTTCAAAATTCATTTGGGGGAAACAGCCCAAGTCCAAAAATAGGTAATTACATCAGGAAGAGGCATAGACTCTGTTTACTGATTCAATTATAGAAACCAGGAGGAATTCACCCCAACAGGGTGCATTTCTATCAAAGGTGAAGAAATATAGGATTGAACTCTGTTCAGTAACTTGGTTACTAGCATATGAAGTGATCATACGAAGACAACTATGAGCTTACTGATAACAAATTCATGTGCTGCTGAATGCTGGTTTCTTTCAAGGAATTTTATCTACTACACATCCAGGGACCAGTACCTTTTATAAAAACTTAGCAGAGGACAGGAAATTGCAAATGACATTAGCTGATACCCATGTGTGCTATGGTTTAGTCATAAATCATTCAATAAAAAAAGTATGCATTCGGTGAGGTCCAAATCCATCTGCCTTCCCATTATTTCTTCCTCACCCCCACCAGCCCCACCTCCAACCCCACCAACAGAACAGAATGTTGCTTTAAATGATAATTCTTGAAGACATATACCCACATTACTCTCTATGCTGTACCTACTTGTCTTCGGATGTTCAGCTTTTATTCATGCATTATTCCTCATCACTTTACCCCATGATCTTTCTATTGTAGCCATATAGCACAATGAACATAGTACATAATAAAACTCCCACATAGGAGATGCTGACATCTCATGGTTGAATAGATTGTATTATGATTGGGGTGTTCAATGCCTTTCAAAGATTCATGTGTTAAAGTCATACTTGACAGCCTGTGTTACTTTGGGGAGGTGTGAATGTTTGGGAAGTAGGGTCAAGTATAAAGATACCCAGCCTTTAGGAGTGTGCTCTTGAAGAGAATATTACTATGATGGGAATTTAGAAACTGCTTTTGCTAAAAACACCAAATCCTTACTTAGGTCCACCAGTGAACTGGAAGAACAATGAAAACTTGACATCTTGGCTTCCATCTTACCTCTGTCTCCATTACTCTAGGTTTCTCTCTTTTGTAATCACTTTGTATTCCAGGAAGGACAGGACTACTCCTCAATAACATCTTTATGACAAAGGACTGAAATTACCCTCAAAAGAAGGAACAGCAGAGCAGGGCTGGACAATGTGAAATTGCAATAGTGCCAATCTGTGTGTGCTAGCTTTCCATTGCTGTAATAAAATTCGTGAGATAATGAAAAGGGAAAGATTTATTGTGGCTCACCACTTGAGAGGTTACAACCCACAGTCAGCCACGTGGCCGTGGAATTACAGTAGCACAATGTGTCATGACAGTAGCAGGGCATTGAAGGCTGCTTATTATATGGCCACAAGAAAAAAAAAAAAACAAGAGGAAGAGACCAGGGGCCCAATGTAAGTGCAGTGATGGGCCAGAAACCCAACCTGATAGGGCAGTTCAGGCCCCTTGCCTCTCCCTGAACAACAGAAAACCAGCTAAGTAATCACAAAAGGCAGAGGAATATTTATTATGTAGTGCACTGACAATCCATGGCAAGAAGCAAAGCAAACATTTCCAGCTCATCTTTAGAACACAAACATAAGCTGGTCAATGTATCTCAGTCCTAGCTGTACAAGATTTCAGGAACATTTGTTATTGCCATCATGATCTGAAGACAGCAATCTGCTACCCAGGAGTAAATGCTCCTCCTGCGCCAGGGTGGGTGGGGTCCTTATGTGGGTGTAGCCTGTCCTGGGAGGCTCTCCTGCAAGAAATGCTTTCTTCTCTTTCCCATCTGCACACCTTAAAAACTCACAGAGGTTCTAACAACGGCGAAGCTATTGCACTAAGTGTGCAAAAATGCTGTTTGACAGATTTACAATTGTATATCCATGTCTAGCACATTTTTTATGAGCATAATTACAACTTGTTTATTGATTCTAAACTATGAAGCCCTCAGGTAACTTCAAGACTCAGAATGGCATTTTCTTACATAAGAATAAGAATACACTTTCCCAATAGGTACTCTTTCCTTGTCCCCCCACAAGAGACCTTCGTAACTTTCCAAATATTTTTGTAATCATTAGTAGAAGATTTTACCTAATTAGAAAACAAAATCTAAAACTAATTACCTCCATTTTGCCATTCCAGATTCAAATATATCTTCTTGTACTCTCCCTTACTCCTGTTTTTCATTGAATGTCCAGATTAATGAATAAAAAGAAATCCATCTCCAAGTACATAGTGTGAAGCCAAAATATTAAAAAAAAAAAAAAAAAAAAGCTTCCATGGGGGGCGGGGCAGGGCAGGGACAAGAGGGGTAATAATAAATCTCAAAAGGCAAAAATGATTTTGAATTTTTCATAGCCACACAGGAAGTTAGGAAAGTCAGGGAGTGAACCCTAATATTACTGGAGGAAAATGGCTTTGAATTGAGAATTTGAATTCATTTGACTCAGTCAAGCATGGGGATGGTATTAAGGTTTTCTTTAGTAATGCAGAGGGAAAAGAGTTATTATATCTTCATTAAAACTAGGAACATAAGACAGAAGATTTAATTCAGAAAGACAGAGAAGGACTCCCACCATAAAACAAACAGTGTTCCTGGCTCCTAGCAGTGTACCAGCCTGGAGGGCAATCAAGCTGAAGAGGGATATTTTCAAAAAAGAAAAAAGAAAGAAATCAATGGAATGACTGATGAGTCTGATCATTTAGGAGATTTACACAATTAACAAAAGACTTGGGATTGAATTAGTGGTTCATACAGGGGAAACTAAGAAAACAAACAAACAAAAACAAGAGGATTATTAACTCCAGAGAAAAGTCATCTGTGATTAACATTTGCATAATAATTGTAATATAAACATGAAGTATCAATTTAATCAAACAAATCATCTAGCTACAGTGGTTAAGTCTGCCTGGCTGGGGGGAGGGGGGAGACTGGGGGAAGGGGTGCCTGTCAGTAGGACTTAGGTCAGAAATGTAAATGGCTCATCTTTCATAGTAGCAACTGAAAATCATATTGCCTATGGCTAAAATATCAAGAAATAAGTATATAAATATGCATTTGGGAATCGTTTACTTATCTTTTAAAAGTTTGTATGACTGTCATATTTAAAAAATGGAAAGCAGTCTGGCACAGAGGACTCACACCTATAATCCTAGCCACTCAAGAGGCTGAGATCTGAGGCTCACAGTTTGGAATCATGCTTAGAAGACAAAAAGAGACCCTTACCTCCAATTAGCCAGCACAAAAAGCTAGAAACACAAACACACACACACACACACACACACACACACACACACACACCCACAAAATACAACAAGAACTGGTAAGTTTCCTTATTCAGCCAAGCGAGGAAAACTAGGGTTTGGGAGGACTTCATTTTTGGAGGAAAGTGTTTAAAATGAAAGAGAAAAAAAAAATAGTACCCCTCTGGTATAGAGTAGTGTTCAAATAACAAAATATATTTCTCCTCAAGTACCTGGAGGAAATAATTAAGTCATACATGGTCCAGTTCCTCCTTGTTTAGGCAGCAGAGAAGTCCGGCAAGGGATTCACCCTTGCCAATTTATTTTGCAACCAAATGAACATATCTTCCATTTGTTTTATGATTCCAAGCCAAAGGGGAAAATAGTTTTAAAAAGTTAAAGAACAACACTGTGATCAAATCAAACGACAGTAGACAATGATATGCCAAATGAACCCACAACACAGGACAAAAAATATTTAAATTCAAGTCAGTGATGTTTTTTGTGGGGGTCCTGGGGTTTGAACTCAGGGCACTGTCCCTGTGCCTCTTTGTACTCTACTGTAGGGCCCTTTAGCCCTCGCGCGGCTCTCCCATCCCGCGGATGGAGAAGCTGGGGCGCGGCCTACTGTGAAAGCCTTGGATGTGTGTAGAAGCGATGACGCCCACCCCGCCGCCCTCTTACATTCAACAAGGACTCAGGACACACAGGCTACCTCTGGGAAAGCTTCTCGGAATTCCAAAGGCTTTAATCCGGGGTGGAGTTTATATAACAGTAATGGTGGCAGGAAGGGGCGGGATTTGGAGTGGCTAACTAGGCGCGGCGATAGGCTGATTATGAGCTGTCCATCACAGTGACGTCAGGGGACTTCCTCTATAGGCGGTCCTCACATCCCACAGGACCGCCCTCTGGGTTCCGCCCACCGCCATCTTGGCGCAGGCAGCCTCAGGAGGGAGGCGGGGCTGGTTAGAGCCACCCTTTCCAGTTCCATTCCTGGAAGAGGGTAGGAGTGGATAACAGCCATGCAGCCCAGGGTGGGAGAAGAGGCAGGTCTCTCGGGACTGCCCCTTAAAGGTATAGCCGGAGCCCAACACTCTACTCTTTGAGCCAAAGCACCACTTCTGGCTTTTCCTGAGTACTTTATTGGCAATAAGAGTCTCATGGACTTTTTTTGCCCTGGCTGGCTTTAAACCATGATCCTCAGGTCTCAGCCTCCTGATTAGCTAGGTTTCTAGATGTGAGCGACCAACATCCAGCCAAGTTAGTGTCTTTTCCTCCCCCAATGCTATCACCGGGAAGGATGAAGGATAACACTGGCATAATTGGAAAGTAATTAGGACATCCCCAATACTGTTTGGAACTCTCAAATATGAGCCTGTGTTGAAGAATAATTTCCAAATATTGCTGACATCAGAACCATCACATCTTCTAGGTGAGTTAGGACATGTGTGGTGCTCAGCAACATGGTGAATTACATTCCTCTACATCCTTGTCAATACTTGTTAGCAATTCTGTGAGTGTGGTTAAATATTCTACTTCGAATTTGCCTTTGGCAATGCAGTGGGCCCCTTTGAACATGCACTGTTCATTTGGATATATGCCTACATCAAGTCCACCTGTTAGTCTGGAGAACTACTCAAAACATCTGGTTTACTAAAGAGCATCAACCTCACCAAAATGAGTCAGAGAATTCAAATCCACTAGAATGATTTTAGTGATTGTTACATGTTACTGCCATAGAGTAAGAATGGATTTTGACATCAAAGATGCTGCCTAGTCTTCTCTGACATTAAATTCAGTGAGCTGATAATTTAACTTTCATATCTGATAGTAAATTCACCTCTGAAATAAGGGTAATAATGGTTACCTTGTAGATTCTTAAATTGTCAATGTTTATAGAATAGTTTAGTAAGATGCTATTCTCAGATGTTACTTTTGTAAGCATTTAAAAGAAGTAAAGCACCAAACTATTTCCACACAAATTCCAGTGAGGTTAGTTTCCTGTTGTAAAACTAGATGTAAGAATCAATGTATCCCTATGGATGTGGAATAAATATAACTCATAGGAAAGCAAAAGCTATAAAGCACCATTCAAATGATGGATGGATGCTCATAATTTTATTTTACAAATGACACTCAGGTACTTAATCAATTTTTAAACTGCTTTTTTTGAGAGATGAAAAATAAACTCATATATCATCAACATAAAGTCAACTGAAACTGTACTTTTGAATGAGAGTCTTGGGAGGGAAAAAATAAATTTGATTTAATAATTCCAGAGCCACATTTATTCAAAAATTATATCTAATTGTCATTTATGGCAGATGGAAAAGTGTTAAGCAATATTATGAATGGTAAAGAAATAGATGATAGAGAGACAAATAGATAAAAGGTAGGTAGATAGATAGATAGATAGATAGATAGATAGATAGATACTCACAAGAAAACACTAGAACCTATTTAAGGCAATAATATATGTCCTTTAAAAATATGAGGACCTATGATCAAGCATGCCAAATACAAAATACAATAAGCAGCTCTAACAGTCTGACTGTGGACAGCATCCTGTTATCAGTGTCTATGGTTGGTACAATACTCTGAAAAAGATAGTCATCACTACTTTATGTATGTAACTGTAACCCCTCTATTCACCACTTTGACAATAAAATTAAATTAAAAAGAGATAGCTTTCATGTTATGAGAAGATTCAAACACAGGTCTTCACTAGTCTAACTAGGGTCATTAGGTTGAAGCTATTATCTATAAGTGTGTAATTATAAGTTAGAAAAATAGCAATACATATACATATATGTACGTATGTATATATATACTCACACACACACGCTATAGCAATTTCTGGCATATTTATTTTAACTAGTCCCCCCTCCCTGTAGCATGATATATTTGTATATTTCATTGATACTTTTTAAGTCAAGCATTCAATATAAAAAAACACACCAAATAAATGTCTATGTTGATCTTGGAAATAACCATAACAACAAATTACAAAATAATACTAAGTCCAGTGGAATACATCTAATAATTGCCACTTGTAAGTGAGCATTGTGGTTGCTACATAACATATTCTGCAGGTCTTTTTTTCTGTTGCCACGATGCCTAAGTGTAGTAATATTGCATTTTCATTGTTACATTCCTCTTTCATTTCCTTGTAATGAAAAACACTCTATAAGACTCAGAAATCTTGCTTTTCAAAATTTCAGTCATTTGCAAAATAGGTTGATTATTTAGGGATGTCTGTAAATTACCCTTTATTCAAATGTCTACAATTTTAATCATGTTATTTTAATTGCAATAGGTTGTAAATTTGCAATAAAATAACAAGAGGGAGGCTGGAACAGATGTTCCGTCAGCACATGTGATTTCTTCTGAGACAATCACGCATTCATCATGCTTAATCTGCATCAGCTGAAGTGGACTGGTTTTCATTACTATGAATTCTATACATTTAAAAGGCTTCTGATACTTAGGAAGGATTCTTTTGACCAAACCATTTTTGTTTTTTTGTTTTGTTTTTTTTTTTGGTAGAGTGATTAGTTTATTCTATAGATTTCTTTGGACCTGATTATAGGTAATTTGATCTCATATTACATGGTAATAAAAATGTCTATCTTTGTATGGATTCTGTTTGTGATTGGTCACTACACTTTTCTTTGCAAAGGACAAATATTTTGCTTGAATTCCTTTTCAAACCACATTTTAAAATACTGATGTTTTTCTTATTTGAAATAAAAAATAAGCTACCTCATTGGCTATTTAATTAATTTGTTTTGCTGCTTACAGATTCCTATGGGAAGAGCACATGCACAGTAGTACTTTCAGAAAGAAAATATGGTTTCATGCTATATACTCAATGACAACAAATCTCACAATTGCTGCAACGATTTCTAGAATGCCTCTTGGATAATTATCATGCCTGATGGGGAGCTAACACAAAGAGGAGCAAGAAGAGCCAGTTTAAATAAGCTACACATTGATTGTGGGGCGGATGATTTATGAAACTGTGTGTAAGGGAAGGAGAAAGAGGGAAACAGAAGCAAGAGGTTGAAGGTGAAAGGAGAAAAATACAGATATAAACACAAAACAAAAAGAAGAAAAGAGAAAAGATGAGAAGAAAGATAGGGAGGAAGAAAGGGGGAGAAAGGGAAGGGGAAAGAGAAAGGAGGAGGGAGATAGAAAAAGGACAAACAGGATTGTTCATGTAAAGACCAAAGTTTTTTCTTTCTACTTATAACAGTCTTCTGCTGACATTTTAGGGATGGGGTAGAGCCCCCGGCCGCAGAGGAATGAGAAGAGGATATCAGCCTTAGGCCTTGCCTCGGTGGAAGAGGAATGGATGCGATGTAAAATGAGTACATGTTCCTGCCACTGGGACTTGGCCAGAGCTAGTGAGGGCTCGGTGGTTCTTAGGTACAGCCGTGGTCACTTGACTGGGCCCAGAACGGTCTCATTCGTGAAATACATGAAAACAATCTGAGAAGCATTCAAACAAACAAACAGCCAGAACAGTTAGGAGTTGTCCAGAAACACTGGATAGTAAAAAATGGAAACAAGGAAAGAAACGAAGTATTTCTTTTGCCTTTTCTAATAGAAGTGAGAAAGCAAAAGAAGGCACATGCTGTGATTAGATGCCTCAGCTAAATGTTCACTACATGAAAACTGTCATTATAACCTGGCCAGGAGGGCATTAAAGGGAGTAGGAGCCGAGTCCCTGTGGCTTATGCCTGTAATCCTAGCTACTCAGGAGGCTGAGATCTGAGGAAAGTGGTTCAAAGCCAGCCTGGGATGAAAAAATCTCCAGAGTCCCTTATTGCCAATGAACCGCCAGAAAACCAGAAGTGGTATTGCGGTTCAAGTGGTAGAGCACTAGTCTTGAGCTGAAGAGCTCAGAGAGCAGTGCCCAGGCCCAGAGTTCAAGCCCCATGACCAACAAAAAAGAAAACAAAAGAAAAAGAAATAAAGAAAGGGAGTGGGAAGGGAAGATATGAGTATATCTCTATAGTGTCTTCTCTGAGGCCTTACAGGCTCCATTCCCCATCCCATTCCCAAGTTTGTCTCCTTAAATCATTTTCTTATGCATGTTCTCATATTTTGAAAAACAAATGTAGGCTGAAATCAATACATTTTCCTGTAGTGAACATTTTTTTTTCTCTCATCTTTTAAGAGCTGGGTTTGGAGAGGAGAGCAAGGCACCCATGTTGTAGATTAGCTGCTGATCAATATTTATAAACACCATACTTTGTATTCAGGGCACACTAAATTCAATGCAGACTTGCTTTAAAACCACAACTCTAAGAACTATTTTAAAAATTCACACAGAAGAGGCTTAAGTGCATTTGCTAGCCTCCAACATTTATTTAGCAGCTATGCCAACAATTCCCTTTCTGGGGTTTGGGCTCTATTTATTAAAATCAAGACCACTTGACCCCTTTGTGCTTTTTGCTTTCAGATGCAGGGAGGGCTGTCTGGTGTGATTTAACCAAGTATGCTGAACAAACACACTGGATATCTCATTATTCTAGGAAATTAACTTAGGACTCTATTAAGAGAATATTTATAGGAATGGTAAGTATTTCTCTTGTTAGAAAAATTGCCAAGTCTCAAGAAAGAAGAGGAAGAAAATGAGAATATACCAGCATCTAAAATTTTGTCAATACCTACATTTATCTTCATCCTCCCTAGCTTGAAATCCTACAATATATTTTCTCAGAGAATAACAATTTCACAAAAATTTCACAATAGATAACTTTTTTACAAGAAAAAAAATCTTACTGGTTTTAAAAAATGGCAACTAGAGTAGATAGCAATACTTTCTTGTTACATTTTCTCTACAAGATCTTCTATATATCTAGACCACCATATTAATATGCTAATAAGATTAATACTTTAAAACTTATGAACATAAGGTTTGAAAACATCATTCTAAGTATTACTTCATGTAATACTTGGTAATCTAGCATGCAAATTTGTGTCCCCTTGAAACTTCTTATGTCTTAACTCAAAATGTGATGTGATTTGAAGGTCAGGTCTTGGGATGGGGACTAGGTTGAGATAAGATCTGAGTCCTCATAATGGGCTGATTTCACTTAAAAGAGGAAGAGCCTAAAGCCCAGAGCTCCATGGGAAGAAACTGAAGAAAGCTTTCCACCAGCCAGGAAAAAAAAAATGTCTCTTGTTGCAGTCATGCAGTCAGTGATTCTATTATTATGGTGGCCTAACTAAGAGAATTGGTATCTGGAATATGTTTGAGTGATCACTTGGGCTTTCTGACTGAGGATAGCCCATGCTTGGTGGCCTGCTGTTATAATCCTAGCACTTAGCGGACCAAGGCACGCTGCAACTACAGGACCACTTGGCATTGATGGCTCAGGAAGCAATTCATGTGTAAGTAATAAAAACTGCAAAAACTGGACTTTTTCCCAGAGTTTTGGATTGTCCAATTAGGATGAGAAAGGAATACTATTTTGTTGTTGTTTTATTTTTATTTCCTCTAACACAATTGGAGGATTCTCACTGAGCTGTGCAAGAGCACTCGAGGGAGCGTTTTTGGTAACGGTTCCCAGCTTGTTGTGGGACCTTGGTTGGCCCAAGAAGACTGGGCCAGCAAATACCTCTTCCTGCAACCGGGACAGTAACTCCAGCAAAGGCAGGTTGGCGTTTGGCTTAATCGTGTCCTATGTGAACCTGGTCATAACGGATTGTGACAAATACTTTTGATTAATGATGAAAATTTTGCTGCCTTTCAAATTGCCTTTGATGAAGACAAAGAACACATTTTTTCTATTGTGAAAAGATGATCTTAGTAAAACAACAATAGGGTCCCAACTTGTCCATGTTTTTCTTCAGACTGAATGAAATGTGCACGATAAAATCCTTTTAGGTACATAATTTTACCCCAATTCTTAAATAGGCAAAAATATATACGTGATTATTTCTAGAATATGTGTGTGAATTATTCACAATATTCAAATAGGCCTCATATATTACATAAACATCAATTATAAGTAAAATATATGTATGTGAATATAGAGATATATAGACATAGATAATTTAGCTGATCTTAGGCAAATTAGACTCACTTGGGTTAATAATTTACAATTGAAATAAATAACAGGACAATATTCTCTGAAAGGATGAAAATAGGCAAGCCAGTCAAAAACCAGTATGACTTCCATTTCTTATTGCCTCATGAATATTAGCTCATTCTTTCAACGTAAGAGTTTTGATTGGCAAAATAATAAAAGAAAGAACAAATTTAGAAAAAATAAAGGCTCAATCTCTGGACACAAAATATGGTACCATTTTGGTGAAGGTGCAGAAAAAGAGGGGAGACTAGCTGTGAAAAATAAATTTCCATCCTCTAGCAAAGTATCTAGGAAGTATCATGCTAAAGTATGTGTTTTAATTTCAACATGTGTTTGAGCTGACCTACTTGATATTGAGCTTCATATTGTATGTCATATACACTTTATTATGCCTATCACAACAGAAGCATCTATACATGAATGAATAGAAATTGTTTTCAGTGGTTAGGCCATAGTTAGGTTCTTTTTTTTTTTTTTTTTTGCCAGTCGTGGGCCTTGGACTCAGGGCCTGAGCACTGTCCCTGGCTTCTTCCCGCTCAAGGCTAGCACTCTGCCACTTGAGCCACAGCGCCGCTTCTGGCCGTTTTCTGTATATGTGGTGCTGGGGAATCGAACCTAGGGCCTCGTGTATCTGAGGCAGGCACTCTTGCCACTAGGCTATATCCCCAGCCCCATAGTTAGGTTCTTAACACACTTTGGGAACTTGCAGGGCTTTCTTCAGAGAAAGATCTCTGAAACCCAATCTACACACTAGTGTCTAAGACAGTAGTCAACTATCACCACAGAAGCAAACAAAAAATAGTCCAGTGCTGTATTGTTTTCCACTGAAAAAGCTGGATAATGACAACTAGCAATGCATTGCTAAATTACCTTAAATTATATTTGTTCTGTTTATAAAATAGAGTCACACAAGTTCATAGCAACTTAAAGTTGCTACATTGCCTCTTGGCTATTGGGAGCAATTTGCTATTTAATAATATGTTCTATAAATGCATAAAAAGAGCAATATTAATCATTAGGATCTCAAACACAGAAGCATCATTTAACACTAAATGTTAATTATCTAATTATAAAGTCAATGAATTGTATTGAGCATGACTATGATGAATGCTATGGTTTACTTCCTTCAGATACGATTAAAATAAAGCAGTTCATCAAAAACACTAAGATATATAGGTATGGAACAGTATATCTGCAAAGAAAAATATTGTAGTAATCTATGACTATGTGAAGAAATAGAGATGAAAAACTTTTTAATTATCATAAGTTTTGAGGCAAGCACTGAAGAAAGAATCAAAGCTTTTCAAACATAATTTCTTGTTTTGTTTTGTTTTTTGGCCAGTGCTGGGCTTGAACTCAGGGCCTGAGCACTGTCCCTTGCTTGTTTTTGTTCAAGGCTAGCACTCTGCCAACTTGAGTCATAGTGCCACTTCTGGCCTTTTCTATATATATATATATATATATATATATATATATATATATATATATATATATATATATATGGTGCTGAGGAATCAAATCTAGGGGCTTCATGTATTGAGGCAAGCACTCTTGACACCAGGCCATATTCCCATATTCCCAGCCCATCCAATGTGGTGTTTTTGTTTTTGTTTTTTAAATGATGCATTTACAGATGCCAAGAGGTAACAAGAGGAAATTACTGGATGTCTAGTCTCTAGATTTAGCTAGGGCTTTCTTGCATAATTGTGAGACTCATAGATGCTGTAGTCATTCTTTTTTCTTACTTGGTAGATAACATGAGTGATAACTAACTGCTCGTTCATTGTTGGTTAGGTAAGGGTTCCCAGATTTTGCCAATATTATGAACTAATACTGTGAACATTCATGTACAATTTTTGTAATGGGCATATTCTTTTGTACTTTGGAAAATCTGAAAAAAAATCCAAGTTCTATTTATACAGAAATATAAGTTTCATCTTAAAAAATAGGTAATAAAGAGCTGGGCTCAGGTGACTCACTCCTATAGTCCTAGCTACTCAGGAGTCTAAGATCTGATGATCGCAGTTCAAAGCCAGCCTGGGCAGAAAAGTTCACGAGACTCTCATCTCCAATAAATTATTCAGCAAAAGCTGGGAGTGGCACTATGGTAATAGGCTAGCACCAAGAAGCTCAGACACACCCCATAGGCCCTGTGTTCAAGCCCCGAGACTGGCAAAAAAAAAAAAAATACTTTGAAGAAGAGTTCTTGTGAAAACTATGTATCACACAGAAAATATTCTTTTTCATGTTAATGAGAGAACAAGTTGGTAGAAGTATTTTTAAGGGCAGTTGGATGGTACTTAATGAAATTGAAAGTAATGTTTATCGTATTCTAGACAGTCTCTATTTGCTATAATGTTAAGAAATTGCCTTAGCCTCTACTTGGGCAGAAAGAGGGTAGCAATATGTAAGGAACAATATGTATTGGCACAGGCCACTACATTACACAGGGCTACAATGAGCATTAAGTCAACTAACCCATGCAAAACATTGATGATACGGAATTTCATTTATTATTATTTTTCTACTACTACTTCTACTACTTATAAGAATCTATTCTTCAGAAACCTTCAGTCCAAGTGAAAGGATACTTTTATAAAAATGTTTACTACAATGATATTTTCATAATAAAAATTTGGAAAAGTCTACATGCTCAAAGATAAAGAGCTGTTAAAAGATTTTTAGTCCTTCTCTGAGAAGCAAAAGATAGAGAAGAAAGATAGGTGGTATTTCTGGTGGTATTTCTGGACAAGACAAGGCCTGATTCAAAGGCGAGGTCAGTCCGTAGGGACTGTGGACATCAATCTACTTCCCAGTCTCACCATGCCTTCATTTTCTCAATTATAAAATTAATGACAACAATGAGTTAGTGTGAAAAGTCTATGAGATGTGAGTTGTTTGACAGGTAACCCCAGCATAGCAAGCACTCCATAATTCTTAGTCAACCTTTATAAGAAAGGGAGTAGATTTTCATGTACTGAAATAGAATTCTTATAATATACAGGTTTATTTTTTTCTTTCAGTACACAAGAACACTAAATGACCCAATGGTATATTTGAAAACATATATCCCAAGATATGGAATTATAAATTCTCCATTGCTGGGTTATAGGATGTCCCATAATTGACATTCTGATTATCTATATGTAAGCTTAGAAGACTTAGGAATAAACATCAGAATATATGTCATTGGTTACTTCATCCTCCAATTATAGGAGAATACACGTATTTCACATTTCTATTTCTATCTATCTCACTTTTATTACAAATGAAAATGTGTTGTGTAAAAGTGAAAAGTAAAGTAAAAATCAAAGTCCAAAAAGTACCTTATTGTGTCTGATTTTTTTAATTTGAGTGTATTATTCTAGGAAATATTTGCTACATATTTATATCTATAGATTTTAACAAAAGTTAAATGTTTCATTAGAAAGACTGTGACCAACAACATAATGTGAGGAAATTTTTTTAAATGATATTGTATACTGAAATGAGATAAAATGAAAACAACGGTAGAAATATTCATGTTAACAAATGTGCTTGGTTTTCTGTGCCTGTAAATTTCTTTAAGAATACATAAAATAAACAGAGTTTCGTGCAGATCATTTTGAAAGCTAGTTTTTTTTTTCATTTAGTGTAGGAAACTGCAAACAGTTGTGCATGCAAAGCTAACTGAAGATAGGCTAGTTCTCAGGAAAGGCAGTATTCTGTCTTTAATGCTAACTATGTACGATATAACAAATAACCACTAAATGTAGTAACTGGGGGAAATTTGGCTGGAATTGTTCCCTTTACAAGACGCAACCAAACCTCCTGCCCATAATTTAGTTCTAATAGTGCATCTCCTGTCAAAACTCGATCACAGTGGATCTCACTGTTAATATTTTCAGACTCAAATGTGAGCTTGTCTACTCCATCAACTACTAAAAATCCAGAGATATGAGCACTAGATGACTCAATGGTGTATCTGAAAACATACACTCCAAGATAGGGAATTATAAATTTCCCAGTTCTTGGATTATATGAAGCTCCGTAGTTGACATCCAGCTCATTAAACAGAATAGGGCCAGGTGTGGTCATTTCATTCCGACGAGATGCAAAAAATGCCACCATTGGTGCGTATCTATAAGATCCTTTGGAGAAATCTGTTAAAGGAAAAATATTGAGTTAGTTTTCACAGGTTGAATCTTGTTTTGTTTGTTTGTTTTGTTTGTTTTGTTTGTTTTGTTTGTTTGTTATTGTTTGTTTGTTTGTTTGTTGTTGTCCTTCTGTGTCAGTTGCAAAACTGTTTAGTTAAAGCTAAAATGCCTAGATGCCTGCCGGCCTACCTTCTTGGCTGAAATTTGCTAAACCACTTAAGTTTCTTGAAGTCTCAGTTTTGCCCTTTCAAACAGGATAGAATGAAGTAAGGCTTGATAAATCCCTTCTGGAATATCTCAAAGATGCATTTGCATGTTGTTTTATTCTTCCCAGAGATAAAAGAATTTAAAGCCCCAAATGGTTATTACAGTGTGCCAATGTGTTTTATAACCCCGTGAAGGAACTGAGGCTACAATTAATGCCAATGCACTTAAAAACAGATTTTAAAACAGACTGAAATATTGAGGAAAAGTCCAATTTGAACTATGGTTTAGGCTGTCATCAAAGATAATATGTGTTTTAAATGCTGTATAAAATTCAGAAGCACCACATTCCTAAAGTACATTTAAAGCAATAAAGAACAAATGACCATGAAATAAGGCAGAGAAAGAAAAAGGGATCTTGTCTATTCAATATATCTGAGCATCTTCTAATGACTGCATGATTAAAACAACATCATCAAGCATTTTAATACAAATTTTCATTTAAATGCCATATCTGAATCAAGGATATCTTTCTTTACTAGCTTGTTTGAAGAAGGTTTTTGCCAGTCATATATATATATTTTTTTTCTTTTTACTCTGCATAAAATGTAAGGATGATGGAACTTTTGATAAATTTTCTCTGTTATACACATATGAAAATAATCTCAGCAAGTACCTTCAAATCTAAATTTCCCTGACCCAAAGACATTTCTACTTGTAAATCAGGTTTGTTCTCCAACCCATCTTGGAATTAAAAATGAGTTTATCATGTGGATTCAGATTAAAATAGGCTTAAATGTTCATTTGCAAGGATTTCCAGAACAATGTTCTCTCCAGGCTATTGAGCAAGCCCAAGCATTGCCATCTTTTACCTGGGGCTAGAGCGTTTTTGTCCTCCACCTTGACAGTGCAGTTTTCTCCAGTGAAAGGATGTCGACACGCACAGGTGAAGCTCGACACCCCACTTATGCAGGTGCCCCCATTGAGGCATGGGAATCTGCTACAGCCTGAAGATTCTTGGGTGACTGCAAGACAATCAAGATACAGAGACTAAAACAACACTCTCTTCTGATCACTCCAAACCATTGTTTGCAGCAGAATAGGTAAAATGCCCATTGTGAAGTAAGAAGAATGGATCCCTAGAATCGATGGATCTGGGAATATCATACTGGGTGAAGTTAGCAAGCCTAGAAAGATAAAGACACATTTTCCACACACACCACCCACCCCCCAGGTAAGCACACACAAGTTCACATACATATATATACCACCAACCTCCCTAAAGTATAATACATCAAGGGGTGAAATTCCAAAGTGTAAGCCCTTTGACTAACAAGAGTTTAAAAGAATGAGTATCTGGAAGCTGAGACATGACTTGAATGAGAAAGGGGTGAGTGGGAGAAGGACGATGAATAGACAAGGGAACAATAAATGAATTTAGTCATAACGTTCCACGTACCTGTGTGTAAAAGGAAGTGGGAGACTGTGATTAATGGGAGATGGGGTTGGTGGGAAAAAGAAGGGAAAAGATGGAGGCAAGGAGTCTAATCAAGATGCGTCCTCTGCATAAATGAACATGTTAAATGGCAACTATAATCCCCTTGTATGGCCATTTGTACTTGTAAAATAATTTTTTTAAGAAAGAAAATGAATCCCTGGGCTCAAGTCATCTTCTGATTGATATATTCATGGTACTTCTTAGTTCTGAATTCTTCTCCCCTATTTGGGGGTTAACTCCATGATTCACAGCATTTGTTTACAAGCATATGCTAGATTTTGATCAACTATAGAATGGAACATAATTATCCAAAGGCAGAAACATGTAATTTTGAACTGAAATATGATCAAGTTACTGTTTCAAATCATAACTCATGAAAAATGTCCTTTCAATCTCTATCTGTGTTAACTATTTGAATGTCTATAAAAACATAAACTCCAAATGTACAGAAAACAGTCCAAGTATATTACTACCAAGTAAAAGAGGAAAAATTTTTGTAAAACTTTAAAATTTTTATAAAATTTTGCAAAGCAAAAAAAAAGAATCTGTACAAGGAAAATAAATTCACATGTGATCATCTAAAAATGAAACCATATTTGAAATGAATGCAGCTAAATCAAAAGTTCAGTATATGACAAATCAAGAGATATCAGTTTTAATGGATATAACCAAACAGTGAATATCCTTAGGCTCTGATAAATCCAAATGAGAAAGGAAAATTGTCTTGCAGGGTAGTACATATCTACAATCCCAGCTACATTGGAGTTGGAGATAAGATTACAAGTCTGAGATCAGATCTGCAAAGTTAGTATGTCCCTGTATGAATTTTAAATAAACTAAAAGTATAAAGGCCCTGAGTTCAAATCCCAGTACCACAAAAACAGAAAAGCAAATAGTATGAACAGGCCATTCACTGAACAAGAATCAGAATAGCTCACCGAAGATTGTTTTGAAGTATTCACTTTTGTTACTAGGTAAGAAAATTCTTAATAGTAAATTGGAGAGAAGAGCCTTTCTGGCTATACAAGTATCTCTGGTGATCAAGTGTTTGCATTTTAGTCATGCGGTGGCCATTCAGTACTGGGGATAGTATGTCAATCTCTTCTTATGGAAAGCAGTTACAGGTAATAATTTATGCCATCTACTACTGTAACCTAAGTACTAGGTGCTCATTTTCTAGGTTTCAGTCCATATGAAACTTTGTTCTAACAGTCAACTATATGTTGATACTGTTGAAGGACTCCAAAACTCCATCTTAATGGAATTCAATTTAAATCAAAGTAATTAATACATATATCAACATTATTAATGCTAATTAAGTGTATCTCAATTAAAACATATCTATACATATTATTGATAATATTTAAGTGCCTCTCATTGTAGTTGAGTTGCCATTTCTGTCTATAGAAATCTTTTATCACTGTTTTCTATGAAATCCTTTAGCTATCCCTCTTAGCTCAAATAGCATGTCCAAGTTAACACTGCACATTTTCATCCAACTCATTTATTTAAACAAATACTTCATGGGTAGCTGTCAAGTACATAGCCTTAGACTGGACAAGAGAGCTTGCTTGGTATCAATGTGCCAACTGAAGTTGTTTACAATTTGTTATACAGTTATCAGCCTGCTTTTATATATGCTGACTTGTTTTCTACTTTATTTACATACTTTAAAAATCGATTAGGTGATCTTATCAATATCTGCTGATAATAAGGCTCAATAAATTATGTGTTCCTACACTAACAACAAATATCAAACTCCAATAAAACATCACCATTTGGCATCCTCCCTTATCCAAAAGGCTTGAGTTAATTATGTTACTTCCTTTGGTTAGTGTCTGATGCTCCACCTAAATTCTGTCATTGAGCTGAAAGTCATACAACATCATAGCAGTGAGTGTGTCTTCCCAAGTAGAATGTGAGCTTTGCTGAGGCCCATACTCAACATTTATTTCTCACACTTTGGGTTACTATTGACTGACACAGTGTGTGGTTTGAAGAAAGTGCTGATGTGTTTCTGAGAGCCAATAAACAGTGAATGGATGGCCACATTCTTATTCTCTTTGACCCTTCTTTGGAGTTTCTCAAACTTACACAGATTATGAAGCTACAGAGTCCACATATTATTTCTAGAGGCATGGAATTATTTCGAGCAAACCTGCCACAATCTTTTCCCTACCTTGGGTTTCGATAACCCCTTAAGCCCGTAACAGTCCATTAATTTTCTTTGACAGAGATCTGTGCAATTAGTCGGACAGTTCTACCAACTCAGTGTTCTACTATCCTGTGCAAGTAGCATGACTAATCTTTCAACATTAATTTCCCTGCCCTGAGCATGACTAAAATTCCTTTTTCCATTGTCATGGAATATTTCATAAATCTCAATTAGTTCTGGCTTTTGCTTTCTGGATCCTAATATGTAAGCCAGTTACACATTTCTCTTAATCCTACTATCAAATGCCATCAGTGTTCATGTTAAATTTGAACTGGTGACAGAGCTCCTTATGTTTTCAAAAGCACCCTGCCTTTGCTGACATTTGCCATTCTTTATTATAATAAGAGCTCTATTGGGCGGGGGGGGGGAGGGGGCCTGGGTTGAATTTTGACTATCCATTTAATCTTTTTCAGAACTTCCTCAGGAAGAATTTCACAAATAAATGAAACAACACTGTGTGGTGGTTTTATACTTTGTTCTTAATTTATTTTTATATCATGTTACATAAAATTTGTGTAATTTTTATGTGAGCAATAGGCTACTCTGTTAGACGATATTTTAATAATATCAACTCATTGGTCTTTTTATTTATATTACTTCCTTCATTGAAAGATACCATTGCAATGTTATTAAGAGAAAGTAATCAATTTGTACTAAGTATCTAAAAATAGAAGAGAAATACTATTGCCAAAGGCAGATAACTGTGATCCTTGCCTATAGTGTAATGTGATTTCTAATAGGCTAGGAAGGGGACCTGTCATTTCAGTTCTGGGTGAGTTTTTAATGCACAGTAGTAAACATGAGTTGTACTCCTAGGTAATACACTCCTCTAACGTTTGCACTTTTCTTTCTGTTTTATCTTGATTCCTATGCACTCTAAAATACTTGTGCTCTCATGTTTATGGATAGAGTCTCAGCTCTCAGTGCCTTTTCTGCCTTCCTATTTATCATGATTATTTCTATCAACTAAGGTCTAACCTTCCATTCCTCTCATAATATTTCAAAATATTTCATCGTCTGTTTTCCAACAACTCCCAGAAATGTCAATATGTATGCTTACATAAAATGTTCAAGTTTAACATTCTAATTTCTCATAGTTGGCCCA
This sequence comes from Perognathus longimembris pacificus, assembly GCF_023159225.1. Classification (NCBI taxonomy): domain Eukaryota; kingdom Metazoa; phylum Chordata; class Mammalia; order Rodentia; family Heteromyidae; genus Perognathus; species Perognathus longimembris. The sequence continues at coordinate 24,091,473 of NC_063184.1, forward strand.
CTGTCATCTAAATGGATGGCTGGAAATATTGTTTGTGATCATCTTTATTGCTTTTCTTTGAAAGCAGTGTTTTCTTTATTTGTTCTTTTTCTGTCACATCTGTCATTCTTGTTAATATTTTCTGGGACCTTTTCTTTTCGACCCTTCAAATGCCATGTTGAAGCACATTTAATCACCTCAGCAATCTTTACCGAACATATTAGCCCTCTCCCAGAAGGCCGATTCTGACCTTTGCCATGAGATTATTATTTAGTTATTTTAAACCATGAACTAGAAAATTAAAAATTTTTATTTGATATTATCAACTGTTTTCTCCTTCTCTTCCTTCAGAGTCATAATCCTCAATAAAAGGGAGAATGAAAAGCACTGTCAGTAAAATGCACTGAAGCATTGTTCAAAACATTCAAGCACTAAGAAAACGCAAAATAGTCACAATGAGATGCAACTACACAGTGATTCAAATGATAAGATAAGAGCTATTGACAATCAACATTTAAACAACTTCTGCTTCATTTTTCATGGGAATGCTAGGCTGTTGGCCCTTCCTTATAAAGTCCAAGAAAGATTTACCTTATAAGCAAACGATGTTACTCCTATTTATTAAGTCAAGAGAAATAAAAACATATGCTCTTACAAATTGCTATATGTGAATGCTTATGACAGCTTTATCCATAATCACACCAAACTAGAAACAACCAAGATATCTTCTTACTAGTAAATAGATAAGCAAACTGTAGTATATGGATACAATAGACCACTAATCAGTACTTTTAAAACAATGCATTCAGCAATGTGGATGTAATTAACAACCAATAAGGAAGACATTGACTCCATCAATGTAGAGTACTTAATAATCAAACTTAGTTTTGAGTCATGGACATTAAATCTTGGCTAGAAATAACTCATTGAGGAAGAGCTTAGGAGAGGCAGTGGTGATGTAAATGGAACTTGCTGTTCTGTCCCATTTCGTGTTTGATATTGGCCCAATGATTAGATATTTGGGTTCAAAGAAAATGTCCATCTACTGCATAGGCTTCTGGCTGCTCACCTCAGATGGCCTGGCAACTCTTATTGTAGGAAAGGTACAGAAATGGATTGTCAATCTAGTCTGCCTACTCCTTTCAGCTGTCGTCATCCTTCCATATGAAGAGAATAATACAGAAAGATAAGCATCTTTTCTTCTCCCAGGAAGCAATGGGGGGGGAGGGGAAGCAGTGTTCATTTTATATTCTCTTCAACGTGGATATGTCTTCTTGACACACAAATTGGGGAAGCCACTCGTGGTGCACAAGCCTCTGACCGGAAGAATATCCTTCCAATGATGCTCAGAAACACCAACAGAGCAGGCCAAGGACTGCTGTTGTTTAGAAAGGCCCGCTTACAAGGTTTTACCTTTGGGTGGCTTATAAGAACTTGACTCCCTTCCACCCTTGACTATAAACCTCATTCATTGGGCCCAGATTCTATGCAAAAAATAGGATCCAGGCTGAATATCAGACATTTGGAAGATTTTATAGAAATTAAAAGTTTTAAAATCATACAAAGAGGCACCTAAATTACCTGTATAGTCATATGCAAAAAAACACTGTGAGAACATGTTCTCTATTCAGTGTGAAAATGTTATTTAATGTTACTCATATGACAAACATTTGAAGAACACTGCTTTTTCATGCAGAGAGACTGTGAAGTTTTTATGTGCCACGCTCAATTCCTCCTATTTGTTTTGTAAATAATAGTAGCTATAATCTAAATATAACTATGAGAGTAATAGCATGATGATCAATTGCCTTCTGGTTGTCATGAACTTTGGGAGTGCTGTGGTTTTGCTATCTATCCCACAAAGGTCAAAGGATAGAGTCAAGTTTAGCCAGTGTCAAAGCAGGTACCTTTTTTCCCCTTGATCCTTGGTCTTGAACTCAGGTCATGGTGTGGTCCCTGAGCTATTTTGCTCAAAGCTAGTTCTCTATCACTCTGAGCCACAGGTCCACTTCTGGGTTGTTTTTTTTCTGGTGTTTTAATTAGAGATAAGAATCTCACAGACTTTCCTACAAAGGGCAATCCTCAGATCTCAGCCTCCTGAGAAGCTAGGATTAGCTAGGTGTGAGTCACCGGTGGCCAGCAGGAGGTACTTTTTAATCTTTTTATTCTTACAGAAGAAATTAGGCTTAGTTTACTAGTTTCATTACCTTGCATAGACTTACTCAGCTGTCTAGAGAATGCCACCTGACTTAGATGACAGCTCATAGAAGCAGGTCCGGTTCAAAGATACAAAAACCTACATGCCTGCTGGCCCATGTCTACGGTATCGGTATTAAGTAAATTTTCCCCCTGCACGTAGAACTAGTCCAATACATCTTTATTGTCCTGACATTGTTATTCATCTCTTTACTCATATAAACAAGAGAAATCTTTATTTTATTAATTTTGATAGACATTCTACTCAGAGTGAATAATGGTCCAAGAAGAAAGTTTATCATGGCTTCTCTGGAAAATGAGAATCAGAACTGGTTTATTTCCTATTAGCCATGAAATCTAACACTATGTAAATCATTATTTATCAAACCTAATTTATTTGAATTCTTAATGCTTATTCTGTATACTATCAAAGTATATAAGTTCTAGTGAGGTATGAATTTCTTTTACTTTAGTTAATTTTGAGAAACGTTAAGTCTTAGACTTACTGGATAGATACAGATAGTTTCTGGTTTTCAACCAAAGAAATGGCACTACCTGGTATAAGGTCACATGTGTCATAGATTTTCATGGTAGTTAATGTTACAGAGAATACACAAAGAAGACAGATCCATGGTAGGTATTATAGTATGGAAATATATATTCATTACTTTCCCTATAATTGTTCTTGAAAGAATACCTTGTACCGAGAGATTACAATTCCCTGGGAAATACACTAGTCAGGTTGATCCATGTTCTTATGGGAGTAAGGATCCATCCTACTAGATCTGACTAATTTGTGGGAGCCATACAAAAATATACTCAACCATCAAGAAAATGCATCCTTGGATCAGTCTGTAATTTTAATATTACCAAAAATAAACCATATGGAGTTTAAATATGAGTCATTTTGCATTGGGACAATAAGTACCCTTCTCTAATTAGGAGGAAACATAATTTTTAAAAAAAATAAACATCCACATGGGCACATAAGTTACCAGCAGAGCATAGAGAGAAACACAGTGAGAGCAAGCAGTTATAGCTTCAGTAGGATATTAATTGATATTACTTATATGAGAAACATTAAACAAAAAAAAAACCCACAGCTTTCGCACAGGGGGACTATGAAGTCTTTTATATGCATCCCACTGACTTGTTCCTTCTCCAGAATGCATGCTGCGGCTCCCGTGTAGCTAACAGATCTGTGCAAGTGCCAACACAGTCTGCCCACTGCTCACCTTCAGAACTTTCCTTTCCCTCTTGTCCCAGAGTCACATGACCTGGCTCTGAACAGCTGGTAGTATCTCTTTTAGGAAGATGTAGACTATAACTTCTTCCAACCACCTCATTAAGTTACCCATGATTCCATCCCTTCAAAGGAATGAATGAAGATTCGATTTGAGTGAGAGGGCAACTTTTTACTATATATCGTTACAGTAAACTTTCTACTAAAATGGGAGTTCACACAACTTAGACTAGAATCATGGTTTAATACCCGTGTCAGTACTTTTTCCACTCTTTCTCTGGCGTTTATGCCCTCACATTTCTCAAGCTCTCTTTTCTTTCTTACATACTTTTGCTACCATACACTCATGGATGTCCTAACTAGTAGTCAATTGTCACATTCTGCACACACACCACTGCTAGTTTCACACTTCTGAATCATGATTCCTTTTTCTTTTCTTTATTTTTTGTGCCTGTATCAGTATTTAAACTCAAGGCTTCCAGATTGCTTGACTGATGCCCTTCCACTTGAGCCATGCCTACAGTGCAGCATTTTGCTGGTTCATTGGAAATAGTCTTATGAACTTTTCTGCCTGAGCTGGCTTCAAAGCATTATTTTCTGGATCTCAGCCTGCTGGATAGCTGTAATTACAATCAGGAGCTATGGATGTCCAGTTGAATCATGCTTCTTATTGCACTCCATCTATTGCTCCAGATATTGTTCAGGTATCCTATTCTTGATCTAATTGTATGTAAGTGCCTTAGTTTGACATTCATGGCAAGACTTCTATGGTCCACAGAATTCTTGGACATTTACTGTAAGGAAGTTGATCAGCAACATTTATTGAGTTCTTTTCATATATTTGATATTTTTGCCAGTAATGTCAAAATAAATTTCTTGTCTTATTATGAGGTGACTACTATGGACTCATGGAGAAATGTCTTCTTTAAGAAAAAATTAATTATCTTTAATGATCTGGTCATAAATAGTGAAAAATATGTACAATAGGATTACAGTGTATTTTTCTGTATACTGAAGACTAACCTTCATAGAATCAGATTGCAGTGCTTTGTCAGTGACCTTTGCATTCCTTGACTTAGTTAGGTCTCAGAAAACACCTTTTATTCTCATTGCTAAATGTCACTGGAACAAAACAGAGAGGTTACATGTTATTGTTCAGATATAGCTTACCAGGATATATGAGGCTGTCAGTATTTCTTTGAGTCCGGCCTATTACGATGGTCGTCAGATTCACTGCTGGTTTCTTAAGCACATTAGGTTTCTTCTGCAATTTTACTTGCTTCTGAGACTTGACATTTGCCAGACCATCAGACCACAACCGATCAACATACCAAGTTAAGTTTGATAGGGCAGCTTGAGTTTTTATTTCAATGATTGAATCCACGAGTTCCATGAGACCTTTCTGAGAAAGCTGACTATCCGGTAATAAACCTTTCATCCACTTAGGAAGGGTAGCATTCAGTTCAGATACATCAGCAGAAGCATTACGGCACATTGTCAAAAACTCCTGGACAGTTTTGTTAAGCAAAGAGAAACCAACTGAAAGACGAATGGATTTTGCTTCCAGTGCCTTAAACCTGGAATTCAATACCTGCAGTTGAAGAGCTTGATCTCTCTCGTCTGTAGCCATACTACCACTTTTCTTAAGTGAAATGTAATAAGGTATGAGTGTCTGAGTCACTTTAGATTCCATGCTTTGCAGCCGAGTTTCAAATTTTTTAGAAATATTAGTGGCTGAGATGAAGTTTTCTTCCAAATGAGTTATGTTTTGCTGGTATTTTTTCACTTGGGAGATGATTTCGTTGAACATGTGATAAATCTTTTGAAAGCTGGACTGATTGTCATCCTGGTCTTTAGGCATATCTGCAAGGGCCTTAGCAACTTGCAAAACAAAATTGTATCTCTGATCATCATTGATCAAAATCTGGATAGAATCATTCAAGCGTTGGAACTGAGAAATAAATGCCAAAATGGTTTCCATGTTTTCGCCACATGAATGATGGACTTTCAGATTATATTCTGTATGTAAAGTCTCTTTGCGCACATAGTTATCTTGAACAGAATCAATGGCATTATTTATAATCGTCATGGTCTTATTTAGGCCATCTTCCATTTCCATGGCAAATTCACCCAGGCGTCTTTCAAAGGAAGCTCCACGAGTCTGTACTTCATTTCGAAGTAAGTTGTGTCTTTTAGTAAGTTCTTTGAGGAGAGAATTTAGACTGTTGATAGCGCTAACGAGACTTTCCACTTTTTTCCTCATGAGTACTGCTTCCTTCGGTTGTTCAGGTGTGGCTACCCGTTGGAGCAACGCTTCCTGCTCAAGCAAAGGTTGTAGCATCTCCATGTCGCGCGTCAAATCGTTCACCTGCTCATTCATTTGCTCTATCTTGCTGTCCATTGGGAAGACAACCTCGGCTAGGGTTTGGTTTAACACTTGCAAATTCTCTTCCGTGTCTCTAAGTTGAAACTTAAAATCATGTCTGCACGTAGCCAGCATTTCTTCACATGCACCTTTCACAGAGATTTTCTGCAGCTCCAAACTGAGGGTGAGGTTGTTAATCTTGCTCTCTTGGATGTGCAAATCATCAGACATTTGTAGCATCATCAAAGCCTGTTTGTTTATCTTCTCATGTAGACCAGTCATATGTGTGGTGACATTACTGCTCACAGATTCAGCTGCTGCCACGTTCTTCTGTTCTGATCCTTCTTTAGTTGATAAGAACTGCTCCTGTGCTTCCTTCACTTTAGAAAGGGTGTTTTTGAGTGATTCATAATACAAAATGCTCCTGGAGTGTTCCTGTGTCAAGGCCTCTTCTAAATGAGTCTGCTTTGCTTCTAATTCTTTAATAGGCTTCTCACACACGAAAGTCATTTCTTGCCTTACATTCACCATGCGGTTCTTTAGGTCAACTATATCAGTCCAAGTGGGCCTATCATCTTGCATTAAAACCGACTTTTGCTGGATTGCCAGTGAAACCACAGATTCGTTCACTTGTTGAATGACGTGTCTGGTGTTTTCCAGATCCTCTGATAGGCTTGATACAGTCTTAAAAAGTTGAGCAACAGTCTCTTGCATGTCATTTTTAAAGACTTTCAACTGTTCACGTACTATGTCCCTTACCAGATCAGTGATGCTTTTGGATTTTAGACCTAAAGAAAGAGATAATAAGTACTAATAAAATACATAATTTTAAGTATAAAAACTTAGATATCTCTAGGAAGAATTTTTTTCAGCTAGAGACTAAACAATGTACTAATAAAAAGAATTCCCCAGTGTATTGATTGGTGGTATATTTACTAGAAGGTTTTCATCTTCTGAACCGATATATCTGAGTGGAGAAATTAATCAGAAAAAAGAAAATACTAGAACTATAAACCTAATATTCTATGGACAGAAGACAGGAAGAAACTCACTTCAGAAATAGATTCTTCTGGGCTGGGGATATAGCCTAGTGGCAAGAGTGCCTGCCTCGGATACGCGAGGCCCTAGGTTCGATTCCCCAGCACCACATATACAGAAAACGGCCAGAAGCGGCGCTGTGGCTCAAGTGGCAGAGTGCTAGCCTTGAGCGGGAAGAAGCCAGGGGCAGTGCTCAGGCCCTGAGTCCAAGGCCCAGGACTGGCCAAAAAAAAAAAAAAAAAAAAAAAGAAATAGATTCTTCTATGAAAAAAATTCTAGGTCTAATATTCAATTAAAATAAATGACTTTGAGCATGTTGCCTTAGTAAATAAATGACACTGGTTGTTGGCCCATGACTGTTTTATTAGATTTCTAGTAATTAAGTTCAGAGCTCATAGAAGTTTGTTTTAAGCTCACAAAAGCTAATAAACAGACTTCTTGAGTTGAAGAAAAATATGAATATTCACTAGATTTAACTAATGGCTTATTGTAACAATAAAATAATGAAGTAAGAGGTTGGAGAATCACAGAACAAGTCAATCTCAATTAAAACAGGAATTCACCATATGCTTGATTATCTTAATGTGCCACTAGTTTTATCAGATGGAGAAGAGCTCCTACTTGTGTCTTCAACATAAAAAATCATGGAAAAGAAAGGAGAGGAAAACAGCACTGGAATATTCTAAATTATTTAAATAAAAATCAATATTTGAAAACGTAAAAAATAAAAACATTGTTCTTAGGAGCAACACCAGAGGGAGGAAAAAAACCAACACCCACGTAAAGCATACACCTGAGTATCTAGTTAAGAATCATCCCAAGTGAAAGGTAAATCTATTTAAACTTTTAAAAAGCTAATGAGCATAATGTAACATACCGGCAACATCATAGAAAGGATTTTCAAGAGGAAGGTTTGTAGGATAGCATATGGCCACATGTGTTAATGCTACTAGGTAACGATGCAAGAAATACAGGACAAAAAAAAAATGAATACACACACCACTGTCTCTGTTCTCTAAGAACAGATAAGACCCAGCATCAAATCTTCATCAGGGCAATTAGAAAACAATGAAAAATATAGGTACTTCAGCTGTACTTGTACAAAATATTTATAAAAATAATAGATGGAGAAAGGTCAAAATCACAGTAGATTCTAAAAGGATACCAAACAATTTATTAACTAAAATTTTTGATATAAGTGTGTACAATTTGCTACCAGAGAAATACTTGCATATGACTCTGACTTTGCCAAAATTTGCCAAAATATCTTCTGGGAATATCTGTGTGGGTAGATTGTTCTAAACTGTTCTTGATTCTTTTGCACGAAACTATAACCCTTCTACTTTCCTAAAAAGATAATATTGCATTTGCTGACTTCAACATATTTGCTTTTAGACACAAGTGCATGCCTATAATGCAGTTGTGTGCATAGGCCCTGTCACTGACATTCAAATGTCTTGCGAGGAGCCAACATTGAATTTCTAACAATGGCTGTGAGCAGCTTTCTTCCCTTTGATTGCAAGTAAATAATAAACATGGAGGAAGCTGTGGTTTTGTGAGCCAAGGACAGCAACATCTTTAGGATGGGCTTACTAATTCATTTATTTTCCTGTAGGAATATCCATTAACTACAAGTCCTCTTGTTCTCATAATTAATGATTATGTTTATAGCACAATTAATCCTTTCTACTGCTTTGGGAAATTTCATTGTTTCAGCTGCTGTTGGGACTGTTTTTTCTGTTTTGATTTTTTTTTGTTTTGTTTTGTTTTGCTTTTTACTGTGTCAATGCTAGATATTTTTAGTATGTTAGTAGGTCACAAAATGTAGTTTACATCCCTAATTCTCTTAGGTCATGATGACCAAACTGCTGAACAAATTTCATTCAAATGGTTATAGTCAGTTATATGCTGTTTCTATTTCACTTCTTTCTAATGTTGTTATCCCAGAGGACAATTGTTCATCACTTGTAATTGGTAAACTTGGTGGTACCAGATATGGAGGACAGGCTCTATGATTTAGAATTTAACAAACACTGCTTATTTAGATAATTAAAAAAATATTAGTTTCTGTGGAACTGCAAAATATCTATACTAGTAGATACTATGCCAAAACTCTCTCTATTTGTCTTTTGAACTGTGAAACATACTGCTGGAGGAAAAAGATCACTAGTAGATAGAAATGCAAATGGATCATGAGCCATTTTTAAATGAATAAAATGATGCTAAAGAAACCAGCAATCCTGAGACTTGGAAACACACAATAAGCCCAATGAAGAAAGATAATCGTAGGAAGAAAACAAACTCTCTTCAACAGCCAGTCCTTACCTAAAACCCTTTTGCCTGCTTAACTCCTAGTCTTTCTCTCATAATTTATTTTCCTAACCATCATCCTGGGCTTCTTATATTGGAATTGATGCAAATCAATTGCATAACACAGTCAATACAAACCACTCCCTACATAGACAGACAGACATTTAGACCAGAAGACTGATCTGATTATCCAGACAGTGCTAATGACATTAGTTCTTAAAAGTGAAAGAGGAGGATAGGTCAGAGAGTTGAAATGACTCCAAAAGCTGTAATTAACTTTAAACATGGGGAAGGAAAATCTTGAGTTAAGAGTAGTATGGTAGCCTCTAGAAGCTAGGGAGGCCTCAGCTTACAGCTATCAAGAAAGCAAGAGCTTTATTCTTTGAATAAATCAAAATAGTCAGAAATTAATTATCCCATCATGTTCACAAAGGAATGCAGCTTGCTTTTAAGCTTATTGTTTTAATAGTACATAACTCATACAAGACTGAATGCAGATTATTTTTTTAAAAACTGTTCTTTCTGTGAACCAGGATGTTTTAGGATATATTTTATTGATTAAGTACAACAATTTAGATCCCTTCTGAGATAAAGACTTCTGAATTGTCCTTGATCTCTCTGTCAATAACACTGAGACAACCTTGTGTCTAGTTTACTTGATAATCAGCCCTTCACAACAATCTTTATCCTCAAACTGAATATAAAACAGGATGGATTTGAGAATTCAGTTTAACTAAAAATTCATACATGTTAGATTGTATCTAAGTATACAATATCAATCAGTGCAACGGAATATGTAATCAAGGATTTAAGTATAGAGTGAAAAAATTTTTTCAACACAATGTGTAAATATTTCAAGTTGGGTAATATTGAAAACATCTCATTTACAACATGCCTTAGACTTCCTTACCAACATAAGGCAAAGATCCCAAAGTGACTTGTGAAGAGAGAAATGGGTCATTTGCCTTTTGTTTTAGTCAAATGAGTCATTCATTTCTTTTGTTTCATTCTTACCTTTTAGAAAAGATTGAAATTCCCTCCCTTTATCTTCACTGATTTTCTCTTCTAAGGAGGAATATGTGCTCTTGACATTATTTATAGTCGAAGAGATATTGTCTACTTTCTTCTGCAGAAGAGTCAGTTTTGTAGCCTCCTGGGTCACCTGGTCAGTCAATTTCTGTATCACAGCTGGATGTAGAAGAGGAGAAGATTGGCAACAATAAAGTGTATGTTAATCAATTGCCAATGGTTGGTTCATGCTGTAACCCTACCTATTGGGGAAGCTGAGATTAGGAAGACTGATGGTTGAGGCTAGTGTGTGTGTACATGCATGTGCACACTAGTAATGGGGCTTGAATCCAGGGCCTTGTATTCTTGCTTGGCTTTTTCTGCTCAAGACTGGCACTCCATCATTTGAGTCACATTTCCACTTGTGGCTTTTTTCTGGCCAATTGGAGATCAGAGTTTCCCATATTTGTTTGTCTGGGCTGGCTTCAAACCTTAGTTCTCAGATCTCAGCTTTCTGAGTAGCTAGGATTACAGGCATGATTCCCATCTTAACCAATAGTTGAACACAGTGAGATGCATCTTTCATCCCAGCTATGTGGTAGGCTTAGATGAAGAGGAACAGGACTCCAGCCCAGCCTGGGAGTGCAAAAAGCTTGCAAAACACATCTTACCATGAAAATGCTCATTGTGATAGTGTGAATCTGACATTCTATGACAGAATAAATAAGATGATCATGGCTATGGACAGTTTAGGCAAAAAAAAAATAAATCACTACCTCAAAAACAACAAGAGCAAAAAGAAATAGAGCTGTGGGTCAATTGGTAGAACATCTGCAGAAAGCACGAAGTCCTGAGTTCAAAGCAAAGTACTGCCAAAAACAAAAAGAAGGGGCTGGGGATATAGCCTAGTGGCAAGAGTGCCTGCCTCGGATACACGAGGCCCTAGGTTCGATTCCCCAGCACCACATATACAGAAAACGGCCAGAAGCGGCGCTGTGGCTCAAGTGGCAGAGTGCTAGCCTTGAGCGGGAAGAAGCCAGGGACAGTGCTCAGGCCCTGAGTCCAAGGCCCAGGACTGGCCAAAAAAAAAAAAAGAAGAAGAAGAAGGATAGGGAAGAAGAGGGGAGGGGGAGGGGAGAAGATGGGATAGGAAAGAAGGGAAAGGGAAAGCAAAGAAGGGAAGGAAAAAAGAGAGTTATGTGCTTAGAAACACTCAATTGATAGGTTTAATGAAAATATAAATAAACCATATTTTTATTAATATATTTGAGAATAGAGACACATTCATTTACTAACAGGCAACCTAAATGTTAAGGTTACTTAAAGGTAGATACTTATAAATAGTATTACAATGTTTGATTTCTGAAATGTTGCAAGTTTCTCCAGGAGTTATGGTCGCATTGTGAGTAAACAGAAATACTGAAGATAAGAAAACCAGCATAAGCTGCCTGCAGCCACAGAGCTAATGGGTCCACTGCTTCTAAAGCCAGTGGCCCCGCATTAGGTAGGTGCAGCTGCACACAGGCCTCCTGTGTTCTGAGTGTGGTGTTTACTGGGGAATTTCTTTAATGAGAACTAAATAGAGGGAATTTGGATTCAATCATTTTATATAGCAATGTCACTGTCTCCTTGAACATAACACATTAATAATTCAAGATTTGAAAAATCGTAAAGATGCTGAGGCCCAATACCCTAAATAAAGAATTAGAGGAGAGATTCTAAGACACATGTACCTGCATTTAAAAAGATATCCTATTAAGGTACATTTCTTAATTTGAGAGCCTTGTCTTGCTTACATAGATCTATGTCAAACACAGTGAAGAGATGTTGGCAATAGCTTATTTTACATTTCTACAGGCTAAACGTTAAGTCTAAAAGAAATGGCAAAACATTGTTATTGGTAAAATGGAAAAGCACGTACATGACAACCTCTAGTCTGTCTGTCTGTCTGTCTGCCTATCTATTGTACTGGTACTAGGACTTAAGCTCGGGTTCTGAATGCTGTTCCTTCACTAATTTTGTTCAAGGTGGATGTTCTAGTATTTGAGCCAAACCTCCACTTTTGTCTTTTTTGGTGATGAACTGGAGATAAGAATCTCACAAACTTTCCTGTCCAGGTTGGCTTTAAACTTCACCCTTCCTATCTCAGCCTCCCAAGGAATCACAATTATAGGTGGGAGTCACCAGCACCTGGATTTCCTAATCCATTTTCCATTCTGGTCCTCATTGTTGGTGCTGTAGTCATTTTCCTCCATCAATAATCAACACTCTTCAAGGATCTCAAATCAGCCAGTAAAAAAAGGGACCCATTTCACCTCACATGAGTCTTCCCCCACTGCACTTTTGGGAAGCCAGAAGTTTACTTTGATTTTGGAAACTTGCTCTTTCTCTTACAACAGTGACTTCAATTCCCTGTGTTTTCGCAAGGTGATTATGACATGCGGCCCTTTCACGGGGTGGGGGGGGGGGTGGAGGGGGGGGGAAGAAGCTAGTTCTCCCAGCAACTAGCAGAAAATAAATAGAAAAGGATTGACAAATAGGTGACTGTGTCCCCAGCACACATTTGACAGTGGCGAGATTGCTTGTTTGGGAGTTAAAACGCACGGTGTTGACAATAATTGGGTTGGAGATGATAGTAATTACAATCCGTGACCTGGGTCGCCACAGTCTGGCTGCTGCTGGAGCCTCTCAGCGTTCCCTCTGTCCAGAGCTGTGTGGCTCTCAGACTGGCTGCTGTGTATCACTTGCTGCTGTTCCTGGGCTAGAGGAAAGCAAACACAGAAAGAAAGAGGGAGAGAGAGTGTGTTATGCACTGGAACCATCTCAGTTTTCTCCCCCCCCCCCCACCTCCCAAGCAGTAACGTGGTGGTTGACATTCATGTTCCTGTGTACTGAGGCGTGGTGGTCAGATGATTGCAGCGCCGCCCCTGGGCAAAGGGCAATGGGGATCTGCACCCGTTGGGAAGCGCCCCACTATAATTCTGCCTGGAAAAAAAAATCAATTATTCAGAATTCCTTTAGGTGAAAATGGATGGTAGGGTTGTTGGTGAATTTCTTTTTAGAGTAGGAGGGGGGAGGGATGGGAGGAATGGGCTGTGTCAACTAGCAGATATAAACTGCCTGCATAATGGAGTGGCTTTTCAAATTCACCATGTTCAAAGCAATAGAGGAACTGAAATAAACAGTGCTTGCTTAATAATGGAATTTCTATTTGATGACTACCGGACATGTGAGGAAAGTACCAGGTTACATCTTAAAGACAAAACAGGGATTTATTTCATGAATACAGTCACTTACATAGGTTGGTTCTAGATTAAGGGCACCTCTCTAGGAAAGGAAACTATAAAATGAGTGAAATTTCAGAAGTGGAATTCTTGAATCTACTCTTCAGGAGCCTAATGAATCTGCTTATTCACACACACACACACACACACACACACACACACACTGTGTGATACATACATATATCAGAGTATATTTTATGTGTTAGTACTGGGGCTTAAACTCAAGTCCAGGGTGCTGTCCCTTGGCTTTATTGCTCCAGATTGGTGCTCTACCATTTGAGCCACACCTTCACTTGCTGAATAACTGGAAATAAACATCTCATGGAGTTCAAATGTCAATCCTCAGATCTCAGTTTCCTGAGTAGTTGGATTTCAAGTGTGAGCCACCGGTGTCCAGCTAAATCTAGTAATACCTTCAATGGCAATACAATGTTTTTCTAGGAAAACCAGTCTCAAGAAAAGGTTTCTTATAGATATGGAACATGTCAAGTAATGTAGGTCTGTAGTAGACAGGTTTTGTGTGAACAAATTTGCTTATTAAAGTCTGCATATTAGACATATGCAAACTAGTGAGTGTTATCCCAGTAAGCTACTTCACATGTGAAATTATGTACCAGTGAAACTCCTTACTCCCTGCTCCCTGGGGCATGTGTGATTGTGAGACCAAACGCCTTCAAATGTATAATGGGCTTGGCACTAATTTGTGTTAGTCTCTATTGTTAGATTGAATTTTGCATTGCTTTTCTTCAAGGAATTGAACTAAATTAATGAATTTCCATTCATGTCCATAGCTTTTATTTTGGTGCTGTTTTTTACTCTCCTTTCTTCTGCTGTATTATAGAACCTTCTGTTTCATTGTTGAAGTATTTAGTGGAAGAACAGCATGTGCAAATTGGAAAGATAAACAAGCATTTGGGAGCTGGGCTTGTATGGAAAAGCATTACTTTTTTTAACTAAATCTTAGCAATAGAGTTCTTATAGCTTACGTTCAAATTAATTCATATAGCTGGGAATATGGCCTAGCGGCAAGAGTGCTTGCCTCCTACACATGAAGCTCTCGGTTTGATTCCCCAGCACCACATATATGGAAAATGGCCAGAAGGGGCGCTGTGGCTCAGGTGGCAGAGTGCTAGCCTTGAGCAAAAAGAAGCCAGGGACAGTGCTCAGGCCCTGAGTCCAAGGCCCAGGACTGGCCAAAAAAAAAAAAAAATAATAATAATAATAATTCATATACATCAATTAAATAATTGCATGCTTTCTATCACAGGTCCTCCTTAAATGGTACAATAAAGACTGGTTGTGGACATTTACATCTATGTCTACTCCAAAGTGTAGCTAGAGAATAAAATAGTGCTTGTCAGGCCACAGTGCCTGGAATGGCAAAATCATATCCCCTGGGGATTTTTGGACCTACAATTTCTAGGCTTCTATACCTGTTCATTTAAGAAACTCTAGGTATGAGACAGCAACCTGTCTTTTGACGAATTTTCCAAGTGATTCTATTACCTGCTGAAGTTTGGGAGCCACTGGATAAGATGTCAAGATACATTTTTTTTAACTACTTTCCTCTTTACTATCCTGCCTATGGACTCTGAGCCATTAGGGCTCTCTGAGCTCTTAGGGTTCAAGTACCCGTAAATAGCAATAGGAACAGGTGGCATTAATAAGATGAACAAATGCTCTTTCCGTTTTTCTTTTTTTTTTTGATCCAGCTCATAGATGCTAAAGGAGCTGGTGTATTTTAAAACAGTACCATAGATTAGGAGGCAGTGGAAAGAAAAATATAATAAGAGTGGAAACAAAGTCTCTATTATTTTTGTGTATACCAACAAGTTTACTATTCAAAGACTCTTTTCATAACAACTTGTTTTGTGTTTTGTTTTGCTGGTCCTGGAGCTTGAACTCCGGGCCTGAGCACTGTCTCTGAGCCTCTTTGTTCTCAAGGCTAGCACTTTGCCACTTGAACTACAGTGCCACTTCTGGCTTCTTTTGAGTAGTTTATTGGAAATAAATCTCATGAACTTTCTTGCCCAGGCTGGCTTTAAACCTCAATCCTCAGATCTCAGCCTCCTGAGTAGCTATAATTAACAGGCATGAGCCACTGGCCCCCAGTAATACATAAATTTTTTTAACTTATTTGCTTTCATCATTCCTTTAGAGTATTGTATTTCTCATCACTGATGATAGCAGAAATGATCAATTTGTAGCAATGGCAAGCATCCCCTTGTTCTAAATCTTATAGAGAAGTCTTCTAGTAGTTCACTAGATAAATCATTTCATTCTTACCCAAAGAAAATTTATGCCAGTAATTTTTTAAAAAATCACAAAAAATCCTTGGAAATTATTCAAGAAGAAATGACTTGTATCATTTCCAGATATATAGTATTGTTTCATATTATATTTATCATAAATAACATGTGTTGAGGAAATAATGTGTTCTTTCTGTGTGTGTATGACAGTCCTGTGGCTTGAACTCAGGACCTGGGCACTGCTTCTGGACTTTTTTCCTCAAGTCTAGTGCTCGACCACTTCCAGCTCCACTTCCAGATTTTTGGTGGTTAATTAGAGATTAAGAGTCTCACAAACTTTTCTGCCCCAGCTGGCTTCAAACTGGGGTCCTCAGATCTCGGTCTCCTAAATTGCTAACATGTCAGACATGAGAAACCAGCACCTGGTGCGAATAATGTATTCTTATGCTTGGATTTATCAACTCATTGATGTTACTGAGTTAGTGGACTAAGGTTTGAACATTATCCCTTCCTCTTTCCATGGATATTGTTTTCAGAAATGTGAAATACTTTGCTAAAGCTTTGGTATAAATGATAATGTTTTACTTAATATAATTGTGCTCATTACATACTATATATTTTATTCAAGTCTTGCTTTCACTCAGAATCAAAAGCTAAATCATCAGGAAGTAAGAAGCAGTTCAGCAAAGACATAAAAAGTGTCAGGAATAGCAATGAGGTAAGCGAAGGCTATCAGAATTAATTTTTCTTTTAGTCTATTTTTCTATTAGTCTAATGAAAATTAATAATACAAAAGCCACTTATGCAATCTAGAAAAATGCTACTGTAGTATAAACTATAAGTATACTAGGAAAAAAACCAGTAGCTTCACATAGAATCTGAAAGTGTAAGAAAAGTCCTTGAAGTCAATGATTTAGCAGGCAAGGGTGGAGTAAATAAGCAATAGCAGAAGAAAGAAAGAAAGAAAATTGAAAAGAATAAAAAGTAATACTCAACGTTATCAAGTGAAAGTCTTTAGTTTTATTACACATTTTGTTCTAATGGTAGATTCTTCTTTCCATGGATATGTATGTGTAATATATGTTTTATATATGGTGTGGGGGGGGAAACCTTTTCAGTTTCTTGAGGTGTTTAAAAGACTGACTTGAAAAAAAATGTAATTGGACATTAAAGTACTGAATGATTTTTAAAAAGTGAATATAATTGTGTTTGTATGCATAGGTGTAAATGTGAACTTGGTGAGAAAAACTGTACTCCAAATAAAAGAAACAACTATGTCTTAAACATGGCACAAAGATCCCTGGGATCCAGTTTCCACGTGATTCTCTCTGCTCTGGAGTCATTGCATCTCCCTGCCAAGGTTGTTCAAAACTTGAAATGCCTGTTTTATAAATTCAATAGTTCACGTTATCTTTTCTTAGCTCTGCTTGACAACTGGAGTTCAATTCATGCATTCATCCCAATTTATTGCCTGGAGTTTAACCAGAGGCTGGGAGGAGATAGGATCTCTGACAGGGTAGTCAGCAGTGACTGTCCTGTGATGAAAAGCCTGGTTGATCAATGTTGTTTCTTTTCCGTTAGCAATCTTTATGTCCCCTCCCCCACCCTTCAATGCAGTCTCTACCACAAGGTCTGATGCACTCTATCTGGTTCCCAAGCAGTCTAGCCTCCTTTCATCCGCGCATGCGCTTTCGGTTTGTTCCTTAAGGTGCAGATTTCTGTCTCCCTTTCCGGTTTATTTCTAAGTGATAAATGAACCAAAGAGGAGCATTTCTTTAAATCAGCAGGCTTTTTAAGAGATTTGTATCCTGCAGATATTTTAAATGCAATATGAATTTGTTTTAAGTAGGACTCTTTTTGTCTTCTAACATACTACTAGTTTGTTTTTTCCTCTCTCCTGCAATGCTGACTTTCATGGATCAAGGACTAAAGGGGCAAGGTCAACAAGGTCAACAAGAACAACTTCCTGATTAGGTGATTTCCCCCCCCCCCTCTTTAATTAGACAGGTTTTATCTCTATGTCTCTCCCCACCAACTCCCCCCCCCCACACCCCTTCCAGGCCTTTGAGCCATAGGAGGAAGTCATTAAGGGCAGCTCGGTAATAAGGATGTTTTCTCTCTCTCCCTCTCTCTCTCCCTCAGCTGCCAGAAAGCCTTTCTGTGTGGCTTGATGAGACAGGTTTCCAGCTGATCTTGCAATATCCAGTGAATACTTACTGGCTTGATGAGTGCTCAGGATACCTTCCAAGATTTACTGGTTATATTGAGGTGATACCTTGATACAGAACAAAGGCAGATCCTCCCTGTTCTTTCATTAAGTGCATCACAGTCTCACCTAGCAAGATGCTTATCAGAAGAAATGCTCTTTATTTTAAAAAAAATTTTTAATCATTAAATGAACTTTACAACCTGAGGGGGAGGGGAGTCGGGAAAAGATAAAGTAGGAGAAAATGAGGGAGGGGGTAACACTATTCAAAGAGAAACGCACTCATCACCTGACTTATGGAACTTTGAGCCCTCTGTATATCACATTTACAATAAAATTTAAATTTAAAAACTAAAATAATTTTTTGAAAAGCATTGCCACACTGCTGGGAAGATAGCTTTTCAAAAATGCAAAAAAAATATATAGATGTTTTTTCCTTTTAAAACTGATCATTTTCAGCTCCTGTTGGTTGCAATTCCTTCCATAATGATATTGCAGAAGGCTTCTATTAAAAATGTTAGGAAAATGGAGGAGAAAGGAAGGAAGAAACAGGCTGGACTCCATCTTCCATAGGCAAGGACTGTTTATTGAGATAGAGCAGGGGGTGAGAGTAGACATTCCCTAGGGAGACTGTGCAAAGGGTGAGTTTGGCATGGGGGTTCTACGGGGTCTAAGCAAGGTGGCAGAGGTTAATGAGAAAGCCCTCAGGTCTAGGAAGTTGGGGCCTTTTTGTTGGGCCCACTGTCTGCACATCAAAGCAGGTCTATGCATATCTGAGGTTTTCCCTGGTGCCTGTGATAATAGGATGGGGACAACCCTTCATATTCCATTTCTGGCTACTTAGCAAGAATGGGCCTAGCGGGGAGAGGCAAGTCCTTTAAGTAGGATCTTTGGATACATAAAAAGAATAGACTGAGAGGGGAGCAACATGGAGTTATGAGAACAAAGCAGATTCCCATAAAAATATGTTAGAATAGTTGCTTCGTAATACATTGAATTATGTCACAGCATTTTCAAAATTAAAAAAAAATGTGTTGAATATAACATACAGTGGGGTTATTTCCAAACATGTATATGCTCCTATCTTTTTCAGTATCCATAATATCTGTGACATATTTCAATAAATATTATTATTGTATTTTACTTGTATAAATAATTGGAGTAAGAAAGAGCATATTTTTAACATATGGGTAAGAAATTTCTCTTCATCTTCTCTAATTTGACACTGGTTGAATATAAATTTCTCTTGCCTTTGTGACCTGACAGCGAGCCATCATTTTCCTGCTCTACTTCAGAATATTTGAGAGACATCTGCTGGAAAGGCACATGATTGCAAATTTTATGAAATAGCTTTTTTAAGTGGTATGTAACTACTGGTAGTTCAGAAATTGCCTGGAATAACATATTACAAAATTGGGCTTATTGCACAGTCTAGCAAAACCATGCATAATATTCCTAACTAAACCACAAGAGTCCTAGAGCTCTCGTATTATTTTTTTTCTTAATGAGAATGATAATGGTCTCTCCACACTTACATTAATTTTTAATCAGAGTCTCTTATACTCTTGATTGAATTCCTCAACACTGCTAATGGCCTTCCCCATAATGTTCATGCACCCAAAATATGTATACTGATGCCATATCTTATTTTTCAAAGGAAACCTGTTTAAAGCCCAAAGCAAAGTAATTGCTACATGGATGTAAGGCCACAGTGGGGTGCCATTTGCTTGATCTGAATACCACCAGAAAATTCTTAAAATTTCAGTTGAAAAAAAAAATCTTCTTTGGGATTTTTTAAAGTCTTATTCATGGCCTACTTGAGATATTGTTTAATATAGATTTCTTTCAAATAATGCAGCTGGAACAAAACAAGAAGGTCTTCTTATGTTTACGCAGGGTCTAATAACAATTTATGTGATATAGAAAGCTAGTATTCCTGCCTGATGTTTAATCAGGCAGGTCTCGGTAGCATTTAGTTAAGTACAAGTTGTGAAAACCAAGGAAAAGTGTAGCCCCCTAAGCTCCTAGAAACAATAGGGCTTGTAAAATTTCACTGTCTTACAGTTTACTCTTAGCTTCTATAACTCCATTTTTGGTGACTCCATGCTAGAGGGCTGCACCCCCACCCGTGAGACTAGTTCCTTGTAGTTTGACATTTAAAAATATATGGAGCCATTGTTCCTCTCTGTATCTAGGTAGCAACCATAGTAAAAGATTGTAAAAATGATCATAGTAATAGATTCTAGAAATAACCATAGTGGTAGTTACAGAAATGCCATGGCGACTGTCAGGTTGGTCCATTTATGATTGATTACTGGATTGTTTTAGTCTGCTCATGCTTCCTTAGTTGATATTAGGGGAACATGGTAACAATTGTTAAACTAAAAATATCAACTTTGCAAGGTGGGGCGGGGGGCGGGGAAGTAAAGGAGAGCTTAGGATATTTTAGGGTGCTATAGTAGCTATCTAACAAGTGAAGCGTTTTAAATGTTACAGTCTTGCTGGGTGCCAGTGACTCATCTCTGCAATCTTAGCTACTCAGAAGGCTGGGATCTAAGGATTGTAGTTCAAAGCTATCCTTGGCAGTTACCTCCATGAGACTCTTATCTCCAATTAACCACCAAAAAGATGAAAGGAGTCTTGTGGTTCAAGTGATAGAGCTCCAATCTTGATTGCAAAAGCTAAGGGACAGCACCCAGGCCCAGAATTCAAGCCCCAGTACCAACCAACACACACACACACACTCAATATTTGGACGATGTGTTAATTTACCAGGACAAGGAGAAAATATAATTATTTTCTTAAGCAGAAGCAGTTGCTTCTCTGTCAGTTTTATTCTCCTAATTCTGGTTTTGAATTTAGGCTTTGAACCTACCTTTTGACTGACATTTGGGTCCACTGTACCCCGGACAGCACCTCCATTCTAATGAAGTGACAATTTTATGTTGCATCCTGTACACAGGGCTGAGGATCTTCTGAGATCTGGAAAGAAAGCATATGGGGCAAAATACATTTTTTGCTTCATGCTAAGTAATCAGTTGGAATTATATATCTAAGGAATTTGGAGGGACTGGGAAGGTGGGTTAGTGGTAGAGTGTTAGACTGCCGTGCATGAAGCCCTGGGTTCAATTCCTAGTACCACATAAACAGAAAGTGCTGGAAATAGTGCTGTGGCTCAAGTGGTAGAGTGCTACCCTTGAGCAAAAGAAGCTCAGAGACAGTGCCCGGGCCCTGAGTTCAAGTCCCAGGACTGGCAAAAAAAATTTTGGAATAATGCCGCAAATAAAGTCAGCATTAGTAAATGTTTACTGATATAATTATGATCTTAATGTTGATCATCAACATTGTATTCAAAACTTCCAAACCTAGACTTCTTTGAATATACTCAAAAATATTACTGATGTGGTATTTTAAATGGATGACAGTTTTTACATTTCCTAAGGATACTATAGCTAATCCAGTGTTAGAACTTATTTTAATTCCAATTTAAAAGTTACAATGTGATTATGTAGTCAATTTCAATCCCTATTTCCTAGTTATAGTTACAACACCTTTATTTCCTCCAGATCACTATCAAACATCTTGAAATAAATATTAGTGATCTAGCTGAAATTAAGATAATCATAAGCATTTCAACTCATTTCCCAAGTCTTAAAGGTATATGCTCTATTTTTTTTTATCAAACAATGTGTCAGAGAGAGAAGATAAAATGTGAGAAAAGGCTGTTTCTGAAATGAAATCATACAAGATAAATGAAAGTGAAATCATACAAGATAGATTAAAAAGTCATGCAAGATAAATAAATCATAATCAGTATCATCAGTGACTGGTGTAAAAATTATGGGCTCTGTATATAGAAATGTATGCCATAAAGGCAATTTGTCCAAATTAGTTACCATATGACTTCAAGTTCTGAATGATAGTTCTCAAATGGGTCTATGAAACTAGCATATGTTCTATATGTTCTCTTGCTTAATCCTTGCATTCTTCCCTTTTTAAAAAAAATTTTCCAGTCTTGAGGCTTGAACTCAGGGCCTGAGTCCTGTTCCTGGCTTATTTTGCTCAAGGCTAGCACTCTGCCAACTTGAGCCACAGCACCACTTCTGGACTTTTCTATGTATGTGGTGCTGAAGAACCTAGGGCTTCATGTATACGAGGCAAGCACTCTGCCACTAGGCCCTATTTTCAGCCCTCCTTGCATTCTTTCTATAATGAAACTATTATTGCCCCGATTTTCCAACAAGGAATCTGAAGAAAAGCAAGATGAAATAATATATTCATAGCTCTATGTCCCAAAAGCAATAAAACTGGAATTTTAACCAGTCTTGTGGCTGAGTCTTACAGTCCTAGGGCTTGTCTATCTACTTTGTTCCTGCTTGAAACTAAGGAGGAAATGCCTAACAGAGGTAACTAAGCGTATCAGAAGTGATTCCTCCATTGTAAAATGAATGACCGGACTCTTCCCATTTCAAAAACCATGCTAAGCCACCTCCCTACATTTTTTTTTCAAGCAATGAAGTATCATTTTCAAGTCCAATAGTTAAAATTCATAGCAAATAAGAAAAAGAACTTTCTTTGGAGTGTATGGGGTCAGCTTCATTGTCAGAATGATTGTTGGGGTAAATATGCCTGTTTTGTCAAACTGAATATCCATCACACATAGCTCTGACATAATAAGAGAATAGTAAGACAAATATTGTCTAAGTACTGAAATAGTGAATAAAGGGAGAAATTTATTCAAACGTATACAAAAAACAGGAGAATCAAGATAAATATTTCTAGTTTGTTTAGTAAGAATGTAAAGAAAGTTCACCTTGGACTCAGAAGGACAGCATGAAAGGGGATTCTGTGGTAGTTTTCACTATTAAAGAATTAACAGTGTGTTAGTTTTGTCATCTGTCAACGTGAAAATTGTCACTAAGGGTGTAATTGCTGAAAGCCAACTGGAGCTCAGCTCCCCTAAATCCCTAAGATGTACTTAGTTCTCTGGACCATGAACTAGAGCGCTCACTCAAGGGACTACGAACACCTTGATTTTATGTATCCTTACTGTGCATTGTTCCAGATTGCTGGTGTGTCAGATTCATTTCCTGAGTTATTTGTATGACAATTTGCATAACATTAGCAGCCATTGTGGCTCCAAGAGCAATTTTAGTTTTTATTGCAGGCTCTTCAGAAACATCACCAGCTGAGCTACTGTGAATACTAGAATTCAGAGGAATTATCAAGCACTCAAGCCCCATCTTAGGACCAGGGTATCCATTGAAAAGAACCCACATGAAAAGAAAGGGCCCACTCAGATGCTTTCTATGTACAGTTGTGATTCACATCTTCACAAATTTTAGAGTATTATAAACCCTATATTTCATAAGGATCCTAATGATAGGACTGTTTGGTCAGGTCAAAAGAAACAGAGACAAACAGCACAAGTTAATGTTTTCGGATGCTCCAGACACCAGGATAAGGATATGACAGGATTATTCCATGCTACTTAAAACACAACGTGGCACAAATATTATCAGTGTTTACACTTTGCCTTCCTGAAGGCTGTATGTCTAAGGTGTGGTCCCATTCCTACCCCTACTCCACCTGTGTGCCTGGAATGGCCAACTTTGTGTGTATTCAGACATAAATGATCTTAGTGCAAAACGTGGCTATTTTCAATAAATAGTACATACCTTTGAGGACAGCCACTGATCCATCCACAGGGCTCTCTCCCACTTGGAATGTAATTCACCTGGTTGTCCAGAATCGCTGTGGGGGATAACCTGGTATGTACATAAGCACACCAGTTCCTGAGGGAGAAGCCATTATTGTGAGAAGAAAATCATTGTCAGCAGTATTATTTTCATCAATCTTATTTTCAGAAACTCTATCCCTACTTCTGCCAATACTGTAGATGAAATACCCTGAAAGAATTAGGCCTAGATTTAAAATACCTATATATAAAGCAAAATCAAACATTACCTCACTCAGAGAAAGAAAGAAAAGCAACATGACAAGAACAAAATTAAGAGGTTTAGCCAGACCCAGGTGTCACATGCCTATAACGAACTAGTCAAGAGATTGAGCTCTGTGGTTTCAATGCTAATCTGGGCAGGAAAGTCTATGCGACTCTTGCAGCCAATTAACCACCAGAAATCTGGAAATGGAAGTGTGGCTCAAGTGGTAGGGTTGAGCTGAAAAAGCTAAGCAACAGGCCCTGAGTTTAAGACCCAGTAGAGGCGCTAAATAAAAAGGTGACAGACAGATAGCCAGATTTTAAAAATCAAAGGTAAACCAGAAGTTCCATCATTTAGATGTAGCATAGGCTCAAATCTAATGTTGTTCTTATTAGCCAGCATTAACCACTGAGATCAGATACTCAGCTACATGTCAATTACTTTGGCTAATGTACAATAAGAAAAAAGTAAGTTGAATAATGATTAGAAAGCTATAAATAATAAATGAATGAATGATAATAAAGAAATAATGGTGTAAAGATCAAAATGGAGAAATAAGCCTCCATTTTGCAACAGCAACAACACATAATATGACTAAAAATAAATAAAACAACAATGTCCTTGACATAAATTATTGTAAGAATTTAGCAATATATTTTTAGTACAAAATATTTTATAATTGAGAGAAAATTAAATTTATTTGACCACAGGTTATGATCAATCACATTATATATACCAACAAATTCATTAACAATACAATTTGCAATTGCAAAAAGTAACAAGGCTAATATATTTTAGAAAAGAATCCAACAGAAAGCAATATTAGATTTAAATTATAAAACGGTAAGCTTTATTGCAAGATGAGAGAAAAATCCAGCAAGTTGTGATAATCCAATGTAAGTGTGACTTTCATCTATAAATCAAGGAATCTTTAAAAGCCATTCAAACCTTAGAATTTTTAGCCACCTTATTCTAATATTTTTTTTTACTAATACACTAAGAATATGAGCTTTAGAAAGCTGTGCCTATTGCCATAGCAGTCTATGAAATGTCCCTGTCTATGGTAAAGGGTCCAGATTCCTGTGCAAATCCAGTGATAGATCAATGAAAATGACTAACTTCAGCAGAACTCCCGCAAGATGTCCACAAGAGCACTGACCAAGTGATTATGGAGGGCAGGAAAATAACAAAAGGAGTATGGCCATTTTTATAGAGTAGGACATATTTTCTAGGCCCTATATTTTCTTTGTAAGATGAAATGGTTGCATCACCTGCGCAGACCTTTGAAAATCCTAAATTTGTAAAAGGATCCCATGGCCAAAGTCATGGTGGAGGCAAAGTATGAGATTAATAGATTGATTGTTGATGGCCCAACAATTTTTAGTCCATGCAAATTTAGAGAAACAGCCACAACAAAAGAGGCCCTGGTGTGACTCATAATTAAGTGTTGCTGCTGATGAAATAAACAACTAAGAGACAACATAAAAAAACCAATACATTTTAAAACCAAATTATCTGAAAATGTAGGATTAACAATACAAAGGTAAGCATGGCAAAATGGTGACAGACAGTTGAAAGGCAAATACTTGACAAGCATTTTGTTCCAACCTGGAAACTCTTTGTACCTTTCCAAACTGATGATGCTAGATGAAGCAGTGACTTTGAAGTGTTTAGCTTTTCATGGGGTCATAACCCTCCTCCCAGTCCACTGCGTTTGCAATTCTCTTTAAAGGTAATAATTCTCTTGCTTTTGTGCTACAGCATGTACTGAAAAAACGGCTCATATTGATTCTTTGGATTTTCCAAGTCACTAGATAAAAGGTTAGTCTAGGGAAAGGCAGATATCTCTGGATGGGAGTTAAAGTCTAGTTTGGTGAATACATAAAACAGCAGGTAGACAAGGATTCTAACTCTTCCTTATAAAACTCTCAGGATGGACTAAGAAGAGGCATTGTAAATGATCTACTATGCTTTTGACATTGCAGAATCTCACCAGCTATATTGCTCATGAAAAAAAACCAAATGAAGAAAATGTTCTATTCATTGGCAAAATTCATGTGCAAGTCATACGTATTTATTCCTATCTGGACCTGAATGAAAATGGATGAAAGCAACCAGGCTACCTTGAAAGAACACCTGCCCAGGCTGCTCTCCCTAACAGAGGGCAACAATCTGAGAATTAGCAGTGTCCTGTTATACTAGTCTATAGAACTCAGATGAATAAAGCACGCACTATACAATTACTGTTTACTGAAAGCTCTCATAATGATAACCTGTGACTAGAATGGACACAATAGGAGAACCAGTGCCAAGTCTTCAGGATTCCCACTCATCAAGATACATCAGCAAAAGTCTTCGGCATACACCAAGCCTCGGTGACACTATTGCTTCTCAGATGTTAGAGATTTTATGTTTGGGGGAGACTGGAAAAATTTTAAAAATCTTCAATTTCCACCTTATTTATTTTAATAAGAGTTAAGATAAACTCAGACATTCTAAGGGGAGCAAGAAAAAATAACACAAAACAAGACAAATAGGGTTGTTTCTGAAAATTAGCTCTCTCAAAGAAACAAATATTATAACCACCTCCCACTAATATGTATCCACTAATATCATCCACTAATATCCATCTATGCCTCTATGCCATGAATGTAAGATAAAATGGCCATATCAATAATATACAAGTATAACTTTTATAAATAATGATTTTAAGGTCAAACTTTTATATATCCCTTTTCACTTCTTATTTTATATGTGCCTAATTTTACTATTTTTAAGTAGTTAAACAAAAGAGTTGCCATTTGAGAAAGCAGTTTATGAATACAATGCATCTTGATCAGTGTTACGCGTTTCAGACGACTCACATTTGGAAAACTGCAAGCTGCTTTGATACCAGTAGGTGTCAGGCTTCACCACCGTGCAAATCATGACAGCATGCAAGCTGAGGTGGGAGGCTTTGGTTTTACGATTAATCTACTTGTTTCTGAGAACATTTAGCATCTCTTTCTTAAAGAAGTTTCATAATTGGAACAGTAAAAGGTATAGGAAGACAGAAAAATTCCAAATACCTGAGCTGTAAAAGCATTTGTTAAATTCTAGCACTTAACATATTTGTATTTATACATACACACACATATATTGTATGCTTTACATTATTGTATTTATATATTGTATAAACAGCATAATTATATGTAATTGCATATGTTTATACTTATTTGTATACTTTTATATATACACATGTATGAAATTATATTACATACAACAAGTAAGTATAATAATAGAATTTTAATATACAGTATACTATTTATGTATATATAATATGCATACAACTATTCATATTTATAACACATATTTATACTAAATGACTATATTATGTACATATACACACATTTATATCATATTTTATGATATTACATATGTATACATTATATCATATATTAGGACAATAACATAGCAAAAGTAATAAAGTAAATGATGAATGAGGGAAAACATTGAGGGATGGAAAATCCATTGTATAGTTCTTGTTCTCACTGGCTATAATTGAACAGGTGTATATATTTGCCAAAGAGATACAAAGCACATGTTTCTATTTAGGATTTTATGACATGTGAGAATAACCTCTTTGGATGACAATAGGTCCAATAGTAACTTTCCAAACTGTGCATGATCTTAATTCAAAACAGCATATACTCAGATTCTTTATATCAAAAACCTACTCAATATTCACATAAATTATATTTTGATTGACAGGAAGATTAATATAATTATTTGGTTTTATAATTTTTAACTAATTTGAAATGAAATGTTTAACATTTTAATTCAAAAATAGCTTACAAGAGATAACTAGAACTTAACTCTGGATGACATTAAATCAGAAGTCATAAATTATTGAGGACACTTCTTTGCACATACGTTTCAAGAGAATATAACAAATGAAATTCTAAAAGTAATAGTCATATTCACTATAATCAACTTTTATTTCCCTTTAGGCAGTCCTCGGGAACCTGTGACTATCATCATCTATCTATTTAACTAACTACCTATTTTGCCTGGTACTAGGGCTTGATAATTGACGGGAAATCAAAATTCTGCTGTAGCTAAGTGTTCCTGATCTGAAAAAGTGGTAGAAAATACAAGATGAGATAACAATCATGCTAGGAAAATCTTGTTGCAAAAAAAATAACTAACATAGACAGAAGTATTCTTGCTTACCAAGAATTATTATGAGGAGTAGTAGTAAGAGGAATTGACAACTAATTTTTTTTTGTCTTTTATAGATTTTTTTTTTCCAGAGCTGAGGACCGAACTCCGGGCCTTGCGCTCGCTGCGCTGCCGGGCAGGGGCTCTTCCACTGAGTTAAATCCCCAGCCCCGCCCCCCAACTAAATTTTTAAATTAAGAAATGGTATATCTTTGGGGAGCATTCTTTCTATTCACATATTGACCCTCATATTTGACATTTGGCTTAATTAAATACTTTCTGTGATCTAACGCAAACCCAAGATTTTGCTATCACTGGAAATTTGTCACAATATGCAAGTAGATCACTCATTCATTATAATTATTAGGCAATGCTATGAATGCAGAAGAATCAGAAACCCATAGGCTGAGAAGGTCATTTAGAGGTATTATTGTCACCTGATGCCAAAGACCTTGCTATCCAGAGACACAAACAGGGAAGAAAAGCCCTCAGAGTTAGAGAAGACAAAAATAAGAACATTTCTTACTTTCCTCTAGTTGTTTCAAAACTTGATTTTTGATAGCTGGGTCTTTGGCTGCCATTGCTGTCACCTCGGCTCAGGTATGTTTCTCTTGGAGACCGATTTCCCACACCTTCTTCTGATTTTGGAGAGATTGCCTGTGGATCTGGCTTTCTGGCAAAGCTCTGAAGAAATGTCAGGGTAGCATTGGAAAGGACCACGCTCTCCGCCCCAGGGCTGAGCTTGATGCTAGGTTTGCTAGGGACAGCAAGACTTTGCAGCTTTACCACTTCTCCTGTCTTCCCAGTGGGGGTGAGAGTGGGATTTCTCACCGCCTCTGGAGTGCTTGCCTCAGAGGGAGGCCGTGCTGAAGGCTGAACCTCAGGAGCTGTGGTTTCTTCAGTTAGGGTGTTCTGAATGGCTGAAAACCTCTGGAGACTTTGCATCTGGGTTAGGGAGGTCACATTCTCTTGAGAGTTTTCATCTTCAGGTGTGGTCCAAGAATGTGTAGTGTCATTAAGTCCAATACCTGCACTCCACAAACTGGAGAGCAGGACAAATAACTTGGCTCCTTTCATCTCGGTAGTTCCAAGCACAAACCGTTCATGTGGAAATGGAAGACAAAGTCCTCGTCTGTTGGAAAGCCACTTGGACACTGAAGGTGCAAAGACAGAGCGTTGCCAGTTTGAGATTCACAGAGGAAACAGGTTTCTGTGTTTGGTAATTGACTCGGGAAGTTCGGTTTCCTGTTTCTGTAGTTCTTTGTGGCCTCTGACCTTACCTAGGATGGATCTGTGGAGATGTTGCAGGGCCGAGGATGCAGCCAAAGGCAAACGGGAAAACACATAATTATCCACAGGAAAAACACAGGAGAAAACCAGCAAGTAACTTTCCTCTTCCCAGGTGTGCTCCTGGGTCGTGTTTCACAGACTTTGAAGAGACACTTCCCTTTGACAATGGGGAGTGTGGAATTGTGTTTGTACAGGCTTACGCGAAGGAGTTCAAAAGTTTTGGTACAGTACATAGGAAGTGAGAACATCTGTTGGACTTCTTTTGTACTGGGCCATATCCAGACAACTGTATTTTACTCACAGGCATAGTCACATGTACACACATAAACAGAAACATTATACACACACACACACACACACTAATCTGTATCTATCTGTCCTTCATCAATTGATCTCTATATTATCTATCATCTATCACTATTTTTATAAGCACAGTTGTGTCATTACTTAATATTAACTTCAATGATTACAAGTCATAACAAAAGAAATGATCAATAATTAAACTACAAAGGTATACAAGAAACTCACTTCAGTATTTGATTTCAGGGGAGGGAGGTGCAATGATGGACAAAGGAAGGTTGGGCGAATACAGTCATAATATTCAATATGCATATGTGAAAACCAAACCAAGCAATGTGAGGAGATGGGTGGGGTTGGGGTTGAATTAAAACCCATTGGTACAACTACTTAAATATAATGAAAATTAAATAATTAAAAAATTGACCCTTAGAACGTCCATCAGTGATAACAATCAATAGAATAGAATTTCGCTTTCTCTGTTTTCAACCCTCATTTTCTAAGAAAGGATGTTAGTAATGTGTCCTCTGATGAATAGATTAATAAACAATAAAGCCACATGAAAATATATTAAAATGATTGTACATAATATTTTATACTTTACTATGGTACAACATCCTATTAATTGCAGATAACTGAGAACAAATGCCATCAATTCACTTTCCAGGGTTGTTTTTCTGGTAGAGAATCCTCATAGGATGTATGATTTGGTTTCATTGCCCTAGCAAATCTCTGATTTTTAACCTTCAATTAACCTCTCTAATTTGAAATTTTCCCTGCCAGATATTTTGGGCAGATACATATTCGTTTATTATCCTTTACATTCATTCATGTGTTCATTCTTTCAAATTCCCAATTGTATGACGTATTCTGTTTTAGGCACTGATTCTAAAGGAAATCAAGAATATGCTTGGGGGAAAAAAAGAATATTCTGGATGTCAATCTGTGCATGATCTATGACATGTTATTTGAAGCTGAGGTCTATGTGTAATTAATCTTTCCGCCAGTTTTTCTGCCAGACATGACACTCAAACCTTCTTGCCTGTCTCATTATGCATTACTGTAGAAAAAGCCTCTCAACCCTAATTCTGGACTCAGATTGCCAGGATTTGAAATATGATCTATCTAGGACTTACTAATGCCGTTAGTATACTGTACTACATTTTCCTCTCTCTATCTTTACCATTCCTTTCTTTTTTTCTAAAGTCTTTTATTTATTTTTGTTTTGTCAGTCATGGTTCTTGAACTCAGGGCCTCTTGTCCCTGAACTTTTTCACTCAGGGCTAGTGCTCTATCATTTTTGAGCCACAGCTCCACTTCCTGCCATTCATTTCTATGAACATATCCTTGACCTATTAGAGAGTAGATGATGCAGAGTGATTTAAGCTAAACACACAATAATCAGTAACCCTACCTTAATGGAGAGTAGAAAGAAAAGCCCAGGAAGTAGGGCTGTGGCTCAAAGTGGTAGAGCACTAGCCTTGAGCAGAAAGGCTCAGGAACAGACCCAAGCCCCTGATTTCAAGCCCCTGCACCTACAAAAAAAGGCGGGGGGGGGGCACAAATCTTCCTCTCTATAAAAACAAAAAATCCAGCACATAAAATTCACACAGCAATTTGATATTAAAGAAGAACGAACCTGTATAGTGTTTGTCATACAATTGATATAACGAGAAAGTGTAGTTTCTGTTCCTAGAAAGTATAGACACGACTAGTTTTTCTGTTTATAGCAGAATAATTATTAAGAAAACGCCAAGTAAAGTATTAAAGTATTTCTATTTGGGGTACAATTTTAAATCCAGCTCCTTATATTGACTCTTGTCAATATATAGTAGGTCTGTAGTCAATATATATAGTAGCTAAAGGGACTATCTCAAATGTTTGAAAAACAACCAGAATAATGGCACTGCAAGATTTTTCCCCTTCCCCTCCCCTCCCATTCTCTTTCTTTTTTCCTTTTCTTTCCTTTCTTTTCTCTTCCCTTTCTTTCCCTTCCCTTCCCCTTTCTGTCTTGTCTTGCTATCTTTTCTTTTCCTCTCCTATCTTTTCCTTCTTTTCTTTTACTCTTCCACTATTCCTCCTCTCCCTCCCCATCCTCTTCCATTTTCTTCCTTCCTTCCTTCTTGATTTTTCTCCTTGCTTGTATGGTTTAAATACCACTTTGATCCTGTTCAAAATAGAGAACTTTAGTAGGAAAAGGTCACTCACTGGCTCTATTACTAATACCAAGTAGCTAGCAAATGGTAATAAAACTGAATAGAAATAAATCACTCATTTCACCTCTTTCAAGGTATTGACCAAAGATGTCTTTTGCTTGACCCTATCTAAGCTTACACATGACCTTGTGATCCAAAGGCTGGATGCTCTGTATCTCGTTATTGATTTCTAAGCCATTTTGTCTAAGAACTCCTTGGAGGATCCCCAGTTCATCTGATGAATCTAGCGGTGTGGATTAACCACTAATTGGAAAGATAAAATATTTGTGCCACAGAAATGGTCAGAGGCCTAACCTTGAATTTCATTTTCTGTTATTAATAGTCATTAGATAACATTTGAGAAAAATAATACACCCAGGATGGCCGCCTGAAGAATCAGTTAATTCTAAAAAATAAAAATAAAAATAAATTTAAAAAGAATAAGTTAATTCTTTCTTCTAAATGTTCTAGAAGAATGAAAGCTGAATATATAAGTAGCTGTAGGAACAATGTTTAGTGTTCTTTATGCCTCACAAGTCTAGGCCTGCGTACTAGGGGGTTTTCATACTGGGGTAATTTGAAAACACAAATGAGCACAAAAGATAAACTCCTCCAAAATGACTCATGTCTAAGCAAAACAGTCCAAGGTTTTGATCCTGAAACAAAATGTAAATTTTAATGCTAAAAAATGTAGGAATATTTTTAATTACGAAGGCGTCTACTTCAACTAAACATTACAAGAACCCCACTCCTATCAGAAAGGCTGACTAGCGAGTTAGATTTCTAGATCTCAGAAGGTTGTACCAAGGTGTCACAAACCTTGTCCTCCTATGCTGTCATGACAGAATTGGCTAACTCAGGAACCAGAAATTGCATTGTCAAGAAGGTCCCACTTGTCTGGCACAGAGGTGCACACCTGTGATTATAGCCCTCTCTAGGCTGAGGTTGGAAGATCAAGAGTTCCAGATCAACCTAGGCTACATAGAGTCAACAACCAAAAGCCAAACAAACCGAAGGAAGTGTCTCTGAATGGACCACCACTGACTCCTGAAGGCTGGTTCAAGAACCAGCTGTCTGAAGTAGCCGTGAGGCCCACTGGGCCATCAGGGACAGACTGGATGGCAAGCCCTTGTCTCCAAAGGCTTGATGGAGAAGGATCCCTTAGAATGTAGAAATCCACATATGAATTTGGAAAGAGCAAATACATTTACAGAGACTGATTTTCTGCTGAAAAGTAGATGAGCTTCCCCCATCACCGTATCTAGATCACCTCCTCTTTACTCCATCATAAGGGGATCCCAAACTAGGGTTCTGGACGTGGCAGAATGCACTCACACCCAAGCCTGGGTGGGGTGGATGGGACTGGCAGCAGATCATGCAGGTACTCACAGCTCTGTGGAGGAGGTCAGACACCCCACGCAAGGCCACACTCAGGAGGAGTTAAGGAAGGACTACAGAATGCAGGCTTAGCAATACCAGGAGTGTGAAGTCTCCTAGCTCCCAGGGAAGGGTGAGACTGGCCTGCTGTAATCATTCTTCATGCTGCCAGGGAGCTGGAGGCTACTGCACAAGGATAAACAGGAACTGTGCCTGGTTGCCAGATAAGGGGACTCATTTGGCTTCAGAACCTTATCCCCAGGAGCAGAGAAGGGAAAGGAACTTGTGGTTCCCCACATCTCTGTGCCTCCAGTTTGAGAATGCTAAGGCAGCACAGAATACGGCTTCTTCATTTGGGGGCCTTATCACACGTAACTCATGGAGGATTTTCACCAATGCTTTACTTCAAGCTCTAAGGTAGTTAGTTGAAAGAAAAATCCTAATGGAGACCTTGTATTTGGAAACTATGATGAGTTTAGACTAATTGAAACTCTAACAACATTGATTAAAATGTCCTTACTCATCTTCAACATGAGAGGAGGCAAGATAAGGTTATGTGGCAAATACTTCCTAAACTCCATGCTGTTCTCTTTATATGTAATGCTTCTCATTCGAAGGATCCAGATAAAAAGTGTCAGAGAATTTAAAACGGCTGTGCCAGACTACAGCAGAACAGGGGACAACACGTCTGAACAAAAAGAGAACTTCACCAGAGACAAAGATATTTCAAGAAAATACATATAAATGCTAGGAATAAAAAACATGACATCATAAGAAGAATTTATTTCATAGCTTAATAGCACACAACACTACAGAAATAATCAGCTGACATGAATGTAGATCAAGAAGCAATAACCTAAACTGAAACATGAAAATGTGTGTGATCAAAAAAATTTTTTTAATGTCTGAGACCTATTAATAAATTTTATACATCTTAACATATGTGTGTATGGATAAATTTTATACATTTTCACATTTTCACATGCATGTATATATATGTTTTATATATATATATGCATATATGGCAATACAACAGGAAAATGTTTAGAAATAATAAGGATTTTTCAGAATTGGTAATACTCATCCACCCAAACACCCAAGTAGTTCAACATATTTTTGTGAGAAAAATTTTGAAAAACAAAAGATAAAAAGAAAATGCTGAAAGCAATACGGAAAATCTAATTACATTATAATTGCACCTGACTTCATTAAATCAAATACAAGAAACAGAACAAAGAATTTACAGCTTTGAAGACATCAAAGGAAAAAAATAATGTATCCATTTAAAATTAGTGTATAATAAAATTATCTTTTCAAAACAAGGTGGAAATAAGACATCACAACATAAAACGTGAGAAACATTGTTTTGAAAAGACCCATTATATAAGACTTAGAAGTTCATCAAACTAAACAAATTATACAAGAAAGAAGAAAAGTTGAATATGCGGGCAAAACTGCATTATTATGTTTAAGTAACAGGTCATATGAATAAAATATTCTTTAAAAATATGTTGTAATTTAAAAAAAACACAGCATTTTTGCTGGTCTTAATAGCATGTGTAAGTAAAACTGCAGGATAATCAGAGTTCCTACAGCTAGAGAAGGAGGGGGGATGCAGGAAGGAGTAGGCAGAATTACACAGCTGGAAGTGATCTCATACTCTAGGTAAAAGATGAAGTGGTATTTGAAAGTACAATGGAATAAATTATATGTACAATGGAATAAAATATATGTATTCTAATAGGCTCTTTACTCTGGATCCATTTATAAATAATCTATGCATTTTGCCAAAGTGCCACACTGACACTCCAAAGCATGTAGATTAGACAAAGATTTTGCTCTTAGAGTGAGTTTCATAGATATTTATTTATTGTTGGTTGCAGGGCTTGAATTCAGGGCCTGGGCATGGTCCCTGACCTTCTTCGCTCCAGGCAAGGCCTCTACCACTGTGAGCTACAGCCCACTTGTAGTTTTCTAGTGGTGTATTGAAAATAAGAGTCTCGCAGACTTTCCCATTTGGGCTGGCTTTGAACTGCAATCCTCAATTCTCAGCTTCCTGAGTAGCTAGGATTATAGAAGTAAGCCACAGGCTCCTGGCTTAAAGATTTATTTTCAAATTCTGTGAAAGATATTTTGGCTGGATGAACAAACTCAAGTTAATATTCTTCTTTATTACTATAGATAATGCTCCAGCACCTTTGAACTTGTATTGTGACACTAATTAACTCTACTGACATCCTTATTTTTGGTCTTCAATAGATAATATATATTTTCCTTAGCTGCTTATAAGAATTTTTTTTTATTTCTAGTTTCAAGAGGGTTGATAAAACGTGCACCAGTGTGTGTGTGTGTGTGTGTGTGTGTGTGTGTGTGTGTGTGTGTGTTTCTTTGGTTGTTTTTAATGAAAATGGTGCAGCCCTATGCATGCTAGGAAGGCCTGTAACACTAAGATGCTCTCCAGTCCGCTGTTGTATTTGTATATAAAACATACAAAACACTTCTGGTTCTTGCATCTTTGTAGTTAAAGTTTATGTCAATTTTGGGAAAATGGCAAGCATCATTTCATCAAATACATTTTTCTTCCTCCATCTTTGAAGTTCCAAATGCACACATCTCTGACTGCTAGAAGTTCATTGATGCTCTTACTTGGGTTTTTTTTTCCCCCCTTACAATTCTTTTTCTTCTGTTACATTCTGGACAATTTCTACTACTAAGTCTTCAAACTGACTGAACTTTTCTTTGGTAATGTCTTACTGCACATTAATCCCAATTATGTATTTTTCATCTGACACGTTGCTCGACTTGGGTCATCATTCTCTTTTCTTTCTCTATACTTACATTGATCACACAGAATACAACTTGAACGTGCTTATTTACCTTTGTCTACTAAATAACATCTCAGAATCACTTTTAATTGATTCCTTGTTCTCCTTTTTTTCTTTTTTTTTCCTTGAACTTTGCTTGCCTAGTATATTTATAATGTGTGTAAGACATTTTGAAGTACTTGTTCACTGCTCTATATTTTTATATTTTTTAAAGATTCCTCAGCTTCATTCTGGGTTGTGGTTAACTCATTTTTAAACTGTTGATTTCAGTTCTTGATTCAGTATTTTTTTTTTTTGGCATAACTAGAGCAACATTTAATTGGAAAAACCTAGTTTCCCTTCATCCTGAGTTAAAAGTAAATCCTGACGCTCTGATGCATTGTGGGATAGAAGCAGACACTCTTCATGGCCCTCCATGATCCTAGAATTTTGTTTCCTCTGCATCTTCTGTGTGACTATCAGTGGCTTCAGATTCTTTATTCACATGAACTTTCTCATTAGGACTCAACTACATGTGTGAGCGTAGCCCTCCACAGGTCAGTGAAGCTGTCTCACCAGAATGTAGTTTCCCAGTAGATTCTAGCCACATTGGCTTCTCCAGGTTCCCAGTTCTATCCTTTGAGCCCAAAAGAACCCTATCTCTTTGTTTTCTACCTGCACATCGAGCATTTCTCCAGATAATAACCCGAATCAACCAGCAGACTGCATTTCATTCATGTCCTGAGTGTCAGAAATCTCAACTAACACTTAATACCCAGAAAGCCTTTTGCGTCATTCATTTTTCTGACTTTTCAGTCTAATATAAAACAGTCGAATAAATGTATCCTCTGTTATTGCAGCTTAGAAGTGAAAGAGTGTTAGCTTAATTTCCTTTGGGGGTTTTATCGCTTGTAGAGATGTCACACTGAAGATTTGCTTAAACATTCAGATCCATTTAGTGATTTACCAGGTTGTTCTTCAAATACTCTAAAGTAAATTCATTCCTCTGAATTCAATCACTGATGAATCTGTTGTAGAGATAAAATTAAGAGAAGAAAAGGATAGTCATGTGATATCTTTTCCTATGAAAGTTACAAATAATGTCAGGAAGATGAACATTTCTCCATTAATGAAAGAAAATGGTAAGCTTCCTCTTTTTTTTTTTAACCATTTAGGAGCACTCAGAATAACTATACAAAGAATCTAAGTTTAAAAAAAAGTAGTTTTATAATTGCACTTGAAAATTTAAAAACCTAATGAAAAGAACCTGTGCCTCAGGCTAAGTTGAAATGGCTGATTATGAAATGTCAAGCACCTGTGGAATGCATTAAGACAAGCCACAGAGATCCAGGTGCCAGAGGCTCACATCTATAGTTACTAAGGAGGCTGAGCTTGAAAACATGGTTCCAAGCCAACCCAGGCAGGAAATTTTGTGAGCTGCTTATCTCCAAGTAACCAGCCAAAAGCTAGAGTGTAGCTTAGGCATGAGCAAAACTGCTAAGGGACAGATCCCTGGCCCTGAGTACAAGCCCCAGTATCTGTCCACAGACTAATTAGCTGGATTACAGGCATGAACTACCAGTGCCCAGCATGAATTTCTTTTTCCTGTCAACATAGCAATTTTCATATAAGTTGATTTTGTTATTAACAAATTTTAAACTGTTCAAGGGTAACAATAAAATCTGTTGCAATTAAGTAGATTACATATATATTAGATTTTGTAAGAATTATTTTACATGAAAAATGCTGAGTAAATATTTTAATGAATTAATAGCAGTCTTCTTTAGTTTTGTCTGCATACACAAGATGTCTATTTGAAGAATTTGAAGAAATTTTGGGTAAAGAGAAAATTACAATGATTCATAGTTTCAAAATAAGTCAATATTTAACATACCAATCATATAGGTTCAAGTCTAAAACATGTCCTTAGGTGTGTCTGTAGTCTCGTGTTCACACTAAGGTCCAGTTCTTCATTACTCAAAACTAAAAGTCACTACTGTGTTTAACTTAGAAATACAAATTAAGGTCTACTGTCTTTCATAACTGAAAACATATTATGCCCTCTGTGTGCCATTTTACTTTTCACTTTTTCCAATCTCTCAACATGTTTGTGTGCTTTCCTTCCACAACAAATATAGTCGAAGGTAGAAATACAGGTAAGTCCTGAGACAAAGGAAGAAAGATGAAACAATCTTATCATCTCCCAGAAGCTAGATTCCCTAGTCTGATGTCAGAAGATCAAAGTCATGGACTACAGAGTTTTGCCATCAAACACAGCTTTCTTTGCCGTGAGTATTTAGCATCAGTGGCTTTATATTGATGGCTTCCCTGCTTTGATCTACTCTACATCCTGATTTTGACATTACCAAGTTTGATTACTCGTCTGCTTTTGTGTTTTATGACAGTAATATAGTATAGTGTAGTCCTCAGTAGTGTGTGAAGTATCTTTTCCATGGAGAAGCAGTCTGGAATTTAATCTCAAATATATTTCATTATCCTGTTGCTCTTGTGTAGGTGCACATATTTTCTTTATTATTCAAGAATAATTGCCAAAAAAAGAATAATTGCCACCTATCCATGTCCTTGTCACTTCGCAGACTATTAATAATTTATCCCATTTAACCACTTGTACTTTTAGAAATCTATTTTTACTTGGCAAAATAGATTTGGAATGTAACTAAAATGTTTTATCCTACTTAATGTGTGTTTTTTCCATATTGGAATATCTCATCCAGGATACCTTAGAAGAAATCCTACTTCAGTGTATATATTTCTGCTTTCTACTTGTATGATGAAGTTATACACAATTGTTCAGTTGTTTGGCATGTATTGTGAATAATATACATATGTAAATTATATGTGTAGCATGCATGTGTTCTATGAGCAGTAACACTGAGAATAAAATTAAGAGTATATATTCTCAAATATTATAAACTATCTCATGTATTTTCCTAAAACTGGAAAGCAAAATCTGTTCCAAGTTAATTACCATTCCCAGTTTTATAAAATCCCAGGGGTTTATTAATTATTTTTGAATGCCATAATGTTCTCAAAAGCAATCCAACAATCCGGATATGGTAGCACACACCTATAATCCCAGCACTTGGGAACCTTCGGCAGGAGGATTAAGAGAGTCTAAGATTAGCTTAGGCTAATAAGTGAGTCATAGGCCAGTATGGGTCTCTGTCTCAGATAAAACAAACTAGAGCTAGGAGCTGGCTCTTGCTTGTAATTCTAGTTGCTCGGGAAGCTGAGATCTGGAAGATTGCAGTTTGAAGCCAACCTGGGTAGAAAAGTGCAAGAGACTCCCTCTCAAATTAACCAGTACAAAGCCAAACTGAAGATCTGGCTCAAGTGGTAAAGCACCAACTGTGAACAAGAAAACTGAGCAAGAATGAAGCCCTGAGTTCAAGCCATGATATAAAACAAAACAAAGCAAATGAAAAAACAAAAGACAATAAAAGAAAAGGTGTGGCCAAACCAAAACAAACACTATACTAGGACAAAACCAAGAGAGTCCAAGCTAAAGTGAGAGTTCTTATGGCAGTCAGGAAGGGGCGGGGCTGAAGCACAGAATCACTGGTGCTTCCTGTGCACACATCATAAGAGCAGTAGCAGGAGTGGCAACTCAAATGTTCACTGGTGACAGATCCATGAAAATTAGATACCTAGTTCTAGAATTCATATCTGTACTCCTAGAGGTGTGGCATTACATTACAACCAGGCAGGGAGACGAGTCAAAGTAAACTGAGTTTGATTGTAGCTGTCACTTCCTGTCACTCACCTCCCGTGTTCTCTATTTTGCCTCAATGAAGTCCTTAGCCCATCTCAACTTGAGCACATGGTCCCACCTAGCTGCTAAGGTTTACGGGAGCATGAGGTAGCAAGGATTCACTATGTGTCAGACAATGATGAGGTTCCCTACACCTCTTAGTTCCTACCTAGGCTGTCTTAGAAAAAATACACAATATGGTGGCTTGTGGGTTTCAAAGCTAGTCAACTGGAAGAAGTGTATCTCAGAGATACATTAAAATATGGAAGAAAAGACAAAGAGAGTTGACTTCCCTTGTTTATCTGCCTCTCTTCCCTTGTTTATCTGCCTCTATTTTTTTCAGATGCCCAAGAGGAAAAGCTTACTCAGAAATGTATTATCTTGTTGCTGAGTTAAAGTTACACAGCACTGAACTGAAATGAGCCTCCCACCACTGGTAAGATCCACATGTAAGGTATAGGGCAGGGTCTTGAAGCCAACCTGAGTAGAAAAGTCCAAGAGACTACCTCTCAAATTAACCAGCAAAAGCCAAATTGAAGATCTGGCTCAAATGGTAAAGCACCAACTGTGAACAAGAAAACTGAGCAAGAATGAAGCCCTGAGTTCAAGCCATGGTACAAAACAAAACAAAGCAAGAATAATTGCCAAGAATAATGGCATCCTATCCATACATACAGCTAGTTTATAAATACATTCCAGAATGCATAGATCCCTGGGAGTGTAGTGCTTTATCAACGAACACTTAGAATAGAAAAGAGGTCTTTTTTTTGTCCAGTTAATAGGTTTGAAGTTTCTTGCTTGTTTTCAGTTCTTGCTCTTCTCACTCTTGTTCAGGGAGCGAGAAAAACCATCTGTTATTTTGCTGTTTATTGTCTAGTGGTTTAATTTGCTATCTTTTAACCTGGGAGTCATAGGGTATATTCAAGTGTATTCAGGGTAAATTCATAGTCACCAGGACTTTAATTTCTGCCACTCACCTGCAAACATCTTTGTCCCTCTTTTCCCAAGTATATCTGTGTAAGAGAAAGTTTTTGTTTTCCTTCCACCTCACTTTTCTATCCTTCTGTTTGGCCATCTTATTAAAAATAGTACTTAGGGAACTATTTATTTTTACATTATAATGTTTAGCTCTTCACACACCCACATGAAGGTATAAAATATCTCAGTTGTGTGTGTCTGCCTGTCGTGTTAACAATGTAGTCCGGCATGTTCTAAAGACACCGATTTCAAACCCTGTGGAAGAGGCTGAATCTTAGTTCTTTCCTGGTTTAAGAGACTTGTTTTATGGCTGTTTTCAGCCACCCCTCTCCCCCTGACTTGAAAGGGCAGAGTTGCCTGCAGCATGAAGTTTACAGTTCTACCACACATTCCTGAGGAATTGCACCTAGCCAGAGTGGAATCTGTGCCCTAGAACCCATAAGCAGGAATTTACACAAGGCTCTGCGATGGCTCAGGGAATACACCATGAGCCATAAAAATGAAATACACAATTCTCAGTGCCATTTAAATATCTAAACGCGCAGCTCAGTGTGCTTTTTGTTGGATTAACAATGCAGAGTTTCATGGTGCTGCTGCCAAACAAGACAATATGTTTTCTACTTCCTCAGCTAAGGCAGAGCAAAGAAGTGGGTGGAAGAGAACGAGACTTCAGGTCAGGCAAGCCTTCATTCTCTGATTTCACCTATGGCCTCTGGGATTGTTTCCCCATCTGAAAAGCAAATATCATTATTCATCCCCAGCATAATTCAGAGGATTGAGTGAGGCTAATTAATTTAAAGTACTTAGTTCACAGGCTGGACCATAATAGGAGATCAATAGATGAATGCTTACTATTGGTGTTATTAATCATGTTTTCATCCAGTCAGTGGAAACATAACTTACATATTTATAGCATTAATATAAGGAAACTTAATTTTTATAGCCACCTAAAGTGTTAA
This sequence comes from Perognathus longimembris pacificus, assembly GCF_023159225.1. Taxonomy (NCBI): domain Eukaryota; kingdom Metazoa; phylum Chordata; class Mammalia; order Rodentia; family Heteromyidae; genus Perognathus; species Perognathus longimembris. Next base: position 24,133,165 of record NC_063184.1, read on the forward strand.
AATTAATAGAAATTTACATAGTAAAATGACCACTGTTCTAATGTGCTTTTGACACCAACCACACAGATATTTCTTTTTTTTTTTTTTTTTTTGCCAGTCCTGGGCCTTGGACTCAGGGCCTGAGCACTGTCCCTGGCTTCTTTTTGCTCAAGGCTAGCACTCTGCCACTTGAGCCACAGCGCCGCTTCTGGCCGTTTTCTGTATATGTGGTGCTGGGGAATCGAACCTAGGGCCTCATGTATCCGAGGCAGGCACTCTTGCCGCTAGGCTATATCCCCAGCCCCACACAGATATTTCTAACAGTTAGTGCAATACAGCAGCAGATCTAGTCCTTGGATCAAGAATCTCAGTATATCACCTGGCATGAGAGTTAGAAAATCAAATTCTCAACCCTTTCTTTTCCCCCAACCCCAGCCCACTAAGAATCACTAATTTAGAACATTTCAGGAAAATCCAACCCAAACACTTCACATAGTTTAGGGGGGAAAAAATAAATGTGATATTCATAAGTAGATTCTTTTTTTACCTTTAAATGTTTCTTATAAAAACCAGATCTGATTAAATTGCTAAAAATATAGGTGTGGATGTTTTCACAGAGCATTTTCCTGTATTGCGTTCTATGTTTAAAGATATACTCAAGCCTGAATACAAATTCCACTCTGGGATCAGCTGAAATCCATTCCATATCCCTTTCCTGTGGGTCACAGAATCCTGCCCACTTCCTTCTCAAAACTCTTTCTCTGGAGTCTGTGTGGCCTGCTCTGCTTTGTCCTTCCATCCAAACACACTTACCTCACAGCCTTCTTCTCTTTCCAAGTTGACACTGTCTGGACACTCCTTTGTGACTCTTGATTACAGGCCATCTCTGAAAACATTATCCCAAAGATGAATTCTCAGTAAGAACTGGGGCAGAAAATTGTGTGGTCTGCCTTCCATGGTTCTGTGTTGGAAATGTGATATTGGGAGGCACCGAACCTTTAAAACGTGGGACAAAGTAGGAGGTCATTGTGTCTTTGTATGTGAGGAGATGGTGGGGTGTCCTCAGAAGGCATCAGTGCTAGTATTGATGAAGATCATTAGAGAGAAAGTCTGGCCCTTCTCTACTGCTCCATGGAATCTCTCCCTCTCACACACAAACTCCAAACTCCCTCAGTTACTTTGTGACCTATCCATAGGCCTTCATCAAAGATGAGCAGTTACTACTACACTGCTCTGGACCCTCCAGAACTGTGAGTAAAATAAGACTCTTCCATTTATCAACTACTCTGCCTCAGGTACTTGGTCATAGCAACAGGAAGTGAATTAATACACTAATAGTGGTCCTCCTGTCTAAAACAGTCATTTCTCCTTACTTATTCATCTTCACTCAGTCTCTTTGGTATGTTCTGTGCTGAACTACTATTTCTCAGGAGGCCTTCTTTGGCCATTCCATGGGAAATAGCCATTTCCCTTTCCTTAGAGTCTCTTTTCAGTATGTTCCTAGCTTGACTTCTTTTTATATTATATACATATATAATTAATTTAATATGACCACTGCACATATAGCAATATTGTTTGCATATTGAAAAAGTATCCACCCAAATATTATACACACAGAAAGATGTCTGTATGAAATTCACTGCATAAAATGTCACAGGCATAGCAGTTGAAGAGTATAGAGGCAGCTGTGAATATTAAGGCCAACTTGTGAGATCAAAAAACATTTTTAAGGAAAACACTGAAGAGCTGAGTCTAAAGACGGCAAAATAGGTTTTCAAACAGAGAATACTCATGTGTTGCACAGATTGTATAAATAGCATGCTTTATTCAAATCAGTTCAGGATATCTTTCCAGAAGCAAAATAGATTTGTCTAATCTATTCTTCACTTCACATAAATGCCCATCAGGTTAAAATATGAATAGATTTGTCTAATCTATTCTTCAATTCAAATAAAAAGCCCATCAGGTTAAAAATGTGACCCAATGTGTTTTAGAGAAGCTTAACACTAAAAGTCAGCAAATCAATTGGATGTTTCTGTTTCCTCTCCCTTCACTTCTCTTACCTCAGCTATTCTATAAAAGGATGCCTGTGCCTCTAGTGGTTCTCAAATCCATTTTTCTTTACATTCCCACTGTCTCTACCTGTCATAATTTCTTTTAAGATACATATAATATGCCATAGTAAGCCTGACTTATTCACATCTTTTCCTTCTTTACTATATGGTTTTGATCAGACACAATCAGGCAACAGTAACAACAAAAAACAAACAAACTCGTATGAATTCTGCAGCTCAGCTGACATAATGAAGCTCTTCTGCTCTCACTGGAGTCCTGAGTTATTGTCCCTGGGGTTTTATCTCTGCTTGCTGAACGTTTGTGAATTTTCCCTAGCAGCAGACTCCTTGTGACCATATGTTCACAGATACCGAGGATCTGCCGCATCTGTTTACCCTGACTCTAGTTTTTATCTTGTCTAATCATCTACGAGGTAATATTAGAGTGTTTTTTAAGCAAAACAAGTCTGGTCACACAACCAGGCACTGGCGGCCCTTGCAGGAAAGTCCATGAGACTCTTATCTCCATTTAACCCCCAGAAAACCAGAAGTGGCACTGTGGTTCAAATGAAGTAGAGTGCTAACCTTGAGCAAAATAGCTCAGCGACAGCACCCAGGCCCCAAGGTCAAGCCCCATGACTGAAAAAAAAAAATCAATAATCTGGTCACACTTTTTAAAACTACATCCTCATCAGACTTGTGCAGAATAATCATACATCCCACTTTTCCAAATACATTGCCCAGTTTTGCTCCTACTGACCTAATTTAATGACTTGTAAAATCCCCTTCCACTTTAAGTCCTTGTCTTAATAGTAAGCTAATGTGGTTGACTGTCCATTTTCTCTCCTTACTCTTGCTGCATGCCAGAATCCTACAGCCAGAGTCTTTATTCATAACATGAGTCTGTGGCCAAGATCAAGTTGTTCTCATGTTGCATTACCTCGGTATGGTTTGAATGCCTGGAGTGGAGTTTTCACATAGCTGCTATTTACCACCGTGATTGGCAGTTGAATAGGCACTTGATGATGATTTCTGAATAGTTGGTTTTTCTTATTAATCATTTTCTATGTGACTCATCCTCAAATTGTTGCATATAGCTGTATTGTTTTGACATTCTCTTCAACATGTTCACTTACTAAATGTAGCCGTGGACTCCAAAAAAATAAAACTGAGGCAGTGTCGTGACAATTCATGGAGGCTGAGAAAGTAACCAAACAACAAGATAACCCAATATAGGCAAAAGTCCCAAAAGAAGATGATGAATTGAATTTAAGATATTGCCAAGGCACAAAAAGAGGAACTATTAAACCTTCACAGAAGGGAAGTGAAAGAATAGCATCAGGAAAGAGGGACCAGGTAGGTGCAATGCCAGAAAAGCAAAAAAGGATGCAATTATATAGTACACTGGGAGAAATAAGAGAAGTTCAATGAAGGGCAAAATATTACTCAAGTAAGTAAATTTGATTGACTTTTTGACCAATTAAATAGTGAATAAACATGACTATACATTTCATGTTTAAGAAGAATGAATGTCTGGCTGCCATTTCCCAAATAAGGACATGAGGAAGAAAAATTGGGGGATGGCAATGAATAGTCATAGACTGAAATGCCAATAAAAAGACCCCAAAATAGAGGTGTAGAAAACAATCAGAAAAGAAGCATGTTTTATAGACCTAGATCCAGAGGGTCTCAAACTATAGAGTACTGTCAACAGTAAAATACACTATGAATGAGTCAAGAATTGCAGCGAGTGAAAAGAATAAAATGTCTATTTAGTTAGGGGCATCTAAATTTGATGCTTTTTCTAAAATCATGGGAAAATGTGTGAAATGTTATTCATCCATACCCCACATTTATTAGTCTGTTTTTACAATTTTGGGTTCTCCACTGGGATCTAGGACTTCCACACAGACAGAACGATCTTGGACTCAATATCTCCAAGTGTAGAACAAGAATTCAGATACAAACTCAAGTGAACACTTGACTGATGAAAATGAATATGAAGATTTGTAATTTTCTTTGTTGCCTTCATAATAGTGTATTTACTCTCGCCCCCCTCCTCTTTCTCTTAAACATCCTTTAACAGAATCTGGGTAGAAACAACAGCTCTCTGCCAATTTTCAATTATTTAACATTGCAATGTTAAATCTTCACTCTGGGAACCAACTCAAAGCTTTCTCCTCTCTGTCACTGCATCCCTCATGCATAGCTCCACTGGACACTCTACCCTTCATTGGGAGTAATCAGACATGAAATGTATCGATTGGCTGACCACACAGTGGTCTGAGAACATCTTTGGTTTCAGTTTACTTAATTGTCATTCCATCAGCTTCCAATAGCTCTGGCTGACCCACGGCTCTCTATGTAGAGTCAGACTTTCCTCCTGTCTCTTGTTCCTCACTGGAAAATGGTGTCATCCTTACCATGGGGTTAATACTTCTCCCATGCCAGTGACCGCAGAGCCCTATAGGCCCTCCTCTGACCTCTATTCTTCTCCAAAGCAGGAAACATGGTCAGGCCTTATTTCACATGCTCCCTGACTGCTGGGAACTGTAATGGGAAGATGGTCTTTTTATCTTCACAGTCATACAGCAGCACAGACCCTACAGAAGCTTCTGTAATGGGTTTCTTTTGCCTTTAGAAATCTCTGTTGGGGCTGAAGGTTCAAGTAGTAAAGGACTAATCATGAGTAAAATCCTGAAGCTCCAGTTCATGCCCTTGCTCCAGAAAGAAAGAAAAAAAGGAAGGAAGGAAGGTAGGGAATGAAAGAGAGAAAGAAGGAAGGGAGGGAGAGAGGGATGGAGAAGGAGAGAAATCTCTGAATCCTACTCACTATTTTTACGTACTTCATTCAACTTTAGCAAATCCACATCAAAATTCAATTCTGTTTACCAGACAGGCAAACAGGAGAGCCAGGACAATAGATCATAGCCTTTTTCCTTTTTGGACCTGACTATGGGAGATTTTCTTGGAGCACATTTCAGTTTAGCTATTTGAGAACTCTCCTATGTGAAAGGTAAGAACTTAAGGTAAAAGAAATGTCTAAATATTTAGGTAAGTTACAAGGCAAGGCATATATCCCAAGTATTGGCAAATCTCTTTACAATATGAGTGCCTGCTCCTTTTTTTCAATGGCTCTGGGTCTTTGAAAAGACTCCTGTGAATTGGGTTGCTTCATAAACTAGAAAATAATACTACATTCTAAGTTCTGTATTTTCTTAATAAACACTCTTCTTAAATAGTTAATTCCAATGGGCCTAAGATGTTTGGTAAACTACCATTAGCCTTTATTAGACTCAGGGTTTATAACATTTTTAGTGATATTTAGAATTTGCACGCTCTCCTGTATAAAATTCTGACAGCTATAGATGGTGATAATGTTGAATTAAACCAATGGTGGCAGCTTAGCTATTCTAAATATGCAAATATATTATTTAAAGCTTAACCACTCCATCCAATACTTCTCATGTTTTTAAAGGTGGTTCATAAAATGGTCTGCACTGGTCCTATTCACAAAAGGATATTTTACAATAAGGTTAAGTGTCAAGTGATTATGAGCTGGGAAGGAACACAGAGACAGAAAGAGATACTTCTTGACTCTGACCCCATGTCGTGATGACATTTCCATGACAGACCAGCCAGGATAAAAGAGGTTCCTGAGTAGTTTCACAAGGAATTCTTATTTTAGCTGATAACCATCCTACTGTAAACTGTAAACATAACTACTGTAAATATTATTGCTGTTTCCTGTGAACATTCTGTGTTTACAGAGAGCATTGTTAGAGATGTCCTTTATCATTTTGGTTACTCAAAATCTAGTTTTAACTCTACCACCAACCAGCCTTCTATAGAACAATAAAAAGCAAAGATTGCAACACACCGTAAGTGATACCTCTTAGTAGAGCAAGTTTCCACAGAGAATGGAGAAGACCCCTGGCATTTAATTATCCCAGCCCACCCTCCCAACTAAGGCAAAGACACCTTTGTCCAAGGTGCAGGAAATGCCTGCTACGCTCATTAGTGGAAAAAAAAAAAAAAACAACAAACACACATCAGAATAGTTCAGGACTTTCAGGAGTTCTTAGGACTGCTTCGAACCTGCTTTTTGGAGGTAGAGTCGAGGGACTAGGGAAAGAATGTTAGAACTACTTTGGAGATGGACCTCCTACCCAAAAAATATCAGATTCAGCGAACAACACTTATCAACTGTACTGTCGTTTTTCATGTTCTGAAACTAGACCAAGTTAAGATTGGTTGTAGATGCAAATTTGAAAATCCATTTTAAAAAACTGGTTGAGAATTACAAAAGGGAGTCTATTGACAGCTAATTTGAAATGTCTTCCTTTGTCCTTTTGCTGTTAATGAGTTTGTTTGTTTTTTGCCCATTAAAAAAGAAGAAATAAATAGTTCTAAAAGGAAAAAAAATCTAGTTTTAAACCTACCATTATGCATCCAACACCATTACTGCTAGTTCCTCTGAATTCCACCTATTCCCTGAATAACCTCTGTCTGGCACTTTGTCCTGTGGGAATTCCTCATATTTTAAGCAAACAGAGAGTGTTAATGCAAGTCAACTCTCCTCATGGCTTTCTGAGACTATTGCAATTTGCTTGCTTTGAGGTTCAATCAGGTGTAAAATACTGCAATGCATTAAAATCTTAGTCACAGAATACTCATGAGATATTTCAAGATCAAAATGTTCAGTGCATTGTTAGCAAGTAATAAAGAATAATTTGTTATTTTAAGAGAGAGGAGCAAGAACAAATAATGTGGCCAAACTGAGTCATTCAACAAACAACCCCTGAAATTCCTAAAATGAGTTTAAAGAAACATATGATCATATCATATATTGATATGCATGACTGTTTCTGAAAAGCATCAGCTAAAACTTTTCTCAAGAACTGATATTAAACAAAAGGTTTGTTTACACATAAATGAGAATTTAATTGGGATCCTTAATTAAAGCCATACTTCACAAAGTATTATATATAAACCATGAAACTACTCTAAGACTGGCCATTTAGGAATAAATACAGATAATAAAAATTATGATTTGTTATTTCTACAGATCAATGAACTAATCATAAATACACACATACATATATATATGCACAATTTTATACATATATGTACATATGTACACATATATTTATATCCATATATGTGTATTGATACATTTATTCACATATGTATATCTATACACATGTATATGTGTGTGCACATATTTATAAATAATTGTTGACTGTATTAGTAAGGTCTTAGCCATATGGAATAATACTAGGTTTTCAATAGGAAGACTTTAATTCAGAAATCTGTGCACTAATCTACATAAGGACTTACTATAAGACACATACATTAGTAAATGTAGGAAGTAGGTGTTTCCTCCAAGACCTGAAAAACAAAGGCCAAGGGCAAAGGTGTTGCTGGGAGTACCTGAAAACTGAGGTGTGTTGCCAATGGGCCAGGAGGTTGCAGAATAAGATTGAAACCTATTCCAGAACAAGGTGGAAATCTACTCTGATGAAATTCAGTTCAGCTTTTAGATCCTGACTCTTCTATCTGATGTGAACATCTTCCATCGTGGAACCTCATATGTCCTCATATTCTCAGGCCTACAAAATCCACAGAGGTTTTTTACAGTGATAACCCCCTGATACTTTCATACCTAGCATTCTCATTTCCTGCAGTCACAGCTTATATGATAGTGTATTATTCTTTGCTGCCCACGGCATTAAAGAAACACTATGAATGTGCCAATGAACTCTACCCTCTCAAGAAAGCAGATTCGAATACAGAGTCATCTTTGAACACGACACCACCTCTTCATTGCTCTTTAAAACACTGCTCTTTATATTTGTTTGGAAGAACCCTACTGCTTTCCCAAACTCGGACCACCTTAAACAGTCTACCTTAGGCTTTACCTCCTGTATTCTCTATGGGAAGGTAGATGATGTCTGTGGAGATCTCACTAGCTCAAGTCTCTCATCCAATTCCCAAAATGAAGAGAAGGTGCACACAGAGAAGCAAAAGGCCTAAAGGTCATTAATATAACCCCTGTGTTCACCACAAATGTGGACTGTAATCCAAAGATATCTCTGCAGGATCTAAAGCACTCTCTCAAAGGTTGAAATCAATGTTTTGCCTCATTTTTAATCATATTTTCTTCTTTGATGTAGCACATGGTTAGCACGTGGCATACCTACACCTTTCGCTGTTTTGTGGGGAAAACAAAGGACGTCTAGGCCAAGCATGCATTTAGTTCAATGTTAATCAGTATTTAAATTACCCCATTAACCTCAGAAATATTACTTCATTTCTCAAAGAGAGGCCAAACATATATGTGGCGGTTATTAACAACTGTGCAGATTAATAATGAATTGGGACTAGTTTATTCTTCATGTTTCTTATGGTCTATAGGCCATTCAATGCACTTATAATGAATTCAGAGAGAGAGCTAATGAGTTACTCAACACTATGCTGTCACTCAAAGATGAAAAAAAAGAAAAAGTAACCTTTGTTAATTTCTTTGTTAATTTCTTCTTTGTCCTCAAGTAGCAAGTCCCACTGAGTGTAGAGTAAAAACAAACCAACAAACAGGTAAGCCAGGTGCTGGTGGCTCACAGTTATAATCCTAGCTACTCAGGAGACAGATCTGAAGATCATGGTTGAACCCCAGGCAGGAAAGTTCCTAAGACTCTTATCTCCTACTGACTACCAGAAAACCGGAAGTGGTGCTATGGCTCAAGTGGCAGAGCGCTAACCTTGAGCTGAAGAGCTCAGAGACAGTGCCCAGGACCAGAGTTCAAGCCCCAGGAACCACAAAAATAAAACAAAACCAAAACAGATAGAATTGATATTGTCTGTAATTAACACTTCCTTGAATGCTTCTTAGCACTTTGAGGAGTGAAAAGAATAAATCACAGCTAGTTATCATTCAGAATGACAAAAATATTTTAGAAATTTTTTCCTTCTTTGTGTAGATAGAGAGAGGTTGTCTCCCTCCTATTATGGAGTAGTACTAAAGTGGAAAAGGCAATCTATGAATGCTCTGGAAGAAAAGATATCTTTGATTCTCGGCATCACATTCACATCCAAAGGCTGTTCCTAACATAGCTAGCACTCACTTTATTTCTTCCCAAGCTTTACCACTCCCAGAGTGTGAGTCTTCAATGCAGAAACTGACAATGTGAGGCTCAATTGTGTTTTCTGGAACTGTGTCTGTTACATGATCTCAGCTCTGCCTTTAGGAGCCAAGTCATGTCAGCCCAGCCACTCCAGCCTGTGGTGGCCAAGGATTCTCCCTGTCTTTAAAAGTTCCATAATTTTTGTGGTCGGTGGTGGGGCTTGAACTCTGCTCCTGGGCACTGTCCCTGAGCTCTTCAGCTTAAGGCTAGCGCTCTACCATTTGAGCCACAGCGCCACTTCTGGTTTTCTGGTGGATAACTGGAGATAAGAGTCTCACAGACTTTCCTGCCTGGGCAAACTTTCAATTTTGATCCTCAACTCTCAGCCTCCTGACTAACTAGGATTACAGACGTGAGCCACTAGCACCCCACTAAAAAGTTCCATAAAATTTAACTTGCCCACTTCTGATTATTAAATGATCTGGTATATTACTCCTCTGCCAAACAAAAATGTGGGACTGTGCTGTGTTATAAAAACCACAGACATCCCGAGACAATTTTCTCATTGGTCTGCTGGTAATCCTAAAACGTTTCTCCTTTTTTACTCACTCTTAGGATAAAGCACCAGGTTTTAAGTAGGGCCCCCTGAAACTATAAATATGTCCGATAAAACGATATATTAAATAATTGTCACCATAGTCTACCCAACTCTGCAGATGTGATGGGTCACAGTGGGAAACATGTATCATTGGCAGTAATAAAAAGAAACAATAAAATGCAATAAAGAGAAACAAACTGTGGATTCATGCAACAACCTGAATGAAAGTCGGAAACGTTACACCAGATGACAGAAGTCATTCAGATGAAAGCAATGATCACATTATGGGATCCTATCTTTACGAACTTCTAGCATATGCACAATTAACAACAGTCTAGGGGAACATTCCGGTGATGAAATGTCCTGTGTCTTCAGAATGTTATGGGCTGCACTATCACATATGCAGGTCTCCAAAGTTGACAAAAAGGGACCGTTAAGATTTGAGCTTTTCACTAATATAAAGCACACAGCAATTTAAAAGCAGCTGATGACCACAGTTACTTTAACATTTTGTGTATTTTATGATTGTATGCTGCAATGTTTACAGATAAAAAGATATATGTAAAGCTTAGAGTTTACTGAAAGTACAGCAGACTTGAGTAGCGATATAGCAGGTGGGCAGATAGATAAGACAAAACCATGCACTGTAAGCCGATGGAAGTTGGGTGATACACACATGACATTCCTTTATTCTATTTTGCTATGTTTGAATATTTTACAGAATAGAAAGTTGGGGGGACAGGATCACCTTGATTCATTTCTTTTGCTTTTTTTTTTCTTGCTGGTATCAGGACTTGAACTCAGAGCCTGGTTGTTGTCCCTTGGCTTTTTCACTGATGGCTAGTGTTCTACCACTTGAGCCACAGCTCCACTTCCTGCTTTGGGGGATTAACTGCAACTCAGAGTCTCCCTCTTTCTGGGCTGGCTTCAAGCCTCTCAGATCTTAGCTTTCTCTGTAGCTAAGATAACAGGCAGGAATCACCCAAGCCCTGCTATCTTTTCCTATTCTCCAAAAGTTCAGACAGGGGAAGAAGAACACTATAGCTCGTTCAAGATCCTGAAACCAGACAGAGAAGCAGCTGCAACTTCTACTTTCTCCTTATCTCAAGTGGATGAGCTCCTGCATTACAGAAAGGCTGGCTGATTTCTGAAGAAGGCAGAGGGCACAGGGCTGTGCTTGAACAATACAACCCTCTCCCACTCTTCCTTTATTTTCTCCTGAACATGTGGACCGTGTCTTCTGTATATATTTTACATAAATACAAGCAGCTGCCTTTCGTCCCTGCTGATTTCCAACAAAAGGCTGTTTTGAGGACTCCACCTGGACTGGATTCAAATCTCAGAAGTCAAACGAGTACAAGGATCAGCGAAAACTTAAAAAATAAAAAGCCATCAAGAAGACACAACGCCTGCTTCCTTCCCCTTCGGTGCCCACCACTCGTTCAGAACGCAGGCACGGAAAGCCCAGCTTTGGGCTTGGAGGCGGCGCTTGCTTCTCCATGCTGGAGTACGGGAACAGTTGGTTTCCACCCAGCTCTGACACGGTACACATGTGTGTGAACCCATGCAGAATAATGCCCGAGGAGAGGAGGGGAGAGGGGGGGCCCACCCGCGCCCCCACCCCAGGAGAAGCGGACTGCACCAGGTGCGCAGTGTGCAGAACCTGCCTTTCGGAAGGGACTGCAAGGGCGCTTGTTTTCGACGGCTGGGGAATATTTATTCCTTGATCCACAGACGGAGGCGTGGGGGGGGGGTGGGGGGTGGGGGGGTGGGGGGGGTGCGGGGGGGGGCGGGCTCTCAGCGCCTGGCAGCGTCTGATTGGTGGAAAGGAAGATGGCGGAGGACCTGGGCGCCTTCTCCCGCCGCCCGGACCTGTAACTCTTCCCCGCCCCCCGTGGGCTCCTCTTCACCCGCAGGACCCTTGGCGGGCGCTTGCGACCCTGAAACCAAACGCCCATCCCGTGGAGATCCGAACAAAAGCCACCCCCCGCGCGACGTCCTGCCATCCCTGGAGACCTTCCAGGTCCCTTCCAGGAACCCTGGCCAAGCGTGCTCTCGCCCCAGCCGCCGTGGGCCAGCACCCTTCCCGAACTGCCCGGGGATGGGATCTGCTCCTAGGGGTCCATCTCCCCATTCCCCCGCTCTCCGTGTGACCCTGACCCGGGGTCCCCGTGAGCAAGCCCCCGGAAAGGCAGAGGCAGGCAGGGAGGGAACCGGCGAGAGGCATCAACCCCAAGCTCCAGGACCCCCATAGATCGTCCCCAGGAGCCCCCCCACCCCAGGACCCCAAACTTGCACCCAAGGCGCCTCCCAAGACCAATAAGGGGGGGATCGGACTGGAGGGGGGTACCGCCTGCCCCCCCCACACTCCCGCCCTCACCCGAGAGCAGGAGCGGGGCGCACGCGGCGCGGAGCGCAAGGAGAGGGGCGGGGAGAGGCGCTGACAAATCAGCGGTGGGGGCGGCGAGCGGGGTGGGGGGGGTGTGGAGAAGGAGGGGGGGAGAGGAGCGAGAGCGGGAGGACTCCCATCACCACCACCACCACCACCACCACCACCAGAAGGGCCCGGCGGAGAGGGGGGCGAGCGAGCCAGCGCGGCGACGCCGAGTGACAGGTGCGTGCTGGCCTTGGAGTGGCCCCGGGACCCCGCCCCGCCTTTGGCCCCTTCCCTTCCGGCCTGCCCCCTCCCCCCCACACCCCGATCGGGGTTGGGGAGGGGGGGAGGATTCGACGAGAGGGTTGCCTCCCACGTCCCCCCAATCCCCCCCCCCAGCCTCTGGTTGGGCTGACAGCTGCCTCCTTCTCCCTCGGGGGGAGCATCCTTCCCTCCCGTGCGCCTCCGCCCTTCCTGCGCGCCCTCCCTCTACCCGCTTAAATCCTATTTGGGAATCGTTTAAATTAAAAAAAATAATAATAACACACCAAAATCAAAACCCCACAAACTAGAGGCCGAGGAGGAGGGCTCGGAGTGCTGGCAAGGCAGAGGGACACAGGTAAGTACCTGTAGATTTAAATATCAGCCGCGCTGGGGAACCTACTGGGGAGAGGAACCGCCCTGCGCGGCTTGGGTTTGGGGTTGGAGGTCTGGCTCGAACCGGCGGCGTCCAGGCGGCATGCCCACCGTGGGAACCTTGGGTTGATCCGAGTCAGGGAAGTGGATGACCTGACTTGGCCCCCCTGCGTCCAGCGTTCCCACGCTTCCTCGGAGGCGCGCGGGCAGGCCCGCCAAGCCCCCCCCCCCCCCCCCAACAGGAGGCTTCCCTACACGATCTTGAATGTAAACATCCAACTTCCATGACTCGGATGGAACCCGGTTTCCTCGCCGAACACCCCCTTGATTTTTCGCTCAGTGAGGGAGCTAGCTGCCTTTACAAACAATTAAATGGTAGCGCAGAGGGAGAGGGAGAGATGGAATGCAAGGCAACAGGTGGGAAGGGGTTAACAAGTGTGCAGTCCGGGGGATTCAGTCTAGAGGGTTCCAGTGGGTTCCTCTGAAGAGAGCGCCCCACCCTCACCCCCACGGGCAGGCGGCTCGGGTCTAAAGATTGCCTGCCAGTGTGGACGGATGTGTGTTCTGGGTAGATAGCCCAGCGTGGGGTGGATGGTCTATGGGGACCTCCTAACAAGCCACACGTCGAGAGTGGATAGATCTCTCCCTTTCTTCTCCACCATCAGCCCTGTGGCCCACTTCTGGGATTCCTTTAAAGGATGCCCCTCACCTAAGCTACCTGTGGTGTTCTTTCTCGGAAGTGGCAGTGCTCTTCTTACTTATGTGGTCATCTTGGGCCCTGGAAAGTTTAAAAAAAAAAGGAGGGTTCGTGTTTTCATGCAACTCCACTTGTGAGAGGCAGTGAGAACTGCACAGATGATTCATCCTAGCCCCGGTGTAGACAGCCAGATTTTTACCAACCAAGATGGATGGGAGAGAGATGTTAAATTTTAATGCCAAAAGCCGAAAAAGAGGTGTGGAGGGGGGCCAATATCTAATGGTTGAAATGAGGCTAACCCCTTGAATGCTCTTTGAAAACACCAACACAACACCCTTGGGGGTTTGGACCTTGTTTTCTTGACGTAGCCTCAAAGCCTATTTTGTCTTCTCCAGTGTGGTTGCTGTGAAAGAACTCATTAGCCATGGATGTATTCATGAAAGGACTTTCAAAGGCCAAGGAGGGGGTTGTGGCTGCTGCGGAGAAAACCAAACAGGGTGTGGCAGAAGCTGCAGGGAAGACAAAAGAGGGGGTTCTCTACGTAGGTAGGTGAATTGGGGTATTTATTCCAGGTTCATGGGTTGGGATTGAGGATGCTCTAAGTACTGGTGTGACATGTTTGATTCAGTTTTCTATCATCAGCCCTTGTACACAGGATGGACTGTCGTGTGTATGTGTCGTCGGTGGGTGAATGTGAATGTGTATAGTTTGGCTAATAGTAAAAAAAAGAAAATAGAACTAATCTTTTCTGTATTTCTCCATATTATTTAATTTTTTATTTCTTTACTGTTTCTGGATATGAGTGCCTATATTTTAGAGGATGGCTTCTAAAACTGAAAGTCTATTAAAGTAATCAAGAACATTACTTTTTAAGTCATTGTGATTATCTTTAAATAGTTTTGACATAATATGGCTTTTTATATGTAGGATGAGTTCATGGGAGTTTTGGTTTCTTTTTTCGTCGTGGATATTATTTGTTCATTCTAATGTATTCTGGGTTTGGAGTACGATTTTGATATATGGTAAGGCAAGATGAAAAAAGAGACCATCCTAAAGTGGGAAGGACAGAATAGTCTAGAGAAGCACCTCGTTGTGATCACATGACTAAGTGATCAACAAAGTGCAGGTTGCTACAGAAGTCTCAGAAATGTCTATATATTTCATTTATCAAATGATACACTTGATAAATAATGGAGAGATTGCTACTTAGCATCCCCCATTTTCCCCCTAAGAGTCTACCAATAACTCTCAACTCTTCTGTTTCTTTTTTTTTTATTAATTGAACATAAATTTTTTTACAAGGTGTTGTGCAAAGAGGGTGCAGAGTTACATAGTAGGGCAGTGTGTACATTTCTTGTGATATCTTACAACCTGTTTTTCCATCCCTTGTCTAGGTCAGGTAGACACATATGCAATATACAATGTATCAAGAACATATACAGTGTTCACAGACTTGGTCTCTACAACTCTTCTGTTTCTTGAACCGTATTAAATCGAGTATTTCTTTGGGGAAAGAAATAAACACGCATATGTATATATACTCATCTATCTGCATACACACACACACACAGAAAGAGAGAGAGAGAGAGAGAGAGAGAGAGAGAGAGAGAGAGAGAGATCCCCTGAGCTCTTCCAACTTCTCTAGAGACTACTGTAGCAGCAGGGGTCACAGAGTGAGCCTTGAGGAAAGTGAGCATTTGGATGGCAGACATCATAGGGTAATGAAATGTAAGGTCTGGAGTGAAGGAAAGCTGTGCTGTCTCACAGAGATCAACAGGGGACATTTTACACCCAGATTGGTTTGTCATGAATGCCTCTCATTGAATTTACAGCAGATTACTTTTTTCTCATTCTTCACTGGCTCTTTTCATGTTGACTTACTCTTCCCCTCTATCTACAGTTAAATTACTCTTTCTTTCCCTCAAAACATAGTTTTAGGAAATAGTGAATGTTACCAGAGGAAGAATGAGTTCATAGCCAGTTATTTTTGAGTGTGCAAAATGGGAATTATATTTCTGTAGATAGGATTCAGAATTCAGAGCCAGTGGCCTGCAGATGTTCATTGTTTTTCTCTCTGTCCTTAGTTTTCCAAGTTCCCCAATTGCAGACTTGAAACTATTTTTTCTTTTATTTCAGATACCAAAGGATTTGGTGACTTTAAAGAACTTTTAGGATGCCAGTATTCATTCCATCAGTTTTTAGAAAACTCTAGAAAATGTTAAATATGAATGTAATACCTTTTTACCAGATAATGAACTGATTTTATAATCTGGAACACTGGTTTATGTTCATTATTAACTGACATTGGAGCAAATGAAACAATTGAAAGATTACTTCTGCTATTTGCTGTGAGGCAATTCTTTAAAATTGTAATTTGTTCACAGGCCTAATATTTTAAAAATCATTTTCAATGTTCTACCATGGTATCTATCATATAATACACTAACAAATTATGTATTGGGTTTTTTTGGAGGTCTTATTAAAAGCTGGAAGCATGTATAGATTTAAGGTGAAAAATAACCATGTAAAGACAGTAGTATGTACAATCAAGGTATCTGTAAACTTTTTATTAAGGGGGAATACATGAAAAACACTTTGAGCCACAAAAATCTCTTTCCCAACCACTCCTGGGAACACTTGTGTTCATTATTAATTGAAGATTGACCAAATGAAACGATTTTAGAGATTAGCAGCTCTCCTGTTAAAGTATGAAAACATCAGAGACAATTACTAGTATACCTCTGTTTCAATAAAACTTTAGTTATCAAAACAGATGGAGGCCTTGCACTGATCTATAGGCTATATTATAGTAGAAAGAACATGATGTCATATAAGCCCAAGTTTAAGTCCATGCTGCATCATTTCTTACCTTTTCTGTAAGATGTGATGTAACATCTTTGGGCATCCTTTTCTTAATTTGGAAACATATGAATCACAGACATGCAGCTGCCTTGCAGAATTTTTGTAAGAAGTTGCCCTAATGCAGAACTTATTGAGCTTGCCTGGATGTATCACAACCATAGTTATTATCAGATAAACTCTCCAACAGAGCAATTTCTTGGCTAATATGTTTTCTTCTTATCTTTTTCAGCCTTCATTACAAAACCTATTATCAATAATTAGTTTGAAAGATGAGTAGTGATCAAGGCATATTTTGTAATTTCACTTGTGGCTGAAGAAGATTGGCAGAAAACAAATGAGAAAAGATAGCTCATGCCTTTATGATAACACCCTTTTGTGTATCCCTCTTTGCCAACTGGAGAAATCCCCTAATAATGAATTCATTTGTTACGTGTACTTTCCTTTCTGATACGTACATATGGACATACTTCGTGTTAATAGACAAAATCCTTTGTCACATGACACAGAAATTATACATTGAGATTCATATCTCAAAGCAGAAAAAGGTGGTCTTTTTTATATTGTGCCAAATTGTATGACACGTTCAAATGAGTAATGATCTTCAAAACTCTTCCAATGTCACTCTGCTCAATTAGCATCAATAAGCCGCCATGGCTGTAGGGGATTGGTACTTAACCCACAAGGCCCAGCATGCTTCAGCTTACCCAGTGTAGCTGAGTTCTCACTGCTCACAGGTGTTGCCTGTGACTTTCTTTGCTCTGCACCCCAGTCAGGTCTCTAGAAACAAGACTGTGGACTAACTCAGCTCCCAGCCCTCTTCCTTTCCAGTGTCCCTCAGCTCTGCTTTCTTGCTTGCTCATAGACATTTGGCATCTGTTTTGGAGCTATGTCTTAACAATTAGAGATTACCCAGAAATAGAAGATTAATGATCAGTTTCAGATAATTTCTGCTAATGATGGTGGCAGAGATTGATGAGATACATAACAACTTTTTCAAGATTCCCATTTTCCTTGGGTCCATAATTTTACCTAAGTTCAAATTTTCAGGTACTAGAGAGGTAGAGAAGAAAGACCACAGACTAGCCATTCGCTATTTTTTTCAAGAGTTATTTTTTAAAAAAAAAAAAAAACATATGAAGTACAAGAAGCAGAGGTAAAGAATAGAGATTAGAAATAATTTTTAAGTATAGGCTGTTCTTGTCATATATAATCCTAGTATGTGCAGATTCTAGTAAAACAAAACAAAACACTAGTCTTGAGCACCACAATATAAATCTCCATTATTGTGGTCCATAAATTGAGAGAATTACATAAAGTACAAGTTTTACTGCTAGCTTTGCAGCCCACAGATTCTGACATAAATAACAGAAGTCTGTTCTAATCAGTGACCAACTGTTCACACTTGGTTCAGAGTTTGTTGGTCATTTGTCACTTACCTCTGCTCATACAGACAGTGACATCTACAGCTGTGTGGCATTCTCATAGCCTGCGGTAGGCCCAGACAACAAGTTAAAGGAATGCATAATAGAGAGGGGAAACTCAACAGCAAAGATGAAAATGGGGTAATGAAACGAAATGGAAATGCTAGAATCAAAATCTGAATCAGACACAAATTCCTTCATCGAAGTAGTTGACTATGGAGACATGGTCACTGCTATTCGTCAAGAGAAAATAGCCCATCAGCCCAACTTATTGAAGATAAATATGTCAACTAAGATGGAGACTGTGGATAGATGGGTTGAAAGAGTGTCAGAGGAAGTGGTCCACAAAAACACCACATATTATAGAGACAATTAGGGACAAGATATGACATTGAAAGTACAGTGGGTGATAGTGGCCAAACTTTGCAGTATGGCAGTGCCATTAGACATAAAAATAAATTGATGCCATTCTTGTCTGTATTATGCCGCAGAAGGTTTAAACTGTTTAAACTGTTCTTGATACTTTCTGTTGCTATTGTTCCGGTCCTGAGTCTTGAACTCAGGGCTTATATGCTGTCCCTGAGTGCTTTTGCCCAAGGCTAGTTGCCACAGCTCCACTTCCTTTTTTTTTTTTTTTTTTTTGGTGATTTCTTAGAGATAAAAGTCTCAAGAACTTTCCTGCTGAGGCTGGCTTTGAACCATGATCCTTTGATCTCAGCCTCCTGAATAGCTAGGATTACAGGCATGAGCCACCAGAGCCTGGCTAATGATCGACATTTTTAAAGTCTTTTGAGAGTAATTGATTTTATGTCAATTTATGAAAAGTAACCAGAGGCTTTCTTTTAGGTTAATAACTAATCTACAGATTGATAAGTATTATAGGTTAGTAACTATTCCTATGGATTGCTAACTACCTTAACTATGATTTTTAAGTTCCTCATTTATGAGGTGGCATATTACATTCTAGTAAATGGATGCTGTAAAAATTAAATGAGATGTAAATTAATACCTCTTTTCCATATATAGTTAAAAGTCATTCTTGAGTTTTATATCATCATGCCCTTATATTCTTCTTTCTTTAGCTCATTCTATGGTTTTAATTTTATTTTTGCTGAATCTCAAATGTACTGTGAAATTATTTTCCCAACACCTTTTGATTTAAATAAATTTGTGAATTATACTGACAAATTCAGCATTCCAGAAGTCATGATTAAAATGATCAAAAAGCATATCTTTAATCATATGTAATGCCTAGTTGTACAAGCTTAGTAATGGTCAAGATTTGTGTGAAATGGTTTTACAGAGAACCCTACTTTGAATATGCTCATAACCCATTAGTACATGTATAATATCAGGCAATTCGAGTGTGATTTTTAATTGCCTTATGCGAGCTAAGCATGAACAGCTGTATTAAATAGACATTATCGAGCTTATGGATGAGGGCTAGTCTGCCTTTTGCTTACTAGGAGTGGGCAGGTGTGTATGCCTTCCTTCCTTTCCTGTTTGTTGACAGCATAACCCCAGTGCACTGTGCACTTACAGCTTCTACAGTTCTTCATCCCCGTCTCCTCACTCAGCTCCAGTGAAAGCTCCACTTTTCCCCCTGTGGAAGGTGTTAGAAGGAGTGAGAGGAAAGTGGATGAAAAGTCATCATCTTGGGCTGACATCTCCCTTTTTCCTTTTCAAAAGTTACAGTAATTTGGAGCTGGGAATATGACCTAGTATACATGAAGCCCTGGGTTCGATTCCTTCAACACCACATATATCGAAAAAGCCAAAAGTGGCGCTGTGGCTCAAGTGGTAGAGGGCTAGCCCTGAACAACAACAACAGAAGAAGCCAGGGACAGTGCTCAGGCCATGAGTTCAAGCTCCAGGACTGGCAAAAAACAAAACAAAAGTTACAATATTTTTAACCTCTACCTAAAACGCAAAACTCGGACGTATGAATAGGTGCTGTGTGTTGTTTCAGGACAGGTACACGGCGTTGAATTCGTTACCTATACTGTCTCCTCAAACACATATCACTCCTTTAAGCAGAACATTCAAAATCTCTTCTCCTAGCATCTTTGAGATGCACAGCACACAGTTGCCCTGCTGTGCAGCAGTAATAATGCAATGGCTGACTGCTATCCAACCGTTCATTGTTCAACATTTCCTCCCTACCTCTTCCTTCTCCTTAGCCACTCCCTCCCTCCATTTCTCCCTTCCTCTCTCCTTCCTTCCCTCCTTCCCTCGCTCCTTCCTTTCTTCCCTCTCTCTCTCCCTTCCTTCCTTCCTCCCTTCCATCCTTCCTCTACTTAGAGAGACCATATGGACAGCTTCATTTTCTTCTGATGCTGTGGTTTACTAGGCATCTTCAATTTAGTGGGTTTTTAAAATTTTTTATATTTATTTATATTGTAAATGTGATGTACACAAGGGTTACAGTTACATAAGTCCACTAATGAGCTCATTTTTATTTGAATAGTGTCACCTCTTCCCTCATTTTCTCCCATATTTCCCTCCAGACTCTCTTCCCTCACAAGTTGTATAGTTCATTTTCAAAATAATGTCCAGTGAGTGCCACTACTGAATTAGTTCACCCTTTGTCTCACCGTTTCTGTGCTTCCCCTTCCCCTCCCCAAATCAGATAAACTTATATACAAGACAAAAAGTACACAAATCAAAAACAGCAACAAAAGGGTGAAAGAAAAACACAAAAAGAAAAATTTAAAAAAAACACCTCGTTTCCATATCTTGGAGTTCATTTCAATAAAGATAATTTAATACAATCATATGCACATAGCTATTGAGCCTTTGTGATCCTCTCCTAAGAATATGTTCCTTTGTTCTCACTGTGTGAATGTTTCATCCTGTTTAATTTGTCAGGTCTAAGTGTAATTTTTGGTCTTTTATCATCCATTGTATTTATTTGTAGATTTACAGGCACATTCTAATTACTACAAATGAGGGAAAGTGTACAACCTGTGTTTCCTTGGCTTAATGTAATTTTTCCAAGTCTTTCTATTTCCTTAAGAATGGAACAATATCATTCTACTAGGTTTACTAAACATTAACTTTTAAATAATGTTCTCTGAAAATATTATTTGTGGCTTCTGGAGACTGAGGTTTTTGTATTTTAAACTGGATAAGCAGAAAAATCTAAGGACAGGCTGAGACTTATATCTTGAATTTCTTTCTGATTTTTAGGCTCCAAAACTAAGGAAGGGGTGGTTCATGGAGTGACAACAGGTAAGTTTGAAGAGCCCCCTATTCAGGGGTGTTTTACAGAACACTGAGGAAAAGTCTTGACCTGAGATGGAGCATTCAGAATGAAATTGTCAACACCCACTGTACCCATAGAGGAATACTGAGCCTCTGTAAAGTTGACTATTTGTGAGGTGTTTTAGATAGATAAATATATAGATAGCAAAGGACATCATATTTAATTCCAAGAATGATGACTGAACTGACCAGTGGTTCTTTTGTAATAGTTGGGCTTTGAGTATTTGGACAAAAATTAAGAGACTGCTATATAAATGGAATGAAAAGATTGCTATTTTTGTTTCTTTTTTGTAGGATGGGCTCAAACTCAGAACCTGGGTGCTGTCCTTGAGCATTTCTGCTCAAGGCTAGCACTCTACAACTTGAGCCATAGCCTCACCTCCATAGAATGCTATTTTTCAAGGAATTGAAGTAAAACATTCTGTAGGATTTTTTAAAATACTCTTGACCATAAACTAAACTAATGATAATATTTCCTTTACTCACGGAACATCTTAGAAAATCCCCTTGTAAATTATTTACTGTGTTTATCTCTACTTAGCCTAATTTTACTAAGCATTTTCATAGTTCTCTAAGAGTTAACAGTAAGTAAATGACAAAAATAATAAAAATGACAGGTGTGATGATAAGGTACAGAAATGAACACAGAAAAACCAAAGGGCATGAAGAGTTTAACAAAGTAGGCTACAGACTGTCAGTGGCTGGCAAGTGTGGTAAAATAAGAGAGCGATACCACAAATATACTTCATAGTTGATAGTGGTGGCTCTTGCTTGCATTTCCTAGCCACCTGGGAAGCTGAGATTCAGAGGACTGTGGTTGGAAGCCAGCTTGGGTAAAGCGTTTACTACAGCTGATCGCAGGGATTCGCCTATCCTTCTAGTTATACAGGAAACATAAGAGCCAAACTAGGTAAAATGTTCAACAGACTTCACCTAAACCAAAGTGAAAAAAAGGCTGAGGGCAGGAATTGGCCTTCCAGCTATAAAAAGAGATTTAAGGTCCAGGCAGCCTGGGCAAAAATGTAAAGAGACTATTAGAAAAATAACAAAAGGTAAGTAAGTTAAAAAGAAATACAATTCATAGGATCAGAAAGCATTAACCATGACAGTGCCTCATAACAAACGACCTGTTCTTATTGCTAAATTATATAAAAGAACTGGATAAAGTAAGTTTTTGTGCTCAGAATTTACAGATATTGGAACATACAAATTCTGGACATTTTGGGATTAGGGTAGTTTAGCCTGTAAGTAATATGTGCTATATTACTTGGAAGGCATTATGGAAATGAGCTTCTGAATGAGATCAAAGATTTGACATTGAAATAGAAATAAATTTTATCCTGAGACATATTCACGGGTCCTTGCACCTGTGAGCATTGCTTTCCGTACACTTACCTTCATTAAACCTAACCCCAGTGGCTCATGGCTCTATGTACGTGAAAATTAAACCTGAATCACCTCTAATATCTGTGTAGTTATAATAGAATATCCTAGCAAGAGCCAAAGTCTCCCTTAGAAACCTTGGTGGTTTTATTTCACCGGTCCCTTCCATTGCCTATAGTGAATGTGGTGGTTGTAAATGTAAATGTGCAGAGATGGACAAAGTGCATTTTCCTTCTACTGTCCTTCCATCTGTGGTCACTCTTGACTTGTTCCAGTGGCTGAGAAGACCAAGGAGCAGGTGACAAATGTGGGAGGGGCAGTGGTGACAGGCGTGACCACCGTGGCCCAGAAGACAGTGGAGGGAGCCGGGAACATCGCAGCTGCTACAGGCTTTGTGAAAAAGGACCAGCTGGGCAAGGTAGGACTGTGTGCATCCTATATTTACCAACGCCGCAGATCATGGTTTGTTTCTTGTGAATCAAGACAAACACACAAGATGCTTACTGTGGGAGAAGGATGCCTGACCCTCCCCCAGATTAAAAAAAAAAAGTACTGCTTTTATTGGGCTCTTCTTTTTATTTTTTTATATGCTATTCACCCAGTCAAATGCCATGCAAGTTGTACAATCGTCCTGATTATTTCAACTTCTGGAAGGGAAGGAAATGAACAATGAAGGAAAGGCCAAAAGGAACAGTGACATTTCAGAAAGAATGGGTGCTTTCATGTTAACTAAGGATTATGGAATTTCTTTTGGTCAGAGAAAACTGATGTCTTGGTGCCAAATCGCTAAAGGTCTAAGATAAAGATCTTTTACTTGGTTTCTAGGTGATGCCATCCTCTCTGAATACTTCTGCATTATCTAATAACTCATTACTAAATAATGTTCGTGCGACCTGAGAATTAGCATACATACCAAGCAGAAGCTGTTTGCATTTCTTGATAAATAAGGGACTCCAGTGAATTTATACTAAAGCTCCTGATTTCACACCCAAAGTGGAAATGAGAGACAATTGAGCTGCCAATTGTCTGCAACAGTAGAATGATTTTGCTTTTTTCATGTCACATTGGCGTCCTTATATCCCTAGAACAAACAAAGCATATCCTTGCTTGCTCTGTGTCTCATACCTACAATGATCTATCCAAAGAGCGTTTTCTGGCACAACTCTCATCTTCTTTGGACTTTGTAAAATGAGGTGTTCTTGGTGAGGTCTGCCCTGATCTACTTAAAGTTGCAATTATTCTTCTCACCTAATTTCAGTCTTCTTAGTCTTCCCCTTCTTTTTCTGGATCAAATATTTATTGCCTTTAAAAATAATAATTTATAAGCCAGATGCTAGTGGCTCACACCTGTAATCTTAGCCACTCAGGAGGATGAGATCTGAAGATCATAGTACAAAGTGATTCATGCGAATCTTACCTCCAATTAACTACCAGAAAACCAGAAGTGGAGTTGGGGCTCAAAGTGGCAGAGCATTAGCAGAAAAGCTAATGAAAAAAAAAAAAAGCTTTGGGTCTTTCTAAGTCAAATTCTAAAGCTTTGAGCAGAAAAACTCAAGGACAGCGCCCTGGGCTGGAGTTCAAGCTCCACAATTGACATTAATAATAACAATGACAGCAATAATAATTACAACAACCATAATAATTTACTTACTCTTAAATTTTAAGTGTTGTTTTTTTCCTCTTCTGGAATGTAAATATCATAAGGATGGGATATACTTACTTTGTTCATTGATTCATTTACATGTCTAGGAGAATTCTCAGAACATGTTAGACAATTAATGGATATTTATTAAATTAAGGAAGGGAGAAAGGAAGGAAATGTCCATTTCTGTGTCTTTTATAAAATCATCTGCATGTTATATTCATGCATTATGAACTTTGACTATTCAGTCATTCAAAAGTCATCAAAAGTGGCTTTGAGATGGATTTCCTAGGAACTGGGAAAGAGCAATATTTGTGAGCAGAATGTTCTGGATTTTCTCTACCTTGTTTCATCCTAAGTGATAGGACTACCTTGCTGGCTCATTAAAACACTGATGTTTACAAAGAGTGAGCTAGAAACCTGGGCTTTATTAGGTTTTACATGTATAGTTTAATTGCTGTGGGGCAACTGATGGAAAATCTAGCCTGGGCTTCTCAGGTGGTTCTCCAGGTCAGCAACAAATCCTTTGGGCAAAATAATCTTTTCAGAGAACATTATTTATAATAATAACTGTACTACTTGATGCCTCCCGTGAAAATTATATTGTAGCTTTATCACATTTAAACAGATAGGAGGGACCTCAGATACTCTTAAAGGTGACTGTAAGAATGCCCCAGGTTATTTTGCCAGTCTTCACAGAAACAATAGAATCTCCTCCTAGGAAGATGCTTGCTCTTGTGTACGCATCAAAAGGGTTAATGGGATATCCATCAATAGACCACATGATTTAGCGCAATGTCCTGACCCTATAGATGAAAAATAAAATGTAGTCCACAGAGGGAATAGACAGTCAAGTTTACACAAACACTTGGAGCTTACCAGTCACCTGTAAGAGTTCCTCCATTCCCTATACCACTTCCCTAACCACATCCTCAATATTTACCTTCCATTGGGTCTTTCTAAGTCAAATTCTAGATTGAACTAGAAAGCTTTACTCTTTCACAACGTAAGGAGACCGGGATGTGTATGCCCTTTCCACCTGCATCTAAAATAGCTAGTATAAATCGTAAATGGTGCAAACTTAAGCTTGTTTTCCACCCTTCGTGAAACCCTACTTACCTATGTTACTGTTTTAATACAGAAATCTAATTAGGAGCCAAAACTCAACCATTAAGAGATAGTTCTCCTTTGGGTAATAAATGTTCTTTAAAATCCTAATATAAACCCAAAGCCATGGGGCCTAGAAATTGCTGCATAATATGGAACAATATTCAATGGCCTGGAGTAAAAATCACGCATCTTCATTCCCTGCTGGGTCATTGTCAGTATGACCATTTGCAGATCTCTTAAGACCTTTTCTTATATAATGAAGGAACTCTACTAGAAAATTGTTAAAACCCAATTTGCCAATAAAGTTCTGAATTTCTACAATAATTCAGGAATACAC
This sequence comes from Perognathus longimembris pacificus, assembly GCF_023159225.1. Classification (NCBI taxonomy): domain Eukaryota; kingdom Metazoa; phylum Chordata; class Mammalia; order Rodentia; family Heteromyidae; genus Perognathus; species Perognathus longimembris. The sequence continues at coordinate 24,158,646 of NC_063184.1, forward strand.
TAATTAAAGTACATATAGCTAAAGTCACAGGTATGGGGTGCTAAAAGAGTTTTTAGTAAAATCACTGAATTCACACACCATGAAGTTAGAAATAATTTCATCTTCTGACCTGATCAAAATGATCCTAATGACTGGAAATAAGAATTTGTTCCCTTTATCTTTCTCTACTGCTAATGGCCTCCCACCCCCACTGAGAAACTCATTTGTCTTCAAGAAATGATTGCTCACAGTGTGATAGAAACTGGAAAATGAGGGATTTCACAAGTAGGGCTCTAAGAAATATGGCTTATACACATGGATTTGGGACTCTGCCAACCTATTGGTGGTTGGTGTCTGTGTTTAGAGTCAGGAAGACAAGATGGCTTTGGATTATCCCTTTATACTTTTGAGGGTTTTGGTGGCTTATCCTTGGCTGAAAAGAGGACAGCTGATAAGACTTCTTTTCTCTCTCTTTTTCTCTTCCTTCATTTCCTCTCTCCCCTTCCTTTGTTTTCTTTTTCAGTTCTCATAGGAACCTAAATCCCTAATACTCCATTTTTTTACTTTTTTATTTATCTGTTTGGCAAATTTATCTATCTGGTATATGCTGACTTAGGTGTAGCCTACCTACTTTTCATCGATAATAGTAGACAGATATGAGCTCAGATACTAAGCTAGTTTATCAGTGTTTTGTTTTCCCATTTCATTTGATTAGCAGTAGTTTAACTATTCATTTAATAGATGACAAAAATGTGCTGGCAACGTTTTGTTTTAATTGAGACGGTGGTATTTCATACATAAATGGGAAAGAGGAGACCTGATTGCCAGAATCAATGTTGTTCTGAGGTATCACTATGTTTCAAGCTAATCATTAGAAAATTTGATTTCAGTCTGTCCTTCCAATCAAGTTTGTCCTGTGGCTAGTGCTCAAATAACCCGCTGGGAATATATAAGTACCTCTTTCATGTTATTTGGAGGAATCTAAAGGAATTAAATTCTGACATTTTAAAATAGTTATAATTTTCTGAATTTTTAGGGTGTGAAAAGCCTGAACAACTGTGAAGTCATTGACTGACCTGTAATATACTGGTCAGTTTCATTATTATATCTCATTCAAGACCCTGAACTACCAACATATGATTACCAGTTCTCCTGCAGGCAGTAAGTTTTGTAGCCCACCACCATTAAAACATCCAGTTTATTTTTCTTCAGCACCAGATGAAGTTATTAAACAAAAGTAATAGTTCAATAGACCCAATGGACAAAAACAATTTTTTAAATTTAATTTATTTATTAATTGAACACAATTTTTTTTGACAAGGTGTTGTGCAAAAAGGGTACAGTTACATACTAGGGCAGTGTGTACATTTCTTGTGTTATCTTATGCCCCTGTTTTTCTTTCCCTTCTCTAGTTCAGGTAGACATATATACAATATACAATGTATCAAGAACATATACAGTAGCCACGTGGCCAAGCTAGGGCTAGGGCTTTAAATGTAATGTCGATATTAGACACTATGTCAACAGTAGTCTTACATGAACGTACATATATAGCTTTTGAGCTATTGTATTCCACTGAGAGGTCGATTTTTGACCTTTATATGTTGAGTAGTTGTTTGGTTTTAGTTACATACTGTTGGGTCGCTGCCCCAATCCTGTGGGAAATACCATTTGACAAGCAGTGTTTGGTTTCACAGACCTGGTCTCTACTGTCTCTCCGTCTCCCTTTCTTAACAGTCATATGTCAGGGAGATCATGCCCCTTTGTTTTCTGTGTTCTAGGCTTGTCTCGCTCAACATTATTTGTTCGAGTTCTGACCATTTCCCTGCGAATAACAATATTTCACCATTCCTAATTGCTATGTAGTATTCCATTCTGTATAGGTACCATATTTTTTGGATCCATTCATCTGTGGAGGGGCTTCTGGGTTGTTTCCATATTTTGGCTATTATGAATTGTGCCACAATAAACATGGAAGTACAAATGTCTTTTTGATATATTGGGACCTGCTGTTCAGGATAGATGCCTAGGAGTGGTATGGCTGGGTCATAGGGTAGGTCTATATTGAGCTTTTTATTTTATTTTATTTTATTTTTTATTTTATTTTTTTTTGGCCAGTCCTGGGCCTTGGACTCAGGGCCTGAGCACTGTCCCTGGCTTCTTCCCGCTCAAGGCTAGCACTCTGCCACTTGAGCCACAGCGCCGCTTCTGGCCGTTTTCTGTATATGTGGTGCTGGGGAATCGAACCTAGGGCCTCGTGTATCCGAGGCAGGCACTCTTGCCACTAGGCTATATCCCCAGCCCGATATATTGAGCTTTTTGAGAAACCTCCATACTGGTCTCCAAAGTGGTTGTACTAATTTGCACTCCCACCAACAATGGAGAAGGGTTCCTCTTTCCCCGCACCCCCTCCAGCATTTGTTGTTGCCTGAGTTCAGAGTATAGGCCATTCTAACTGGGGTGAGGTGGTATCTCAGGGTTGTTTTTATTTGCATTTCCTTTACTACCAGGGATGTTAGCCATTTCCTCATATGTTTCTTTGCCATTTTTATTTCTTCTCTTGTGAAGTCTCTCTTTAGCTCCTTTGCCCCCAATAGACAAAAACAATTTTTAAACCCCTTGATTTCAAGTGAGTTAAATCATGTGTACTCTGTAATCTTGCCTTAATTCACCAGAGGGCAGATAACCACAAAGGTGCTAGGGGAAAAAAGCAAAGGCAGAATGAAAAGCAATACCAGGGTTGACATTGTGATCTATAACATTTATAACATCCTTCTATTTATTTCCTTTACCTTATCAGGCTTGTCATATTTGAACTTCATGTAATTAATTTTTAAACACTTGAATGTCACAGAGACTGATTAAATGATTAATAATCATATGACATATGCAGCCATTAGTGAATCCTTTTATCCTTATATAACAAGCCACAAGGCAAAGATAAGTTTTCATACTTCCTTGAAGAAACACATACAGAGTGTGAGAGGAATCATAGTAACCTTTATATGAAGATAGGAATAACAAACACTAAAATTAATGAGCTATTTTCATTGATGGTATGTTTTCTACTTACATGCCTAATAAGAACTGATATAAAGCATTACCTCAACTCATTAGGAGTTTGGTTGTCTCTGTGCTGCCGTCCCAAGATAAGCAACATGACTATCTGGTATACTTAAATCTAACATAAAAGCTTTGTGACAAATTAAATTGTATTTGTGGTGAGAGCAGTGTATGTGAACCGCATTTTCATCTTAGCTTAAGCAAAATGTGGTAATTAAAGAGACTAAAAAACCATAACTGACCTAATTGATTTGTTTCACAAGATATATAGTCAGTATTGTTTTTCATTGTGGTATGCTCAAGTCAGTATTTTCAGCTCATGTGAGAGTCTCCTAATGGTACATAAATGGTCCTCATTTAGAAACACATTTATCATGGCCTCTCTTGGTAGCTGGCAGTATTTCACAGGGCTGATAGGAAGAACAATGAGTCTTAATGACTCTTCATGTATTAAGGTTTTACAGGGGAATACAGTATAATTATGTGTAACATGATAAGGAAAATAAACTTACTGTTATGGTTCAGTATTACTGAATTCAATACTGAGGACTACATGCATTTGGAGCAAGTATGTACCAGCCACCAGGCAAATTTGAAAAGGGATGGTTCAAAAAGAGACAGACTTATTCTCTCAATAAATATTATACACACTCAACTATCATATTCAAATAGTATATTTTTAATTGTGTTAAGTTACATCAGAAGAATGCGAAATTATCTCACATGTATGAAGATGATAGCCATAACATTTTAGCTGATTAGACATGGGGACATAAAATTTCTACCCTCATCTACTGGAATCAGTGGCTTATAAATGGTTATGAGCACATATATGCATGTATATCCATTGACAGGTATATTGCAATTTCAGTCTTCAATTGATGGTGATGATGGTCCTGTTTACTACAGAATTGTTTTAAAAGTTGCATTGAGGTTTGGGTTAGAAGCATCTTTAAAGCACACCAGTGGGCAGACCTATTATATCAAGGCAATTGGCTTATTTCTTCATAGGACTTCACATCGAATGTAATTCTCCTGAATTCCACATGAGAACAAGGACCATAGTTCAACCCATCTTCATTGTGATGTGCTCGTAACTATGACTAATGTTCCTTCACATAAGTTGGAAGAGACAATGTCTCTGCAAAAATGATATAGTATTTTTGATACCCTATCATTAAGATGATTTCAAACTATGGAAATTTAAAAAATATTTTTACTATGACTATTTATTTATTATTATATATTTTATATTCTCTTGGTACATATATACGTAATGAATGATTCCTACAACTTAAATGAGCTAATGTACTTGTTATCCTACATCATTTTCTCTTTCACTAAGAATTGTTAGCATTTACTTTTTGACAAAATATCTGTGCACAATATTTTTATCTATAGTTATTTTATACATGACAATTCTAGATTTACTCAACTAAAAGGCAAATATTTTTCTGTCTCTTTTTCATCTATGGAATAAAATGATAAACCTACATAGCATGTGTATGTTTAGGAACCAGGCATAAATGGAATAAGATGTGTTTATATATTATGAAAAAAAATAGTTTTATGTCAAAGTTCAATGGTAATTCACTTGTTTCTCTCCAGACAGAAACAATTGATTCTTTACCTTTCAAACATAGACTTTTGATGTTCTAATTTCAAGGAGACATTGACTGTATTGTTTGCTTTCTTAAAGGAAAATGTCAACAGAGGTCCTGTTCTTTTCAAAATATTCAAGGTGTTTAGAAGCCTAGGAAATGGGACAATTACTTGATGTTCCTATTTACAGGCATAAGATAAATAAGTTAACACTTTGGTTTTCCATGATTATAACCAGAGTTGGACAATACATCTCTATCAGCCTAACTGTTCCTCTACAAGAAAGAAATGAAACTTGTTAATGCAGATATATAATTCTTTTGTCAGAAACCTATCTCAAAACTATTAATTATATTTGGATTTTTAAGTTATAATTTATGTGACCCTCTCTCCCCAGTGACTCTGGCATCAATATACATATTTATATAAAAAATACAAAAGTAACATTTAATTTTTGTTACAGCTGTTTATATATATATATATATATATATACATATATATATATTAGAACAGAGAACAGAACCAGAAAGAGCTGAATTAATAATGATTAAGTAAATGCAAAATGGGAAAAAGTCACATATATTTTATCTCTCTGATAAGAGATGGGAATACTCTTACTTTTCTGAATATATTTTTCACACTAACTTGGTGTGACATATGTTTGGAATTTGGATCGCATGAATGAGTCTACTTCTGGTTTTTTGGATTGGAAGGAATAATGTGAACCTTAAGGAAATCAAAACCCTCTTTTTTAAATAAACTTTTCATTGTCAAACTGACGTACAGAGAGTCTACAGTTTCATACATTAGGCATTGGATACATTTCTTGTACTGTTTGTTACCTCTTCCCTCATTCTCCCCTCTCCCTCCCCCTTTCCCTCTCCCTCCATTAGTTGTTCAGTTGATTTACACCAAACAGTTTTGCAAGTATTGCTTTTGTAGTCGTTTGTCTTTTTATCCAGAGTCTCTCGATTTTGGTATTCCCTTTCACTTTCCTAGTTCTAGTACCAGTATACACAGTTTCCAATGTACTCAGATAAGATACAGTGATAGTGCAGGTACAACCACAGGAAGGAGATACAAGAGGATCATCAACAATAGAAGCTATGGTTTCACATGCATGTTGAAAGTAATTACAACTGTGATGTATCACTCGTTTCCATAACACGGAGTTCATTTCACTTAGCATCATCTTATGTGTTCATAAGGGTATAGCGATTGGGCTCTTGTGATCCTCTGCTGTGACTAGCCTAAACCTGTGCTAATTATTCCCTATGAGAGAGACTATAGAGTCCATGTTTCTTTGGGTCTAGCTCACTTCACTTAGCATAATTTTTTCCAAGTCCTTCCATTTCCTTACGAATAGGGCAGTGTCATTCTTTCTGATAGAGGCATACAATTCCATTGTGTATATGTACCACATTTTCCTGATCCATTTGTCTACTGAGGGGCATCTGGGTTGGTTCCATATTTTAGCTATGACAAATTGTGCTGCAATGAACATTGTTGTGCTGGTGGCTTTAGTGTGTTCTTGTTTGTGGTCTTTTGGACAGATGCCCAAAAGTGGGGCTGCTGGGTCATAGGGGAACTCTATGTTTAGCCTTCTCCATACCACTTGTCAGAGTGGCTGAACCAGTTTACATTCCCACCAACAATGAAGTAGGGTTCCCTTTTGGCCACATCCCCTCCAACATTTGTCATTGTTAGTTTTCTTGATACAGGACATTCTTACTGGGGTGAGATGGAATCTCAATGTTGTTTTGTTTTGCATTTCTTTTATGGCCAGTGATGTAGAGCACTTTTTCATATGTCTCTTGGCCATTTGGATCAGAGACCTCAAAATTAAAACAAATACCCTGAAAACACTAAAGGAAGGAGTAGGAGAAACACTTGGGCTCCTTGACACAGGACGAAACTTCCTTAACAAAGACCCAGAAAGGCTACAAATCAAAGAAAGGTTGGACAAATGGGACTGAATCAAACTGCAGAGCTTCTGCACAGCAAAGGACATAGCTCGCAAGATAAACAGAAAGCCCACAGACTGGGAGAAGAGCTTTACCGGCCATTCAATGGACAAAGGCCTCATATCTAAAATATATGCAGAACTAAAAAAATTACTTTCCTCCCAAACAAAACCACAAAGAACCAACAGCCCCCTCAACAAGTGGGCTAAAGACTTAAAAAGAGACTTCTCAAAACCCTCTTAGCTATTGATCCTTATAAAGCAGTGACATAAACCTGCAAATCCATAAAGCCAAATTATCCCCTGCTCACTTGCATGCATACTTTCCCCCTATTTGAATTCTAAGAATTCACCCAATAATGAATATTTTCTCTTTTTATACATAGTATACAATTTCAGGCCACACAGAATTTCTAAGAATGTCCACACCGCTTAGCCTTGATGCTCCTGTATTTTGCTCAGTTGGGTGGTGTATTATTAGCTCTCTCTGACACAGAGGCCACATGATTGCAGCTTCTGTCACTGAATTTGAGCTGGATATGATTGTCATGCAAAGGATGGGTGTCATTTAAAAAGATTTCATCCTAATGCCTAATATTATAACATAGGCAAATGCCACTAAAATACCAATATATTCACTTACAGCAGCAATCCTTCCACCACGGTGTTTTTGCAAATAGAAACCAGGCTTTGTGGGTTTGAAACAAAGGCAGTTCACAAGAGCTCTAACTGAAGCTGCTTTATCTGTACTGCTTGACCCAGCTGTGGTGCCCAACAGACCTTTTTCCTCATACCAGAGTCGGGGGATAGTTTAGTTCTGCCTAAGGAAAGCAAGTGTAGGCTGGTTGTGGAGGGCAGGGATTTTAAGTCAGGAACTATAGAATCGGTCTCATCTCTCACTTGGCTGAATGAGATCATTTCACTTTTTTGAGCTTGAATTTTCTCCTCTGTAAAATAAAATGTTGAATTAAATGAGCTCAAAACGTTTGAATCGGTGTTTAATGGCTTGAATTTTCAGTCTGCTTATTCAATTATGCACTGCCAGACCTGTGGCAACTCATTGAACCATTTGAAACCAAAGCTGTTGATCTGTAACAGACCAGCCAACTGCACAGGACTAGAGCGTGAGTGCAATGAGGTAACACAATCAAAAGAGAAACAACAGACTGCAATGTGTATTGGAAAAAGTAAAATGCACTGTAGTTAATAGCATTTTTCTGTGGGGAGCTTGCTTTGTCTCTAGTAGGTATGTTAGATACATGATTACAAAAGGGGTTTTCTGTACTTGTTTTCTTTCTCCTTTTTGGTCAGTTGTGGGGATTGAACTTGGGGCCTGGGCACTGTCCTTCAGCCCTTTTGGTTAAAGCTAGAGCTCTACCACTTTGAGCCACAGCTCTCTTTCAGTTTTCTGGTGGTTCATTGGAGATAAGTTTCATGGACTTTCCTGCCTGGGCAGGCTTTGAACCACCTCAAATCTCAGCCTCCTGAATTGCTAGGATTACCGGCACGAGCCATCAGTGCCTGGCGGTATTTTGTTTTTATTATATTAAATTATGTTTGTAAAGAAGAGTCAAGTCCATTGAACATTCCTCTTGATTTAGCTGAATAAAATGAGTCACAGTGGTGTTAATCTCCTTCTATTTCTCCAGTCATGAAGTTTCATTAGATATTACACACATGGTGTAATTAGAAAGGGCTCTGGGCTCCAATTAAAAATTTCTCTCTTTCGAACTGAAGAAAGTCTGAGTCCTTAGTGGCGCATGTTGGGGATGTCGTCTTTCCTAAGGTTTCATTGATGGTAACATCATGAGGCTAGATTGGCATTCAGAGGCACACAGGCATGAAGTACCAGGTTTCAACTAACACCTCTCCCTGGCTCTCCCTTTCCCCTCTCTTCTTAATAATGGCTGGGTGTAGATTAAAGACACTCAGTCTAACCATATCCTCATCTCGAATTCCTTGAGTCAAAAAGAATGAAAAGACTCTCCTCAAGTAAGATTTTGTACCAAATTCTGATGCAGATGTCTGATGACTTCGATGGGGCAGGCTCAAGATCATGGTGGTGATGCTGGGCTGGAGTCGCTTCTTAGACCTTTTCTTTCCCTCAACCAGGACCAGGAATGCCATCAACCAGGGAGTTTCTGCTGCTAATGTTTCATGCCAAAACTTTGGAAAAGACTGAAAAAAAAAAACCATAAAACCAGAATAGCACCAAGAAAAAGCTTAAAACCCCCTTTCTCTTAAGTTTGCATGACAGCAGAATGGTTTATCTGCCAAAGAGGAAAGGGAGATGGGAGAAGAATAGGAATACCTTTGCTCTTCAAGAGGTCTGGCTTTCATTCTACACTTTCACTTTCATGACTCCTCCTGTCTCGGGTGTCTCTTCCATGTAGTACATTACAGGGTCTAGTGTGCTTGCCTGGACCCCTCCAAGGTCAGGGGCTTAGCCAAGAAACCATGAGGCCCTTCTCTCGCTGCCGTGTCCTCCTGCACTTGGCAGGACGTGGACTGCACTTCTTCCTGAGGCCTGATCTAAGCCTTTGGGAAAGCATGGAATTTCCATCCTGGAATGCAGCAACAGAGGCTCGGGCACCAAGGACGGTGCGAGTGAGAGCAGGTGCACTTCCATGCTATCCATGCCACCCACTTCTGGGTGGCCTTCTGCTCACACTCCGTTGTCACTGGGAGAGATCTCATGGTCTTGCTCTTAAGGCAACAACTACAGAGAAAGAGAGAGAGAGGAGGGTGGTGGTAAGCAGGTCATCTGGGTGCTCAGGCAGCAGCAAACTTCATAAACCAAAATATGCCTCCACAGGGCCAGAATTGGGGGAAAGAAAGTCAAATTCTAAAACTCCACTTATGCACTCCTTTAAATCTCTTTGCCCTGAAAACTTCTTCTTTCTTTTTATATTAACATGAAAATGTCTGGCACATGCACAGTTATCACTGAGTTATAGGGTTTTCTGTTTCAAGCTTGTTCTATGTTAATCCTTGCAGCTTCTACTTAGAGTGGAGAGGGGAAAGGGACGCTGTGCCTTATGCTGGATTGTCATGTTTTTCAGCAGCTGTGTGTTGCGAATGTCCATCCATTGCCAACAATACAATTGGAAAATAAGTGGATGCAAAGCATCCTTGAGGCCTCATTGGAAATCTACACTGAAACATTTTTTTTTTGCCAGTCCTGGGCCTTGAACTCAGGGCCTGAGGACTGTCCCTGGCTTCTTTTTGCTCAAGGCTAGCACTCTGCCACTTGAGCCACAGCTCCACTCCTGCCCGTTTTCTATATATGTGGTGCTTGGGAATTGAACCCAGGGCTTCATGTATATGAGGCAAGCACTCTTGCCACTAGGCCATATTCCCAGCCTACACTGAAAACATTTAAATTAGCTAGGTGCTGGTGGCTCATGCATGTAATCCTAGCTACTCAGGAGGCTGAGAGCTGAGGATCTCAGTTCAAAGCCAGCCAGGTTAGGAAAAGTTCATGAGACTCTTATCTTCAATAACCTACTTAGAAAAAGCCAGAAATGGCAGTGTGGCTTCAGTGGTAGAACGCTATCCTTGAGAACAGAGAGGCTCAGGGACAGACCCCAGGCCCTGAGTACAAACCCCAGGACCGCCAAAATCATTTTTTTTCTTTTCCTATAAGCATATATATTAGCTGGGCAAAATCATGGATTTTGTTATGACCTTCTTGTATACACTTACATGCTCAATGACTCAATTTCATGTGCAAGAATTTTAGGGATCATAAATTTAAATGGAAGGATGCTCTTTGCTGCATTGACTATAGTTTTAATAAAAGCAATTTAAAGGTCTGTAGGCTTGACAATAGTGACATCATTCAATGCATTAGGATCCGTCCATGTCCATACTCTGGTTAGCCACAACATTGAACACTAAAATGTCATGCCAAGAAGAATTAGTTTAATAGCAGAGAACTCTTGCTGCATGAAATGAAAGTAATGCAGATCAAGACAAAAATGAACATTTAAAAAATCTGTATGTGACATATGTACGTATAAATGCACTACACAAGACTTTTTTTTCTCAAGGAAGCAATCTTTGCACTTCAGGTTAGACAATTCTTTGCTATGGGAGACTGTCTCATGCATGATGGAATGTGGACACGCCTCTGGCCTGACTTGTTAAATACCTTGAATGCTCTCCAGGCTTTGCAACAGTCACACAGAGGTCTCCCACGAGGCCTTCTAGGAAGCTCTGCCATTCAGTCAATGGCAGACTATTCTGCATCAGGAATCACTGTCATTTTATATCTCCCTTTCCTCATGTACAATTTCTACAATTTCCTTTAATAAGTATATATTAAATTCAGAACAAAAGCATAATGTATGGCACTTGTAGTATCCCACATTACTTAAAATTTATGGAGCTAAATGTTCCACTCCTTTTGCCACAATTGTAAATTAAAAGATGCTCATATTTCTTCTGGATTCTAGATTATTTGTATAGATTTTATTCCAAGTTATTATCTAATAATGATATAGGTTGTTACCTGGATAATAGTTATCTAGAATTGTTATTCTAGATTACTAGAACATGTAGATAAATAATCCAGATAATAATTCTTATGTATTGTAGATTACTTATCTAGGCAATTGTCCCCTGTTACATGAGTAGCTGACGAAGATTTTCTTGTTCTATACTTGTCTCTTCACTCTGTTCATTGTTTGCTGTACAAAAAGGGTTTAAATCAGCCCTACTTATCAATTCTTGATCTTACTTTCTTTAACATTGATCACAAAAGCTTAACTTTCCTCACACCATTACTACAAATCTAGTTATTTATACATGGATATGTGAAATTCCTGTAAATAATCTAGTTAACTTCCAAAAACAAAGCAACCATTTTGCAGAAGAGCTGTATCTTGGAGATTTAGAAGATGCTTATAAAGTACATCTTATTCATTATTCTTCATGAAATATTGTCTTAGTAAACCACATAACTTTGAATGACTGTTGGACAGATGGGCAGGACCACATGTATCCGGTACCAGGCAGTTGGTAAGCGTAAGATGCCAGAAAGAAGATTAGGAATATTAAGGCAGGGCACTTCCAATTGCTCTTGAAAAGATGGCATCTGAGCATTTTTAACCCTGTACAGTATGTTTCTCCTTTCCTTTGAAAAGCACTACCTTCCAAAATAACTTTACATCTCTTTAATCCAAACATATTCAATGCTTTCTCACAGTAACTGGAATATAAATACAAAATTGAAAGTTTAGGCATATTGATAGATGATTTGCCTTTTTTTTCTTTGATGACAGTTACCAAATGTCAGTTCCTCTTCCAGACATGTAATAGTGTTCAGTTGCAAGAAGATGAGGGGAGTGGAGAGGGGAGAGAGAGAAAGAAGGTGGGAAGAGAGGAGGAGGGAGAGGGAAAGAGAGAGAGAGAGAGGCTGCACACTGAAGAATAATGTCATTTGTCACTGCCTGGACTCCTCAGCCATGTGGAACTCTGAGAGAGTTTGGCTAAAACCCAAGACTCTTCTATTTATTTCTTTGCAACTTTTCAGCAATAAAGATTCCATTAAGAATCTTGGGATGCAAAGTAGTCAACTCTGAAATTGATCAAGATTCACATGGAAGACATTGTAACTTCTTTTTCTTATAGCTTGTACTAATTTGTCTAAAACAAAAACACTGATTTCAAGAGTGCTACAAATCTTCATATTCAAAAAGATTTCACTCAAGGTCATCCACAGTGGCTTATGCCTGTAATCTGAATTATTTTTGAGTCAAAAATAGGAGATCATGGATTAAGGCCTTCCAAAACAGGCCCAATGAAGAGAGAAGAGAGAGTTTCTGTGTGTAATGTAAGGTGTGTGAGAGAGAGACAGACAGACAGAGATACACACAGAGACACAGACACACACACAGAGAAGATGGAACCAGGTGTATGCCTATAATCCCAGCTGTTCTGGAGGCACAAACAGGTGTGCAGAGTTCAAGGGCAATTGGGAAACAAATTGAAAACAAAAGGGCTGGAGGTGTGGTTCAAATGGTAGGGCACATACAGAGAAATCTTAGGTTGCATCTCTGCTTTTGACAAAAAGAGAGACAGAAGATGGCCTGGAAATTTAAAAGTTTCATAAATGTATCTTATATTGCTCTATAGTACTTACTTCACCTCAACCCCAGAGTGCATAATATTTAGCAAGCCAGGTTTGTCTTTAGAGAAATCCTTGAGGGATTTACAGACGAATTTAGTTTTGAAGTCCACACACATCGAATAATCACATTAAAGTCAGTCTGTTACACAGAAGCTGGGCAAGAATGTCCTAAAACAATGAGATGTATGCACAAAGGATTTCATAGGCATAATCATCTCTTGCTTCCATTTGTTCAGTTTTTAAAGGCTGTGGTTTGCATAGTAATACAGCCATGCAACATGGTAAACTTGACATTTTTGTAGGCATATGTGTTTGCATATGCCAACATATCTGACCTTTCTGCCTAGTTCATGTTACACTATTTTATTCATCCCTAGTTATTCCCAGAGCAGTTTCCACAGATGCTCTTTCTGAGTTTCACTATTTGAGCCTTTAATCCACTGTATAGATTCCCACATCACTCCTTAAGGTTTCTCCCCGCCCCCCAGCATATATTTTAACAATATTTAACCTCTTGGCAATTCTAGCCAGACCCTTGCCTAATGACCTCTAAAGTACTTCTCTTTGTGCACTGCAAATTTGTACTTGGGTACCTACTAACACTGCCCGATCTTGCCTACAAAAGTTCTTTCCACATCAGTTAGCATGACTGCCACTGGTATTTTCCTTGTGAACCACAATAATGCTCTACTTAATGGAGAGGACTTAAGTCATACAAAGTATATGCTCTGATCAATACAGAGTAAACTAGAAATCACTAACACAAAAGTATCTGAGAATCCTTTAAGTAATATAAAGTTACCAATTTAACTCATAATGTGCTCTTTATACATCTTCATTTTCATTGTATTTCACCCCAGTTGATACCAATATGAAAGATATTGAAGGAAACCTTTCCTTCTTTCTTGATCCAATGAAGTGCTTGATAAATGTTATGCATAATACCTTAATGAAGAGATTTTTCACATTAGAGCAATGAATAGATGTTGAAATATATAAAAATCTAAGCTATTATTGTATGAAATAATCAGTCCTGTCTTTATTCACTTGTGAGAACTTCTGGCAGGCTGTTGTGAATATTCAATGAAGGGGATGTATTTTTAGCAAGAATCTTAAACCTCCTACATACAGAAGTATCCATGAGACCTGATGTTTCTGAATGCATGCTGTATGTTCCTCATAAACCTTTTTTCTTTTCAAAAAATTTATTGTAAAGGTGATGTACAGAGGGGTTACAGTTACATAAGTCAGGTAGTGAGCACATTTCATTTTGAACAGTGTCCCCTTTCCTTCATTTTCTCCATTTTGTCCTTCCCAATACCCATCCCCCAAGTGGTATAGCTAAACCTCTTTTCTTCTGTAACTATATTTCAAAGGAAGCTTTGCTTTGACAAATCATGGTAGCCTAACCATACATTACATAAGTAAGCTGTGTTTGGTTTGTAATAAAAGATGAAAAGTATTAGGCACACATACATAAGACCATCGTAATTTAAGATAGTAAACAGTTGAAAGGAGCACTTGATGTTCCTTAGTCTGCCTCAAGCTGCGGAGACACTTTTTACTAGAGTCAACATGAAAAGAAAGATTTTTATTTTAGTCTTATTGCCGTTAACTTTGTGGGCCTCACTCTGCTATGTAGGGAGGTGGCAGAGGGATGCTGACCAGTTAGAAGTTTAGGCAGCTCTCCAATTTATCAGCTTTCTACTCTGTTTTTTTTTTTTGTTGTTGTTGTTGTTTGGTTGGGCTTTTTTTTTGGGGGGGGGGTAGGGTTTGACCTAGTCGTGGGGCTTGAACTCTGGGCCTGGACTCTGTCCCTAAGATCTGCAGCTCAAAGTTAACACTCTACCACTTTGAGCCACAGCACCACTTCTGGTTTTCTGGTGGTTAATTGGATGGAGGAGTCTCATGGACTTTCCCACCCGGGTTAACTTTGAACCATGATACTCCAATCATACTCTCCTGAGTAGCTAGGATTACAGGCATGAGCCACCAGCGCCCAGCTTTCTTGGTGAATTACATGTCCACAGTAGGAGGCATCTGGGCATGGTGTCCTTATGGATTTTTCAAGAGAAATGGCTGTCCTGTTGTCTCCTGTAGCATTCTATTGAAAAGGAATCCGGTTGATCCATCTTCCCTTGTTCTTCTGTTCTCCTTTTTCTCTGTTTCTCTTGCTGTAGATACATTTAAGCATCAGGGTGCAGTGTCTGAGGAAGCCTGGTAATGAGGGACACACATACCAGGGCAGCATGTCCGACAGCCAAAGATAAGGAAGTGGAGAGAGGGATGCAGAGATGGGGCCAGAGTGGTTTTGAGATTTGCCTGCCATACCAAAGAAATCATTGAACCAACCATCCACCTAGAATTACAGCCCTCCCTGGCATCAATGGTTGTGTTGAATCTGTATTGGATTGTTGTTTGGGGACTTGTGCTGTTTCTGTGTAGCAGAGCCTCCTTGGTTAAGGAGATAAAGACTGAAGCATGTAGAATCGATGCATCATTGTGCAAAAATAAGACACACACCCACAGCAGAGTGACAGATCCAGTAAAATGCTTATAATTAGGGATTGTGGGCAAAGTAAACATAGGAAACGCTGTGTACTGTTATTAAAACTGTGGACTTTTTTTTCCTGTGGATTTGAATGCATCATTAATTTTTTTTAGAAAAGTCAGAGAAAAAGAAAGAACCCATTCATTCCTCAACTATCTACTCTTGTTGAATAGCACAAAATGAACTTATATTAATATACTGAAACACAATCAAACATTTATTTCTCATTCCTGTAAATCCATGGTATGTGTTGCTGGCAGGTGGGTGAGTTTCCTCTGTAGTTAGACTGAGGGGCCCAACTCCTATCACACTGTAGCTTCACCATCTTCCAAGGGCATTCATTCACCCGTACTTCAAAGTAATACTGGACATGTTCCTCAGTTATAGCAAATATTGGGAGGATGTAGTCCATAGCCACATGCCCTGACATCAAAGGGAGAACTGGACCACTGGGCAACTCTGATGGACCTGTTATTAAGCGCCATATCCAGACACCTGGGGCGAGGTCATCTTCCTTTCAGCAACATATATTGGACACTTTTCCTTTGGTTGAAAATGAGGTGGAAGATGAGGATACAGAAATGTTGTCAAAAAACATAGTTCTTTCTGTGATCTCAGAAAGGATGAATGTGTGTACAAATAAATGAGTTTCCATGGAATAGTTAAAGCCAGGCTTTAAATGTGATTTGAGTGCAGAAGATGTTTTGGTGGTAGAATTGAACAACTATAGTAAAATCTAGATTTTTTAAAATATATTTACATCTACAAACATTTACCAGTTAAACATTTTACTACCACAACAGGAGAGGGATTGAGTAAATAAATAGCAATAGAGGGAGTGAATAGAATCAAAGAACAGTATGTGCATGTTTACAAAGGTCATGATGAAACAAACCCCTTAACCATGTCCAATTTGGTATTAGCCAACAAAAAATTTCAAAAAGAGGCAATTAGATGAAAAAGAGAGTAGAACACATGAACACTTCATTCGCTACATTTTTCACAAGCCATAAATCTTGTTGATGGCTTTGCCTAGCTAGCATTGATCATTGAGGTTAATCCAGCCAACTATGCAGCCACGGCTAAAATGCGCAAGGGCCGAGCTGTGTTCTGTGTCTACTATATTCAAATTGCCCTTAGAGTTTTATTAGTGACTACATTTTGGAGGTCACAAAATCTCTTGGCTAGACTGTTGCCTATATAATAAATCTATATGCTACTTTCTCACTGAAGTATACTTAGACATTGCCCTACTGGGAATTTTTTCAAGTGATTAATGTACAGCTTGTGTACCAGCTTGAACTTGGCTTCTTGGAAATAATCCATTCTTTGCACTATCTAATGCCAGAAGTGCATTGGAATTATCTGTAAATGTAAGCTTCGAATTTCTTTTAATTATTACCCTGGAGTTATGTTTCCTCTGCCATTTCTCATCGGCTTCCCAAAAGCAACCACAAGATATTCAGGCAACCAATGGTTGTTTATTGGAGTCGTGATTTTAATCTATCCAGACCTTTCAATGAACTATTTTAGTCTCCACTTAATTTACCTTTCAATGAACTATTTTAGTCTCCACTTAATTTAGTTCTTCAGTTGTTATACAGACAGGGACGCTTTGCAGTCACAGTTTTGGGGTTTAACAGAATATCATACAACCCTCTGATTCCTGATAGAGATGAAGACCTAGGGAAGGTACTGAAGACCAAGCGTATAAGCTACTGTTCAGTGCATGTGGCAGCATACCAACCTAATTTGTGCCTCTGCCTTAATCGATTTGCTTACTTATTCCCTTATTAGTATGGAACTGTTGAGAGAGGCAACTAGTAGATTTGTGTCCAAATCTAGAGGCGGCAAGCAGATTTGTGTCTAAATCTGTTTCTGATGGCTTCTGTGCCTGGGATAAGATCATGTGACCATCTGGCCTCAGTATACTGAAAAATAGTATGGCACTCCTTTGTTTATGAACGATTTTTTTCTCGAGTTTTATAGACCAAAAATAAGGTTTTGATGCCCATCCTTTCAATTAAATCTTTGCTGATGCTACTTAGGAAATCTGCTGCTTAGAAAAGATTGAGGTAAATATTGGCAACCCATATCTGCCACTCAGAATAATGAAGATAACAGAATGTATGATAAATACATTGTACTTAGTAAATAAATATGTGTAATATCACATTATATGACATATAATGATAAATTCATTATATTGAGTAAATTTTTTATTTTATTCACCTCCTTGATTTTACTCTTGTGTGAGAAAACACATGTAAGGTCTCTATTCAGTTAGCCAATTTTTGTAAAATCATATTTCATATATAATCTTCTAAAGACAATGAAGCCAGTTGGTTTTATAGAAATAATTTATCAGTTACATTAATAGTATATGATAGCACATAACTTAAGAGTTCTGGAACCTTATTTGTGTCATATACCCTCTCTGAACCTAATCATATATCAGTTATTGCAATATGTACAACTGAATACATGTCTAGATATACTAGCAAAACTGTTGTGACAGTCGATCTGTCTGAAAGTACCACACTAAGCATTGTAGACACTATATATTTTATTACTATTATTAATTTCTTTATGAAGGAAGTGGTTTCAATTTCCCTTTTTCCATGTCTCTCCTCTCTTAATTTGGAGACAGACGACTGTAATGTCTAGTGTCTGCATAAGGAATCTTTTTCCTCCCAGATAGGAAGAATTTACTGGTTTACATTCATTATCCAGTTTCATAACTCAATAATATGGTTTTGCTCTAATAGTTCATGATATTAGTGACTAAAGTACTATTTTTCTAATGCACGTATTGTCCACTGACTTTCAGTTGAACATAGTGTATACAATTTGTGGTAATATAACACACGGTAAAATTCTAAGCTCTTTATAAAAATATGTTTGGTTTGTTTGTTTTTTTGCCAGTCCTGGGGTTTGGACTCAGGGCCTGAGCACTGTCCCTGGCTTCTTTTTGCTCAAAGCTAGCACTCTACCACTTGAGCCACAGCGCCACTTCCGGCTTTTTCTATATATGTGGTGATGAGGAATCGAACCCAGGGCTTCATGTATATGAGGCAAGCACTTTTACAACTAGGCCATATTCCCAGCCCTCTTTATAAAAATAAGTGCATTTATGAGAAAGGTTAAAAGGAATAAAGTGAACAAATACATGAACAAGTCTCCAAAATAAAAATTACCCTTAAGTAGAGCCAATTTCAAGAAAATCCTCACTTGTTTTTCACGGATGCTCCAAAATAAATTGAGCTCATATGTTACAGTTTTGAAGCAGAAAGGAGGGTGAGGGGGAAATCAGAGAATCTTTGGAATCCTGTCAAAAGTATAACTTGGCATTTATCCCATCTTCTGGAGGCATTTGATTGATAGCAGTGATCTGATGCCAGGGACATCACGGAACTAGAAGGAGAAATTCAGAGAATTAAGTGCCCTTGCTTCTGAAGAATAGTGTGTTGCTTTAGAACTAGTGAGACTTTACCACCTCACCCCCAAACTTACAGGACTCGAGGAAGCACTCAGAAGAATAAACATTTTTGAAATATATCGATTATCTTATTCTGTATTTCTAAAATACCGCTAGGTGAGGATATATTTACATATGTAGATGAAAATGACTAAGTAGTCATACAAATATTTTAAGTGAAAACATATTTTGAAGATGAAAAATGCCATGCTTCATAAGTTTTATAAATGACATCAGTTCTAAACAATTTTTTCTAAGATTTCCTGAGTTCCACTATTTTAGAGGGACATCCATCTTAAGAGAACTTTACAACAAAGATATCTCTGCACATACACAGCAGTGTTACTTATAGAAAGTGCTGTCTAACTATATGTGTGAGCGTGTGTGTGTGTGTGTGTGTAACTCCAGGTCTAACTGGAGTTTCAGAACTATCATTCCTCTTGATGAAAAGTCCTTCATCTTTCAATTCATCCCCAGACCCAGAATAACTCACTGAATGTCCCAAAGCTGGATAATGATGGGACAGACACTGGAATATATACTATTTTCGTAGTGCGATATTCTTACTATGAAGCAGTCTATGTTCTAGAATAACTGAAGGCCCTCTCAGCTGCTGATGTCCAAGTGTCGGGTCTGCTGTATCATTTTAAGCAACTAAAATGTACCGATAACACATTCCAATCCAAGCTCATTGTAGAAGGAAAGAGTTTTCTTCAAATTTATGATTATTCTCCATTGGTTATCCATAAGATGTGTGATAGTGATGACATCCTGTCGGAAGGCTTCTCTTCACATCAAGTTTCTCTATTTGCTACTCAGAGCTCCATAGTCAGCGTGCAAGGTAGATGATGGTGATTTTTAACAAGGGCCTGGTGACACCAATTTGGGGTTTTATAAAGAAAACTCCCAACATGTGTAACATTACACCAAGCTTCCATCTCACTCCAGTCAGAAGGACTGTCATAGAAGAAACAAACTGCAACAAATGTTGGTGAGAATGGGTGAGGGAAGAAAGGAACTCATACACTATTTGATGAGAACATAAATTAGCAGAGCCACTGTGGAAATCGAAATGGAGGTCCCATATAATCCACTTGTACAACTTCTGGGTATATACCCCAAATAATTAAACTTGGCTTACTAGATATATACCTTTACGTTCATATTTATCATGGAATTATGGATAATAGCTCAATAATAGAATCAGCCTAGCTACTCATCGATGGGTGAAAGGATGAAGAAAATATTGCATACATACACTATGGACTTTTATTCAGTCATAAAGAAGAATGAAACTATTTCATTTGCAGGGAAATGGTTGAAAAATCTCATGTGACATGAGATAGGCCAATCTGACAAAGGCAAGTATTGCTTTCACTCCTTTGTAAAGTCTAAGGCAAAAGAAAGCATGAAACTAAGAGGTGAACTAGTAGGGATTCAGAACAACAAAGGAAGTGAAAGAGATTATAAGAAATAGAAATACAGAAGGTGACTATGATCAAAGTATATTTTATGAGTACATGGGAATGTCGTAATGAAAACGCTTACATTAAACCATTAACAAATGCTTAAAGAAAAAGAAAAAGGAGGAGAGATTAGAGAAGAATTCCACTTAAGAAATTTAAATGCAGGTATAAGTGAGATCACTGAAGGTCTGAGACAATTCTGGTGAGAATGGAGAAGAAAGTTACCAACTTGGGTAAGAAAAGTGTGAGAGAGTTGAGAAGAATGACTAAGTGTAGGCCTACTTTTAAAGAAAGGGTGGAAATTTGAGTATTGAGCAAATAAAGCTGAATATTTACTTTGGAACAAAGCAGAATTCTTGTGACTTCTCACTTCATTTGTGGACCAGAAAATATAAATCCTTTCTTTGTAGCATATGTCTTCGTTGACAGAGGAATCTGGCTTCTTTGTACCCATTTACACTGCAATTCTACATCATCCAAAATGAGTAAATTCTGCTGAACCTCAGAATCTTCTGTGAAACGTTTATTGCTTTTTGTCACAGGTAAAGCCCTTTCCACAAAGAAAATGTCTTAGACCAGGTCAACTTTAAAAACAAAACAAATTACAACAATGAAAGAGCCTTTTGGACTTAAAGGTAGAAGAGAGAATTTGAGTGGTTTGCTTGCTTTCCTCTGTGTCTTTTTATTTTTTAACTCAGAAACAGACATTGTAAATTGGAGCTTAAGGTTTGATATTTCACAAGTATCAACATTTCACTCTTTTCCGAGTCTTTATAGCAACTTTAAATAAATCCTCAGTAGCACAAACGAACATTGGGCCTAAAGATTTGGTTAAAAATTGTTTGACTTGAATCCTGTTGCTGAGGGAAGAAGTATTAATTCCAAACCTGTTTTGGCAGCCAAGTGCCAAATTGTTTGTGCTTAGTTAGTATCAAGCTTTCAAAATGAAGTCCAGACCAGATGGCAGAAATATTGGGGGCTTGGCTACCGAATTCTCTTCAGAAGTGTCAGAAAGCAAGACACAGAATGGCTATGTCGTAGGACCCTTCTTGTTCGCAGAATAAAGGGTTTGCTTCCTATTCTGGAGTCCATCATAACATTTCATAATAAAGTGATTACTTCCATAAAGAAGTGTTCTAGATCGATGGATGTATGTTTGTGTATTTTTTTTAAAAAACTGGAAAGTTTCTGAAAGTAATACCAACCTTACAATTTAAAATAGACATGAGGGAAAGGGGCCCTAATGCAGTTTCTTTCATTATATTGCCCTACTTTAGTATCTGCACTTTTGAAATGTTCTGTTGGGAACAATCCATTTGATGAGAATAGCTGTTACCATAGCAACCATAACCCCACCCAGATAAAGATGAATCCTTTTTATTACATTGAGTCTTACTGCCACCTTTAATTCATTGTCTAAAATGCTTCAATTCAATATGAAAAAATAAATCTTAATGATCAGTTTGTACACCTCTGAGCAAATGTTATGTATATGTATGCATGTATATGCATATATGAAGTAGAAAGAGTTAAAGATACTTCAGCCTTTGATCCTTAAACATTTATTCATTTATACCTACATATTTTTATTCTATAGTAAAGCAATTAATTCTGTATGTAAACATCAAATATATTCTCAACAGATTGGAAAGGAGGTTAAGGTCACTTTTGTAACTACCAATTTGTGTCTCTTATTTCTTTGTCAGTCTCACTATCTGATATCCTTTTGTTCAAATCTGTCAGCGACATGATAGACACGAGACATTGGTCTTTGCTCTGTGGAACACTTAGTAGTAATTAATTATGTACTTCAACCTAAGCTTCTCAGTCAACTGCAACACCAAACCTAGGTTTTCCACTACTGTATCCTCAATATCAGATATCAAATTTCTTCAAACCAAAAGGCAAACTTCATAAAAAAGTCATTGTTTAAAAAAAAACAACAACATTCTAAACACACTTTAAATAAAAATCCTTGTCCAGTATTTGATTTTTTTTTGAGATTTCTTCTGTCTGTGTTCAATTAATAACACATGGCATATTTTCACTTTGCATTTAATGGGGCATGTAATGAAAATGCCCTCCTGGACTAACCTTTCTTTGATAAAATATAGCTTGCCATGGGATTTCATAAGTAACTCTAAGAAAAATGTCTTTAAAAATTAGCCTTTCTACTGAAGTGCTGGAGGTTGAGCCATGGCACCTATTTTATTTCTGCAACTCCTGAACTCTCTTGAAAAATCACATGATTTCAATTACATAACATTTAGTTATATGTAGGTCTAAGTAAGTTCCCGAGCTCCTTAAGCTATGGAAGCATTGTTAAGATAAATTTCCACTTGGGTTAATAAAATTCATAGTATGCTGAATTCTGCTTTAAAATGAAAAGGAGTTCTACTGGGGAAATATTTAAAAAAAACATTAAATCCTATTTTGACTGTATTTCTGTCATCAATAACATGATTTGAAGTAAGCCTATCAAGGACTAATTTATCAGTGGATGCAGGCAAACACATCATTTTCTCTCCCCTTTTGATGTTAGCTCACTAAGAAATTGGGGTTTTATTGCCTGAGGAACGAATCACTGGGAGCACTGGACAGAGAGAAGCTCCAGAAATCAAAACACTTTTTGCATAACTGCAGTTATATCTATCTTATCCCTCTGTCCTGTCAATCGCAGGTGGCTAGACTTCCTGCTCTCCAGGTCTTTTCTGATTCGGTGTCTCCTCTCAAGCTTGCCATCAGTAACACAACTCAGAATCTCCTCACCTTTCCCCCTGGTCTCCGGTTAGATCACCCTACATGCAATTCTGCCAATCTGTGGTTAAAAACCTTTGATTCCCCCAACTCATGGAAAAAATAAAGCCTTAACATCTTAGTATCACATTCAGGTACTCTGTCATCTACCACTAATTTTTTTCTGCAAAGTAGTTTTCTAATGCAAATTTTAGTGTCATGACTACATACATAATAGATGTGCAGATGAAGAGCCTGAATGTCAAGACCACACAATTAACAGTTTCTGGCAATTTAAAAAATAGAAGCTTTATACTATAGGTGGTGAAAGTTCAGGCTTAATGATCAGATGATTTGCTGGCTATGAGACCTTGGAAAGGCACTATCATTTTTATGCAATTTCTTCACAAGTGAGTTGAGAATAAAAACTGCCTCCACTTCATAGAACTTAATATAGTACTTAGTATTGTTTGTACCCCGTGGCAACAGTAATTCGGTGATAGTTATTGTTATACAATAAAAGTGATGGACTTGATTTTCACATGTAACATTCTGATAGGCATAGATGGAAACATTTCAGTTACAGGTTAAAATTATATTACTGTAGTAAGCCAGACCTAGAGAAACAAAGAATGCATGGTGTCCTTCATTTTTAGTAGACAGTCCTTCATTTTTAGTAGACAGAATGCATCTATAAATCTATAAATAAATACATGCATGGGATGCAAGTGGTCACAAACAAGTTATCTGAAGTATAGCTGGAGAGCTCAAATAGTATTATATATATATATATATATATATATATATATATATATATTAGATAGAATAGGTCAAAGTCCAACAGAATCAGCACCAGAAAATGGGTACCGGCAAACAGGCAGGGGAGGGACGTAACAAGAAGGTGGACAATGCAGGGGGAAGGGGAGGAGAATGAGGTAAGAATCAACTGTATATACCACAAAAACTTAAGAAATAGAAGGGAAGGCGAAGGTCGGAAGGGGGTGAAATGATCATGATGTGTTACGTTGATAAACTGCTTTGTTAAATGTTACTTCCTTTGTACAACTAACTTAAAGATCATTTTAAAAATTGATAACCAAAAGAGTGAACAAGAAAGAACTGGTCACAAGATGGTTAAGGATGAAGGTAAAATAAAATGTGATTGTAAAATACAAATCTGCAGTAGGAGGAAGAATGAAGTCTCTGGTCTCCTGGGAATTGATGGAAAGACAATTTACAAGTGTTACTCATGTCTTCGGACACTCTCTGGACTGTGGGGGCCTGCCTGGGGGCGTGCCTCCAAGGCATGCCTTGGGGTGTGCCTGGGGGGTGCACCTCGGGTATGCCCGGAGGCGTGCCTGAAGGTATACCAGGGGATATGCCTGGGGGCTTGCCTGGGGCCTGCCTGGGGTAATGCCTGGGGGCGTGCCTGGGGGCCTGTGTGGGGCACACCTGGAGGTATGCCTGTGGGAATGCCTGGGGTCCTGCCTGAGGGCGTGCCTGGAAGCCAGACTGGGGGCCTGCCAGGGGGCGGAGCCTTGAGGCATGCTTGGAGATGCACCTGGGGGCCTGCCTGGGGCTTGCCTGCAGGAATGCCTGGTGCAGTGGCTGGAGGCCAGCCTCGGGGCGTGCCTGGAAGCTCGACTGGGGGCGTGCTTGTGGGCCAGCCTGTGGGCCACCCTGGAGCCTGCCTGTTTGCGTGCCTTCCTGGGGCTGGACTGTCTGCCTGCCTCCCTGCCTACCTGCCTGCCTACCTGCCTGCCTGGGGTCCTGCCTGCCTGCAAGGGGTCAGGTTGTCCAGCCTACTGGCCTGACTGCCTATCTGCTTGCTTTGCTGCCTGCCTGCTTATCTGCTTGCCTTGCTGCCTGCCTACCTGCCTGCCTGGGGTCCTGCCTGCCTGCCTGGGGGCTGGCCTGCCTACATGCCTGCCTGCCTGCCTGGGGGCCTGCCTGTGTGCCAGCTTTGGGAATTGCCTGTAGTTGTGCCTTTCCTGTGCTGAACACTTAACACAGTTCATTAGTTCATATTGTTAGTGAATGTGGCTTACACAGTGTCTGAGTTTACTGAAAAATTAATTAGAAAGAAAAGAATTTTCAGCAGTAAGGTTCTTTTCTTGTTAGATGGCTTGCTGTGTGTGTGTGTGTGTGTGTGTGTGTGTGTGTGTGTGTGTGTTGCTGGTATTTCATCTTGGAGAATATTTGGAGGATATGGCTAGATTTTCTTATATATTGGAATCTTGGAGCATGAATAGACTCTTCCTTGTGGCTCCAAAGTACAAGAACGTTGGGTGTGTATAGATGGAAAGTTTGAAAGGCAAAAAAAGAGAGTTCTTTTGTGAGAATAGTGTTTGGGTCTGTCTGTAATATCAGTGCATGCTCACTGGTTCTATAAATATTTCTGCATGTTCACAGTGAATACATCTGCAATTGTGAATTAATCTTGGGCCCTTTGAAATTCTACTCTGAAATGTTCTGTCTGTACATCAAAAATATCTTTTCTTGCTTTAATTATGTCTGGTGGTTTATCTTAGTGCCTATTTACCTACCTGTCTCCGAAGAAATATCATAACTTTGCTCAAGGACAAAAAAGCTTCTTTTTTCCCCTTAGAAAACAAATAATAATGAGCCTGAGAAGGTGTTCTAGTAGGGACTGTTTCAGAAATAATGGGCTAGACAATCTCAGGAGGGTAGTAGTTAGAAGAAAATGAGTCAATAGAAATTAACTAAGTGTTTAAAATAGTAAATATTTTATGTCTAAGACAAATTGCATTTTAAAAGTCACCAAAACTATGGAATTGAAGCAAACAATAAAGAGGTTTGTTCTTTTCTATCAGAGTATGAGGAGAATATGAAGATTTCAGGAAAAGGGAACTACATAATTAGGGGAAAAAATTGCTCACCAAAGTTAGTTATTCCTGAACTGTAGGGTATGAAAAAATTATGATGACCAAAGTAAAAGGAACAAAATCTTAAAGCAATTGTATATGCATGAATTTAATTTCCCATAGACTTAGGAGTTCAACAATATGATATAATTTTCCTGCAATGAAATTAGTTTCTTCCCCAATTCATTCTGTCTTGTGGCAAAAATCTAACTATTGTCACTTTAAAATTAAATGTTGTCAGCTGGGCACCAGTGGTTAACGCCTATACTCTCAGCTACAGGATGCCAAATCTGAGGATCTTGATTGGGAGCTAAATTGGGCAGAAAAGTCCATGAAACTCTTATCATTAACCACCATAAAACTGGAAGTAGGGTATATGGTTCAAGTGGTAGAGCACCAGCCATCATTGAGTGAAAAAGCTAAGGGAGAGCATGAGACCCTGAGTTCATGCCCCAGTATCAGATAAAAAGAAAAGAAGAACAGGATAAGTAGAATCAGTTCAAGAGTGATGAGGCCAATAAGGATGTCTCCCTTCTTCTGAGAATGTATGTACCCTGGAGATTTCCTCTAGGGCCCATTACCAGAAAAACAGAACTTTTATTCCTTGATACATTTACTATCTTCTATGAGCAGTGTTCTCCTATGAAAGTGTTCTCTGCCTCCGTGAATGGGCTCTGCTCCGTAACTATATATTTAGCCTTGCCTTCTGCATTCATAGTCAGACTTTTCAAGAAACTTTTTTATAGAGTTCTTTCTTGAGGGAATATCCATTCTCTCTGATTTACACCTACTCCTTCTCAAGTTTCAAGTGTTTTCAGAACATTTCATGCAGAGTGCTAGTGCTGTCTTCTGTCTTCTCTTTCTTTGGCCTCTGGACATATTCAAGTTATAATCTATTAAGGTAAATCAGGTTGCTGTATAAATGTGTTTCCCATAATAGATTCTGTATTCTGTTCTATTTGTCCATCCTGAGGCCAAGTTACATTGAAAGTAACTTCAGTAGATTTTACTCTACCTATGTTAATCCTCTTTTGAATGTGACTTATTAAAAATATTATTAAGTAGTTGAACAAAGAGGCTGAAACCATGGAAAGAAAAACTAAGGATAGCAGGGCGCTGGAGGCTCACATCTGTAATCCTAGCTACTCAGGAGGCTGAGGTCTAAGGATCGTGGTTTGAAGCCAGCCTGGGCAGAAAGTCCCTGTGAGACTAATCTGAAAAAAAAAAAAAAAAACTAAACTAATCAGAGACTAATCAGAAAAAGCCCAAGTGGCACTGTGGCTCAAGAGATAGAGTGATAACCTTGAGCCCAAAGAGGCTGAGTTCAAGCCCCAGGACTGGCAAAACAAACAAACAAAAAATAAAACTCACCCAAACCCAAACCAAAGCAAACATAAACAACTAAGGATAAAGGATAACTAGTATGTATTATGGATTTGAGTCATTTCTTTGGATCCGTGGTTGTAGATAAATGATCACATTTGCTTGATACTCTGATAGGTGAGGCTTTTGTGAACAGATGCTGTTAATCTTAATGAAATCCTGTCAATCTTTTCTTTTCTAGTTAGAACATTCTTTTTATTACATTTTTTTTTCACCTCAGAGTTGTTGCATTCGTTTTTCACCGCTGCTAACAAATTACTGTAAATACAGCAGCTTGAATAATCTTACCTCACCATCTATGGTTCGTAGTTCTTGTGTAGCTTAATTTGATCATCGGCTTAAGAGTCTTTCAAGGCTTGAAAGCAGGGTGTTGAGCAGGGTGTGTTCTCCTCTGGAGACTTGACTTCTAAGCTCCTTTAGATTCCTGGCAGGCTTCATTTCTCAGTGTTTGCATGTCTGTATGGAGACATGTTGGTTTTCACCCGCTGTCTACCCTCCTGTCTCTGAGGTCATCTGTTCTTTCAGAGGTTGTGTGTAGGTCTTCATGCTGGGGGCTTCTTTAATTTGCTGCTTTATTTCAAGCTCACTAAGAGAGTCCACCCTTCAGAGAACCCTGAGGTTCTACGAAAGACCACTGAAATCAGACCCACACATGATATACCTGATGGTATATCATCATGCCTGTGGGTGTGACTGGGAGGATAGCCTGGGGGCGTACCTAACGTATAGCCTGGGGGTGTGACTGGGGGGATAGCTTGGGGGTGCCTAAGGTATAGCCTGGGGGCATGACTGAGGGGATAGCCTGGGGGCCCACCTGGGGGATAGCCTGGGGAGTGCATGAGGTATAGCCTGGGGCATACCTGATGCACAGCCTGGAGGTGTGACTGGGGGATAGCCTGGGGGCATAACTGGGGGGATAGCCTGGGGGCATAATTAGGGGATTGCCTGGGGGCATACCTGATGTATAGCCTGGGGGTGTGCCTGAGGTATAGCCTGGGTGCGTGACTGGAGGGATAGCCTGGGTGCGTGGCTGGAGGGATAGCCTGGGGGCGTGGCTGGAGGGATAGCCTGGGGGCGTGACTGGGGGTAGCCTGGGGGCATAGCTGGGGTGATAGCCTGGGGGCATAACTAGGGGATTGCCTGGGGCGTTCCTGGGGGGATAGCCTGGGGTGTGACTGGGGATTGCCTGGGGCATGCCTGAGGGGATAGCCTGGGGCGTGCCTTATATGTAGCCTGGGGGCGTACCTGATGCACAGCCTGGGGGTGTGACTGAGGGATAGCCTGGGGGCATGACTGAGGGGATAGCCTGGGGCTGTGAAGGGGGTAGCCTGGGGGCGTACCTGATGTATAGGGCATGACTGGGGGATAGCCTGGGGGTGTGCCTGAGTTCTTGCCTGGGGCCATATCTGGGGAGATGGGGGCATAGCTAGGGGATTGCCTGGGGCATTCCTGGGGGAATAGCCTGGGGGCATGACTGGAGGGATAGCCTGCGGGTGTGGCTGGAGGTATGGCCTGGGGGCGTGACTGGGGGGTAGCCTGGGGGCGTCCCTGAGTTCTTGCCTGGGGGCATACTTGGGGAGATAGCCTGGGGGCATAACTAGGGGATATCCTGGGGGCACGCCTGGGGATAGCCTGGGCCATGCCTTATGTATAGCCTGGGGGCATGCCTGATGTATAGCCTGGGGCCTTGCCTGTGGGGATAGCCCGGGGTGTGGCCTGGGGGCTTGCCTGAGGGGATAGCCCGGGGTGTGCCTGATGTATAGCCTGGGGTGTGGCTGGGGGAATTGCCTGGGGCATGACTGAGGGGATAGCCTGGGGGCGTGTCTGTGGTATAGCCTGGGGTCATGACAGGGGTATAGCCTGGGGGCATGCCTGGGTTCTTGGATCTTGAGTGCCTGAGGGTTTGCCTGGGGGACAGCTTACAGCATATGAGTAAGTAGCCAGAAATTAAAAGCATATTGTAACTTTGGCCTTTTTATATTTTTTGGTTGATTTTTACATGGTACCATTCTTTTAAAGTTGAATATCAGCTTTTTTCAAAGGTATACTCATTTGTTTATGTCTCCTAGTTTTTATAAGCATAATTGCAGCCTTATAGATTTCTTCTCGGAGCAATATACATGATTTATATCGCAATAAATTGGTGTTATACATATTAATAAGCTTTTGCTTATGGAACACGTGTATTGACCTGTAGCTCCTTAAGAGGACATAGAGTAGTTCAGCCTTACACATTGTATAATTTAAAGTCAACTTTAAAGTTACATGTTTTAAAAAAAAACCCATAGACAATGCCATCTTTCCTTATGAACAAGAGATAAGAAATTTGAAAGTGGAAAAGGTCAGGGTGCTAAACCTAAGTAATTCAATGAGTATAGATGATCACTAAACCCACTTTAAGTTCAGCCACAACATTTCCTATTAGCCCTCACTCATTTCTTGAACCAATGTTTATGGCATGAGCCTAATCTATGGCACACTGAATTCAGCCAAAACAGTGGCAGTTACAGCCCAGATTGTCTGTAAACCCTTGTGAGGATACTTAGAAAAATAAGAAAGGGGTTTAAGGTGAAGTCGCTAAAAATGAACATTTGAGGACTATTTTTGTTTTTCAAAGCATACAGTTACCACTCTTTATCTGTTGTTTGTTTGTTTGTTTGTTGTAAGAATGGCTATTACAGGCTTAGGCTGTGAGACTCTGCTCCCCATCAAGCTCTCTCCTCAGTTGTGCCCTGTTTGTACAGCCCCAGAGATTCTGAGGGGTGTTGCAGAAGTAGCTGCTAGCTCCAGCTTTTAAAATGGTGAACTCTTTCCATCCTCATTATTGATTTTTCTGAGCTTTCGGATTTCCTGTAGCATTATCAAGCATTATTTATCTAAGTAAAAAAGCAAAGAATGGCTTGGGACAAATGTACATGAAATGTGAATGGCTTTTCTGTCTTCATTGAGGCAGCAAGTAGATATGGGAGAAATACAAGACTATTTAACTATTTCTTAGATGGAAAACACTGGAAATTTTATGTATTTGGAAGCTGAGAAAGAACTGTTGTTCATAGAGCTCTTAGGAATGAATGCTTTATAACGATATTTGAGCTATTTGTAACTATAATTGAACTGTAATTATAGGTTTCTCTGACCCAGTTTTCAAATAACAGTTTGTCTTAGTATTTCTAATGTCTGGGCCTTGCTCCAATGCAAGCCCTACCAAGACACTTGTCCAGCCTACTCTCCACTCTTCTTCTTTGCTACCTTTTTTTTTTTTTTAAGCCAGTCCTGGGCCTTGAACTTAGGGCCTGAGCACTGTCCCTGGCTTCTTTTTGCTCAAGGCTAGCACTCTACCACTTGAGCCACAGCGCCATTTCTGGCCATTTTCTATATATGGGGTGCTGAGGAATTGAACCCAGGGCTTCATGTATATGAGGCAAGCACTCTTGCCATTAGGCCACATTCCCAGCCCCTCTTAGCTACCTTAACAGTACTATTCAGGTGAAATATCAAGTCTTTCATTCCTTTGCCTCATACCACCTGGACCTTGGGCGGTGACAGGCTGTGTCTATCCAGTTTCATGCTGGAATATAGCTTTGTGAAGAGAAGTAAAAATTCTAGGACAGTTCCATGAGGAAGAATAGCCCATGAGACAACCACTCAACCCATTCATTTTTCATCACTTCACTTCACATAGCTCTTGGGAAAATAGCCAGCACACATGACAGTCAAGTTCCTATGGCTGGGCTTCTTGGCATATTTCCTGGCATAAGGAAATCAAGAGTTACATAGTACTTAAATATTTCCTGCCAGATGATGATAGATAACATTTCCATTTTTAAAAATTATTGATTACAAATATAATTGTACTAAAACTTTAGCAAATCAATGAGGAAATAAGAGGGTAAATTAAATAGGAACTGTATGGAACAATAAATACATAATTAATGATTTTAGTACACATGTACTCATATATTTTGTACTAGAAGAGAAAGGCTATGTCACAAATGAAAGTATTTCTAAGTAAAATCATTTGTTTAAAAATTAATTCCTTCATAGGTCTGGAAGCAGGAATAATTTCAATTTTTCTTTATATGTGGATATAAATTTTGTACTTCTCATAAAAAGAACCAAGTAAACAATATGCTTTATGAGAATATAAGAAATGCACAAAAAGATTATTGATTAGATTTTGTGACTACAGGCAATGCATATATTAGGAAATTAAGTTTCCCCAAATAAGTTTTATTGTAATTTGTAAACCACCTGATATTTGTTTTTATCTCATTATTTTTAATTCTTAGTCCCATAGTTTTTTAAAATTATTTTGCTTATTTATTTATGTATTTACTTCTCTATTTTATTTCTTATCCCCATGTCAGCTGACAGATTGACATGGAAAACAATTGCTTAGAATAAATAACACAGCAACTCTAACAATTAAACTTAAAATCTTCCATTTTTCCCATAAGCATTTTGATTATGTAAGTATCATGGTCAGCTCCCACACACCCCTTTCTATCAATACATGATTGTAGACATTCTTTTAAAAGTGATTTCAAGTCAAAGCTGTCATCTATGAGTCAGGTATCAATGAAAGAAATTCCAACTACTCAAAACACACAGCTATTATGATTCAAAGATAACATTGTTCTTTCCTAAAATAAATTGCATGCTGCATGACTCTTTTACTGCCAGGATTTCTATAAGCCACCTCACCATCTTTGAAACAAGCATTTGTATTGTAAACTTTTTCATTCCTTCAGAAATGTGTTATGTAAGGATATTAATGCAAGTGTGCACACTTGTTCTTAAAATAGAGAGGTGAAGAAAAGTAATAATCTAAGTCACCAGTGGAAATGTCTGGGGTTTTCTCAAGGACTGGATTGAAATAGTTGCAACTTTGGGCAGTTAAGATTGCCTTAGTTTTAGCAAACAGGCCTTCCTCTGTTACTGTGCAAATATTGATTGACTAGGAAGATCTACTGTGTGCACAGATTTCATGTTTCTGGTTGTCCTTATATTTGGTGCCTGGAAGACACTTGAACAATAAATGACTGATAATGGGAGCAAATGTTTACACATGTACCCTTTATTTAGGTGTATTTTCCTACTTAGAATTGTTACTCGCCTTCAAGGACGGCAAAGTATTGTTTCTATATTGTTGTCATTATTCTTACAAAGCATGTAAGGAGATATTTAAGCTTAAATTCTTTGAAAACTGTGATATTCTGGACAAGTTAATATTGTCGATTTTGAGTTCATGTATATTTAATATTTACAACAATATTTGACAAAACAAGTTTTGAACTGTTTTTAATTTATTTGTTCAATAATCTTAGGTAGAAATATTCTTTTCATACTTAACATATTTACATGTTCACGTTTCTCATACCAATAATCAACAAATCTTAACCAGTAGTTTTATATCTCTCTCTCTCTTTATCTGTCTATCAGTCAATCTATAGATAGATAAACAGACAGACAGATACGTATTTGGTTGCGGTAGGGCTTGAACTCTGGGCCTATATGTTGTCCCTGAGCTCTTCAGCTCAAGGCTAGCACTACCATTTGAGCCACAGTGCTACTTCCAGTTTTCTGGTGGTTAATTTGAGATAAGAGTCTCATGGCCATTCCTGCCAAGCTGGCTTTGAACCTGGAACCTAGATCCTCAGATCTCAATCTCCCGAGTTGCTAGGATTACCGATGTGAGCCATCAGAGCCTGGCTACCAGCGATTATCTTTTAAAGTAAATTTATACCTTCTTGATTTTTCTTTTGTATAAAACATTGGGCTGGGATGTGGATCAAGAGGTAGAGTTGCTGACCAGTAAGCATGCGGCCCTGAGCTCAAACTGAAGTACCACCAGCAAATGAGATAAAAATCAATTGAACACACAAAAACATCATGTAAAGTCATCCATCTGTGGAGGACTGGTTTCCACAATCCCTTAGATACCGAACTCTGCAGATGCTCAGGTTCCTTATATTAAATAATGTAACATTTGTATGTCGCCCACATCCTGTATGCTTTAACACATTTCTATATGACTGATAATAAGTAAGAGGAGGTGAATGCTATATAATTAGTTGTAACACTGCTATGCATAGTGGGGAAAAACTATGGGTTGATGCTCAGTACAGATGAATTTTCTCCCAAACATTTTGGCCTGCAGTTGGTCTGAATCCACTGCTGTGAAACCCATAGACGTGGAGGGCTGTCTATATTTGCCTTAGTAGAATTGATTAAATGAAATTATAACAATAACAAACATATTCTGCTATTTTGCATGTGTATTTATCATCCTCAGATTTGAAACAAGCATCCGGAGCCTTCGAATTAATATTCTACACGTTTGTGTTTTCGAAATGTGTAGCTGTTTAGTTCCATTGTGTAATTTTTAACATGGGTTTACGAACAGTGCATTTGTTTGGAGGTTTATCATAACCATAAATTGACGTTGCTGTAGCTTCATTTGGAGCCTAAATGGATGACTGAACCTTATTATTGCGAACCCCTACTGCTACACAATATGGCCACATCAGAGCACACGCACAACCTGTCTGACTCAGTCACAGGGCTGAAAATAGGTTGGTGGTTTTGTTGCAGTCTGGAAACAGAGCTATTCACAGATGATGCCACTTTCTTTGAAGCTCATAATATCTTCTTCACGAGTTAATTAATAAAAATGTAGACATTAAATTGGCACCTGATGAGATCTTAAAAGCCTGGGTGTTTTGGTTATGTAAGTAAATAAAATTTCCCAGAAAAAAATAAAATCTTGATAAAATTTAGTACACACAAGGAATCAAATAAATATTTTTGCATTTTTAAAGCTTAAAAGTAGTAGTGAAGAAAGAACATGTTCAATATCTTTTAAGTACACTAGTTAGTGCTAAACCTTGTTTTGAGATGCAGAAGTGGATGTCTGCCTATCTTTTTAAACCTATAGTTTAGTTGAAACTAATTTTTATTATCTTTTATAGAGCATGTATGCTTTCTTTATTGACTGACATGATGCCAAATAGGTAATTTTTTTTTGCCAGTCCTGAGGCTTGAACTCAGGGCCTGAGCACTGTCCCTGGCTTCTTTTTGATCAGTCTAGCATTCTACTACTTGAGTCACTTCCGGCTTTTTCCATACATGTGGTGCTGAGGAATCGAACCCAGGGCAATCATGCATGCTAGGCAAGCACTCTACCACTAGGCCACATTCCCAGCCTGGTAAATTTATTTTTTAAACAGTAATTGAATTTATACTCTGCTTACTTACCAAACAAGCTAATTCACTTGATGATTGGAAAAATAAAATCTAGCTAGCCAGTCAACACAAAATCTACCACATCTCTGAACATAAATACTGGACCCATTGGGGGAATGATAAAAATAGAAGATGATTCAGGATAGCTCATGAATATCACAAGGAAAAAGAACACAGTGGCACATTTTTGGTTGCATTGTATGTATGCTAGTCATACAATCATGCCATCCTACCATCAAATGAGTTGTAATTTTCACAGCTGAAAGTCAAATGAAAGGCATAAATGTATTGAGCCACTGAAGTTAAAGAGACTTACAGGCAGATTTATGGTGTGCTAAAAACAAAGCTAGTTCAAAAGCAGACTAAATTCCCTGACAATATCAAGCCTGACAAATGAGTCATCCTAAATTGGGGAGCAACATGTATCCACATTTTTTTTTGTCTATTTGACAGCTCAAACCGCATCCATTAAGTAGCAAGGACAGGAGAGAACAGCAGCACATGAGCATCTGACCAGACACTGAGATTGATTTGTAGCTTTTGATAATTCCTGGACACTGGTATCTGTTTGGACATGGAGACAGATCTGAAACTGCTAACAATCACTGACTGTCTCCATCCCAGAGGGCACTGACTTAACCCCAGGCATCTCCAGGCTGTCAGGCCTGGAGATAAACATGATTTCTTTCTGTGGAAAATTCTGTCTGCTGGCCTGCTTCTCCCCAGTATCCCAAGTGACATATTGGAAGATCTAAGGCCTCCATGTGGCCAAAACCAAATGTGCTCACTCGAATGGTCTTGGCTTTCCATTTCAAAATCTGCTGCCTTCAAATCGAGAGAGAGGAGTCAATTGCACCACTTCCACCCTTGAGGGTGACCTTGTTTCTTACATCTGGAGTGGTCTAGTCACTCCAATCAAAACAGTGCTGCAGCAATTACCGCTGCCCTTCCTCTCTGAGGACACCAGTGTTGTCTCGGGAGAGCCAGGCAGGGGAAATGACACTGTGTCCCAGCTCTCTACACCATAGCACCATTCTTTGCAGTCCCCGCCTCCACTGTATCCAATCTACCCATCTTAAAATAGGAGCATAGTGACCATGTCCTAGGAAGGCAAATCAATTACCCATTTGAATCGAGTCAGCCAGCTTCTGCAAAGCTTATACAGGAAGATTATATTTAAATTAAGACCAGAAGGGTGAGAAGAGTCCTGTTATGTCATAGGAAAGAGAAGGATTGGGGGGTGGGGTTATTAAAAATGTGAGATTGAAGTACCCAAGACCAAACCATCTTACACGAGAAGGCTTTGAAGATCGGAATATCTGGCTGGCACAGGTGTCGCATTTGTCATCTCGGCTACTAGGGAGACAGAGATCAGAAAGATCCTGTTTCAACATGAGCCTGAGCAACAAGAATGAAAAAGACTCCATCGGAACAAATAAACTGGATGTGGTTGCTCTTGTCTGTAATTCCAGTTACATAGGAGGCATAGATTGGAGAGTGGAGAGCTGAAGCCGATTGGTCTGTGAAAAAACACATGTAAGATCCTACTCAAAAAAAAATAACAATAATAACTAAAGCCAAAAGGGCTGGGGGCATGGATTTAATAGTTTAGCCACCTGCCTAGCAAGCATAAGATTGTGAGTTCTAATCTTAGTATTGCCTAGTAAATGTTAATTAATATGAAGTAAGTAAAATAAAGGTCTGAGAACCCAGTGTTTTTGTTTGCTTGTTTGTTTTGCCAGTCCTGGGCCTTGAACTCTGTGCCTGAGCACTGTCCCTGGCTTCTTTTTGCTCAAGGCTAGCACTCTACCTCTTGAGCCACAGAGCCACTTCTGGCCGTTTTCTATATATGTGGTGCTGAGGAATCGAACCCAGGGCTTCATGTATATGAGGCAAGCACTCTAGCACTAGGCCATATTCCCAGCCCTGAATCCAGTGTTTTTAATGGCACAAAAGAGGTCATAATAACTAGGATGTGGTGAGACGTTAGGCTTTGTGTGTATGTGTGTGAATTCTAGCAACAAAGATATTCACATCATCCTCTTAAATCACACTTAACCTATACCCAGAAGTATGCCAGAAAGAAATCACATAATAATAGCAACAATAATAACAACAACAGCAACAACAATAATAATGGGACTGATAATGTGGGTCACAGAACACGTAAGTATCCATTTTGATAATTTGAAAAGCATTGTCAAATTTGTATTTATATATACTTATATATAATATACTATATATTATGTTATAATATAGTATATAATGTTATAATATAAACCATTATGTAAATATATTTACAGAATATATTTGCATAAGTATGTGCTTATTAGTATTAAAGCTTATTGGGGACATAATTATAGTGCTTATTCATGGTTTCTATAATACACAAGCAACAAAAAATTAAGAAGAAATTGTTAGAAAAAGCCCTGAAATACTTTCAATTCTATAAACAGATGCAATTGATAAATTGCAAATGCTTTGAGATCATCACTTGGCAGTTAGTATGGACTGTAGTTATAAGCTCAAGTTCTCCAAGGTATTTGCCTTTATAGATAGATTTCTTCAATATTGAATTTAAATTACCAACTGTCTGTTATAGAGAGAGCTAAAAGCTAACTATAGTTTGCTTTCAAGAATCAAACTGTATCTGTAACTGTATTGTGTAATGTTATTTATACAATACACAAATTTCAGTCTATTCATGCTTTTCTTCTGGAGCTATACAGGTATTTGAACTTCTTTAAATCTTCAAAATATGCTGTCGTAACTTTAAAAAAGATAGAGGATGTATTTTATGTAAGCCTTTTAACAGATCATTTCTATAAATCCAGCAGATACTCTGTATAAAATTTTATTGTCTTACCACAAATAACAATTTCTTTTGGCTCTAAGCAATAAAGTCCAATGCCCGCCCCCCCCCCCCAAGCTCTCTCAAAACATTTTCTTTCCTCTCTGTAAGTTTTATATTGACTCACAAAGGAATAGTCTGCTATTGGATGCTATTGTCTCTATTTCTTCCTGGAGCAAGTGTTAATTAATCTCTTTGGGTTTGTGTACAGAGTGGAGTAGGAATTCAGGAAGGTAATTGCCTGGGAGGTAAATTCTTGTTTTCAGGAGAGCAGTTGGGTGTTGAGCATAAAAGGCTTTTGCAAAGGGATATAGAGTAGCCTTTTCCCAAGAGCTTCCACAGTGGTGGGACTCCATGGTTGCTTGAAACCCATTGGCCTTTGTCCATCTGACGTCACGTGATCAGGTGGACAGTGATGATTTCTTCTGTCTTGACTGGACATTTACCTGATTTTTTTAGAACAGAGGCTTAGAGTAAGTCATGTGTTTTATGTAAAAATCACCAAAGAATATGATGTATTGCAAACTAAAAGAGAAATGAAAGGCACGATATAATTTATAAAAACTACTTACAGCATCCTCCCCTAGGATATGGGTTTTATTTTGTTTTTAAATCTACATAATCTCACTGAGCTTCATGATGGAGAGAACAGCTTGGAGATCTTAGGAAATAGCTTCTTCCTTTTCTATGTATTTAACATTGTTTATGGAACATTGCAAGGAAATTTACCCAATTTAGGTAATAAATCATACTATTTAGGAAGGTGCTAAGTATAAGCAAGCCTAAAATATTTGCTGGTGTTTAAAGTAACTTTAAATTGTATAGCGTGATGAAACAGAAAGATGGCTCAATACAACCTAGCAGTTGTGTGTTGGGTGACTCATGCCTATAACCCCAACTACTCAGAAGGCTGAGATCTGAGGATTATTGTTTGAAGCCAGCCTAAGTAGAAAAGTCCTGGGGACCTGATTTCTAAATAACCAGCAAAATGTCAGACTGGAGGCATGGCTTGAGTGGTAGAGTCTCAGTTGTGAGTGAGAGAGCAGAATAGAACACACAGGCCCGAGTTCAAGCCCCCGTACTGGCACAAAAGTGAAAAGAAAAAAGTATTCTTTCTGAGTTTTCTTTTTTGTTTGTTTGTTTTGTATTCAGGAAAGATTTCTCTCTACAGCCTAGGCAGATCTTGAACTTTCTCTGTATCCCAAATGGGCCACAAACTCACAATCCTTCTACATCAGCCTCCCAAATCCTGGGATTACAAGCAGGTGCCACCATACCTGACTAAGAACAGGACTTCCATACTAAAATATACACGTCAAGAGATTTCATCCAGCTAAATGACTAGCATTAGAACGCTAAGATGGAAAAACTGATTTGAGGGAAACATTGAGCACAGAGGATTGATAGTAAGAATGAGCAGGAGGAATTCCAAACTGATTTGAGGAACAGACCTACAATGGTTACCAGTTTACTGGGCAGTGAGATGGAGCTTTTTTTTCCTACTGCATAGAAATCTACAAGTTAACACATGACTCTGGATTTTTTGTTTCCTGCATTGGTATCATATATATATATATATATATATATATATATATATATATATATATATATATATATACATACATTCTTTTGTTTTCTAGTTCTAACTAGCATTATTTGCCAGTCGCTGAACAAACACCTGCTGAAGGTACCTAATCATTCTTAGGTCCTCACCTCCCAGTAGAAGCCATTATTCTCTAACCATAACCATTTACACTGAATTAGTAGATCCACAGACAGCACTTGAGGGGCCACAAAGGAAAGATAACCTGGAAGATAATCAAGGAAGAATTTATCAAAAATGTAGAGTTGTTCACTGATTGTTCAGCACTTATAAAGTGCTTACCTATTCCAAGATCTAAGGTCCCTTTTCTTCTAGTGAGCTTAGGAGCTGGCCTCGGATGAAGGTAGATAAGGAAATTGGTGAGGAAATAAAAGCAATTCTCATCACTCCGTTTGCTTATTCTTGCTTGTATTGTTATTGTAAAGCAGACTATGGGTAGAGATGCTGTATCTACCATTTCTGTGGCCAGAAGCCAACTTCTCCCACCACGGCCTGGGCCCAAGAAGCCTCCAAGAACTCCACCCCTGTGTGAATCTGTCCCAGTCTCCAGCCGATCAATTATCAGTTTGCGTCTTTGCCTCACTGTAGTTCACGCCTGGCCATGGTGATGTTGTGTGAATACAACTTTAGCTTCTCGCTTACAGCCAGCACCTGATTCACATTTCTCTACTCCCTCAGATGAAATTGGATCTGAGAAGCACGTGGCAGGTCAGACAAGATGTGCAAATTTCATAATGACCTCCTTTTTTAAAAATGTGCAGAAATAAGGCTGTGTGAGCACATTCTAGAAGATTCTGTTCTTTCTTTTTCTGTACTGAAGAATATCTGTGCCTCAGAAAATATGTCTAAGAGACAATCCTGCTCCTGAATGTGTTTTGTCTGTCTTTAAGGATTTAAAAATATGCGAAGGTGAAGAACAGTGATCTGTCCCCAGTGAGGCTATCTTAATTACTTTGGTGGTCTGGGTAGAGGACATGGATGATGGCAAAGTCCCACAGTAATTATCCAACCCAGAGCTGCAAATAATTACAGTAGGAAGACATTCAAGGCACAGAACATCCTGAAGAACTTGACCTTTTATGTGAATTCTGGGCCATTTATTGTTAAAAAAAATTCTTTCCTGTGGATTTATTTTTTGTATTTTTAATTTTTTTGCTTGACAAAGTCAACACAAATCCCTGGGACTGAAAACCTGACTGAAATCTCAGGTGAAGTATTGCAATAGAAAAGAAGCAAACTTTTTAAATGGTGAAAGTAAGAAGGCTGAATCAAAACAAAATTAAGAAATATTCACTCTGGTCATCAGTGGCCCCCACCTCTAATCCTAACTACTCAGGAGGCTGAGGTCTGAGGATCATGGTTCAAAGTCAGAGCCAGCCTGGGAAAGAACGTCAATGAGATTCTTACCTCCAGTGAACCACCAAAATGCCATTAGTGAAGGCGTATCTCAAGTGGTAGAGTGCTAGCTTTGTGCAACAAAGCTCAGGGACACTGTCCAGACTCTGAATTAAATCCCCAAGATTGGCATAAAACAAACAAACAAGTTAATAGATAGGTAAATAAATAAATGAGAAATATTCAGGTAGAAATGAATAGAGAAATGTGAATTCAAATTAAAAATATTCAAAGTATAGGTGTTAACTACTAGCCAAAAAATTAATAACAGACAGCAATTTATTCCATCCCTAAATGTGATTGTTAATCAGTGGCTCTTGGTGAAAAATGCTGTAAAAAAAAAAACCTTGCTGAATTCTCATATTCATGAATATTAAAGTTCTGCATTCGCTAGATTTCCTTTTGATTTAACTTCACAATTGATCCCGTAAATTATACCCAGTTTTCCTCCATTGCAATTAAACAAAAAGGGCCATAGACTTCAGTGAGCCCCTAGATTTTATAAATTCAGTTAGTCAGAAACTGCGTGGAAGTATTTTAGGCTTCTTATCCCTGTGATCTTTTAAAGTGTAAAACATCTTCCACAAGACATCTCTCTGACCTGAATTATGACATTGCTTTCTGAAAGTGGTAAATGTTACCTCTTTGTGCCTCAAGATTGAGCAATGAACTGTCCTTGGAGACTGAGCTCTTGGTTTCAAATCGTCCTTCATGAGAGGGGGAAAGAACAACCCTGCTTCGTATGAAAGGCTCACAGCATGCAGGTTAGATAACACTATGCTTTCTAAACACTTCTTATTTGTTTTTATGGATTAGGTTATCTGTAGACAGAGGCACATCTACTGTACTTCCAGCCCTGTTATTTCTCTTCTTTATGCAGCCTTTCCTTGCAGATGTCTTGTTCTCTGCAATGGTGAATATTCATCCTCACAGGGTAGTCATCTCACTTGTTAGAAATAGTTGTGGCATTTAAAGAGAGGCCTGGAGAAAGGAACACTCCTTAGCACTTAGGTGAAGAACTGGTGGTGAAATAGTCACATAACACATCGGTGCACATTCACCTTTAAATAACTGGTATAGCAATGATTTCTGGTGGGAATGTGATCTGGTGTGATGAACTCATTGACGGTGTATTGTGCTAGGCCATGGAGAAGACAAATTTCTAAGCCTTCTCATTTGGACACTCACTGAATGCTTGGTTACATCACCAGTGTTCTATGTGGTTTGAACATCTCCATTGGACAAGTATGTAGATACCATTGAATATTCTGTCAAATTATAACAAATTACTCATGATGAAGAAAATGACCTCAGGTTTTATGATTTCCCCCATTATATTGGATGTCGCCTGATGTAATAAGTTTGCTCCTTTTTTGACATAGATGCTTACTTAACTCATCAGGGTTGTTTCCACACTTCTCCAATGAGCCCTAGAGACTTCTTTGCTGTATCTAAGTCTCCCACCAGAGGGGAAGAAAATGATGGGAAAAAAGTCACTACAACTGGGCCTGTAATCCCATCTACACAGGAGGCTGAGATCTGAGGATTGTGGTTTGAAGCCAGCCAGGACAGGAAAATTTGTGAGACTCTGATCTCCAATGAGCCACCAGAAACATGGAAATGGAGCTATAGCTCAAAGTGGTCCAGCACTCGCCTTGAGTGAAAGAGCTCAGAGACAGCATCTAGGTCCTGAGTTCAAGCCTCAGGACCAACCAAGAAAAGAAAAAGTCACTTTAATATACTTATACAGAGCCTTCTTTGAAAATGTCTTCTGAAAAAAATATGTCTTTTGGGGTACTTAATAATAATTATGTGATGATGATAATGAGGATGAGGATGATTTTGAAAATGAAGATGGTTGTGTGATGATTTCAGATAATCACGTTATCATAATGAGCAAGAATTATCAAACTGGAATGACACCTGATCATAAAGAGCTCTGCCCTGCTTATTGTCTTGGCATAAACACGCAAAACATCAGCATAGTTCTGCAGCCTTGCTGTTGTTTGGTTTGGAACGTTTATGGTTTTCAGTTATTTCATTTGCCTAAGAAAATTCAACTTCAGGAGACAGTCTTCCCATGTTAACTCTGCTTGAGTCTGCCAGGAGAGTAAATGGTGTGCAATGGCTTTTCTACTCTATTGGACTTTCTAATGAAACCATCTTTCTACTTCCTTCACTTGGTTTCTATAGAGATGGGATGCATAGGTACTCAACACCCAGTTATTGTTTGAGGTGTGAAAGATAGGATCAGAAAACCCAAGTCAGGAAAAGATAGAGCTAGCAAAGATTGAGTCACTCCTTTTCCTTAAAATTCTGAGTGATCAACATTAAACAAAACTAGGAGGTGAGCAAAACGGTTTCTAAGGGAACAAGGTATAAAATGCATAAGAAAAGAGAAATAAAAAAACTCATATAAAAGTGTTTTAAATTGTCAGACAACTGTCAATTTATTCTTTTGTTTTAAGCGCATTATGGGGTAGAGCATACCAGTTACACAAGAGGCTTAGGTAGGAGAATATTGAGCCAGATCAACCCTGATAAAAAAAATTCAAGACTTTTCCTTGAAAATAACTA
The DNA here is from genome assembly GCF_023159225.1 of Perognathus longimembris pacificus. NCBI lineage: Eukaryota > Metazoa > Chordata > Mammalia > Rodentia > Heteromyidae > Perognathus > Perognathus longimembris. Next base: position 24,201,556 of record NC_063184.1, read on the forward strand.
CAGAGAAAAAAAAAAAGTGGGGCGAAGGCTGGGATTGTGTATCAAGTGGTTGACCACTTGACCTAGCAAGCCTCAGGCCCTGATCTCAAACCTCAGTATCACCAAGGAACAATGCAACAAAAGTATATTCACCTGTAAGTATTGATTTCTCCTTTCCCTTCTCAGTATAGCCAATATTAGCTTCCTGCTTCTGATTCTAAGCATTGCATTCAGAAGACTGGAGACCTGCACTTGCATCTGTTTGGTTACTACTCTCCTGTGATAACAGGATGTTCACCACTCTATTCCCATGCAGCTTAAAGAAGGGGCTGGAATAGAAACTATGTAATGGTTTGGAGAAAGCCAAGAAAGGCTGATATGGCATGCCACTGGGGATTTGAGCTGAGCAAGCTGAAGAAATAAGCTACAATGTTTCCATCCTTGACAAACAGGGATTTTTTATTTCAACCTATTCCAAGAAAACATACATTGTCAAAAAAGAAAAATTATCCATGAATGAATAAGCTCAGTGGTTCATCTTTAATGAGGTCATATATGATATGCATTTATTGGGATAGTTAAAGTGATTCAAACAACCTAACACATAATAGATGCTGAGTGAATCTCTGGGTTACTGTAACTCCATGCTGGTCATTCAATGCTGCTTTATATATGTGCCATCTCATTTAGTACTCACAACAGCCTTCTGAGAAATATCACCACTTCCCACGTGAGACATTTACATTAACTTGGGTTGACATAGAAGCACTTTTCAGTCTGCTACCAAATTCCGTGATCTTAAAAGTGAATTGTATCCCGGTCTTCGGAAGACATTGTATGTACAACTGTTGGTGGAAGGGAACAGTGTTAGAAAATATTTAGAGCGATTGTTGTAACTAGTCTCCTTCCTCCACAATGTCGTATTTAGAGAGCACCCCCCCCAATCCATCCATTTCCATTGCACCTAGCTGCACAGAGACCATAGAGCGAGTTAAAGATCTTTACAACAGAGGATTCTGTGTGCCTCCTGTTCTCCATTAGAAACAGAAATCAGGAGTTCCTAGTCCACAGACAACAAAAGGAGATATAAATAAATAAAACCCAGTTGAAGAAAGGAGATGTGTGGATGAGATGAAAACCACAACACTGTATTGATGTATTTGGAGTTGAATCACAAAACAATGGCTGTTTTCAAAATAATTAAAAGAACACAAATGATCATTCAGTACCAAATCGTTCAGTACCATTCAGAATACAAATAAACCTTCAGTACCAAACAGAAAAGACAGGAAGTAAATGCTACTGCGATGAGGAAATGATCACTGATTTCTCTCAGGTTCTCTGTGCTATGGCATCTCCCTGATACCTATTAAATAAGTAAACATCCTGACTATGTAAATGTAACCTCTGCCTGTGGACTTGGTAGATCATTGTGCCTTACATCGGTAACGGAAAGGAACATCAATGTGAGGCCAAGGCTGAGGAAGAATAATTGTCCTCGGTATAAAGTTAGAAAAGATGCGGCCTGTGGCTCAGGCAAAACTTCACCAGTCATCATCGGGGGTGAAGTAGGAAATGCAAGTGATGATATTTCAAACCATATCTAAGAACTGTAGAGCACCATCTAGTAACAAGTTCTAACTTACTCAGGTAATAGTCACTCTGGGTTTCTAATGAACTGTTTTCTCTTGGCAAGTAACAGGTGATCATCTTACTGATTGCAGATTTAATTACCACGGAGTTAGAGCTTGAACTCTGGGCCTGGGCGCTGTCCCTGAGCCTCTTTGCACTCAAGGCTAGAGCTCTACCACTTGAGTCACAACACCACTTCCGTCCTTTTCTGAATAGTTTATTGGCACTAAGAGTCTCACAAACTTTTTTACCCGTGCTGGCTTCAAACCAAGATCCTCAGATCTCAGCCTCCTGAGTAGCTAGGATGACAGACGTGAGCCACCAGTGCCTGACTGCCTATGCTGTCTATTTTTTGCTTTTGCAAAACATCTCACACCACACACACACACACACACACACACACACACACACTCACACACAGCTTCTCTAGTCTTCCGGATTTTTTTTTCTACTAAATGCTAACGAACACTAATTAATAGTAGAAATACCTCAGCTATTTGAACGAGATAGACAAATTCTATCTTGAAGACACAAGGCCTGTTTGAAGAAAATTCCTTCCAGATCTTGAGAGTCTTTCAGAATTCTCTTAGTGTTTGTTCCTACAATATGGAGGTTCTTGGCACCTGTGGGGTAAGGCTGATCTATCACCTGCCAGTATCCCTGCACAGACGTTCTATGCTTAGTAAGGAAGCCACATCTTTCTCTCTTATACTTTCAGGTTTTTCTTGGTTTAGTATCAGTTGACTTGAAGCTCTCCTTTCCCAGAAACCTCAGAGTCCTTAAGGCTGACCCATCTTTTCACATAGGAACAGTTAGTTTCACCTCAAGTATTTTCTCCCAGGTAGAAAGTAAGACCCATTTCCTGTTATTTTTTAAAGCAAATAATTAAGAGTTGGCCTGTGCCTGTCATTTCCTGAAAGCTTTTTAGCATTCCCTAGGTCTCTCTAAAATACATACTTGGTAAAATCTACCCTATCAACAGTTTCTTTGCCCTGTTGCAAAGTGGAAAATGACTCCCTAGTCTTCAGTCCAACACAAAATAGACCTTCCTACTTTTACCTTGATGTGCCATGTTCATCTCTGCCCAACAAACTGACCTTCAAGAATCAAGAAAATGTAATATCTATACACAATGGAATTTTACTCATCCATTAGGAAGACTGGTATTGCATCATTTGCAAAGTAATGGAAAGACCTGGATAAAATTGTTAAATGAAGTAAGGCAGGCCCAAAGAGACAGTGGTTACATGTTTTCTGTCATTTGAGGAAGCTAGAATCAGGTTATAAAAATATAAGTCCATACTTTGGGGGTGTGTAAATAAGTGCATACAGATGTGTTAACAGAAATCAATAGAGTCAGGGGAGAATGCAACATTGTAATTCCTTAGAAAGGCTAAATCACAGGTCAACAAAATAAGCACCAGGAAAGGGATACTTGAAAAGGATGGGATGGACTAATAAAGAGAAGAAAGGAAGAAAAATCCATTCAAATTTTCAGTGCATAGCCTATAAATTAAGAAAAGTAAGGGGCTGGGGATATAGCCTAGTGGCAAGAGTGCCTGCCTCGGATACACGAGGCCCTAGGTTCGATTCCCCAGTACCACATATACAGAAAACGGCCAGAAACGGCGCTGTGGCTCAAGTGGCAGAGTGCTAGCCTTGAGCGGGAAGAAGCCAGGGACAGTGCTCAGGCCCTGAGTCCAAGGCCCAGGACTGGCCAAAAAAAAAAAGAAAAGTAAGGCAAGGTTGGAGCTGGGAGGGAAGTGTGAGAATATTGAAAAGGATGACACTGACCAAGATGCATTGTATTCATAAACTGCTTTATGAAGTGGTAACTCATTTGCACAACTAAAGATAATTTAAAAAATAATCTAGCCTCCCATGTAAGCATAAAATAATAAACCAACTCAAGTGTATATGTGCACATACATAATAATATTTCTTCACCAAGAGAAAAGGCAGTTTGATCCTAAGTGCCACACACACAAAAACGAAGACAATTTACTCTCAGATTCCTCACTGTGAATTAGTATTTACGACAAGATCTGTATTCATGTAACAGGGGAAAAAGAGCTAGCAATTGTTGAGGTGCCATGGTTCCTTATTAGGTGACTCAGCTAATTACATGGTTCTGCCATTGGTATGTCAGGCAATGAGCTGCTAACAGAAGAGAGTCAAGATTTCAAATAGAATAATATTCCTTTCCTAAGAAATGATTTTACACTACTTTCAGGTGTATAAATTATGATTGAGTATAAAGATTCATTTTTGCTTTCTCTAAACTGACCTCCCAGTATTATTACAAAACAACAATCAATGGGTCTTTAAAGCAAGGGCCTTTGGGAAATACCACATGACCACACTCCGTGACCAGTGTCTCCTAAACAATACAATTCTCATTTATTTATTTACCTGGATATTATTGACATTGTATTAGGTGTTGCAGGTAATCTAGAAATGATTTAAGCTGTAAAAGAATATGGACATAAATTGTATACAAATGCTATCTCATTATATTTAAGGGACCTCATTTGAGCATCTGCAGATTTTGTATCGAAGGAGACAACCCTCTCAGTTATCAGAAAATCGTACCTATTTCTTGAACAAGTAAGATGTTTCTGATAATATAGGTCTCTTGGCATGGCTGCGATAATTATTACTCATCCTAGGTTCATATTTGTCCCTTCTTGTTATTTGGATTTCTTCTTAATTGGATTTTCCTTGTTTCTTCATTATCTGTGTCCCATCTTTCTCATAATTAACCATCTTTTATATCACTGATTTAAACTTTTTCCTACTCTACTTGCAGTTCCACCGTGCTTTCTCAAACATTTGCTCACAATTAAGTCAATATTTGAACTCTCCAAAACTTTGATTCATTTCTCAAGAAGATGTGAACAACTGTGATTACTTAAATAGGAAAACACAAGAGAACAACTTTCATACTTTGCTCTTGGTTCAAAGCAAGCAAGTGGTACTTCCTTGGCTGTGGATCTTTAGAATTCAGTTTTAAAAGGATTAGGAAACTGTGTGCTCAGAAATATACATGCTGCACTCATGGGTATCCGTCAGCATTCTGTACTGGCAACTTGAGGGAAGCAATATTTACAATTAACGAGATGAGCTTCAGTTGGTCCTAATATGTGATCAATCTGGATAAAGAATGAGCAAGGTACACTCGATCTCACCTGAAAGAACACTGAAGTGCACACACTGACGGCCCCAGCTGCATACACATTCACACTAGGTGTGTTCACCCGTAGGAATTGCACAGGAGCAACTTTGCCAATGCTAGTCAGCAAAAACCAGGCCAGGCCTGCCAATATTGACTAGTTGAGTCTACATTAAAAAAAAAAAAGCCCTGAGCAAATTTCCCTAAAAGAAATGAAACCTCTACTTGTCAAATTTAAAATGTGTATAAACAAGAAATTTAGCATATTTTTCTCATATATGATTGTCACCAGTACTTATCTGAGCATCAGTGAGGGGCTTAATGATTTCGCACACACACAAAGACACACACATATGTATATGCCTATATATACACACATATGTATATATACATGTATGCCTATACATGTATTTGTATATATACACATATATGTGTATGTGTATATATATATGCATATGTATATGCCATTGGTGCTCCATTTTATCACTAAAGTTAACATACAAGAAACATAAAGAACTAGACCAACACTACCAAAGATCAATATTCTGGAGAAGCTAGAATTTGAACTCAAGTCCTGTGACACATTCAGCGTACATAACCACAGAACCTTCTATTCTTGCATCAAGATGGGGAAGCAGGATCTCTCTGTGCATTTGAAAGTGAAGTGGTGTGGCATGGTTTATTATAAGTGAGTTGGAACTTTTTAATGTAGAAAACAGTTGGGCAGGGTAGGTTGATCTACTCAGCTTGAACTTCTCTCACTCTCAGCCATTTCCACATCCCTCCGCCTTCCTGATTAAAGCAGTGGGAGATATTATTTACATCTGACATGATTTTGAACATAAGCTAAGGGACCATTAGATCTCTGCAAGCAAGCCCATTTAGGCTGTTGTTGTATCTCTGTTCTTAGAATATCAATGAACTTCATCTGTTTATAATTGGTATCTGATAAAGAATATAAATAAATCCATGGGTATTTGGGGGCTGAAGTTTTTATGTATCCTATTTTTCTTAGTAGATGACCTAGAAAACTGATCTAAGCATGTATTTGATTTTCTTCTACTATATACAGACTCAGTTCTCTCTAGTGTAAATTTTAGAAAGGGTTTCCTTTCCTTTTTATCACTTGAAAATTAATTCTAAATTTTTCCACATAGATCTCTGTTTAAAAATTCAAAAAGAATAAAAGTAGCAAAAGCAACTGCCCAAAGAAATGCTTTGAATATATGGTTGGATTTTCTTCCCATCCATTTTCTTTCACATCTGAAATCAACATAGGTTTTTACTTACTTTGCTACTTGAGTCATGCTCTCAGGCCTGTTTGCTTTTTAGTTCTTTTTCAAATAGGCTCTCTCAAATAGTCCCAGCCTGGAGCATACTCCTCCTATTTATTTCTCCCATATAGCTGAGATAAGAGTTTCATTGCCATGCCCCATAGTTTTCATTGGTTGAAATAAGATCTTGCAAATTTTCACTTGGACTGAGTTCAAACTACTATCTAGTCAGGTCAAGTAGCTAGGATTACAGGTGTGAGCCACCATGCCTTGCAAAGTCACACGATTGTTTCATAGTTCACAGATCATGTGAATTTTGAAGCTTTGGCTTATGGCTTAGGACTATCTTCTTTGCTGTATCCCACATATCATATCATATGTATCATATGTAAGATTTTCTTCAACTGACTTCAAAAGTGAGAAGATAAGACTTCATCACATGTTTCATGCTCTCTCTTTTAAATACCAGAGTGAAGAGGGATCTCCACAAGAAGGAATTCTAGAAGACATGCCCGTGCATCCTGACAACGAGGCCTATGAAATGCCTTCCGAGGTAAACGTTTATAGACACAAGCGACAAAATGAACCTCAGGATTCTAGTTGGATCTTCCTAATAGGTAGATCCAGAACTTGGTTGCTCTCATATTTGACTTATACTAGAAACTGTATTAGTCAACCAGAAGTTTTGCTGTGGAGGCTGTGTTGCTCTGTATGAGAGACTATGAGCACACACATTGGTTTGGTAGCACAATCTAGAAGAATACTTTTCTAAAACAATCCAGAATGCTCTAGAATGCAGTCATCCTAGAATGTTTTCCTAAGAATATTGACAATGGGAATACTAGAAGCAAAGGCATACATATCTGTGTTCATAGCTATGTCTGGGAACCATTGAGTAATGTGTTAAACATAAGAAAGAAATAGAGAATAGTGAGACACAGGTTTAAGAGATGAATGAGGTTACAAATTGTACAGCACAAAAACGACCTTGCTGTTTCTGTCTGCACTTTCTTCAAAACACAACTTGAGTTTTTGAAGGTACATTTATCTTTAGCAGAATCCTGATTTTATTAGAGATGTACTTTTTAGGCAAACTGACTTGAACTGGTTAGTTACAACCATCAGTATTTTTGTTTGTGGATGTTATTCGAAATTTAGTAGCTTGGCTTTCAAGTAGAAAAAAATAAACGCAATTATGAGAGGGTGCCAAGAACTCATGTCAGTGATCCTAACTACTCAGTTGCCTGAGATCTGGGGATAGAGGTTCAGAGGCAGCCAGGGCCACAGAATTTGTCAGACCCTTATCTGCAACTAGCCACCAAAAAGCTGGAAGTGTAGCTATGGCTCAAATGGTAGAGCTCCATGCTGAGCAAAAAAGAGACAGCACCCAGGCCCTGAGTTGCAGCCATAGTATCAACACAAGGAGAAGAAAAAGAAGAAAGAACATGGATAATCATAGAAGCCTTACATGAAGGTGAAGTTTTCAGTTGAGTGAAAGGAGAAAAATACTGTGTCTTATCTTTAAATATCTTCATTTCCTCCCAAGAATTAGTCCTGAAAGAGACTTCATAAGACTTTGACATGGGGCTGGAGATATGGCCTAGTGGCAAGAGTGCTTGCCTCGTATACATGAGGCCCTGGGTTCGATTCCCCAGCACCACATATGCAGAAAATGGCCAGAAGTGGCGCTGTGGCTCAAGTGGCAGAGTGCTAGCCTTGAGCAAAAAGAAGCCAGGGACAGTGCTCAGGCCCTGAGTCCAAGCCCCAGGACTGCCCACCCCCCAAAAAAAAAGACTTTGACATGACCCTCAACGTTCATAGAGAGGAAACTAAAACCAAGGCCAGCTCACATGTCCATTTAAGACTAAGTCCCATGATGGTTAAATGACCCATCTAGAAATAGAATCCAGATAGGCTAACCATAACTTCTGTAATTCCATTGTTACATGAAAAGTGTGCCAAGAACAATTGCAAATAGGACTGCTCATTGCAAAATAGTTTAAAAAGAAACTGTGAAAAGTACAAATTTTACTCTTCAGTGGTGAATGATGTCCTAGATCATTTGCTGTAAATGTTGATGGCTGGTCCCTTCCATTAACACTGCATGCTCTTGGTGATTTCCCCAATGTTAGGAAGGCTATCAAGACTACGAACCTGAAGCATAAGACACATGGCACACCCAGTTTCTTGAGATCTGCCGACAGATGTTCCATCCTGTGCAAGTGCTCAGCTCCAACATGCCCAGTCGTGACATTCCCTCAAAGTTTGTACAGTGTATTTTGAAGTCTTCCATCAGCAGTGATTGAAATATTTGTCCCTGCCCTCACTCTGCATTTCGGTGCTCCCCTCACTGACATGAATATATGGTAGCAGGGTCTTTGTGTGCCGTGGACATTGTAGCTTCAAATCTTATCATGTTCAAACCATTAAAAACACCTAAGTGACTACCACTTATTTCTAAACCTTCACTGATTTTTGTGATTGTTGTTGGTGTCGCTGTTGTCAGAAAGTTGTGAGTGATTTGCCATCCTATAGTCGAATATTTTCAAGTGTCTTTGATTATTCTAAGAATAATGATGTTTTGTGAAATCTGTTGATAACCATAATATTTAAAAAGAAACTATGTGAGCATGAAACTATGCACCTATAAATATTAACTATGAAATTTCACTGTTTCGTGATGTTTTATTAACTTGTGTTTGTATATAGTGGTGAAAATTAAATTAAAATATTATCTCAGTACAAAATATGTCTGTCTCATCTCTCTTGAATAAATAGAGCCATGCTTATAAATAGTATGAAAGGAAGACTGACATAGTGAGCTTCAATTTAAAATTCTTCAGAGCTACTTTTGAAAGGGGGTAGTTGGAAAGGAGTCAGGGGAGCTGAAACAGTAACTCTACACGGGAATTCCCTGAAGCCACAGAGTGCAAGGGGCTCTGGTCTCCATGCAGGCCTTGGGAGACCTTACTGCAAAAACAAAGGCAAATGTGAAGGAATAAGGTGAGATAACCATTCTGATTACATCCCCTTCTGAGGGCATTAACGCCTCTGAGAGAAGGGACTTCAGTCATCATTTCTCTCGATATTTTTGTAATCCTCAGAAATCTCCATTCCCACACAGGAAATGACTTCACACATCCCTGTGGAATGCATCATGAAAACTGGGGTTCAGTGCCACACATCAAGTAGTGTTCAACTCTATCAGTAGTCTCGATTTATTTTATTTTATTATTATTTTTTTTTTTGGCCAGTCCTGGGCCTTGGACTCAGGGCCTGAGCACCATCCCTGGCTTCTTCCCGCTCAAGGCTAGCACTCTGTCACCTGAGCCACAGCGCCCCTTCTGGCCGTTTTTCCATATATGTGGTGCTGGGGAATCGAACCCAGAGCTTCATGTGTAGGAGGCAAGCACTCTTGCCACTAGGCCATATTCCCAGCCCTCGATTTATTTTTTAAAAAATCTCATGACTTCCCTTAAACAACGAAAGAATCCCTAAATTATTCTTTAGAAAAAAATTGGCCTTTCTTTTGGCAGTAAGGACTTAGCCTTTAATTTGTGTGTTCATGCCAACTGTAGGTAGAAAATTTCTGATCCTAATTATAAGATACTTATTTGATCTCTGCATAAAGTTAGAGAATGTTTCACTAGAAAAAACAAAACCTCATGTTCAGTGGCAGAGGTGAAGCATTGTGGAAATACTGAGTGTTGGAAAGGTACAGAAGATAAAGCATTTGTTGTTTTCTCATTGATTTATTGTTAAGGTGCTGTACAGAGGAGTTACAGTTACATAAGTGAGGTACTGAGTACATTTCTTTTGAACAGTACCACCCCTTCTGTCATTTTCTCCCAGTTTTTCTCCCTCCTCACCCCTTGACCCTACAAGTTATATATTTCATTTCCAAAATAGTGTCTGGTGAGTATCACTGCTCAATTAGTTCACCCTTTTTTCCTATTGTTTCTGTGCTTCCCCATCCCCTCCCCAAATCTAATAAACTTACCTACAAGACAAAAGGTACAGAAATCAAAGATGGCCACAAAAGGTGGGTGGGGGGGAAGTAAGAGGGGAAAAAAACCTCAAAAAGGGAAATTTTTTAAAAAATTCTCATTTCCACTTCTTGGAGTTCATTGCAATAAAGCTCATATTATATGATCATTTGCACATAGTGTTGGGCCTTTGTGATCCTCTCCTAAGATTATCCTCCTTCGCTCTCACTGTGTGAATGTTTAGAGTCCGGTTTAATTTATCACGTCCAAGTGTATGCTTTGCTTTTTATTATCCACTGGGTTTACTTATAGATTTATACACATTCTAATTATTACAAATGAGGAAAACCATGTCACCTATGTTTCTTTGGATCTGGCTTACTTCGCTTAATTATGTACTTTTCCCAGGTCCTTCCATTTCCTTACATATGGGGCAATGTCATTCTTTCTAGTGGAAGCATAGAATTCTTGCACTATATATGTATATGTATGCAGGGCTGGCATTCTCATGCTGGCTCTCTCCTTGGATTTGAGTATACTTAAAAATATGTTTTGTGGGGCTGGGGATATGGTCTAGTGGCAAGAGTGCTTGCCTCATATACATGAAGCCCTGGGTTCGAGTCCCCAGCACCACATATATGGAAAATGGCCAGAAGTTATGCTATGGCTCAAGTGGCAGAGTGCTAGCCTTGAGCAAAAAGAAGCCAGGGACAGTGCTCAGTGCCCTGAGTTCAAGCCCCAGGACTGGCCAAAAAAAAAGTATATATATAAATATATGTTTTGTGTCAAATGTAGATGTGAGTGACTTGTTCATATTAGGTCATTTAATTCTCAGAACAGGACTAAAAGGTACCATTATTTTTCACATTTTACTCATGAGAAAATAGCATGTGTGCAGGCCCAGGAACTTCCTTAAAGCCACACAGCTAGTAAGTGTCAGAGTCAGGAGTCTCATCACAGTAAAACCACATGGTGTCTCAGAGTAAAGACATACAGCTGTAAAAGAGAACCTTCCAGAAGTCTAAGAAATGGAGCAGTGTCTTTCTCTAAGTGCCATTACTAGTACATTCTTATTTTTCTTCAGAAGTGTGTGTGTATGTGAAAGTGATATTTCTATGATATGTTACTTATTTAAGGGGAAATTACTCAGCCCTGAATAGATAGATAGTTCCTTGCAATTAAATTATGCATATCATGATGGTAGAGCTAAGTTATCACCCTTCAGTAGAAAGTTAACACATGGATGTCATAATAACCACAAGCAATAGGAAGGCAAACTGTGTCATTTCCCATGTTGATTCATTACTTTGGCCAAGTGGTCAAAGGAAAAGGTAAATAAGTATAAGGATTTAAAATTATATGTTTATTTATTTAGTAATGGAATGACTGTTTGTAAGTTCATGACCTAAGAAGTTGTGTTTTTAAACAATACCATACTTTAATATTGCATAAGATTTTATTTTCTAAGTACATTTTTGATGAATAATGCCATATTTTTATCCTTTGAGTAAGCCTAAGTTTGAAGAATCCAAAACACAATAGATGCTAAAAACTAAAATTGTAGCTCAACATGACTTTACTTCCAATAACAACTTTCTAATATTTCCTTTACTTTTTTTTTAAACTGATACTGCTGTATCTTTAATTATGTTAAGCCTTATATTGGAAAACATTAAACACATTTCTGACAGAAAAAGAAAGTTCTAGATTGAGTCTCCCTCAGTTTTGCTAATATAATTTAATTCTAAAATCACGTAGGCTTATCGAGGGGATTTTTTGCGTGTTGAGCCTGCACCTTTAGGTCAGTGCAGTCCACTCAGTTGTCTTCTCTTCTGAGCCCTATGAAAATGTATCCTCAGATCCCCTCAAAGGTCAGAGACCGGAAATTCCCATCGTTACCATGGCAACACAGCAAGATAGGGTGCCTTGGAAATGTGCTGCATTGTAATTAGCTTCCTCTAGGGCTTCCTAAGAGCCTTTTGCAGGTAGACTAAATACCAGGTTGCTTTGTGTCTTGCACTGAGATGAAAGTCAACCCATGTCTGTAAATGTCACAGCTAGGCTGGGCTCCAGTAAGGTCAATTTTCTAAACAAACATAGTAATAAGAATAGGTGTTTATTTTAGGAAAGAACTGAACACTCTGCTCAGACTACTCCATGATGGTTGTGTAATAAGGCTAACATGAGGAAAAGTGAAGAGCTTGGTCCCTGAATCTGGATGGCGTAGGACTGATTTTAGGAATCACTACTCATGTGTCTTGGATCAAACTATTTAATCTTTGCTCACCTCTGTTTCCTTGTCTGAAGTTGAGGATGATAATGACAGTATCTCATAGCATTCGGATGGGGAATAAATGGGTTAAGTCAAATGCTTAGAAGACAGTGTCTGGCTGATAGGTAAAGATCAATGAATCAACAATGCTATTGCTAGGAGTGTCATGCTCTTTATTTTGAAAGGTAAAAGATGCAATTTCCAGTAACATTCATATATAACACATATGTCTTCTCTTAGTAGAACACAGTAATCAAGGTTGATAGGAAAGTAGAGGTACTTGAGAGACTTGGTTCAGAGATTACATACAGGTAGCTTCTAGATCATTCTCAGATTCATTAGTAATATTCCTATACTAGTGTTTATTAGCAGACCATCACTAAGCACTAAAGAATAAAAGATCTTACTAAGAGGTGTAGATGCATCTATAAACTTTTTATTTAAGGAACACATGTATTTTTGGACACACTCACCTTCTTAACCAAGTGAACCAAGTAGGTAGGTAGATAGACAACCAGAGACAGACAGATGAGAATGTTTTATGCATTCACTGAATATGGCTCTGGTCATTAGAAAAAGTGAGAGGGAAATGATAAATAACTATAAAATTTGCTGGTATCAAATTCATTGATCTATCAAAATATGAGCTACTAGAATGGCATTTAATTTCCCAAGTCAAATTGATTGTCCACTACCTTTCCCCATGACCCTCCCATCTGGTTAAATCTCTTTCCTCTCCGTTCCTCTCTTGGCCTCTCTTCTCTCTTTTCTCCTTCCCTCTTTTCTCTTCTCCTCTCTTGTTTCCTCTCCTCTCCTCTCTATCTGTCTCTCTCAACCTCTCTCCCTCTCTCTGTCAGAGTATGGAATTTTGAGATAAGGGCTTGTGCTTGTTATGCTTTTAGATATTTTTCTGGTACTTTTTTTCAGGGCTGTCCTTGGATTATGATCCACTTACGTATACCTCCTGGGTTGCTTGAATTACAGGCGTGACCCTCCACACTCAGCTTTGAAATATCATTTTGAGCTGAAAGGTTTTCAAAACAAGCTCTACATTACCTTAGAAGCAACAGCGATTCTGCTTCTAGAGAAAGTATGTTTTGTTTCCTTTTATGCCTTTATTGAGCTTCTGAAGACCATGAAAAGGTAATGAGCTCTTGAGATACCTTCCGTCGTGTCACTCTGTCAGATTATCTTTGGCAGCAATGTTGGACATCAATCATCCGGACAGAGAGAACTTGCCCCTTTAACCTCTGGACATTGTATCCCAGCAATGAGAACTAGGAACTGAAGAAAAAAGACCCTCATCATTCAGAGATGAGCATACAGAACATCCTATTCTTGTATATGGCCTCAGTCTCTGCGGAAATGGTTAAGACGAGTCTTGAGAGGCTGCCAAATCTTTGTAATTTAGCAGCACTGACGCCTGCTGCTGAAGATGGAGTGCAGCCTCCAGTGCTGAGAAATCTGGCAAGTCTTCTTGGCAGACTTCCCTGGCCATCAGCCTTGGGCAACCTTGGCAACTCAGGCCATGATTTTTGTAAGGCCATTTCCAGAGTGTGATGAACAGAAGGGTAATTGCAAGCCAGGAGTTGGTAGCTCATGCCTGTCATTCTAGCTACTCAAGAAGGATAAGATCCAGAGGAATAAGGTTCAAAGCCAAGCCAGGCAGAGATACAACCTACAATCAACCAGGAAAGAGCCACACTGGAGATGTGGTTCAAGTTGTAGATCACCAAATTAGTGAGATCATGAGGCCCAGAAGAAAAAAAAAAACTAAAAAGAATAAATGTAGAAATAAATACCTTTCCACAACCTCAACAAATCTAACCCAAACATAGACACAAACAACTTAATGATGCCATGGTAATAGTATATTTTTGAACTTTAGTTATAACAGCAATGTTTGGAGGCAAAGCACTGGTGGTCACTTGTTCTATTTGAAAAGGATTTAAACACCACCAACCTCTAAGACTAGGTCAGTACATTGATATTCTGACTGCTTTGTTTCTGTCCATGGTAAGAATAAGCATTCAAATGTCACTCTTGGCCAGCATTTCACTATCAGACCTGATTCCAAGCCATTAGATGTAGCATTTGGTTATTCTCATGCCAGCAATTCCTGGGTGTGCCAGAAACAGCTTGTTCGAAGTAATTCTGTCTGGAATAACAATCACTTTCACATAATAGATCCTTCTTATACATGATAACGCCTATTGACAGTTTGTAATAAACTTGAATTTCTTGAGTGGTTTCTTAACTGACAACTTTCACTTTCTTAAATCTCCCCCACACAAGCTTCACGTAGAACAATCTGTCATTTTCATATTTAATTATGGGAAGAATTAAATATGGATATGCTGGTATTTAATCTCTTCGGTTTAGAGTCTACCTATTGTTTCTCATTTCTGAATTATTTTTTAATATGAATCCACCTTACCTCCAAATAACACCCTACCCTACAATAAAGCAAACAAGCAAGCTACTTTACAAGAAACATTATCTTGGACTGTGTTGAATTATTTGAAGATAAGGAAACATTTATAGATAAGAAAATAATCTGACTACACACAATACTGTTTGTGAGAATACATTAATTCTGCATTTAGATCAAGGTTTCTCAATCTATAAGAGCAATACAAAGATGACATAGCTTCTGTGTATGTAGGAAAAAGATATTTTCTTATTTGTACTTATTATTTTGCATAGGGGCATAAGCATCGCTTTTTAGTCCCTTTTTAATATCTAATAGAAACTTATTACCAGGCGTCCTTTTAAAACAGAGCTCTCTTTGACAGCTCCCTTTGGCAGTCTCTCAATTCATAATGCCCTATAATCAATGACATATCTGCAGCCAGGGTTAAGCCAGGCTCATGGTTCGAGCTCAGTCTAAGCAGAAAGTTCACATGACTCCATGCCTGCCAATGAAAAGCTGGGCACAGTAATGTACAGCTGTTATCCCAGCTATGCAGGAAGCATAAATAGGATGGCAGTCCAGGCCTGCCCAGGCAACAAAGTGCATTTTAAGATATATATTATGAGGGAAAACATGGCAGGAAAATCTCAGAAGAATCCAGATATTGACAAAAGAGAGAAAATGTATGGGACAAGTGATAGAGCATTGGAGATCCAATAAGAAGTGTCCAAAGGGTTCGGGTACAATAGCACTGTGCACATGGAGGCAGGTGCTAGACACAGGTACTAGATGCAAGTACTAGACACAGGTAATGGGGGAAGTGTGACTGACAGCAGGCAGCTACACCCAGCCCATCCTGAGCCATGAGCTCAGCAGTGGCCCTGGTGAATGGGTAACTTCATCCATCATCAGGTTACAGACCAAATGATGTGGTTCTGCAGAGAACAGCCATCAGCACTCCATAAAAATGCCTAGTCGCCATGTCAACTATGATACTCCAGCATGTCAGTGGTGACTCACAGGGCATACAGCAAAACTCTAAAACAAATCTTTCCCATGCCTTTGATACCCAGAGACATTAAAACCTTCCAAAATGACTGTTGCTGCTGTTGAGAATTTTGTTTAGAACCAAACCACAGTGAAGCTGAAACATGAAAAATACTATTTAACCAGGTAGGTGGTGCCTTGTGATCTCTCAGGTGTTGAGTTGACTTTTTATTGATTTAGGGTGTCTTGTTTGACAAAAAAAATCTTCCTCTGTAGCTCAATCTGGCCTTGCACTCCCAACCTCTCTTCTTCAGTCTCCCGAGTGCTGGAATTATAGCTCTGTATCTCCGTACCTGGCTGCTCTGTTTTGTTTCTTTCAGGGAAAAATCAAAGTCCCTTGTCCAATATGCAAATTCCAGGAAGTAATCGAATCACTGTTGTCCATTCTGACTGTCCTCAAAGCACACATTAGAAATAGGTCAGGTTGGCTGGGAATATGGCCTAGTGGTAAAGCACTTGCCTCAAATACATGAAGCCCTGGGTTCGATTCCTCAGCACCACATATATAGAAAAGCTGAAGTGGTGCTATGGCTCAAGTGGTAGAGTGCTAGCCTTGAGCAAAAAGAAGCCAACGGCAGTGCTCAGGCCCTGAGTTCAAGGCCCAGGACTGGCAAAAAATAAAATAAAATAAAAATAGGTCAGGTTTCCAGTTGGACTTGCAAACCTAGATAAGCTTTTGTTTGTTTGTTTATATGTGATGAATGTGTGTATTCTATTGATTCAGACAGGAATTGGGAATGCGCTACCCAAATGACAACTAAGTTAGAACAGATTTTGTTAAGACAGATAGAAATTAGGAGTGAATCCAGGTTAAGAATCAGTTCTAACATCATGTAAGGAGAAAAATCAATCTAAGTAGTTCTATACATCAATATCAAAACAGTGAGCACTGGCAGCTCCCATAGTATCTTATTCAGGGTAAATATCAAGCTAAATAACTCAAGCCATTAGATTATTTTCCATAATAAATATATTCTTCTGAATATATTTTAAAATGAAAAGTTTCTTCCACTAGATTCCTTCATACTCCAGTTACTGTAGTATCTTGCCCAAAATAAATATTAGAACAAATAAATGAAGCCATTAGATAATACTCTAAAATGAAATTGTTCTGTCTATTGGATATACTTAGACTGAAAGAGGAAAAAAACCTCATCTGCACATTTGCTGAATTTAAAGAAAACATCCATAAGCTGGTTATATTGTTCAAGTATATGATTAATATCGCCTTAGATGGATGACCTTTGAAGGGATGGCCATTAAGGACTGTGACATTTACTTTCGAAATATTGTCTCTGTTCTTTACACTATAACCAAGTTATCTTGAGTTTTAAATAAAGAGACTTCAGGTCAGTGGTAGAGGGAGAAAAAAGAGGATGTCACTGATCTTTAGGAAAAGAAAACACTCAGTCATCTCAGGACACTGGGAGCTTAAAAGAAGACAGTGCTTTTCTTTTTTAGATTATGTTTGACATTTTCCATGTATTTCAAGAAGGTCTTCCTGATCTAAAATTGCAGCAGATGGAGAAGCAGCAGGTGTGAATTCAGCAGCTATTCAAGAGACAAGATTCCAAATTAGGAAGACCACACACTGTCTTCCACAGTTGAGATTGGCAAATGGACTTAATTTTTAAAAGATATTGAAGTGTGTGTGTGTGTGTGTGTGTGTGTGTGTGTGTGTGTAAAATTCACTGAGTATTTTTATGTGGAAAACCATGGATCTAGATCCTAGGACAAGGCTGGTAAGCATGGGAAAGCAGTGGTAAGAGACAACCAACTCTCTCTCTCTCTCTAGAGATAGATAGATAGATATAGATATAGAGAGAGATATCAGCTCTGAATGTAGTTAATGAGACTATACATTAAACCGTAGTTCCGAAAGGTATAAGAGAGTTCAAAAATTCCCATTACTTACATTATTACAAGTCTCCTGTTGGTAGGAATGTGCATGTCTAGACGACCATACTTCTGTGATTGCGTAATGTACTTATCCTAAAAGAAATCTAGAGCAAAGGGAGGAACCTGGTGGCTTATGATGTTCCTTGATCGCACGGAGACTCTGTACCAAGGGACTGGACTGCCGTGTTGTGGGTGGGTCCACATATGATATTGGTCCACATGATGATATCTTCACCTTGATGAAATTGACTAGCGGCAGATTGCTCACAATACTTCCACATCATGACGCCCAGTTCAGCTGCCATTAGTCACTCTGAATACTTGCCAGTTATTTTGAACTGTCCTTGCATTTGTTATTACTCTTGAGTTACTCGAAAGGGCTAGGGCAAAGGATGGAAGCATATCATTCATTAGATACAAGTAGAAGTAAAATGGCCAAACTTATGTTATCCTGGTTAAACACACCTTGTGATAAAGGTTTCATGAAGGAAGCTTAATTTATAAGTCAACCAAAAGATTCAGATATATGACTTTAAATAATATGTGAAATTTGAATTTCATGTCAAATTAAATGTCCATTATCTAGGTGTTTTGTTTTGTTTTGTTTTGTTTGTTTACCTTTGATGAACCTAGGATTGGAACTCAAGGTCTCTCACTTGCTAGGCAGGTGCTCACTACTAAACAACAGCTCCCGTCCTGCTTCTTGCAGGTTATTTTTGAAATAGAGTGTCACTTCTTTCTTCCTAGGTCAGGCTTCCTAGGAGCTAAGGAAATAGGCCCAGGGCACCTCAACCACCAATCCACTGAGAAAGGGTCTAGAGAACTTTACTGCTCAGGCTGACTTTGAACCCTGATCCTCTCAATCTCAGCCTCCCAAGTAGCTAAGGTTATTGTGTAATTAATCACTAGATCTGTCTCAGAATCACTAAATAAAATATCCTTTTCCATGTGGCCAAAAGGGAACCCTACTGCATTGTTGGTGGGAATGTAAACGTGTTCAACCCCTCTGGAAAGCAGTGTGGAGGTTCCTAAGATGGCTAAACATAGAGCTCCCCTACAACCCAGAAGCCCCACTTTGGGGCATCTACCCAAAAGACTATAAGCAAGACCATACTAAAGACACCAGCACCAATATGTTCATCTCAGAACAACTTATTGCTAAAATATGGAACCAACCCAGATGCCCCTCAACAGACGAGTGGATAAGGAAAATGTGGTACATATACACAATGGAATTCTATGCCTCCATCAGAAGGAATGACAAGTTGAACAAGAAATGTACTCACTGCCTTACATATGAATCTGTAACCCCTCTGTACTACACTTTGACAATAAAGAAAAAAGTTTAAAAAAATCCCTCTCCCATAATCTGTTTCTTCAAACATGAGTTCCCAGGAAATTAAATAGATAAAAGAATCATAAAAAACTAAGCTTCTACACATCAGTATTTTCCACCCATCACCAATACGTGGGCATTATTCTCCTCCAGGAGCACAATGAACATATGGTGTTGCACAATAGATGACAACAGACAATGTCAAATGCTCGCCCATTCAAGAGGACACATCCTAACTCAAGGTTGCAAGGTTGCAATGCCAGTGTCTGATAATCCAAGAGAAATACTTGGAAAGACAATGGTTTAGAACTACTGCATTTTCTGGTGGATCTTTCATATCCACTATTGAGGACAATTGCATTTGGGTTAGCCAGATCTGATCACAGTCACCCAGCTAAGTGTAGTGTTCTTATCTTCCAGCTACATGTCAGGGGTAAGTAGGGTGAGCACAGCCCAAGGCCAGCAACCTGTAGAAATGCAAGATCCTACCCAAATAATATTTGTAAAACATTGAAATATCATTAATAACCAAACTTTTTTGCTGCTGCTTGGATGAGCAAATAATGAATTTGCACTACCATGCTTCCTCGGGCTTACTATACAACAGTTTCTCTAATGCCATGAAAACCTCTATGACTTATGTGCCTATCAATAAATAAGAAACGCAACGTATTTCTACTAAAAATCACAGCTGTGACCTAAATAAAGAAGATAAGGCTGAAGGTCATCCATTTCCTTCCTATCTATTTTATCAGCTGCTCAGTTCTATCCACCCAGGCTGGCAACTGGTATTTTTGTTTTATTCCCTCAGCTACCACTAATGATATTTGCGTTCCCATCTTCTGCTCCAGTGTGGGCATCCTGTTTATGTCTATCTTTGTTTCTTGTTAGCCTCCCAGAGAGGCAAATTTTCATAGAATATATAACTATGGCCTCTTCATGATGATCAGGACGTGGAATATAATGCATCTGGGAAGACTTTATCTAAGACCCAAGGAAGCTGGAAATCTTGCAAGGGTTACAGTGAAAGACAAAAAGTAACTGCTCAATAATAAGATGAGTTTTTCAGTAAGTATCTCTTTTTTCTTTTGTAATAAATGAGATATGGCCTCTCTAACTTGATTATTCTCCATCTGTAAAATGCTGTTTTAAACATTACCTGAGGGTTGCCATGGAAGCAGATATTACTCTTCATTTGTAAGATGACAAGAGATTGCCTATTTAAAATAAATTATGAATTATGAACATTCTAGGAAATCTATATTGTTTTAAAAAATCCCGTGTTAAGCCTGATGTCTTGTGCCTCTGGTTCTTGTGATTTGGAAAGTTGAAAATGGGAGGATAATGAATTCAAGGCCAGCCAGAATGGAAAAATTCACAAGATGCCTTTTCTACACATACTTGTGAGCGGTTGTGAATGCTTGCCTTGCTCAATTACATGGGAGGCTGAGATTAGGAGGCCTGTAGTTCTAGACCAGCCTGTGCAGAAAGGCCCTTAAGACTCCATCTCCGTGGAGGGAAGTTGGTCAAACAGGATATCATGTATCTGTCATCTCAGCTTTGATAGAAAAGGTAGGACAATCACCATCAAGCATAGGCCTGTCATCTCAGCTACAATGGGAAGCATGAAATAAAAACTACATGGGCAGGAAGCAAGACCCTACCTCAGTATACACACACACACACACACACACACACACACACACACACACACACATACACACACACGAAGCCGGAGGTGTGGCTTGGTGACTGAGTGCCTGCCTTGCAAGACTGAGACCCTGAGCTCAGAATTCCAGTACTGCCAAAATGTTCTGTGTCAGAAAGTTAAGAATGTTTAAAATGCAAGGCTCATCTTTCTTATGCTGTGTCCTTGATAAACTAGTCTTTCCACTATTGTCATTAGCCAGAACACTGAATTATCTAAGTTTAATGGGGTATGACTGAATAGTAGAAATGAGTTACTATATTGAAAATATAATAACTGAATTTGTTTAAACTCATTCTATTTTGACAGAATGCTTTCTACATTTAGGTTAAAGACATATTCTAACATTCATATGAGCATATTCTAAAAATATTACTTTGAGTTGGCATACATATAATAATGTAGTTTCAGTGAACTATAATACCAAATATGAATTTTATTTTAGATCGGTGATCCTTGACTATTTGTTTCATTGTGGTTGATACAAACATTTTAATCTGAGTATGAACTTTCAGAGAAAAGAATTTGTTCCATCCATGCAGGAGAAAAACAAAATGAAATTAATGTTCACTGTGTAAAAACAAATATCAATGTATGATAAAAATAGAACTCAGACATTAGTTGAGTTTCTTTTCTTTGAAGACAACCAACTAGGGCCACATTAAACAAATATAAACTTATTTTAGGATGATGTCAGAGAATTTCACAGAAACAGCCTAAACAAGTAAACAAAAACCACTCCATCTTTCCCTGTCAAGCTCTGACTTTTTACCTCTTTTAACTATTTTCTCCTGAGTCTTTCCTGCAGTCACGTTAGGTTCCAGGAAGGAGGAGAATGATTGATATACACCTTGATCATAAAAGACCAAAGTTCTTAGGAGAGAAACACAAAGAAACAATGCCTACGTGCCTTTCTATAGTTATATAAAATAAGATGTATAGATATATCAAAACTAACTCCAAGATATGGAAACACGAGTTCTCTCTTGCGATTTTTATTTTTTGATGATTTTTTATTCTTTCCTTTATGTATGTTATCTTCGGAAGGGAGGAAGGGTAGAGAACTGGAGGGAAAAGGGGCGGGGGGGAGATAGCAAGTATAATCTAGCAACAGTAATAAGAACATCTCTACAAGTCCTTAGAGAACCAGAGCTGAAATACTGCTTAATCAGACCGCAAGCTGGACTAACTGACTTGTACTCGCTCATCTATGCATATCTCAGCCCCATTCTTGGTCTTGATTTTAAATAAAAACTCCAAATTCCTGGTCCTGATTCCTGAATATGTCAGTCTGAACACTGGACCTTTAACTATTCTTTCCCAATATGGCCATATTGATTCTAATCTGCTTTTTGTTTCTTGTTTTGGTTTTTTTTGTTGTTCATTTTTAACCCTTCCCACTACTTGTGTCTTCGATTGGCATACATGAACAAAGAAAACTCTAGATTCTTCAAATAATTGTTTATCTGCTATTGATTTTAAAATAACAAAATCCTGATCAGCACATGGAGGCCTTGTGAGGTGAACAGCAGAGATCGTGGGTGATTCCTCATGGTTATAGTTCACTAAAAGGTGACTGATGTAAAAGACTTCTGGGTCAAAAATAGCATAGAGATGCTAGCTTTTTCTCTTCTGATAATAACCAAGCACTTAACGCCTTTAATGAATTCCTTTTGTTAGCTCCTGGGAGTGGAGAGTGGAGGGCAGGAAACAGCATGCTCAGGAGACAAGCCCTCATTGTCTGAACAGCTGACTGCCTAGCTGGAGTTAACAACAAGAGGGCTCAAGCAAAAGCAAAAGTGGCAAAACATACAACAGAGTTCTTTGTGCATTCGTGGCATGCTTAGATTTGAGGCCAGACAGATTCTCGGCCATGTAGAGAAGACAGGGAGCAAGCGTGAATGTCCGTGAGGACAGGCTTGCCCACACAAAGCTCCATCTCTCTTGTCCTTTCTGTCTGGAAGATGGAAAACATTTGGAGCCCTTGCAAAGAAGCTCCAGTGACACTCCTTCTGACAGAGAGGGCCATGCTGCCTGCCATAAATAGAATGGTACTGGAGAAAAGAAGTGGGATTTGTTGTGAGCTTGGTCACAGGATTTTCACCGGCATGCGCATATATATGTGGGAGTATGTGGGTGTGTAAAGAGGATTCCTTCATGCAAGTAAAGCCATGTATGCACTCATGTTTACACACTGATTTTGAAAATAACCCAGAGCTCTGACTGTGGAATGGTTCACTATCTACGTGCAAAGGCCTCAGCCAAGAATGAAAAGTCTACTTCCTATGATTACAGATAATTGTAGACTCTTCTAGAACCATCTAGATTGAACTCCATCCTATCAGATTAGCCTGATGAGGTCAATAGTAGATAAATGATGCCCATCAGCTTAGCTGCAATCTATGACTTATTGTAAATAAGATTAATTTCAGCAGACTGAACCTAGTGTCAACGTGGCAGAATTAGACTTATTGTACTTGAATTATATGAACAAGCAACCAATTACTGGACTTCATAAAAAATGAGTGTGCAGAGCATAAAGATCTAATATTTACATATCCAATAAATCTAGTAATGACTTTGCACCAGACAGTGAACTAAAGACTTGCAATTCATTTTCAATATTGCTTACTAGAGAAAAAAGGTATCACACAATCTGGAGATGGGATGGAGTTCAACGTGAGTGTTGCTTATTAAACTTTCTCAGTTGCAATAGAATGAAACACCAGAAAATGGAATTGCACAAGCTGGTACAGCATCAGGCTTTTGGGAGGTTCAGTGGAAGTACTAATTACAAAGACAATAGAGTCAGATGGCTCTTGCTATGCATAATTGATGCACTGGGGAAAGACACTGTAGAACTGAGGGTAATTAATCACAGATCAAAAGCAGAATAAGAAAGTCAGAGGTCCTGGTTGGCAATACACAGAGTAACTTTTATCTTTTAGAGCTCTAGATAGAAAAGCAGAGGGCTAGGGACCTGAGTAGACCTCCAGAGAAGTTGCACTAAATGTCAACCGCACTAAAAAGTTGTGTTGAAAAGCTGTGAGACTCTAAATGTGAAATGGGACTATGGGACAGAAAAAGACAAAGCCCCAGATTCTCTTGGACCCTCTAGATAGATGGGGGGAGGCCCTCAACTCCCTGGTAAACACCATTCCTTTCTCTACATGATGATAAGACAAGGGTCTCTAGCTTGCCACCCCACCTAGAAAGTTACCGCAACTTCCTTCTCTACCATCAGACCCGTACCTTCAAACCACACCATGAACTGACCAGTGCAGTTCCAGGAGTAGAAGACAGGAAATGAGCAGGTCACAACTTCATAATCTAGCTTCATAATCCAGCCCATACATCCCAGCAGGAATCTCAAAACAGTGTCTGGGACTTGATGAATTCTAAAGGTACTAGGCTGAAAGAATGAGGGAGTGGATACAGCATGAATCTGGATAATAGGGTATGTGTCAATATGGTGTTGGTCTCTTACAAAACAAGGTCCAATACTACAGCAAGAACTCAAGGTGAGGATGCAAATATGAAGCCTGAATGGAGCTTAGAAGTTGGGGAACCCCAGTGACCTACAGTGAGTGGCAAAGAAATGGAACAACTGGGGATGGACATATCCTGTGATCTCAGCCATGTGAGATGCAGAGGAGGGCTGTGGTCCGAGGCTACTCCGAACCTCAAATCTGAGACCTGACCTGAAAAATAACTAAACCTTAAATAGCTTAAGTGTACTAATAGCTTAGTACAGCCAAGACAAAGAGAGACAGAGAGACAGACAGAGAAGCAGGAGAAAGAGGGAGAGAAGGAGGAGAAGGGAAAAGAGGAAATAGAACAATTGCAATTGCAATAGAAATAGAAACACGACTGCTAATATGGATGTTAATGTGACCTTTGAAAACATGCCATCTGGCCAGAGGCAGAGGCCAATTCTTTGCATAAGTTGTAAGTTACGACCTGGTAAGGAGCAACACACAGCATCAGTGAGAAAATCAGAGATGACTGCCATATATCCTGTCATCTTTATTGTCCTTAGGAATGGTTAATAAAATGGATTTCTCCTAAGGACAGGAAAGATTGCTAACCTTCAAATTATATGGATTGTTTAACCCATAGAAGCAAAATAAATCGAGGCTGGGTAGCATCAGGATCAATACAGTACTTGAAGTACTTGATAGTTTCTATATCTAAAACTTGATAGCTAAAGCACAAACTGGCATCACAGGAAGAAAGATCCACTTGACTCTCTATAAGAAAATTGATTCCCAGAGTACATCTTCAAAGAGCTTACAGTCTTTTTTTTTTCCAGTCTGTCTTGACACTTGAACTCAGGACCTGGGCGATGTCCCTGAGCTTTTGCACTCAAGGCTGGCACTCTATTGATCTGAGCAACAGTGCCACTTCTGGTTTTCTGGTGATTAATTGGAGATAAAGAGTCTCATGGACTTTCCTGCCCAGGCTGGCTTCAAACCACTGTCCTCAGATCACAACCTCCAGAGTGGCTAGGATTACAAGTGTGCACTACCAGCACCCAGCTAGGTTTGCAGTCTCTCAAGTAAGCCACAGAATGCAAAGAGGAGTATACAAAGACATTTCAAGCATGTTTGGATACTGGGTCCAAGTTGGCATTAATGCTGAAGGAGCATAAAACAGATGCAGTACTGCTTCACTTGTCATTGTAGCAGGTGAACTGGGTCCCAAGAACCACCTGGTGGTCATTTCTCTGGCCCTGGATGTGGACTGTTCAACCAGTCGAGTTCTCCTGGGTTGTCATGAGAAGTCCTATACACATTCCTAGTTGGTCACATGTTACAGGGCCAAAAGGCCACACCGAAGCTGGAGCTTCACCAACATCCTTCCTGATTGGTCAACTTAATCCCAAAAGAGTACTACATTTTGCAGGGACTGGCAGAGATTAGTGCCATCTATGAGGCTTACGAATGTCCCAAATTAATTCACTCATCAACCAGATCAGGTCTGTTTGTTGGGTTGGAGGTGAAATAACGTGAGATCAGAACAGTGAGATCGTAAAGCTGGGGTGAGGGGAGCAGAATCAGTGTGCAATGGTTTTGTACAGACAATGATCTGGTTCTGTAGTTTCAGCATAGGAATGATAACTGTTGCATCATTCTTAGCAGACTCTAAAGTGATCCATGCAGCTTCACTATTTACAGAACATCACTCTGGTTTGCTATGTGGACAATATCCTACAACAGGACAAAATGTGCAAGAAGTGGTAAATATGTCAACCAAGTACAAATAGCTAAATACAGAAATCCCCCTGTAGAAAATCCATAGGAGCACAATTTAAATAACCTTTTAACTGTTCCTAATATCTAGTATAATATTTGTGCATAGTTACTTAACACATTGGACGATCCTGACAAGAAAAACGTGTATATGGCAAGTACAGACACAATTCCTTTTTTTCCCAGAATATTTTTTCTCTGAGGTTGGTTGCATCCATAGATGCAGAACCTGTGGATATGAGGGACAAACTCTATTTTTATTCCACGTTCATTATGAAAGAATCGTGTCATTTTGGTTCACCATATGTCCCCAGTGTTCTAATTCTTGCACATGGTAAGCCCTCGATACATATTTATAATGTAGTTTATGTAATTGTTACTCCAGTGTTGGAGGTTAGTCCTGGTTGTCCACTGAGTCTTTAACTGGGGACCTCAGCTGGTCCACTTACATGTCCTCTCCACATGCCTTCATTCCTCATGACAAGTTAGCAAGTCCAGTGGGCTCAAGACATATTAAGAAGGTTCAGGAACACCATTGGAGACTGGCAGAAAGAGTCAAAGATTGTTCTGGCAGCATTATTCTCAATTCTGTGGGACCCGTATATGCTTTTTGTTTTGTTTCTTCGTTCTTTTTCCTATCTAAATACATAAATAATTCATCCCTACAGAGCTGATTGTATCATGAACATTTTTCCCCACTTTGGACCATATAAATTTCAGTGAGTCCCTGATTCTCCTTGTGCTGTGTTTTGCTATCATTTGTCATTCAGAGAAGGAAGTTAATGTCTAAAAAGGAGTGGACAGATAAGAGCGTATTCTAAGATAGACACTACAAATTCAATCCTGGCACAGTGGATAGGCTAGGTGACCTAGGCCTGGCTATGTTTTAAATCTCCCTAAATCTGCAGTCTGCAAAGCTGGGTTAGCAGTTCTGCTGAGGGAAATAGATGCACACAATGCACCTGTATTTCCAGTGATATGTGCAGCACCATTTAATGCAATGGGAAGCAAGGATAAGGATCTTTTAGGTTTGTTTCAAGGGAAGCACTCTGAGCAGAAAGAAGAGCCATGATGTCAGCCACAGAACCTGACTTTCTACTTTTAGCTGAGTCTTATCTTTAAAATGTCCTGGGGTCATAACTAAATGAAATAAGACATATAATCCACACCATGCAGAATTCTCACCAACAAAAGTGCTATATATACACAATGGACTTCTGCTCATCTATCTGGAAGAATGATATTGTACCTACCATTTGAAGGGAAATGGAAAGACTTGGAAAAAATTATGTTAGGCAAAGTAAGCCATACCCAGAGAAACGTAGGTTGTGTTGTTTCCCTCACTTGTGGTAGCTAGAATATGCCTATACATCAATGAATAAACACACTGGGTGGTAGCAAATGGTTACAAATGAACTGAGTGAAGTGTAATAGAGTCTAGGGAGCGTGCAAGTAGTGTGATTCTTTTAAAAGATGAAGTCAAAGTCCAACAAAGTAAGTACTGGGAAATGGGCACTTGCAAGAAAGAAGAGTGAGGCCAATGGGTGAGAGGAAGAGGAATAAAGGGGAAAGAGGTAGAATGCAGATAAAATTTCATTGTATGTATGACAGGATTGAGAAATAAAAGGACTGGGTGGGTGGGGGAGGGGGTGAAAGCTTTGAAGTGATGACCCTGATCAAGATGCACAGTATACAAAGTGCTTTGCTAAATGGCCAAAAAATAATTCAATACATTACCCATAATTATGATAAATAAGGGAAGGAGTGGGCCAGGAGGGGTGGGTGAGAAGGTTGAAAGGGGTGACCTTGATCAAGGTGCACTGTATTCATCAACTGCTTCGTCAAATGACAACTCCTTTGTACAACCACTTATAGATAACAAACAAATACTCTGTGAGGGCTGTTCTACATCTTAACTGAATGATATTGTGGTTGTGATATTGGACTAAATATTTTTTTCAAAATGTTTCTATTAGAGGAAACAGGGTAGAGTATGTGGCATGTGTACAACTGCATGTGAATCCCTAAGTGCCCCATAAAAGCTTTGAAAAATCTGTAGAGGGAAAAAGAGGCTCAGTTTGTATAGTGGAATACCTGAGAAAGCGTTAGAAATTGAACTATGCAGTCCCTATTACTACACCAATGATATGAAGATGCCCATGGAAGTTAAGTCCCTTGAACACTACATAGTTATAACATTGTTTCCATTCCCAGTGGTTTAAAAAAAGTAGCACACACAGACTTAAAAGCATTTTTAACAAGTCTTCCAGATATCTTTAATGTTACAATTTGAGGAAGCTCATATTTGTGTCTATACCTGTGACAGAAATTTGTAATTTTCTGCTGAACCGTTGTGATTCTTCATATGAACATAAACATTTCACAACATCACTTTATATTTGACAGTTATACTTGCATATTGTTTCAGTTACTGAAACATTACCTCTATGACCTTGGTCCCATAAAAGTATAATGGAGTTGAAAAATTGGTATGATTTAGTAGCGTCATAACTCACATGCTTTGTGGTGATGGTGGTATAGACAAACCTGCAAGACTGCCAGTTGAATAAAATTATTGTGCATAATATTATTATGTAACTATATGTAGGACATAATTTTTGATAAAGAAAACAATGATGTTGTGGGGTTAGCTCTATTTTCCATTGCTAGTTTAGAGTGTTCTCTCCTACTTAGGAAAAATGAGTTATTATAGAATAGTGTGTCATGCTTCATGCTGGCAGCAGACTTATCTAGTTTCTACCCTGTCTCCTGATATCTTCAGGAGGCTTTTTGAGTAATTGCCCTGTGTCATCTATGTTTAAATAAGTTACACCATCATATCCGCACACACTCTATTCACTCACAGCTGTGTATGAGCACTTGACAAGTTGTTAGCACACTTAAGGTATTTGGAGGTAACTTTTCTTTCATCTAAATGCTGTTTGAGGCTAGCGTTTGTCATATTGAAAGGCATAGTTATACCTAGAATATGAATGAATCTCCATATTAGATGATTCTGTAGCTGTGGAAGATATTTATGACAGCCAACTTAAATTCTTTACCTAGTACTTCCAATATTTTAGCAGCCCAATGGCCTTTTGGGGTGTGATGGGGGGGCAGTCTATCCTATACAATGCATACTTTATTCTCATTTCTTTATGTCTTATAGGGTTTTGTTGAAAATTAGGCATCTAAAGTATCCTGTTGAGCTCAATGTGGGAACTTAGTCCTGCAGTCTCAGATTCTCAGGAAGTAGAGTTCAGAAAGATTGTGGTTTGAGGCCAACCTGGACACAAAGTTATTGAGACCCATCTAAATCAACAAATTGGGTATGGTGATCTAAGCCCATGATTTCAGCTAGGTGGATGGCAAAAGTGGTTACATCCTGATCCAGGAAAGTACAGGAAAAACACAGAGCCATACCTAAGAAGTGACCAAAAGGAAGAAGAAGAAAAAAAGGCAAAGATCAGGAGCCAGGATCAAGTTGTAAAATTGGAGAGCATCTCCCTGCCGATACGGTCCAAGTTCAAACGACATAAACTTGATGAACCAAAAAGAAAAGAAAATATACTCTTGGGACTGTGAAGTAGAAATCAGACTCTCTTCACCCCAAGAATGATTGCTATTGCTACTCTCCATTGTTGCTTCTTTCAATTGATGACTTTCCCTCACATTTGTGGCTTTTCTGGACTAGTTTTTCCAAAGCCTATGTTCACTGCCTTGTTCTACCACTTAAATCATTACTTGGCTAATTTTGTCATCAATGAGTGAAGGGATGAGATTTTTCCCATGCACAAAGTAGTAGCTCAGTCAACACTCAGTCCGTTTACAGCTCTTCCTTAACCCTTACTTCCTGAAGAGGCAGCACATCAAGGGCCACCTAAGTGAGAGATGTCCTGCTCGTGTTTCCCTATACTGGGTCGCAGTCCCAGGAATATTTAGAACTTTTCAAAACCCTCCACATGCCTGTCATGTCTCAGTTTAACCTTTTCTGTCTCTTAATCAACCCCTTCCCATCCCTAAAGTTGTGTGTCCAGCTCAGACATCTGAGATGTTACACAATTACCAATGGTTGCTTGCCCTCACAGAGAAAGCCCTGAGAGGATGAGCTGGTCAAGGGGCATCCACGCGGGTCACAGAGTAACGGCAAAGTGGGAAGGGGATGGGAGGATTCCAAGCTCTTCCCAGTGGCTGCCAGGTTCTTGATTCCTTGGTCATGAATCAGTTGTTTCCAAGACTCTTGTTGGGCTGAATTTGTGGTGGGGGGGGGGGAACCAACCTCAAGTAGGTGCACAACATAAAGCCAGCTATTTTTATCAAGATTTCTTAATTGTTCTATAATAATAAAAATAGCCTCACTTGTATTTTGGTGCTCCAAAAAATCATGCCCGTGAAAGAAACAGAGGTACAGGAAGAAATAAACAAATAAATACAAGACTTTTAAGCACTACTCCAAGAAATCATTGTACCAGCCTCAAATATTCTAGATTTCAGAACTCTTTGTGCTTGTCAAAAGAGTAATTTACATTTTAAAAAATCCCCGAGTTAGAATTAGAAAAATCACTTTAGCTATAAAGAAAATAAATCTCTTTAAATATTTTTTTCCAAAGTAGACTTTCACTGCAGGAAAACATCAGAGTACTGTAAATCTCTAGCATTTTAATAGAGGAAACAGAAAATAATATAATAAAACTTCTAAATTTGAAATAATCACTCTTCTAAATAACTCAGATTAAAGAAGAAATCAAAGCTTAAAAAAAAAACCCTTAGACAGCCATGACTGCTTTCACTTTCATAAAAGGCCATCTTTCAAATAGCAGTTATTGTTCTTTTGTGGGTACAGTAATTTCTTGGCATTCCCTCAGGATGTAAATTTCAAATAAAAAGTTGTTCCCATTGTAACTTCTCGTTCTTAAAAGCAGATTTTGACAGTACAATATATATAATATCCATAATCATCTTTCCCAGAGGCAACTCACTTATACTATTTCTATTCTCCACTGTTCTTGTCGTTATCTCTTTAATGCTGAATAAAATAATTACAGTTCTATTTTCTGGATTAACAATTTTAGGCATTGTACATTGCTTCGTCTTTTCAACTATGAGGATTTAATCATACTAACTCACCCTTTCAGTTTGACACTGTCATTTTCATACTGCATAGAGTATTCTTAACTCATCTGTGGTTCCTTTAGAAGTTTTAAATAACATTTCTAAGGCATTTTTCCTCCTTACAACATTAGATGTTGATTTAGTCATATCATTTCCCTTTTGTCCAAAGCTCCATCTGGGTGCCTTTGTTGAGTAGATGAATGAAGAGGAGAATATGGAGAGAATGCAGTTAAGAATCCAATCTATATCCTACAAAATTACAAAGACTAAGGATAGGGGTTGGCAGGGGAGAGATGGATGAGAATGTTAAAAGGGATGACATCGATCAAGATATATTGTATTCATAAATTTCTTGTTAAATGATAATTCAGTTGTACAACTACTTAGAGGTAATGATAAAAAAAATAACATTATTTTTTAATTTATCTGTTCTGAGTCAAATAGTTAATATGATGTTCAAACCCCAAA
Organism: Perognathus longimembris pacificus; assembly: GCF_023159225.1. Taxonomy (NCBI): domain Eukaryota; kingdom Metazoa; phylum Chordata; class Mammalia; order Rodentia; family Heteromyidae; genus Perognathus; species Perognathus longimembris. The sequence continues at coordinate 24,233,106 of NC_063184.1, forward strand.
AGTATTTGTGAATTTATGACTAACACCACTGTGTCTCCCAATAGCTCAATGCCATGACTTGAGTAACAGCTATAGATATATAATACACATGCATTAGGATAGCCTAAGAAACACTCAAAGTCAGGTTACATTTTACTTTGCTTAATATCAGGATTATTCCTCTATTCTGCTTTTTACAGCTTTTTCTTGTTGTTTTACTTTTTTATTGCAAAAAATGTGATATTTTTGTAGGATATACTCAAATTCTTCAGTAAACAAGTATCTGGTTGTGTTTCACTCTTTTGTGCAAATGCCTGTGGACCATTATCTTTTTTCATTTTTCACTGTTTCCTCCTCCATTGTCTTACTTCATTAAAGATCTGAGTTAGTTAATACATAATATATATATATATATAATATAAGATATATCTTTCCCTGAATATCTTTATTTCTTGAAAGAATAAAAATGAAAACAAAATTTGGGGGATAGATGAAAAAGTACATGAGCTTTCAAACTTTATTGGAGTACACTGATGTTTGCATCACAAAGAGATGGGGAAGGATGAGACAGTCCCACCCCCCCCCCCCCAAGACATCTGGGAAAGGAAAATAATTTTAAATAACATAAATCTTTTGATCCCTGCATGTAGTATAAAGTCAAAGCTCTACTGAGAAGAATGACTCCCATTTCTAAGCATCACCCAAAGGCCTGAAAAAATAATCAAGGAGCAAATACAGCCCAGGGCATTCTGTGATCCGGATCACTTAGGCAGCACAAGAACAGGCCGTGGAGAAGAATGGATCCGAAATAGGCAAGTGGGGAAATGAAAGCCACACCAGACGCTGTGAAGGTACAGTGATAAGACACACACACGCACACACGCTCCCCTGGCCTAGGCCAAGTCCTAGTGTCTAAGAATAACCACAGAATCAGCAACAAGCCTGCCACTGAGTGCCTGGCCTTCAGGAACTATCTGATGGGTTTGCAGGCTTGCTGTCAGACAGACAGATCTCAAGCACTGAGCACCTAGCCCTCACACAATGTCCTCTAGCATCATCCTTCTGACAGGGCGATGAGCTATTAGGCAGGGCCGAAAAGAACTCAGTCCTGAAGGCACAGCACTGGAGTACCTCAGTTCTTCTGCCAGTAGGGCAGAACTCAGTACACTGTTTCCCCCAGGATTAGACACATTAGTGGGACATGGTGTGCACAGCCCATGTGTGTGGTGCACCAATACAAAAGGCATACACAAAGGCAGAGAGCTATCCAGCAAGTGGGAGCTCACATGACCAACAGACTGAAACACACGGTGCAATGAACCAGCACGCAAAGGAAAATCAACTCTTGCTCTACTCTGTATTCCAGCAATTATACACAAAAAAAATGCAAGGACCAGAGCTGGTTTTCCTTTCTGTAATGGATGCTAGGGATCAGGTCTGATCATCATGAGCATGCAGGCAAAACAGTTCAAAACCAACACAGGGGGAAATCCCTGGGCTTGCCTTGCCTTCTTACTTTAACTTTACAATAGTGCTTGTCCTGGGTCAAATTTAGTTTAAAGCTAAGACAGCGAGGGGGTCCAGGAAATGGACTCATGGGAATCAGATCTCTAAGCTACAGATCTAATCTGAAGAAGAAGAAAAAAAAATTGGGGGAAGAAAAAGAAACCTTCCTAGCTTGTCCTTTTATTATAGATGTTTATCCAACACCAGGCCCTAATATACACATCAGTGGGGTAGGTATAAGTGATCCTTTTATAGCCAAACACGAGTCCTTTCACTCTTCTACCCCACGTCCAATAATTGACTTCTTATCTTGCCCAGGGAAAGGCTCATCACAGTGGTTGGCCTATACTGTCTACAGGATTCCTTCCCCCTGTGTCTTAATCTTTTGCTTCTTTCTCCCTCACTTTTTCTACAGCCACATCAGCTGGCTATTCTTGAGGATGCTGGAACTCTGTGACTTGAGTTTTCTGGCTGTTTTTCTTTTCCTCTTGATCTGATCTGATAACTACTGGGATTACCCTCTCACCTACTTCACGATGTGTGTGCTTCAATGTCTTGCTTCCTACCTGAAGGATGCACCTCAGACATCATAGCCACGTGCCTGGAAGCGTTCACAAATCCTGCATTGTTAATTTGATAGCTGTATTGGAAGATCTACACCAGACGCACTGCTTTTACTGGTGACTGTGATTCCTTCATGGCATGCAAAGGTGCTAACTTAATATGTCTCCATTTGCCTCTTCCGTAATTTGATATCTAATAAAAAATTCAGGTTATTGCCAACGTGATCACTAAAAGAAATGAACACCCAGAAATCAAAAATGCAAAATGACACCGACCCAGAGCATTTCTGTTGTTGTTGATGCTCAAGACAATTCATTTCATGCTTCAATTCAGCACAGTTTGAATAAAAATAATAAAGAGGAGGAATCAGAATAACAGAAGGGAACATGGCAGATGAAAGCAACAGTTTAGTTATTGTGCCAAAAACAAGCACTAACCAAATGAATCATAAACTTGACAGAGTTTGAAATAACAGAGGTAATTTAGTAGAACAATTTTGTTCTGTCTTGCTCTTTCTTTGCTTCAGAGAATTTTTTATTAAAAGCTAACTGAAGTGCAGAGTTGTAAGGTTTCAGAAATGGTTCTAATTTGTCCTCAATAATGAGGCAACAGTAAAACAGCACCCGAATTACAGTAAAATATGCTAACATGGAACCCAACATGCAGGCTCTTCTCTGCTTCACATCTCATAAGTAATCACTTACCTGAATGGGATAGTCACTGGTTATTGCTATCAGTGTTGACACACAACCCATCTCCCTGGCCAATGGCAAGCATGCCACGTTGCCAAAATGGCCACAGTCCCCTCTCATGCCTTTTCAACTGATTTCCAATTCATAGCATCAATACCTGGAATCGAATTCCCTACCTCTCTGCCCTGTGGAGCCTGCTGGGGAATGAGACGCCACATGAAGGAGAAAAGAGCTTAGCCATCCCGGACCAGGCAGCTCCCAGCTAAACCACTGTCAGACCCTGCTCATGTGATTATTCCTGAAAATACAGAGACATTCTCTCTCTCTCTTTTTCTCTCTCTCTCTTTCTCTCTCTCTCTCCACACACACACACACACACACACACACACACACACACACACACACACACAAAGCTGGGCTCAGTCCACATCTCCAGTTTGGAGGTATGTGAGCTAAATGAATACCTGCTATTTTATATTGCTTTTAGATTGATAGTTACATGACAGTTTGTCAAGTGGCTTCTTTGCAGATAAATGTAGAAGCAGCTACCGATTTTAGTTTGAATTGCAGTTTTGAGTTTTAACTGGAATAAGCAGTGAGTTCCTTTAGAAATATAACAGTTTTTAGACAAACTAATGCAACAACAATACCCACAAAACTATGTGGTGTAAACCAACTATACAACTCATGGGGGGAGAGCGAAATGGGGAGGGGGAGGGGAATGACAGCAGAGGTAACAAGTTGGAAAAAATGCACTCATTGCCTTACCTATGAAACTATAACCCCTCTGTGCATCACTTTAAAAACAAAGAAATGTATTCTTTGTCCCCAAATATCTCATCAATAGGCCTCAGATCTAGATATAAATGCATCATGGCAAGCAATGGTCACGTGACTGAGTCCATTCCCCAGAGAGAGGAGAAATATAGGAGGTGGCATGAATCAAGCTCCTTGGGCAGCAAGCTCATATTTAATCATTGTGACACATATGTATTTCTCTCACTGCTCAATTTAATTCAATTACCTTCTTTTGTGAAAAGAGAGGCTAAAGTTCTTACTGCCCATAGAAATTGGAGGAGGAAGAATTCATATATCAAACATGAGAACAGGGATTCCATTAACATGGCGGAACTCAGTAAGGAGAGAGCACAGTCCTCAGGCTAGAATACAGTGCTGGGGCCACAACCTTGGGAAGGATGCAGAAATATCTTCAGGTGGAAGTACAAGATGTCTTTATAGCTAATGACTTTCCTTGCTTAAGGAATACTGGTGAAATAATGATACAGGTGAGAAAAGGGGGAAGGTCAAAGGAAACTGCTTACTTTAGCATCTCCCACTGAATCTCTACATTTCCCATGGGCAAATAAGTAAAGTCACAACTAACTAGGGTTTGAACTCAGAGCCTTTCTGTTTGGCTTTTGTTCGATCTTTTTTTTTTTTAATAGGGTCTCAATTCTTGCCCAGGCTAGCCCTGTGCTTTGATCCTCCTGTTTATGTTGCATAACTCAGATGACATGCACCACCACCATTTTTTTCTACAAAAGAGCATGATACAAATCTATCTCCAATTTATCCTTCCCAAAAATTAAAAAATAGTTTGGGAACGTTACCACCATTGGCATTCACATGTTAAATGACACAATTTAAATATTTTTCCATCTCATATTAAATAGTTGGAAAGCAGTAATTACCAAATGGGTTATGTGAATGACAGTTCCAAAGGAAACAATGTCGTATGAATTATGAGAACATCAAATGATCATATGCCTTAATGTTCATTGTTTTAGGTTAAATATGAAGTATTTTATTGTAGAGGACTGTAGTAATGAATTCAACTGGAAAGTGGAGAAGAAGCTATAGCTTTTTAGAGGTTAGAAAAGAAAGTATTGTTGAGTAGCTGATACCTTTGGACTGAAATGAGATCTAGATACATAAACAAAATAGGTAGGGGAAATGAAGTATCAAAGAAAGTAGTCATTGTCAACAACCAGACTTAGAGAAATTTGAAGAAATGAGTAAGTGTGAAATGCACAGAATGGAGGGGAAGGCTAAAGTTTCCATGTTTAATGAAAGAAAAGAGCAAATTTTGTAAGTCATACTAATTTCATCACAAGGGAATTCTAGAACAGTATATCATAAAGATTTTTAAGGAGCACTTTGTAAATCAGATGATTCTGTGAAGCCGATATTTCTTCTTTTACAGCATGTACACCTACTCCTACCTGCTCATCAAAGACACGTGAACTTTAGACTTTAGCTAACAACCTAGGTGCCAATATTTTAAATAAATAAGAGAGAAAACACCAACATAAATTACGCATATGATCAAAGCAAGTATTGCTTGGGGAAGGTTTTGCTTCTGTTTTATAGGTGCATATGTGAGTTCTTCTCCACAGTGTAAGATGTGTTTTTCTTTATTTGGAGTTTAAGGTCTGAAATATTTGCAAAGCTACCATTTCTGTTTCTGCTTCATAATGTAAAACACATTTTTTACTTTGAAGTTTAAGACCTGCTGTACTTGCAACCTACTGTGTAGACAGATTTGTGTACACTATGTGAACTTAAAAAAAATAGACAGACTGATGCTATAGGAAGGGACCTGTTTACCTAATTTGTTCTATTACCAGGTTGGGTTACAGACTGCCATCTTCAGTATATAAAAACCAAATGGCTCTGAGTCTCCAAACAATACTCGTGATGTCTTAGCCATCTTTCTCATCTGCTTACAATCCCTTAATAATACACAGGAGTCTATTACTTAGATCCACTCACCAGAAAAAGAGTAGACAATCTGACCAGCTCTTCATTTGAAGGCAGATTTCCTTACCTGCTTCTCTTGTCTGTGGTAACAGAGGTGGATGGCTGACACATCATTGTATTATCATGGCTAGTCTAGTGTAAGCATGAGCTATGGTCTTCGCTCACTGCCATCCAAGGCCTGCACCTGCTAGCTATAGCATTTCACAGGTGCAGAATTTTCACTTGCATACCTCCCTATATCCACTTTCTCCCTGAATCTGAAAAGCAATGGGATGGTTAGCTAATGTCTACCAACCACCTGAGCTCTCTCTTGCTATGCTTGGGAGGGCAGACTCTTCTCATGCCCAGTGGACTCGTCATCACTTCCTAGTGACAAGGGGCATTCAAAAGACCAGACAGTATTTGTCACTTTTGCCTTATGTCTGATGCCAGCTGTGCCTCGTGGTCCAGCACTGAAAGCATTCTTCTAGCTCTTTGGGTTTCAGTCATCAGGATGTCAAACTAGAGGAAGGGCAGGAAGTGCCTCAATGCACAAGAAATGCTCCTCACTTCTAAAGAAGAAGATCTAGCATATTCCCCTAGCAATGTGAATAGCCTATTTCTTTTAGTGTTCACTTGAAGATTTTGTGGCTACGAAGGCATTTGGTTTGCACTAATGTCCTACCCCTTGCTTTATACACTTTGAGAAATCTTCCCACACTTCAAGGCAGCAATACCTTGGCCATCTTTTCTTAGGTTTCACTTCAAATTCTGAGTCTTAATGCTTCAAAGCTAGGCATTGTAGTTGGTAAGCCTTGCTTTTCCTCAGACTTCACTATGGTTGCTGGTATTTACATGCTAAGACTGGCATAGACATACACAAATTACTCATTTCTTCTAGTTTACGTTTTGTTCTACCAAGGAAAACATGTTAGAAGTCAGTCACTGGTTGATCTGGCTTGGTATTTGTTAGAAGAAAAGTACATTTGGCTAAGGTCTCACAGCTCACACTTGTAATCTTATCTCTTCATAAGCTGAGATCTGAGGGCTTTATTTTGAAGACAGCATGAGCAGGAAAGTCCACAAGATTTCATTTTTCAATTAACAGCCAAAAGTCAGGCTGGAGGTATGGCTCAAGTGATATTGTGTCTAAGCCTCCTCAGTACAAAACCCTGAATTCAGACTCCAGAACTAAGAGCAAGAAGAGTAATTTTTACCAGAAGATTGCTATTAGACTAGATATCATCTGTAAGGAGAAAGTAAGTTGGGGAATTATGTTTAAATTGTTTCTAGTAATTGGGTCACTGGAGGTTCGTTTGTAAATGTGTAAGGGACACATTTGTATAGAAATATGATACTTGTTTTATAGAAGGTCTAATAAAAAGAAAGAAAAATGACTACATTTATGGGGAAAAATAGAATGTGCTGTGCTTTGAAGGGTGACAGAAAGGAATCATTCCAATAAAAATTACAATTGCTGTAAATACCAGCCTTGGCTGCAATTGTTGTATCTCTGCCGGATGCTCTGAAATTGCTTTTTATTTTTTGGAAACAGATGGATGTTTTAATTCACCAGGTAAAGAATCACAGCCGTTCCTTTCCTGGGATTTCTTCCAAAATAAAGGAAAACTATTCCAATGTAATGAACACAAGTAAGCACCCTGGTCTATTGAATTGTATTCTGTGTCTCTCCTGTAAATCTACTGTGCAAAAACATGTTTGTTTGTTTCCTTGACCTACAAGAAGTGATAAAAATCAGTTTATTTGTTTTGTTTCCATTATATAGCAGATGCTAGTTGCTCGAGGAAGCCTTGGGTTCACATGTAGAATGCCATATTGTAGTGATCGTGAGAATGAGGAAGTAATACATTTTCCCAATAATTCTATATTGGACATCAAAATAATGTGAGTCATCATAGGGCTTTTGAAATCATTTATTTCCAATTTGTACATTAAAATCAGTTACTTCCCATTTTTTCAGTGCATTCAACCAATTTCAACCTTAAAAGTCTCTTTATTTGATCCTGTCTGTGCTTGAATTGTACTTTTAAAGGTTTTTATTTTGCTAGTGGGGCTTGAACTCAGGGCCTAAGCACTGTCTCTGAGCATTTTTTTGCTCAATGCTAGTTCACTACCACGTTGAGCCACGGCTCCACTTCTGGTTTTCTGGTGGTTAATTAGAGATGAGAGTTTCATGGACTTTCCTGCCCAAGCTGGCTTTGAACTGAGATCCTCAGATCTCAGCCTGCTGCGTAGCTAGGATGACAGCTATGAGCACCAGTGCCTGGCTTAAAGATTTACTCTGAAATTATCAGACCTTCCAGTCTTCTATATCTTTAATTAAAATGTAAATATCTCCATTAGGCTTAGTTCATTGACTTTTCCATCCTCACATATCTGTAAGTTGTTGGCATGGTTATTACCAAGGGGGTGGACATGGAACAGATTGTGATCTCAGAGACTCAATACAGCCACAAAATTAGCAGGTGCATTCTAGGCATTTGATGGAATGAGTCTAAGAATAAGTTTCATGAATTGAGAAAGGAGACCCCAAAAGAAGCTTTTCTAAACTTTCCATTATATCTGACTCATATCATATAATATCTGGCTCCTGAAAATAGAAAATAGCCTTAAAATTAGGTTATATATTAAGAGATATAATAATTAGAGAGAGAGAGAGAGACAGAGCGAGAGCTGCTCCAAGGTCCTCAAGAGGAATGGGGTTATTAATAATTCAAACCTGATCTCAGAGCAGATGCATTATTAAAGAAAGACCCCAGGGCCATGGAAGGAAGAATCCATCTTTGCTTGTAGGCCTTCTGCAAATCAAGTAATGTCGAACTGACTGGATCCCACGTGATCTGCCCAATGACCCAGACACAGGGAATCCCAGAAAGCCTAGGTTTATACCCTGGATACATTTTGGGGAAATGGAGGAAAGGTAACTGAGTTTTTCTGTGGCAGAGGGAGAAATAATGGGCCAGGGTATTCTGCCTGCTGGCCTCAGTGAGTGATAGCAACTGTGTCGCAGCTGGTCACAAATCACTGGCTGGCCATACTTTGTTTCTTATCCAGATAGAAATGACAGCTAGACAGAGGGATTGCTCCCTTAGCATTGACACTCTTGAGTTCCAGAGGCTCACTGGCTGGCCTCCCAACTCCACTGGCTTTAGGCTCTAAGGCCTGAGAAGTAGAGGTTTGTGGTGCCAAGCTGTGAAAGCCAGAGGCTCGCCGCTGCTGATGCCCTGGCATCTAAAGCACATGGATGCCTCTAACCTTGGCTGTTTAGATCTGGGTGCCTCTCCCAAACTCTTGTAGCAAGTGGGTCTTGCTGGCTTCACACCTTTGGCGCCTTCCTCACAGGCCCTCTGTAGTCTCTTCTTCACAAACAAAAAGGTGTGAGAAATTCCGCTGGTTTCCACATTCTAAAATTAATAGCTTTATTTTATAGCAAACTGAAAGTGTGCTTATTTTCACGGAGATAATTAGCGCCACCTACTGGTTGTGTTTTGTTACAAAGACAAAGTGGTGCAAGATTGAAATGGTGGGCATGATAGTGTCACTCCTCATTCAGTTCACTGATTTCCACGCTTACATACAAGGATGGTGAAAGCTAGGAGCAAACTCCGGATAGGAAACACACAGCTGTTGCAGTTCAGTAATAGTAGCATCTCTGTAAATGCCTGAGGACCTGAAAACAAAATTAGTCATGTTTGAGTAGATGAACAAGGTATTTTTCACAGTGTACTGGTTTTCTACATCTTTTAAGAAAGTATTTCATTGAACAAAAAGGTTATACGGTGTTGAATTTAATCAGTTCTATCTAGGATCATCAGGGTTGAGGGTGAAAATTATACATGGGAAACAAACTATTAAAAATATCAAATTGTTTGAGAAAAATCTGAAAATTCTGATCCTTTCATCTCTAACCGCACATGAGTCTGTGAGGAAGGAAATATGATTTGGGACTAATTAAGATGACCATAAAGTTTAGTTGTTCAAATAAAGTTGAATAAAATATGAGGAAGACACTAACCTGCGAAAAGGAAAATGTCATATACTTATATAAAATCTACATCTCTATCGAATTGTTAAGGGCATGAAGAGATAGAAAATGTAGGTCGGAACATTCAAGACTCATTTTCTTATTCGAGTAGCAGAGACACTCAACAATCAACAACCCTGCGTGCTTCAGAGTCCATCGACTCGAGCCTCACACACCTTTGCTTCGTGCATAGGTATTTGCAATCCAGGCCAAGGAGCCCCACGGGCCACTTGAAATTGGCAGTTGGTCCAGAAAAGCATTCACTCAAGTAGCAAGAAGCTGTTTCTCTCCCCAGTCAACCTAAGCAATCAGCAGAACAATTGTCCAGCCTTTTCATTAAAAATCAAACATTTTCTCTATGGCCAGGAGAGCATTTGGCTGGCAGGATGTGCTATACCACAGCTCTGTCATAAACACTGCTGAAAATTGACATTTGAAACAGGAGAGCCAAAGGCCTTTTCTCAATTATTATTTGAATCCCTCTGTCCCTCAGGGAAGAAAAGAAAATCCAATGAGAAAAACTCTTACTTGATGATATTCTAATTTTCCCCAAGTTTAATTAAAAATGGAAGTTGCTAACGGTCTATTTCTTGCAAATGTTTTAATGAAGCAAAACAACATGGAACAAGCCTTCAAACAACACTCCTTTGGGGAACCGGAAGTGGATCATGATTGTACTTTGCAATTGTCTATTTTTGGTATGAGAGCAGTTTCTTTGATTTTGCAGCACGTAAATTCTCACTACCCCTGTGATGAACTCCCCCTCAAGTTCACATTTATAACCTTTGCTGTATTATAACTTCACTGTGTAAATACACTATATAACCAATGGGCCATTAAAGAGACAATTAAGGTTAGATAGGTCACAGGGGAACAGATAAGGACTGATGTTGCTGTAAGAAGCGAGAAAGACACCAGCATTCTGTCCTTAGTGCACCACAGAAAGACAACACGAGGACACCAAGAACAGGGGGCCATCCCCAAGCCCGATAGAAAGCTGCCACAGAATCCGCTGCTCCAATGCCTCCTTCTTGAACTTAGAGCTGCCAAAAACCCAACTGTCTTGTTTTTATCTCTTATTAGCATAAACTAATTGCACCAAGGAGGTTTCATCGTGATATGCACAACATGTATATAATAGACTTGTATCAAATACATTCCATCTATGTTGTTTTCTTACATACCCTCCCTGCCCCTGCCCTCTTTTTTTTTTTTTTACCAGATTTTGATTGGTTTCATCATGTTATTTTCGTACATGTATAATATACTTCCAAAATATTCATCTCTATCACTCTCTTCCCACCTTCTGATTTCTCCCTCCAAAGTAGTCCCCATTACAACCACATCATGTTTTCATCTTCTTTAAGCTCTAGATTCAGCATATGTTGAAAATGTATCATATCTGTCTTTCTGAGCTTCTCTTATCTGGAGTGACATGATGTTCTTAGTCCATCTATTTTCCTGCTAATAATACAATTCCATTTTTTTTCTTTTTGGTTACATAATGCTCTGTCATATACATGCATGTACATCAATTTGTCACCTTTTCATTTCTTTGTCCTTGTTTGAATTAGCATGGTGCAATGTGCAGGACATCGAACCTCCTAACAGCTCTGTATTCTGAGCAGCTGTGTTCCAGGGACCAGGAATAAAGTACCAACAATTTGTTTCATTATAGACCTTCTTCCCTTGAAAGATCTCTGGCTGCCCCAAAAGCCTAGGAGACTCTGCACTTGCGTGCTTCATAAATTATGTTTAGTTTGTCAGGAATGCCTTCTTATCCTTTTCTGGGTTGGTTCTGTTTCTATGAGGCAGCTACCCTTCCCCATTGATTGACCTTGAACTGACATTTAAAGGAATAAAACAGATCTTTTATTTATTCTGCTTTATCCACCTGTGCTTATTCCTTTTTTTCTTCAATTTGTTTCTAGGGTTTTGGGGAAAAAGAAAAAGACAAAACTGTAATTCATTTGAAATGTACTTTCTAAGAGCTTTGTCTATTCCTCTTCTGATCTCTTCTGCAGTATATAGCTACAACCAGGAATAAAGGTTGCGTATAACAAACCTACACCTAGCATTCTACTTAATGGTGAAAAGTTAAAACCGTTTCCTCTAAAATCAGGAACAAGATAAACATCTCCACTCTCTCCACTCCTCTTCAATACAGTACTGGAATTCCTTGCAAGTGCAATAAGTCAAGAGACATAATGAAGGGGATCTAATTCCTTATTATAAGCAATGGCACAATGGTAACAGACTGGAATCAGCCTATGGATGACTTCTTGATGTGAAAAATAAAAGCACTTGCTTTGTCCTTATTACATTAACAGGCAAGCTGTACTGGGGACATTATCTCTAAGGAGATTTTGAGACACCTTGTAAAATATCTTGTCAAGACAAACAAAGGAAATAATAAAATTCAACACCATATCAGAATTTATTGTCTAGCTGAAAAATGTTATCTATAAGCATTAAAAAGTAATCAGAATTTTCTAGCACTACCATCATTTCTGGCTCTTCCAAGGATGTCTGATCTAGCTCAGAAAATGACCAGGTGCGCTAAGTGTGCATAAACAAATTTGAACAATTATAAAAAATTGTCCTGTTGAGGCATTGACCTTAGCTGGCTTTTCATCAAACCACCTTCAATTCCTTCCATGTAGCTGTCTTGCTTGTTTGTTTGTTTGTTTTGTTTTGTTTGGGGCAGTGCTGGGGATTGAACCCAGTCTTGCACAGGTTCAGCCAGCACTTACCACTGAGCCACAAGGGGACCCCAGTCCCCTTCCTTTTTTTTTTTTTTTTTGTAATTTATGTGTTAATTAAAGAAAAGTTTTTTTTTACAAGGTGTTTGCAAAAAGGGAAAAAGGGTACAGTTACATAGTAGGGCAGTGTGTACATTTCTTGTGATATCTTACACCCTGTTTTTCTTTCCCTTCCCTAGGTCAGGTAGATATATATACAATACACAATGTACCAAGAACATAGACAGTAGCCACGTGGCCTACGCCCAAGAAAATTCGCCTAGGGCTTTAAATGTAATGTCAACAATAGACAATATGCTGACAATAGTCTTATATGAATGTACATACATAGCTTTTGAGCTATTGTGATCCACTGAGAGGTCAATTTTTGACCTTTATATGTTGAGTAGTTGTTTGGTTTTAGTTACATAATGTTGGGTCGCTGACCCAAACCTGTAGTCCCCTTCCTTTTGTAGCACTAAACTGCATTGACTGTGAGATCTTATCAAAGTTATCTTAATATTGAGTTCAGCTTGACATGTAGTAAGGAAAAAATTAAATTTTAATCTATAAGTTCTCTAGCATAATACTGGTATCGAACAGAGAAAGATTTCAGTTGAAAGTGGAGGATGCTTCTTTTCTAACTTTAAAATGGTATCAGTATAAATTTGTAATGTCATCAGAACAATGGCTATTGTGAAATACACAGATTTATCAATGAAGCAATAGAAATTTGCACTTTAAATTTAGAAGTAGAGCCACCATTAAAACAATGTTATGGGGCTGGGGATATAGCCTAGTGGCAAGAGTGCCTGCCTCGGTATACCCGAGGCCCTAGGTTCGATTCCCCAGAACCACATATACAGAAAACGGCCAGAAGCGGCGCTGTGGCTCAAGTGGCAGAGTGCTAGCCTTGAGTGGGAAGAAGCCAGGGACAGTGCTTAGGCCCTGAGTCCAAGGCCCAGGACTGGCCAAAAAAAAAAAAAACAATGTTATAAAAACATTATTTGGTATGTGCCTCATATTCTTTCTGTTAACATTGGAATCAAGAAAAAGGATTGAATTTCCCATTTCCCAGGTAAAGCTGAAAGCCTGTGTTCTTTAGAGAGCAGGGCACAATTTAGTGAAGAGAACTTGCAGAAAGTAATTACGAAGTCCTGTTCTGGGTTCCTCAGACAGGCTATACGAGGTATTAGGAGGAAAATGAAACTGGTCGCATCAACGCTCCAGGATTGCTCCAAGGAGAAGGAGCACATTTTTTGCTCTGTAATGAGGAGACATTTTCAAGGAGGATTTTCCTTAAGAAATTGTATAGGACTTGGTGTGGCTGGAGATGTCTAAACGCCCCCTAAACAATGACTCAACATGTGTCTTTCAGGATTTCATAACATGGTCAGAACTCAGAAACCTTTCTTTTAGTGTGTTGATGTAGGGAAAAGAAGTTGCACCTGAGAGCCATTTGGAAGAAATGGTGTGCCTACTGTGAACTGGTTATTTTGATTAATGAAAGAGAAACAGATCAGGATGACTTTCATTACCTTTCAAGGGTGAAGGGTTAAATAAATAGCAATACAAGCAATAGAATGAGGGAATTGGGGAACAGAAGAAGAATTAGAAGATACATGTAACTTCAGCTATTCATGAAAATCAGTGCAAAATGCAGCAAAATTCTGGGATCCATAAGAAGTTTTGCTATTGATACAGACTGTATATATCGCTTATTTTTTCATGACTGTAAACTGTAATTCAAGCTTCTGATGTGAAGCAGAGGGAGAGAGTGTGTATGTGTACTTAGAATCCAGGCTAGCCTCTAACTCATAATCTTACTTCTTAGGTCTCCTGAATGCTAGGATTACAGTTGTGCCCCATCACACTGGGTAATTTCTGTAATTCTTTAAACAAGCATTTCATCTGTCTGCAATTTAAACCTCATAGAAATGTGTATGCTTTGTGTTAGTGAATCACAGGACTAAAGAATAAAAAGAATAACAGTACGCATTCTGATACTATCTGTGATCATCATATACTTTATGCTCTGAACATCTAAAGAAATTGTAATTGGCAGTCAACATCTTGATTGTTTGAGGGGAGCTTTTCTTTAGAATTTAGAATGGCAGGCAATGTAATTAATTGCAAAGTTCAGCACCCAAAGGAATGTTAACAATTTGATTATATTTTACTTTAAAGGTAGTTTCTCATCTTGTTGAGTAGGCAAAAGTTAATGGGATTAATAACCCTATTAATGATGAAAGAATTTTCATAATAACACATGAATAAAATAGGGAGTCTGATGAACCTATAGTTAGACTTCAAGAGAGATTGTTAGATGTTATTCACAGACACTAGTAATGTAGTTATTTACAAAAGATGAATTTATTTTTTTACCACAGGTTTATAATTTGTTGGCCTTTAATAAAATGATTTATTATACTATCTAAATTCAACAGCCAATATCTAAATTTGAGGAGTTAATGTAGCACTCCTAATTGTCAATAAAAATTTATCTTAAAATACAAGAATGAATTTTTTAATTTTTAATGTCTGGATGACCTCAGAGAAATGCAGATTATTTGATCAAATTAGAAAAATTATAACAGAAATAGATTGTGATGCTATTTGTTAAGATAGGGCTATGATGTTGTTTGTTAATTTCTCTTGAGACTTCTGACTTGTTTGGAAATTGTAAGGTGTTTCCCGTCTGTATACTTTAAAAGTTGACATCATTTTCAAATTTGAATTAATGCCTTATCATATTTGCTTCTACTTACTGTACCAAAGTAAACATTGGATGCAAATCATTAAGCTAAATTAGAATTTAAATTATTTTTATTGCCTTCATGCTTTTTGTTTTGTAATACCTAATTGGATCACTGACCAGGAATAAGAATATGTTCAAAAAGTCTAAATTTTAATAAAATTATACTCAGAAGAGAACTCATTTTACTACTTTTTTTTGGTCACTATTACTTAGAAAGCTGGGCCATCTACATTTATTAACATTGGTGTGCATGTGTGTGTACGTGTGTGTGTGTGCGTGCGTGTGTCCTGAATGTCTTTGGCAATTCTGAAGCTCAAAAATTTCAAGAAAAGTGACAAAGAACTAGAACTCCATTCCTTTGTACCATTTGTTATGTACTTAAGAGCTGAACCCAGAGTCCTGCCTTTCTTTTCTCTTCCACTTTCTTCTCATTTTTGCACCTAATACCCATTCTTTCCTACATCGGCACACATCATTCAATATGGCATAAATCCACTTCCAATGCTGGCATTTATAGTCAATTTTATAGGTATCTATTGTCAATGTAATTGATCTGGAGTGAAATTATAAAAACAGTAAAATTCAACTTTGAAAATTTTGTCATAATAAAAACCTTGAAATTAATCTCCATCTATCTTAAAGAATTTGGAGAGGATTTAATAATACAAATGCCAAACAGAGAGTGATTATTCAATGAGTGAAATTGGCTCCTCCCATATTGGTATAAATATTATGAGGATTGTAAGTGTCCTGCTCATTTTTGTAGCATCAGAATTCAGGAAGAGCTACATCAGTGTTTCATATGAGTGAGCAAATGAAGTTACAGTCTTACTGCATGGAAGTGCAGTCGTTTTTGCCTATGATGGCCGTATGTCCATGCTTTCTACAGGAAGCACAAATGCATATATGGCAGCATCCACAGAACCTTCTGGAATCTCCTGGGGGCTTCTAACAGGCCATGTGACTTGATTCTCTGTCTCAAGGTGCTGGTGAGCCCTTGACAATACAACTGGCTCAGCCTCTTTAACAAAGGCTGAGAAAAAGTGTCAAACAGATTTACTCATATTTTACCCCACATAGACACAAGGTGCAGTTTTGTTTTCATGGCACACCGGCAAGTCTTTAAATATTTATTATCAACCTGGGGGCTTCGTGTGCAGACTGTAGGCATATTTAAGTCTTGACTATGCCATCTCAGCAGGGCCTGCTCACGGGTGCCCATCTGCAAGATGAAACTTGAAAGCCGATTTTAAAACATTTTTCAAGGACGGAGAAAAATGTTTCTAGCTGATTTCTGCCAAGACATATGAAAGCAAACCTGGGGCTCATGCCTTCGGGAGTTAACGTCTAAGCCTAGATGAGTACTTCTTTAGAACACCTGTGGCATGTTCCTGCATTATCAAGCCTAATTTATTCAGTCTATAAGCCATCCTGAGAGCACTGTATGAATCATAGCAGAGATATATTTTCTTTTATGGCACTAAAAGCAGTAAAGAATGTAGTTGGGATTTTATTCCTATTTCTTTTCCTCACACTTAATGGACGGGTAACATGCATTATGTCTCTGACATTTGAATAAAATTCTTCACAATTCTATCACATCACTTAGCATAATGAAGTTATGTTACATTTATCTTCAAGTTGATTATGAAAGGTCTGGTGAGAGACACATATTTAAATTTTTTAATGAACATTTACACCCAAACTGAGCAGTTAAACCATCAAAAATAGAGTTTACCAGTCTGTCAAATATAAAAGATATTCTTGTTCAAATGTTAGAGTTAGAATCCATTTTCAGCCAGTCTGCCTTCTTTCTTTCCTTTCTTTTCTTTCCCTCCCTCCTTTCTTCTTTTTGCCATTCTCATTATCTACTAACATTGATGTTTGACATATCTAAATATTCATTTCCCTTGCCCTCTCCTGATAGCTCAAATTATTTTCTTCTGGAAGCTATATTTATATATTATTTCTCCATAGAATAAAATAATAAGTAAGCATTATATATTGAGGCATATTATGAGAATTGGGGGAGGGGAGAGGATGGAGAGAGGAAGAGCCAGCATGAGAACATTCAATAAAGTCAGCATGAGAACATTTAGGTCATTGACAACATCTCAGCCACTTCCCAGAGTAGAGTCACAGTGTCCATTCTGTGTGATTCCTACCAGTACAATAGTCACTGTCAAGATACTAATGAACCACGTTAGCTCTTCTAAAATGATCCTCTACAACTCAACCTTCAGAAAAGAAGTTGAATCTGCCATGAAATTATTTCTTCAAGAACAAAGGCACACGCATCAGTTCTCACGCCTCTGAGTGCTTCAAATAGCACTTCCTACAACTTAGTGCAAGTCTGATTAAAAAATACACCAAAAAATCCTAGCCAGTAGTAACAGATACCAGGAATGCCATTTATTTGTGTTACCCATTTTCAAATAAGACCTGATGCTATTGGAATAAGACATATTTCCTATTGGTGATGGAGCTTTCCCATTTAGTTGACAGGAGACTTGATTTGTTTTTGTTTGCCCGTCCTTGGCCTTGGACTCAGGGCCTGAGCACTGGTCCTGAGCTTCTTTTTGCTCAAGGTTGGCACTCTACCACTTGAGCCACATCACCACTTCTGGCTTTTTCTGTGTATATGGTACTGAGGAATTGAACCCAGAGCTTCATGCATGCAAGGCAAGCACTCTACCACTAGGCCATATTCCCAGCCCTGACAGGGGATTTGAAAAAGCAAGTCTTCATTTACCTACTATCCTGGGTTTGGTGTTGTTTGCAAACATGGATGATTATTAGAACAATTGGTCATATACCTTTATGTCAGCCTCACAGATATACTTGCACCAAGAGAAAATGTAATTGGATAATGATTTTGGAAAAGCCAATTGTTTGAGGAACCTTTTCTAAACATGTGGCATGATTGGATCACTCTTTAGTCATATTTTTTTTGTGTTGTACACAAAGAAAGGGGGCTTGGTATGAATAATTGCTATTATGACTCAGAATGACTTTCAGAGCGCAGAACAGGAATCTGCACTATAAGTATGTATTTCTTATTACACCACACTGTTAGAACTCAGGAGACCTTGCTTTCTGATCTCTCCTATTGATATTTCTAAAAATGTTTGCTTTTCTAAGAACTCCCCAAATGAACCTAGTTTTGCTAGACTTCTGGTCTTCTAAAGGGATTCTGGCCTATCAAGGTTCTGGTTGCTTAATTTTGCTAATTCAGAGCACTTATTAAAATCAGTAGGAGTAAGCTACCCAGTATAAGTACTTATACTTCAAAATACCTAGAAGGATATTGTAAACACACCAAGAATTCTTAAAGAATAATTGAAACCTCACTGTAATTAGGTATTTGTAAGAATTCTTCCCTCTGGGTTCTATCTCTTCCAGTGCAAGTCAATGCCCAAATTGCATGTTGTTTGTGATAGGGTTTCACTTTACTATGCTAGGACATTTATTGTTGAGTTCGTACTATTGTTCAGTTTGTTTCAAAGGCTAAGCATTAGCAAATGATACCGGCAAAGACTGAGCTTCCCCCAACCATCTGCTCTGCAAATTGCTTGCTGAATATTTGTATTCATTAATCCTTGGATTGGCTTTCCTTTCCCTTTGCTCATGAGTATAGCTGTATTTCTGCTTGCCTCTTGTAACATGCAGTTAGAGAGAAGAATTTTGTTTTTTTTTAAAATCATTTTAGAGAGACTCATTACCTCCTTGCAACTGGTAGGAAACAGATTTCCACTGCTCAGCATCCTCATAGTTTCCATGAGCATCGTGTGATGATTGTATCCACTGACAACAGAGAAGCAGTATTTTGAGAGTTGTGTGACATACAAGCACAATGGCACTGATGCAAGAGAAGAGAAAATGTAGCATATTTTATATACATATATCCACATGTGTATCTATGTATACATATATGCACATATAGATATGCGTACATATAGAGAAATAGTATATTATATGTAATAAAGAGGGGGTGGGCAGGGGCTAGAGAATATTTATGCCTCATGTCAAGAAAGAATTGAATTTATTGAATTTTTAAAGATTGAATTTCTTGTCTTGAAAGAGATTCTGTAACTCCTCTAACCGTGGGTCAAAGGGTAATCCTATTTTCCCATTGAGCTGATTGACAGATTCTTATCTTAACACTATTAAGGCCTTAAGGCAGGAGCCTCAATGATATTTCAAAAGGGACAAGTTTCACACTGACTTTCCTATTTCCTGCCTGCTTGGTTCTTGCTTGTCTTGGCAAGCTACCATTTAGGCTTTAAAAATATTTCTCATCTTTTTTTTTTTAATTCCCCATCATTACCACCTAAGTGGCTATAGCACTTTCTAGGTTCCCTTTAGCCAAAGGAAAGGGAAAGAAAAAGGACATGACATTCTATGTCTAAGACATAAGGGACATCTGTATGATTCCTTAAATATTGTAAAGAAAATGTCTTGCTTAGGGCTATCCTAACAGCAGAACCCTAAATCATTCCTGAGTCTAAATTCACAAGTGACACTCTAATATACTGCAAGGATCGAAAGATTCTGCACTCGATTATAATATAAATATAAGAAATGTCCGTATGTGGTGTGAACTAACACTTGGGTTCTTCCCCCCCAACATCTTATAAGACCTGAGCTTCCTTCTTTTACTGAGGAGCCTGAGGAAAAGATCTATCTCCATATATGGGAGCCAGGGTCTCTAGAGAGCTGGCCCAGATCTGAAAGGAGAGCTCAAAGTAGCCTGCCTACTCTTGAGTAGAGGCAATCTAATATTAGCTTCTGCATAATGGAAAAAAAATTGCCCTAGCCATTAATCACCACAGAACAAACTGACCTCATGATACAGAAAGTATTTCCAAGTAGTGGTAGTTATATTTAGTAGAAAGTAACAATTACATTGTCTCCTATCTATGCTTTCATCAGGTGCATTTTCACCTGATCTACAGTTCTTTTTTTTATTGCATTATGTTTTTTAAATCCTCTGATTCAATTATCAGCTTCAAAGATGTAAATGATCTAGAGAATTGTAATCACTTTAATATCAAGAAATGGTCCAAATGTGAGTACTGCCAGAGGCCAGTGGTTCACACCTGTAATCCTAGCTACTCAGGAGGCTTGAATCTGAGAATCCTGGTTTAAGGAGGCCTCTTCCTTTTAAAGGATTATTGTGCTCTAGTTCTGGCCTCAGTCCCTCCTTGATCTTTCTTTCTTTGGATTATATCCAATTCAATGAGTTTATATAATCTAAATGTTAATAACGTCAAGATGTTTATACAGTTGAATGCTTTCTGAATAATGTAATGGCTAAAACTAATCTGGGTATCTTATCAACTGGTCACAGTAATTGATTCTGAAATGAACATCTAATGAAAGCTAGTTCAAGATTGACTTTTACTAATTGATCTTGGAATTTTAGAGCATCAGCTCACATGGTCTCTACTGGACAGTAAATTTGGGAGTCTTAAAACCACTATAATAAATATCTTCCAGAGGGCTACTGTGCTTAATTTTGGAGCCAAAATATAAAGGAATTAGACCCTAACATTAGATTCTGAAGATCTATGAGTTCTTTAGCCATACCTCAAACTAGAGCCACTCTTGGAATATTCAATTTCATGAGTCCAAACTTACTTTCTTTAGCTGGTGTTTTAACTTCTTGAAAACACATATATTCTATAATATAGTTCCTATGAGTTAGACATCATATATAATTTTCACAGACTCATTTATATAGTAAATGATGAAACCAGGATACTCACAATTACAGCTCCCTGGGAAAAAGACTTTGAAGATGGTGGAATTCAACATTCTATGTGGGGCGTATGTGTGTGTGTGTGTGTGTGTGTGTGTGTGTGTGTGTGTGTGTGTGTGTGTGTGTGTATACACTTATCACCCTAACTGCCAAACTAGAACATTACACCAATGGTCATATTTCTTAAGAAAATATCAAAGTGTTATTCCCATCAATTATTCAACCTAATGTCTGTGCCTTAAAAACAAAGTCAACTTTACCCCTTGGTCTGTGTCATCAATGTTAATTCTTTTCTTCTGAGAACCATAGACACAGTCCTCTCACCAATGAATTCTGTGTTCTCATATTTTCAGTGTTTCAAACCACAATTAAGAAGTTGGTTTGATGACGTCTGAATTTTGAGATACAGCTGTATCTTTCACCTGCTGAAATGATCATGGACATTATACTAATATAAGTTGAAAATCTTCTTGGAATATACCCAAAAGGAAGAATCAAGTGAGCCAAAGGCCATGCACTGACTCTTGCTTTCCAGTGTGTAATATTGGGAAAGCTCTTAACCCAAGGCCTTTTCTCCTCTCTGACTATGAAACCCAATCATCTAACTTAAATGACTGCAATCATGATCAGAAGAGACAACAGATGCCCACTGTGTACTGGACTCAATTTTCCAAAAATCTATTGGTATATAAATCTCCATATTAGCCCAAGATTCCCATCCTAAAGTACATTTGTTTCAAGTAATATTAATCTTGGCAAATGACTGTGGTACATGATGACATGTATCCTATCCTCACCCCAAACCATCTGAATATATTACCCCTGGCCACAAAAAGCATTGACGTGCACCAATGTTGCCCATAGGAATGGCTAGGGTGTGTGTTGAGCAGCAAGAGAAGTCATTGTGACATGTAAAATTCTTCCAAGATGACAGAAGAATGGATTAGCAAAATTTCTTCCCTTAATGTGATGTGGTTATGTGAATATGACCTATTCATTTTGTAGCTGGAAAAAAAAATCCATTCCTAAGCTTGCACTAGAGAGAATTCAATTTAATGTTGTTTAGTGTCCTATGGAGTGAATAGGGAGCTCATTGCATCTGCTATCTCATCTCAGAATGAGAGAATTTTTCCTTAAGAGTTCCCACAAAGGAGTGATTCTTTGAAAATTACACTCCCTGTGGTTTTGGTCAAGTGGTAACAGTACACAAGGGCTTCAGAGAAATGAAAGCAGCCAGCACAGAAGAGAAACCTTTGTTCCTGTGACCAGAAGAGACATGTATTTGACCCTTGAAGGAGTACAAATCAATCACTTAGAACCCAAGAACTCCCTGATGTTAGCAGGATTGAGCCAAGCCTGCTGTAGAAAAGGCTTCCGATACAGCTCAAAGACCTTCCTACATGGTTTCTACCACTTGCAGTGTGATGCTTTTGTTTATGAGAAATATTATATAAACCCAAAGTTAGAAGCAAAGGGAATACTCGTATTTTTCAAGCAGCAACAACACCAAGAGAACATCGTTCTGCCTTACAGAAGTACTCCAGATCATCAAAAAGAAAAAAATATTAGAAATATAAATGGACAATTTGCTAGGCAATAGAAGTTCACCTTCAGGAGTCTTGATTATTGGTGAAGACAGAACAATATTTCACTGAAGAAATTCCAAGTAAAAATGGAAGCATAGGCAAATTATTTTGTGGAGAGGGTTTTCTAATATCTTCATATCTATCTATACCTGTTTCTTCCTAAAACAAATTAACCTACACCATCCTTAATACAAAAACCAATAATGTCTACCAAGCACTAGAAGAAATCTAGCTGCCTAAAGAACTTCCACTCATTTCCTGCTGAATAAATGCGGGGAAATCTGACATGAATTTCAATGTCTACTTGGTGTTCTAAATATAACTCATTTTATTTGCCACATTTAGGTGTTTTACTCACCCTGTATTTATTTTATTATAGATGGAGCCATTCTGAATATAATTAAGAATATTGTATGAGAAAGATATCATTTTACTTTTATAGATTTTCTTGCATTTTATTCTCTTTTTATATTATTCTTATTTAAGGAAGAAATAAAAGAAGTGTCCCTTTCTACTTCATATATATTACATCATAATCTTCCTTTGACATTCCATTATCTGGGTTTTGTGTGTGTGTGTTTTTTTGTTTTTTTTTGTTTTTTGTTTTTTGTTTTTTTGGCACGTCCTGGGGCTTGGACTCAGGGCCTGAGCAATGTCCCTGGCTTCTTTTTGCTCAAGGCTAGCACTCTGCCACTTGAGCCACAGCGCCACTTCTGGCCATTTTCTGTATATGTGGTGCAGGGGAATCGAACCCAGGGCCTCATGTATATGAAGCAGGCACTCTTGCCACTAGGCCATATCCCCAGCGCCGACATTCCATTATCTGAAAAGCAACATTGATTTGACATCTTGAAGGCTTGCTGAGTGCCTTTTCTTGAGGAACAATGCGTTTTAGTCCAATTTTCTGGAAGTAGTTTCAATATTTAACCACTTCATATTTAGCACCAAAAAGAGTTACCACCACTCTTCATAACCACAGCTTCCAAGAAAGACTCAAACCAGGCTCTGGGCCTTATTGTTAAGGAATTTAATCAATGTCAAAGCAACATCGATCAACCAACTTGAAAGTAGTTATTGAATTAATGCATTTTTTACTTGAATCACAAAAAATAAAGTACATTTTATAGCCTCAGGGCTATAAAAGGTCTTAGTCATTACAACATTCTTTGTTCCTCATTCATGTTGATAACAAAGCCCCTAAAGAAAAGTATTTTTTAAATGGAAGAATTTTCTTGTTTCTTATATGTTTCTAAACCTTTTGTTTCCAGAGGGCCATCATCAAAATTTATAGGAAAATTAAGTGGAAAACTATTTGTATGAATTTTTCCAGGAATACTACATATGGGTCTATGAAGGCAATCAACAAAGTCTGACTTATTAGGAATAAAGCAAGTATACAACACTAAAATAGTTAATAGTATTTGCATTTATTGTATTTTTTATCAGTGCCATGCATTTACCTATAAATAATTCATCGTTGTTTACACCTTAAGGTTAATGTAAGACTCTTGCAAAAGTATGTGAACTGTGCGAAGCAAAGAATAGACATTAGAATCTACACTGGGTTTTAGAAAAGGGGATACTAAATCAGCCACTTAACATAAGCTAGGAATAAGAGGCTGGGTGAATAGTTAGTTGTTCTGTTCATTATGATGCACAAGCTTCAATATAAAAGCTGATTTTGCCTTTCATCATGCACAGAATAATAGTATTCTCCTCACATTCACAGGCACACATTGAGCCTCCAAACCAACAGTTGGTCCCTTCATATGACGCAGGGCACAATCTGCAGCCACTAAGAGAGCCCTGCAGCCGAATCCCAGGCAACCGGGCCAGAAAACACAAGTGCAGGCCATTCAAATCTAGTCATTACTTAACCTTTCACTATATGAATCAGATCAACAAAGGTAATTGTTGAACTTCAAGAGTGAGCTGTGTTCTATTCTTGTTATTCCCAAGTGTGTGATGCTGCATAAATGAGAACAATAACACTTCATCTTTAGTAAGCATTTACTGTGAAGTTAGACAGTGATAGAAATGCTGTGTGCACAATACCTCATTTAATCCTTCCCACAGATGTATAAGGCCGTTTCTATGAAGAAGCAAAGCAAATCCAGCTAACTGGCATGAGGTCACATAGTTCTAAAGTGATGGAGCTATAGACTGAGGCTGTAACCTGCCTTTTAAACTCAGTCTCTTCTGCCTCAGATTAGTCCGAATGAATAGCTTCCAATGGGGGAAAGTAAGTATGCTTTATCTAAGAATTCTGTCCACTAGTTAAAGATTCCAGCTGTCATACTCAATCCAATACTGTCCTGAGTACCTCTGGCAGATGAACACTTAAATCCATTCGTATCTGTGAGCCATACTCTAAGAATAGATACATAGCTTAAGTAGGAAGGGGCACCAACAGGAAGTCGGTGAGAGTGCCAACTCTTGTGACAAAAAGTCTGAGAGACAACTTGAAGGAGAAAAAGTTTATTTTGGCACATGGTTTCAGAGGGCACAAGCCACAGTCACTTGGCTAAGGACTTGAGCTGGTCTCTATGATGGTCCAAGTATTAGGCAGAGAAGAGCAATTCACCTTGTAGAAAACAGGAAGTCACCAGACTTGCCTTCTGGTACTTCCTTATCTAGCTGTGATAGTAAGTAAACAAGCTTAGCAACACTAGACCCAAGAAAAATGTTGGTGGTCAGGTGGATGAACTCCTTCAGCATACAAAGGCGCCATATCAAGGTAAGTCACTGCTACCAGGACCTGCAGAGCTGAGGAGGACAGAAATTTGAAATAAAGTGTAATAGACAAAAGAATTGTGTATACTGGCTGTCTCTTCTAGACCAAATTCAGTGTTGAGTGTTCTCTCCCAGTACACTCCTAGTGACCTTGAGTTTCTCTCTCCTATTCTGCCAGTGTTAACCTGGGTGGGTTTCTATTCTTTGCAAGAACAAAAAAAAAATCATGGTAGGTTGAATCTTACAGAATCTCATTGGAAATCTTATTGAAACCGAATTGACAGTCTTTAATCCTAGGACTGAAATATTAAGAAAGTTACACAATGATTTATGCTAAAGATAGTCTAGGAGGTTATGAGTGTAGGGTAAATATATCTAATGAGACTTGTTAAAAGTGAGCAGTCTTTTCCTAACTCCACAAATGAAATTAATCTTCAGTTGAATACAGAACTTAGAACTTTGAAGTACCAGTTGAGTATTATCTACCCTGAGCAGGCATGTCTCGCTGCAATTTACCATTCTTTGTGCTTATGAACTACTTAGATGTACTTTGACTTAGAGAGAAATACCCAATTATTTCTATTTCTAGAAAGCACATGGCAAAAAAGACAATTTTCAAAGCCAAAAGCATAAAATAGACACAGTCCCATTTTAATGGCCATATCCCCTTCATCTCTATAAAGAAAGAAAGAAATGAATATGGAGGGAAAAGAAACCAGGTATAAAGATTTTATACTACTTGGGTAAAACTATGCTATTAAAAGTTATTATTAATAGCTCCAAAATAGCTCGCAATATTTAGAGTTAAATACCTCTCATGTCCTTATTTAATCCAGGTATCTCAATACTTTCAATGGTGTATTTGTCAGTATCTTGGAAGACTGATTATAAATGATATTAAGATCTATTTGTTGAGTCCAAGATGATCAAAAGGATCGAAACCAAGCAAAACTACTGGAGATAGAATTGGATAACTGACAGAGGACACCTCGTGGCAATGACCAGTAGTGCAAGATTCTTCTATAATGCATGGCTTATATCTCCTATTGGCTGGCAAAGACATCAGGTGTCTGCTATCCATGTCACTCTCAATGGGACTAAAAGGTACCAGAGACTGAATAGTAAATTAATAAATAAAGTGTTGTTTTATCTCTAAATGAAGCAATTTCTCAAACCCTTAAAAATTTAGTCTGGCTCAAAAGTTATAGACTCCATGTTGACATAGTAAATGGTCCTAAAACGTTGGTTGCAAAACTAAACTCAGTTATTTTTCAAAAAAATGACAGATACACTTCATAATCCTGTAAAATAGTGACATCATGGTTACTATGGTTTTTTTCCCCTGTGAGTCTCATGAATAAGACTCTGTGTCCAGTACTGAAAATACAAGACTAAGTAAGGTATATCTTGGGTCCCAGGAGATAGGGGAAGAAGGCATGTCAGAGGCAAGCCACGGGTCTTGGAACAGAAGGATGGACAGTGAAAAGAGGAAACAGCTAACAGCCATGTAAGTATGCCATCTTGGAAACCCTCTGCCCAGCAAAGCTTCACCATGACTCCACATTCAGCCAACATTTGAAGGCTCATTAGAGACCCTGACCAGAACCCATTCAGCTAACCTGCATTAGAATTCTTAACTCATAGCAACTTTAAAGCGGGTGTTTTTGGGTTTGTGTGTGTGTGTGTGTGGTTGTTTCTTTTTTTGTGTGCTGGTCCTAGGACTTGATCTCAGGGCCTGGGCACTGTTGTTGGGTTTCTTTTGCTCACAGCTCACACTCTACCACTTGAGCCACAGCTCCACTTGCAGCTTTCTTGTGATTAGTTAGAGATAAGAATCTCATGGATGTTTCTGCCTGAGCTGGTTTCAAACTACAATCCTGGGGCTGGGAATATGGCCTAGTGGCAAGAGTGCTTGCCTCGTATACATGAAGCCCTGGGTTCGATTCCCCAGCACCACATATATAGAAAATGGCCAGAAGTGGCGCTGTGGCTCAAGTGGTAGAGTGCTAGCCTTGAGCAAAAAGAAGCCAGGGATAGTGCTCAGGCCCTGAGTCCCAAGCCCTAGGATTGGCAAAAAAAAAAAAAAAAAAAATCAAACTACAATCCTCAGATCTCAGCCTCCTGTATAGCTAGGATTACAGATGTGAGCCTGGCTTTAAGGTGGTTTGTTGTGCAACAATAGATTACAAAGTTGTCATCCCACACACACAAATTATCTCTCCCTCCACTCAAGATCCAACTAAGACTTCTTAGCATGCAAAATTCAATGAGTGATAATGTAATACAGAATATTGCTTTCTGTATCTTATACTTTCATGGCTGCCACAGGGAAGACATCTTCACACTTGCCCTCTCTCTACCTCTGCCTTTGTCTAGATGTGTTATTGATTAAAGTTCCTGCCCTCACGTACTTTTTTCAGTTTAAGAAACCGAATTCAAAAGGCTAAAGAACTTCACTTTCCTGTGATCCTTTCTACCTTTTCTCCCATTTTATCAAAATATATACTCCCTTCCAACTCGTACTTCCCCTAGAAGTGCTCCACAGAACACCTGATCAACCAGTGTAAGTCAAGAATCCAGAGAATAATGGAAGAGCATTCGCTCATTTTATCATCACCAAAGGCAAATCAAATGCTGAGCTGATTCACGGCCTTGGATTACAGGGGTAAATGTGCAGACAGGTGTTGTGGCTGAGCTCTGCTCTTCACTTGCTGTCTGAATGGGAGCAATTTGTTAAATTGCTCCAAGTTAAACTTTACCAGCTGTAAAATGAGAGTATCGATATCTAGTTTACAGAGCAATTTCAAGAATTTAGGGCTACCTTGAACACACAAAATCTTTCACAAAGGGCTTTGTACATTTCTGCTGTTGTTATTATTATTATGTGAAGTCACTTGTGAACATTACAGATCACTGAAGATATTAGGAAAGATATGTCCCAAATATAAGGACTTGTAATCATGACAATGTATTTCTTCTTTTAATACTATGGAAGCACAGCCCATGTATGAAAGGAATCCAGAAAAGTGAGTCACCCTCATCAGCTAGCTATATAACCTTGGGTAAGGTACTGAGCCCATCTCTGCACCAATGTTTTCTCACCCAGAAAATAGAATGAGTGAGTAAAGTTACTTGGAGATTACTTTGCAAGGTATTAGTAATTGTCCAGTCACATTGTGGTTAAATGGAAAGGTACAAATTTTAAGGTTAAAGAAAAATAATTAGCATAGTATTTTTACTCTGCAATCATTCCATTAGGATCTGTAAGTGTGAAAATGTTCTTATTTGTATGCTTTGATAAGTGGCCAAATGGTGTCTAAGGATCCATTTTCATTGTGGTTTAATGCGATTGAAATGAGTCTGCTACTCACCTCTTAAAATCTATGAAGCTTTAAAACCAATCACGTAGCCTATGAAGAATCTAATGCAGCTATTAAACTCTGACTTTTGAATGTTGAAATCACTAACGCACTTTTCATTTTGCTGATAATGGCATAAACAATCTTTAATACTGGGTATTATCTATTCATATGAAATCATAATATATATTCATGCTGAACCACAAGCCACCTGATATTGCAAATGATCCTTAATTTTGTCATTTATGTACCACTGTCTGATCGGATAGGATAATACTTATAATTTATTAAGCACTATGTCACAAGAAAGCATCCAATTCTACATTATTTCCATAATAGTACAAAAATGAATGCTGCCTGGGCATGGTAGGGTATAAATTATTTCTCAATTTGAACACTTTTGCTACCATAATATAATGAATGCCTCATGGCTAAAAAAGTCATTAACATGACTGTAAAAATAAAGTGTCATACATGAAACATCTCTCTCACACTTTCACGCACACACATATAAACACACACAATTAGACTATTTGATACTATAGGCAATAAGTAGATAACTAGAAGGAAACTTTAGACAGTCCTTTGATTTATAGCAAATGCAGCAGAGATGGATGTCTCTTGCAGTGAGGCAGAGAAGAAAAGGTTAACCATTATAGGAAACTATAAATACTTTCACCCTATCTCCCAGGGAGCTTACTTCAAAGAAAAACCACCAAGGCAAAGTTGGAAATGGAAATAAAAAAAAACAGGGAGCATTTTCAAAAATGCATTCTTTTGAGTGGATAACTATGAGATGAATAAAAATGGAAGACCACATTCATTTTGTCATTTAACTGTTCATCATCACATGTTATGAATCATATGGAACAAAACTTAATGGTTTCTGATTTTTAAATATATTCATGTTTTGGCACATGAGAGAGAATCTAAGTAGAGTACAAACATATATTTAGATTGTTATGAAAGTTTGCTCTACCAGGTCTTTTGTTGTTGTTTTTTGACACTCCTGGGGCTTGAACTCGAGGCTTGAGCACTGTCCCTGGCTTCATTTTGCTCAAGGC
This sequence comes from Perognathus longimembris pacificus, assembly GCF_023159225.1. Classification (NCBI taxonomy): domain Eukaryota; kingdom Metazoa; phylum Chordata; class Mammalia; order Rodentia; family Heteromyidae; genus Perognathus; species Perognathus longimembris. The sequence continues at coordinate 24,262,633 of NC_063184.1, forward strand.
TAGCACTCTACCACTTAAGCCACAGCGCCACTTCTGGCTTTTTCTATGTATGCTGTGCTGAGGAATCAAACCCAGGGCTTCATGTATGCAAGGCAAGCACTTTACCACTAGGCCATGTACCCAGCCCCTTTACCAGGTCTTTTATTTCAACAGTAGAAAGAATGCTAGACTGTGTCTATTCTTAAGGAGGCCAGCAATAGCAAATTCATTTGAAATAGTTTTATTCTGGAGGAACAAGTCCTTCATTGTAATATGAGTGGGAGGGTTGGGTGACTAAACGCACAGAATATTATGAATACCCAGACTGTAGTGATGATTTAAATCATTTTTCCCAGGGTGATAAACAGTACACTAGTTGAGACTGGGCTCACTCTCCAAGTGCCCGTAGTCAGGATGGCAACAACATCCTTAAGTTATACCAGAAAGTCATTCCAACATGTGTAGCATTTCATATTTTTCATGTTCATTATTGCATCAGGAAACAAAAGTCTCTTAATATCTGCAAGCTTCCTTGCAGAGTTGTGAAAAGGATGCAAAACAACAGAAAGTACCTGATATGCTACCCTGTGGAGAAGCCCAGAGAATTGTAAGCAAGTGGAATTCCACTGCTTAATGACTTCCTTAGAACAGATCAGTAGTGACAAAAGCTTGTGTCACAGCTTGTTGGTGACAATGTGTGAATTAGAATGACTGATTACTTTTATCATTTTATCATTGCTTTTATCACATGGGGAAGCTTGTCCTGGTTGATGAGAGCCAGCTCTGTGCAGTAGTACTTCACCAACAGTTATTTAACATTATTTAATACTTAAAAGCAATCATGGAAAGACTATCCACACACAGAAATGATCAAATGCTGTTAAACAAGGATTTTGTCTGTAAATGAGCCTGTTAACAAACATTGACCAGTACATGGCTAATTAGGGATTATATATTCAAATCCAATTGCACAGATAGTATCTATTCGGTTCAGTATAATGAACATCATGCACACAGCCTCTCTTTGAAGAGCCACAAAAGATGTATAAGCCACCAGGTTCTACTTATAGTTAATATGATTTTCAATGTGTAGTTAATTGCCTTAAGGCAACTGCCACAAGAGGTGATTCTCTTTTCAAAGGTTGCTTGATGTCTTTTAATGTTTATAGTGGTGTTTTTATTTTTTTCTGAGCATTGGCTTTCCTTATATTTCTTGAAGGCAGACTAAAAGACCTTCAGAAGAAAAAAAAAATCAGAGCATTGATTTTTTTTTTCCTTCCCTTTTATGTTTGCAGCTCTGTGAAGCTTTTCCCCCAAGGCAGAATTAATCGCTTAGGCCTCTGCATTTCCTAGCATTTTGCTCAAGCTGTTAATATTGCAGTTATCACATTGTGTTACTGTTAGAGTATCCTGCCTGTTTTGTTAGTACAGTCATGAACTGCTCAAAGGTCTCTGGTACACCTTTCACCGTTAGTACTCAAAATGCTACCTGGCTTTTGCCAGGCCAATTGCTAAGTTGACTTGAGTTGGCTCAGAAGAAAATAGATATAGCAGCTTCTTTTGGTAGACATTTTTTTTTTTTTACAAATTGACAATAAATAATGCTTAGGTCATCAAAGTATTCAAATAGTTCCTACAATAAAATTCAAATCACATACAAAATGTAATAGGGAGAGAAAAGATATTTCAGTGGTATTTATATTTTAGAAAAAGCTACAGAGATAGTGTACCTAAACTCTTTATAAAATACCAGGGCTTCAGGGGGCTCTAATTCCACAATAAAATCACCTAGCTGTAATATACACTCATTCAATAGTGTTACCTAAACGTAGCCAGCAGGTTTCGGCTCCATTAAATCTAAATCTTCTATTAGAACAACTATTTTCCAAGGCCCTTTTACTATCCTAGAATTAAATTCATAGGTAGCATAACCTGCTTAAAACCATTATTTTAGTAAATCAATGCTTTACCTTAATTATAACCAAAAGAAGGGGCTGGGAATATGATCTAGTGGCAAGAGTGCTTGCCTTGTATACATGAAGCCCTGGGTTCAATTCCTCAGCACCACATATATAGAAAAAGTTGGAAATGGCGCTGTGGCTCAAGTGGTAGAGTGCTAACCTTAAGTAGAAGGAAGTCAGGGGCAGTGCTCAGGCCCTGAGTTCAAGCCCCACCACTGGCAAAAAATAAATAACCAAAAGAAGAAATTCAAAATTTGGTCAACTAATAAAAATAATATCTACTTGGATATAAATACTGAAGATTACATTACATGGCCAGATGTTTATCTCTATAAAGCGGGTCATAAACCCATCAACCACATGTGGGCTCATGTAGATGGCTTAGACCAGCCATTTCATTAAGGTGATAGGGTATCAAGCAACAGAAATTTAAAATGAACGGGAAAAGGTGCAAGAACTTAGGACATGACAAAGAGATTTGTATGATAGCATTTTGGACTTACATGGTAGTCCAATTCCTGAAAACATAGTATTAAAACTTCATAAATACTCTAATTGAGTTAAGCTCACAGATTATGAACATCAGTGTCTCTGTGATCGTGAGAAGTCATGGCAAGATCCTCAGGTGGGAGTTTTCCCATGTGGCATATAAACTGTCCTTCACATCTACCTACAAACTGTTGGAAATCCAGGACCTGATACTCCATCCTTATAATAATCAAAATTGCCTCAATTTCCCAGCATTTTAGAACTGAAGAGACTCTGGAACCTCCTGGCAAAGATTAAGAGAACACAAACCTTTTGTCCATCCCCAACACAAGGGCAAAAATTAAATGAGAAAAATGCTTCTGAAAGTCCTGATAAACCATAACACAACAAAGAAAAATACCTTGTTCTACCAGCCAAGACTTTGCTTCCCATTTGACAATATCTACCACTTTTACCCCAAGTCCTTGTCCCTGTACCACGATTATTAGAAGACCATCACCCCACACCCAACGCCTTCCTTACCCAGTCATCACTGAATTTTGTTCCCGGCCCATCTTTGGGCTCTAGTGTTTAAAAGGCATCTGTATCAAAACTGTAACATCCTACTAGCTAGTTGGTACTGCCATCTAGTGACTTACACAAACCAACCTGCCAGCTGCATAACTTTTAATGCTACAGAATTAAAATGCATGAATATTTAATTTTATGAAATGGACAGTTGTCTCTCAGCTCCATGGAGAGAATTTTTTTGTGAGAAAGTTTCTATTCAAAGGTCTTTGGAAAATAGCACACCACTAGCAACTCTGCTGGCATAAATACTGCCATACCTCTTCAGTATTCATGGCAAACTTGGCAAAGGAGTTTAACTAAATCTTGAGATCTGGGTTAATAGCATTCTTCATTTTCTGCATCAGTAGAAGACAAGATGCTTTGTCTGAGGTGGGCACACACAGACTTGTTTGGATATATTCAGACTTAGCCAGTTTGTCTTTCCTCAATTATCTAATCACCTGACCTCAGTGTTCAAACAGCTGGAATCTGGTTTCTCAGCCAGGTCCTATCTGGCCCAAGGACCATCCTAGAAACAAGCTGAGTAGAGGTTCGTGTTGTGTACAGTGCTGTGTGAGGTTCGTGTTGTGTGCAGTGCTGTGTGATCTGCCTCAAGGTGTTATCATCAGCGGTTTGTACAGTAATAGCAGATTCAAAGGTGACAGGAGCCCTAAGTCTGCATGCGATTTAAGGCATGTGACTCAGGCATTACTCAGCGGGTAATAAAAAAATATTAAACATCATTTTTCCTCAAAAGCACATATCTTGTAATGGTGGCTATTATCTTCTCTCATGCTTTATACCAAGAGATAGCTTAAAGAGATATAGTTGAAAACATTTTTGGAAATGCAGCATGGTATTATTTGCTAATTTTTAAAAGGATACAGAAAACAAATAAAAGCTGTGGATTCCCCCAATGGTTAATGGATTGTTTCTTGATTTAAAAAAAAAAAAGAACAGAAAAGGTTTAATTCATTGAAGAAAGTCAGAATTCACCTTCTTTGATGCTCTTCACATCTTATTTTGCTTTTATAGTGGTATTTATCACAATATAAAAAGTCTTTGTTAACCTTAATAACCTTTATAGAGTGTAAAAAAAAAAAGTAAGATTAGGAAAAAAGGATCAGTTGCCTGAGCTCTCCCCCCTCGCTGGCAGAGGGCATAGTGTCTACTACACAATTCTGAATTGAAAGGAATATTTGTTACATGAAACCTAAGCAAATGACATTACTCGCCCTGAGATTGTTTCTGCTGACAAATACAATACACACAAAATAATCTATTAATACCATATTCTAACCTGGAATTTAAATCCGCTGGAACACTGTCTATCAAAAGCGATCACACCTAGGGCTGGGGATATAGCCTAGTGGCAAGAAGTGCCTGCCTCGGATACACGAGGCCCTAGGTTCGATTCCCCAGCACCACATATACAGAAAACGGCCAGAAGCGGCGCTGTGGCTCAAGTGGCGGAGTGCTAGCCTTGAGCGGGAAGAAGCCAGGGACAGTGCTCAGGCCCTGAGTCCAAGGCCCAGGACTGGCCAAAAAAAAAAAAGAAGCGATCACACCTGCACTTTTCTCTTCATTGCTCAGTTTCCTCTCATAAAAGCATAGTACTGCAAAAGAGTGATAATCTTGTCCTCTTTAACGATGTTTCACTCCTAGTTTTTTTTTAATGTTTATTATCATAAGTTAGTTGCATACCTTTATTGTGACATTTACAATGTGTTGCTTCTATTTCATAGTTTGTTGCTGTCGCCAGAACTTAAAGAACAATGTAAGATAACGGGAATGATAATGGGTCAGACCCTTAGTTTCTACAGACCTGTGTGAAGGGCGATTTCAATGAGACTGTCCATCACTATACAAAGATGTACTGTCTTAGGTTTGAGAAGTGTCTTCATAAGGATTCCCAAATCACTCACAATCACACAATCAAAGACCAATCCTGGTCCAAGGCGAAGCACGATTTCTTTGACTCAAGCTACATTTAATACTAAAGTCACTGAAGTGGCAGTTGCTGGGTAGAAAGGAGGCATGATCACACAGACTTTTGGTATAATAATTTACAGAAAAGCCCACGTATTCAGGGTATAAAGTGCTCTTTACTTACATGATTAATGTAATCTTCATGTTCCTTTTAATGACAATATTAGCTTTAGGCTGTTCATAGCCATTGATTTACTGCCAAGTCTCAGCTTCTATAACCTGCCCAGTAGATACTCATTCTTGCAATTGTAGATATAATTCTATGAACCATGAAATGATCTCCCCCGTTTGATAGTTTTATACTTGATTTAGAAATAACTGGCTGATTAAGAAGTTAAATTTCATCATTTGGTGGATACCAAGAATCAATAAAGAAAACATTCGACATTTGTTGACTACTTTCTCAAACATTTATGGAGTGTTTATATTATATTTACTTGGCTCTGGGCTAGCATTGGAATAAAGAGATAGAGAATAGACTCCAGGCCATTTAAGAGTGGGGGAAACACACATATGAATAGAAATGTATGGTATAATAAAATAAATATTGTAATATCTTAACAATGTGGAAGGAATGCATTTTAAAATAAGCTGAGTGTACTGGGAAAGGCTTGAATAAGGAGATAGAACCTTAACACAGCCCTGACAGGTAATCTAGAACCTGGTAGATGAACCTAACAACTGTCCATGGTAAAAATACTTACCAAGAACACTGGGCAGAAGACCTGACATGGCCTCTTTAGGAGCAATGAGAACCAGCACACCTATACAGCAAAGCTTGTGTTCATTTCAGTGTCCAAGGAAAGAAAGAACCATTAACTCCCTCATTTCCATGAAACTCAACATAATCTAAAATGAAATTCATGACTTATCCATAAAAACCCCGCTGTTCCTGCTGAATGAATAATTTGGTCACACACATTACAGTCTTAAGCATATCCATTTGTGATTCATAGTTTTGATTATTTTGTATTCTATGCTACTAACAGCTCCTTTCCTATATAATAAAGTTTGTCTTCCCTGTGGTTTTTGAACTCCTCTATTTTCAAAAATAGAGCAATAGAATAGGTGAGAGTTGTATAAGAATAAAGATGATGACAAATGGGGTTTCTAAGGAGACTGAGAGAAGAAGGAGGTTTGGGGAAAGTGAGAACCTGCTCAGAGAGGTCTCCTTGAAAACAAGCAATAGATCCTCACAAGTGGTTTTACAGAGAAAGCCATTCATGTGCTCACCACGACCCAAGAAAACAACCCTGCACATGAGAGCAAGTTCTTGCTTTTTCCTGCTTTACTATGGATAAGACAGAACATTAGCCAAATAGACTAATGATAACTAAAAATTCATATTCAAGAGCTGAGAGAACTAACATAGAGCCATAGGAGAACATCTGCCATAGAAGATAGCCAGAAGGATTTGTCAAACCGGAAGCAGAAACATCATCTTCCCCTGTTCTCAGCCTTCCAGCTCCCTCTAATCCCTTCTCCTTTGCCCTGTGCCTCAAGCACTCACAGTATAAATGCTGGCACACAGTAGGAATCAGCACCAACCTTGACGATCATGACCTCCCTGTTTCCATCCTGCATTGTGGGTAATACCACTACAGATAATAACTACCATCTGAGAACTTACAGTGTTGTAAGCACTTAGTATGTATTACTTAGTTTCATTTATTAAATTCCTACTGCAAACCTGTCAGGTAGAAGTTATCATTACCCATAATTTTACAACCAAATCATGGAAAATCTTTTCAAAACTGCTCAAGTTCAAACAGCTAACAACAACTACAAGCTGTGGGACCTGAAGTGGTTCTGTCAGACTCCAGGTGAGACTGATTAATAGAATATTATAAATGATATGAAAAAACTCCTAGATGATATCTGTTATTCCGAGCTACCAAAAGTAACACAATTATAACTTTCTGGCAGGGCACATTAATGGGTAGAGGGATTTAAAGAGATGGGATCACATGTATGTCTTTTACAATGGCCAACATATTCATCCCCATGCTAGACCATGGAGACTCTGGCTCACACCTATTGATTTATAGCTTTATAAACTAATTATTTTATCTATACTGAATCCCTGCAGTCAAAACTTTTTACTGAGAATCTTGATATGCTACAGTTTTTGTAATTACTCAAAGCTGGAGACTAGTAGCTATCTTTTAAAGAGACATAAGAGTAAATGAGACTTGGAAATAGACAATTCACCTAGTTCTGCTTAGCAGACACTAGAAATGACCTTGTTTGATTATTATATCATAATACTATGAAACTCAAATTTATACAATCTCAGAACTCTATCATCTTTGGCAAATAATGCCATTTTGTTTAATGACTCAAAGTCAGTGGTAAAAATTTTTTAAATTTCTGAAGTTGTAAAATCCAAAGAAATAACTGCCTATACTTATGAACGTAAAATTTAAAGAAAACCCACAAGCAACAGCATGTACTTATGACTGATACATATTACCTAGTTTCGTTTTTCACTCGTCTTGTTAGTATTTTCTCTTTTTAGAAAGCTTTTTGTGTTAGCTAGTTAGACAGTAAAGTCTTTTCTTGTTTAAAAACTGCCACATGTCACGGCGACATTTATAAATGGCACATTTGCTCCAGTGCCTGCATTTAGCAAAATATCTCCTAGTGCAGTTCATGATTCTTACCAGCATGACAAGGAAGGGATGCTGTCAGCAAAGGTATTCATTACGTTTCAGGAAGGCAACATTAAGTCAAAGGAAGGACTCCAATTTCATGACACTTCTCACAAAGGAGAGTGTCGTTGGAGATGGATAACAGAGATCTGTAAAATGGATGCTATAATTAAAATTGTAACCATGGATTCCTGATTTTTTGAGATGCCACAAGCTACATTAATGGACTAGGTGGAAATTCAGATTAGCCAAGTACTATAATCAAAAAAGAGGAAGGTTATAATTAAATATGCCGACTAGTAAGGGTCATCAAGTGAGATAAGTCAGATTCTGTCTGCCACTATTGTGCTTTCAGTGATTCAAAACAAGAAATAAAACTATGAGGTAACAATTTAAATGAAGATGCTGTCTTTGACAGTTTTGCAGCGAATCCTAGAAGCCCAGGGGTAAGATGAGTATAGTTCAGTGGCTACAGGCTGAGTCTAAACCTTTCTTAGAAGGAGAAATATGGAAGAAAAATGTGTGCCTGTGTCCATATGCATCAGCATTACATGAATACTTTTATAGACACTCGAAATGTTGAGTACTGCCCTTTACCTTGGCATTCATTGCTGTTGATTTTGATTCTTTTTCACTGTCAGAATGTAAATAACAGGACCTGGAAAGACATGAGGAGACCACAGACATGAGGATTTAGGATTCTATTTTCATTGCCAATGTTTCATGAGTTTATGTTTATTTTATTTAGAACTTAGTTGGAGTAATGGAGGATTTATAAAGGTCTGGCTTAACATATTTATTGAAGCAACTACTTTACTTATTATGCAAAGAACCAACTGGAAAAAGTCCTTGGACACATACCAATTATTCCAGCTCCAGGTAAATGTTACATTCCAGAAATCGATCATATCTACACACCACATTGAGATCTTACCAGAGAGAATGGATACTTATATAACAGACCTTTCCCAATAATCCTCGATGTAGATGTAAGTCTGAGGAATGTAGATTGCTAATGGAACCAAAGGAAATAATATTCCACACAGATCCTCACCCCTGTATTCCTGAAGCAAGTCTAGTCTCTCCTCCTTAGGAGGAGACGCCATTGTGTTATGTAGGCAAATCTAGGATTCCAGTGGAGTCACACATCTACAAAGTCCCTTCACAATTTCAAACCGCTATCATAATCTTTACCAAATAAACAAATTTCACAGCTAATAAATAGATTCCCTAACAAGGGAAAGGAAGTGCTAGAGGAGAGTGGTTCTTAAAGATTGAGCTTATTTAACCATCAACTCTCTCCTAAAAATATTCTATTTGTGTGAAAAGTAATCTTTTTAAAAAGGTTGTATTATTCATTTTCTTACATTTTTAGGCAAAGTTTTCTGCCTACTAATAAGCCTTTCTTGTAGAATCAGCAGTATCGTTATTATAAATATCAATTATAATATTGATCTCTAATGGGACCTATTTTATCCTTTATGTTGGTTCCCTGGGCTCTTGACCAACCCAATCCCTCAGGTCTGAAATATCAGATAATCAGATCTTCAGATTGAATGTACTTGGAAACAAGAAGAACTAGATCATTCTCTGAGGCTCAGTCCTTATTAATCAAATCAAGTAATATGACGTCGTTGCCCAGGTGTTTTGAGTAAACAGGGCTCATGAGAAGCTATTCTTATTGACATTCGTGTGTGCTATATCCTAAGCCACAAGCAAGAAGGGATTGTTGAGTTACTTTAAGAAAGGGAACATGACAACACACTATTACACTTCACATAGAGAACTACTACTATTTTTTAATGATTAATAAAAAGAAAAAAGACAAAGTGATCTAATGAGTATCTGAGCTATATTAGTGCCTAACCAATATGTATTTCTCCCAATAAATGTGTACTAAATTCGCAACCACTACCAGAGGGATTTGATGTTTGAGTATTTCTTCAAAAATTTCACAGTAGAATTAATGTATGCTTCACCAATCCCACCTCTAGATATATATCCAAAGAAACTAGGAAGTCAAGATGTCAAAGAAATTTCTTTATTCCCATGTGATTTCCTTGGTGCCAGAAGATAGTTTCCCAGAAATGTTCCTTAGTGTACAAGGAAACACAAATTCAAAACAAGAGGCTTGACTAAGCCTTCCTATTGAGACAGTAAAAGGAAATGGTCCTATAAAACAGTTTTCATCAAACCAACACTGAGACGGCCAATTTCAGCAGGATCCATTACAGAGCTTTACCATTGTCCCTTGGTCTGTGAAACATCCTAGCTGTCCATGTATACATGGATACTTTGGTGCTCACCTGTGTATTTGTCTATTCTCCTCTTCCGATTACAATGAGGCAGTTGAAATGTTTCTCCATGTGACTATTCTTCCCTTTTGTCCTCCATTTACTGACTGAAAGCTGGCCAGTACTAGATTCAGGATTACCACCCCCCCATCAGAAACTGCCTTTATCTAAGCATTTGCTCTAAGATGATACCCCAACCATTTGCTGGTGGCTCACATTTGTAATCCCAGCTACTAAGAGGCTGAGATTTGAGTATCACAGTCCAAAACCAGCTTAGGCAGGAAAACCTGCGAAACTCTTATCTCCAACTAACCACCAGAAAATCAAAAGGAGTGCTGTGGCCCAAAATGGTAGCACACTAGTCTTTTTTTCATATATATATATATATGTGTGTGTGTGTGTGTGTGTGTGTGTGTGTGTATACATATATATATAATCAAAATGAATTACAGAGAGGTTACAGTTTCATACATTAGGCATTGGATACATTTCTTGTACTGTTTGTTACCTCATCCCTCATTCCCCCCTCCCCACTGTTGTTCTCTCTATTCCTACTCTCCACATTTTCCTGATCCATTTGTCTACTGAGGGGCATCTGGGTTGGTTCCAGATTCTAACTATGACAAATTGTGCTGCGATGACCATTGTTGTGCTGGTGGCTTTAGTGTGATTATGTTTGTGGTCTTTTGGGTAGATGCCCAAAAGTGGGGCTGCTGGGTCATAGGGGAGTTCTATGTTTAGCCTTCTGAGGAATCTCCATACCACTTGCCAGAGTGGCTGAACCAGTTTACATTCCCACCAACAATGGAGTAGGGTTCCTTTTTGGCCACATCCCCTCCAACAGTTGTTATTGTTAGTTTTCTTGATATAGGACATTCTTAGTGAGGTGAGATGGAATCTCAATGTTGTTTTGATTTGCATTTCTTTTATGGCCAGTGATGTAGAGCACTTTTTCACATGCCTCTTGGCCATTCTCATTTTTTGAAGACCCTGAAATGAACCCACAGAACTACGCCTACTTAATCTTTGATAAAGGAGCTAAAACAATAGTCTGGAAGAAAGATAGCCTCTTTAACAAATGGTGCTGGCAAAACTGGTTCAACACATGCAACAAACTAAAACTAGATCCTTATATATCACCCTGTAACAAAATCAATTCCAAATGGATCAAAGATCTAGAAATCAAAACAGACACCCTGAAAACACTAAAGGAAGGAGAGGAGAAATACTTGGGCTCCTTGGCACTGGACAGAACTTCCTCAACAAAGACCCAGAAAGGCTACAAATCAAAGAAAGGTTGGACAAATGGGACTACATCAAACTACAGAGCTTCTGCAGGGCAAAGGACATAGCATGCAAGATAAATAGAAATCCCACAGATTGGGAGAAGATCTTTACCGGCCATTCAACCGACAAAGGCCTCATATCTAAAATATATGCAGAACTAAAAAAATTACTTTCCTCCAAACCAAAACCGCAAAGAACCAATAGCCCCCTCATCAAGTGGGCTAGAGACTTAAAAAGAGCACACTAGTCTTGATGCTAAAATATGGAACCAACCCAAATGCCCCTCAGTAGACAAGTGAATCAGGAAAATGTGGTACATATACACAATGGAATTGTATGTCTATCAGAAAGAACAACACAGCCCCTTTCATAAGGAAATGGAAGGACTTGGAAAAAATCATACTAAGCGAAGTGAGTCAGACCCAAAGAAACATGGATGCTATGATTTCCCTCATAGGGAATAATTAGTACATGTTTAGGTTAGTCATAGCAGAAGAGGACAATAGCCCAATAGCTATGCTTTTATGAACACATAAGATGATGCTAAGTGAAATGAACTCCACGTTATGGAAACAAGTGTTATATCATTGTTGTAATTATTTTCAACATGCCATGTGAAACAGATCCCCTTTTTTTCTTTTTCTTTTTTTCTCTTATATTTCCTTCCCATGGTTTTAACCCCTGCCATCACTGTATCTGACTTAGTACCCTGGATACTGTATATACATATATTAGAACTAGGGAAGGGAAAGGGAATACCAAGATGGAGAGACAAAGGATAAAAAGACAAATGACTCCAAAAGCAATACTTACAAAACCATTTGGTGTAAACAACTGTACTCATAGGGGGAAGACAGAGAGAGGGAGTTGGGGGAAAAATGAGGGAGGAGGTAACAAGTTGGATACAAAATGTACTCACTGCCTTACATATGAAACTGTAACCCCTCTGTACTTCACATTGACAATAAAGAAAGAAAGGAGAGATCAGGAACAGTGCCCAGGCCCTGAGTTCATCATGGCCACAAATAAGTAAGTAAGTTAAGTAAATATGACATCCCTCTATGTTCTAACAATCTCTTACTTTATTTTTAAAGTTCAAAATTATATTGTTGGGAAAGGAAAATCTCTCCTTTGTACTTCAGAATTAACTTCATTTCAGGTAGATTTCCCTCCTCTCAGTCAGAGATTTAGAATAACTGGGATATTGAAGGGGATGCTGACTTGTGTTTTATTTTCAAAGGCAGTAGAGGTGATTCCACAGTGCCTTGGGGGGTTTCTTTTTTATCAACAGATTGAGACTACATTTCAACTGGCAATTATTATCAAGTCAGCTGGCTTAGTCTTTTTGAGTCGTAGCCTCCTGTTTCCTCTCTGTCATCAGCACTGTGTTATCTTCAGTTTGAAATGCCAGGAGCACTGGGAAAGAGCTTACCGGGCACAATGTATGGTGGGTGATGTTCATTAGCAATGACCCCGTACTTATTTCCCAAGCCTGATTCCCAGATGTAAGCAACACCCAGAACATGAGCTCATTTAATTGGGCCTGTCAGCAGCCAACTCAATAACTAAGGAAAGGAAGAACATGTGCTCTTTCAGAATACACTGGCTTCTGAGTTGATCCACTCCTCCGTGGTGATTTACACGATGCCCAGGGCTGCTTTTGTGTTCAAGAAATACCTCTTAATTTCAATGAAGCCCCAGTACACACTCTCATAAGGAAATTCTATATGCTTCTTTTCTGCTGCTGGCAACACTACAAGAATATTCTCTTATTAGAAATAAGTCTTTTCCCTTAAGATTCAAGCTTTTTTGTTTTTGCTTTTCTATAATAATGCGGGGGGCGGAAATTCATGAATAAATTGCCGTGACATTTTAAACTTTGTATTAATGACTCTTGAAAAATCACTTCAAAATACATCCTGGCACAAAGCAAAGGAAAAGCACTATTTTCTTTTATCTGGAGGTTTTTTTTTTAAACATAACCATCCCATTAGAATACAGGTCTAAGCCCTAATAAAGTTGCTAAACTATCAATCAATGGTCTTAAGCTACAATGAAACAAACAAAATTGTCATAAAAAATGATTTTGTGTAAAACATTTATCACAGTGAAGAGGCAACATGTGAAATAGGAGCAATTATTTGCAAACATCCATCTGACAAGGGATTACTACCTGCATTATGTAAGGGACTTAATCTAATAACAAGAAGACAAATAACCTGAGTAAAACATGAAGAAACGACTAATAATAGACATTGTTTGAGACAGACAAATACCTAACAGGTATACAAAAAGTGTTCAGTATTACTTATCATTAGGGAAGTGCAGGTAAAAACCAGCGTGGGACATTACGTCACCTGTGGAAAATGACTATTGCCAGCTGGGTGAGACAACACAAACGTGGAATGCCAGTTCTTGAGTAGCTGAATCCAGTTGATCTTAAGTTTGAGGGCAGCCTAGACAACACAGGAAGTCTTGCTAAAGAATGAAGAAAAGAATTACAAAATAAATACAATTAAAAGGAAAACAGAAAAGAAGGACATTTTCAGCAATAACTATAAGAAAAAGATAAGAGGCACTAAGTGCTGGCATGAATGTGGACAAAAAGGATACTGGTTCATTATTAGCAATAATGTACAACCATTGGCTGATGACATAGCCACTGAAATTGATATTCTTACAGCCATTATGGCAAACAATATTGAGGTTCCTCAAAAACTGAAATAGAATCAATTCACCATCTGCTTCAGTAATCCCACTTCTGGACGCAGGGATTCAAAGGACATGGAATCGATATGGAAAATTATCCCATGTTACTTGTGGAATTGTTCATAAAATCCAAGAGGTAGGAGTCATGTGAGTGTTCCTTCATAAATTAACAAGTAAAATAGGATACATTTTATTCCATGCAATGGAGTATTATTCAGCCTACAAAAACAGGAAATCCTTACTCTGATTCATGTACTGAAATCTGAGTCCAAATGTGTCCATTCTAACAGGGAGAGTTTGGGAAAAGATTCAGTCCTGAGAGCTCTACACTCATGAATGCCACCAGTGCCCTTATTAAATGACCTACCTGGGTTTGTTCACACCTTCCCTATGTGAGAACCCAGCAAGCACACACCACCTGGAGCAGAGAGCAAGCCCTCACCACACACTGAATTTATGGGTGCCTTGATCTTGCCAGGCCCCAGAACTAGGATATGACAACAATAAAAAATGTTTATAAATTACATCTGAAGAGTTAACTTCAAGCATTAGCAATCTCTACAAAATATAAATTGCAATAAGAGTTGAGATTTTCCCCTGGAGAGGTTACATGCTATAAGGATATTTTGAACAGCCTTATGTTGTACTTGTAAGTAGATAAAGTAAGATGAATGGATGCCACATCTTTTCCCAAAGCTGTTTGAACAAACAAAAGCACTTCTTTTATCATGCTTGGCAGACAATAGTAACAATCTCTTTGGAAACACCATCTGCCAAAGGTGACTCCTCTAGCTTTCCTTATCTGAACCCTGATGAATAAATCAAACCAATATCCCATGAGGTAAGAGAACTTCTTACAGGATGCTTCTTGTACACAGCCTCCTTATATGGCCGTTCAGGAAAGTGTATGAAATACCATGCTTGCTGGTTGGAGACAGACTGAGTGCCGGCTCAAGATTCCAGAACAATGTCATCATCTTTAAAGCCAATCACATTGCATGGTTTCAGAGGTACTAGTTCAGGATTGAAGGACATTTTTTGTTTTCCTCAAAGGATTGTGTAAATCAGAAAATGTAGGTGAGAATGACAGATACACTCTACCTTCTAGGAAAATAAAAGAATTTGCTCCTTTTCTGACTTCTGTTGAAACTAGGTGTTGATTTCATCTCACTAATATGAAATATAATTGCTACAAGAACAACCTATCTGAGTGAATGTTGAAGAAAATGCAATCGCCAAATTTATTTAAAAAATTTTAAAGCTACACTTTATTTGATAATTCATGTATATTTTGTACTTCACATATACTTCCCTTATCATAATATTCATTTTGGCCAACTGTTGATTTTCATTTTGACATTCAGCCATTCAGTATTCAGCCAAACACGCATTTGATGGTATCCACATAGGAAATATCCAGTGTAGACCTGTTTTGTTTTTGTCCAAATGATGGCTTAATTTTAGGTTGGGAAAAATGTGCATTTTTAATTCTATGTTTTAAAATTTATGTCATCTTTATAAAGAATTATTTTACATTAAAAATGCCAGATACTTCTGAAAAGCTCTATAGAAATATATTCTCTCACTATCCCTTCTAGAGTTGAAATGTTTTATTGGCTGATTTATCTTATTATTTATAACATGCATACTGATTTCTAAGCTTGCACAGATGCAATTTAGAAATGTTTGCCAAAGCAACATTTTGTTAAGTTTTGCCAACACAACATTTTGAATAAGTTAAAATTTTGACTTTGAATGAGTGAGCTTACTAAATATTCAGTACTTATCAAATATATCCAAAAGAAAAATAATGAACCAATGGGCACTTGCAAAAGATATTGAGTGTTTGTGCTCAAAGGTTTGGAAGGGCATGAGTACTGACTCTGTCACTCATACTAGCCAATAGCTGACTTCCCTTAAAAGCTGTTATTAAAAACAGCTGAACAAATAGTTCATGAACTTCAGGAAAGACACTGGGAGAGAATGCCAGATGGAAATCTACAAAACAGAGAACAAAAGATATTAAACTAGAGTATGAACAGAGGACAACAGGCCAGTTAAAACAGGAAGCAGAAAGGATGAGAAGGGAAAACATGCTGACACAATATCAGACTAAGTTGAATTTTCTCTTCTACCTAGTACAAATTTGACCACAGCCCTAAATACCTCAAGAAGTAAATCCTTCTCCAACAGGAATTTTCACATTTTCAGAACAGACAAAAGTAGGAATGTGAAGAATAGTTACTTAGATTTGGGATTGACTGATTTCAAGTTTTTTCCAGTTTTTCCATCTTCACAAGAGCCATTCTAATTCCCCCACTGTTCAAATGTTACGTCTTCCTGTAAATGAAGACAAATAAAGATAACACAAAGTGCCATCTTTTTAAATACTGATGGTTCCAGGAATGAGTACTTCGACTTGACACTACCTGTTCAAGTGGTATTATTTGAGAAACAATAGCAAAACCTGAACCAAATTCCAACATCAATTGACTTGGATAGTAGCTTGAAATAGTGCCCCTAAGGTTTCACTGGAAAAAAATTATATTAAGTGAAGTGAGCCAGACCCAAAGAAACATAGACTCTCTCGTTTCCCTCATTGGTGATAATTAGTACACTTCTAGGTTAGTCCTAGCAGAAGATCACAATAACTCAATAGCTGTGTACAGATGGTCACATAAGATGTAGCTAAGCAAAATAAAATAAGTGGTTTATCATTGTTGTTATTTTCAACATACCATGTGAAATTATGCCATTTTCTTTTGTCTTTCTTCCCTAGGGTTTTACCCCTGATGTCACTCTTGCTGATTTCAGTACCCTGTGTATTGTTTATTGGAACTAGAGAAGGGAGGGGGAACATCAAAATGGAGAGACAAAGAGTAAAAGGCCAACCAATGCAACAGCAATACTTACAAAACTATATGCTGTAAACCAACTGTACAACTCATGTGGGGGAGGGAATTGGAGAGGGAGAAAGGAGGGAGAAAAATGGGAGAGGAGGTAGCAAGTTGGATAAAAAATGTACTCACTGCCTTGCATATGAAACTGTAACCCCTTCTGCACATTAACAACAAAAAAGAGAGAGTGTAGGAGAAAGCAAATCTTCCGTGGTGGTGAACTATATAACAGAGGCGAGATGCTCCTGCAAGCCTGAAGAGGAGACAGTCACATTTGGTCACTTCTTCTTAGGAATTCATGACTACAGAAAGAGTCTAAGTCAAAAGAGGGAAAGGCCAATTCCAATTAAATCAGTTTTGATTGATAGTTTCCTCCTATTTACTGCTTTGTTCTCAATATACTAGTGGGGGGGGGAGAAAAAACCTTCAGAAAACTGAGAATGGGTAAGAGTCATTGTATAAGATCTTAAGACTTCCCAATTCCAAGTCTGATGAGCCAAACTCTTGTTGTTGATGGGAGGAAAAGAAGACTTAAATTCGTATGAATCCAGGCAGACTAATTGACTGGGTGGCATGAGGAAGCTACGATTTTCTCTAAGAAATGGAGATTCAATAGAACACTTAATGGCACTAATTATAAATAGAAAAAATGGACACCTTTATGCCTGTGTCTTCTCAAATTCAGTTGTTCATTAATCTTCCTACATGTTCTTCTAAGTAAATCATATTTTAATAAGCATGTCCTCATTTAGTAATAGGACACAAAGTCATGGGGAAATGGGAGCACTGGGAAGCTAAGAAGATAGAAATTATTTTGAAATAGGAATGTGATTTGGGTGGGATGTGAAGGAGCATATCCTAGATTATAATAATCTTTAAGAATTAGAGCTACTATGATTCAGTCATTTGGGGGAATCCTTTAGTTTTATAAAGGATGTGTTCTTCATTCCACCCTGCAAGTTAGAAAAGGCACATTCAAAAAATCATGCAAATCATCTCAAGTAAGTAGTTTAGCCTCAAGACTTAAAGATAGAGGATATGCTTATCAGACCAATGTGGCAATCATTGCTCACAGCTGTGGATGGATTCTGGAAAAGAGAGTAGCAAGATTGGTGATATCATGGGGTCAGAAGACAAAGGAAAAGTTCAACAGAGAGAACCAGAAGTAGAAAGATGCTCAGGAAAAAAATATTCTCCAAATTTGCAAATTTGATGAGGACTGGCCTAAAATGTTCAATCTCATATTAGTCTACCCAGGGATAATGAGAAAGAAGGCTCACTTTCAAGCATTTAACATTTGTATGCTTTACCTTTACAAACTTGCTCATGGTGGTAAGTAAATGTGTAGGTATTTCAAAACAAAAACTGTGTGAGATTAATCTGTCACCACAAAATTTGCTACGTGAAAGGTCAGTGTTTTTTATTCCAATAAGCTGTTTATTTCCAAGCTGGATGACTTGAGCCAAAGGGGAAATAAAGAAACCTGGGAAATGGAATGACTCCCCAATCCTTCCTGTGGTATGCATTCATAGCCAGGATTTCCTAATATTGGAAAGTATCGGACATGAGAATATTCAAATACAGCCATTAGAAGTATAGCATTCAACAAAAATATTGTGACTTAAGTTCTACTATGAAAAACCCTAACTTTAGCTTTCTTTGGTTAAATCAAACTCATGCAACCTTTTATGTCATATGAATGAAATATATTAAATACAGGAATAGCATTATCCTTTCTGCACTACCCACCCTGTCCCCAAATTTCAGCATACAAAGATGAAAGTTGAAATAGATTTGCTTAGTCTCAACAAATAAAATTATCATTGTCAGAATGAAGGGGGGGAGGAGGAGAATGAAGACAAGAATTGTTGCACAGACCACAGAATTGAGAAATAGAAGGGAAGGGGACTAAGAAGAGGTGAAGTTGTTGAAGTGACGGCACAGATCAAGATGCACTGTATATATAAACAGCTTGTTAAATGGCAAAAAAAAAAGCATTTGATACATAATCTAAAAAATAGGAAATGTGAGGGGCAATGTGCATTGGGAGAGATGGATGAGAATGTTGCAAGGGGTGACATTGACCAAGATTCATTGTATTCGTAAACTGCTTTGGTGAATGGCAACTCCTTTGTACAACTACCTTTTAAAGATATATGTTTGCCAGTACTGGAGCTTGAACTCCGGGGCCTGAGCACTGTCTCTGGCTACTTTTTGCTCAAGGCTAGCACCCTGCCAACTTGAGCTACAGCGCCACTTCTGGCTTTTTCTATATATATGTGGTGCTGAGGAATCAAACCTAGAGCTTCATGGATATAAGGCAAACACTCTTGCCACTAGGCCATATTCCTAACCCCAAAGATAATTTTAAAAACTCAGAAAATATTATTGCCTCTCATCAGATTATAATGACATAAATGAAATAAATGGCAAGAGAAGTTAAAGAAATTCCCCATATACATGACAAGAGAATAACTCACTTTTGAATGATTAATACATCATTAGCAAAATCAGGGAGGAAAAATTTTAATTCCTTCAATCAAAAGAAAATGAAAATACAACTTACCAAAGCCTTTGGGAAATAGCAAAAGCAGTCTAACAGAAGCATTTATAGCTGTGAGTACCTAGCTTGAAAAGTTAGAGAAATCTCAAATAACCTAATGTTATATCTCAAGGCCTTAGGAAAACAAGAAAAAGCCAAACACAAGGTATTAGATGGAAAAAAATAATAAATATCAGAGTGAAAATTAATGAAATGGATACAAAAGAATAACACAAAGAGAAAAATCAATGAAACAGAGTCACTTCATTGAAAAGATAAAAATGATTCAGAAATTCTTACCCAAACTAACCAAATGAAAGAAAAAGGCCCAAACTTATGCATTAAAAATTGAGAATTTATAAAGGATGACAATGAAATCCAGAGGGCCATTACAAAATGTATTGAAAACTTATATTCCAGTGAATTCAGCAATCTGGAAGACATGGATGAATCTCCTGATACGTATATAATATATATATATATGAGCTACCAAAATTGAATCAAAAAATATAAAAATTCCAAACAGAAATATAATGAGTAATAAGATTGACACAGTACTGAATAGTCCCCCAGCACTAAATAGTCCCCCAGCAAATGCACTGCATAGATACACTGATGGAATTGACAGGCCTTCAAAGAACTAGCTCCTATCCTCCTTCACTGTTGGGGGTGGGGGGAACATATATTACCAAAAAGACAGTCTTGTTAACAAATTGTTCTGGGAAAATTATATATCCACAAAGAGAAGATCTCTACCACACAACCTGTACAAATATAAAGCTAAAATGGACCAACTATTTTTGAATAGGACTTTAATACCCATGATCAGACAGGAAGACCTGTCAAATAGGAGCCCATTAAATTCAAACTCTATTGTACTATGAAAGAATTTCCAGAATGAATAGAATGGGAGACACAAATTTTCCAATTATTCATTTAAGAAAGGATCAATATCCAGAACATAGAAGCAACTCAAAAGCACTAAAAGAACAAATAAGCTACTGAATAAGGTGAGTAAGGAGTTGAACAGACGAGCAATCAGGAGTACCAAATGACCAATAAATACATGAAAAATCACTCAGCATCCTTAGCCACCAGGGCAAAACAAATCAAAATTTCATTGCAATTCCAAGTTACCCTGGTTAGAATCATCATCAAGAAAATGAATGACAAATTCTAGAGAGAATACAGGGGGGAAGGGGACATTCATATGCTATTATTAGCAATGGAAATTAGTGCAGCTCACTATGGAAATCAATGTGGAGTTTCCTTAAAATGGTAAAAGAACTATCATATGATCCAGTTCTTCCAATCCTGAGAATACACCGGAAGTAATCAAAGTCAGCCTACAACAGAGATACCAGGCTTATGTTTGCACTCTATTAACAGTAGCTAAATTGTGGAATCTGCTGGATAATGCATAAATAAAGGAGGTGTAGTATTTGTACACAAGAGTATTATTTGGCCGGAAAGAAGAACAAAATAATGTGGCTTGTAAGAAAATAGATGGAACTGGATATGGTCACCTTCATTTTAACTAAGCTATACCCAGAAAAACAAATAGGTTATGATTTTCCCGTTTGTAAAATCTTTGCTTTTAAAGAAGACATAAAAATAAAAAGAGGAATATTTGAGAAGAAGGAGGGGCCACAAGGAAGAGAATGGGGACAAGCCACAGTAGTGGGGAGGACTAATTTGGTCATTGTACATAACACACATGCTTAGAAGTATTGTAAAGGAGGTCATTACTTTGCACAATATGCTCTAATAAAAACAGATTTGCTTACCAGTGATTAACTTTATATTTACTCACTGAAACATTGTACATCATCAAGGTGTATGAATGTACATGTGTGGATATTTGTCTGCGTGCATTTACATAAACAGAAAAGTCTGAATCAAGTGAACCAGGAGTGGAATACATGAATATATATATATATATAATATATATATATATATATAGGAATTTTCTGCATTCTAACAACAAAAGTATAGATGTGACTCTGAAAATAACTTGGCATTTCACAATTGCAGGCCAATCTTTTCTATAATTTTTTTATGAAAATACTTCTTGCTTGGAAATACATACTCAAAGTGAAACTGGAAAATTCAAGATAATAAAACCAAGGGTCTAAAATGTAATCATTATGTTCTGTACAATATTTTTTCCTATTTGATTTACATGTGTTATATATATATATATATTTTATTATCAAACTGAATTACAGAGAAGTTACAGTTTCATACATTAGGCATTGGATACATTTCTTGTACTGTTTGTTACCTTGTCCCTCATTCACCCCTCCCCCTCCCCTTTCCCTCCCCCTTCCCTCCCCCCCCCACCATGAGTTGTTCAGTTCATTTACACCAAACAGTTTTGCAAGTATTGCTTTTGTAGTTGTTTGTCTTTTTTTACCCTGTGTCTCTTGATTTTGGTATTCCCTTCCAATTTCCTCATTCTAATACCAGTATACCCAGTTTCCAATATACTCACATAAGATACAAAGAAAGTGTAGGTACAACCACAGGAAGGTGATACAAGAAGATCATCAACAATAGAGGCTACAATTACATATGGCATGTTGAAAGTAGTTACAACAATAGTTTACATAACATGGAGTTCATTTCACTTAGTATTATCTTATGTGTTCGTAAGGGTAGAGCTATTGGGCTCCTGGGATCCTCTGCTTTGACTTGCCTAAACCTGTGCTAATTATTCCCTATAAGGGAGACCATAGAGTCCATGTTTCTTTGGGTCTGGCTCACTTCACTTAGTATAACTTTTTCCAGGTCCTTCCATTTCCTTACAATTGGGGCAATGTCATTATTTCTGATAGAGGCATAAAATTCCATTGTGTATATGTACCACATTTTCCTGATCCATTCTTCTCCTGAGGGGCATCTAGGTTGGTTCCAGATTCTAGCTATGACAAATTGTGCTGCGATGAACATTGTTGTGCTGGTGGCTTTAGTGTGATTATGTTTGTGGTCTTTTGGGTAGATGCCCAAAAGTGGGGCTGCTGGGTCATAGGGGAGTTCTATGTTTAGCCTTCTGAGGAATCTCCATACCACTTGCCAGAGTGGCTGAACCAGTTTACATTCCCACCAACAATGGAGTAGGGTTCCCTTTTGGCCACATCCCCTCCAGCATTTGTTGTTGTTAGTTTTCTTGATATAGGACATTCTTAGTGGGGTGAGATGGAATCTCAAAGTTGTTTTGATTTGCATTTCTTTTATGGCTAGTGATGTAGAGCACTTTTTCATATATCTCTTGGCCATTCTCATTTCCTCATCAGAGAAGTCTCTTTTTAAGCCTCCAACCCACTTGATGAGGGGGCTATTGGTTCTTTGCGGTTTTGTTTCGGAGGAAGGTAATTTTTTTAGTTCTGCACATATTTTAGATATGAGGCCTTTGTCGGTTGAATGGCCGGTAAAGATCTTCTCCCAATCTGTGGGATTTCTATTTATCTTGCGAGCTATCCTTTGCCGTGCAGAAGCTCTGCAGTTTGATGTAGTCCCATTTGTCTAACCTTTCTTTGATTTGTAGCCTTTCTGGGTCTTTGTTAAGAAAGTTCCGTCCTGTGCCAAGGAGCCCAAGTGTTTTTCCTACTCCTTCCTTTAATGTTTTCATGGTGTCTGTTTTGATTTCTAGGTCTTTGATCCATTTGGAATTGATTTTGGTGCAGGGTGATATATAAGGATCTAGTTTTAGTTTGTTGCATGTGTTGAACCAGCTTTGCCAGCACCATTTGTTAAAGAGGCTATCTTTCTTCCATACTATTGTTTTAGCTCCTTTATCAAAGATTAAGTAGGCGTAGTTCTGTGGGTTCATTTCTGGGTCTTCAATTCTGTTCCATTGGTCTTCAGGCCTGTTCCGATGCCAATACCAAGCTGTTTTTATTACTATAGCTTTATAATACAGCTTGAAGTTGGGTGGGATGTGAAGGAGCATATCCTAGATTATAATAATCTTTAAGAATTAGAAATGGATGATTTCCTAAAAAAAATTCATATCCCCAAACTCAACCATGAAGGTTTAAACCTTCTAAACAGACCCATATCCAGTATTGAAATAGAAACGGCAATAAATGATCTCCCATCCAAGAAAAGCCCAGGTCCAGATGGATTCACTGCAGAATTCTACAAGGCCTTCAAAACAGAACTCACACCAATATTTCTCAAACTCTTCAATGAAATTGAAAGAGAACGTTCACTACCAGACACTTTCTATGAAGCCAGTATAACCCTCATCCCAAAACCAGGCAAAACTCATCACGGAAAGAAGACTATAGACCGATTTCCCTGATGAACATAGACGCAAAAATTCTCAACAAAATTCTGGCCAACAGACTTCAACAGGTCATCAAAAAAATCATACACCATGATCAAACTGGATTCATCCCAGGGATGCAAAGTTGGTTTAATATACGCAAGTCAGTTAATGTAATTCACCACATCAACTGGAGCAAGGTAAAGAACCACATGGTTATATCACTTGATGCAGAGAAAGCGTTTGATAAAATCCAGCACCCATTTATGCTAAAAGCCCTGGAAAAATTGGGATTCCAGGGAACATTCCTGAATATAATCAAGGCAATTTATGACAAACCAACAGCAAGCATAACTCTAAATGGTGAAAAGCTAAAGCCATTCCCTTTAAAATCAGGAACAAGGCAGGGATGTCCACTCTCTCCCCTGCTCTTCAACATAGTACTAGAATTCCTAGCCAGAGCAATTAGGCAAGAAGAAAATATAAAGGGATCCAAATAGGAAAAGATGAAGTTAAACTTTCTCTCTTTGCAGATGACATTATCCTATACCTAAAGAATCCCATAGACTCTACCCCCAAGCTACTAGAGCTGATCCAAAACTTTGGCAAAGTAGTAGGATATAAAATAAACCCTCAAAAATCAATGGCCTTTCTCTATGCTAACAACCCAAAGACCAAGGCTGAAATCAGGAAAACAACTCCTTTTGCAATAGCCGCAAAAGTCATAAAATACCTAGGAATAACCTTAACCAAAGAAGTGAAAGACCTCTATGATGAGAACATTAAAAACATAAAAAATGAAATTAAGGCAGAACTAAGGAAATGGAAAAACCTCCCTTGCTCCTGGATTGGGAAGATTAATATAACAAAATGACAATTTTACCTGTGTTTTTTTGAAGGCAAGCACAATCTTTTCTCTACCACTCACTGAGACACTTTGTTCTCTTACTCTAGGAACATGGACAGCACCAGAAGCTTGGAGAATGGTACAACATGGGAAATTAGGCCAGAGGTAATGCAAGCCAATTCACAATACTAAACCCACTGGTTGTTTTGAAACATTTTCAAGCCTTTGACTATATCCTCCCCGCCCATGACATGTGCTAAATAAAATTTCTCTTATAGATCATCATTTGTCCTCCACTTGGAAAATTTCCAACACCATTTACAATTTATTGGAATCAGAGGTATATCCAGGAATCAAATATAATATATCTGCATGCTGCTATTGTTCTCTAATGCAGAATTTTTCAACAAAACAACAAAATGGGAAATAGTCCAAATATTGATTCGAACTATGCTTGAAGATTATGAGAGACTAATCTATTATGATGACTTAATCAAGTAAGAGTTCATTACGTACATATAAAGATAGTGACAAACTAGCCTGGCCATTTAAGAACTTAGTGAATGCAGAATCCTCTTCTAAATTTCTGGGTTTCATGCGTTCACAGGGCAAGTTGTCCTCCTGTTTGCAAAGTGGCAGCTTGACCTTCATACCCCTCATCATTGTTCCAGGAAGGAACGGAGAAAAGAGCAACAGCAAAAGATGCATTCCATGTGACTTTGTCATCTGCAAATATCAGAAAAACAATAGATTTCTTGGAAACTAGCCAGTGGTTTCCAGTTATGTGTCACCGACAACGGAATAGTATGGTCAACATTACTTCTAAGTGAGTATTTTTAACTGAGAACAGAGGTCTCAATTTTATCACTGTTAGGTAAGAAAAGTGGTTAATGGAGTCTAGCAAGTGGATGTTGACATTGCCATTGTTGTAATGGAAAAAGATGACTTCTTTAGTTGAACAGACAATTTGTTCTGACAAAAAGAACTTATCTTTCTCTTCCCTTTCCTTCCTCTCTCCATCCTTCCCCTCCCCTGGTCTCTTCTCATCTCTTCTCTTCTTTTCTCATTCCCTCTCTTTCTCTCTCCCATCTGTCTCTAAAATCTAAAGAATAATTAGAAACTGTCCTTTCTCTTAGTTTTTTAGAGCCCATTAAAAAATCATAACCTGGGGCTGGGGATATAGCCTAGTGGCAAGAGTGCCTGCCTCGGATACACGAGGCCCTAGGTTCGATTCCCCAGCACCACATATGCAGAAAACGGCCAGAAGCGGCGCTGTGGCACAAGTGGCAGAGTGCTAGCCTTGAGCGGGAAGAAGCCAGGGACAGTGCTCAGGCCCTGAGTCCAAGGCCCAGGACTGGCAAAAAAAAAAAAAAAAAAAAATCATAACCTGCCTCAGAGGTGGTCTATATTACTTCCATAAGAAAATCTTGTCATCGGAGAAGTAATTTTGATTTCAAAGAAATTGAAGCTTTGTGCACTCAATTATAAATCAGTGATCTTCCTAACTCATTTGTTTGCTTCTGTTCTAAGGAGCAGATTGTGGCTGATGAGAGCCCCTGAGCCAACCCAGTTTCGGATTTCTCTTCCCACACTCCACATGAACACACAGAAAAGCTAGTGTCAACTTCTCCATGGCTGATCCAATTCCAAAAATGACTCCTTGTCTTCTCCATGAATACACCTCACCAAGAATGAAAAGCTCATTTCCTCTCCCGAGGAGACATAGCATAGAATTGTGCACGTGGCTGACGTCACAGCGCTGTGGGAACACAGACAGCCTATGTGCTTGGGGTGTTAATTCGTTAAGTTTGTCATTCAAAGGTTATCCCAGACTTGAACAGCAGAATTTCTTTCCTCACACTCCTGGAGGACGAAAGGCCAAGAACAAAGCATTGACCGGCGTGGTGTCTTGTGAGGCCTTTCTTGGGTCACAGATGGCCACCACCTGTCTATCCTCACATGTGTGCATGCATGTTGAATGAAGAACGACACCATCTTGTATAAAGCCCCCTCTCCAACTAGAGTTACATTCTGAGCTGCTGGGATTTAGAACTTTGGCCTGGGAATTTTAAGGAGATGCATTTCACATAGCAGCAGATATTAAACACAAATGATCGGATCATGAAATGTCATTTGCTTTCCAATCTCTGGCATACTTTTCCCTTGGCTTTTTTAAGCATTGTTAACTTTCATCCATACAGTCACCACATTTTGAACAATGGCTCCAATGGGGAATTCCTGGTTGATGTGAAGATTCCCAAATCCTTCCTTCATATGTTTTTCCATCCAAGATTCCTTGTGGACTAAGAGGAGAACCAGAGATAAAGTGAATCTAAGAATAGGAAAGAACCTTTAAGGTTAAAGTAATTTCATATCAACTTGGGAACTGGGTAAAGATAGCCTGTAGCTATAATTTTATTGAAAACTACACTAAAGGAGCAACTCAAATAGAATGCACTGAGTTATTACCTTCCTGCTTTGACATCTCAAGGAAATCATTATCTAAAAGGACCCTTAGCCTCTCTCTGGACCAAACTATATATAAAATAAGGCTGACTGAATGTGGTATTTTATATACTGACATTTTTCCAAAACAAGTCCATAAGGTGGGCTCTTTTATGTCACTTATTTCCTTGGAGAAAGAGCAGAATTCTCTAAATAACGGAGTCTTTTTTTTTTTTCCTCCAGTGTTAGTACCTTCCCAAATGGGCCCCAGATTCCCTTTAAAGCAGACATAAATGAGATTACTTGGGCTTTTCGATTTGTTGCTATGTGTTTAGCCATTTCTAGATGCTTATCTCTTGGGAAATGTGAGAAAAGAACACCTAGTAATTTGGAACCCTCAAGTCTTTTAATTTCACATCACAGAACATAGATGTACAACCAGATTGCAATCATCATCAGAGGGTTGTGTAGGCACATAAACACTCTCATGGTCACATGATTCTATTATAGCCACTGTCAGTAACTCATTACAGGGCCCCCTGCCAAGTCCTATTCAGTGGTGGCACTGTTTGTTTTCTTCTCCTGATATCTTGATCTGATACATTCTTTGCCTTTTTCTCAAATTGCACTGGGAGTGCATTTACAACACAATTCTTTACTTCTGTCTTCCAATATTGTGGTCTGTAGATTTGTCCTTATTACACAAAGATGGTTGCAAGTCATTTTTCTGGGCATTGAGAATACAATGATAAGGCAGTATGCTTCCTGACAGGAGCTAAGAGAATTCTGCAGAATTCGTACTGTCCTGAGAAAACATCCACTGCTCGCTCGCTCGCTCTCTCTCTCTCAGACACAAACACACACACACACACACACACACACACACACTCCATTTCAAAATGTTGCCTGCTTATCCCTTTTTCTCTAAGAGTGGAAGGAACCAGTGCCTCCAATAAGATGCTGTTTCTGAAGTCCACTTTCCTTCTCCCTGTGAGCAATTGCCCAGACTAGTGGCAACATATTTATCTTATTTAGCCTGAGACACTAGAACCCTGAGTCGTCCTCCTGCTAGCTCTCCTTCCGCATAGTCCATTCTCTTTCTCATCACCCTGCTGCTTCCACACTGTCCTCCAGGATGGTAGGAGCACAAAGCGGTGTCTTGAGTTCTCTGGACATTTCTGTGACTTCTTTACCTGAAACCATCTCAAGACCTTCTATGCTTCCAGAGCTTTGCTTTTCCCTTAAACAAGAGAAGATGGTCTTCCTCTTCCCATACAAACAAAGGTAGAAGACGGAGTTGGACTCCATTTCATTTCCTGTCATTGTTTATGGTGAGTTTAATGTCCCTGTGAATGATTCATTGACACTCCTAATTTTACAAATGAATAGTAGAATTCTTCATTCTTTTCATGTACAGTGTTTTTACACGTTACTTTCTTCCAGTGGCATGCATCATTGAATACAAGTTTCACAAACTATGGCCAATAGTTAAAACTCAGCCCACTACATGTTTTTATACAACCAGAAGATTAAGGATGAAGTGTACATTTTAAGTGGAAATCAGATATGTTCTTGAAAGGGCAGGGTAAGTAGTTGAGACACAGACCTGATGATCTGTATAGTTGAAAATATTTACCACCTGATGATTACTCTTCCTTCTCATCATCATTTTCATATTCTTTTCCTTCCTCTTCTTTTGACAGTATTAGCGTTTGAACTTAGTTCCCTGTGTTTTCTCTTCTGGCATTATATCACTAAGGCAAGCCTCCAGCCCTATTTTTCAGTAGATAATTTTAGGATAGGCTCTTCTCCCACCCCCACCCCCATCCCAGTCTGTGCCTAGGCTTCTGTCATTGCTAGAATCACACATTATTTGATAAACACTCTGATTTCAAGGATCGCATCCTATGACTATTCTGATTGGCTCATTTGATCACACCAATATCTGTGAGGAGTTTGGGTGGGTGAGGTAGTTTGTGGATATTCCCAAAATAATTATAAGAGATATATCCCAGAGATCTCTATAGATAGATGTATAGATAGATATCTCTATCTATCTACATGATAGATCGATGATAAATAGATAGAGCTTATCTATCTATGTACATGAGTTGTATATATGTATATATGTTTATATATATATATATATCCAATGTGTGTGTGTGTGTGTGTGTGTGTGTGTGTGTGTGTGTATTGAATATATACCAGAAGACAAGTCAGGGGAAAGATAAGTCTTGCCAGAAGAAGGGAAATGGAATTAATAACCAATTAATAAACAATCTACCCTTCTCAGGGAAATAGGAATTACATGAAATTTAAAATTATAATAGTAGTGAGGAAGATAATACAGGGCTGAGAGACAGTCTAAGTTTCTGAATGCTCGTCTGGTCTCTACGTAGGATGTTGCTAAGCAGAGTTCAACTATTACTTGAATTCTCCAAAGCTGGGATTGACTTGAACACTCATAAATCTTGGAAGACTTCCCTGGCAGGGCTCAATGGCCCTCAAGAGCACATTTGGGGCCATTCATTGTTGACAGGATGCAATGATTCTTTCCATGGATAGAAACACTCCAACCTTTTCTTATAATGACTACTAAGCCCAAACTAAAGGTCTTTAGGGGCACTCTGCCACCTCATTTAGATATATGAAAGGGAAAATTCTAATTTCTCCCCTAAAAGCCAATTACATATGGGTTGTTCAAAAAGAATTTCTCCTAGAAATTCAGAACCATGACCATATCATTGTCTTTTCTTGAAAACAAAAAGTGTAAACAATGTACAAACTACCAATTGGATATAGCCACAGACACCACTGTATTTCCCATAATCATAGTCTATCAACACTGTGTATCCCTGAAAGAATGTAAATAAATCCTCCCATGACTGTGAAACATGATTGGGTGTGCATGTTAAGTAGATAGCTGAATTCCTCAAGCGTCAACTAGCTCCACTATTTCAAAGGATCATGATAGCAACCATTCCACCGAGCACCCAAGAAAGGTTGCTCAGAGGCCTCACACTAATGGATTCTGTGCCAGGACATGAGTCTTGCAGTCCTTTGCAATTCTGTCCTATCACTGATTTACCTTGGGTTTATCTTCCAAGCTCAAAAGACTTTTTGGTCCCTCACTTTACTAGTGGCTCTGCATTCCTTCATGTTTTCCTGTATATATTTCCCCCCAGATTCATGCCCTCGTAAACAGCACCACTTGTGTTCATTCTCAGTGGCTAGTAATCAACAGAACCATTAAAATGTGTACCTGGAAATTCCCAACAGTGGATATTAGAAAATGGGGGTACCTCTCAAATTAGCAAGGCAACAACATTATAGAAAATATGATATCGTTTACTTTATCAGTGTAACTGTGCAATTATATCAACTAATTTGAAGTTCTGTCCTTGACATTCTGGCCCCTTTATGGGAAAACTTTTCAGAGGGCTTTGGCAAGCCACTTAAATGTTCTACCTCTCAGATTCCTCATAGATGCGGTGAGAACATTTGCTTACCTATCTCTAAGGGCTCTTCCTAAGTGAAAATTCTATTATTCTGAGTTTCTCTCCTATTTATCCCATCATATTTCACTGAAGTAGAAATCCCTTTAGTATCTTATTCAGCTTTACTGCTTATTGAGAAAAGATGGCTTTGTGTTCTCAAGTCTGTTCTCAATGACTCTTAAAGAGAAATCAAATTTTTGAGACATCATTCCTGAGTGACTGAGACTTTTATATTCTAACAATAGCTATTTGATACAGTCACTGGATAAAGCTGTGACTGCTATTGATGTGTGTAAGTGCCAGTAAGTTCATCCAACCAAAAAATCCATTTAGTTGAATAGTCTTTGTGCTGGACAAGGTCTCTTCCCAAAGGAATCTATCCTTTTGTAAGATGAGAGAAAATGTCAGGCAACCTTTTGTTAAAATCTGCACAATCCAGATGTCTGAGGTGAATTAGAAGGCGGTGTAGATGTAGTTAGATTTATGTTTAATGGATTCTGTAGTTTCTCAGGTAATAAAAACCACAACATTGAGGGAATGGGCCATGTTGTTGAAATCAACATGGAAATGGGAACTAGAGTTGTTTTCTTGCTTGCTGTTTTTGTTTTCTTTTCCTTTTGTCTTGTTTGTTTTTTAATCTGTCTTTGGGAGAGGGACACAGGAATGGAGGAACAAAGAGTGAACAAATGCACTTGTGGATGGAGACAGCAAGGAAAAGAGTGACGTTGTTCAAAGAGAAATGTATACTCTTTATCTGACTTTATCTGACTGTAACCCCTCTGTACATCACCTTTACAATAACAATTCAAAAGCCACAGGAGGCAAAATAATACTAATAATATTTCTAACAAATACTAGGTCCTGAATTTTACAGTAACCCACAAAGAATAAGAAACAGAAATAAATATACACAGTAAAGCAACTTACATATTGCAATTCAAGAATTTCACATATTAATAGTTTAGAGAAGTTTTAGAAACTGTTAGTCAAGTGCTTTAATAACAGTTGGGCTGATTTTTGACAAAGTTTACATTTTAGGCTGGAACACTTCTAGTTGGAGACATCTATATAACTGTAATGTAAGAGAGAGAATTTTAAAATAGCTGTATGATGAAGAACTGTTCATAAGACTTCCAATAGCTTTCAAAGTATATGAAAGTAGCGTTTAATGATTTAATACGATCAGCAAAAAAAAATTGCTATTGAGTTAATAATGGTGATAACTTTAACAAGACCAAACTTGGAAAAGGGATGGATCAAGACTCAGACAACTTAGGTGTCAGCCAAGATCTAAGGCATACATCAGGCCAGACAAAATAGAAAAAAAAAATGTGGCTCATATTGGAAATCAGTTATGAGGACCACACAAAGCAAAGGTCCTCTGAATCCATAAAAACGGACCCAGCATGAACAATCTCGCACTACTGGGAGAAGGGATACCAACATGAACATTCTCGCACTACTGGGAGAAGGGATACATGGCTGAGATGTGTCTCAGGGAAGGGATACTCCATGCGACTACATGTGGGCGGGGCCTTGTGAGGTGGACCACTCGGGTGAGACCATTGTCAATCTAAGAAAACACCAAGTGCAACGGTCCACTGGGAGACTGGCGTGGATGTGGAGCACCATATGTGATGAACATCTCTCCCCAAACACAAGTTGACACAAAGCACCAAGGTCTTCTTCTGGGATCCCCAGTGGCCCCGAATCACAGAAGAGCATGTGCACAATAATAGATGCGATGGCCTTCTGAGGAAGCTTTTGTCTTTACCACCTTGCGTTCATGGCGCAGCCAGAGAGGAGGAGATCTCTGCAACTAGCCTTGCTGTTGCTCTAGGCCATCAGTTTCCAAAGAGTGGCCTCAAAAAAGCCCAACCAACCAAGCAACAAACAAAAACTCAGCAATTCGTAAAACTGAAATGACCAAGTCAGAGTGTTAACATGTATAACTGTCTATTCCCTTAGGAATGATGACTTTTTTCTCACCTTAAAAAAATCCCTTCACAGGAGGAGAAAGATGGCGCCGAGACAATAGGGAGGCACCCCGACTCGCACCAACTGAATAGCGAGCTGGGAACTCCAACACCCAACACTCCACCAAGAACCCAGCAAAACCAGCATCCAGAAGCAGTGGAGAAACGCAGGAAAACAAAAAGGAGCAAAAAAGAAGAACCGAAAACCTACACGGAGCCGGAGATTAATCGGGGCACCCTCCCCCCACCAGCCGGCCCTGGCCCAAACAGGGTCAGGCTGGGAAAGGGAAACCCGGCGATCGGCAGACAGGTTGCCAGGAGCGCAGAATCCATATAGCGGGAGACCCCACGGACACAAAGCAGGGTGCGGACCAAGACACACCCAGCAGCGACGAGAAGTTCGGGTCCACACCGGATTCGGACAAGGGAACCCAGCGCGGCAGAAAGAGGGAACGGGGGAGCCACCACGACACTTCGCCAACCCCTGAAGGGCCAACGGCGGTGCGGGACACGCACACAAAGCAGCAAAAGTGAGTCCCCCATAATCCCTTCCCCCAACGGGAGACCCAAGCCCGACAAAGACGATATATCTCCCTCCCTCCCCCTCCCCACTCCCGTGGGAACAAAGATTCCCCAAATCAGGCGGGAAGCTCCCAGCAGGCACTGGGAAGCCAGTCTAGCAGGGGAAGGGCGGAACAGCCCCAAGCCCCCAAAGGTTCCTGAACTGGCAGAACCGGCCCCGTCCCCTTCCCAACAGGGGCCAGGGACGGCCGGCAGGGCAAGCCCCACCCGAGGCGCCTAGACCTTGCGGACTCTTACAACTAAAATCACAGGCGCTGGTGGGCAATACCAGCCCAGCAGGGTCACCTGAGCCTGATCTCGTTCCCCCTCCTCGAAGCGGAGGCGAGGTCTGAGGGTGCCAAGCCACACCCGGACAGTCGATCCCACTGGGCCCCACACATACTGCTTCCCCCCCCCAACGGACTCGCGGGAGGGCGCAAGCACAACCCAACAACCCAGGGCTCGCTCTGGGAGGCAGACCCCACTTAAGTGCCTGTTGTAGGGGACTCACAGTGCACAGGAGGGCGGGGCCCCGGCGAAAGCGCCCGCTCTGATAGGCGTGCCCTGCACTGGTGGGCGGGGCCACAGCGACAGCACCTGCTGACGCAGACACGCCTACACAGAAGGGAGGGAAGAACTACACAGACTTCCAGATGCGCAAATCACAAAGAAACATAACTCAGTTCATCAAAGGACAAGCCAACTCGCCAGCTCCAAAAAGCAGCACGACTGGAGAGGAGATGGAGAATAAAAAAGCAAATGAGGACATGTTAACAGGAATGATCGAAAGCGTCAGAAATGAAATCAGAAAACAATTCCAGGAGTTTAGAGCGGAAATCTGGAAGGACACCCAGGAAGCCAAGAAAGAAATGGAAGCAAAACTGGATACAATGCAAGCCTCGTTTAAAGAAATGGAAGCAAAAATGGATACAATGCAAGCCGCCTTTAAAGAAAATCTCCACACCCTGAGAATTGAAATGCATGAAAAAATAGATTTAAAATACAACTCTTTAAAGGAAGAAATTTCCACGATCAGAGCTGATATGACAACCATGAATAGCTCTCTGACATCCATAAACTCCGCAATTGAAACCATAACACAAAGAGTGGACCATATGGAATCCAGAATCTCTCGCCTGGACGATGAAGCAGCTGACAACAACCAGAAAATGACCACACTCCAAGAAAAGGTGAAGCTTCAGGGAAGATTACTCCAGGAACTAATGGACAAAGACAAGAGATATAATCTGCGTATAATTGGAATAGAAGAAGGAGCCGAATATCAGAGCAGAGGGCTTAATCATGTTCTCAATAAAGTTATTGCAGAAAACTTCCCCAATCTCACAGGGGACCCCATCCAGGTAACCGAAGCCTATAGGACACCTGGCAGGCCAGACCCCAGGAAAACCACCCCAAGGCACATAATATTCAAGACTACAGACCTCAAGATTAAAGAGCAAATTCTGAATTCAGCCAAAGCGAAGAAGGAAACTTTTTTCAATGGGAAGAGGATTCGAATAACATCCGACTTATCCACACAAACTTACCAAGCTCGAAGTGAGTGGAAGAACACCATCCAAGTACTTCAGAATAACAATTTACAACCTCGGATCAAATATCCAGCGAAACTGGAGTTCACATTCGAAGGGAGAA
Organism: Perognathus longimembris pacificus; assembly: GCF_023159225.1. Taxonomy (NCBI): domain Eukaryota; kingdom Metazoa; phylum Chordata; class Mammalia; order Rodentia; family Heteromyidae; genus Perognathus; species Perognathus longimembris. The sequence continues at coordinate 24,297,229 of NC_063184.1, forward strand.
CCAGATCTTTCCACACCAAAGAGGAGCTAAAGGAGTATGTGAATAAAAAACCAGCCCTACAGCGAATATTAAGAGGGGAAGCCCACCCAACAGAGATCGTAAAAGACACACAGACAGATTCAGAAAGAAACTTCAATAGCCAAAGTCCAGCAGAAACACAAGCTCACTAAAGACAAGAAGAAAAAAAAAAAACAACAGGAAAAAACAGCCCAACAAGAAAATGGAAGGAGAAAAAACACCCTTATCCTTGATCTCTTTAAATATAAATGGCTTAAACTCCCCGATCAAGAGGAGCAGACTGACAGAATGGATCCGCAAGCAAAAAGTTGACATCTGTTGTCTACAAGAGACCCACCTTACAGCAAGGGACAAAAACAGGCTTCGAATGAAAGGATGGAGCAAGATCTACCAAGCAAATGCACCCACCAAAACGGCAGGTGTAGCCATCCTGATCTCAGACAAGCTGGATTTCTCTTTAAAGTCCACTCAAAAAGACAAAGAAGGACACTACATATTGATACAAGGAAAAATCCAGAATCAAGACATCACGGTGATAAATGTATACTCACCGAACAAAAGAGGCCCGACATATGTCAAGCAAATTCTCACAGAATTACAGAGCAAGATAGATGCAAACACAATCATAGTGGGTGACTTTAATACTCCTCTCTCTCCAAGAGACAGATCCAACACCCAGAGGATTAGTAAGGGAGCTGAGGACCTAAATAACACCATTGCCCAAATGGATCTAACAGACCTATATAGAACCTTCCACCCTACAGAGACCCAATACACCTTCTTTTCAGCAGCCCATGGATCATATTCCAAAATAGACCACGTCATAGCCCACACAAAGAACCTCAGCAAATACAAAAGAATTGACATCATCCCATGTATTATATCTGATCACAGTGGATTAAAGGTAACCCTCAACAACAAAGGATACCACAGAGCCTATACACACTCTTGGAGGCTAAACCCCACGCTGCTATCCAACACTTGGGCCACAGATCAAATTAAAGATGAAATCAACGAATTCATAAACCACAATGACAAAGAAAACACATCACAAAGAAACCTATGGGACACAGCTAAGGCAGTACTGAGGGGCAAGATCATTGCACTCAGTACCCACATTAAAAGAATGGAAGCAGAGCAGGTGAATACCCTCACGAGGAAACTAAAACAACTGGAGAAACAAGAAATGACAGAATCTAAAACGACTAGGAGGGGAGAGATTACAAAGATTAAAGAAGAGATAAATCTGATTGAAAATAGAAAGACCATTCAACAAATAAATAAGACTAAAAGCTGGTTCTTTGAGAAAATAAACAAAATTGACAGACCCCTTGCAAGACTCACAAAAAAAAGAAGAGAAGAGACTCATATACGTAAAATCAGGGACTCCACAGGAAAAATTACAACAAATACACACGATATTCAAACAATCATAAGGAGCTATTTCCAAAACCTCTACTCAACAAAAAACAATAATTTTACAGAAATGGATCAATTCTTAGAGAAGTACAAACTGCCCAAACTGAACCAAGAAGAAATAAATCAACTAAATAAACCAATAACTTACGGTGAGATACAGGAGGTAATCAAGAACCTCCCTACTAAGAAAAGCCCAGGCCCAGATGGATTCACCAATGAATTCTACAAAACCTTTAGTGAGGAGCTAATTCCAATACTCCTCAAACTCTTCCGCGAAATAGAAACGGAGGGAAAAATCCCGAACTCATTCTACGAAGCTAATATCATACTCATCCCCAAACCAGGCAAAGATCCAACAAAAAAAGAGAACTACAGACCAATATCACTAATGAACACAGATGCAAAGCTCCTCAATAAAATATTAGCTAACAGGATCCAGAAAGTGATCAAGAATATCATACATCATGACCAAGTAGGCTTCATCCCTCAGTCACAAGGATGGTTCAACATCCGTAAATCAATCAATGTAATTCACCACATAAACAGAACTAAAATCAAGAATCACATTGTTATCTCAGTCGATGCCCAAAAAGCCTTTGACAAAATACAACATCCATACCTATTAAAAGCTTTGGAGAGAACAGGAATAGATGGAACATTCCTCAAAACAATAAAAGCCATATACAACAGACCAACTGCTAATATCATATTAAATGGAGAGAAACTTAAATCATTCCCCCTAAACACAGGAACAAGACAAGGATGCCCACTCTCCCCACTTCTGTTCAACATAGTACTGGAATCCCTAGCCATAGCAATAAGGCAAGAGGAGGACATCAAAGGGATCCACATCGGCAAGGAAGAAATCAAGTTATCCCTATTCGCAGACGACATGATCTTATATCTCAAGGACCCAAAAAACTCAGTACCCAAACTCCTACATCTAATAAACCAATTTGGCAAAGTAGCAGGATACAAAATCAATCCACAAAAGTCAGCAGCTTTTCTGTACACCAGCAATAGACAAACAGAAAAGGAAATTATGGAAACGATTCCATTTACAGTAGCCAAAAAAAGAATAAAGTACCTAGGGATCAACTTAACCAAGGACGTGACGGACCTATTCAATGAAAACTACAAAAATCTAATAAGGGAAATCAAAGAAGACACAAGGAGATGGAAAGACCTCCCATGCTCATGGGTAGGCAGAATCAATATAGTGAAAATGGCCATACTGCCCAAATTGTTATACAAATTCAATGCAATACCTATCAAAATCCCAGCCACATTCTTCACTGAAATAGAGAAACCAATCCATAAGTTCATATGGAACAGCAAAAAACCTAGAATAGCCAAAGCAATTCTAGGCAAAAAACATAGTGCAGGAGGTATCACCATACCAGACTTCAAGCTCTACTACAAGGCCATCATAACAAAAACAGCATGGTATTGGTATAAAAACAGATCGGAAGACCAGTGGATTAGAATTGAAGACCCAGAAATAAAACCGCACTCTTACAGCCAACTGATATTCGACAAAGGAGCTAAAGACATACAATGGAATAAACATAGCCTCTTCAACTACTGGTGCTGGGAGAACTGGGCAGCCATATGCAGAAAACTCAAAGTAGACCCAAGCCTATCACCATGCACCAAGATCAACTCAAAATGGATCAAGGACCTCAACATCAGACCTGAATCCTTGAAACTACTGAAGGACAGAGTAGGAAAGACACTAGAACTTATAGGCACAGGAAGGAACTTCCTGAATAGAGTCCCAGGCGCACAACAAATAGGGGAAAGACTCAACAAATGGGACTACTACAAATTAAAAAGTTTCTGCACAGCTAAGGTCATAGCCACCAAAATAGAAAGACAGCCAACGATATGGGAAAGGATATTTACCAGCACAGCAACAGACAAAGGCCTGATATCTGTCATCTACAGAGAACTCAAAAAACTAAGCCCCTCCAAGCCCAATAAACCTATTAGGAAATGGGCAAAAGAGCTAAAGAGAGACTTCACAAGAGAAGATATAAAAATGGCAAAGAAACACATGAGGAAATGCTCAACATCCCTGCTAGTAAAGGAAATGCAAATAAAAACAACCCTGAGATACCACCTCACCCCAGTTAGAATGGCCTATACTCTGAACTCAGGAAACAACAAATGCTGGAGGGGCTGTGGGGAAAGAGGAACCCTTCTCCATTGTTGGTGGGAGTGCAAATTAGTACAGCCACTTTGGAGAACAGTATGGAGGTTTCTCAAAAAGCTCAATATAGACCTACCCTATGACCCAGCCATACCACTCCTAGGCATCTATCCTAAACAGCAAAACCCAAGATATCAAAAGGACATTTGTACTTCCATGTTTATCGCAGCACAATTCACAATAGCCAAAATTTGGAAACAACCCAGATGCCCCTCCACAGATGAATGGATCCAAAAAATATGGTACTTATACACAATGGAATACTACATAGCGATTAGGAATGGTGAAATATTGTTATTTGCAGGGAAATGGTCAGAACTCGAACAAATAATGTTGAGTGAGACAAGCCTAGAACACAGAAAACAAAGGGGCATGATCTCCCTGATATATGACTGTTAACAAAGGGAGATGGAGAGACAGTAGAGACCAAGTCTGTGAACACTGTATATGTGCTTGATACATTGTATACTGCATATGGGTCTACCTGACCTAGACAAGGGATGGGAAAACAGGTTGTAAGATATCACAAGAAATGTACACAATGCCCTACTATGTAACTGCACCCTCTTTGCACAGCACCTTGTAAAAAAAAAAAAAATTTATGTTCAATTGATAATAAAAAAAAAATAAAAAAAAAAAAAATAAAAAAAAAAAAATCCCTTCACAAACAAAAGCTCACCTGACAACCTCTCTTGACACTTCCATGGGACTGGAGAAAACACTTGGGAGGAACCCATCATAAATGTTTACCAATTTTCTTCTAATAAAGTACTTAGCAAGTGACTGGTACCTCTCTACAGCAGTGGCCATTGCTGTAGAGAATTCTGCACCTAGTGTGAAGATTTTATTTACATCTCTACCAGGGAAATACTGCTTGGTTGACATCAGGTGAGCAGCACCAATTGGAAGGTTTCTGCTACAGTATTTGAAATGCTGTTTGGGGATCGTGTCAGAATCTAACAGCTTCACACTATTACTGTTTGCTATTAGCAAGTGAATGTTTGAAGACATGGATGCATTTTATCTCATTGAATTCAGGCATCACCCTGCTGAAGTAGTATTACTTTCTCTCATGTCACAGATAAAAGTCTTGAATAACTTATCCAAGGCCACATAATTACTTAACAACAATACAGCACATCTTCCAGGAGACAGAGGTAGCTGGAAGGTGAGAGATGGGATTAAGATAGAAGGAAAATTTTCCAATGTCTGGATTAAGCTAGTAAATTCCATATGCAATATCAGTGCTTATGTCTTCTAAAAAGTAAACTACCAAGTCAGGTGATATTTGGTTAGGCTTTCTTGTTTCCTTATTGTTTTAATTTTAGTTTAATTATTTTTGTTGATTTCAAAGGGTGATCGAAGGTATACTAATATGTTTCAAACACTAAGAACGTGAATCGTGGTAAATTATGGTTATCAGGCAGTTATTTTTAATAAAGGTGCAGTTAGACTAGAATTAGAAGTCTTGCGTGTACAGGCTATTTTCATTGTACTATTGTCAGCACATAGAGCAACTATGTGAGAAGAGAAAGGGAAATTGTCAGCCTGAAGGACCAAATTGATGGAAGCAAGCTAAGATTATCCAGAATTTTCTGATCTTGGAGACAGAGGTGACCTCATCAGAGAGAAATCACATTTGCTATTTGACAGTTAACTTGGGAACTGTGCACATCCTTTCTTTTGATCCATGTTCTGGAGCGAGGCAGGCATCTTATTATAAATTTGCTTTCTGAATATCACACTTAACAGGAACGATTCCACCGACACAAGCATTCTCCTTTGCTTACCATTGCACTTCTGGCTATAGATGAATAAATCATAATTATGAAGCTGTATCCGTTTCTACCAGCTCAAATATTAGGATCCTACACCTAAGTAAAGTGCAGATCAGTTCTCAGTATAAAAATAAGGGGAATTTTTTGGTGTTGGTTGTTGCTGTTTTTGTTTTCTTTTCTTTTTGTCTTGTTTGTTTGTCTTTGGGAGAGTAAGGGGAGACACAGAAAAGGTGAAACAAAGGATGAACAAATATAGCAGTGGTACTCACTAGGTACTATGTGGAAAATGAACCATACATTTTGTGGGTGCAGACAGGAGGGGAAAATGGGGAGAGAGTGAGAGAAGGGGAGACAAAGTTCAAAATGAATTGTACTCATTGCCTGACTCATGTAACTTAAATATATGTCTTTCTAAGGTGCCATTCTGCAAGGGATTCTCGTTAATTGCTCATTCTCAGCAGGAGGCTTGTAACTGGAAGGATAGCAGTTAGATTGATTCAGTGTAAGTAGCTAAATATCCCAAGGCTAGAGGGAAAAGCTTTGAAGGAGACCTAAGAATTTGTGGAAAGGCTTTCTCTCTGACCATGGAATGAGAATCTATCTTTGTCCATAGTCAAAACAACTTTGACTTTCAATCAACACAAATAGCAGAAGGCAGCACTAAACAGCTGGCGGAAAGGGTTAGCAGTGTGAAAGGCTGAGATAATTATTTCTCCTGTGAAATAGACAGTTCCATGCCCTCCAATGCCCGGGTTCTGCTGACCAGGTGCGGTACACCCTCAGCCACCCTCTGAGTGACTATTGTTCAACTGAAACAACGTGCTCATCTTTACTTTCAGAACATATTAGGCCCTCCATCTGAATTCACTGAGGTTTTATTCACTAATTGGAATGTCTTCCACAATAGTCTTCATTGATCCTTTTTCTCCCATCTAACAAAATATCTGATGCTCTGCACAGGGCCTACCTTTTCATTGTGCTGGTGTGTGGTATGTCCAATGTGCCCAGCCATTAAAGGCTTACCTGTTTTCTAGAGTATCAGGACCCCTGGCACTCTGAGATGGTGAGCAAAACTTTCCAAGACCAAAGCACTTTGCTTGTTGGTAAGATATATAACTCCACTATATTTCCTATATAAGGCTTTCAGTTGACTCTTTCAGAATCTTGCTATCTCATTTAATGTTCAACTACTTTAAGTCTATTTAATTCAAAATGTATTGGGTTCTTAATATTCCAGAAACCATTCTATCAGGAGAGTGAGAAGAAGTGAGACAAAGGGAAGAAAGATGGAAAGAAAGAGACGAACCAAAAAGGGAGAAAGAATGACAAAAGTACATATTTATTTGGTTTCTAATAATTATCTGACAGAGAAATGATTTTTCTATGTTGCCTATAAAGGGAAGAATAGTACATTAGATTAAAGAAGATAGTTTGAAGGTGATTTGAGCTAACACTTTCACTAGTAACACACACACACACACACACACACATTCTTTTAACATTGCATCATGTAGTAGCCTAGCAATGACACTTTGTCAATTTACAATTACATTCAGCTCCTCAAAACTCAGTTTCAACAACAGGGACTTCAAATCCATATTGAAAGTGCAATAGAAGTAAACAGTGGAAACCATCGATTCAGCAAGTCAATATTAGTGTTAAACTGAGAGTCTCTTGACCTTTCACTTCAACATCCCACGACAGTTGGCATGATGCCTGCCATTCATTCCCATTTCTAGAAGACAAAACAAAAGGGGAAACTAGGAAAAGACATCTGGCCAAACTTCAGCATTCCCTTAAAAAAAAAACTTTCCAAGAAGTTTCTTTCTGTGACCTGAAATCATAGCTCATTAGCCACCCAATGGCAGAGATGATGGGCAAGCTAATTTTAAACTGAGCACATTACTATGAACTAAAATGTCTTTCTCAGTAGAGGCAGCACTGATACGAAGTAGGGCACTGACAGTCTTTGAAATCTCCTTCTGCTTCTAATCCATAGACTTAAGAAGAACAATCTTTAGTTACTGTTTCCTATTTGATCATTTTCTTTCACTCGGTAGTACATTTAGCTCCTGTCTCTACTATTTCATCACAACTATCTATATTTAATCTTGTCAAATGAGTACATGCTTTTATCTCAAGCATTTATCTATAATTAAGGTCCTTGATTTACAATGCCTTTATTACTTTAGGAAAAGTTATGCTGATTACCACCCATCATCAGGTTCCTTCTTCTTAGCTTCCCTTCTTGGTTCCTGGTTCCCCTGCCTTTCTTATTCCTATCTGTTCTTGCTGGAAATATTATTCATTCATAACCATGATATCAATTCAAATATAACCTGTGCCTCTTTCTGAATCTTGGGTCTTGAATTGCTAATCCTATTAGATACTTACTTGAATTGCTAACTACCTGCTAAATAATTCTGCCAATTTTACAAAAAATTTCAAGTTAAACCTCCCTCCCTCCAAATCTTTTCTATGTTCTATCTCAGATGAGGCCGGAGACTTAATAATGATGATGATAATGAGGGAAAAAAAACACATAACCAGGAAAGCACTAAGCCTTTATTAGGAGCCAAAATCAATGTTAAAATACTTAATAACTCTTTTCAGCTCATTATCAATGTAATACTAGAAGATTATGTCTATCCTACAAATGAGGAACTGAGACCTAAAAAACATTAATGATCATGACAATAGAGAGAGTAAATCGTACTCTCCCTACCCTTGAATCCAAAATCCCTGTATTAGGTTTTCTTTGTTATGTCATTAACATGTCTGATAAAACTTTGTTACTGAACTCAGGAAAGTGATGGGACCAATCAATGAAAAGTCATACTTTTATTAACTTTTAATTACTACATTGCAGACTGTATATGTATTAAGGCAGTATCACTCTCCCCGAAAGAGGCAGAAACTATGATAAAGAATTTTCCATAATAATATATCCCTGAGAATTTTCTTACTTCAAATATAAACCACGACTATAAATTCTAATCTGGATTTTGTAATCTCCCAATAAATTTTCCTATTAAGAGTAGTTATGTGCAAAAAAGTAAAAAAATTGTCCAATTTTATGGGTTCCCATATTTTTAAAAAATCTTCGTGATAAAAATATTTCACTATAAGTGAAGAAATATTTATGATAAGGATATATATATATATATATTTCTGTTCTGCTGTCCCTTGGGGAAGTGGGTAAATTACTTTATATTGATTTGAGATCTTTAGTATATAATCACCTATTTTGCTTAATTAACTCTTTTGTTAATGTAAGCAGAATGTGCTTTTACATGGGACTTAGGAGAGCACTATATTTTAGTTCCAAGGGGAAAAGACTCATATTAAAGTACGTGACACAACCCAAATGCCAACTGTATTTGTTCTTTCTCTCTTTTTTGTCAGTAAATAAGTTGCTCTTGTTCCCAGAGAGGTGCTTAGAAAAGCCAGCCAGGCGAGTTGCATGTGGAGAAGTTAAACAGGAAAGAAGCTTCTAGCTCCTATACAATCCAGGTGTACATTTTCTATCTCTTGTATGAAATACTTGGGATTTCTAGAGCACTGGCTGCAGTTATTCCAAAGAAAAGTGCCCCAAATGTATTTCAAACACAACTATGAATGATTTTTTTTGGATTATCTGTTTTTGTTCCTCTCCAGTAGCTTGGAAAATTGAGTCAACTGCATGTGGACTTCTCATCCTCAGCCAGACAGAATAGACCATCTTCTGAATTATTCATGCTAATTACAGGAGAAGGTGAAGAAATGTCATGAATAAATTAAATTTACAGATGAACAAAAACATCTACAATTCCATGGAATGTTGTATTTCTCCTGGAGATAGAACATTTTTTCCATACATTACAATTACATACAGTGTTTTATCTATTAGACTTGGAGAATGGGAGTGCCTAGTGATAAGGAATTGAGGCAGACATTAGAAATATGGAAATTATTATCAAGTCACCATTGAGCATCTCAAGGAATTTGGAGTATTACAGAAGATAGAGATAAGAGCAGTGGGGTTTGCAGAAGAGTGAGATAATTGCTATGACAATTTCTGTAGGGACACCAGATGAGGCTTTGGAGGAATGAAGAAATATTAAGAGTAGGTACTACATGGGATGAATGCTAAAGGATGAAATATCTAGATAGCAGATGCGGAAGGGTATAAGTGACCAGCATGGGTTAAACAGGAGATTTCTAGGCCTGCCAAGAAAAGAAAGCTATTCTACAGCTCTGGCCAGTCCAAATAGAAGTCTGGGGGGCTGGGGATATAGCCTAGTGGCAAGAGTGCCTGCCTCAGATACACGAGGCCCTAGGTTCGATTCCCCAGCACCACATATGCAGAAAACGGCCAAAAGCGGCGCTGTGGCTCAAGTGGCAGAGTGCTAGCCTTGAGCGGGAAGAAGCCAGGGACAGTGCTCAGGCCCTGAGTCCAAGGCCCAGGACTGGCCAAAAAAAAAATAGAAGTCTGGGCCTGGCTGTTGGCAGCCTTTAGCAGTACTTACAACAGTTAAGATTCAAATGTCATGCAAAGGGGCTGGGAAGGTGGCCTAGTGGGTAGAATGCTTGCCTAGGATGCACGAAGCCCTGGGTTCATTCCTCAGCACCACGTAAACAGAACAAGCCCGAAGTGATGCTCTGGATCATGTGGTGGAGTGGTAGCCTTGAGCACAAAGAAGCCAAGGACAGTGCTCAGGCCCTGAGTCCCAAGCCCCAGGACTGGCAGAAACTAAATTGCCAAGAACTAAAGCACAAAAGGACTCTTCATTGTTGTTGTTGTTAAGTAATGATTTATGGATGGCACACCTGATCAATATTCATTAACAAGAGGTTCAGCCTCAAGAAAAACATCCACCCAATGCTTTTCAGTGCTCACCAACACTTGTGAAATTACCATTCTCATTCTATGACATTGAATAGATATTATAATCACTGAGACAGATAGAAAGGGTGGAGATGGCTGAACATATACCGCCATAGGCACTGTAAGCCAAGCACCAGGATTTCTCATAATTCCCAGTATCTCAAGGATATTTAAGCCATGTTTTGGTTATCTGAGTTATAAAATATGCTTGATGTGATCAGTTACAAGTAACATTACAATTCTCTGTTTCATCTAGCTTTTTCCTTCTCAAAGCCTCAAGTTAAACTCCTTAGGCAAAAAAAAAAGTACCATATGGTCATGTTTTTCAAATTATATTATTATCCTTGGGGTACTTTTTAAGGGAGAAATTAAAAGAGTGACAATTATGGGCTGGGGATATAGCCTAGTGGCAAGAGTGCCTGCCTCGGATACACGAGGCCCTAGGTTCGATTCCCCAGCACCACATATACAGAAAACGGCCAGAAGCGGCGCTGTGGCTCAAGTGGCGGAGTGCTAGCCTTGAGCGGGAAGAAGCCAGGGACAGTGCTCAGGCCCGGAGTCCAAGGCCCAGGACTGGCCAAAAAAAAAAAAAAAAAGAGTGACAATTATAATAAATACTAGCCCGTGGAGTTTAAGGCTTAAAATAAATCAGAATGGGCCAATGATGAAATAATAAGTCCTGGGCAAATAGTTCATTTATGGCGTGCTTTCTGTGGGTAGTGATTTGCACACGAGTTTTTAAGATGTGTCTTCTCCAAGCGGATGCTTGAGCTGTCTTATCCCTTGATTTGGAGAACAACAGATAGTGAAACTAAGTCAGAAGTATGTGAGGAGAATCTCAGAAAATATTCGATCTGTTTTTTCCTGAGTACACTGAGAGTAAAGCCATTGACAATATTGTCAGTTTGGAACACCCAACAAGCCATAATATATCCTCTGCAGAAATCCTTTCCTGCCCTGAGTTCTGAGGAGAACAGTGGAAGTGTTTCATATGTAAAACCTTGGTGATATCTCCTGTTCTCAAAGTTTCAATGTACCAAAAGAAAGATCATGCTTTCATCTATAATCTGGAATATTCCAAAACCTATTATTCCAAATCCTATTAGTTAAAATAACTGCTTGGAAAAACATCATATTGACTTGAAAGCAAATGTTAACATTTTCAATAGCCAATTAGGACTGGAGAGAACGGGATGGGCATTCTCTGAGTTGCCCCAGGATGCAAGACCAGCAATGAACAGACTGTGCCTCGACTTGACCCACTCCATGTTGTATTGCAATAGTTTAGACCTAAGCTATTCCATTTGAAGAATGGCTCTACATCTTCCTTATATATGCAAACAACTACCTACCATCTGCCAGCACACCAGGAGGCACAAACAGATGATTTATTGGTGCCAATAAATAACTACACCAGCAAATGTATCGAGTCACATCACCAATACCAGGCTTGAATTCATTGAACACGGTAGATGGCGATTCATGTCACTCCCTCCCTGTAATCCTATGAAAGGAGAGACACCTACAAGTGGGACACAGTGACAAGTCCCCACCTGGCATGGAACCATCCCGTGCATGCTCCAAGGACCTGCAGGTGGCAAACTCCCAGCTCTGTCCCTGCTGCTCCAGCTCAGCTGGATTCCCAACTCCAATTGCAGTCCATTTAGATCCAGCAGGACGCAACTCTGGGCCTGAAATCACCTCTGTACCTTGGACCTGCATGGCCCCTGAGAGCTCAGCAACTCTGCCTTTTTACCTTACCTGCTTCAACCTTTCCTGGCTGTGACAGTGTAAAGTGACGTCTGAGAGCCGACATTAATGGCTGAGACTGGGAGGAAGAACTCCTGTGTTGCCAGTGACCTAAGTTGTCAAGTGATCTCAGTAGCATTTGGCAAATTAATAACAAGGAAATGGGTAGAACTTGTGGGTTTGTGTTATTCAATAAAAATCTGGCGTTGTGGGAAGATAAAAGCATGTCCCTCTGTTTCTGACATAGCTCCCTCATGGCAAAAACGATGATTGAAAAGTAGTCGTTTGGTTATCACCCAGGAGGATGGTCTATATAGCCAAAGTTGCACTTGTTACCTTGAGGGAAAAATAGTCATTTATTCCTTGGTATTTGGAATTAAAGTTAAATTGCAGGGAAAAGAATAACCAGAATCTAAATTTCACAGAGCTGGGAAGCCCTTTTAATTTGATTATATTTCATTTTTCACTTCCAGTTGCTCCCACTGAAATCCATTAAGACAATTAAATAATTGTATAATTGTAGCCAATGTCTCAAAGTTAATGAGAATTATTAAAGATAAATTCTAGCACATGCCTTCTCTAAAATACCAATGGATTAATAACTAACTAGGGAAGTTACTCACAGTTTGGCTGTCAGGAAGATTTGTATAAACTAATTAATAGAAGACCTTGAAGAACTTGTGTTAATTTACAATCTGGATAAAAAGAGGAGAGAAAAAGATAAATAGATTCTTCTTTGTGTTTTTTTAATATAATAAAATATACTGAAAGAGGGGGAAACCTAGGACATCTTACCAAGACAAGCCATAATGCAGGAAATTCTATGACTCTATCTCTAATTAACCAACAAAAATCTGGACTGGAAGTATGGCTTAATGGTAGAGTGCCAGCCAAGGAAACACAAGCTCCTTAATACAAACACCCTATCAGCACCAAAAAGGGAACAAGACATCAGATTCAAAATATAAAACATAAGCAGATACAAGGAGACGTTAGCAAATAAATCAAGTAAAAATTAAATTAGAAATGTAAAATTTTTTAATGTTATATCTAACTTGTACACAATTTATATGTATGTATGTATGTATGTATGTATGTATATTCAAATTGACACTCACTTTAGAAATCATCTTTAAATTGTGCCAAAAATCATGGAGATGTTTCTATCCTTTGATACTGTAATTTCATTCCCTGGAGTGTTTTCAGAATAGTACAGTCTTAAAATTCAGTGTATATCCTACAAGATTAAGAAAAATGAGGAAAAGGGTGGGATAGGAGAAATGGAGAAGAATATGAAGAGGTATCACTGATCTGATTCATATACTATTTTGTTGAATACAACTACTAAAAGTAATAAATTTTAAAAATGAATATCGATTTTCAGTGCAGAATGATTAAATTTTGGCCTATTACCTGATGACATATTATTGAGCAGTAATTAAGTGGTTATTTATGTGGATTGTGTGGCAAGATGTGAGAAATATTAAAGGAAAAACAATTATGAAAAGCTGCCTAAAAACCAGGTGCCGGTGGCTCACATGTGAAATCCTAACTACTCAGGATTTCAACTGAGATCTGAAAATGGTGGTTCAAAGTCAGCCTAGGCTGGTATCACATATTTCACCTGAGAATCTCAGAAGTTTATAGAAATTAGCCAATCAATTTGTAATGAATACTGTGTTTTCTCATTTTAGAGTTTGTAAACCATGTATAAAAATCACAGAAGAGGAAATCAGAATTAATACAAATAAAATCACTGGGCTTTCCCCCAGGGCCTTTAAATATATTTACTAAATAAAAACTGCCTTTAATAGACAAAAGCATGCATATGGTGTAGTCAATGAAAAAAGTAAACCGACTTTGGGCTTCTACCTACGTGTCTAGACGCCAGCAATTCTAAACCCAAATAATGTAAACACTTCCATGGACTAAACAGGTTATTTAGGCATTTTTAGCTTTTTGGCGACATCTACTGCTCAATAATGAAAATGCTATGAATTCTTCTTAGAAATGAGAGGTGAATATATATATGCAATATATACAAATTCATATTTCTATTTGTTTTATTTTGTGTATACAACGTAATTCTGTATACAAGGTAGAAAATCATTTCTTTTCTATTTCTTTCTAATGTAAGATAATTTCATTTTTATAAAAGGTAATGCTATTTAAATAATCTCCATGTGTATTGCCTGATCTGGCAAACCCTAAGAGACTTCTGGTAAATAATTTTAAAAAACTATTTTGATAATAACTTTGCTAAAATTCTGGTCAAATGCTGGAAGAAAATACTAAAGTGAATGTTGAATACAGCTACTTCTAAAGGTTAATGAATATGTCATGAATATTATAGTATTAATATTGACAGTAGGCTTTGATATTTAATGGGCATCAAAGTATCTAATAAATTGTCAACTTCACTTTCTGTTCCCTGTTCTAGATATAAAAATATAAGAAAAATTACCTGAAATGCAAAAGGAGTTGATCCATCTTATGAGACAGTAACTCCTCTGAACAACACCTTAATAATAACAATAAAATTTAATTTTTAAAAAGAGAAATGAGCCTCTTTGGTACACTCCTAATTATATTCCACCTGAATGCTACTAATTTACATTTTTATCATTTATCATGATTCTTCTATAGTACTAGCCTCAGAGTTCTAATAAAATTAAATCGCCCTCTTTTCTTTTTAGTTAGAGCCTCTAACTTCAATCAAATGTGCATAGAAAATGTTCGACTTAGAGAAGAAATAATGAGCATATTTCACATTTCTAATTTTGAAAAGGTTGGTATAAATTTGGTGAAATTTTCAGCTCTGCCGAATTGGCAAGTTGAGACTAGAATGACAAGGGTAAATTCTTGCTAGGCACTTAGCGGTGCTGTTCCTGTCTGTGTGACATTCTCAGCTTGTCACTACTGCCACCTGCTGGCAGTTTCTTCAACCTGACACCATTTAACAGTGGTCCCCCTCCAGGGCAAGTTTGAGAATTAAAAGCATATTACTTTTTTTTTTTTTTTTTTACATAATGCTTCTGAAAATATTATTTCCATTCCTTAAAAGCAATATTGAATATCTGTGTGTAAACTGAGAGGAGCTTGTATAAACTTCTACTTATCTTTTCATTAAACATTATGCAAATAGCATGCATATTCGTGGTGCTAACAGATTTCTTAGTGGTGTCTGTTTCTGTTACTATAGATCTAGAATGTTCACAGAAATGTATAAGTACAATTTTATCTACTTTTTTTAAAATTTTTGGCTTATTTATTTTTATTACAAATATCACAATGGAAAAGTCTTTTTGGGTTGTTGATGTTGTTGTTTTGAGATAGGAGGAAAGGTGCTCACTATGTTGCTCAGGCTGGTCTTGAACTCCTAAGGTCAACTAATCTTCCCACCTCAGCCTCCGAGTTGTTTTTGAAGTACTATGGGTTTGAACTCAAGATGCCACTCTTCCTAGGCAGGTGCACTACTACTGAGCCATGTCTCTAGCACTTTTGTTTGGCAGTACTGGGGTTTGAACTCGGGGCTTTGTGCTTACTAAGCAGATGCTGGACTCTGGAGCTCTTTAGATCATCATTTTGAGCTAGGGTCTTATTTTATGCCCCAACATGCACTTGGATCCTCCTGTTTTGTACTTTTTACATAGTTAGAGAACACAGACACACATACCACCACGCCCAGTTTCCTCCAATGAGATGGAGTCACACCGTTGGGGGAGAAGGGGAAGTGGACTAGAAATGTGATTGTCCCAATTTCAATCTCCTGTGCAGCTGGGATGACAGGCAAACCCCAACTCACCCAGCCATTGGTGGAGGTGGGAATTCATGAACTTTTGTTGCAGCCTGGACACCAACCACTAGGATCACAGTTGTGAGACAGTGGAGCCCAGGGAAATCCATAAGCTTTCTTAAGGTTGACAAATTTGAGTTTGTCTCCTTTGGAGCTTCTCTATAAGCCATAATTTAGAAAATCTTCCTTTGCTGACTCTGAGCTATTAGAGATATAAAATAAATGATATCAAATAGCATCTTCTTAATGTTTTTTCTGCATCCCAGTCCAGAAGTTTAGTAGATATGTTGAGTTGAGTTATTGGTTTATAGCTTATTCATAAAAGTAAATTGCTATTGGCTAAACTATTTTTCCAACAAATGATGTTAGACAGAATGCTTTTTTTTTTTTTAAGGTAAATTGATCACTGCAGTGGTCTTGTGTAGTAATAGATTTATTGATGAAATTACTTAGCCTGGAATCAAATCAAATAATGTTCATGGATTAGCATGCAAGTTAATTGATCTATATTTCTTTCTTTCTTTCTCTCTCTCTCTCTTACTTTCTTACTTTCTTTCTTCCTTTCTTTCTTTTTGTATTCTCATAGCAAATCTGTGCCCTTCGTTTGAGTTTATCTCCTTCATCAAAATGTAATCACTTTTATATGAAAATACTGATCTTTAAATGTTATATAAAAGATTAGGTTGGTGTCCTTTTTACCCCTTCTTTGAATTCTCTTATTAGATCAAGAATATACTTCAAAGGATAGAGACAGAGAACAATTAGAGACACATGTGATTCACAAGTCAAATCAAGTTCCTTCAGATTTTGATCCAAAATAAAAAAATCCCAATGATATTTCTCAAGAAAGACATGCTTTTAGAAGAAGTCATCTATTCAGCTTGAAATGTGCTATACAATTCTAGTTTATCTACACTGTATTAAACTAGGAATTGGTCGCTACGCAATAGCCAGAGAAGCAACTTAAATGCCTTGATAAAAATGATTGTGTTTTTGGTTTAAAAAAAAAAACAACAGCATTATGTGATGGAATGTTGATCTTGTTTTTATACCTAGAAGCAGATTTTCTAGATAATATAGAAAATATAGGTGAACATTTTGAAGAGCTGTGCCATCGTAGCGCCAATTGCTCCATATCCTTTCAGGTAAGTCCCAGAAGGCTTAGCACCTGCTGAGGGTCTGCTCCACAATGGAATCTTCTAGGGGTATCCTGGGATCCTGGAAAGGGAAAGGCGGGGAAGAAGATCAAGAAAGGTCCCAGGATCCTTCTTGGAAGCCCTTTAGTAAGAAATGAATCTATTCTCTGGGGCTCTTCCTTTCTGAATTCATCACTTTCCAAAGTCCCTGTCTCTTAATGCTACCACGGTGTGGATTAAATTTCCACACCGGCTGTGGAAGGAACATTTCCCAGCCAGAACACAACGCAAGAGGTGGTGCAATCACCTCTCACTGCTGTTTTAACACATAAAAATACTGTGTGTATCATGTCGATAACTGTGAAGTGATTTAGTTCCTTTCAAGGACTTGATTGCTTTAAAATCTCCCACTAGTCAGGGGTAGTGGTGTATTCCTATAATCCCAGCACTTGAAGAAGTTCTTTGGCAGGAGATCATAAACCATAGGTCAGTCCAAGCTACATAGCAAGTTCAAGCCTACCCTGATACAAAAGAGACTTTTTTTTTCACAAAAAAAGGCAAGACCTAGCCCATTGGCTTGTGCTTATAATCCCAGATCCTTGGGAGGCAGAAATGAACACACCTGTCAAATAAGACATGAGGCTTTCCTCAGGTCCTTCTTGCCTTCTGACTCCCAATTCAGTTTTTGTGTCATCAGTAGTTATCCCCTAGAATTTCTATTTCCTCAAAGGTTCCTCTCAATGTGAAAGTGATTAAGCAGTAGCTGAGATGAGGTTGTTGTTCTTGAAAATTTGTATTGTTCCCTGAAGTCGCTTGAAAACAGTTCTGGCCATCTCGTTGTACAGCCAAGAGTTGCTGCAACACTTTCCCACTGAAGCACAAGCATCTGTGAGGACAAAGGGTGGCATCCATTCAGCAAGGATGCTGGGCCCCTTCACACAGACATTAGTGTGTGATCAGCACAGAAATCTTCAGACACAAATCCAATAGAAAAAAATACATGTAATAAAATCATCCATGAAATCCCATGGATAAAACATTCGATTTTTGTAGACATATGAACTATACTTTTTTGACAGGTTTTTAAATGTTGTTTTTATGATTTTTATTATCCTCTCTAAGTAGTTGTCTAAAGGAATTTCTACTCACATCAACTTAGGAGCACAATGCACCTTGATTGATGCTATTTTCATTGTAAATGCCTAAGTATTGCTTGGGAACACTATCCTTGCTTTCAGATTCTCATTTATATCCCTATCTAATTGAAAATATTTAGTTGTTAGCATTCGTTGTTAGTTAAATATCCAGTGATGTTTCATAACTAAATCCTTAGCAGATCAGAGCTAATAAAGAATGTAAGCACTCAGTATATAGTACCTTAAAATAAAGCACCGCTATGTAGTTGGAAGTAAAATTTATTTCTCTAATACAGTTGTATTTATCTAAGTATTTTTAAAGTCTTATAGTGAAACAAGAAAAGAAATTGCACAAGGTTTCCAAGCCTGCAGGGTTTGTTTTTTTATGTTATAGTTAGAATTTAAACATTACTGCCTTCATTTCAATAAGCCATTCTACTCAAAAGTAGTTAGCTATAAAAGTAAACTCCTAATGACTATGATAACAAACTATTTTTTGTTACTTGCCAGGTTTTGAACTCAGGGAATGGGTGGCACTGTCCCTGAGCTTTTGGCCTCAAGGCTCTACCATTTTAAGCCACATCTCCACTTCTGGTTTTCTGGTGTTAATTAGAGATGAGAGTCTCATGGACTTTCCTGCCAAGGTTACCTTTGAACCATGATCCTCAGATCTCAGCCTCCTGAGCAGCTAGGATTACAAGCAAGAATCACCAGTATCCCACTAATATTAAACTTTATTGGTAATAAAAATAAGCACAGCAAAGATTCAGTATGATAGAGTCTTTGTACAATACTTTCTATGTGGTTATATAAATTCAAGTTTTCTTCTGCCATCAGATTGCTGAATTTTCATGTGGCCACTAGAGGTCTGCCATACCTAACCTCCCCAAGTGCTGGCCTTGGAGAGCTTTAGAACATTTTGTAGTCAGCCTGGATGCACTCATCCCTTCCTGGTATGGCTAGCTGCTATGTGCATGTTAGGATACTACTTACAAAGAAAAGGAAATGCTTACTTCTCCATCTCTCCTTGTTTGTAACTCTCTCTGCCTGTGCCCTGGTTCTGTCAGGTTTCTCCATGATTTCTTGTTGTTTCTCACTTCTGTCTCCTTAATGGGTTCCCTACTTTACCATTCTGACTTGTTAGTTGAATCTCTCATCCTAACACCCCTTCTTTAATCCTTTTCTGGGTACTACTATAAGTACACAGGTGTGGTGGAGACAGTACAGTGCCCGAACCTTCTCTTTAAACAGTCTGTCCCTCCTTTCACTGGACTTAGATGCCCCAGAGACTGTCCTAGCAAAAAATAAGAATAATTCTATCCTTCATGCTTTCTCTTTCTCCTCACACAGAATTGTTCACTGCATCCTGACGACCTACCTCCAAATTTGTTCTAGAATCTCAACAATCCCCATCATTATTTCACCTTCCTCCAGGCCTTCATCACTTTTGATCACTATCCCACAACTTCCACCAATTGTATTTCTCTTCCACATGTTCTCTGACCTCTGCCAAAGCATTCTCACTAAATTTCAAACCTAAATGTACACCTATCCACCCATGCCCATAGACCTGCCAGTAGGAATTCCTGATGGGCTGGTCACTGGATAAGAAAGCCTGGGCTGAGGGTCACCGGTGGCTCAAACCTGTGATCCTCGCTGCTCAGGAGGCTGAGATCTGAGGATTGAGGTTTACAGCTAGCCTACACAAACAAATACAAGAAATTCTTACCCCTAATTAACCAGCAAAAAGCCAAGACTGGAGACAAGGCTCAAGTGGTAGAGGTTGACACTCTTAAGTTCAAGCTCCAGAATACTTGCCTCTTAAATATTGAATAAGCATAGCAAAGTCCATTCATCGATGCCTCTGGGAAAAAGCTTTTGCAAGTCAAATTATTCCCAATCAAATGAATGGTTGAAGAGTGTTCTAGAAGGACATATCTTAACATATTACTTGGTAGGGAAATTAAATTAATACCCTTACTCTCTAAGTATGCCTATACATATGTATAGAGCTTTAGTAGAAAGAAATCAGAGTAAGTCAATATTAAGCCTTACATACAGAATAACTACTAAAAGAACGGCATATGTATCACAAGCAGTAGACTAGAGCCCTGCTTCTGGTATGATGTGGAAATCTGTTAGCTTTAAGTCTTGGATACACTGTTTAAGACTGCTGTGAAAATATATCATTTCTCTTCTTTTGAATGTCTTTTATATAACAGGAGAAATTAAGATCCATCCTCTGATTGGGAACATATCTTTTAAAAGATTCTTTCTTTCATTTACAAGCTATTTCAGTCAAGTACCACTTGGAAAATTCTTCTATGAATAACAACTCCAAAAGGAATTAGGAAGTAAAAGTTCACATGCTGAATGAAGAGAAGGGGGAAACGCAATTTAAAAAAATCAATGAGCACAGTGTGAAATTAATAAAAACAAGGGAAGGGATGGGTCGGGAGGGGTGGGTGAGAGAGTTGAAAGGGTGACACTGAGGCCTTTGTGCTCATAAATTGCTTTGTTAAATGGCCATTCCTTTGTACAACTACTTAAAGACTGAAAAAGAAAGTCCATGGGTATTTCTTGAAAGACTTCCAACTTGCTAACATCCCACTACCTAAAGTAAGACTATAAAAGTACCAGTTCACTAATCACCTTAATCTTTTCCCAATTACCACTCAAATATAACAAATCACCGGGATCAAAGTACACATCCTGTGATGTAGAGAAATGCCATGGTGGACTACCGCCCCCACCTTATTATGTACAATTTTATACATTCTGCATTCAGCATTGTTCTCTCGGGAGTGCCAGGCATTTGTTGAAAGCAAGAAGATGATGCTGATTTTTACTTTCAATTTCTCTCACATGGCTGGACTTAAAACACAAAGGAAAAGAACCTATAGTCATGAATGTGCCCCAACTGTATAATCTTAGCTACGAAATGCTGTCCCCCTGCAGTGGCTATGCATGTCAGCTGGCCACACCACTTCCTTCTATCTTCTACCACAGTGTGAAACAACATCCAGGCATCCATCAGACCTGGATCTGCTGCCGCCTCCATCAGACAAAGAATGTAGGTCAGCATCGCCCTCGACCAAGAGGAAGAATGTCAAGGACTTGTTTTTATAACATCATAATCCAGAGATTGTTTTTTTTGTTTCATTCAGAGATTCTATTGTTTTTTCCACTGCCATCTGTAACAAAGCAGGGAAATGAGACTTTAAAAGAATCAATGTTAAATGTAAACAAATCATCTGGGCTCCAGTTGGCTCGGTAGTGTTTTGTGTGTACTTTACACAGGTAACCTTTGCACTCATTGGCCAGTTCTGGTGTAATAAATAAAATTATCTGCAAAATTAAAGTATGACATCACCACAAACAAGAGATGATGGAAATGAAGAGAGAACTGGTGTTGTTTTTCCAGAATGGCAGGGAGGTGGGCACCTAAATAGTTTCATTGAGCAAGAATTATTGTATACGCATTACCAATTTTCCAGGAAGTGGAGAATAAATAGAACACATCTAAAGTATAGTAAGTACAAGTCAACACATTTACTTGACAACAGTTAACTATGCCACACTGAATGAATATCAGTTCCTGTCATTTAAGAGTGAAGTCAGTGGATGAAATGGATGTCAGCTCTCTGACATGACCTGAAAGTTGGTCATTCCAGCAAATTCTTGTCATGCTATTTTATCATTATTGTCTCTTTCCTATAAGAGAAGTAGAAATGTAAATTTCTGTAAGTCCCATAACTTGTGCCTTTTTAATATTTTATATCAGAGAAAGGAAAGAATTGAAAAAATCACCCTAGCAATAATTTTCATGCAGGAATAGTAGAGAAAAAAATACATGGGTGGTTGTTTTTTTTCAGATTATATGGTACAAATTAGAACCGTGATTTAATACTTGTGGAAATATAATTGAATATACTTTACTGAGATTTATTTTCTTCTACGAATTCACCGCCTTTAGGAACTATGGTATCCTAAGACTCTAAGAGCTCATTTTATGGCATGACAGTTAATGCTTGAGCCTCTGTTGAGAAATATTTTTCTCAATGTCATGACTTCCATTCTTATTACAGAACTTCTCAATGAGATAGGGGAAAAGTAGGCAACTTATATATAATGCATAGATCCTGGCTCTGAATTGCTCAAGACTTTAACTTTGAAATAATTGAAGTCAGACATACATTTCAATAAAAATAACTTTATCCAATCTATATCCAGCCAAAGAGTGTCCTGTTAGTCTTCCACTAGATTGGATTCCACCTTTCTTCCATATTTGTAAAGTGGCAGTAAATTCAAGTATTCCAGTTCCTATTGTTTAAGGATTAAACAATAGAACTAGCTTCAGCTCTTTCTCATCACTATAAATCTGCTGATCCTTCCTCCCAGGTGTCCCTAATGTTTAGTCTTTTTCTCCTCTACTACAGGAATTTCACACGTGCAGTATCTTGGTGCCTGTCCTCAGACACATGCCAATAGCCTACTTCCTACATGTCCCAGATACAGCACATGCATGATCCAATCACCAAAACTGCCCTGCAGAAACACAAATTAAATCATGATATTTCCCCTGGGGAAAAAAACGTGATACTTCCTTGTCGCTTATGGAATGAATACTCCATGCTCTTCCTCAGAGTAAGCAGGTTGGCACTAGCTGAAACTATTGGTGTCCCTGAGTTTTCCTCTCGCAGTCAAATCATTTGTTGGTCAGACTGAGGCAGGAACAGTGCACACATCTTTGACTTTCTTTGCTCTCCCAACCTAAAATACCCTCTCTACACATCCAGTTGCTGTTCATTCTCTGACTTTGCACTCACTGTCCATCTTGTCCATTAAATTCTCTCCCTTGAGTTGCCTCATTTGTTACATGTATCATGGACAACATCAGCTGTAATCATCGCAATGTCAGAACTGTGTCTTATTCAACTTTGTTGTGATTTTTCTATCCTTAAAAGCACGTTCATTTATTATAGTCTGAATCATAGAGTTTTATAGATTTTCTGTCTTGGATAATTAGAAAACCTGACTTCTAGACCTCAGCCTAATCCTCTTTAAATCTAAATTCCAAACTGTTTCCAGAATGGCACAGCTAAGATTTTAAAAACCTAGTCATTCCAATTCTTAAAATGTTTCAGAGATACCTGTCATTCCTTCAAGCCATCAAATATATATTCTTGAAAGACTATATGAGAGAATACAAAGCAGACAAGATGGGCATTAACCCTTGGCTTTAGGGAGATTATAGTACAATATAAGATCCCATTAAAACCCACTTTCTTATATATACTAAGTGAAAATTAGCTTAAGGACTTTTTTTTTTTTTAAAAAAAAAGGCTACAGTTACCAGGTGTGAGGGCACATTCCTGTAACCCTGCCTTCAGTAGGCAGAGGGAGGAGATAACTACTTCAAGGCCAGTGTGGAATGCACAGGGAGACTATCTCTAAAGAAAAAGAAAGAAGTACAAGATGAATAAAATAGAACAATAAAAGATATGAATCAAACAAAATCCTTCCTCCTTTGTTATTATACACAATCCAGCAAACATCAGGACAACGCTCCAGAGGGGTCGTCATCTTAGTTTATGTCTTTGCTTCCTCAGAGGGAAAAACTTCTCAACACTGGCTCAAGTGGCTACAGATGAATAAATCCATGCAACAAGTCCTGACATTTTTCCAGCTTCTGGTGCCAATAGTGAGGAAGAAAAGTAAACTGAGTCATAAAATTATTAAAGCAGACATTGATACTATAGTGAATTTTTAGGACATAGATAATATAACCACATCTTAGGAATTTTTAGGACCAGATAAATACTTAATTGTAGCTTTGAAACTCAAATAGTCTCTGTTAGAACCCACCAAGTCATCAAGAATGCATAAACAAGTGGGCATCACTATTGCTTCAGTAAACTCTCATTCACAATCTGGCCTGCCACCTGTGGGCTGTATTCTGCCAATTCTGCCTGTTTTAGAGTAAAATGTTCTACTAAATATTCAGTGCACACATATATTCACATATCCGATCACAAACTACTAGCTGGGCTATACAGCATGTCTTTTACCAGCATAAAGACAAATAAGATTCACTATACATTAAATTGTCTATAACGCAGGATGCACATTTTAACTGTTATTGTGACCTCTAGCCCTTTCCATTTTTTAAGAAGTGCCTGATTCATATACATTCCAGGTTTCCCTTCTTTTTCAGGTTCTCAACTTTTAATGATCTATGAGTTGTTTTTACATCATTATATCAATGTGAATAGGAAGTTTGGTGTGTGTGTATGTGTGTATGTCTGTGTGTGTGTGACAGAGAGAATGAGAGAGAAAGAGATGGTGTGGCGTGGGAGTGAATGTTCTAGGTGTGTGGCAAGGGGTGTGATGTGTTTGGTAGAGGATAAGAGATATACTATATGTGTACCTTATTAAATCAATTCTTTTCACCCCACCATAATTTAGCTCTGTGGCTTCAGCTATTAATATGAGTTTACAGAACCAGATCCAATCACCTAAATCTTCAACATTATTGTTTTCACAACTGAGAATTATTCCCAAGGGATAAACCAATATTAATCCTGTTTCCTATACAAATACATAATCTAGACATTTCCAGGTTTACTTTGATTGGAAATATTACCTACCCTTTCTCCAAATAGAATCAAGAGTAAGCCTTGGTTCACGTAAGTGTCTTAATAAGAGCAATCCCCAGCCACCATCATTGCAATTTCTATCCTTTGTGAGTACTGTGAATATACAAAGTACTTTGAATATTTTCAGTATTAGTATGCCATTCCCAAGACTTACCTTGGCCATGTAGCTGATGGAGACAGCAGGACTGAAGGGCAAGCAAAGATACCCCCATGACAGTAAAAATGATGAGATGTTTACAAAATGAAAGACACTGAAGAAAGGAGACAGGGAATTCTGTTCTCCCACTTACAGAAAGAGGCACAGAGCCAAATTAATTTCTTCTAAAATTGAGGTTTATGTTACATGGTCATTAAGTCTGAGCTCAGAAATAAAGTTGACAGCTAAATTATAGGCCAGAGTCACTGTTAAGTGCCTATTTCATAGCCTTTACTCACGGATCTATGTATGGACCTATTTCAGTGTTTAATGTGTTAATCTGATCCTGGCAGCTCTACCCAGGAGGTACTCCAGATGAAGTCTGAGAAATCAATGGAGGAATTGTACACAGACAGGATCCAGGAGGTTGGGAAACAGGGTAGCGTTTAGGGCCCCTGGAAAGACAGCAAGCTTGAATTGGGTCTTTGATATGGCATCACTTAAGCTTGCCTAGCCTAACAGCCAACAACATTCCTCTCCTGGATTTGCAGATTGACCTGTGTATCCTCCAACCACAACATGCATGAGCACAGGCAGCCTTTTCTTCAGCTTTTGCAAATACCTGGTTGACTAAGTTAAAAAAAAAAAAAAGATATACAAATGAGAATAGCATGACCTGGCAGTCTCTAAATTCAGCACTCTGATTAAATATATTACCATTGTTTGAGTTATAAAATCTCCCTTCTGCTCACACCTTAAGGAAGAATGCTAGATTTAGCAAGTAAAGATACAGAAGCATCCAGTTAAATTTGAATTTCAGATAGTTATATTGTATAAGTGTATTTCCTGCAATATGTGAGCTATAGCTTTTGCTAAGAAATGACTTGGCTTTTTTAACCTAAAATTCAAATTTAACCAGATATTTTGCATTTTTCTGGCACTTCTAATTCTCAGTCAAGCATGAGAAATGGAAAAGGGTGAGATTTCAAATGGCAATGATAATTATTGGATGGATAAATTGTTATTAAAATCTTCTAAGCTATGGCTCATCATGGATTAGATGAGTTCAGTTTGTTGTGTGTTATATAGACTCAAACACCAATTCATGACAGTTGGAAAAGGCCAGTTTGAAAGAGTAAAATATTTTTAAACATATGATGAATTTATGGGGAAAATATCCTTACAGAATTTGGTATAATCAGTAGGCACTCAAAAATATTCCTGTAAAGAATGAGTAAGATCAATTGTCATAGTTGGTATGGTTGTTAATCCTATTTGAGGCAGTTAGTGGCTTTTTCAACTAAAGGACATAGATATGCATTTACTATGCCTTTAGGACTGGATAGCAATGGAGAAAATAAAATATAATGAAAAGTGATTAAACAAAGATAAACAAAACCAAGCCCTTTTCTTACAATTAACATACCATAATAATGCCTAATATTTCATTGAACACATACTATTGGGTCATATCTTTGGATTGTCCAGTTTGTTAAGTATTCATTATCTCTTTATGTTTTTTAACCTCCAGAGTATAACTTTAAGAAAGATACTCCTACTGTCTCTGTTATATAGATGAAAAGTCACACAGAGGTAGAGCACAGAGATTAATCTACATTTCACTAGAACTATAAAATCTTATGTTCTGGTCCAGTATATACTACCATCTCCTACAAGCAAAATATCAATGTAATTTATATTTAAAATAAGATACCCTACAATAGATGAATGGATCAAGAAAATGGGAGACATAGATATATGTACATAAATAGACACATAAATGTATAGAGATAGATATGTATGGATTTTATTTACCCATCAGGAAAAATAATATGTCATTTACATGGAACCAGATGGACCTGGAAAAAAATAGGCAGGTGTTTTCTCTCATATAAGGCAATAAGATCTAGAATATAAACATACATGAAAAACACAGATGGGACCATATGCATATATATATATATATGATGAAACTGACTAAAGTATAGTATATGCCAAGGTGGATTTCCACAGTTAATCCCTTTGAACAATTAAGGACAGGAAGCTGAAATAATATTTTGTCTGAGGGGAGGGGTTTAGTGAGAGGGTTTGGACAGATGGAGAGAGGAATGGTGGATGAACACAGTCACAATAGTCCATGTACATATGTGAAAATGGACCTGGAAAACTTGAGGATGACTGGCGTTGGGATGGATTAGAGCCAGAGTGTAACACTGATCAAGATACATTGTATTCACAAATTGATGTGTTGAATTGAAACTATAAAATAATAAGATTGATGGATGATAATAGCTATTGTTTGTATAACTAAAGATAATGGAAAATAAATCGGTTGGAATATCATTAGAAAGACTTAGAAATGAGAGTCTTCTTCATTCATGTATAGGAAATACCTATAGCAGATAAACTAAGATTCTATAGTGTTGATTATTTATCCTTAATTGGAGATTAGTCTGACCATAACTTGAGAGAAAGGAAACTAAACGCCTGTATAATTTGTAAATGCTCCCAGTGGAGAATCACTGGTTTGGACAGATGTATCATTCTAACAGATACAAGTGATTCATTAGGCTGCCATATGTTGGGCACATTAATTGAGAGTTAGGGTTGAATGTGATAGGAATGGTATTGTTGTCATTAATTACCACTGTGGAAACTGGCTTGTAGTTTGAGTGGTTACCAAGCACTCATCCGGCCAAGTTACATGTGTTAGACAAACATCCTTAAGTAAAATGGAACACTTTATTTAAGTTGCTCATGCTTAGTCAGCAGTTACAATTCAGTATCCAAGAGGATCAACGTAGGTAGGAAATAAATAAACATCTATGTGCAATAATATGTTAATTTTATAAAAAGATTACTTGCTTGAAATTGTGACTTTAGTGTCTAGCATGATGTTAGCTCTTAAATCTATAAATCACAAAATAAGATCCTCTCTCTCTAGCTGCTAGCTTCCAGATAATTGAGAGGAGAATAATAAAACACCATCTTAAATGGAATGAATTTCTGAGTAGGAGGCATGATCTGTCCTTAGCTTAGAACTACAGCAACCCCATCTATTTTACGCCTGAATTAAGAATCTACAAAAGTCCCCAGCCCACAACAATTAGCTCTGAACAATCGCTGAGTATGCCTTGAAAGTTTAAAGTACTAAAAAGAACAGAATTTACACTTCATTCCAGCAATCTGGATCCGAAAGGGTAGAAGAGAGAAGACAGAGTGGTGTCTTCTCTGCTGCTTGTCCAGGCTCACCTTTTCCTAAGGTAGGCCCTTGATTTTTTTTTCTTGAGAAGTACAGAAGAAAAGTGACCTCAAATGGCCTCCAACTTTATGTGAAAACATTCAGGTCATCAGTAGGAAGGGTTCAGTGTGAGCTGAGGATTATGAAAAAGTCTCAGGCAGCTAACTTTTAACTATCAGCAACTCAAGAAGTGGTCAGGGGATACGATTTTAAAAGGCTTCTTGAATAATAGCAAATATTCATCTAATACTAATGCAGAGTAACTTGACATCCTATAGCTACATCTTTCTCATCAACTCTGGCATCCCTTGCAAAGGACACCCAAAGTAACCACCACAAGAGGACATAAAACAAGGATGTGGTATGTAGAAGCACTACGGTCTGAATATTTGTGTTCCTCCAAATTCCTATGTAGAAACCCAGCCCCCAAAGCAGCAGCATTAAAGGTGGAGGCCTTTAGCACATGATACCATGAGGATGGCGCCTTTGTGAATGGGATCAGCACCCTTGTAAAAAAGAGGCCTAACAGATCTTGTTTGCCTCTTCCACCATGGTTAGACGTACCTAGAAAGTGCCATCTGTGAAAAAAAGGCCGCCATTACATATCAAATCTATGGTACATTGCTCGTGAGCTTTCTAGCCTGCCAAACAGTGAGAATTAAATTCCTGTTCCTTATAAGCCAGAATATTGTATCTTGTTATAGCACTCATAGTAGACTAAGAAAACCTGCTCTATACCAGAAGAAGGGCATCCGAAGAATGGAACCCTATAAAGAACATATATATCATGTTTAGAGACCAATACAATTCAACCATACCAAACAACATAGTGACTGAAGAGAAATGGTCAGATATTAAAAGTCATTTTAATTAAATTATACTTCTTTGGCCTTGTATTCTCTAAATAAGTTGATTGTTAATGCTGGGCTAATTGATTGTCAGACTGCTAAATGTCAGATCAGCATAGGTGGCAGAGGGACAAGAAAGTTTGAAAGGGGAAGCTAATTGTGATACAGAGAATTCTCTGCCCTCACTCTAAAATCATTGTAAAATCTTTTGCTTTTTGTCATTTTACAATCATTACACTAATTAATGTATTTCTACTTTATTCAAAATAGTATTGATTTAATTTTGGAAAATACCTTGAGAGGAACCCCAAAAGTAATTATTATTGTTTAGTGTTCCATTTATAAAATCATCCCAAAACTCGGTGATTTGAAACAAAAAGAAATCATCAGTTGAACTAGGGTAAGTGGCAGTATAATATTGATCTGCTCGGGTTAAGTAGAGTTAGCTCAAAGACTGGGATCTGAACATGTCTAAAGAAGTGTTCACTTCCATAATTGGCAGTCAGCACTAGCTGTGAGCTCCCTTACCTGAGTTTTCAACCAGAATACAGACACTTGTGCTAGGAGTATAGCTCCATCATACAGCACTTCTCTAGCACTCCTGAGACTCAAGCTACACACACACACACACACACACACACACAAATGCACACACACACACATACATACACACACAGGAACTGACACTCGTGGCTTCTCGTTATGTCTTGAACTCCCTTACAACATGGCGGCTCAATTCAACTATCTAGGGAGTGAGGAAGTCCGGTGGAAGGCAGACAACCTGTAGTGATTCAGCATCAGTACCCTCATTCTGTTTACTCATAGGGACATAGCTCAAATGAATAGAGAAGTAGACATGCTGAATCACGTGTACCACAATCCTTTCATCTGGGCATCTCAAAAAGACCTGCCTAGTTAGAAAGGGGAGAGAGCTAGACTCTTACTGATGAGCAAACAATAAGGGACTACAAGAAATTCCTGATCTTGGGAAACTTGCTTTGGCCATTTTGGGAGAATCCACCTTGCCATATTTAGTAAATATCAAACACGGTAAAGTGTGAAAGGTAAAGTCCATACTTATTTAGTCACAGAGAAAAGAAAACTTAAAACCTTTCCCAAATGGAAGAGGGAGAAAGAAGTATTATTACCTTCACTTGCAAACCACCCCTGATTTCCCAAGATCTCACGTCAATAGGGATTTCATTCTAGTGGTCAAAGGGAAAATTTGACCCTTTAATTTTATGGGTGCATCTCAGAACAGAAGATGAGGATATAAGTGAAATGCTCTTCTCTTTGAGCTTATTTTAGAAATAAGTAACCGATGAATCACTAAATAGCTTATGGTTATGTTTTTATTGACTCATGACTCACCTTGAGCTTCTATTTTTTTTTTTTTTATTTTTTTTTTTTTTTTATTTATTTTTTTTTATTTTATTTTATTTTTTCTCAAATTTTTATTATCAAACTGACGTACAGAGAGGTTACAGTATCATACGTTGGGCATTGGATACATTTCTTGTACTGTTTGTTGCCTTGTCCCTCATGCCCCCCTCCCTCCCCCCTTTCCCTCCCCCCTCCCAGTTGTTCAGTTCACTTACACCAAATAGTTTTGCAAGTATTGCTTTTGTAGTTATTTCTCTTTTTTTACCCTGTGTCTCTCGAATTTGGTATTCCCTTTGAATTTCCTACTTCCCATACCAGTAAACACGGTTTCCAATATACTCAGATAAGATTACAGAGATAGTGTAGGTGCAAACATAGGAAGGTGATACAAAACATCATCAATAATAGAAACTACACATACACATAAGACGTTTAAAGTAATTATAACTGTGATATATCACTTGTTTCCATATCATGGAGTTCATTTCATTTAGCATCATCTTATGTGTTTCTAAGGGTATAGCTATTGGGCCTTGTGATGCTCTGCTATGGCTTGCCTAAACCTGTACTAATTATTCCCAATAAGGGAGGCCATAGAGTCCATGTTTCTTTGGGTCTGGCTCACTTCACTTAGTATAACTATTTCCAAGTCCTTCCATTTCCTTACAAATGGAACAATGTCATTCTTTCTGATAGAGGCATAAAATTCCATTGTGTAAATGTACCACATTTTCCTGATCCATTCATCTACGGAGG
The DNA here is from genome assembly GCF_023159225.1 of Perognathus longimembris pacificus. Lineage (NCBI taxonomy): Eukaryota > Metazoa > Chordata > Mammalia > Rodentia > Heteromyidae > Perognathus > Perognathus longimembris. The sequence goes on from NC_063184.1 coordinate 24,328,363, forward strand.
GGCATCTGGGTTGGTTCCAGCTTCTCGCTATGACAAATTGTGCTGCGATGAACATTGTTGTGCTGGTGGCATTACTGTGATTTTGTTTGTGGGCTTTTGGATAGATACCCAACAGTGGGGCTGCTGGGTCATAGGGGAGTTCTATATTGAGCCTTCTGAGGAATCTCCATACTGCTTGCCAGAGTGGCTGAACCAGTTTACATTCCCACCAACAATGAAGTAGGGTTCCCTTTTGGCCACATCCCCTCCAACAATTGTTATTGTTAGATTTCTTGATATATGACATTCTTACTGGGGTGAGATGGAATCTCAATGTTGTTTTGATTTGCATTTCCTTTATGGCCAGTGATGTAGAGCATTTTTTCATATGTCTATTGGCCATTCTCATTTCCTCATCAGAGAAGTTTCTTTGTAAGTCTTTAGCCCACTTGATGAGGGGGCTATTGGTTCTTTGCAGTTTTGTTTTGGAAGAAGGTAATTTTTTTAGTTCTGCATATATTTTAGAGATGAGGCCTTTGTCTGTTGAATGTCCGGTAAAGATTTTCTCCCAGTCTGTGGGCTTTCTGTTTATCTTGAGAGCTATGTCCTTTGCCGTGCAGAAGCTCTGGAGTTTGATGCAATCCCATTTGTCCAACCTTTCTTTGATTTGTAGCCTTTCAGGGTCTTTGTTAAGGAAGTTCTGTCCTGTGCCAAGGAGCCCAAGTGTTTCTCCTACTCCTTCCTTTAGTGTCTTCAGGGTGCCTGTTTTGATTTCAAGGTCTTTAATCCATTTGGAATTGATTTTGGTGCAGGGTGATATATAAGGATCTAGTTTTAGTTTGTTGCATGTGTTGAGCCAGTTTTGCCAGCACCACTTGTTAAAGAGGCTATCTTTTTTCCATACTATTGTTTTAGCTCCTTTATCAAAGATTAAGTAGGCATAGTTCTGTGGGTTTAATTCTGGGTCTTCAATTCTGTTCCATTGGTCTTCAGGCCTGTTCCGGTGCCAATACCAAGCTGTTTTTATTACTATAGCTTTATAATACAGCTTGAAGTTGGGTATTGTAATTCCTCCAGCACTGTTCTTTCTGCTTAGGAGTGTTTTTGCTATTCTAGGTCTTTTATTGTTCCATATGAATTTCTGGATTGCTTCCTCTATTTCATTAAAGAATGGTGTTGGGATATTAATGGGTATTGCATTGAATTTGTAGATAGCCTTTGGCAATATTGCCATTTTGATTATATTAATCCTCCCAATCCAGGAGCATGGGAGGTTTTTCCATTTTCTTAGTTCTGACTTAATTTCATTTTTCAAGCTTTTAAAGTTCTCTTCAAAGAGGTCTTTCACTTCTTTGGTTAAGGTTATTCCTAGGTATTTTATGTTTTTGGGGGCTATTGCAAAAGGAGTTGCTTTCCTGATTTCAGCCTCGGTCTTCGGGTTGTTAGCATAGAGAAAGGCCATTGATTTTTGAAGGTTTATTTTATATCCTGCAACTTTGCCAAAGTTTTGTATCAGCTCTAGTAGCTTGGGGGTAGAGTCTATGGGATTCTTTAGGTATAGGATCATGTCATCTGCGAAGAGAGAAAGTTTAACTTCATCTTTTCCTATTTGGATCCCCTTTATATTCTCTTCTTGCCTAATTGCTCTGGCTAGGAATTCTAGTACTATGTTGAAGAGCAGGGGAGAGAGTGGACATCCCTGCCTTGTTCCTGATTTTAAAGGGAATGGCTTTAGTTTTTCACCATTTAGAGTTATGCTTGCTGTTGGTTTGTCATAAACTGCCTTGATTATATTCAGGAATGTTCCCTGGAATCCCAGTTTTTCCAGGGCTTTTAGCATAAATGGGTGCTGGATTTTATCGAACGCTTTTTCCGCATCCAGCGATAAAACCATGTGGTTCTTTACCTTGCTCCGGTTGATGTGGTGGATTACATTAATTGACTTGCGTATATTAAACCAGCTTTGCATCCCTGGGATGAATCCAGTTTGATCGTGGTGTATGATTTTTTTGATGACCTGTTGAAGTCGATTGGCCAGAATTTTGTTGAGAATTTTTGCATCTATGTTCATCAGGGAGATTGGTCTGTAGTCCTCTTTCCGTGATGAGTCTCTGCCTGGTTTTGGGATGAGGGTTATACTGGCTTCATAAAATGAGTCTGGCAGTGAACGTTCTCTTTCAATTTCATTGAAGAGGTTGAGAAATATTGGAGTGAGTTCTGTTTTGAAGGCCTTGTAGAATTCTGCGGTGAATCCATCTGGACCTGGGCTTTTCTTGGATGGGAGATCATTTATTGCTGTTTCTATTTCAATACTGGATATGGGTCTGTTTAGAAGGTTTAAGTCTTCATAGTTGAGTTTGGGGGTATCAATGTTTTCTAGGAAATCATCCATTTCTTCCAAGTTCTCGAATTTGTTGGCATAAAGGTTTGCAAAATAGTCCCTTATTATTTTCTGAATTTCGGTTATTTCTGTGGTGATGCTACCTGTTTCATCTCTTATCTTGTTTATTTGAGTGTGCTGCCTTCGTTCTTTGGTCAGGTTTGCCAGGGGTCTGTCTATCTTGTTGATTTTTTCAAAGAACCAACTCTTTGTTTTGTTGATTCTTTCGATGGTTTTTTTCGTCTCTAACTGATTTAATTCTGATTTGATTTTAATTATTTGCTTCCGTCTATTGACTTGGGGTTTGGCTTGCTGTTCTCTCTCCAGAAAATTAAGGTGCTTCCTTAAATTACTGAGTTGCTGTTTCTCCAGTTTGTTGATGTATGTACTCAGAGATATAAATTTTCCTCTGAGTACTGCCTTTGCTGTGTCCCAAAGGAGCTGGTACTTTGTGCCCTCAACTTGGTTGAAGTCCATAAACCTTTGAATTTCTATTTTAATTTCTTCAATGATCCACTGATGGTTCAGCAGTGTGTTCTTTAGTCTCCATGAATTGTGGGATTTTCTGTGGTGGCTGAATGAGTTGAGCTCTAATTTTATTCCATTGTGGTCTGAAAGAATGCAGGGAATGATTTTGATACTTCTGAATTTGTACAGATTTTCTTTGTGTCCTAAGATGTGATCTATTTTGGAGAATGTTCCGTGTGCTGCCGAAAAGAATGTGTATTCTGTCCTTGCTGGGTGGAATATTCTGTAGATGTCGATTAAGTCTAGTTGGTCTATGCAATTGTTTAGTTCTGTGGTTTCTTTGTTCAGTTTTTGGCGTGTTGATCTGTCCAGAGGTGATAGTGGAGTGTTAAAGTCCCCCACTATCATTGTGTTTGGGTCTATGAATGTTTTTAGAGCCAGTAGTGTTTGTTTGATGAAGTTGGGTGCTCCTGCATTTGGCGTGTAGATATTTAGGATGGTTATTTCTTCCTGTTGGAGAGATCCTTTTACTAGTATGTAGTAACCTTCTTTGTCTCTTCTTACCTTTTTTAATTTGAAGTCAATTTTGTCTGATACTAGGATTGCAACTCCAGCCTGCTTATGGGGGCCATTTGCTTGATAGATTTGTTTCCAGCCTTTCACTTTTAGAAGATGTTTACTTTTGCTGGATAGATGTGTCTCTTGGAGGCAGCAGAAAGATGGATCTTGATTTTTGATCCAACTTATGAGCCTATGTCGTTTGATTGGAGAATTAAGTCCATTAATGTTGACAGTTAGGATTGAGAGGTGATCGTTTGTTCCTTTCATTATCACTGTCTTGTTTAAAGCTGTGTCTTCCCATTTCTTGATCTAGTATTTACTAATTAGGGTTCATTTCTCTGTCTGTGTTGGGATCTTGATTATTTTCCCTGTATAGTACATCTTTAAGGATTTTGTGTAAAGCTGGTTTGGTGGAGATATATTGTTTCAGTTTTTCCTTATTGTGGAAGACTTTTATTTGACCTTCGGCTATGAAGGAGAGTTTGGCGGGGTACAGAATTCTTGGTTGGTAGTTATTTTTATTTAGAGTTTGGTATACTTCATTCCAGGCTCTCCTTGCTTTCATGGTCTCTGCTGAGAAGTCTGGGGTAATTCTGATTGCTTTTCCTTTATATGTGATTGTTTTCTTTGCCCTAACAGCTTTGAGTATTTTTTCCTTGCACTCTGCTGAAGCTGTTTTGATCACAATGTGTCGGTGGGAAGTCCTATTCTGGTCTGGTCGATTTGGGGTTCTAAATGCTTCTTGAATCTCTATAGGCCTTTCCTTCTGGATATTTGGGAAGTTCTCAGCTAATATTCTGTTAAATAGGTTGCCTATCCCATTAACCTCTTTCTCCAAGTTTTCCTCAATACCTATTATCCTTAAATTGGGCTTCCTGATTGTGTCTTGAATCTCCTGTAGCGATCTGTTTTGTTGCTTGGACTGGATTTGTATTGATTTTTGATCTTTCTCCATAGAATCTAAGGAATCTTCAGCTCCTGAGATTCGATCCTCTGCTTCAGTTAGTCGGGACTGTAGGCTAACTACTTGATTTCGAATGTCTTTTCCTTCTGACTGGTCTTTCCTGATGTTTTCCATGTCATTTCTTAGGTCCTGTATGGACTTCTTTACTTCATTAACTTCATTACTTTGGTTTTGAGTGTTGTCTCTCAAATCTTTAAGTTGGGTAGCTATCTTTTCATTTGACTCTTGAAGCTCACTTATCTTTCTATTTGTGGATGCCATGAAATTCTCCATTAATTTTTGCTTTGCCTCCTCACGCTCTAACATAATTGACTGAAGAGATTCAAACTTTTCATTTATCATGTTTATCAGTAAACTTTGTAGAGCATTTTGGGGGTTTTCTTCTATGTTTTTGATTGACTGCTCTGTTTCCTGCTTGTTTTGGGTGGGGGATAAGGCTTCATTATTTGCCATCTTTCTTGTGTTTCTTCTGCCCATTTGAATTGGGAATGCCAGTCTACCAGCACCTGTGAGCACTGTTTAAGACCCAAAGCAGCCCTTACCAAGCACTGTTGTGTAAATCTTACAATTTCACAATTATAAACAGATAACTTGTATACCTGTCTATAAAGTTAGATTTGGTGTTCCTAAAGAATACAATTTCAATATAACATCTGATCCTGGGCCCTGTATTCAGTAGTTACTTATTTACTGTTACAACCTTATACGCAATTCTTGTTTTTATATTAAGTTCTTTTAGGACTGGCTTTCTCTATGAACCCCTTCGATTCACTTGTATTAAGCTCGTATCCTCTATCCAATAACCAGGAGTCAATGGAACCTGGAGGTCCAGGCAGTAAGACCGGAGGGTAAGTTGGAGGTAGTAAAGAGAATAGAGTAAAGTGTATTGGGGGTGGTGGTGGTGATTTTGGTTTAGTTTCAGTGACGTGGAAATGTGGAGAAGATTAGAATCAGTAGAAAGAACATTCATAAAATGACAGACACTGGAGAGTTAGCAGAAAAGGGTGTAGGTGTTATTTATAGGAAAGTAATTTTTATAGGAAGAGGATGCAACGAGAGAAATGAAGTAAAAATACTGGAAGACAGATACACAAAACAGAGAAAAATTATTTAACAAGGAAGTATAAGTAAATAAAAAGGAAAATAACAGAAAAGGAACAAACCTAGCAAATAAACAAACACACAAAAAAAAAACTTGATAAAATAAACCAGTAAAAATGGAAAACAAACAAACAAAAACAAAACAAAACAAAAAAAAACAGCCAATGATGTTTCAGGTGTGAAAAAATTAAAAAGAAAATTTAAAAGAAAAGTTTAAAAAAAATGTTTGAAAAGAAAAAGAAACCAGTCTCTCGTTTCCCTGCAATGGACTGCAGTCTATTTTCCTGATTGGCTGGTTTGACTTGATTTCAGTTGGCAAGGGGTGGTTCTGTTCTGACTTTCTCCCCTGTTGGTGCAATCGTGGGTCTCTGAGGTTCGCACAGCTTGCAGGCAGGCCTTGGGCGTCCTCTGTCGATGGGGACGTGGGCAGTCACAGGAACTGTGGCTCCTCTGTCTGCTGTGGGGCCGCTGCCTTTGATGCCTGGACTTGACTAGACTGTGAACTCAGCAGAGCGTGGCGCCTCTAGCCTGTTTTGCTCCACTAAGAGTTGCTTGCCTGAGGGAGGCGGCCTCCTTGGCATAGGTAGCTATGGAAAGCAGCTCCGTTTTGGGCTGGGAATTAGTTTCCTCTGTGACGGGACCGTTTAGCTGTCCCCGGAACTGTTTGTTCCTCCGTCTGTTGTTTCCGCGCCCCTGGTAGCAGCTCGCAGCTTTTGCTTTAAGTTTAGAAGTTCCGGCGGGCAGGGCGGGGCTTCTCTGGCTAGGCCCCAGACTCGCCACCCACCAGGGCAGGGAGCGTTCTTCTGGGCGGAGCTGGTTCTCACTGATTCCGCCCCTCCTGCCCTTTTCAAAGATGGCTTTTTTGACCTCGCTTTCCCCAGGCCCGCTTCAGTTCCAGTCTGGTCTGACCCTATGCCAGTGGCAAAGATGGCGCTTTGCTCTGGCGGTGGGGACAGGGATGCCTTCCAGAAGCTGGACTGTGGGCAAAAGCGAGAATAATTTTTTTTTTTTTTGCGGGGTACTCACGCTGTCTCTGCGATGTCAGGTCCTCCGTGCTCGGCTGCCGTCTGGAGTATTTCTCGCTTTAGCTGCGTGGAGTGCTGGGGGCTGTGCCCGGCACTGTGACGGAGCGGGCGCTGGCGCCGCGGCGGGACGCCGCCCGGAGCTCAAAACTGTGTTTTCAGACCAGCAAAGTCAATTTTTCCTTCCTATAGAGAATCCCTGTACTGTTAGAACTTACTTTGGCTGTCTTTCTCGGAGAAACAGTTTCTATGAGGTGAGAAAACTACGATAACGGAGGGAGCTCTGCAGGGCACCTTGAGCTTCTATTTTTCAGGGGGAAAAATAATGTCTTTCCTTGTGAGTGATTTGCTCTATTAGCCGTCATGGGGAAAAAGAGTTTTTTGCTTTATGCTTTACTCAGACAAGGTAAATAGCTCTTGGCCTGCTCTTGAGAAGTGACTCAGATACTTACTTGGGAAGATACATTAACTTTTCAAGCTGTATAAATTCCATCTGTGAGATTACATCTACAGAGACATTATTATCTGAAAGATTTCATGTCTTTATCAGCACAAGGAATGTGTAGTGAAGGCACCACCCAAGGTACAACATGATAACTCACGCAAGGGAAACTGTGGGTCCCTTCTGGGGCACAGAGACCAGGGTCGGAAAAATGAACCAGAAGATATCTGAAGTATCTAAACATCTTGGCCACGATCCAAGGAAAAGGATAACCCTCACATGTCATGAATTAGTTCTTTTAGTCATAGCGTTTCCTCCTCACTTACAAAACCCTAAGTCCAGCTCAACCATCAGCACCTCTAGGAATGTTCCTACAGCCTTGCCCTGCTTCTCCAACAGTAGAAGTCATGACTCACTTCTCCATTCAACCTGGCATTGATACATAAATATGTAATGAATGGATATTTCTAGAATCCCCAAGAAGCTAAAGATGCAGCACCTAAGCAAGGTATAACTACTTACGAGTTTTAAAATATACTCAGTTGGCTCTGGTGATAAGAAATATGACAATAGATTCTGCTAGGAAAGTCAAGTTGCCAGACTGAGACTTTTAAGTGTGCATTTGGCATTTCAAAAAGGATCTGTTTTATGTAGCACGGTGTTTTCCCAGAAAGCCAACTTCCTTTTTAGTAAGGTAATAATATTTTAGGGCGGATAGGAAATGCCAGGAACATGTATATCTGCCTAATAAACACACTTAAATTTGGAACTCATTGAAGTTCCTTCAAGGCTGCGATTCTGCCGACAGGAAGTCTGCCTGTCCGTGTCACATTTTAGAATCACTCCACCTCAGCGCCTGTGTGGGCAGGGGAGGGGATACACCTTCCTTACTTGACTCAGTAAGCCCTCTGAGGCTGTCAATAATACTTGGAGCTACAGGGAGGCACAGATCGGAGGGTGGTTGGAGGCCAGCCTGAGCAAAAGGTAGCCAGACCCCATCTCCCCAAAACAAACTGGGTGCAGTGCCCCGTGCCCTTGATCACTGCTATGCAGACATGTGAGAACTTACCTACAAAACAAAGAAAAGGCCAGGCGCCAGTGGCTCACACCTGTAATCCTAGTTACTCAAGAGGCTGAAATCTAAGGATCATGGTTCAAAGCCAGCCCTGGCAGGAAAGTCCATGAGACTCTTATCTCCAATAAACCACTCAGAAAATGGAAGTGGTGCTGTGGCTCAAGCGGTAGAGGGCTAGCCTTGAGCTGAAAGCTTAGGGACAGCTAGCTCCCAGGCCCAGAGTTCAAGCCCCATGACCAACCAAGAAAACACACACACACACACACACACACACACACACACACACACACACACACACACCAAAGAAAAACAGCAAGAGGGCATGATTTTAGTGAGAAGCAAACACAAGGCCTTGACTTTTTCCAGTACTGCCAAAACAAAAAAACAAACAAACAACAACAACAACAAAACACGTGTTGGTATTCACTAAGGGAAGGAAAAGCAAATGATCTCCTGGCTTCAGTTCGATTCTGAGAGACTTAGAACCATTGGGCCCTGGCTCTGTCCCCCCTGGAGCAGAACTCAATATTTGAGTTGAAATCTCCATGGTCACATGATCTCATCAGAGAAATAAGGTGCTAGACAAGTTATGTGCCTTCTTCCTACCCATGTTTCCTTACCTGAACATGGCAGGATGTTTTGTGCAGGTTAGTTGAAAAGTTAAATAAATTCATACATGTAAAACACGTGAGACAGTCTATGAGCATAATAAAGTGCTCAACACATGGAAGTTACCTTAGTAATTTCAATAGTATTAGTTTAAAGTTGTGCCAAACTCACTACTAGCCACAGATGTCTGTAAGCCTCTGTTTATTTGCACTTGTCCTTGGGGTCTTTCCATTGACACTTTTGCCTTTTAAATTCTTAAGGTCTGAGGTACAAAACAGCCAGATATCAAAGTCCAGAACTAAAATAAAATTTTTTCTACTCTCTTCACATTTATCCCCCACATTCATTTTTTTTTCTTTTTTACTTTTTGTTGTTTTACAACCTGGTCCTGCCTGAGCTTTTGAATTCTTTTTTTTTTTTGTCAGTCCTGGGCCTTGAACTCAGGGCCTGAGCACTGTCCCTGGCTTCTTTTTGCTCAAGGCTACTCTGCCACTTGAGCCACAGCACCACTTCTGGCCATTTTCTATATATGTGGTGCTGAGGAATCGAACCCAGGGCTTCATGTACACAAGGCAAGCACTCTTGCTACTAGGCCATATTCCCAGCCTTGAGCTTTTGAATTCTAAGGGCACTGGTTGGAAAGTGTCCGTTCTTGTAGGAGAATCATTTGCTGTGCACATGGTCCTTTCTGATGGCTTCATTTGAGTGAAGTGACAGCCAACAACTCTCACTTTGGGGAGCTGAATCTTTGTTTTTTAGTAACTCAAAAGACATCCAACACTCCTGTTCTCTACATTTCTAACATTACTGCAGCAAAGCTGTGATGTCTGCAGAGTTAGCTGGTGAAGCAAATTGGAAAACCCTTACAGAAGAGGCTCTTGGCAAGCACAATGAGCTACTCTCATTTTGCCTAAAGTTGAAAATGCAACCATGGAACAAGGCTGTCTGCCTTTTTCTCTACAGAATGTAATATATTTACCTTTCCATCATTTAGAAAGATCATCAAAGCAAAGAAAAAGGCAATCTTGGAATATTTGTTGGATATTTTATTTAATAAACCTGCCAGGTATTTTTGTTCGGTACTGATTAAGGACATAGGGCATGAGTCCTAATGTCCTGGAACCTAATTTGTAATTTATGCATGTCATACTTCCATGAGGTACAGCTGAGGAATGCAAGTTCAGAATGCAAGTTCTCAGGACATGGGTCCTAAAGGAGTTGGTCTTTGTCATGGGCACCCATTACATCAAGCACCCACATACTGAAAACACAGGAGCCAGGCAATATGTGCTAAGAGGTGAACATTTCCATGGACGTCGTTTCAAATGAGGGGACATCATGTATGTGAACCTTCTATATGCTGCATGCTCCATGGATGAATACCAGTAATTGGGGTCATCTGCGAAGAACCCTATGTTATAGGGCAAGTTTGTGTGAGATGCAAGTTGTGTGGTTATTTGGGCTCTTTCAGGCAGTCCATCTTCCAGCTGTGACCAAATCTCCCAGGACTTCTCTGTACATGTTCTGCCTCTTTCCCAAGCCCCTTGATACGCATCCAGCTGTTCAGCAAATAAGCCAACTGAATCAACACGAGCTATATTTACCACAAAGTGAAAGACTATCAATGCTTGAGATAGCAGTTGGGAATTCTGACATCTGGTAGCACCAGATGATTGAGAATGGCATTTGGCGAATCAAAATAGGTGAAGCTTAGGAAAGACAGCTGCTTTGTGGGAATCAGAATTCAGCCAAGCTGGTGAGAAAAGGAGCTGCCTCAAACAACAGCAAAATTGTCTTGATTGTTTGCAAAACTGTTCCTTTATCCTCCAAGGTACAGATACTAGACAAAGCAATTTGTATCGCTAAGTGTGTATGAAGAAATGTCACAAGATGATCTTTCTCTGCCTGAAGATGAAGACAAACTATCTCTTCGCTGTACTGAAAGGCTCTAAGTGACTCTCCTCAAGATGGTTTCTTGTGAGAATTTTAGTTTCTCCTTTGGGGCTAACTGGCAAAAGCGAATGAAGTACTCAATAGTCACATGAGATAGAACTAGACTGCTCAAGTGTGTCTTTCTGAATGACCCCGCTAAAAAACAAAATTCCCATGTAATTCTCTCTTTGGACTTAATATGTTTATGTTTGTTTGCAATGATATTATACCTCCTGGGTCTGGGAGACAATCAACACAGAACAGAGAAAAAAAAAGTGCTCTAAGTAGTTTTCAGAGATCTCTCTCCGAGTTAAGATTAGGGTCTGGGGAATTCAACTATCTGATGAGAAAAGAGAAAGGGGTTGGGGAAAGGATTTTACTGTCATGACCTTAAGCTCATAAATTGAGATTTGCCTGCTCAGCATTCTTTCCATGGGCAGCGGTCCTTCTAGCCCATAATGTGCTGTCTTCAGGGTCTGACCTTGGCTATCAAAGTGATCAAAGCAGTCTCCATATGGCACCCCACTGCCCCCCTGCTCTTCTCAAAGCTGGTGCACTGGGGCGGGGGGTGGGGGGGAATGAATCACTACTTAGGAGAAGGAAGAAAGCAATCTGATTCCACAAAGCCAAAGTCTCTCTGAATTTCTCTACCTTCTTTCTTCTTCTTTATGCTCATGACCAAGAATCCAACCTTAATAAGCTAATTGAAAATAAAAGGTATTTATTATTCTAAAAAAAAACAGATTAGATCCATTAAATAATGATGAGGCTATTTAGAATAGCTTCAACTGCTTTGACGAAGGAGACTTTATGACCTCCAAGATAGTTTCAACCTGAGCTCCTGAAAGATTATTCATACAGTATTTGCGATGACCATTATTGAGATGTGTGATTATTCATACATTATTGAGATGACTAATTTCACTTTTGTGGTAAAAAAAGTGGTATTCATACAGTTTTAAGCACTTTGAGTTGTCGCTGATGGATACTTTGTAAATGCATGTTATGCTGGGGCATTCATTCTATTTATGTTAAAAATGGCCTCAATGATGATAGTTACTAAACACTTTTAAGAGTTTAAATATTTTTCCCGAGGTCTTATTTACCAAGATTTCTTGACACCTTTTATTGAAAACTCTCTGTAGAAATCTTTTTTGAGGTTATCTCACTAAAAGGGATGGAGGCATTCATATGTGGCTATCTCCTCCTCACATATATGCTCCAAGTTCTCTAGCATCACAAATCCCAGTTGCCAATGACTAAAATGACTAAATGGCTGCTAGAAATGTGCCAGACCTTGTGTTAGATCTTGCATAAACATGGACTCATTATCTCACAAAGCATTTCTGCCAAATAGGTTTCATCCTGTAGTAAACAAAGGCTCTAACAGGTTGAGTAATTTGGCTACGTTTAGCCATAAAGCAAAGAGCCAGAATCAAACCAGAAGGAGCAAGGCTCCTAAGTTTATATCCACTTCTCTATATCAACAATGCACAGACTCTTCTCAAAAACTTGAATAATTTTTAAGTGTTTCAAGCCCATAAAACTATAAAATCTGCAGGATGAATAACTAGATGTGGATATGAATAATACATTTGCTAATTTTAATATTCACATTATTTGTTTGTTTGCTTAATCTTCAGCTATTTGGCCCATCAAGTTCTCAAATAACAAAGGTGTTTGCTAAATCATTTGATCAAAAAATGCAAAATTTTTGGTTCGGATTTCTTGCTTCTGATTATTTTATAAGCTTTTGCCTTCTCCCTACATGTTCTTTTTCCTCTTTCTAAACTGCTTATTTATCTGTATGCTGAACTTCGAAACTAGCTCCTTCACCTCTTACCTTTTAAAGCATAATTTCCATTTCCTGGCTTTATTCTCCATGTTGTAGATTGTAGACCAATCTGATCTTTCAGATGATAACTCAGTTCAGCAAGATCCATGTTTGCTACTGTTTTCTGGTCATATATTCACCCAACAAATGACTACTAAGCACCTACACTGTCCTAAGGTCTTAAAAAATATCCATGAGTAAAATGAAGAACTTCCTTCCTATGCAAGCCCTACAATTTCAGGCAAAAGGGCAAAAAATGAACAGTAAACATAAGTTAATTGTGTGTAATGCTAAGTAGTAAATGTTGTAGAAGAGACGAAAAAGAAATAAAGGGCAGATTAACAAAGCAGGCAGATGAGTGTGGGCATTTGTGTAGACCGAGAATGGAGGGACATAGCAATGAAAGTGAAGCCCATGTCTAGGGCAGAGAAAGCAAATAAGTTGGCTTTGTCCATAATGTGGGAAAAGATTTGGTTTGGGGAGAAACAAGGTTGGGGAAAATGAAATAAGTGGGGAAGTATTCAAAGAAATAAAGTCATAAATACTGGCACAGGGGAAGAGGGACTCACCTAAGGTCGGTAGTCCCCTGGGTGGCTTCTATTCCCTGTGAATGAGGACCTATGCCAGGATTGGAGCCTACAATGGTGGGTACTGCAGTGACCCCGGTGAAGGATGATGCTAGCTGCAAACAGGAGAAGTCGACAGGCGGAGGTGAGGCGCGTATTCCAGGTAGAAACCACTGGGGGTCCTGGCAGACTCACGATGAAGCACGTGAGGCCTAATAGGTGTTGAGCTTGACTCCAAGAACTTTGGCCCGAGTGCTTGGAGAAAAGAAGAGTGAGCAGAGACAAGGAAGTCTGTAGGCAGACCAGGAGTTGTAGGGGAAGATGACGAATTCAGTTTGGGTTGTGCCAAGTTTAACACATCTATTGACTATTTAAACAGACATCAAGTTAGCAGTTGGCTATGATAACAAAATTACCATAAACTTAATGGTTTAACACAACACCAATTTCTTACTTCATGCTTCACCAGGTCAGGTTTGCAATAGGGATCTTACTGGATAACATCAAAGTCTTAGCAGGACTGAAGCTCTTTGGGGAGGCTTCAGGGGAAAAGCAATCCCCTGCTAGCGTACCTGTTACCCAATTTGCCTTTTGCATTCTTAGGGCTGAAGTGTGCTTGCTGACTCTCAAATGAGGTTTGTCCCCAACTGCTTCTTTCCACCCATCAATGCTTAGGCTCTCTCCCTTTTTCAAGCTCTGAAACTGGTGGCAATAGTAAAATAGGTGTAGTCCTTCTCATTCTTCAAAATTTCCCCTTTTCCCTCCATTTTTTTTTTTTTTTTTTTTTTTTTTGCCAGTCCTGGGGCTTGGACTCAGGGCCTGAGCACTGTCCCTGGCTTCTTTTTGCTCAAGGCTAGCACTCTGCCACTTGAGCCACAGCGCCACTTCTGGTCGTTTTCTGTATATGTGGTGCTGGGGAATCGAACCCAGGGCCTCATGTATATAAGGCAGGCACTCTTGCCACTAGGCCATATCCCCAGCCCTTTTCCCTCCATTTTTAATTCCAGAAAGTTCTTCCAGTAATTATATCTCCTTTTGAAATTTCATTCTTTTAGCATAGTTTTGTTTGGCCCACTAATTCTGTTTCAGTGGTTACTATCTGGACTATAATTGTGCTTGGGGTGTGTGTGTTTGTGTGTGTGTGTGTGTGTGTGTGTGTTTTAATTACCTTTCTTCAGATTTCAGGTTATGTGTTAACTAGCTAGAGTCATTTCATTCTGGTCTAGTCCGGTTTCCTGTAGCATAGCACAAGCAGGTAGCCCCAAACAAGAGCCTCTTCTAAATTTTACACACTGCTTATACTTACATTCAACTTCAAATCTACTGCTAAACCAGCCAAAGTTGTTACTCAGATAGCTAGAAAGGAAAACAGATTTTAATAAACAATAGTTTGTCCTAGCTTGTAATATTAAAGTAGCAGCTTTCCTGGTTGCTCATTAAACTGTTTCCAAAAGCCTCACACTCAGCATAATTGCATAATACCTGGAAAAACTCACAGGGAAATTTGTCTTAATGATGGAGCATAGACATGGAGCTGGAATGTGGGGGGGAGGGGGCTGCATACCCCCCAAATAATCATTTGCCTGCAGAGGAATTGTGGCTGCAACAAAATAGCATAGCCTAGATAATTTATGAGTGAGGTAATTTATTTCTCACTCTTCTCAATACTGAAAAGTCCAAAATCAAAACACCCATCTAATGATCGCATTCTTAATTAGCCTTACAGCCAGGTGGGGCCCTGTGACCCCTTTCTGGCCAGTAAAGAAGAAAGTGAGTGCAATTCAAAGCTATATCTGTCGAAGGAGGTGGGATGACCTCTCTTCTCTCTCTCCCTCAGCTGAAACACAGACATAATAAGCCATCTTGGGTCAAGAATTGGAAATCTCAAATTGAAAATAAACAAAACCAGAAGATAAAACATCAACCTTCCACTACCTACCCCAGATTTTTATGTGAAAAAAATTTATTCTACTCTGCCTAAAACACTGACTTTATGGGTACCTTTGTTACTTCAGCATCACTTGTTCCCTAGTAAACTTAGGAGGTCTTGGATATCACTGTTAAGAACCCAAGAATCCTTCCTTCAAAATAAAAACAGCAGCAACAACAAATGGGGCCTGAGAAAGTCTAAAACCCAGGTGAATGGAGTCTATATCAGACTTTACTTAGTGTTTACTTTGGTAATTTTTACTACAAAATGTTGTGGGTACTGGTATTAAACCCAAGCCCTTGAAAAATGCTAAGTAAATGCTTTACCTCTGAGCTACAGCCCTAGCCCTAGAATTAATTATATTTAGAAAAGTATATGATGTTTGTGTACCTTAATGTTATGGAATGAGTCATACTACTTACATGATTTTGCCACCGATGGTAGAAATGAAATTGAGTGTCTTGTCTTGATAAATCTAGTCTTGAAAAATGCATAATTTTTCCCCTATGTCATGGCTGGAGTCTAGGTATTTGGACTTGCTGCCTCATTTCAATTTCTTATTCATTGGAAGCTCTTTCATAATGAATCTATTATGGCTGCATTCAAAGAAAGTACATATACTTATTTTTAGGCGATAGTAACTTGTTTTGATGTCTAGACGTAACTATGATTTGTGCTTTGGTTACTTTGGATGGGAGCCCAAGACTTACTCACAGCAAACCTTTGAAAGAAAATAATTTACTGTCTCTCAATAACAAATTTAGGCGAAAGGACTTTCTTAGCCACCTACTTTATCATGTAGTGATTTTTTTAAATTCTTTTTTGTGGATCGCTCTAGCTGAAAAGATTTCCTACTTCTATTTTGAACACAATGAAGAAGCCAAAAGAATATCAAAGAGCTGGGAGAAGGCTAGAGTTCAGGTGTAATTGAATGGCTGAAAACAGACCAAAACTATAAAATAAAAAATGCTTCCCATACTCTTTCAAAGGTCTAAGTGTTCAAACCTCATTCATGTCCTAAACTATGTCTCTTTGCTGGATCTGTTTTATTTTTTAATTTTTGGTCAAATAACTTGAATCTCATCCAGCCTGCTAACTTATCTCTGAAGTGTCTTTCCTGTATATAATACCAATATGATCACACCAATATGATCACCTGAGATGTTTTGTTTCCAGTATTATGCACTGGAGAGATAAAGTTCTAGGCACTCCCATGTTTCAATCTTCTTAGTTAGCAATTCATCCCTAGTGTTCTTTAATCTCGTCAAAGCACCAGCCTTGTTGATTCTACATCTTCCCCACAATTATCCTCCATGTCACCTTAAGTGGAGCTTAAATTTTATGGACTATCATTCAAATAACTTAATGCCAAAATCTTAACCATTTCTTCCATTGCTTTCCACTTCATTACTATATAACAAAAATCTGTTTTCATCACACTTGGCTAATAAGCCCAAGTCTCTGCCTACAACCAAAAATTTTCCCAGAGAAGAGCGGGGAATGCCAACCATGGCTAGTAAGCCGCCAGACTCTAGCAGGGAGGAATGGAGCTGCTATGGTATGCGTTTCCCACATGTGTTGAAATTTCACTCATTCCGTTGACAATTAAGAGAGTGAAAAATGAATCGGACTGTAGCATCTAGAGGAAGAACCTCTAGGAAATAAACAGGATAAGATAAGGTCCCTAGAGTCCTGCTCCCATGATTAAATCCTCCTAGCTTGATAAGAAAAGAAGCACACACACACACACACACACACACACACACACACACACACACACACATCCACACACGCCTTCACTGTCTCTTGTTTTGTGATGCCTGGTACCACCACGAACCTCTGCCAGCAAAGAGGCCACCTGATGCAGTCCCTCAACCTCACAATTACCAAACTACGAGCCAAGATAAAGGGGTTTTGTTAAAGCTTAATCTATGCTAAGGTGTTCTTAGCAATCTAAAATGGATATATCAGAAACAAATCCTCCCTCTCAACCCTTAGAAAGAAAAGAACCAGCACTATAGACAACCTTGATTCAGACTTTCTGCCTCCGTAACTCTAAGATGATAGACTTGTAAGCCAGCAGATTTGTGCCTGCTTATTAGTGAAGCTCTGAAAAACTAGTATCATAGACTTCACATACCCTTCACTAGTTCAAGAGCTGCAGGGTTCATGAGAGGAAAAAAAATCAGTTATCAGTGACACCATGGATTATAAAGAAAACAAAGAAGCCATTTAACACTGGAGGAAGCATCGTTTTTCTTTCCTTAACTTTCCCTCTCTCAGGTTTTGAAAGAAACCTTGCATTATTGTTATTATCAAGTTCACCTTAAGTTTAACCATATATTCATACTAGTCATAGGCCTCACTGCTATTTTCAGTTGGGAGAACCATTTTTCCACCAATTTGCATTTTATGAGCATACAATTTCATTTAATACTTGTTCTATACCCCAGGCTCATTTTTAAAGTGAGGTAAATTTTTTAAAGTCGAGAATTAAAATTCTGCTTTTAAAGAGCATATAATTATTTGGAGGTAGTCAAAACCCAGATCAAATGGAAGGTGGGAGAAGAATGAGGGAGGAGGTAACAATTTTGACCAGAAATGTACTCACTAACTTATGTATGTAACTGTAACCCCTCTGTACATGATCTTGACAATAAATTTAAAAATAAAAACTAAAAATCACAAGTAATGTATAACTGATTTCTCTATCAAAGGAAACTGTAAAATCCAATCCTAGCATAAACATCCAATAGGAAAACTGTCATGGTTTAAAATTGCACATTAAGGGCTGGGGATATGGCCTAGTGGCAAGAGAGCTTGCCTCGTATACATGAGGCCCTGGGTTCGATTCCCCAGCACCACATATACAGAAAACGGCCAGAAGTGGCGCTGTGGCTCAAGTGGCAGAGTGCTAGCCTTGAGCAAAAAGGAAGCCAGGGACAGTGCTCAGGCCCTGAGTCCAAGCCCCAAGACTGGCAAAAAAAAAAAAAAAATTGCACATTAAAATATGCAAACATATAATATTCCCAAAAGAAACTCTGTGTATGTGTGTGTGTGTGTGTGTGTGTGTGTGTGTGTGTGTGAATGCATGTGTATGTGTCCTGTGTGTACAAGCTCATAGTGAAGCTTGAACTCAGGACCTGGGATTATCCCTTGGGTTTTTGTTTGTTTGTTTGTTTTGCTCAAGACTGGTACTCTGCCACTTGAGCTACAGCTCTACTCCTGGCATTTTCATGGTTAATTAAAGATCAGACTCTCATGGACACTCTTGCCTGGGCTGACTTCAAACCATGATCCTCGTATCTCAGCCTTTTGAGTTGCTAGGATTACATGCATGAGCCATTGGTTCCTGGCAGAATGAAATCAGCCTTGTTGTGAAGGTTTTGCTCCCTTGCTCTCTCCACTAGCCTCTTGCCCACAGGTACAGTCTGCCACAGGTACAGTCTGGTTTGCTCACCTGTTAAGGTTTCTGCTATACCCAGTGAGGGCAATCTGACTCTGAACTCCCCACCAATTCAAATGGCTCACTGAAAACAACTAGAACCACAATATAGAATGTCAACTACACGTAGCTTTCTTCTTCCCAGATAATTGAACAAGTAAACTATATTATATCATTATTATTTTACTGACAATTATATATGTATGTCAACAAATAATGTACTTCTGTATAAAATACTTGGAGGCAGAGTGTAGCTAGCCCTCAGAGTTTAGAGCTTTCAAAAATATTTGAGCAAAAACAAAATTCCCTTCTGGCACTAACATCACTAGGGGATGTATTTCCTCTTAGCCACTTGTTTTGGTGCGGTACATTCTTCCTTCTCTTTGTGCTGATTAATTTCTGTTGGTTCTCAGTCTGTATTCCCTGCTAATCTTGTCTCACATCATTTTGTGTGACATTATTGATTCCTTACATCAAGTCCTCATCATTATTTGCAGATTTCTAAAGCTTCAATAATGTATCTGTTCAAAGCTTGCTCTTCTAAGTTCCAAACCATCATTTATTATTTGGGGAAGGAGGCTATGATATGCTTTAGTATTTTACAACAAAGTTGGCTTTTATGGCTTTCTGGATTTGCTCTTAGTGGATAAGGGGTTATTTTGTATTTCAAAACTGCAAATCAGGACTCGTGTGAAGTCAATAAGTCAAGCAGAAGCAGAAGGTTAATATTAGATATTTTTGGAAGACAAAAGGAGAGGAGAGGAGAGAAAAGATAAAAGAGAAAGGAGAGAGGAGAGGGAGGAAGGGAAGGGAAGAGAGAGAAGAGAAAAGAGTAGGAAATGAGGGGGAAGGGAGAAGAGAATGAATTTATTATTGTGTGTCAAAACTCAATAAGCCTCCACCAAGTTTTATTAAGTTTAGTACACGTGTGATAGCACCAAAAAAGAAAAAAAGAGGTTTACCTGACACCCAGCAGTGGAAAGGTACTGTACTGTGATACCCTAAATATATGAATAGGAAGGCATGCAGGACTGGTGCCCAAAGTTGAGGACAGGTTCAAGCTTCTCTTTGTCTCACTTGTGTGTCTGCAGTTCAAAACAGAGCAGGGATGGCAACTTAGATCCTAATGTTGCACTCTTTTGCCTAACCTAGTTCTAGGGAGCAATCTTGGTCCATAATCATTTTGGAAACAGCTGAACACAGTGGTGCACAGTCATAAAATCTCAATTATACAAGATGCAGCAATAGGAGGATGTGTAGCTCAAGTCTGGGGGAAAGTTAGCCAAGGCCTACTCCAAAGAAGAAGCTGATCCTAGCTTCGCTGAAAGGATTAAGAACCATGCCAAATGCCACGGTTTATGTACCTAGATGGGTATTTGCTGAGGTAGGGCAGCCTGGGGGAATAATAGACTCCAGGGAGATAAGCGTTTGCTTTGGGACAGGACACTTGCAATGTCTGAGCCACACGAAAGGGACCAGGAAAGCAGATGATTGGAGGACAAGGAGAAAATCAAAAGCTTCAATAGAAGCTCTGCTGTGTCTTGCCTGTCTCTGTCTCCCCATGTGGTTGACTTGAGCTCCAACCTTTCTCAAATGGGGCGGGGGGGTGGATATAGTCCACAAAAGGAAACTCAATATTTTGTCTAATCAAATAGTATACAGTCTATTGCCTTTGACTTGGCAACTCCAAGGTAAGCTCCTGCCAAGTGCTATTTCCAATCCAGATAATGAGCTGTATCTTTTGCCTAGCATGTCTGCTTCCTGCTTGGCTGTAAGCAGAAAAGTTGCTACAGGGTAGAACAGACCACACCATAGAAAGGGAGGTAGATGGACTGGCTGTTCAATAGTAAGACATCTAAGATGGGAAAGCTGTGTTGGTAAGGTAAGAGTGGGCCTCTCATTTTTGGAAGGGTATCAGAGGAGAAGTGGAAAAGCAAGGCAATGTGAGAGATAAGGAGTCAGAGACATCACACAATGGCAGATGGAAAACTCCGTCCACTCTCCCATGCCTTCCCAGAGGCTGGGCTTTGGAGTGAGAACAACAGGCATCTCACACTGTTACTGGGGACAATCAAGACAGAAAAGGTCTTTTTACCCTTGGAGAACACATGATTCCTCTCAGTCCTCTGTTGTATAGAGGACTTTTCTCTGTGTTTGTTTATCCCTGAGGCAAACATCACTGCTTCTTAACATAAATATATGCAACAAAAATGACATCTATTGAGCAGCAGTGCAATAAGCAGCTTTATAATATTAACCTTATTATTAAAATAAATATATGGGGTGTCTTGATCGATTACTAAGAAGAATCCAGGTCTAAGGAATACCAAAATCTGATTTTTTTTTTGGTTCAAATCCTATTCACACCAAAATCTGCAATATGAATCCAAGATAGTTTGTTAGAGAGCAAAAACTGGAGAGAAGAGAAGGTTCATCAGCCAGAGCAGTCATAGAATAATGAAGCTCATTTTGATTCTGCTAAAACTGGGGAGCTCTCAGATGGAGCCTGCAAATTGCAAGTGAAAGGTCGCTGAAACCAGACTGATTACAGAAAATATGACACCAGTGCATCTCCTCGGTTTGCAAGTGTTTCTCACACAATCATAGACCAAGTGATCAAGACACCATAATCCACAGAGAGAGGGAACTAGAAATCAGGTTTCTGTAGCATACCACAGGGCCATTATCCATGTTTAATTATGTATCTTTTACATTTTCCTATAATGACAGAGCTCTTTAGCAAAAAAACAAAACATTTCCAAATTGGCTGTTACTCCTAAGCTTTTTTTTTTTTTTTTGGCCAGTCCTGGGCCTTGGACTCAGGGCCTGAGCACTGTCCCTGGCTTCTTCCCGCTCAAGGCCACTTGAGCCACAGCGCCGCTTCTGGCCGTTTTCTGTATATGTGGTGCTGGGGAATCGAACCTAGGGCCTCGTGTATCCGAGGCAGGCACTCTTGCCACTAGGCTATATCCCCAGCCCCACTCCTAAGCTTTTACAAAAAAAAATCTTTGATGAATCTCTCAATGTGAAATTTAGAAGAAATAAGTCGAACTTGAGCATCAGAGATCATCAGAAAAGAACGAGAGCCAAACCACATATTTATATTCAGGTCTAACATGGGAGAGGACATGGCCCATCCTCTCTCCAAGAGAGCCATAAATGAGGGAAATTCATTAGAAAGAAGTGACTATGGCTGCTTGTATCCTCCAGATAAATATGAGGGGCCAACATTCAGAGGTGGTGCTGGTGAGCAAATAGTCAAGTCTAAATGTTTTCTGGATTCTGATAACTTCATAAAGTCATCAGTTGCTGGGCACTGGGTGGTTCACATCTGTAACCCTAGCTACTCCAAAAGATGAGAGCCAGGGGAATATGGTTTATAATCAGAACAGGCAGAAACATTCAAGAGATTCTATCACCAAAATAATCATCAAAAAGCAGAGCTGGGGCTGGGAATATGGCCTAGTGGTAAAGTACTCACCTCATATACATGAAGCCCTGGGTTTGATTCCTCAGCACCACATATATAGAAAAAGCCGGAAGTGGTACTGTAGCTCAAGCAGTAGAGAGCTAGCCTTGAGCAAAAAAAAAACCCAAAAAGCCAGGGACAGTGCTCAGGCCCTGAGTTCAAGTCCCAGGCCTGGCAAAAAAAGCAGGGCTGGAGGTATGCCTCAAGTATTAAGTAGTAGAGCACCAGCCATGAGCAAACAAGCTAAGCAAGCACAGGCCCTGGGTTCAAACCCAGTAGAGTCAAAAGAAGAAGGATATTGGGGGGGGGGGCGGAATGTGCTCATGCACACACACACACACACACACACACACACACACACACTCCCAGATATACATCTAAAAATACGTTCCCTGACTCAGAAAGTAGAACAGAGCCCCAAAATAAGGAGGAAGGGGGACCACAGAGATAGGAAGGGGCAGTAGAGTGGGCGGGGAGGGGGAACTTTCCTCTGAAGATCAGAGTGAAAGTAGGAAAGTAAGAAGGGCTGGCATGGGCAGAGGCTACAGAAAAGTCTAGAAGAGAAAGGAAAGTAGGCAGGCCCATGTCTTAAGTTACCACTGGCCTTGGCTGCAGAATGAGTAACTTAATTGCTGTGTGGTATCACAACCCAGACTGTATTTCCCAGTAGGAGACCATGCTGATGGTATCTCTTTCTTAATAATAGGGGCCCCTTCATGCTACCTTCATCTCTGCCATCATGCTCCTTTGTGGTGGAAGCAACAAGACGCCCAGAAGTGATGAGAAAAACATCTTAAGTAGCTATATCTTCAGGTCAGAAGAGGAAATACTCAGCTGAAAGGTGTTGACTGCATTTCCTTCCATCATCCCATCTGTTGCACATTCATCTCCTGCTGCAGTGCCACCAGGACCTGTCACAGGACAAAGGTGAGGTTTGGTGATGCTTCCCTGTCAATGTAGGAACTCTTCACTTAGGTTCTTTGACTTGAATCACAGAATGAGAATTCTGGTCAAGTCTCAATGGTAAGCTTGACATACCCACTGCATAGGACACCCTTTCTCCAGAAAACCCCCCAATCATTAGCAAACACCCTGGGGACCCCATGTTATTCTGGTTCTTCTCACTGTGGGACTCCTCTAACCCATCATTTGTGCTTGAGTTGACCAGGACCCATGTCCAGATCAGAACAGCAGTCTGAAAGTAGGCCCTGCTCCTGTTTCCATTCCCAGTCTTTCACAGGTATCACCTCCCCATAAATCCCTCCCACAACAACTCCTCCTTATCAAAGGACATGCTTCATCTTACAGTTGGAAATGGAATGTTTCTTTTTTTTAAGTTTTTATTATCAAACTGAATTACAGAGAGGTTACAGTTTTATACATTAGGCACTGGATACATTTCTTGTACTGTTTGTTAACTCATCCCTCATTCCCCCCTCCCCCCTCCCTCTTTCCCTTCTCCCCCCCCCCATTAGTTGTTCAGTTCATTTACACCAAACAGTTTTGCAAGTATTGCTTTTGTAGTTGTCTTTTTTTACCCTGTGTCTCTCGATTTTGGTATTCCCTTTCTATTTCCTCGTTCTAATACCAGTATACACGGTTTCCAGTATACTCAGATAAGATACAGAGATAGTGTAGGTACAACCACAGGAAGGTGATACAAGAAGATCATCAATAATAGAAGCTACAGTTACACATGGCACGTTGAAAGTAGTTACAACTGTGATATAACAATCGTTTCCATAACATGGAGTTCATTTCACTTAGCATCATCTTATGTGTTCATAAGGGTATAGCTATTAGGCTCTTGTGATCTTCTACTGTGACTTGCCTAAACCTGTGCTAATTATTCCCTATAAGGGAGACCATAGAGTCCATGTTTCTTTGGGTCTAGCTCACTTCATTTAGTATAACTTTTGAAAATGGAATGTTTCTTATGAGAAGAAATATGGCCCTGTGGTCACACATCCTGTCTTTAGCACAAGTATTTTGTTCTCTGTGACACACTGGTCCACACAACAAAGCCAGATGTTGTCTAAGACACTATAGCTTCTAGAAAACACATTCAAAGCATTCAGAGGGTTATGAGAAGACAGGTTATCTGTGGAGAAAAGGACATCATACCAAGAAAGAGAGGCTTAAGATGAGGCCAATGGCCAAAGACAATGTGCCAAATAAAATGAGAAGATAAATTTTTAAGTTCCCCAGTGTAATAGTAAATGTGAAACCAGCATTGATGACAAAAAGCAGAACATTGTCTATAAAAACTGAATAACTCATAGCCACCATAATAATAACTGAATAGCCATCAACTTAATGGAGAAAAATACGGATTAGAGAAAAATAGGGAGAGCCCATCAACAATTTATGGGTTTTGCCAAAGATCAAATATGAATCATTGGAAACTTAACATGAATACAGGGTTGGGGAATGACTCATTCGTGGAGTATTTGCATCATATGTACAAGGCTCTGAATTTGGTGGTGGTGATGGTGGTGATGATGATGATTAATACATAAAAGTGTTGCTGAATTGCAGTAGCCTGAGTTAGGCATAAGGAAAATTTCATTGTGTTCCACGTAAAAATTAGTTTTTAAACAGAAATTTTAAGGTGATTTTAATTTTAAGCATAAAGAAAGAAGTTAACCAACCATCAGCCAAAGGCACAAAACGTTAAGTGACAAAAGCCCAACAGTCAGACCTACTTTCAGCTCATTTACACACAACACAGTAAGCTGAATAATGAAGAAACTCCAAAGCTTACCTTTGCCCTATCTCCCTGCCTTTCTCAGTTGCTTTCTTCAGTGGATCGCTTGATAATGATAGTCAAATCCAATCCACTTCCCTAACCTGCTATGCTCAGGCAACTGAGCCCCAAGGGATGAGATCTGCCCCCTCCCCAGTGTCTCCTGGGAGTTTTCGTGACAGCTTTGGGACCAGGAGACCCATTGGCTTCCCCATACCTCCCCAAGTTCCAGCAGCCACTGGGTGGTTCTCTTTTCACCACCGTTCCCTGCCAGATGATTCCCTTATGCTAATACTCCAAATATACCGTAATCAAAACAGAAAAAAGGTGAGATGACTATTTCTGGTTGTGTGAAAGGCATAAACCCATAGGAAAACTCTAAGAATGCCGGATGAAAATGGGATAGCTCAAAGATAAAACGCTTCAGACAGTGCCTAGTTGACATAAAATGTAATCACTTTACTAGTCATCAAAAATAACATCAAGTGACAAAGTCCTTTGTCATGCTCCAACACTTTTCACATCAATAAAAAGAAATATGGCAAGTAGTCTCAAACTGCTCTTGAAGGTGGATCTTGTAGCAGTTTTAAAAATTAATATTTCATTCATCAGCACAATTTTATGCAGGAATGCTTCTTCCAGCAATCATAGCTAATGAAAAAAATGTAAAATACAACCTAATATTTAGACATGAAGATGGCCATTATTAAGTTGTCATTGGAAAAAATGAGAATAATATCAACATCCAAATAAAGAAATGAGCATCCACAATTACAGCAGAGCTTCTAGAATACTATCCATGAGGCATTTAAATAATAGGAAAATACTTTAATTATATAGTCAATGTTAACACATACCAGGACATAGGACACACACACACACACACACACACACACACACACACACACACATACACACACGTGCATGCATATGTATATGCAAGTATATGCCTATATATGTATACATTTACACTTGCATTTTATCAGTCCTCATTGATCTTAACTATAGAACAAAAATACCAAAATGTTATCTGTCTTAGGAATATAAACAGATCTCTTATTTCCAGTGTTTTATATTTTTTATATTCTCAAATCTCTTTAAAATAAGCAACTGCTCACAATTTTTTTTAAAAAATCTTTTAATTTTCTATTATTTATTTCACATGGTCTTTGGATATTTCAAAAAGGGGTAAAAAATGGAAAGAACTTACTGAAAATTAAAAACAACAGGTTGCAAACAAATGACTACAGGTCTGTTTTCTTTGGCTCGTGGCATGTTTGTGTAGGTTGATTTTGTTGCCAGTATTGAAATGTTAGCGAATTTCTTATAGTCTAAACGCTCACAGCCACTTGACTTTGCTAGGAGGCCCGAGGAGACCGGACGTCTTACACCAGCCCTTCTGTACTCTGCACGGAGAATGCCAGCAGCACCAGCCCTCCGGAGCTCTGCTGCCTGGCCACTTGGAGAGGGAAACATGAACGCCTGCAAGGCCTTGCTGGTAACAGGTGCTCTCTCTCTCTCCTTCTCAAGACGTCCCAGCAGCTCTGCCATCTGCCTCTCTCCTCCAATTCTGCTATACACGAGCAGAACAGGCACATTTAATCAGCACCTAAGTCACCGCTATCATGGCTGAGCTCTGCCACCCTTGGCAGCTCCTGTTTCTTAACCATTTTCCCATTTGGGTTTCACAACCTCCCAATTTCTTCTTAAAGGTTGTGCAATTTTTACATAAAGCATCTAATTTTCCTACATTTCACCAGTCCTTGAAGGCATGTTTTCCTTCCTTATATTAAACTGGCTTATTATTAAACAGAAATAGTATAGAGATAAGAAATAGCTGTATAAATAGAGGAGAGCTTCTACAGCTATTAATATGATATCATCTATCTACATAGATGATATAATAATGATATCATATGTGATATCATATATTTGATCTATAATGATGTATGTATGATATGTCATAAATGTATGTATGATATGTCATAAATCATACTTATGATATATCATTATATATTGTATACACAATGGTTGAAAGGCATTATCATTTGTAAGACACATTCCGATTTTAGGTATGTTAAAACCTAACAAATCCTTGCATCTTAAAACTGATGATACAGCTGTAGACGGAAAATGTCTCCATCAACAAAAATATGAAGAGGAATAATGTTGAATCTCACTTCACAATTTACCTTCCCAGTAATTAGAAAGCTTGCATCTGCCATAAACTAATTTCTCTCTCTTTTTCTCTGTCACACACACACACACACACACACACACACACACACACACTTTCTAGTTGCCTCAGGTAACCAGTCTCCCGTGTCTCACACTGCCTCTATAATGTATTAAACTACCAGGTCAAGCAATTACACACTGATTATCTCTGGCATTTCTCTATAGTAACAGAAGGTTGAGTAACGTAGTTTGAGTTGTCGATTAATTGCCACTTCCTAAATATATGTCCCAATCCCAACTTCCAATTACCTGTGATCTGATTTTATGAGTAAATAAGATCTTTGCAAATGCAATCAAGTTAATATGGAGCCATGCTGGAGTACCAAGGATCCTAATCTGATGACCAGCAACCAAAGAGAACCAATTAATTACAAAAGACACAGAATCAAGGGGAATGCCTTGTGACTACAGAGGCAGAGCTAAGAGGCGTATATCCTAAGTGAAGGAATGCTCTTAATCCTTTGAGGCTTTTTAATCCTGGGTCTTCAAAAGTGAAGTGTTAGCAATTCACAATATTATGATGCCTGGAGCATACTGCCTAATGCTACTTAAAGTCAGATTATCCTTACCATTCCTGAAGGCTACATAAATCTGAAATCAGATGTTAGGAGGACCACACAAAATGGACACACACACACACACATATGCTTGCACGCACGTGCACACACACGGGAAATTCTGAAATAAGACATTTGTTACTACAATTACCTTCAAATATTAGACGATCCATTAATGTAAAAGGCATAATTGTGTTTTCCTTTGCTCTACTTGATTATTTTTTTTCCTGTTTCCTTGGAGGACAAAGTGGGTGTCAATGAGTAAATTCGGAAGAATTTTCAAGCAATTAGATGTAGGGTTAGTGAAATTTATCTTATTGGCAATATTTTAGTTGATGGTAACCAGTATATTACACAGGGTAATTTAATAAGATGCCAATGATATTAAGAGAGTTAAGGTTATTGGATTCATTTCTGCAGTCCTTCAATCCCAATCCTATGTATTAATATCCATAAAATAATACATTTATGCCCCATGAAATAATTCATTGCAATTTCTATATATCAAGGGGTTTACATTTATGGATTCAATCAACTACAGACCAAAAATATCCTTTTAAACTGCATAGGTACTGAACTTGCACACTTGCTTCTTTGCCATTGCTACTGACACAAATAGTATAACAACTATTTCCATAGCACATCTCATTAGGCACTACATATGACATAGAGCTGATTCAGAACATAAAGAAGAATGTTCATGGCTTATGCTCAAACACGGTGCCATTTTATATAAGGGAATTTAAGCATCCTTGAATTTTGGTATTTGCAAAGGGTTCTGGAAACAATTCCTTGAAGATATGGGAAGAACAGCATGTAGTTTCCAAAGTAGAATTGGGCTATATTGTTTAAATGGACCTCAATTAAGAACAAACTTTTATCAGATTTGTTTTATAATCCTTAGAGTTTAGTATTTGTCAATATTGCTTTTTAGTACTTTTCCTACTCCCACATTCATAACGTTTGATTATCCCCCCACCCCCACTAACACAATTTTAATGGAATTCTTTGCACTCTGCTGTTTTATTGCCAAACATATTATGAGGCACTTACAAAGCACAAAGTACTCTGAGTTTATTTCAGAGAGGACACATTAAGGTCAGGAAGTAATCTATTTAATAGATGAACCTACACTAGAGTTTATGGACTTACAAATATAGCGTAGCAAGTATGGAGTGGGCTGGGTTTAGAATCTGCGCCTTCAAGTCTCCTCAGCAACAGCACCAATTTTGGCTACAGAGAAAGGAGTTTGGTTTATTGACTTTCAAACTTTCAGAGATTAGCAAAGTGATACAGTATTGGGAAAGAATAGTAGGAAAGTTTAATTTATCAACTTTAAGAGAATGCATCTGGGGGAATCTGCAAGTAAACTTGTCATTTGGCAAAAATAATGATAAAATTAAATTAAGATGTTCTCAGATATGAAGATGTTTCATCTAACACAACCCAGAAGAACAGGATAAAAATGATGCATGTCTTAATTATCTTGAAATGGGAGGGGGGAGTTGCAATACATTTCTCATCTATGTTCCCTTTTTATCACTCAGATGAAGTGCAGCTTATATAAGAACACATGCCTGGCTGCAGAGAAAATTATAGAAATGGGTGCAATGTCACTAAAAGTCTTGACATTTAAAACCAAGTACAAGCACAAAACTTTGTGGGGCTTTCTTTCCAGGCTTCAAACTCTTCCTCACCAAGTATGCTTGAAATGGAAAATATAAATAAGTATATAGTGCACAAGAGTCCCAATACCTTATTAACAGGGAAAGGAAAATAGGTGGTCAGGAAAAGAAGATCATACAAATAAAGCACATAAAATAATTTCCACCATGTTGACACTTACGGAAAATGTACATTTATGAGTTATAGCCTGGAGATTTGTTTGTTCCTCTGCAAACAAAAGTCCCCCTGGCTATTTACTGATTTGGATTTCTTTTATGTCCATAGAGAATTCCTTCATCAGGGCTGGGAATATGGCCTAGTGGCAAAAGTGCTTGCCTCGTGTATATGAAGCCCTGGGTTCGATTCCTCAGCACCACATATATAGAAAACGGCCAGAAGTGGTGCTGTGGCTCAAGTGACAGAGTGCTAGCCTTGAGCAAAAAGAAGCCAGGGGGCTGGGGATATAGCCTAGTGGCAAGAGTGCCTGCCTCGGATAAACGAGGCCCTAGGTTCGATTCCCCAGCACCACATATACAGAAAACGGCCAGAAGTGGCGCTGTGGCTCAAGTGGCAGAGTGCTAGCCTTGAGCGGGAAGAAGCCAGGGACAGTGCTCAGGCCCTGAGTCCAAGGCCCAGGACTGGCCAAAAAAAAAAAAAAAAAAGAAGCCAGGAACAGTGCTCTAGCTCCGAGTTCAAGGCCCAGGACTGGCCAGAGAGAGAGAGAGAGTGAGTGAGAGAGAGAGAATCCCTTTCTCAACAGAGACACACCCTCACTGTTGACTTGAAGAGCCACCATGAGACATTTATATCACGCCTACCCAAAGTAGCTCAGTTACAGCATCCATGATATAATTAATGCATTTCAAACAAAATGAAGTCTTCATAATGTCCATCACACAGACACAAAGCTACACCAAGGTGAAGGGTTCTCATCACCCAGTAGGCTCCGTGGCGCACTCTCTTGTCACTTTCCCAGTAGTGGGCACAGTAAGGCCCCAGGTACAGGGGACACAAGGTTAAGCTGTTGGCGTCATTTCCTAAGTGAGTGCCTCAGCTGCTTATGATTTTCACGGGGGCTCACAGTAAATCTTCAGAGTCCGAACGATAACTGATAAGAATGGCTGGGTCATATCTGTGTTTATTTCCAATGCAATTACAATGATTTATGCCTAAGAAGAAAATATAATACAAAGAGACTCCCTCAACTCCCCATCTCCTTATGATCATAAATTTTAATTGCTTGTTATTATTTTGATTCAAAATCTGAGGCAGATCTTTGTTGTAGATACACAGTTCTAAAAATGTGATTAAGTCAAGTTAATTAGCCAACCACCTACTCAGAAACTGATTGACAACCAAGGTTGATTTTTTTTTATGAGAACACTGAACTATTAACACAGTTTAAACTGTTGTTTGGATATTCAACATGATGATGTTGTTTACAACCATATCCTTCATCTGAGCCATTTGTACTTGGGATAGGAAAGAAAAGTGCTTTAAAATATATGATTCTGGGCTGGGGATATAGCCTAGTGGCAAGAGTGCCTGCCTCGGATACCCGAGGCCCTAGGTTCGATTCCCCAGCACCACATATACAGAAAACGGCCAGAAGCGGCGCTGTGGCTCAAGTGGCAGAGTGCCAGCCTTGAGCAAAAAGAAGCCAGGGACAGTGCTCAGGCCCTGAGTCCAAGCCCCAGGACTGGCCAAAAAAAAAATATATATATATGATTCAAGTTGGAGCTGGTGGCTTGTGCCTGTAATACTAGTTACTCAGGAAGCTGAGATCTAAAGATCTCTGTTTGAAGCCAGATGGAACAAGAAAGTCCCTGAGAATCTTATCTCTAATCAACCACCAAAATATTCCAGAAGTGGAGCTGTGGCTCAAGTTGTAGACCTACTAGCCTTGAGCAAAAAGCCCAGCAACAGCACCGGGACCACACATACACACACACACACACACACGCACACACACACACACATTCATATACACCTATATCATATGTATTTCACTTGTTTACATTAATGAGTAACTGCTATCTTTCAGAAACTGTTCTTACATCATTAATTATTAAAGTGTAAACAGCCTTGAGATACAATATAACAGGTTTAAGCAATTCAAGAATAGATGTTCAAAAGTTGCTCAAAAATTAAATAAAATTGAAAGTACTAGATATAGCTGAATATGAAATGATTCATTCTCAGCTCCATTTGGGTGCAGGATTAGAGGCGCCTCGGTAGCCACCCTGGGCCATAACCACCTGGTGCTTATTGGCCTAGCACCTGTCATTAGAAGCTAAAATACAAAGTATCACATTAAAATCAGAGCTGAGAATGTTACTTAGAGTATATGGCAGCTTAGTTTAGGGAACAACAAAAAAAAAAGAATAACATTTGGAGAATTTCAGGCCAAATAAAAAGTCTACTGTGTAAATAAATTGTAAAAGAATAAATGAATTTTTGCAACTTTTGTGTAGATACTTTAGCTGATGGGGAGGAAGTGGTTTTAATCAATGAGCAGTAAGAGTACTTACTGCACTGTATCCCATACAGCCAAACAGATGATGTGATTTTTCAGTACAGTGAGCTGAATTTTAACATTGCACAGATCTCAATAGAAATGATGTATCTCTTGGTTCTAAACTGTTGACTAAACGCTTCAAGATGTCTAGCTTCATCTCTCTGCATTTAAAAAATATATATATATATCACATTGAAATGACATAAAAAACAAGTTCCTTGCCATCCTATCGGCCTGGGAAATACATGCTCAGCACTCTGGAGCTGAAAGGCATGTCTGATGAGAA
Source organism: Perognathus longimembris pacificus (assembly GCF_023159225.1). Taxonomy (NCBI): domain Eukaryota; kingdom Metazoa; phylum Chordata; class Mammalia; order Rodentia; family Heteromyidae; genus Perognathus; species Perognathus longimembris. Next base: position 24,360,150 of record NC_063184.1, read on the forward strand.
TGAATTGATGGAGAATGACAGAGCCCAACCATCAAGTGGTAAGTTGGAAGGCAAGGGGACCCAGAAAGGAAGTGCTAAGATTGTCCCTTGCTGGCTAGGCCACCTTCCTGCTTCCAGAAGCTGCCTTTCAGTTAAGATCACAGGGGACCTTGTGAAAATGGCAAACCAAGAATAAAGAAGCACCATGATGTTTTAGGCACAACCTATTCAGCCATAAGGTCCAAAGCTAATGAAGGTACAGAATATGTAAAAATTATTCCCCAAATTGAAGTTGGCTTGGCCATATTTCTGCTGTATGATCTTTCTCTTTCTCCCCTTCCCTCCCTCCCTCCCTCCCTCTCTCTTCTTGCTCTTTCTAAATTCATTTTAACTTCCAAGACAACATTTTACCTTTGAGATATTCTTCTGTTACCAAGAGCAGTATAAAGAATCAGCTTCAAATAAACATAGAAATGTTCTGCAATGTGATGAGGACAATCAACATGAAAAAGAGCTCATAAAATTTAAAACAAAATAAATAATATTCCAGACAAAGACTGAGCTTTTGAAGATAAGCACAACCAAATGACTTTTGTAAGCTTCAAAGGGATACATCCTCTACTAAGCATGAGGCTGCTAAGGGAAAAAAATTACTAAAGCAATCAATAAATAGAAAGAATAGAAATGAAACATAGTTGACAAATCAATCTCAGATTTTTTCCCAGGATACCAGGGAAATGAGAAAAAAGCAAATCAAAGCCAGGTGATCAAAAGTATGAGACTGAAGAGGCAGTTTCAGAGATCTATAAATTCTCACATTGATCAACCACATTTTTCTCTGGAGACATAGATAGACAAGGGACAAGAGGAGATAAGTAAAAATACAGTTGATTAAAAATCCTACATTGTATTTTGAAAGTTCCCAACTACCCAGGCCAATATAGTGAGTCAAGTGGATCCCAAAGTTTCTACAGAAAGGTAAAAGACCAAGAAAATTAAGCAATGTTGGAAAGAAATAATATCAAGGGATTGCTTTCTTAGATGGCAGGTCGTAATAAGCTAGAGTCATTAAGATGGTGAGGTTCAGGACAAGGAAAGGCAAATGTGTCTATGGAACGTGGTAAAAGCTGGGCATTAATGGTTCACTCCTGTAATCCTAGCCACTCAGGAGGCTAAGATTTGAAGATTGAGAATGGTGATTCAAAGCAATTCAGGCAGAAAAGTCCATGAGACTCTTATCTCCAAATAGCCACCAAAAGCCAGAAATGGAGCTGTGGTTCAAGTGGTAGAGTGCTAACCCTGAGCACAAAAGCTCAGAAACAGTGCCCAGGCCCTGGGTCCAAGTCCCAGCATTAGCACACATTCAGACATGCACACACACACACACACACAAACACACACACACACACACACGACACTAATAACCCAGAAATCAAGTTGGGCATTTAGGAAAACCTGACACATACAATGGTACAAAAAGTGGTACAAATCAGTGGAGAGGACTGAAGTAGTCACTCAATAGTAGAGAGCATTGATAAACCATGGAGGAAATAGGATTCTGATCTCACATCTAACAAGAAAATTATATATGTGTGTGTATTTGTGTATATGTGTACATATGTATATGTTTGTATATATATGTATGTATGTCTGTATGTGTGTATACATGTATGTATGTATATACACACAGTGGAATCTTACCCTGCATTAGAAAGAATGATATTGCATTATTTGCAAAGGAGTGGAAAACCCTGGGGGCGGGGGAAATCACGTTAAGTGAAGTCAGGCCCTGAGAGACAAAGGTTCTGTGCTTTCTCTCATATGTGAAACCTGGAGTTAATAATACATAAGTAAGCACTTTAAAAAATAAGATCCCTGGGGGCTGGGGATATGGCCTAGTGGCAAGAGTGCTTGCCTTGTATACATGAGGCCCTGGGTTCGATCCCCTAGCACCCACATATACAGAAAACGGCCAGAAGTGGCGCTGTAGCTCAAGTGGCAGAGTGCTAGCCTTGAGCAAAAAGAAGCCAGGGACAGTGCTCAGGCCCTGAGTTCAAGGCCCAGGACTGGCCAAAAAATAAATAAATAAATAAGATGGCTGTTTCACTTCCCACTTGGACTGACTTGAATGTAAAACTTAATATTTTCAAAAGTGAGTTTACAAATAGTGTATAGACCTAGAAGGTCCTTTAAGGGCTCCACCCTTTTGAGTGGTAATCTGGTAGTATATATTTAATATCTATGAAAAAAATCAAGTGAGAAGTATGCATATATCCTAAGACTCTAGGTACAGATATTAACCTTCTAAAATCTAACACATATTCTCAATAAGATATTATGAAGTCATATAAATAGCACAAAGAAACAACCATCAAAGAGAAAAATAAATAAATTCTGATATGTTCATAAATTGTGGATTAATAGTCATGCAGGAATTTAAAAAATAACCATATGAATTAATAAAAACAAGTATCAAAAACAAGCCAAAATAATGTATGTACTAGAATACTATCTGCTTGAAGTATAAAAAGACATAAAAATGTGTATGCATATCCATTCATATCATATAAAAATAATGCACATGATTTTGTGGTAGTAGTTATGAGAAGCAATGAGAGTAGGATCAAAGTGGAATACAAACGAAGCTTCAATTAAGTCTGTAATTTTTTTTCCCATGTGTGTTGAAACTATAGCAAAATATCAAGATTTGATCAAATGGGCTTATTTTTTCTGATCTTTTTCCAAATGTGTATTTATCTTTTGGCCATGTTTTTATATGTTTAAAATATGTTATGATAGTGAAACATCTCAGCCTTAGCAAACTAATTTTTATTTTATAATTAATTCAATAAAGTTCAGTATATATTTGAAACCGTGAACATATCAACCAGCAAAACTTGAAGCTAACTCAAAATAAAGGTTTCTATACAATTTTACAAAAATTACAATCTGAAGAGCTCAATTGCCTTTTTTCATTTCTCAACATATTCTTTAAAAAATTAATTTTCAGAATGTATAAAAAGCTGCAATTCAAAGGAAAAGACAATGAAAAAGCAAAGCACGTGAAGAGACAAGAAATTAGCAAGGAAAGGTGTGTGTGTGTGCGTGTGTGTGTGTGTGTGTGGAGAGAGAGAGAGAGAGAGAGAGAGAGAGAGAGAGAGAGAGAGAGAAGCAATATCTCCCAAATAGAGCAACAGCATAGTGAAAGAATTTAAATTGCTCATCACTGTTGACCAAAGTATGGGTAAAACACTTTATCGTTATTGGAATGCTAAGAATGCATGGTAAACTGTAGGCACTTTCAGCACTGCAAGTGAACTTGTCCTGTGTAGTTCTAAAGCAGAACTTTTCCCCCACACGCCCAAGCTTTATGGATAGCGTTACTCGAAAAAAGTTAAAACCTACAAGTATCCAAAATACTCAACATTGGCAAAGTATAGAATATCTACATGGTAGTTTACAGTATTAGCTCCATTATAGAATATATGATAAAAATATGCATTTTATCTAATTATATGTTTTACATAAAAATAATTAAAAGACATTTAAGGCAATTCTCTTAACATAAAACAGACAAAATTATATGTGGCACCTAATTATAATATATAATCATGGCATAAGAACATACACATTGTAATGTCATACATACTTATTCACTCCCCCCACAAACACACATAAAATTCTCTAAGGAAACATACCATAACCACAGAGATCCCCTGATTAAGGGAGTCAAAGGCAAAAGCAAGTCTGTTATGTGCTCTGTACTGTATGAATGTTTTACAGCTTATACCTTTGTAATTAAACATGTGGAATGTTCAAAAACAAATGTCATGCTTTGATTATTCATATATTGACAAATACACAATTAGCTTTTTATTTGGCTTCACCTATGTGAATCTGACCTTAGTAGAAATGTGAGAGCACCTTAAAGAAGCAATAGGGTTGACCTGTACCCTCTTATAGAATTCACCTTGCACTTTTCTTTACTTAGATAGACTTAGGAGCAAAGGAATGCTCTCTTCAGCATAGCATACCAGTCTCTGGTGATGACTGAACAGTTGCTATGTTCCCTCTGAGAGAAGGACATAAACTACCTCTCACTCCTCACAATTCTGATCATTGCTAACCTTATCCCCACTTTATAAACAAAGGTATTGTGTTTGGAGAGATTTGATAAAGTTGTATTTTGAGCCCAGGTCATTTGGGCCCTAGAATTTGGTTGGTAAGTGCTGTTCTTTATAGCTCCCCAGACTCAAATCTTACCTGTATTTTTCTTTTTGGTGTCATGTGTGTGCCTGGGTAGCAGCTGGATTTACTCTCCACTAAATCATTGTGTGATCAAGGCACTTAAGTCCTTTAATAGACTGTGAAAATAAATTTAGAACCAACTGCCCATGCATGCTATTGCTAATTTACTCACTGTACCAGAAATAGATACTCACAGCATTGGCTGTGCAATACGCCCTGTCGATTGTTATTTTGGTATTCTTTCATTCTATTGACTACCCTGGCAGCTACACTTCATTTGGAGTGACAGTAAGTAGTACCTGACTTTTCTCTTTTGTCATTGAGCATCAATATTGATTTCTTCCCTAGCTCAACACTCTTAATGTGATTGAGTATTTACTCCTAGTCTTCACTTGAGAGTATGATAAATGAGAGTAACATTTACCAGATTCTAAAAACTCGCAAATTCTGGTGAAGACAAAAATGGATGGAACTTAAGAGGTGTTATTTTCGAGAACTATTTCCTCCCATTAAGCTGTGATGCAAATGTCAGTGCCTCTCCTCCACTGCTAAACTTGACGTTAGAAACCAGATGTGTCTCAGCCATCTTCCAACCGAGAAAAAGCCAGGGGACAACTAGGCAGATCCAGACAGACGGAAGCCTGGCCGAAGATTCTGGAAGACAGAGCGATGGCTCCAGCACCCCTGACCACCCTGGAGCAGACCCACCCTCCTCCCCTCACTGAGAGGTCCCTCCCCCTGGGGTAAGGTGGTCAGAGATCCAACCAGACAGCAGACAGCGGAGACTCCTTGGAGTCAGATTGCCACCTTCCCTTCTTGCTCTCTTGCCCCCAAAAGTCGATCCTCTCCCCCTTCTTGCCCAGGAAGCAGGTGGATAGGACTTTACATGGCAGAAGGTGATACCTCCCCAGCCAGGACTTCTAACTGGGGACTTAGACCAACCTACCTATAGTCAAGAAGCTATTCATCTCTTCTTTGGATGCCTCTCACTTTCAAATAAACTCCACCCCTGTTCCTGCTTTCCCTGCCTTGTCATTCTTTCTTTGGTGGGGAGAAGAAAGGACCCCAAACTCCTAGACAATATCACAAGCCAGTAAGTGTTCACCTATAGTGTATGCCTCTATGAGCATGTACACTCTCGCCCCAAATTGGTATTGCTTGAAACTTTGCTCCATCAGCAAGGAAGTAACGTAAAACAGGTGCAGGGAACAATGTCTTGTTCCAGCATCCTGCTGAGTTAATCTGCATTAACTTGAAGAGGACGTTCTAGACACTCCGAATGGCTTTGATGTACTCGGCTGCTGAATGAAGAATTAAGATTTTCTTTTCAAATCTTCTAGGAGCATCTGTTGAATCATACCAATGTATCTCATCTAAAGATAAGCATTCCTTTTCACAATCTGGATCCATATTCTAGAAAAAAAAGAAATGATGGCCTAAATGTCACATAGGCTGTGCAGGTTGCTCATTTAGGAGACGGCCAAGTTCACTTTTTTTTTTTCTGCTGGTCCTGGGCTTGAACTCTGGAGGTGGGTGCTCTCCCTGAGCTTCTTTTGCTCAGGGCTAGCAATCTACCACTTCAACCACAGCACTACTTCTGGAATTTTCTGAGTACTTTATTAGAGATAGGAGTCTGACTGAATTTCCTGCCCGGGTTGGCCACAAGTCATGATCATCAGATCTCAGCCTCTTGAGTAGCTAGGATTATAGGAGTGAGCCCCTGGCACCCGGCCTATTAAATGGACTTTTTAAGGATTGAAAATGGGATGAAGAATTCTCGGAGCTAACATCATTTACCGGAGATCAAGTTTTGACAGACTAAATGTAATTGTTCTTAAAAAAAAATCATTCTTCCTAAAATTCTAAGGATTATAGAGCTAAGACAGAACACAGGGGTATTTTCCCATCTCTCTTGTGTTGGCCTAAAGTCTCCTGACTGGAGACAGATAGTATCAGCCAAAAGATGGCACCAGCAGATGCCAGAGAATGTATGAGTAGACTTCGCCCATAAATTTACCTTACCATATCCCCTGCCTTTGAGAGACTGGAATTGCTTGCTTCCTTTGGTTTATCACTGCTCTAGGATTTATGGCTCTTGTTAAAATAATAGTTAAGCCAGGCCCTAAGCTATTACTTTAAATGAGTTATTTTCTAGAGTCACTTTTTTCCTGTGTGCAGAACTTGTTTCTCTTGTGTTTATCTGCCTTTGAAATACTCCAATTGCCAACTTGGAAAAAAGTTCCATACTTCTTGGCTCTTTTATAGGATATTTATCTTTTTAAAGGAGGAAAAATGAAAATTGCATATTTTAGACATGTACTTAGCATGTCCTTTTGTCACTTCTCAGTGAGTAAGTTCTGTGATTTCTAGACAGTTTCTTGAGAACAGAGATTGTGGTGCTTTGACCGAGCACCATACCTGGCTCTAACGCACTGTAATAACTCGTCACCAAAGGATGGTTGCCAATTCGGTTAAGGTCTACTAAGCATAGGGCTGGACCGAGGACAGACTGTTTATGACCTGAAAGTCCCGACCACCTGTATGAGTGACCTGTATAATTTGATGCACACACAGCTTTTTGTTTGTGGCTGAAATAGAATGAAACGTTAGGGAGCAAAGATGAGAGGGATAGAGCTGATTAAGATAGTGATGGTTTGAAGCTCTTTCTCTCTCTCTCTCTCTCTATATATATATAGTATGTGCATATACATATATACACATATATGTCTCTGTGTCTCTTTGTATCTGTGTCTATGTCTGTCGCTGTCTCTATCTATGTGTCTCTTTCTGTCTCTGTCTCTTTCTCTCTGTCCTGTATCCTGCTTGAGGAAATAGATTCTGGAAAAATTCCCTGGATTCTAGAGGAGAAAACTTTGGGCCTGAAGTTAGGTTGGTGATATGAGCACAGCACATACAAAGGAAAGACAGTAGAGGCCATAGAAATCCAGTCCGGGCAGGGACCACAGGCTGACCAAAACAGGCAAAGTGTTTTGTGGTGTGTCACTGAGCAGTTGTTAATGAAAAAGACACTTTTATGATGCAATGTATTTACTTTTCAATTTCAAGTTGTTTTAATCTGTTGTGTTTACTTATTATTAGCTTTATTTTTATTATCTTTAAGTAGTTAAGCGAGTTGCTGTTGAGCACAGCAGCCTGTGACTGTAATATATCTTGACCAGGGTCACCCTTTCAACATGTTCACCCACCCCTCATCATGGGAGAACTCAAATAGTGTAATTCCTTAGAAAAACAAAGGTAAAGTTGAGCAAAAAAAAAAAAAAATGAAACACCCAGAGTGGGTACTCAAAAGGGGTGGAGGGGGGCCAAAGGGGGACAGGAATAGACAAATGAAGAGTCAGGGATTCGATGCACGTCCTACAAAATTAAGAAGAGTGATAGAAATGCGTTTTCTGTATAAGTCTTGAGCACTGATAATTACGTTCAAACTTGCTAACACGGTATTCGTAAAGGAGAAGCAGAAAAGCGGAGCCGTGGTGGTCCAGAAAGGATTGATCTGTAATAGAGATGCTTGCCACCCAGGAGACAACAGCCAGGACGTGCAGTGACAGGAGAAGAAAGAGACCCCAGCACTGATTGAGAGGAGCAGCAGTTAAGTGTGGATCTGAAGTGCAGCCGCTGAGAAGCAGCATAAAGTTGCCATGAACCCCAACCCGGCACCCATGAGGAAAAATAATGGGAGACATTCAGATCCCTAGGAGAATGCAAATCAAAGAGATATGATCGCAATTATTAGACAACTCTGAAATACTCCCTAAGCACCGCCCCCCCCACCCCACCCTCGTCGTGCAACACGAGGGCTCATGCACACTGATGCATCTCTGAAGCTTCTCCATGAAATCCCATCCGTTCCTTCCAAGCTGTCACTGCCCTAGGAATCATGCCTGGGAGGCCTGTTCGAAGTCCAGCATCCAAAGGGCTGATGAGTCTCCTAATATGGAAGTAATGCAGTGATGGCCAGACATCAAGGTTGCCAATGTATATCACTCACGTGTGGGAATTGGACACAACAAAGAAACCACTAGGTGCTGTGGGGAACAAGTGTTCTTCCACTTCGTTTACCTGGACGTCTTCCGTAGGGAAGTAATCAGGGGAGACATTTACACATAGCTCGCTGAAGAAGGTATTCAAGAAAAAGACATGAAGCTTATGAATTTAAAAAGATAGCCTTTCCTTCAATAAAGGACAGTAGCACTTAATAGGAAATCACTTAAGCAGCCAGTTTTCCAAGTAAACTGCTTTTTCATCTTCTTTCTTTTTGTAATGAGCTCGCTTTATATGCTTAAAACGAAAGGTTCCATCTTCTGAGAGATCATTCTATATTTTCAAAAATCCTAAGAACATTTGAATTATTCATTTAACTTTTGAAATACCAGAACTCTAATTTAAAGACACTTCTAGCTATTTGGACTTTAACATTTTATCCGTCAAGACAGAAGCCTCAGAAAAGAAATATTAATAATATTAGCAACAAACGAATTCACAGAGTGCTGAGAAATCATAAGGAATTCATAAAGAATAAAAGCATATTTTAAAAAGTAAATCTAGCACATACATTCACATATCATCCTTCTTGTGAATACACAGGGACAATACTTTTGTCTGTTAATGATTTTCTTGAGTTGATCTCATATAATCTTCAAGCAGGAGCTAGGTTTCTCTTAAAAAGAAAGAAATCCAATTCATATTGCTTATGGCAAGGGAGCTTGGGAAATTTTAAAGACAACTGAAAAGACTTTTTTTTTCCTTCTGTGGAACTATATTTAGTTTTGTTTGTTTATCTTCCTGGTTGCTTAACTGAAATGTGCACATAAAATAATCTGATTTCTTGTTTACCAATCTCCATCTATGAAACAGAAAACAAGAGCAGGCCTTCCTACCCTGAGGGTTCTCTGAGCTCTGAAGGACACGTAATTACACACATATAAATCATCCACTGGTAAATGGTAGGGCACAGACTTTCTGTGACCATTAAGATTTATTGTTCTACCTAATCCTGAGAAATATCTATCATTAAGGTTAATAATATACAGTAACACAATGTGGCATTTCTGCTATTGGTCTTTCTCAGCAAATAAGGGCAAGAATTGGAAGTAACATTAATCAAACACTGTGCATTAAGAACATGAGGAACATTTGAACAACAGAAACGTCTGTCTAAATTCTGTTTTTCTATGAATTGTATTTTCCCTCCCCCCACCCCAGCTTGGGTTTATGAGAAGTCTTTGCTTACAATATAAGGAAATTGGACTTTTAAAATATTTTTAAGGAATTTTCTTATTTTCACTAGTCTTTCTACCTGTCAAGAGCTGCTACCAAACAGAGAAATGCCTGAAGTCCAATCAACAAAGCTAACAGAACATAAAACAAGAATTAAGATTCCGTGAAATCCTCTCATTTCAGCTTTGCTTGGGTAATGGTGGACAGAGGGTCCTAAGGCAATTCAGAGAATTTAGAAGACAGAAAGAAACCTGAAATCATTCCTCTCTATGTCTCTGTCTCTCTGTGTCTCTGTTTCTGTCTCCCTCTACCTCCTCTGTCTCTCCTCCCCTCCCCTCCCCTCCTCTCCCCGCCCCCCATGCCTAGCATATTCTCAAAGTTGAGGCTCAGAGGCTATGGTGACCATTAAAACATTCCACTAGCTCAGCAATCCCAACTTCCTGTTCAATTCTCATTTCCTGTATCCTCAGTCCCAGGAGGACCTGAAAGGTCAGAACAATAATCTAAATAATGATGTTGATATGATATTAGGGTTAGAAGGAATGTGGTCATCTAGTCCAATGCCTCCATTTTCCAGATGAAAACCATGAAACTGAGATGGAATATAATTAGTCTTAGGTCAAAGGAAAAGCAGGACCCAGGCCTGGAAGATTGAGGTCAGGTTCTGCAACCACACTGGCTCTTTGTCTCTCATAGAGGTGTTTGGAGTGAACTTTCTCCAAATGGGTTGGGTAAAACTCTTTCACTTGAGTTGATGACAATTGCCTTTGGAAGGAAACTGCAGTCAGCTGGTTCCCTCTTCCCCTTTCCTGTTGTACTTCAAGGAATAGGACCAGCATCTGCCCTAACTCAAGCATCATAAGCACATACGAGATAGAATGTAGATAGACAGAATTACATACCAATAGAAAACAGACTTTATGAGATGCCACTACAGCATACCTCTAATACCTCACTTTTTAGCTAAAAGAAAAATTAGATCCTAGATTATCATTGCTTAAGGATTAAGAAAAGGAGAACAGTTGCTTTTAGTTATTATTTGTAGCTAACGTATGACCTACATGTTCAATGGGAAGAACAGTAACTTCATATTACTGGACTCAATATTGGCAGGCCCTTTGGAGGTTCCTAATGAGAGACGCATATGCAGTAGGTAGACTATATATGACTCTCCCCATATTTCCTGGATGCTCCAGAATGCCAGCATCCTCTGAATCTTTTTCTTTTCTTCCTCAAGCCAGTTGCATACTCTGGTTCTTCTGAAATGAAGAATAATAATGGCTTCCATTAAGTGAGTTCCATCTCTCTTCTGAGGATCACACTATGTGTCATAAATGCATTGTGTGTCTCATGACACACAAGGCGGGTCCTCTGATGTTTACCTTATGGCCGATGAATCTAAAAAGCTCAGAATTTTCCCACAGCCCCAGAGGTAAGAACAACAAGGATTATTTCCCTTGAGTGTCTCTACTGACTCAGGAGTTCTTTACAGATGTCTCTTCTCTTCTAATTATATTCTGGCTTACAAGATCCATCCTCTGTTTTTATCACAGGTAAATGGAGGATTAATGAAAAGACATTCATCCTCAGAGGGAAACCCTTGTCCTGACAATGGAGATGGATTGCTCAGTTTCCACTTGTTTAGGTCTCAATTACCAATGAATTGGAAAAAGCCAAAATTCAACTGTGTTTGTATTTGTGCATTTTTTACTTGTATTCTGCATTTAGAGGAAAAAAGAATAAAATCTGCATTACTAGACTCTCCAACTTGGCAGGTCATGTGGGGAACTTGGTGAGAGAAGCATTTGAGTGGGTTGAAGAAGATGTTTGAGCAAAGGAAAACTTGGAGATTGAAGCTTGACACTTTTTGAATCAGAATAATATTCAAATCCCAAAAAGTGGAGCAAAAATAAGTACTAACTTTGGGATAGAGTGGGAGAAGGAAACAATAAGATTAAAAAGGTTTTAGAAATACTAAGTAAGATAGAAGGAAGGTAGGAGGTGATGAGGGTGATAGTGTGTTTGACAGGGTGGAGTTTGGGTATAATTATAAGTGTATATTTAATAAGACTTAAACGTGAGCTGTCAGAAGAGTGGTTTCTAGGTTAGAATAAGGTATAGGCAGAGACTGAAAGGATTAGCAGAAATTCATTGCTGTCTCTTAACTCTTGTAAAATCTTACATAATGATGCTGACTCTCCAGCAATAAAGATTGACCTGCCCTTCACAATAACATGGAAGTTGATCTCACCCAGGGCTAGTCACATTGAGAAATGGCCTAAGAGGAATTAGGCTTTGTGTTCTGGTTGAGAATAATTATTTAGTTGATTCTCACATTTCATTTTGTGTGAAACTAGTATTGCAATGCATTACCTCCCTCTAATTCAGTAACAAAATAACTTTGATAGTTACCCTAGTAAGCATGGCCTTATTTATTTCTTATTTGTTGTCAAAGGCAAATAACGGAGCAGAATGGACTAAATGCTGAACAGTGCAGGTAGTCATACCTGTCAGTCAAGAAGATGTTATCTTCGGGCTCCAACTCTAGAGCAACATATAAAAGGCATGTTACAGGCCTTATTGTTATTTTAATTGCAGTGTAAAAACTATGCATACTGGACAACAACTGCCCTAAAAATTGCCATTTGATGCTGAGTGGTAGGAGACAGATAGGTACAACAAACACTGACATAGATATAAGTATCTGTGGAAAGGGCATTGACTTTATTGTTTTGATCAAATTTTGATGAAGCAAAACACTTTTAGACTGTGGAAATTTTAAATATCCATCTCCAGGCTGATCTTTGGAGTTTTTTATGAATTTTTCTTATAGATCACAAAATAAGCAGATATGGCAACAATCAGAAAAAGAAAAATACAAAGAATAAAAGCAGACAATTCTCTTGCCCTTGATCCTTCCATTCCTACCAACATCCCTACCTGGCCGTCCCTGTCACTACCTTGCCACCTGTTTCCATAGTAGTGCTGGTATGGTTGGAGGCCACTTATCCTAAGGAACCTCACAATTTTAATGCTATTTTCCAACCATCAGGTGTCTATGTATTGCATAAGATTTCATGTACTGTGCCTACATAAGTTCTTGAGATTTCACACCAAAGAGATACCCTTACATTTCAGAAAATCCTTAAGAATGTTTACATTCCTCTTTCATGCGATCAACAGAATTTCTGAGGAAAGAAGTTCACCAGTTTAAATTTTGTCCAGGGACAACACATGAGTATGAAATCCACCCCTTCCTGTGGATAGAATCTACAGAGGGTCCTAAAATTGAAGCATAAAATTCTGATGCCATTTATCTTAACCTCTGTGGGTTAATAGTGCTGTTAAACCAGTCCAGAATAAAGCATGTCTTCTTTGATAATATTAAAAGTAATATAGATCAGTATTTTTTGTCTCTATGTGTGCTGGTCCTGGGGATTGTACTCAGGGCCTTGGAGCTGTCCCTTCCATTTTTTGTTCAAGGCTGGCACTCTTCTATGAGCCACACCCCCACTTCAGCTTTTTGGGGGTTACTTGGAGATACAAGTCTCACAGACTTTCCTACCAGGGTTGTCTTTGAACCATGATCCTCAGATCTCCCGTGATCCTCAGATCTCAGCCTCATGAGTAGCTAGGATTTAAAGTGTGAGAAACTAATGCCTGGCTATCGTACCCTGTTTTATATTAGCAATTTATACATTTTTTTGTTTTAGTTTATAGATGAATTTTGAAACATAAAATAGCATCTATGTTACACAGATTTTCCTTCCCCTCTTATTATTATTTCATTCCTAGGCAACAGAGCCTAAAACCATTAGTAGTGCCACAGAAAATCAGTGATATTTTATTCTTATCCTTTTTTTATTTTTTCTGAGTTTCCCTCAATGCCATTCCTGGGCTTGCTGCTAGAGCTAAGACTCTTGCTTTCATTAGTACTGGAGCATGCGGGCTTGGGCAGAGGTCCCAGGGCAATACAAGTGACATCTTGTCAAGAATCATAATATATTCTTGTTCGTTCTAGACTTTAGAAATGATTTACATGAATGTAAAACAGGGACTATCTGGGGGTGGGGGTGGAAATCAGCAGGAGGGGATCAAAAGGAGAGTATAGAGCAGAGGAGCTTTGATGCAACTACTTTATCCACATGTATGAGCATAGAAAAACATTGAAACCCACTAACACTGTCTGAAGGAAGGGATAAGAAAGAGTAATAAAGGAAGTGAATTTGATCAAAATACATATGTATATATAGAGAGAGAAATACCAACAATAAAGCACTTTGAATAATTAATACACACTAATGAACAGAGAATATTCTCTATTGTGTAAACTACCTATGAAAACTCAGAGCAACCACTAAGAGAGCAATGCCAGACAACACACTCCACTCGAGCAACAGCTGTCTTTCCCCTGAAAACTGTGAGCTAAAGCTCTTTATAAAAATACCCAGCTTATGTGTCTTTCTTTCCAAAGAATTGCAGAAGGCTGTGTATCACAGTACCAACTTTTTATTTCTTCACAGTCCAGAACATTCTGTCATGCCATAGAATCTTATGAAAAATCACCTGCCCAGGATTTGCAATGATTTTGAAGACTCCATCTTGCTTCATGAAAGTCAAAATAAAAAAGTTGATCCACTCAAACTTTCCTAAGCAATTTTAATAAGAATTTGGCAAATCACTTTGTTCTCACAACTGTTTCTGAATCATAAGAATGCAAATAAAATTATTCCTTGAATCATGCATAATTAATACAATGGCTATTAAAGTTGGATTATTTGATTTAAATAAATCATTAGATACAGCACCTTTAAAATTCTTGTGTAATATTTGTGCACAATAGTACATTGGGAACCTTGAATAATTGATGTATACATCTTAGCTGCGTCATTTATAAATTTTAGAATATAATCTTATTCAAATGGAATGTTAGTATTTGTCTTTAGAACACAATTTTAATTCTTAAACTCTGAGTCATTTTATTGCTAAATTCATGATCAGAGAAGCCTGGTCTAATTACAACATTATTACTATAGGGAGAAAAAAATCCACTTTATACTGTATGCTTTATAATAAAATGACTACTAATGACTTACACAGCAGCATGAAGACTCCCTCTAGTAAATGGATAATTAGACAAGTTACTCTAGGAAATAACTGAAGCAAGTACCCATGAAAGGATTAGAAAAATCAAATGTTTTTGTTAACTAGACATTTTCTGCAATCACCTTTCATGTATATCAGATTTCTGTAAATTCTGGAAGCATTTTGATGAAGGCAGTTCTATTAGAGATAACCTTCAATCTACAGAAACATACATAGATTTTACAGATCTTAGATACCTATGCATATTTTTGATACAATAGGTAGCAGGAAGACTCGTACAAGAAGAACCATTATTCTCTGAAGTTTCAGCATCCCCTACCAGGCTAGAGATACTTGATGAGTCACACTTTCTGTTCCATACAACGGAGAAAATGCCATTTATGTAAGGTGTACGTTAACATATGCACACTTGTATGTATTGAGTTGCACAATTTTATTACAAGCAGCTAAACTTTACCAATATCACAATCTAAGCTTTTCTAAAGGAAAGAGCTAGAAGCTGGCTGGGTATTTTAGGCAGGCTCTTTGGTGATAAAATACCTGTACTCTGTTAACATAACCCATGTTTAGTTTCATGGTTTGCTTAAAACCAATTCTATTAGTTGACCTGCATTGAAACCAAAGTCTGGAAGTAATTTGGATTAGAAAAAAACTTACAAAAAATGAACATGAAAACCAGAGTATTTAGTAACAAAAAGCAAGAGAGCTAGTGAGGGAGGTACTGAAACTCAAATTAGTATCCCATGAAGGTTTATGTGTTGAAGCCTTGGTTCTCAGCTTGGCACTATGGAAGATGATGAATCTTTGGGAGGTGGGACCTTGTGGTAGGTCCACAAAAGATGCTCTCCCTCCTCTCTTTCTACTCTCTATCCTCCCCTCCCTTTCTCTTTCTCTCTTCTTCCTTGCCTTGTTCCAACACAGGCTTTTGACATTGTCATCTGCTGCCTTCATCAGAGACCCAGACAATGGAATCACTGGAACATGGTTTGGACCTTCAAGCTGTTAGCTAAATAAACCTTTTCTCTTTTCTGTTAATTGTATTAGATATTTCCATCTAGTAATGTAAAGCTGATACAGAGGAAGAAAAAAAAAACAGGAGAGAAAGGAAAGAAGGGAAGGAAGGAGGTAAGAAGGAAGGGGCAAAGGGACAGAGGGAGGGAAGAAGAGAGGGGCAAAGAGGAATAGAGTAGAAAGCAGAAAAATAAGCAGACGTCTAATTTCTACGCTTGTTATAATTTCCAAAAAATAAACCCAGTCACAGAGCATCAAAATGGACCTCAAATCAGTCTTCAGTGTTTCTCTCTTCAGTTAATTATTTTTGGGAATAATATTATGCATGTGATTGTAAATGTATCGATATTGTTATATACATGTGTATCACATGTGAACGACATTGTAACCCAATGTTCATACACCTACATTATTTTCCTTTACCAGTAGAAGCTCAGTATTGCTTAGGGCAGTAAGCCTATAAACAAGACTGAGCTAGGTGTTGATGTTTCCATCCTTGCTCAAAGATTTACTGAATAAATTCTAACCACTAACTTGGGAATAGGAAAGTTGATTCAAAAAAAATTCTATTGTAAAAAATAAACAAAAGAGGTAGAACCTCTCTTTTCCACTGTGATTCTTTTCTTCCTGTCTTGGGTATGGCTTGTAAAGATATGATTTGTGAGAAATGGCTGCCATTTTGTAGTTGTATGGTAACAATCCTATTGAGACTCCAGTAATGAGCCAAATTCAAGGACATAAAAGAAAGAAAAGTTATGGTCTCTGTGCCCAATGTGCCTACAATAGAAAAGTGTCAAGAGATACACCTGAATTAACCTGAGAACAATTGCAAAGCATCTTACAGTGTTTCTCAGTGCCAAATATCATGGACCCGGTGGCAGTCTTCCAGAATCTACTGTTCCAAAATTGCTATGTCAATGACTCTTGCCAATCCAGCTACACGGAATCTTCTCTTTTCAGAGACGATTCTAATTACAAATTCTTGCTCATTTAAAATTCATTGTTCCCTTGTTTAAATACCAGAAACAAATTTCACTTGGGGAAAAAATTTCACAGTAGCAATGGAATATTATGTTGGACGTTGGATTTTAATTTTGGTACAGCCAGCTATGAGCCGTGTAAAAGTTCCTTAAACATTTGAGAGTTTGATTTCCTACTGTGTAAGTTGGATATTGATTCAACAAGTACTTACTGGACACATAAGAAGTTTGGGAGACGGTTTTAAATGATTGGAAATATAGTAATGAACGAAAGATACAAAATTCTTGACCTCATAGAAAGTAGACATACAATTTTAAAAAAGTAGATTAATGTACCAGGGTACAATAAATTGGCAGAAAAAGAGTGTGAAGCAGGATAGAAAATATGACTGTGAGAAGGTGCGGCTAATTTGATAAAAGGCCTATGTGTAAACTTCACATTATTATCCTGTTGTAGCTTACTAATTCAGAAACTTCTTCATTTGACATTTAAGATCCTTCATAATGTACCTTTTAAGTTTTAAGTCTGCTCACCTAGGGAAACCTAGCTTCCAGATAAAATGTTCAGTTCAGTAAATTCACTCGGCAATTCATCTTGCCCTTCCCTTGCTTTTACCTCTAAATCCTTTCAGAGTTTATTATTTTTCAATGAATCTGATGTCCTCAATGAAATTGTAAACTTCTGTATGCCAGAGCCTTTCTATAAAGATCTCGAGTGAACACGAAAATGATGTTCAGTTGTGTTTATTGGCACTGTTTTATGCACCTGTTGCATGTTCATCACTCTGAACAGTATCACTATGAATTGGAGTGTCATACTCCATTGTACACAAATTGTAATTGCTTCATCTATCACAAGGCAGTGCACGGTGGAGTCACAGGATTTCAAAGCATATTGCACTGCTGAACAAGACTTCTAGTTCTAGCTAGAATTTCCCTTAAAAATCAACTCCATGTAGAACAGACAAAAAAGAAAGAAAAAAAAAACCCTCAAATCCTGTGTGTCCTTCTCACAACCTGAGAGTAGTCTTGCCAGTATTCACTTGTCACTGTTGTTTCTTGAATGACTCTCGGATTTTGGTTGAAAGAATCCTCCAGCACTTTAGAAAATGAAGCAGAAGAGAAGGATGAGCAAAGCAGTGCAGAAGTTATGGGGTCAGCGCTCAGTTGGGATAGGCAGACTGATGCTATTGCAGTATCAGCTTCCTACTCTTTGCCATTTGGAAATAGGTTGCCTTACATGAGAGAAAGAGCTTTGCGAACATGGTTCAATTCAGAATGTTGAGATGATTAGTCCAGATTATTCCGGTGGACCTAATCACAAAGGTCCTTCTAAGAGAGATGCAGGAGGATCTGAGTCAAGGAAATGAGAAAACAGTAGAGGTTGGAGTGACATGACCACGAGCCAAAGAATTCAAGCCACCTTTGGAGACTGGTCCTCACAAAGCCTCCAGGAGTACAAACCCTGGGCTGGATGACATACAAGATCTGCTTTTACACTTCTTCCTCCTAGAACTGCAAAATGATGTGTTTGGGGTGCATTAAGTTGGTGGTGATTTGTTTTAGCAACAAAAGGTAACTAATACAGTGATATTGTAAAAACAGCAGTCAACTAGAATTTGTTCAAGCGTAGCCCCCCCTCCACGTATATTAATTAAATAATCTCAGAAAAGTCACTATTCTCATTTCTTGTGGCATGAAGACAAATGATATCTGCTTTATAGTGTTAAAGCGAGAGCAAATCAAATTCATGAGAGCATTTTGTAAAGAGTTAAAGTAGTTAAATACTAGGTGTAAAGCTCTTGCTTACATTTTAAGTTTTCTTAATAAAGGCATCAGCGCTTAGCACTCTGATACAGTAACTCTTACACCATAGGCACTTTAGTAATAAAGCCGTTGTTTTAGAAATGGCCTGGGCAAGAAAGGTCACCCAGCACTGTGACAGCTTTCTTGCACAATGTTGAAATGATTTGCAGCCATGTTCAAAGACCAAGACACAGTTTGCATCTCTCTCTTTTTCTGTTTACTTATTTTTTGGTTTGGTGTGGTTTGGTTTTGGTTTGGGGGGGGTTTGTTTTGTTTTGATGTGGGAGGGGGGTTAGTACTAGGGCTTGAACTTAGGACCTGGGCACCTACCTTTTTTTGGTCAAGATTGTCTCTCCACTCACACTTCCCTTCTGGCATGTTAAGGGTTAATTGGAGATGAGCATGTCATGGGCTTTCCTACTTAGGCTGGCTTTGAACTGCTGTCTTCAGATCTCAGCCTCCTGCCTGGCTAAGGTTCCAGCTGGCTTGCATGTCCCTCTTATGCCACCTTCAGGAAGTAGCCGTCAATCAACTACAGCCCATGAAAGAAGCTTATTTAACATCCCTGTCCTGAGAGCCAGTTAGAACACAGATCTTCAGGCAGCCTCCAATCGGCATTTCCGCAAGAGCCCTAGGTAAGTCCTGGGTGTCCACTGGTATTTTTTTTTTTTTTGACAGGTTTGAACCCCAGCTGTGCAGGTTACAACTCTAACCTCAGGGCAAGGGTCTAAAGCTTCCATTTTTCATCCGTGAAGAGGAACAAAACCCACCTCGATATGTTGTTGTGGGAATTAAAGGCTGCATAGAAAGCATGCTCCCTCCACCATGAAATATTCACCTAATAATAATCGCCCTCCTTATTGTATTATTGCGCACCTTGAACAGTGCAGAATCCACTCTACTGCTCTGAGTGTTGCCCGGAAGGGATGATTTCCAAAGCCATCCCCTCAGATCGAGACTGGGAGGGGGTTGGGGGGGTGGGTTGAGAAAGGAGCACCATCACCAGGCCAATGCCAAACACCTTGGGGTCTGCACAAGGGCAGTGTAATGACAACAGGTGGCCCTCCTGGCTTTCAGATCTTCCTTCCTTGGACCTGGCTTTATTAGAACCAAGCTGTGATCTGGGCGCCAGCAGTTCACACCTGTAATCCTAGCTAGTCAGGAGGCTGAAATCCGAGACTCTACCAAGCTGGAGAGCCTGTGAGACTTTTAGCTGGAAGTGGAGCTGTGATTCAAGTGGTAGAGTGCCAGCCCTGAAAGGGAGGCAGGATCAGCAAAGAGGTTCTGAGTTCAAGCCCAGCACTGCGAGACAGAGAGAGAGAGAGAGACAGAGACAGAGACAGACAGACAGACACAGAGGAAAGAGAAAGAGGGAGAAGAAGGAGGGAAGGAAGGAAGGAAGGAAGGAAAGAAGGAAGGAAGGAAGGAAGGAAGGAAGGAAGGAAGGAAGGAAGGAAGGAAGGAAGGAAGGAAGGAAGGAAGGAAGGAAGGAAGGAAGGGGAAGGTAGGAGCTACTAGAGTCTAGACTGTCTTGGAGTCTGGTGACCCACATAATCAAGGGCCAGAATTCCCGCTGAGTCGCCCGGGCTCCCCAGCCCCCTTCCTAAATCCCGTCCTTAACTTTCCATCTGTCACCCATCTTCTCCTAGCAGAACCCCAGCCTGCCAGGCCCGGCCCAGCTCCCCCATCCGGCGCGCGGCAGCCTTCGCAGCCAGCCTCCTCCAGGCTCCGGGCGCCCCAAAACACACCCACACCCGGATTAGGTCAGGCAGGCAGGGGAGGGGGCTCGGCGGGGGCGGAGCTCAGCCCGCACCAGGCAGCTGCCGCCGCCGCCGCCGCCGGGGAAGCTGCGGCGGGTGGCGGCGAGGCTCGGACTCGGCCGGCTCGGGGCGAAGGGCGCATCCAGGCAGGGCCTGGGGGTCCGCAGCCCGGCGCTGATCCCCGGCTGCCGGGGCTCCGCGCCCCGCGCCCCGCGCCCCGCGCCCCGCGCCCCGCGCCAGTCCCCGCCCCGCTCGCTCGGGCGCGCCGCCTCGGCTCGCCGCCGCACGATCATTTCGGCTCTGGATCGCGCCCAGCTCGCTCCGGGACCCGGGAAGGGACCAGGAACCCCAGTCCGCGCTCGGCCGGCGGGGGCCCACGGCGCGGCGCCCACCCCCGCCCCCCCGCCCTGCCCCAGAGCCGGGACCCGGGAGAGGCGACGGGAAGCCCGCGCCGCAGCCAGCGCAGCGGCGGCCCCGCGGCCCCGGGAACGGCGCAGGTAGGCGACCCGCGGCCGCCGGCGCGCGGGGACGACGCCCCCCCCACCCCCCACCCCGGGCCACCTCCGCCCTGCGCCGGCCCCCGGGAGACGCGGGGTGCCGCCGGGGACCGACTCGGTCCCGCATTGTGCGCGGGGATCCTTTGCCTGTTGCTCGTCCCCATCCCATCCGGTGTCCGGCCACGGGGGAGGGAGGGAAGGAGGGAGGGAGGGAGGGGCCGTCCGCCCCCCCCACCCCCCCACCCCCCGGGCAGGTGGATTTCTCTGCAAGGTCATCGCTTCCTTAAGCTCTGCCTCTGAAGGTAAACGGGAGGAGATGCGGGTGCTCTCCAGCTCTGTTAATTAATAATCAGATCTGCACACTGCATATTCCTAGAGAGGGGTGTGTGCGTGTGTGTGTGCGCGCGTGTGTGTGTGTGTGTGTGTGCGTGTGTGTGCGCGCGCCTCTCGGTGTTCCTATGCGTTTCCCTTTAAGGTCAGAACACTAGCCCTCCATAATGTCTGTGCATTTACATGTGTGCATGTGTATGCATGTGCGTGTGCATGTGGAATGGGAGTGCTGGAGGTGGGTGGGGAGACGAGAGAGGAAGGGCGGGCAGAGGTTGGGAAAGGAAAAAAAAAAAAATACATGTGCAGAGCAGAGACCTGTTCACTGCCCAGAGGTGAACTTTGGAACCACATGAAATCAAGGGTAGAGGCTGAAGGTAATAAACACTCCACGCGAAGCAGGTGTGAGGAAAGGTTGGGAGAGAACTGTCATCCGATACACAGGGCAGATCTTCACACTGCCCCGGCGAATGGCAAAGATGCAGGGCAAAAACCTCAGTCGCAACAATGGACAGCAAGCCGGGAGAAAGGAGGGGTAGCCAGGAGACGGTGGGACATGAATTTGGGGAGGGGACCAGGTTTCCGGACCCTCTTGGGGGCGAGGGGGGTGGGGGGACCCACTGGGAGAAGTCTCAGCTTGGGATGTAGGCAGTTGTTCAAGGTTAATTTGATGTGAAAACCCAGAGAGAGAGAGAGAGAGAGAGAGAGAGAGAGAGAGAGAGAGAGAGAGAGAGAGAGAGAGAGAGACACCCTTGGAGTGACCACCCAAGTAGCATTGGTCTTCTAAGAAGGTGTCTCCTTTCCCCACTTGGAGCTCTGTGTGTGTGTGTGTGTGTGTGTGTGTGTGTGTGTATGTGTGTGTGTGTTTCTGTTAAATATTTTCTCACACCCTGTTTGTGAAAGATTCATTGGTCTGTGTTTTCGTTTGATGTTTGCAAGGAATCTGGGTCATGGTGGGACTGGAGGAAACTGAAGTGTTTACAACACCAGAAAGATTGGGAGTGAGCGTTGATTAAGGCTTAGCTTCATGAAATATTTACACGTGGCATGCGTGGGCTTTTGTTTGCCTCTGTTGGTACTGGTGCTGATTTTACTTTGCTAATGCTCTGAATGTACTTCTCTCCGCAACAATGCTTCTTGTCCAGTTCAAAACTATTTTTTTTTTGTTTTTGCTTTTTCCATTGTGTTCACCAGTGGGCCTGACCTGAGCAGCCATTGTAAGAATAAAGATACCTGAATCACGGCCCAAAAAGGAAAACTTCTATTGCTACCATCAGATCTCTGGACATCTCATGAATTTTTTTTCTTTTAAATAGAATCACAAAGAACATTTTCTGTCCAATGTGTGTGTATTTGTGTGTTCAGTGGGAGACCATATTGATTCATAAACTGGAAATATAAAGTAGGAATTGCTATCCTCCTAAGTCTGGATGTTAGATCATTCAAATTTTATTTCAGAAACAGACTGGAGGAACTCCTGGGGAACACATGTACCAGGGTGTTGTGGGTAGGATGAGTCTTCACCTAATGGCTAACTAGACTGTTAGCAAAGTGATTAGGGTAAAGTCATGAGGACACAGCTTCACATGGGGAAATGACAGGCTGGAGTGTTGTATGAATCACTCCAGGCTGGATTGGAAAGAGGGGGGATTCCAACAAGCTGTTGGGAAATGAGTATTCTAATTGCCTCAAAAGACTTGCTCCATGCAGTTAATTATTTGTTCCCCTCAATCTTTTTCTTGATTATGCCTCAAAGCCTCCTAAAGAATATATTTAGATACAGCTATCCCTCACTGCATTTCTAGGCAAAAAATCTGCAGCCTGCAGGGGGAAAAAAAAAAGCACTAAATTATCAGTGGTTTAAAAAAAAAATCACAGGATCGTAAAATCCTGGACTCAGACAGTGAGGACGCATGGCTTCAGTCCCAGCATGCTCTGGGCTTCTCTCACAAGCAGCTGCTCCTGCTCTTTGTGGACTCATTCATTCAGTCAGTCACTTGTTCATTCATGCATTCAGCATTGAACTAGACATGTCCTCGAGGGTGGAATAGAAGAATGAACGAGAAGGCCTAGTCTCCGCCAGAAACTTAAAAGAGATGGACAGTAACCACCAGTGAAATGCTACTGAGACCGAGTTGTGAAGGAGGCAGGAGCAGGGCATGTTTTTCTTGGACCTCAAGAATGAGGGGAACTCACCTGGCAAAGAGGAGGGAAAAGGATCTCCTGGTATAGGGACCCAATTATATAAAGATCCTGATATAGCGATCAAAGTATGCAGAGGCCAAGGAAGACAACAGTGTGGACATGTAAAGGTAGAAAGATACAGAAGGAAACAAGACCATCCACAAGCTAGTCTAAAAGAGCTGCTACCTTATCTTATCACTAAGCCATTACATCTGGAGAGGCAAAGTCCCAATGCATTCATATTGAAGCTCTACATGATTCTGATTGCTCTAATGTATTTCCAACTAATATCTGAATACTATAATGAGCTTTGGAAGTCATATTTTACTGTGCCAGGTTTCTTTTATCAAGGAAGTACCTACCACCTACTTTGTACATTATGCAAGTAAAAAGCGAGTGGACCAGTGGACACTTGACGTTTTAGAATGACTTACAGACCCTAGGGCCTTGTGCTTCCTTAGCTAGCACTCTGCCACTTGAGTCACACCTTCAATCTGGCTTTCTGCCAGTTCTTTTGGAGATGGAGTCTTGCAGACTTTATGCCCAAGCTGCCTTTGAACTATGATCTTCCATATCTCAGTCTCCTGAGTAGCTAGTATTACAGGTATGACATCCTAACTGCTGGCAGCATGTTTAGTTTTGAAAAATAGAATAGCATAGAAGGATGATCACTGTTCATTCCCACCCTCCCCCCTTAGTGATCACTAGGTTTTGAACTCAGGACCTCACTCTTTCAAGGCCAGCTTTTTGCCACTTGAGTCACACTCCCCTAGACCTTTTGGCTTTTAGTCTGTTTTGCAGATAGGTCTCCGGCTTTTGCTTGCACTGGCCTCAGACTACAGTTCTCCTATTTAGGCCTCCTGAGTAACTGGGATTGGAAGCGTACATTGCTACACTCAGCCTTGGGACCTTTGTCTATTTGTATGTAGGTACAGAAAGGACTGTGAGGTAATGTGTATCTCCTTACTCATCATATTCGAAAAACCACAGAAGCTGCTGCTTTAAGTGACAGCAAAAAGAGAGACCCCTCAGATTGTAGGAGGCCAGCAGTTAACTTAGGAGAACTGATGTACAAGTGCTTATGAAATATTCCAAGCAGAATTGCCTCATTAAGAAAGGCAAGACTTGTGACTTACCAAATGTGTGGCAGTAAAGAAGGCAGAGATCAAAAGTCCTTGGGGACTGAAGTAGTCAGGAAGGCCTCAGGAAAGAGATGGGACTTGAGCTAGTTTATGAACAATACCCAGATCCTGGTGGGCTATGAGAATGAGCTGGTTATATAAAAGGAGGAAGCAAAGAATGACATCATGGGAGGTTTGTATAGGAATCATCTGGGAAAGAAGGAATGTCAAGTAGGGAGGAAATAATTATAATGGAGTTTGATTATATGGATTATATTGAAATATTGCTCAAGTTGTTAGTTTTTATTAATTTTATTACATGTATTTAAAGGTATTTTTGAATATAGTAATGTGTGTGTAGTTCATAGTATCAGGTTATGAGTTTCTCACCTCCCATCCCCCACCCTACCCTACTCTCAAGAGCAGCCTTTACTCATTTAGCAAAAGTCCTTACTTCAATGCACTCTTGGTAACTATAATCCTTACGGTGTATGAAGACCTAGGGACTTGTTCATCTGTTCTGCTGTCTTATATCCTTATTCCTATTCCTGCAGCTTCAGTTCCTCCTCACCTCCCCATAAATCCTATTTTATTCTCTATTTCTTTACACATAGTCTTCCTATTTTTTAAGTTAGCTATTTTATACCCAAGAACTGTTTTTCTAATTCTGCTATTTTAAGAAAATCGGGCAAGGGTCATAGTCATAACATCCCAAGTCTCACATGTCCTTACATATTTGTTTTTCATTTACAATCATTTACTGGTTGGGCTTTGATTCGGTTGAATTTGGTGATTGAACTATTGAAAGGACAGGCTGCACCACAATGGGCTATGATTATCTCATTTCTCAGAACATGACTATAATCACATGGTCTTGACACAGGAAGAAAAAGGAGCCACACAAGTTCAGCACACCCTTCTATTGTCTTCATCAAGCTCCTCTCATGAGTAAAGTCCCAAGCCAATCATCTACTGCCCTATGAAGATGAAGCAGATGACTCAGCAGTCAGGATCCCACAGAGAGGGCAATGTCCGCCATATTGTCTTTCCATGGTCTTGGTTCAATAACTATCCAGTTTTGCATGTGTTTCTAGAAGTCACCACAGTTGTGTTTTGCTGTAGGTAGCCTTACAATTATTTTGAGAAGAAATTCTTTGTGTTTCATAAAACATTATTGGCTTTCTTCCAGCTCTTGCTGTCTTTCCTCTGCAAATTCTAATACTGTAATCAATGTTGTAATACTAGCACCTTTCTGAATAAAGGTCCAACCTTAGCCAGAAGAATAAATATGCAGCTCATTGGCTTGCACTGGTTGATTTAAAGCATAGTTAAATGCAGAAACTTCCTTTTTTTCCCCTGTAAAGATATTTGGATTTTTCTTTCATCTTCCTCTTCTACTCAGAGTGTTTAAACTAGTGGTAACCTAACTTATTTGCATAAGAGTCAGGTTTGGAATACTAAAAGGCATTTTAGAAACCACATTTGAGTTGAAAAGACATTTACTAAATTTGATGGGGGGAATACATATACATATATATTTACTCAATTTATAAATTTTATGGGGGAAATATATTTGTATATATGTACATATATGTGTGTATATTTATATACATATGTGTATATATACATATGTGTGTATATATATACATATATATATCCTCTTACACTCTAAATTACTCTCTTAAGGACTAGTGAAAACACTCTTCACAGTTTTCTAGCTGGGCATATTGGAATTGGCACTTTTCTAATTTCCCATGTCTGTAATTAGATTGTCGCCTTTACTTTGAAGCCAGCAGCATAATTTGGGGCCCAAACTATTATTGCCAGGAAATAATAACTGACTGGTATCCAGAAGGTCAAATTCAATGACCTCTGCAATCCTGAGTCTGGAGGTAAGATTGAGCAATCTGGTTTTATGGGATTTTTGCGATTTGTTTTGGTTTGTTCTCTTAAGATCCCCCAAAGAATTCTGGATATAGCTGGATTTCTGACACCATTGTGCAGCTCTAGCCTTTATTATCAAGGAAACAAAATGGATACAGATGAATCCCTGGGAAGCTAATAACTTAACCTAAATCACTGTTAGATCAGAGGCTAACATCCAAAATGCTGCTCGCTGATTCTTCCCTGATCATCTGAGGAGAAGAAGAGAAACAGGACCGCAAGGCAGCGTGAGAGAGTCCCCTTGGTGAGGGGTGGGGGAAAATCCCGTCCATGCCACGAGCTTCGTCTCTGCCTGGAGGGATGAAAAGGCACAAAATTTGTTGTGATTGTTGGGAGATCTGATACAAGACATATTCTTGGTTGCACACAACAAACTCCGTTTACATTTTTTAATTCTCGGATCATAAACAGAATGGATATCTTCTACAATGCAGGGTAGATTGCTTCGGGCAGGAGTCTGGGGGGGGGGCAGGGGGGGCGGGGAAGATGAGAACCAGGAGGAAGTAAAGAAGAGGATGAAGAGGAGGAGAAGATTTAAAAAAAAAAAAAAAACTAGATCTGTAGAATCAAATCCTACAAAGTCACAGACATCTCCTGGGACTGTAGTGCTGTTTCTAATTCAGTAAGGGACAGCTGGACAGAGATCTTCAAGGCTTCTTTAAAAAAAAAAAATCACATTAGCATTGCTTAGTTTTTCTGAAGGAAAAAAAAATCTCTTTTTTAAAGCATGAGTTGTAAATAGTCCTCAAAATTGAAGAGCTAGTTTATGGGGAATAATCAAATGCTTTATGTTGACAGATTCTCGGTTGTTATTTTGAAAGATATTGATTTCTAAACAGCCTAAAATTGAAATATACGTCCTGTGTCCGTGGGGAAGAGGCTTTAAAAATGTTCAAACTGATATCCTGGAGATAACAAAATGGTTATGTGTAACTATAGTATCTGAAACATCACAGCATCTTTTGTGTTTCGATCCTTAACCATTTTTTTCCTAAAATATGAGAGATTATGCCCGTATATCCATTTTAGTAAGTACAAATGTGCCAAGCAGTATTAGGATTCAAAATTTTGCATGGAGTCCAGATTTTAATTCTGAATTATGGCTCTGTAGGAGACAGATACTATGGATCATATTGAAGGGGGATTTGAGGTGGTTGTGGTTATTTTGTTTTTCTTCCATTTTAGCCTGTGACGTGAATGTTTTCCATCAAATACTTTTGTTTAAGACTGTTCAAAAATGCAAAACAACTTTGGTGGCTCATTGTGGGTTTGGTCGTTACCTTTGCAGCTCTCCTACATCATTTTGCAAAGCTCCTTCCCTCACTCTAATTGATGTCTCCAGACTCCCAAACAAGGCTTAAAGCTCCATTACTTCAGGAAACATGAGGCTTGAGATCTTTGTATAAAACTTTTCTCCATGCCATGCATTTTTTATTTATGCTCACTTTGTATATTGCTCTAAACCTGCCCTTTTCTAAATTCTTCCGTACATTATTTCTCCTTGAAAAAATGCAGGTCAAGGGAAGCAACTAGAATTTTCAGTTGCTGATAAGAATTTTAATCAGGGCTCTAGTTAAATTGTTTATGACAAATGAGAGTGGGAAGGTGGTCCTTGTCTTCTTGTTGAACATATTTGAAAATAGTCAGAGAGCACAAATGTGTCAGTGTCAGGGCAGGGGCTGAGTTCTGATACAGGAAGACGCTTTTGCCATGTTGGGGATGGTTTCTTGTCTATGCATATTGCTGCTCAGAACTGGAGGAAGCTTTGCCACAAACCTCAGAGGGTTCTCTGTACCCCTACTTTCCTGCCTGGGCCTCCATTTGGGGGATGTCTGTAGCAGCTCACAAACAGAAAACTGGTAGTCTTCCTATGCAGCAAGGAATCTTTGCCTGTAGGTATTTGCTTTTAATTAAGCCAATAATTAAAAGTCTGAAGACCTTTGATAAGAAAGGAAACACGAAGCACATTCTCTCAGCTGGAGCTCAAGAACAGCATTTGTTACCTGTAGCTTCCTTGCAAGCTTGCCAGTGGTCGGCCTGAGCGTGACCTTGGGGCTTTGTGTAAGTCACCTGTAACTGTACTTGACTGTGTTGCCTTTCTAGAGCCCATAGGTGTTGAGTTTGTGAGCTAGCAAAGTCCGTGACTGTACTGATGAAATGGCTATGTCTCTGCAGAGCAGAAATGTAGTTCTGAATACAGTTAACTCCCAGAAGTCACTGGGAGCCTAAAACATTTCTATCATCAAGCTATATAGATTCTGTAAAAAATATATATATATATATATATATATATATTAGTGAATCTCAAGTGAGTTGACCTGCTCTGTTAGTAACACAGAAGTGGAGGTTTTCATTTGTTTGCCTGTTTATTTGCTTGCTTAGTTTGAACCAGAACATATATGGCAAGTTAAAAGTACTAAGTTTTAATAATAATGTATTTTTTCCTTTACCTTCAAGACTCATGTCTAAGATTTTACACTGAATGGCCCTTATCTAATATTAAATGCAACATATCTTTATGTGCAAGTCTTTAATCTATATCAAGCATTTATAGCTTCTTGAAAGGCCAGACTGTATTCCAGTCCTTTAGGTAAAGGTTCAGTGTACTCAGTAGGGAGGGCAATTAGGCTAAAGCTTCAAAATGGGGACTAGGAAAGGTGAGAGGGACAAGAGAGGGAGGAGGGGCAAACAAGATCAAAATACATTGTACACATATATGAAATGTTGCAATGAAACACGATATTTGATACAATAAAAAATAAAAAGAAGAAGCAGGGCATTGATAACTAGTGCCTGTAATCCTAGCTACTCAAGAGGCTAAGATCTGAGGACGGGGGGTTGAAACCAGCCTGAATAGGAAAGTCTGTATGACTCGTAGATCCAATTAACCTACCAAAAGCCAAAGGTAGAGCTATGGCTCAAGTGGTAGAGCACCAGCCTTGAGCAAAACAGCTGAGGGACAGCACCCAGACTGAGTATTAGCCCCCAGTACTAGCACAGCAATAATAATAATAATAATAATAATAATAATAATAATAATAATAGTAGTAGTAGTAGTAAATAAAAAGGGAATAGTCTAAAGTGGTACCAATTCATATTTCAGTTTGTGTCTGTGTCTGGACAGCAGAGAAATGCTCACACAGCGTGCTGCTGGGCCACCTGGCAACTTTTCTCTGGAGACAGTCAGATCACCTCACACACCCTTGACTGTGCAGGACGGCTCTGCTCATGTAGCTTTGATGGTGGCGACCGGCCTGAGCGAGAGTCGATGTCTTTGAGCAGCAATAAAGACAAGTACTCTGTGGACATCTCAGAAAAGCTCCAAACCCAGGCCAATCTCTCCAGGAAAGAACACTGCCCCAGAAACTCCCTGAAGTGCTCAATCTTTCTCGACTTCTACTGTTCCTTCCTTTCCCCAGGCAAACCTCACTGCCAGCCCTACTCGGTGCCTCCTACCTCACTTCTAAAAACATCCTCTCATCTAATTATTAATCCTAAAGTGTCGGGCTTCAGGCTCAGAAGACAGTTAGAGCTAAGAATAGTACCGATCGGTGCTAACAGAGGACACGGTGCTCAGGGGCTTATTACTTTCTCATTCCTTGTAAAATGAGAAATATTTGGGTATTCTGCATCATGACCCCTGAGATAGATTGATAATATATAAAAGGCCACGCAAGAGTGTCAGCAATTCTTTAGGGATAAGGTATTTTCTGGGTGGTTTTTAAATAAGCCAATTTGAGTTATACTCAAACATCCATATTGCCATAAAATGCCTTTGGTGATAAACTGATGCTGCAAACTGAAATGATAGGCCTTGAAAAGATCATCCTCCCAGAGTTTGTGGCTTATGGGTGGAAAAGCCACGTCTCAGACAGTTTGGGGAAACTGATTGAGTTGGATTGGATTCAGTGTGTGTGCCTTATAAATTTTTTAAAAGAAAATGCTTTCCTTCACTGGCAATGGGAAGAGAAGCCCTTCTGGAGATGAGGTGTAAAGTGTGAAATGGAGCTGATGGAAGGACCTGTTTTAGGGGAAGTGAATCCTTTGTATCATTGAGTGAATCTATGTAGATCACTTGACATGAACTCCAACCCTTACACTGGGTCCCTTCCTTCTCCTGCCAGGCCAGTCTGAAAACTAGAAGTCGTTTCCATAGTATTCTTAAAGTCTTAGCAAATAAGGCTTGAGACATGTGTACTTTCAACTTCATTCTAAAGGCAGGCAAGTGACCAAGATAGAGAAATTGTACAGGTGCCCCCAGTGTCGGCCATGAATTTAGGGGAACCCTAAGGAAACAGAAATCATTTTTTAATTGAGGTTAGTGTAATTGACATTAGGCAAAATGTTACTGGTACTTTATCACGGTTCATTAATAGTGCACCTTAGCGTATTGTAATTCTGTCTACGGTCCACCGTCTGGGAGCATCATTGGGACCCTCATGGGTGGCCTCCATCTTGGGACTGACACTCCCTCGTGTGGAAATACCCAGCTCGTTGCTGGAAATACCCAGCTGTTGCTGTGGGAAATCCTTGACATGCTCCAGACCCTCTTGGATCTTTTGTTCCTAAACAGATGGTCATGGCTCTTTGGCGGGTGTCCTCTCCAGGCCCATGACCCGATATGTTCAAGTGGTAGCTCCTGCCCTGCAGCTGCTACCAGACGAATCCATCTCTGTGCATTTGCACAGACTTAAGAGGAGGCCTTTTTGAAGTTAGTGGTTACCTCTAAAGGCAAGGAGAAGGTGAAAAGTGGGGTAAAGAAGGAGCTGGAGACTAAACAGAACCACAAAGGCATGTCACCATCGTGGTTCTAAAGCAGTGGAGAGCTCTAATATATCTACCCCTTCCCACCCATCCCACCCCTCCCCCCAAAAAAAGAATGAAGGAGAGACTCCAGGTCTGGGTTACTCTTTCACAACTTGAAGCTTCCCCACGTAGTTATCAGCTGAGCCCACTTGTCATTTCAACAAAACTATGGGGATTTTACTATTGTTTTCTCCACGGTAGAGCTGAAGAAAACTGATTACATCACTGGCTCAAGGTTCCATCTACTGAGAGCAGTTGACCGGGCTCTACGTGGGTTCAGTCATCCATCGTCAAAGGCCGTGTGACTCACTATGCCGGGACATAGTATTCTGCTGAATATTACATATCATATCAAAGAAATTAGCAACACTGGATCAAAATATGAGGAATATGCACATTTCTCCTGTCTTGGATTTCATTTCGTGTCACTTTAAATAGCAAAGCTTCTGAATCAATCAGAAGACGTTTTAAACAATCAGAGTGAGTTCAAGGACAAATATTTGAAGTTTAAAAACCTTCTAAATCATTGTATGAGCAAAACAAAAATTGGCAAACATAACTTCTTTATCAGAATACCCAGGTAGCACATATGCTCAGCAAACAACATTTCTTTGCTTCTCAAAAGCAAAGCCAAGTATATTTCAGAGAATCACGTGCACTGAACATGCACACACGTGCAGAAACACGAGTGTGCTCACACACACAACCAGAAAAAACAAGCATGTGTCTTTGTTTAACTCCATCTATGGACTTCGGACCTAGAGACTATTTTTAGAAGTAGCGTTTCCGTGATTGATGTTTTAATCATAGACTCATTTACTAAGGAAAATTGAGCAATTCTTTATGATAGCTTACAGCTAAATGTTCTAGGTGAAAACTGAAGAGCAAAAGAAAAGGTAATTCATGCTCATTTGCAACAACTTCTGTCTTAAAGCCACTGTTGTGATGCATTAGGACTGGCTTTTCTGAATATGAGAATTCACTATTATTTTAAAAATCATGAGTTCTGTACTTTTTTTCTTTTCAATTTTTTTCTTTTTAGTTCTTGTTTGGGGTTAAAACAATTGACAGAAGTCATCTGTAGGCATTATTTCATTACTAAATTGACTTGTGTCATTAAAAACTCCTCTTTGTTCATGGGGGCAAAGCAGAGGGCATTGCATTGCCTGGTCAGATTTCTGGTAGGTTCCTGGGCTCAAAACCCTTGGGGTTTTTTTTTATTTTGTTTTGTTTTTTGTTTTTGTTTTTTATTGGTCATGGGACTTGAACTCTGGGCATGGGTGTTGTCCCTGAGCTCTTTGACTCAAGGCTAATGCTTTACCATTTGGAGCCACAGCACCACTTGTGGTTTTCTGGTGGTTAATTGGAAACAGAAGTCTCATGGACTTTCCTGCCCCAGGTGGCTTTGAACCACAATCCTCAGATCTCAACCTCTTGAATAGCTAGGATTACAGGTATACACCATCAGCACCTGGCGTGCCCTTGTTGGTTTGATAGCTACAAATATATATGGGAAATACTACAACAAATTTACAAGGCAACTTTTTAAGTATGCTCTATGGAAAAAAAGTTTAACTGGAATGTCAGACCTGTGATTTTATAGGTATTAATTCTTAAGACTAGCTTAGTATTTTGAACTAGGGCACTAGCCAGAGTCAATTTCATAGACAGCACCACTTAAAACAAAGTTTAACTAAGAAGCACATGAGGCATGGCTTGTGAAAGTAGTATAACAACATCACAATCTATGAAATTAGAGCACAGAGTCATGTCATTGCCCAAGGCCTATCAGGTTCTGTCTAGAAATGAGACCATTAAACCCAAAATCCCTATGACCCTTTTAAACTCTAATGGCCACTTGCTTTTGATTCACAATTTCTCATTTTAAAATTTCATTCTAGGGCCTGTTTTCTGAATTTGAGGCCTCTTCAGCCTTCATTACAACGTAGACTCTTATCTCCCTCTCTGCATCAACTCCCAGCCTGTACACTCTCATTATCTCATGCATGAATTTATTTAAAAAATAAACAACAACTAAAAAAATGCCTCCTTCATCACTTTGACAATAAATAGAAAAAAAACAAAATTAAAAAAAAAATGCCTCCGGAGATCTGACATTCTAGGTCATGTGGCATGTGGCCAGGCAAGATAGGTAGAAAGTTCTAGACCTCTGTCATCCATGTTAAATGAGTTCATACGCCTGTGATTTACATAGATTCAAAAGCCCTTAAAAGCCCTGGTCTTCTGCCATTAGCTTTTCTCCATCCTTCCTGAATGTTCTTCAGTGGGAAAGTCCCTTGGTTGGTAAAGACACATTGTGGAGGCCCATGCTATACATTTAAAGCATGTGTTGTTACACAGTTTGAATGGGATTCTACATGAGAAGGCACAAAAAAGAGTTTTCTACATTTCAAAGCTAGAAATATCGAATTCTTAGACCACGTTGAACACAAAAGGGGAAAATTAGCACTTGTATGGTTTAGGACACGCTGACACTTTTTTAGTTCGGATTTTTTTCATGTCTGAGTCAAACAAGAAGTTTTAACACTTGCGAGTTCCTTTGGGGTTTTTGAAACATCAGCTACTTTGAGAGGAGTATTAAGTTTCAACAGTATTTGTGTGGTGTTCCATAGAATTTATCCCCAAACAAGTAGTTAAGGTGTAACTATACCTATGACAATTTTTTCCTTGGGGATTTGTCCTTGAGAGGCATTGCTAAATGTCTGCAGCGTGGGCAAGTGTAAGGCACCGTCAACGTTTCTGTCATGTCAGCATAGCTGTTTACGCTTACCAGCGTAAACTTGAACTACTCAAGAGGATATAGCTGTGGTTTCCTGTTGGAGTTTCTACATAATAGTGAGAAAATCGCAAGAGGGTGCAGTTGATTTGGGTTATTTGCCCGCACTGCTGCTCTTTTCAGTAAAAATGAAAGAAAGGAAAGAAAAAAACAAAAACACGAAGGCAAATACTGTGCCCTTGACTCAGTTGATGTTTTTGTGTGCCCATAAGACAGAGTGAGAAAGATAAACCACCCTGAAGGACCATGAAATCTGAAGAGATGAAGTCAAATTTTGAGAAGTTAAGCATCCAAGTTGACATTCTAGCCAGGTGCTGCCTGCCTGTAATCCTAGCTACTGGGGAGACTGAGATCTCAGGACCAAGGTTTAAAGCCAGTGCAGGGAAGAAAAGTCCATGAGACTCTTATCTCTAGTTAGCCATCAGAATATCGGGGGTGGAGCTGTGGCTCAAAGTGGTAGCTGCAGCCTCTTACACACAGTGGGTTGAAAAGTCGGAGCAGTGACTACTTCTAAGTAGGGTCTTGTTATTGAGGACTTAGTCTCTGTTGCAGGCTCCTCTCCGGCCTTGTGAGGCTCCCATGTGTAATGTAGGCTGAATTGGCTGCCTAATAGCATCCACTGACCTTTAAAGGGTGAAGTGTAGCTCGTAGCCAGTGTAGAAAAGCTGCAGTGTCCTGATGGACTATTTTCTTTTTCTGTAGCTCCATGCTCTGCATGGAAAAACAAGCTGAAGGTGAATCCTAGCACCCACCACACACAAGATAAGAACAACCCGCAAGTCATTAAAAGAAAAATTTCAGCACAGAAGGTGTCATTAAGTTTCATTTGCAAGGCCAGGCACGGAGGCTCACGTCTATAATCAAGCTATTCGCATGGCAGAGATCTGTAAGAGCGCGGTTCCAGGCTAGCCCGGTCATAAAAGTGAAGGAGACCCTATCTCAACAACCAAGCTGGGCGTGGTGGCACACATTCTAACCATGGCTGTGTGGGAGACAAGAGGTAGGAGAGTGGCAAATTAGAGACTAGACACTCTTAACTGAAAAGTAAGTAAAGCAAAAAGGGCTGGGGGGGGAGGGGAGGGAAGAAGTAGCAAAGTGATAGAGCACTTGCCAAGCAAGCATGAAATCCTCAGTTCACACCCTAGTGCTGTTCCACCCAGAAGGTCAAAGGACTCAAAATCATGAATGAAGAAGAAAAATAATTTTTAAAAGAATACTGGTGTATATATAATGGAGCAGATATCCATGTGTGCACAGTTTCTTATGAATGAATGACCAAGGCAGCCTAGAACAATCACCCAGTCATCCCATTTGTTTCATTTCCCTGTGAGATTAGCCTCTCTGCTGTGGTTACCACAAGATCCACTCTGAATTTGCAAAAGGGAACATTTTTTAAACACCTTTCTCTCTCGCTGTCTGTCTCAGGATCATACATTTTCTCTCTGTGAGAACTGCCACTTTAAAAATGCACACCATTAAGGGGGCATCGCAGAAAAGGAGGCATCTGCAGTTATACTGGGACACACTGTGCGGCCCGTGTCCTTGAGATGCCCTACCCCGTATGTAAATGCCGGTCAAGACAGTCAGCCACATTTTGCCATCCTTTGATGGTGCTGGCTGGCTTGACATTGAGCGCAGCACAAACCTTCTGTATGTGCAGAGGTCGGTGAAAACCAAGCTTGTTATAGAATCGGTCTTCTTAGTCTAGGGATTTATTTATGCTAATGTTCCTAATACTCAAGAACATTTCTAAACACATCCAAACATCCTTTTGCTCTCTTTCATCTCACCTTTAACTTAATGAAGTCATTCACTTTCCTTCATTATTTCAAGGTGCAGAGCTTTGAGATCATTTCTGGAATTAAAGCGGACTTCTTAACGCAGTTCTAAAGTCTACCTGTGGTAGGCCTAGGCCTATGAAATAATTTCTAGAAGCAAATTCAAAGTTTTAATATGGCTCTGATATCTCTTCACAGTGCACAGTGCAGTCTATACATGGTAGACTTGAGCCTATGAAGTAATTATTGGAATTAAATACAACTTCTTAACCTGGCACTAAAATGTACCCATAGTAGACCCGGGCCTATGAAATAATTTCTGGAATCCAATCCAAACATGTAATGTGTCACTAAAGTCTATCTCTAGTACACACTATAGTCTATCCTCAGTAGACCTGGGCCATAGTTGCTAGCAAGTTTTCATCTCCTACCCTGTTTATACCCCTCTCTTCCTCTATAACACACTCAGCCATTGCCAAACAACAGTGGACCACAAGAGGCCATCGGAAGTCTATAGCTTCTGTCTTTGCCTATGCTTGCACACATCCCAGCTTGATCAGTTTACATGTGCTGATCACAGGAAACTAACTGCTATGCCTTACTACCTCAAACTTCGAACGGCTTAAGGAAAGAAAATTGTGTGTGTGTGTGCGCACGCGCGCGTGTGTGTGTGTGTGGTGTGTGTGTTGGTCTTTCAATGATGAGGTGGATTGAACCCAGGACCTCCTGCATGCTAGGCAAGCACTCTACCACCAAGCTACAGACCCAGCCGCTCATCTCCTATTCATATATATGTTTAAGAAGATTTATAAGTACCTTTAACAAAAAACTTTTGAAGCTGGAGCATTCTGTCTGGTCCCTGAGATAGTCGTATGGGTGATTCTCCCCATTGAGAAGCAGTGCATAGATTTTCTATATCTTTACAGAGTCTTTACAGAACATAGCCCAGTAGTGTCCTGCACATAAGAAGCATCAATATATATTTACTAAATTCAGTCTATTTTCCATTGAATTCAATAGTGAATCCTTCAGGATTCTGAGGCTAGATGTTAAAAACAAGTATTTTTCTTTGTGTTTTTGTGGTGTTCCTCTTAAATCCTTCTAAGATTAATGATTGTTTCTTTCTTTATAAGTGTCCTGATATATTTATTGAAATATGAACAAAAGTGCATATTTCTTCCATTGGTACTTAGTGACTTTTCATTGTTTTGTTTTATTTTTTTCTTTTTATTCATTCTGAAGAAGCTCCTAGAACCTGTGACAAAGGATAAACGGAAAACGTAGGAATTAATGTGCAAAAGTGGGTGTCCATTGGAAGTGGAACTACATAGAAATGGGAGTCACGTTCTAAATCACATAAGGAAAAAACAGACAAAAGAACTATTGATTCCTCATCCCATTCTTGTCATTCCTTTCCCTGTGTCCACTTCAGTTTGCATACAGGTGAAGTGTTGAGAAATTTCCCTTTGAACAATTATGAAGAAAAGAGATACACAGAGTGCAAGTGGAGAAGTACATTTGAATGACAGAACACGGAGTTGAGAATTCTCAGTGCAGCCTGAAGCCTCTGACACATGTTCAGAATTGAAATGCCCAGTTCTCAACCAAGATCATTTCTGTTGTCTGGGAGCATGGAATGGAGGAGGAAGGGAAAGCGAGGTGGGGAATGAGCAATGGAGTAGGAAGGTTGACCCAGAAAGAAAGCCCAGACTACAGCGGCTCCTCCTGTACCCACTGGTGAGCTCTTAGCACACACAACAACCCTGCCAGGTGTTTGCATTTCCAAGATGTCAGCATTAAGTTGCTAATCTGCCTGATGCCGCCGGCAGCTAGCAAGTGGCAAAGTGGATGTCAACCTCAATCCTGGGATACTAAAGACACGGCCCTGCCGTTGGCTAAGCATGGCCTGCGTCCCCAGAGGGACACCGTGACTCTGACGGGCCCAGCTTCATGCTCCTCCAGCCTCCTCCCTCCTCCTCCACATTGATGGGCCACAGACACGTGGCCTCGTGAATAAGGAGTCCTAGATCCATTCCTTCCTCCCTCTTCCTGCCAGCTGTACTCAAAGTACTTCCGCAGTCACCTGAAGGGCACCTCTGCCTCCAGCACCCACAGGCCTGCCCTCCCTCCCTTCCTCCTTCCCTCCCTCCTTCCCTCCCTCTCTCCCAGGCTGCCTGGGACCAGGCCCATGGTAGTCTCACTCTGTGACTCCCTTTGCCCCCTTCCACAACAGATGGCTGCCTTGCCACAGAAGTACTGGCAACGCCCCACTTCTCTTTGTTCCAGCCCCACCCCACTTCCTCACCCTCAGCCATTTCTCCCAGCCAGCTGTCCACACATCTGTTCAAGCGTTATTCCTGTGCACCTGAAGTGAACCCTCCTCTTCCCATGACGGCCCACCCCAGGGGCGCTGGCCTCTCTTCCAGACCGGTGGGGCCACAGCGTCCTCTCGCTGCCAAGGGCTCGCTGCTCCGCCCTCCAGCCTCCCTGTATTTCTGCCTCCTACACGGAGGTTCTCCTGCAGTGAGACCTGGTGGGTTCGGTGCATGGGTGTGTACTGTTAGGCACTTGCTGTTCCTGGTGCTTTGGTTTTTACCTGGGGTTAGCAGCTGATCCCCACTGGCTTAGAGGACTTCCTGCCTGGCGGAAGTCAGGGTGAGCCACTCTTCTCTGCTCCATCCTTAAAATTTCACACAGGAGTCTGTGAAGCTGGAGACGGAATCTTTGTTTTTGTTTTTGTTTTTGTTTTTTGCCAGTCCTGGGGCTTGGACTCAGGGCCTGAGCACTGTCCCTGGCTTCTTTTTGTTCAAGGCTAGCACTCTGCCACTTGAGCCACAGCACCACCTATGGCCATTTTCTATATATGTGATGCTGGGGAATCGAACCCAGGGCTTCATGTATACAAAGCAAGCACTCTTGCCACTAGGCCATATCCCCAGCCCTGGAGATGGAATCTTAAGTGGTGTTTGTGGCTCTTTACAATTTTATCACAGGCGTGGCCCATAGGATATGGTAAGCATGAAAGCAATGCCCCCCCCCAAGGTAATGTTGTTGTTCCGTGTTTAGTGCTTAAGAGTCTGTTTAGTTGCATGAGAGCGATTAAGAAAAACTCATTATGGCAAGGCTTTGCCTCTTCCCATCCCATAGGCCCCGGTTCAGAGATTTCACAAGCAGCGTATCAGCACTGCTCATCTGAATAACAGGTCCTCAGGTCCAAGTATGTGTGGATCGACAACCATACCCCTGCCCAAAAATGTCCCAGCCATCGAGGGTGAGGTACAGCAATCACATGCACAGCATATAGCCACACTCGTGAATTCTGAAAAACAAACGCTTCCGGCTTTATTTTATTGTCTTTATGAGGGGAAAGCCCACCGATGTGGGTGATCAGGAAGGGAACTGCTAAGGCCGATGCCGAAATCCCACGGGAGTCAAGGGGGCCCGCCCACCTCAAGCCATGGAAAGGTAATTTTTAGGGAGGGCCATATTTCTTTCTTCTTTTTGTTAGCGTGTATTACGCAGGGAGATTTGGGACTAGAATATACTTTGATCACATTGATAACCTCCCACCCCACCACATTACACTTTTTTTAAACCCCCCTGCCCCCTGACTCCCCTCTGAACTTTCTTTTTAAAAAGTTTAGATGGATTTCATTCTGAACTAGAATTATGTGATAATTCTATTGTATCCTATTTAGTTTTTTTTCCAGGAAACTTTATACTAATTTCCATGATGCTAACACTAACATTCTTGCCGGCAGTGTAAAATGATCCCATCACCCCACCCCCACCCTGCTCACCAACATTTTTGTTGCTTTCTTGATGAGTGACATTCTGATTGTGGTACTGGAATCCTGCTAGTGTTGTTTTCCTTTGCCTTCTTTGTGGCAAAGGATGCCAAACATCTCTTCATGAGTTTATTGGCCATTGTACCTTTTCTTCTGCAGACTTTTAATTCATTTAGGGGGGGTGAGGGTTGGTGTTTGTAAGTTTTGAGCCTTTTATATGTTCTGGATATTAGCCCCTTGTCAAATGCCTATCTGGGGAAGGGAAGATTTCTCTCGCATTCTAATAGGCTCACTTTAATAACTGTTTCTTTCACGTGCAGATGCCTTCTAATTTGTCAATTCTTACTTTTTTTTTTTTTTGGCCAGTCCTGGGGCTTGGGACTCAGGGCCTGAGCACTGTCCCTGGCTTCTTTTTGCTCAAGGCTAGCACTCTACCTCTTGAGCCACTTCGGGCTTTTTCTGTTTACGTGATGCTGAGGAATCGAACCCAGGGCTTCATGCATGCTAAGCAAGCACTCTACCACTGAGCCACATTCCCAGCCCAATTCTTACCCTTGAGCTAATGGGATCCTATTCTGAAAGTTGTAGACTATGTGTATATCTTGAAGTGTTTGCCCCTAGTAATTTCAAGGTTTGGGATCTTATGTAAAAGTCTTTGGCCCACTTTGAATTGACTCTTGTACAGGGTGAGCAGTAGGGGTCTCTTTTCATTCCTCTACATGTGAATCTTCAGTTTTCCCAACACTATTTGTTGATGAGGCTAAGCTGTGTTTCCTCCTCTCCCTCTTTTGTGGAGAATCAGATTAAGGTGCTTGTATTTCTGACATGCAATTTCATAGTCTACTGTTCTACGTATCTTGGATTGTTTCCTAATGAGCTGTTAAAAACCAGAGGAGTTATCCCAATAAAGAAGGGCAGTACTGAAGCAGGTGAAAGATGAACATTTCTGTATGGTCAAGCTACAAGGTTTGCTGTAAACATTCCTGGCTTACACTGACATGGGGAATTTTTATTATTTAGATACTCACATGGTATTTCCTCTTGTTCCAGACTACTATTCAAAATAACTAATTTATTCTTTGGGTATCAGTAATTGTCATCATTGCTAATAAGTAAAATTAGCATCTCCATTTTAGCAACTACTCTTTCCTGTTCAAGTAATTTTGTTGGCAAGACAGTACACATTATCGGTCTTATGTGAGATCTTACTTTTCTCATTAACTTACATCCACTCTGCTTAATGATTTTCAATATTCCATTTGAAGAAAATAAAATTACTCTTCTTTGGAGTCATGTTGCCATTCACTAGACATTAACTAGACTTCCTTTAAATTTTTTTCTTGCCAATGCTGTACAAGATACTGAGGCTATCACATAGCTACTCTGGCTATGCTCCTGGAACATCTAATGAGAAAGACAATGACAGCAGAGCAGGGCATTTTAATAGAGATATGCACACATCCCATGATAGAACTGAGAAAAGACATTTAAATCAAGACAGGAATGAGAAGGTTCCCAAGAAGAAAGGCTATTGATTTAAAGTCAGCAAGAAGTAGGGACAGTATATTGAATGTACAGAACTGCTCCAACAAAATACTACAAAGTATATGGTTAAAACAATCGGAGTTTATTCTATTCCTGTTCTGTAAATCAATCAGTCATCTACCAGAAGAATCTGCTCTCTTCTACCTATTGGTGGTTGCCAGCATGCCTCGATAGTCTTTGGTTAATAGATATATTACTCCAATGTCTCAACCTTCACAAGCCTTTCCTCCCTATATGTCTGGGTCTAGATCCAAATTTCCATCTTACAAAGAATATTGCACTTATCACCCAACCAAGCCCTGTACAATCTTTAAATAAGATCATAGTCCCAGGTTCCAGGTAGACCTAAATTTTAAGGGACAGCATTCAGCCATTATAGAGCACATTTCAAAAGCAAGAAGCAGTATGGATTAAGGAAGAACATCTTTGCTATATTTGAGCCACCACTGAAGCCTCCCAATGACTGGATTAAAAGCATGGAACTCTCATGAGAGACACCAGGCTGAAGCACTATTAGGAGCCTCACTGCAAAGGGACTGGTGTGCCAAACGCAGGAATTTGAATTTCATCATGAAATGTGTGGGTACCATTGAAGGATTTTAATTCTGGGAGTTACATTATCCCATTTGCATTTTAGAAAACCTGTCTGGAAGCACTGTGAATCAGATACGCCTGGAAGCACAGAGAGATTATTCAGGAAGTTCTTGAAATAATTCTGGCAAGAAATGATAAGAGCTTATCTTATGTGAGTGAAGGGAAACCAGAGAAGAGTTAGATAGAGAAAGGACTCAGGACCAAGAAAGTACTTATAAGACTTGGTGATTGGTTGCATATGAAGAATAAGGAGAGACAAGCAAGAATGGTTTTGAAGTTCTTGGCTTGAGTGATGAGATGCATTGGGATCATTAAAGTGGAAGAACATGCTTAGAGGTAAAAATGGAAGAACTTCGTACATATTTAATTTGAGATATCAATAAAGCTTCTAAATGGAGATCTTGTATTTTGGAAATCAATGGGAGTTCTAGCTGTAGACTGAAGATTTATCAGCATATAAGTCTTTGGGCCTCCCAGGTTGGATGTGTAAAGTAAGAAAGTCTGGGAAATGATACAATTTCAGAGGTGGGCAATGAATACTTAAAGAATGGCATTCTCAAGGAGACTGCTATTAGAGAAAAGAAGAAAAGCAAGGAGAGCATACCACTGTCCCAGAGGAGCAGAGTGCTCAAAATGTCCAATGGAAAGTAACAGAGAGCGGTAAAGAAATGTGTCCATTTGTTTTGGCTATTCATTGGTGACTTTAGCCGGAGCAGTATTGGGGTACGGGGGAATAGCGCAGGGTGAAACAAGAAGGGTCCCGAGAGCAACTTGAGTCAGCTTAGGAACCACAGGCTGTCATTTCAAGATGGTGAATTGTGAAATCAAAACTGTCAAGAAATCAGTAGCGGTGTGGGTTAGGAAGGATTTTTTTTTCTCTTGGCATTATAGATTTGAACACATTGTGATCCAACTCTTAGAAGACCTAGGTTCCACAGAGTGACCTTACTGG
The DNA here is from genome assembly GCF_023159225.1 of Perognathus longimembris pacificus. Taxonomy (NCBI): domain Eukaryota; kingdom Metazoa; phylum Chordata; class Mammalia; order Rodentia; family Heteromyidae; genus Perognathus; species Perognathus longimembris. Next base: position 24,402,611 of record NC_063184.1, read on the forward strand.
AAGGGAAGTCGGGGGACAGGAAGGAGTACGGACAAGGGGACAGTTGCTCCCATGCTCTTAAGGCAAGGGAGGGATTTCCCACACAACTGCTACTGCGCATGCTCTGTTAATGTAGAATCAAGGTCTTCCCTTGGATTTCCCTGTAATGGGAATTGTTTGCTCCCCACACTTCTCAAATCTGTTCCTCCTCTATTTAAGGCACTCCTCTTTCCTCTTGGGGAATGAATTCTTCCCCTCTGTGCTTTGCCTTCCTGAAGCTGTCAGTCAGAATGCCCTGCTCTCTCCTTTCAAAGGCCAGTTGTTCTTGCCTCCCAGGACTCTTGTCCTGAAGCCTTTAAACTGGTAAAAGAGTGTTGGTTTACTATTATTATTACTATTATTAAATATTATTTCCTATAAGTTAGCCTGGATCATTTTCTGCTAAGTGCTACCACCAGAGTCCAAATGATACCTCCTTTATTCCAAATTACTAACATTTATTACACTTAACTTGAAAATACAGACAAAATTAATATAATTTCCTGGAGATTGATCATTTGTGACAGTTTGGAAAAAAGGGGGAGAATTAAATAAGGGATTATGGTTGTGGCAAATGGATAAAAGCTCTCGTTTAAGAATCAAATAAAGGAGGTTAACAAGAAATGTTAATGGCATGTTTGTACAAAATTTTTGGCGAATGAAAGTCTGGGGGAATTATTTTTGAAACGTGATAGCGCCACATTGGCTGTTGATGGAAATGAAACAGATATGACAGATCCTTTCTTTGTAAGTTTATTAATGCAGCGGAAAATATGGTGACCCTCAGGTCAGAGTTGAAGGCTCGTGTCACTTATGTCGCCTAGAAGTTAATATTGCTCACTAATCTCCAGTGTTCTTGCTCAGAAAATTCTGATAATGAGTTTCAGGGTACTTTGCTACACAGCAATATTGCAGCAGTAGCTGATAAGGTAGGTACTATGGTTTGAATATATCCCCCAAGGCAGAACTCAGATATGCTGCTGTTCTAGAACTTCCACAAGGTGGTGATGGTCCTTTCTTATTCTGTGGTGTCCCCAAAAAAGACAGAAAGCATTGATAGTTTCTAGGGACCCTGATTAGTTCCTATGAAAGAAGATTGTTAGAAAAATCCAAGTCCCTGAGCCTCTCTAGCTTCCTGTCTCATCCTGTAGTCTCTTCTGCCATTGTGAAAGAAGACAAAATGGAGAAAGGGGCTGGATGCATGGCTTAAGTGGTAAAGTGCCTGCCTGTCAACTATAAACCCCTGAGTACAATCCCTAGTACTCTCAAAACAGGAAGGAAGGGAGAGAGGGAGGGAGGGAGGGAGGGACCAAGGGACAGAGGGACAGAGGGAGGGATAGGAGAAAAGAGGGGTTGGGAGTAGAGGAAGGGAGGGAGGGAACCAAGTCACCAGGTTCCAGCATTTTGGTAGAAAAATGGATAACAAATTAAGACACAGGTTATAAAACAGAATTCAGCAAGATCATTCAGGGATAAATGAGGTTATGGGAAAGCTAAATAAAACTGAATTTCTGGCGTTTAGAGCTGTGGAGGAGGAGCCACCCAAGATAAAGTGGGCAGAAAACAGAAGGGAATTAATAGACTATGGGTCACGGAGGGCAAGAGAAGCATGTATTTCAGATAAGAAACATGCACATGTTGCTAAAAGATCAGCTGAGACGAAGGCAGAAAGTTTTTTGGATCCCTTTAAATCAAATCAAGGTCTGTAGCACGCTATCAAGGAGCATCTAGAGCTCAAATTTGGATTTTGAAAGTCACACAGTGAGCAACTCATTAACCTAGGGTACAGGAGGCTTAAAGCTATAAGAGCAGAGAGTGGAAGAAGAATTTGGGTTTATTAAGATCTGCATATCAGCACATGGTTTAAGTGTCGAAAATTATTAATATCAAAAATACCCTACCTTGTTTGTTCTGTGGCAGAAAGATTGGATAGCTCTGAATTCACTGTTAATTAAAGCAAGGATGTCCTCCAGTTCAATTCTCTTGAGGCAAGTAATGGCCATAGCATCTTTCATTGAAATTAAATCTCCTTGGTGTAGGTTAATTGTAGACATTATTCATTATGTAGCTGGGAGCTCCACAGAGAACTTGATGTCCCATTAAGATCAGATAGGCAGACTGGAGTTTGGCTTTTCTTTACTCTTTATGAAATGAGAAGGCAAATAGGATCAGGATCCCAAAGTGCCTCACTGAGACATTTAGGCTGGTGACAGAGACAAGGATGCAGACCAAGGATTGTACAGCCATTCCTCCCCCAGCAGCTATTTGCACAGTGACTCGGAAACAGGTGATGTACAAGGAAGGCTGCTTTGTCTATTCCTCATTATTTGATTAGCCAGGCACAGAACTGCCAGGGCGAATCTTCTCCACCTGTGATGGAATTGTTCTCAGGTGGGAAGAGGAGCGCAGTCCTTCTGTCCTTTATCTCTGTGTTGATTCCTTTGTCCACCATTCCAAGATAACAAGGTCAAAGAATGCAGTAACTCCACCTAGCACTGAATAGCTAATGGCTCTAGACAATGAATTTTTATTAACTAGAATGTATTTTTTAACTAGAATACAGTTTTAGCATGTATTAGTTGTACAAAGGGATTTCATTGTAGTATTTCTATACTGTCTTTCGAGAAAATTCACTCGCTGTATTACTCTTTATTGTCCCCTCTCGTGTGTGTGTGTGTGTGCGTGTGTGTGTGTGTGTGTGTGTATGAGAATCTCACTCACTGACTTCACTGCCCAGATTGGCTTTGAACTACAACCCTGAAGTCTCAGCCTCCTTCCTAAGTAGCTAGGATTACAAGCTTTAGCCACCAACAGGCTCCCCTTCCCCATTTAGACAGTTTTAACATCTATTCTTATATATGCATGCCAAGTAGCTCCTTCCTGCTCATACCCTTGTTCCCTCTCTGTTGCTTTCCTACACCAACAATCCATTTTACACCCAGGTCAGTCTTCTTTTCATTTATTCTAAATTTATTCTAAATTCTGAATATAAGAAAAAACATGCACTCTTTTTATTTTACTTAATGTGATGTCTCCAGTTCCATCCATTTTTTTTCTTGCAAATGACATAATTTCATTCTTCTATATGGCTGAATAACACTACACACACACACACACACACACACACACACACACTGTGTGGAACGCCTTCAGGGACGACACTAGGAAGATTCTCTAAATGAATGCACTATAAACATGGACTGTAGGAGATTTACACCTTCATTTTTATTCTTGACAGAAAGGAACTGCAGGACCAACCTAACAGAAGAGACAGCATCGCTAGTCGCCATTTTGAATGGCCTAGAAGACTATAGTTTTATAAAGCGTGTGTTTATTTGGAGTGAGTTAGAAAGCGTGAGGATGCTGGCAGAGGTGCAGGTGACCAGCGCCTCCCTTCCCTGCCCAGCACCGGCCTTCCGTTGACCCCAGCCTGACATTCATGGATGTCTACTGGACTGGCCTCATTCCCAGCACTTCCGTTCTCTGTTCAGACTTCCCAACTCTCTTTTGTTTGTCTTACTTTTCTCTCTTATAGCATCTGAGTTCTAGTCTAGAGTTTTCCAGAAGTGTGAGACCCTCAAAAACATGAAATGTATCTATCAATCTTATTTATATTTGGATTCTGGATCTCTGCTCAAAGGAAGCACTTCGCTGATTAAATAAATACATGGATAGTGACAGTATTTCTTAATTGTCTCTGTACGATTTAGGGATTCTTTTAGGTCTAACCTCACTTTTTATACTGTAATTTCCTTCACCGTTCCTTTCATTTGAAATGTCCATTTTTTCTTCAGACTTACACAGACAATATTTTCTTGTCCACAGAGGAGCTGTTAGGAGATGTCAATTGAATTAGAAATATCGGGCCTTTCCCTGATTTGAATGGCTATAAAAGCATAGTTTATTACCACAACATTAAGATACTTAATTAGAGACTATCATACTCACTTACAGCTTTTGACTGAATTTGTCCTGTCGCCTCAAATGGATTGAAATCTCCTTAGGGGAAATAAAAGCAAAACCTTTATGTATTCATGATGCCTGATTTAGTGACTCAGTATTTTACAGCAGGAAAGAAACAAGTTGTTTGATCTCGATATCTCTCTCATTCTCTGTCTCTGTCTCTGTCTCTGTCTCTGTCTCTCTGTCTCTCTGTCTCTGTCTCTCTCTCTCTCTCTCTCTCTCTCTCTCTCTCTCTCTCTCTCTCTCTCTCTCTCTCTCTTTAAATTGTAACCAACCCAAAGATCCTGGCCCCAAGGAAACGGATTCATTGTCAAGAGTAGAATACTCTACATTCTCTCAGACACAAAGCAAAAGGGCAGCACAGCAGAAGATTGTCAGAATCTATAAGCAGATGAGTCTCAGAATCTATGAGAATACTGGAGGAGTCTATGACTTGGCCTCCTGTTGAGCTTCTGTTTCTCTAATAGGAGCTGAAAAGCCTCAACAGCCCAGCTCCATGTATAGCTCTCAACTCCCAACGCCTGCCAACCAACACTTTCTCATAGAGGACAGGCTCTACTCTGGCATAAACCAAGTGCAAGCAGCTCATGCCTGTAATCCTAGTAGGCTGAGATGTAAGAACTGTGTTTCAGAGCCAACCCAGGCAGGAAAGTCTATGAGACTGTTATTTTCAATTAACCTCTAAAAAGCCAGAAGTGGAACTGTGACTCAAATGGTAGAGCACTAGCCTTGAGCAGAAAAAAGTTCTGAGAGAGCACCCAGATCCTGAGTTCAAAGCTCAGGACTGGCACAAGCAACAACAACTTTCTACTTAACCATGAATGATCTCAACAGGTCAGAAAATTGAGGGGCTGCTTTCTGAAAGTTCTAAAATCAGCATTTTTGAGATTTACTGTGGATATGGAATCATACCAAAAATAATCATTTTTAAAAAGTCATTTGTAATTGTTCAGCTGGTACATTTTAAGCGTCATGCAGTGTTTCACTTGCATTATTTCACTTAAGCTTTAGCACAACGGTTTGAGGAAGATGTTCCAGTAGCAGCTGAAGAAGGAGCCTTTCCAACCTCTCCTGTTTCCCATTCTCCCTATGACCTTCTCTATCACCGTGATGGCTGGTGACTCTCTACTCTTCATCAAGATGTATAAAAAGACCTTGCCATTTCTACTAAAGACTCTATTTCTATTAAGACTCTATTAAATACATGGGTAACCTGTTCTCTAATCCGTCTTTTGTCAGTCCAATTTATAGAGCCAGCTAGAGGACCTAGAGAGGGAATCGGAAAGGGAATTCTTTCCCTGTACCATGCATAAACTAAGCTTATGCACAAGCTCATGCACATATGCACATGGATTTCTAGAGAGATCTTTACTTCCCATCAGCTTCTTGAAAAGGAGTCTGTGGCCCTCAGGGTGGCCAAAGGAGATGAATTATTAGGAAGAGTAATTATTGTGAAGGGAGCAGGTATTTCTGAATTGCTCTGTTTACCTCTGCTAGCTCAGTTTAGTAATATAGTTTAAAAGCTACGTGTTCTTAACAGTTTGCTGTGGCTTGTCTTGTTTGATGACACTTCTTGCCTCTGTTACTCACCTCTCTCCCCTTTGCAATGTCAACACAGAAGCCACCTGGCTTTCCAGGGATTCGGTGAGATCCACACAAAACAGTATCATCAAACATGTGGGAAGGCATTTGCTGCACCAAATGATTCTAGTCCACTGGGGAATTAGAGTCCAAATGTTCAAATTGTATTTGACAAAAGAGGGAGTTTGGGATCATTGTGTTTTCTTGTGTCTTTGTTGTTGTTGTTTTTCCTGAGCCAATATGGGGGCTTGAAATCAGGGCTCTTCCTTGACTTTTTCCATTCTAAGCTGTTACTCTACTACTTGAGCCATACTTCTATTTCCAGCTTTTAATAGGTTAATTGGAGATAAGAGTTTCTCACATTTGTCCTCCCAGGCTGTCTTTGAACCACCATCCTCAGTTCTCAGCCTACTGAGTAGCTAGGATTACAGGTGTGAGCCACCAGCACCCAGCTTTGCTACTTCTTAAGAGTCCCCTTTGAACCTCCTGGGTTTTGTCCAGTCCTGTTTATAGCAGAAGTCAATGAACTACCAAGCTAGGCTCTCCTTTGTTTCTAGAAAGTGTTGAACAGAAGAACTGGATTAGGTGAAAGGATACTGATCATTCCTCATAAGCCTTTTGTTCAAGCAGCCATTTCAACTGGAAACACACATGAGAACCTCCTGGTGCCCTGTTTGAAACAGTGCTCCTTCCTCTTCAGTCCTGAGGATTTGCTTCAGCAGCACATTGAAAGAGAGAACCCACTTTCTCAGTGTCTTTGGAGGGGAAGGGGCAGGGAGAGTTCTCTTCGTAGGCCGTGCTCATTTGGGGGGTTGAGCCACCTCTCCTGACAGACCTGAACTGACAGGAGCTGGGGGCTCCCAGCATGAACAGTTAGGACAAAGATTTTCCATGGAAGGAAAAGCCTGAATGGAGTAGGGTTTAGGAGACTTTTTATTCTTTACCCTTCTCTTGAGGATGAGTAGTCTTTCACCTCATACTTATTCTAAGACTCTTTATCTCTGGCACCTAAAGGCTAGACTCAGCTGTCACAAGGCCATAGATGAGGGATTTCTTGAAATTCCTGGAGGACTGCCCTAATGTCACCAAAGACTTGTGATGCCACCACAGAAGCCAACCTTGTCATGCCACACTTCTAACGTGGCCACGGTATTCATTACAGCCTGCGAGAGAGAGGAGTGAATGAGAGAGAGAGAAAGATGATAGATATACAGACCGAAAGATGACAGATAAATGAAATAGATACTGATAGATATTACTATAGGTAGAGCGTGACAAATTAGGGATAGATGGAGGATCTGTAGATGGCAGGTGAGGTTGAGATTGGTAGATGACAGATACATAAATTGAGGGATGATATATAGACAATAAAGGTAGATTTAATTTTCTCTCTTTTCTAGAGTTACAGTTAATAGTAAGAGCTCAAGCATGTGTCTTCATTAAATCAGTTCAACAGGAGTTGCAGATATCCATCCTCGAGTAGTTACTTAATCTCTGAGCCTGTCTCCTAAACTGTAAAAGATTAAGCATGTTTACCCTGCATTCTCACTGCCAGACCAGGCTTTAAATCTTTGCTGGTGATTTTGAGAGTAGACATATCAAAGAAATGGGTTAGCCAGGGAACGGTTCCCAATGCACTTAATGACAGATTCACTTTCAGCTACCTTTAGCTGCTGTGTTACTTATCTATAATTCACAAAGAATTCATAAATCTACAGAGTGTGCTAAGAAAATCCTTATGTTCTGGGGCCTGAGCCACTTAAAATGGTTTTTGCCCATCAGTACTGCTATCTATATATTGCCACCAAGAAGGGCAAACTCCTAGTTTCCAAATAGAAGCAAGAGGGACGATCTGATTGTTTATAGGAAATGTCTCTTCTCTTCACAAAAGAAAAAAGAGAAAGATGAATGAGAAAGGGAAAAAGGGAAGGGGAAGAGGACCCCCAAACACACACACACACACACACACACACACACACACACACACACACACATTCTGCAGTTCAGTTCAGTTCAGTTTTGTTCAGTTTGCAACCTCACATTTAGAAGTTATTAAGCTCCCTCATAATGGCCTCTAGCTAAAGATTAAGACATGTACTTCTCACTCTAAGCCACCGAGTACTTGTGCTTTTAAAGTGTTCCATTTGTCTGAGCCAATGAAGACTAAAAATTTTTGCCATTAGGTGAGGGAGGAAAGAGGAGAGGTGGGGAGCCATTTTTAGGGCGTATGAGTCTCTCCTGGACCCACAGTGGGACTGGGGGACTCCATTCAAAGCTGTGTCTTCCACTCTTTTTTCTTTTTCTTTCCTCTTTGCAGCACTCAGATTTGAGCTAGCACTTGCTAAGCTGGTGTGATACTGCTGAGCCATACCTCCAGCCCTGTTTTGTGCTGGTTATGTTTATTGCAAGGCCTCATGGTCTACCCAGACCCTGTGGGCCTGGAGCTGCAATCTGCCTACTTTTAAGCTTCCCATTGTTACTGAGAACATGAGCCTTGGCCACCCACTGCATCTGGCTTCTTTCTGGGGAGATGGAATCTCAAGACTTTTCTCTCCAGGCTGACCTGGTACCATGAACCTTCTAATATCAGCCTCCCATGTCATCTGAGATGTCAGGCAGGAACCACTGCACCCAACTATGGGTTCAGAAGGGGTCTCTCAAACTTTCATGCCCAAGCTGGCCTCAAACCATCATCCTCCCCTTCTAGACCTCCTGAGAAGCTAAGATTACAGTCATTAGCCACTGGAGCCAGTCGACTGATTACTAATAAGGCGAGAGCTTTGCAGTTAACGGGTATTAACCAATCAATCTGAACTTTTTTCTTCTTGGTTCTTGAGTTGGTGGATAATTTAACCTCTACTGATAAAGCAAATAAATGAAAACAAACTTTGCAAGTTACACTAACACTTTCAACTATGTGGTGGGGGGAAGGGATGTGGAAGTAAGCACAAGGACTTCGGAGAATTTCATGATATCCTTTTCGTGGAAGCCTTTTAACTTCCAGTTGCTGAACTTTGAGCTGATCTTATTATCTTCCATTGCTTCTTGGCAAACCTGATTTCTTGGCTGTAGCCTTGTAACAAGGAAGACATGCTGTTCTCTTGGCTTTATGAAACCTACCAGCTTTTCTTAGCAGGTGTCCAGTATTTTCGGTTATTCTTATCTAACTTATGTAATTATCTAACCTAGTCTAAACCTGGACTACAGGAACACCGAGTTAAATAAATTAATATGACACCACTGTTTTCTGACTTGCATGAATAACATCATTATTGTTTTCAACAGACAAGAATCGTTAAGCTCCCTCCCCCGCCCCCCAGCTAGCAGTATATGTATAGAAATAGTGCATTTATACCAGTAATAACAGGACAAACCAGTGCATAGAAACTACAGCACCAAGGAGAAAGATGAACACCCTGTGGAAGTTATTTAAAAATAGAAAAGAGGGAGCCTGGAAGATGGGTGGATTTTTGAAGATGAGGAGGGCTGACGTAAGGGTGAGGTATGATAAACACAGGTGCTGTAGGAAGACAGGGAAAACCTGGAAGAAACAGAAACAGAAAGGAAATATACAATGGGATACTGGAGAAGTAGTTTAGAGAAGCTGGAGGGAGTCAAGATGGAGGAATGGGAAAATAGTCAACCCATTAATATGAATAATGCACTTAAAAGGATAAACTGGTTGACAGGAGAAAATAAATTTGATTTACCGATTTCCTATGACAGTAGATCAGGAAAGTAGCATTAAACCAAAAGATAAAATGTTTTTTTTTTCAAAACCTAAACCTTACCATATTTAACTTGGCCTTATTTTGACATTTTGCAATCTGGATTAAAATTGTGTTTAGTGTATTAACAAGATTAATATGCTATTTAATGTGTAGGCAAAGAAGTAAGATTCTTGAATACCGACATGGGAAAGATCTTTAGAAATCATGTAACCCATGTTGTGTAGAAATCATTTTGCCATTGATTTAATTTGGGCCCCAAAAGATCAAGTAATTAGCCTATTGCCAACAAAATAACATTAAAACACATTTTTGTAATCATTCTGGTCCATTGTTTTTATCTGTGCGATTTATCCTTTTAAAAAAAATGTCTAGCCAGGCAAGATGGCTCAAGCCTATAACCCTAGCTACATGGGAAACAGAGATCAGGGTATTGTAGTTCAAGGCCAGCCCAGACAAAAAGTTGTAGAGATTCCATCTCAATCAATAGCTGCACACAGTGGCATGCACCTGTCTTCCAATGATTTGAGGAAGCACAACCAGGAGGATCACAGTCCAGGGCAGTCCAGACACAAAGCATAAAAGTTAATAAACCAGATGCCTTTGGCTCTCAGCTATCATCCTAGCTACTCAGGAGGCTGAGATCTGAGAATCAGAATTCCAAGCCAGCCTTGGCAGACAAATACCCAATACTCTTATCTCCAGTAAATTAGCAAAAGTACATAACTGAAGATATGGCTCAAGTGGTAGAGTGCCAGGAGTAGTTTTTATCTTGTCAAAAGATGCTCACTACCACTGCATAGGTGTGTATCTAGGTTCCTCGATTTTCCTGCAGGATTTTAATTTATTTAACTATATTTTTTACAACTTAATTCTAAATCCATTCAGGGTTTATTTTGGAACTTGTATAAAATAAAGGTCTTGTTTCCTTTCCTTCCAGATATACCAATTCCCCTTGTATTATTAACTAAGCCAACCTTTTCCCACCAAATGTGAACTCTTCATCATACATTAAGTCCACATTTATATTTTGATTTATTTCTTGGCAATGTCTAGGTCAGATATTTTTATCTAGTCAGCCTGGTTTCAATACTTACTAATTTAATCACAACCTTGCAGGATTTTCTGATTTCTGATTAATCAGATTAACGATTTTCTAGACAGCAGTGGGGTGCAAACAGAACCCAATACACCAAAATAATATTTGTGCACCTTTTTTTAAAACACCTGTCTTCCCAATTTTTGCCTCCATAGATACGGGAAGACAAGTGTGGATGTGCTTATATGTGCTAATAAAAAAAATAGCAGCTCAGTGTCGTCTTCATTCTTCCATGCCGTATTAATGGTGCTGTCTCTTTGATCCCCAGGCTGGCTCTTCAGAAGATTGGTTCCTGACTGTGTGTTCACGCTGAGTGCTCACTGCTGCCCACTGCAGAAACCACTGGAGGGAGCGCTCAGCGGTGTTCTGAGAGAGGAGTTCCATGGGAACTGTTCCCGATCCCCTGAGATCCACTAAAACTTCCCTGATTGCCTCTGCTGGGAAGGAACGGGCTGGAGGAGAGTTCCAAGCTGTCCCATCTCAACAGGGTAAGAACGCCAATGGCCTTGCTGGCACTGCAGCAGAACCAAACCTCAGCCTGGGCTCAGCCCCGCAGGTCCTGATGCAAACTTGTGAGCATGAGCCCTCCCAGCCAGACATGTCTTCTGGTTTGTTCAACCAGCTGGAGAAAGCGTCTCTCACCTGCAACTCTCCTGGTGATCCCCAGCTACCCGGAAGCAGCGAGCCCAGCGCCCCATCGCCAACATCTGCAGTAGGAAAAGATTTTAGACACTCATCCTTCACCATGCCAGCCAATCAGCACACCTGCCAGGCCATCCTAGGGGATCAGCCCACTGCCAGTAGCTCACTGGTCTCTAAAGATGCCTCCATGAAATCCCAGGGCACAGCTGCCCAGCAACCAGAGAGCAACAGTGCAACATGGCCACAAAGCAACAGGGCGCAAGCTGAGGACTCTAGTCACCCTGCAGGTGACACCTGTGACAACAGCAAAGATGAAGTGTCTTGTGATTTTCCTTCTCCAGATAAACTCCAGGAAATGGTGCACCCTCCGAGTGCACCAGCCCAGGCGTTGAGTCCCTCATCCTCTCCGGCAGGTGCATCAGAAGGGGAAAGGCAAGCCTCTGTTTCCATGATGATACCCTGTAACTCTGCAGCAGGAGAAGGCGAATGCACAGAGACCCCAAAGCCCTCTGCCACCATCTCCCAGAGCAAAGGCCTCGCATCTGAGACATCTCCGCCATCACAGCTCACTAGGGGAGAGTTACCGTGTCTTCTGGGTTCTAAGACTGTGCCCACGCAGCATCAAGTGTCAAAGTTTAGAGAAGCCAGTACGATGACCACCCAAGCTGATCATGAGATCGAGGAAGTCCCTGGCAGGGCTCGGCAAGATGCTGAGGTACAGGCTGTGGCAGTGGTGGAGAGCAGGTCGGTCTCTACCAGCCCCAGCATCCTCACCGTCTTCTTAAAGGAAATCCCGGCCCCGGAGCATTTGGAGCCACAGGAGCAGCTGAGCGTCATCTGCCATGGCAGTGGTAGCGGGAGCCACATGTTGGAGCTGTGTAACAGTGCATTGGCCCCCCAGGTGTTAGGGCAGTGCCCTGGCACCCAGCCATGGGTGCCCATCCATGCAGCTGTGTCTGTAGGTTTCCAAGGAAACCATAATCCAGTGAGCCAATCAGGGGACATCTTCAGAGCCCCACCCATCAGTGTGGCCTCTAGTCCCACCCAGGATGGGTGCAATCAAGATGGGCCATCAGCAGGCGTGACTCCAGCAGGGCAAGACCGAACCTCCACACGGCTTTCAGGGACTCATTCCGCCTCGCAGAAAGCTAGCCGGGTTGACCAGATGTCCCTCAGTGCCGGTGTTCAAACGTGTGAACCCAAGGCACCTGTGCTTGGAGTGGAACCCACAAGTGACCACAAAGCAGAACCACCTTGCCAACCATCTGTATCCTGTAGTCCCACCAGCGAAGGTGGCCATGCCAGGAGCTTGGACCCCATCATGAAAGGAGGTGCAAAGGAAGGGACCCCCGCCTCTCCTCAGCTAGTAAGAGAGCAGGAGTCTGCAGACATGAGTATTCCAGAGGCCAAAACCCTACTGCTCACTCCCAAATCTCAAGAAAGCACAGGCCCAGGGTCAGCTGCTCCTAAGAAAGAACCCTCCCCAATAAGAAAGACCCAGGAGAACATCTCAGAAGACAACAGACAGAGCAAGCCAGCCGCGAGCCTGAGCCTGCCCCCCGACTCCTTGGGGGACTCCAGCCCAGGGTCTGGCAAAAGGACCCCTTCTCGGTCAGTGAAAGCCAGTCCACGCAGGGGCAGCCGGGTGAGTGAGTTCCTCAAGGAGCTGAGCGTGACGGCAGCGGCCGCGCAGGTGGGACTCACCCCGGGAGAGAAGAAGAAGCAGCTGGACGCCAAGGCGCAGCTGAAGCAGTCCAAGCGTGTGAAGGACGTGGTGTGGGACGAGCAGGGCATGACCTGGGAGGTGTACGGTGCTTCTTTGGACCCAGAGTCCCTGGGCATCGCCATCCAGAATCATTTACAAAGGCAAATTAGGGAACATGAGAAATTAATCAAAACACAGAGTGACCAGACCCGAAGATCCATTTCCTCGGATACTTCTTCTTCAAATAAAAAGCTCAAGGGAAGGCAGCACAGTGTCCTCCAGTCCATGCTGCAGAATTTCCGGCGCCCCAACTGCTGTGTCCGCCCAGCCCCTTCTTCTGTGCTGGACTAAAAAGGCGACTTGTGTGGGGAGGGGAGAGAGGGTCCATGCACAGGTTTATGATATTCTTAGGTGTCTGTCAAAGCTGACTTCCTTTGACTTTTCCTGAGGAGCCAGGAAGATGAAGCAAGTATTACCTATAAGAAAACTCTATTAAACAACTGTTGGATCCCTTGACTTAACTGCCATACCCCAACCCCCGCAAAAAAAAAAAAAGTCATTTCAACTTGAAAGAAAGAAGCAGAGGACCAAGCTTCCCTGAAGGTTTTTGCCGTCTTAATGAAGCAGAAATGATGTCCACCAGGATTTTTTAATGTGATTGTTTTTGCATACATATAAGAATAACATGACTAATATACATGATCATTTTGTATTACTGCCTCTGTTTATCACATAATAGTATTTCCATTGAAGTCTCTGCTTTATATTGGGGAAAAAAACACTATCAGCAAAAACACTGTTATAATTTCTAGCCCTATTGAAATAAGAACGTTGTTGCCACAGAAAATTTAAATAGAGCATAAGAATCATAATGCAAAGCATTGAAACAAAACGGACCTATTCCTAAGAGATGTAATCTTAAATGAAAGCACCTAAAATGCATATGTAACAAATATGAATTAGCATTTGTTAACATCTGCAGGAAATGCTTTTTTATATAAAACTTGTTATAGCTCTGAATAAACATAAGAAGATTGAATTAGGAAGATTAGCCAAGTTTTCAAATATGAATACCATCTGTATCAAATATAGATTTATACATATACATCTTTTCTCTGTGATTCTGATCAAATTAAATTTACATTTTCTTGCTCTTGAGAAAAAATATGAAACTGGATTCCTGAAAAGTCATCAAATTACAGATAATAAATTTTATGTTGAACAGGTGTAAAGTAATACTCTCCTGAAACTTAGTTAGTAAGGTCCTGGTAAGGAATTACAAATAGCAGATTACCAAACACTGTTTTGTTTTGTTGTGTATCTTCCCATCATATTGATAAAAGGAAACCTTCATTAGTAATAAGCATAGTATATTTAATCTTGCTGTAAACCACAGAAAATTTGTGTTTCTCTTTTGATTTAGTTTCGTAGCATCTAATAGCAAATCTGGACAACACCAAATTGAACATATGCTGCCTTACGGGCAGACTAATTTCTTCCTTGTGTCTAGAATCATTGCTAACATTTAGAACCTGGAGAAAAAAAATAATTTCTGAAAATATTTATTTTAAGAGAAATACCATCAACTCTCAACTTTCAAACCCAGCCGAAGAGGTCTTTATGAACCCATGGTTTGAGTGGTGTGTGGACAGTGTCTAGAAAATGGACAACCTGCCAGAGCTCAGTCCTCACTCCTCTCTAGGAGACAGGTTGGTCCCAGGACCACAGAGCTTTCCTCCATGGCACTGGGCGGAGCTACCCAGCAGTCTTTGCAACGTGGAGTGGTGTGGAAAAGGGGAATGAATGAGCCAGGGCCCTGGGGAGACTTTCCCTCCTGGATTCATTGTAGGGACAGAGCACCATTTAGAAGATCAGACTGTTAGATGTTGGAAATCTTCTCTGAACTCATTCTCCTGACAAACCAGAAAAGAGTGTCTGATATGTTTTCTTTATGGACTCAAGTCCCCTTAGCAGTCAAGCTACAGTACCTCTTGTTTTTGTTGTTATTGTTGGTGGTGATGGTGGTGGTGGTTTATGGTATTTTTATGTATATGTATTTTGCAGATTCTGTACATAAGCAGGGAAAATATAATGCCTAAGCTTTCATACTACAGCTAAAGAGTCTGATTTAGCAAAAGAGTCTGATTTCTTCCAAATCAGTTTGACTGTATAAGCAGCCTGGCATAAGGAGACAGCCTTGCCTGAGAATGGTAATTACAGCTGCTATACTTGGAATTCATAATGATTTTTTTAATAAGGCACATTTTTCAGTTTCTAATTGACACCTATTAAGAATGCTATCTAAAGTAGAAATTATCATCAAATTACCAATCAGATTGCTATTAATGATTAGAGATTTAGTCTAAAGCTCTCTCTTTTGGCTAAGTACCCATTTGTGTCAGATGCCTTCACCAGAATGCAATCCACCCCCTGTCACTCACGGGCTGCTTGAGTCACATATTAGCACCCATATAGGGCATCCATGGAGAATACCTGCATTCATTGCAGCAAGACCCACGCAGATAGGTGGACCACAGACAATACTCCCTCCTAGAATGTGGCTGGAACAGGTGCTTCCTGTATTAAAATAGGAGAGATGCAGAAGTGGAGGTGTGGCTCAAGTGATAGAGCACAAGCCTTGAGCAAAAAGGCCAAGTAAGAGTGAGAGGCCCAGAGTTCAAACCCCAGGTCTCTATGAACTCACAATTTTGAGTTATGAGTGAGTGGACAATCCCTTGAGAATAGACCCCTGCCCACATTGGGCCCTCACTCCTCTCTAGGAGAAGAGTGGTGCAACAATTAGCTTATTAATTAAAGTGGGAGAGGTGAAAGAATTCAGATTTGTTTGCAAGGGTTAGAGGGAGGTGAAGCCAAGACTTAAGAGAATTGTAGACAAAAGGCTCACATTAGATCAATCAGGCCTGCTCATTTGGCCGTCGTACTCTCAAATTAAAATTTCTAAGCAACAATGCCTAATGTGATGTTTGATTTTTGTTTGGTGCTAGAACTGAATTCTGTATTTCTACAATACCTTTCTTGCTTTGTTACTTCTTACATCATACAGAACAGTTTTTAGAAACAGAAGCAGCAATACACCATGAAATTGTTGAATAACATAGAAGCCTATTCGTGACAGTGCTTTTTACATAATGATATCTACCCTAAGTTACTTTCTCATTGAAATCATGTTTGTAGTTTCTTCTTCACATGTATCTGTGACACAGATTCACACATTAGCACTTCATTTGAGATGCCCTGCTTTCTTTCAACAAAAGAAGTTGCAAAATAATTTTCCTGCATACACTGAATTCACCTACACCATGTTTTACCTCCATAATGTGTATTGGGTTGAACATGATGTTTGTCCTTGATACTTTTTAAACATATGATTTGGATGTTTTTAACACAACTCAGTTTTTAAAATACAAATGGGAAATACTTTTTGAAAGCAAGAAATTGAAAATATTTCTTAAACCCAATAATAAAAGAAGGGAGTTTGAATTTAGCATCTGGAGATTATTCAACAATTAAAATGTGACAGTGCTCTTCCATGTTCACCAAGTAAACATGAGAAATTTTAATTTGAGTTGTTCTATTTTCTGACAAGAAACAGAGCATGGTCACAACTGTTATATGTTTATCTTGAATGCTTTTCTTGTTATGTCTGTTTTGATTATTGGGGTTTCATGCCACAGACCAACCATATTACATATAGTAAAATGCAAATTGAACCTACTATTTTGAATCGATGGCATAAGTGGGACATTCTGGGAAGTCAAGGTTAACCAGAAATCTTTCTTTTTGTGTATGTCCAAAAGCAAATATTTATAAAAATGTATTAGTATGTTTTCTTACCTTCAGGTTAGTTATTTTGAATGTAATGTGATCTTTGGTAATTTTTTTAAATCTTGATAATTGTCTAACATGCATGATCTACAATACCAATATTTTCTGCATTTCAGGTGTTATATCAAAATTGAAATGAGTCATACCAAGTATTTATGTGTCACATATGCTCTAGGTGGGACTGTTAATAGGAGCTTGCTGTCTGAACATAGGAAGGCGAGGAGAAAATGGCCATTGGTTGTATCCAGTATTGAAATTTATTGTTCATAGATTATTTCGATGCTTCTTCTCTCATTTGGGGGGAATTCTTTTTGTCCTGGGGAGAGCTGTATATAACACACTAAGACTAGGATACAATATGACTTAAAAAAAAAACTGTTTACAGAGGAAATATAGGAGTGTGCTATTCATGTAAATCATCTACCCTTTGCTGTATTCACTCTGTTATTCTTTTGCTGACAAGATGTGAGAGACTATCATATTCTTTTCATCCTACATATTGTGCCTGTGGGTTTTTTTTAAATGCTCATTTTTTGAATCACGTAATTCACCTTTATTTATAGACCACTTTTTTGCACTCCATATAAAGAAAAACAAATGTATTAAGATAAGGTTTGCATATATGTGTTCTTACTGCAAATTGGACAACTGTAGCCTTTTGTAGACTTCTACCTGCCTGATTTGCTCATTATCTACAATGCTGCCACCGTGGAGATGAGGCTGTTTACTTCCTCCTGCTTTGTCCAAAGTGGTGTTTGAGAAATGAAGCCTGTGGATTTCCCTCTGTGCTAATAAAACAATGAGCTGAGCAGCTCCTTGGATAACTAAGCTGACCATCTCATCGTAGGCCTGTTGTGTCCGCAAAGTGAATGAGAAGTATTTTCCCTGTCCACTTTAGTATGTGCTGTTTCACCTCTACAACTGAATATATTGTTTCTGTCCACCAGCATTCCCTGATGTTAATGTCATCTGTGGCCTTTTTGGTCCACAATGGCCACCTGCAAATAACAGGCAATTTGCGCTATCTCCTGTCTAGCCTGTAACTCTATTCTTTTGAATAAATTTCTGCAACTGGTTGATCATTAGAAATGTCATCTGTGCCAACTCATGAACTTGAGAACAGCTAAACAAGTTCTGGAAAATACTCTTGTAAATACTGAAACAGATTTCCATGAACTTTATCTCTTAAGAAAAATAAAAAGAATGGGGAAAAAAAACACCTTGGCTACAGAAATTGAATAAGCTTTGTTTTCAATGGCCAAGGACATACATGAAGATGAAGTAGAAAAATCCATCCCACAAGAAATCAATGACATCTGCCAGAAGTCATTTCAGCTACTTTTAACTGCGAATACTCACTCACCAGCTAAACTACTCACTTGCCACAACCAAATAACCTCTCTCAAAGTAAATCCAGTACATCTGTGCATATGTATATACAGATACAGCGACAAATCCTGAAACATTTCTTCTGGCTATTAGGAAAAAATCATGGTGATGATCATTATAAAGACATTCATATAACCTGGCAGGACCAGAATGGTGCAACATGGCATCATTCCCAAGTCTTTTTAAGACTCCAATATCTCAGATCCTAATCACAAGAATAAAGACTGTTGCATATGAAAGTATAACCAAGCAATAATGTGCCCCAAAAAAGAAGCAGTTAAACTAACAAGTGCATCTTTTAAGGGCACACCATGATATAATTGTGGTTTATTCTGTGAAGATTCACTCTGACTGTAACCCAGAATATAATATAAGCAAAGGAATCATTTCTGCTTTCTTGGGGGGAAAATGTTTGGTAGTTCCTGAAAGAGACACAGCACTGATGAGCATAAGGAAATATACAGTTGACATCTCTGTTTTCCTGTTACCCAAAATAGAAGAGGAATCATTAAGAATCTTGCTGGCACAAAACACAAGATAACTCCAACCAAATACTTCATCCATTGAAAGGGTAAAACTTATAGTAATTATTCCTTCTGAATGCTAGCTCATCAGAGAGAAATTCAATTAACTCTTCCCAGAGAATTGCCAACCTTAGCTATGGAAAAAAATGGGCTCCCAAATGTGAAATTAGTCAAACATGAGTACTCGTATCAAATAATGCCTTACAGAAAATTCTGTTCTCGTTGGTCATTTCTAAATACTAATCCTTCATCAAGTGTCTTTCTGGGGTTCAAGCTGAAAAATTGGCTGATAAAATAGAAAGACACTGATAATCAGTGTGGTGGAATGATGAAAAGAAACTCTAGCAATATAAGTGATTCCTGGAGAATTAAGTAGGTGAGAAATGCTTCTTTCTTGATTTCTTAAATAGGGAGATGTCAGTGGTTTATTTCTGGGGAGACAATTATACCTTGCTTTTGTTCTTTTATATTGCTGCTAGTATTACCTTTTGTTATTTTGAAAGTGAAATCGTTTCTTCATTAGCAAAACTTTTAAGCAGTTAAACAGTTTCTTTCTGATCCATATCATTGCTTTCAAGAACCTACAAAGGCTGAGCAAACTATATTGGATAAGGAGAAGGGATGTCCCATATCAGTCGGCATCCTTAATCATGTTCACTTAGGTTTCTTAGCATTTGTTCTAGGGCACAAATTTGAATATACTGTCTTCTGTTATGTATTTAATATTTAAAACAATAGTAGTAAATCAGGAGATTGCAGTATTATGCTCCTACTCCTTAATCCCTACAGGAGAGCAAAGCCTAATTCTTGCTTTCAGAGCATCTAGAGATACTTTCATTGAGGTTGAGAAAAGTCAACAAGGCCTGAGCACTCAAGAATAATGTACACTAGCAATTACTAAGTTTCTACGTGTATTTATCTCTGCCATACTAATGTGTGAACACTGTGTCATGTACAATCCTGTAGCTGGCTGTGGAATGTCAGTACATTCTGTAAGTGTGTACAGTCTGTGAGTGATTGGTTTGCTATTTTTATGTGTAGAAGAAAATGATACCATGCTGTATCCTATTTAAAGGCCAATTCCTACCATCAAGTAGGCACACATATAAATAAAATCAACTATGTACACGTGTGTGTTCAGTAATAGCATTTATCCTGTCATTTGTGGAAGGTCAGAAAGGGCTGTTTTTATTTTGTTTCCTTATCATCTATGAGAGTAGATAACATAATTATCATAAAGGCTAGGTTTAGTAATCAGTTCATTGGCATGTTACTATATATGCCAGGGCTAATTACCCACACCATTAGTCACAGGTAAGGTCAGTTCTTTGACCACTGGGTTGATTTGCATTCCTCACACCTCGTATTTGTGTCATGCGTGTGACTAGAATGTACATACTTTGGGTGTGATTGTGTACATACCTTGTATGAATTATCTAAATCCACAAAGCTGTCGCAGGAAAACAGGAAAAAGGAGTGGTTATTCAAAAGCCTCGGAAGGGCTAATCAATATGAATTTTTGCTTTCTACACATAAAAATGTATATGTAGCCTAACTGTAAATAGCTAATCCACATAGCTATACACACATAAATGCATTTTATTCATACTGGTATATTTGAATAAATCACATATTAAAACAACTAACTAATAGCTTCATCTTTCTGTGACTTTCGTATTTTATATCTCTTAATATTGGACCAGATGTTTCCCCCCTTAAGTGCCATTACTGTCTGGTAGCAGATTTTGTGATTAAGAAAATCCAATTCCTTTTGGCTTCAAAAATCTAGTTAGCATTTTACTAAGACTCATGCCTGAGCAGCCTCAAAAGTATTAATGCTTTTCTTAATTTTATATCTGGAAATGACACACACTGGGGAGAACCATTTACATGTTGAAGGGTTCATTTGCACATTTATGCATGTGTACATTTGCACAGGCTGATAAAAGCCCTATTTGTGGGGGGTGGGGGTGGGGGGGCGGAATACCTAGATTTTTCAAAGAATGTATAATAACCCAGAGAAGAAAACAACTACAGGCATTGTCCCCATGAGATTAACCAAACCATTTTGCCAACACCAAAGATCTAAATGAAAAAAAGAAATTACAGCTGATGTTAGTAGGTTAATGAGACATGAACAATTGGTAATTCCTTGGGAAGAACACAAATAGGAAATTGCTATTATTGAAATGTATGACTCTGTGTGGACTCTATAGCAAAGTCTGTCATTAGTAAGCTAGTGTCAACAATGGACAATATTTTTCAATTTATCAAAGAAAGGAGGAAAGGAGGGAGGGAGGGAGGGAGGGAGGGAGGGAGGGAGGGAGGGAGGGGAGGGAGGGAGGGAGGGAGGGAGGGAGGGAGGGAAGGAAGGAAGGAAGGAAGGAAGGAAGGAAGGAAGGAAGGAAGGAAGGAAGGAAGGAAGGAAGGAAGGAAAGAAAGATCCAGAAGTCTGGCCTGGATTCTAAAACCTAGTAGAATTTGACCCAGATTCCTAAATACTAAAAAATTATTCATATGAATGGAGACATTGAAATCATCCCAATACAGAATTCCAGTACAGAAAACACAAACTACTCCTCAGTAATATGTTAACAATAACATCTAAATACATATGTTTTAGAGAATAAATGTCCTGACATTATATCTTAGGTAAAATAGGAGGTTAACCTGCTATAAGAATTCCTTGTTGGGGGCTAGGAATATGGCCTAGTGGTAGAGTGCTTGCTTCGTATACATGAAGCCCTGGGTTCAATTCCCCAGCACCACATATATAGAAAATGGCCAGAAGTGCTGCTGTGGCTCAAGTGGTAGAGTGCTAGCCTTGAGCAAAAAGACGCCAGAGACAGTGTGCAGGCCCTGAGTCCAAGGCCCAGGACTGGCAAAAAAAAAAAAAAAGAATGCCATGTTGGTAACTATACTGACAATGTTTTATAATTGCTAAAAATACATTTGTTTATAGGGGCATTATATCCTTTTATGTTTATCAATATTTGCTCTTGCATAAAAGAAATATACTTAACTTTGAAAGATGTGTATTAATTTAAATGGCACCCAGAAAATTATAACTGTCATTGTGAGAATTGTCTGTGCATATTACTCAGCTGAGGAAGATTCATAGTGCAATATTAAATCACTCAAGAAACAATAGTATTCAGAATGGAAAGCCTATTTATGAATATATCAATATTAGACTCTAAAGTTGTATCTCATTATAAGGTCTATATATAGGGAATCATAAAATGGTTCATTTTAAAAGGTTCTCATCCTCTAGTGATCAACAAAACTTCATTTCTAGAAATGAAGTTGATATCTACAATGAATGAAATCAAAGTGATTTGTAGAAGAATAGATGGGAAAAGTTGGAATTACACTGTCACATCCATTTCAGGTTTGATTTTTTGAATAACATTTAATATACTGAAATTCAACTTGACTTAGTTTTATCCTCAAAAAGCTTAGAATATGTTTCCTTTGCCTCTCACTTTCCATAACAAAAATACAATCGAGAATAAAAGTTACAGGCTGGGAATATGGCCTAGTGGCAAGAGTGCTTGCCTCGTATACATGAAGCCCTGGGTTCGATTCCCCAGCACCACATATATAGAAAATGGCCAGAAGTGGCGCTGTGTTTCAAGTGGCAGAGTGCTAGCCTTGAGCAAAAAGAAGCCAGGGACAGTGCTCAGGCCCTGAGTTCACGGCCTAGGACTGGCAAAAAAAAAAAAAAAAAAAAGAATAAAAGTTACTCTGGTTTGCGATGATGTTGTAACTGTTGCAGTTATTCTTGACCTTTGGTCGCTTCCTGTTTGAAATGCATTGATTTCTTCTTAGAATGACAGATTTCTTCTTAGGAATCTGCAGTGGTACTGGAAGATTTGTAACAAAGGCACTTCTGTTCTTTCAAGTAAAGTAGAATTCCTATAGACTTAATGATGTCTCCAGGTCATCAGAAGGAGGTCTTCCCTGTGCCTGACAGTTGAGAGAAAAACAGAGAGAGAGAGAGAGACAGAGAGAGACAGAGACAGAGACAGAGAGACAGAGAGAGAGAGAGAGAGTACACCTGCATGCTTTTGCTCATGGGTGGTGCGTGGTCAGGAATGCCACTGGAAACACGGGTTGAAAGCACGAAGGGAGGTACCAGTCATCTCCCTCAACATCCTCATCTCAAGACCATCCAGCTATCTGCTGGTATGGTTGCACACACTCTGTCTACCCCTGAGTAAGTAAATTAGGACTCTGCCATCTTGATTCTTAAGAGGACACAGACAGCCCAGCCATGCTCTTAATTCTATTGGAACATCAATAAAATAAACTCTATAATTTGATCTCTTGTTGTCTCTCAGAATCTGCCTTCCATTCATCAGGGGAGGAATGCAAGACTTACGAATCAAAAAATCTCAAAAATAGATTTAGCCAATTTTCCATAACTTTAAATAGTGTTATTTCAAAACTTCCAAGAGCCATAGTCTTCCTCCAACTAATGTGTATCTGTAAGGGCGAGCTATTCCAATTCTAGATGGCACTGATACTCCTACAATCTAACTCTTGCGTTCTTAGGCATTGGGTGCAATGCATTTCCAAACGTACGAAGCGGCATCCGCAGACATGCTAAGAGGCAGTGATCATCAGCATGGCGGGCGGAGATTGCTGGCAGCTGCCCCGGTATTTCTTCCATTGGGTGGCACTTCTGTCACTCGCCCCATCTTCACTGTGGACAAGGAGAGGTTCAGCATCATCTGGCCTCACTGGGCAGACTGAGAAATCAAGCAAGCTCTGATTGCTTGTAAAGAAGGGGTCTGCTCTTTGGGAACTTCCCAGAGTCGCCTTCGCATGACCGCCCTGTTTTAATCCATCTGGACTGCTGTCATAAACAGGAAAATTATAAGACACCGAGATTCACTTCCCATGGAGGCTGGGAGGCCCATCAAAGCACACTTGGTGACTGATGAAGGTTGGCAGCCTGGGGCCTCACATGAAGCTTGGGGGATAGGGACGGGGTATCTCTCAGGCTTCTGTGATAAGGGCATTAACTCCACTCCACAGACCCTGCCTCCATGAAGGAATCACTTCCAAAAACACCTCCTCCTACTACTACCAGCAACCTGGGGGCAGCATCCCAACAGGAATTTGAAGGGAGATCCAAACATGCAGACCCCATGCAATTCACAATAAACTCGTGAATACCGGCATGATTTCATTGTTCTCAATCCCATTCCAATCTATCTAATGCCCTGCCTTCCATGGTGTTCAGACACTGGAAACTACCTTAACTATGTTCTGAAACTAGGTTTTCTGAATATCTCATGAAGGACTGACATAGTTCAGATTCAGATTTTTAGGATGGAAGCCGGAAGTGCCTGTTGAGGATTCGGGTAGGAGTATTGGCATCTCAGGAATGAAACTTACCTGTGTCTTTTTTTTTTAAAGTCCCATTAGACACCTTTCAATCAAACTATATAAGGACTTTGGCTTATCATTAAGCAGGATGTTATTGCCAAAGATATCATGAGAATTTAGAAGCATGAAAACCACACGAAGTGTTGAAACATTTCTCTTGGTTGTCTATGTTCCTTTGCTCAAATTGAAAACAAAAAAAATAATTTCTATGTGCAAAACATTCTGCTCAGTTCTTACACATGCATCTCAGCCTTTGGTGATACATCATATCTATTGGTCTTTAGTCATTTTGTTTCCTGTGGGAGATACTTGAGACAAATAAGTTAGATGATCAAAAGAATATATACTAATTAATATTCTGGGTGGGCAGCATAAAACCCTGGGTCCAATCTCAGCTTCCAGGCAAATAAGCTGAATCTTTTTGAGGCTTGGATGGGGAAAAACCAAGCTCCCTTTGAAAAAATGTGGGAAATAAACTAATATACAAGGAGAAATGTTTTTGTTCCTTCCCTTACTCCTTTGAGGTTTTGTTCTCTTCTTGTGCTAAAAGATTGGGATGTTGCTCTTTCTTCTGTAGAATAAGCATTTGAGGGCTGGGAATGTGGCTTAGTGCAAGAGTGCTTGCCTAGCATACATGAAGCCCTGGGTTCAATTCCTCAGCACCTCATAAACAGAAAAGCTAGAAATGGCGTTGTGGCTCAAGTGATAGAGTGCTAGCCTTGAGCAAAAGAAGTCTGGGACAGTGCTCAGGCCCTGAGTCCAAGCCCCAGGACTGGCAAAAAAAAAATTAGCATTTAATAAATCTAGATAAATTCTAAGAATGGTTTTAAACATGACAATGGGACACATCAAATTTTGACTTTTAAAGTCTTTGCAATTTGTGTTTAAATCATGAGGGCAACATACTCCAGCACTTATACTTGTCAGATGTTTAAGAATTAGGAAAAGGATTTTTATTAACTTTGTCACATCTATCAAGAATGATTTCTTAAAATATGAAGTTAAACACCAATAAAAAATGTATCACCGATCCAAAAACAAGGAAGGGCAAGCGGAAATAAAAATGATAACTTTGACTATATTGAAATGTAAACATTGGAAATGATATGCTGAGTTCATTGGCAAATTAAGAGACAAGTCATACAACTAAGTACTAAAATCTAGAAAATAGTGTGAACACCTACAAATTAAAGGGCAACCAATACAAACAGAGAGATCTATTAAACTCTGTAAGCAAACATCACTTCACTAACATAACTCTAGCCCTCACATCTCTATGTCGCAGGATTCAAGATTCACTGAGGTGAACTAGCTGCCTATGTATTGAAGGGTTATGAGATGGTATGTGGTCTGTAAGAAGACATCTGCAGACAGGAGTTCCTTACTACCAAGGGAGTCTAGGGATGAGACTTCAGGAGGAGGATAGAGAATCCACAGAAAGCACAGGAGAGCACCTGAGATGGAAACACCTGCCACACCCAGAATCTATACCCTCATAACCCCCCTGGCATAAGAACCTCCAACAAGGCCTCAGTTTCCCAAAACCCCACCATCTCCCGACACTGCCTCCCTAAATACCAGGTCTTTGAGCAAAATGGCCCCTTGAAGGACACCGACCATATTAAAACCATAAAAGCTGAAAGGGGGAAGTGTTAGATCTTAAACAAGTGTTGGGTTACTATGTACATTATCACTATATGAGACTGGGCATCTGAACTTGGAAATGGCAAGCACACATCCCATGTTGAATGACCCATGGATACATCAAGTGATGCATCCTCCAAGTTTAAATAGATGTTATCCATCAAGATGCAGTTGCTGTCATTCAGCTATGTGACCTATTTAGCCCTAAAGCATCTGCCTTCGCAGTCCCGGCTTGTTTAGAGGCCCAGAAGTGACCACAGATTTTACAACAACCACTTAAGGAGGGCCAAAAGGAGGCAAAAGTCCACCCAGACTTATTCAGACCCACTATGGTAGTCAAGATGTCAAGATGGCATCTAAGATTTCCAGCCCCTGGTGATCAGATTTTCTATTGGTTGTTCAATTATTGCTAGATGTAATTCAGATCCTAAATCACTAGTCTTAAAAAAGGGAACTTAGCTGGGTGTGACATAATCACAGTGCCCTCCTGCTAGTCTTGGAAGAAAAAGTCAGACAGACAGGCTCCAGCTACCTAGCCTGGAAGAAAGCCAACAATACAGTGTTGTAATGGGCACATAGCATAGCCGCATCTGCTGAAATGGCTACTACCCTCTAGTAGCTGACAGTAATAACCAGGTGATCGCTGGAGAGAAAAGAGAAATCCAGTTCTATAACTGCAAGAAAATCAAATTTTCTAAAATGTTTTCAGATGAGAACTGCATGCTTTGACCACCATCCTGGATTTCAGCCAGTGAAAACACTGAACAGAAAAACAAGCCATACTGGGCCAACTCCTGACCCACAGAGATTATGGGATAACAAATTTGTGTTGTCTTAAGGTGCTCGGTCTGTGGTAATTCACTGTAGGGCAGTAAGAAAAGTAAGAGGACTGTTCCCTTCAACTGTGGATTCAAAATGGCTGAA
This sequence comes from Perognathus longimembris pacificus, assembly GCF_023159225.1. Taxonomy (NCBI): domain Eukaryota; kingdom Metazoa; phylum Chordata; class Mammalia; order Rodentia; family Heteromyidae; genus Perognathus; species Perognathus longimembris. The sequence goes on from NC_063184.1 coordinate 24,429,071, forward strand.
GATCAAGGACCTGCTTATTCATTTGCTCCCCAACCAGGACACACAGACCCTTCCATCCTCAAGTATGAACTTCACTGAAATATTTAGTGGTAGTATTCATATGCAAGTATTTAAGTCATTTTAATATTGAAGCAAATATGAGGTTCTTGTACTGCATATCTGCCATTTTTCTCTCCTCAGCCCAATATCTTCATTCATCCTGCTCTGTGACTTGGAGACTGACTTGTATACAGGACTTTGCCATCCTGCTACCCAGTACATCCAGAACCAGAGATGCTGGCTGGAGTGGGCTGATCATTGGAATGCCAGATATTGTATTCTAAAAACCTAATGCTTTTTCTGCCTATGAGCTAATTCATCTTCCTAATGGATGTTATAAAGCAGTTCTACTAACTCAAACTAGTAGACAATATTGGATGCCATTAATTATTCCTGATCTTTGCCTTTCCCCCCTCCCCCCGCCGCACACTTCACGAGTAGAACACTGCTAATCGAAAGTACCATCTTTTTTGTCTGGATTGTTTTTATATGCCCTATTCTCCAGTGTCAAAGGGGTATTTAAGAGTTTGAAATTGATACGTCTCTTCCCATATGATAGAAGATAAATCCACTACTTACTGAATGCCTTAGAGATATCATGATATTGTGTATCTTACTATGATAAATGCATCCTTAATTCCGTTTAGAGGATCAAATACTGGAGCAATTTATTTTTGCCCAATATACTGACAGGGCAAGGGTTCAAACCCAATCTGTTTTTAAGTCCACAGTCCTATATTTCTGCTTAGAAAAAAACCTACTATCCAGACAGAAACAAAAAGAGGCTTCTTGCTGACCAAGATAATGTCACAAAGTCCATCGCTGAAGCTCATTAACTTGCCCTAAAGGAAGCTCTAGCTCTTAATCAGAGTCTATCGTTGTAATCCTAATCACAATTCCAGATTACCTACTTTCTAAATCCCTTGTTGGACAGAAAACAGTATTTTTTTTAAGTTTTAGCAAGGATTTGCTTTAGTATACAAGGATAAATAGGGAAATAGAATAAGAGGACAAACTATTTCCTACTTTCCCATGCAAGAAGTGGAAGTTAAAGACTCAAAATAAAGATTTCTAACTGTAGCTTCCATACTTCCAGAGCTGGGTCAATACAGTCAGATTATGCAACTCACGTTAATCCTAGACAATGGCTCTGGATAGGTAAAATGGGTGAGGACTACCCCAAACCAAGGTAATGTTTAAGGTTCCTTTTGGCAGAAATGGCTTTCATTTTGTTTCTATCCATTCAGGAAGAGTTCTCAGATTTACCATTTCAAAGGAGAAGGCAGATTTAGAAAGCCCCTTCTAAGACTCCTAATCTTATAATTAAACATCTGTGAGTGTGGGAGCAAGGAGCTCACCTGCTTTTCTTAGCTTCTTGTTTTTTAAGTTCTGAGTCTAGCCTTTTTTTTTTTTTTTTTTTTTTTTTTTTTTGCCAGTCCTGGGGCTTGGACTCAGGGCCTGAGCACTGTCCCTGGCTTCTTTTTGCTCAAGGCTAGCACTCTGCCACTTGAGCCACAGCACCACTTTCTGGCCGTTTTCTATATTTGTGGTGCTGGGGAATGGAACCCAGGGCTTCATGTATAGGAGGCAAGCACTCTTGCCATGAGGCCATATTCCCAGCCCTGAGTCTAGCCTTTTTGATATCTGTTAAACTTTATATAATTTCCCTGTCTCATAGATATCCCATCTCAATGGAACCAGCATTCTTAAATCAAGGAGAAGAATAAGATATAATTAACAGATGGAAAATAAGAGACATTAAAAACCACAGAGGTAAATTTCACAAACCAAAAATAAAACCAGCTGCACAAGACTACTTAGAAGAAAATAGCTCTTCCTTGTAAGATCACATTAATGTAATAGTGAATGTTCATAATTATTTAGAGATATGCTTGTCATCCTTTTACTCTTACACTAGCTCTACTAAATCTTTCCAAAGATAAAAGTTACAGCTATGTTTTCTCATTCATACTTATTTTTTTTTTTTTGCTTAAAGGTAACGGTCTATTTTAAGTACCATTATTGGGAGATGATTGGTTTTTGTCCCAATATGAAAACTGGATTTAGAAGACCATCCAGGATTCTGCTGTTCAAGGCTATGTATACTACGCATCCATGTTTTATAGAGTCCAAAAGAGAAGCAAAGCAAAATAATGTACTAATGTCCTGTATAGCCATCAGCAGTGACGCTTTCGCACAAGAGGAATGACTTAAAGTTGGCAGTCGAGCTTCTTCTCTCCAGGAGGTGGTGGAGAGGTAGAAGTAGCAAATAACCCTCTTTACAATGGGAAGGAATTGGAAGGAACATTTAATCCTAGAACATGAACCAATATACTCCTAACCACTAGTTGATTTACATTTTTTTAATTTATTCCCACCCTAATGTCTACCCAAGATGTACTTTTTTTTTTCTTTTTCAGTCCTGGGGCTTGAACTCTGGGCATGGATGCTGTCCCTGAGCTTCTTTTTGTTCAAGGCTAGCCCTCTACCACTTGAGCCACAGCACCACTTCTGGCTTTTTCTGAATAGTTTACTGGAGATAAAAGTTTCAGAGACTTAACTGTGGGGCTGACTTTAAACCACAATCCTCAGATCTCAGCCTCCTGAGTAGCTAGGATTACAGGTGTGAGGCACCAGCACTTGGCTCGAGATATATCTTTAAATAACTTATTCATCCACTTAAGTATCTCCCCAAGAGAAAGAAAAATATATGCCCATAGAAAAACATGGATAGAAATATTCATAGGAGCATTTTCTCTCAAAGGTCAAAAAGTAGAAATAACTCAAATATCCAAGAGACAAAATGTGGCATGGCCATCCAAAATAACTATACAGCAATGACAAGTAAAAAAATTACTGATTTATCTCACAAACATGATGAGAAATGTTTGAGGAGGTAGAAATGTTTACCCTAATTTGAATGCTGCACAGTAGATACACATGTTGAAACAGCATGCTGCCCCATAAGCATGTAGAGAGTTTATGTGACAGTTAAAATATTTTCAAATATTATGCTCAGATTAAGACAGACAGACATCAAAGGACTACTCTTGCATCATTCTATCTAAATGAATTATCCTACAAAGGCAAGACAGAAAGGGCAGGGGCTGCCCAGAAGTGGAACAGGAAATTGGTAGTGATTGTCATTCTTTCTGGAGTGAGGGAAATGTTGTACAGGTAGATCATGAGGAAGATTGTAAATATGATACAGTCCTTTCAGTTCATTCTCGGCCTTCTGCCTAAAAGGCTTTCAAAATAGACTAATAGACTTCCATTAAAAAATTTATTTCCATTTTTTTAAATTACATCAGAAACATTCACCTACATCCCAAAGGAAATATAAATGGCAGAAGGGTCTTGAACTTGACCAAGTTCTGTGTTAACCAAATGAGTGCTTTCACAGAGAATAGCAAATATCTTACCACCTTTTGCTTTTTTTTTTTTTTTTTTTTTTTTTGCCAGTCCTGGGCCTTGGACTCAGGGCCTGAGCACCGTCCCTGGCTTCTTCCTGCTCAAGGCTAGCACTCTGCCATTTGAGCCACAGCGCTGCTTCTGGCCGTTTTCTGTATATGTGGTGCTGGGGAATCGAACCTAGGGCCTCGTGTATCCGAGGCAGGCACTCTTGCCACTAGGCTATATCCCCAGCCCCCATCTTTTGCTTTTTTGATGAGTACGTTCTGGGAAGGTTAACCTGCATGCTACGTGATTCATGCAGTTAATAAAACTATATTTTATACTTGAAGTATTGTTAAGAGGGAGATCTGGAAGCATGATATACTAAAATCTCATGGAATTATACGTATAAAACAAGTGCATTTTCCAGTATACAAATTATATCTCAATAAAACTGTTTCTTAAGCATAATAGATTTCTATTTTCCCCCTCTAACATTTTAATTGCCTACCCACATTATTCAAAGTCCTCATAAAATGTTTTTTTAATTGAAGCAACATGTGACTATGCTGTTCATCTCCTTCTAGTTTGCATAACTGTCAGGGGAAAAGGAGAAACTTAATTACCCAAAAATTACTCTCATTATCATCCCTACCAATTTCAACAACCAGTGTGGCTACGAGTAATGTCACACACAAAAATGTGCTCCTTTGCAGTTTTATCAACAACAGAAACCAGGTCTTGGGCTGGGGACCATGGTAAGGGGAAACATTCAGCTTAGACTCTGTCTCTGCACTGAACTAGGCTACAAGATGCCCACAGTTTTCATTGTAAATCCAAAGGAAGAATAATATTAATAGTGCGTCTTTTATATTGAAAAACATCAACCAGAAAAAATATTGTATGGATTCAGTTCTATATGGAACTTATGAAGGTCACATTCATAGGAACAGAGTAGAAGGGGAATTGCTAATAATGGGGCAGGGAAGAGGTGAAATGGCAAAGCGTTGGTCCCTGGGAACAAATTTTCAGTTTTATTCTGAAAAAGTGTCACCTTTGGATATATCGAAACCATCAAAAGATATAGGTAACCCCTAATTTCCTAGCCTGTGCACCAAATATGGTACCAGAAACTTAGGGCCACGAAACTGACCTCAATCCTTGTAGCCAGCCAAAAAAGAATTCGGGTAAGACATGCATATAAGTAAAGGTGATATGAGACGCATTCAACTCGCTGAGATTCCTTGTTCACCTACAGCAAAGGGGAGCGAAGGCTTTTCTTCTACAAAGGCGCTCAGTCAATCCTAAGTGCCTCCCTCTTCTATTTCTCTCCATGAAAAAGGACACTGTGCCCCCCAATGCCAGCTTACAGTCCCTCACTGTCTAGGGCCCATCATTCTTGGGTACCACTGCATAGCAGATGCTGTTGAAAATCCACAGTGCTTGCAGTGGTATGCTAATATCCTCATTTCAAAATCACCAAGCATCCTTATTTATTCTAACTCCATGCTATTCTTGCCTATTATGCTTCAGGAATTACAAAAAAAAAAAAACAAAAGATAATGCTAGAACACCAGAATGAAACAAGATGGCAGTTTCATTTACTTTTATATGAATATGTTGAAAAGATTTGCTGTGTAAGCTTAGTTATTCTCCCACTCTGTCGCTCTTTTTTATATTGGCATGCATGCGCTATACGAGAAGGAGGAAGATTTCCTTGTGACATTTCCCGGCATGTATGCAAGGTCCCAAACCACCCCCACCGCTCAGTCACCCTTCCATACAGGGTGGCTGTTCGTTCTTAGTAGCCATGAAGATACATACTGAAAATACAAACCACAGTGAAACTATAGCTCCTGCCTTAAAAGAAGAACTCATCTTCTCTGGAGAGACAGCCTGGTAAACAGCTCATTAGAATGCAGCGCGGAATGTGCAATCATAGCGATGTTCCAGAACTTTGTGGATCATAAATGAGCATTTCATTCTGGAGAGGAAGGGAGCATCAGACTGGGCCTGGCATCCTTAGAGAGAGAAAGGCTGGACTGACTGAAGCAGCCATCTCCACCTCCACTGCCAAAGAAGTCACCAGAGAGCCTTCAAACCACCGATTCCCAGCAATCACACCATACGGTTGCCCTGGAGTGTTGACCAGGCATCAGGACTTCTTAAAGTTATGATATTCCAAAACAGCTAACCTAAGTCCAGGCCTGGTAGTAGATGCCTGAATCCTAGCTCTTGGGGCTGAGGCAGGAAGATCTTGAGTGTCAGGGTCCTCTGAGCTACACAGCAAAACTCTGCTACCCTGGAAACAGACAACATTGAAAAGGGCAGGAAGAAAAGATATGCTAAGAGAACAGCATGAGCAAAGGCACTGAGCAAGAAAGAGCTTGGTGTATGGTGGTGGCTGCCTGCAGGGGTGGTAGGAGGCGAGGCAAGGGAATGAGGATGGGATCATTGTGTTGCCTTTGCAGACAACAGGTCTGAGGCACAGAAATGACGTGGTTGGGTCTGGGTTGCACAGAACTTGTTCTGCTAGCTGACTGGAGCAGGAGAGGCAGGTGAGGCACCCTGAAGAGCAAGCAGAAGCTTGAAACAACATAGAGAAGAGTTCCACAAGTCGTGCAGGAAGTCCCATGAGAAGGACTCGATGCGTTCTCTGTGGGCGGGAGAGAAAGAGCAATCTGGCGAACAGGTGGATGGAGATGAATTCCTACTGAGACAGCGACAAGTCTCGACAGCAAGTTTCGAGCGAAGTAGGATGTTCGGCTTGAACACAATGCATGTGAGATGTCTGTGGAGAGGGTTCGGGTGGCTAGGGGGCATTCGGCCATCTGGTCCAGGTTTCAGATTGGGTGAGAATACTGATGGAGACTCACTCAAGGTTGCTTTGCTGTGGTTTGCTTCTCGAGCAGCATATAAACAATGCAACAATGCAATGGCCTCCCATTTATATTAAGTGGGGACATGGCAAATGCAAAGCCTTAGTGATTTGCAAAAACATCTGTTTGCTGGAACAAAAGGATTACAGATGTTTGCAGTTACTGAGTTTTGCCTCTCAACCATGTCCCTGCCCAGTAAGCCACAGGAACATTTGAAGTCACAATTGTGCTATCCACCCCCCTCCCCAAACCACATCACAAAGGCCTAATGTTTGGGGTCAGAGCTTTGAAATCTCTCTCATCTTAGCACCTTAGGGAGGGGGGAAGCTTGAACTTGGGGCCTGGGTACTAGGGCATGAAGCTCTTTTTGCTCAAAGCTTGTAACATTTCACCACTTTGAGCTCTACTTCTGTTTTTTTTTTTTTTTTTCTGGTGGCTAATTAGAGATAGGAATCTCAAGGACTTTCATGCCCAGGCTAGCTTTGAACCACATTCCTCAGAGCTCAGCCTTCTGAGTAGCTAGAATTACAGATGTGAACCACCAATGCCTGGCTAGGGAATATATTTTTATCTACCCACGTTTGTTTGGCTTTCTACAGCTCTGAGATTCTTATTTTCCAATGATCAGTGATAGAGGAAAACAAAAGAACTAAGGATATATCAGGATATGAACAAAGCAAGTCATATAAACCAAACTCTGCCACACAAAAAGGTATGTATTATTATTTGTTCTATACTCATAACCACTCAACCTTCATAGATTAAAAACAATTGTATTGCCTTCGTTCATGGTTCTAAGACATAATGATCTCAGCTGGGTAGTTAGTTCTTTCTTGGGATCCTCCAAGTCATCTCTCTAGAGACTCAGGTGATAGATGGAACAAAACATCCAAGAGACCTGCTCACGTGACTGGGCTTTAGATGGTGACTTTGGTTGGGGACTCAGCTGAGCCAAGACACCTGTGGATATCCTTACCACATGGCATGGGTTCCCCACCACCTGGCAGCTGGTAGCAGAAACTGCCAGGCCAGGTAAGGAATATGTGCAGAACGAGCTCAGGACTATGTTCTGCCATCTTCTACCACCACAGCAGGCAAGGAGACTTTACAGATTCAGGGAAAGGAGGAGACGGACGTCCATGTCTTGAGGAGAGGATGACAAAGTCACACTGCAGGGGATCATGTATTCTCCAGTGTGAAATTCAATGTGCCTGGGATGACTGTGAACACACACCATAATCTTCCATAATTAGCAAACAGCACGAGACTGTGAGGAAACCTGCTCCCAATAAAGGATGGCATCTCAGGGAATTTTTGTAATCCTTTTTGCTGCTCCTAAAATACTTCCCATCGAAAGCTATTCCTAAAATGTGAGGCATAAAACTAAAGGTCTTCCCCTAGCAAACCTCTCTAAATGGCTTGGGCACTGCACAAAAGCCACCCAGCTACAGAATAGCACGTATCTGTACAACCAGGGCTCTTCACCTTTCCCACTTTGACCTTGGCATAGGTAAGGGCCCCATAAGGATGACATAGGGCCATTAGCTTCATTTTTGGCTCAGATGTTGGCCTATCTGGGGTTTTAGAATGGAGTCTTAGAGGCCAGACACTTTCTCTGTTTCCCTGTCTAAGTCTTTCTATCTGTCTGAGGGAACTGTCTACTCAAAATAGAATTAAAATGTTTTCACTGGCAACTGGCAGTCACAGTGAACTCCGCAAGTCCATTTTCAGTGAATTGTGTTCAAAAGATAGATCACTGGTACTTGAGAGGTACATGCAAGACAGGAAGTAAGGGCTGACCCTCAAATGTTTAAATGGAAGGGTGAATTAGATGAACTCTCAAGACAGCCATGGGGCTGAAAGACCAGTTTTAGACTTGAGTACGTTTCCAAGATGAAGGAAGAAGAGAAAGAAACATTAAAGGTGCTATTAAAAGACAAGATATTCCTTGCTTGGGTTTCCATGGAGACAGGGGAAGAAACAAAGATCAAAGTTAATGAATTACCTTGGAAGGAAGGAGGAAGGGCAGGAGGGAGGGAGGGAGGGAGGGAGGGAGGGAGGGAGGGAGGGAGGGAGGGAGGGAGGGAGGGAGGGAGGAAGGAAGGAAGGAAGGAAGGAAGGAAGGAAGGAAGGAAGGAAGGAAGGAAGGAAGGAAGGAAGGAAGGAAGGAAGGAAGGAAGGTTGTTTTCCAGGATCAGCTGTGATTTTTGGATGGTGAACCTTAGGAAGGCAGGTAGATGATCAAGGGGAAAAGGCTATCCCTCCCCCCAATAAAGTAGAAATCACAATCATGCAGTTTTCTATGGACTCCGCGTTGTTTCCATTTGCTATGGTTTGTTTTAAAATCGAAGAGCACTTCAGTCTCTTTCATTACAATCCAACATGGTACAGATAGTTCTCCTTCAAAGCTTTCTTCTAAAAATGACTCATGCATTGGGCTGCTCCTGGCTTGTACCTCTTCCAGCTTAGAGAGCTTTAGAGCTACCCAATAGAAAGGAAAAAATACAGAGAGTCACAATCATTTTTACGTATCTCTGACCAGAAGTAGCATTGACCTAAATACAAGGGAAATGCCTTCCTTTGTCCCCCCAAAAGTGGAAATCACAGAGCAACATGTAATCACCATTCCAGCAGAAGTGGAAACCTGAAGATTTCTAATGTAAAGCCCAATGACAAAGTATCCAGATCTTTCAAACCTTTCAGAAGAGTGGATTTGCTAGATGGTGGTAGGATGCTGTCATATACAGCCCAGGTTCTCTTAGCTTCTGAAAGACAGAACCTAGCTGAAGAGAGTCAGCCTTCGCAAGCTACGTTCCCTTCTTGGGGAATCCCAAATGCCAAGTAGTGTTATAAAAATGTGGTCTTCAGGTTTGAAGCGGGCAATCATGAATTCATCCACGATATATTTTAATAATTACTATATGCCGAATACTATTGTACATGTGACAGGCAAAGATCCTGCATCATACAGGTTTGAACTGCCAGCCAACGGTACCCTTAGATATTTAGTTGAACTCATCCACATGATAAGACAGTTCAAGAAGACATTCTAAACCAAAAATAGTAACAACCAAGTTGGTCTTCTTGTCTGTGGTTAGAACACAGGGGAAAGGCATCCGAGTTCACTACATCAGAACTCAGCTTCTCCCTTCGCTCCCCATATTCCTTCCCTCCTCTAATATCCACAGAGAACACACCCAAGAATCTTCCTCTAGGCCAGTCTCCAAATCAGGACAGCCCAACTCGTAACAAAAGTGGGACTGCCTATGTAATTTGTGGAACCAGAGCCAATAAAATGGTGGAGAACTCATTTACCCACTAATAAATTCAAGAAGCAAGAGCAGAGCATTCCATTATGCACTTTGCTAAACACACGGCCCGTGGGACTCTTATCAGTCCAACAACCATGAAGCTGTTCTTGCCATCACTTATATACACTTTGCTATCTTTCATTATAAGAGAAAGTGGAGAACTCAAGCAAGGTCTTGACATATTGAATAAACAAAGGGAAGTCAGACCATCAAATCATTTACAGACAAGGAACATCAAAGGCTTTATCTCCAGCTAAGCTTCACAATGGTAAAATAGCCAATGACTTGGAGCAACATACAGACCAAAGAATGCTAGTACCATCTATGACCTTTGGGCCCAAGAGATCTGGGGGGATGTGTTTTTTTGCACAGAAAGTAATATTCTCTATCAGGTATATTGGATATATTGGTATTGGAATCAAAGCAATGAGGGAGGAAGAGAACTCTTAAGAGTTACATGGATTTTCTACAGATTGCAGGCCTGATCTCAGAACTAGCTAAACTATGGCTGGCATTGGTTAATTCCATCATATCGATTTTCTGCATTGGTACCAGTGTAATCATTGCAATGTTGTTTTCCCACAGTGGGACTGGAAAACTATCTACCCTAATAGTTTCTGATGCATTCTTCTGATGAACCTCTCCTATACTAAAGACCGGCTAATCTTTCTTAATGAAGAGGGATGCCATTTTAATTGCAGGGTTATGTTTACAATGGTAGGTTCTTAATTACGGGGGAGATTATGGAGATAAGTGTTTGATTTGCTCTCGAGGATGTGCTTGTCTCAGCCTCATCTGTTTTCTTTGTTTTAAGTAAATGTACACTATATTGAAATTACAGCTTCCACGGATTGCTGTTAAGCTAATTTATGAAAACAGTCTGTATAATACTAGCGTTGTCTCTCTGGGTGTCGTTCATTTAAATTACAAAATCAGCAGCGCTTTAAATGCCTTTGTTTTATCCAAACTACTAGTACCATTGTCAGAGATACGAGGTGAGCAGCAAGCATGATTTGATACCATGCTGAAGTTTGCACAAGGACACCAATAACCAATTAACATGCCCCAAAATAATGAGGAGCACTTTTGCAATGCTCAGACTCTCAAGTTTGCCATGCTGTTAGCTAACGCCACAACATCTACACAGCTAAATTTTCAGCTTCTCCCCACCAGAGAAGAGTAATTTCTCTTCTTTCTTTCCTCCAAAAGAAAAGATCTACTTTAAAGTTCACTGGCTAAACTTTGCACACAGTCCTTCCTTCCACACCCCCAACCCCCAGTGATGATAGCAATGGCCCGGCTTGGCATACATAACCCCAGGAGTGCCTATGCATTTTGCTTTTACTAAACCAGTTTCTTTGTTTATTGAATTTGAGGGGAAAAAAAAGGATATTAATGTGTCCCTGATATTAATTAGCCAATGCAAAAACAATTAGCTTGATATATTGATAAAGAGGCAGACTAGTCCAAATTGTGATATTGTGCAGAGTATCTGGCCTGTATCCCAGCTATTGAGGAGGCATAGGTAGGAAAGTCTCAATCCAGACAAACCCAGAAGCACAAGACTCAGTGTGAAAATTCATGACAGCAAAAAGGACTCCGGACATGGGTTAAGTCGTAGAATGCTTGCCTAGCAAGCTCAAAGTTCTGAGTTCTTACTCCTGTGACTCCAAGAAGGAAAAGGAGGAGGAGGAATAAAGAAAAAAAAGGAGGGAGAGGAGGAAGACAACAAGAACAAGGAAGAACACAAAGAAGGAGAAAGAAAAAAATGGCATTTTGCTGATCAGCTATATTTCATATATATGGTATATATTTTTCTATTCTGTAATCTTTCAATTCATATCTTTCCTATACTTGCATTGAGTCTTGTATTTGCATATAAAATCTTGCTGATATCTTGAAGCATTTGTGTAATATTCCATTTGAGATGGTGCTAAAATCTGCTTGGAGAGCAGACTGCTGGACCTGGCCCTTTCTCTTATGATCGATCTCCAGGGACCCCATTCTGGTGACTCTAGGCAAAATGAAATGGTGCGCTTCAGCAGGGCCAGGTTTGCGGAAGGCGGCCCGTGAGTGCAACTATGCGTTACTACTAGAGAACAGTAGCAAGCCATTACACCCAGCAGCCTTTTCTCTATTTCATTCTCTTTCTTGGGAGAGTTTCAATGCCTCCATGATATTTCAGTCCTTTGGCTTCCAGTCCTTTGGCTTGGACTCAGGTCTGAGCACTGTCCCTGGCTTCTTTTTGCTCAAGGCTAGCACTCTGCCACTTGAGCCACAGCGCCACTTCTGGCCATTTTCTATATATGTGGTGCTGGGGAATCAAACCTAGGGCTTTATGTATACAAGGCAAGCACTCTTGCCACTAGGCCATATTCCCAGCCACCTTAAGTATCTTTTATAGGTTGGCATTTAGATTTCCACAGTAGGCTGGCATCTAGTCAGGATCTTGATCCCAATCTGGGTTGTCCTAATTAAAGTTGTTGCGAAAAGGCACCAAAAAGTAATGAGAGAAACAAAATATGTCCCTATAGCAAGGATGTCATAACTCCGCCACTTAATCGTCATCCCCCCACTGTGGCTGGCAAGTATGTTTATATTCAGTTTATTGTGTGAGTAAATCTAAATAGGAAGGATCTCTTCCTCCAAGGATTTTTTTAAATAAGCCTGATTAAATTATCAAGTGCTTATTTTTTAATTAATGTTACTGCAAGCTATAGTCACTCAGATTCCTACACCCCAAAAAATGCAAAAGTAAAAAAGGACAGGCAGCCCAGAATATTTAATAAAGCCATTTCTCTATCAAAGGCTCCTTTTATTCTCTTCTCATATGCACAGACACCCTTTTTACATTTGCTTTACAGCATGAGCAGATAATCCAGGAACACATTCACCTTCAGGCCAAATATGTTGTCTAAGGAGACAAACATCTCCTTGGAAGATCACTGAAAGTCCCCCCAACGTCGCCATATTGCAAGAATTCTGTTTGTAAAAGCTTCACTTTCAATAGGAAATGATTTAAATAGATGCATAGCATAACCAGAAAAAATAATGTTGTTTCCTAGAGATACCGATCTGACTTAAGTGCAGTACAGTAAGGCACTAGTGCATTTGGCCCTGGATGGAGGGCACCACAGGAAAGAAGGCAGGCCCTGGGAAACCAGGGCGTCCCTGCTCGCTTCGGTGCGATTTTACTTGTCATTAAACAGTTGTACAAATCTGCCATTTAGCAAGCATTTAACCATGCATAAATACAATACACCTTGATCAATGTCACCCCTTTCAACATTCTCACCCATCCCCCCCACCCCACTCCTTCCCTCCCTCCTCTTCATTTTGTAGGACATACATTGGGTTCTTGACTACATTCTCCCCATCTTCTCCTCTTCATTCGTTCACCCCTTCCCCCTTGACCCCACCCTACCCCTTTCTAGTACCCACTTCCTGGTGTTTTATTTTGAACTTTTGACTTTGCCTCTCTAAGGAATTACACACTGAGTTCTCCATGGAATCTACCGTATTTTTTTAATACATTTGTATATACTCACATACCACCCAATGTATTTACTTCTAAGTTTATAAGATAAATTTAGCTTCCATATATAAGGGGAAAAAATGCATCCTTTATCTCTCTGGGCCTTGACTTACTTTACATATTTTTTCTCAGTTTGTTCCAATTCTTCACAAATGGTGCAATATCATTCCTTCTAATGGATGGGTAAAATTCATTGTGTATACATACCACATTTTCTCAATCCATTCATACACTGAGGGTCATCTAGGCTGATTCCATACCTTGACTATGGTGAATAGTGCTGCAATGAACACACATTTCCAATGAAAGCAAAATCAAAATGATCAGATGTGTTTCTTTTCAAAGAAAAAAACACTGAGTTGAAAGACGTACCTGAAAGACTAAAAAATAGGAAAAGCTTCCCCTTACCTGTAAAGAAAACACAGCAGTTTTTTGACATTTTCTATCTTTGACATTTATACAGAATTAGGATATACATTCACTACAGCCTCTTCATTTAAAGATTGCGTTACAGAGCCATTCTTTCCTCCTGCTAAAGTATGTCAAATGGCACTTTTGACCATTTTGATCATTTTTCTCCTCTCCTAAATCATCCCTATCGCTACAAAACTTTAATTTTCTATTCACCTACTGCTCATCAAGCATCAATTCAGTGTGAAGCATTGTGTTTTCATATTGATTAAAATGAGCATAATTTATGCAGCTTTTGATATCTGGCAATTTGAATGTGATCAAGACCACTCTTTTTTTTCCAGTCCTGGGGCCTAAACTCGCGGCCTGAGCACTGTGCCCTGGCTTCTTTTTGCTCAAGGCTAGCACTCTACCACTTGAACCACAGTGCCACTTCTGACTCTTTCTGAATATGTGGTGCTGAGGAATTGAACCCAGGGCTTCATGCATGCTAGGTAAGCACTTTGCCACTATTCCCAGCCCCACTCTGAATTTTTACAAGTTGATAATAGATCCCAGAGAAAGATTCAGGACAAGAGGCTTTCCCAAAATGTGCCCATGATACCAGGCTTGATAGTATCTCCCTCAAACCTAAAAATCAGATCTTAATTTCAAGAGCAACTTCATAACAAAAGGGTCCTTTGCTATTAAAGACCAATGGATTAAGTGGAGAATACTCTATAACCTGGAGAGAACAAACAATCTTGTGTGGAAACAGCCCTGGAGATTCCAGACCCTGTCTCAGCATTCAAAACAACCATTGAAGTACCATCCCTACAGGAAGTGGTGTTCAATACATCAGATTGTGAATTTTACACTTGAAAGGGACCTTTGAGATCAAAGTAGCGGGTTATGATTGGCAGTCTTCCCTCCTGAAAACACAAGGGAGTATGCATTAACAAAATGAATGTTCACACATTTATTACCATCAGTGTTAAATCTGTTTCTTAGGGGCATAACACAATGGTTTTTGAGGTGCTTTCTAGTACAAGAAAGGATGTCTCCTCGTTCCATCATCCGTGAATTGGAAACTAGTTTCCAAGAGTCTAACACCATGTTCTAATAACTTGAATGCATTCAAGCAGGTTATAGCTCAGAAGGCTGCTGATTTTTTAATCATTGTGAGTTGTCTCCGGCTACCCGACAACATATCTGCTGAATTCTCATTTACTTCACTCTCCCTATATCTCCTTCCTATTTCAACTCTGTGTCCTTTACCCAAAATCTTCTCTGGTATCAATAGAGCTACCTTACCCTGGAAAAGGGATTGGAGAATACGGTACAGAATTTCCATGTGTCCTGTACATGTTCAAATAAGTGGGAAATCGAGACCATCTCTGAAGACATGAGAAAGGTCAGAGCATATATTTAAAAGCCCAGAGCCCAAAGACAAGCTGTGAAATTTCACATAATTCATCGCATATAGTATTTTACTTATTTCAGTAACACAAAGGCAGCTAATTTTATCTCATGGTTCTAATGTCAGGTTGGAAAGTATGCATATTAATCAGATTAAAAAAAAATTTAGCAGCCAGGAGTTAAGAGCCTGTTTCCTCTGACTCAATAAAGGAAATACTTGCTAAGGAATTTTGACAGCCCACAGCCCGTGCAAGGGGCATTCACAGAATCTTCCAGAAAAAAAACACTGGCCTGAATGGATTTAAGCAGGAAAAGCCCAAGAGTAAATACATGCAATGACTTTTGGGGATACTAATTAATTTTTTTTTGAATATGTTCTGGTCTTTAGCTTCCAGTTAAAAGGTACATTTTAAGCACTTCTGCTGAACTGAGGACTTTT
Source organism: Perognathus longimembris pacificus (assembly GCF_023159225.1). Lineage (NCBI taxonomy): Eukaryota > Metazoa > Chordata > Mammalia > Rodentia > Heteromyidae > Perognathus > Perognathus longimembris. The sequence continues at coordinate 24,444,476 of NC_063184.1, forward strand.
CTATCAGTTTTAATATAATTGTACGACTTCCAAACTGATAAATGGTATTATCGGGATCTCTGGCTCACTAAGAAACTGAGCTGCTGAAGGTATGTGTAACCCACCCACCAAGGCCTCATAGCTAAGAGGGAACAGAGGTTTGTCCCAGAGCCCAGACCCATGCAATGAAAGAACCTTCCTATGATAGATGAGATGCAGTTTATAATATCTCATTTAATGTATGACAGGTGCTATGTGCTCATCTGTAGGTGACAGATGCCACTTTATTCCCATCAAGCTCATGAACGAAGCTCATGCATTTCCCTGAGGAGGAAACCGGCTCAGGGAGACACAGTCCTTTGTTCACAGGACACGGGTGGGTGACACAGTTGACACCAATGCTGAGTTAGGCTGCCTGCAAAGCCCAAGGTGGCACGAACTCCACTGAAGATGGTTGCTACGCATTGCTACGTAAGGGACCAAGAATCCTTTGATGAGATATGAAAGAATGGAACCAATGCCCAAACTTCAGGCTCACTGTGCTTTTAGGATGCTCTCTCTGGACCTGAAAATAATGATAGAGCAGACAGGCAAGTCCCGATCGAACACCAGCCCCTCCCCTTACTGATGGTTAAATAATTCTCTGAAAGGCAAGGCTGCACAACCAGGACCACGTCTAGCTAAAGCTTTGTCCCCAAATGCCATGGCATCTCTTTGGTGTTGGTTTTGTTTTTTGTTTTTTTTTTTTTGCACGGTACATCCTACCTCATATAGCAGTTGGTAGTATAATTGGATGCAAATGTATCTCAGATAATTGTGTTATTCTTGGAAACCCTCTTGCCCTCCTTTGCTGATAGGATTCTCCTTCGTGGGGCTATAATTGCTTGAAGGTCATTCTCTGCACAATTACTGAACCAATTTCAATAATTGGACAATATATTCATGCATATACTCTTTTCTTGCTTTCTTAGGTATCCTCTGAGATTTTTTTTTAAATCTCATTTCCAATCTTAGTCCTCTCTAAAGGTATTCTTTTACTTTAAGGAAGGATAGAACCCTGGAACAAAGACCTATGGACCCTCCATGCCTTATGCACAATTCAATGAAAAGGAGAGGTTTGGGATTTTGTGGTGGTGGTTGTTTTTGTGTGTTTGTTTTTCTTGAAGCAGTTACCCTCGTTCCTATTCATTGTGTGACCTAAGTCCATAACTGAGCTATTTCCCAGAATCCTCCTGGAATCCCTGCTTCCTCTCTAGAGCCTGTGCAGGCAATGTCTCCTCCTTCATTCTGGGCCTCCCGCCATGTTCTCCCATTCCTGAGCCAGCACCTCCCGGGTAGATGTGGAAGCCACTGGCTCCTTTACTCGGTGTGTTGTTTTTTTTAATTTTCAGTCATATACATTAACAAGAGTTAGTCTATCCCAACAGTCACAAGAAGAGACAATTCTCCCAGCTCAACTGCATGGCCACATGTCCAATTTCCAGTGCCACCTTCACGAAGGTTAACAGGAATCACACGCTGTACTCTATTCTATGTACTCTTAACTGCTGCTTCACATTAAAATTTCCCAAAGGCAAACTCTCAGATCCTAAGAGGAGGTAGTGGAAGGCCAGCATGTGGGTAGAGAAACAGGAGGAACTTTTCAGGGCAAGGAATAGGGTCACTGATCTTTCCAGAAGTTTTCTTGGTTCAAGATGGAAAAGAAGGGGAGCGTGATCTACTCAAGAAGGGACAAAGTGAAGAAGGAGAATACCCGCTCTTTACATGGGCATATGAACACGAAGATTTTATTTCTGCCTCAGTGTCTTGGGTTTACCTGGAATTTTGGCTGGCCCCCTAAAGGTCTCGCCTTTGTTGGGCTGCAGCCTCAGGGAACAACATCTCTCCTGAGACAAGAGAGGAAGGAATGGTTGAGTGTTGCTGTTCCTGTCGCCATTTTGTAAGTGAACTTGGATTTGAATGGCTACTTTTGAGGTGCCTCTGTCCAAAGGGAAACAGGCAAGGCCCTAGTCAGATGGAATCTTTTCAGGGTCACAAATCACCATCACCGTGCCTCACAAGAAGAGCCCCAGGTCCCCTCCGCAGAGATTATATCCATTTGGGAAATGTGAACTCAAGTAACCTTGCAAAATTAAGTTCTCACTGGTAACAGATATCTGATCGTTTCTTTTTAAAACTTCAGGGCTTTTTTTTTTTTCTCTCCGTCTTCACTTGTTCTTGCCTCTTAGTAAGGGATGAAGCCTTTTGAAATGTCATTGTCAGCATTTCCAAGCTATGATTTTCCTGTCTCATTAACAAAGGCCTCTTGTGCTTTTCCTCTCCCCGCTTGCAGGAAGGTGAGTGCAGTCGATCTATTCTTGATGTGCACATGTAGCTTCCAACCTCAGCCTCCCACTGCTGACTTTCTGAACTTGACCTTGAGATGGTCTAAAAATTGAATCTTTTTTTTTTTTTTCAAGCTTAGGTAAGTCCAATCGACAGCATTCACACTGCACCTTGCAACAACCCATCCACAGGGTGGAGAATGTCTCCCATACCTTGCTTTTTAAAAGCTCTTCTCCTTTTCCCCATCACAACTGGCACACAACACTCACCAAGTCACTTTCTTACCTTGCTGATGGCTGAGCACTGTTGAACAACTGGAAGCTCAGACCAAAACGAATACCCACAATGCTTTACGATAGTAATGGCTCCCTGCCTTGGGTACCACTGTATCAATGTCAATTGAGGGTTTAACATGGATATTCTCATTAGATCCTCATAGCCAGAGGCAGACAGCTACTTAACAAGTAGAAAACTAGGGTTCCCAGACTGTCTTTTCCTCACAGTGTTTGCACAGATATCAGAGACTGGGCAAGATTCAAATCTACAACATTGACTCTAAGGCTTTTAACTGCAAAACTCATGATTCGGTCTCCTCTCGAGTATAACTAAATAACCAATTAAGATTATGAAAATGGGTTTCAATAGTAAGATTCATTCTTTCCTCACAGAGCAATGCCTTCTTTTAGAGAAGAGGAAATAAAATATGTTTTGTCAAATTCCTACTGTGGGTTGAATTAAAATTGTACAAACTGCCAAGCACCAGTGGTTCACATTTGTAAGGAAACTGAGACCTGAAGGATCACAGCTTGAGACCAGCCATGACAGAAAAGTCCTCAAGACTGTATCTCTAATTAAGCAGCCAAAAGCCAGACTAGAGACCTGGCTCGAGTGGTAGAGCACCAGATGTAAGCAAGCAAGCTGAGTGGGAATGTGAGGCCCTCAAACGAAATAGAAAGAAATTAAAGACCACATAAAATAAAGTTGGAAGTTCATTCTGTTCTTGGTATAATGCAAATACATCAGAATGCGTTGATTGACATGGATGCTGTTCTGTTGGATACTTTCTGTTTTAATCCTGTTAAATTTGACCATCAAGAAAACAGAAGCTGAAATAAAGATTCCTGTTCCACTTAGCACACAAGGGTTCCTTTTCCCTTTGACAAATCCCTTAGCTTCTAATGGCATCTGTGTGAGAGAAGGTGGGTATGATTTATGAGTCTCTTTCATATCCTTGCCACTGAAGTTCTCCATATTCTTTCTTTTTGTTTAACAAAAAATTAGAGTGTATTAGTGGTACAAGGAGACTGTGTTGTGATACTTTTGCACATGTAAGTAATATGCCTTAATTTAACTCACTCCCTATTACTGTCTTCTCTCTCTTCCTTCCAGCATCAACCCCATAAACCAAGTGATGTTACCTTTACCTTCGAGTTGAAGGAATGAATGACAGAGAAATCCAGTAGCTTTTTCATGGCAGAACTGACATTCAAACCTCAGATTCTCTGCTGTTCATTAAATAAACGACCTAAAATTTTAGAGCAGTATTTACACCAGGTTGTCAGAAAATATAAAGAGGTCATACCTCATTAATTAAATGAAATCATTGCCTTGTTTTCTAATAAAATGCCCTGCTGTTAAAACTCTCGAGACCCCATTTAAAGCTTTAATTGCACAATTTGAGTCAGGAGCATAATACTTTAAGCTTGGCACTGAGTAACACAACTTGAAACACTACCAAATATGTTATTATAAACAAAGCTCTTGGTATGGGAGTGCTGGCTATGTTGATAAAACATTTGCTGATAAAAAGAAGCACTGATTTTGATAACTTTGAGGTCTAGGCTATAGAAATCTCCGTGCTTACTGGCTTACCAGTAACTGAAGGCATGTCTTCATTCCTGTTGTGTCTAATCGTTGTGAAACTATCATTCCTATCGAAGCTTCAAGCACACAATGACGAAATAATTGCCAGTTTCGAAGGAGAAAAAAAAAAACCAGTTTGAAGTCCTGTATATGAAAGAGGTCCTACTGGACAAATTTCTAAACGAGACAAAAGGCAGCGTTAGGAAATAGAAAGTATTTTGTGTAACTGCGTCATTGCAAAAATCTATCACCAGGCCCTCTCGAAAGCAACAAAAGCAGATTTTCCCCTTCCTATTTTGTTGTTGTTGTTGTTGTCCTATGTTCTATTATGAAAAGAAGCAATTTTGCTGTTTCTAGGGTTACACTTTTGAACTCGCCTGTGCTGTAGTCTATATGGATTTAATAGTAAATGTGGAAAAGAAGAAGGCCGGAAGACAGAGTGAATCTTCATACCTTCTAGATTCTCAAATGGAAGTTCTGCTCATGCCCTCTGATGTCACAAACAGAACCTAATAGTCACTCTTCTGACATCTCTTAGCTTCTTCTCCTGTCTTCGAAGGTCTGGGAGAGTTTGTTTTGGTTTTGGCAGCACTGAGGCTGGGACTCAGGGCCTCGTGCTTGCTAGGCAGTGCTCTACCATTGAGCCAGGCCTCCAGCCCTTTTTTAAGGGAAGTTTTCCTTTGTTTTTTAACTTTTTATTTTAATGAGGTACAGAGAAACCAAACCCAGGGCCTCCTGTCACATTTTGGTTTTTGGGAAGTCCTGGGGCTTGAACTCTTGGCCCGGGCACTGCCCCTGAGCTCCTTGTGCTCAAGGCTAGCTCTCTACCCCTGGAGCTACAGCTCTACTTCAGGCTTTTTCTGTGCTTCATTGGCGATAAGAGTTTTCTGTCTGGGCTGGCTTTCAATAGCAATCTTCAGATCTCAGCCTCCTGACTAGCTATTCAGCTGTTCCCAAACAGCTAGGATCATGGGCATGAGCCACCAGCGCCTGGCTAGGGGCTTGCTTTCGCCAAGCACCAAGACCGCAATCCCCCTATTTTATTCCCCCTCCCCTGTGGCTCTGATGGCGGCGTGCTTCTGCCACACCCTGCTTCCTCCTTTAACTTAGAATTGGGTGAACGTTCAAGCCCTGAGATGCCCTGGGACCACCAGCCTACTGGCCTCAGCCTCCAAAGCTGGGGTGACACATACAGCCAGTTATTCATTGCAAAAGGGTCTCGTGAACTTTGTGTCTGGGCTGGCCTCAAGCTATAATCCTCCCCAGGGTTACAGGCATGTGTCATCAGGCCTGGCTTCAGCTCCATTTTTTTAAGCCTCTGGGGTGTGTGTGTGTGTGTCTGTCTGTCTGTCTGTCTGTCTGTCTGTGTCTGTGTGTGTGTGTATGTGTGTGTGTATGATTATTAAATCAAATATCCTCCCTGCTGACCCTAAGAAATGGCCCTGTGCTGGGGACTCCCATCTGTAAACCTGTCTCTTCAAGAGGCTGAGATATGAGGATCATGGTTCAAAGTCAACCAGGGCAGGAAAATCTATGACATTCTTATTTCCAATTAATCACCAAAAAGCTAACGTGGTGGAGCGGTAAGTGGTAGCACTGAGCACTGAGCACAGAGCACTGAGCACAAAAGCTCAGGATCAACACCCATAACCACTACCAAAAAAAAAAAAATGAGAAATGTACTCATTACCTTATTATGTAATCCTCTGTACATTACCTTGACAATAAAAATTTAAAAAATTAAATTGTACAGAAACAAAAAAATACAAACATGTTATTATTTCTCCTTTTTTATAAAAAATAGCATACAATATATAATATTTTATCCCCCACCTTAGAGATCTTTGCAATATTAAAGGGATTTGTGTATTCTTTTGGGGTACTAGTGTTTCATGGATGAATATATAGGTTATTCCCAATATTTTGCTTGTGTACATGTCCTACAGTGAATAACCTTGCATATTTCTTTTTTGAGTAGTTGCAAAAGTATATGAAATATATAATAGTCAAGGTACAAACCCTGAAGTGAAACAATTCATTTGTAATTTAGATGGAATTTCCCAAGTTGATCTCATGAGATCTATAGTAGTAACTCTTATGTGGCCAGACTTTCTGTTTTGTAATAATCCAATATATAGAAAGTGGCATCTGTTTCAGTTTAATTTGAATTTTTGTTATGGGTACCTGGACTTGGAACGTATTTTTCATATGCCACTTGCTTTTCCTGTAAATGTAGTCTGTAAATCTTTTGTTCATCTTTTTCATTGAGATTTTTTTTTCTCTATTTCTGGGAGTTTCATGTTTACAATAAAGAAATTACTTGCATCACTAATATGGATTGTCTATGTTTTTATTTCCTCATGTCGACATTTGGCTTTTGGTTCTCCTTATGATATTTTGAAATATTTATGTTCTACACTTAATGGTCTAAATCTTGGTTTGGGGCCCTAAAATACAATCATGATTAGATTCTTCTTTTATGTTAACTGAAATGCAGAAAAGCAAGTATTGCATGACTGCTCTCAGATATGGGGGTTAGGATTAAATAAGTAGATATATGAGGATAGATACATAACTCTATGAATACACTAAAGAGTGATATTGTATATTGTACATGAATTTTATAGTATCGAATTACCTTTTTTTGGTCACTCATGGGGCTTGGGCACTGACCCTGAGCTCTTTCACTCAAGACTAGCACTCTACCACTTTGAACCACTGAGCCACTTCTGGTTTTCTGGTGGTTAGTTGGAGATGAGTCCCAAGGGATTTTTTTTGGCCTGGGCTGGCTTTGAACCATGATCCTCAGATCTCAGTCTTCTAAGTAGCTAAGATTACAGGTATGAGCCACAATAGCCCAGAAAATTACATAAATTTTATATATATATATATATAGAGAGAGAGAGAGAGAGAGAGAGAGAGAGAGAGAGAGAGAGATACATCTAGGGCTGGGAATGTGGCTTAGTGGTTGAGTGCTTGCCTAGCATTCACAAAGCTTCAGTTCCTCAGTACCACATAAACAGAAAAAGCTGGAAGTGGTGCTGTGGCTCAAGAGTTAGAGTGCTAGCCTTGAGCAAAAGAAGCTCAGGGATAGTGCTCAGGCCCTGAGTCCAGTCCCCAGGACTGGCAAAAAAAAAAAAAAAAAGATACATCTAGCCATGTGCCAGTGGCTCACACCTGTAATACTCAGGAGGCTGAGGTCTGAGGATCAAAGTTCAAAGCCAGCCTGGGCAGGAAAGCCTGTGAGACTCATCTCCAATTAACCACCACCTTGAACTGAAGAGCTCAGGGATAGAACCCAGGCCCAGAGTTCAAGCCCCACAACTGACAAAAAAAAAAGATACACCTAGATTCATCTGATGTGTATCATATATATGTATGTATGTATATATATATATACATATACACACTACATATCCCTTTATGGCCTATATGTTATCAGATATATATATAAAGATAGAGTATACCTTACATATATCTTATATGTGTGTATTACATATATAAAGCCTTTACGTGTGTATGTGTGTGTGTGTGAAGAGGCTTTTCTCAGTTCCAGTTTCTGAAATATTAATGCTTCTCATTTGATTCCTATTGTGGATTCAGGAATCTATATAAGAAAAAAATGTTTCCTAAACTAGATGAATTTGTCATTCCACCCAGGTATATTGTTCCCTAAATTCAAGCCAGCAGCCCTAAAAAGGCCGGGCTATGTGAGCCCCTGAGCCTCCCTGTGATTATGGGGTGGGGGGGGGCATCCACTTCGTGCCAACCTTGTGTTTCCACACTGGCCCAAAGCTAGTGAGAAAGTTCTGGCTTTAAATACCCTAGATTTTTCTTTAAAATCTGATTAATCCAAGAGCAAGGACAATACAGGAAAAGTACAAACAGTCTTATGAAAGTGGCAAAGGTATGAAGTTAATACAAGACACGAATCAGAAGCGAAACAGCGAAATGATTTTCACCATTCAAGAAGTGGGGCTAGCCAGGCACGGGCGGCTTACTCCTGCAGTCTGGGGTAGGGAGAGTTCACACAAGCCACTCCAAGAAGACGCGTTCTCCACCCCTAGCTGCGCACAGGAGCACACGCCTGCCATCTGAAGCTATGTGGGAAGCTGAGATGGAGAAGATGGCTATGCCAGGCCAGCGGGGGCAGAAAAGCCCACAGCACTGTGTCCTTCCGTTCCAATTGTGTTGAAGTAGAGGGCTCCGGGCATTGTTGTCTAACAGCTCCAAGATTCCGCCAACCTCCTCATCTCCTACAGCTGTGTGGCTACTGTAGCGATGAGACCGAATCAGGATTTCAAAAAACACCACCAACACTTGTCTTGAGTACTTGAAGACAGTAGATTAAGGAAAATAAGGTGATTGTTATTAAAGGGTTGGGTACGGGTGGCTCATGCCTTAATCCTAGCTACTCAGGAGGCTGAGATCTGAGGGTTGGGGTTCAAAGCCAGCCTGGGCAGGAAAGTCTCAGAGAGTCTGATCTCCAATTAACCACCACAAAATCCAAGTGTCCCGGTGGCTCAAAGTGATAGAGTGTTGATAGAGCAAAGTGATAGAGCTCAGGTACAGCCCCCAGGTCCTGAGTTCAAGCCCCGACCAACCAACAGGTGAACAACAATAAAAAAAAAAATACTAAATAGGAGGGGGAAAAAAGATGGAGAAAATCAAGGAAAGGATTTCTATCATTTGTCCTTGGATAAACTTGGGCATTTCTCAGAATGGATTTTTCTAGGTGTTTGGTGAATTGAGGGTATGTCTAAATATAATAAATCTTTTTTTATGTTGTCTCAGTGGGTGGCTTGTGTGACTAGGTTGGAATTTATCTTGAAAGACTTTGCATAAGGCAGTTTATTTCTTCCATAGCCAAGAACAATAGTTTGCTGTTGCTGTAAATGTATAAGGGTTTAAGTTTAAGATATATTTGTTGCAGAAATCAAACTGGGCCTGCTGAGCTTCTAACTGCACCATGCTGCCCTCTAGAGGCTGACAATAAATCACATGAGCAGCTGTGTATTTTTCAGTCTTTCCTCATCTTCTTTAGTCCAATGAATGAGTAACATGACCATGTGAATGGAAATAACTTATGCAAGATGATAAGGAGTTAGAGGCAAAGAGGAACAGGAACCCATACATCCTGACACTTGATCAGAGTTCCCTCTGCCAACTATTACCCAATAAATTTGCTCAAATCATTGAGCCAATTTCTTTCAGAAGACACAATTATCATCGTTATTCTCATAGGTAGAATGTATTAATTCTAATGGGTATTTTGTAAATCCATCTCAACCCAATTTCTTTATTCCACCAAGACTTCCTATACCTAAGGTCTCAGATTTACTAAGTAGCTGGAAACATTAATGTCAGATATGCCAAAATATTGGATGCACTGGAGTGCTAGGTCACAACTACATTCTGTGAGCATTTTGTGAGCATTTGTGGTTTGTAATCATTACAGATAATACTGTGCAACGATACCACTGAGGGCAGTTTCAACCTGGAATGACCCCTGAAAGGCTTTGTCCTCAACACAGCAATATTTAGAAGCAGGACTTTGGGGACATACAGGCTCAGCTCTCACCTATAGACTGGTGGGTTCATAATTTGATGGGATATTGGTAGGTGATGGAAACTTACCTTATAGGACCTATTGGATGCGAGTAAGGCCTTGGGAATGCGCTGGGAGCCAGTTCTTGGTCCCAGCCCCTGACACCTATCCTCTCCTTCTTCCTCCTCCTCTCCCTCTTCTTTTTCTCTCTCATGCTCAGAAAAGAGCATTGTACTATCAACTTCGAAGGCAAGGATCACGGTCTATTTTCTGGAAAGTGTATTGTCTGTCTTCCTGTTGACAAGCCATTCAGATGTGACTGGAAATAAAGTTGATGTTTGCAAATTAAACAATGGAGTGCTGCCACCTTGTGGACATGCCTGTAAGCACTATTTACTTTCCCTTATTTACTTTCCCTTATTTACCTCTGGAATACTAATCAGAAAATAAGGCAAGGAAGGGAGACATTTTGTCCTTGCAAAAGGTAGACTGTCTTTATCCTTTTTGTGCTCATGGTACTCTTTGGCAACTGACGAACTTCTTGTTTTCAGATGCACAAAATAAAATACTAAGGTTAGAAAGAAAATATTGAAATACAGATTTGTGTCAACTATGTGTTAGAATATGGTATGTGTTTAATTCATGAGTAACAAAACCTAATGGTTAGTCGAATAACTGCAGTGATTTTGAACTAGTAAATAGTGCAAGCTTCCTCTAAGACATCTACAATCACAATAATATGAAAATGGACAGTATGTCCCAATACCATGTGGCGTGTTGAATATGGGAGGAAATGATAAATCACAGCTAGAAGTTAGTAGTAAAACTGTCATTTTCTTGTCCATGCACCAGCTGAGTTCTATCCTTATTTTTCTGGGATCCAGAGATTCCAAATTGATCATTGCTGGAAAATGTGTGTGTGTGTGTGTGTGTGTGTGTGTGTGTGTGTGTGTGTCAAAGTTTTCCAAATCTTCATGAAGACCCTATGAATCCACAGAAATATTGAGTATTTTTTAGTAACAACGCATAAATTTCCCCCCTTGTAAATACTATCTGTATCCCGTGTAAGGAACATGTGTCTGTAACGGCCAGTCCCTTTCAAGAAGCCTAGACAATGGTGTAACATGTTTTCCTAGTTGCAGAAGCGAGAGCTGTCCACCACAGCCAGTGAACCCACTTGTCCCTTTCACTTCCTAGTCCTCTTTGCACCAGTCTTCTCTGGAAGCAGGAGGCTGGTCAGACCGTTTGTAACATCACGGAAGTATGTTGCAGGGATTTGGTTTAAGGAAGGTGTGGAGGAAGGGCAGGTACTCTGCAAAGACTTCATCCTCATGTCGGTGGCAGGAGTTTAAAAGCCACAGGGAAGGCCGCTAGACGGCAAGGAAGAGAGATCAGGCTTGGGGGGTGGAACCCGTGCGCATAGACTGAAACCCAGCCAGTTCTGCTTCAGTCCCTGAGGCTCCAGGGAGCCGTGGAAGCCCTTGGTGGTGCTGATGATGAATGAGGCCTCGCGCATGCGCTGGAGCGGCTGGGGTAGGACCTCTGGGGCGGTGGGGCGGGTCTGGTTGCTGTGGTTACTGCTACTGCCCCAGCCAGGTGAGAGAGAGAGCAGGTGTGAGGGGCTCTCCTGACGCCAGCTCATCCATACGACTAAACAGCTTTCATTGTCAGAAATCACACTTTCTGGCCCTTGCCGGCCTAGCATGGGATACATTTCATGAAGCATTGGTCATTTATTTTTATCTTCTTTAAATGTATTGTCTTTTGGGGGGAGGTGGGTAGCCCACTATCCTCTTCTATGGTATCAGATAACTAGGTGAAGCCTTAATGTCTAACCATTAAAATGTTCTCCACCATTTGCGAGCCTCTGGATTGATGATATACACCAGGACTTTCTGTGATAAAGCCGCTGACGGGCTGGATTTGCCTTGTGTGCTAAAAGGAAATCATGACTGATATTATCCCATAGGCTTTTCTGTCTGGGCCTGACTTTGAACCATGATCCTCAGATCTCAGCCTCCTCAGTAGCCAGGATGACAGGCCTCAGCCACAGGAGACCTACACGATCATTATTGTACCATAGCTTGAAGTTGTTAAAGAGATCCCCGTTTAAAGACTGAAGTGCTTTTTGTTGTTGTTGTCTGTCTGAAATAGGCAAAGGAGGAGAGGAGAGGAAATGACACTGTACTCCCAAATTCTAGCAGAGCAGTCCCAGGGTGCAAGAACTGGGGGTGCCACTGAAAGGGCAGAACTGAGCAGAGCAAAGCGCTGGAGTGGCACTGAGAGCTGACCCCAGATAAAGGTGAGCCGGAAATCCTGTCAGCCCCCTCATGGGAATATCGTCAATGGCAACCCTCGCCAAAGTGGCTCTGATGAAGTCAAAATCTTGGGCCAACAAGTTGCTAGCAGTGTAATATTAGGCAGGCTAGTAAACGCTCTAAGCTTCATTCTCACTGAATGTACAATAATGAGAGTAATTGTGATTTCTTGTCGTTTTATAGCATTACAAAGACAGCATCGTGACTCGCACCCGTGGTCCTAGCTACTAAGGAGATGGAGAGGCTTGAGGTGGAGGGCCAGCTCAAGCACAAAGCACAAAGCCAGTGAGTCCCCTAAGTCAGCCAAGACAATGCCGAGTGTGTGGTGATAGTGCAAGACTTCCAGGCCAGCACGCGAGTGTGAGATGAAAGATCATGACATAAACTCAAGAATACCCAAAGTAAAACAAGTTAGGGGCATGGCTCAAGTAATAACATGCTTTGCCTAGCAAGCACAAGGCCCTGGGTTCAAGCCCTGGTACTGTCAAAAAAAAAAAAAAAAAGACCACATTGTAAAGCGTTTACCATGATTTGTAGAAGAGAGTAATTTATTGGGCAAATAAGACCTGCACATATTTACAGAACACAATGCTTTGATATTTTAATATGTGTATTATATGTGAACAAATAAGCCAAAGATATCCATCACCCCCAAACAACTTACGTTTCCCTTCTTTATGCTATTAACATTTCAAATCCCCTCTCAGCCCTTAACGTTGCATTGCATTATTATTTAATACATTGTACAATAAATCTCGAAAGGTAACTCCCTCTGCCTGAGACTTTATACCCTTTGAAAAACATTTTCCTCCTCATCAATTTAACATTACGACTTGAAGCAAATACTATTTGGAGACGGAAATCCCGAAACGGATTTTAATTAAACTATTAACTACTGTGTTGATTCTGCAAGCTATGCTAGTCTAACAGACCCAGACCACACCATTTATTGCAGATACTTACGCCTTTTATCTTTAAAAAAAAAAAATACAAATCTTGGTTGCTATTTTGAGACTGCTTCATTTGGCTATGTTGGCCTTTCTCATGACCCCATCCCTCTGTCCTTCCGAAGTGGGCTCTAGTAGGATTCCAGAATGTCATAAAAAAAACGTCCTTGTCCTTCTGAAACTCAGGACTGACCTCTGCTTATGCCTGACTTAGAAATACCCCCTCGTGACTTAGCACCCCACGACCAGAAGGATGACCTCGGCCTGAGGAAGGCTGGGTAGACTGGACGTGAGGCCTTCGCGGGCACCGGCCAGGGAAGCCCAGGCCGCTGCAGGGCACATTCCCACCAACAGCTTCAGAATACTGACGAGCAAGCATTCTCCCCGCAGAAATGGCTCTTTACCGATGAGCTTTTAAAGGCTACAGGGCTTGCGGCGGGCTCTGAGGATGTACGGATGATCCAGCGAGGCTGAGCTTGTGTGATTTAGAACAGGACTTGGTCCCTCATCCCCAGGGGCAGCAGGCCTTCGCCACTGCCATCTTTAGCCTGTGCATCCTGAGAGCAAGTCCTGATGTCGTCATCTCTCTTGACCTCAGTTTCTCTTCTGAGAAAGAACACAACGGGACCCCTGGAGCTGTCTAGAATTCTCAATCAACCCCCTCTATGGGCCCTGAAGGAGCTAACCAGAGTTAAGGTCGCTGGTGTCTTTATTCCTAGTGGATAGAAATGGATTGCTTTGGAGGAGATCAGTGGTAGTTTTGTTTGTTTGTTTTTTAAGTTATTCACAATCAATCATTGAAAAGTATACAAAAAGATAGAAAACACTAAAGCTCTAAGTCAGGTGCTGGTGGCTTAAGCCTGTAAGCCTAGCTGCTCAGGGGGTGAAGAGCTGAAGTTCACCGTTCAAAGCCAGCTCAGACAGAAAAGTCCTGTAAGATTTCTTACCTCCAGTTAACCATCCACAAAGCCAAAAGTAGAGCTTTGGCTCAAGTAACAGGGGGCCAACCTTGAAATGAAAAGGCTAAAGGGTAAACACCCAGGCCCTGAGTCTGCACTCCAGCACACAAACAAACAAGATAGATCAAATCCAGGCCTAACCACGTGGTGGTGACATCCGTAAATCACTCAGCCAGTTTTTCACTCTCCAATCAAAAATAACTTCATTTATTTTCACCTAGAAATTAGGAATTTCAAATCCTGAGCATATAATTCTCAAGGAAGAAGAAATAGACTGATTCATTTGATGCTCTTCTGTTGTTAGATGTGAGGAAAAGCATCAGAAAGTGGAAAGTGTCTATGGGAACTGTTGGATTTTCAGAGATGCAGTAACAAAACACAGATGACCCCCAACTTACAATGGTTCCCCATGATTTTTGGCTTTGTGATGCTGTGGAAACCATATTTATTCAATAGAAACTATTATATAAAACTATCATGTACACTAAACACACTAATGTTCATTAACCAGGTGAACACAGAGTACTAATGAAGCCATTACACTTTACACTTTCAATATGGCAAACCCCAAGATATCAAAAAGACATTTGTACTTCCATGTTTATCGCGGCACAATTCACAATAGCCAAAATATGGAAACAACCCAGATGCCCCTCCACAGACGAATGGATCCAAAAAATATGGTACCTATACACAACGGAATACTACATAGCGATTAGGAATGGTGAAATATTGTTATTCACAGGGAAATGGTCAGAACTCGAACAAATAATGTTGAGCGAGACAAGCCTAGAACACAGGAAACAAAGGGGCATGATCTCCCTGATATATGACTGTTAAGAAAGGGTGACAGAGAGACAGTAGAGACCAGGTCTGTGAAACCAAAAACTGCTTGTCAAATGGTATTTCCCACAGGATTGGGGCAGCGACCCAACAGTATGTAACTAAAACCAAACAATTACTCAACATATAAAGATCAAAAATTGACCTCTCAGGGGAATACAATAGCTCAAAAGCTATGTCTGTACGTTCATATAAGACTACTGTCGACATATTGTCTAATATCGACATTATATTTAAAGCCCTAGGCGAACTTTCTTGGGTGTGGCCATGTGGCTACTGTATATGTTCTTGATACACTGTATATTGTATATACGTCTACCTGACCTAGAGAAGGGATAGAAAAACAGGGCGTAAGATATCACAAGAAATGTACACACTTCCCTACTATGTAACTGTACCCTTTTTGCACAACACCTTGTCAAAAAATTTGTGTTCAATTAATAAATAAATTAATTTTTTAAAAATATGGCAGTTAATGAATACCATGAGACACTCAACCCTGCGTTAGAGATTTTGCCCAATTACAGGCTAATGTAAATAATCAGAGGAGGTAAGATAGGATCGGCTAAACTCTGGCTAAGCTTAAATTTCCTAGTTGGATTGGATGCAGTGGCTGTACCTGTAATCCTAGCTATGGGGGAGGCTGGATTGCAGTTCAAGGCCAGTGTAGGAAGAAAAATCCACATTACTCCATCTCAAGGGAAGAAACTGGGCATGCTGGGTATGGTAGTGCTTACTGGTTGTCCCAGCTACAAGGAACCCAAAATAGATTGAGATCCATACATGCATTAATGTATCCAGCAGAAAGCAAGACCCTACCTTAAAAATAACCAGTGGAAAAGAAGAAAAAAGTACTGGAGGAACAGCTCAATGGTAGAGTACCTGACCTGCCTAGCAAGTACAAGGCTCTGCATTCAAACCTCAATCTTCCAATTTGGCCACGATAAAATGTGTGTATATACACATGTGTATTCATATGCTAAATATATACACATATATATCTACACACATATATACATATACTAAGACAAAAACCTCAGTACATTAATTTTTTAGCTAACATAAAGGTTAAATCTTAGACTGAATCAAGAACCCCAAATGCACTCGCAATGCTATTTCCTATAATTAAGTCTATAGCTGGCTTCATGACTCTCTTGCACAAAATGCATCACCAAACCGTAGGAGCTGTATTAATTTTACTACATCCACATGAGAAATTATCACAAGAATAAAATTCGAAGAAATAACCAAAGTGTGACACTGTAATAGTTTTTGGAGACAATAATGCATTAGTAAAGCGATAATGACAAATGCATATGTAAACTGACGTAATAGATTCTAGGAATGTAAGAGAGATTCGGGATGGGCAGATGTAGAAGCTACTAGAAGAAAAAATAAATACTTTAGTTTGTTAATTTGGGTTTGTTATGGCCCCAATTACCTGTCCCTGGTGGTCAGAGCCAGTTCCCAGTCTTGGTGTGTATGTTTATGGCTTTCTGTGAGCAGACAAATACAGGCCAAATGGTGCTTTCTGAAGTTCCAACTCTTCACATGATATCAATGAAAAACAGACATCCCTCCTCAGCAGACGGAGAGGCCTATCCTTAACTCCTTCACCATCAACAGCAATGCCATAGGCAAAACAAAAAACTTGCAATAGCCACTCTTAGCTGTGGTTATTTTAGGCACAAGAATAAGTCCAAGTCATCAACCTGACCATCATATTTTTCTAAGAAAGGAACAGAGGCCAAACGATGTTTACAGGAAAAGAAAGAAAACTAATTCAAGATGACAGTTGAGTGTCCTACTTTAGACAATTGCTTTTTAAGAGATGACAACATTTTAAGGTTAGAAGAATGGAATTTGTCACTCTTGGTTAGGTTCAGATTCTTCTTGTTACTGTTTTTGTTTTGGTTTTGGTTTTGGTTGGTTAGGGGGCTTGAACTCAGGACCTGGTCGCTACCCTTAAGCTTTTTGCTCAAAGCTAGTAACCTACCATTTTGAGCCACAGCTCCACTTCCAGTTTTCTGGTAGTTAACTGCAGATAACAATCTCATGAACTTTCCTGCCCAGGCTGGTTTTGAACGGTGATCCTCAGATCTCAGCCTGCCAAGTAGCTAGGCAACAGGCACAAGCGCCAGCACAGGACAGTGTTAAATTTTTTTAATCTAATTTATGATTCACAGTAGAAAAATGTTAGATCGTAATAGTCTTAACTTTAAGAGTGCTTGATTTAGAATTTACACATGTTCCTCAATGTTTTACTCATTTTATTTTTCAATTGGGCAGCTTCGTGCCTCTTCTTCAACCCCAACCTTGTTCCGATTCCTAGTCTCTTTTGCTCCATTATCATCCTTTCTCTCCACCTGTTTCCTTTAGTCAGAGAGGAAAAACAGAATTGGTATCCAGGAGTCCTATGCTGCACTGATAAAAGCATGAATCCCTTGTCTTTCCGAATCACTGGGTCTTATCACCACAGAGAGCTTCTAGTATAGCCTTCACCTAACACCCTCACTTCCCCATCTCTCATCTTCTACTGAGCATTTCCTCTTTCTGTTATTGGTATATAATATGATTCACTGTGGGGGGCTGACCCAAAGCCGCCTGCATGGAAAACAGGTGCTCTCCCACTGAATCACACCGCTAGTCAGCTACTTAATATTTACAAATATTATACTCACACAGAAAAGCATGACCTTTTTTTTCTTCTTTTTGCCTATCCTGGGTGAGATTCCCTGAGTTCTTTTTGCTCAAGGCTAATGCTCTACCACTTGAGCCACAGTTCCACTTCCAGGTTTGGGGGGAGTTTATTGAAGATCAGTCTCATGGACTTTCCCATCTGGGCTGGCTTTGAACCACAATCCTCCCTTCTCAGTCTCCTGAGTAGCTAGGATGACAGCTTCGTGCCACCAACGCCCAGGGAAAGGCATGACCTTTGACTGACTGACCCTACGCTCTGATGAGGCTGCCTGACAAAAGTCACAATACCATTCACTATCTTGTTTTTTATCTTAAAATACAGATTCAAGATGTCCTCAAGACATAAAAACTTATTTTCAAATAAGATATGACTAATAATGATGAGTGAATGAATGTGCATGATGGTATTTTGTCCAAGTCTCTTATCCCTTGCTCCAATCATAAAGTGGCTCTTCACTTGAACTGTGCTGTTTCAAGTCCAATAACTTCCGTGGAAGAGGGGGAGAGGCTGCCCTCTGCAGTGTCTGTGCGCACTCTGCTCTCTGGGACTTGTCCATGGGAATATTGCGAGGTCAGTGTTGACGCTGTTCCTTCACCCAGGATGTGTTTACTCCTAACAGCCTCCTGCAAGCACTCCTGCTCTGACTGCAGCCTTCAGCTCCACCGTCTGGGGAACAACACGGAGACTAAACTCACGTGGCAAGTCCAGGTGAGGGGCAGGTTTCCCCAAGCAAGATGTTTTGATTTCTCCCCATGGAAGCTGAGATCAAGACTAGAATGTCTTCTTGTCGCCCTCCTGGAGGGCTGGGAATTCCTTCCAAGTCCCTTTCACCTGGAGTCTGCTCCCAACTTGGGGACTTCCTATAGGACTCTTTGGAATGGGACAGGGTCAGATCCAGGCAAAAGCCAGGGTTCTCATTTTATTTGGTGGTTGTCTTAACTGAAATGGCAAACTTATTGAAAACAAAATGACAGATGAGCAAATCTCCCAAGCATAGGTGAAAGCTGCATGAACTGTTTTCACAAATTCCAAGCACCCACACCAGGAGAGGGGCTCCCCCAGCCTCCAGCAAGAGCAACAGATGCCCAGGGCCTGCTTCCATAGTTTACAGAAACAGCAAGGAACTTCCCTCATCATTCACATTTTTATCTGTGCAGTTTGTCGGATATGCATTGAAAAGATGGGATTTTCTTAAATTTTATCTAGTATTTTTTATGAGTGCCTTTTTGTCAAACACAACTCATTTCCCTGATTTCTGTGGTAGCCTTCTAGAATTTTTTCTCCCATCTGACTGAATTCTATTAAATAATTTTGTATAATTTTTATGTATTTTTCAATGTAATTACTTGTGCTAAGGATATCCTTCTATTCCCTTTTGTGAAATTCTTGAAAATAAAATTTTTATCTTAATCGTGTAAATGGCATTCAATATGGTACTGTTCCTTTCAGTATTTATTTCATGTGCTTATATGTGTGCTCAGAGATTACAGAATTGCTCTCTTCAAGTTCAAATTGGTTGGGTACACTGTAGGTGTTCAACCAAGTTGTCAGATAAAAGGAATAAAGGATCCAGTGAATAATAGCAGAAGAAATAGGAAACACAAAAGAGGGTAGGGTTGAAACAGCAGCAAGCAGTCTGAGAGTTACTATTGGCTAATGAGAGTGTTCGCTACTAACCAAGGTGTTTTAGAATCAAATCTATTTTCAGAGTATCAGACAGGATCCGTGATGAGAAAAGCCAGCAGGCAAATCCAGAAGAGCCTGACTCATGCCAGATCAACTTCTTTGAAGGAATCTCTGTTCTGAGTGTAGTGACTACAATGACTACGGTATTTCTCAACTCAAGACCATTTTCAACCCAGGATTGGCTGCATTAAGTGGAATTCAGGGAAAATGTCTTCATTCTCTTTGAAATGGTTTACAGATCCTGAAAGAGGAAACACACATTTGGAGAGCTAAGAAGCGGAACTATGCCTTCTCTCACAAGTACCAAAACAGGAAGAAGTCTTTGCAATCACAGAAGTAGGGGGTTACCTGCTCAGAAAGACTAAGCCTTGGTGATTAGCTTAGAATTTTCAGCCCAACTTTTCAACCTCCAGGGAGGAGGCAGAGGCTGGACACTGATTTGCTGGCCAATGGCCAATGATTTGACCAGTCACATTAACAAGATGGACCCTCCATAAAACCCCAAACTTGTGAGGAATGGCGTGTGGATTGAACATTTAGCAGACTGAATAGCTGAGCCTGAAGTAGACTGAAAGCCAAAGGAATTTCAGAATAATAGTCATTATAATCTTCAGGACAATAACTATTACAATCCTCTAATTCTACTTGAATTGATTGTCCCTACCAGTCTGAGCTCTGCCCACTCCATTGTATTTCCTGAGCATCCAAACTTTTCTAATCAACCACTGCATTACTTTGAGATTGAACTATAAAGAAGGAAATAGTCCCACACTGAAATTTGCAACAAAAAGCTCTTCATAGACAAGCATTTTTTTTCTGATTTGCCTGAGTCTTGTCTCTCAAGTCTCCTAAAAAATATGCACTTTTAGGTATAATAGCCAGATTTTGTACATTTTCTGTAAGATGTGCAAAGTCAATTGAGAAACCTGTCTGTTCACCAAGTTAACCACGTCTTTCTAGACCACCCAATATATTATCTGACAGGAAAAAAGTATTTTACTGTTATCTTGAAGTATACAAAGCAGTCTCAATTTAACATCTATTGAGGACAATATACCTTGGCCAGTCTCCCTTTCCATCCTTCGCCTATACATCCCATCTTTCTTCCCTTACCCACTCTTCCCTCCATTTATCTGTCTTCCTTTAGCTCCCACCAAACTAGTCAAGCCATGTTTCAGCTTCCTAAGTGTTCAAAGGTACACCATGGAATCTAACCCCTACTTCATTCATTTTTATCGTGGTGTGTCTGTGTGTGCGTTTGTGTCTGCATAGTCCTGCATGTGATTATATACAGCTTTATATTTTAGGTGTAACATCCACATGTGAGAGACATGTGCCCTTTGTCTTTCTGGGCCTGACCTACTTCACTCAATATTATTTTCCCAGATTCATTAATTTCTGGAAGGGGAATGCTTTTGTACTGCAATGAATTATGGAATTAGGACACAGCATTTATAGTTGTGTCTATGAATAAAACAAGATTAAATCATTTTAATGTCCCCACCGAAGAAGTCTGAGTAGTTTGCATTAGTAAAAAGCATTGTGAAAAATTCAAAACAGGTTTCAAAGGCAGGCTTCAGCCCTCCGTGGTCTCTAATAGAAACCCAATGAGCCTCAAGACTTACCAATACACAATCGCATCTCCTTAAGCCTGTCTGGCAGGTGGAACAGTGTAGTTAGAGCAAGAGGTGTCAATAATGATCCATGACTTCTCCCAAAGAAAGCTAATCCTTACAATTTTGTGGAAAAGACATTCAGATCCCCCACAGTCACATCAAAAGTCACAATTCTAATTTCATAGTAGCCTCATGAAAGAAAGAACTGTGAAACATCAAACCACAATGGTTTAGGCTCAGCTACTAATGACTGGGCCTAATTACTACATAACCAGTCTCTGTGACATTTCTTCTGCTCTGTTACTATAGTTTGGCAAATATTCCAAGTGTCCTACTATTATCTACTTTGATAGCATCAGATTGCCTCAATGAACTATGCCAATATTCATATAGCTTTTTTTCTATGAACAAAGCTAACTCTTCTATTAGCAATGTACTAACAGCCCGCAGCAATGAAATTATTCCATTCCCATTTCTTTATTATAATTAACCTAAGATGCTTTGTACATGCCTGCACAGCTCACTATTCCCATCATTCGATGGTAACAAGTACTTTGTAAATTGGACTAACCTCTTATTAGTTTTCACTAAAAAAAATGTATTATTCCATTGTAGCTGAAATGAAATACTCCTATTTATCTCAATTCCTGTGGTAGTAGTTTCCTCATGTAGCAATATCAGTCATACACCAGGATATCTGTTCAATATAAAACATAACTTCTGCACCAGTGCCAGGAGCTAGCCCTCACAGAGCATGATTCTGTGCCAAAATTCCGATTGGTTAAGATTTGTCCATTAAGTCATTTATTCCTCACACACCCTCCTATTGTACAAATGGGGCCTGGGTAGCTTGCAGTGGTCACACAGCAGCCTGGGGTCGTCTAGCACCTCCCATGCTCTGCCTACAGTGGGTCCAAGACTCACCTGCTGCTCTGCTCCCACAAGTTCACTGGTAACCCACTTTGCAAGTGTTGAACAGAGTACTAAAGAAGAAAACTAAGCATCTGTGAAGAATAAATGACGGAAAACAAGGTTTAACCCTTACCTCTTCCAATCACAGTGGTTTAGAAAGGGGAATTTATTTTCTGGGAACAAGGCTGGCATCCTTCCCACAATGGTGCAGGAAACCTCCCAGCTGGGTGGAACGGAAGTGGTGACCCATTCCCCGGGGCCATTTTGACCTGACTTCCAGATGACATTACAGATGGACAATCCAAATGGCTGCTTGAGTTCCGCTAGTCTAGAAATGCTATAGAAAGGCTTTTCACTGCTGCCCCTCAATTCTGTGTAGTCACAGTAAAATACTTCAGTACACAAGCTTCACAAAGCAATTTGATTCTCAGTAGCAGAAATGAAAACGGATTCTAAAATAAGTCAATTTAGAGAACGAAATTTAGAGTCATAAGAATTTGATTTAAATAAGATTTATTAAGTGCCTCTAGTGTGCATGGCCCTTTATAAGACTCACTGAAATTCAGGCACAAAACAGACACAGGTTCCCTGACCTCGACTACCTTCGGATCTAATTAGTACAGATGAAAACCAGCAGACAGACAAGGTACATGTCAACACTCAATTCCTAGAGTCCACATTAAAGAGTTGTAATTTAAGAAATCTAAAATGGCATCTAACCTTCAAATCATTGATAAGATGCATTTGACTTTGGAATCCACAGCATTTCAACCAAGGTAAGTTCTACCTCAGATAAACAGTCCCAAAGATGGAAATGCAACTGAAACACTGAAGAGCACTACAAATGACATTTATTTTGGATCTTCTGTTTTCTTCTTATTATGGTCCGCAGCCTCCGTAATACCAATTTATCCGAAAGCAGCATGTCATCTTGTTGTTCTAGGTAATTCAGCAAGTTCTCAGTCCACTCAAGTGCAGCTTTATGGCTAATGAGTTTCTCGGGATTCAGGTCTGCTCTTCGAGCCTTATGAGAAAGCTTTTGCTCAGTAGTCTTGGCTTGGCCCTGAGGAACGTCACTGTGCGTAAGGACCTGACAGCTCAAATCATTACTCTGAGAGTCAAACCACTGACTGATATTCTCAATATCCACATGTTCACAGTCTTCTGTATTCTGTAAAACTGTTGCTAAGTTAGCTGCTAAAATGGCCCCTTCCTCAATGTTCATGCCTGAGTGTTCTTCATTACCAGGGAAAAGTTTTTTCCACGCTTTGGTTATAGTGCTTGCTTTTATCATGTTCCAAGCTCTTGAAACTTCATAAATGGCATCTAACACAGTCAAATTCTTCCAAAACACGTTTGGATCAATTCCTTCCTCCAAGTATTTTTGGAGAAGTCCTGCTCGGTAGTATCTTTTGATGGTAGCTAAAACTCCCTGGCTCATAGGCTGAAGGAGACTTGTGACATTTGGTGGCAAATACTTCACAATTATCCTACCATCATCTGAACTCAACAGTTCTTCATTTGGATGGGCTGGGGGGAAATCTAAAAGAAGCACTGCTTTTTCTAGAAGCCCCATAGATTTCAAATGCTTCTGTACTTGGGGCACAAAGCATTTGTCAAACCACTGTCTGAACACAGACTGCTGGATCCACGCACCTTTTTGACTGAAATAAGTGACAGGAAGGTTTGCGAGGTCTGTTCCTTTGAATGCCCGGGGTCTTTTCGCTTTCCCCACCACACAAAGATTAAGCTTGTGCAGACCCGTAGCATTTGCACAACACATAATAATGATTCTCTCTCTGCTTGACCTACACTCAGAAGTACTTTGCTCCATGTCAAAACCAAGTGTCCTCGTGGGGAGACATTTCCAGAACAACCCAGTTTGATCAGCACCATAGATTTGTTCTGGTAGCAGATTCTCTCTCTCCACAAATTCCTGAAAGTTGCTACAAAATTCCCTGGCAGCGGTTTCATCCCCTTTTAACTTTGTTCCTTTCCCAGCAGCCTTGGGAATGCCATGGCGCTGCTTAAATCGAGTGAGCCAGCCCGACGACGCATTAAAATCACCTTCCATCCCCAAAGCATCGAAAAAGAACCTGGCTTGTTTTGCACAAATCGTTCCAGACACGGGAACCCCATCCATTTGCTGTTGGTTAAACCACTCTATCATAACCCTATCAAGTTCCTCATAGGTTGATGACTTCATAGACTTACGTTTGGATATCCCACTGGTAGGATGAGAACTGTTAGCGTAGTTTATGATCCTCTCTTTGTTCTTTTTGATATCACGAACTGTGGATTCACCAATTCCATACACCACGGAAAGTTTCTTGAAAGAGATGCCTTCCTCAAGTTTCTTAATAATGTCAAGCTTGTCCTTAATCGTCAACACCACACGTTTCCGTTTCCCCAACATTTTAAATGTCTAAAATTTTAGGCAACTACTAAAACAAGATAATTAACAACTTAGATTTGAAAACAAAGGGATAAGAAATGGGGTATCAAGATCCCTCCTCCAATCCCTAAGGGTCTAGTGGATAGTCAATGTTCAAACATGATCGATGTAAATCTCTTCACATGTGTTTCTAAAACTTACAAATTCCCTATAAAAGCAGTGCTAAATAGCAGGATACTAGTGCCTCATACCTACTATCTTGGGAAACTGAGATCTGAGGATGGCAGTTCAAAGCTAGCCCAGTAAAGAAGGTAAGACTCTTATATCTCCAATCAATCAGCAAAAAGCCAGAAGTGGAGCTGTGACCCAAGTGACAAGAGCCATGAGCCTTGAGGGAGATACAGCTAAGGGACAGCGCCAAGACTCTTAGTTCAAGCCCCAGAACCAACACAGAAAAAGACACAACTCGGAATAACCTTCCCTTCTTTCTCTCTTCCTTCTGACTTAGTTTAAGGTCTTTTCATGAAATGCAGCCTAACGAAGTTAGAAGCCGAACCTGTGCGAAGCTGCCAGGGTCTCCGAAACCATCTTACTGTACTTAATTTTTCCACCCCATTACTCTGGGTAAGGGTCTGTGCTAACTCAAGTTGGGAGTCTTCGGGGAGATGTGCCAAGGGGATACTTGGAGGACTTACAGACGTGTGGCACGGGTGACACAGGTGAGTGCTTGTGGCTTGGCCTGGGGCAGGCACCGCAGGACCAGGGGGAGGGCAGGGCGGCCGGGCGGGAAGCTCCGCCCCTTACCGCGACACTAACTTGTGCCCCGTGGGCTGGACGGGAGGAAGGCGGGCCGGAGGGGACGCCCCGGGAGTAAAGTAAGGCGAGGGGATCGGAGGGGGGGGGGGGGTGGAGAGCCGGCGGGCTACTCCGCGGTCTCGGCCAGGGCAAGCTCCTCCGTGCGCCGCCGCCGCCAGGACGTCCCGCGGGCCGGACGGGGACCGGAGCCTCGGAGACCTGCGGGAAACACCAGACATTTCCCCCTCAGCGCCGAGGCCGCGGCGCCGCCCGCACCTGCGCCCCCGCCGCCACCGCCGCCGCCTCCTCCACCACCACGGCCACCGGCACGGCGGCGGCCGGCGCCCGGGGCGCTCGGGGACGGGGAGGGAGGGGGACGGAAGGAGGGAGAACCTGGACAGCCTACCTCCGGAAATTTAGGTCGGAGAGAAGCCGAGCTAGCCAGGCCTCCCTCCGCGGGCGGGCTCCGCGCGGCGCGGGACCTCCTCCTCCTCCCGCGGCCGGCGCCGGATTCCGCCGGACGCCCGTCACCGAGGGGGGGGTGGGGGTCACCGCCGCGGCCGGCCGGCGACCGAGCGGCCGCGAGGCTCCGGGGACGCGGGTCCTCCGGCCGCGGACATCGCCCCCCGCCCGCCCAAACGGGGGCCCGATCGCACCGAAGGCGAATGGAGTCTCCGGGCGGAGGAGGACGCGGGAGGCGCGGCGGCCACCGCGCGGTGCTGGCGACGCGGCCGGAGCCGGAAGGCGGGGGATTAGGAGCGCGCGCGCCCCCGCAGGACGTTGTGCCGCCGGGGGGGCGGGGCTGCGGGGCCGCCAGGCGCGCGGCCGGGGGCGGGGCCTCTGCGCGAGAGAGGGCGGGGTGGGGGCGGGGCTTCTGGACGGGAGGAGTGGGATGGGACGGGGCCGCCACGGGTAGGGGAGCGGATGGTGCTAGGGGGCGGGGACTCTGGGAGGGGGCGGGACCTCTAGGTGAGGGGCGGGGCCTCTTCTAGGGGTAGGGGCGGGCTTTAACGAGGGAGCCAGGGAGCAAGAGGGGAAGGGGCAGGCCTCTACGAGGAATGGATCGAGCGGGTAGGCGGGAGGGAGCGGGACTTACTCGGAAAGAGAGGTCGATCGCCTGAGAGCGAGCGCTGAAGGGCGGGGCCTCTTCAGGGAACCCTGCGAGAGATAGGCGGGAAGGGCGGGGCCTCCGTGAGAGAGCGAGCAGGAGGAGGGGCGGAGCTTCCGGAGAGAGTGGGCGGACCCGCTCTGGGGGCGAGGTCTCCATGAGGAGGGGAGGAAACGGGCTGGGGGGCGGAACTTCCACGGGATTGGGAGTGAGCGGACGGAGGGGCGGGGCCTTCCCTAGAGGGAGTGGGCGGGCCCGTGCGAGGGGCGTGGCTTGTACTGGTTGCGGTTACCCTGGGGGCTGGGCAGCCCGCTGCTCCGTCCCGCGGGCCGCGGTTCCGGCTCGCCGGGTCTCAACACAGCTCTGCGGTCGGGTTCTGCGAGCTGGAGAGGCTTCCTCCATCTCCCCGCTAGGCGCTCACCCGCCGAGGAATGAAATCCACACCCCCTGCAGAAACTGCGGCCCCTCGGCGAAGCGAGCGCACGTGCGGCGTGTTTACGATCCGCAGCTGCTACGGCTCCGCGGGGGGCGGCTTCCGATCTCGCGCCGGCCTGTGCCGCGCGCGAGCCGGACCGAGCCGCCCAGGTGGAGCGGCGATCGCGAGGGCGGGCGGCGGGCCCCTGCTAGGGACCGGCCTCGGAGAGGAGCTGGGGGCCTCACACCCCCTCGGAAGTCGCGGTGGGTGGGGTGCACGCGCCCTCGGGCCGCCGGGGGCGTCCCCGGCCTGGCGCCGAGGCTGCGGATTGAGGTCAGTGTAGACCTTTCGCGGAGCCCGGGCGGGGGCTGGGGGGAGGGGGGTAGCGGGCGCGGATTTCCTGCAGCCCCTGGGCGCCCCTGCTTCTGGGTGGTAATTAGGAAATGGCCCCAGTTTCCCAGGGCGATTTCTGCTTGGTGTCGGAGCTTCCCGGAGAGTCGGGATGGCCGCGCACCTCCACCCTGCGCCTGTGTGTGGCAGACGGACCTGCCTGGCAGAAGGACAGACAGACACTCAGCGTGACACACACACTTGAGACGGGCGGCCTGACGCCTTGAGGAGCGGAAGCGCGCCCCGAAGTGTTCTTCAACCTCAGGAGCCAGCCCAGTGTCCAGCCTGGTGTTTAACGCAGTAACCAGGGTGGTGTCGCGTCCTGTTACTTGACAGGTTTGTCTCTAGAATTCAGAATTCAGAACTCTTGAGACCGAACAAGTGGAGCATCCATACTCATTCGTACAAAAGAGATTGGGGATCCCAGGCCTTTTTACTTGATTCCCGTGCCAAATAGTTACCCACGCAATGACCTTCCTCCCAATTAGGGCCTTCCCTCGCAGTGTGGCAGAAATTCATCGACTGATCTTGGGAGTTGTGCTGTGAGGTTTTGAAAGGCCTTTGACACAATACCCGCCCTCCAATTCTGAATTCAGAATACCTGCCCCAATCCTGCCCGAGGTAGATTCCAATTGACCAGATCCCATCTGCCAAGTCTGGTCGACTATTTGAACTTGTAAAGTATAAATTCGTGGTTGTTGTCTAACACTCTTTAATAGTTTATGCTCGATATATTTTTAAGGACTGTGAAAGGCTTGTACCTGACCATTATGCTCTTTATCAGACTGTCAGCCACATGGAATGAGATCTCAGCCCCCCCCCCTTCTGCCCTGATATATAAATTTAAAAGTGATACCCAACGCATCAATGATTCTTGCCTGTAATCTTAACCACTCAGAACCTTGAGATTTGGAGGATCATGGTTTGAAGCCAGCCCTGGAGGAAAAAGTGGGTAGGGCTCTGATCTCCAAAACATCCACCAAAAAGCCGGTCTGGAGGCATGTCTTAAGTGCTAGAGAACCAGCTGAGCAAGCACTTAGGCCCTGATTTCAAACTCCCTATAGGCATAAGAAAAAAAAAAAAAAACTGCGTCCCTTATCTCCCTCCTATTGCCCACTTGCCACCCCAGGGTTTGATTTTCTTCCAGATGCAGTTTCTGTGACTACAAGTCTCTTGTTCTCTACCTTACTGATGGCTTATATCTTAAAGTTGTCCCCACCTGGTGTTAAGTTCAAGCCACTGGTCTTGACTTCCCTCAGCACCACCTCAGCCAAGGAAGTTATTCTCAGCAGACTTTTATTAAGACTTTATCGAAGGCATCTGCGTCTTTACAACCTAGTTTTATCTGGTATACTTTTTTTTCTTGGGGGAAATGGTTACAGCAGAAAGGGGTGGAGATAGTGCACTAATATCAGGACC
Source organism: Perognathus longimembris pacificus (assembly GCF_023159225.1). Classification (NCBI taxonomy): domain Eukaryota; kingdom Metazoa; phylum Chordata; class Mammalia; order Rodentia; family Heteromyidae; genus Perognathus; species Perognathus longimembris. The sequence goes on from NC_063184.1 coordinate 24,472,695, forward strand.
TTATGTTGGTGACACTGCTCTGTATAATCCCGTAATTGTGGAAGTGTATTATCATATGACTGTCTAAGCACATGGAATGCACACCATTGAAAATTACACTTAAGGTGGGCTCCAGTGGCTCATGCCTGTAATCCTAGCTACTCAGGAGGCTGAGATCTGAGGATCGCAGTTCAAAACCAGCCCAGGCAGAAAAGCCTGTCAAGACTCTTATCTCCAGTTAACCATCAGAAAAGTGGGACATGGAGTATGGCTCGGAGTGGTAGAGCTCTAGCATTGAATGAAAGAGCTCAGGGACAGTGCCCAAGCCCTGAGTTCAAACTCTGACTCCCTCCCCAAAAAAAGACAATGGAAACTACTGCATTATAATGGTATATCATTACACACACACACACACACACACACAGTAGGTATTTTGAGCACTACTCCATACCACCTGAAAGGAGCTTATTTGTCATCATAAGCTCAGAAATCTGCTGAGATGGTACAAATACATGTATATTGCATCAACATGTTATGTGTGGTCTCGATTTCTAACAATTCTATAAGAGAACAGACTATCTCTGGTTTCAGTAAGTTTTTAATTCTGAGGACTTTTCTGTTTCCATTTCCTATGTCTTGGCCTTTACATGGAGACATTTGTTTCCTAATACTGAATTGTTTTCTTAAGAGCTTAAGATGAAAGTATAATTTTACTATAATACTACCATGTATATTAGGCGTATCTAAAGTAATATATGTTCATAGCTTAAAAATAATTCCAACTGAAAATGAGTAGCATGTACAGAAAACTGTTGCTGTCTTCTGCTCCCAAGGATATACCACTGCTGAGAGAACATTTCCAGCAAAAATACAACTTTCATTTGGAATGTGTTTGTGTTCAGGCAAGGAGAAGGCGAACCAGTTTTATCAGTAAAATAAAAGCTAATTCTGTGAAATCTCTTTCATTTCTGAAGTTATTTCATGTGGGGTGGACATCAGCCCGAATTATTCACTTTTCATAGAAAACCCAACAGCTAAAGATGGGAATGTTTCTCCATTTGATAATTTCTGGATGCAGATGAAAGGGTCGATTACTCATTGGAAAATCCCAGAGATTTTTTTTTTGGACGTTGGTAAATTTATATTGGAAGAAAAGGAGTTCTTTAACTCTTTTTCTAAGACTGTTAACTTTGTTTTTGATGCGTGAACAGTCTATGCGTTGGGGGAGGGGTACTGTTTGGTAGTAACTAAATGCAGGGCCTAGGTATGTAGGCATAAACCCCCACACATACCATCTAATTATGGTGAAAACATTCCAAATTCATTCTGCCAGCTTTCTGAGAGATACAGTATGTAATAGATATTTATGATCACCTTACCAGGCAGTAATTCTGAACAAATTAGTTATAGCAAGAAAAGCAAGCTCATCAGTTTGTACATGTCAGTGATAAAATGGACATTTCTAGCTCTTGGATCACATAAAATACAGTCAGATTTCATCAAGAATTTTTTTCTCTTATTAAATATGGCCAGCACTTTTCATATGAACCTTTATGTAAACTGAGTAAGGATATCATGAGCAGACCCTACATCACTTACCATAGAGTTATCACACAATTCAGCAATTCCAATCCCAGTTCTGTATTCAAGAGAAATAAAAATGTGTGTCCCACAAAAACTTTTCAAAGCCAAACAATGGAAATCAACCCAGATGCCCATCGATTAGTGAAAGGGTGTGTATGAAATGTGGCTCTACTTATTTTGGTTGCCGGTCCTGGGGCTTGAACTCAGGGCTTGGGCACTGTCCCTGAGCTTCTTTTGCTCAAGGCTAGCACTCTACCACTTGAGCCACATTGCCAAACCTGGCTTTTTGTGTTTATGTGGTACTGAGGAATTGAACCCAGGGCTTCATGAATTCTAGGCAAGCACTTTACCACTAAGCCACATTCCCAGCCTTAATTCACTTTTTAAATAATTATCTCAAGCATTGTTTGGAAGCCTAGAGGGTAAAGAGTAGCATTAGGAAACTCAACCCGCAGTACATGTTAGGGATATGTCTTATTCATTCTAGAAATGTCTTATTCATCAGTCTCAGCCATGTGACCTTGGAATGATTATAAAAAGGTTTTTTATCTGTAAACTGGGAAGAAAAATGATGCTGCTTTTTACATGGGTTTTATTGTAAGGATAAACTGAAATGGTATACCTCCATTGCTTTGCATAGTGCTCAATACATGAAAAGCACAAAGTAAACACTAGCTCTACTTTTATTGTTACCTACAACACTCCTTTGGACTAGTGACGCAGGATGATGGCACGGATGATGTGTTCACAATAGAAATGACACCAGGGCGTGTTACAAACAAGACAGGTAGGGCTCCAGCATCGGGACTCCCCCCACCCCACCCCCAAGCTGGCCAACTTCCCTGGAGCTGGGGGACCATGGCAGGGAACAAGGAGCTTGGTGAACAGAGACGGTAGCTGGGCTTTTACTGATGCTTCTGAGGTGGACTAAAGTCTGGTAACTGTCCATCAGTCCCAGGGATGTCTCCAAAGATGTCTTCTTGTGGCAAGAATCTCACCTTGCTGTTTGCAGGCTAACAATGACTTAACCCAGAAACTTCTGAGTTATGCTTCATCCAGCATGGAGGCCTCATGATTTCCCTCTGGCTTTACATGATAAAGCTGAGCTAGTGGGGGGGGGGGGGGTCAGCTACCAGGAAAGCACAGGGGCAGGATGGGAGGAAAACAAAGCAGCTGCGTCGTCGGCATGGCCTGGGTTGCCCCACAGATTGATAGTTTAGCATAAAACATCCCTCTGGTGATAGGCAGGTGTGCCTGTAGATGTGGTAGAGCCCCTGCAAAGGCTGAGGCAGCAAATCAGACAGACACAAAGTGAAGACAGCTTTCTAGCTTTCTATCCCATGTTAGTCACCCACCAGAGGTTGTGGGTTTGTTGGGGGCACTGGAGCTTGAACTCGGAGCTGGGAGCTGTCCCTCAGCTTTTCACTCAAGGCTGAAGCTCTACACTGCATCCACAGCTCCACTTCCAGGTCTTTGGCTGGGTAATTGGAGATGAAAAGTCTTTCCTTCCTGGGCTGGCTTTGAACAACAATCCTCAGATTTCAGCTTCCAGAGTAGCTAAGATTACAGGTGCGAGCCACTGAGAGCCCAGTTAATGTTTTATAGAAAAGCTGTTGAAGTTGTTTTTTTACTGACTCAGAGTGTATTTGCTTTTCATCCTCTGTGTCAGAAGGAAATAGTCCAACTCTTCCCATTGCCTAAGAAGTAGAGGTCTTAAACAGAGGTCAGCTAAAAAGCAATTCAAGAGGGAAAACCATATAATTTGCACACCCACAATAATGTAGAATAATTGTAAGATTGTTTTATATATGTGATTATAATTATAAGGGGATTCACAACCCCTCCCTCCAGGACTGTGTATTAAAAATTCTCACTTCATGCATCCAAAAAAGGTAGATATTTTCTCCCTGTGTTTTATTCCAGTATCATGGCATACATATGCTGTATACATATGCATAGATATTACATATACTGCATTGTAGGAGATTATTAAATTAATGGTATCTGAAGGCTCTGAAAAAATACAAAATGTGGGTATGATACAATTGACAATCTTCAAATCTCCTTCTGGAAATAGGCTTGAGATAGAGCACATGATTTTTGTTCCACTATGTAAGTTCTTAAAGCTGCAAAAATGTTTCGAGAACAGCCTAACTTTTCCCTTCTTGTCACTTGTGTTTTTGTGTCTGTCAATCATCTAAGCCATATCACCTCAATTCAGAAAAATGGTCACAGCTGTTAGCCGTAGCTATGATTTCTTGAGTCTTCCCATTTTCTTTCTATTGCTTAGTTATGCATGTGTCCTGTTTTCCTCTACCTTTAAGGGGTTGAATTAGTCACTAATTCCTGGGGGGGGGGAGGGGCGGGTCCCTCCCTCTCTTATCTTGTGCCCTCCCTCTCTTGTACATTGTGGGGTTTTTTTCCTTTGATATGTAATAGGAGAATTATTATCAATTTGGAAAGCCCCCTCCCTCTCTTATCTTGTACATTGTGGGGTTTTTTTTCCTTTGCTATGTAATAGGAGAATTATTATCACTTTGGAAAGCCCCTGTCAACAGTGTACTGAAAACATTACTGATTACATGCTTGCTGTGGTTGTTAGAAATCGTTTCATTTCGAAGCCAAGTGGACTTTATAATTTTTCTCATTTTGGTTGGTGGTTTTATTCCCAGGAGTATTAAGAAGTTAAACAGGCCTACTTGCACAAACAAAAATACTAATATTTACTCTAGCACAGAAGTTAAATTTTCTCTGATCTTGTTTATTTTTAAGTTTTATCTTTTTTGTGGGTTGATTTTTTAAAAAATAAGTTTAAATTTTGTTGTAAAAGTAATGTACAAATTTGTTACAGTTACTTAAGTCAGGTAGTGAGGACATTTCTTTTAGAACAGTGTTACCCCTTCCTAATTTTCTTCCGCACCCCCCCCCCAAATTGTAAAGTTCATTTCCAACATAGTGTCTAGTAAGTATCACTGTTGAATTCAAAAGTTTCATCTGTTAACCAGAAGGTTGTCTTAATTTATCACTGCCACTGTAACAGAAGAGGGCATTTTAAATATGCATTATTGAGACTTTACTAGTTCTGCTTTCGTTCCTTTTCTTCCTTTTATTAAGTGTGTGTGTGTGTGTATGTGTGTGTGTGTGTAAATGTGCTTGTCTTGAGGTTTGAACTCAGGGCCTAGGCACTGTCCCTGAGCATTTTTGTTCAGGGCTAGCACTCTGTCATACAAATCACTTCTGGCTTTGGGGTGGTTAACTGTAAATAAAAGTCTCACAGACTTCTTTACCTGGGTTGGCTTCAAACCACAGTCCTCAGATCTCAGCCTCCTGAGTAGCTTGGATTACAGGCATGAACAACTAGCACCCAGCCCTCTTTTACAATATTTTTAAGCAGAAAGATTCTCTTCCTTTTGCACAGTTGGAGACTTCTTGATATAAATGAGTAAGAAATGGATTTATCACAAGTGGAAGTGGCTAATTGGGGTGTATTCTTTCCTTTTGTTCTCCCGATGAAGGGGAACAAACACTGTGACATAAAGATTTAGCAGCAATTCATGTCTGTAAATACTAATTAAGCTGTTATGGCTACAGTATTGGGAAATGTTGTTATTCAATCCTCAACCACTTGAATGCACAGGAATCCTGTGGTCTGCTTCCTCCATCTTTCCAAAGGGGGTTTGGAGGCCTTATGTCCTATAATCCATATGAGTTTTAAGGTTTAGAGGATTATTTTGTACATATGCATAAAGATTCACTAGAATGCTCTGTGCTTTTAGTAAATCCTTGCTAATTAAGAAAATAAGAGAACCAGGTACTAGTGGCTCATACCCGTGATCCTAACTACTCAGGAGTCTGAGTTCAGATAGCATAGTTCAGAGCTGGCCCTGGCGGGAAAGCCCTTGAGACCCTTATCTCCAATTAACCTCCAGAAAACCAGGAGTAGCAATGTGGCTCCAAGTGGCAGAGCACTAGCTTTGAGCAAAAGAGCTCAGGGACAGTGCCCAGGCCCGAGCTCAAGTCCCATGATTGACAAAATAGATAGGTAGGTAGGTGGGTGGGTAGTTAGATAGATGGTAGACAGATAGATGATAGATAGATATATAGATAGATAGATGTCTTGAGTATTTTTTCTATTCTGGATATACTTCTTCCCAGATGTATGACTGAACAACTGATCTGATTTCTGAGAATTTCTATTTTTTTATATAAAATGAAGCAGTGGTCTTAATAGCTTAGCTTTTTGTGTTGATTAAAAAAGATAATAACATAATTCTTAGTAGATAATACTTAATATTATAGTACTAACTACTAAGTAATTTTTCCCACAAAAATATGGTTAAAAATGAGCTTTTACTGGGTCTCAGTGGCTCACAGCTATAATCCTGTCTTTTCAAGAGGCTGATATCTGGATAATGATTTGAAGCCAACCCTGGAAAACAAATCTGAGAGCTTATGTCCAGTTATCTAGCAAGAAGCTGAAACTAGAGAAGTGGCTCAAATGGTAGCGCACCAACCCTGAGCAGAGAAACTGAGTAAAAACTCAAAGCCCTGAGTTCAGGTCTCAGTACCGGCCCAATCCACCAGGCAAGAAGCAAACAAATGTAAAGGCCCCTCTACTGCTACTAGTACAGTATATTATTTATATAGTTTATTTATATAGTTTGGGCAGTTGGTCTCCAGATGCAATTGGCAATGATGTCATTATACATCATTAACCTTTGCTGGGACAAAATTAGAAATCAGGTCTGTCTGAAAGAGCATGATTTACTGATAATTTGGTTCATGTGTGAAAATATATGTTTGAAGACAGATTGAAACTTACTTTTCTTTGTCCACTATTGGCCTATAGCTGGCTAATAACGGTTTTTATTTTTCCTGTTCAAGGGTCCTATTAGAAAAATGACAGTTCAAGACATGTCATTCTTTTGGTCCTATCTGTAATATGTTAGAAGAATACTTCTGACACCAAGAGGATGGGGTTTCTTTCTCCCCCACCTCTCCAGCCCCCTCCCGGCACCAGTTCTCCTATGCTGGCCAGGTTCTCAGTGTAAGAAAAGAAAAAGAGCAGAAGGCAAACTCAAACCAACAGGCTCGGAAGAGCCGCCAAATCTCCTTTGGCCTGGCTGAAGGGGAAATGCACCCCACTACCACCTGACGTCTAGAGTTTCTTAAAATATTAGGCAGAAAGAGTGAAATCAGGTGGAGTTGGGAATGTAGGTGAGTTGGAGGCAGATGGTTGAGCAACAAAGGTCCCAACAGCCTGTGTCTATGATGGCGTTACATCAGTCAGGGCCTGGGTCTCAGGCTCTCTTCCAAGACCACTGGGAGCATCTGCTCAGGGAAAAGGGGAGGGGAGAGGACTCAGCAGGGTGGGCAGCAACGACAGTTCTCAGATATGGCTGTCGGGGGAAAAGTGAGTGCTGGCAGTTCAAGTCATTTTCCATTACTCAATGCCAGTAAGGTCCTAGGGTTGCATTCTAACCTCATTTGTCCAGAGTTTGTATCGGATCCTACAAGCTAGGGGCTCAGTCGCCCAAGACGGCCCCAACTTCAGATGCCAATCACAAGTCCTAGGCCTCCTCTGCTCCTGGCCAGCCAGCAGTACATTGGTAATTCCCCTGCACCCATCTGTGGGGGTGAGATTTGTTGTTCTGGCTCCCAACACTCAGATTTCACTGTAACTCCTGCTCGGTTATAAAGAAACTGGCAAATGGAAGAGGTGCTTAGGGTAAGGCAGATGGGGGTAGCATGTAGAGCTTGTATACTCCCTGTGGACATTTCATCCTCAGTATCTGCTATGCTAACTTCCCTAGGACGACCCCCTAAACCTATTTTAGGAGTTTTATTAAAGGTTCATTAGATGTGATTTATTAAATTGGTGGCTATTGGTGATGAACTGAGTCTAAAGCCCTTCTCCCCTTCCCAGGCATCAGAGAAAGGCTGAAAGTGAGTCTCTTAATCATGCCTCCCTATTGTCCTGAAACCATCTACATAAGTCCCCATCCTTAAAACTACCTGCAACCCCAGTCACCAGGCTTTAGATTAATAAGATGAAGAAGATACTGTAACCACTCCAGAGATCCCAAAGGTTTTAGGGACTGAGTACCAAGACCGAATATTAGAACAAAAGATGCTCCTGTCTCCCCAGTCCACAGGAAATTATGATTTCTGCACAAGAAATTCAGGATTAATACTAGATATATACTTCTTATTAGTTCTCAGTGTGACTCAAATCTAGCTTGTTCTAACATTTCTGATTTTAAAAATTCACTGAATTATTGGTTAGGAAGAAGAGCAATAAAGTGTTGAGAAAGGTGGATGATGAGACAGGGCTATCTTTATCAGATATGGAAGTGAATTATGAAGATACAGTTATTAAAATGTTAGAAGAAGGGGAAAAATCAGGTAAAACATACATTAACCTGAAAAAGTGTGTGTGTGTGTGTGTGTGTGTGTGTGCTACAATGTAGATTAACAGGAAAGTTGAGAGGTTTTTCTCTTTTACAGTGAAGATTTTGCCCATTCTCCAAAACTCCTGCCCATTTGTGGGGTTTTTGGTTTTTTTTTTTGTTTGTTTGTTTGTTTTTTGCCAGTCCTGGGCCTTCAACTCAGGGTCTGAGCACTGTCCCTGGCTTCTTTTTGCTCAAGGCACTCTGCCATTTGAGCCACAGCGCCACTTCTGGCCGTTTTCTATATATGTGGTGCTGGGAAATCGAACCCAGGGCTTCATGTACACGAGGCAAGCACTCTTGCCACTAGGCCACATTCCCAGCCCCCATTTGTGGGTTTTATACCCCTGTGGAGGTAAAGTCCCCACAGTGTGATTGGTCCACAGATATTCTCTCAAACTCCACTGTGTCCTACGATTGGCTTTGGCGTTGTGTGGGTAATGCTGTCTGTCTTTGCCAGGACAGTGAGATTTGGAATAAGGATTCAAGTGGGGGCTGATTTTTGTTTTCCCTTTTCCTCTCACCTGCTCCTCTGAAGACAACACTTAATGCTGATGTTATTCTCACACAACGAAATCTTTTAAAGTAGAGTCAAGTGAAACTTCACATAGAAATAAACACTATTCCTTAAATGTGTCAGAGATAAATATGTAAATATACACATACATATGTAATGTATATGAGAGGAGACAGTGATAATGAAAATAAAAATAGGGGTTTCTTTCTGGATTATTTGAAATAAGTATTGCTGCTGTTACAAATAATTAGGAACTTGAAAGTCTGCAGACTTTTCTAATGACACAGAATGTGGGGTCCATCTCAGGAAGAAAATGGCTACATTGCTCAGACTGTAACTCATAGATTATATAGATTACAGACATAACATTGTTTGCATTTTCCATCGGTATAGAGGAAACTGGAAAGAAGCAGAAGGAGAAGGTTACAGTTGCGGGAAACCAAACGGTTTCATTTAAAACTGTTTTGATAAAGAGGAGAGAGAGAGAGAGAGAGAAAACTGTTTTGATAAAGAGGAGAGAGAGAGAGAGAGAGAGAGAGAGAGAGAGAGAGAGAGAGAGAGAGAGAGAGAGAGAGAGAGAGAGAGAGAGAGAGAGAGAGAGATCGCCACACCGATCATTGCAGGAAGCCGCGGCCAGGCAATCTGTCTGTGGCCGCAGATGCAAACCGGTGCAGGCTTCTGCCCGTTTTCCTGGGAGCTGAAGGACAGGGGCGCCACCGGAGCCCGCCGGCTGCAGGCCGGGCTGTTTCAATCCGCTTTGGGCCTAGGGCCCAGCAGCTTGCTTGAGCCCCGGTGTGGATCCAGCCAATCAGGCTGCAGGAGAGGCTGTCTGCATGCCGGGTCACGTGACCCCGCGGCTGGCCCACACTGAGGCTCGGGGTTGAATTTCAATTCCAGCCACCCAGACACAAGGGGGTTTGCCCAGCCGGCTGTAAAGCGACACTTCCTAACTTGTGCCCAACACTTCACCTATCCCGGGCCTTTGGATTGGAAGCTTCTTTCTTTCTTTTTTATTTTTTTAAACTTCAAGTCAAAGCCTATCTCCATGGAGTGAAAGTTGGGGATTTTGCTGTCCCTTTCATGTTTTCCTGTTCAATCCTTCCAGACCTTTCCAGAGAGAATGGGGGCTGGAGCGCTGGCCATCTGTGTGAGTACCTGACTTTTTCTATCTGCAGTGGGTGTTGTGGGGTGGGGGGGGGGGGAGGATGATGATCAAGATCCACATGCCTGTAACTTGCATGTCTATTCAGAGATATTAAGCAGTATTTGGGATGGCATCCTGAACTTTAAAAAAAAAAAAAAATTTTTTTTTTTGGTCCACTTCTCCAAAAACTGTGAAAGAAGATGCATGCTTGAGTGTATTCAATTAAAGCAACTTGATTTGCTTTCGCGCACTCTCCAGTATTTAGGGCTTTATTATATGAACACTCGGTCTTACTTGGAAAACTCCTATGGCCAGCTTGGGGAGGAACTAAAATAGCCACCAGTACACTACCTCCGAGTATGCGAGTGACTGTTTCTAGTCATAGGCATGTGTTCCTTCCGAAATTCTGGGAGTTTGGCTTGAGCACCGATGCTCAATGTGATGGTGGACAGGCAGAAACTCACACTGAGTATTTGGAGTATTTGGAATGCATGGGGGCCCCCGCTTATTCTGAGACTAATAAATGATCCCATGGATGTTTCTACAAAACTCTCTGCAGCCATCGAGTATTGTCCGTGACATAGCTTACAGAATGCAAGAAGCTTTTACTTCAATGTATAGAAAATTCATACTTACATACATCAGTCACATAATAAGTTGATATGATAGTCTGAGATTGTTTTATATTTGGTCCTAAAGATACTAAATACAAAATAATATATTCTTTTTATCACATTAACTGTTCACTTGCTTTTTTTTTTAAATCCAATTCAAGTCAGATTTTTTTCAAAGTTTTAAGAAGAACTGCAATTTGTTGTAGGGTGATGGTCCAGTGAATATGTAGAATCATCTGGTCAGTTTTGACACCCAGACCCAGAGTGGTTGGTTACTAAGTGTTGGGACAGCCCCACACTGAGATTTCCTTAGTGGATGCTGCCTCCTCCTGGTCTCAGCCTTGAGAACACCCTCCCTTTCTAGCCTCCACACTTGTAGCTGTCTGCATCCCCTTCTTATTCCACAAAGTTCCTTCCAAAATCTGACTTATCTATGGGTAAAATATTGGCTTCAATCTTACTATAGAGATATATCTCCCACTTTTCCAACTTATGAAAGAAATACTTTAGACCCGACATATAGAGGAAGAAGCAACAGAACCTATTTATCTACCACTTAGCTAGATTGTCACCATTGATTCTCCGATTAGAGTTTATTTGGGTGTGGCCTCCAATCCATTCATCTCTGCTTTGACTGTGAATTAAACTCCAGGCCTCCCCACATTTTATACCCAAGGCATAGGCAAAACTCCATGTGAAACTGACATTTTAAAAAAAATCGTTCTGGGGGCTGGGGATATAGCCTAGTGGCAAGAGTGCCTGCCTCGGATACACGAGGCCCTAGGTTCGATTCCCCAGCACCACATATACAGAAAACGGCCAGAAGCGGCGCTGTGGCTCAAGCGGCAGAGTGCTAGCTTTGAGCGGGAAGAAGCCAGGGACCGTGCTCAGGCCCTGAGTCCAAGGCCCAGGACTGGCCAAAAAAAAAAAAAAAAAAATCGTTCTGCTTAAGAGATTATCCATTATGCACATTTTTTTTTTTTTTTTTTTTTTGGCCAGTCCTGGGCCTTGGACTCAGGGCCTGAGCACTGTCCCTGGCTTCTTCCCGCTCAAGGCTAGCACTCTGCCGCTTGAGCCACAGCGCCGCTTCTGGCCGTTTTCTGTATATGTGGTGCTGGGGAATCGAACCTAGGGCCTCGTGTATCCGAGGCAGGCACTCTTGCCACTAGGCTATATCCCCAGCCCCAAGAGATTATCCATTATGGTAGATGATAGATAATACTAATGGGTAAGACTGAGGGTTTGCTTTGACTGTGGACTGTCCCAACTTCACCAGCAGAGGAAATACTTGAATTTTCAGGAGATTTACATGGCTTTGGACTTGTCTATGTGGACATATCGCACACAGAGCAATATTTTTGTCTTCTGATAAAATAATGCAGCGTGGATGTTTGTGCTATGCCAGTGGGGGGTTGCGTGAGGGGGTTAAGGACACACACGGGGCACTTTCTGTGTTCCCTCGCTAATCTGCTTTCTCTTTTTCAGCGCTGTGCACTGCTTTCTCGTGTAGCTTGTGGGAAATGGTTTTGCTGCTATCAGTACTGCTGTGAGCTCACTGCGTGACTAACCACTTATAGACAAAAAAAAAAGTAGGCTCTTTCCAGTGACAAATCTGTTTTTCCTCAGTAAACCACCTATCTTTAGGCAAAATAGGACATTTCACTTGACCATCAATATTATCTTGCATTTTCCTTGTTTTGGGGGTGACTCTGGTTCTCTTAAGTGAATCCTGAGCCATAGATTTTATTCCCTTCTTACAGCTCTGTGTACGCTGGCCTGTAGGTGTTTGAAGGGTGGTGGATGAATGAATGAATGGTGGTTTGTATATTCTTGCGCATGGAGAAAGACAGGAGCTAGAATGCATGTGTGTAGGTTCTTATAGTCTGGGTGTTGTGGTTTATGAATGAGTTCAGCCATCAAATATGTGACTGGCAAATTTGCAGATCAGGTCTCTAGATGTTGTCATGATCCAATGGTGTACTTTTCCCCATCTTCTACCTGACTGAGCCCCAACTTTTAGTGATACTAACAATCCCAAAGGTATCACAGACCTTGAAATAGTTCTCATTAATTTAGAGACTTCTATAGACTGTCTGGTACCACCAGCTATGTATCCCACAAAACAAGCAGAAAAATGTGGGCACAACACAAAAGAGATCTTATATACTGAGTTAAGACATTCCATCACTGGATCAACAGAAGCCATAGAAAGAAACAAGAAGGAAGGACCTCCTTAAGAAAGAGGTTTAAGTGGGAGGCAGAAACGACCCTCCTGAGTTCTTCTGTGTGGTCTTGCCTTCCCTGCCATGCCAGCCTTCCCTGATTATGGAGTGTCTGGGGCCCAGCATGGAATGTGAGCTCATGGGATGTGTCCAGAGCCATCAGGGCCCATCCATCAATCGTCAAGGACAAGAAGGCCTAGGGACAATGATAACTTGGCAATGCACTGCTGTACAGGTATCTGTAGACCTATCTCAAACGAAGAATGCAGGAGACCCAAGTAAGTGTAATTGTTAGGTGATTCACGTAAGATGCAAACACTTGATACCTCAGAAATGTTGGGTACTTACTTAGTTGGCCCTAACTAACTTATTTGTCTATATCATTGTGTACCACTGATCAAATGTTTGCGTGAACCCCTCCCCTCCTCATGCTCTATGTTGCAAGCCAGGTCCCATGTAACGATGGTCAAAGTGGAAATGTTTAGCATGATTAGTCATGGCAATGGAGCTCTCACAGTAGGACTGAGCGCCCCCGCAAAGAGCTGAAGACATGAGCACTCTGCCCTTTAACCTGTGAGGTCACAGCAGCAAGGTGACCTTCAGTGAGCCAGGCAGCCCGTCGGTCAGCACCTTCATCTTACGCGTTTTCCAATCTCCAGCAGCGTGAGAAGGAGACATCTGTTACTAATTGATGGTGACTTTACTCTACCAGCCTGAACATCCTGAACACAAAACTGAGAAGTGGGGGTGCTGCAGAAACAGATGCCTAAAGAATGGGTGCCGGCTTGGAACTGCTACTGTATAGAGATGGCTGGAATTTGGGGCTCAGCTGGCCTGCACTGAGTACGTGTCCTGTCTGATCATCGCTTCCTTCTCGCTCGTCTCCCTGGTGATCAGGGGTAAAATAGACATAACCCAAAATGTACTGTTGTAGCCATGCTTAAGGAGTCTAACTGAATGCTTTCAGTACATTCACAGTGTCCGGTGGCATGTGTGTCTTTGATGCCCAGGGCTGTTCATTTCCCCAACATAAACTCGGTTCCCCACGAAGCAAGCATTTCCCAATCTCTCTCTCTCTCTCTCTCTCTCTCGGACCCACAGTTCTACTTGCCATCTCTGTGATATGGCCCAGCTTAGCTATCTCATGTAAATGATGGCATGTGGCTTTTGTCTTTGTGCTGCCTCTATTTGCCTTTGTACAGTATTTCCAAGTTCTCACCCCCCGTAGTGTGTAGCAGAACCTTTTCTACTTTAGGACTGAATACTATTCCATTGTCTGTATCTATTGCATCTTATTTATCCACTCACCTGTGGATAACTATCTGGCTTCTTTACACGTTCAGATTGCAGTGCTGCTGTGAACGTCATACTTGTGTACAAGTATCTGTGCAAGTCCTTGCTCGAAGGAAATCTTGGATCATTTTTTATGGCAACTATACAATGTTCAAGAGTGCCAGTTTTTCTACATTGTCATTAACACTTGTTTCTATGTTTGTTTGTTTGTTTTTTTCCTGCCAGTCCTGGGGCTTGAACTCAGGGCCTGAGCACTGTCCCTGAGCTTCTTTTGGCTCAAGGCTAGCACTCTACCACTTGAGCCACAGCGCCACTTCCAGCCTTTTCTGATTATGTGGTACTGAGGAATCGAATCCAGGGCTTCCTGCATGCTAGGAAAGCACTCTACCACTAAGCCACATTCCCAGCCCCCTAACATTTGTTATTTTCTGTGGATTTTTTTGGTTATTATTTATGTGCATCGTGTGTATGTATTTTGTTTTGGTTTTGTATAATGGCTGTCCTCATGAGTGTGAAGTGATTCCACGTGTAACTTATATTTCCCTAACTAGTGGCTGAATATCTTTTGTATGTACTTATTAGCCAGTTGATATGTTTGGGGACAAATGTTATGTTTTTGGGCAAATGTCTATTTAAAACTTTGCCCCGTTTTCAAATGCATTGGGATTTCTGTTGTCAGGTAGTTTATATATTCTGAATACTTCATCCTTTATCAGACACACCCACAGTGGCAGGTAGTTTCTTCATTTCCTGGGCCATTGTGTCTTGTTGCCGGGCTTTGTTCTACCCCCCCATCCACGTGGGGGTCCTGGGCTTCTCTGCCTCTTCCGTGTGTGGTCCTCTGCCACTGTCTCACATCCCCCTGGCCAGTAGGGAATTAACTGCGGGAGTGGAGGCCATGGGTAGCCTCAGTTGGCGCGTGGTTGCAAGACCCCCCCATACCCGCCAAGGAAGACACTGGCGTGTGGGTGTCCGGGAGAACTCTCCAAGGATGTTCTGGTTTATTCAAGGGAGGGGCTAACAGTTATACCCCCCAGAGGTGCGCGGAGAGGGGCTACTGGATATTAACGATTGGCTAATGGACTGTCCATCAGGTGATGTCACGGAACTTCCTCTATGGGAGGGGACCACAGCCCCCCAAGGACCGGGTCTCTGGGGTCTCCGCCATTACACACATGGCCAAGCCAAGAGGCGGGGGCTGCTTTGCTTCTCTTCCGGTTAAAGCCGGAAGGTGGGAGTGGCTACCTTCCACACTGCCCCAGGGCTGGGGGAAGGGCAGTGTCTTGGGATCGCTCTCATCGCCCTTCCCCCTTCAAAGCCAAGCTGCATCCCCAACATCTTGTGATGTGTGCTTTGCTGTTTTTTGTTTTTTTTGTTTTTTTGGCCAGTCCTGGGCCTTGGACTCAGGGCCTGAGCACTGTCCCTGGCTTCTTCCCGCTCAAGGCTAGCACTCTGCCACCTGAGCCACAGCGCCCCTTCTGGCCGTTTTCCATATATGTGGTGCTGGGGAATCGAACCTAGAGCCTCATGTGTAGGAGGCAAGCACTCTTGCCACTAGGCCATATTCCCAGCCCCTGCTTTGCTGTTTTTGATGAGCTGGATTTTATCTTTTGTGTTGTTGCCTGTGCTGTTGGTGTTATTGTATTACTAACTCAGGTCCTGGACACTGTCCCAGAGCTTTTTTGCTCAAAGCTAGCTCTCCATCACTTGAATGACAGCTTCACTTCCAGTGTTCTTGCTGACTAAATTGAAGAACAGTCTTATGGACTTTCCTGCCCAGGCTGACTTAGAACTGTGATCCTCAGGTCTCAGCCTCCTGAGTAGCTAGAATGATAGGCATGAGCCACCAGCACCCAGCTGCAGTATCTGTTCTTAAAATTGGGGAGTGCCCTCTAATTCTACTACCTCCATCTCCAAATAAAATTGTTTATATTTTTTATCTTTCTCTTCCTTGTTTGGATATCCTTAGGTGCACGGCATTTACGTAAGGCAGATGCTTTTAAAAATTCTCCTTTGGGGGCTGGGAATATGGCTTAGTGGTAGAGTGCTTGCCTTGCCTGGGTTTGATTCCTCAGCACCACATAAACAGAAAAAGCCAGAAGTGGCACTGAGGCTCAAGTTGTAGAGTGCTAGCCTTGAGCAAAAAGAAGCCAGGGACAGTGTTCAGGCCCTGAGTTCAAGCCTCAAGACTGGCAAAAAAAAAAATTCTTCTTTCTTGAAGCATAAATTTCTTCCTTGTCTTTTCTTTGGTGGTTCTAGGATTTCAACTCAGGGCCTTCAGCCTGCCCGACAGTTCTCTACCATGCTAGCACACACACACCCCACCCCCACCCCAAGCCTCTGTTCCTTTAGTCATTTTTCAGCGAGGGCCTTCCACTTATTTTCCTTAGCTGGCCTGGACCTTGATCCTTCAATACTATGCCTCCTGTATAGTTTGGATGATAAGCCTGTGCTACCACACCCTACTTTGTTGTTGAAATGGAGTCTTGCTAACTTTTCTTTACCTGGCTTAACTTCTAAGTGCAATTCTACCATCTCTGCCTCTCTACTAGGTGGGATTACAGATGTGAGCTTCTGTGCCCAACCTTAGACATCAATGTCTGTTAAAAGAAAGAAATGCAGTGGTATGGATTTTTTTTTTTGGTGTCTTGCACCCATCGACTATAATTTGTGTTTTAAAAATCTTTTTAAAATTTCTGTTCTGTCAGCAAATTAAAAATGATGACTACCTAAAATGCTACTGTTTCAAAGATAAGGCATTTGGTGCCTTTATAAAGAGTCCATTGTTTTTCTGTGTCCTCCAAACTGGAGGCTCCTCAAAAGACTAAACATAGAGCTCCCCTATGACCCAGCTGTTGGGGATTCAGTTTTGGCCTTAATGGGGGAAGGGTGCCAAGAGCGAGACGCTGCCCTTCTCCTAGCCCTGGGACAGTGTAACAGCGAGTCCCTCCCACCTTCCGGCCTCAACCGGAAAAGAAGACCCTGCCCCTGGGGGAGGCAAACACGTGCGTGCCACCACGATTGGGGTTGTCCAGCCCACAAAGGAAGTCCCATGACATCACTTGAGGGGCAGCCCAGTCAGCCAATCAGTCAGTCACCCCAAGTCCTTCCCCTTCCGCCTTTGTCATCGTAATAAATTCCTCTGGCCCGCCCTCTGGAGGCTGAGACCCATTCAACCATCACAGCGTCTCCCTGATGCCTTCTTCCGCCACCACTCCTGACATGTGAGGGGATGGGGGGAGGGGAGGCTTCAGCAACCTTTCCTCAACTTAGGATATTTCCATAAGAGTACGCCTTGGCCTTCTGCCGGCGGAAGGCAAGGCCGAGTGCTCTTTCACAGATTTGGGGGTTCAAGCATTTTCCCCAGGAGATCAGGGAGAAAGGGATCCGTGAGATCCCGACACCAGCAACCTCACTTCTGGGCATTTACCCACAGGATCACAAGCAAGGCCATACTAAAGCTACCAGCACAACCATGTTCATCACAGCATTCTTTATTTACCATAGCTAAAATATGGAACCAACCCAGATGCCCCTCAGTAGATGAATGGATCAAGAAAATGTGGTATATGTACACAATGGAATTCTGTGCTTCTATCAGAAAAAATGGTATTGTCCCATTCATAAGGAAATGGAAAGACTTGGATAAAAATCATATTAAGTGATCCCGACCCAAAGAAACACAGATTCCACGGTTTCCCTCATTTGTAATAATTAGTATATGTCTAGGATAAGCCTAGTAGAGAATCATAATAGCTCAATAGCTATGTACATATGACATATAAGATGATGCTAAGCAAAATGAACCCCAAGATATGGAAACAAGAGGTTTTTCAATGTTGTTATGTTTAATGTACTATGTGAAATTATTTCTTTTTTCCTTTGTTCTTCGTTCCTATGGTTTATCCCTTGTCACTGTATTTGCTTTTGGTACCCTGAGTATTATATATACATCTGTCTCAATTAGGGAAGGGAAGGGGAACATCAAAATGGTGAGACAAAGGATAAAGAATGAACCATTTCAACAACCATACCCACAACACAATATGTAGGAAATTAACCATACAACTGGGGCGGGGAGGTTGAGGGAGGAAGGTGTGACAAAAATGAGGGAGGGAGTAACAAGTATGACAAGAAATGTACTCACTATGTATGTAACTGTAACCCCTCAACATCACCTTGACTGTAAAATTAAATTAAAAACAAATCACTGGGTGATCCACAGATACAAATCTAGTCAGAGAAATAAATAATAAATCTATTCTCACACTTGGAAGTAAAGCCATGGACTAGGATGTCCCGGTAAGACATGCCCCCTGGTTAGCTCTACCAGGCAGTGCTTTTACCCCCCCCCCACTCCCCCCACCCCCAGCCAGGTGCTTCTGAGCCGGGCTGCTTGGCTGTGGCCGGCTGTATCTTGGATACCGCCCAGTGTTGCTGTCTCTCTTGGAGACACCCAAGTCATGCTCCTTCCTTGTCTCTTCCTCAGATCCTTGAGCACTGAGGCCAGCCCTCTGGGAGGCTGTGGGGACTTAGATCTGAGGAAGGGTGAATTCCACCTCCTGAGCCTCCTTTTAATTCCTCCCCCCCACCCAGCCATGCCCCCTCCGGTGGTCAGTGCCACCGACTGCTCTTTCTTCTTATGTCCCTTTAAGCAAAGGAGAACCAAGGTCAGGCCGAAGGAGGACGAGGACGGGAGCCAGCCAGGGTCGGAGGAGCCAGAGGCGCAGGCCTGGCCCGCCCGCCCGCGCCTGTTTGGGGTCGGCCTCCAGGAGCTCCAGCAGCAGGGCCTGGCCGAGAACGGGGTCCCCACCGCGGTGAGGGGCATCGTGGAGTACCTCACCCAGCATGGTGAGCGGGGGGGGGGGGGGGGGGCCTGATCCCCAGCAGCAAGGGGGAGACAGACAGACAGACAGACAGACAGACAGACAGACACACAGAGAGACAATGCTGATTCAATTGACCAAATTAAACAATCATTTTAAGCATCTGTTTTCTAGTTTAGGATGTTTCCTATTTTTAAGACCCTAAATACACTTAAAACAGTCCACTGTCCCAATACTAATAGTTAATTCTTGATTATTTCATTACAACAAGAAGCTGATAGTTTTTGTTTTTTTTTTAATGTAATCACTTTTGGGGTAACTCACTGGGCTGACGTCAGTTATTAATTTATCTTGTCTTAATTGCCTTTGTGCCTTTAACAGACATGCTTAGAAAGTACGAACTCTATGGGAAAGGGGTCTCTTTTTCAAGAGTGATTTAAATTAAGGATGTGAAACATTTGGACACAGAACAAGTTGGAAGATGAATTGTAAATCGCTTCCTATTATGGCCACCATTTTTGTCCCTTGTGATGCTGGTGATTGAACCCCGGACCTGCAGCACGGGAGACCAGTTCTCTTCCTCTAAGCTACTTACCCAGCCCATCCCCAGCCCATTTCTTGGTTATTAACATTGAGGTAGCCCACAGACTTTCCTTGCCTTCATTTTAAAGTAAGACTTCAACCCAGAGGAGCTAAGAGAATGTGTCCACAACCCCTGCGTGGGCACCTCCCAGATTACAGGGGTGAACGCCGCACACAGTCAGTCTCACTGAACTCTAAAAGACCAACCTAAGCAAGGAAGTACTCTGAGGGGAGAGCTGGGAAATTTTGCCATTTCCGAGCTACCACATGTCCTCATTGAGGAGTAGAATGGAAAAATCAATCTAGAGGTTAGTGGGTGTGGGTAGGTTAATAGGAGACTTGATACCATTTTAGAATAGACTAGAGCATCCACAGGGGACCTAGAACCAACACCACAGCACACCAACTGGGTATACCAACAAATGTGCTCTTCATTTGTTTATTTTTCTCCTTTACTATTCCTCGAGTTTGAACCTAGGGCCTCTTGTTTGCTAAGCTGATGCTTTGCCACTTAAGCCATAACTCCAGTTTTCACTGGTTATTTTTGAGAGCAGGTGTTGCTTCCCACCTGGGCATGGTTGCGAGTCAAGTTCTGCCTACTGTAGTCCTGCGGTCAGTCCATGGTCAGTGCCTGTGTCACCAAGTTCAGCCGCCCTCTGGGGAGACAGTCTCCTTGACTTTTCTCTCCAGGCTGCTCTGGAACCACAGTTCTCCTAATGTCAGCCTCTCAGGTAGCTTAGATGCATACCATGGAACCATGCCATAGGTTGAAAAGGGGATCTCATGAACTCTGCCTGAGATGGCTTCAAATCATGACCCTCCCAATCTCAGCGTCCCACGTAGCTAGGATTGCAGGAGTGAGCCTCTGTTGCCTGGTGCCGTTTCACCTTTTAACCCATTAAAAAAAAAATCACTTAGTTTATTCCAGAAATTATACTTCAGAAAGAGCTTTACTCAGTTTGAATCCTTTTCTGCTGTACCATGATGTGTAGATATCAACCTTAGAGAAATTCTCACCAGCATTGAATTCTTTTACTATTTTAGATCAATCATTTAATTTAAAAATGTCAGTCTTTAGTGGTGTCTTTTCGAAATTTAAGAACATGTAGGACTCTTTATCGACCACGAGGGGTCAGCATGAACCTAAGTATGGTTCCAGTACATCCTGGGCCTCTGGGAGTTGAAAGGCGAATTCTGGTTTCTGACATCATATTCATGTCACAGTCACCATTCCAAATGCATAAAGAAGTAGTGGTGCAGATGTTGACACACGTAATTGTTCTTTCGCATCTAAGCCATTGTTAAGTTACTGTTTCAGGATGATTAACCCCTGTCTTCTGAAATCAAATGGAACAGCACCTCTGAAAGGTATGAAAAGATCTCGGCTTCACGAACCATCTGAATTCTGTTCCTGCAAACATTTCTGTTATGGTCATAACTTCCTGAAATTTTAAAGTAGGAAAACATTTCAAAACATATAGTATGACTTATCATTAAGTTAACATCCTATGGGCTTTGCAGTTAACATATAGCCTCATGGAAGCTTAAAAAAAAAAAAAAAAAACTGTGTAGATTCTATCTCCTAGCTAATATCTTGGGATAAAACGACCCTGCTTGAAAAAATCACTGAGACCACAAGGGTTGATTTGGATGGGAAAAGTTCCTGAGCAAAGAAAACAATGCACATAAATAGGATGAGGTAGGAAGGGGTTGGAGAGCATTTGACTTCACTGACTTCCACTTAGACCTTATCTCCCTGAGAGGATGGTCCCGTGCCATCAGGAGCTTTGAAGATCACAGGCAGCCCTTGAATCTGGACAGTTGTTTTGAAATTATTGGAAGTATTTTTTATTTGAAGGAAGGTTAAAAAAAACCAAACAACCTTGGCGGAAGGGAAAGTCAAAGATGAAAGCTAGGAAAAGGTGGAATGAGATGAAAAGGGCAGTTGCTGAGCCCATAGAAGCCAAACTAGGCTTAGAAGCTGAGCAGAGACAGCAGTGAGACACGGAGATGTCTCGATTTTCAGGATTTGTACTTTGACCTGGAATAGAATGAGACATTCTTCTTTGTGTGTTCGATGTTCGATATCCGGATCCCTTTCTGAAGTTAAAGATGAACCTTGATAGAGCAAGAGTAAACAGTCCAGGAAGGCTTTGAAAGGCTAATCCAAAGGCTTCCAGTAGCACCTGACAATGGGGTGATCATATTAATTATCACTCGCTGCCTAACAAATGACCTCACATGTGGACTAAAGCAATAACATGCTATCTCAAAACTTCTGTGGATCAAGAATATGGACAGAGCTTAGCTGGGCCCCCCAAGTCCCTCCCAAGACTTTGATAGTGAGTGACAGGAAGCCCACCCAGTTGTCTTCTCCAGGCCCATTCACCATGTCATGGGCTGTTAGCGCGAGGGTCTCAGGTATTGATTGTTGGCCAGAGACCACTGATAGTTACTTGCCCATAGTTCCTTCCATAGATGAAATAAATAGCAGCTGCTTCACCACAAGTGGGAGTTGGGAGTCAAGACTGCAAGCAAGTGGGATTGCTAGAGTCGTTTCTAATCAAATCTCAGGTGTGACATCAAATCACACTGGCTGTATTCTATTAGAAGCCAGACACTTGGCACAACTCTCGTTCCAGTGGAGGGGTGTGTGTGGTACCAAGAGGTGCAGGCATCAGGGAGAAGAAGCCATCTGCCCTACCCACCCTGGAGAGAGGGCTCAGGGAGGGGGCGAGATATACAGTAAGAGACAGTCCTGCTTTGTGGTCAGGCTTGTCTCGAACTCCTGAATTCAAATGACATTCCATCTTCTTTTCTGAGAAGCTGGAAGTCCAGATGTACACCACCCTCGCGAAATACATGTATTTCTTTAATTGAGACACACTATTTGTACATTTTCATGGGATAGTTTATGGTGTTGATACATAATGTACAGCGCATAATAATTAAATTGGTCTCTTCAAACATTAATCTTTGTATTGGGAATTTTATATTCTTTTCCAGTCATTTCCAAATCCATCAGCGGTTGTTCTGGTTTCTGTAGAGTGCTTTCCTAGCAAGTGTAAGGCCCTTTCTTTGGTCTCTAGCACTGTGAAATAAAAATCTCCAACTTCTTTAAGCAACAACTGCCCTACTGTGCTTATGGGCAAGCTAGAAATAACCCCTCCTGTCTCCTTTGGTGGCCATCATTTAGCTTCTTTCCATCCCCTCCCCTCTCTTCGTATCACAGTGTCTAGGGACCAACTTTTTGGGGTCTCATCTCTCTATCTAGTTGGTGTATTGGACCGCTGGCTGAGCTCAGTGTTGAGAGACTCCTAGAGCTGGGGCCCTTGCATCCCAACTGGTAATATCCGCAGGGAGAGTTCAGAAGTTTCTTCCACATCACTTTAAAAATGAGTTCCTTACTGGAAAGTGAGTGCCATGTCAGATCACACAAGGGAGATTTCTTTGAAGAACACGATGTGTCTCTGAGTACGGCATAGCCTTATTTTAGTTGTTTTTCTAATGTTCATGTATGTTCTCTTTAGCTAATGTTTAGTAGATGTAGAGGGGTGTGTGTGTGTGTGTGTGTGTGTGTGTGTGTGTGTGTGTGTGTGCTGGTACTGGGGCTTGAACTCATTCTTGTTTAGCTTGTTCACTTAAGGCTGGTGCTCCGCCCCGTGAGCCACTACTTCACTTCCAACATTTTGCTCGTTCATTAGAGATAAGAGTCTTGAGGACTTGGCTGCCCAGGCCAGCGTGGAACCTCCATCCTCAGGTTTCAGCCTGTTGAGTAGCTAGTATTCCTGGTGCGACCCACCCACCAGCGCCCAGCCAACACTTAGAATTCTTATCAGAAAACTTGTTTTTTGGTAAAACACCAACATCTCCCCGCAATCATATTCTCACACTCCCGGGCTGACACGGATGCCTTTCTGTCGTCTGTCTAAGGTGATCGTGGCTTTGGGGGCGAGCTGTTTATTTTCGGTGTCCCCCCTTGGTGTTTTCAGGGCTCACGCAGGAAGGTCTGTTCAGGGTGAACGGGAACGCGAAGGCGGTGGAGCGCCTGCGGGTGCAGATGGAGAGGGGGGCGCCCCTGCCGCTGGGGGCTCAGGGCGAGGAGCAGGTGCGCGTGGCCACCAGCCTGCTGAAGCTCTTCCTGCGCCTGCTGCCCGAGCCCGTGATCCCCGCCTCGCTGCAGCCCCGCCTCCTCCAGATCCTGCGAGGTGAGTGCCACCAACACCTGGGCCCAAAGCTGTGCCGCACACGGCGCGAAAGGAGCCGGCCACCAGAGACTCATGCTTAAGAATGGAGATCTTAGGACCGTGGTTCCAAGTCAGCCAGGGTAGAAAAACTCCTTGAGATTCTTATCTCCAGTTAACTACCAAAAAGCTGGAAGTAGGGCTGTGGTTCAAGGGGTAGAGCACTAAAAAAAAAAATCTCTGGGACAGTATCCAAGCCCTGAGTTCAAGGCCTAGTACACACACACACACACACACACACACACACACACACACAGTAAATAAACCTTCAGGGGCTTGTAGTTTCCGCAATAACTACCTGCCATTTCCCACCAACCCTCCTCTCCTACCTAAAATAATCCCAAACGGATTATGAAATCCTCATGACCGAATAGAGTTTCCAAGGCCATAGGCAGGTCGATACACTGATGATATAATATCACAGGACTGGCTTCAGTCCTGTTCACACGGATGGGATGGCAGCTACTCAGCCACCTGTGAGACTGGACATGCACTGGGGGTGGGGGGGGGCGGGGCCCTGCACAAGCCCTGGCTTCCTTCCTAGCACCCCCAAAATAAAAATGAACAAAAGGCTTAACACTCGAATATACACAACACTTTTCCAATACTAAAAAGCCAAACCCAAACTGACTGGCTAACATCCATAAGGGATAGCAGCTTAGCCAGCTTAGCAAAAGATAAAGTTTAAATGTGGTCGATATTAGGTGGTGATGGGTCTAACATATTGTGAGTTTTGTTTTAAATAGGAAATGGCTTTTATAGGCTTATGTGTCTAGAAAGGCTTGGTCCATAGAGGGTAGCACTGTTTTGGAAGGTTCTGGAAACTTTCAGAGGTAGTCACTGCAGACGTGTCTTTGTAGGTCACACCTGGCCCTGAATTTCTCTACTTCCTGTCCACCATGATGTCATCAGCCTCCCCCAAAAGCTCCTGTCGCCATGATGTTCTCCCTCACTGTAGGCTCAAAATGAACAAAGGCAAAGATGGTGTGCTAGAACCTCTAAACCATGAGCCAGAATCAATCCTCAGATCTCATCTGCTGGGCATTGTGTCACAGCAATGGATAAACTTCACTTTTTCAGTTAAGGAACTAGGCTGTGTCTACAAATGGTAATTTGTTGAAGAAAGAAGTCTCGTAATGGAAGATTATAGGCCTTGCTGTGTAAAACAGTGCGGTGATCAGATTCTGGATCCTGGGAGGTCATCTCAAAGTCCAGCAGACGTCTAGGCCATGGTCCTAAGAGAACTTGTATCACACAAATGGTTACCAGCGGGAGCTTTTTC
Source organism: Perognathus longimembris pacificus (assembly GCF_023159225.1). Lineage (NCBI taxonomy): Eukaryota > Metazoa > Chordata > Mammalia > Rodentia > Heteromyidae > Perognathus > Perognathus longimembris. The sequence goes on from NC_063184.1 coordinate 24,497,431, forward strand.
TTATTGTAGCAAAACTTACCATTGGAACCATGCTTAAGTGTACAATTCAGCATGGAACAATCATAGCCACTGTCTGTTTCCAAAATGTTCTCATCATTCCACACAAAAGGGAGTAATGGAGTTTAAAAGGAAGGCCTCCAGAGATAGGAGAAAGAACATGAGGAGGACATGGCTGAGTTAGACATGGCGGGAAAGAAAGGACTCAAAGATAAGCCCGAGGTGTTTGCATTTTGGTGACTTACACCAAAAGGACCGATGTGGCATCTCTACTTTTGGCGAAGCTCACACAACCAGGAAGTCCCCTAGGGGCAGAGATGTGGCACATTGTGAGGAGGTACCAATAAGTTGGAAAAGGAGTTTTCAGGAAAAGCTTTAGAAGCAGTGGGGAGAACCTCCTGCAAATTTTGTGCTTTGACATTACTGGAGGCCATGCAGATGTTTTCTGTCTGTACCTAGGTGGAGCCACTGATAGAAGTGGCAGAAGTTGAAAGTAACCCAGCTTGTCAGACCTGCTCTTTTGTCCTGAAAGGTAGAGATGTCTTCAACTTTCTAGGAACCTTCTGTAGCTGACTAAGATGCCTACCCTTTACCCAAACAAATTAGAGCTTAGCCTAGAAGCCCACAGTGCTTTCCATCTCTTTAAGTGGCCATTCTCCCTGGCCTTTTGAACTCCTCACACCTGATTGTACATGATACCAATTTTTATAGTAGCAGCTGTGCAAATAGAAGGTCTGAGAACTGAATGCCTGTGGTGTTTAGTTGATGAATGTTCAATAATTTAGACAACAACTAAATTATCAAGAAAAGCCACCCTAGTCATAAGTCCGTTTGAATCATTAGAATGGCTAATTAAGGAAGAATCAACTTTAATAATCTGGTTGTGCCTGAGACTTGCATTCTGTTTTTCATTCTTGCTCCAGAATCCCAGCAAGAGCAGCCTGGAGCTATGGCTGGCTGTTCTCCCAGCTCTCCTGAGGCTACGTACACTTGCCAGGCAGAGAGTCTATGGCTTGACTGTTCATGGTGGACCTTGCAGAGTTTGAGCCCTATGCAAGTGTCACTGGGTGCTTACCACCCTCTCAGGACTGAGAGCCACACCAGAAGCAAGTGGCACATTCCATTCCACGCATTCCTTCCACCTGAGATGCAGGGGATGAATGGTTTTATTGTTATTATCTAGGAGATGTTCAGAGGGGTTACAGGTACATAAGTCATGTAAAGAGTACATCTCTTTTTGGTCAGTGTTGCCCCTTCCCTTGTTCTCTCCTAGTTTTCCCCTCTTAACCCCACCAACACGTTGTCTGGTTCATTTTCCACATCGTGTCTAGTGAGTACCACTACTGCATTTGTTCACCCTGTGTCCCTCCATTTAACAGATAAATGAACAAAGACAAAAAGGAAAGAAAACAAAACAGCAACAACAACAACAACAACAAAAAACCCTGTTGTTTCCCTTTCCTGGCGTTCATTTCAATAAATAGTATTTTATATGATCAGAGGTAGGTAGGCATTGCAGGTTTGGACTCCTCCCCTAAGAGTACACTCCTCTGGTCCCATTGTGTGTGAGTTCCTAGAGTCTTGTATTGCTCACCTTTTAAAATTGCTCAGCTCTCAAAAAATTCTCTTCCTATAAAAGAGTCATTATCAAACTCCAAGTGCTACCCTTCCCTATTTCCAGTGTGTGTCTTTTAGGTTTTCTGTCAAGACCAATAGGTAAATAATTAATTTTTTCCTAAGCAAAGACCTAATCCCGGAACAGAATGGAAAGGCTGGCTTGGGCACAGGTGTTCTTAGGTGGCATGGGTTGGAAATACTGCAATGCGGGGGAAGCCAGCTTTCTGTATGGCCAACACACACGCTGGCCACATGCCAGTTGGCCGGCTTCCACCAAACTCATGTGACAGGAAAAAAAACATTGTATTGATGAGAGCTGACTCCTGTTATAGGCCTTGATAAGCAGGATATGTTCTTAGCTGAGTGGGCATTGCCAGCTTGACTTTCCCGGTAATGGTGGCAGCCTTTGACTGTGAGATAGTATTCAGTAGGGAGTAAGGCTACTCAGGCTTGCAAAGAAAAGCTATGCGAGTGAGATTATTCCACAGAAGGACAGCTGGTCTTGAGGAATGTGAGCAAGTGCATGATTTTATGTGTGTGCGCATACACGCCAATACTAGGGCTTGAACTTAAGGGCTTCTCTCTCTCATTTGGCTTTTTCACTCATGGCTGGTGCTCTATCACTTGAGCCATGCCTCTGGTTCTGGCTGTTTGCTGAGCAATTGGTGATAAAGGTCTGTCAGATTTGTCTGCCTGGCCTGGCTTTGAACCTTAATCTTCGGATTTAAGCCTTCTGAGTAGCTAGAATTACAGGTGTGAGCCCCCAGCGCCTGGCTTTAAAGTCTCATCTGACTTGCTTTTTCCCAGCCTTCATTTTTCAAGCCCAAAGAACTTCTGTTTGACAGCTTTATTAAGATAGAGATCACCCAACATAAAATCAGCCCTCCTAAAGTGTACGATTCAGTGGTTGCTGGTATTTTTACAGCGTGTACCCATCATCACTATCTAATTTTAGAACACTTATACAACCTCAAAAAGACTACTCTGCCCATTAGTATCCCTGCTCCTTCCTGCCCTCACCCCGCCCAGCTCAGAGAAGACACGGAGACACTTCATGGTCATTTGCTGTACCCATGGACATTTCAACCTTGCACTATGGCATTAGGGGTGATCTTTCATGACTCATTTTCTTGACCTTGTGTGATGATACTTCACGATTGAGCCCTATGTGGAAACTCACTCCTTTTTATGACTGCTTAATATTCTATTGTATGAGTATAAAATTTTTTATGCATCCATGAATCTGCCCACAGATATTTGGGGTGTTTGTACTATTCTAGGGCAGTAGTAGAGTTTGAACTGAAAGCCGTATGCTTGCCAGGCAGATGGTCTATTGCTTGAGCAACAACCCAACCCATTGTTGCTTTTCAGGTTGTTTTTCTCTCTCTTTTTTTTTTTTTTTCAGATTGTACGCCATACTTTTTGTCTGGGACCAATCTCAGGGTAAATCCCTCTTAACTGTGCCTCAGTAGTGTTGCCTGGATTATATGTGCATATTACCACAGCCAGCATGCTGGTTGAGAGAAAGTCTTGCTAACATCTTGCCCAGGCTCATCTCAAACCAGGATCTTCTTGGTCTCTGCCTCCTGAGCAGCTTGGATTACAAGCATTTGCTACCACCCCAACCTGTTTCTGTTACTACTGTTAACATGTGGTCATGAACATTTTTGTTCAAGTTTTTATATGGATATACATTTGAGAGGTACTTAGGAGTATAGTTTTACCATGTGGTAACTTGGACACAATATCTTTAGAAGCTCTTTACTCAGAGTCTGTATTACTTGACATTCTCTTCAGTAACAACTGAAAGGTCTGCTGTTGTTGATTTGTACCAGTACTGAGACTTGAACTCAGGGCCTAGGCTCTGTCCCTTAGCTTTTTCTATCAAGGCCATCGCTCTACCACTTGAGCTACAGCTTCACTTCCAGATTTTGGGTTATTAATTGAAAATAAGAGTCGTAAGGTGGTTAATTGGAACTAAGAGTCTCATGGACTTTCCCTACCCCAACTGGCTTTGAACTGTGATTCCCAGATCTCACCCTCCTGAGTCACTAGAATTACAGGCATGAGCGATGACACCCGGCTGAAGGAAGGCTTTGATTTCCCCATATCCTTGCCATCCTCTGGGTATAAGTTTAGAATTTTGTAATAGTGAGAAGAGTATGGGTTTGAAGGTAGACATTAAATTACATTAAAAATGGAGACCCAGTCACTCCAAAACAAAAAGTTCATGTCTATTGGAGATTAGGAATGAATTGTTGTCAACAGGGTAAGGTCTTAAGTAAATTCTTTATTTTTCCCTAAAGCTTTTGTGGGAAGGGGCAACCTATATGAGTTAGGCTGAAAGAGAAGACAAAGTAGCCAAAGAATGAATTGTTTAAACAATATACAACTGAGTAGCTAAGATGGCAGGTGTGAGCACCAGGGCCTGGATATGTCTCAATTCTTTTTGGAGACCTTGGTTCTTACAGACATGGAAGTTCTTTCTGGGAGCAAGAACTCCAGTATAAACAAATAGCAGGTGATTTGACAGCAAATAACCTCTGTGTTGAAGTGATAGAGGCCAAGTACAAGGTCCTGGGTCTTAGCCTCAGCACTACAAACTAGATAAATAAAAACCCAGCCTGGCACCATGCAGAAGCAAATCAGAATGATTAAGATAGTTTCATCAACCATGTTTAAGAGTAGGCTGTAATGGAATCATTTTTATTAGATACTTTAGCCTCTTGCCCTTTGAGAGATCCACGTGAGGCCTTCATGAACCTCGTCACAGACTGGGTTGCAAAAGAATGTCCCTTCTTCTGTGTAGGACAGCATGGATTCCCTGCATCTTAAGTTGTATTTGGGTTTTCTCCACCAGCTTCCCAGCCTTTGAGAGAAGTGAGTTCACCTCTGGAGGGTAAAACACAGAGAGGAAACCTCAGATTGCCCCCAGCTCATTCTTCAGCAAAGGCACCTCCACAAAGAAATACCATTCACTCTGTGTTCATTCTTAGGTAGTTATAAAACATCCTGGGCCCAGACATCCTTGTAGACATTTATGAAAATGTATCACCTCAAGTTACCCCCCACACAACCTATAAAAGCTATAGCTTATCATCAATGAATTAAGATTCCCATTAGATTTGGTTTGCTTATTGGTTCATTCAGGAAACATTTGTTACATGCTTACACACGGGAGACCCTCTGCTAAGGACCCTGCCATACTAATGATTATAGCAGCTGATTACAGTAAGTATGAACGGAGCCCGGGCACAGACTGCTCAGAGCAAATGGTAGCCCAGTTGTGTAGCTGGTGAGCATGGCGGCTGAGTGCTGCCGTTTCAATCAACTTGTCTGCAACTGGGGATCTGCTGGATTTCTGCTGCTGCCATCAAACTTGGTGACTTAAAACAGTGTAAATGTACTAGCTCATTGCTTTGCAGGCAAGAAGTGAGTGGTCTCAGCTGCTTCCTGTACTTCAGGAGTCAAGTTCCCAGTCAGCCTGGGCTTTTCTCTGGGGCAAATCTATTCCTGACCCATTTGGGTTCTAGACCGTTTGTGTTGTGCATAGGGGTGGGCCTTCTAAAGGCTCAGGCCTGACCTCTCATCCTCTAAGCCTGTGGTAGTTTGGGCATGCTAGCTAGTAGATTAGCAGGTTTTTATAAACCAGAATGAAGCAATGAAAAACTACTTGGATAAATACAGTAGTGTGGGGATAAACCCTCTGTTTCAGTGGCTGAACTCTTTGCTGTAAAAAGTATCATAGTAGAGATTGTATCCCTCTATTTGTACCTTTATTTTTTTTCTCCCAAGGCTAGGATTCTAAGTACCACTTCACAGTCCTTGACAAGCGAAGGCACGTGAGAAACACTAGACAAAGGTCAGGGTTAGGTCCAGGTTCTGTCTCGTGCTGCGTGCCCAGATATAAATGCAGCTTGGCTGATTATGATCGTAATCTCTCTTTAATGAGAGCAAATGCTTGTGGCATGGCTCAGTTTGCTACTTAGCCTGGAGCACACGCGTTTATGGTCTTCCCATGCTGAGTAGATTCTTCAGGGAATGCAGGGTGTTCAAGGGCTGTAGATTTCTCCGTGTAGTATGTAACTACTCACCTAGCAAGGTGGGTAGATTTTTGCATCTTAAATTGAGGAATGGCTCAAAGTCAGGCAGCAACAAATGAAAGCTTCCAGGAACATTTAAGAATTTGAAGGGGGATTGTTGACAAATAAAGGTAATTCTTATCCTGGGACGCAAGGGACAGGGAGGAGAATAGATGTTACACAAAATGAGAATGGTGATCTCCAGCTGCAACGTTTTCTCACAAACTTTTGAACTCACAAATTATACTATTCTAATTTTTATTCCATTTTTATTCCATATACTATTATAATTTTTATTTTTAATGTTAAGGAGAACAGAAAGTTTGTAATATCAGAATATGTTCATGTGTCTGTTATTAAGGGCCCCTTCTTTGGAATTCCATGAATTTCTGACCACAAACTAAGCTCTTTTTCTTGTCTTTTAAAAAAATTATTTTGGAGTCTGAGTCTTGCTAGATTATATTGCTCAGGGTGGCCTTGGACCCCACAGGTTCAAAGGATTCTCCTGCCTCAGCTTCCTGACTATCCAAGACGAGAGAAGGGATCCACAAGCCCAGCTTCAAATGAATTGTTTCTTATTATTGAAAAACCAAGTATAATCTATTTCCCATATAGTATTCCAACGCACAGATAACTATAAATGGACTAATCATTCCACATTCATATAGAATAGATGCGAGGGATAAATGGCAGTGTCACTTTGTCTATGCTAGTTCATCTTCCGGTGCCTTAAAATTGTGTATCATTCCAGTTAAACAATTCACTTTTTTTTATTATCTTGAAGTAGTTGTCCAAAGGAGTTTCCATACAACAGGTCAGTTTGGTGAGTAGAGCACATCTGGATTCGTCACTCCTTCCGTGGTTCTCCTCCCTCCCTCCCCGCTCCACCCATCCCATTACCGCGTCCAGTTTTATATGTGTCCATTGACTCTTATGACTTGTTCACACACGTGTCCTCTCTCCATTGTAAAATGATTTGTCCATCACGTTTTGTAGAATAGGAATTGAGAAGGTTTAAGAGATGATTGAAACTCAACTTCCAACTCTGAGAGCTGTTTGGAACTTTACCAACAGACATCCAATACCCTCTCTCCATCACACTTCCTCAGTCTGATTTCTAACTCGAGTCATCCATCCTCACCCAGCCCGGGGCTCTCAGTTCTACCAACCCTTTATCACACTTCACATTGACTGTTTCATCTCTCCTCAGCTAGAATAAACACACGGTGAGGAGAGGGATTTCTGTTTATTTTACTTACTGATGTGTTTCACATAGCAGGATAGTGTATATGGCATAGTGTAGTCACTCCGTACTTGCAGGAGGATGGGGAAATAATTTCCTACCTGTGTTTTCCATATAGGAGGAAAGCACTCTTGCCACTAGGCCATATTCCTAGCCCTATTTTCCATATACAAAACAAACATTTTTTTATACTTACAGTTAATGGTACCCAGGATCGCAAGCAAGAGAAGCCATCTTGTTAAAGGGGCATTGCCCCCATTCAGTCTTCTGTCCATAAAGTATTGAGTAACAATGAATCTCACATTTGGGAGGTCTTGTCCTGCAGGCTGACAGTGATTCTGATATTTATCACATCTTTCTAGAAACAGAACACATTCTGGAGTCATAGTAAGTTAGTACATAATTCATCAGCACTAAATGAGGGGGAAAAGAAAGGTGGTGATAATCAAAGTCTTTTAACTGTCAAATCATCTAAACATAGATTCCAGGAGGTGTGTATTATAAATATTTACGGTTCAGCGCGCATGTATTTACGTCAAAGCCACCAAGCACACATCCTTGCCCCGCAGTTTGTCTTCTGTTACAACAAATGGAAATGCTTTGGGGGAGAAAGAGGAGGGTGTGTGGTAATTCTTCCGGAGATGCTGGATTGTTGTTTGGGCTTGGTTTCTTGGAGACAGGATCTCACTATGTAGGCTCTACCTCACCATGCTCCGGTCTCGGCCTACTTACTGCATGCTGAGATTACAGGTGTGACCTTTGTCTGTCTTCTAGTCATGCCTCGAAGGCTTCATGATCTTCTGTTCTTATCTGTCTTCTTCCCCATAATTGTCAGTTTGATTTCTTGGGGGGGAAAAAGTATTTTTCATACATGAAAGACTAGAAATAAACAATGAATGTCCTAAGTTCTTTTTCAAAGACAGTGCATAAATTCATAACTATTGTGAACATTTTTTTTATTTGATCTGGTGCTTTTTTTTTTTTTTTGCCAGTCCTGGGCCTTGGACTCAGGGCCTGAGCACTGTCCCTGGCTTCTTCTTGCTCAAGGCTAGCACTCTGCCACTTGAGCCACAGCGCCACTTCTGGCCGTTTTCTATATATGTGGTGCTGGGGAATCGAACCCAGGGCTTCATGTATACAAGGCAAGGACTCTTGCCACTAGGCCATATCCCCAGCCCTGATCTGGTGCTTTTGAACATTACCTTTTTCAAAGGCAGAGGTAAGCAATTGACAACACTTAAGACACAAACCGAATAATGACATCAATATAATATTAATTGAAGTTATTTAAAATGTATGAATTGTTTAGTTCTGAGATTTTTCATGTACATTTTTCAGAGTACAGTTGGCAGTAAATGCCTGAAATCATGGAAAATAAAGACTCAATAAAGGTGACTTTGTAAGCTGACGCTAGTGGCTCCAGCCTGTAATCCTAGCTACTCAGGAAGCTGACATCTGAGGATTATGGTTCAAAGCCAACCCAGGCAGGAAAGCCCATAAGACTCTTATCTCCAATTAGCTACTAAAAAAGCAGGAAGTGGAGCTGTGGCTCAAGTGTAAGCCTTGAGCAAAGAAGATCAGGGACAGTACACAGGCTCTGAATTCAAGGACTATCCCACACACACGCATGCATACACACGTACACACGCACACACACACACACACACAGCTATGACTCATATGAGTGACTTATTCAGGATAATTGAAGAGTTGGTCATTCTGGTATTAAAGAGTTGTAGGGAGGGATTCTTATAACTGGTAGGTAGTCCACTACTACATTGGGATTTTGCAGAAGGGGTCTATTTGAAATAAGACAATGAAAAGTAAGAATTTTATAGCAAAGAGTTGGGGTGGCGGGCAGCGAGTGGATAGGAAATTATGAAGAGGAAAGCAAGAGCACTAAGAAGGGATTGGAGCTAAGCCTACCTAGTTGGGTCTTGCTGAGGGCAGGCCGCCAGGACCAGACATCATCTAAGGATGGAAGGCAAGGCGTGACTTGGTCAGAACGAGAAGGCTCAGCTGTTGAAGGTGGGGAACGCTGGCTCACCTCATTTAGCAGGATGCTGCTAAAATCAAGTGTTTGAAAACATGTCTAAGGACATACTTTCTGGAAAAAGAGCTCAGAGGAGACTGAGTAGAGTTGGACCAAGGAGAGAATCTTGGTTGAAATTCTGAGGTTCTAAAGAAATTGTTTCCTTTCGTTTTCTCTGGGCCTAGTACACTAACTGCTCTGGGAATCAGGTGTTATTTTTTTTGTCTCAAGTTTTATTCAAAATAGAAATTGTGGGGTTTTCTGCAAACTCAAAGACAGGCATCAAATGGAAGATTAAAAGTGTAACTGTTAGGGCTGGGGATATAGCCTAGTGGCAAGAGTGCCTGCCTCGGATACACGTAGGCCCTAGGTTCGATTCCCCAGCACCACATATACAAAAAATGGCCAGAAGCGGCGCTGTGGCTCAGGTGGCGGAGTGCTAGCCTTGAGCGGGAAGAAGCCAGGGACAGTGCTCAGGCCCTGAGTACAAGGCCCAGGACTGGCCAAAAAAAAAAAGTGTAACTGTTATTTTAACTTGGTGAAAGAACACACACAAAAAAAATGAAATGCCAGCCTATTTTATGTACGGAAATAAAAATCAAGGAAATTTTGGGATTCCTTGAATCAGTCATTCTTCATTAGAAAAATAATGAAATATTTTAAGACCTTCCTGACTCTCTAAAGGAATTTTGTTTTTCTGAATGAGAGATTTGCATTTTTTTTTCCTCCACGTGTGCTTTCATTGTTGTCTGGGGAATATGCCTGGGAACATTTTTAGATCATTTTTTTTTCTTCCAGATCGCAGCAATGGTGTACAGGAGACTAGCTTACGAGACCTATTGAAAGAGCTGCCGGCCAGCCACTACAGCCTGCTGAAGTACCTTTGCGGGTTCCTGACGCAAGTCGCAGCCAACCACGTGCACAATCGAATGGACATTCACAACCTCGCCACTGTATTTGGGCCAAATTTCTTTTAGTAAGTTAGTGGGATTTTGCTGTTAAGAACAATATCCTGCCTGCTGTTGGAAATGACCGGGGATGCAGAAACCTAGCTCCCTTTGAGAAATCACCCAGTCTGTGTTGGGAGAGTTCCATTTTGGTTCTGGTCCTGGATGTAGTTCTAGAAGAGGGATTGCTAGATAGTGTGAGAGTTCTTACCCTATCTTACCCTATCTCCATCCTCTTTCTATAACGTCTGGAACACTCCCACCATCAGGGGAGGAGGGATTCTTCCCTCACAGGTCTGCCAGCCTTTATTATTTATTTTGTCTTTTTGATACTATTTCATTGAATTGGGATGAAATGATATATTTGAGATTTTCATTTGCATTGGTGATTAGTGATTTTGAACATTTTCCTCAAGTACTTGTTTGCCTTGTTTACTTTTTTTTAATGAATATCTATTTAGGTCACTCACTGAGTTTTCAGCTGAATTTTTTTCCCAGCTCTTTGAATTCCTTAAGGTATTCCGGGTCGTAACTTGTTTCTGAATGGACAATATTTCCCCCTATTTTCAGGTTGTCTCTGCTCTGTTTCCTTTGCTGTGCACAGGTTTTTAAGTTGCAGGCAGTCATATTTTTCTGACTTTTCTTTTAGTAGGTTTGCTTTTATTTTTTAAGTTTCAGGTCTTAGAGGCCAGTGTTAGCTCCATGTTGAATTGATTTCTGTATTTCCCCAGCTAGAGGCCTGATTACTGTCTTTGCCTATGACTATCAAATTTTCCCACCACTATGCATCAGAGATTTTTATCCAATGTACATCCTTACTGTGTTGGTTGAAAATCAGTTTTCTGGAAGTAAGTAGATTTATTTCTGGATTCTCTTTTCTGTTCCATTGGTCTATATGTCTGTATTTATCCCAGTACTCTCTGTTTTGGTTACTATAGCTTTGCAAGTTTTGGGTGGAGTTTTTTGTTGTTTTGGTTTTTGCTGTGGGGTCCATCTTGTTTTGTTTTTGGTTTGGGATTGGGGTTGGGTTGTTTTGTGTTTTTTTTTAACTTGTTATTAAAAAGATGAAGTACAGAGAGATTACAGTTATGTAAGTTGTGTAAGGAGTACATTTCCTTTTGGACAGTGTGGCTCCTTCCTTGGCTCTTGTTTTTGATGAGGCAAGGACCCTTGTAGATAGATATTCCTGGAAAGGCTGATTGACAGCTTCCTAAGCCTAGGATGGGAGGGACTAATTGACAACTTCCTGGCAAGTAGGGTGGGAGGGGTACTTCTCCCACACAGCAGTCGACCACATTGTATTCAGGTACATTTGTCAGAAGAGCATCTTCCAATGCAGCTTTTATCCAAATAGAGCCCAATGGTTCATGCATTCTGTTTGTTTGCTAGGTCACCCTAGTATGTCAATAAAATTTTTTTTAAAAAAGCCTTCCCATAAGTGCACATCCATACTCATATGTGTACACCAGCCCACAGTTTGTTTTTCTTTAACCACACTGACTTTTCCCCCCACAGTCCCACACTGATGTTGAAGAGACCAGACATCATTTTGTGACATAGTGTGCATTCTGGATTTGTCTGTGTTCTTCATCATAGAATGTTTACATTGCCACCCCCACCCCACCCCACCCCACCCCACCACCCCGACTTGATATTTGCTGCAACCTAAAAGGCAAGATAGATATGACAGCTTGGTTAGAATCAGGTTAAATGTGGTGGGAAAACGCTTCATTCGTGATATGCAGTGCTTTGCAGTTCATCCCACGAGGGACATGTTGCATTGTCCCGCCCACATCCACGCCTACCTATCCTGTCAGTCAAGTCACCACTTTCAAATTCCTCCACTGTAAGTTATATCCCCCTTTCAAGTAATCTCATGGGTGATTATTTGCATAAATATTGTGCCCATCCAAACTTCCCATACTAATAGTTTGGTGATCTATTGATCTTAGTTTGAATCAGTTCTTTCTTAGCAGGTTACAATATTCTAATTCTAGTAAACTTTTTTTTTTCCTTTAAGAGCTACTCTTTTATCAAGAAGACCTTTCCGTCCTCAGTGGGAAACAAGCAACATTATATTTCAATGTATTATCCCAAGTTGGGCAGGTTGTGAAAGATCTGTTAAGACTGCCTTCTGTGTTCATTAGAACTGACCTAAAATAATCTTTCTTATCTTTCTGACTTAAAAATGATTTCTCAGGATGGAATTAGCCATTTTTTCTGGAAGCCTTCTCTCTCTCTCTCTCCCTCCCTCTCTCTCTCTCTTCCTCTCCCTCTCTCTTTGTCTCTCTGTCTCTCTCTTTTTCTTTCTCTCTCTCTTTCTTCCTTTCTCTTTTTTTTTTTTTTTTTTGTAGAATGACATTTAGATACCAAGCTCTGGGTTTCTAGGCCCTAATGACTTCTAGTGCCAGGAAGTAATAAATGAATTATTCAATGACTGACCAAATAAAAGAAATAATGGGTTTATATTGATATTCTGACTTTAATTTTAGCATTGTAAGATTTACACGACACAAACTGCTTTGATTTTTATATTTGCATCTCCATCTCTGGCAATAAAAAAAAACAATCTTGCTTCTTAAAAATATAAGCATAATTATGTATTCGTTTTCCTCCACTGCCTAGATAAAATGAATATTTTATGTGAAGATATAAGTAAAATGTTGTGTCATCAATGAAACCATTGGGTAATTTTGAGGACATCAAGAGAAGGCCTTACTGGCCTCACTTAATGTACGACTGCTGGTCTATAGTTCAAGTTCTGGAAGTTTCTCTTGTGAGTTTTGTAGAGTTCAGTTCATTGGTTTCAGTTCATGTGTAGTTTGCAGCTGTCTAACTTTCCTTTCTTAGTGTGAATGAGGTGCAGCATTCTTACTTACATTTAAGGGGCCATTGGTCTTTCTTACCATATAATTGTCATTTGCCTTGGGTGTTCTTTTGCTTGTTGAATATTTACTTTTTCATTATCTGTCTTTCCCATAATATATTTACAACTCTCCTTTTCCTTTCAATATCAATGTACCAGTTTTTTTTTAACCATGAGCAATGTAGTTAATGAATGCTTGTGGCATGAAGAGGAAATTTAGTAAGGACTCTGCAGATTTCACTAAAGAAGTTTAAGATCATAGTATGGCAGAGTAATAACATTTCTTCCATGAAAAGAAATTCGGTGAACTTCTGGACTATCACCTGTACAGGTTATGTATGATTTCCTCCCTATCCCTACCCCCTCCAAGGCCATTCCTTTTTCTCAATTACTAAGATGAGTCAAAACCTTTCTGAAGACATTATTCTTCATGGAGTTCAACAGAAATTGCTTTCTCCAGGTGTGTGTGTGTGTGTGTGTGTGTGTGTGTGTGTGTGTGTGTGTCCATCCTGAGCCTTGAACTCAGGGCCTGTGTGTTTTCCCTGAGCATTTTTGCTCAATGCTAGCCCTCTCTTGCTTGAGCCACAACTCCTCTGGTGGTTAATTGGAGATAGGAGTCTCATAGATTTTCCTGCCTGCGCTAGCTTCAAACTGCGATCCTCAGATCTCAGCCTCCTGAGTAGCTAGGATTACAGGTGAGAACCACTGGCACCAGACTTCTCAAGGTTTTGACAGTTATTTAAGTGGGTACTGTATTGTGGGTAATTTAAATAGCATGGCATCTAAAAAGAAGTTAATTTGGTTCTTATCCTTACACTTAGTATGCTTACGTTGGCATTGCTTGGTTTTCTTATGTTTCCTATAAAGCAAGACTCATGGATTTTGCTTGGGAATATAAATGATTCCAGAAGAGAAAGTCCCAGCACACAGGAGGAAATTAATAGTGTTGAAAAGTTTTTGTTGTTGTTTTATTTTCCTAGGAAGCTGGAATTACAGGCATACATGACAGTTCCCAGCTGAACTAAATGTGCATCTAACCACAGACATTTCAAGTAGTATTAAGGAAAAGGTCAGGGTATTATAGACTGTCCATCATAACAATTAATGCACTGGCTCTTTAGAAACATGACATGAAATATGTGACTTTCTGTTATCTCAGTTCGGATAGCTTTCAACTTCTCCTTACATTCAGAACAAATTTACTTACAAAGTTTAGTTGCCCAATAAAATTTCCAAACCTGAGACATCTTCACCTTTGTATCCAACACACATCCTACTGCACCCTTAGCATGTGTTGGAACTAGCCACAACCCGGAGCAGTGGCTGCTATCGGGGGCTGGCTGCCCCCACTCGAGAAATGATGAATCATCTAGGCAGGTGGCTGGCTGTGTTTACTGCTGATTCCAGTGCAGTTGCCAACCGACTTGTTAATTGATGGGTAGAAGATCATTAGAAGGTCACATAATGACCTTCAGCTTTGGTTTTGTTTGTTTTATGTTTGTTAATATGCTTGGCACATTGTAAGAAAACTGTTGTGTACCCTTAGTTTCCATAATTGAATACCATAGGTACTCTTCATCAGTAGTAAGTAAAGCAGATTTTCCCCATGAGTCATTTTTCATCCAGCTCTGATCCATATCATTGTTTTCTGGGTGTTTTTGATTTTTTGTCTTAGCTTTTGCCTATAGATCAATAAAAGAATCCTGCCCTTGAGACGTGTGATCCAGTGCAAGTCAGTAATATTCCCAGTATTCTGGAAGCCTAAAATGATGAAATATTTTTACTTAAAATAGTACATAATAAAATCACCCTCATAGTCATCTGTTAAAGCTGGTAAATGTTCCATAGTGACCAAAAGTCAGCTCTATTCTGGCTTTTTGCTGGTAAATTGGAAAGGAGAGTTGTCGCAGAATATCCTATCAGGTCTAGCTTTGAACCACCATCCTTCCATTTGAGCATCCTCAAGTAGCTAGGATTAGAAATATCAGCCATCAGAAGCATTCCGTGTACACCCAGAATAATCAGACAAAAGTTAGCATCACATATCATGGACTTTTGGTTGTCTTGTTTTTATTTATTTTTTGTTCTGTTTCATTCTGTGACAAGGTCTGGGGCCATATAGCTTAGACCAGCCTCAAACTCACCATCCTCCTACCTCAGCCTCCCAAGTGGTAGGAGTTCAGACATGTGCCACCACACCTGGCTCAAAATGGCTTAAAACCCCTCTGGCCCTCAAAGAAGAGAAACGACACCGTATGTTAGTAAAACCAAATCGCCAACCCATAACCAGCAGTCGCATGATCTGCTTATGTGTAATTAGGTATTTGGACAAGGTTTACATACACAGACAGGATGTGTAACCAGATAATCATCATGGCTGCTGGATACTGCTAAGCAGCTTTATTTGTTTTGCCATCCAAGTGTTACTTTCAGAGATTGGTTATTTGGGATTTGGAAGTATAAATAACTGAAAAATATTTGAATAAAGTCTAAGCTCTCGTCTCCTATCTTTAAACCTATTATCATATCTCCATACAAAATTCAAAAATATCCACTTACTCGTTAGTAGAAGCACTATCGCCCTCCAGAAAAGGGTCTTGAAATCCTGAAGAGGGGGTGATTGGGAACGTGGCTTTTGTTTTCGGTTTCTGTCTAGCAGTTAACTTCATTGCCTATAACTTGGTATGGCCACGCTCTCCTCCCTACAGAACTGTGATAAATTGGTGTTTGTTTGTGCCCTCCCTCTAAAAAAGAAGTCGATGTAAACCTATCTTTTTACTATAAAATAACATGTTCCTGGTTAAAAAAGAAAAAGAATGTTTTTCAGACCAAAAAGATCCCATGGTACAAAGATAAAAATTGTCCTTAATTCTATCCAGACTCAAGTCACTGTTCATGTTTGATGTACCTGCTTTCATCGTCTTTTCTCTACACGTTTGCATATATACTCCTATTTGACTGCTTTATAACAATAATAGTTTGGTGAATTTGTGTCAGTAACTGCACTTGAATTCAAGGCCTGAGCATTGTCCCTTAGCTTTTTCACTCAAGACTGGCACTCTGCAACTTGAGCCACAGCTCCATTCTGGCTTTTTGCTGGTAAATTGGAAAGGAGAGTGGTTGCAGAATATCCTATCAGGTCTAGCTTTGAACCACCATCCTTCCATTTTAGCATCCTCAGTAGCTAAGATTAGAAATATAAGCCATCAGAAGCATGCCGTGTACACCCAGAATAATCAGAAAAAAAGTTAGCATCACATATCATGGAATTTTCCCATGCTTATAAATATAACTGTACACCATCATTTTAATAACAATACAGCATTAGAATCTCTTGATCAATATTTTTTTCAGCCATTCTAGAAACATCATCTTATGATTTCTTGGCAGCAATAACAATAGATATTTGTTTCTGAGTTACTGAGGAGTGACTGAGTTCCTGGCAGTCTGTTAAGTATTTCTGTAAATGTTTGCATACTTCAGCCTTCAGACCCGACGAGGAGGCAGGTGCTATTATTTTCTTGCACCCTGCACGAGAGGGCTCTGCGCCCCAGAAGTTGAACTTGCCTAAGTCATGTGTCTGGCAAGAGGATAGAGACAGGATTCTGAATCCAGACAGCTCGACTCCTCACGCCCAAGCTCTTAATCGTTGCATTCCTTTATCATCATCCACAGCACCGCACCACTATTCTCGAGAGAACATTTTTTCACACAGAACCAATCATTTTCTTTGACTTCCGTCTTAGAAGTAGACTCACTTGGTGAGAGGAGATGTATGTCATCAGATCTGGAATCCAGAAAAGTGGGGAGGGAAACACTGCAAGGGGCAGTGTTCTATATCTCCATCCTCACCCCTACTTCTAGCACTGGTGTGGCTGTTCTTCATATTTATTTGCCCATATCGTAAACAGAACTCCTCCTCTGAAACTTTTCCTCATTTCATCCTTTTGTGGCTGGCCATGTTTACAAAGTTTTCCCATCTAATTCTTCATTTGTAAAATGCCTTCTCATTTTCTCTTTGTTTTGCTGAGTGCTGAGTTCCTTTGCAATTCAACTATCAATCTCATAAAGATTAGACATTTTTCTGTCTGCTTATAATGTATGTTTTACCTTAGTATTATTTCTTTGGGGGCACGAAGAAGCTTTGAAAATTTCTTAATCTCATATGGGAATATGGGATATTCACTTATCTACCTTCTTTGATGAGGTTTAATTTTAAAATCTTGAGCAGGTGCAGAAATTCTTTTGGGGAGGTTGTGTTTTGGAAATCTAAAAAGTTATTAAACATATTCACTTATATTTCTTGGGATTTTTAAAGTGTTTAGATTCTGAATTCTAGTGAGATTTCTTTTGGAGAAGTCCAAAAGAAATGAATGCATGGTTTAGTTTGCCCAATGATTATTAGCTTCCTAATTATACAACATCTAAGCATTAATTCATAAATGTCACTTTTGTCATTATGCTTAGAAACATTTTTTTCTGCTGCAGGGCATCAGGAAATATTCATCTTTATTCTTCGCGGCTCAGAGTCCTCATGTGCATACAAGCTTTCAGAAGAACTCATTTTCTAGATTTTATTAGTCTTGCAGAAATTCTAGCCTTCATTAAGATTACAAACCTTTAATATCTGAATTCTTTTATCTAATAAAATGACTTATCCCTCCGTTAGGTCTGTTTATTTTATTTACATATTTTTGTTTTCCTTTACACTTTAACACGTACTTTTAAAAAAACAAAAAGGAAGCACGTAAAAGTGTGTTGTCACAATAAAAACCACAGATGCCTAGCACATGGTTCTAATTCAGCGCAGTAAAAATAAATTAAGTAAATCCAAAGAAGTTGCAGAAACAGTTCTCAGTCCCTCCGTGCACACGATGTAGCTAGCCCAGAGAAACCCTGTCAAATGCTCGTTCTTGTCGATTTGTGTTTAAATCGTCGTGTGATCTGTGAGTAACTGAGGTGATCAAGGGAACGTTTTTAGCTTCATGGAAAGGTAATGTGTCTACAGTGGAAGCTGGATGTGTTGTGAGGGTGGGTGGGTGGGTGGGTGGGTGGGTGAGTCACAGTGGCTCAGTACTGAGCGCGCTTCATCCTGAGCATGCGCAGTGTTTCCCTCATGCTGAGCTCCTTGGAGCCTTCTAACCATAGATACTAAGAGTCTCCTGCACAGAAGAAAAATGTACCCAAATCTTATTACTTAGATATAACTAAAGTTTTACTCCATTTAAGTCTGACCTCATATCTGTATTTTTAAATGATCTCGGATGGACTCACATCCATAATCCCAGTTATTGTAGAGAGGTTTGGGGACAGCCTGGGCACAAAGCTTGCAAGACACTATCCCAATCTGAGCTGGGAGTGGTGTCCTACACCTGTCAACCCAGCTAGTGGGGGTGGGGGCATAGGTAGGAGGATCATGCATGGTTCAGACCAGCCCCGGGGAGAATGCAAGACCCTGTTTTGATAATAATTAAAATGAATGGGGGCACAAGGCCCACATTATTCATACCTTCCCCATACCACAAAAACGTTGTGTTTTATTTTATGTACTTAAAATATCCTGCTTTTAAAGAAGGTAAAACATTAAGTTATAAGTGCTTCCCATATTACTTACAGATTGTAAGTTCCATTATTCTTGAATGCAATCAGGACTTAAAAAATTATGTGAAAGTAGTTGTACAAAGGGTTTACTAAGGGCTGGGGATATAGCCTAGTGGCAAGAGTGCCTGCCTCGGATACATGAGGCCCTAGGTTCGATTCCCCAGCACCACATATGCAGAAAACAGCCAGAAGCGGCGCTGTGGCTCAAGTGGCAGAGTGCTAGCCTTGAGCGGGAAGAAGCCAGGGACAGTGTTCAGGCCCTGAGTCCAAGGCCCAGGACTGGCCAAAAAAAAAAAAAAAAAGGGTTTACTAAGACATCAGAGTTCACAAACTACTCCATTCATCTATACTTCATAATGAATCTATAGGCATAGCTGTGGTACCGGCCTTGATAGATTATAAAACTGAAGTGCCTAATGTTATATTTTAGAATCACAGAGTCAGAACGGAATTTATATAATTGGCTTTGGCCTGTGACTGCTGAAATTTAGGACCAAGCAAGAGAATGATTAGTTGTTGATTTTTTTTAGAGAAAATATTGTATAGAAATATTCCTATATTTTCATTGTCCCTTAGTGAGTTGAATGGAGGTTGAACCATACAAAACTACCAGTTTTCTACTTTAAAATGGCCAAGTATTATAATGTCATATAAGTTAGCTTAATAGTAAGTTCAAATCTACCATTCTTTAGTTCAACTAAGAATAGGAACTTGTATCACATGAGAAATTAAATGTCTGTAGCAAATGTGATTCCACAGATTATCTGTGAAGCATCCATTTTTTTCTCATAGAACAATGAGATTTACAATTTTATATGATTGCTACGCAATCTTTCTCCACTTAACTCTGTATAAAGGGTCAACTTGATTACTTGGTGAGTATTGATGATACTTTAAAGTATCTTTATAAAACAGCATTGATCTGAAAGACATCTTTTAACCATGGGCTCATTTAAAGGCACCCTCTGCTAAGAGGGACCCTTACATCCCAAACTGGTCGGTGAGCAAACCGATTGCTACTGTTGTCCTCGATCCTTGCAAAGTGCTTACCAACTGAAAGCATCAAACTACCCTACATACATTAAATTTTTTTCCTATACACACACAACTATGATCAAGTTTATCAATCTTACAATCAATGAGCGATTAGTGACAGAAGCTAGTAATAAAATAGAATGCCCGCAACAACATACTATAATGAAGCTCGCCCTGCTCAGGACCATGACTAAGAAAAGCAAGAGGTACTTGAACATAAGCACATTTTTGATTTGACTGTCAATCTAGGCTGCCTCGTGGGTGGGTAGCATATATAGTATGGATACTGCAGACAAAGGAGTGATCAGCATCCTGGGCAGGATGGAGCAGAACAATGTGAAATTCCAGAGGGCTTCTCCGAATGGCATGCAAATTTAAAACGTATGAATTGTTGATGGCTGGAATTTTCCATTTAATATCTCCAAACCACACTTAGGCACAGGTAACTGAAATTGTGGAAGGGAAGACTAGATAAAGGGAACTACTGCATAAAATAGTAGCGAGCAACTGGATCAAAAATATACATTATAATCTACATTTTTACATGAAATAACTTACTGTGTTATACTGTGTTTTCCACCCCTTATTTTTCCTTTATTCCCCCCCCCAGGTATATTAGCCAGGTAAATTTTCAGCCCATCCTGGTGGGAAAGAAAGTGAAATTGGTATTTTGCAGATCCTTTGCCCCATCCATGTGATGTAGGAACACGTGTGACCCCTATTAGGAGTATACCTCTGTAGGGAATAACCAGGCTTAGTGGTCTAATGTTGCTGACTGGAGCCGGAGTCAAAAGTTTCTTATCCTTTTAAAAATAATCCCTTGAATCCTTCAAACTCTGTGGGAATGCATGATTAGGCAACAGCATTTGTTTGGCACTTGGTGATCATTTGGAGAAGTAAATACTCCAGCATAAATTCAAGATCCTTTAAGTCAGCTCTCTACTAAAGAGTCAGTCAGCCAAAACATATCATCCCTGCTCTGCTAATGCTTTTTTTTTCCTAACGAAATTACATGTTTCCCTTCAAGCATGTGTTCAAAGTTCTATATGTCAGCCACTCAGGGAGGGTGAAGAACTGAGCCTCTCCAGGATGCAGAGTGGCTAAACCAAGCTGTTCCCAGGTGACGGATGGGAAACGTACTTCAACCCACAGGAGTTTCAACTGGGGATGAGTTATGGAAGAGGCGTCTGTGGTTAGCAGGAAGGAAGCCTTAGAGTGCTTTGTTTTTATTATTTTGATTCCTTTATTTATTATCATTGAAGATGATATATAGAGGGGTTATGATTATGTAAGTCAGATAAAGAGGACAATTCTTTTGGACAATGTCACCCCCTTCCCTTGCTTTCTTTCAGCTTTTCACTTCCACCTCCCCCCCCCCCACCATAGTTGTACAGTTCATTTTCAACATATTATCGAGTGAGCACCACTGCTGCATTTGTCCACCCCTGGTCCCACCATTTCTGTGTCCACCCCCCCCCAAGACAAACAAACAAGTGAGACAAAAGGAAATGAAAACAGATACAGCCACAAAGAAAAACAAACACCTCTTGTTTCCACTGCCTGCAGTTCATTTAGCAAAGTACTGTATTATTTTATATGTTCAGATGCACATAGCTATTGTGCCTTTGTGATCCTCTCCTAAGAATATCCTCCTTTGGACTCAGTCTGGGTGAATGCCAAGAGACCCGTGTAATTTATCATGTCCCAGTGTATGATTTGTATGGAAATGGAAAGACTTGGGAAGAAACTATAGTAGGCAAAGTAAGCCAGACCCAAAGTAACACAGGTTGCTTGGTTGTGGTAAGTAGAATGTGTCTATAAATCTACAAGCAGAGGGCTTCCTGAATCCTAATCTGCTGTGTCTTTCTGGAGATCATGTTTCACCTCGAGAACACTTCACACGTTGCCATCTATGACACTGTACTTTCAGCTCAATCAGTGGTGTCTACTATGCAGGAATAACAAGTTTCATAATGTCTCAGGCCTTCTTCATGAGATCTGCATGTGCTTAGCATCGGCTGCTAAATACCACTTTTTAAAAACATTTATTTGTAAATTATCTTTTCTTTTCTTTTCTTTTTTTTTTTGCCAGTCCTGGGGCTTGAACTCAGGGCCTGAGCACTGTCCCTGGCTTCTTTTTGCTCAAGGCTAGCACTCTGCCACTTGAGCCACAGGGCTACTTCTGGCCGTTTTCTGTATATGTGGTGCTGGGGAATCGAACCCAGGGCTTCATGTATATGAGGCAAGCACTCTTGCCACTAGGCCATATCCCCAGCCCTGTTGTTTGTTTTTTGATGATGGGTTCTGTAACTGGAATAAGGTGGAATCTCAGTGGTGTTTTGATTTGCATTTCCTTTATAGCCAGAAATGTTGAGCATTTCTTCATGTGTCTCTTGGCCATTTTTACTTCTTCTTCTGAGAAATCTCTCTTTAAGTCACTAGCTCACTTATTAATTAGGTTGTTGTTTCTCTGAGCATTGAAAATTTGAGATTTTAATTTTTTGAGCTCTAAGTATATTCTGGATATTCTAGAGTCTTGTCTGGTATATAGCTGGTTAAAAAAAAAATCTTCTCCATTCTGTAGGCGTTCTATTTAGCTTGTTAGCTATTTCCTTTCCTGTGTAGAAACTTTTAAGTTTGATATAATCCTATTTTTCAAGGCTTTCTTTGGTTTTCGGTGTTTCTGAATTTTTATTTAAAAGTTATGGCCTGTTCCCAGGAGCCCTAGTGTTTTCCTTTCCCTTCTCTGTAAATGTTCATAGTTTCTGATCTTAGTAATGCCTTTGATCCATTTTGAATTGATACTGGTACAAAGTGACAGATGACTTTTTAAAATTGGAGACTGCACTTTAAATGAATTCTTTTGAGAGACAAAAAAAGGCAAATTCAGATCTTGATGATTCTGCCTTCCTTATTTTTCATGCTTTTTAAAGAAAAATTTAATGGGAGCAAATGTATTTTTACTAATCGCATATGATTGCTGTTTATGACTCCAGAATAAATAGTACTACTATACACCTTTCAGGACCTTTTAAACTCCTTATAATACCATCCAATGATGACAAGTGGAAAATTTAGGTACACACACACACACACACACACACACACACACATACACGTTGACTATTTCCTAAATCTAGTGCCAAATTTATTTTCTTTTTTATTTATATTATATGTGGGTGTTGTACACATTTTTAGTCTCTAGAAGTATCTTAACACACTTACATCTACTTTTTACTCATTCCATTTCATTTTCTCTGATGAGGCTCTTAAAGGACTATTATATTGGGAGAACAGGATGTTACTCCTTTCTCTGCTAAGAACCAGTTTTGTGACTCAACTTTGCATCCATTTTTCTAACCCATCTCTTTTCCTGTTAAATTATCATGACGATTATTAAATATGACTTTATTTTCTATTTATTTGGTAAACTTGTAACTTACCAAGTGTATTTTGTGTGTAGAGGTAGCCCAGATATTATACCTTTAGAGACCCCGTCTTCAAGGAAGGGTGAAAGAGCCCTCTTAGGTAAACCCTGAATGGCATTGTGATCCGTGCTGCAGTTTATTGTGGAGATTCTGACTATGCAAATGTACTTGTGTGCATGGCTTGTGTCCAACTTACAACTCTCGTTCCCTTTTAATGTTTCCCACATATTCCACTCTCCCCGATCACTTACTTCCTCACTTGTTCCCTTGTTTTGTTTTGTTTTGTTTTTGCCCAGTCCTGGGCCTTGGACTCAGGGCCTGAGCACTGTCCCTGGCTTTTTGCTCAAGGCTAGCACTCTGCCACTTGAGCCACAGCGCCACTTCTGGCCGTTTTCTGTATATGTGGTGCTGGGGAATCAAACCCAGGGCCTCATGTATACAAGGCAAGCTCTCTTGCCACTAGGCCATATCCCCAGCCCCTGTTCTGTTATCACTCACGGCAGTGCACACCCACAGTGCTGCTAGAATTGCTGGTGAAGACATCTACCAAGTAACTCGTGCTTTCTGACCCAGTTTAAGGAACACCTAAACACAAAAATGCCTTCCCGCCAATTAAAAAAGCCGAGCAAGATGAAAAGTCTCAGCTCCTTTTGGATTTGGAAGAGTCGTGGGCATAGAGAGGACAGTGCTACTCTCAGAATTGGACAGACAGAGTAGAAAGAGCCAATGGTCATTCACAAAATGGGACTTCTGTCTCCAAACTTTGAAATTGTACTGGGGATGGGCACTGAAGCGCTGGCCTATCATGAGCAAAGCTCTGGATTCAAACCCAAGCACTTAGGAAAAATAATTTTTTAAGCAACTAAAAATTGGAAACAAAACAGTAAACTTAAATGCAGAGCTAGTTGTTGGGAGTTTGAACCCTAGGCTTTATGATTGCATGGCTTACATCACCTCACCCAGCTTTCCTCAGATGGTAAAGAGGAAGCTAAATAGAGTATGTCCGAAGAACCTTACAGCTGTAATATTTTAATAATTGTTTCATAACCTCAACACTTCACAGGTGTTTACTGAGTGACTGTTCTGTGACAGGCCGTCTGGTGACTGAGATGGGGGAGGGAACCTCCATCAGGCCTAGGTGAGAAATCAAAGATGGGCTTTCTCTAAAGGTGACATCAACGCTGGGATACAAATTAGAATAAGAAATATTAAAGAATTAAGGAATAGTAAAAGAAAGAAGAAGACAGTAGAGAATAGAAACTTCCAAACATACATTTGGAAATTATTAAGTTAGTGATTGTCTTGCTATTAATAAAGAAGAGGTTCAGAAGGTAGAAAGATAGATTGAGAACTACTAGCAAGTGTTCCAAAGTCAAAACGAGAACATCTGAGAGTAGAAGACGTAATTATTCTATTCTCACTCCTTCCATCCCAGCTTGGGTCTAGGTCAGGGCGAAGATCATTTCAAAGCTAGTTGCAAATTGGCCTGGTACTGATCTCTGTTTCTATACTTGCTACATAGGGAAACAATGGCTGTTGGTTCCCTACCCCTGCCTGACTCCTATTCCTTCCCCTTTCCTCAGTCACTCAGGATGACAAAGATGAGCCTTTAGAAAGGTGTATTCTGTGTGAGCAATCGGGAGAAAAGCAATGTCTTAACTACATACTGACCTTTGCTTGCGAGGGGCTGGAGTGGTACAGGGACGGAAGCAGTTTTAATAACCAAAGTATTTGAAGCCCTCGTGCTGGAGCTGTGGGTCAGAGATAATGCAGATAGCCTCTGTTTATTATTGTCATTATCTTCTCTTCCTAGTCATTGGATCTGTAGGCTTTTCCGAGGTGCCCACCTTAAGCCAACAGAACTTTGATAAGTCGATAAGCCCTGGCTGGATCTTGGGTGTCATGGTAGGAAACAAACTGGACAGTAAGTTTGACAGTGGAATGTGATTAGAGCGAGTAGACACATCTCCAGGCCCTCTGTCCCTCAACCCATCCTTCCCAGAGCTGCTTAGGTGAGTCCAGGAGGGGTTGGGGGAATAGAACAAACTCCCAGTAACAAACAAGGGACACCATTTCCTCTCCCAGGGACTTGTCCCTGTCTTCCTTGTCGGACCCATCCGCTGCCCACCTGTCCTGGCCATGGCGTTGGCAGTGGGTACCTGGTGAATATTTGCTGGATTGCACTGAACCAACCCTCTGTTTGGGTTTCCGTCGTGGGCTGCTGTGGTGGTTCTCAGCCTTCTCGTGTAGATGGACAAGGCCATTCTCCCTGCGTTCCTCTCATTCCTCTTGCCTATGTCAGCCAGCCAGACCTAGAGGCTTTCATTCTCTGTTGACGGGTGAGGAAGTTTTCGTTTGTGTTGAGTGGAAGTCAGGCTGGCTGAGTGTTTCTGGCACTGGGGCAGTTGTTTATGGTTTCTGGTTTCCAGCGGCGCTATTGTGCGCTAGGGCCAGACCTGGGAACGTGCTGGGCAGCACACACTTTATTCACCCTGAGGCTTCCTGTCCTCAGGGCCACGCCCATTGATGACCCCTTTACCCTTGTACCTGTTAGGTGAGGTGGGGAGCTGCTAGCTTCAAAGACAGTTCTTTCTGTGGGTTTTTTTAAAGACATTTTTCACAATATCTACTGATTGATTGGCTGATCAATTGATCTATATAGCTAAAACCAACTTTGAACTCTCAATCCTCCTCCCTGTACCTCCCTAACTGTGGGATTACAGACATGTACCACCTACCCGGCTTGACACACTCTTAATGTGATACAGTGTATTGTGGCAAGTGATATAGGCACCTTGCTATGCTATTTATGGTTTAGCACCAAGAAATCGACTGAGAACTTCAACATATAAGAAATCATGAAATATATGTCCATTTTTCTATTTATTTTTCCGTTTTTAAGTTAACATGTATTAATGGTATATACAGCATACAGGTCGATGTTTCCCTTACGTACATAGAGCATACCCTGATTAAATCCAGACCCTTCCCCCCACCCTCCATGCTTCATGATCCCAAGCAGTCACTCTGATGCTTTCAAGTTGCCGGTTTTTTAAGTCCGTAGATGAGAACATGAAGTATCTGTCTTTCTGTGTCCTGTCCAGTCTATCCACTTCTGCAATTGACAGAAGCTCCTTCCTCATGGTGGAAGGAAATTCGATCGTGTATTTGTGCTGTACTATCTTCATTCATTTGCCTGTGGACAGGCCCCCCTGCCCAGTCTATATCTTTTTTTTTTTTTTGGCCAGTCCTGGGCCTTGGACTCAGGGCCTGAGCACTGTCCCTGGCTTCTTCCCGCTCAAGGCGCTACTCTGCCACTTGAGCCACAGCGCCACTTCTGGCCGTTTTCTGTATATGTGGTGCTGGGGAATTGAACCTAGGGCCTCGTGTATCCGAGGCAGGCACTCTTGCCACTAGGCTATATCCCCAGCCCCCAGTCTATATCTTATCTGCTGTGACTAGTGCCACAGTTAACGTGGGTGTCTAGATATCTCTTTCAGATGCTGACTTCATTTCCTTTGCATAGACACCTACAAGTCAGAGATGTCTAGGTCATATAGTTGATTCATTTCTAGTTGTTTGAGGAACCTCCATACTCTTCTCCGGATTTTCCTTTGCCATCAACAGTGTATAAGATCTCTGAGGATTAAGGGTGTAATTCCGTGGTAGAAAACTTGTCTGGTATGCCCGGAGTTCTGGAGTTAGTATCACCGATTCACACACACATACACAAAATGTTAGTAAGATCCCCTCTGACCAGTGAAAATATATTTTAACCCACAATTTATTATTCCCTTATTGCTGTTTGTGCTGTAATATCAATGTACTGAACTGTATGTTGAATAGATTGAAGAGGGTGGGCATTAAAACCATATTTTCTTTCCTGTAAATAAGTGTGTTCTATATTCCAGATGACTACCTTGTGATGTTAACTTTCAAAGTATATCTCATTCACTCCTTGGGACTCCCCGAATCCAGGGGATTATATTTGTGCTCTGAATTTACTTTGAAGTGAAAAAGGATCTTTTCCTGTTGATCTACTTTTGACAAACCTAAAGAGAAATGGAGAACTAGTTACTGCTATGTATTGTAATATCTAGTTCTGCACTGCAAACGTAGAATGCTAATTGTAAGAAAATATGTTTTTGAAATGTTTGTGTATTTGCAGTGTAGCCTTTTAAAGCATATGCAACTCCTAAGCCATAAACTGCATGCAATACAAAATAAGCATACTTTGTCATGACAATTTTAATATTTTAAGAATAATAAAATCAACATTGATTTTTTTCCCCATAAACACTTTGGGGATTTTTCTGTGTTAGAACACAAGAAAGCTTTGTATTTTATGAAACAAAATCACAGTTATTTTGTGCAATATATATATATAAAGTATAATTAATTCAAACTATTCTGAGCCCTTCTTTTATTAAGAAAGATCCTTGTGAGGCTCATATAATTGTAACCGTTTAAGTTGCTCTGTGGCATACTTGGCCCTTGTTTGGCCTAATAGACTGATCTTCCAATGGGTTAGAAAAATAAGAGTTAGGAAAGAGGGAAACAGGGATATCATGTATGTGGTTGGGAGGTTGGGGGAGGTAAGACTTGGGGGTGGGAAGGCTCAGATATTGGAGGTTTATATAACAATCACTGTTCTTTGCACTTTCATAGAATTTTGAACACATTTTTCTCATGCAAGAATCTGATTTATGCATCTCAGAAGTGCCAGTGACTTGCCTAGCCCCAGACGGTTTAGTTGCTCAGTGGATAGCTGAATGAATGGAGGAGTAGGTAGATGGCAGTTTAATTAGTATATATTTGTTTGCAGCGTAAAGGATTGAACCTAGGGCCTCAAACATGATAGGTAAGTATCTACCACTGAGCTACATACGCCCTTAGAAGACTTTCTAAGATTAGTTCTTAGAAAGTTTCCTCATTCTTCTTTAGGAGCTTTGTTCTATGTATGTTTGGACTGCTCTAAAGAACAGAATGTGTTTGTGGTCACGCAGCCATGTTCATTTTTGCTAATGATAAGGTAATTAGCTTTCCTGGAAATGGACCCAATGTTCTTTGGCTAAAGAACTCAACAATAGATAACACCTATGATGATATACGTTTCCAAACTGAATTGTCTGATTTTAAATTCTCTCAGGACTACTTTGGTTTAGCTGAACTCAGACTAAATTCAGGGAGTTTAGCATTTTCTTCTTCCTCCTCCTCCTCCTCCTCCTCCTCCTCCTCCTCCTCCTCCTCCTCCTCCTCCTCCTCCTCCTCCTCCTCCTCTTCCTCCTCCTCCTCCTCCTCCTCTTCCTCCTCCTCCTCCTCCTCCTCCTCCTCTTCCTCCTCCCCCTCTTCCTCCTCCTTCTCTTCCTCCTCCTCCTCCTCCTTCTCCTCTTCCTCTTCTTCTTCTTTTGTTCATTTGTTTTTTTAAGAAGGGGATAATCTCACTAAATGTTTCCCTGTCATTTTCAAGCATTTTGGCTGTTTTGGCTAGGGTCAAGACTGGCTGAAAACGTTATGCCATGTCCTTATTCCATTCTTTCTCTTCCTGGTGTCTAAATACTTGGTTGCTACTTAACACTTTTATATAAGAAAAGGCAAGGCCCAAACATAAGAGGTGGAAGTGCTTGAATGTGCATCAGTGGGTAGATAGATAAACAAAATGTGTGCAATGCATTATCGTTCAGCCTTAAAAACACGGGCTGTCTGGTCACCAGGACTTGATCTTAACTGAAATACTCTTGTCACAGATAGGGGAACGGCCCAGTGAGATAAAAAACAGATGCAGCCCAGGAGTGAGGAGGCTCTGGCTCTGTGCCTGTTGTTCCTCCCTGTCTATGACCGAGCGAAGGCACCTGCAAAGCACCTCACCCCTTCACACAAGAACCCAGTTTCCTGTAGGAGGTTTACTTGTGCTAAGTTAGCTTTCCTTTAAAGCAATGTGCTTGAAACTGCACACTGCCACGGTTGCTTCTCGGCCTTGTGATTTAACAGGAGCTGATAGCTCACTCATTCCTCTGTTGAGGGGGTGACCCCATCACCCACAATCTGCTGGTTGAAAAGCAGCCGCATGCTTGGATAAGAATGGGCGGAATCACGAACAACTTCACTCCGGTCTGAAACGGGAACATTCCTATTCACCCAGGACTTGTTAGACTAGGCACCTTCAGATCAAGCAGTCCACATTGTCCAGCGCTGACACTGACACTGTCCACTAATACTACTTGTGGTTTATTAAAACCCACCTGCTGGGGCTGGGGATATGGCCTAGTGGCAAGAGAGCTTGCCTCATATACATGAGGCCCTGGGTTCGATTCCCCAGCACCACATATACAGAAAACGGCCAGAAGTGGCGCTGAGGCTCAAGTGGCAGAGTGCTAGCCTTGAGCAAAAGGAAGCCAGGGACAGTGCTCAGGCCCTGAGTCCAAGGCCCAGGACTGGCCAAAACAAAACAAAACAAAACCCACCTGCTTCTTATCTCTTTGTTCCTCACCTCCATCCTATGTCAAACAACAGCTTTTCTGCAGGACATGGGAGATATTTTATTGAAATCTTATCTGGTATTTTTTATGACAAATCTTGAAAGTTTAATAATGATATCCCAATTTTCATGTTCTACTGTACATCAGTTAAATTGCCTATGACTTTATTGTTTGATGATAATTATCCTCAATAATAATCAGTTACTACCTCTTTTCAGTGATGTGGTTGAAACTCTGAGCTTAAAAATACACTGAGACGCACTCAGTTAACTAGCAATTTATCTTAAAAAAAGTGGTTTAACACTCGAATGATTATTTTTCAATGTCAAACATCTAGAAATTTCAAAGTGCCTGAAGAATTACAATAATTTTTCCTCTAATTTATGTAAGATATTATTATTCAGACATGATTGGGTAATGGGTGTGATAGTCTAAAACTTTCATTTATGAGGTTTTGTGTACTATTAGTGCTTTAAGAAAGAAAGACTACTTGGTGAATTGGATTAAGAAGTAGATTACAAAAACCTAATAAGAGGGGCTGAGAATGTGGCCTTGCACACATAAAGCTCTGGGTTTGATTCCTCAGCACCACACATATAGAAAAAGCCCGAAGTGGTGCTGTGGCTCAAGTGGCAGAGTGGTAGCCTTGAGCAAAAAGAAGCCAGGGACAGTGCTCAGGCCCTGAGCCCAAGCCCCAGGACTGGCCAAAAAAAAAAAAAAATCTAATATGACGGAAAAAAATAGATATTTGCCTCCTATAAATCAAGCACCTGGGAACAGCACTAATATTTCTTAAACAAGTGAGCGTTGCCAAGGGTGGGGCCAGGTAAAAAACAATTCTGGAAATTTTAGTTTCTACCGCCTCACCTTAATTCTAAGAAACATGGATGTCACCATCTACAAACAAATGGTTTAGTTTTTCATCTATAACATACAGATGAATATAGGCCAGTCACCGTAGATTCCAAGACAGGGCAGTGCACATTCACAACCTTTTGTACCTTTCCAAAAGATTTTAATCTTAGCCTTGAGTGACTGCTTTTAATAATGCATTAAAAAAAATTTCTTAGCTGGGCGCTGGTGGCTCACTTCTATAATCCTAGCTATTCAAGAGGCTTCAATCTGAGCCCTGCAGTTCAAAGCCATCCAGGGCAGGAACATCTGCGAGACTCTTATCTCCTGTTAACTACCAGAAAAATGGAAGTGGCACTGTGGTTCAAGTGGTAGAGCCCTAGCCTTGAGCAGAAAGAACTCAGGGACAGCGCCCAGGCCTTGAGTTCAAGGCCCCATAGTGGAGGAACAACAACAAAATCTTTCTTTTTAGCAAGAAGCCATGTAAGGAGAAACATGTCAACATGTCTGCATTCTTTAATTGCCAAGCATTGAGGACATAATGTCTGCATGGAAATCATGTGTCAAGACTGGTCAATTTCATCAGGTGATAAGGTGATTAGGTGCCTGGGTACCTGGATAATCAAGTAAATTCAAAAGACTTGATAAACAAAATGATGGCATCTTGAAAAGAAGGTACAAATGAAGTATCTCATCACTTTTTAAATCTATTTATTATGCATTTTTATTAATGACAGACTTAGAAACACTCTCTTTTTCTAACCTGTCCCCACCGTCCATTATTTTGTTTTCCTGAATATCCTTTTGGACTTTCTTTTTTCTAATGTTCCTCCACTCCCATTAAATTTTAATGCCAAAGGAATGCCCTACACATCTAAGTCTCACTCTTAGTGATGGAATTTGTGAATGCTTCCATATATGGAAAAGAGTCTTTGCAGAGGTGATTAAGATAGGGATTGGAGATAAGCAGATTATACCGGATTATCTGAATAAGCACTAAAGTGTAATCACCTGTACCTAATATGCGAACGAGGCTGAGCCAGGAAAGGCCACATAAAGATGGCATAGAAAAGGGTTTGAAGGTGTTGGCCTTGATCAGCTAGATACCACCACAACCACGGGATGCTGGCAACCACCGGAAATGACGAACGTAAGCGTCCGCCAGCAGATGCCTTGATTTGGGCCTTCAAACCTCTGCAACAGGCAGACTATATTTCTCTCTTATTTTAAGCCATGTGGTAATTTTACAACCTCTAGAAGAAGCTAACACAGACATCATTAAATGATATCTAAGTATTTTCTTAAAAAAATAGTTTATAGTTACACGGAAGGGGATTTCATAGTCCTGAGTGTTATTTTTTAAGTGCTTTCCACTCGTTACTCATTGAGACAAAGAATTCTTTCATGCTCCTACTAACAATTAAGATGTTTTCATCTGCCATTTTTTCCAACTCGTGTTTTTTATCTTTTTTCTTTTAGATGTATTACCTTACTTAGATTAGTAAATTCTCTTTATGTAGCCTAAGAACAAATCCTATATCAGATGTACAGTTACTGAAGAAAACATCCTTTTCAATCTGTGCCATATCTTTTTACTTGGTTGATGTGTTCTGCATTCAAACTTGTATTAAATTTCTTTGTATTATGGGAACTGTTTAACACACCCAAATGAAGGGAGAATACATAGCATACCATATCTTCTATGCATCACTAACTCAGATTCAACAATGACTGCGATTCTTTTTCTCACTGCTGTGTTCACTTTTTCCCTTAAGGTTTGTACTTTTATGCATGATCTGGAAATCCTTAAGTAAAGATTGCCTTGAAATTATTTGTGTGGCTGGAGATTTCTTCCCGAATAACATTCATTCTTTGATATAAATATTATCGTGTGTGTAACAGTGTTTCGTGTGTTCAGAGCATCTGCAGCATTAGTGTTATTCTCTCTTGGAGCCAGGTTTCTCCCTAGTTAGCATAAGCTATTGATTCCGATCTTGGGAACTAGTTGTCCCAACAACATATGCACATTACCATGGAGCTTGCTGGAAAATCCCATGTATCCTTGTAAGGTTATCCATTCAGAAAACGTCAAAATAAGAGTCTGAGTCAGATATACTGTCAGTGTTGTTTTCATTAAGTAATCCTTCTCACCTCTTTTTTTTTTTTTATTACTTCTAGTGTGCCAACTGGGATTGAAGGCATGAAAGAACAAGACCTTTGCAACAAAATAATGGCTGAAATCCTAGAAAATTACCAGACCCTGTTTGAAGTAGAGTATACAGAAAGCGATAGTCAGCAGTGTGAAAGCCTGCCTAGGCATATCTTAGTCAAAGTAAGTAAGTCTGATATTTAATTTTCAGTATTGTTATAATTTTGATAGAACATTTTTATTTAAATTGCTCTGTGTCATCGAAAAGAAACTCATACGGATATACAATTCCTATGTGTGTTGAGTTCTCTGCGGTTGTTGTTGTTAAGTACTTCTTATAAAAATCGACTCAAATGTTAATTCATATATCCTTCTAAGATTCAAGGATGATAATAGTCATGATGTGTGCCCTGGCAAGTAGCTATAAATTCACCTCAAAAACACTCACAGCCAGTGTTCTGTGGTTAGTTGGCCGCATTGCCCCTCTTAAAGAAGTCCCATGCTATAGTGAGTTGCAAGTATATGGCTATGATAGATGTGCTAGTTTGGTTCCAAGATCCAAATTCCTGAGGACAAATTAGTCTTGTTGTGTCTCTTGTATCTGTCACATTTTCAAACTCAATCTCAGATTTTAAGCTAAGACCGTGGTAACTATCATCAGTAAAAGACAGTGTTTCCAAGACCTGTAAAGAAATCCTTAGTCCCTCACAATGACGTATGTTGTTGTAGATATAGTGACTGATAATTTCTAACCTATCTTTTACACACTGTGTGTATGTATGCATGCCAATCTCTAAAAACCTACCTTGGAAAGTCAGAGGTAAACATCTAAATCTGCCCTCAATGGGAAAGGAGGGGAGACATCTTGTTTCTTCCTTGCTCATTTACATCTAGGTAAATCCTGAAGAGAAATGTTCTCAGGAAAGCTCCAAGGCCTCTCAGATTTTTCCGACCACATTGTACCCTGGTGATTCCTAGGCAATGAATGAAAAAACCAGAGCCCCCTTGCTCTGGGCATTTCATGGGGTGTTTTCATCTCTACTTAAAATTGAGGCCATGACTTTGAAAGAGGGGGAAAAAAGGGTAATAGAATCAATTAGTAACCTACCAATGGGTGGGGGGAAAAGGACTGAGCTAGGTTTTCATAGCTCTTGAGTTTATACTGTTGACACAGCTCACTCACTGGAAGGTAGAGAGAACATTTCCTGAGTACTGACAGCCAGGCATTTTGCCAACTTGAAAGGGAGAACTTTAAATTGATACTTGCAGTGTGGAGAGAACAAGGCTCAGGTGAAATACAGAATAAGATCACTGAAAGATATCTGGTATAAACTAAGTTACAAGTAAAACAATAGCTGAAAGAGATGTGCAATTGACTCACAGGGGAAAATATGTAGGTTAAAAACAAGTTGTTGTTGTTGTTGTTAAAACTTCAGCTTTGCTAGAAAAAAATTTAAATCATTTTTTGTGCCTGTCTTGGGGCTTGAACTCAGGACCTGGGCACTGTCCCTGTTTTTTGTTGTTGTTTTTGTTTGTTTGTTTTGCACAAGGCTAGTGCTCTTCCACTTGAAGCACGAAGCCACTTCCAGCTTTTTGGTTGTTAATTGAAAATGAGTCTCATAATCCAATTGTGTATAAGTTCCAAAGATCATAGATATTTCTATGAGAAAGAGAAAGAGAAATCACATCTCTTCCTTTTCTTTCCTAGCATAATTCCTTTCATAATTGTCCTCAATTGAAATTAACCAAGATGCCCTTCAATGGATGCATGAATACAAAAATGATGGTACATCTACCCAATGGAATATTAGTGATAAAAGTCATAAACAAGCTCTCAAGCTATGACGACACATGGAAACATCTTAAATCCATACTGTTAAAAAGAAAAGAAACCAGTATAAGCCTTGAGGGAAATATACTGAATGAACTACGACAAGGAGGATAAAACGTGTTTATCTACCATGAAACCTCCATGAGGAATCTCATACAGGCACATTGATGTATGCAGAGAGAGAATGGGTGAGAGGACGTGGGGAATTGTTAGTCACTGAGTGCACACTTTTAGTCATGCCACATTAAGTACATTCTAGAGATCTGTTCCACAACACTGCCTGCAGTTCACAGTACAATATTGTTCTCTTAGAAATGTACGAGGGCAGAACTCATGTCAATTGTTCTAACCACAAAGCAGTGCAGGACGAACGCAAGAACTGAAATCGAGTTTATGGAGTTGAAACAACAGGAGTGAGCCAATGGTTAGAGGCATAAAAGCCAGGGCGGATGAATGGTGCCTGGGCTTTAGATGCAATTGTCGGTGGTCACAGCTTTCTGTCCCATGCTGTCAGTGGAGTCCCCTGGTGCCTAGGGGTTCCTGGGGGGGGGGGGGCCTTGGTGTTGAGTTCTGTTCATCTGAGTCTTACCAGTACCTGACAAACTCATCATGGCTTCTACAGCACATCTGTCAGCTGCTCCTCAAGACAAGGTTTCCCTTCCAATAGACTAGAACAAGGGCAAAGGAAACTTGATCGCCATCACCCCTGCCATTCTTTGGAAACATGACTCAGTCAGTACAAGGGTTTTCCAGATTCTGCAGTGGTTGTTTTTGTTCCATTGAATCTGGTTACGACAGTAGAAGGAGTCTGGGGCAGATCTCGTAGCACTGCTGTTACATTGGGAAAAATCTGGGCTATGCAGAGGTCTGGGAACTTGTGTTATCTCTTGGCATGTAGGTCAACATTTTGCAGAACTTGGCAAATGGCCTTCACAGTTGGTGGTCTACAGTTTCAGTTTAGATAGAATGTTCTTTCTTTCATTCATTATTATTTTTCTGTTTGTTTTTTGTAAGTCTGAAGGAATGAGTATAGGGAGACAATTTTGTTTTCACAAGTTGAAGAGTTGTGGCTGTCTTTTTTAAGTAACTGCGTCTTTCAAGTATCTATAGTTTGATTTCTCTGGCTGCAAATAAGTCTAGATATTTCTCTTGTGAATATGATCTAAATCCAGACTGACAAGTTAGTCTTTCCTCTTGTCCACTCAAGAATTAGCTTTATCTCCCAGACATGTTGAAGCCCAAGAACTCAGCAGCCCAAGCAGAGTAGAAACAATGCATTATAGATCCTCAGCCAAATACATCAAATCCAATCGAATATTCTGCATTCTTATGAGCAAATCATTGCTGTTGGCACAGAGAAGATAGCAGTCAACATTTATTTGCTCCTTGCACATAAACATACAGCAGCTACAGATATCTGATATAGTCATATGCATATATACATGAACATGTTAACTAAAAGTGTGGTCTGTGCAAGGGATGACTCTAGTCATGTGATTCTTTTGAATAATTAAATTTCAGCAAATTGAATATGAGGAACCTGGAACATGTGTTGTCAACAGGGGTAAGGGCAAGGGGAGAGAGGCAGACAAATGGAGAAAGGAAGTGCGTGCTCTTGCGATGGATTCCATGTATATATGTGAAGGTGGAACTAGATATTTTGAGGGGGGTGGGTGGGATTGGGAGAGATGAGAGAGAAGGATGAAAGGGGTGACAGTGCTCACAGAATGACATGTTGAATTGAAACCCCTTTGTACAACTACTTAAGGATAATAAAAGTAAAAAATAAAATTAAAATGGCATATGCAGTGTGTCCACTCGTGAGAAATCTGTGGAGAAAAACAGAGTAGCAGTCAGCCATAGTACTAGTGAGGGAGAGGAGCACGATTTGCTCATTTAAACAGGGGGCTTCAAATGCTGCGTGGATGGGAAAGCTCTGAGCAGAGACTTAAAAGAGGTGGAAGAGGAGGTGAAGGAAATGAGGGCACAGAGGCAGCCGGGAAGGGACCACGTCGATGCTTACAGATCATGGCAGGGACTTTGGCTCTGAGTGTGGGTATAGCCAACAGATAGTATGCACTGTTGCACACTATGGTCTGACCCATGTATTAAAGATGTCGCTCTCACTGCTGGGCTACTGAAGTAGATGTGCAAACATGGAGAAACCCTGGGGAAATACTTCATGGAAATCCAAGGAGGAAGTGGTGGTGACTTGAGCCAGAAGGATGGGATTGAGGTGGTGAGAAGAGTTGAGAGTGATTAGGATACAGAAGCGTGGTAAGAGGTAGCCAGAACAGTGTCTTGGTAATAGGAGATGACAAGCAAGCTAGAGAACATGGAGACTGTGAGCAGCAAAGTTCGTGAGACTCAATCTGCAAATAACCAGCAAGAGCGGGGGCTGGAGGCATGGCTCGTCCACTTGAACGAGCACCAGCAAAGCGAGCTGAGCAAGCACAAGCAGGCTGAGTCACCAGAGTTGAGACTCTGGTACCAGCAAAAACCAAAACAAAACAAAATTAGGGGCTGTGGACAGAGTGCCATTAGTGATTATGCAGCTAGAGCTGTCTGGAGAGATTGTGTGCATGAGAGTGCATATGACATCAATGACGAAAGTGGAGGATAGGAGACAATTAAGAAAGAAGATGGATAAAGCATGATGGAAGATCAAGGTAACAAATAATCCTGAATTTACCTGGGAAGACAGTACATGTCTAGCTGCATGTCTGATCTGCTAGTTGTTTACTCTGAGTCTAAATAATATGTGTGTAAATATAATTCAAATGAAATCTTAAATATAATACATATATGATTATATAAAACAATAGGCTATTAAATATCTCTCTAGAAATGCCTAGAGGAGTAAAATCCTATTTTAAATAAATACCTGGTGAATTACTTTTATTGAACAATGTTGCTATTATTCATGATATCTTCAGGAGTTTTGAAATTGTCTTCAGAACATATGCCATTTATATATTATATTTGCTTTTATATCTTGGGACTGGAAAAAAAATCCTTGTACTCTTGTAGATTGCTTTATTTGGTCCTGAGAAATAGTCAGTAGTCATTGAGCTACAGCAGATCACTAGGTTTGGGAGTGGTGGTGATTAAATATTAACTTTGGTATTTAAAATTGATGTCTGGCTATAAAATAATTATGCAGATTTTCTTATATGACTCGTAAGGTAACTCTCAGTCATTTTTAAATACTCTGAGCAAGCTACATGTCAGTGGCTCACACCTGTAATTCTAGCTACTCAAGGAGACTGAGATGAGGAGAATCACAATTCGAGGCTAGTCAGGATGCATACACAAGACTTCTTCTAAACCAATACCTGGGCATGGAGCCTGTGCCTGCCAGAGAAGCTGTGATAGGTAGATGGCAGACCAGTCATAAGCCTGGAGGACACACTGGGGGTCTATCTCAAAAGAACCAGCACAGAACAGCACTAGGGGTACAGCTTAGCAGCAGAGCACCAGAATGGTCTACTGCAATGACTCATCTGAAATAAGTGCTCATTTGCTCATTCGTGTTATGGCAAGACTGCAGAATTCAGTTTTATTCATGTCACTCAACCCCATAAACTGACGTATCATGTAAATAGCCTAAACCATTGGCCATGTTTTTCTCATACTCAAAAATCATTGCATGTGTCTCCATTTTCATTCAGGGTCACAGCCTAAGCACAATCAACTTCAGAGTTTGTTTACTGTTTTTACTTATTTAGTGTAAAAGTATTCCATACAATTAACGTATGACTAAGTCTTTGGAAAACAGTAACACACTGATTAGAGGACAAACATAGAAATAACCAAAGTCTTTGAGTTGATTTTTTGGGGATCATTTGCTTACCTGCCTGCCTGCCTTCCTTCCTTCCATCCTTCCTTCCTTCCTTCCTTCCTTCCTTCCTTCCTTCCTTCCATCCATCCTTCCTTTCTTCCTTCCATCCTTTTTTCCTTCTTTCATGGTACTGGGTTTTGAACTAAGGACTTACCAAGTGCTATTCCACTTGACTTACACCTCCAGCCCTCTGGCTGCTAGATTCTTTTTCAAGGTTTTGAGCTTTTAAGCCTAGGGCTGTCTCCTGCGTTTGCCTCCCGTCTCCTGCTTGCCAGTGTTAGCCCCCATACTCAGCCAAAATGTGTTTCCAGTGGGGAACACATTGAGCATTTAAACATTGATCCATTCATTTAAAAAGAAAGCATATTAGCAACTTATTGCCAGGAAATTGCTTTCACTCTAGTTTCTACATGTCATTGCTAGCCCTAGCCCCCTCTGGAGCCCCCAAATAATACTCCAAACTTGGAGGTTGCAGAAGAATCACATAGGAAATGAAAGACTGGGGGGGGGGGTGCCATTGCTGTTTATGATTTTTTTGCGCTGTCTCTTACTTTTATACAAAGCAAGGATGGCTAACTTGAGGCAGGCATTGGTGGCCCCCCTGTAGTCCTAGCTACTCAGGAGGCAGAAATCTGAGAATCTAAGTTCGAAGCCAACCTGGGCAGAAAAATCCAATTCTTATTTCCAATTTACAATCAAAAAGTCAGAGACAGAGATATGGCTCAAGTTGTAGAGTGCCAGCCCTGAGTGCAAAGCCAAGCAAGAGCTCAAAGCCCTGAGTTCAAGCTCCAGTACTGGCACAAAAATGAAGAATAACTAACTTGTACCCACCAAAGCCCTATGTTATCACTTTGAACACCAGTGAACTTGAGGGTCATACTACATTACAATCCTTCACTCATTTCTTCAAGTCAAATCCCTCTTTTAGTAGTGAGTTCAAAGTTCAAGATAGGTTCTGAGTTTAAAGGTTAAAAAATATGAAATCATGTTTAGGAAAAACAAAGATAAAATAACATGATAGAATATCTTTTGCTTGCATAACTCAAATGGCCAGTTACTAGTATTGGAAAACAATTAGCTCGACAAGGAGTGTAAAACATTAATACGTGTGGAATTAAAAGTTCGCTTGGAATGCTTTCACAGGTCTCATTTTTAGATCATGGTTGCATATTTACAACTTGCATTGCCATTAATTTCATCTCTCCAGATAGTTTGCTGTACAGCATGACTACAGATAAATGGTGTCTGCTCAGGAACTGTTGGAATAGATTAGACTCAGCTGGCCTGTGTTACACTCCCCTACCGGTCTGAGGAGTATTTCACAGGTGACTGACAGGAAAGCACCAGTATACCCTCATGCTATTCTCAGTGAGAAGGCGAAACACCGGAACTGACTTCTCAGGAGCTACCTGCTCACCAATCACTGTGCCTATTTGGGAGATAGACACTCAGTAGACAGAGAGCCACTATGAGCTGATTTTCAAGGATCCTTGTTTATTCCTGGTGGAACTCAATTTCTGATACTTTCTTCTCGTGACCTCTAAGTGAGGGACATCTTGTTTTTGTGGGTCTGCAGTGCATAGAAACACATACCCTCCGGCACACAGCCGGTAACAGATACTCTACCCCTTTAGCCACGCCCCCTGCCTTCTTGTTTTGCTTGTGTTAATTTTCAGTACATTTTTCCCCTGGGATGGCCTTGAACTTGAATCCTCTTACAACTGCCTCCTGACTAGCTAAGATCACAGGGGTGTGCCACCACACCTGTCTTGTTGGTTGAGATAGAAGTCTCACTAACATTTGAGTTGGGCTAGCTACAAACTGCAATCCTCTGTAACTCAGCCTCTGAGTAGCTAGGGTTATAAGTATGAGCCACCGTACCTACCACCCCATCCCCCCAACCTCCTTCATTGTGTTTTGGTGCTTTCTTTTAACTTCTCTTAGAACAAGTCTCACATTCAGCCTTAGGTGAATTGTTCTGTTCTCTTACATTGCATTGTAAATTCAAGGCAAACAAAGGAGCTTATACTCACTTGACACATGACTTCTCTTTAAAAGTCATGGAGTCATTCATCCATTCTGTAGCCTCTAAAAGACATATCCTAGTTCTTTATGCTTACCCAAAATGTCCAGTCAATGGTGCCATGGTTGGCTACATGAAAACCCATTCACAGAAAGTCACAGAGACCACGCTGCACATTTCTGGCACATGGAGTAGAAGTTTGCTTAGCAGTTCTCCACCTGACCTGCCAGATGCCCTTTTGCTATGGTTTGAATTCCCCTTGCAAACTGACCTCAACCCATAATTGCCATGGTGATGGAAGAGAAGAGAGACTCTTGAGCAGTGATCAGATTATGAGATCTCTACCTTTGTGACAGATTCCTCTACCTGTCCAGATTGCCCTCATCTCAAGAGTGAATGATCACAGGAGTGGGTTTCTGAGGGCAGGTTGCAGGTCAGCCTAATTTTCTGGCTGTCTTGCCCTCCGCACTGTAGTAATCCAAGATGAAGCTCATCACTTAACACTGGTACTATGTTCTTTTGTTTTCCAGCCTGCAGAACTATGAACCAAGTAAACTTCTATCTGTTATCAATTACCCAGCCTGCGGTATTCTGTTCTAGTCTCAGAATGTGAACAGAGACATGTAGTGAGACATAGAGACTGGTGTCCTTGGGAACTGCATGCTTGTGACTATCAGGCCACGCTCTTACACACCTATTTCTTATCAGTTTTTATAGGATGCCCAGCCAGACTAGTTTTTGTTTGTGCCAGATACTTTCTTTTTATGATGCCTACATAATTTAGCTGTATGGGAGGGAACATTAAATGTAAGTTAAGTGTGGGATTAGCTTAAAAACTGGAGGAATACAGGGATGTGAAAAATTAGAAGAGAAATTTTATTGATTCTTTCCACTT
Organism: Perognathus longimembris pacificus; assembly: GCF_023159225.1. NCBI lineage: Eukaryota > Metazoa > Chordata > Mammalia > Rodentia > Heteromyidae > Perognathus > Perognathus longimembris. The sequence goes on from NC_063184.1 coordinate 24,538,349, forward strand.
ACTCACTTACTACTACGTGCCAGGCTTTCTTCTAGGCCCTGTGGATAATGGACCACAGAGCAGACAATACAGAATTAAAACCAGTTAGGGGAATTTCAAGTCAGATAGGGCAAGGGATGGAGGGAAGGGGTCAGAAGGGCAGGGGTAGAAATGGTGACACAGAGCAGTGGTCCTCAGACAGTGAGTCTTGGGCAGACACCCCCACCCCCCAGTAACACCGAATGGAGCCTGGATGGAGCCAGGGAGCAAGCAAGGATAAGCCGTGGGGTGGCGTGGGTGCTGGAAATAATGAGTGCTGTTGTTTTTCAGTGCTGTGGAGTTGCAGGAAGGCCAACCAAGTCATGATCAACAAGGCATATTTTTTTCCTCCCCATTGTATTTTACAATGGTGTTTACCTGGGACTGGGACAGAGTGGATTGAGGCCAGCAGTTGCACAAACATCATTAGAGTGGGCAGGGAGTTTGGTCAGCAGTCTCAGTGAAGTAGACCACTTGTTTCAATAAATATAAATACACCCCGTGCAATAGATTCACATTCAGTTTGTCACTCTATTCTCTAGGACTTATTCACTATGGAGTGAATTTTTATGCCTATGTAGAGTTCCATGCTTAAATACACGAATGATCTCCCTTCAAACCTTCCCAAAGAAGTCTTTCAAGGGAAGAATTTGAACATAGGCTCAGGCTCCAGATTCTCTTCATTTTGCTCTAAGAATATGAGGGCTTATTTTAAATCAGTTTGTTAAACACACACACACTACTTAGATACAAAACAAATTCACCTTGTAAAGAATATAATTCATTGGGTTTTAGTATGTTTAGAATTGAGTGACCATAGCTGGCACCAGTGGTTCATGCCTAGCTACTCAGGAGGCTGAGATCTGAGGATCACAGTTTGAAGCCAGCCCAGGCTGGCTTTCTTTCTTTCTTTCTTTCTTTTTTTTGCCAGTCCTGGGCTTGGACTCAGGGCATGATCACTGTCCCTGGCTTCCTTTTGCTCAAGGCTAGCACTCTGCCACTTGAGCCACAGTGCCACTTCTGGCCATTTTCTATATATGTGGTGCTGGGGAATCGAACCCAGGGCTTCATATATACGAGGCAAGCACTCTTGCCACTAGGCCATATTCCCAGCCCGAGACTCTTATTTTCAATAAACTACTCAGAAAAAGCTACAAGTGGTGCTGTGGCTCAACTAGTAGAGTGCTAGCCTTCAGCACAAAGGGGCTCAAGGACAGCACCCAAGCCATGAATTCAAGCCCCAGGAACAACAACAAAAAGAATTGAGCAACCATCACCATTATTCAATTCCAGAATCCTTTTATCATCCCAGAGAGAAAACTCATGCAGATCAGACTTATCAGCAGCCCCTCTAGTCTGCTCTTGTCACGGTGTATTTGACCTTTCGTGTAAGAGGTCTCTCCATGTGTGGCCTTTTGTATCTGGCTTTTTCACTTAGCCTAATGTTTTCAGGATTCATCCATGCACAAGGAAGGAAAGCAGAATTCATAAAGCAGCATTGTCATTTCTAGAATCATAGGCATTTGTAAACACTGAAAGAGTCATCAACTAAGGGTAACCACTTCTAGTAACTTCCTTTCATGGTCAGCCTTGGTCCTTCTCATTATAGCCAGGCATTTACATATCGTCATCTCAAAAGAGTGTTAAGGGGATTCATGATGATAATTGTATCCAAGTGTAATCCAATTACAATGCATTGCGGCAGCTGAAGTCCCACGGCCCTTCTGAGGGCCCTGCTGGCTACTGAGCAAGAATGGGCTCATTCCCTATTTCCAGTAAGCATCTTAACCACCAGCAGGTGCTGGGACTGGCGGGAACAGGCAGGACCGGAATGTACGTCTCAGCACTGTGTCCTCCGGGCCAGGCATACGTTTTCCACATAGCCTCAGGCAGCTGTGAGAGTTGGCGGTCCCTTTCAATGCCTAATCCTGTCTGAGTCTGAGAATGTTGTTCCCTAGTACAAACACAAGAACAGATGCTGGGGTGTAGCCCTGCGGGCCACGCACCTGTCTCTCTATGTGATCCTGGGTGTATCATCTCGGGATCACGTCCCTCATCTCTAAAATTAGAGGGGTAGACTTTAAAAAGAAACCTCTTAGTTAGGTGCCTGTGGTTCATGTTTGCTAATCTTAGCTACTCAACAGGCTGAGATCTGAAGATTATGGTTCAAAGCCAGCCTGGACAGGAAAGTCTGTGAGACTATTATCTCCAGCTAACCATTAAAAAACTGGACGTGGAGCTGTGGTGCAAAGTGGTAGATTGCCAGCCTGAGGGAAAAAGTACTGGGACAGTGCCTGGGCCCTGAGCTCAAGCACCAAGACCGGCACACACACACACATATACACACACACACACACACACACACACACACACACACGAATAGAAAGAAAGAGAAATTCTCAGCTTTAAGATGCTATGGCTTCACAACTTAGTGAGCTAAGTTGCTGGAGAAGAAAGTAGTATGTAAAAGTCTAAGAACTCAGGCCTTAAAGTTAATGTAGAACCATCCTTGGGTCATGTGTTACCAAGTTTACTGCAAGTTTGTTTAATTTGGCAAGCCTTCATTGTGTTTCCCTTAAAATGGTCTGAGAAGAGGAGAACTTCCTGACAAAGCTGTTGGAAGGGCAATTATGACTACAACAGTCTTTAGTACCTCATATACCTTAGGTTTCAGTATTTATTTATTTAGCCAATACTAGAGCTTGAACTCAGGGCCTTGTACTTTTCCTTGACGTTTTTATTCAAGTTTGAAGCCCTACCACTTGAGCCACAATCTCCGCTTCCAGCCTTTGGCTGGTTAATTGCACATAAGAATCTCACTGACTGGAGCTGGGGATATAGCCTAGTGGCAAGAGTGCCTGCCTCGGATACACGAGGCCCTAGGTTCGATTCCCCAGCACCACATATACAGAAAACGGCCAGAAGCGGCGCTGTGGCTCAAGTGGCAGAGTGCTAGCCTTGAGCGGGAAGAAGCCAGGGACAGTGCTCAGGCCCTGAGTCCAAGGCCCAGGACTGGCCAAAAAAAAAAAAAAAAAAGAATCTCACTGACTTTTCTGCTGCGGCTGGCTTTCAATGGTGATCCTCAAATCTCAGCCTCCTGAGTAGCTGTTTACAAGTGTGATTCACCAGCACCCAAAAGGGTCCAACAGGTATTAGTAGTAAATAGTATTGTTATTTCCTTTACAGGCGTTTTATCCTAACAGTATACAGTTCCCTTTAGAAATGAATGGATATAATCCTGGTGCATTTATTATTATTATTATAAAGTATGTACATTAAAATCTGGCTTAACATATTATCATTACTTAACCACTACAGCAAGTTGGAGAAGAGCTGTGATTTAAGTGTCTGGATTTTAATAAAGATGTGTCATAGGTGACAGTTACAGAGCAAGTACAAGAAATTCTGTCTGACTTAGTTTCCCCTTCGCTTCATTGTTGTCTGTAATTTTCTCATTTCCATTTATCATGTAGAAATAAATCGTAACTATGAAAACTATCTACTGTATCATAATGTGAGCTAATAAAAATGCTAAAATAATAAATCTGCCCAACTCTATCTGAGCTCAACTGTTTTTAATTTGTGTCATTAGTCCCGGTATGAACCAACAACCTAGAAGTTTAATAACTTTGGAAACAAATACACAGACATTTTTCTCCAATTATGGCATTAATATAACTCACCATCACTGTTCAATAGTGGTTTGCTAAATTATCTGAAACCATTTGCTTAAGATAAAGACTGTAAAGAGTCAGAACCTATCTGTGAAATATTGTGGGAACAGACTGCAACTGAAGTATATGTGATGATTACATTAAATTAGTGATATGCTATTATAGATACGTTTTATTGTTGTTGTTCCTGGGGCTTAAACTCAGGGCTTTTTTACTCAAGGCTAGTGCTCTACCACTTGTACCCCAGGAACACTTCTGGTTTTCTAGTAGTGCATTTGAGATAGTCTCATGGACTTTCCTGCCTGGGCTGACTTCAAACCACGATCCTTAGATCTCAGCCTCCTGAGTAGCTAGGATGACAGGTGTGACACATGGTTTATAGGTAAGCCATTCTCATCTTTGAACATAGAGATGTGTTCTACCTCTTCTTCTACCTCGTCACCCTCTGACCTTACAGTTGGATGTAACAGGACAGGGAAAGTATGAGTTACCCATTTCCAACTATGTCAACAATTCAAGGAGGAAATGCCTTGTCTCCCTTGAAAATTACTATTGATGACTTGTAACTCCTGGTTCAGATTCATGTCCTCTGATCTCGAATACATTCTTTATACTTCGTTCATAGGAGGCCAGTTGTCAGAACACTCTATCCTTCCTTTTCACCCAAGACTTACAAATGCCAAAGTCATCTCCCAAAGCCAAGGTGAGTGACTTCTACTACTCAGACAGCCGTGCTCCTTCATCTCCACCCTCTGGTGTTTGCTCATCTTTAAATTTTTCGTGTGTGTGTGTGTGTGTGTGTGTGTGTGTGTGTGTGTGTGTGTTTTGGGGGGATGGAGTGAATGTGGAGGTGTGCAGAAAGAAACCTGGTCGTGTTTAAAAGCAAAACACCTTTTAGCTGGTGGCTCATGCCTGTAATCCTGGCTACTCGGGAGGCTGAGAGCTGAGGATCACAGTTCAAAGCCATCTCAAGCAGCAAAACCCACAAGACTCTTACCTCCAATTAACCAGTAAAAAGTCAGAAGTAGAAGCGTGGCCCAAGTATTGAGAGCTATCCCAAGTTCAAGTCCTGGTACCAGTGTACACACACACACACACACACACACACACACACACACACACACACACACACCAAAAAGCAAAACAAAACCCACCTTTAATATTGTATTCATCCAAAAATTTTAGGACAATACTATCATTTAATGCGTAATTGTCAGTTACGTGGATGTTTTTAACTTCTGTTCAAAGTCATCTCCAGCCTCCAACACAGGAAATGGTCAAAGACTAGTGTAGAGGTTTTTTCCAGGGTGCTGCTGCAAATGATACAAATATATGAAATGTATTTTTCCTCCTTCGTATAAAGCAACATGCTTAACTGTAAATTTTCCTTTCAAAAAATAGGAATATCCTAATGATGTTCCAGAGCTACATATGTAACATGCTTGACAGGAAGTATTTAAATTTTAACAAGAAAAATATGAACTATCATATATATGATAAGACAAAGAATAACATGAAAAAGAAGTGTGTTTAAAATTAAGAGAAATCCAAAATGTTGCTCTTCCAATAAAGAAAAACATCCTTTAACCCCCAAATATATCATGGGAATCTGACCATTTGTTTATACATTCAGAACTGTGATTATATTTAATTTTATGGATCCTTAAATAAGGGCCTATAAATCTTTATGCTTTTCTTATGACTTGAATATTGAGTGCATGTGACATTCCTAACTAACCACTGTGACATTTGTAGACAGAATGTTCTCCAAACTTGTTAGAGTCTACTATAGGCAAAATCAAAAACAATTCTTTTTTTTCTTGATGTTAATCACATATTGGTATAAAAGTAATTGTGGCTTGATGTTCAAATGTAAATCAAGCGAAATAGGGAGCTATTGTCTAGTGTTTTATTTATGGTGAGAGTTCATAGCTTGTTTTTAAAAGAAACAAAAATATCAGTCCTTATAAATCTTCATCCACTTCGGTGATTTTTTTCAGGAAAACAATTTCAATTATTTATTGTGCTTTCCTTCCCACCCAGTGTGCATTTTCCCACTGAAATATTAGTGTGTATAAACTAACATACAATGAATTCACGTATCCACTAGAAATATTATTATTCAATTAACAAGAATTGAGTTTCCAAGAATGCATGCAAGAAAATAAATAAATGCATTGAAAAAATAATAATGGGAGGCTCAAGAGACACTTTTAGGTAACATTCTCTTATTAAAATCCATTTATTTTGGTATAATTACTTTGATATAATGAGATCTTAGATGATCCAGAATGAAAGATAGTCTTGAAATTACTCATAAACACTCTGTGATGCGATTCTATTGCTCTCATGAAATTAATCCCATTTGTAACGTCGTAAGCATATACAGAATCAGTAATCAGTGTGCACTTTTTAATCCTCTTTTTCATCTGCTGTGGTTGATGACTTATGACTCAACTAATTCAATAGAGAAATGACTCCCAGGGTTAAGCTTGGGTTTGTGACTTGAGTTTCTTCATGGCCTTCCATGAGCAAGTTTAAGTTCCATGAGCACTGTCCTTGTCATTTCACATCCCAGAAATGAGCCTGAGCAAGTGAGCCACAAGAGGCTATTCAGGCAGTAGCTCTGTCACCAGGATTCGCCTCGCCTTGATCTCTGAAAGGAAAAGCTGAGGACACTTCCAAATCAGGGAAGTGTCATCTTTCTCAAGTGACTTTCTGAGTGAGGAGAGTGATGTCCACAGCTGATGTCCATGTGCCCCCGCTTGGCCCCCATGACTGCCCGTCTCCAACATCTCTCATTACAGTTGTGTTTGCTTGGCTGCCTCAGTATCCCTGATCCCCACATGAGCCAGGGATACAGAGCAGTAATCCAGTAGGATGGATGGCCAGCGTCCATTCGCTGTAGGCATTCTGAGCCATCTGCCCAAGTTTCTTCCTTCTGCCAGCTGCCATCTCCGCTCTTGGGCAACAGGAAGGATTGTATTTCTCTTCCTTAGGGAGGGAAGTCAATTCTTGACTTGATACCAAGCTGAGGAAAAAAAAGCCAAGGCACTTCCTGGATGAGTAGTGACCTCAGAGCCACAAGCTGAAGGACACGCTCATGCACCGTCATGCCCACTACTGTGCCCACCCGGTATGCAAACAAATAGATGGGCCAGCCAGGTGCTGCGGGCTCACGCCTCTCATCCTAGCTACTCAGGAGGCTGAGATCTGAGGACCATGGCTCAAAGCCAGCCCAGACAGACAAACCTATGAAAGTATTATTTCCAGTTAACCAGCAAAAAGAAGGAAGTAGAGCTGTGACTCAGGAAGTAAAGCACCAGCCTCGAGCTAAAAAGCTAAAGGAGAGCATGAGGCTCTGAGTTCAAGCCCCAGTACCAGCATGCACACACACACACACACACACACACACACACACACACACACACACACACTACATGTTGTTTATTCCTGCTTCCACTTACTTTGGCTTCTTCCATAAAGGGACCGTGGAACCACACTAAACAAGCTAGTCACACTCTTGCTTTTCAACACACACACAATGGAGAAAGCAATGGAGAGTGTTCAATTAGGACCCAGATTCTCCTTTCTGAGAGGAATGTTGTCTCTTTCTCTGTGGCTACCTCCCTCGCCCTCTGAGTCTTCTCCTCCTTCTCTGGGAAGTGCACAGGGGGTGTGGATGTCTTCCTTCTGCTCTGCCAACTGCTTCCTGCTCCTGAAAGCTGGGTGACTCAAGGATTGTTTTAAGTCTTGCAGAGCATAGGCTTGTTTAGTCTGGGCTGATGTTTTTCTGCAGCGGTGGTATGAGGGTTGGTTGGTTGATTGGTTGGTTTGTTGTGGTTTGAGGGAGGTTGCCGGTAAATTCCCTCAAAGACGTAAAAAGATAATCCACCTCTAATCTCGGGGTTCAGGCCCTTCCGTGTGCCAGCAGGGACACCCACAGCCTTGCGATCTCTCGAGAATTCTCTCACAGGGAGAAATTAACCAGACCCATTTCTGCAAGGGCTCAGGGAAATTCAATTCCCAAGCATTGGGCTCCGTAATACAAAGCTACCACATAGGACCATATGAATTTATACCCTTTTTGCTTTTCTTATTCTTTAGATAGAGTCTTACTTTTTGCCTGGGCATGTCTTAGCCCAAGATTCTCCTACTTACACTTCTTTTGTGGCTTGGTTAGCAGGTATGTGTTACCACACCCAGCTTTTTCTGTTGAGATGGCTGTCCTGGTTGTTCCTAAACCTTAATCCTCTTCACCTCAGGTTCGTTAGTATCTAGGAGTTCAAGTGTGAGCCATTTCACCTGGCTACTTAGTTTAGATTTTTAATAAGAAAATTTAAAAGGTGTAAATGGTAGGACCTGCCTGTAATCCCAGCTGTTCAAGAGGCAAAGGTAAGGAGGCTCATGAGTTTGAGGACAGCCCTGGCTATAGAGTGAGATCTGTTCTCAAATGAAAGAAGAAGAATCGGAAACAGGACAGAAGAAGGATTTTGGTTAGACTAATATGGGATCTTTTTGATTCATTTTTAGATCAGACTAGTATGCATAGGAAGGAAGAACAATATGAGGAGCTAAATTCTGAATGATAGGCCACAGCCAAATTATAGAGGGTCTGATTGTTAAATCTTCCGTAAAGACTGACAAATGTGAACAAAAGGATAATAATTATTAGATTTGGATTTGTTTGTTTCTTTGCTGAGTCAGATGGCTAAAGAGGAAATTAGGGAAAAAATATTTGGCCGTACAGCATGAAAGGTGTCAACTATAAGCAATGTGATTGTGGGTCCAGTAGTTGTGTGTGTGTGTTTATGTGTGTGTTTTTAAATCTCAGTGTGCTAATTTATTCAAGGAGGTAATCACGTATTATAATAACGTAAGCAGGAGACATTACAGAATACTTTCTGTACACTAGACAATGAAAAAAATCCTCTAATCATTTATTAAATCCTCATACCACAGAAGTGTCCTTTATCAGGCTGTATAGCCTCGGTTATACCTTAGTAATAGTCACTCTCAGTATCTTAATAGCTTAAGACCGCATATTTCTTGCTCAAGCTGTGCATCCAGTGTAGACTGACAGGGGAAAGGGCTTCTTTGCCTCTACTTGTCACTCAAGGATCCAGACTGATAGAGCCACCCCCAGCAACTGTGACCAGGTCCTGACTGAACCAGAGGATAAAGGAAGTTCCATGAGATATTGGATTGACAATTCAAAGTGGTGGCTCTTAAATGGCTCTATCCATTCTGTCCAGAGCTCAATATACAGAACTAATTAAAACAGTCACCTATTCAGCTACCATGGAGCAGTAAGCAAAGCCCAGTATGATTTTTAAAGAGAATGGCATTCCCTTTTTTGTTTACAAGTAAACAAACATGCTTAAGTGAATATCTCCATGGTTATATAAATAAATAAATATCATATAGATCTAATCCAAAAGCTAGAGACTTTACACTCCTACTACGTCCCCTAAACATAGTCCTTTATACTTCGGTATATTATTCTGCCTCCTTTGCAAAGTTGTAGAAGTGGGGGGTGGGGGAAGTACTGAGGTTTCACTCTACCCTTTGAACCATGCCTCCATCCCGTTTTGCTTTAGGTTATTTTTCAGGCAGAGTCTTGTGTTTTTTTGTTTTGTTTTGTTCTTTTTTCCCTTTGAACCTGGCTTCTGAATATGATTCTTGTACCTGTATCTCCCAGGTAGCTAGGATGACGGGCACACACCATCATGCCCAACTTATTTATTGAGATATAGTCTAGCTAACTTTTTGCCTGATCCAGTCCCAACTATAATCTTCTCAATTTCCATCTTCTAAGTCGTTAATTACGGACATGAGCCACTGCATTTTTCCATATATAACATATTTAAAATAAGTGATGTACTGCCTGGGACTTAGTAAGTAAGACTATGATGTTTAATAAAAGTTATCTCTTTCCCGCTCTCATTTTGCTGCTAGTGAATGACTCAGGACCTTTCCTAAGTACAAATTCCTTAAGCTGTTTCTGAGGTGACTCTGCTTTTCCCTACAATGACCCCAGCTATTGGCAATGGGACCAGCGTCACACAGATGTTGTCTGCAAAGGCAGCTGAGCACAACCTCACATGCGCAGCAATGAATTCTGGAAGAAAAATGTCACATGTCATCTGTGCTATTGAGAATACAGAACTTCATCAGGCCAGACTACCAAACTCACAGATCTTAGCGGTGTAGCCTAGACTCTAACAGGTTACCTGCTCACAGAGTAAGTTTCATACCATGAGGCTCCACAGATTGGCTTTTCTTCCCCCCACCCACAACATGGTGCTAACAAATACTTATTCAGTGCCCTACACGTTCAAGTGCAGATGTGAAAATCCACTGGAGGTTCCAGTTCTCCAAATTTATGGGCATCAAGTAGCCTATGTAAATACTAGATAAGATTCTTATCTTCCTCTTAAACCAAGTCACTAAAAGTTGCCTGAATTATGGCAATCCTAAATCATTACCTTCACTGAGGACTACTTTTATAGACTCGTTTTATGTCACAATCCCTGCAGAAATTGTGTGATATCTTTGTTCAATATGTAGATACGTGACATTTTCCAACAAGTTAGGAAGGTAGACTAGCGGCGGAACGTCTGGGTCCACACGACGTGGAGTGCTGATGCAGAGTTATCCACGAGATATCAGCAGCACAAATTCCTCACTGAAGCTGAAAATGAAGTTCTTTTGACACCAAAGAAGAGGAATGGGACAAATATTTCAACTCTGAGGCTAAATAACTGGAGGGTGCAGCCCAGAAAGCACGTCCCACAACACTGTGAAGGGCCAGGTAAACTATTAAAACTAAAGAGGTAGGGTGGGGAGTGTGGGAGTGCACACCTGGGATCCTAGCTGTGCAGGAAGAATCAGTGGGAGGATCAGAGTTCAAGGCTGGCTTGGGCCCAAAGCACAAGACACTACCTGAAAAAGAAAGAAGGGAGGGAGGGAGGAAGGGAGGGAGGGAGGAAGGGAGGGAGGGAGGGAGGGAGGAAGGGAAGGAGGGAGGGAGGGAGGGAGGGAGGGAGGGAGGGAGGGAGGGAGGAAGGAAGGAAGGAAGGAAGGAAGGAAGGAAGGAAGGAAGGAAGGAAGAGAGGGAGAGAGAAAGCAAGCCTCAAGTGCATACCTAAAAAGAATGTAGTTAAAGAGGAACAGACTTGTTTTAGACTTGTTTAGACTTGTTCTTGTTTAGAAACCTCTGTGCTTCCTAGCAATGGAAGTAGGTGGTTGGAGACTGAATGGTGTGAGGATCTGAATCTTGCCCTTACCCAACCCCTCGTACCTTCTCTGTGCTTTAGATTCCAGACATACAGCTAGCCACGTTCTTCAGTATGGTGACAGACAGATCAGAAACTCAGACAAGAAATCCAGGCAGCACATAAATTCAAGAACCATTGGCAAAGTAGGAAACTTCATTGAAGAGATGGGTGGGGACAGAATGGATGTGGGAGAGGGAGTTGACAGAAGGAATGACCCTGATTCCAATGGACATGTTCAGTTGAAACCCCTTTATACAAATATTTGAAGATAGAAACAAAGAAAGAAAGAATCACTGGCATGTATAGGTTGAGTAGCCTTGATCTGGAAAAATCTGAAATGTTGTAAGTGTTAATGTGGCAGTACATATGGAAAATTTCACCATGTGACAGGTGCAGTCAAAACTCAGTTACATGAAAATATACTGTATAAAATCACCTTCAGTCTATGTGTAGAAGTGTAGAAGGGGTTTATGGGACATAAATTAACAATCTGTCTAGACTTGAACCCTTTCCTCTAGGCATCTCATTGTGCATAGGGAGTATTGCAAAAAAAATTATGAAAGAATCCAAAATTGGAAACACTCTTGGCTCCAAGCACTTGGGACAATCTAGCTGTCAATGGAATTTAGTGCATAAACGAGGAGTTCTAACTGCCTCTGTACTATGAGCACACTGAGAAGAAAACAGGTAATTATGGCTCTGACGGGGCTGAAGTCATGAGAATTACGTATGTACTGAGCAGTCAAGATGGAATCTAGGTGTCATAAAAGGGTATACAGCATGGGAAACACAAAGGGGAAAAGAGGCAGGCAAGGAGAGAACGTGCCATTTATAGGCTTGGTCTAGACAATAGGACGTGGAGTGTGCCTCGGGAAATGGCAGGCCCACAGCTTGGAGGAATTTTCTGTTGCCTTTATTCAATTCCAACTGTGTGGGGCTGTAGGCCAAATGGAAGACTAGTGAGCAGTTTTAATCAGGGAACAAGGTCAGACCAGCCTTTACAACAGAGAATGGATGAAGGGGGAAACCTCAATAGAGTGATAAGCAGGGAAGGAGCCTAAATCAAGAAGTGCTTTAGGATTTAGTAAATGGCAAGAAAATATGGAGCTAGGTGGGTAGTGGTTCTTGCTTTGATCAAGGCTGGAAAGAGAATGAACTTGGTTTGGGGCATGAGGAGTGTGGAATGTTCTTGAAGGAATGCAAGAAACTTTATTCATAGGCGCTAAGACCAAGTTTTGTTGTTGTTGGGTTTAAAAAAAAAACAACCCTCCTGATGGAGCATTCATTTCAGATATTGAAAGGATGGATAAAAGGCCCATTAAACATGAGCACAAATGGAAGGCTGCCATAAATCATTCTAGTTTCAAGATCAGGAAACCAACACAAAAGCCAAGTGCTGGTGGCTTGTGCCTGTAAGCCTAGCTACTCAGGAGGCTGATCTGAGGATCGCAGTTTTAATCCAGCCCATCCAGGGAAAGTTCGTGAGAATCTTATCTCCAATTCATCACCAAAAGAGCTAGAAGTGAAGCTATGGCTCAAGTAATAAAGCACGAGCCTTGAACAAAAAAAAAGCCAAAGCAGAGTGCAAGGTTCTAAGTTCAAGCCCCATGACTGTCATGAGAGAGAGAGAGAGAAAGAGAGAGAGAGAGAGAATAACCAGCCATGACTGGAGGGAGAGAGAGAGAATAACCAGCCATGACTGTCGAGAGAGAGAGAGAGAGAGAGAGAGAGAGAGAGAGAGAGAGAGAGAGAATAACCAGTTTCGTACTGGTAATTTGTTGATTATTGGTTAAAAAATTGTGAACTGTACACATGGTTTTGGATGCAATAGAATATAATTACATTTCTTCAAGATCTAAAAGACAGGAGAGGAATCCCGGAAGGAGGCTGACGGACCGGGGAATCCCCGGGGGCGGGACTCCGGAAGCCGCCCGGGGGCCTCTGACCTGCGTGGAACACGCACAATTTTTGTTTTCCTGCCAGCTCCAAATTCCCGCGGCCGGGTTAGTCCGGCGTGGGTGTGTGGAAAGCGGAAGCAGCTGCTGGCGCTGTCTCCTCGTCTGGGTGCTTAATCCTCGCCCGCCATGTCCGGGGGCTTCGAGCTGCAGCCGCTGGACGGCGGCCCCCGGGTGGCCCTGGCGCCCGGGGAGACGGTGATCGGCCGCGGGCCGCTGCTGGGAATAACAGACAAAAAGGTGTCCAGAAAGCATGCCATTCTTGAGGTGGTGGGTGGTCAGCTTCGAATCAAGCCGAAACAGTCAAAAATTTGATGAAGATGATATGTTGAATGAAATACCAAAGTCTCCTGTGATTAATTTACCTGAAAAGACAACTGGTACCTCACAGCTGGAAAGGAGCCCAGAAATAACCAAGAGCCAGACTTCCACAATTAATAGCCTGCCTTTCCTAGGTGAATGTAGAACAAACCCTGCCCAGAGGAAAAGAATCCTTCCAGCTTGGATGTTAGCAGAAAATATGAGTGATCAAGACCTTTTAGCACCTGTTGTCAGTGGAGATAATCATATCATCCAGGAAGATGGAAAAGAAGGGATCTGCAAAGAAAACACTCTACTAGATATGACACAGAAAGGCAGAAAACAATTAATTTCATCAGGAAATTCAGAAAGTATATCAGCAGAACAAAACTCAGGAAAAAAGTATAAAAATATTGATCAAGAAGAGCCTGTCATTTCATCCAAGGAAATACCAGACTCATTTTCTCCAATTACATTAAATAATATAAATATGAGTAGTATAAAGACTAATGCACAGAGACACAAAATTGTAGTTGAACATAAAGTTGTGACTAAGGAAACACCAAATGAAGAGGACAAGGCAGCAAGCTGTTCTAAGAGTTGTTTGAGTGTCCAAAGCAAGTTGTTCCCCACTGAGTCTGACAGATGCCATCTGGATTCTGGCTCTGATCCCTCCAGTCCTCAAACTTTTCATACAAAGACAATGGATTCACTTCCACAAGGCTCACAAGGAAACAAGGTCATGAGGACATCCTGCATGTATGGGGCAAACTGCTACAGGAAGAATCCTGTCCATTTCCAACACTTCAGCCACCCTGGCGACGATGACTATGGAGATGTACAAGTGGTGGATGAAGAAGAAGCTGATGGCCGGCCTGAATGCCCCTATGGAGCCTCTTGCTACAGGAAGAATCCCCAGCACAAGATTGAGTATAGACATAGTACAATTCCAGCAAGAAACATTTTAGATGAAGGTAATGATGCGCAGCCCAATGAGTATGACCTGAATGACAGCTTTCTAGACGATGAGGAGGAAGACTATGAACCAACAGATGAAGACTCTGACTGGGAGCCGGGGAAGGAAGATGAAGAGAAGGAAGATATGGACGAGCTTTTGAAAGAAGCAAAAATGTTTATGAAAAGAAAAAAATAACCATTTTTCTGTTTCCTTTATGGGAAAAAGTCAGAAACTAAAGAGGTGCTTTCCTTCTTTGATACTTATGACTTTTACCATTGACTTCTTTGCATCAAAACAAAACACTGAAATGCCTGTCCTCTTTGAAGTGATAGACTGTATTCCATTGCCCCCCTCCCCCATTTCAGGCACCTGGAAATGAAGCAGAGAGATTAAAGAGTAATAATATTTTTCACATACTTTATATTGCTAATTAAAAAGCCATAGATTGTATAAAAGTTTGATCTTTTTCTTTTTTTCCAAAGATTCTGTCTTTATAGAGTACTATGCAAGTTTAACTAGGTAAATTCCATGAATAAGTGGGAAGGCACACCTTTTTCGCTTTTGTTAAGAGTTCTAGCAAAGACAGACTTTTAAAAATGACACCCATCACATATCAGCTATTTTTAATATCCTAGATGTGGACTTTAATCTTTGACACTTCAGGAAATTCCTACCAAATAGGTCCAGCCAGGCTATAGAAATGTTCACCTTCCAAGAAATGTAATTTTATGTTTTACAACAGTAATTTTCCATATATCTGAGTTTAAAAGGAGGAAAGCTCAACAGATTTTAGTTTTTTTCTTTTCAAACTAAAGCCCTATCTCATTACTTCTCCTCTCACTAATGCTTTCTTTAAGAATATAGAAATAATTTTAACTGTATTTTTCTCAAATGACATTATTTTCTGTGTATGTGTTCTGATAAAAGTGGCCAGATTTTTGTGCTTAACAATCTGGCCTCATACAGAGAAGTAACCCTTATTCTCCAGTTTAATAACGTAGGTCTCTGCATTTCTGTTCTTAAACCACTTCAGGCCCAGTAATGCTCTTCATTCTAGATGGGTTAGAATTTAAAGCATAATTTAGAATTTTGAGTAATGGTTGAGTTGTATATAAAGAACAGGAGGTATATATTGGAATCATAAATTACTAAACCCCAAACACTCTTATTTCCCACACTGTGGGGACCCAAAAATTTACCTTAGAAGAGAAAACCAGGTTTACTATATTGTTTTCTTGGTGTTTTAAAATCTGGCTCCAAAGTAATTGCATAATATTAAAGTTCACTTAAGCTGAAGCAGGGAAAGATAAACTTTTTTTTTTCTAGACTACTACCTACTACTTTGTTACTTGAGAACTATTCTCCCTTCTGATGTCCCTTCTAAGTATATACCCAGTCTACGGCCATACCATCCTGAACGCGCCCGGTCTCGTCTAAGTATATACCCAAAGAAGTGAAAACATTCACCTACAAACTACACATGTCCACCGAAGCTTTATTCTTTTTTTTTCGGGGGTGGGGGGAGGGGGCGGTAGGCAGTAGTAATAGGGCTTGAACTCAGGAATGTCACTCTCATTTGGCTTTTTCACTCAAGGCTGGTGCTCTACCACTTGAGCCACACCTCCACTTCTGGCTTTTTGTTAGTTAATTTTAGAAAAAAGTCTCATGGACTTTTCTGCCTTGTCTAACAGAATCACAATCTTCAGATCTCAGCTTTCTGAGTGGCTAGGATTATAAACATGAGCCACCAGCAACTGACTAAGCATTTTTTTGGGGGGTGGGGGCAGGTCCTTGGCCTTGAATTCTGGGCCTGGGTGCTGTCCCTAAGCTCCTTTTGCTCAAGGCTAACACTCTACCACTTGGGCTACAGCACCACTTCTGGCTTTTTCTATGATTACTTAGAAGAGTCTCATGGACTTTCCTGCGTGGACTGGCTTCAAACCAAGATCTTTAGATCTCAGACTCCTAAGTAGCTTGGAATACAAGTACGAGCCACCCACATTTGGTTAAGCATTATTCTTAATAGCAAAAATTTAGAAGCACCATAGTGCCAATCAACTGATGTGTAGATAAATAATATGTGGACTACCTGTGCAATAGAGTATTAAATTATCTGGCTACACAAGGAATGAAAACTGATAAATGGCACAATGTTGAAGAACTTTGTAAGTATGTTAAGAGGAACTACACACAAGGACCTGCATCCTGTATGACTCATTTATGTGATATTTCTAAAATATGTGTATCCATAGAGACAGAAAGTAGAAGTGTTGTTGCTAGGGGCATGGACAGAGCGAATGGGGAAAACTGATGAGTGTAAAGTTTCATTTGAGTGTTCAAAATTTCTAAAATTAGGGCTGATAGCTATACAACTCCATAAACATACTAAAACTTTGAATTATATACTTTCAAAGGATAAATTTATGGTTTTGAAATATGTATCTTAATAAAGTTATTTGGAAAGATTTCAAAGTAATACCAGTCTTTTAAAATAAAAAAAAATAAAAAAGAAAAAAAAAAAAAAAAAAAAGATCTAAAAGACAGGTACAACATTCAAGAAACTCTCCATTCTATGTTGCCCTTTGAGCCATTAGCTTTCTTTTCCATGAACTGATCCTGTTGGTGGCTTTTTCTAAACTTGGTCTCTATCATTCCACCAAATGGTTTTATACTTTTATGACATAGGCACATATCCCTAAAATTATGGAAAAATGTATTTAAAGTATTAATATTATACATATCCTTTTCTGACTTGCTTCTTCCCCCTGATTTTTAAGATAGATATACATTGGGGTATGTCTGTATAGACCCCTGATCTTGGCTGCTTGTGGATTCTGGAGTTGTGAGTCCGCCCTCACACTCCATTCCAAGATGGAATTGAGGTGTTGTAAAAGGATATGTGGCAGATGGAACAATGTGTACAAGGGAGGGTGGCCCAGGACAGAATGTACTGTTTACCGACTTGGAAAAGCCTTGGTTTACAGTGTCAGTCAACAATCAGGGTATTTCTGCAGTCATCTGTGAGCATGCAGAGGTGAGCGCCTGAGTCTCTCAGGTGTGTCTTCACACCTGCTGTCAAGCAAGGAAATGCCCTGCCTTCTGGTTTTGCTTTCATCCTGGAAATCAGAGCATTTCCTGGGCTGGGTAGCATGAGCTTTCTCTTCTGTGCTTTTTGTTTATACTCTCGCTGTTTAAAATACCACCCATTATTATAATACTGAAGGGGGTATCTAATGTCTATAAGTCTACAAGTACAAAAAGCATATGTAGATATGTGTATATATTATGTGTTTGCATATATGTATATGTATATCAAACAAGGTGCCTGGAAGTAGAAACACATATAAGAGAAAGTTATATACTGATGAATGGACAAAATATGAGCAGAGAGTCGTAGGCCCTGGTCCTGTAGTTCCTCAGGGAAGAGTGTTTCAGTCCTCACTAATGCAGTATCCATGCACCATTATAGAACATATCTACTGCAAATAATGAGGGCCATGACATACTTATTTTGCTTCTCTTTGACATTATGTTCTATTGCTATTATACATGTTATTCATTCCTTGTCCCTATTTAGGCTATTTTTAACTTTAATTATAAAAATGCTATGATATTCTTAGATTGATATGTTCTATCGGGATATGTAGATAGGACTGAAATATTAATTAAGGTGCCTATACGTCTCTCTAAGATCAGTTGTTGTCATACTGCTTTCAAGACTAGTTCTACTAGTTATAAAAATGTGATCATATTATAATACTAAGAAATCTGATCAGGGTATGTGGTTATGACTGGAATATTAATTATGGTATTTATACATTTTATAAGATTAGTTATTGCTACATTGCTTTCTAGCATAGTTCTACTAATTATACAAATGTTATAGCATTGTTACATAATTATGTTCTATCAGGACATATAGATAGGACTGAAATATTAGTTAAGGTGTCTACATATTTCTATAAGATTAGTTGTTGCCATATTGCTTTCAAAATTAGTTCTGCTAATTGGCACATCAGCAGTAGACTGCAGAAGTTCTTCTTGCTTTATAAACTGCTCAACACAGGGCAGTGGCAGGCTAACGTGTTTACCAGGATTCTGGATTCGAACCGGTATTTCTTTAATTGGATGTTGTCCTGTTTTCTGGTGGGACTAGGAGGTTTTTGTATATTCCAGACACATTATGAATTTGGCATTCAGAATTATGGTTTAAAGGTTAATTGACATAAAAAATGGTGAAATTAAACAGCATTACCCTGAATAATTCAAGATCAAATCTTATGTACCATGTAGGCCCTTTGATGACTATGTGGATACTAAAAAGGGAGAAAAAAGAAAAGGCTGGAAAATTAAGAATGATGTAGGATGTGGGCTAATGCGTTATGGTACATGGGCCAAATGTAGCCCAGCGTGTGTTTTTGTAAATAGGTTTAGTTGGAACACATGAGTGATCATTTGTTTCTATATTGTCTGTGGCTACTTTTACACCACAGTGTCAGGCTGAATATTACAGAAAAGATTATATAACTCATAGAGTCTACATGTTTACTAGCTGGCTCCTTGCAGAAAAAAAAATTCCCCAACTCCTAATGTAAATTCATAATCGCCATAAATAATATGAACACATAGGTCATCACTCCTACCCTGCTTCATCTGCCATTATCATAGCAGATAGTAAAACTCCGAATTTCTATGGTCTGGTTTTGTTGTTTTGCATTCCATTGGGCCTAACTATATTTCCAGTGTAAAACTCAGATGACGCAAGGTATAATCACTTCCTAGCTGCATGTAGACAGATGAGTTTATTATTTTTACTTGACAATCATATTATTCTTTGTTTAGTGTTTTTTTCATTTTCTTATAGTTTTCCTAGCAGAACTGTGCTACTCCTGTAATTAGTGACTCACACTGGGTCCTCCCGTGTGGAAGCGATGAGTCACTTTTAGTGAGGTGTTTCTCAGGAATGGTTTTGACGGAAAGCAGGCTAAGACAGAAATAATAAGAGACATGTGGTTAGGGAAAGTACATTTTCAAAAATTACTGTATCTTGATGAGTATACCTTCTGCTCCATTGTTGTTTTTGTCTTATATATACCTAATCCAAATTAATCTCCCAATTATGCTTTCCTATAGATGCTTTATGTTCTTTTTCATTTTCTTCTATTCTCTGTTCATATGCTCACATTCTTTTTAAATGTGTGTGTGTGTGTGTGTGTGTGTGTGTGTGTGTGTGTTTGCTAGTGCCAGTCCTAGGGCTTAAACTCAAGACCTGGGAGTTGTCCATGAGCTCTTTTGCTCAAGGCTGGTGCTCTACCACTTGAGCCACAACTCTATTTCTGGTTTCAGTGGTTACCAGAGATAAGAGTCTCACAGACTCTTCTGCCCATGCTGGCTTCAAACTGTGATTTTCAGATCTCTACCTCCTGAGTAGCTAAAATAACAGGCGTTAGCCATCAGGTCCCAGCTTCTTTATCAAAAAATTTTGGCACCTCTTTCGAAGTGTTTTATGATATTTTTCAGTAGTTTAAGAGAACTATTTGGAGAAATATACTACTTATTCCCTTATAGATAGGGTTTTGGTTGTTGATGTTCTTTTAGGTGTTTTGGTTGTTTATGGTCTTGCCAAATTATAGTATAGTAATCTCTCCACTTGCTTATGAGAAAGATGGAGAAAGCAGCATTTCATTTGCTATGTTGTTTTTTTCTTTTCAAGAAAAGCCCATTATAAAAGCACATGTTCTTTATAAAGGAAATCAATTACCACCTCAACATGGATAATTTCCTGCTAGAACATCAGAAATGCAAGGAAGTAGTAATTATCATGACTTAACAAATACCAAGGAAAGCTGTGTTTTAGATACAGAATGAAAGGAATATGTTTGAACCTCCATTACCCACATCTGCTCATCAAGCACCAGCTAATGTCACAAATGAAAGGACCTTTCTTGTGGAATAAGATAGAACTTCTTGCCCTAGATTTCCAGGAGGAACCCTGCATTCCTTTTCCTGAACAAATTACTGTGGCTTGGAGACAGTATGCTTTCTGGGTTGATGTAAGTCCCTCAGTTCACCCTTAGGTCTACTAAAGGTGTCATACTCTTGGAAAATTCATGAAACTCCAGATTCAGGGCATCAGGACAGAAGGAGGAGGGCAATGGGAAGGAAAGTAATCGTAACTGCTCGCCTCCTCCTGTTGGGGAAAAAAAATAAAAGTTTCCACTTAATGAGTATCAAAGGTGGAAGATTTTTAAAGAAAAGGGGAGGAAGGGATTGTTCTGTGGTCAACCAAGATGAGTGTTTAGAATTCTTTCCATCAGAAAAATGTACGAAATTTACCCTTGTCTTTCTTCAACACCATCGCAGAAAAACTATTATAAAATGTTTTGTTGCCCGAAAGATCAAAAGTTTATCACCGTGTACACTGTCTTTAACAGTCTGGTTCCAACCCAGCCTGCGGGCCTCAGCTCCTACCAGCAGCTCTCCATTCCCACCTGTTCTGTGCAGCTTAGTTCTGTACTTTCCTTCACTTCCCCTGTTCCCCCTTCCTGAAAGGGTTTCCTCAGCCCTCCCTTCCATCTGCCTGCTGTGCCTTGTGTAGATTCTCAAACCACTTTGTATACATTATACATTGCTTACTTAACACCTGTAATTTTTCCTTACCACGGATCATAGCTCATAGGTTTATGTTCTGTAATTATGTGATTAACGTTGGTCTTCCCCTCTAGACTACGAGCCCCGGAGAGCAGAAATGAGGTCTGATCAACTCTCCTGCGTGTCCTTCGTGACTCACAAGCTGGCAAGGGCTCAGTAACTACCTGCTGTTACTGGACAGTTTTTAGAAACCTAAGAGGCCCTATGGCATAGTAGGTAAGGGTATGGTCTCTGGACTCAGAAGGCCACAACCCACATCCTGATAACAAGCAGGCACGTTATCTGGAAGAGCTTGCACAAGCTCCTTAAATTCCCTTTATCTGTGTTCTCCTGTCTATAACAGTACCTATTTCATAGGGATATTTTGAATTGACAATGAGTACATATACACATATATGTATGTGTATATATATATGTCTACATATGTCTACATATATATACATATAGTGTTTATTATAACTATGGTATAGTGAACACTCTGCAGTTAGCTATTACTATAAGAATGTTTTACTGTTACAGGCCAAAGTCCATATGTTTGTGTCCTTTACCTGCCAACTACCTCCCTATTTGTGAGATCACGCTTAGCCCAAAACCCAGTGTATTATACTAATTCAGTAAAACTTATTGAACTACTATCAAATTCGAAGAATTCCATATAAGATGAAACCATCATCAGGATAGTTAGATCCTCTTGACATGCAAGCCCCTTATTCTTTTTTTTTTTATTAGCAGTATTGAAGTTAATAGCTCTCACTTCTATCATATATTATGTACCCAGTCACAGGCTCTTAGGCTACATGAATGAGCTCATTAATCTTCATAACAACTTGCATGGGGTTGGCTTCTGATGATACAGGCAAAGGAGATGAACCTCACAGAGCTTAAAGGATTTCCCCCAAACCGTGGAACTAGCAACCGGGAGCAAGGGAGTTCAAAGCCAGTTTCTTCCGTATGAATGAGTATGTTGTCAAAGAGAGCATTCTTATGTTTATGACAACAGAACCGCCTTCTCACCCAATGGGAATGTGCATTGCACAAAATCAATGAAGAAGTACTGACTCACTGCTTCCTCACATGGAGCCCTTCCCTGGGGGAGACTGCCCCTTGGGAGGTCGCTGACTCCCCTCTACCATGTCTAGTGTGTTATCTAGGCAGGCATTCATTAGTTTCAGAGTCTTGTAAGAGGACTCCAAGCCATTTCATCAGTTCCCCTGGCTTAGAGTTAAACCTATATATAAGGAAGTATGGATGACAAGGAAGTATGGCTCGCCCATCCTGCTCCATACACAGCACCCTCCTCCTCCACTCTGCAACAAGTCGGGCCCAGTGGCTCCTGCCTGGCACCCTAGCTACCCTACTCAGGAGGCTGAGATCTGAGGACCACTGTTCAAAGCCAGGCAGAAAAGTCCCCATGAGACTCTTATGTCCAAGTAACCAGCAAAAAGTCAGAAATAGAGGAGTGGTTCAAGTGGTAGAGTACCACCAACCGTGAGTGAAAAAGCCAAGCAAGAGCAGAAGGATCTGATTTCAAATCCTAGCACTGGCACAAAAGCAACAAAAGCTGTGGTTCAAGTACCATATCACCTTCTGGTTATTAGTAGCATGTGGGGGGACTATGTCGCCCCTAAGTACCTTCACTCATGGATTGATCCTAAAAATGTACCAGATAATCATGGCAGTTACTATACATGATCATAGATGAAAAAAAGTGATTTCTAGAAGCTTCTCAGAAGCAGCAGCTCAGCTGTGGCTAGCAGGGTGTGCAGAGCTCTGAGCCTCCCTAACTTGCTTTAGGAAATCACTGCTTCTCATGCAAAACCCTAGTCTACTTTCTTTTCCTCCCATATTGACACCAACAAGAATGAGATAATAGTTCTTAAATACCTGAGTGACATTAACAAACGATGTTTTCATGTTTGATTGCTACTGTGATGAGTTCTTTTAATGAGTGCTCAAGAAAGGGGAATGTAATTACTTTTTGGCCATATCATTTTGTTTCTATTAAAGGGAGAAATGATTATGGCTTTATAACATATAATTTGTAAGTAGACTGATTCATCAGCTATATATTTAAGGAAGTGGAAGGAGGCAAAGAATAACCAACAAAGAAATTAATAAATTCATTTTTGTAAGAAAAATACACTGAATATTTATTAATGACCTCTGTAGGTCGGAGCCTTAAAGGTGGGAGAGACAGTGATGAGAAAGACACTCACTCTCCCAAGGACAAGATCTCGGCATGGTGACACCCGCTGGCCATCCTAGCCACAGCAGGAGGCCCAAGTGGAAGGCTTGTCATCCTGGCTGGCTGGACCGCGCAAAAAGTGGGACTCTATCTCCAAAATTAACCAGACCCCAGAACACCTTAGGTGTGGCTCAAACATTAGAGCACCTTCTCAGCCAGTACAAGGCCTTAAGTTCAAATCCCAGTACTGGAGAGAGAGACAGAGAGACAGACAGAGAGGCAGAGAGAGACAGAGACAGAGAAAGCAGCGAGAGCAAGAGCGAGAGAGTGAGAGAGCTAGAGAGAGAGAGTCATTTGATAATTTGAGAATAAAGAAGCTAATACCTACTGCCTTAAGATTCCACCTCCATGGAAAGCCAGTCCTCTGTACCTGGCCTGACCCAGCAGCCGAGCCCAGCTGGGTGACCTGCCCCGCTAAGCTGAGGTCCCACAGGGCTGCTGACAGCCTCATGCCACAGGAGGCCCCTGCTTCTCCATCCCCTCCTCCTCCCTTTGTGAGCATCTCTGCTCTGCCTTCTCCTTCATGCTCAGAGGATGACCTGGCTTCCGGCTTCTCTGACACCATCAGGAGAGGACAGGGCAGTGGCTGCAGCCACTGTGAGGACAGTGCCCAATGGGTCCCTCCCCCATCCTCCTTCTAGTGATCCCATCCAGTCCCCTCTGGCCTCCCCTGCGTGCCACTCTCTCCTTCCTCCCCCTCCTCCCTCGTCCCTCCTCCTCTTCCCTCTCAAACAACTTGGCTATTTAATGTTGACTTTATTTTGGGTCTTAACACTTGACTTCTAGAAACTTCAAAGTAATCCCAGCTACTCAGCAGGCTGAGATCGGAGGATCATGGTTCAAAGCCAATCTGGACCTGCAAGTCTGTGGGACTCTTTGCTAACCATCCAAAAGCTGAAAGTGGCACCGTGACTCAAGGGGTAGAGCACCAGCCTTGAGCAAAAGTGCTTAGGAGCAGCGCCCGGGCCCTGAGGGCAAGCCCCAGGAATGGCACCAAAAAATGAACACCCCCCCCCCAAAAAAAAGGTGGAAAGTTCTCCAGGAACATTTTGTATTACTAACAGAATGAAACTTTTCTCTCTGAAGTCATCAACCACTGAAGCTTTATTTTTTAGCTGATAAAAGATTCAAAGTCAGGGAGCTGCCTGAGTAACTCGAGAAAATTGCAAGTAAGCCTGTGTCTGTGTTGACGGCGCCTCTCAGCCCTGTAGGGGCAGATTTACCCGGAGCAGCCCTGGGAGCAGTGGGGAGTCCCGGACCACAGGTCCCCAGAGGCTGTGCCAGTAGAGGCAGCCCTCCGGCTTTCCTGCCTCCACACTCCAGAAACTCACCTGCAGCCCATAGCCACGTCTTCAAACTAACAGATTTCACGTGGCGTGTATATGAAACTTCTACAGTGAAAGGAAAGGTTCTTCCATAGCAAGAGTGTGCTTTGTGGCAGGAATGGCCTGTGAACTATGCAGTCATCTGAGAGGGAAGAAGGGAGGGGACACCGGTCAGGTGATTTCTCAGATGGTTCATTCATTCATTCATTCCCCGTACAAATATTGAATGGCTACCTACTGTTTGCTTTGGTGCTGTTCTAGAAGGCAGGGCTGGTCTGCAGCCATGAACAAAACAGACGAAATTGTCTACTGGGATGTTCTGTTTTGCAAAGAAGAGCGGGGAGAGGCGTCATTGGAGAAAGCACAGTTGTCCTTCTTGCTGCTGTCAATTATGGGGTTTGCATTGCAAAACACGTTCTGTTTTTTTAAAAAAAACAAAATTTCTGTTATTTCACAGATGGGTCATTGTTCTAACAAAGTTAAGTGGATCTTATGCATTATTATTATTTGTTGTTGTTCATTGTAAGTACAGAGTTGTCCTAAAATTAGATCAAGATGATGCTTTTAATTAGTAATGACTTTAACATTGATCCACTTTAGTATAAAAAAAGAAAGAGAGAGAGGGGAGGAGGGAGGGAGGGAGAGAGGGAGGGAGGGAGGGAGGGAAAGAAAAAGAAAGTAAGACGTGAATAAGAAGCCTGCCCTGGTACCCTGCATGTACCAAATGCTCCCTAGTGCATGCTAACAATTCCCCCCCCCCAAAAGAAAAGAATCTGGGTCTCTTTCCTAGTGCTTTTCGCTTTCTCCCCTGGCCCTGAGCAGGGAGCCTGAAGGCGGGACACAGACTGGCCTTGCCCTCCTGCATAGGAGGACCAGGAGCGGGAGAGGTTGACGAGGGTGATGTGGAAGTCCAGGGAAACCTTACCCAAGTGACCATGTGGCAAGTCGCCTGGGCTCCCCCTCTGTCTCATTTGACTCTGGGAGGTAGTTTCCTGTCCTGTTCTACAGACCTGATGACTCCTTGGGGTGGGGGTGGGGGTCCAAGCAGGGGTCACCTGGGAGCTTTGCAGTGGTGGTAGTAATCCCTGCTTCTTTGAGCTGGTAGAAGTGGGCGCGTTCATGGGGAATTCTTGGAGCTATACTTGGCTCAGCACCTGTGCTCATTTGTAACAGCAATGGCACCGGAATCGAGGGGAATGGCTTCTAACTTGATACTCTCTAAGGAAGGACATTTCTTTGTTTGTTCCTGTGTGCACCTTACATTCTAAACTAAACTCAGATGGCTACGATTAGAGTTCCTATACCTGCAAAGACATGTGTGGAATGCCCGTCTCTGATAAATTCCCGGAATTGCTGGTGTCTTAGCTGTAGTCGTAAATCACGCAGAATACACCTAGAGCCCTGCCAGCCGTAGCCAATGGTAGAATCCTTAGGAGCAAAGTGCTTCTTTTTCTCATAAGTGACTTACAGGATTTTATGGCTTTGGCCTTCAAGACCATAAGTTGCTGACTGACTTCAAGAGAGAAAAGTAAGAAAGAGACTAACGTGAGGAAGCCAGGTATGATGGGCATTTCACCCAGTTGAGGGAAGGAATATGGGTTGTAGACATATCCACCCAGAGAGCAGGAGGGAGTTTCTGAGATTGCAGGGAACATAAACTTCAGATTGTCTAAAAGTAAATATGGCTGATTTTCATTTGAGACCCACAATGCCATGTTTCACAGACAGGAAAGCAGGAAAAGGCTGTGGTTTGCTCATTTGTTACCTTGTTTCAATATCTATTCCATTCGGGAGAGGATTACAAGGTGGGCAAGGGGCTGCTGGCCCATATTTGTAGCCTCTGATATGCAGGAGCCTGAGGTAGAAGAATTCCTCCAACCTGGGACTTTGAGGCCAGGTTGCAGGCAAGCCCCTGCCTCAAAGGAAAAGAAAAAAAGATGAAATAGAAACTATCAGGAAACTCCTGTGCATTTTTAATAGTGTATATTTCCAGGCACTTTTCTAAACTGACATCCTTTATTCCAATGGTTCCTGGCCTGTGACAGTCAGTGTTCTATTACTGTAGCAAAATAACTGAGAGAATCAACTTCAAAGAGGAGAGAGGTTTCCTTAGACCTGTGATTTGGAGATCTCAGTCTATGGCTAAGTGATCCATTGATTTGCAGACTTGAACGAGCCAGAATGTCATGGTAGAGTGAGAGTTCACCTATGGTGCTGGAAGCAAAAAGAAAGAGGACCTGCACCTACCTATCAGAGACACCTCAAATCCAAAACACAGCCATCCCCCACCCCCCAACCATGGCTTTCCAACTCTTGCTTCCTTTCTCCATTCTGGAAAATACACACTGCCACCTCTCCTTATATAATGTGCTTATCCTAAAGAAGGCTAGAAGAAGATTTGTGTCAGAATCCCAGAGAGTAATATGGGCCATGTGTAGCTTGAAATTTCCTCTTTAATATGTTCCCTTCCCTATACTCAAATCCTATATCTATCTTGATATCTTTCTAGTGTATTTCTAGCTTCAGCCCTCCAGAGCTCGGCCTCTTGAGCAGCTGGTTTATAAGTGTGAGCCTCCAAGATCCAACTTACAACTTTTAAAGCTTTGTCGCTTCTCTTTTCTAGTTTCCCTTCTTACTCTCTTTTAATTTTATATTTTTAGATACCAAAGTCCAAGAGTGCAGGATGTATTGAGACCCGCGGGATACCACAGCCAGAGCTGTGTCATGGCGTTCCTCAGCTCAGCCTGCTGCTCAGGGGTAGGAAGCCCCGCTCGAACAACATGAATTCACCAGAGGAAGCCAATGGTGTCAAGTTGGTACACAGGTTGGCAAGTTTCCTTTATCTACCTGACACAAATAACATCACCTGCTCTGACCTGCAGTCTCACATATGGAGATGCATCTGCCCGGATCTCCTACGGGGGCCAGCAGGGCCTTACCTAGTGCAGCAAAATATTTAAATCCACTCTCGGGCATTAGAATTTTCTGACTAATTCATCTTGTAGGTGTCTGTGCCAGCCCTGGGGCTTGAACCCAGGGTCTAGATGCTGTCCCCGAGCTTTTTTGCTCAAGGCTAGTACTGTACACTTGAGCCACAGCTCCACTTCTAGCATTTTGATGGTTAATTAATAATAAGTCTCACAGATTTTCCTGCCCGGACTAGCTTCAAACCACAAACTTCATATCTGAGCTTCCTGAATAGCTAGGAATCAAACTAATTCTTATCACAGAGGGTAGCTGTGTCTCCTTTAGCCCTACCTATCCAAGATAGTCTTATTCTTTGGGAAAAAAGTCCTTTGTTGGGAGAATTATCACAATAACTGTACTAGGCACTGGTGACTCACACCTGGAACCCTAGATATTCAAGGAGCTGAAACCTGAGGATCATAGTTTGAAGCCAGCCAGGACAGGAAAGTTCATGAGACTTTAATCACCAAAAAAGTGGGAAGTGGAGCTGTGGCTCAAGTGTACAGTGCTAGCTTTGAGGGGAAAAAAAACCAAACATTCAGAAACAGTGCCCAGGGCCTGAGTTCAAGCCCTACTTCCACAGTTCGAGCACATAATTAAATAAACAAACTGTAGTTGACAACTAGTATGTTAGGAAAGAGCCCATATAAAAAGTTTTCTGGAGCCAGGCATAGTGGCGCATGTGTCTAATCTCAGCATTTATGAGGCAGAAACAGGAAGATCTTGAATGGAAGGACAGTCTAGACTATGTAGGGAGAAATGTTGGCAGTGAAAGAAAGGATGGAAGACAGGGAAGAACAGAGGGAGGGACAGAAGGAGGGAAGGGAGGAGGGAGGGAGGAAGGAAGTAAAAAAGGAAGGGAGGGAAGGAGGGAGGGAGGGAAGGAGGGAGGGAGGGAAGGAGGGAAGAAAGGAAGGAAGGAAGGAGGGAGGGAGGGAGGGAAGAAAGGAAGGAAGGAAGGAGGGAGGGAGGGAGGGAAGAAAGGAAGGAAGGAAGGAGGGAGGGAGGGAGGGAAGGAAGGAAGGAAGGAAGGAGGGAGGGAGGGAGGGAAGGAAGGAAGGAAGGAAGGAGGGAGGGAGGGAGGGAAGGAAGGAAGGAAGGAAGGAAGGAAGGAAGGAAGGAAGGAAGGAAGGAAGGAAGGAAGGAAGGAAGGAAGGAAGGTGCTCTGAAGCTAACTTGTAGTTTGGCAAATTTACTAAAAATAATTGAGTTCTACACATCTGAAACAGGTCAGACTTATGTAAAGCCTAACTCCATAACATAGTTTGAAATAGACAAGTGTAGGCCTTGGTAGCATAAGGCTCAGGGGTGGAGTGCAAGGAGACCTGGTGCACACCCTAGCACAGAAACCAAACCAAGACCACGTAAACTGAATGTGGGTGAGTAGGAAAGTCACTTGATTGCACATTACTAAATACAACCACTGTTGTGAGTTGTATCTGTTGCATTTTCTTAGAGTTTGTTCTCTTTCCCTTCATACTTTTGTTCTAAGATAGTAGAGCTCAGTTGCAAAACTAAAGGTCAAATCCTGTTGCAACGTGATGGAGAGGAGAGAGGGAAGGAAGAGCTGTGTTTGCTCATCCCGGAAGGATTTTGGCTGTAGCTTCCTGGACTCTAATAAAAAGTTACTGAAGAGTTCAGGCTTCAAAGGAGAGAGAAAAACAGAAAGATAAAAAAATTTCTCTCTCTCTCTCTCTCTCTCTCTCTCTCCTTCCTCAGCCTATTATTAGTCACAAGCAGAAAATTGGGTAAGCTTAGAGACCCTAGCAAAAGTGTCCTCAGACACAAGCTCAAGGTCTTCATTCAAGGTCAGATGCCTGGAGATACTTAGACAATTAATGAAAGTTCTGTGCTTGGCTCTTAAATAGAAAGATTATGTGATAAAAAAAATGATTAACCTTCTTACCTTTTTCTGTCCTGGGAATAAAGAAACAGCCATCACCATGCCAGTGGTTAAGGGGGATTTTTGTACTGAGGATTGAACCCAAGGCTCACTGAATGCCAGACACAGGCCCTACCTCTGAGCTACATCCCTGGCCATCAATGACAATTATTTATCTAAAGTAATATGCTAAAGAACATAGTTGAAATACCCTCCTTTGTTGTAGTAGATGTGCTTTTAAAGTAATAGTTACATGGGAGACTCTCTCAGATTTATCTGCCCAGGTTGGCTTTGAACTGTGGCCCCAATGGAATTCACTTCCTCATTTTTTCCTTTTCAACTTGGCCATGTATTTCATTCCCCTAGTTACCAGTCTCTGTCATCAACAAATCCTGTTAGCAAAATTTCTCTTTCAGTGTCTCCGACTTCCCTTTCCTCATTCTCTCAAGATGTCTACCCTGAGGCTTCTATCAGCCTGCAGTTAGATCACTGCTGTATTTTCTCCACTTCACCTGCCTGAAAGATGGATCTTCTCCACTCAAATTATTCTTCTATCTCTGTCTCTAGTTCCTAGCTATACAGGATAGCACCTGGATATCTGTTTTTTTGCCAGGCTTCTCTCCTGAGCTATACTCTGACCAGTTCATGCCTTGAACGTGTTGTCCTTTGGGAGACATTCAAGAGTCAATCTATCTCTAGCACGATACTTAACTTTCATTCATACCTACAACCATTGTAACCTTTATTTTCTAGGACTGTGTTTGTTCTAGATTCTCTCTTCAAGATCAAATCATGTTTCCAATTTTATCTTGGTATTTGTTCCAAAAACTATCATAACCTTTTCCTGGCTTTACCACTATTGGTAGCCCTATTTAAAAAAAAAAAAAAAAAACATATCTGAAGGGTGACCTTGGATGAGGAAACCACAATTCAGAGAAGGTTATTCATTTCATAGGTGTTTATTGAATTAGGTGAATTACCCAGGATGCCTATACTTAATTGACAGGTGGCAATTAAATATAGGCCTTCTGATTACTCTACAGTTTCTCCTCGCCAATCTTCTACCTCAGATTACTTTAACGTTTTGTGTGGTTATACGTCTCTCCACCATGATTGCGGGTTTCTGAAGGAGAGGGCATGCATGCTATGATTCCTTTGAATGCAGAACTGTGGCAGTAGGCATTCCAATAGTAGAATCTCACCTGCCTTCAAGATTTATCTCCTCTACTCAAATTATTCGCATATCTCTGTCTCTAGCTCCTAGTAGAAATTCCAATAATAGAAATATATGTATCAGTTAACTCTCTTGTAGTTGGAAAGCACTCACCCATGGAAATCCTGTGTTCTCAGCTCCTTTGAAGATACACAGAGCAGGATGCTCACACCTGTAATCCTAGCTACTCTGTAAGCTGAGAACTGTTGATAAGTGTTCAAAACCAAACGGGGGAGAAAAATCCATGAAACTCTTATCTAAACTAACCAGGAAAAATATCCAGAAGTGGATGTGTGGTTCAAGTGGTAAAGTACCGACCTTCAGTGTTACAAAACAAATAAGACCTGACTGAGTTCAAGCCCCATAGAGACCTTCCCACCAAAGAGAAGGAGAGAAAGTTTGAACAACTGTGCCTTCTCCCTGTTCTTCTCCCTGTGTTATCCCATTGTATTTTCATCTATAACCTGTTGCTTATTTAATAGAAGTCTGTGGTCTATAAGAGACTTTAGACCTCTTTGCAACTCTTTTACTGTGGCAAAAAGTTTGTGACATTTCCCAGGCAAAGGCCACTTCGTGGTATAGTAAATATTACAGCTTTGCACTTCATATGAATTATGATCCTGACAGGCTTCATAATGAATTAATAGCCAACATTAACTGTACCCTTTGCCCTTCAGGTTATCTAATCTTTTGGCCTGCTATTGACCATGGCTGTCTTCATTTCTGAAGTCCAACCATAACCACTCTGTGTTTGTACTTCATCCACTCTAATTACTTCCTGAGCTTGTGTTTGTTTCCTACTGTGTTTCACAGGCTGCTGCTTGCAGCCAAGTTTTTGACATTTTTGCATTGTCTAGGGAAGCCGAGATGAAATTTGGATTCTTAGCTACAAGATTCAGACGTGTGTCCTGCAGAATACAATGTGAAAAGTTGTCAGGTGTCCTGGTGGTTGTTCTGACTGAGGGGGAATACCCTCACATGGTTACATGTGAGGGAATCTACCTTGTGAAAAGCGGGCTGTGAGCTCCAGCCACCATTTTCTGGGCTATTCGCACGCTTTGCCCTAGCAAGGGTCCATGGACTAGATGGGAAAAGAATACTATCTGTTCCTGTGACATGGCTACCCCAAGTTCTTAGGTGAACTATTCCACAGGAACCAAGTATCTACTGGATGTATTCTTTATAATTTAACTGCAATTCCTGTTTAAAATGAAGGTCTCTAATAGTTCAGTCCATATGTTGATTGTTAAAGGAAATTATTCTTCTACCCACATATCTAAATCTGCCCCTTGACACGGGTACTCTAATGACTCAAACCTTGACATTTCTCTGGGCTCTAAACTCCGTTTAAATAATTTTTTTCCTAATTCTGTTTACAGTATGCATGACTGATCAAAGACAAGGTAAATAGCGGTAAATCCATTCTTATACCTTCTGATTCTTTCTAGCATATAGATTACTAGAGACTATCTGACTGTGTATTTTAGTTAGAAGGTCAAGGTCAAAGTCAAACAGCTCTGGGGTGGGCAGTACTTTAATGTGAACTCAAGGCCTGGGTGCTGTCCTTAGCTATTCCTGTTAAAGGTTAGAGCTCACTCTGCCATGTGTGCCAAACCTCTCCTTTCAGCTTCTTGCCTAGGCTGCCTTCCAACCACGATAGTTGCATCTCAGCCTCTTAGCTAGCTTGAATTACAGGCGTGAGCTACCAATGCCTGGCTAAGATTTCTTTTTCTAATGTATACTTCCTCACTAAAATTTTAAGAAACATGAGTTCTGTTTCACTATAAATTCTAAGAATCTCCTATACATGACTAGCACTACAAGAGAATACAAACACACATATATATGCAGCGTATAAAACCTTGGTCGAATTTTCAAACCATCTTACTTAAAAAGGAATGATCATTTCAAACGTGCTACAGACTGACCTTAAGGACCGATACCATGAGGTTTCTTTTGTTTTTCTCAATGTGATCTATTCTTAGTAATACAAATAATCACCACTTCCGCCTATTTTCCTTTTACACACTGTTTCTGCTTATTCATTTATTGGGATGGTTCATGGCAAAGCATCCTACATTAGGTTAATAAGTAAATTAGCGTGACTCAGCCAGTGCATTGAGATTCAGAGATTTTTATGCTTCTGCTCAATAATTCATGTCTTAGAAATAGGAAGGGTTTATCTGATGCTGTATGGACAGGCTCAGCCAATCAATTACCGTATCACACTGAACGGTTTTGACATGTCTCTACGAAAGCCGTCCTGCTTTGCTTCGCTGTCAGCAAATGTCATTTCGCAGGGGGACAGGTCACTGGGATAATTTGAGGCAGCCGATCTCAGGTGTGGTGGCAGCTGTTGTGTGGGACATGACTTCTTTTGTGAGAACAGAAACAGTATTATCTGGACTCCCAGTGGAGGGCTGGGGAAAGCCATGCCCAGGGAATCTCATTCCAGGAAAATGTGCTCACAACACTTACTTATTGGCAGTGATCGTTCACTGAGATTCCATCTGGCAAAACCGTGGAGTTTTCCCTGTCCTCAGAGGAGCTGGGGAACAATTATGTAAGTCATCTCAAAGAATTTATTTTTAACCATATTTTTATGCAGAAGTTGCAGTCCCTCCGTTCTTCTAAGAAATTAACGTGTGTGTGTGTGTGTGTGTGTGTGTGTGTGTGTGTGTGTGTGTGTGCCGGGACTTGAACGCAGAGCCTCCCATTCCCATTTAGCTTTTCCTACTCATGGCTGACATTCTACCACCTTAGCTATGCCTCTAGTTCTGGCTTTCTGGAGATAATTAGAGATAATGAGAGTCTCTCTGATCAGTGCCACCCCTATCAATGTCACTGCCCCCCATTTTTCCCAACTCCCATCTCTACAAGTGATCTGATTCTATTTTCACATGTATACATTAAATACTATGGCTGCATTGACATTGTTCTATTTGCATCGTACTCAGAAACTGGCATGTCACATTGGAACCTCCTGTACAACTACTTAATGTCTTCAATAGAGAGAGTCTCTCTCTGATTTGTCTGTCCTGGTGGGCTTTGAACCTTGATCTTCTGAGCTTTGCCTCCTGAGTTGTTAGAGATATGAGCCAAGACTTCTTTTTTTTTTTTCACAGACAAGGCTTCTGTGTGAATTTCTACATAACTGCTACTTCATACACCATGAATGATCACCGTGTGTCTTTGGCCGTGATATCGGTGCTTCATTGGTGCTTGGCTTTGTATCCTAGTTTCTATCTTGGAAATGATGGGGCCCATTAACCTGGCAACGCAGGGAGTTCTGAGCCCGAGCCCCCAGCTGTCCAGGCCTCTAAAGCTGGCCTCTTCCTCAATCATTTCTTCTCTTCCTCCCCTCAGCCCCCACCCTGCAGCTCCTGGGGACTTCAGAGTCTCGAAAATGAGCTTTGTGGACCACATAAGAGCCCAGCAAGCCTAAAATACATTGCAGTGCCATCACCTATATACCATTTCCAAAGCAAGGTACATTGTTAGAATTCAAAGGTAAATCTTAGGAAAAACAAGTCCATAGTTTCTATCCCTGTTGGGATTTTTTTTTTGCCAGTCCTGGGGCTTGGACTCAGGGCCTGAGCATTGTCCCTGGCTTCTTTTTGCTCATGGCTAGCACTCTGCCACAGCGCCACTTCTGGCCATTTTCTGTATATGTGGTGCTGGGGAATCAAACCGAGGGCCTAAGTATACAAGGCAAGCGCTCTTGCCACTAGGCCATGTCCCCAGCCCCCCCTGTTGGGATTTTTTTAAAGCAAGCTTCTAGTAGATTAGAGATAAGTCTAATTCATAAATGAGAAAATACATTTTAATTATGTTATGGTTTGGCTTTGAGTAAAGTAGGCATATTTATTTTGCTGTTACTGAAGAAAATTATGTACTTAACTAGAAGTCCTTTATTCCTGTTAGCATGGGCCTTTCTTAGTGTTATTGTTTTGCTTTCTAAAGACTTTTATAAGATTTTATAAGTAGTTTTAGAAATACTCTAGATTGAGGCATCTAGAGCTAGAGCTCAGATGGTAGAGCAGACAGGTAACAAGGACAAGACCCTAGTTCAAACCCTACTTCCACATAAAAAAGAGAAAGAAATACTGCAGTTCCTTTATGTAAAAGGATTTACAGTCTAACTACTTCCAAATATTATTTTTTCATAAAAGAAATACACTAAGCATAAAATTTAAGACTTGATTTTCCAACTTTCTGTTCTACCTTCCTCTTCCCCCTAAGACTCTTCTCTCATCTCTTACTCCTCTCAGTGCAAATATAACTGGCTTGTAAACTAATACATGCACAAGGACACAAACACACACACATACACACACACACTACTGTGGGTAAATAATATTAAGGCTATTGAATTGTTGAATGGTGAAAAGCTGTGGCTTCAGTTGAGTGATTGCTCATATTACCTTCTTTATATTCATACCTGTTACATTCAACATAGCATGCGTTCATCTACTCTGTTTGTGTGTGACATTTTGTGAATGTGATAATGTTGATAATGATATTGTCCTGTATTAAGCAAAGAAATTCACTATCACTCTAACTCAGACTATTGGAGAACTAGTTTTATAAGAATTCAGTACAGCAATGCTGGAGTATCTAAATCTTGTGTGTCTTAAAAATCTTGGCTTTAGCCGGGCACCAGTGGCTCACACCTGTAATCCTAGCTACTCAGGAGGCTGAGATCTGAGGATTGTGGTTCAAAGCCAGCCTGGGCAGGAAACTCTATTATCTCCAATGAACCACCAGAAAACTGGAAGTGGTGCTGTGGCTCAAGTGGTAGAGTGCTAGCATTGAGCTGAAGAGCTCAGGGACAGCATCCAGGCCCAGAGTTCAAGCCCCACAACTGACAAAAAATAAAAAAGTAAATAACATCTTGGCTTCATGATTAGGATAATCAGAACAAACTCATATCAGACTTAGGCTTTGCAATCTGCATGTACTTTGTGAGTGTCTTGGGAAGCATTGCTTATGATTGTATTGTTCAAAGGCTAGTTTACAAAATGCATTTTGGGAGAAAACCATTTGCCAGAGAAGCACCTTGTTACCAAACTTCTAAGAAAGTATCTATTTTCCTATGTCATTAGGCCTTAGGGAGCCAATGTTTTTAAAAACAAATCTGATTCTAAAAGGATATCTGAAAACAAGTGAACTTGGTCAAGAAATGTTCTTGGTTCCTTGGTTGTTTTTAATTGGTGTTGAAATTAAGGCAAATATAGCCACATCATTGCTGGAACAGTGATTGCTCTTGATAGCACAAGGGCAAACACAGATATTACCAAACCCTTGGAATGTGCTAAAGAATTATGTAAGAAAATCTGAAATTTGAAAATCATAGTGTGGAAAAGCAAATAGCCTGAGGAGAGATTGAGTAATGAAGAATGGTTAAAGATGTCCAAAGTAGGCTGGGAATGTGGCTTAGCAGTCGTGTGCTTGCCTAGCATGCATGAAACCCTGGGTTTGATTCCTCAGCACCACATACACAGAAAAAGCCAGAAGTGGTGCTGTGGCTTAAGAGGTAGAGTGCTAGCCTTGAGCTAAAAGAAACCAGGGACAGTGCTCAGGCCCTGAGTTCAAGCCCCAGGACTGGCAAAAAAAAAAATCCGAAGTTTGAGAGTGATTCTTACATTTAACAGCTCTGTAATCACACTCAATGTATAGCCAAGCTAGTTTATTTCTTAAGTCACTTTTGATTGCTATTATCCTAATGCATTTAACTTTTCTTAAATGAGACCTTGCAATGGGAAATACTGCTGGAAATATTGATCAACTTAAATGTAATCAAAGGAGCTAGCCTTTAGAACCCCAAGAGTTATTTATCCATTAATTTATTCATCAGTTATTTCATGTTTGCTGTGAATAAGGGCTACAGAAAAAATATAGTCCTGTCTCCAGAAGTGAACTTCCAAAAAGAAAGGAATAGTCAAGAAATAATAAAGCTGTTGGGTAGGAATGATAAATATCATAAAGGATGTGAAGTCTTATGTGAGTTCAAAAAGAGAAAAGATGTATTCCAACTTGGATAGGCTTGAAGTAGGAGTAGAAATTTGCCCAGAGGGAACAAAATGGGAGACTATTCCACACTGAGAAGATAGCATGAGAAAATGTTTCAGCAGAAAAGTTCACAGCAGATTTTAAATTAGTGATCCAGGTATACCTAGAATAAGTCCTCAGTTGGTCTGAGAAGCTGAACTAGAGAAAGAAAGGGAGGTTAATTAGAGAGAGTCCTAAATTTCTTATTGAAAGGGTTGTGATCTTTGGGGGCTACTAAAGTGGGGAGCAGAAAGGCTGAGTGAGCAGGTCAGAAGCAGAGTGGGAAACCTACTGGGACTGTGAAATGTAGGCCCTGGGGACACAGTGAGTGAAGTCAGGGAGGTTGTCGTACTACTACAGTTGGCTAGGCAGACTGATTAGCCAGATGACTGGACAATCAATAGATTTGGCTAAAGGGAGGAGCAGAGAATGGAGTCGGATTCATAGACAGAACACTAGCACCACTAACAAAAGCCAGGAAGAGGAGAAGGTGGAAATCAGAAAATATGAGTAATTTAAATTCTTGAATGGGTTGCTATGCACATAATTATTGACCATTTATAACCTATCCAGTATTATTCTGATGTATTTTACCTTTTCTGTATGTGTGAATGCCAGAACTGGGACTTGAACTCAGGGCCAGGTGGCCTTGTTTGGCTTTTTCACCTAAGGATCTCTCTCTACCACTTCAGTCAAGCCTTCACTTAATGGCTTTTTGCTAGTTAATTGGAGGTAAAGAGTCTCAAGGATTTTTCTGCCCTGGCTGGTTTTGAACCATGATCCTCAGATCTCATTCTCTTGAGTAGGTAGGATTACAGGTATGAGTCACTGGCACCCAGTTCTAATGTGTTTTACTCACGAGATCTCATTGAGTCCTGATACGGCCATCTCAGAGCTGCTAAGCAACAAAGTGACAAGCTGGGTCTCCACTGCCTGTTAATGACAGGGTGGACTCTCATCCCCAGAGGTGGAACTCTAGCCACTTACTAAGTGGTGTACTGAATGGTATTTTGCTCAGAAGCAGTGGCAAAGAGAAGCAAAGACAAAAATAATCAAAGGGGAATGGTGGTCAGAGAGGTTTGGAGGATACCTAGGAGAGACAACAGAGAACATTCAGAAAGCTGGAGGTCAGGGTTTCAGGGACATTAAGAGACTAGGCATGGTGGCTCACACCTGTAATCCCAGCCACTGGAGAGGTGGATATAACGAAGATCATGGTTTGGATGAGCTCAAAGCCAGCTCCAGCAACAAAGTTACAAGTCTCCTATCTCAACAATCATATTGGTCATGAGAGTACCAGTGGCCAGCAGAGCAATGGTGGCCTTAGAAGCAGTGCCAAAAATGTTCCACCCATCAGCACGGGCTGGAGAAATTAGGTCATGGAGGAGGAAGTGGAAGGAGCCAAGGTAGACTTGAGACAAGTCTGTCACAGGAAGGGGGAGGGGAGGTGAGGGAAAGATTTAAGATGTAGGAGACACCAGGCTTCCTCTAGGGAAGGAGAGAGTGATGAGATCCAGGCAGAGATAAGAGGGTACATTGTAGTCCTTCCCTGGGGCAGGATGTGTGTTGAGCTGGGGAGGGGGTGCGCTTGCTGCCTGCTGGTAAAAAGACCAGGCACTTCATCCAGTTTGATGACCTTTACCGTCTCCATCCCTTAGGAAGGCATCATTAGTGGCACACAGAGGTTGGGATTGTGCCACTGGAGCTTGGCAGCACTGCTGGGGGGATGCCATGAGCAATCAGAGCAAGACCTTGCAGACAGGTGGCCGGGAGGGGTTGCACCTTTAGGGCTCCATGAGGAGAGAGTCCAGCTTGAGTCATCACAGGGTCGGTGTTGGAGGACTTAAAACACAGAGGCGACCCAGGACAACACAACACTCCCACTACCTGATTGCGAAGGACTCACCTGAGGATGTTAGCAACAGACATCATCACTGAAGAAATGTGCACTTCTAAATAAATAAATAACAACTCTGGCAGTGGGTGAGAGAGCCAGATGGGGCTGCAGTGTAGGTAGATGATAAGTAAATTTATAGATGACCATCAAATAGGGCCTAGAAACAAGGAAAACTTGTTCTAAACAAGTAACAAATTATTGAGTTATATATAAAACTAGTAGGCTTTAAAAAATCACTATTGACATTCCTTGATGTAGTACGTGAGAGGAATATTGATAGGAAGACTTAATTTATCAGGAAATATATGTGAAATCAGACATGGAGCGAAATGGTAGTTGAATACAACGCATTTTGATGATTCAATGTAAATTGCAGTTCCATTTCATATATTTTTTTTAAAAGTTGGTTTCTTTATGTTAGATCTGTTTTAGTCAGATAGTATTGAGGTGTGTATAAAATTCAGAAAAGACAAAATATTATTTTTGTTTAAATATTAATTTTGTCCTTCAACTATTTTCTCAGAAGAGTTGTTTCTTCCGGGATTTTTTTAAAGTCACGTGGGGCTGGAGGTATGGCTGAAGTGGTAGAGCTGAGGGAGCGCAAAGCTCTGACTCCAGACCCTGGTACGGACATGACTAAGGGTACATGGTGTGATCTGGTAAGAAACATCCCAGATCCATGT
The DNA here is from genome assembly GCF_023159225.1 of Perognathus longimembris pacificus. Classification (NCBI taxonomy): domain Eukaryota; kingdom Metazoa; phylum Chordata; class Mammalia; order Rodentia; family Heteromyidae; genus Perognathus; species Perognathus longimembris. Next base: position 24,577,448 of record NC_063184.1, read on the forward strand.
CTGCTCTGCCTGAATTCTCCCATGCAGGTGGACTTGCTTCTGAATTTCCTGGTGTGACTTCATCAAGAAAATAAGCACTATGATAGCCAACCAAGATTTCCTCCCTCTAGCAATGTCAAACATGAGGTGAGCATTTTGAAAAATAAAAATCTTAATGCCTATGTACAAAGCTAAGTTGTTGTTCCTGGAATATCAAATTAAAATGTTCAGATCTAGAATCAAAAAGGGAATATTCACTGTTTCAATGTAATTAAAAGTTTTGTACCTAGATCCACTCCTGTTGTTTTCAAAGAGTGATTTTAGTTGGTGATAATCTGTCATCTCCTCTGAACACGGTTTCGGATGATTTATTATCATCAACATGATAGATGATTTAGTCCGGCAAGGAAAATGTTTTTATTAGCAGATGGGACAAAAGAAAGTAGATATGATATCATAGGATGTTGTATTGGAAATTCACAATTAGGAGTGGCCCATTTAAAAAAAAAAAACATCTGGGAGTCCAGCACCAGGCCTATGATCCTACCTACCCAGAGGGCGGCTGGGATCTGAGGCTGCTGGTTCAAAGTCTCTGTGTGTCTGTCTGTCTCTGCCTCTGTCTCCTCTCTGTCTCTCTGTCCCTGTCTCTGTCTCTGTCTGTCTGTCTCTCTCTCTCTCTCTCTCTCTCTCTCTCCTCTCTCTCCCTCCCTCCCTCCCTCCCTTTTTCTACTGGTTGGGGTGGTCTGTGCTTGCTGTCTTGTAACCCTTCCAACTTCGATAATATGACAGAAATATCTCCGAAGCTTATTTCTGGTATGATTCTTTGCCATGCAGTGTACCTGTTAATTAGCCAACTATATCCTTAGTAATGGGGTTCTAATATTCCACATTGAAGAAGAAGAAGAAATAATAATACTTTAACCAGCATTTTGAAGGTCTCATGGGGGGGGGGCGGGGAAACCTATTCTCTGTAACAATAAGAAGCAAACTTTCCCCAAGCATGGCTGTTCACAGACAATACACACGCGTGTGAGTGACCGTGCACTGACCGCCTGCGGGGAGGCAATGCACCCCTCCTTGAGTGGGGGGACCGAGGCAATGCACCCCTCTCTCCTTGCGTAGGGGGGAGGTGGAGGCAAGGCACCCCTCCTTGCGTGGGGGGGACGGGGGCAATGCACCCTTCTCTCCTTGTGTGTGTGTGGGGGGGGGTGGAGGCAATGCACCCCTCCTTGCGGGGGGGGGGGGGGCGGCGGCGTCCAACCCCCTCGGGTCCCTGCAGGAGCTCAGGGCGGGCTCGCGCGCTCTCCGCCCCCAGAGCAAGCGGGCCAGCGAGTGCCACGTGCGGGGCGCTGTCACCGAGGACACACCGAGTAAACAAACACCCGCAGGACCTCGTGTGGGGCGTGGGGCGTGGGGCGGGCCGGGGTCGCCGCGCGCCTTCCTTCTGGAAGCCTCTCCCGCTCGCCAACGCTGGCCGATTTCTTTTTAAAGAAAGCAAAGTGTGCAGCCCGCTGTCCCAGAAGCGTTTGCCTTCTCCCGGGGAAGGTCCGGGCCCTTCCTGCACCAGGGCACCAATGCACTGGCTGCAAGGCCCGTCGGGGGGGACGTAGAGTCCTCCTCCTCCTCCTCCTCCTCCTCCTCCTCCTCCTCCTCCTCCTCCTCCTCCTCCTCCTCCTCCTCCTCCTCCTCCTC